>NC_132785.1:91345118-94302618 GCF_048418805.1 Vulpes vulpes
TAAAGATAATTTATATGGTCATCCCATATACGTTTTACAGAGAACAAATGTGCAACTTCAGTAGACAGCGAACAGTATTGATTTTCAAAGTGGCAAGCCCCAAATGTTGTAGGAAGGGTTGCCGTTATTGAAATACACTGCTGGAAACCTTCCCAGTGTTAAATGGCCTTTGCTAAAGACACAGTAAGACACACACCCCTTTGTGTTCTGTTGGGCTCAAGTTTTAAAATGTAGTGAAATTCTGGCTAGCTTCAATCCATTTGCTAAATGACTCTGGTTTTCCTGCACCTCATTCCCTCACCTGATATTATACCTTTGTCTCATTGCTTATCAGAAGTGTCTCTTTCCACATTCATTTTTAACACTGAGAAGAAACAAATTAGAATTCACAATTTTTGGCTTAAAATTATAATGCCTCCTACATTTCCCAAAGGAATCCTGCCAAGAGAATGGCCTAGAACAATAGCTGTTTGCCAAAAGTAAGAGGTAAGATTTTCACAGTAATTCCAACTCAAGCCTTTGAGCTTGTGTTTTTTTTCCTCCCATCCAAAATATGGGGAGAATGCCTGCTCTCCAGTTGCTGAAAAACCAGAGCAGATGCTGTAACTCACACAACTGATGAACAATGTATGTTGCTTTCCTTTGAAATCCTAGTACTGTCTCAACATACAGACCTGGTCCTCCCTCTCAGGAAGCTTACAATCTTGTTCCAAAGGACAGATACAAGATAACACATAATTAAATGCTAAGAGTGTACATTCAAAAAGCAATATGTGTCATTCTAAGGAGAAAGTGGTATGAGTTGGAGTAATAAGCAGATAAGTAGTGTTCATATTTTTCCTAAGGGACATCTTATAGACACATCAAGAAAAATATCTGACGGGTATATGGCCACTTTCTCAAGGTCTCCATGGATTCCAAATCAACGTTCAGCTGAACTTTTCTGAATTTTGGACCTGGGTACTAAATGACTCTGCCAGGCAGAGAACTGGCTGGCAACTTCATAGAAGTTTCTCCCTTTGTTATCAAATTTTTCTTTTATTTTTTTAGACTAATCCAAGTCACTCATCTGAGCAAGAGAAGATGGCAAAATCCATATTCTTTTGAGAGAGGTTTTTTTTTTTAAGATTTTATTTATTTATCGTGAGAGACAGAGAGAGAGAGGCAGAGACACAGGCAGAGGGATAAGCAGGCTCCACGCGGGGAGCCCCATGTGGGACTCCATCCCTGGGCCCCAAGGTCATGCCCTGGGCCGAAGGCAGATGCTCAACCACTGAGCCACCCAGGCATCCTGAGAGAGATTCTTTGAGCCCTTTTCACAAAGATTTGTCTTCCCCTATCATTGTAGCAAGCATAATCAGACTGCAGTTCTTTCTGCACTATACATATATAAAGATTGTGTCTAAAAGACATGAGCAAACACATCCCAACCCATACCCCAGTAGAAAACAGACAGGAAAAGACAGACTAACCTCAGATTCTTTGAAGTGAGAATGTAGCTATTCCGTATCTCCTTTACAATCATTAATCATCCAGCATTACTGAGCACCTACTAGGTTCTCAAGCCAGGCGCTATGATGAGATCTCTGCCCTGCAGGAATACCTGAACTGGGTGGAAAAGTGCTGCAATAGAGCCTGTAGCCAGACACTGGACTGGGCTCTTTATACAGGCTAATCCTAAAATTATCTTCCCAGTTAGCCCTATTTTACAGAGGAGAAAACAAATGCCTGGGGAAAATACTATGCCTAAGGTTGTAAAGTGGTAAAGTAGGAATTCAACCAGGGTTTCGGGGTTTCAAAGCCTCTGCTCTTTTTACCATCCCATGTTCCCTTTGCTCTCATTCTAATTGAGAGCCCTGTTAGTTGGCACTGCTAAGAGAGGGATCTGATATCTGGATGTTTTTTCCACCAGATCCTCCCAGAAGAAGATGTCCTAACTTCAGTGCAACAAAAAACCTGAGTGATAACATCAGATTTTGCCAGAATGGAGTTACATCCTGGCTGTCATACAGAAACCAAGGCCTCCGACAGTGAGCACACTATTATGTCACATTCTTTCAACAGCTCCAGGAGAACAGAAGAAAACAATGATGTGGGTAATTTAAAATAATAGAGGTTTAAAAGAAATCTTCGCATCTGTCTTTTGAATTAATTATATAATTATTTGAGTTCCTATCTTCCTTTTTCAAATGGTAAATTACGATTACTCTGTAGTTACTAGAACATTAACTGAGTACTACAGTAAATCAGCCGAGAGAACGCTGGGCAGCTGAGGAAGAATTCAAGGCCCAGCTTTCATGATGCAAAATGCTGGTGGCATCAGATGGGTCACTAACTTGTCTGGCTCTCAGCTTCCTCAAGAAGAAAAAAAAGGGGTTAGGCTAGAAGCTTTATTTATTTATCCAGTAAATATTCTTTAGTAATACTCAGTCTTTGCCCTCAGGTTGTTTACAGTCTAGTGGAAGAGATAGAAAAGAGTACAAACTATTTTAATACAGCATGATAACTGTTACTAAAAGGTAACTGGAGGATGAGATGGGATTGCATAATTCATTTGTAGGGTACGGAGGAGGGTACACTGTAGACAGAGTGGCATCTAAAGCAGAGGCATAAAGAACCAAAGGCAAAGTGTGCATATGCAGGGGGGGAGCAGGAGCAGTGACCCAGGCAGATAGAACAGTGAGGGCAGAGGCCTGCCAGGGGCTGCCATGGTCCCTTAGAAAACCACAACTCACTTTACTATGTCTGGTTTGTGCAAAGGCAGCTGAAAGTGGTCATACAGGAGATGCAAAGGGAGTCAGGGGCCAGACCCATCACCAGCGGCCTTTTCACCAAAAGGAGTTTCAACTTGATTCACTTCTTCAGAAACTATTTATTGATCTTACTATGAGGCCGGCCTTTTTCTAGGTTCTGGGGTTATCAGAACAGTAACAAGAACAACAGATTCCTGTTTTTACAGAGCAAAATAAGAATCCATTTAAGGGTTAAAGCAGGAAAAGGACATGATCAGAGTTTTAGAAAGACCACGCTGGCTGCTGAGTAGGAATAGCTTGGAGAAGGATAAGCTTCTTTCAGCTATAAAATTCTGGCTCCATGATTTAAAACTCAGGAAATGATAAATTATAAAAATCTCCACGTTAATATTTATATTATACATGAATATCAAAGTATATTCTTTTTCATACAAATACAGAAATCTTTGGGTCACAGATTTCTTTGCAATTATTCAATAAATCGAGTGGGTTCTTTCCACTGCTCTATGCTCAGGTATGGGAACATTTACTTATTTGGTAGAGAAGGAAAAAGAGCCAACACATACTGCACACTGAGGACGTACTAGAAGCAACGGGGAGGAGTAGGTATTAAGATAGCCCACTTTACAAATGAGGAATGCTGAGTCTCAAATTTCATCAACTCTAAATGTCATTTGGTGAGAACAGGGTAAAGCCAAGATTCAAATCTGATTTTCTGGTTGGTTTGTTTGTTGTACATCAAAGCCCCCTACTGTTTTAGGTCCCAAAGCATAATTATAAGATAGTCACCATTCTCCCTGAGCTCTTGGAAGACTAGTAAAAAACTAACTTGTGGGTATCAGCTGGTTGGCTCAACATAGTTATTTTTCATGTAAACATGATCCATGTTCAAATAAATTACAAAACTCCTGATGTTCAGAGACCATGAGCATCTCAAAACCCTTCAGTGAGCTTATAGAAAGCTGAACTCAAATCTAGTCTATCAAGCCTATCAAATATTGAAAGCGGGAATTTGAGGTATGGAGAAACATTTTTCTTAGAATGGAGATGCACAGGTAGGGAAGAGAGAACCAAGCCTTGAAAAATATTTAGTAGTTCCTAGAAAGTTGTTTTCCAGTACAAGAAACACTGCTTTCAAGCAAAAGAATTCTCTGAGTTTCCTGAAAATAAACCAAAAATAAATAATGAAAACCACCTCAGGCCTCAGAGCCCATTTCTGCTCTGCTCACTTAGTGTTTCCTCTTCTCCTGGCACATTGGCTACCATCCCCTCCCCGTGGAATCCCGGATCTTATGCAGCAAGGCTGGGGGGCAGGTTTACAAGGCCTCCAGGAGCCTGGTGGCCTCCACACACTTCCTGGTCCCCACCCACCACCCCCAGATCTTCCGGAGTGTCCTGCTTCCTGTCCTGGAGCTAAGCCCCTTATAAGACTCACAGGAGGTAAGGGACGCTTGCTTTTCAAGCCCCTGAAGGTCTCTGTTTCCTTGCAAGTAAGACACCCACTGTAATTTATAAGTTAGCTATAACTGTTGAGTACAGGAAAGACTGAGCATCTTTTTTGTTCGTTCTGTTTGTTCTCATTTAAAGCATAGTATTCAATCACATCTGCTCACCCCCAAGTGTAGCACTTGCTGGTAATTTACCTAGAATTTCTAACCCCAGATTTTCTTTTTTTAAAAAAAGATCTTATTTATTTATTCACAAGAGACATAGAGAGAGAGGCAGAGACATAGGCAGAGGGAGAAGCAGGTTCCCCAAGGGGAGCCTGATGAGGGACTCCACCCTGGGACTCCAGGACCACACCCTGAGCCAAAGGTAGACACTCAACCGCTGAGCCACCTAGGCGTCCCTAACCCCGGATTTTTTTTGGACAATCCACACAGCACACACAGCCTTGTTCTTTCTTAAACTAGGTGTGCTAATCCCATTCCCCTTGCCAAGAAGTGTTTTTTGCAGTGAACATTAGCTGCAGCAGTTCTGATCAATGAGATGAAAGAAGTCTGCTAACAGGAGAGGAAGGTGTCTGAGAAAGGTTACCTTGCTAAAAAAAAAGGAAAAGAAAGATAGAAGAAAAGAAGGAAGATGGAATGGAAGGAAAGAGGGGAAAAAAAGAGGCACCTAGAGGGAAGCAGCTCCTTCTTCCTCTAGGTCTGGTAACTGTAAACATTCTAACCATCTTGCAACCATGAAAGGAATCCATCTGAAAACAGAGCTGACATGCGCAGGGTGGCAGAGCAAAAAGATGGAAAGAACCTGGGTCTTTGCATTTACCAACCCTAGCACTCTCTGACTACTGGGCCTCTTCTTATGTGAAGTAAGAACTTTTTCTCATCGTATAAGTCATTTTGAGTCAGGATTTCTGTGTGTCTGGAAATGGCCTACTCCACTCCAGAACTGATGAGTAGGACAACCTTATTAGTGTGGGATCAAAAAGCCAGGCATGGGAAGATTTAACAAGAAAAAAAGCTTTTGTGTCAAGGCAGTAGCAATTCTGAGTGCAGTATAATGTCTATCACTTTAATTTGTCTTCTGGTCCACCACCCACTGGGTTTGGGGATCATGAGTACATATTGAAAGAACCATTCATTTTTTAAAAATTCCTTAAGCAGCATCCTCCTTCCCTTTAGGACCCAGTTTGACAGAGCATATTATGGAGGCAGATTCCTCCCGAGTTTAAAACCAAACATCTGCAGCATGGGAAGCTCTAGGGCTTCACTGTTTCCCTGCAGTGAGAACCACTAGTGTTCTGTAGATATCCCCCAAGAGATGGTACTGAGAGTTAGAGAAGCAAAGGTGTCTATGGAGGCTGCAGGGCCTGGGGAGGTAGGGGAAGTCCCCTACCCCATCCCATGGCAGACATGATGTTCAGCAGGACAGGGCAGCACAGAAGCTGTCAGAGGACCATGGTGACCAGTGGCCCATGACACTGCTTGGCAGGATGGGCAGTGTTTACTTGTGAGCACCTGTGGGTTCTCCCTGAGATACTTAGGAGAACATTGCTGGGAACTGGGAACCTAGGGCCCTGTACTAATAGGTGAGAACAAAGGCAAGGGAAGGTTGAGTGACTGCTATTTCTGTCACTTCATGCATACCCACAGGTGGCTGAGAAGAAAGCGAGTAAGGAGAAAGAAAGCCTTGGTGGCCCATTAGGAAAAGAGCCAGTCTAATATTTTCACAGAAGTTCCAGCAAAATAATGCATCAGAAGTTTAGATAGAGTATGAAAGTGCCCATTTTGAGTACTTTTTCTTTGAGCCTATCCAAGCAGGATCATACCCAAGCAGAGAGAAAACGGTAACGTATGGAGAGGATAAGAATCTACTAACCAAATCAAACTTCAGATAATTCTGGTAACAGAAATCATTGCCTGAAACTTTACTTGACATTTTTAATCAGAGAAACCAAAAAGGGAAGCACTATTGAGATTCAGTCATAGAGGATTTTAAGTTGCACATATTTGGGACAAGTGATCTGGGACTATAACACCAGAAGAATTAAGGAATTAAGTCTCTCCAGAATTCACTTTGAATCTGTACTGAAACAATATCATGAGTATTGTGTTCCCAGATCTGCTTCCCTAATTGTCTCTCACCCATGTCACACAGGGTATGTGTGTGCCTTTAAAGACTCAAGGTCATGATAAACAGCTTACCATCTCTCACACTTGGCCTTCATGAACCTTCCCAAAGGAGAAATTAGGAGGTCAAAACCCATATTTGCCTAAACCTGGAACAGAGAGGGCCAGGTTTCTACAATCAAAAACCCAATGAACGAAGCAAAGAGGAAGAAACGTGATGCCATCAAGATGAGACTGCAACATGGTCTGCGATGACAAAAAACTAGTGACACAATTAGCAAAATCTTTTATCTTAATCTTTTTATCTTTCTAAATCTCTAAAATAAAAATCACACTACAAGGAAAGTTTAAGGTAAATGGGAAATAGTCTATTCATTTGGAAAATGTCCAGTCTGAAAAAAGCAGGTACAAATCATGGCATGGTCTAGAGCAAGTTTCTATTATATTTGTAAATGAACTTTTAAAAGGCTAATTCTTGGGATGCCTGGGTGGCTCAGCAGTTGAGCACCTGCCTTCAGCTCAGGGCGTGATCCCAGAATCCGGGATCAAGCCCTATATTGGGCTCCTTGTGGGAAGCCTACTTCTCCCTCTGCCTGTGTCTCTGCTTCTCTCTGTGTGTGTCTCTCATGAATAAATAAATAAAATCTTTAAAAATAATAAAAATAAAAGGCTAATTCTTTAAGTACCTGAAATTATTCCAAAAAGAATTTTCTAGTCCCCAGCATTGGCTTGTGGGGAGAGAGGCTTGGATCAGAGTTAGGTTCCAGCAGCTCAGTCAGGATCAGGCAGGACTGTTAGAGTCCAGGGGAGCAGGAGGCAGAGTCTGGGTGAAAGTACAGAACCATGTTCAAGAGATCATGTGGGGATAAAACCAGAAAAGTAGAATACAACACAAGATCAAGGGGCTGGCTCCAGGCCAGGAACAGGAAAAGAAGGCAGGCGAGTGAAGGACGAGAAAGGGGACAGATAGGGTTCAAGGTAGTAGAGTTCGTGAAGTTTGCTGTGTAAAGATCAGGCGCCCAAAAGATTCTCTTAGTGGGTCTGGTCACATGCACTCACATGGTTGGCCTGACTTAAAGGAATAGGTAAAGGGAAGATGGAATGACTCAAGGGAAAATAAATTCCAGAATAACTCTGGCCTTTCTGTCTCCACTCTCAATCATCTTGACTCTCCATCTCACTTCTCATAAAATGTATGGCCAGCAAATAAGTCCTAAATATAGACAGGCATCGTATAAACAAATACATTTTTTAAAATGTAATTTGAGGAAGAGTTTCAAATATGTTGCGGGGAGGTTCAAAAGAAGAAAAAAGTCAATTCAAATCTAGAAGAGAACAGAAGAAAATATACTAAGATTTTTGAGCGCATCATAGGTGCCAGGCACAGATTCTCACCACAGTCCTGAAATATTAGCCCTCATCATTATAGGAGGTAACTGAGATTCACGAGGTCCATCCCCAGATAGTCCGGGAGAGACAGATGCAAGGCCAAATACGACTCCAAAGCTTCCTCTTGAGAGAACCAGGGAAATCTCATTCTGGGGAAACGGTCTATGGTCTGAAGCTTGCAAGAGGGCTAGGAGAAGACAAAAGGGAGTTGCCAGAGTTAAGCATTCTAGGAGAAGAAACAAAATGAGCAAATGAGGACCTGTAGGAAAGGCAAATACAGTCAGAAAATGCAGAGCACAGTTAGTTGGAAATAGTCCATAACAATTAGAGCCACAGAAAAGAGCAGTGTAAGGGTCAGTTGTGATCAGAGCCTGGAAGCTCTTCCCCACAAATCCGTGGACCACCCTGCTGCTACCTTTGTGTTCTGCGGACACTACAGAGGGTGCCCTTGAGCAAATCACTGCAGGTCAAATGAAAGCTTGTACATAATTTTCTAGATGCTTCAACCTGCCCCAAATCATACACAAGGGCTCTCCTGGAGACAGGGGAAGACTAGAAACAAAGGCTCAACCTGGCAAACATCCAGAGGAGACCTCATTCTTGGGTTTTTACTGTGTGTTTTGTTTTCAAAGAATATTTCAGCTTCTGGAATATCACACTTATTTAAAATTCTATGATCTATAGTGATGAAACTCCTCTGTTCATCCCTGGGGCTCCCAGGCTGTCACATAAACTAGTGTTTTACTTCTAGCTTATACCTTAGAGAGTCTGGAGACTACTGGAGCTTTTACATGTGTCCCTGAGAGGGTCACTGTGTTGCCATCCCTCTGCAGGCTTCCTCTGCAGTCTGTGCCTCTGACCTCTGTGCTCATCTGTTTCCCATGATTCCTACTGGGCCCCAGGGCGGAGCAGTATAACATAGTACAGCATAATTCACTTTTATAGAGCATCCTTCATGCGAGCTATCACAGGGAGCTAATCAAATGCTGACGAGAAAGGGTCTGCTGCAGGATAAGATTTAAAGGGAGGAACTGATTTAGTAGCTCCGGGGGCAGAAAAGAAATTTCAGATAGATGGGCTAGGAGAAGGGATTAACAACCCCCGCTGTGGTAAGATGTGGGTGGAGGGAAGTGGTCAAGTCCAAGGCAAAGAACACAGAGGGGTCGAGAAGCAGCTGGCATCCCGAGAAAGAACTACCAGGACTTTCACAGGCAGAGGTGATGTAGATTTCATTCGGGAAAGTAAACAAGTCATTGGAAAGCCTTTAGGTCCATGGAACAGAAACCCCAGCCCAAAATGATTTGAACAAGGAGTATTAGTATCTCGCATAACATTTTGTTATGCGGGATACTAAGAGATGGTGGCCAGGTTCATTTGGTGGTCCAACAACATCATCAAAGTCCCAGACTCTTGTTTCCTTTCTGTTCTGAAGACCCTCGTGTGTCAGATTTGTCCTCACAACCAGTATTCCCCAGGTCACAGGAAGGCTGACACAGTTCCAAGCATCACATCTGGGTATGGCAACAGCTAGACAACAATAGGAGGCGACAGAAGGAAGAGAGTCTGTTTTCTGCCTGGTCCACTTTTAAGAATGAGGAAATTCATCCCAGAAGCCCCCAACAGTCTTAGCCCTAAGGACTCTTTGGCCAGCATTGGAGTCTCATCCCTTTTGAAACCAAACTCTAGCAAGGATAGGATCATCATGATTGGTTTAGACCAATCAGGATTCACTTACAAGTCATATAGGAGAAGGGTGGACTCCAAAATCAAGGCTTTGTCCATAAGGAAAAGGGAACAATGACAACTGAGATGTCAACCCACTCTGTCTCACACAAAAGTACTGCAAAATGGACATTGTGTCTGTTGACCCCTGGAGGAATAGCATACATCCAATACATAATTAACTACACAATTCAGATTAATTGTTTAGAATTTAGGAAGATCATAGTGGGGGGAGAAAACTCTACTGAGAAAGAAAATAAGTATCTCTAAGCATAAGGGCATATTAGGAAGAGTTAGGATTGGGGGGAACTGAATTTTGGCTTCATTCTAGAGTGAAATTAAACACATTTAAAGATGGGAGGAAAGTATGTTTGGGATCAAGGATTTCTGTTCTTGGCAGATGAGGCATGGAAGGGGAAAATTTTAATTCTGAATTAAAGAATGTAATGGTAGAGTCAGAGCCTTTGAGAGCAAGAATCTCCTGTTTCTGGAGGGGAAAGGGAGATATGCAAGAATGCATAGCCAAATATCAACCCAGGGACATGCATATGAGAACTTCTGCAAAGTCCAAAGCAAAGGGCTGTATGAAACCCAGAGGAACAGGAGGAAGACACATTTTTGGTGAGTGTGGAACCAGCCTGAACTTTATGGGTTCTGAGTTTCTTACTAATACTGAAATTTTGGGGGGTTTGAGTTCATTTACTCTGCGCAAAAATCACTTTCCAAGTACCAAGAAAAAAAATTGGCTCCAAAGATTACTGAACACCAAACTAGCTCTTAAGAAACCACACAGGGATGAGTTAAGTGTAAATGAATCACAAACACACAGATTGAATTTCTCCTAAACTGCACCAGAGTTTAAAGGCCAAGGGAAAAAGCACTTGAGGCAAAAGACATTTTGGCTTTTGCAGAGCCTAAAACATTTTTAATGAGTTTGAATTCATTCAATTAACTCAAGGTTCAGCTGAGCTCTTTCTTCCAAACCTGGTGTTCAGCCTAGCGATATATATATATTGTATATATATATATATATATATATATATATATATATATATATATATATATATATATATATACAGCTGCTATTCTAGAGCTGCTTCACCTTAGAAAGGGAATTGCTTTTGTTTTTTTTTAATATCAGCTTCTTGATCCAATACGATCAAAGGTAACTGAGACAAATATCATGACAACAAAATTATTTTTCCAACAGCCTGTAAAATAAATGGTAGAACTCAAACGTCTGCACTCAATTTGGGGTACAAGACTAACAACCGTAGCAAATATGACAGATAAACATAAAGCAGCTTCTTCTAAAACCATTACATTTCCAATGCTAGTGAGTCTATAGCAGGAATTCTTGTGTCTTCTGATCATTTGTGGGAAGTTATTATTGAGTGTGCGCTAGGGAGCGGGTATCATTGGAATAAATGATAAGGATGTAAAATTATCTTTATCAATTTACTTCTTGTTTGGATGAACATTACTTGGTAATTGTCATGATGAATTAATGCCACTCAGGTCACCCTCATACCCTCTCTTCCTCCTCTTTGGAGTAGGTGAATGTCCCCAAAAGTCTGTTTTATTTTATCTTGTACCTCTTACCTCTTAGCCATTCCCATATTAGACACTTTTTCTCAGATATAGACACATTCTCCTTAAAATGGATGCTCAAACACTGAGAAGATGAAATATCATTAATTCTCTTTCTTCTCCACTAGAATCCTCTACCTTTTGCCTTGCCTACCTCAGATAAAGCTCCTTCTATTCTCTATTTGATCTGTTCAAAATAGTACATAAATAACCATGGTTAAGTATTCCTCAGTGGTCTGGCTTAATCTAGGTGTAGAATCTAGAATAAATAGTTGGATCAAAGTAGAGATTCCTCATCATTCAGGCAACTGCCAATTAATACAATTTCACGAAACTGAAATTGAGGTTAAGTTTTGCATTTGAAGTTATATTCCCTCAGGACTTAGAATGCAGACAGTCTGTGCTGAACTATAGTTTTGTAATGATGCTCCCAATAAAATTCAAGCAATAGTAACATAGACATGTGTGTCTGTATCTTACTGAAGTTGAACACATTTGATGTCCTAGACACTGTGTGCTTATATCCCACAAGGACCAGTGTGATAGGTATGCTTACTGTCCCCATTTTACAAATGAGGAATCTGAATTTCAGAGAAATTAAGTAACTAAACCAGGTCACGCTGCTACGAAGTGACAGAGGCAGAATCTGAGGAGGTCTGTAGGAGCCCAGGTTTGATCTGTTAACTCCCACTTCTCACTGGCTCCAGTAAAAGCAGGGCAGGATCACTGCAGCTCTTTGACTGGGGTAAGAATGCAAAAGCTAAAATTTTGTTTTGTTAACCTTAATTCAGTTAAGGGGAAGGAATGACACTTCAGGGAAAAGAACCCAAGTTTTTTTTTTTTTTTCAATTGAATTATATTTTACAAGAATCCCCGATGAAACCAGAGGGGGAAGAAAAACTTGCTTCTCCTTTCTCCTTCCAACAAGTACCTAAAATGTCCTTCCTAATTCCTGACTTCAGGTGATGGCTTATGCAAGTATCATTAGAGTGCCTATCTTGTTAAAGAAAAAAACCTGATGACAAGTGCATTGGGCTTCCCTGCTTTGAAACAGAAGAGTTCCTTACAGCAGGAGACACTCACCACATCCAGGGGAAAAAAAATCACAGATCTTGAATTTTAATTTGGTTGTGTGTTTGGAGAAAGAAACAGGAAAAGAATATATGATAGACAAAGAGAAGACAACTGGTGAACTTATTTTCATTGCACAAGTCCTGGGAAATTTTCTCTGAGAGCCAAAATAAAGCATTCAGCTCCTCTGTCCCTTCTGTGGAAGACTCAAAATAGTCAATGCATTTCTACTCCCTTTCTTAAAGCCACTTCCTCCTCCTCCCTCTACCCACCCCCCACCCCAAAATAAAACTTTTTTCCCTCAGCCAACAAATTTTTCTGGTCACCACAACAACAAGCAGATTCACAAAGCAAATGAGTAATTTGGAATGTGACAAGTATCCCATCTGACTCACAGAAAGAAAAAAGAAAAGGTGGCTGCTGCCAAAATGGAAATGCTTTCTGGAAAATTCTTGAAAATATTCCTAAAATCTCAAATTGGGCAAGTGAATACACCCTGAGGAAAACCTTGGAATTTCCCAAAACATAAACAAGGTAAAGTTTTTAAAAGTGTTAAAGTGATGGATATAAATATGCTGAGGTGTCTATATAAATTAATTTTCTTTTCTTTTTCTAATGTTTGCTTTTAACGCTTGAGCGACTGCTTTAAAAGTCCCTACCAGGCAGTGGGTAGAGATGGTCCCAGAATTTCCATACAGAAGGAAGGGGCTTATGGGAGATGATCTGGATATAAGAGCAGGTCAGGAACTTGAAGATGATCTAGCAGCTCATGGGTTTTATTTAGATAGTACAATTATTATCACTGGGGTACTTGGAGAATGAGCTAATGAATGGCTAATGAAGATTATAGTGAAACTAATATCTCTCATACACACTCCAAGCCACAGTAGTCAGCACTGCTAGTTGTCTACTTAGCATTCATTCCTACTTTCTTTCTCCCTGACAGAACACTGATTTTTGTTCCGTCAACTGCTAATGGCCTATACAGCCGTGATCCTTAGGGAAACATGGTCCAACACCAAATCCAAGTTGTCTAAGATAACTCTATGGTCCTTTTCAGGAATGTTTTAGAAATAAGCATATGACCTAACTCTCGCCAACAAGATGTGAAAAGTTTGCTGGAAGATTCTAGATTCTATTTCCTCACTACTGAGCAAGACAGTCTCCTCTACCATGAGCACTGACCTGAGTGGATGTGACTCCCAGCTTGCTGCAGCAATCTTGCTACCAGCCTGAGGCTGTAGTCAACCCAGGGGCAAGCTGCTTGTATTGATGAAAAGAACCTGAGTTATTGATAGCATCATTGGCCTCTGAAGCAACACACCTAGGAGACCACCTTATCCCTGGTCTTCTTATAATGTGAAGCAATACATCTCCATAATGTTTAAGCTAGTTGACTCAGAGTTTTCTGCCTGTGGCTAAACAACAGGAAGTCACATAGCTGCTCCCTGTACCACCACCTGTTGACATAGACAATGGCTTAGAGGCTAGAGGAGCTTCAAGATGTTCATCCAGAATTCAGAGACATAAGTCACAAACTCACGTCCCATATAACACCTATGAATGGCTCATTCAGAGTGGACAAATCATGCCATGTTACACTGCATTTATGCAGTATGCCCATTTTGGTTAGATTTGCAAGAGTTGCTCTTTTCTTGATACTGTATCAAAACTTCAGGAATAAAAAAATTACAGTCCTATTATTATAGAAACAGGCACTTACTTTCTCCATCAGTCCCAAGATAAAATGTTTCTTTATCTTTTTGATATATTTATTATTCACACGTCTCAGATCTACTCAGAGTAGGAAAAATACAAAAGGGGATGGAGAGAAAGTCAGAATCAGTGAGAGCAGCTCGCCCTTGCACTGAAAGAAAGTTGATGTAGTGGGAATAACAGGAGTGATATTTTTGAAAAATGCTAAGTGCTTGTTTTGTTTTGTATTTCCATGTATTTTACTTCTCCTTAGTAAGTATAAAGCATCCACCTGCTCTCGTGGTGAAGTAGGATTGTGGTGAAGTAGGATTGGCAGGGAAGTAAAGAGCAATAGAGAGTTAATATTCAATATTTAACTTTTAGAATAGGATTCCAAATAAGGCAATAGATTTAAAAGTCATTTCATTAAATGAGGATTTTTTCAAAGTTTTATTGTAAAATATTTTACACATATAGATGATATAATGACATCATAAATATCTTTACATCCATATACAAAGTAAAAAATTCTTAACATTTTTCCATATTTGCTTTGGATCTTTTTTAAATAAAATGTAAGAGATATCTCCTCAGGCCCATTCTTCTCTGCTCTGATCAGTGGATCTTTTTGTAGTCTTTTACCATCTATGTACATACCTATACCAGTATCCTTTATTACTTTGTATGCCTTTAAATATTCCATGAATTGTAACACAGTGTACAATTTCAATTGAAGTTCTTAGGTTTCTTTAATCACTAATCACTATCCCTCTGAGATTAATGAAAAATGATAGATGTAGCTATTTTCATTCAATTCATCAGCTTTACAATGTATTCTAATTTACTCATCCTCCTATTAATGGGTAGATTGCTTTCAGTTTTTCATTATTCAAACAATGCTTCAACGAACATTTTTGCCTCTCTCTAAACATGAGTGAAGGTTTCCCTTTGATGTGTAGATTGAATCACAGGAAATTGTCAATATTCAACCATTCTGACCTACAAAATGACAGATTAATATGGCTCAACCCAGGGGTGCCTGGATGGTACAGTCACCTGAACATCCCACAGTTTTGGCTCAGGTCATGATCTTAGGGTCATGAGATCTAAACCCACTCTTGCTCATGTTCTTTCTCTCTCTCAAATAAATAAATCTCTAAAAAAATATATGGCTCAACCTACTATGTACCTGGAAATGAAAATGCTGGTTGATAGGATATAAACGTCTTCAACTCAACCAGCTATAGTCAAATTTGGGAAGATGATTTTCTTAAATACTTATGTAATCAACATCCAAGTCTTGAACACTCAGTTCACAGTTTATTCCATAGAGAAAGTAGGTCTTCCACCTTTGAGAGAGAAGGATAGGATAAAGAGAAGAACCTGGGAGTTCCCATGTAACTATGTCATCTACCAAACCTTGGAGAAGATGTTATGCTTCATTTCAAACCCCCAAAGTTTCCACTATTCCCCAAGGCTAAGGCATCATGGATGACTGAAAAAATTTGGTACACTATCCTAGGAGATCTGTTCGATGAAGTTTGAGCTTGTCTTTAAGAAGCAGCCCAAGGGGATATTTAGAACCACAAATTATCTACAGTTAAAATAGCAATAGCTTCACTTGTGGTTCTCTTTTCTTAACTAGAATCAGAAAAGATGGGCCGTGGTGAGAGAAGGATAGAGGAATGTGTACAGATTCTTGGATCAGTTCAATTTCTGAACCCAAGGAATAAAAGTTTGTGTCTTAACACAGGATAAAATGGGCTGACTTTAGCTTTCTCAAATGTGTGTATCATTCCTATAGATGACTTGGTAATTAAACTCTGGAGGTCTCCACTGTAAATTATCATGTAACTTGTACTCCTATAATAAATAAGCACCACTTGCCTTGTAAACACTATTGACAGTGCTTACAGCTTGCCATATCATTAAAATGCCAACACCCAGTTATCAAATATGATATCTGGGGATCCCTGGGTGGCGCAGCAGTTTGGCGCCTGCCTTTGGCCCGGGGCGCGATCCTGGAGGCCCGGGATCGAATCCCACATCGGGCTCCCGGTGCATGGAGCCTGCTTCTCCCTCCGCCTGTGTCTCTGCCTCTCTCTCTCTCTCTATGACTATCATAAATAAATTTAAAAAAAAAAAAAAAAAAAACAAATATGATATCTGGATGCTTAAGTTCATTTTTAATGATTGGAAATGCCCTGACCACCATTCATCAACAAATATTGCCCCAATAAACACAATGCTCACGCCTGGATCCTTGTGGAATTCTTTAAACATTTTACTTAGTTCTGGAATCCTGGATAGAATTCCTCAGATATTTTTTTTTTCCAGATGACTGACATTTGGGAATTTTCTTTATGGCCTCACTAAGTTTTATCTGCCTTTTACAGGTAAATTACAAGATTAGATCTAATATACTTAGCATTTTGCTACAGTAACAAACAACCTCAATACATCAGTGGCTTACAATGAATATATCTATCTTGCTCTTTTTTCATGAGGTCTGTGGGTTAGCTACAGTTCTTCTGGTCTCTGCTCAGCTCTACGCCCACTCATCTTCACTGACCAGAGCACTGGCATGTCACAGGATCAAGCTCAAAGTCATGAATCAAACAAGTATGCTGGAGGCAGGGGCAAATCACACACCACAGGAAGAGGAATGTAGATTCCTATGACAGGGAGGGGATGAGTTGTGGTGAATGATAATCCAGTATACCACAAATTTTCCGAAAGTTTCCTTGGCCAATGACAAAAAAAAAAAAAAACAAAAACAAAAAAAAAACACACAATGTAAATTGGTGCACGTTAGCAAAAAATTGAACTTTGAAGTCACATCAAATCTGACACATTCAGTGTAAATACTACAAGACCCTAAGGAGAAAGTCAGCAGCTGCTGAAAGTTCTTACTTCAATTCTCCCATTTGATTCACTATGTGCTTTTTCTTTCATTAAAAAAGTATGAGCAACAGACAAAGAACTTGCTCTTTAAGAGCATAAACAATATGGTACTTTACTTGCTCAAAACATTTTCCCGTATTCTCTTCTGGATTTACCTTCAAAAGATATAGTCTCTTTCTCATGAATAGTCACATTGTGGGAAAAAAAAAAAAAAAAAAAAAAAAAAGGTTTCTTTTTAGAGTTTAGATATCTAAAGAATTCATTCGCTATCCAGTCTTATGAATCAGGTAAATGAATGGTCAAGGTGTATAACAGAATTAGGGTGAGCAAAAACAAAGTGCCAGCCTAAAGCAGTCACGGGTTTCTTGCATGCTCAATTACCTTCAGGTTATTATAGTAATTTCAAATAAGCATTTCTAAGAATGTTCTCTTTAATAGTAGCATCATTAGTATAAACGCATAGTCTCTTAAGGTGATACTTTAAAACAAAACTCACTTGATGATGCAAGTTCTGATTTTTGTTGTTTTGTTTTGCCTTTTAGATTCTCATTCTCTAGTCTTGCCCATATGTATTTCATGGCTATGATCTGTAATAACATATTTAGTATTTGTTTCTGTCTTCCACAGCAAGCCAACCCATGCTATCCAGACTGCCAAGGAAAGTTCTGACAGCCTGTGATGATCACTGTATTATGCTCTTTTCTACAGAGATACAAAGTCAGTTCTGGTCCTTGGCCAGTTTTCATAAACTTGTTACATTCCATCTGTGAGTCTACACAGGTACTTTAAGCTGATACCCTTTTCAACACTAGGCAAAGAGAAACTGATAATTTCCATGTATGTCCCAATGGGAATTCCAAATAAAATTCAGATAGGAGATGGCAAATGAAACCTTCCCTAAAGATAGCAAACCAAACGTACATGATGCAATGTGAACTCTGACAAAATAAATGCTGTTCAATTACAGCTACATATAATCATATGACTCTTTCTTTCTCTCCAAAGTCACGCTCAAGTCTGGAAAGCGTCAGGTAGAAATAAATGGTAGAGAAAGAACACCTAAAGCACATACAAGTGCACTGTAACCCATTGATTTCCATTCTGAAAATCGTTCTAAAAATCTTCCTCCCTTCTGAAAATCAATGAGGTTTTCAAGCTCTCATTGTGTGAAAGGATATTCAGGAACCCAATAAGGACAATAGTGGCAGCCCCTGGATTACGATGCTGGGGGCTCTTAATAGGATAGACCATTGTGAAGTCTGTCCTACTGAGGCACAGCTGGAACTAAAACCACTCGGCCCAGCCTAAACTTTGAATCTGCTGGTTTATCACCCTTCGGATTTAATTCTTCCCCTCTAGGCACCCTCCCCTTTTGGGTGGGGTGATAAAAATGGAAGAATAGAGGAGCTCATGATAGGAATTGTTTGATAAGGCCCTTAACACCGGCGTGAACTCCAGACCCGCGAGAGGGGCAAGAATGGCCTCGAAAAGTCAGTCTTTACAAATGTGCGTTCTTCCTCCCGCACAATCTTTAAAAGTAGTATCTCTTGCGCCAATCTATGCCTTCTTGGGCTGCTGTGCTGTGGACACTTCGGAGCTGCAGGACTGTTATCCGTTTCGGGACATTCACCTTCAAATACGTGCAGAAAGGAAAAATCTTGGCCGGCTGCTCCGACGGGACCTCAGAAATAAGCCGCGCCTGCCGCGTTCCTCTCTCCCGAGCGCTGAAATTCGTGGTAAAGCACCAGGCTGCGCGTTCCCAAAGAGATTTGCTTACAAAGACCAGTGTGGGAGAGGCCGATTGGGCCTCCCGAGGTAGATCTCATCCTCTGACAACTCGCCCAGGCCCCGCTGAATCTCGCTCTGCGTGTCTAATTACCTGCCTGATACCTGAGCCTCTCTGCGCAGCCCGGCTGCGGGGCGCGCTGCTCTCCCCAAGGCGTGGCAGGCGCACAGCTGGGGGGGCCGCCTGGGCGGGGAGCGGCCCCCCATCGGCCTCTGGAAATCCACATTTTAGGGCCTTGTAGTCATTTCCTTGCTAGTGCGAGGCAAGTTTCTGTACATTTTTATAAAAGGAGGCCAGAAGAGAACACCCTCCTCTTTACTTCCTAATATATTATGTCCTCCCCTGCCGAGTCCGGGGACTTAGTCTGGATTTGGTAACTGAAGTAATATAAATGTTAGCTAAGAAGTATTCCCGCAATATGGTTCCAATTTAGGCCTGTTTTGAAGTCTAAAGGCCCAATATGTCTCGTAGATTCTTCGCTGGACATTAGCGCTAATGTAATTTGCGGAGGAGCGCAGGCCGCGAGCTAGAAGGGCGCTTTCCCAGTGCCAGGGGGACTCGCGCATTCGCCGGTAGTTACCCCACCGCTTTTGATGTTGGGGGCTTTGCTCAGGAAATTGCCTTATACTTGCCAGGGTTTGCAGATAAATGGAGCAAGGTAAGTGCTGTACCCTGTCACCACCCTCTCTCCTCTCCAGGCTCTGGAAGGACGCAGCCCCGGCTGAATGCAGCCTTTCTCTGCAAGCTGTTTGCACTTTACCTCAATAACGTATCTCTCAGAACACTGGCCTGATTTGCGAAGACACGCCTGCATTTTCGGAGCGGGGCTGACGCACCCCCACCCAGAGCCCGCTCGCCCCCCTCCCTACCGCACCCCCCCACCCCCAGCAGCCCTGCTCCGCGCTCACACCCCTCCCGAGCCCCCGGCTGCATCCCGGTAATGAGCATCCCCCTGGAACCGCCTGCCCTTTATCTTGCTGGGGGGACCCGCACCTTTTGAACTGCCATCTGTAGATTGTGTTGGTGCACTGACTTGTTAACTGTGCCATGCTGTGAAGGAAATGGCATGATTTAGATCAAGTGCTCAGGACGGCTGTTCATAAGAAACACTTGAGCCAAGCTGTTGCTGCTCAGAAAGTGCCCTGGGGAGAGGGGTTCCGTTTCGGGTCACGGTCCTGCCTTGTATGAGGGCAGGCGCAAAGCGCTGCAATCCCGGGCTTCGCTGGGGCTGGAGGGAGGGGGTGGGGAGAAACATTATGAAACCATAGAAGCGAGGCTGCCAAATTAACTTCTCACCCTTTCAATCACACTCCAGAGGATAAAAGCCTAACATTTCTGCCTCAGAAACAGGCTCGGTTTACACCAAACAAGTTATTTCTCTAATTTATCAGCCCGGCCAGCTATCCTTCTAATTACTGAAAATCTCTGCAGTTTATGAAGCCACTTTTGGAGATGTACGATGAGCAGCAAGCTGGGAAACGGGTGTTGGAACACTTTTTTTGTGGACGGGACTTCTCCGAGACTGCTTATCAAAATCACTAAAAAACAGAGTTTCTGGGTTCAGTTGTTTTGTTTCCATGAAAATGTGTTCCCTTGTTCCAACTGGCAGAAATAAATGTGGGGAACTGCAAGTTTAGGTAAACACAGATCGTTAAATCCTCACCTCTAAACAGCGAATTTCTGCAAGTAAAGTTTAATTAGGAAGACAAAAGTAAAACTGAGACAGAGCAAGGCAAGAGGAGAACCCTTCAGCTTAATTCATCAACTCCCAGGCTAATACCAAGGGCACTGATTTGTCCATTATATGGAAATAGATGATTAGGGTCATTCTCTAAGACAAATTTACTTTTCTGCACACTCTAAATCTGTTTAGTCACTTTAAAGGTGTCAATTATTGGAACAGGCTAAGACTATGAATTTCTTAGTAATAGCTTTAATAACATTTTGAAATGAAAAGCAGATACCTTGAAGTCAGCCTGCTTTGAAAAGACATATGAGCAGCTCTGGTTTTAATTTGTGTAGCATTCTACATCTGGAATCCCTTATAATTAAAACTAAAAACTGAACTACTACTTCCACCTGTCAAATGATGAAAAGATGAATGCACTAATAAGTTACTAAATAGCCCAACATGATAGAGTTTACATTCTCATTCTATACAGTAAAACAGAATTTTGGACAGGAGGCTAAAGGTCTTTGGTCATTACTAATAACACACTTTGAGTATTAACCTATATGTCCTGCTGCAACTACTGACGGGATCTTTTTTACATTAAGAGCTCATTTTTGTAAGTCTTTGTTTTAAAAGTAAATAGAGATTTCAGAAAGAATATTCAAAACACATAAATTAAGATGTACTTTTCATCCCACGTTCTATGGTTTCATCATTCTTGAAATCATTCTCATAGCTTCCTATACTAATTGTGTACAGTTGTCAAAAAAAAAGATCTAGTATTAAAAGAAAATCCAGTGTTTACAAATATTTATCAAGTGCCTACAGTATGCATGGCTTTGTGCTCAGCACTGGGAATACAGCACTGGGCAAAATATGTCTTTTTAGCTAATTTAGAGTTCAGAAAACTTGCAGTAATTTCTTCAGAATGACAAAACACACACACACTATACACACACACACATTTTTGCCTAGATTCTGATAAGAAAAAAAATAGTTTCCCAAAGCTTTTGCTGTCACTCCAATTAAAACAACAATGGTCATTAAAATGCCCTCAGGCTGTCACTGGTGATCAGAAGGTTAATTATTTAAAAATGTAAATCCTGAGTTGTAATCCCTATTGAAGCTGTTTGGAACAACTCCCCCTGCAGAGGTCGAGCTGTGTGGGCGGCCCCTAAAGGCTCATTTTTCTTATTACACAGTCTTGCTTCTCTGTCATGAAATAAAAATGGAAATATCACATTTTGAAAAGAGCATTGATTCTCCTAGAAAAAATAATGAAGACCTTTTTGCCAGCCACTAAAAGAGTCTTCCAACAGAGTAGATGCTGCTTATGGGAGGCTTGTCCTGATTGTTCTCTTCGGCACAGTAATAGCCACTGGCATGAGAGACAGAAGGACAGGACAGGAAAGACCAGGAGGCAGCCCTAATCACAATGAACTGAGTCCTCCCTCTATGAAAATATGCCTGGAAAAAAAAAGAAAATATGCCTGGGAAGACCATTCCAGCCTGTTTTAACTCTGGGGCCAGCCAGTGGGGATGCCATTAAGTCATTGTTTTCATATCCCTTTCTATATGGGGCTGCATTCCATTCAAGAAAAAGTAGAATTTGGCTACCACACACTTGTTCTCAGGCAGAAGTCACAAACCCGCTGTCCCAGCCTCAATTCAGCCTGAAGACGTGTTCAGATGGGCAGCTCATTGATCTGAAAACCAAGAAACTCACAGCAGCATTATTCACAATAGATAAAAGTTGAACCCAAGTGTCCATAGATGGATGAATGGATAGGCAAAGTATGCTATATACATACAATGGAATACTGTCCAGCCTTAAAAAGGAAGGAAACTCTGGCACATGCTCCAACACGGATGATCCTTGAGGACATTATGCTAAGTGAAGTAAGCCAGTCGCAAAAGGACAAATGTACGATTTCACTTATCTGAGGTTCTCTGAGTCATCAAAATCATAAAGACAGAAAGTAGAATGATGGTTGCCAAGGCCTAGGGGGAGGCTAGAACGGAGCAGGGATGGTGGTGGCCATTTTTGTTTCAATTTGGAAAGATGAAAAAACTTCTGAAGATGGTTTCACAGCAGTGCAAATGTACCTAATGCAACGGAACTGTACGCTTAAAAATGGTTGAAATAGTAAATTTTATGTTATGTACATTTTGTCATGATTTAAAAAAATAAGAGATTTTTACATTAAAATAGAGATCCCCAATTTTTTTAGAAACAAAGAAATCCAAGCAACTGTTATCATTAGCCAGTATTCCTGAGTGATAACGGAGACTGACATTGAGGAGCCCTTGCCCAGTTGAATGCATGTTTCAGGTCTCCGTGGCCCCTGCTCCTCCCTCTGGTCTTCTGCTCATTCTGCTTCATACACATAGGCTACCTGCCCAGCCCCTTCTGCTCCAAGGGGCCCCGTGGATAGCTCTCTCATGGGCCTACAGCTTTCAAAGCTTTGCCTAGAATCAGATTTTAACCTGCAACAACGCAATTAACACATCTGTGTCCCAGACACAGATGAGGTGAGATACGAGTTATAAGATAGCATCCATGACAGCAACATGGTGGAGAAGCCCCTCTCCTACAAACTGAAGCCCTCGATACCCTCTTCCACCTACACATCCACAGGGAAAAGACAATGGACGGCACACTCTGGAGCCCTACTACATCAGGCTTCCTTACTCCACAGCTGCAAACAGGGCTATTTAGTAGATGCTTACAAATGCACTGAAGGCACTTTTCAGGAGAAGTTTCATATGACCTATTTTTCCAATATTGACTTTATATAAATTTACTACAGATTGTGTAGCTCAGAGTCAAGGAGCAAAACTCAATGAATTTAAGAATCTTTCTTGAAGTCTGGATTATCCCCAAACTGTGAACGTTCCTTCTAAGCCATCGACTGTCTAAGGGTTATGTTTTTTTTTTCCTCTTAAATGCTACTGTCAAATGAGCATTTTAAAACATTTATCAAAAACCAATGACTGCAAACTTCAATCTGTACATTCCCTACAAAGTAAACCCCAGCCTAGTGCTGATGCATAAATGATGTGTTGGTTTAATCTATTTTTCACAGGGGGTGTCTGAGAGTTGGAAAATTAAAAACAGGTAGAATGGACTATTATTACTGTCCCATAGTGTGCTCTTTTACATGAGGTCTGGATTAAGATAACATCTGGTCTATATTTCTTGAACTATTTCCCTTTTATCACAAGAAAAATCGGCAACCCATCTCACAACTGCTCTTAATTTAGATCTAAATATCACTGATGAAACATTGTACAACATGCTGTTATCTATTAAAGTGATTTCCCTGAAGGAACAGTTGATACTTTTATATATTCCAGCAAAGCTAATCACGCCAGGCCCCCTTAGTAGGACTTACCTTATAATCATATGTTCAAATGTTCCACCTAAATCACTACTCTGGTACCAAATGGGTCTTATTCTGAGACTGATTTCACTGTGCTGTTAAATACAGTGTCTCAGTCTGAGAGTCACAGAACAATCGAGAATCCTTGAAGAGTACAAAATTTTACTCTGGAGCAAACAAGCCATTGTTCCCCCTGCACCATACACTATGGGCTTTCCAGAGCTCCTTGCAAGCAAAAGGCAGTAAGCTGTTTTCAGCACTTTTCAGAGTTCAAGTCCTATACAATGTAGTATATTGATTTCACAGAATAAAAACCCCTGGGTTGTTGTTGTTTTTTTTTTTTCCAGAACTGTATAAGTTACTTCCACAGATAATAAATCAAGAAAGTATTTTCTCTAAAACTATTTTGCATACCTGTGGTACACATTCGTTTTGTTCATTTTAAACTACGTCAAGACCTAGAATCACAGAAGGTAAGCCTATGCATTAACCAGGTACATGGGAAATTACTTTCTCCAACCCTCACCTTTAATTTGGAAATATCATGTGTTCCTGATTTTTTTTTTCAAAATGCAGAGACCAAAAGACACAAAGATTATGGGGGTTAAAAAACTCAACAAGAAGTAATTCTTGCATAATTGAGAAAATATAAGAATGTTCATTACAGTAGAAAATGAAATTTGAATTGTATTACACATAAAATATAGAAAAAATAGAATCAATAACAATGTTTCTTAATAGGGGGTTGATAAAATGAATTGTTACATGCATAATATGGAATATCTTATAGCCAGTAAATAAGGATAAAGAATATTTGTATGTACTAAGGAAGGATCAATGATGTGCTAGGAACAGCACAACATGAATAAAGCTTAGTATCATTTTTTTGTTGTCATTAAAAAGAAAAAACAGAAATAGACATATATGTTGATGTGCATGTAAAAGAGACCTGAAAGAATTCACATCAAAGGTTTTCAGTGATTAACCATTGGGAGTGAGGAAGGGAGAGAACATTTTGTAAACTCCTCTGGGTTTTCTAGCTTTTCATAACACACATATATTACTTTCTAAATTAAAAAAAGTATATTGAAATGCATTGAAGAAAAAAGCAAATAGATCAATTAGCTATTCCCTTACTGGAATAAATCATAAGAAGGGAGGTGGCTGGTGGGGAAGGGTGGGTGCTTGCGGAACAGAGCAAGAGGAATGCAATTGACAGGCATCCTGTCATCTTGTATTTTTTGGAGGGAATTCTGAGAATAAAAAGCCTTTGGAAGTTATCAGCGGTCAGGCTGGAGCCATTCATTTTTCACCTGCCTGTGTTTGTTGTCTGGCAGCCAGTCAAGGGTGCTATTAGCAGAATTAAGATCCAGAAGAAAAGATTATCCCGTAGAAGGCAAGATAAGGGGCTGGAAAGTGTGGCTGGTTATCAATATCACAATACCAAACAGGTCAGAAAGGATTCCGTATAGGTTTCACTTGAAGCAGGTAATCTCTGCAAAAATAATGGAGTGACTGTTCTTCCAAAACACTTCAGTACTGCAACATACTGCAGTTCATTTAAGATAAAGCGGCAGTTTTACCAAGAGCCCCGCGACTGCATTAGGCTGCAGAGTGGATAATAAAATGCTGCAACAACGTTCTTTTATTCCCCCTTACTCAGTAACCCTAGGTAATGAAACAACCTTCCATCTCTCTCCCAGATCATTTTTGATATTTTGAATGCTATACTTTCATTCACTTTTCTTTCCTTCCCGCTGAGAAAAGATCTAAATGGAATTCCATAGTACAATTTGATATAGGGAACAACAGGAGTGATTGTAACATTATTTAAGCATTTAATTGTTAGGAGATTTTAAAAATCACCAAGAGGAGTATGGGTTCAAAGCAGCAACTGTTGTCTAGGGAAGTTTTGCCACTCTGGCACTGAAACATGTGTTTTCAAACAATGAATTGGAATGGCGAAGGTTTTGAGTTCATGTCAGCGCTGCAATTTACAAGAGTTCACATACACCATGAACTTACATAGCATTTCACCATGTTGTCTATGAATCATTCAGTTTTAAGCTCTGCAGCATATGGGCAATTGCAAAATGCAAAGAGGTAAGAAAACACATTTGGAATTTCCATTTTATATACCTCATATTGGAAATAAATGGTTTTGTTCTCCCAACTATTTCTCATGTAAGTGGTAAGGGCTCTTTAATTTTCTTTTCCCCTTTCTTTTTTTTTTCTTTTTAGCAATTTCAACCACATAGATACTAACTTGTTCAGCTAAATACTATCGCAGCATTGGTATTACAGACCTTCATATCATTTGTACACTGATGGACTGATGAATAATTAGCAGGTGATTTACTTTGAGTTGTCATTTATTTTGAGTAGCAGTAATGGATTGACAATGGTCCATCCATCTAATATTTCATCAACAAAACACATTCCTAGGAGCTGCAGTTAAGGGAAGTGTCCAGCCATTGACAAAGCAGCAAGAATAAATATTGTGGCATTACATCACCAGTCGAGGTAACCAAGCACACAGTTAATGACACAGGAACTGTCAAATTATCAATGAAAAAACAAAACCAACATACATTTAAAATACAACGGGCTTTGATATTTATATAGAGTCATAACATGGGGTCAGCTGTAGCAGTACCTGAAAATGCTCCCATTTCAGCAATGACTTTCAAAACCCTATCAAAGTTATATTGTGAGTATGAATGAGACCATGTTATACCCCTAGGAAGTAAATGCCTTCTAAAATACTTTTATTCCTTCTCCCTATATTTTCATCTACATTCTGAAAAAGGACATTACAAAGAAGGTAGGAAACTGTGGTAATTGAACATTAAGGCCCAGTTTTAAATAGTTTTTAATTGCAAACACAATACATGAAAACATTTAAAGTGCCAACAATACAAAAGTATATAAAGTATATAGAATAAAAACAAAAACTTCCTTCAAACACCAGAATCCCCTCCCCCCAAATGCTCGTCATACCTCCCTCTCTCTGGTAACAACAGTTAGCAATGCAGAAAGTATGTTACGGACCTTTCTCTATGTATATACACACATGTAATGGAGGATGCTTTTTTAAGTAAATGAGATTAGGCTATATGTATTGTTCTATAAGCTGTTTTTCTTCCTGTTTGTCTCAGACATCATTCCAGGTCAGTATATTTAGGCCAGAAGTTGCAAACCAGTAGGTCCAGGTCACAGATTCTTTTAAATTTTTAAAATTTGTTTTCAACACAAAGAAAGCCCATTATTTCCCCTTTTATTTTTTTTAATGAATGAGACAGCAAGATTGTGCCCAATTTGCGCCATGAGCCAGTTAGAAACAAGAGTCTCTCTGGTTGCACCCTCACTCTCAGTAGACCGCATGCTCTGCAACCACCAATGCCACATCCAACCTGGCCCTCTAGTCCTCCAGTTTGCTAACCCTGTTTAGACATATCTACATTTTTCTTTTAAAAGGCTGTGTAATATCCCATAATACAGATGCACCATAATTTATTGAACCATTTCCCTACTTATGGCATATTTTTAAAGCTCAAGCTTTCACATTGTATTTGATAAAGTAGAACCAATCTCATATTCAGAAATGAACTTCCTCCTTTTTTTTTGCCATTTCATTTTTTTCTTACAATATGAAAAGATCCTGAATCCATAATTGATAGTTCCTGAACTGAAAATACAAAGGACTGCTCAATACTTTTTCCCCTTTGAAAAATGATATTGTAACTGATAGATCAGAGGCCCAGGGATAGGGAGTGGAGGGGGTGGATTCTAAAAGATAAAGAAAATTCACTCCGAACATTGGGAAGGATTCAACGTGCTATTTAGTTAAATCAGGATTTTTCTCTAAAAAAAAAAAAAAAAAAATTGTCTCTGTCTTAAAAGTAACAAAGACCTACTGAATAATTAAACTATACTCTGGTATTTTCATCAGCTCTATCTGTTCTCATTCTCCTTTTTCCCTCTTCTATACCCCTGGCTCAAAAAAATCTCTAAGAGCATATAGAGTTCCCATCACAGGGGTTTGCAACTGTGAAAACGGGATGGCAATCCAAAAAGTTCAAAACTTATTCCTCTAAAGTGATGCTGTTCATATGAATATAGCTGACAGGCTTCTAATAAGGGGGCCAGATCACAGTTACAATTTAGTAACTATGGTATACACATGAGCCAAAAATCAAAGCATATGCAAAAGTGGAAAGGAACTAGAAGTTTTTCTAAAATAGTCTATCAGCCAAAATAAGAAACACACATGGAGTGACGTAATTGCTATTCTCAGAGGAACAGGACTTTTGCCTATGTAATTTGACAGGAGGTAACAGTGCTGCTCAAATAAAAAGGAGAGACTGAGACAGAATTTGCCCACCTCCCATGGCTTTCTTCTTATTATTAAAATTATCAGAAAACCAGAAACTTGCCCATTTGTTCTAGTGGGCTGCATAAGTTACCAAAAGTAGAGAAATTTTTACATACAGTTTTCATGAAGATCATATTTATCTGGTACCCATTTAATACTTGGAAATAAACCAAAGCCTAGTAATAGCCTATCGTTCAATCTGTCTTTCTAGCCAAAATTAAACTTTAATGACTCTTTACCTGCAGGTTTGAGACGTTGAGATAAAATATCTGTATCTATTGAATCTCTATGTGCCTGGCTATAAGGAAAAGTCATCTCTGATTATTTTCATTAGCATCTAAAAGCCTTATGGAAGGTAGTAATAGTGGTGGAACAAATAATTTTAAACTAAAATCACATGTCTGTTTTCAAATAACTGACCCATGAATTTTTTTAAAGTCATTTCGCTGCGTATTTGAGCTCTGCCTTAAAATTTGTGGCTATATCCCCTATGTGGCTTCACATCCCCAAGACTTACTTATTTTAGAACTAAAAGTTTGTACCTCTTAATCCCCTTCACCTATATCACCCATCCTCTCATCTCCCTCCCCTCTGGCAACCACCTATTGTTCTCTGTATTTATGAGTGTGTTTCTATTTTGTTTTGTTCATCTGTTTTGTTTTTTTAGATTCCACATATAAGTGAAATCATACAGTATCTGTCTTTCTCTGTCTGATTTATTTCACTTAGCATAGTATCTTCTAAATCCATCCATGCTGTTGCAAATGGCAAGATTTCATTCTTTTTTGTGACTGATATTTATACACACACACACACACATACACATACACTCCCCACATCTTCTTTATCCACTCGTCTACTGAGGACACGTAGATGGCTTCCATATCTTGGCTACTGTAAATAATGCTGCAGTGAACATGCGGGTGGATATATCTTTTTAAATTTGTGTTTTTTGTATCTTTGGATAAATACCCCAAAGTGGAATTGCTGGATTGTAGAGCAGTTCTATTTTTCATTTTTTGAGAAACCTCCATACTGTTTTCTGTTGTGGCTGCACCAATTACATTCCCACCAACTGTGGACCAGGGTTCCCTTCTCTCCACCTCTTGGCCAACACTTGTTATTTCTATTTGAGCTATTCATGATATTTTCCAGGTAAGCTAAAAATCAAACTTTCAGGCTTTACACAAAAGACATCTTGCACTCCTCCCAGGCACGGAGGATGCCACGCTGACTGGAACACCTGGACTCTGCAGCTGATTTAAGAGGCACCCTGTGTAGGACTGCTCTGGGGTGTTTAGAACACAACAGTCTCTTTAGAGAAATAACAGAAACGGTTGTGATTCCTTGCAATAGTCCCTTCCCCGTCCTTCGAATTTACAGATGACTAAAGTCTTCATTTTATACAATCTTTAAATGAATTCTCAAAATAATCTATTCCTTTCCTATTATTAATATCAAACAGGTCTCAACAAAGGGTTTTTTAAATTACAACCCCTATGACATTTTAATAATGTCAAAGAAAACTGGTCTCAAAAAATCAAAATCTCAGAGCGTGATGTAGGAGTTGAGTCTAAGGTAAGACACAGCAGGACTCCAGGAGTCACTCAGACCTAGCAAAGCCTTTGCCTCCCTGGTCCTCTCAGCTGCCCTTCTGGTCAAGGCTGAGGAGCCTAAGGCTGATAACCTTATCACTGAAAGATCATGCGAATACTGGTGCCAGTATGCATCAAGCACTATATTACGGACTTAAAGTATAAAAATGGGTGAGCCAGAAGACTCACAGTGTGGTACCTGGGCAGACTGATGAAAGTACAGTCACAAAGCATCCATTGTAGCCAGCACCAGGACAGAGATATGCACAACAGAGCACAGAGAAGGGATTAACTTTTGATGGAGAAGTAGGAAAGGGTCAGGAAAGCAACTCGATGTGGTATGTTATGATAAAGGCAAGAACTGCTTTGTCCAACTGTGGTGGTCACTTATCCACAAGCCATCTGTTTGATTCTTAGCCGAGGTCTGCAGGTTGATCTCTCAGAGCTCTATCAAAGGCACAAATCTCCTGGCTTTGAGAGACTCTGTTTGCGTTCTCTAGCTACCTTACAAAGATTTTGCTGTGTGACAAAACTGAATAATGATTTCTCATCCCATCCTTCAAGCCACAACTGAAGCAGTAGATGAAGAGCTGACCTCAAAGTGCCTCTGCTTCCCTATTGTCCAGAAATACCATAGTTTGAATTCAAAAAAGCATGTGCACAGGGTGCCTGGGTGGCTCAGTCAGTTAAGCTTCTGCCTTCTGTTCAGATCATGATCCGAGGGTCCTGGGATAGAGTCTCACATTGACCTCTCTGCTCAGCAGGGAGTCTGCTTCTTGCTCGCCCTCTGCCCCTCATCCCTGCTCATGCACTCTCTCTTCCTCTCAAATAAATAAATAAAATCTTTTTAAAAAAGCATGTGCACATATTTAAGTTCCAAAGGTTTATGATAAAAGAGAGAACACGAAATGTGTTCTGATGGGTATTATGTCCTTTTGAATGCAGTTATCTGGTTATCTTGATTGAGTCAAGTTTAACACAGCCTTGAATTCACAGATACATCTCCTCAGGTGTTAGTCCAAAAAATTGTCGGCTCAATGTCCAGTTGAGCTTATTTGATTATACAATATATTTCTAAGATCCATGGTAGAAAATAATATAAGATAAAGTGCCTATTTTATAATACCTAAGAAGCAGCCTGTATTTATTATAACAGTTGGACATCCATAGAACTGTGATTCTTTACTCCACCATAGTTTAAACTTCTACATATAACTTTTACCCTAAATGAAACACTGCAGTGTTGATCCCTTTTAAAACAAGCAAGTAGGAGGAGCTAAGAGTTTCTAGGAATCATAACAGAAAACTAGCACATTTCAAAATACAAATTTAAAAACAATGAGATTCTTTCTTGCCTCACAAATGGCTATGGGTTAGAGAAGCAGTAATAATCACTAAATACAAACAGAGAGAGAATCCAACATATATATATATATATATATATATATATATATATATATATATATACAATATGATTAAGAGTGAAAGTTGTTTCAACCTTTTAGAGGCAATTTAGCAATATGTGTCAACACCACATGTATACCATTTAACCCGTCAATTCCATTTCTAGGACTATATCACAAGAACCTAACCAGAGATGAATGCAAGGACTTTTTACATTAAAAATATGCCCTTTTGGGTGCCTAGGTGGTTTAGTCAGTTAAGCATCTGCCTTCAGCTCAGGTCATGATCCCAGGGTTCTGGGATCGAGTCCTGCATCAGGCTCCCTGCTCAGCTGGGAGTCTGCTTCTTCCTCTACCTCTGCCCCTACCCTCTGCTCATGTGCTCTCTCTCTCTCTCACACACACACACACACTCTTGAATAAATAAATAAATAAATAAATAAATAAATAAATAAATAAATAAATATTTTAGGGACACCTGGGTGGTTCAGGGGTTGAGCATCTGCCTTCAGCTCCAGGCGTGATCCCGGGTCCAGGATTGAGTCCTTGCAGGGAGCCTGCTTCTGCCTCTGCCTGTGTCTCTGCCTCTCTCTGTGTGTCTCTCATGAATAAATAAATTTTTTTAAAAAAATTTTTCTTAAATATGCCCTTTTAAAATACCTAAAACATAATTACATGTCTAACATTTAGAGATTGGCTAAATAGAGTGTGGTACATCCTTATGTTAGAGTATTACCATTTTTTAAAAGGATATTTAACAAAATAGAAAGTATTTGAGATTTGATATGATAGAAAAACACAAATTATAAAATAGCAAGTACAGTATGATTATAATTTTTCAATCCATACTAGGGTACTCACATACATATATCTAAGCACAAAAAAAATAGATTGAACAAGGAGCCTGGGTGGCTCAGTCAGTTAAGTGTCCAACTCTTGATTTTGGCTCAAGTCATGATCTCAGGGTGGTGGGATGGGATAAAGCCCCAAGGGTGGCTCTATGTTCAATGGAGAATCTGCTTGGGATTCTCTCTCTCTTCCCTCTCCCTCTGCCACCTACCCCTGTCGGTGCATTCTCTCTCTCAAATTAATAAATAAATCTTCAAAAAATAGACTTGACATATATAATAAAATACTATTTCTTTGGGACACCTGGTGGGCTCAGTGGTTGACTGTCTGGCTTTGGCTCAGGTCATGATCCCAGGATCCCAGGATCAAGTCCCGCATTGGGTTCCCTGCAGGGAGCCTGCTTCTACCTCTGCCTATGTCTTTGCCTCTCTGTGCCTGTCATGAATAAATAAGTAAAATCTTTAAAATAAGTAAATAAAAATAAAATAAAATACCAATGCTTCATCTACAGATATGTCTCATATGTGATAATATATAAATATTAGCTTAAAAATCGACGTGAGGTTTTAAAGGAAAGCACAAAGCTAAATCCTGACCAAAAAAATGGCAAAGCTGAGAATGTAAATACTTACATGCATAATGTCAAGCACTTTGGGATATAAACAGTCTGATTCCTTAGATCAATCTTAAAATATAAAGTATATTTATATAATATTGGTAGGGCATTTGTGTATATTAACGTATAAAATAGGGTATAAATGTCAATGCACAGTGCCTCAAAATAAAAAGGATATTTCTACTCTTTCCCTTCTCACAAGGCAAAAAGTGAAGCACACTTTTGTGAAGCAAGATTAATATAGTGTTGGTGCAAAGCAATTGCCTTTGTGCTTCAACAACACTGGTGAATGAAGTTAACACCTTTTGTCCATGCCAGCCCTAGATATCAGCTGTCTGCTTCTAAGTTAAGCACAGCATGATTTCTATGGCAACAGCTAGCCAGTATAGGCTTCTTCCAGAAGTGAAACCCAAAGAAATGACTAACTAATTAGCAAGAATCTAATTCAGATATGCCAAGAAAGAAATACTATACATTAGTATTTATTTCCATTGCACTTTTTTATAAACACAATGATATACTGTTTCCCTCTACGCTTCCCTTGCAGAATTACGAAATTGTGGTTTCTCTGCCAGATTTAAACATGAGAGAAGAAACAGCTCAGTGGGTATATAAACAGATGTTCAAAGATTATTGTGGGATCAAAGTACCAAAATATGAGAGAGCTCCTGGAAATACCCACCCGGCCACTATCTGCCCGAAACTTGGTAACAGAAGGCAAATGATAGTGGTTGCTTAGCAGCTGTTGTTTTAAAAACAAAAACCTGTTTCTTGAACATTTCATCCTTAATTCTTGACAAAGAAATACCACAAAAAATTGACTCTGCTGGGGGTGGGATTAAAACGAAGTGTCAACTTTATCTTTTAAATGTCCTGTTTCCAGATAAGCCAGACCCTTAAGAGCATCCTAATGTGTGATTACAAGGCCACCAGTACTCTTTTTTCCCTGTGGGGAAAAAAAAAACCTTCACAAAGCAATTTCATATGTGTTAGCTATTTTGGGTGAAATTTCCCTCAATTAACATCTATCTGAACAACAACAACAACAACAAAACAAATTATACAGAAGATATCTTAAAACTCCAGGAAATAGACATTTCTCTTCAAGAAGGTCTTAAGTGTTATGCCGTAGTAGGGACCAGACAAGAGTGGGTGGGTTCCCCCAGGGAAGCCAGTCTTCCTTTTGGCCTGAGACAGTGGGGAGGTGGGGATGCAATCTTCTGGTCTCCTTCCTTGCTACTCACTGGTCTCCTTTTGCCTCTTTCTGAGTAGAATTCCAAATCCAAAATTTAGTAAGGCTTTTCTATTTAGAAACTCTTCTTCAAGAATATCCCCAAGAAACCAATGGACACTCAAACAGACCTACAACATTTTTAAGGCGAGTAACTGAAAGTTTGATCCAACATATAAATGTCCCATTTTATATAGCTTCAGGGATAAATCTTAAATGTTACTCAGGTGTAAAACTTTGTTATTTGGGGCTTCTAAAGTATGGATGTCAAGGGTCTAAAGTATGGATGTCAAGCTACGTCCCTTAACTATCACAAAACATAAGACTAAATTGGATGTGAATAATCCCTTATAAATAATAAAATATATTTTTAAAAAGAAATGAAAATGATAAATTAAAAAACTTTTCCTGTGAATCTTTGAGACTCATAGTTAAACATCTTTCAAAGAATGAAGAAATTTTCAGGAAGATTCTTCACTAGAAAAATGTCAACTTTAACTCAAAAGTTAACCCCAGACCTCATACATTCCAAATTTCCTTCTGACAAACAGAAATGAGGAAACCTGCCCACATACTTCTAGAGGAGGAAAACCTGGTATAAATTTATCCACATATCTTCAGTAACAGCCCCTCAAAACAAAGTGAAGAAGGACTTAATATTTACAATGTTCCTACATTTTAAAGTCACAGGCAGAAATAAAAATGTGTCATACCAAATCCCAACATAAAGTTTCCAAGGGATTGAGATCAAAATTAAGAAAAGTAATAGAGCAGGGGTCTCACACACATATGCACACATGTGTGCACACACACCCCACCACCACCACCACCAAATGGTTTCACAATTACCCTCCATTTATACATTCAGCAATTATTCACTGAGCATCTACTGTATCCCCAGTAGAGTGACAGGTATGGCAACTAAACCATGTTATCAGTGACAGTTTTGAGTTAAAACAACAGAATTCATCCTGGCAAGTTTAAGTGGAAAAAGGGAATTGATCAAACAGTAGTACACATCTCAGGACTCTCTAGAAGGGCCAGGAAGCCAAACCCTGAAGCTACAGGGCCAGGAATAATGCTCATCCACAGCACAGAGAAGTCTGTAAAGAAAATACCACTACACCGATACTCAGTACCTAAGACCCTTAGGACTGGAGGCCCGGAAATATGCCACTGTCACCTCCCTGATATCTCCTCCAACAATCTTAGCAAAAGATTGGTTCCCTTCCATGCTGCCATCTCCTGCAGCTCACTTCCAAATCTATCTTGCATGGGCCATGTCATAGAGCCCACATCATAGGCCTGTCTCCTGGCCACCAAGTAATCTAAGATTCACATTTTCTGCCTTCTACATTGGAAAGGTAAGCTTCCTATGTGGGAAATCACCAAAAGGTTGAATGACCACAAATGTTCTCTGTAAGATATGACACAGTCTGACTATATGGAGCATTCAATTCAGTATAATAGTCTATAAACAAAATCAAAACCAAAATCTATAGGCAGTGATTATCAATATCATGCAGACCTTCCTAAACATGATCTAATAAAAAATTTATGTTAAGCAGTACATAAGGTTTATCTGGCTTGAGCTTTTCTTCCCTAAAGGCTTATCTTCTATGTCTTTTTCCAAGTTTCATACTTAACATGAATCAGTCTAGTCAATATGTTAAGTAAAAAGAAAACATGGATTAAATACTTATGTGATAGCTTCTAGACTTCTGCATGTAGCATTGTAGCAAAGAAAATAGACTTCTAGATTCAAATTCCAGGTCCACCATTACTAACCATGTGTCTTTATTTTCCTACACCGTAGTTGCTGTTTCTGCCATACCTACTACATAGAATCGGTTAGGAAGATTAAAAAGAAACAAGCATGTAAAAGACTCAGTACAGGGCTTAGCACTGTTGGATGTTATCCAATCATTATTTAATCCTTTCAATGACATTACAAACTAACACTGTTATCTCTATTTTGAATTGATAAAAATGAATTTGAAGTTTGGAGAGTTGACGTCATGCCCAAGGTAACTCCAGAACAGTGTTGGAATTTGAATCCAGGTTTTCCAATGTCAAGCTTGCCCTTTTTCCGCCACATTACCTGCTAAGGCTTAAAAGCCATGATGAACAAGAACTCATAAAGGCTCCTGTAGGTTCTCAGAAAATCTTCCTTATCCTACTAAGTAAAGTTGTCATATTTTTCTCCATCTGCTAGAAGAAAAAAAAGTGTTGAAGCCCAATAAAGGAATATTCTTTCCCAAGAATCTTTAGAGCCCTAAATATGCAGGACTAGAAGTTTAGAAGCCTGCCATTCTAGCCTCCTGGAACCTATTTCACCCTAGGACTATTTCATCTTTCTTTAGGTTTACTTTGCTTCCCTTTGCTTCTTCTGTCTTCTGTCACTATAGTCAGGACCTGGAGCCAACCGTAAGGCAGCCACAAAACTCTACATGTTATCCAAACAAAATGCAAGAAAAGAGGAAACTAGTCTGTTGTCCAGTTTATGGCACTCATGGCTATATTAGCATTTTCCAAAGAGTATTTCCTGGAACATCTAGTTTCTCAGGATGCTAATAGATATTCTACAAAGGAAGTGTTCCTTGATCAAATAAGTTTAGGAAATGTGGGGGTAAACAAAGTTAAATAGGACATTAGAACTTCTAATGTGCTAATAAGCATAGTGAACCCACAAAATTAGATATGGTATGCAGTGGTGAATTTTTCAAACACAAATCCCTTTTTCCCAACGAATAAGGTAGGATTCGTGAACCATAGGATATATTCGAGAAACACTGAGGGAGGAAAGAATTTTGTCATCAGAATACAGGAAAAAAAATGAGAATTCAAATGTGACAGGAAGCGTCCAACACTACCCCTTTCAGAACAAGGGGTCCTCATCCCCTCGCTCAAATACTCAGTTTCCTTGACATGAATTCTGGTACTGTAGATGGACATGTTGGGTTATATGACTCGATGCACTCGGTATTGGTATTGACAAGATCAGTGTCCATACTCAATATACAATCTTATGATTATATTTTAGCTTCTCTGTAGCCATCCTACAGAGAGAAGTGTTAGGCAAGGTGTTATAAATGCCTGGTACCCTTGAAAGTTGTATCTCTTCTTGTGAATTAATACAAATATTCCATCCGGCCAATAAGAGTATCCTATCCACTTGGCAGATAATTTTCCAGTGTAAGTCAAGCAATGGTCACTCGTCAGTTGTGTGGGCATGAGATGTTTTTCAGTACTAGATGAATGGATAAAGAAGATGTGGTTTATGTATACAATGGAATATTACTCAGCCATTAGAAACGGCGAATACCCACCACTTGCTTCGACGTGGATGGAACTGGAGGGTATTATGCTGAGTGAAATAAGTCAATCGGAGAAGGACAGTCATCATAAGGTCTCATTCATTCAGGGAATATAAAAAATAGTGAAAGGGAATAAAGGGGAAAGGAAGAAAATGAGTGGGAAATATCAGTGAGGGTGACAGAACATGATAGACCCCTAACTCTGGGAAATTAACAAGGGGTAGTAGAAAAGGAGGTGGGTGGGGGGATGGGGTGACTGGGTGACAGGCAAGGAGGGGGGCACTTGACGGGATGAGCCCTGGGTGTTATGCTATATGTTGGCAAATCGAACTCCAATAAAAAAAAATTAAAAATTAAAAAAAAAGAGTCCCTAGTTACTGACAAAATCCAGTTTCCAAACCTGCAAATGTTAAGACTAGATAGAATCTGGGCCCTATTGTCTTCACCAATGAAATGTAACCTTTAGCTAATGCATAGACATCCTTTTGAGGGTCTGTTAGAACTCTTTAAGATTAAACATTAGGATCCCTAATGCTTTAGCACCAGTTTGCCATTCCCTACAGCCCTAGATTCTCAAAGAAATAGCTTTGAAATGTAATGAAAATACAATTTTCCTGATCTGCCTTACTTACTAATGAATGAGCATCTCTAGGGTTCAAGTTTTGAAAGCAGGTACCCAGGTAAGCACAGTTCTCCTACTCTAACTGGCAAAATCTCAACAAGTTAAAAGCAAAAGAACCCTGCAGTGCCACAAAGAACAAGCATGCATCTCTTATCCTGCAGGCAGGAGTCAATCTTCCATCCTGAACTTGCTAAGCTACAAGCTGGAAAATCCATGTAAGAATCTAGTTTTGCACTAGTCAGTTGGCTGTGCCCACAGGGATGCCTGGATTGTGAATCTCTCCTGGAGAGAGGCTGGGGTGCTGGGAAGATCATTTTCATGAATACACTTACTTTCCTCCTTTGAACAAGCACACCTGTTTTCTCTACTAACTCTGCTGCTTCGGTCACTTATGCTCTAGGGAAAGCAGTTGTAAGAAATAGCAGATGCAAAATTTACACAGCAGAGAGCATTCCATCCTTTCAGTTTACAAATTCTGCAGAAAACGACCCAAGTGGTGCAGGACTATTTTATGAACTGTGACCTCAAGCCGCTCATTGAAAATGCAGTTACTATCAAATTGTTCTTTGCAGATTTCCATTTTAAATGATAAACACATTTTGGGTTAGTTACACTTGAACCAGCCACACTTGCATTACAATATTCTTTGCAAAAAGTTTAGGCTGTGTAATATTACATTATTGCCTCAATTTTACAGGTGAAGAAACTGAGGCACGAGCATCTTGTGCAAAATTTCTCGAAAATAACACAGAAATATAAGACAATTGCCTATTGTGAACGACAAAATCTGGAAGGGAACTACCATAAATGAGGTTGACTGGAGGTGTAAAATTTGCAGTGTGTTCCCTCTTGGCTAGAATCTCCTTTCAGATGGACTTGCCTGGTGAGACTTGCATGAAATTGACCTCTGAGGATAGAGTCCAACTCTCTAGTATCATGAATGCTATTATTAAAATGAGAAGAGTGGCCCCTGGCCACTTCCAGTTCAATGACTCAAAAATACAGAGTAAGATTATTTTAAAAAGTATCGAAGGGTAGATAATCCAAGCAAGAGCAAAAAACAAAAATTACAAATTGGAAATTGTTTTATTTCTGATTATCTGGAAGAAAGGGTTCAATCAGGCAGAGATCCTGCACACATCAGAGCAGGATTCTGGCTTGGGCAGGTGAGCAAAGGAAAAAGTCCTCAAACAGGGACAAATGAGGGTAGGAATGGGAGTAGAGGAGAAAGGGGAGGCTCCAGGTCTGCAGGCAAATGGATGAATAAGAGATCTTTAAACTATTCACTAAGTGCAATTGTTGGATTTTTTTTTAAGTAAGACTTCTGCACTATGAGTAATAACAGCCCTATGAGTTTAAGAGAGTATATTTTAATTTCTCCAAGTTTACTTCACAACAGGCATTTTTAAGTTCAAGAAATATTTTCTCTCGTATCAGTGGTCCTTCAACCTGGATGCACTTCCCCACAACCTGGGGAACTTGTTAAAAGTCCACTCAGGATATATCTGATGATTCTGAATTTCCAGGGGTGCTGCCTGAAATTGGCATTTTTTTCAAAGGTTACCCATGGTTTCTTGGTCACCAATGACATTTGGGGACTTCTGCCCTAGGTGTACCAGTTTCAAGGCAACCTGAAAAAATGTGTGGCTGTGGGATCTGACTTATACAGTCCACAGCACCTTTTTTCCTATTCAAGGATCTTCTCAAAGTCTCACCAGGGCTCCTTGTCCACATTTTAGCCCCTCCTCACTTTAGTTATCCACTGGAATCTATTCTCTTTGTGTCCTGTGCTCCCCACATGACTCACAGGGGTGTTACCCTTCCTACCTAAAGCTATGCTCCTAGCACTCCCTTGCCTGGTGAAGTCACCAAAAGTGGGATAACCCAAGTCACTCTTCTGCCATGGCTGGTGGCTGTGTCATGCTAGGGAAAGCGTCTTCCTCCTACAAGGTTTAAAATTTTTCATCAAGTTACCAAAAAAGGGCTCCTGTGCATTTAAATAATGTTTCCAAAATTTCTTTTCTGCAGAAATTTGGTACCAGTTTTCTTGAGACCTGGATTGAGAGAGATGAGGGGGAAGAAACTTGGTCCAAAAAGAGATAATTTGAGTGATGTCACCCCACATGACACTGGGAATTATCCCTCACTTATTGCCTTTACCCCTTCACGGGTATATCCTGCTTTCTCGGGAGTAATGGGGCTGTACTTATTGGTCTCATTTGTCAGGAAGGAGATCCAGAGCTCTCTTTGGCGTCTCTACAGGACTCATGGACATATACTCCTGGCAGCCTGTTCTAGCATAACCAAATATCCTAGAGGAGCACACAAAATAAGATTCCTCTTTACAAGAGAAATGTCTTCTGATGCTTGACTTTCTCCTACCTGTACCTGAAAGTGCCTATACATATTCCCTAAAGACCATAGAGACCCTTCCAGGGGGTGACATCTCTCTTCTTCATTTCTCTCCACTTTTTCATGAGAGATAAGTGCCACAGACCTGTTATTACACAACTGTTAGCAGTTGTTATATGCAAAGGGTTCCATAGTGAAATCTATTTGGGAAACACCGGATTAAAAACCAATTACTCAAATCCCACAATGGATTAAAAGGATTATACACCACAACTAAGTAAGATTTATCCCAAGTGTACAAGGCTATTTCAGCACTTGATTAATATAATCCATCACATCAACAGGCTAAAAAATAAAAATCACACAATTATATCAATAGATACAGAAAAAGCATTTGACAAAATCCAATACCTATTGATGATAAAAACTCTAAGTAAACTAGAAATAGAAGAGATCTTCCTCAACTTGATAAAGAATATCTACAAAGAAAAACCTAACATCATACTTAATAATAAGAACTCAAAGCTTTCCCAGTAGTATCAGGAACAAGTCAAGGATGTTTTTCCTCTCACCACTTTTTCCCAATATCTTACTGAAAGTTCTAGCTATGCAATAAGGAAATAAAAGGCATGCAGATTGAGAAGAAAAAAATAAAATGTCTTTGTTCACAGATGCCATGATCATGTACGTAGAAAATTTTGGAAGAGTTCACACACAAAAAATCCTAGAGCTAATAAGTGATTATAGCAAAGTTATAGGGTACAATGTTAGCATACAAAAAGTCAATTGCTTTCCTATATATCAGGAATGAACAAGTGGAATTTGAAATTAAAAAACATATTACCATTTATATTAACACTCAAAATATTAAATACTTAGGTATAACTTTAACAAACTATCATGAGATCTATATAAGGAAAACTAAAAAACTCCAGTGAATAAAATCAAAGGATAGCTAAATAGAGAGATATCCCATATATGTGGAAGATTCATATTGTCAAGATATCAGTTCTTCACCACTTGATCAGTAGTTTTCATGCAATCCCAATCAAAATCCCAGGAAGTTATTTTGTAGATATTGACAAACTGATTCTTAAGTTTATGTAGAGAAGCAAAAGACCCAGAATAATGACTTAATATTGAAAGAGCAGAATAGGAGGTCCCTGGGTGGCTCAGCGGTTTGGCGCCTGCCTTGGGCCCAGGGTGTGATCCTGGAGACCTGGGATCAAGTCCCACATCAGGCTCCCTGCATGGAGCCTGCTTTTCCCTCTGCCTGTGTCTCTGCCTCTCTCTCTCTCTCTCTCTCTCTCTCTCTCTCATGAGTAAATAAATAAAATACTAAAAAAAGAGAGCAGAATAAAGTTGAAGGACTCACATTATCTGACTTTAAGACTTACTGTAAAGCTATAGTAATCAAGACAGTGTGGTATCAGCAAAAGAATAGACAAATAGGTCAAGGGATCAGCATAGGGAACCCAGAAATAGACCTACATAAATATAGTCAACTGATCAAAGGAACAAAAACAATACGATGGTGCAAAAAAAAGTCCTTTCAACAAATGGTACTTGAGCAACTAGACATCCACAAAAAAGAAAAAAAAGAATCTCAACATAGGCCCTACACTTTTCACAAAAATTAACTCAAAATGGATCATAGACCTAAAAATAAAATGCAAAACTATAAAACTCCTAGAAGACAACATAAGAGAAAACCTAGATGACTTTGGGTTGAGCAATAACTTTTTAGGTACAACACCAAAGGCATGATCCATGAAAGAAATAATTGCTAAGCTAAACTTCATTAAAATAAAATTTAAAAAAAACTTCTGCTCTGTGAAAGACAATGTCAAAAGAAGGCAAAGACAAACTGCAAACTGGGACAAAATATTTGTAAAGACTCATTGGATAAAAGATTTTTATCCAAAGAACTCTTAAAATTCAACAAAGAAACAAGCAACCTGATTAACAAAGATCTTAACAGATACCTCACCAGAGAAGGTGTACAGATGGAAAATAAACATATGAAAAGATGTTCCATACCATATGTCTTCAGGGAAATACAAATTAAACAATAATGAGATATCACTACACATCTATTAGAATGGCCAAAATCTGGAACACTGACAATACCAAATGCTGGCAAGGATGTAGAGCAATATGAACTCTCATTCATTGCTAGTGGGAATGTAAAATGGTACAGTCTTTTGGGAAGAGAGTTTGGTATATTCTTACCATATGATCCAGCAATTGCACTCCTTTACCCAAATAAACTGAAAACTTATGTCTACAAAAAAAAAAAAAACAAATAAGCAAACAAACAAAAATTGCACATGCATGTTTATAGCAGCTTTATTCACAACTGCCAAGACTTGGAAGTAACCCAAATTTCCTTATGTAGATGAGTGGGTAAACTATGCTATATCCAAACAATGGAATATTATTCAGTGCTCAAAGTAGATGAACTATCAAGTCATGAAAGGATAGAGAGGATCCTTAAATGCATACTACTAAGTGAAAGAAACCAAACTAAAAAGGCTACATACTGCATGATTCCAACTCTGTGACATTCTGGAAAAGGCAAAATTAAGGAGATAATAAAAATATCATCATTGCCAGGGGTTGGTGGGAAGTGGTGAATAGATAGGGCATAGAGGACTTTTAGAGCAGTGAGGCTATGCATGTGTTAGAGCAAGGGACTTTTATATTTTAGAGTATGCTCTCAATTACATTATTTAATCAAACAATAAACAATTAGATTAATAGACACAATCAAAACTAATCTGGGATATTTATACAATTCACCTGATACAGCTGGTTTAAGAAAAAAAGGCAGAAAGGCAAAGAAAATTAGTCCAGATTAATTGCAAGTATTGCATGTCATGGCAAAGGAGCTTTTCAAAAAACAATTTTAAAAGTCGTAGACTAAAAGTTACATTGTGGAGAAGTTATCAACACCGCATAATTATCAAGTGTGCAATCTATTAGGAAGAGATAAATCTGTAATTAACCAAAGCATCAACTTTCCTGTTAGGTTCAGGATTCTTACCTAAGTACAACTTCAAGCTACTGTGCCAATAATAGAACCTACAAACCAAATATAAATATTAGCATTTGTGTTAAATATTAGTATTATTAGTCTTTTAAATATGACTGGTACTGTCTCTATAGACTTCCAAGTATTACACAATTTCTTCATCAAATAAAATCCTTGACTATGACTTCATGAAGAATGGAATAAAAAAAAAGGGAGTCCTGTACAGTCTCCTCCACCTTATACTAGCTCATTTTGGGTACAATATCTCTCCCATTTTCCCAAAAGGGACTGGGGGCTCCAATTATATTGAGCACTTTTTTTCTTCTTTTCATTACAGATGTAGGCAACTGAGAATTGCATCAATGATATTGCCTGGCAGGAGGTAGCCCAGCATTCTTTTTTTTTTTTAATATTTTTTATTTATTCATGACAGACACAGAGAAGCAGAGACACAGGCAGAGGGAGAAGCAGGCTCCATGCAGGGAGCCAGACATGGGACTCAATCCTGGGTCTCCAGGATCATGCCCTGGGCTGAAGGTGGTGCTAAACCACTGAGCCACCTGGGCTGTCATTCTTCCCTTTCTTCTCTCTGCCTCATCCATTTCTCCTCACCCTATCAAAGGAGAAAGTACAATTTCACCGAAGCTTTCAGGGCCAAGTTGCCTGTAACAAGTGAGCAAGCCAACTCTTGACTCTGAAAAAGCAAACAGTGGAATATCTTGAGTGAGTCAACCTATATAAACAAATATTCTATAATCTATTCCCAACTATGATTTTCAAGAAAGTAACAGGTGGGGAATGGGAGGAAGGGAAGAACAGGGCCTAGATATGATCCAGTCCAGAGATTGAGAATTTAAATTCTTAGTGGGGCCAGGGAGGAAATGAGTAAAGCAAGCCATATATGATACAATAGGGAGCGGTGGGGACTGTGGCAAAATGCCTAAAAACATCCTTCTGATTCTAACCCAAGATACCCTTTTCACAGATGATGAAACATAGTCCCAAAAAAGTAATTTGTCAGGATGAAATTTCAGATTAGCTTATTTTCCACTAAACAGATTGCCCTTAGATAAGAAGGGAAGATTATAACTTTCCCCAAACCTGCAATTCTCTTGTTTGGGGGGTACATAAAACCTGTGACTTAGGGTATTAAATATGCCATCCCTCTGGATTATGTGCCCTTCAGGTCTTACTCCACCCCATGGGCTACGGCCAAGGCCGCATTTGTTCTCAGGAATGTGCTGTCTAGGGAGGATTCCTAGGATGTGATCTGTGGTCAGTAAGAAAGCCCTTTTGATCCCAGCCACAAGAATGCAGCTGAGCTCAGAATCCCTCTCTCCATAAATCAGAGTCCTCCCGGGAATCACTGGGCGTGGCTCCCCACGCAGGTGCCCGACTGCTCCAGAAATCCTAAGGGAGCATTCCCTCACTTTGAAAGTCTCTAGGAGCTGCTGGAGTCAAAATGGTAAATCCATAAGACTCTGCATTCACATACAAATTCTTCCCGACTTTCCGGGCATCTGTTTTGTTCATTCTTAGCAACCAGGTGTGAGCGCCTGTCTGCTTGCTTCTGTTTGCTATTTCGTGTCTAGCCTTCAACTCTGAATTTGGCTCAGCTGGTGAACACTGACCAAAGAGTTCTGTGTGTACACTGCTTTTAATTTGTCCAAGGATGCAGAAAGAAGCAGCAGTTCATATCGTTTAAGAAGTCAGAATACTGCTGCAGCCTCAGACTCTGAGCCCAGTGAGCCAACTGAAGACTGGTGGATTTGGAATCTCCCTCCAAGCTCTTCCCTCCACCAGCAACAAACTTTCACCCTTACAGACCAGCATGAGGTCGGCATGAGATACTTGCCAGAAAGACTCTCACCCAGGCCCAGTTTCGAAGGTTCAGACATTCACAGCAGCTATGAAGTTTCTCGATGCATCATACCCCAGGATGTTTAACAGCGCACATTTCAGCTTCCATATCCACGATGATACAGCAATAGGAGCACTTACTAAATACTCAACAGATGTTCCGTACCCATAACTCTACTCACTAACTTTACCTACTTTACCCATTTGGTACCCAAGTACTTTACAGAAACTATGTCATTTAATTCCCACAATAGCCCTAAGAAGTAAAGTTCTGTAAATGAGTGAAGCAAGCCATAGTTACCACTATTAGAGTCTCCATCATATGAGAATGGTTAAGTTAATTTGCCCAAGTTCACCAAACTAAGGAATAGTGATGCAAAACTCAGAATGCACTTACTCTCATTCCAGGGAACCACAAAACTCGAAATGCACATTTGGTAAGAGAAATCTTACCAAGTAGTCTACACTTTTGAAATATGCCTGAGCAGTTGTCAGATGGAGAGGCAAAATGTCTCTCGGGGACTGTGGGGGCTTCTGAATCACAAGAAAAGAGGGAAGAAGGATAGGGTACCAGTCCTGCTAGGATTCATGGAGCCCCAAATCCATGACACCTCAGGGACAAGCAAGGGGGTGCAGGCAGCCTCCTGTGCTGGTGGCAGAGGATATAAGTGCTGCGGGAGAAGGCCACATCCACCTGGGACCAAACTCAAAGAGGTAGGGTCAGGTCTGGTGGTCTTAGAAAATCTACAATGCTTTTTGTGCAAAGCTACAATATAGGACACACCTAAACACACTTGCCCCGTAGAAAATCTGTCTACTCCCTTCTGTAGATAGGGTGAACATCTTCCAGGAGTTTCCTCGAGGCCAGAGGAGGTCTGGGCACACGTCACCAGGTCAAAGCAGGCCAGAGCATTAGGTAGGTCCCAGTGGTGAGGCTGCAGCCTGCCCAGGCCTTTCTGCCGCCTGCTTCTCTGTCCTCCTTTTCTCCCTGAGTCTCGGAAATGACTCAGAAGAGCAGCTAAGGTGACTCAGAGAGAAGTCCTTTCAATTTCCTAAGAAAACACGTGTGTGGCCAACAAAGAGGTGCATTTCCTCGCAGCCATGTTATTTCAAAGGCAAATATGTCTCCAAAATGGAGCCACCATCCTAGCACCGGGCCAAATCACACTGCAGGCCATTGTTAGTGGAGAGAGGCTATTTAAAATAAATCCAAGCAGGTTTGAAAATGTTGATTTATTCTTCTAAGAAGCTGAATCACACCATGTGGATTGGCAGTATCAAATAAGAAATTCTGCGACTAGTTATTGTAAGTGGGACAAACACAGTTTTGGGGGATTCTGGCAGACAGAGCAATGGGGCAAGGCCCTGTGACTGCTCAGCAGGGCCAGTGGCCCAGGATGTAGAGGCAGGGACTGCAGGGACTGTGCAAGCCCTTCCCTTTTCCCCCTCCCTATTCTGGCTCTCTGCTTCTGACCACTCTAACACATTTAGTGCTTCTCCTGGATGGAGAGTTAAGAGAAAATGAAGTGAAAATAGTCATCTTTGTTCTTTTCAGTGGCTAAATAAAGGTGACTTATATAATGACCAAATATAATACATCATACTTATATAGTACAATTATAATACTCATATAATGACCAATAGAGGTGATTTATATAATGCTCAAAACTGTCTGCATAATTGTTTCCTTTATAGTCACCATGTAACTCTCTCCGTCCTCTCAAAATACTCCAGAAACCTTAGAAAGAAAAACATTTCCAGTATCATTGTTAACAGGAGGGATTAGGGCCTCAGTGGGTCTTACCTTAGTCTTGGGGGGCTATAGCAGAATACCACAGACTGGGTGGCTTAAAAACAACAGATGCTTACATCTCACAGGTCCCTGCGCTAAGAAGTCAATGATCAAGACACTGGCAGATTCCATGCCCGGTAAGGGTCAACTTCCTGGTTCACAGACAGCCATCTTCTAGCTGTGTCCTCATACGATGCAAGGGGCGAGGGAGCTCTTTGGGTTCTCTTATAAAGGCACTAATTCCATTCCATTAGGTCTTAAGGCTCCACCCTCAAGACCTAACCACCTCCCAAAGGCCTAACCCCCGACTACCATCACCCCATAGATTAGATTTCAACACATGGATTCTGAGGGGACACAAACATTAAGCCTACATCAGGCCTCAAGACAACTTTCTTCTTACTCACTTGCCTGGGATCAGGCTCAAACAAATGGATGTGGAGGAATCAGCTCTCTTCTGCTTTCAACCCATTCCTTGTCCTCAATCCAGTCACCAAGTGATCAAAGTGCCCTCCCTTGAGCCTTCTTCCTCCTCTTTTTCCCCCTTATAGACACTTCTACTCTTGAGTTCCATCTAACAAGATAATTCATACTAGTCACTAAGGTATGAAACTTAATGGACATTGACACCAAAGTATCATATTCTGAAAGAGGCAAGGAAATTCTAACCAGAAAGGACTTCTTCCAAATGTTAACAGCCAACACCTGTGTAAGAGGGCCTCCTGGGTTCACAAATCCTCTCTTGTATACTGTGTGTCTGGGGCCAGGCAGGGACCTCAGTGAGCAAGGCTGAATGGCTGGGGAGGGTCTGCGACAGGAGAGCACACATCCAGACCTTTCAGGATTGGGAGGTGTGCAGCTGTGACCACAGATAGTTATCCCCTTGTGGGCATCCTGGCCCTGTTCTCAGAGACTTCAATGATTCAAGAAAAGACAGAACTATAGATTTTCATGTGAAATCTCAATATTTTTATGTTAGTTCCCAATTCAGTTGAAAACATAAAAATAATGTGTATCAGGGCAAACAACCCCCATCAACCAGTTGGTGCGCTCTTAGGTTGCCAACTTGCTCACCCTTTGCCCAGTCATGCAAATATTCAAGGTCTCCAGCACCATGTGAAAGACTCTTGGTCACTAATCGTAGTAAAGAGCAAAGGGATTTTCATGGCCACTTCCTTTTTCAGTTAGTGGAGAATCCCTGCCTCCGCCCCCCCCCCCCCCCCCCCCCCCCCCCCCGCCAAGTGACAATACAGCCAAGGCTTATTTGAAACACAGGCATATTCCTGGCGAGCTTGGGGCCCAGGCTTCTGCCTACATCTATGCAATAAAGTAGATCTGCTGCTTCTTGAATTGTTCATCCACCTCCAGGAGCCTGCCACCCAGTCAGCGTGAGGTTCAAGACAATCCCAGACCTGGCTTCAAGATCCTGCCTGAGCTCACTGCTGTCACCCACGTTCCTCCGTCACCTTCTGTTCTGGGGACAAATCTGGCTCTGGAAAGTTGAATCCTCCAACTGCTGCCTTGCTCCAATATTTGAGACGTTGGAGAGATTAAGCCTTTCAGTGCTCAAGGCTATTTCCTTAATTAATCAAAACTAATGACAGAAACACTTTCATACAAATGTCTCAGAATTGATCTCCAAGTTCCAGAGTCTGAGAATGACCCACTTTTCTCCCCAATAAGGAATATTTTCACAATACTTCCTGCTCACAGTTCCCAAAGTGTGAAGTAGAAACATGCTGAATCTTCAACTACAGACATGACAAAGAAAACGTGCATAAAGGGAAAACTTCAATTCAGTTTTCAAATTTCTGAAAAATTCACCTCTCAGGATTTCAAAAATCCTCTGAGAAGAGACTTTCATGGCAGCTGACAAAGACTCCAGACAAAGTTCCCTAAATTCAATTATCCTAACTAGCCAGTCTCCCCACATATTCCAGTCATCCAACCAACCACATTTCCAAAGCCGTCATTTCTCTCTGTGGGACATAGCAGGCTAAATTCAAGTTAAACTGAAGAAGAGAGAGGTAGAAACCCTGACCTGCCTCAGAATGTGTCCCCTCAATCTTATTATGGAAAACAAGGGCTACAAAAACAGGTTTGTTTAACTCTTACATTCACTGGCTGAAAGAATAAAAAGAAAGCAAGCTATTGTGTTCATCTTCAGATTAGCCCTCTAGTCTGTCACTGTAATACTGATTAGTAAACAATGTCCATAATTAAACTGTTGTTGGAGACACAAATGCCCCACGAGCCTGAGCTAATGAGGTGGTATTCAACTCCTTTACAAAGGCTGGCCAAATACAATCCCAGGAATGTTAATGCTGCCAAGTATCTGGGAGGCTCTCAACAGTGGGAAGACCACTGAGTTGAGGTAATTAAGTCTCAACAGCCTGCTAGAGAATTCTGTGCCAATGCTATTTGTTTGTTTAGGACATGTGCTTAGGTACAAGGGATTGGACATCTCTAAAACCAAATTGAGCACATTGGGCATCAAAGCACCCCAAGTCCTCTGCTGAGGCCTGTGACATTAATGTGCATGACAAGGGGGCAAGGGGGCCACAGTCTCCTAATTGTTCCAGAGACCTTTTAGTCTGGGGGGGAGACTACATGTCTTGGTACTTATGTAATTAATTGCACTGAAATCCTCAGTGTAAGGTTCCCTTGAAGTCTGGCTGTATGTTAACCAGGGCACAATAGATTTATTAGAGAATACTTTTCCATTCTTTTTGCTCTGGGAGATAGATGCTTCTCCATAAAATATCATCATACCGAATTATTTTGTCTAGAAACCAGAGAATCACATCTATTCTTCAATTCCAGAGGGTATTCCCAATAGGAACATTTTATTTTCCTCCCTGTTTTTCTTGGATTCTCTTGAAAATTCCAATATGTGGCCTAAGTCACATTGCAATAAGGAATATCACATCAGGGGAGCCCTTCTAAATGAGGATTCCTGCACACGACCATTTCCACCACATGTCCACATTCATTATGTACTCCTACCAGCCGGCAGGCCCCTCCACAATTGGCCCATGGCTGCCAACATCCCTTCAGTTATTCACTGAAGCTCCAAGAGGGGATCCAGATTCTGCCTTCTGGGGCCCAGGGGCTTCCACCTGGAAGGGTTTTTTTTTTTTGCTCCGTGATGAGGATAAGAGAGAGGGGGCATTACACACCTGATATTCCAGCAACATTTCACTGCAGCCTTGAAGATGTCATCAGGAGGTCAAGCTCCCTGGGGGGACAAGATTATGACACTTCTCTATTCCCAGAGATCAAAGGAAAACCAACTCCTGTCACAAAACTTAGAAGAAGGCAGGAAAAATGCTGGACCTGCCACAACTTAGCTCTGTCCATTCATTTATTCATTTGGAAATGTTGAAGCAAACCTACTACAAGCCAGGCCCTGGGGATGCAGAGATGAGCAAATAGAAACAATCCCCTCACTCACAGAATGTATTGCCTACTGGAGTAGACAGTATTACCCAAATCATTACACACTTAACCATGGAAAGTGCTCTGTGAAACAACAATGACAAAACCAGAATGCTAAGCAAGCCACTTAAGCAGGCTGGTTTTCCTTTTCCATATCTATTAAATCCAAGTTGTTACAAGAGTTACTCCTAGGTGGTAGGATAATTTAGTGTGTTATTTGATTACTGTCTCTTTCTGCATTTTTGTTCTTGGAAGCTAGCTAACATCATAATTCAAACTGTAGGCGTAAAAGTAAATCAGCTATCTGATCTTGGCAATTGACTTAAACTCTCTGAGCCTCAGTTTCCATAGTCTAAGACATGGACAATGACAGCCCTTTCCTCAGTGGCTGGCTGTAAGGAGTAAATAAGATGAACCTCCAGAATGGCTGCGTATTATAGAGCAGATACCCTGAGGATATGTTATGTCTATCAAAAAAATGAACATATGTCAAGTTTCACATGGTTTTTTGGGTTTTGCTTTTTGCTTTTATTGAGGGGATCTCTCTGTAATCTCTACTGCCCTAGCACCTGTCAGTTCCAGGATCCCATCACTATAATTGCCTTCCTTCTTCAGGTACTACCAGTATTCCAGGTCTCTTGTTGAGGGCAACATGGGATTCTACTTGAAGAGGAGCAGACCCATCCTCTAAACTTCCTCTATTGTGTGTCTTCATAACTCTTCCGTGATGGTTTTCTCTCGCTACAATGCCTCTATTCCAAAGCATATATGTGGCTGGGGGTATCGTTTGGGATTCAGAGGTTGGGATTGAGGAGACAAGGGTGGTAACCATTTCTTCCCCACTTTGTTCCCCAAATTCAAGATCTACCCAAGCCTGAGGTTTAATTATAACTATGACTATCACTGGTCACAAAATGACCTGACCCTTTGGAAAATGCAGCCACAGAACTTGGCTCACCAACCTCTTATGACAATGCATTCCACAGACTTTATGGAAGACTCTTCAGCCTTTAAAATATGGTTAAGTAAATAAATAACTTACCAGCCCCAAATTCCTACACACCCCATTTCTTCTGATTTTTGTGAGGGTGACCTCTGGCAAAACTCAACAAGAAGAGCGACCCAGTCATACTCCTTTTCACATAAATATCAGGAACTACTCACCAAAATGCATCCCAGACAGTGTGCTGGAAAACACATCTGCCTGCGGCTCTTTGTTGGTCTTCTCTCTCCTTTTGGAAGGAGGAATTTCCTAGAAGGAGGTAGTGAAGGCTACAAGGCCTTCAATTTCAAGCTAATTAGAAGCTAGAGACATTGTTAAAAATTTAAATAATCATGTAAAATACGCTACTTTCATTTTACTCCACCTCAGACATTTTTCAGCCACCCAAAAAGATGGGCCTCTTATTTCCTAACTCTACCAAAAAAGAGAACTGTTCTGTTATTGTTAACATGACCCATTATCACTGAATGCATTGTCTATTGCCTAACTCATGTTTAAAGAGTCCATTTTAATAGAGGTAAAATTTCAGTGAAAACCCACATCCTAAAGTAAAAGTTTTGCTGCAGTGGAGAACCCAGTGGAATCTCTACTCCACCGTGTACTAGCCATGTACTTACCCAAAGGGTAAGGATAGTAGCTTCCATAAGAGGGTAAGGAAGGAACAGGTTTTTTCCATGGAGTGAGAGTTTGAGGAAGGGCCAGGAGGAGGTGTCTGGTCTGAGCACTTGCCTCTTACCCTGTGAGGAAGGATGCACAGAATATGAAACAAGAGATAATCAGCCCCCAAAGTTCCAAGCATGCTCTGGCATCAGGTGGCTTTACTGTGAACACCACCCAGGGCCCCAAGGAGAATCTGAAGCCTCAAAGGAAAAGCCATTGGCTGCCCTGATCTAAAGGATGAAGCCAATGTCAGCACAGAACTCAGAAGCTGTGCTGAAGACCAAGGACCAAGACATACAAAGAGTCAACATTGGTTTCGTTAGGCAAAGCATGCAAAAGTGAGGACACTGCTGTCGGCCCACAAGCACAGATTCTCTGTCAACTCCCCACATCACAAAGCAAAACATAGAAGCACAGATGGCAGAAGCACAAAAAAGAAATTAAAAACCAGTTGTAATAATAGAGCTCAATATTATAATTAGGTTCAGCAAGTCTTGAGGTCTCTCCTTCAAAAATATCTGGAATCCATCTGGCTCTCTCACCCTATCTCTTACTGTACCTTCTTTTCACTGCGCTATCACCACAGGCTCCATCCTGCTCTCCCCTGTGCCCTGAGCTCCTGGCAGCCACTCCACAGAGCCTCAGGGTAATCTTTCTGAGACATAAATCAGGTCAATCTCACGGCCCAGGACCAGGGCAAGAAGGATAAGGAACTCAGCATCAGTTATGTGCAAGGTCAGACCCTGTCTTTATTTAAAAATGTGATATTTTGTTCATCATGGATTTTTGCATCCATTTCCATTTTTTAAACATATAATTTATCTCAATTATTGAATATTTTGGCACCCCCTGGAATTTTGTGCCTTACTTTCCTGACGTGGCTCCTAGACCCTAAATCCCCCAACTGTTTCCTGTACACTCCTTCTTATGGCCTATGAGCCTTGGGTGACTAGACCACTGTCTTCCTCTGAACCACTCTCTCCAGCCACACTGGCCCCCATGTTTCCATGTTGTTTGGCATCCCAAGCTCCCTCTGGCTTTAGGACTTTGTGATTTCTGTCCCCTCATCTTTCAATGCTCTTTTTCCAAATAGCTGAATCCTTCGTTGGGTAGCACTCAGATGTCACCCAAATATCACCATTCACAGTGGTCTTCCCTAACTGATCAAAGTGAAGAAAAGCCCATCCAGCCCCAGTCAGTCTCTTTCACCCATCCTGACAGATGGTCTTCATGCCACTTGCCAGGAAATAACATTACCTGGTCTGTTTATTTGTTCATCTGATTTTTTTCTATTTCTCCCTCTCCACCCACATAAGATCCATTAGAGCAAATCTTTCTTTTTGTTCACTCTTTCTCCCAAGAGACAGAACAAGTTCTGATGCAAGTAAGAACTCAAATATTTGTCAAATGAATGAATGTACTACAGCTACCAAATATTTAGGTTAATAATACAACTAAGTGTACAGTATTTAAAGACTGGACATATTTAAAACCATAAATGCAATCCCTTTTTACCAAGTGAATAACTCCAAGAGTGGGACAATTTTCCATTTTTTCCTGAAAGTAGTTCTCAGTGAAGAGAGATAGTCACCATAGTACATCTGTGAAAAGAATTCCTCTCTTCCATGTGATATTCAGCCCTTCTCTATCTGTATATGTTGGGCAAATCAAGTTTACATCTCTCTCCACTTAAGAATTTGATTTCCTTAATTATAAAATTAAGAGAATAAATGGCAATACTGATAACCTCCTTGGAAAGCAGTCCACATTCACAGGCCATTGGTCTCTGAAGCCCCTTCCAATCCTAACATTCCAGATCACTCAAATGTGTAGGTCACCCGCTACTGACCCGCTACTGACTTGAAATCACATCTTTGTTGTGATCAGAAGAACCAGGTAGCTGCTGGTGCCTTCTAAGAAATCTCCAAAGAAGGAAAGCCCAGACTAGAAAGTTTTTATCATTCACATAAAAATTCCTATCACCATCCTCCACATGAACAACATAAATAAATATTCATTAGGTAATTAAAAATCAGCTTCACATGAAATTTTGTAAGTTTACTTTACATATATACTGGACTCCATCCTGGGAAATCTCATTTATATTATCGTATTTAATCCTTTTAACACCACCTCTGTGCAACAAGTGATACAGGTACACAGTCCTTTATCTGCAATTACAAAACCCAAATCTCTAAAAGCCAAGTTATTTTTTAACTCTTTTGGTGACAAAAACTGGCATGAATGAAATTATAAGAATATAATTACAATTGTTATTTAATCCATCTACTATAAATGCTTGTATGTGTCATCACAGAAATAGGATGTTTGATTGCAAGGAACTTCTGGGATATTCCATAATATATAATATGTGTACTACATTACTTCTATTCAGACAAAATCTGGAAAAAAACCTCTAAGTTCCTAGACATAAGTGGTCCCAAAGTTTTTTGATAAAGAATTGGCTATTAAACTCAGTTGATAGGGGAAAACATTGAGGCATAGATGTTAAAGTAACCCAAAGTCACATAACTAGAATATGATAGGGTCAGGTTTTGAACACAGGTCTTTTGACTCCAATTACATTTATTACCTTTAAGTTGTTAATTTTCTAGGAATGAAGACAAAACATCTATTAAATAACTACAGCAAAAAGGGGAAGGTGAATGAGTGTCATAGAGGAATACAAATAATTCAAAGGAGAGAGATTCTTTGGCTGAATTTTTCCAGGAGGGCTTTGTGCCAATACTTTTCTTTTTCACAAATATCACTTTTGTCACAGCTCAAGGAGGTTTGGCCATAGGCATGCTGTTACTTCAGTAACCCCAGGCTAGCAGAGGAGCTGGGGGTATATTTAATGACTGGTACCCAAAGTGGGGCTGTTCAAATATGGCATCTAAAGACCACAGCAAGCTTGGATTCAGACTCTGAGATTTCAAAAACCCAAATTGGCCATGCACAGGTATTCAAGGCTAGAAATCACACTATGTATGTGGCCCTAAAAACCTAGCGGAGAATTTCATTTAAGATGGACCCAGATCCATGGAGCCCCCAGGCATGTGATAAAAAAGATTGAAAATCCACCTAGAGAGGGGCACCTGGGTGGCTCAGTTGGTTGAGTGTCCAACTCCATTTTAGTTCAGGTCTTGATCTCAGGGTCATGAGTTCAAGCCACACAATGGCTCCATGATGGGCATGGAGTCTACTTAAGAAAAAAGAAAATCTACCTAAAGAAACAAACCCTCCACCCAAGTCTCATGGAGCACCCTCAGAGATAATGCCAAAAATACGAACTTATATGAATTCACAATAAAAAAAAAATCACACAATCTACCATGAGACAAAGAAGAGTCATTGGGAACAACAAATAATAGAACAGACCCATAAAGGTTTTAGATAGTGATATTATCAGATTCTGAATGAAAGATAAGTGCATTTAATATTTTTAAATAATGAAAAAAGCTATAAATAAGGAGGCAGAGACTACCTAAAAACAGATAAAATGACTAGATAAATTTGAAAAAGAGCTAAATAAAATTTTCAATTATGTTAATAGAATAATTGCTACTTAAAATTCAGTGAAACCACAAGCAAACAATCAACCAAATGCTGAATGTAGGGCATTGAATAGGACAAATGAACAGTTTCTTCAAAAACTAAATGACAAGGAGGAAAACACAGGGAATGGAAACAGTTATAGATTAAAAGAGATGTAAAAACCTCCACCAAATGCAATGCAAGGATCCTGATTCAAATAAACCAAATATAAAATATTGTTTAAAAATTATGTTTATAGGACATCCCTGGGTGGCTCAGTGGTTTAGCGCCTGCCTTGGTCCAGGGCGTGATCCTGGAGTCTGGGGATCGAGTCCCACATCGGGCTCCCTGCATGGAGCCTGCTTCTCCCTCTGCCTGTGTCTCTGCCTCTCTCTCTCTCTCTCTCTCTCTCTCTCATGAATAAATAAATAAAATCTTTTTTTAAAAATTATGTTTATAGAGAATTGTTTGAAGGACAACAAATATTTATTTTCTGTTCATTTTGCTAAGATGGGCTTTTGTCTTAGACTCATACTGAGGGACATTATAAGAAACAGCCATATAACAGCTATCCACAGTTTTTACTGTAAGGATGCCATCTGACATAATGGCCCCTGCTTTATAGTGTGGTCTTTTTTTTTTAATTTTATTTATTTATTCATGAGAGACACAGAGAGAGAGAGAGAGAGAGAGAGAGAGAGAGAGAGAGAGGCAGAGACACAGGCAGAAGGAGAAGCAGGCTCCATGCAGGGAGTCCGATGTGGGACTCAATTCCAGAACTCCAGGATCATGCCTGGAGCCAAAGGCAGACGCCCAACTGCTGAGCCACCCAGGCATCCCTAGAGTGTGGTCTTAATGAAGACCTACAGTATGATTTGCTTCCAGGTCTCCAGAAAAACTATGCTTCTCCATTGATTCAATCCTATCTCTAGGATCCAACTCCTGAAACTATGCCTGTTTTTCTTTCTTACATTGGTCTTTAGGAAACTCAAAGTCAAATATTCAATTCATGTCAAGCAGCTTCACAGAACTACATGGGATATATTCCTATGAACTATTTTATCACAAACTAGCTCTATTTAGCTTTCCTTGGACTCCTTTAACTATATATAGTTGTTACTTTGCATATTTTTTTATAATCTACTTCAAGGTTTAAATAAAATTTTAAGCCACCTCAAATTTCTTGGTGTCTGGTTTAAAAGGAACTTTTACATATGTTTTGTGTATGGAGGGGTGATTAGGGATGGTACATATAATGTGCATGTCATATGGGCACTCAACAAAAGTATTTCTGCATTTAGCTTTTCATCTCCTTTAAGCTATAGCTCTTTAGAGGCACAAATTGTATCTTTTTCAAGTTTATATCACACATAATGCCTTGCACACTTAAATAATCTATTTAGGAGTAAAAGAATCAGAACATCATTAAGATCCCACAAAACAATGTAATGCTCTAGGACTTAATAACAGAAATGAATTCTAAGCTACATTCTTTGAAGTAAATGTTTGAATGTGTGTACTAGATAGATTTTCATGACCTACTAAGTCACAAAGTTCTGAAGATAGAGATAAATATTGATGGGTATTTGATAGGTTAATACATTGCATTCTACTGCTAAGTAAATTGAAAACGTTGCCCAAATGGAAAAATGCAGATATGGCAAACTCATTTGACTCTCTCTTCTTTTTAAATCTGTGTTCTGTCTCAAAGTTCAAGCTCTTACATATTGTTATCCTCAATCATAGCATATGATAATTTAGTACCTGACTCCAATTGAAATTCCATATATCTCATTTTCTGTTTGTATTAGTGTAGTCTAAATAAGACTAGAGGCTAAACAGCAAGGTGTACTGGCAATGTGATTCTCAGTTCCTAGGAAACCATAACTACAGGAGAAATGAGAGATGGCTAACCAGGGATGGACAGGCTACCAAAAGCAACCGCAATAACTGCATATATTATATTTTTTAAAAAGAATTTATTATTTCCATTTTGTAAGTCAGGAAACCAAGGCTCTCAAAAGTTAACTTCCCTGAGAGCCATAATTTGAAAGTGACCAAACTAGAATTTGAACCTAGAGATAACTAATTTTATTTTATTTATTTTATTTTATTTTTAAGATTTTATTTATTCATGACAGACACAGAGAGAGAGGCACAGACACAGGCAGAGGGAGACGCAGGCTCCAGGCAGGGAGCCCAACGTGGGACTCGATCCCAGGACTCCAGGATCAGGCCCTGGGCTGAAGGCAGGCGCTCAACTGCTGAGCCACCCAGGTGTCCTGAGATAATTAATTTTAAAGCTTCTTCCATACTACCTTGCAATGGAGAGAATTGTCACCAAAAAAGTATAAACATATATATATGAGTTTAGAGGAATGGGAAAAACATGAGCATCTACTGTGAACCAAGCACTTTTACATGCCTTATCTTATCAAAGTCATACAATTTTGCTTGGTAGGACATTTTTTTTATCCACAGACCAGATGAGTCTCAGAAAAGAAAAGTGACATTCTCAAGGTCACATAGCAAGTAAATACATAGCTGGGAATCATATTCATATCTTATAACCCAAAATCAGGGATTCCAAAGGCCCACTTCTCAAACAAAAAGTACTTTCAAGGTCCTATTTCTACTGAGTTTTGTTCATACCTTGTTTGACCAAATCTCAAGAGCCAAGCCAGGAAGGGGTCAAAAATGGCCAGTCAGAGTGGCCCTGTCCAACAGGAGTAGGGTGGCCAACCATCCTAGTTTCCCCATCGGGAGAGTTTCTCAGGATACAAGCCTTTCAGTGCTGAAATCATGACAATTCTGGGAAGATACTGATAGGAGAACTCAGTGGAATGAAGTAAGATGAGAACATACCAGGGAAAAATGACACTCGGGTTTAATTCACACTAGTGGATTCAAGAATGAGTGCAGAGCCTTTCCAGATTTTGATAAGATCAATGAAATTCAGAATGCTGTGTGCCTAATACAGAGGGATAAAGACATCGACAGAGAAGCCAGATTCAAACCATCAATTTCAAAATTATGCTATGTAGATGGATGTAGGGCAAAGAGCTTGGGGGGAAAAACCCTTGGTCCTGAAAAAAGTGGTACAGTTACATGTTTGTGAGGGCAGTTCTGGTGCTATATGAACACTTTTCATACCCAGAAAGCATTCTTGGCCTAGTGTAGGAGAAATATCACCTTAAATGCGCTGTGTTCACAAGACTGGCTCCTGAATCCCTAGAACTCAATCCCAACACCTTGTTTTCTTGTCTGTCCCCTACTGGATCCGTTCACCATGAGGTTAATAGTTCCATGCAGAAGTGGCCCAGGTGTGGCCAGAAAATCATTCCAGTGAAAGAGGCAAGATAGCAGAGGGTTTTTGCAATTTTCTTAATATTTCTTAATATTACTTTTTTTTTTTTTAAAGAGAGGTAATCAGCACTTTTTTTTTAATTTTTTTTTTTTTTTTTAATTTATGATAGTCACAGAGAGAGAGAGAGGCAGAGACATAGGCAGAGGGAGAAGCAGGCTCCACGCACCGGGAGCCTGATGTGGGATTCGATCCCGGGTCTCCAGGATCGTGCCCTGGGCCAAAGGCAGGCGCCAAACCTCTCCGCCACTCAGGGATCCCCCTTAATATTACTTTTTAAAACATTTTACTAAAGTATTATCTATGCACAGAGAAGTACACAAATCATTAATACACAGCTGATATTTTTTCAAAAACTAACTACACACGTGTAACCAGCACTCAGATCAGGAAATAAAATATTAATGGTACTTCATTACTCATCCAGAGGTAAACTATTATCTTGAGTTCTAAAACTAAAGCTTAGTTTTGCCTGTTTCTGAAATGCATAAAAGTGAAATCATTTATTAAGTGTTCTTTTCTAGCTGGCTTCTTTCACTCAGTATTTTCTTTGTGAGATATTGTTGCATGTGGCACTAGACAATTCATTCTCATTGCTGTATAGTCTGCCTTTGAATAGCCATACTATAATTTATTTTCTATTCTGTTGTTGATGACCATTTGAGTGGTTTCTAGCTTGAAGCAACTATAAATAGCACTCCTGTGAACTTTCTTATACTTTCTTTCCTTTTGGTGAATATGTGTATGCATTTCGGTTAGTTATATATGCCTAGGGGTGAAATTGTAGGGTCAAGGGATATGCATGCAAATGTTCAACTTCAGTAGACATTGCCAAATAGTTTTCAAAGCCTTAACCATTTGGGAGAAGAGCACAATTGGGGATGGAATCACAGATTTAGGAAAAATTCTGGAAATCCAGTGAGCACATTCCCTGGCTGACTTGCATTCCCATTGACTCTGCTGGGCACAAACCTTCTAATAAAAAAAGTACAAAACCTCCTGTTCACACCTCTTTTATTAATCATAACTTGGTAAAAGCAGCCATGGAATGACCCCAGGGTAAGGACCTTACCTTTAAACTTACAATCCTCCTAAACTCCTGACTCCAAACTGGCCAAGCATGGCAACAGTCTGGAACATACTTTCTAAGTGCAAAGACCTGGATTGGGCTCAGTTACCGACCAGCAAGACATTCAGCCTCAGTTTCCTTATCTGCAAGTTGGAAGTTGTCATATAAAGGTACTTGTCCAGGGCTTTATGCCAAAGAGATTGTATTAGTTATCTAGAATTGCCATAAACAAATACCACAAACTGGGTGGCTTAAAATAACCGAAATGTATTCTCTCACAGTTCTGGAAATCAGAAGTCGGAAATCAATAAGTCAGCAGAGATGGTTCCCTCTGGGAGAATCTGTCCCACGCCTCTCTCCTAGCTACTAGGTAACCCCTGGTATTCCTTGGCTTGCAGTTACTTAATTTCTGCCTACATTGTCACATGACCTTCTTCCCTGTGTGTGTCTCTTTCTGTGTGTTCACCCTAATCCAGTGTGACCTTGTCTTAATCTAGCTAATTACATCTACAAAGACCCCACTTCCAAATAAGGTCACATGCTGAGGTTCTGGGTAAAAATGAATTTTGAGGAGACACTCTTCAACCCAATACAGAGGCTTTCAATAAATAGCAACTATTAGTATCTACTTATTTTATTGACTGATGGACGGATGGGCCTCTCATTGATTAACTCAAATATTTATTGAGTATCTATAATGGGCCAGGCACAGTTATAGGTGCTGGTGATACATTTCCTGCTCTCATGACAATTAACAGATAAGTGGGTCTATGAATAATCAGATGGTAATAACAAGAAGAAAAGGAAGCAGGAGCACTGTATCTAAAAATTCCTACTTGTTTCCCCCATTATATCCTCCATGCAACCTTCTGCTCTGGGCCCGTGTTGTCTCAGCTCTTCATCGTGTTCTTTGTAAAGGATGACATGGATTTTTCTATCTGAAAATGAGAAAACCCACTCCAGATAGCACTTTCCATTACAGTGGACAAATTAATCATGATTATCCCACAAACTGGAGACTTGTATAAGTAGGAAATCGTTCCAAATGAAAGAATAGCTCACAGGGTAGGAGGTAAATCCAATTCCACAAGTGATAATAAGAGAGAGCAAAAAGAGGGCAGTTATGTATCAGGCTGCATGAATCATTTACTATAAATCCAGATGTTTGCAAAATGAAAAACAGGCCAAGCCCGTGACCTTGTGAACTAATGTAAGGACTAGTTAAAATATGATGGGAGAATAAATGTCATGGAATTTTTTTTTAAGTCATGAAAAGGCCATTTACCTATCTACCACCTTAAAAACACATAGGAGATATAAAAATATTTAAAATTTTATTTTGAACTGCCATCAAACTGCTTAAATTTTTTAGCAACCAAAGTTTCAATTATTATAAATCAGGAGCACAGCATGAGTGGCTTGTTATATCATTGTGGAGAGAAAAACACTTTGTTAAGCTTGTTTCCAAGGAAATGAAACGCTTTTCAGACATGTCATTAACGCTCATAAAATTCCCCCGGAGCCAAGTAGAGGGCAGATGTTATTTTTCAGAATGGTCACAGACCATCAATAGGAGGAAATCTCATTTAATTGTTTGAGTATTTATTTGCTTATTTATACTTCAAGGAACTAATTTAAAAAAGGAGTCTGAGGTGATCTGTATTATTAAAGCACATATCAAACAACATAGAAGGAACCTACAGTTTAAAAATAGTAATATGTGAAATGCATGCAGAGAATGAACCTATCACAAACACAGAGAATGAACCTTTCAGAAATGGAGGCAAAACACCAATAAAGTGGACATTGGCTGTCGTTGTAAATTCATGAAGCAAAGAATCCAGAATCCCCTAAGGCCCCTCCTCAACTTGTACTACCCCAGAATTTATTTCCATGCTGGCCCAGCACATTACCAGTGTTCAATATTCTGCCTCAACTTCACCTGCTCTAACCCCTTCTCCTATACACCACACTCCCAGTCATGTTTCCAAATCCCAAATTTTCTCCGAACCTTCCCTGAGCTGTCCCACTTTGTTACTGGATGTTTAAACCACTATTCTTATCGTCTGCTCATCACTACTGTTTTCTGGGAAACAACATCCCCACCTACCAATGCATTCCCACCTATTACTTCTGTCCTCATTCTTCATATTGAATCCCTCTGCCTCTAATCTGCTTACCCTGCCCTTAGGCTTGCAAGAATATCCCCTCCCTGCCCAAGAAAGGTAGAGATCATCTTGGAAGCATAAAAGGCACCAACAACAGTCCAGTTTTAACCACTTTTTTGCCTAATGTAGATAGAACTACGAAAGAGCCTGGGAGGCCTTGAAAGACAATTCTGAATTCTGCACTGTGTTCCCTCGCAGAATCACTCATTAAGTAAATATTTATTGAACAGCGTTGGGTGAGAAACTACCTTGACATAATGGTAGCCCCCAAGTGCACTACCAGGCAAGCTCTCCCAGGGGTCATGGAACAGAAAGGCTCTCAGACTAAATTAATATATTTGAATCACATGGTTCCATTAAGTGAATTTATTTTTTTTTTTTTTCCATTTTTTTTTTTTTTTCCATTAAGTGAATTTAAAGCACATAGGGAGAAGTAAGGGAAAAAAGATATGGTGTAAGTTATCACACTTAGGCTAGAGTACAAGCAGGTGGGAAGAAACTACATGACCTGAATTGTGGGTTCCCCCTTCCCTGTGGATGGTATTGGTGTGAGGATCAGAGTTAGTATGGGCAAGAGGGCCCATCAGGTGCAGATGCCTGGATTCAAGGGCATGAACCTGCTCTATCAGAGCAATCTTATCTGGCCATAGCTATAGTTTGGCAATTAGTCTATTGAACAGCCACTGATTATATTTGTACTTCTTGGGTAGAGGATACACAGGCCAAAATAGGCATATCAATGAGTATCAGATGAAAACCTCAGAAATACTCAGTATCTTCTTATATTCAATGTATCTAAAGATTTAGTAATTACTTGGTCTACCCCCTCTCTCTGTGCATTCACACAAATATGCTCTACTTAATTTGTCGAACTGCTTACTCTATGCTTAATACATCTTAATGAGTTTGATCCACTACCATCCATTTCCTTCTACAGCAGAACTGAACATTCTCAAACCATACAGCAAAATGCACATTAGGAGCAGTTACTGTATTTCCAGCTCTGGGAGCAGGAAGCTAATACACAGAGCAGGAAGTAAATGCTCAGAGAATGAGCACTTGGGGACACAGGCAGGAAAGACACCGTAGTGGGGTTGCTATGTGAAGTAAGATTTCAAAACTGAGTGGGATCTTCCCTGGAGAAGCAGATGGTCTGGGCTTTGCAGACAGAGGAATGAATGACTGAGAAAAGGCACTGAGGAATGACACGGAGTGGTGCCAGCAGCACACTAGACCATCAGGTGCAAAGTTAAGAACAGGTGCCTGGAAGCTGGGGTTGGAGAGGAGACAGGGGACAGTAGAAGGAAGCTCCATACAAAGCTGGAGTTGGATGTCATTAAGGAAAAGATGGGCAGCCACCCATGAGGGCTATGTGCCAACTCGGAAATCCCAGCCAGGGTTGCAGGATGGAGACTCTGGTAGCCACCAGTGAGGTTTCAGAAGTGGTGAAAATCTAACATGGCACAGGTCAGAAGGGTAGAAGGCCCTGCATCCAGCAGGAGGAAGAGCATGGTTGAGGGAGACCCACCTCACTACAGTCTCTCTGCTGCCACAGATCATTGTGGGCTGTTTGTCAGAACTGTCTCAAAGTACAAAGAGGTTTTCACCTCTTTTCCAGCAGCTGATGGATATCTCATCCAGTGGTGGACAGTGTTCTACACTACGTCATTCTATATTACCATTCCTGTTTGGTTTCTTGGGGGACAGGGGTCAGACTCAGAGCTCAGTTTTGACTCCCCAAAGGGGCTCCTTTGTTCCACTCACTACAGATAAACACACCCCTTTTCTGGGCCCCTTTCCAACCAGAGCTGATTAGGTTCTGCTTATATTTGTGATAAATGGGTAAGCATATCCCAATTTCTCTAACTATCCACTGACAGACTCATAAGAAACTAGTCAATAAATATTTATGAATTATACATAGTATGCTTCCTAGTTCTTCAAGTCAGCTCAAATTGCAATGAAATAATCCATTTTCTTATTCATTTACTCAACATCCTTTGAGCCCCTAATGTGTGAGTGGCACATGTGTTTCACACAGTGATTCACCGTCAGACCAAGTAGGCCTGTGTCATATGACATAGGTTAAGTAAATCAGAGATGGATGCACCTTAAATTAATAAAGCTTAAACCTTAGGGCACCTCTCTAGAATAGATACTTTCTAAGATCCTGGGAGGAAACTTAGCAAAAAACTTACATAGTTGTATGTTTTATGAAATGTGCAAACCGGGCTCCCTGGGTGGCGCAGCGGTTTGGCGCCTGCCTTTGGCCCAGGGCGCGATCCTAGAGACCCGGGATTGAGTCCCACGACGGGCTCCTGGTGCATGGAGCCTGCTTCTCCCTCTGCCTGTGTCTCTGCCTCTCTCTCTCTCTCTCTCTCTCTCTCTCTCTATCATGAATAAATAATAAAAAAAATTAAAAAAAAAAGAAATGTGCAAATGTGTAATATTTTAACTGCAATTGGCTTAAGTCCATTTTATATTTCCACTTTGGCTTTCCTTCAGCCACACTTACCCTCAGTTTGGCTGTTTTCAGAGTGGCTAGAGGCATTTTGGGGGTCTGACTAAGAAGTTAAATTGGGGGTACATTCGTGTTTAGCAGGAAAAATGTATGTGGTTCACAGTCATTTTCCATGGATAGTTATGTCATTTTTTTTCATATATTTTTTTTAATTTTTTTATTTATTTATGATAGTCACAGAGAGAGAGAGAGAGAGAGAGAGAGAGAGGCAGAGACACAGGCAGAGGGAGAAGCAGGCTCCATGCACCGGGAGCCCGATGTGGGATTCGATCCCCGGTCTCCATGATTGCGCCCTGGGCCAAAGGCAGGCGCCAAACCGCTGTGCCACCCAGGGATCCCTAGTTATGTCATTATTAGCCATCCCAGTGTAGGACTTCTTCTAGGAATGCTCCTCTGCCCATCGTGTTGACTAGCTCTGCATCAAGACAACAGTATAGGCCAGAGGTCATATCATAATCTGAATATGACCTACTGAACCCCATATCCCAAGTATGTGAATCGTGGGAGAAATAAGGTTTGAGATATAAGGAGCCAGAACCCAGACCATGGAAAACTTTTCAGTCATCAGATGTGTAAAACTGGGTCCTTTAGATGGGGAGGAGACATGGACAGGCTCATAGGATACATTACTGCCAAGGTATACCAGGCCTACTCTGGGAGTGTTAGAAAACTAGAAGTGATGTAGACCTACCAAGTGGAAGAAAAAAAAAAAAAAAGGAAGGAGGCACTAAATGGATAGGGATGAAAAAAAAGAGAAGAAAAGAGGGCTTTGCTCACCTGGGAGAATTTTATGCTCTTGCTGAACTAACTGACACAATGCAGCCTTGGTATGTAAGGTTTTCTTTAATTCTTGAATAGGATTCTTGACACCAAATTATGCCCAGTGGTTGGAGTCATATATATATATATATATATATATATATATATATATACACATATATATATATATATATGGTAATATGTGACCATCAGCGCCTACCTACCTTGGTCATCATTTGTATCTGTGGCTTTGACTTTTTTACACACGTCATTTGGTGCCCTGTTTCCTTGACTCTGAAACCAAAAGAAGAAAAGTCTCTGGCCTCAGTTCTGGAGTCATGTTGGCTGAATGCCACAGCTTACTTTTTTAAATGACTCTCTAAAAATGTGTCTATAATTTTACCAACCAAAAACCTACCTCTGCCTTCCCAGAGGCATGTACCTTCATATTTAGAATACATTAACACATGGTCTTCTCCACTCAGTCCTCATCCTGGAAGCCTTCTCCATCAGAAGACTGCTGGGTGCACCAAATGGCAAAACCAAGTTTTCAGGCTACTTTGGAAAGTTCAGTCCTTCTGTGCTCCCATGGGCTCCCAGAGCATTACCAGCCAATAGCTACAGGCCCCCTGTACTCATAATGGGAGAACATTATTCATGCTATTCATGTAGCTATGATGTATATGCCTCAGACGTCTAAGGAAAGCAGATATATCAGAAACTTGCATGGTAATGAGTGGGAAGTAGAGTCTAAAAGACTGAAGACATAAAAAGCACGAATAACCACAGATGCCTAGATGTTGCCTAGATGGATAATGATGCTTGATGGAGTTTCTTTCTTGCATATCTTCAGTCCCATTCTGGTGGACAGCACTAGAGGAGGCAGTTCTTTACACATACATCAGTGTCATTTAGGATGAGATGCTTTAGGCAGAAAGCCTGATTCAATAGTTTCAACAAGAAGGAATTAATGATCTCACACAACAAGAAATCAGAGGTAGGGTGATTCTAGGACTGGTTAATTCAGCTGCTCAACAATTTTTTCTACTGCACCATCCCCAGTGGGTAGTGTGATCTTCCAGGTGGACTCCCCCTCATGGTGTGAAGGTGCCATGTAGCTTCAGATAATACAAGCTGAAGGCATTGTCTGGAAGGTCAAACTATAGCTTCAGAATAATAGAAGCTGAAGACATTGGAATGACAAAATGGGTTGGCTTCCTCTCACTTGTGTCTTTTTCTAAAATCAGGCTTATAAATAAAAATAAGTTACATACAGTGAAATTCAACAGTTTTAAGTGTACAACCTTGTAAGTTTGACAAATGTATATGGTCATGTGACAACCAAGATGTAGAACATTTCCATCATGCCAGAAAGTTCTATCATGTCTGTTTGTAGTCAATCTCCTTCAACCTTGGCACGTGACAACTACTAATCTAATTTCTGTCCTTATAACTTGCCTTTGCAAGGATGTCATATAAATGGCATCACATATGATGGAGGGTTAGCCATTTGTGTTTGGTTTTTTTCACTAAGCATAATGCATATGAACTCCATCCATATTGTTGCATATATCAGTGATTTGTTCTGTTTTACTGCTGAGTCGTATTCCATTGTGTATATATATACCATAATTTGTTTATCCACTCACCAGTTAAAGGACATTTGGGCAGTTTCCAGTTTTAACTATTATGAATAAAGCTGTTGTAAACATTCACAGACAGGTCTTTGTATAAATGTATATTTTCATTTCTCTCAACTAAATCCTTAGGAGTGGGATGGCTGAGTTGGAAGGTTAAATGGACACTGCTTTGTAAGCAAGAAAACTTTTCCTGGAAGTTCCTTATGTGTCTTATTGGTTAGAATTGAGTCACATTCCCCTGTCTAAACCAATCTCTGGCAGAAATAACAGAAAGAAACTCATCAAAATCTACCTTCATGGCTATAGGGAAAGTACAATCTTGCCTAACCATATAGTTTCTCATGGAAACAAAATCCAGGCTCTTCCACAGGAGAGAAGAAAAAAACAGATTTAGGCAGGCAATCAATGGTGACCCACCCAGGAACCACCCAACCTCTGGACTTCTTATATTAGATAATTAGTTCCTTATTCTGTATGCCACTTGAATCAGGTTTTCTGCTCAAAGCATCCTAAATGGCCTTCATATGACTGCCTATAGCACTTATACCATCAGAGGGGACAGTCATGACTTGTACCTCATAACCATGGGGTCCTGGCCACAGCACATTGGACTACATGCTGTCAGTGACCCATAAGGGGCTTGTTGAGGTGTTTCAGTCTCAATTTGGCTGAACTGATCACATAGTCTCTGGGAGAGTTTAAGCTCAGGACAGAGGGAAATAGGCAGTAAGTATAAGAATGGCAGCAGAATCAGGAGACCAACACAGAGAAAGCAAGAAGAAGGTATGAGGGAAGGAGAGTGAGGCATACCATGTCACAGTGAGAAAGTAATCTAAAGCGATGAGAATAGCAGCATTGGAGATTAGCAGGGTCATTAGTAGGACCCAGTCATCAGGTTAGGGAGCACTGGCCAGCACTTCTAAGAGAGGGTAAGAGACTCACTCTTTACTGGTTTAGACAGGGTAATATGACTAGCTGCTGTGGATCTAGAAAAGTCCTCTTTTTGCTGACACTGCTGAGATGATCGCCAGTCTCTTTGGTTTCCCCAAGTGTCCATATACAGAAGCTACCACCTGAGATTACTGGAGGTATGCTCACTCCAAAATCTTCTCATCACAATGTACCCAAATATGCTCCTGAAGGCTAATGTATACAATGAAAACTTGGCCACAAATATGGCAACAATCATGTCCCTCCTGAGCACCGCCAGCTCCCTGAGAGGGGCAGAGATTAGTGCATGTGACAGGACAAACCAGAAGTCCTTGAGGGCTAACTCTGAGTGGGGCACCATGTGAAACACTTCACACAGGTTAACTCACTGAATCCTGAAAACACTATGATGTAGGTAGTATTCTTTTTTCCATTTTTTAGGTCCAAGGCCTACTGCTAATAGTTTGCCCTACCAGAGAATGGCAGAGCCTATGACCAGGGACCCTGATAGGGACAGAACATGGGGAAGGCAGAGGGCCTCTCAGCCCCCACTGCAAGCTAAGGAGGACACCTGGCTAGAGAGGGACTCCAAAAGCAGGACTGTCAGGAGCCCAAACTATACTGTATGCATGCATATTTCAAATCATCCAGCCCAAGAAAAATGTCTCCCTCTTCAGAGTTCTGGCCCAGGGATTGAATTGGACCTCAGGCCAAGAGGAAGCAAGCAATATAGACTTGAGGACTTGTTCCCTAAGGCCTCATGACTTGAAGTGTGAACTGTGGCCCAGCAGCATGGGCATCAGCTAGATGCTTGCTTGATGCACAAGATCTCAGGCCCCACTGGAGACATAGTAAATCTACATGTGTGTTTGGCAAGACCCACAGGAGCTACATATGTACTGAAGATTCTGAGATGCTCTGTTCTAAAGAGGCCTGGAGTCTTTAAAAGGTTGGGAAGAGAAGAGGAGCCAGACTTTCTCATATTTTACCCTAGTCCAAAACTTACTGGCCAGTATATTTTTCAGACCTTGTATTTAATGTCAGGATATATCCACCTCTGCACTGTAGGGTTGGTATCTTGAATGCCCACTTAACAACAAAAATGGGAATTATTTTTTCCTTATGAATTGCTTTCCTAAATCTCTTATATGTGTCTCATCTATTCATTCCCTGGCTCTGTGTGTTTTTGTGTGTGGAAAAAGCAGAGCTTAAATGTCAGAAGGAAGGGATCAGATTCCCTAACCTCTTGCCAACCAAGAGCACATTTACTAGTCTCTTCCCTCCATTAAACGTTAAATGATGTTTATGAAGCACCCACATGGGCCTGGAGCTTTTCTCGGTGCTTGGGGTTGCCAGGTGGCCAACATAATGGCATTACCCTTTATTTGAACTTTCTACTCTGGTGTTCTTGGAGGCTCCATAGGAACACGAACAGGCTCCTATATAAAGTAAGAACCAAGAAGGGGGATATATACAACACATGAGAAGTAGCTGCCGATTCTTAATCAGGTAAATCAGGGAGCTATGAAAGGTCAGTTTCATGTCATCTCAGTTCACCCCCCTCTGCCCTGACAGCTGTCTTCAACTTCTCTGGCCCTCAACCTACCCTGGCTGAACCCTGCCAGCTCCTTACTGCTCAGAGGAAAACTGGACAATCCATACTTAAAAGGGTATCAAAACAGGCCAACATTTCCTATTAAAATATCACCAATTCCACATTGGGGTTCATGATTTTACAGTGAGGAAGTATGTTGCCAACCAGAGCTGGCCTGGAAAATCTAGATCATATAGTCACTACAACCACAAACTAGATAAGTATAAAAATGGGCATTTTATTCTAACACATGAGGAAAGGAGATAGGCTTCTTTAAGGATGAATTGCATCCTCTCTTAGGTGTCTAAACTTGAGATCTTTCAACATCTTGTACAGTGTATCAAATGCTATGTGAACTCAGGGTGGGTAATTATCTTCCTATCATCACCAGGAACTGAGATATATAATATATAAAATAGACTGTTACATCCTCCTGCTCTACAAGCACCATTAGTAAACTAAGCATCTACTCCAGAAAAAAGCACATGGAGAGTCCTTCCCAGAAACTCATCTGCAGAGAAGGCAGGAAGGAGGAGGAGGGGAAAGCTTGCAGACCACCAGACTCTTGCCCTCCTCTCTCTTGGAATCTGTGGCTTGAGTTCAGGAAAATGCTTTCAAGCCAGTAATAATGAATCCAACACCACATGAATGAGATTTGCAGGTGTGAGTGGGAGGCTGCAGGGGCAAACCCAGACAAATGGGAACGTGGGGAAAAGAGGATTTCTGTGGCACAAGCAGAAGCAAAAGTTGCACTTGAATGAGCAAAAATAGGACTGGTGCCTCTTCCTGAGGGAGGGTGCATGGGTCACCCCCAGAGGCAATGTAGAGCTCTGAGCTGCACAACCCTGGTGCTGCTGTCAGTGAAGGATGCAACAGGATGAGAGACTGCCTCATCAGATAAGAAGAGTCAGAATTGTCTGATGACGTGAAAAGTCTGCCAAGCCCATTGGCTCTAACACCACAGCTGCCCAGGGAAGGAAGTGATCTTGATAGGTTAACCTCCATGAAAGCAAATGAATGAGGACGCCTTGGTGGCTTAGTGGTTGAGCCTCTACCTTTGGCTCAGGGCATGATCTCAGAGTCCTAGGATAGAGTCCCATATTCGGCTCCTGGCAGGGGGACTGCTTCTCCCTCTACCTATGTCTCTGCCTCTCTCTCTTGTTTCTTGTGAATAAGATAAATAAAATCTTAAAACAATAAAAAAAAAAAGCAAATGAATGGACAAGCCAAAGGCACAAATGTTTGCCACATATCACATCACGTAACAGGCACCCGGTAATTAGTTACTAAATGAATGGGTGAATGAGCCAATTAAAGTTTTAAAGCCAAACATGTAGTCCAGGAACTGTACCCATTCATTCATTTGTTCATCCAGCACATACATTTTGAGTGTCCATTTTCTGTCTTGAACTAGGCAACAAGGCATCAGTGAATAAAACAGAAAAGGTCTGCCCTCCAGAGCTTTTAGTGAGGAGACACAGACAAATACACAGATAAGCAAATAATAGTAAGATAATTTATAACCAATAGCAAGTGCCACAGAGAAACTACAATGCAGTATTAGACTAGAGCAGAAGTCGGCAAAGTTTTTCTTGAAAAGGCCAGAGAGAAAATACGAGTGACAGGGGAAAAAGTGAGGCTCTACATGGAAAGGGACATTTGAGCTAAGACTAAAATGAGAATAAAGAACCAGCAGGCAAAGAGAAGAGGGAAGAACATTCCAGGCACAGAGAGGAGTGGTACAAAGGCCTTAGAGAAGAAGGGATGAATTTGACATGCTCAGGAAACACATAGATGGTCAGAGTGGCTAATGTACAGTGAACAAGAGAGAAAGTTGTAGGAGATGAGTGCTTCTTGAAGCACATGGTCTTAAATCAGCTTATAACAATAAAAAAATACATATATCCACAGTGCTATACACCATAGACAATTGTTGAATGGTCGTGAGGGGAGATGGATCTAGAAACTTCTGTGTTCTCACTAGGTCATGGTTTGGAGATGTAAGGATCCATATAACACTAGTTTTTGTTCTTATCAGCCAGGTATCGAAGCTTCCTGCTTGAGAGGCACACATTGTGCACTTTGAGTGATAGACATGTCTCTGGACAAAACAGATTCTGACTTTACTGGCCCTGGTTTCTCTTCTGCAGATTTCTTTACTGCTCGAGATTAGTCCTTCTTAGATTTTAAACAACAGCACCTCTCTGGGAAAAAGGTGGGTGAAGCAGCTCACAAAATGAAATTGGTTTTGTTTGGTTTTGTTTTAATGCATAATGGCCACTTCAGGGTTTACAATGATAGGAGTAGTATAGATAATTTGATTCCTGGATTCTAACCAACATGGGTCAGCCTAGTGCCTTTTACATGGCAATTTTGATATAATCTCATTAAAACCATATTATCAGAAGTCTTCTTGAATTCTGTATGCAAAGGGAAAATAGACAACTCCATCTATCAACCATACACCAAGAAAACCATGGCCACCACCAAAAACTGAGTGAAGCAGGTTCTTGGAAGCCTCTGCCACACCTTCTCCATTGCCTACTACTCAGGGATAGAGCAAAAGGGGGTGAAGGGAAGCCAGGCCAGGTGAAAGGAACTTGTCTTTGCAGCATATTGTTCAGATTCTTTGGCTTCTGGTCCCTACAGCCTTTGGACCTGAGTCAATTCCTGTTCTTGTGGAAACTACACAGGTCCATATTTTACCCTTCACATGTGGATTTTTTTACTTTGTCAAATAACATTTCTTGCACAAAATTAAGGCACAGAATAGCATCTCAACCCTTCAGATCCCCAATTGGGGGGCAAAGCAACTCAGCAGTTTTCACGTCCTGGCAGCATCAAAAGAGCATCTGCAATCAATTACCACCTTCCCCCCCTGTTCTCACCATCCTTTGCTTAAAAATGGCTAACTTATTTTTTTCTCTCATATCCTTGTAAAAACACATGCACACAGCAACACACACATGTGCTCCCAGGCTGAAATCACAAGTGCCAAAGCTCTGCCTGGAGAGAACGTTTATGACTGGGTTACACATCCCCGAAAACAGGGGTTTATAATGGAAACACTGACAGATCATTAACTATAATAGCATAAACCAAGGCACAGAATTTTCACATTGTCTCCATTTTGTTTGTGTCAGCAGGATTTCCAGACCAGAATCTGGTTGTAGCTCATGAACTATGCCCTAATATGTAAGGCAAATTTGAGGGCAAGAGGACAGCCCAGAGAAAATGGCTCAGGACATGCAGAGTCCTCAGGTGCAAGATATTCTGTGATGTTTACATTTAGTGATGATCACAGGAATCTCAGCATGGAGAAGCCACCATCTGCTCTTGAAGCTTAAATCCTTATGAACTATTCATCTCAAATGACCGATTTCTCCTTGCCCCAAGTATAACTTTTACTGATATAAAGAAGCAACGAGGGGCCTGTGTCTCAGTAGGTGGAGCCTCAGACTCTTGGTTTCAGCTCAGGTCATGGTCTTGGGTTTGCAGGACTGAGCCCCGCCTTGAATCCCACAACCAGCCTTGCGTCCAGCTCCACACTCAACAGGGAGTCTGCTTGGGATTTTCTCTCCCTCTCCCAATGCTCCTCCTCTCTCTCTCTTTCTCTCTCTCTCTCAAATAAATAAATCTTTTAAAAATAATAATAAAGAAGCAACTTAGAGCAACAAGCTAGCAGTTGATAGATCAAAACTATTCCCCACCAGAGCTCAGTTCTGTCTGGTTCTTATGCTCTCCTACAAGGAGAGTAATCCACTAACTTCATCCCCAGGGCTTAGAATATTGCCGATGTATAGTAAATGCTCACTATATATTTGGTGCTGCATGCACAGATGGGGATGGATCAGCGAGCTAATGAAGGAATCAGCAAATAAATCTCTACTGGCCTCAGGTTTCTCATTCTTGGTTTAATAAGATCAGTTATTCTCAACTCTGGTTGCACATTGGAATAACTTTGAACCTCTTTTTAAAAAGTACTAATACCTAGATCTTATCCAAGACCAAATAAGTCAGAATCTCTAGATATGGGACTTGGACATCAATAGTTGGAAAAACTCCCCAAGTATTCTAAAGTAGACTAAAGGATTCTAAAATTCCTTTCTGTGCTTAGAATTCTATAGACTTTGAGTCACCCAGGTGGCTCAGTTGGTTAAGCGACCAACTCTTGATTTAGGCTCAGGTCATGATCTTGGGGTTATGAGATCAAGCCCCATGCGGGACTCTGCTCTGGGCATGGAGCCTGCTTAAGAGCTTAAGATTCTCACTGTCTCCCTCTGCCTTGCCCACCTCCCTCTAATAAAAGAAAAAGAAAAAAAGAATTCTATAGATTTTAACTAATTTGGGTCATAAAATTCAAGGCCTGGAATTTGTTTCTCCCCAGCTGAGAGAGATAAGAGGAGTAAAATGACACCAAGAAATTATATTTAGGAAATAATGATCATTCATTGGCTTCCCAGGTGCCAAGCACTATACATTGCATATGTTACCTCAGATCCCTCTGACAGGTGATGTTATCTCATTATCCCTGTTTTTCAGATGAGGAAACTGAGACTCAGAGAAGTGAGTCATGCAAGGCACAAGGAGTTACCCAGGGAAAAACAGACAGCCCAAGCTGTCACTGGGTGTTGTCAGTCAACTCCTTTTCAGAATTCAATGGCACTGAGCATCAGGCAAAGATTTTATTGTCAGGCAGAGTGGAAGAAGAGAGAAGAGAGAACTTCAGAACACACCATGTGAAACTGTGAGGTTTGGGGAGGAAGAGTTCCCTCCCAACCCTGTTCTTCTCTACCTTGAGAAAGGACAACCCAGTCTCTCCCCCAGGCCCCAGCCAGCTGTCAGAGATGAGCCCTGATAAAGGCCGTGGGCCTCCTCCTTGAATTCCTTTGTTCCAGAACCCATCCCATTAGAAAAAGGTCACACATCTTTGGCCCCTTTTAATTTCAGGGGTGGAGAGGTAAAAGCCCAGTCGGGGAAACATGTGCAATTATGAGCAATTACTTAAACGGCTTTCAGACAAGCCTTGGCCCTCCACCAGCAGGCAGAAGGGCCGGCGTCTGGGTTTTGTAGGCCAGGAGAGAGGGTAAGAAGGTGGGGGTAGAGGGGGAGGGGGAGGGGAGACAGCAAAGCCTTTTGTCACTAGGCTACAAAAAAAAAAAAAAGAAAAAAACACATTGGTATTTCCTGCCACTGGACTAGCTGACACTAACCAGCCCCAAGCAGGGGAACTATTCACTTAAAAGTCATCGTTTCCTTTACTTATCTGCCTCTAAAGAAACAAATCTATTAGCAGCAAGAAATCACTCCAACGGCTTTAACTAAGTGCTTCTCCAGCTGAAAATGCCAAAGCCCTGCCTTCAGCTCCCACCAGCCATCTCCTGGCCTCCGCTCCTCCCTGGGCAGCAGCCCCGAGCTGGCCCGTGTCAGGGTGTCTCTGGCCACTACAGATAACAAGGGCCATTACATTCCAAATCCTTCCCCAACCTCCTCCCCTCCCTTCCGCCAAAATCCCAAACCCAATTTCTCCCTGGCAGATCAAAGGCTGCCCAAGCTACAGGAGAGCTCACTCGATCAATAAACTCTTGACAGAGGAATAAACAGAACGATCCAATATTTTCCTTCAGGATTTATTTGGTCCATGGAAGAGCAGTGCATTGCTATGCCTTTCCTTTTGAGAACCATGGAGATTTGGTGTGGAGTTCAAAATAGTTTACTCTCTGAATTAAAAAACAAAAATGCCCAAGTAGCTCCAAGAACACTTTTCTAGTGTTTGTTGGTCTTAAACACACAAACTGTAAGAGGAAGCTAGCAGTACAGTTGGACGTTTTGAGTCTTCCAAAAGCAACTTTCCTTCCATTCCAACCAAGTTCACGAGAGTTACTAAAGAGCTACATACTCAGGTAGATCTAATTTTCACAACTCATTTTGCAATTTAGGACGTATAATAAAAATTTATATGCTTCCCTCACTGTTCATCCTAAAGAATTCACAAGTACTTCACAACCATCTGAAACTATGAATCCAAAAATACAACAAACAAACAAAAAAATTAAATCCAGGACACCATGCATTTGGGACATACCAATTGTGTTTAAACCCATGAGATTATTAATAAAAAAAAATTCCATTGCTTTCTATATTGTTTTATGACTGTTGCATTGATTCCTAAATCCATCTATGAAATTGAAGGAGAGAGAATATAGACAGCTAAATTGTTACAATAATCTACGAGACTCATTTTGGAATACAACCGTTTACATTGCCCCATTAACTAAGATGTTATGTTTACTCATACAGGCCCTCATATACATCTTATATATAATTTTAGAAATAAAGTCTTGCATATTCCTCCCTTTTAACATATATAAATGTTTATTTATTTATTTATTTTTAAAGATTTTACTTGTCTATTCATGAGAGAGGCAGAGACATAGGCAGAGAGAGAAGCAGGCTCCATGCAGGGAGCCCGATGTGGGACTTGATTCTGGGACTCCAGGATCACACCCTGTGTCAAAGGCAGGCGCTCAATTGCTGAGCCACCGAGGCATCTCTATAAATGTTTATTTAGATCAATTTGAACTTTTCATTAGTAAGTATGGGAAATACTCAACAAAGATCGCTGGTGTGTATTAAACCACTTTGATTCGGGATCCAGATAAGAGAAAGTGAAGTGGATCAGTGATATGGGCCGGAAAATGAGGAAAAGGTGGGAAAAATGACACAATGACAGTTACAACGTAAGCCCAAAAAATAGACCATAGGGTGTGTCATCTTTACATTTACAGCCTGCAGGAAGAATAGACTCCTTGCCAAGCTGTTTTATACATTTCCTTCTAAAGCGTGACTTAATATTGATAGCTACCATTTATCAAGAGCTCACATTTACCAGACATGGAGCTAAGCACTTGACAAGCTTTATATTATTTCCTTTAGTTCTCACAAGAGTCCTATGAAATAGGTACCATTTAACAGATGAGGTAAGTGGTCCTAAAGAGGTTGATTGCCTACCTCAAGGTCACGTGGAAATAACTGGAAATGTTTGGGATTTGAATGGAGGCATCTGACTTCAGAGCCAGCCCATAAACCACCAACCTAAGTTCAAAATATCAACAACTTCCCTACTAGCCCACCAAGAGGCAGTAGCCTCTCTCTTCTATAACATCTTTTTGCAGGCTTTTCCAGCCAAGCTTTCATATGACTTTAGGTGTTGTTTTATTCATGTGCATGTTTGCATTGCCTACCTGCAATGATATTACTATTGAAACAGTTTCCCCTTATTCTTGCATTTCTGTTAATTAAGTCAGGAGAGAATCAGTGTTTCATGGAAGAGAACATAGGTCATAAAGTGCATTGGCAGGGATCTAGAAGTAGGTCCACCAATTCCTTGTGCCTTCCTCCCAAGCCTTGTGACTTTTAAGAAATGTATCTTTTACATTAATTTCCTTAATTTTCAAGTGGAAGCATGTGAAAGAAGCCTCGCATGATTTATTGACATCTGACCCCAACAGGAGTATATCCATTTTTCCCACTTTCTTCTTCCTCTCAACACAACGATTTGTATGAATCCTTTAGAAGGGCAGTCAGGAAGCCTTCTGTTCTATTAAGGTAATGTGCCATTGTCTTCTGACCCTGTGTTCAATGACTACTTTGCCCGTCCCCTCAAATAGCTCACCCTGAAAGTTCAGGGTCAAATAGCCTTTGGATGCTGGAATGGCTGGCCTGGCTGAAGGCAGATCTTGGCACCATTGGCCCAAGATTGATTGATCAGCACCACTGGTCCACCTTGTGGGGGAGGCCTCTGAGTCAGTTTCTTGGTGTTTTGGCTCGTCTCTTAGGAGTAATCTGATATCATCATGTCGGTGACCTGTTCAGTTTGCTGGTATCTCTTTTGGTTGATTGCAGTTCAGGCCCAAGTCAACCCTCTCTCTTCAAACCACAGTTGCAAAATGAAACTATATGGTACCTCAAATATCATTCACCCTAAGGAGAAGACCTGTTCTCCAGTGCTCAGTCACTGAAGTCATGGAGAGAATTCTTCTAGATGTAAAATCATCCCCAAATCTAGACTACCTTCTTTGACTGACCTATTGTAGCCATCAACTGCTTTAAACCATCACATTACATTTGAATATTTTATCCTATAATGCAACATTTTTTAAAAAGATTTATATATTTTTTTTTTAGTGGGGAAGCAGAGGGAGAGAGACAGAATTTCAAGCAGACTCCCTGCTGAGTGCAGAGCCTGACACAGGACTCTATCCCACAATCTTGAGATCATGACCCGAGCTGAAATCAAAAGCTGGATACCCAACCAATTGAGCTACCTAGGTGCCCCTGCACCCTTTTTTTCCTATTACTGTTTTATACGTTGATAAATTATGTGCCTGTTTAACCTAAACTGTGCCAACTCCATAAAATGTAAATGTCCCCTTCTGAGATAGAAGGTGCTGTTCCTGTGAGAAACATGTTATTCTCTTCTTGGAATCTATGTATTTGAATATGGCCCCTACTTGCTCACAACATGGGAATCAGTGAAGTGTTTAAAAACTGCTCTAAGACAAATTAAGACCCCAGTGGGGCAGTTGATAGGAGAAGATGTTCAAAGGGAAGATCTGACTCAAAAAATTACACCGAAGTAACAGATGGTAGCTACACTTGGGGTGACCATAGCATAAAGTATAGACTTATCAAATCACTACATTGCACACCAAAAACTAATGTAATATTGTATGTCAACCATACTTCAATTTTTCCTTTTTTTAACCATACTTCAGTATGAAAAATTTTCACAAAGTATAATTTCTTATTTCTTCCCTCTTCTATTTTTTCTATTCTATGTGGAAAAAAAGTCAAATTAGTTCCCTGCCTTCAATAGTGCAAAACTTAAAGTCTTGCCATATGTTGGGATTTATGTTAAAATCTAATCAAACCGACTTGTTGAATAGAGTAAAAGAAAACAGTGGGTGGACAAGAGTGTCTTAGCAAACAAAAAGAGAACTAACTTGCTCTTGCTTTGTAAGCCTCCACAAAGAGTTACATTTCCTAGAATATGACTTTCCATGGGATTTCTCAAACATCAGAGGATTTTGCTGACAGCAGAGAAGCCTCAGTTCACAGTGTCTCTGTGGAGGCCACAGTGAAGCAATCACTTGCTCTCCCACATGCCAATGGTCATGATAGATCTTCTCTGCCCACTGACATACCATCACCTGTGCTTCTCATGTCCAAAGGCACATATGCTCTAACAGACTAAATGAATTCTTGGCCTTGTAACAGTACAAAAATAGCCAACCACTGGTGTCTGACCCCACCACCTTGGCATCATTAGCACCATGCTTTCCCTAACAGGGTTAAGTTGCTGAATGCTATGTGGTCACATCACCTAGCATGAAATCATCAAGTATGTGAGCTCTGAATAGGCAAGAAAAGTCTGGAGAAATTAAGGTTTAAATATTGCCTACACACCAATTTCTCAGAAGTAGATACTTTGTATGACATGTTTCTATTTTCAAAAATATCAAAACTGCTACAGAATGAAAATGGTTGATTCTAAGCCTTCAATGGACTAAACATATAATAGGCAGATAGATTTTTTATATATATATAACATAATTACATTAATATATATAATATATATGAAATATAGATATATAATTTTACAACCTTGAGAAGAAACTGAAATAATAGGTAGATAGATTTATACATATGCATATATACAGTAATTAAATTATTTTATATATACACATGTAAAAATATATAAATATATGTTTATATCTATATATAATACATATAAAACATATATAAAATTTTATAACCTTCTTGAAGAGAAATTGAAGTAAGGTGTTCTAAAAGCTTTCCAGTGGCTCCATTACACCCAGGTGCACCAGGAAGGCTGGTGAAATGTGGATCTTTTGTTTATTTGTTTTCCAAAGTAAAATTACCACTGAAATTCTAGTGTTCTTTTCCCAGTGAGTCCTCTTCTTACTCAATCTCTTGGTTTTTCTCTTTGTTGTGCCTAAGGGGCAAGGAGTCCCCCTACAATGGAAGCCTCTACTTTGGAGTAATTTCCTGCAAGTCTCCCCCTTCCCCTTTCTAATACTTTGCTCCTTGCCTCTGTCTTCTCACCCAGACCTCAGCCTGTATCACTCTCCCCTTTCCCTCACCACATTCCATGCATGATGGCCTTCTTCTTTTTTTTTTTTTTTTTTAATTTATTTATGATAGAGAGAGAGAGGCAGAGACATAGGCAGAAGCAGGCTCCATGCACCGGGAGCCCGACGTGGGATTCAATCCCGGGTCTCCAGGATGGCGCCCTGGGCCAAAGGCAGGCGCCAAACCGCTGCGCCACCCAGGGATCCCTGGCCTTCTTTTTCTAACACACCAAGCCCCTTCCTACTCACAGGTGCTCACATTTGCTTGTTTACCTGGAAGACTCTTCCCTGTGTTCTTCTCACCTTTCATTTCTTCCCTCAATAATCACCAGCTCATTCAGGACACCTGGGGTGGCTCAGTTGTTTAAGCATTCAACTCTTGATTTTGGCTTAGGTCGTGATCTCAGAGTTGTGAGAGAAAACCCCATGTGATTGCACTGGGTGGGGAGTCTGCTTAAGATTCTCTCTGCCCTCACCCCTCACCCCCACTCTCCCTCTCTCTCTCAAAAAATAATAATAATAATAATAATCACCAGCTCAGAGACACATCTGTGACCTCCCCACTAGAATCAATCCTCTACCTCCATCCAGTTACTGTCCATACATATCCCAAAGACTTTTCTTTAGAGTACTAATGATCATCAAAAAATCTTCTGTTTATTTATTTATTTATTGTTAGCTCTCTCCTCCCACTAGAATGTAAGTTTCATGAAGGGGAAAATCCACCAATTGTTTGCACTCTTAAACATCTAGCACTTTAGCAATGTATGGCACATAGTAGGAGCTAAAGAAACAAGGGAAGGAAGGAAGGAAGGAAGGAAGGAAGGAAGGAAGGAAGGAAGGAAGGAAGGAAGGAAGGAAGGCGGGCAGGAGGGAGGGAAGGAAGGAAGGAAGGAAGGAAGGAAGAAAGAAAGGAAGGAAGGAAGGAAGGAAGGAATTGCCCTGTGTTCCTCAATGGAAAGGCAGAACTTCTTGAAAGAAACGATCAAATATCTAGCTTGTTATTTAGGGAGTCTAAAGGGCATTAACAACTTCACAAACACCCTGATGCTCTGCTTAGCGTCCAGGTGTTGTGAGAACCTGCCTGACTTTAAGATACCCTCCAGTTTCCAAACACAAAATTGCCTACATATTAGAATGCTTAGATATATTTAGCAACTAGATAATGATAATAGTTACCATTTACTGAGGACCTTCCCTGCCAGGAATGTGTGTAACCCATTCTCTCATTAGTCTGCAGAGCAACCCAATGAGGTAGGAATAGTACCCCTACTTCACAGATGAGGAGATTGAGTTCCAAGTGATTTGCAAAAATACATGGAACAAATAAGTATTAGAGCTGGTATTGAAACTTGTCTGTCTTACTTATCTTGAAGGCTCATGCTTTCAACCACTTATTTGTTAGCATCCAACTCTTGACTTTGGCTCAGGTCATGAGATCAAACCCCATATTATCTGCTTGAGATTCTCCATCCTTCTCCCTCTGCCTGTCATGCTTGGGCTCTCTTTTTGTCTGTCTCTCTGTCTCTCTCTCACTCTCTCTCTCTCAAATAAACAAATAAATCCTTAACCACTTCTTTGTTTTGAGAAGCCAAAACATCAATAAAGATAATCAGCTCATGCTGCACATAGATATGATGTCCTTGCAAGGTTTGAAGACATTTGTGTATAGTAATTTATAGTACTAGTTGGAAAATTATTACTTAATAGTTTTAATTAATCGCCATTAATAGCCTTAATAGCCATTCTAGACAAGCATTTATTTGCAAGACAGGAATACAACTACTTCAGGGTTTTTTGTTTTTCTCATCCAATCAACTCCAAGGAAAAAAAACTGAATTATTTGAGATTTAGTACCTATAGAAACTGCTGCTCTTTGTTCCAGGTGACAAACATGTTCTATTTATGGAGAATGTAAACTGAGTTCCTCCCTCTTAAGTAGTAAGCTTCTACCAACAGTAATGTGTGAGGCAAAAAAAAAAAAAAAAAAAGAATGTTCTTTGAGGAAAATTTATACAGAGGTTTACAAGTCCTAATTTTTCTATGATAATACCTATATCGTCATCAACACTGCTCAAAAAGAGCTATAAGAGACATTAGGATAATATTTCAGAGAAAAACAGAGAAGGAAACAACTTAATCTCTTCAAACTCTCAGTTATTCCGCTTTTATCCTGATACTTGAGTTTTCTTTTTTAATTTGTCCATAGCTCATTCTGAGTCACATTCTTTTCCTTTCTTCCTTCCTAGAATCCATCACAAGAGTATCTACCTTTTAGACTCTGGTCCCTTCTATCCACCTTTTGATTGCCATCTTCCCCTCAACCAACACACAATTTCTACATGAAGCTTACCAGCTCCTCCCTTAATTTTTTTTTCCTCTGTGAGATGACCTTCCAAGTTCTTACTCCTTTCTGCTTGCTTTTGTATGAAAATGCAAGTGTTTAAGATTTACAACTCCGCTTAGCAGGCTCTTTCCATCTCTTCTGGGGCTTGTCTGAGCTAAAAATCCCCCAGCTGAAACAGCAAAGATGGAAGGTTTTGAAGACATATCCAAATCTCCCAGGTCAACCCAAAAAAGCAACAGCTTTCAAACTTGTTACACTAGGATGTCGAAGGAGTTCCTCAGCTTGACCCATCTTTCTAAAAGGGTGCTTTCTGCAGGCTCCAATATGTATTAACCAAATGACTGAATTTTAATAAGAACCTTTTCACAATAGGGAGAGCCTGGGTCATCTTCTCTCAGGCCAGTTCAGAATAGCAAGTGTCCCCTCATAGGACATCCCCCCATTCCTGGTTATGGGGGATAATAGGTCAAGAACCCCAGAGGTAGAGAAAACACAATGTTAAAGAAAAGTGGAAGTGGTGTGGCCTGGTGGTTAAAAGTAAAGGCCTTGAAATTCCAATTTTGGCAGAAAATGATTGTATGATCTTGGGCAAATAAATTGACTCCTCAGTTACCTCATCTGTAAAATGGAGTTATTTATAGTATGTAATCTGTCATTTTGCTGTGACAGGACAGTCACAATTTAACAAAACAGAACAAAAAAAACACTTAATACTCTTATGGTACCATGCTTGATAAGTCGTTCCCATCATTATTGTTTTTATTTGCTATCACATCATTGAACCAGGCAGCTTCTCATGATAGCAAAGGAGTTTAGGCCAACAGGTATATTGTCAGGTTTCCCTCCTAGATAACCCAAATTTATACCAGATGAATCAAGTGGGGAAAAAAAGAAAAATAATAAACAAAGGACCTTTTAAATGTGTTTCCAATATAAATGGTCTAGAAACAGAAAAGAGAAAATAAAAGAAAAGGACAGACAAAACAAAGCTTGCATCTTTCCCAGGTTTCAACATAAACTATCATGGATTTGGAAAAGACTCATCCATTAGTTCTTCAAAGTTCTTTTATCAAGGGAGAAGACTCTCCCCCAGAGAAGAGCGATAATGACTGGCCTCAAAACACCAAAAAAAAGTTTAAAACTCTGGCCTTCACATTGAGGTAGCAGTCAGGAGGTAGGTCAGCAGCATTGACCTATCTGCAATTTCTGCTGCTGGCACCACTGAAAAAGCAACTCCCAGATAATATGCATGTATGCTTTCCAGGGAATGCACTGGAAAGAGGGGCAAATTTCACCAGCCCCACCAAGCTGGTATTCTTAATGGCTGATACTCTGACCCTCCAGCCACCAGCTGTCGTAAGAGGGATATCTTGCTCTCTCAGATTCAGAGTAACCTTTCTGAAAGGTTGCTCCCAAGGCATGCGGTTCAGGGCAGACAAAACAAATTCAGATGTGCAGTAGAATGGGGCCAATTCCGATGCTGAGACCAGAGTTAGGCTCCCTGGCACTCTGCCTATTTAAAACTTTAGTTTACTGGGGCCAGAAAATTCAACAGCTTCTATACCCTGAAAACACAAGATGCCAGGAACCATCAGACATTCCTCAAAATAAGCTTTCTTGTTGATTCTTTTTAGATGGGGCTGAAAAGAGACATTTGGATCTATGGATTGTTCATGGCTTAAGTCATATATAAATCTTTCTTTAGTGTGTACTTTTAAGTTTCTTCTGTATGGAAAGGGACACCAGCCATGTGCCTCATTTACCTAAAAACCAAGCATCCTCCTCTGTAGGGAAATTTAATTATTCTGTAGAATATGACTTTTATTTTTGTGCGGTATCTTTTTCACTGACAATAATTTTCAAAGGCTTCAAATATTTGAAATCCCTGTCAGAGTCAGAACTGATTTAACTGCTTTCTTTCCTTTGTATGAAATAAGTGCTTAATTAATAGAGCCCGAGCCCACTTATATCGCAAACAACACGACGCAAGTTCCTTGCTTCTTTGACTCGCCTCATCTAGCAACCAACTGGTGGAGAGTAAAAGCAACTAAAACCAACGACTCGGACCCAGTGCCTGGTGAACGTTTCTCCTTTTATAACTACTTGAGCGTGGCAGGCTCTTCCTATTAACCACATTACATCATCATTATCAAAGACGAAAGGAAATTAATTTTGTTTTTCAAGGTCTTGGCAATAAGTCGGTTCTTTACTTCATCAGACATCTGCTGTTTTTCTACGTGTGTCATTTGCAAAGCTGAGTTTTCCTTATGACTTTATTCTCATAACAATTTATCATGCAACAGGGTTTACAAGAGAACTTGTGCCGATGGGTTTTTCTCTCCCCAAGCTGAAAGTGTAACATTAACTTAAAGCCAATATCATAATCTATATTTCACCCTCAAATAGTTTTCTGGGCTTGCAAAAAAAAAAAAAGCCAACAAGGCTGTCAAGAAAAAATAACCACTTACAGTCTCCGGCTGAAATGTATTGCCAATGCAACTCTACTTTGTTTTAACAGATGGGCCTTTATCAGCAAATTATGTGGGCAGTTCACCAACTTCCCTTAGGAATGGAGGAGTGCTTCCATTTAGTTGGGCTCTTATCTGTTCACTTAAAGCCACATTTGACCACAAAATTCTAGGGATTTTTTTTTTCATGTATTGATACAAAGAATAAACTACAGAGAATCTTCTGTTCTCCAATAATTAGTCATTCCCGGGCTGATTGATAGGTCCTTTGTCCTTATTTTACATCGTTGGGAGAGAAAAAATTGTTGGTTCCTGTAGATACAATGGCTTCTCTGATGTGCTCTACATTTATTTCCTTGCCTAAGTAGTAAGGGTCTCTAAAAAAGCTCTTCATGGCATTTATTTGGATGAATAATCTGCTGAGGTTTGACTCATTCTTCTTTTCCTTCTTCCAGCTCTCACTCTTCTCTTTCTCCAGCTGCTGAATAACTCTCAGCAGCCTCAGTTCTGCAGGTAAACACAGGAGCAAATTCATGGAAGCCTGTTACTTCAGACAAGAATCAATAGCTCTAAAACGGGCTGTGCAGAGAATCTGAAAACTGACTTCAAGGAATATTAGAGAATTAGAGAAAACCTTATTTTACCACATACTTCCTATAAGAACCTGGGTTTTCTGTTTATTTTGTTTTATTATGGGCATTTATGCCCAAAGAGAGAGAGAGAGAGAGAGAGAGATGAATAATGGCTCTTATATTTATTTTACCCTGAAAATTAATTTCACCTTTACTTGTTACAATCTGCCATAAACATCTCTACAAGAAGCAAATCCCTAGCCTCAGTTTCTTTAAGCCTATTAAATGAAAAGGCTGAACTAGACCCAAAGTTGGAGTGTTCATGAGAAACCTCTAGGGAGCTAGATCAGTGTGCAGATTCTGGAGTTCTCTTGGCAGAACTGATTCAGAAATGCTGAAATGGAAACCAGGAATATTCCATTTCCAGCTTACCATTGATGAGGCTAATGCAGATGGTCCATGGAACACATTCTGAGAATACTGGTCTGATGAAGTCCAAGGTGTTCCTATTCCAGTTCTTCCAATAGTCTGTGACTCTATAAAAACGTCACCGAGATTTTAACTGATTATCTGGGCAAGTCTTACCTTTACTGACCTATCTCCATCCAGTGTTGCCTTATTAGCATCTCCACTCCTGTGTCTATTTTGTGAACCAGCAAGCCCAGTTCTAGGGGGGTTAGGCCAAGCAGGATGCGGGTGGCAGCCTTGTCCTCCAAAGACTGAGCGCACCACTCCAGCCCAGCCCAGTCCAGTCCGTGGGCTCCTACCAGCCTCAAAGACGGGGGCTCTTCAAAAGGCTCTTCCATTTTGTGTTCAAAGTGAGTTCCCCAGACAGCAGACACTTATATTTTCAAGCTTAAGTGCAGAGACCATTCATTTTAAAGGCAAGTAGTGACTTTGGGATCATGCAGGATTTTTTATTTAAAATTTTTTAAAGATTTTATTTATTTATTCATAGAGATGCAGAGAGAGAGAGACAGAGACACAGGCAGAGGGAGATGCAGGCTCCATGCAGAGAACCTGACATGGGACTCGATCCCGGGACTCCAGGATCATGCCCTGGGCTGCAGGCGGCACTAAACCGCTGCGCCACGGGGGCTGCCCAGATTTTTTATTTATTATATAACAAGTCTCCTTCATTAGCACAGAGACTGTTGTAGAGATGCAGTTAGAAAACAGATTACGACCCACATGACAAATGAACCACAACTGAGTGTGAAACTTTTCAAAACTGCTCATCCTAACCTCAAGTCTCATAAATGAAAACCAGAGAAAGTGCATGGCTGGCGTGACTCAGAGGCCCAGGGCTCCTGTGTGCCGACAGAATTTACAGGGTGCTGTGTGCAGAAGAGTCCAGCTCCAGAGCAAACTGAAGTCAGAGACCAAGGCTTGATCACAACTCCCTTACTAATTGCTTGTGTTACCTTGGCCAAGCTACTTCACTTCTCTGAGCCTTGGTTCCCTTATGTATAAAATGGGGCTGATAGTTACTCAACAAATATTTCTTCAGTGCCTAAAGTGGACCAGTAACTAAATAATAAGTTCAAGCAGTGGGTAAAATAGGCAAAAATCCCAGGCCTCAGGAGGAACACAGAAGACAAAGAAATATAAATTATAGTGTCAGGGAGTAGTAATTAATAATACACACTATGATGAAAAATAAAGCAGGATGAGAAGTTAAAGTAATGGATTACTAATTCAGATCAGGTGGTAAGGGAAGGTCTCTCTGAGGAGGGAACATTTCAACAGAGGCCATAATAAAATGAGGAAAGAGCCTTCTAACCTCTGGACAGAAGCCACCCAGGCAGAAGCAAAGTATAGGTGCAAAGGCCCTGAGGCAGGAGCATTTGAGGAATGGTCAAGTGACAACAAGGAGGCAGGTGTGGGTTAAGAAAAGGGAATGAGAAGGAAAAGAGTAAGAAATGAGATCAAAGAGGTAGCCAGACCATAAAGGGTCTGAAAGTGAGCAATTTGGGTCTCATTTTATGTTGATGAGGAGCCATTAGAAGTTCTGAGCAGCATAGATTGATGCTGGAGCTGCTGTTTGAAGATGAGACTGGGGGTAGTGGGGGTGGAGAGGAGTGCATCAATCAGAATAGGCTAAGTCATCTTTCATTGTTGCAAGTTGACATAATCATTTCCACAAGAATTAAGTCCCTTGGCCTCAGGTTCTCTATACCTATAAAATGAGAAGGTAATAACCCCCAAAATTTAGTGGTTTATAAGAACAAAGGTTATTTCTCACTCATACTTCGTGTCCATTGTAAATTAGCTGGGGTCTGCTAATCCTGGGAGGCAGGGATGGAGCCATTCTAGGAGCCAGGGATGGAGCAGCCTCCATTTGAATCACTACAGATCACCATGACAGAGAGAAAGGGTAGAACGGTGACACATGCATGGGCTCTGACACATCAACCTGGAAGTGACATGCCTCACTTCCACTCATATTTCACTGGCCAAAGCAGATTGTTGGACCATATCTAACTTCAAAGGCAATGGGAAAGTACAATCCTACCATGTGCCTGCAAGATGGGATGTTGGGTGAACGGCACTAACGAATACCACAGAGACCAGAGGGAAGCAGAGAGACCAATTAGGAGGCTTTTACAGTAATCCAGGCAAGAAACGAGAACAGCTTAGACCAGGCAGTCACAGGAGAGGTGTTAGGAAACAGATGCAGAAGTTATTCTGAAGGCACAGACAATAAGATTTGCTGATTGATTTGATGTGGAATAATCATAACCACCTCGCCATGGATTTATGTTGGTGCGGATTAAATAAGATGATGTATATGAAGTTCTTTCACACTGCCAGGCATACTGGAAGCCTCAACAATGGTGATTATTGCTGTTGTAGTTCTAGATGGAAGAGGTGCTGATGATAACAGAGCAGAACACTTTAATTTTTGACCATCCAGTTTTCCAAGACATACAGTTGCTTTACTCTTCTACCACTATTCTCTCTCTCTCTCTTTCTCTCTCTCTCTCTCTCTCTCTCTCTCTCTCACACACACACACACACACACACACACAGTCAGTCACAAACCCTTTTCTGAAAATAATCATAGTAGTTATTATCAATCTGACTTTAAGCAGTCTCCACCTCTTAGGAAACTTTCTAATAATAAATTAATTTTCCTAGTAACTTCAAAGAAGCTTTCATTCCCGTAGACACACGTTTGGAACCCAGAAAGTAGCCTGCATAAAAGTCAGGAAGCCCCCAGTCTTTCTGCTCAGATGTTGTAGATTACCAGTCATTTGATTTGGGAATGTGAAATGAACTGATAAGAAAAGCCGTACGTACCAATGACATTCAGGAATGAAAACTGACAGATCACCTGCTTTAGAAGATTTGATTCTTCAGATTTTTAGGGGGTGTGGGGGAAGACCTTTAGTGACATTTGCTCTCTTATGGCTTACATTAAACAATTTAATATATAACATGAGGGAGAGAACATGATATAAACAATATATCCAGGAGGAAAAATAAATGACCTCAGTCCCAAGAGGCACTGTTATGCGCTGGTACTATTCATGTACATTATAAGGAATGATGTATCAGTTTTACTTCTAATCAGTATCTAAATATATCACGGCCTGTTCCTGGAGTGCATTACACTATCTCGCAATGCATACTCACATTTTACATTAATGTGGAAAGTATCCATCCGTTATCAGGCAGAACTTAATTCTATATTGAAAAATGAGGTGTCTGCTTGGTACACTTCTATTTTAAGGTTTAACATAATTGAGCAACCAAATCTAAAATAGAACTTCGGAGCTCAGCTATGCTGTTTTTTACGGCCTGGATGTTAAGAGATAAAGTTTTGATGGGTGTCTGACTCAGAGACATCACCGTTGGGTGCCTCTGGTTTTCAGCCCTACTCTGGGAGCACCTAACCCAATGATGTTGTCAAATTCCAAAAGAATATTCTTAAAACGAATGTTTAAATAAACATGTGATACACGTAGCTATCCCTGTAATTATTTGCATAAACAAGCAAAATATCCCAGAAACGTTGCAATTTCAGCTTCTAAATCATGTCTTTTAAACTGCTTCCTGCCTATTCATGTGTCCAGATTTGGGGTTCAGAAAATATGTTCTCTAGGGGCACCTGGGTGCCTCAGTCTATTAAGCATCTGACTTAAGCTCAGGTCAGGATCCTGGGGTCCTGGGATCAAACCCCACATCGGGCTCCCTGCTCAGTAGGGTGTCTGCTTCTCCCCCTCCCTCTCCCTCTGCCCCTCCCCTCCACTTGCACTCTCTCTTGCTCTCTCAAATAAATAAAATCTTTAAAAAAAAAGAAAGAAAAGAAAAGAAAAGAAAAAAAAGAAAAGAAAAAAAAGAAAAGTATGTTCTCTATAGATACCAGTAGGATAAAAAGGGCTGGTTGTTGCAATCTCAAACAAATACAATTTAAATATTGCAACACACCGATTGATGGGTTCCACAGGATCACAAATACAAGCAGGATCAGTTAGCCAGCCACATGCCCAGGCCACTGTGGATGTTCCATAAAGTGGGTCTGATGGATTTATTGAGCATCTTCTACGTGCCCCAGACAGTGTTAGGTACCATGTGAAATATGCATGACTGTCTCTGCTCCCAAACTCCTTCAAACAATTGAGGATGCAGTTGGCCTCTGCTAGGTAGAGTGTTGGAAATGTAACTTGATCTAGCTCAACCCCAACACAGAAAGAGTAGAGGGTGGTGGGAACTCACTGGCTCACCTGACTAAACTATAGGGCAAATGTGTATCTAGCCTTAGGGACAGAGGGATGAAATGCTCAGCTCTTTGCTTCTATATCTCATTCATGTCCTTCTCTCTGTGAGTAGGCATCCTTTTCTCAGACTCAGTTTTCCAGAAAACACAACCCTGGCACCTCCAGATTCACATCTTGATGACTTGGATACCAGAAAAAAAAAAAAAACTACTTTCCAGTGATTCTAAAAAGTGGTGCAAATTTTCCAGGTGGGAATATTCCCCCATTGCCCCATTCCCAGCTATCACCCTGAGGTCACTCCACCCTAAGGAGTGGGGAAGAGATGGGCACAAAAGACTCTCCTGAGCCTGGCAGAGCAGGTACAAACAGGTGGGGGAAGAGCACTCAGAGGAAATGCCATGCACAAAGACCTACAGAAATGCAACAGAAAGGGGGGTGACAGGGCTGAGAGAATGACTGGAAAGTACAACAAGGTGAGAGATACACGCAAGGCTGGGGGGTGAGGGCAGAGGAAATCTGGGACAGGCAGTGAGGACTTTGGACAGCCTTCTAAGGAATTGGATTTTTATCCTATCATACAGTTGATTTTCAATCTGTTTTAGTAGGGGGAACCATTTCACTGTGAAACATTGAGTATGATCTCAACTTCCATAACAAATAAACTTATGTTGCTTATGTTGTTAGTGCACACTTATTGTATGAAGAACTCACTGTTACATTTGATGAGAATATGAGTTTGTGAACTGGTGGTATCCTAAGCGTCCAAATTTACTATATAGCACATTGGAGAGAATTAATATAGCTTGTTCTTAAATTGTTTTTCTTTCCTGAAATAATGTCAGACTTAAAGCTGCATGCATAGTGGGGATGCCTGGGTGGCTCAGTGGGTTAAGCTTCCCACTTTTGACTTCAGCTCAGGTCATGATCTCAGGGTCACAGAATGGAGCCCCGCATCAGGCTCTGTGCTCAGCTTGGAGTCTACTTGCCCCTCTCCCTCTGTTCCTCCCTCCTACTCGCGTTCTCTCTTTCTCTCTCTTCAAAATAAATAAATACATACATACATACATACATAAATAAAATCTTTTTAAAAAGTTGCACACAGAGTGCACAAAGCACACCCATATATACTCTACCCAGATTCTCCTATTGTTAATACTTTGCCCTGTTTGCTTTATCATTTATTTTCTTGCTCTTAATCTCTTAAAAAATATGTATATATGTATGTATTGTGTATACTTGTTTTTCTGAACCTTTTGAGAGTAAGTTGCATACATCATGGCTATTTACCCCTAAACGTCTCAATGTATACTTCCTAAGTGGAAATATTCTTTCCTATAACCACAGCATAGTTGTCAGTTCCAGTGAAATGAACATTAATGCAAAATTTCACCCTTTCAGCCTAATTTCAGTTTTTTCAGCTACCCAAAAATTGTCGTTTATCATATCCTCTCTCCTCCATCTCCAGTATAGGACCCAGTCTCAGACCACATGCTGTATGTAGTCATGATGTCTCTGTAGTCACCTTTAATCTGGACCATTTCCTCAACCTTTCTTTGTCTTTCATAACATTGACATTGTTGAATAATGGTCTCCTCCTAACTCTTAATTTAATAGAATGTTGCTCATTTTGGGTTGTCTGATGTTCCCTATTGATTAGATTCAGATGCATTCCCAGGAGGGCTGATCTATGAATGACACTGTGTCCTGGAGGTACACAGTGTCCTTCTGTTCCTCACTTGTGATACAAATTTTGATCTCCAGTCAAAGTGTTTTCAATTTCTCCATTCTATGTATAGTTATTATCTTTTACCTTGCTATTAATAAGCAATTTGAGGGAAGACACTTAAAGATTATATAAATATACTGTTCCTACCAAAGTTTCTCTCCTAGACTTAGTATCTAATGATAATTTTTACCTGAAGGAATTTTACTATGGTGGTTGCAAAATGATGACTCTCCAAAGTCAGCACCCCTTCTACATTTACCAATAGGTGTTTGACCTTCCATTATGAGCATGAGCCTTTCCTTCTCCTTCACTAATTTATTCATCTCGGTATGATCAGTATGGGCTCATGGATTCCTTTTTCTTCAGTGTTTTATAATTCATTACTATCTTTAACTTTAGTGCTCAAATTTTGTCTGATTTGACAACTGGAAATCCCTTCTAACTGGCTCCTGTGTCTTAGTGGTATAGCCCATTGGTTGCTTGTTATTGGTTTCTTTTCTTGCACTTTCTCAATTTCTAGCATAACAAGATATTCCAGGTTTATCCTGTACCTACCCTGCTTCAGCCCTGGAATCATCTGTTTCTCCAAGGAGCCCTAGTTCCCTTTATGGAGGAATGGCATTAGACAACAAGATCTGAGCACTAAATGTGCTCATTGCAACTGAGGTGTCATTGCTTCTTGGCCCTTTTTAGTGGACAAAACTGGGAAATATACATAGTTACATATCCATACACAACATATACACACAATTCTGAGTCCACCCCAGTACCTCTAATTCCAATCCATTCCCCCCAGGTTCTCTCAATTTCCCTATTGCACATTTGTACCTCTTATTCCATGGTGACAACCTTTGGTTCCGACAAGATGAACTAATTCACTCATTACTCAATCCTATAGTACATCTAAAAGAGCTTCAGAAGGGTTTTTCCCAAAAGCAAACCTACAATGAAGAGTTCAGGACCTTTTGCTCTTGTCCCCATCTCCTGAGCCTCTTCAAGACTGCATGTATATAGTCATACTGTGTTTATAAATTATTTCAATCAGTTTTTCCCCCTTCATTATGGTAATGTTACTCCATAATGTTATATGAAATATAACCGAGTTCATTTGCTTTAATTTTCTTCCAGTTTTAGGATTTTTTTTTGCCTTCCATCATTGCTGATTATATTTCATTATTTAAATCTGTAGAAAATGCTTTCAAATCAAAACTGTATGAAAAGGTGTACCCATGGGGAACCCCGGCCCAGGGCATGATCCCGGAGTCCTGGGATCAAGTCCCACATCAGGCTCCCTGCATGGAGCCTGCTTCTCCCTCTGCCTATGTCTCTGCCTCTGTGTGTGTGTGTGTCTCTCATGAATAAATAAATAAAATCTTTTTTTTAAAGGCATACCCAGAGAAGTTTGCACTGTGTCTTATTCCTGTTTTTAAATAAGTAATATTCTCCTTCTATCATGACATTATCAAATTATGGAGAAAGAAAAAGAGAGGATTATGCAATGGTCAGATGGCAATAGGGAGGAGAAAGGAGGAGGATATCACATAGTTAGGAGCTGGTTCTAGACCAAGCTCCATCATCAACACAGGGGCATATAGGATGAGGGAAGGGTTGAGGACAAGTCTCTCTATTTTCAGGCTAGAGTGCCCAGTGGGATGGAGGTACACCTCTGCAGAGCACAGCTCACAGGGGAAGAAACTGGTTTGGACAGAAAGACAATGAATTCTGTTTTTGATATGTACTATATTCTGGCCCACATTACCTTCTGGGAAGCCAGAAGAAGCAGGAATGAATGGGAGGGGGAAAGGAAAATACGAGCAGCAGGAAATGTGGGAAGGGCCAATGAAAGCTGTACAGCAGATGAACACTTGGAATTCGCCCTTAAAACTATCTTGAAATTGCCTGTCTTTATTGACTGCCCTGTTGCCATCACCACGAACACACACACACACCAGAGCCTGTGGCCCTTTCTCTCCGTTGGCTCCTAGGTAGATCCTTTGCAGGAACATGCTGTTTGGGTGCTTTGAAATCACATAGATTTTACCTCAAATTCTAGCTCTACCACTTCCCAGCGGGGTAACCTTGTACAAATCAGCTCATCTTTCTAAGCCCTAGTTCCTCTTTGGTAAGATGGCGATACTGACGCATCACGTACCTTGCAGCTGCTGTGGGCATCATGGGATTATATAAGGCCAGTGCCCAGCACAATGCCTGACTCAGAGAAAACATTTTTCCCCCATTAACCTCAGGTAATCACGATTCCATCTCCCTCACACTTTTAATATAAACTACACAATACTCCACTGCAGTGGCTCTCAACCTTGGCCACACATGAAAATCACCTGGGGAGCTTTTAAAAAATACCAAGACCCGGGCTTCACCGCCCAGAGAGTCAGACTTAATCGGTCTGGGGTGGAACTCAGCATTGGTGTGTTTTTTTTTTTTTTTAAAAAAAAAAAAAAAGCTCCAAGGTGATTGTAAGCAGAGTTCAGCACCACTGCTTTCTTCACACACTAAATCTGAAGAAGGGCTCTCCTAGGTTGTACTCCCTCTTGACCCTTCTGACAGCACTTCAGAGGGGAAATAGATTGCTTAAATTGTTCTCTTTTTATCCCAAACAGCCAAAGCATATAGCAATATGTTATTCTCCAGGAACCTCTTTTCTGAGAAACATAAATACCACCTTCCCCACAGGAAGAAAGGAATGTTCCTCCCCACCCAAAAGAAACCTGCTCCCTTCTCACCCACCGAGGCGGGCTAGAAAGCAAAACACAATTGGAGCTTGGTCAGCGCAAACTCAGCCCCGAGCAGAGGAGCCAATAGGACCACGTGTTTCTGTGGGCACAATCCAAGTGGTCCCCACCAGCCCAGAGACCAAAGGTTGGGGGGCTTCCAGGGGGCTTCACTGTTTTCACTCCTTGGCCAAATCATATTTGATGGGTGTTGGCACTCTCTCAGGAAGTACAGGAACCGCTGCTCTGCACCTATATCACGCACGTCCACCAAACCTGTGGGTGCATGTGCTGAAAGTCAATTCCTCAATTGATTCAGGATTACTATTAAAACTCTGATCTGCTGAGGAAAGGGAATAAGTAACCATAAGCAAAGGCAAGATACTAATGAATGGCTGAAGCCTATGGGGATAAGAGGAGGCAGGGCTAAGCCATTGCCTACCACCAGCTGCTTCCTTCAAAATAAGGAAAAAGAAATTATTCTGGGAAAGGGTCAATTTATTTTTTATTTTGCAAAACTTCATCTAGTCTGTTTCATTTCCATTGTTTACTGGTTTAGGAATATTTTGTAAGGAGTTCCCAAGATGCCTTCTCTGTGGCCTTAAACCCCAAAACTCCATCTAGTAATAAGGCTTGCTGCCTTGGGTCACCCAACTGCCCTCAGAGACCTGGAAGCCTGAAGATCTTTAAAATGGGCTGATGCATTTCAAAAAGTGTTGGGCAGAGCACCTAAAAGGACAGTGGTTAGAATGTAGGTACCAATGCCATGCTTGGCTTTGAGCTAAATATTTTTAAAACATTGATGAGATTTTGAGCCTGGACAGCCCAGAATGTCTAGTCATTCTTGATATGTCAGCCAGCCCAGTCCACGAAAAGGGAGGCCTGATGGCCAGATGCCTAGCATGGATGGAGCCTTGGGACACCCACTACGTCTAAGCCATGATTGCTGTACCTGTACAACTTCCCACAGCCATGGACGTAGAGTCCATGGCTCTGCGAGCCAAAAGTTAGTGCAGGTCCACCACCTCAACTCCTCCCTTCACTCCTCATCTCTTTTTCTGAACCCCACTATGGAGTGGGAAGAAACTGAAATCTTTGGCCAAAGAATCATCTCTTTTAGTCCTAAAAGTCAGAAAGACCCCAGGGTACTAGGTGGAGAATGAGAAAGCAAGACGTAAATTTAAAGAAAAACAGGAGACTAGGGGTTTGGCCATCAACATGAACAAGAAATTAAAACCCTTCTGCAAGAGTTTTACCACTTATTATTTACCACTGGTGGTAAATAATTTGCTTTAAAATATGTCTGCATATGCAGAGGGACATTGTGTATGACTTAGTTTAAGCTTTAAGTCTGGGGCTTGAGCTGCACAGGCTCAAGAAAGCATTTTACCCAAGAATGTACAGACCAGGGGCACCTGAGTGACTCAATTAAGTATCTGACTCTTGATTTTGGCTCAGGTCATGATCTCAAGGTGGAGAGATCAAGCCCCACATCAGGGCTCTCTGCTCAGCAGGGAGTCTGCTTCTCTCCCGCTCCCTCTGCCCTTTTCCCTGCCCACACTCTTTCTTTCTCTTTCTCTCTCTCTTAAATAAATAAACCTTTAAAAAAAAAAAAGGATGCACAGACTTGTAGTGGTTGGCTAGAGTTCTCTTCAGGAAACCCATACTCTGAAGGCAGCTACTACAAATGCTCTTCTTCAATTCAAGGCTCATAAATTTAACATATTCAATGTCATAAATGGGTCGTTGTTTTTAAACAAAAGTTGTGGTCTGTTTACTAGGATCATGACTGATAGAAATAGGTTTTCATTGGGGAAACTAGAATTATTCAGTATGCATGTATTGATAACAAATATGTTATAGACCTTCCCTACCCTTGCACGAATTAGGTATAAGATTCTAGGTCCAGCCCTTACCCAATGGGAGAAGATTACCCAAGACTGTGAATATCAGGAGGCAGGCACCATTGAGGACCATTTCAAAGGCTGGCTGCCTTAAGTTATCCTGAAGGGTTCCAGCTTCCTGATGCCAGTTATGAGGGTAAAAAACTTCCACCTCCAGGATCTTGCCAATTGCCTCAATCCCCTCCTGTCAGATAGTGGGCAGAGCATTCTCCACAGAACATCACTCAATCCTGAGCTCCTTGGTCAGTTCCCCTTTCTCCAGAATGTTCCTCCCTTTTCTTCTGATATAAATGAGTCAAGCCTGTGTCCTGAATCCCAGTATCAAGTATATTTGGCAAGTGCAACTGACCTGAAGTATTCGTTTTAATGAGGCTTACAACATTATCTTTCATAGGATACACATTCAGATTTTAACTGAAGCCTCTGGTGAAAGCACCTCCCTAGCAAACTGTTTGGAAGATACTATGGACTCAGAACTTTCATGCTAAGAGATCATAAAGTTTAATATCTTTGCCCTGTAGCAGAGAAAAAAACAAATGCCCAAGAGGGACACATGAATGTGGACCTTCCCACAGTTCACATGGCCAGATCTGCAGGGATTTTTACGATCAATCAACCTTGCTTTCTTATTCTTTCTCTCAAATGTATAAAAGGGAAGCCTTTTGTCACCTCCAAAGTGGATCTAGGGGTTTCAGTGTTAGAAGCAGAAGGAGGAGAAGGATTATTGATAGAAAACCCAGGGCTCAATGCTAACTGTATGTTTGTTGGTTTGTCTTTCAACACCTGGGTCTTTTGGCATTTTCTGTTTTTTCCAAATCCTACACTGCCCAGCTCTTTTCCACTATCCTCCCCAACCACTACATCTGTTCTCTCCTACTGTGTTGATTGCCCTAGCCCTTGGCAGAGGAGAGGCCACCAGAGGCTTACCCTACTGATGGCTGTCCTCCAAGGATAATGTTCAGGGCCAAGAGACCTGAGCACTTAAACCTAGGGTATCTAGTCCTCTAGGATGGGCTCCACAAGACCCTGTGAACCAGACTGCCCTTGGAAGACAGGCTTCACCACTTGACTTCATCTCTAAGCAAATGTCATCATTATTTGACATTTGGCAAAATGCAGATACTCCTGTTACACAAGATGGTTTAGCAACTTCATCATTAAAAAGAAGCAAACCTCTGAGAGACCCCAGTGGAATATTAGCTCACCACCATTCCACATGGTATAAAGAACTCTGTTCTAGAATTGCACTTAGAAAACCAAGACTTCTTGGTCTGTACCACCAGAGCCAAGAGAAGGGCAGCTATTTTTTTTAAAGATTTATTTATTTATTTATTTATTTGAGAGAGAAAGTGGGGGGGAGAACAGAGGGAAAGAATTTTTTTTAAAGATTTTATGTATTTATTCATGAGAGACACACAGAGAGAGAAAGAGGCAGAGACACAGGCAGAGGGAGAAGCAGGCTCCATGCAGGGAGCCCGATGTGGGACTCGATACCAGGACTCCAGGATCATGCCCTGGGCCAAAGCCAGGCGCTAAACTGCTGAGCCACCCAGGGATCCCAGGGAAAGAATTTCAAGCAGACTCCCCACTGAGCATGGAGCCCAAAGTGGGACTTAATTTCATAACTCCTAAGATCCTGACCTGAGCTAAAATCAAGAGTTGGTCACTTAACTGAGTCACCCAGGCGCCCAAACGGCAGCTACCTTTAAAGTCAAAGGAATCACATCTTTGGAAACCAGGTTTCAAAGGGCACACATTTCTTGATACTGTGCTGTTTGTTGGATTTGAGCTCCAGAGTATGATGTTTTATGAACCTTTGAAAAGGAAGCAAAATCCAGGCTTTATGGGCAGGACTGGATCTATGTGCGATGCATATTTGCACGTTCACCCCCCTCCCCTGTCTTCTAATGGAAAATTACCTCCACAGGTCTTTTCTGTGGCTTAATTAAATGAGTTCTGAAACACTTGACACCTTTAGATTCCTAACAGGTTTGACTAGAAGGTGCATCAGACTGACAGAGATTCCACTCAGGCTGGAGTTAGGGTGACCTGTAGTGCTGGTACCTCCAGTGTTCCCCTTGGCAACTCTGTGTGCATGCCCTGTCATACTTCCTGGAGGATGTTTGGCAGACCTGAGAGTCAATCTGTTGTGTACCAGTTCATGATATCTTTTAATTTCCCTTCTTGTACCCCAACAAGATGAGGCATTTTCTGCCTTACCACAAGCCGTGCCCCAAGGTGAAACATCTCCCACCCACATTTTACTCATCAAAGACCGAGAGAGGGTAGCTGCCCAGATGTGGCGCCCAACCCTCCGAGCCTTGCCCACCCCGGCGAGAGTCGCCCTGGAGCCTCTGCCCGCCGCAGTGAACAGCGTAGGAGGACGACCACTTTGCCAGAAAAATTCACTTATGTACATACACATAATATTACATACTTCAGAGGCGGCTTCTAGGATCTATTGAAGTTTATCCTCTAGCAGTTCATGGACTCCACAGACTCCAAGGGAAGAATGCAGACAATCAAATGTGTGGTTGAAGAGATGGGGCTGTCGGGAAGACCTGCCTCCTCATCAGTTACACAACAAATGCCTTTCCTGAGGAGTATATCCCCACTGTCTTTGACAACTACAGCGCCCAGACCTCTGTAGATGGCCAGATCATCAGCCTGAACCTGTGGGACACAGCTGGCCAAGAGGAATATGACCGACTGCGAACGCTGTCCTACCCCCTGACATATCTTTGTCATTTGTTTTTCCATTGGCAACCCATCCTCGTATGCCAATGTGAGGCATAAGCGGCACCCGGAGGTCTCCCATCACTGCCCCAATGTACCTGTTCTGCTAGTAGGGACCAAGAGAGACCTGCGGAATGATGTTGAGACAGTGAAGAAGCTGAAGGAACAGAGCCTAGTGCCCACAACTCCTCAGCAAGGCACTTCCCTGGCCAAACAAGTAGGGGCAGTGAAGTATCTGGAATGTTTGGCCCTGCTGCAGGATGGAGTGCATGAGGTGTTTTCAGAAGCTGTCCGGGCTGTGCTTTACCCTGCTACAAAGAAGAGCACCAAGAAGTGTGTACTGTTATAGCTTTGGGGGGTGCTACTTGGAGACTGCACCTAGGGAGAAAAAGAGGGACTCCTTTGATAGCATTGGACAATGCCAGCATGAGCCATTTGTCTCTTTTCCTAGAAACCCTAGACTCCAGGCTATTGGTCGAACAAAGACAGCCTAGTTTATACCTGGCTGCTTGGAAGTTTGCGAGGGAAGAGAGAGAGAATGAGAGACTGACTTTCACCTCTAAATGTGGCTTTCCTAGCCATATTTACTATTAAACAAGTGCCTCAAATAAGGACAAATCTACAGTTTTCATATCATGGCCTTAAACTTCTTGATATACTAATTTTGGAAAGCCATCTTATGTATGATTTCTGGGTGTTCCCAATGTCAGCATGTTCTTGAGATGAGACATGCTTGCAAAAGTGCTTAAGCAGCATTTTTTCAAAGTACTGGGAGATACTAATAGATAAATGTTCTGAAACAAGGTTTTGTGGTCAAATAAGTCAGGAACCAGTGGAGTGTTAAGTGTTTATATAAATCCCAGTTAGTTAACACACTGTACTATTAATTTCAGGTGTGCAAGATAGGGATTCAATACTGCCACACGAACCTGGTGCTCATCACGAGTGCTCTCTACCTTAATCCCCATCACCTATCTACCTCAGTCCCTCACCTACCTCCCTTCCGATAGCCAGTGATTTCAATAAAGCTGAAGTTTCCTCTACTGCAGAAAAAAAAAAAAAAGACCAAGAGAAAATGATTGGGTAGCCTTTACACAGAGATGACATCAAAGATCCAGCTGAACTGGGCCTAATGGAGGGCTCTGGGGGCTGTGGAACAGACGAAGAGCTCCTTACAGGGAGGTTATCCTAAGTGTGGACTGCTCTCTATCACCAATGAAGAGTACCTTGCATTTATTTGCACACACCAATTTAAGTCAGATGGTGCACAGGAAGTGTGAGGTTCCCTTCCTAAATGCCTGACACAGTGGTTTAGATCATGAAAATCTCTGATAATAGAAATTTCCCCAAGCACTCTTACATAATGCACTGGCACTGTTACTTTATAGCCTATGTGTCCCACAGAAAAGCTACGACCCATCCTTCATTTATTCAACAAATATTTTTTGAATGCCTATTCTGTGCCAGCCATAAGAGAACACTGAGTATAAAAAGAAAAGAAAAGAAAACACTGAGTATTACTTTATCATTTACGGGTAGAAAAACCACATGGCAGATTTCGAGTCCAGACAGCAATCTATGTTGATAATGGTGCAGAGATGTTAACACATTCTTTTTAGTAAACTTTTCATTGAAACTCAGTATGTAGATAGTGAGGCAAAAATTTTATAAGTATGTAGCTCAATGAATTTTCACAAATTCAACAATCCCACACAACCAACATTCAAATCAAGAAACAGAATATCACCCAGAAACTTACTTTGCATATATTTCCAGTTATTGCCCTTCTCACCAAAGGTAGACGCTACCCTGACTTCTAACATCATAGATAAGTTTTGCCTGGTTTTGAATATTATGTGTAAATGCAGTTAGTGTAAGTACTTGTTTGCATCTGACTCCCTACACTCATAGTTTATTTGTGAGAGTCCACCATGTTCTTTCATGTAGTTATGGTTTGTTCATTCTTGTTGCTGTACATCCCATTGTGTGATTATACCACTATGTATTTATCCATCGTACTGCTGATGAGCATTTGAGTAGTGTTCAGCTAGGGGCTATTATATACAATGCTACTAATCTTGAATATACGGAATATACACATATTCTTTTATGTGTCTTCTGGTGGACATGTATATGCATTTCCCTTGACCATATTTCTAGAAGAGGCAATATATTCTCTTAAATAATAAAGATCTAAAAGACTTTAGAAGTCAGATTTATAAATCTGACTCTTGTTGCTGGTGGTACATCCAACCAACTTCTTGATCTGACCAATTTCTTCTCATGTCTTCTTTTCTAATATGATGTCATGATCTGGTTCTGGTACCTACAGCAAGCTTGGGTGGCGACTTCTGTCCTGGCAGGGAAACTTGCATAAGACTCAGGCCAAGGCCAAGGTTGCTGAGCTGATCAGCAGGAGGTAGCATGAGAAGTAACCACAACATGCCCTGGGGCAAGGCTGACAGGTCTGCACTGAAAACCAAGAAGCCATTCTATAAGGGCTTCTGAAATCACTGCCACTATACTCCAGGCTCTGTCTCCAGGGCTGACTGCTACCTCTGATTTCAGATTCTTTTTGTGCCAACTCTGAATGTCTCGCTTTCTCTGGAAATACTACCGGTGTTTTCTCTTGAGCCCCAGAGACCAACCAGCATCCTAAGTATACCATTGTTGCTTAAATGGCAGGACTCATCTGATGCCAACGGGCCCAACACTGATTCAGCACATTCCAAAGGATAAGGGAGACTTGATCGCTCTACCAAGTCTCAGGCTGGCTCCCCCCACTCCCTACCCTCAGCAATACCCACTAAGGTTGGGGGCCTCCAGCACAGAACTGGACAGAACTTCCAATAATTGAGTTCTCCCAGATTTGTAGCCTCTGGACAGATTTTTCCATTTATATTGTCTACAATATTTATATTGTAGAATAGTCACATCTACTCCCTCCATCTCAGTGTGATAGGTACAATTCTGTTTTAAAGATGAGGGGATTGGACATTGCTAGAGGTTATACACTTACCCACTGTCATAAAGCTAACACATGATAGAGCAAGAATTTCAACCAAGATCCGAAACTAGCTGTTGCCCAGTACAATTAGAGTCTCAAATATTTTAATACTAGTCTAAATAAAAGACAGTCAGAAAATCAGCAAGGGTAACTTGGAAAGAATATGGAAGGAAAAATTGACAGATCTGGATATAACCTTCCATTCCAGTTTATCACTACTAATTGGGTGATCCAGGGAAAGTCACTTAAACTCTCAGAGTAGTAGTGTCTTTAACTGACAATGAAAGAATTGTACAGGGATCCCTGGGTGGCGCAGGGGTTTGGCGCCTGCCTTTGGCCCAGGGTGCGATCCTGGAGACCCGGGATCAAATCCCACATCGGGCTCCCGGTGCATGGAGCCTGCTTCTCCCTCTGCCTGTGTCTCTGCCTCTCTCTGTGTGACTATCATAAATAAATTTTTTAAAAAAATTAAAAAAAAAAAAAAGGATTGTACGTTACCCACAGACCGTACCTCCATGATGGCAGGGACCATGTCTTTTTCTCTTGACCATAATGTTCTCAGCACCTGCCATAGTGTCTAGCCCATAGTGGGCACTTAATAAGTGTTGAATGAATGAATGAATGAATGGGAATACATATCAGAATCTCTTGCAGGCTTTATCAAATACATATAACAATCCCTCACCCTATAAGCCCTGTTAGGTGAAGCCAAATCATGTAAATTTTTTTAAGGATTCTATTTATTTGTGAGAGAGAGAGAGAGCACAAGCAAGGGGCATGGGCAGAAGGAGAGGGAGAAGCAGACACCCTGCTGAGCAGGGAGCCTGGCCCCACGTCACACAGGGCTCAATCCTAGAACCCTGGGATTATGACTTGAGTGAAGGCAGATGCTTAACTGACTGAGCCACCCAGGCACCCTTCAATTGTGCAAATTTTTAAAAAGAAAAAGAAAACCTCTCCAGGTAGTTCTGATTCAGACCCATAGTGTAAAATCACTTACAGCTCTAAAATTCTATTATTCTCTTAAATCAGTGTAAAAATGATCCATTACTAAATTCAACATAAACTTATTTGATTTTGATTTTAAATAGTTCCCTCTTCATTAGAAAAAAATGGTAATATGTGCTCTAGATTACTCCTGAGAAGTTTGGCTAATTTCTTTCCTTGTCTTCAACTAACATGTCCCCTTTTTCCTTTCACTGCTTTTTCTTCTCCTGGTTGTTTTTAAGAATATATTATTTTCCTTGAATTACACCAGCTGGATTAAGACCATCATATGTATAAAAATAAAATATCCAAATAAATTAGATACAAAACAATTCCTTTTTTGATAGAACTCCTATGTGCTGGTTCACAAGCATTTCCCTTTTTTCTTATATTCATCGAAAGTTCACTTGGAAATAGTCACTGCAAAATTTGTCCTTATTCAGCATTCAGTGTTTCACATTTAAAAAAAGGAGCAGGGGGAGAAAAACCAAATCAACCTTGCAAATAAGTCAAATGACCTGGTAGCCAACAAATAAATACTGCCAGCCTGTTTTCATCTCAGCTGGGAAAAAGCCAGCTAATACCAGTTTCCTTTAGTGTTTTCCCAATCTAGTCATGGCCCAACCCAAGTAGTGTTTGCCAGGCTGCAGTGCAGCCGTACTTACTTTAAATACTAACTTAGCTTAAGACACTTCCGTCTTCCGCTTACCTGAGAAACACCAGCTACCCCTATTATAACGGGGGTCTGCAATCCTACAGCCTTGCTGTCTTCTCCACACCCACATTCAGCTGACCTAATCCAGAAGTCAAGACAAATAGCAAACTATTCAGTTTTCTCCCTCCCCTCCCTCCAGTTTCTGGGTCCTCTGTGGCTTTTCCACTTGGGCGTTATTAAAAAAGTGAAGAGGGCAAGAGAGAGTGTTTGCTGGCTCCTCTGCCAACCAGGCCCTTCCTTCCAAGGCCACATGGCTCCAGTTTCTTTGTTTCCTCTTATGTTTAATTTTCTTTGGCCCAGACTTTCCTCATTGGTTTTCTTTTCGCATTTTATCACCATAAATTAATTAAAATGTTTCTGGCGCTGAGTTCACATCTGATCATCTTGGCAGGATCCCCTTACACAGATGGCGAGGAGATAAAGAGTGATCCAAGCATCCAAGAACAAGAACGGCCCACATAGGGAGCTGGGCTGAGAGACTGCTAGAGGACAGGAGAGGCCAATTAAAAACAAATAACTGCCAGGCTGAATCAAAAAGTTGGGTTGGGGGGTGAGAAACATGGGGAGCTGAGGGGTGACTTCTGGGGACTCCCTGTAATCTTCCACCTCTTTCCCAAACCCAGAAGACAGATCGTTAACAATTAGTGGAAGAATCTGAAGCAGTGCTTCTACTACTCCTTCCTCATCACCCTATAAGTTTGGGTGGGTCAAATGGGCTACACAGGTGCTGGGAAATTGGAGGGTACTTCAGAAGTTAAAAAGTGGCTAGAGGGGATGGGAAGAAGCAAAGATTGACCTTGACTGAGAATCTAGTACAGGTCAGACACTATGCTACACCCTGGGAATAGGAGAAAGAGCAAGACATACATACATGGTCCTTCTCCTTGCGGTATGAATAATCCAGCAGGAAAGACAAACATTAAGGACCAAATATAAGTAGAGGTCAAAGAAAGATACCCTAGACTCCAAACTTGAAATACATTTTTGACATTGATCAAAAGTGCACTGGACGGATGGACACAAGTGCCAACTACCCGGAGACTGGGCCCACCACTCCCAGGGTCTAGCCACATTGGAATTACTCCAGAGGAGCCTAAGCACCTCCAGAGAAGGGCCTTGGGGTCATGACACTCAGCTGGGAAAGAGGAAACCTTGTGATACTCAGCAAGGGAAGGACAGCAGACCTGTAGTCATACGTAAACTTCCAGAAGGCTATTGGAAAAGAGAATTAAAACCCCTCTCGAGACTTTAGCCTTCCTTTCTCTAAAACTACTGACACATAATGCTGTCTTAGTATGGAGGGAGCACTCTCTTCATCAAAACTAATAAAATAATTATTTTGCGACAAGTGCCTCCAGCAAAATAAACAGGATGCTGTGCTGAAGAATAAGAGAGGCTGTGACCACGTAAGGTAGGGCCATCCAGACAGACCTCCCTGAGTGGTGACATTTAAACTGAAAGACTGGAAAGATCCCAGGGACCTCAAATTAAAAACGTAGCATCAAGACTAATACAATTCAACCAGCTAAAATCAGGCACAGACCACAATGTGCCAAAGCCCCACTCTGAGCATCCAGGGAGAATAAACAACTTCAAGTCACAGAGCTTATGGTCTTCTAGAACAGCCCAGGCTTGGAAGCTGAGGTCTGGTCATTGTTTCTGGCAGATCTGGACTGACAACAGGTTTGCTGAAAATCACTTAGGTCTGTTGTCTCCTGAAGCAAAGTGAGAAGGGCTTCCCAGTTGCTTACATTCTCTGCTCGGGGGAGAAAGGAAACGTGGCACTAATATTTGCTTCACTCTTTGGCCTCCATATGTGCCAGGGTTAGTGGGGGACACAAACAATTGCTTAATTGGGGCCCTTTTGTAAGAAGAAGAAAACCTCTCAAAAGCCCCATATGGTCTTATCTCCGACTCTGCCTCTAGCATTCTTAGCCTTCCAGCCATCACTGGGTCACTCCACCACCTCAAAAGTTCTTGAGCGTCTATATACATTCATTTGGGTTACCATAACCCTATTTTCTATGTGTTTAGGCTCTCCACCCACCCTGGTTCCAACAAGACTGTAAGCTTTTTAGGAATAAGAACTGAGGGGCCTACTTATTTTTTCTAGGCACTTAATAGGTGTTTGATAAACACAACAGATTTTATTTTAAAGTTACAACAAATAAATAGCTCATTTCCAAATTGTTAAACATTAACTATTAGAGCACCTTTGTGTGGGTTTTTTTTTACATCCCTATATTTTACCTTGTAGGTTTATTTTAGAAGTTTTCAAAGAAAGAGGGAGGAAGGGAAGAAAGCACTCAAGTCCCCTATTTTTCTATACTAATATTTTCTTTATTATTCTTTTTTTTTAAGATTTTATTTATTTATTCATGAGAGACGCAGAGAGAAGAGAGAGGCAGAGACACAGGCAGAGGGAGAAGCAGGCTCCATGCAAGGAGCCTGATGTGGGACTCGATCTCAGGTCTCCAGGATCACGCCTGAAGACGGCGCTAAACTGCTGAGCCACCCAGGCTGCCCCTTCTTTATTATTCTAATGTGATAAACAAAATCTATCAGTGACAAACATAAATATATAGCGATCTATCTCACACACACTGATTTCTTTGAAAAAAAAAAAACTTTCTGTGTGGATTTCTTTTTCAACAGTACAAGGAGATACATTTCTGAAAAGAAAATAAAAAATATTTTAAAAATTTAATGTTCCAAGCACCCCCTGTTTTTCTGTTCTTTGTTTTAGTTCCTAGAGTCCCATACCCTTGCTCTCCCGGCATCACTAAATTCAGAGCAATGCAAAGCAGATTAAACCATGAAACAATACGTTAGAGAGCTCAGAGGCCCATCAAGCCTCAGAAATACGGGGTCAAGAGAATACTGTTATTTTTATATTAGTTTACATTTGTCTCTGATTTTGAAACAATCTTTAATGCTTTTGTCTTGTCCTTGCACTTGCACTGGATCTCCTGTGTGCGGCCCGGCTACAGTTACAAAGCAGAGCCAGAGAGAGTTCTCGGTCAGAGACTTGGGGCCTGAGAAAAGGCCGGGTTTGAGAATCACTTGTCCAGTCACTATGGCTTGGAAGTGGATTGAAACCCTCCAGGAAATCAGACTTAAATTTAGGTTGCCCCTTAGAAATAGTGTGGAGCGCTGCCCATGCTGGCAAAACGATGTTTTGCAGACACGGTTACCACTGCCCATCTTCAAACATTCCGAATGTGGTGTCATGCAGTTTTCCTAATTTATCAGCCCCACACACTCTCTCTTTGGGGTCCAGCACCTTGCCTCCCGTATTTCACACTTTTTTGCATTTGAGGGCTCAGGAAGTCAGGCAAGAGTAAGGAAAGATCTAGTTTAAAATTACTTAAATAATGATTAAACTTAATATAAGATAACTGGATGTGTTGTTTCATGTAAGCACCACAAGGATCTTACAGGGTAAGCAATTAGTATTCTCTTTTGTAAATTAAGAAAAGGAAGCACAGAAAAGTCCATTATCTTGCCTTTAGTTCACTGGACTATTTCCAGGTTATATCCAGCTCCAAAGCTAGAAAGATTTCCACTGTGACACAGGCCCTGCTGCTGGAAGTACAGGTACACAGACAAAATTCCAATTTTAGAAAAGGCAGGAAGGGTGGCTTCCTCCTCCTGGGTGGCTCCATGGTTAAGCGTCTGCATTTGGCTCAGGTTGTGATCCCGGGGTCCTGGGATCGAGTCCTGAATCAGGTTCCCCACAGTGAGTCTGCTTCTCAATCTGCCTATGTCTCTGCCTCTCTCTCTGTGTTTCTCATGAATGAATAAATAAATCTTTAAAGAAGAAGAAGAAGAAGAAGAAGAAGAAGAAGAAGAAGAAGAAGAAAAAGAAAGAAAGAAAGAAAGAAAGAAAGAAAGAAAGAAAGAAAGAAAGAAAGAAGGAAGGAAGGAAGGAAAGAAAGAAAGAAAGAAAGAAAGAAAGAAAGAAAGAAAGAAAGAAAGAAAGAAAGTGCGGGCAAGCAGGAAGGTTGGCATGGGAACAAATGGGACTTATGCACAGACTGTGAATTTATCTCCAGAACTCGTGAAAGACTCTAGGTCTTAAGCTGGGCCTGTCTATTCTATTTCCCTCCACTTCCCCCTCACAGGTGATAGGCCCATTCTTTGTCTTATTAGATTCCATCTCAAATGCACAGTTGACATTTAAGACATTTTAGATCACTCAAAATGAATTTCTTACCAAAGATAAAAATATGGGGGATCCCTGGGTGGCTCAGTGGTTTAGCATCTGCCTTCGGCTCAGGGCCTGATCCTGGAGAGCCGGGATCAAGTCCCACATCAGGCTTCCTGCTTGAAGCCTGCTTCTCCCTCTGCCTGTGTGTGTGTGTATCTCATGAATAAATAAATAAAATCTTTAAAATATATATATATATGAAGCAATCATGCTGAGGCAAAGACACTTTACCAGGTAGTCTTTTTTTAAGTTTTTAATTTTGCTACAAATCTGGAGGCCATAATCAGCTGCTGGTAAATTGTGCCATAAGCCTATCCTGGTTCTTTGCACTGAGCTAACACAGAAAACTATCTTGCTGCAGTTTACTTAGAATAGCAGGCATCTCTATTTCATACAAACAAAATTCTCATTAGACACGGTCCCAACCTGAAGACATCAGATATATGCCAGGAACCAGCTAGCTATTTCCCCTCAAAAACACACAAGTGCACACGCACACATTTTTTTTTCTTTTTCATCCTTTTTGGGCAGATAGGGGTGAGAGAATGTGGAAAACCAAACTACCAGTTCACATCTGGAAGCCAGGCCCCCGACCCAGTTCAGCTCAGATAACTTGTCAACTGGTCATAGTCCATGAGATCAGAAACAATACCTTTCAACTAAAACATTTTTCTCAGGGTAAATTCTCATGACAATCCAAAGATATTGGTGTCAGGTTTGCAGTTGTGGTTAGAAAGAAAAGGACTAAAGCTGCCCGTCCCCACTCCTCGAGGTCATGTGCCAGGAACGGGGTCTGGTATTTGGTCTGTGGACACTGATAAACATTAATGATACCAGCTTTGACTGGCAGGTGCTGCAGCCTCCCCATCAGGGAGAGGTGAGATGGGAGAGCTGCTGCCCTTTGCAGCATTCTGGGACGCCCTGGCTCCCCCGACCCCCTCGCACCACACCCAGCAATCACCACATTTCTCCCTGTGCCTCCCCAAAAGAAAGGACAGGCCTCAGAATATTGGATGTCCCACTTATCCGAAGTTGTGTAAGATGCTCAATCTCACACTGCATCCACAGTGACCTGGGAACCGGGCACCAAGCCACTTGAAGGGGTAAAGTAAAATACCTCCCCTCCACTCCCCATAAAACTGCTTATAAAGAAAACAGAAGTAATTATGGGAAAAAATGCTTAAAAACCTAGAGGGCTCTATTAAAATGAACCTCACATGGATTCTAGTTTAAGTTTCCAAGACTCAGGCAAGAAATTTTCATGTTTAAAGGCTTCCTCATCCAAGATGCTTGGTATAGCCAGCATGCCCGTCCAGAAGCCTAAACAAGCTCATCGAGGTGACCAGTGGCTTCTCTTTCTTTTTCATTGATTGCAAAAACTGCACTAAAATAGCAACAAAGGAAATTAGAAGAGAGAGAAGTTTCCTCACTTTCACCGCAAACCATGAATTTGCTTTTAATCTCATCTTCCCCCTTCTCTTCTTTGTCCTCGAGCCAACACCATTTTTACATAGTAAATAAATATCTCTCTAATCTCACTGTTAAAAAATGTTTTCCAAGTAACTGAATATATTAAAATCCCATGGTGATCCACCTAGCCACACTCTGAGACACACACACACACACACACACACACACACACACACAGTTAGATTTGCACTGAGCCAGGCACTTCTTAGGCCTAAAGACTCCTTATTTGTACTAAAGCAAGCCTCTTCCAAGTAGGCGTGACTAGAACTCAATACCCAATAAGACAGAACTGAACAATTAACTGCCAATATACATTGCACACTAGCCCTGCTGGATGTCTGCCACTTATCCCTCCAGATCCACCGTCTACCCTTCTCCACTCTGCTCTGTGTCCAGGAAGGCTGACCCACATGGACTTCATCTTGGGCTCCCCTGCTCTCTGGCTTCTAGTTGAGGTTGGCCAATGGAAGGCACTAGCAGAAGATCAGAGGGCAAGATAAGAGGGAGGTCAGGGTATTTGTTCCCCCTGCACCTTCCTTGCTAGGTCTCCACAAATTGGACACATCCTTTCCTAAAAACCACAGCTCCTCTCCTGCAGCCCTCCACTCCAGCTACAACTATCATTCCCAGGGCTCAGGAACTGTGCCCTTTCTCATTCTTGCAGGCTAATTGTGGTAAGCCTTTCCAGTATTGCTGGCTTCCCTTAACTGTACCCAAACCTGTGTACCTAAACCTTTCTCTTGGCTTGCCCTCTCGAATATGCCATTGGTGTCTGCTGGGACCCTGACTCATCCACCAGGCTATACAGAAAATGATTGTCCAACACGAGGCCACATTCCCATTCCATCCTGTGTCTAAAGCCAATGTGGGGAAAGCAGAGCATCCTATAATCCTACAGCAGGGCGAATTTTAGAGAAAAATCAATGAATAAGATGGAATATAAACCAGTCTTGTGGAGGGCCTACCATCTGCCCAAAAACCATGCTTTGCTCTGAATTTCAAGGCCACCTTGTGATACCAGGGTCACATCTAGATGGAGGCATAGCTGTCAGATACTTCTAGCTCCCCTGTAGGTCCTCTCAGCCCAAATTTTACTCAAGCCATCGCTGTGACAATCAGCCATACAGGTACACCTGACAGCAGCTTGGCCTTGACTGCACCCACAGTCTCTCATGTTCTGTCTGGGAGGCTTCTCTGACATGGCAGCATGGAATATCTTATCACCCACATTTCACAAACATGGAAGTTCGAGGAAGTTAAGCCCACAGGACAAAGTTTGACCTATAGAGCATGGGAACCAGTGAGCGAATGGTCCCCACTTCTGTCTTAGGCAGGTAATCCTGAGGTGCATTTTCCATGGCTCCTCATAGAGCTCCCAATGAACTGAGTCCCGATTGCCCAAGGTGGCGACCAGCTTGATGATGCACCTTACCTTGGCTTCCCTCTTTCCCTGTCACTATTCCCAACCCTCCCAACTCTCTCTCTCTCTCTCTCTCTCTCTCTCTCTCTCTCTCTCTCTCTCTCTTATTCCCTTGAGATACTTCCTGAAATAAACTACCTCCACACAAGCCCTTCTCTCTGACTTTGCTTTATGGAGAGAACTCAAGCTAAGGTAGTGAGAATTTCGTATTGCTCCAAAACAGAAGAAAACCTCAGAAAGCAAGAAAAAAAAAAAACAATGAGGAGAACATCTCCTACTTATGCCTCTTCAAAACTCATCCCCTCACCCCAGCCTCAGTGACCTGGCCAGCAAACCCCAAGATCTTCAAACTTTCCCCAGCCCTATACAAATGTATCGAGGCAGAACCATACTGCAATACCAGCTACAGGGTATCTGAGTTTTAAATGACCTGATATTTTTCATTTGTCCCACATCTGCTCTCTTTCATTGGGGGTCAGGGGATGAATAAACCAAGAGTGGACACCCTAGAAATATGATGGCAAAGTTCTTTCATCCCCCCAAAGACTTCAGGAAATGAACAAAGCTGGATTTCTACAATTTATCTTCTCCTGTTCCATTTGCCTGATGCATAAGGAATCATTTCCTCATACTTCAAGATGATTTTAACTATCTATCCAGCCTGTTTCCAGAAATTTTTCCCAGTACAAATATTCTTATTTTTTAAAAATGCTTTGCTCAGGGCACCTGGGTGGCTCAGGGATTGAACATCTACCTTTGACTCAGGTCATGACCCCGGGTCTTGGGATCAAGTCCCACAACCAGCTCCCCACCGACAGCCTGCTTCTCCCTCTGCCTAGGTCTCTGCCTCTCTCTGTGTCTCTCATGAATAAATAAATAAAATCTTTTTTTTAAAAAAATGCTTTGCTCTTCCAGGAAATCAAGAAATGAATGTTCCAGTAGTCTTTTGAGTATGAAAGGAGATATATTGGTTTCCTATATCAGTAGTCCAGGGTGTGGGGAGGGGAGAGAACAGGTGATGGAAACAGGTGAACCTGAAGAGTGAAGAAGTTGAGGAAGAAAGCTGGAGGATGCAGTCCAGGAGTAAACCCTGAAGACAAGGCTTCAGCACTCCAGAAGCTCTATGCCTGGAGACGTCAAATGGAATAACTTTAAGCGAGCCACATCCCATTTCTTTAAGCAGGTAAGGTTCTTTTCAGTTCATTTGTCTGTAAAATGAGAACAAATTCCACTTATCTGACACAAAGATCAATAGCAGAAGACTTCACATATGTGACTATTCTGGGGATCACAAAAGAAAAGGCTAGAACGTGTCTGATTCAATGACCTAGCGGTGGGATGTCACCAACCTGATACCTAGCTTCAAGTTAAAATATGCCACGTGTTAGGTCGCCTTCCAAATAAACAAACCCCTTAGAGAGAGGTATGTACAGAGTTCTAATTCCTGATAGTGTTGGAAGGTTGTATGAACAGGATTTCCATTCCTTATTGTCTGCCTTAACTTTATAAGTCAGCCCCCAGGCATGCACGCAATTCCCCCCTCTCCCTGCCTTTGTTATTTTATCCAGCAATAAAGCCTCATGCCCAGGGCCACACATGGGGCCGAGATGAACATCACAGGCCCAAACCTTGTGGAAAATAGTCTTTCAGCAGCAGCATCTGGCTTCTTGGCCTGTTCCCCCAGCTGCTGTGCTGACAGCTCCGAAGTTGCTTTTTACTTTGTCATATGGTTCGGCTGCTAATGGGCTGTCTCTTCTTGCTTGTCCTCCTCTGGGTCATTTTTCCTTTCAAACTCATGACGAGTTCCAAGAAAATTGCACACCACGACTCCTCCGCAGGAAAGCCCCCATCCCTTGTTGCCGTGGCATTCAGAGGGCTGGGCATCCCAAGTGGGAGTAAGCAATCCCAATGCTCGAAGGGGAAACATCTCATTATGCTGCCTGGTACATTTATTCTATAAGAAGTAGGCTTATGAAGGGGCAATTAGGTGACTTGACAGGCACAGGTGGTAGACTAATATAAAATGTTGTTTGTCTTTGTGTTTACACAGGACCGATCACCATAGTACCCAGGGCTTAAACAAGCACATAGTTTTGACACAATAAGCCACAACTAACTTCTCATAATTGACAATCCTGTTGGATTCCAAGTATTTTCTCCTCTTGGTGCCAATCTGAATACCCAAATGTGAAATAAAGCACCTGCAAGTGGTTTCTCGGGCTCCCAGGGCTCACATCGACAGTCTGTGGAGTCTCTGCATGTGCAGTAACAGATCAGACAAGGGCTGGATGTCCAAACAGGAGCCTGCTTTCCTGAAGCCCTATGAGAAGAGACCAGCATGCGATTCGCTTCACATTCTACCCTTCTGGAGATACTACAAGGTCCTAATGAGCCCATGATGACTCACAAAATGATCAGATGTCAGCCAAATGTGCACCTGACTTTAATGAGTCCACAACCAGGGCTGCCACATACTGTTGAGCAGGCCTGAGGACTGCTCAACTCCAGAGAATGCCATTCTTACAGGCTGCTGTTGTTAGAGCCCTGATGTTGTACCACACAAGGTCCCTGCATTCAGCAAAGAGATGACTAGGGAATATAGGACAAGGACAAATAATCACAAAATTAAATTGCCAAAATGTAAGTGGCAGAGGCTATAAGAATATTTTTAGAATATATATAAAACACCAATCCTTGAAATAAGTATAAATGAATTTCAAAGGTGATTGGAGTTGACTTAATCCTAAAAGATGGAACAGTTTTTGGCAGAGTAAAAGAATGAAGAGAAGAAGAAGGAGAAAGACAGTGTGACATAAAAGCAGCAAAGTGAAACCTGAGACAAAATATGGATTGGGTACTTGGGTGGCTCAGTTGGTTAAAGTGTCTGACTCTTGATTTCAGCTTAGGTCGTGATCTCAGGGTCATGATCTCAGGATCCTGATCTCATCTGCCCTCAGCAAGGTGTCTGCTCAGGATTCTCTCTCTCCTCCCTCTGCTCCTCCCCCTTGCACTCACTCACTCACTCTCTCTCTCTCAAATAAATAAATAAATAAATAAATAAATAAATAAATAAATAATACATGGTTGAAGTTGGAGTTACTTCTTGAGAGGAATTTGGGGGAGCATCTAAAGTATTGGTTATGTGACTAGAACCAGCAGGTCACCTCCAGCAGGGTGAGAGGGGAGTCTCAGGGAAGAAATGGCCGCTGGAACAACAATTTGAGGTATCACATCAGCAGTTTGAGGTGACAGAGAGCACAATGCAGGCAACAGTAGCACATAAATAAGGGCACAGAGGTAAAGGTAAGGCATCAGGAAGAGTTGGCCTGGGATAAAAGGGTGTGAGGGGCAACAACAGATGTGAAGATAACTTCATGAGATTTAACACTGGAAAGGTGGCCTGAAGACTATCATCAAAAGTCTCAAATGATTAACTAAGGAGGTTGAACATTCTCTTGAGTCCACAGGAAGTAACCCACTGCCATTATTCATATATTAACTTTTGAGCAGAGAATAATACAATCAGAGCTGGGCTTTAGAAGAAGCTTTATCTGGCAGCAGCCTTCTTGTTAACTGGAGACGGTAGAGACTAGTAGCATAGGACAAATTAGGAGGTGACAAGCAACAGGAATGGATTGTGGGTCGGGCACCAACAAAACCTGGCAATCATCTGGATGTGGCAAGCAAGAAGTGGGAAGGGAGAAGAACAAGCCAAGGTTCTAAGGGAGGCCTAAGAGGAAAGAAGCAGGGATGCTCACTGGAACAGACAAAAGAGTCATGAACTTTACTTTCACATAAATTTGAAGTGCTGGTGGAATATCCAGCTGGAGACACTCAGTTGGAAGGTGAAAGAGTGCTGGCACCTGCGTGAAACGTTGGACTGGAAAGGATGAGTTTTGGGGTCCTGCAAGCCTGGAGTCAAGCCCTGACTCGGCCTCTAGGATGTCCTACTTACATGATTTGGGGTCAATTAGTAACCCCTCTAGGTCTCAATTACCTCATCTGTAAAATGGGGATAACAACAGTGTTACTATCCCCAGCATCCTTGTGAAGATTATCAAAGAATACACGCTAGCACGGCGCCTATAACACAGTAAGCCTTCAATAAATACAGCTGACCGTGACCAGCACAGAGGGTTGGGGCACTGACCTCCCCATACAGTTGACAATCCATGTATAACTTTTGACTCCCCAAGAACTTAACTACCAATAGCCTACTGTTGACTGGAAGCCTTACCAATAACAAAGACAGTTGATGAAACACATTCTGTGTGTACTATGTGTTAGGCACCCTATTCTCACAATAAAGCAAGCCAGAGAAAAGGAATCCTATTAAGAAAGTCATAAGGAGGGCAGCCCCGGTGGCACAGTGGTTTAGTGCCACCTGCAGCCTGGGGTGTGATCCTGGAGACCCGGGATCGAGTCCCACATCAGGCTCCCTGCATGGAGCCTGCTTCTCCCTCTGCCTGTGTCTCTGCCTCTCTGTGTGTGTGTCTCTGTGAATAAATAAATAAAATCTTAAAAAAAAAAAAAGAAAAGAAAGTCATAAGGAAGAGAAAAATACATGTACAGTGCTGTATTGTTAAAAATCCTCATATGATTGGACCTGTGTAGTTCAAACATGTGTTGTTCAAGGGTCAACTGTACTGTCAGTGGAGCTATTCCCCTCATTATAGTGACCAACTCCATTCTTAACATTGCACCACAGCTGTCCTCCTGCCCCTTGCCATTTGGGGTCCTTGCATGGGTTTGACATGGAGCCTTCCTGCCTCACTCTGTCCCCTGGGGCCTGGGCCACCCGGGTTCCTGTCTGACCCACCTGACAAATGAGCCCCTAACTCTTCCCTCCAATATGTTCAAGCTTAGATAAATGCTTCGTCCCCCAAACTCGCCTTCCATCACAGACCCTCACCCTGAATTCACAATCCGCTGCTGCCCTGGTGGGATGATTTGTTTTCTAATCTGGGGTCAACATGAGGGGAAATGGGCCCATGCCTCAGCCAGAAGGGTTTGACTCCAAGTCTTAAACAATATATTTCCTTACTATAAAAGTTGTAAAACATTGGGGTAATGTTACCGTTTACTACCCCCTCCTTGGTGCTCCCATAGTGCACTGTCCATCTCTTTGTGACAGAATTTATCAGACTGGGTTATAGTTAGTTGTGTGACTGACTCCCCTGCTGGGCCACGGGCTCCTCCACGGCAGGGACCAAACCTTATTCATCTTGTTTCCCCAGGCCTACCATAGGTGTTCAATAAATATGGAAAGAGAGTTAGCAACAGCGTACATCTGTATAGGTCCTTATGTTTTGCAAAGGTCACTGAGGGAGATGCTGGAATCTGGCTCCAGAATGCTAAGCTATAATTTTTCTCTTGTTCAATGCACCTTGAGTAAGTGTAGCCATCAAAATGAGAAGGAATAACAGGACCACATGCCAGTTTTAAAAAGCAGCAGTTCTCAGGATTTCAGATCTTACTAACCAGTTTTTAAAATAAACTTTTAATTGGAGGCAGAAACGTGGTATCCCCAACTACTTATTTTGCCAAGTAGGTGCATTAAAAAATAACAATCATTACCAACTGCCACTCTGTTCATTTCACAAAAGGAAGATTTTAAGCACTCCTTCCTCAAAAAAACAAAAACAAAAAACAAAAAAACAAACCAAAGTTGCATAAACTAAGCCTAGAATAAATGAAAACCTTTTAAATTGATAAAATTAGTTTTATGAAACCCTAGTGCAACAGCTTGTCTTTTCTGTATTTCACTGAAGACAGCGGACCAGCTCCGGTGCCCCAACTCATGTTGGGCAACCACGTTCCAGAGACTACAGTGTTCCTGGGTGACTGAACTTGCTGCAGTAGAATTTTTTATTGTGGTCAAGTATCTGTAACATAAAATGTACCACTTTAACCACGCTTAAATGCACAGTTCAGTAGCACTGAGTACATTCACATTGTTGCACAACTGTCACCACCACCCAACTTCTAGGAACTGTTTTTCATCTTCCCAAACTGAAACTCCAAACCTCCTAAATAATAAGCTCCCCATTCCCCTCCCCTCCCAGCCCCTGGCAACCATCATCCTGCATTGTGTATCTATGAATTTGACTACTCTTGGTACTTCTCACAGCAGAATCATATCATAGCTATCTTCTTGTCACTAGCTGATTTCACTGAGTATGTCTTCAATTGTCCATGCTGTAGCATGTGTCCAAATTTCCTTCTTTTAATTTTTTTCATTTTTAAAAAGGATTTTTATTTATTCATCCATGAGAGACACAGAGAGAGAGGCAGTGACATAGGCAGAGGGCAAAGTAGGCTCCCTACATGGAGCCTAATGTGGGACTCGATCCCAGGACCATGGGATCACAACCTGAGCCTAAGGCAGACACTCAACTGCTGAGCCCCCCAGGTGTCCCCAAATTTCCTTCTTTTTAAAGGCTGAATAAAATTGTTGTATGTGTAGATTACATTTTGTCTATTCATTTATCTCTTGGACATGTGGGATGCTGCCATCTGTCGATTATTGCACTGTATTAGAATTTTTAATTTAGGGATGCCTGGGTGGTTCAGTGTTTGAGCGTCTGCCTTTGGCCCAGTGTGTGACCCCAGAATTCCAGGATTGAGTCCCATATGGGTCTCCTTGCGTGGGGTCTGCTTCTCCCTCTGCCTATGTCTCTGCCTCTCTCTCTCTGTGTCTCTCATGAATAAATAAATAAAATCTTTAAAAAATAATAATTTTTAAGGTTTTTTTTTTTCACATGATAACCATGGTTACATAAGCAAATTCAGAATCATCTTGCCGGTGCCTCACAAGTGAATCCTTCCCTGAGATGACCAAGCCTGCTCCTGCCTCTCCACAGTATGTGATCCACACGGGACACTCTGATAATACCTCACATTTTAAAACACTGAGGAGAACTTGAGCCATCACAAGGCACATAGTAATATAGACACAGAGTGCTCAAAAGGACCTTGTATTCCATTTATAATGTGCGCTAATGCATTGGTGGCCCGTCTTCGTATAGAATTATCTGCACCAGTTTGTTACCTGCATATATTAGCAAATAACCCCAAAAGAATATTTCTAGTCCCACTTCCAACAATCTTTGAACCAGACACTCATTTGATGCAGATTTCAATGCATTGTGATGTTAATCTCACTTTGTAGTACAGAAGTTACCTTCACACAATTAGCTAATGCCTCATTCCAATTGGCATTTGAAAAATTTGTTTCCAGCCAATTGTAGATTAATATGAGGTCTGACCTTCCTAAGCTTACAAATTATGCCTTGAAGTTACTAATTTTTTTTCCTACGATTCACTTGCATGTATAAAAAATCTGAGCACTAGCATCGCTGAAGTTACAAATACAAATTAACCACAGGACTGGATCTCAAGTTTGTGCTTCTACCATGAACAAGGGATTTGGACTGAGCAAAACAACACCACCCACTCTATTTGATTGATGTGGTTATTTTGAACAGTACTTGTTTTGTAGGCATCGGGAATATATGTTCAATTTGATGCACATATAGAATACAATAATAAAAAGGATGTAAGTCAACACCAGGAATGCACGAAGACAGTGTTGTCCCTTTAAAGAGATCTGTACATTTCCCAAGTTTGAGAGGCAGGAGACTCAAGCTCTATTCCTGGAATGCTCCCCTTCATGTAAGAAGCAGTGGGGCAGGTCAAACCAATTAAGTGTTCCTAAAAACAGAGCTCACCAAATACCATGGCTGCAGAATAACACCACCAAGAGCCAGCCAGCAGCTCAGAGTGGGGCACGGAGAGGAATGACCCCGGGGGACACCAAGTTAAAAGCTCGTATTTCACTTCCCTCACTTAGCACTTTCCTTTCAAGCTGCGACCTCTATCGAAGCCATTGAGAACAACATCTCTTCACTCCTCCCAGGAGGGAGCACTCTCTCCTCCAGCTTCTGGGCCAGATTGCAGCCAAATGATCGTCAGGCACTCCCAGGGGACAGGCAGACATTTGCCCTGCGATCTATAATACAATTTGACCTTCTTTATGCTGAAGTAAACACACCACCTGTCACCTCCGAAAACTCAGCCCTGGAGTCAACCACATCTGGAATCAGCCTATAAACGTAGTCCTGAGATTAATGTTGAACAAGAAGAAAGGCTAAGGTAGCCTGCCACTGGTTTGCACTTACTGACAATTCCCACTCAGCAGCAATACTCGGCTTCCACATGTGGACACCTGAACGCCTCCCCGTCAGCAGCACTATGCTCAGAGTCTCCGAAAACAAGCTTCGGACACCTTGAAATGCATTTTAGCCTTGTCCAAATCCCCAGCAGGTGGTTTTTCGCTTCTGTGCCCTCAGTGGGCAGAATCAGAAGTGACAAAGCGAGTCCCAAACGTTCAGCCGGGCAGGGTGATGGGGCTGGCTCGCATGACTGCCTCAGGCACATCTGGGGACTCTCCAAGTTTCACCTCTCGTCATTACAGGGCCATAAGCCGGAATCCTAGAAACTCATAAACGCGCAGGACATGTTCAGCGTTGCCATCTACCCCACAAAGATGACCCTTCCAAGAAACTGAAAGGAGAAAAAGAGGCATGAAAACATCCCATCCTGGAGCTAACTGAAGTCCACCTACGTTTGCTGAAGGGCTAAGTAACGCCATAGAAAGTTCCCATGTCACCAAAAGTGATCTCCCCTCCAATGAGCCTTGCATGTCTTGAGCCCATGACTGGATCATCCGTAACCCCAGTGAGACCTCTAACAGGTTGGCACTGAGGGCGACCCGGGGTGCCCCGCTGAGAACGAGGAAGACTCCCTCACAGCAAATGGGATGGGTCTCCTTGCACACCTCTGCACACCTCTGCACACCTGGGTAGGCTCCAGAGCTGCACAAGCCAGGTGCCTGGAACAGTGTCTCTTACTCACAGCTCCCGCGGTGTGTGCCAGGATTTAGCGGCACAATGTGATCGTATCACAAACATCCTGGCCTCCTCACTTTACCCCTGAAACCAATTTTGGTGACTGACGCTGCTTTCTTTGCAGCCTTATCAGCCTCTTCTCCCCTTCCGATTGTGGATCTGATCTCCCGCCCAGCATTCCTGTGTTTAGACTGTCTGGCTAAGGGCATTTCCCCTCCCTGCTTAACAAACAGGTTTCCGCAGCCTTCGGATTTGTTTTCTGTTTGTTTCCAACACAAGGCTGACTGCACCACTTTCTGGGAAGTTCCTAGTTGTTTCAGGGAGTTCCTCATTTTTTCAGGGAGCTCGGCTTCCCGTTTTTTTTGGTGTTTTTTTTGTTTTGTTTTGTTTTGTTTTTTTGTTTTTTTTCTTTGAGGTGAGTGCCCTGAAGTTAGTAGATCAGCTGAATCATAAAAACAATTCTGCCTCCCCTGAGAAACTGGCTTTCAAGAAAATCATAGTTTGCCTGCATATTTGATAAGAATGGACAGGAAAGAAAGCAGAAGTCCTCCAAATCTTCTTCAAGCTGGTTTTCCCATTCTTGCTGCAGCTTCAATCTACCAGAAGTAACGCCACTTGGTCTTCTGTTCGATGGCTCTCGCAAATGTACACTTCTCACTAACGACTCTTAGAACTTCACTCTTACCTCAGTACCTGTAACTGAATATGAGATAGTCATCAACAGTCCTTTTATTCTTTCCCTTTGGGCTTTACTCTTACACATGGAATTGAAATACATGAACACATATTCCTACACACCTCCCCAAGCCAGCTTTGCTTTATCATCTTCCTCCAAGAAGTGGAACACTGTATCCCATAAACAGGGCTGGTAAGGGCATATCTGAGCCAACCTTTTCTTTGGCTGCCTTTCAAAAAGTTGTTTAAAACAAGATATGTTCTTGAACTGGGAAAAGGAATTACACATGATAACCTTGGAAAGCAGTGACTTGCTTTGCCCAACAAATATTATTGCCCAACACCATGACTTAGCAGGGACCGTTGTCTTCAATTATAGGCCAGAGTCATGCCACCAAAACAACTAAATCGAGATGAAATTAATTTCAATGGGACATGCCCTATTGAAATGTTATTCTGAATATGACTATAAAGTTGATATAATTAAATGCTTACCAGATACGGGATCATCATGAAAAAGATAAACCCCCAGAAAGTAACAAGTGAGGCAATTACTGGTCCTTAACCTCACCAACTGAATTCTAACAGGAGCACCTGCTCTGGGAATCACCTTTCTGGTCTTAATGAGTGAATTGTCCCAAGACATTCACACCGTTCCTCCCTCCTCAGAACAATGACCACATTTGTAAGAGGGTGGTAGCCAGTGCAATTGCAACATGTCTTTTTTACTAGGCAGAGCTAACCAGAATCATTAGCTCCTGATGCCAGAACAACCAAATTTACCTAACTAAACCAACCCAGACAGATCCTACCCGATTTCCCTCAACAAGCAGATGAAACATACTTTTCTTTCACAACTTGTTAAAACAGACACGTAAGCAAACCCACATTCAAGCCAGTGGGCAAAAATACAGTCCAGACCTCAATGGAGTAGATCCACAGATACACTGTCCAATAAAAAGCAACAACATGACCCAAAGAACTCATACTTCTTTTGTTTACTTTGCAGTTTGCTCCTTCAGTGAGAAGAAAGCCTGCGAAGAATTTTCAAACTGAGGTTTTTTTCAAGCTAACTGCAAGGCTGCCAAGTGCTGTTATTGCAGAATTCTTCTGTGAGTGTGGTGTCAGTATTACCGTGGAATCTAGAAGGGATGGACTCTGTTAACTGCCCCCTCAAGTACTCCCACCATCACCAGATGTTAAGATAATGATCAGCACGTCTTGTTCTCCAAGACATGAGCCCCACCAAAATCAGCAAGGGGTTTATCCCTGTTTCAAACGTCTTCAAAGAGCATGATCAGGAGATGCCTGGATGGCTCAGTGGTTGAGCGTCTGCCTTCGGCTCAGGTGGTGATTCCGGGGTCCTGGGATCGAATCCCATATCAGGCTCCCTGCAGGGAACCTGCTTCTCCCTCTGCCTATGTCTCTGCCTCTCTCTCTGTGTCTCTCATGAATAAATAAAATCTTAAAAAAAAAAAAAAAAGAGTATAATTAGAAGGGGGTCCTTGATTTCCAGGGCCATTATAGACTCGTGCTTCCTCACAGTGAGAAGTAACTGTGGTCCAAGTCTATGGCAAAAACTTAACTCTAAGGAATCTCCTTGCAGAAAGTGACCTCCCCAGTACAGTTGCTTCATGCCCCACACCCCAGGTGCTTGCGGCATCTTTTCGGATTCAGCCAGCACCATGGACTCACCCTCTAACTGAAGCAAAACTCTTTGATTGCCTTGCGCCCAAGTTCCCACCCTCCCCTGCAATGTGGACCAACAGTAACCTCTCCCAACTTTCAGGAATAAAACAAGAACTGCAGGCTGCCCTTTCTGTGATAGTCATTATTTCAGGAAAAAGGATTCCTCTCTCACTTTCATGTTTGTAACCCATCAAACTGAAAATGCAGAATATACTTGGGATTAGTAAATTCCCCCAACATCTTTGTGGAGCCACAGTATAATCGTTCTATGTAACTGTTTGTTTATACAGAAGAGTAGTTACTTGCTCTGTGACATCCAGTGAATCTGTGGTGGGAGGAGGGGGAGATCTTAAAACACCTGTACCATTCTCTTCTGTATTCCTTTCAAAGTGTGGAATACCCAGTGAATGGAATGAGCAAACACTTATTCCAGTGTTAGTCCTCTCCCCTATGAGTCTTCTTTAAATTTTATTATAAAGAAAGAAATTCCTGAAGCATGACTGGTACACAGTTAGAATCAAATCTCAACTCCAAAGCTGAAAATCTAATAGCCAAAAATTAAATTTATCATTTTTATTTTTTTTTAAAGACCAGGAAAATTGTTCTTCCCCTCCCCTTAACAAATTCAGTACCCAACGCTTCCCTATAAATAGTTGTCAATAAACACAACTGCTGCAAATGTATTCAGTAAATGTTAAGGTCAAAGGCCTTCACTGTTTATTGCCTTGTAAACTCAAAGACAAGTGAATTTATTGCTTGAATGAGTTTCAGGGTATTGGCCTTCATAAAAGTTCTGAATCCCAGGTACAAAATGCTCCATCAACTCACACCAAAGCTATTCTGCACAGAACTTAGAGACCGCCCACCATTGGATTCATAATTCAAACACGTCTTGGAAAGTGTATTGTTTGCCATGTTGCATAGATCCCCATGGATTAGTGCTGAACCGTGCCTGTCATTATTACAAGAACTTGCTTCAACCAAACTATAAATTGCTGCTGCTTCTAAAACAATATCACATATTAGCCTGCTACTGTAAACTCTCCAAAATAGAATAAGAAATATGTCAAGAATGGAAGAGTTTCAAATTTTTCTCTGATCTTCACATAAGGAGGATACCTATAATGTCTTTGATATAAAATTTGCTAAAGTTAAAAGAAAAAGACAACATTCATATCAGATCATGCAGGAGTGTATTGACTACTTCAGATAATTAAATTTTTATATAACTCAAAACCTAATTTTTCTAATTGTTCCATCATTTGGCAGCTATATATATATATATATATACACACACACATATGCCTAGTAGAAGTAGCAAGAGGAGAGGTCATAGGACAATTCTTAACTATTGTTGCTTTTAGAAATCCCCATAAGAGTTATGAGAGAAGTTCACATTTATTGTTTTAAAACTGAATAATTATTTGTACATTTCACTGGCCTGTGTTAATATTTTTCTTATGTTATAGATATTTCACTGTTAAACTTATTTGTATAAATAAATCTAGACTCTGGGCTCCAGGACCATTGGGCCTTATCATCTTGAGTGGAGGACCAAAGCAATGTACTATATAAAGGCTATGGTGTTAATACCATAAATGCAATATTCATCACAAAATTTAAAAGAAAATATCAAACTCAAGGCATTGATGGTAAAGTAAAATTATCCTAGACTTCTGATACTCTTTCTGCCATGATGGCTGTAGTCTCCAAGGAGTGTCACTGAAATCATATCTCGTATAAACCTGAATTAAAATAATGTTAAATATCTTCCAACTGTCAAAATGTAGAGTATTTTTAAATGTCACACATGCACTAATCTCACTACAAAATTCAGGTCTGGGCTTAATGTTGAATTATGTCATTTTTTTGACATTACCCAGGAAGGGTTGAATTCTTAATCTATTTTCTCTCATGTGAAATACTGGATTATATCACTTTTGTCCTTAATAAATTCCTTTTATCGTAACAAACATTAAACCACTCTCCAATGTTCTCCAAAGCATGTTCATAGTCAGGAGTTCCTTCTCTGTATAAGATCATATTAGCATAATTAGAAGATACTAAGGTAACATTCTTTTTATCAAATTAGCTATATGACACTTAAACATATGATGATGACTTACAAATTATCCTATGCAAAAAAAGAAATGTATTCTTTTAGAAATACTTACTAAATATCTACCCTGGGAATATCTGTTACTGAAATGATTCAGACAGGAGCTCAGCTCTCAAGAAATTGAGAGACCACCAGGGTGGGGAGTCTGGTGTGTAAACACATGATTACATGGCAACAAAGAGATACTTAAATAACTGGAGAGTTTAGAGGTGGGAAGGCAAAGCAGGAAGTGATAACTCAGCCTCTACATCCTTTTTTTAAAAGTCCTTAACCTCATCTCCCCATGAAATAGCCATAGAATGAATTGAAATTCAAATTATTTTCATGCATAAAAACTCTCACCTAGAACAGTATAAAAATCATATATATGTCTACAATATCTGTTTACAAGTCTGGAGTCACCATACAAACTAAAATGGATCATCTTTTAGGAGAATATATCTCCTAGAAAGTAGCATGAAAATTTTACTACTCCTGTTACTCTTAAAAATATTATATATGTCGGGAATTTATTCCAGAGATATGAAAATGCTCACACAAAATTCACATACAAATGTTCAAAGATGCTTTATTCATAATAATCCAAAACTGGAAACAGCAAAGATATCCTTCAACAAGTAAACAGTTAAACAAATTGTGGTTCATCAATACCATGGAATACAAATAACTTGGATGAATCTCCAGGGAATTACACCGAGAGAGAGAGAGAGAGAGAGAGAGAGAGAGAGAGAGAGAGAGGGAAGGCAGCTATAAAAGGTTACACACTGTATGATACCATGTATATAACATTTTTGAAATGACAGAATTTTAGAAATGGAGAAAAGATTAGTGGTTGCCAGGGGTTAGGGAATTGGGGGGGAAGGGGGTAGTGATGGAATTATTCGTGTCTTGATTGTGGCGGTAGATATACGAACCTATGTAAGTAATAAAACTGTATGGAACTAAACCGTGTACACACACACGCACATAGACTTGTACAAGCAAAACTTAGAGATCTGAACAAGATCAGTGGATCGTATCAATGTCAATGTCCCGGTTGTGATCTATACTAAGGTTTTACAAAATGTTACCCCTGGGGGAAGCTGGGCTAAACGTACACCAGGTCTCTCTGTTATTTCTTTCAACTGCTTGTGAATCAACAATCATCTTGGTATAAAAATTTAAATTTTAAATTATAAGTTATATATTTGTGATATATTATTTAACGGTTTGGGCGCAATGTGAGAAACTCCCCTATCATATAACGTTAACATAAAAAGAAGAGCACCAACTATGATCTCTCTAGTCTCCTCAAAAACACATCTTGCACGGAGCTGGATTATTCAAGAATACAATGATGCTACCTAGTGATACTTATAGACTGTCTGCATTACCACTGGTAAATCTGACCTGGATTTTTCTAAGCAGGCTCTAGGGGACTGTTCCTCATTGATGAATTTTGCTGGAGGGCAGTGAGGAAGGTGAATTTAATTTTCAATCCATTTTTGATAGTCATTATAATAAAAGTATCCTCATTAACTAATTTACTGCCTAGTAGATTCTAGCTTTCAATCTTCAAAATAACACTAAACCTAAGATATTGCAGAACATAAAATGACCAATTGAACTAAAGTGCCCTGCATCTAGAAATATATTAATTATCTGATGCTGAAAACATGGGAAGGATTAGAGGGATTTGGAGGCAGTTTGCTAAAACCTTCCTTTGCACCTGGTCTACGAGAGGGCCAAGCTTCTCGTCACATTCAGACACTAGTAAAACACTCTTCTCTCTTTCTATTTCTCTCTCATTCTCTCTCTCTCTCTCTCTCTCTCTCTGTCTTTCTCGTCCCCTCAGGCTTTTCAGGATCTAAGGCACTTTTGATAAAGATTGTCCGTACGATCAAGGCATTGATTATACCTGTGTCTTTCAGCACAGGTAGGAATGTATTTCAGATAAGACAATTCCGCTTTTGAAAAGTGATCCATAGTCTTTCAAGTAAAAAACGTTTCTACAGAAACACTCTTCAGAATAAAGCCTCCTAAGAAGCAGAAACGCTTTTAATGGATAGAGGCCCTTATTCACCTTAAGTCCATGAAAAATCACGCTGTGCTGACCATTTATTGACATAACCAAAAAGAGGTATGTTTCTCTATGAACCAAGGGAGGAAAAATAGGACAAAAAACATCGTGGATAAAAGGCTCCAATTCCAGCCTTACTATCATGGCTTGTAAGATGAAGGAGCCTTTGTTTATATGCAGTATGGATGGGGAAGGCAAAAGCACAGTTTAGAACCAGAAGGTGCTTAAGTGGCTCTGGGAGCATGACTCAATCTTGACTTACTTCCTAAGCATCAAAATGGAAATCATGATTCCTCCTTTAACAAATTTACCAGACTGTCCAGAGAATCCAGGGAGAAAACATATACCAATGCTTTACATTTTTAAAGCACTGAACAAAGATAAGGGATCTTTATTAATAGTCTAAAGAGGAGGATATGTCTACAGTTAAAAAGTCAACAGAATATTCCCTAAAGTCCTGAAGAGTGCTTCTAAACCAAAATACTACCTGAGTATTTGTTGATAAAAAGAAAAAAAAATACAGCAAGACTATTTAACTGTTGAACCAATTCCCTTTGAGAACTCATGGGTTGACCTAGAATTTTACAAGGTACATTAAGTGACAGAAAAAAAATTATCTAGGATAATCATGAAATAATTTGCTCTAATGAAAGTTAATAATAGTCAAAGCAAGATTTCCAAAAGGTTATCTGTGTAAGTCATTGATTAGGTTGCTTTTATCTGATGGTATGGAAATTCCACCATCTGCTTTTTTCTTTTAATGAAGCTGTGATACTGCAAGGGCTGATGATCCCCTTGTACATTTGAAAAAAGTGAAGACCAAAGGGAATCAAGTCTCATCACTTTAATCCATACAGGCTGACTTCGCATAATCAATGCCAACATACCCGATACAAGGAAACATCCAACAGGGATGGTATATTTATGGGCAGCCCAGGATCTTGGCCAGATTCAGAAAAGAAGCAGAGAGAAAAGCACTTCTTTGGGCTCATTTGGATTCTTTGCAAAATCAGGCCAAGTCTTCAGATCCGCCCACTGGTTTGGCTGAACACAGTGACTAGGCAACACTGCCTTCCAGTGGCAACAATAGGTTTTAAAAATCAAAAACCACAGAGTGTATGTAAGTATTTTGACTAGGTAGTACCTGTGTGCCCTTAGGCTCAAGGAAACACGAAAAGGTTATTTTCAAAGCCTTGGTGTAGGCACTAATTAAAATTCCACTATTAGTAATACTCTTTCTTAGTACTTGTTGAAAAAATTCAAAGCACCTATCTCCCTTTTGTGGATGGGAATCCCACTCAATTATGTTGTTCAAATACTGTCACAGAAAGCTCTGAACTGACTTGAGTGTGGCAATCCTGTATCCCATCATCAAAAGTGCACTCAGTAGCCAATGATGTGAAACATAGCAAAATCAAACTAATATTTTGCAAAGTGGTTGTTCAAAGCTGCTTATGAACTTAGGAAAATTCCAATTTTTCCCTGATTAAAACCGATCCATCTGTTCTTTCTTACATTTCTCTTAAGTTCTCCAAAACACAAAGGCAGCCCGGGTGGCTCAGTGGTTTAGCACTGCCTTCAGCCCAGGGTGTGATCCTGGAGACCCAGGATCAAGTCCCATGTCAGGCTCCCTGCATGGAGCCTACTTCTCCCTCTGCCTATGTCTCTGCCTCTCTCTGTGTGTCTCTTATGAATAAATAAAATCTTTTAAAACATAAAAAAAAAAAAGTTCTCCAAAACATCTAACATAGAATTAATGATACTCCTATCTTTGAGAAATAATTATTGCATTACACTTTTTAAGCCCATGCTAACTAGGAAACACCATTCTCACTTTGTCTCAGCCCAAAAATACCTTCTCTAATCATCCTCCATTCTGAGTCCACCATTCCCACTGGCTTGTATGAAATCCCTTGGTGTGTTGATGAGATTTATCCTCTTTATTTTTATCTCTGGCTTAATTGTCACCTTCCCTGTCTGTCTCATGGTGGAGCTTCCATCTCTTGGAATCCACATCTCTAGTGCCAGCATTCTTTCTTCCTGAGCTGCTGTTGCCACATAAACTTCTTGAGAATTTATGTGTCTAAGAGCCTGAGCAATTACACCAAGAGAAACCAGGGCATTTCCCAAAAGGCCTGCCTGGTTGGGGGGCAATTAGAATAGTGATGCCAGCACTGTAAAGGCCTCATAGATTTGAAAGCACTTCTTGAAAGTTTTCTCACTGATATCTCAACATCCTTGAGAGCTGAGCAGCCTAACATCATACCAACTAGAGGGAGCAACCAAGACAAACAGAAGTTTCCTAAATGTCTCAGATGGGGGATTGGTCAAAGGCAGCAAATTATTCTGTGGCATACTATGCAACCATTAAAAACATGATTTGGATAAATATTTACTAAGATTAAAAGATGGCAATAACATACCACTAAGGAGACAAAAAAGCAGGTTACCAGTTTAATATACATGTTTTAGTAAGTGTGTGTGTGTGTGTGTGTGTGCACGCACACTCACGCATACAAAGGCACCATCAATCTAAAGCTACCCCACACACACACACACTTCCTATGGGCCATCCCTAACATCAGCTGCTCTCAAATATAAAAATCTAAGTAAAATCATTTCTTGGATTTTTTAAAGACTTTTTAGACAAGTTCTCTGGTGCTATGTTGGTAAATGTTTAACAATTTGTTCTCCAGGGGGAAAGATCTGATTTCTAGCAATTGCGATGGTCAATTTCCATGGTGTAAGCACTCTCAACATGATCAGCTTAGAACTACCAACTTGATGTCCCTAAATATGGTATTGGATAGAGATGCTTACAATAGGCTCAACAACTCTCACAAACCCACATAAACCAGCTCCAACACCCACCGCGCATCCCCTACCTGCAAACATACTGTAATCTGTAGACCACTCATACAGAGAATAAACAATAAAATGCATGTTTTAGGTGGCTTTTATTTTTCTTCTTGTTGATCTTTATTTTCTACTTTTTTTAAAAGATGTTATTATTTATTTATTTATTCATGAGACACACAGAGAAAGGCAGAGACATAGGCAGAGGGAGAAGCAGACTCCACGCAGGGAGCCTGATGTGGGACTCAATCCCGGGACCCCAGGATCATGCCCTGAGCTGAAGGCATGCATTTATCTACTGAGCCACCCAGGCATCCCCTAATTTTTCTTTTTTTTTTTTTTTTAAGATCGTATTTACTTATTCATGAGAGGCACAGAGAGAGAGGCAGAGGCAGAGGGAGAAACAGGCTCCCTGCGAGGAGCCCAATGCAAGACTCCATCCCAGCACCCCGGGATCACAACCTGAACCAAAGGCAGATGCTCAACCACTGAGTCACCCAAGTGCCCTATTTTCTACTTTTTTTTTAAAGATTTTATTTATTTATTCATGACAGACAGAGAGATCTGAGAGAGAGGCAGAGATACCAGCAGAGGGAGAGGGAGAGAAGCAGGCTCCATGCAGGGTGCCCCACATGGGACTCGATCCCTGGTCTCCAGAATCACACCCCAGGCTGAAGGCAGTGCCAAACTGCTGGGCCACCGGGGCTGCCCAATTTTCTACTTTTTCAACAAAAATTGACCATGTGGTTCCTATGTTGTTTTTTACTTATTTATTTTTAAAAAGAAATTCTGTTTCTTTCATTGTCTTAAAGTGGAGAAGACCTTTGTAACCATAAAAATATTTGATAAATTTAACAACATAAAAACAACAGCTTTTGCATGGCAAAAGACTTTCATTAGCAAAATGTAAATACAAATGACAAACTGGTAAGAAAAAATGTGCAGTTCGTTTCTCAAAAACATCATCTACCCGAAGATATATAATTTCCCAACTGACAACCTGATAGAAAAATAAGTAACAATTTGGAAAGTTCAAAAAGAAAAGAAGACATGGCTCCTAGATAGCTTCCCCCACACACACACTCACCTACTCATAATAAGAGAAAGGCAACTTAAAATTTAACATGGTCCCAAGATCAAGCCCTGCATAGGGTTCCCTGTGCAGCAAGATGTCTGCTTATCCCTCTCCCTCTTCCCCTGCTTATGTTGTCTCTCTCTCTCTCTCAAATAAATAAAATCTTTTAAAAAGAGAGAGAGAAAGACAACTTATGATTTAGTACAGAGACACCAGGTATTTAACCGACCAGATTGATCAAGTTTCAAAACATTTGAATGTGCATTGCAAGTGAGGCTATGGCAGGAGTTTAAACTGGTACAAATTCTATAAGTATTGTAGTCTAAATAATGACTCCACAAAGATGTCCACATGGTAACCCAGAACCTATGACCATGTCATCTTACCCAACAAAAGGGACTTTGTCGATGTGATTAAAATTATGGATCTTGAAATGAGGAGATTATCCTGAATTATCCAGGTGGGCCCAATACAGTCACAAGAATTATTATACAAGAGAAGCAGGAGAGTCAGAGTCAGAGAAGATGTGATGATGGAAGCAAGGATTAGAGAAAAAGATTGGAAGATGCTACACTTCTGGCCTTAAAGACAGAGGAGAGGGGCCACAAGCCGAGGAATGCAGGCAGCCTTTGGAAGCCAGAAAAGACAAGGAGGTGGATTATGCCATAGTACCTCCAGAAGGGACACAGCCCTGCCAGCACCTTAATCTTAAGACTTCGGACCTCTGGAACTACAGGATAATAATTTTGTGTTGTTTTAAGCCACATATTTCTGGTAATTTGTTACAGCAGCAATAGGAAACTAGTAGAGCAATTTGGCAAATTAAAAATGCATGTACTCTTTGGCCCAATAACTCCACATCTAGAAATTTAGCCAAAGATATATTCACATACATGCAAAATGATGTATGTCTCAATTGTTGTTTCTCACGGCAAACATTTGGAACCCGTGTAAATATCATCAGAAAGAAGCTGATTAAATAATGTATCTACATAATGTATTATTATGCATAAAAAATAATAAGAGAGCTCTCTATATCATGATATGACTAGATCTCAAAGAGCTAGTAAAGGAAAAAAAGATGCTTTTAGTACATTAAGTACAGTGGGTATAGTATGCTAACAATTATATAGAAATGACAAGGAGGGAAAATATGTGCTTATTTGCATATATATGCATAAATATGTCTGGAAAAATAAATAAATTAATAGTAGCTGCTGCCTACGGAGAAAGGCACTGGATGGCTGGACAATGGAAGGGAAAGGGAGACTTCTTACTATATACCCTATATATTTTGTTGAAATCAATACATGTAATATAAATAGAATACCTATTTAAGTATTCAAACAAAAACGGAAAGATTATAAATTAAACAGGAAAAATATTATGTAGCTTGACCAGGGTCATCAACCAAGTCAGTAATGATGCCGTTACCGCCAGTAGAAGGTCTCTGCAGAACCTTCATTATTTCTGAGGTAGACAAGACCATGTCATTCTAGAACCATGGCATTCCATGTGACCTAAGGAGCAAGATGAGAGACTGATTTCTGAATTCAGGTAGAATATGAAGAGAAGTCTTCAGTGATCTAGAACAGAGCTAAGTTTACATTGTCTCCAAGTTAAGATTTAGATTTACTTTAAGTCATAGGTGAGGATTCTTTAGAAGTCCTTGCAGAAAACCTGGTCCAGTCTCAGAAACCCTAAAAGTAGGGTTGCCAAATTTAACAAATCAAACTACCTGAGAACTCCCAGCTAAAATTTGAATTTTCGATAAACAATGAATAATTAAAAATTAAGAAGGTTTTTAAAATACGTTTTAATTTTTAATTATTTGCTGATATTCACATTTAACTAGATGTCCCATGTTACTTCAAAATCCTCCTCTAAGGAACTCCCTTAGAGGCCACGTGGCAGTCACAGGCTAGCAGGTGAGGACAAATAGGCCCATGCAGATGTGGATATGACCACCATCACTCTCCCTTTCATAGACACTGAACATGCCCTTCTGATAGAAAAGAATAGAAAGCCGAACAGGTTTGTGTGGTAAAGCATTGCTTTGCCCCAGCAGGGCAAAGACAAAGGCACAGGGCTTCAAGTTAAAGTAAGTCCCTAAGGTCACTTCTGGCCATGGAATTCCCTGAAGATCATGTGTGGAATGCTCTAGAAGAGGTTTGGAATGGGGGCAGGGAGTTTCGGACAACATAGAGAAATATTCTCCCAGCCCAGGTAATAAACATATTCCCTTCCCCAAATACCGTTAAAGATGTTTAAAAAAAAAAAAAAAAAACTTAAAAAAAAAAAACCTTTAAGCTGACCTCCTGCCAAAGTACACATCAATTATACAGCTTCAGTCAGGCGGATGCTCGAGGAAAGGGGGATAATGTTACACCCAGCTGGGCACTTTGTAGTTAGCACAAATGTAATATAAAGCACAGCAGAGTTCGTCAAGTGTCTGTCTGGATTTTCAGTTTTCATTAGTGCTATAATTAAAACCACATTTTCAGCTCTATTACCTGTAACAAGAAAGGAATGAGAAATGAGGTTGTCAAGGTCAGGCTTTTCCAGCTATTTATACTGAGTATCTGCAGGCCACAAGTTGTTGAATTTGGTGTAAACCAGAGAGACGGCTGAATGTCGCACAAGGACCCATCCTGTGTGGCTTGAAGGGCATGCTTATGAGGTCACTTCCTGTGGCCACGGACATTCACATCTGTGAATGGCAGAAGGACCCTGAAGATGGGCAGTCAAGACAATCCACTTTCAGCCACAGAGACCAGCCACAGAAGGGATTTCTCACCCATTAAGACCCAACTGATCACACATCCTGAAATGGCCACAAAGGCAGTCCTCAGACACTCTTGCTGAGGACAAGAATCTTAAAAATCTAAAGGCCATCTTCTTGTGCAAAAGAGAGCTGGATGGGAATGAAATGTTAAACCTCTCTTCCAGCACTCTCCAGCCCACACACACTTCACAGAGGCCTCACTATGTGCAGCAAATTGTCGGCCTGGCCTTCAAAACACATCTAGAACCTGCCATCTTCTCACTGCATCTGGTCCACAGCACCACCATCTCTCCCCTGAAATCTGGCCAAGCCTCCATGTGCCTGCCTCAGCCTCCCTGCTATGGTATGAATGTTTGTGTACCCCCAAATTCACATGGTGGAATGCTAACCCTCAAGGTGATGGTATTAGAAGGTGGGGCCCTGGGAAGGTAATTAGGTCATGAAAGCAGAATCCTTACCAAAGGATTAGGGACTTTATAAAAGATGCCCCAGAGAGCTCCCTCACCCCTTCTACTATGTGAAAATACAATAAGATGTCAGCCCTTCATGAACTAGAAAGCACTTATCACCAGACACCAAATCTCGGACCTCCTAACCTCGACAACTCTGAGACATTTCTGTTGTTTATCAACCACCCAGTCTATCATATTTTGTTCTAGTAATGCAAATGGACTGACATGCCCCCCACCCTGGCACACACACATACTCCATAGTTCTCTCAAATAAAGAGCCAGATCATATCACTCCTCCGCACAAAACCCCCTGGTGGTTTCCAGCTCTCTCAGAGTAGAACCTGCCACCCTCACGGTGGTCTTCAAGGCCCCCAACCCTCTGGCCTACTGTTACTTCTCTAACCACATCTCCCATTACTCGTCCTCTCTCGCTTCATTCTAGGCACACTACTCCTTCCTCAGGGCCTTTGCACTTGCTATCCCTTCTGCCAGGAATTCTCTTCTCCTGTGATCTGTATGATATGATCTATATATTTAATCTATTTCCTTATTAAAAAGCACCTTTTCTTCCAACAAGGCCTTCCTTTACCACTCTACTTCATAATGCAAACCACCAGCACCCCACCCATTGCCAACCATAGTATTTCCTATCTCTCTTTTCACTTTTATTTTTCTCCATGGCACTTAACACCATCTGATATTTTTTACTTATTTTCTTTAAATACCTGTCTCTCATCACTTCCCAAAATGTAAATTTCTTGAGAACAGCAATTTTTGTCTATGTTTGTTCACCACTGTATCCACAGCATTTAAAAAGAGCCTGGCACATAATAAACACTCAACAAATGTTTGTTGAATGAATGAATGAATGAATGATCCACAGGTCACATAGAACAGAATAGAGAGCCCAGAAATAAAGCCATGCTCATACAGTCAATTAATCTATGACAAAGGAGACAAGAGTACACAATGAGGAAAAGACAGTCTCTTTGATAAATGGTGCCAGGAAATCTGGACAGCTACATGCAAAAGAATGAAACTGGACTCATTTCTCACACCATACACAAAAATAAATTCAAAATGGATTAAAGACCTAAATGTGAGACATGAAACCATAAAAATCCTAGAAGAAAACATTAGCAGTTACTCCTTTGCTATCAGCCATTCTAGGCACATTTTTCCTAGATAAGTCTCCTGAGGCAAGGGAAACAAAAGCAAAATTAAACTATTGGGACTACACCAAACTAAAAAGCTTTGACAGTGAAGGAAACCATCAGTAAAATGAGAAGGCAACCTACTAAATGCAAGAAGATATTTGCAAATGATATCTCCAACAAAGGGTGAACATCCAAGCTTGCACAACTCAACACCAAAAAAAAAGGAGTTTAACTCAAAAATGGGCAGAGGACCTGAATAGACATTTTTCCAAAGAAGAAGTACAGATGGCCAACAGACACATGAAAAGATGCTCAACATCACTAATCAGGGAAACACAAATCAAAACCACAATGAGATAGCACCTTACACCTGTCAGAATGACTAAAATCAAAAAGACAAGAAATAACAAGTGTTGTTGAGAATGTGGCGAAAAAGAAAAGCTCCTGCACTGGTGGTGGGAACTCAAATTTTGGCAGCCACTGTGGAAAACAGTATGGAGGTTCCTCAAAACATTAAAACTAGAATTACCATAATATCCAGTAATTCTACTACCGGGTATTTACCCAAAGAAAATGAGAACACTAATGTGAAAAGAGATATGCATCCCAGTGTTTCCTGCAGCATTATTGACAATAACTAAGATATGGAAGCAATCCAAGTGTCTACTGAAGGATGAGTGAATAAAGATGTGGTGTTAAAAAAAAAGATGCGACTAGACAGATAGGTAGATGTAAACACACGTGCGCATGCACACATACACACACACACACACAAGGGAATATTATTGAGCCATTAAAAAGAATGAGATCTTGCCATCTGCAACAACAGTGGCTGGACCTAGAGGATATAATGTTAAGTGAAGTAAGTCAGACAAAGACAAATACCATATGATCTCACTCATATGTGAAACTTAAACAAAACAAAACAAAAAAAAGGAGACAAAAGAACAGATTCAAATACAGAGAACAATCTGGTGGTTGCCAGAGGAAATGTGGGTGGGAGGATGGGTGAAATAGATAAGGGAAATAAAGAGTACACTTATCGTGATGAGCACTAAGTAATGTATAGAATTGTTGAATCATTTTATTGTCCACCTGCAACTAATATAACACTGTATGTTAATTACACTTCAATTTAAAAAAAAAAAGTGATCCAGAGGTAACTCAAGTCAACACCAACTAGGCTTTCTTTGGGTGAGTGATCCATAGGTCCTTGAGGCCCATCCAGCAAGAAAGTGCAGGGACCTTCTGCTCATGGAACCTCCAATCCACTGATGGGTCTCAGGCAAGTGCTTGTTCTCTGGGTAAACCTTAAAATGACTGAGACACATCCTTACCCACTGGGACCACCCTTGGAGAACCAATTGGTAGTACTTACAGTAGAGGGTAGCTGTACTCCCCTCACTATGTAGGAGGTGGAACATTCTCCAATACTGACCCCCATGCATTCCAGCCCAGGCCCTGGGTAGGTTGAACCCAAGCACCAGGTACCCAGCTTTGATGGTTAATTGTATGAGCCCACCTTGTCTGGGCTCACATTATTCTGGATTTTCTGTGGGGGTGTTTTTGGATGAGATTAGCATTTAAACTGGTGAACTTTAAAGCCGATTTCCCTCCCTAATCTGGGTAGGCATGATTCAATCAGTCAAAGGCCTGACTAGACCAGAAGGCTGACCTCCCTTGAGCAAGAGAATTTTTCAACAGACAGCTTTCAAACTTGAACTCCAGCTTTCTAGCCCACCTTGCAGATTTTATTTTTAAAAAGAATAAATTTTTTCATTTATGGAGTGTGTGTGTGTCCTATTGGTCCTGTTTCTTTGGAGATCCTTGACTAATACACCACCTAAGCCATTCAGTGGCATTTCTCCTGAGGATCTATCTTCCTCAAGGAAAACACCTTCTTCTGAGTGCCAACTCCTCTGGATGCATGAGCTGCTGTCACTGACAGGAATTCTTCCTTTCATCCACACACAAATGTTGACATAGCCCCTAGATATGCCAAAGGACACTAACTGGTCACTTCCCAGTGACCAGCCCAAAGGACAGCAAAGAATCCCAGGTAACAAAGACTCCTCCTCTGTTGCTATGCTAAGAACGGCAAGAAAAATCTATTTATTTATGATGTCGTGGTTGTGCAGAATCTTAACAGCCGATATTGCATGCTAATATTACACCAGCACTTTGAGCAAGCAAAACCTATGAAGCTGAATAGAGAGTGAAGGGGTTAAGAAAGTGGCCTGGAAGCTGACTGCCAGGACTCAAGTACCTCCTATGCCACAAACCAGATGAGTAAAATGTGTCCTTTCCCTAAGCCTCATTGCTCCCATCTTCAAAATGGGATGATAATAGTAGTGCCTATCCCATCAGGCTGTAAGAAGACCATTGAAATAAGTGTAAAAGATGGATGTAGCACACACATCCCCATGCTCGGCACATGGCCCATGTTCCCTGAGTGTTACTATTATTATTGCCATGGCACAATCCCAGCCCTTAAAGAGTTTTCTAGAAGCCCAACATCGCATTTGGTTAAATGGGATTAAATCAGTTATGACTCTGTGGGTTGCAAGTAAGAACTGAAAATACTTGGGGAAGACCTGGAGCCCAAAAATCTGTTACTGGAAATGTAATGAATGGGAAGATGATGCACATAAATGTGGAAACTTTGAATTGGAAGAGCTCTTCGAGGTCATCCTGTCCAGCAACCCCGGAACCCCAGTGATTCACTCCCCCCTATTGAGGCTGAGCTCACGTCATTGCTAGGCAGACTGATTTGGAAAGAAACTCTACAAGTTATTCATGGAGTGTGAGGATAAACAATACTCAAGTAAACAAACAAATGCACATGTGCCAGGAAGGAAACATACAGGATACTTTAATGGTTCAGAGGAAGTGAGTGTGAAATGTCCAGAATAGACAAATCCACCGAGACGGAAGGTAGATTAGGGAATGCCAGGGACTGGAAGGAATGGGGGTGTGGAATGACTTCATAATGGTATGGGGTTTCTTTTTAGGGTAATGAAAATGTTCTGAGGTTGCATTGTGGTGATGACTACACAATCTTCTGAATATACTAAAACCTACTGAAGTTTATACTTTAAAATGGTGATGTCTGTACCATGTAAAATGTCATCATGTGCATCCTAACACAATTTAAATTTTTCTAATTAAAAAAAAAAAACTGGGCAGCCCCAGTGGCTCAGCGGTTTAGTTCCACCTTCCGCCTGGGGTGTAATCCTGGAGACCCAGGATCGAGTCCCACGTCAGGCTCCCTGCATGGAGCCTGCTTCTCCCTCTGCCTGTGTCTCTGCCTCTCTCTCTCTGTGTCTGTCATGAATAAATAAATAAAATCTTTAAAAAAAAAAAAAAAAAAGCTAGAGGTGGGGAGGCCTATTTTAGAGCGGACTGACAAAGAAGAAAATCTCTCTGAGGAATCTGTGTGAAGCAAGGGACTGAGAAGTGGAAAGGACTGGCTCCGGAAGACGTGAGGACAGGCTCACTGAGTAGATGCAGGAGCAAATGCAGAGGGTACTGAGCGTGGACCAGCTTGGCACCTTGGATAAACTGTTTCAAGTTTAGCCTGGACACAGGGAGGGAAGTGAGAGAGAAAGACAAGGCTGATGGTGGGGAGAGGCTATTCACTAAAAGCCTTGGTAGACACAGTTAAGAAGTGGGGTTCACTCTAAATAAGATCAAAAACCACTGAAGGCTTTTATGCTGAGGGCTACCCTCTTCCATTTGCCATTTTTGAAAAACTACTGTGTCTCCCCACACACACAGCGTCAGTTACTAGTGGAAGGACCTATGCAAGGTATAAAACCTAAAAGAGGTTTGTTCTCACTGGGTGGAGCTTGTGCACTTCTTTTTTTAGCTTGTGCACTTCTAACAAAACCGCCACCAAAGGATACAAATTAGAAGATGAGTTTATTTATAAAAAAATATTATAAAAGGTAATACGAAAACAATACGATTTAGTGTCTATTCCCAAATGCACCTTATCTTCTTTCCCATAAAAGCTAGTAAGAAAAGGATCTTCTCTACCCACCACCTGGCTCCTTTTTCTAGGGCTGATGGTGGTGCTATTATTAAGACACGCGCGCCCTCTACAGCTATGAGCCTAGATTGCTCCCTACTGCCAAATTAAGCCTGGAAACAGATATTTTTTATTAATTGTGTGACTGAAAAATTACCATCCCCAAGCTATGCCACCCACAAGATAGATCCTCTAACACTTTCCCGAAAACTAGAGAATATAAAAAGGAAGTGAAATCGGCAGTTTTCATGGGTAATTATAATGTAAACACAGATTCACCTGTCTACCCTTTTGGGTAATATGCTCTCCCTCCATCGGCCAAATGGAGAGAGTGTGTGTGGTGTGTGTGCACGTGTGTGCACGTGTATGTACACTTCTACACATATATCCTCACTCTAATAGTCTGTCTCATTATGTAATTGCAAGGATACAATATGTGTTTATTTTTAATTTTTTTAAGATTTTATTCATTTATTCATGAGTGACACAGAGAGAGAGAGAGGGCCAAAGACACAGGCAGAGGGAGAAGCAGGCTCCCTGTGGGGAGCCCAAGGCGGGACTCCATCCGACGACCCCGAGATCACACCCTGAGCCAAAAGCAGATGCTCAACCACTGAGCCACCCAGGGGCCCAGAATATGTGTTTAAATGATCATCCTCTGTTCATCAAAATACTTGATTTCAAGTCAGTGAAAAATATTTGCCTTCAAACAATAGAGCAACAAGGTAAGGGACTGGTTTTTACGACCAGTGACAATGGCAGGAGGCCAGGGCGAAGAACTAGAATCAAGCTGCCAAACAATGGTATGGACATCCAGGACAGAGGCCTCAAGTGCAGAAGTGGAAAGATGAATGCAAGCATGAAAACCTGGTGTGAGGCAATTTAAAAAAGAATCTCCTAGGGAGGGATCAAAGAAGAATATGCAGAGAGACACACCCAATGCAATAGCAGGAGAGGAGAGGGGGAAAGACTGCATGTCCAGGAGATTAATGCTGTTCAACCAGAGCTGAGCAGCCTGGAAAATGAGAAAGTGCAATATGCGAAATGCATGGTCTCCTTCCCAACACTCTTAGGCAGGTCTATTTGGGAAGGAAAGATGTACTGGGCATCTGGGCACAGCATGTGAGTTCAGAACCCGTCTCCTTCTAAAACTTCCAGGCCACCTTAATTTCCAAGAACAGGGACATATCCCTGAGAGCCGCAAGAGGCACAGGCGAGGGGGTAGCAAAACAGATTCCATTCCGCAATTCTGCTTTGCACTGACTAACATGGCCATTAAAAAATGAAATCTGTTCACTAGACAAAATATAGTCAAACATTCCTGCGCGCTCCATCCTTTACACAGATTTAAATATTGGCCTGTCTTCTCTGTGTTTGTTTTGGTTCCCTCAGCCCACATTGAAGTCCACGGGCTCTTTCACTCACTCATCATCCCGCCTCCCGCTGCTTCGGCCGAGAATGAAGTAATAACTCAGCAAGCTGTTTGGGGCTTCCCAGCAGCCCGGCTGCACAGTGCCGCGTTCCGGCCAGGCAAGCCCGTGGCCTCGAACCCCACAGCCCAGCAAGCCCCGGGAGGGCCCTGCTCACACTGGCTCTCCTGCCTAAGTGAAGGCAGCCTGGGAAGCCACCTGAGGAGCAGCACTTAGAAGGCACGGCAATTTCTCCTCACTGGTTCTCGCTTACGTTTTCTCAGGAAGCTGGACTGTTTGTGGCCTACACTCCAATCACACAGTGGTGAGGGGTCCAGAAACAGCTTAAAAGAGAAAGTGTAGAGGCACCTGGCTGGCTCAGTGGTTAAGCGTCTGCCTTTGGCTCAGGGCATGATCCCGGGGTCCTGGGATCAAGTCCCGCATCAGGTTCCCTGCAGGGAGCCTGCTTCTCCCTCTGCCTATGTCTCTGCTTCTCTGTGTCTCTCATGAAAAAATACATAATTTTTTTTAAGTACAATTACATCTCAATAAAGCTGTGGAGGCTAAGGGCAAGGCAACTCTCACGTAGAGGCTGGTTAATAGACTGTTTAAAAGTAAACTACTGATTTTCTTTCCCAGAGAGCAACCTGCTGTGGCCTTTCAAAGTCTCCTTTTGTGGCCTTGCCTTTTGCTTCTGTCTGCCCTGTAAGAGCTTGCCCGAGTCCCACTGTTTGGTTTATTATCCAGCTCATCCTTCTCCCTTGGCACCTGGTATCAATGCTCACCATAGGATGTGCCTGTACTCAGAACTCTCCAGAATCAAAAGGTTTCCAAGTACTTCACTGTAATAATTTAGTCAGGAACGAATTTTTAAACATTATGAAAATGTATTTGGAAGAAAAAGCAATCTTATGCCCCCTATTAAAACAGAAAGAAGCAGCATCTGAAATCTTGATGGTACTAGTCCAAATCAATGAAATACAACCTTAATTATCAAATAAGGTTCTTTTTTTTTTTTTTTAATTTTTTTTAAATTTTTTTATTTATTTATGATAGTCACAGAGAGAGAGAGAGAGAGGCAGAGACACAGGCGGAGGAAGAAGCAGGCTCCATGCACCGGGAGCCCGACGTGGGACCCGATCCCGGGTCTCCAGGACCGCGCCCCGGGCCAAAGGCAGGCGCCAAACCGCTGCGCCACCCAGGGATCCCTCAAATAAGGTTCTAATGAAAGCTCTGTGGGGCCCTCAAGCCTAGTGATTTCCTGGAGAAGACTTGATATCAAAGAAAAAGCTTTTCCCCAATGTAATGTAGATTTTCTTTTCTTTTCTTTTCTTTTTTTTTTTTTTTTTAGTGGACTTGATGTTCATTGTTTATTTAGTTTTGGTGCTGGAAAATCAGACCAGGTACTCTGCTCTTTTCATGGGACTCAGTTTTGGACTTTAACATAATGAGCACAAGAGAAGAGGACCTGAAAAAAATGAAGAAGAAGAAGAAGAAGAAGAAGAAGAAGAAGAAGAAGAAGAAGAAGAAGAGGAGGAGGAGGAGGAGGAGGAGGAGGAGGAGGAGGAGGAGGAGGACCTGGATTGCCTGGAAATAGTGAAGAACAGAAGAGCAGGAAGTTCAGGGGAATGGCTACCACCAGTATGGAGAAGGCAGCCAGTGGCCTGAAAACCAATCCAACCATAACTGGTTGGCTGCAAGCCAATAGCACAAAATCATAACCGACGTCAGTAGACACTAACCATAACTATAAAACTATGAAGTATGAAAGCAATAATATGGTTAACAATCCTAAAAATGTTAGGATGGGCAAAGTAAGAATGAGCAAGGGAGCCACAAGGAAACTTACATCATATATTTTGGCTACTGATTCTTAGCAATACCACTAATAATGATATGCTTTTATAAAATTGACACACCTTTTAAACAAAATATTTTTACATGTAATATGTAGAGAAAAATGGAGAAGAAGAGTCATAGGAAGACTGCATACTGTGGGTAAATTGATAAAGGTAAGCTTATAAAGGCACAAACCTGAGAGCAAGATCCAAGTGACTTCCCAGATTCGAAGACCCTAGAAGTCACACCTAAAACAAGCATCCGGCCTTGTTGCTCCTGTCATCTTAATTCACTTAGCATACAGTCAATACTTACTGATAAATTCCACTTTCACAACAACAGGAAGGACTATCGGAAGTTTGGTGATGCCTTAAATTGAAAGCTCCAAAGGGCAGGAACTCTAATTTCCTGGCTCACTTGCACAACAGCACAGAGCCGTGATAGGTGAGGGTTTCAAGCAAGGTCTTTATTTTCCTATCACTCTGTTATCTCTATGTGTTTGCTTGATATAGACATATGTATGTATTTTGCAGATAACAAGAGCTAACATTTATGGTTTGCTGTGTGCCAGGCACCCTCCTAAATGCTGTATGCAACCTCAAACTAACTTCATGAAGGAGGTGCTATGATTGCCCCTCTCTTGCCAGAGGAAGAGACAGACACAGAGAGACCAGTCAGTCTAATACTCACATTCTCTATCTCAAGCTCCCATTCCATGTGTTGGCAGAAATTACACTCCTAATTCCAAGTACATTAAGTCATTCCAAGTTTAAAATCAGTTCTGCAGTTTTTCCTCCTCTTCCTTTTCCCTTAGTGGTTTCCAAGCTCCGTGGGCTCCGGCAGCCTTATGACACCTGGAGAAGGCATCTCATCCCTTGTTGCCATCATCTGTCCCACACTGGCTTCTGCTGAGATGCTCAGCCCTGGCTAGCCCTTGGCTCTGATGGATGACCCTCCAGGCCAACATTTGCGGAGGGGACTGAATTCCCATCTGGTCTCCAGCCACACAATACATATATTCTCACCACGGCTGGTCTCCCTACCAAGAGACCCCTTCAGGCCCACCTGCTCTTGCTCTGCCTCTTGGCTAACTGCCAAGTCCTTCTCAATATGAAACTGTCTGCTCTCCCATGGCTCATTCAGCCAGGAAACCAGGCAGGCCATTGAGGCCCTCCCTGTGTTGACACATTCCACAGCCTTATCTACACTTCTTAGGGGACATCTCACCAGTGCAGTAGGGAAGCTCCAGAGTCTGCCTTGCTTTCCCAGACCCCACTTTGAACACAATCACAAGTTCCCTCTGTCCTCATATCCCCTTTCATAGCTGAACATCCCGGTATGCTACCCCTCCCCCAACCATGCTCTCCAAGGAGGGGGTAGGGAGCAACAGCGCTCCTTTCTCCAGGAAGGCAACAGTATCTAAAGCATCTAACCATCTCCCCCTCCCAGCTCATAGTTTTCCACTTCTGTGGCTCATGGGGAAAAAACTGACTCCTTAACTATTCTTCACAATGGAATATTATTACTCAGCCATTAGAAACAACAAATACCCACCATTTGCTTCAACGTGGATGGAACTGGAGGGTATTATGCTGAGTGCAGTAAGTCAATCGGAGAAGGACAGTGTATGTTCTCATTCATTTGGGGAATATAAATAATAGTGAAAGGGAATATAAAGGAAGGGAGAAGAAATGTGTGGGAAATATCAGGAAGGGAGACAGAACATAAAGACTCCTAACTCTGGGAAACAAACTAGGGGTGGTGGAAGGGGAGGAGGGCGGGGGGTAGGGGGGAATGGGTGATGGGCACTGAGGGGGACGCTTGACGGGATGAGCACTGGGTGTTTTTCTGTATGTTGGTAAATTGAACACCAATAAAAATTAATTTATTAAAAAAAAAATCCTTTCTGACACCAAAAAAAAAAAAAAAACTATTCTTCACAAATCTTACTTATGCCCATAAAATGGTTTTTGAATTTAGAGTGAAGGGTCAGACACTTGTGTTCTCTACTTTCACACCAGCCACCTTTCCTTAAAGCAACAGTGACTAATGTCACATGCCCATGCTCTGGGCTCGGCCTCCACATTAAAATGAGGAAATTCAATGAAGCATAGGGGAGGAGAGTATGTACGCACAAGTTATGAACCAAAATACCATGCCTCCACATAACCTCTGGGAGAAAAGTTCAACCAGTGATAGAGACTTTTGAAGGCACCCATAACCTCTAAAAAAAAAAAAGATCAAAACATCTTATTGGGGTAGACCTAGTGGCTCAGCAGTTTAGCACCGCCTTCAGCTCAGGGCGTGATCCTGGAGACCCGGGATGGAGTCCCACATTGGACTCCCTGCATGGAGCCTGCTTCTCCCTCTGCCTGCATCTCTGACTCTCTCTGTGTCTCTCATGAATAAATAAATAAATAAATCTTTTTTTTTTTTTTAAATCTCATTGAACTAGAAAGGCTACAGGTCATATGATTTCATTTATCTGACATCCTTGCCAAGGCAAAACTAGAGAGACCAACAGATCGTATCCATACAATGGAATATTACTCAGCCACAAAAAGGAATGAAGTACTGATGTGTGCCACAAACAGCATGAACAGCCAAAACATTATGCTGAGTGAAAGAAGCCAGACACAAAAGGTCATATGATATATGATCTCATCTATAGTAACCATTCAGAATAGATAAAGCCACAGAAATAGAATGTAGAATGATGGGTGCCAGAGGATCAGGGTAGGAAAGAATGGGAGAGAAGACTATAAGGAGTTTTGCTTTGGAGTAACAGAAATGTTTTGGCACAAACAGAAGTGATGGCTGCACAATATTACAAGTATACTAAAATGCCACTGAATTATTCATTTTAAAATAGTTAATATGACATTATAAACTTCACCTCAATAAATGATTTTAAAAAAAAATCAGTGGTTGGGGCACCTGGGTAGCTCAGTGGTTGTATGTCTGCCTTCAGCTCAGGTCATCATCTCAGGGTCTTGAGATGGAGTCCCACATCAGGCTCACCTCAGGGAACCTGCCTCTCCCTCTGCCTGTGTCTCTTCCTCTCTTTCTATGTCTCTCATGAATAAATAAAATCTTTTAAAAATAAATATTAAAAAATAAAAAGATCAGTGGTCAAGTGGGAGACCTGACTATAAAGGGGCACAGGGATATTTGAGGGGGAAAATCAAATTGTTCTGTAGCTTGAGCATGGGGGTGGTTACACAACTGCCTACATTTGTCAAGACTTGCGGGCCCATATACTAAAAAGGGCATGTTTCACTGTTTATAAAATAGCTTGATTTTTTATTGGGGAAAGAGAGCTCTCCAACATCTAGAAACTAAATAAATATCGTTGACTAAAATCCACCACAGATTATTTTGCTAGAGAATGAGTGCTCCATAGAAAGGACCATAGGAAATATTATCTGCAATTCCATGCTAATGAAATGCCCTTGCTACTATTATAGGATGGAATTTATACTGACAGCTTTTCATCATTTATACTGGCAACTTTTGGCACTGAGAGAGACTTTGGTGGATATGAGCTTGTTAGAGAACTTAACTAAGACTTTTTTGATAAATATGTAAATACATCAGTAATATATAATTCGGTGAAGGAAACAGCACAGAACTCCAAGGTCAATTGTAGCACAACAGGTTAAACTATTCTCAACATAGTAATTCCAAGCATATTTTATTTTTTTAAGATTTTATTTATTCATGAGAGACACAGAGAGAGAGGCAGAGACATAGGCAGAGGGAGAAACAGGCTCCCTGCAAGGAGCCCAATGCAGGACTCGATTCCAGGACCCCGGTATCGTGACCTAAGCCAAAGGCAGACACTCAACCACTGAGCCATTCAGACATCCCTCCAAGCATGTTTTATTTCCTTCCAAGGTGTTCTGGCTACCCATCACTGTGTTAACAAACCACTCCAAAATGTAATTGGCTTGAAATGTAATTTTATTATTATGACATAATCCTGTGGGTTGAATGGGCTCTGCTGGGCAGATCTCACTCTGGGGCATTATGCAGTTGGAGTGCAAAGTTGGCTACGACTTCAATATGAAGGCTCGATTGGGCTGGGTGTCCAATATGCCTACCCTCATGCTGGCAGTTGATGCTAGCTATTGTCTTGAAGCTCAACAGGAGTCTATATGTGGCCTACATGAGGGATCTCCATGCCTCTCCACACAGCAGAGCAGCTGGGTTGCCAGAGAGATTGAAAAAAGAGTAAGCACTCCAAAAAACTCAGATGGAAGCAGTAAGATCTCTTCTGACCCAGCCCCAGAAATCATACAGTGTACCTTCCACCTTATTTTATTTGTCAAAAAGCAAGTCACATGACCAGCCCAAATTCAAGGGAAGGGAACTACACAAGGTCATGGATATTGAGGGGCATGTTCACTGGCAGCCATGTTTGGGGACTGGCTTCCAAAAGAGGCACCAGTACCATAATATCAAGTATGAGGATTTTGGAATGATATTAAGTTTTCAACTATAAAATGACATTTTGGCATTTCTTGATAAAAATTAAAGTGAGTGTCAACTTTAGAAAGTACACATCTAGTTTTTTCAGCAAAGTTCTATTAAATGCCTACTCTGACCAATCACTGTGCTAGGCCTGGAGGATGCATGGATATATCTGGCATGGAAACTGTCTCACTGCAGTTTAAGGTCTAGAGATTGCATTATGGAAACAAACAGAAAACAAAAACTAAACAAGTTCCACAGAACCTGTTGGAGGGCAAAGGAAAGTGAGTTGGTTATCCCTAAAGTGGAGTGAAGGAATAGCAAGAAGTGCTTTGGAGAGAAGGGACTTAGGAGAGGAGTCTTGACAAATCAGGATAAACTCCAAACTCCTTAGCATTTATCTGGGAGAAGGGTGGGTGGGGTGGAAGGAGTATGAGGAGAAAGAAGGGCATTCCAAAAACAGCAAGCCAGCAAAGACAAAGGTGAGGAGGCATACCACATGTTTAGGGCACTGGAAGCAGTTCCATGTGGCTCAGATGCAGAATTCAGGGGGAGTTCTAGACACAGGCATCAATCTTGCACAATCTTACACAGATGTGTTTAATTTAGTCCACAGATGATGTGTTTTTCTTTTTCACTTTCATAATGAACTACCACACAATGTTTTTTAATTTTTTTAAATTAGTTTCCAACATTTAATAAACAAAGTTTAACATAAAAAGCAGCTTCTTATGAAAAAAAAGCCTTTAATTTGGCTGGACTGGGCCCAAATTCCCACCCAGCAACAACAGGCTGGAGCCAAAGAATGTCCCCTTTAGATGGGTTTATGAACTCTCCAATTTGCAACACCCACATCTGGTCCCCACCATTCCCTCCACTGTGTTTGAGTCTGAACCCCTCAACTAGAAAGCTAAAATGCATAGTTTTTGCAGGGGGGGAGGGCAATTAATATTTTTGCTATGCCCAAGGTTTGAACCTCATCCTCTCTAAGTGGGGAACAAGGAAAAGGTATTCAATAGGGAAGTGACATGATCCCTCAAAATGATCCCTCTGGCTTCATCAAAAGATTCATATGGAAAATGCACTGAAGAAATGTATGAGCAAAAGCCAGTAAGCAGGTGGGAAACTCTTTCAATATTCCAGGTGAGAACTGATAAAGTCTGATTGAAGCAGTGGGATAGAAAGAAGGCCCAAACAAACAGTACTAAGGATGAAAAGGCAATACCTGGTCACCAAGTGGGGGTAAGAGGAAAGAGCTAGAATGATGCTCAGGTGTGGGGCTACAGTGATAGAGAAAGAGCAAGTTTGAGAAAGAGACCATAATTCCAGCCTTATATGTGTTGAGATTTACTGTGAGGGCCATCAAGGTGGAAGGCAGTTGTGGACATGGGTCCGGAACACAGAAGAGAGGGAAAGGCCAGAGGTGGAGATTAGGAATTCAGCTTATTGGCAGTTGAAGCCACAGGATCAATAAGACAGCCCAGAGAGAGGACGGGGAGTTAGAAGATAGCCAAAGAAAGGACCCTGAGGAATGTTTCCAGGACAGAGAAGGAGGAATCAGAGAAGAAAAGCTAGGAGAGCCCACTTCTTGAAAACTAAGGGAAGAAGGAATTTCTTTTCTTTTTTTAAGATTTTTTAAATTTATTCATGAAAGACTCAGAGAGGCAGAGACACAGGCAGAGGGAGAAGCAGGCTCCCTGAACCGATACAGAACTTGATCTCAGGACCCCAGGATGATGACTGAGCCCAAGGTAAATGCTCAACCACTGAGCCACCAAGGTGCGCTGGGAAGAAGGAATTTCAAGAGTGGATCAGTTATTAGAATCAAAAACCACAGAGGGATTACCTGAAGTGTTCACTATGTGTGACAGGTGGATGTCATCAGGAGGTGATCTTCACAGAGTGTACGAGAAGAACGCCAGAGATACAGGTCAGAGTCCTGAGTGTGGTTGACATGGAAGATAATACTTAGTCAAGCAAAAGACACAGTGTTGTGTTTAGGATTCATGAATAAAAATCAGAAAGTAAAAAAAAAAAAATCAGAAAGTACTATTTAAGGGATCCTACCTTTAAAGGAGAAATTAGAATTGTTCCCTTTAATCCTGGAGGAGTTTATAAGGTCTTTTTAAACCTTTTTCAAGAATGAGCCTTAAGAAAGATTAGTGAACGTCCTACTGGTTCATTTACATCAATAATCTGGTTCACTTTAAGAACCAACATTTAGGGCTTCCTGGTGGCTCAGTTGGTTAAGCAACTGCCTTTGGCTCAGATCCTGATCACAGGATCCTGGGATGGAGTCCCTCATCAGGATCCTTGCTCAACGGGGAGCCTGCTTTTCCCTCTTCCTGCCATTCCCCTTGCTTGTGCTCGCTTGCTCTCTCTCGGATAAATAAATAAAATCTCTAAAAAAAAAAATCATTTATTTTCACCTGGTCAGTCCACCAACCTTAACTCCAATAGATGGGATCTAAATGAGTATTTTTCTTGGATAAGGAATGAGTTTTACATTAAGAGAGATTGTTCTTGTATTTTTCTTTTCTTTTTTTAAAGATTTATTTATTCATTTGTGATAGACACAGAGAGAGGCAGAGATACAGGAGGAGGGAGAAGCAAGCTCCCTGCAGGGAGCCAGACCTGGGACTCAATCCCGGGACTCCAGGATCGCGCCCCGGACCAAAGGCAGGCACTAAACTGCTGAGCCACCCAGAGATCCCCGTATTTTTCTTTTATTGTCAAGACATTTCACCAACAGAAAGTCCCATGATAACAAAATGCAATTCGATTTGGGATTTGTGCGCTTATCCTACGACATCTAGCTAGCAAGGAAGAATAAAATCTGCCATTTTATTCTTAAAAGAGAGGCATTTCCTCATTTTATATTTTCCTTCTGAAAGAAATTTTTCTTGTTTAGTTTTGCAAAGTATAAGAGGATAAAAAAGAAGTGAGAAAGTAGAATCTCTTTCTATTGAATGAACAATTGGGCTGTGACGGTAAAGGTGATATGGAGCTATTTGTGAGGGGTTGGAAGTTATTGCAGTGGTGGTGGTGGTGGTGGTGGTGGTGGTGGTGGTATGTGTGTATGTTTGTGTGTGTGTGTGTTTGATATTGGAGAAACTTGAGATCTTCTGTGGACTCTGAAGAAGCCAGCAATGAGAAGCAGGCAAAAGAGAGGAAATCAGTAATGCTGCATGATTCCACAGAGGAAGGGGATTTGTCTCATATAGAAGGATCTGCCTTGGGGATCCCTGGGTAGCTCAGTGGTTTGGGGCCTGCCTTTGGCCCAAGGCATGATCCTAGAATCCTGGAATCCTGGGATCGAGTCCCACGTCGGGCTCCCCGCAGGAGCCTGCTTCTGCCTGTGTCTCTGCCTCTCTCTGTGTGTCTCTTGTGAATAAATAAATAAAATATTTAAAAGAAGAAGAAGAAGAAGAAGAAGGATCTGCCTTGTATATATATATGCCTTGTTCCAACTGGGGGAAAAGAGGTGAGCACTGTCATGGCCACATCATGTTATAGGTACAGACAAATTTCCCTTTTAAATAGGCCAGGCCATAAGCTGAGCCAGGGAAAAGGGCCCTCTTCTTGAGCAGGATGAGAAAGGGTAGGAGAGAGAGACAGACAGGAATAAGTGAAAAGCCTGGCACATGCACACAAAGCCCCATTCGGGCGCCATATTGACTTTCAATTTGCCCCATTTAGTAGAGAAATGCCTGTAACTGCCTCCTGCCTAATTGAATATAAACAAAGCAAGAAAAGTAAGAGAATAAGAAATGGACAATATGATATTTACTGTGCAATGAAGAGGCTGGGCTTATAATTAATTATATATTAACTCATTATTTTTTCAACAGATAATTACTGAGTGGCTCATAACAGCCAGATATGGGTCTAGATACCATTAACGATCACTAACAAAAAAGATAAAAATTCTTGCCTCATAGAATGCATATTCTAGTTCTCCCATATATGTCAGGATAGCCCTTGCTCACGTTCTGGAAAAGTGTTTGATTTTTCTTCTATAGCTTCCACAGAACATGCCAGGCAACAGCCTCTATTCCTAATAAAGGGCTGGAGTACAAAGAACTATGAATCAGGTACAACTGAGGATAGGCTGGCTAATACTCATTCAAATAAAATCGGAAGGACATTTCAAAAAAGAATGCCATTACTTCGTTTGGAATTGGGCCAGGCCTCCAGACTTCACAGAAATAATTAGTGTTTTCTAATAATCCATCTGACACATTATGTTCCAAATGTGATTTTCTGATTAAGGCACTAGCCATGAAACTACTTCTGGATAAGCAGCAGACAGTAAAATCCATGCAAGGTCCCCCAGGTGTTTGCTGCGGAAGCTGAAAGGGGCAAAGGATGTAGCCATATCCTTTCTGGTCAAATTTCAGGATAAACAGATTTGAAGGACAGAACTGTAATCAGGATTTGGCCACCTTGGGAAGGAACGTGGTGTTTGAACAACATCCTTCCCAGACTGAAAGCCGCTCAGACATGGATCGTCATTCCAGGCATTTGGCATGCTGGTTTATACTAGCAGCCAAGTGCATAATTGCCAGGAACTGGCCAAATCCACGGAGACACCAGTCACTTCTGAATGCTGAAAAATGTTTGTAATATACCGTAATAAATGTAAGTCTGACTCATTTAATCAGATCGGAGTCCTACCGTGGGGATTTCTGTACAGGAGAGAGATCTTTACTGAAACTACTTTACTCTACTGCCACCTTCCATTCCAGGAAGAACAGAACTATTATCTGGTCGGCCTTGCCAATTTCTGTTTTATATTTTAGGTCATTAATATGGATGCTTATAACATACATGTTTCCAACTCATTCTGAATTCATTTCAGTATGAAGTGATGAAAATAACGCTTTCTCCTTATTTTAGATTGTATTGAAAATGAAAGACAGTGATTTGAGAGTATCAGACTCTTCTTCATTCCTGACCAATTTCTCAGAGTAGTTTCCCCAAAACCAATGAACTGAGATAGGGAAAAGATTCCAGTTGCTCTTGGGACACCTGGGTGGCTCAGCCGTTGAGCATCTGCCTTCGGCTCAGGGTGTGATCCTGGAGACCTGGGATCAAGTCCCACATCAGGCTCCCTGCATGGAGCCTGCTTCTCCCTCGGCCTATATGTCTGCCTTGCTCTGTGTGTCTCTCATGAATAAATAAATAAAATTTTTTAAAAAGAGATTCCAGTTGCTCTTGCTGGTGAGAACTCACCATCTGGTTCAAGGCCTTTCTGCACTTGAAGCAATTTTGAGATGGATGTATAGCTCAGCTTCAGGAGCTGGCCAAACTTTCTCCTAATATGAAGATGGGAAATCAAATTAGCTGTTCCAGGTCTCTTCCCCAGCTACTTTTATATAGAGCCTTGAATCAAAATATCAGAAATCCTATTCTTCCCAAAGATTGATCCAGCCCCAAGATAACCGATTTATACCAAACAAACTCCCTGGGAAATTCTCTGAGCCCAGGGGTCAATTTTCAAGTGGCAATTTCATTTCATATGCTACCAATGAGGAGATTGTAATTCAGGTTAGATGATGGGGTAATTCATCCAAGGTCACACAGGTAACTGCAGAACTAAGACTTAAATTCAGGGCTTTTGACTTCAATGGCCTGGCCCTTTCTGTTAGAGCACCAGGCCTTCCTGGTGCGAACCTAGCAGGCAAGTGTGACAAGAGGTTACAAAGAGCAGAGTGCACTACTAGGGACAATAGGCCTGGCACAGGGTAGGACGGTGGGAAAAGCTGGCAGAGGACAGCAGGACTCGGGTGACTGAGGGTCAGGAGCCAGAGTCCAGTTCCAGAGCACTCCATGGGATGGAAGAAATGGCAAGAGATAATCAGGGCCCCTACTCAGAGTTCAAATATGAACAAAAGAGAAATTGTCTCAATAACACAGCAGAAGCCTGATTAGGAAATCCTGGCACATAAGGGCATGCTGGGTGGGCCTATTACCCCAAGTATTAACCTCCAACTGAGTTTCAGAGCACTCTACTCCAGCTCTGGGAAAAGAAGAAACCATCTGGGACCAGAACAGAGACCAGCCTGTAGGTGGAGCCAAGTGGCTGCCAGTGGCAGGGCAGACAGGAAGAGCCGGGGGGCAGTGAACCAGGCAGGTCACAGCCATGGGAACATCAGCCTTTAGGGTTCAGAATTCTCTTCTACACAGTCTATTTCTTGGCTGCTCTAAAATGTGCTGTTGATTCTGCTTTATCTTAGAAAGACTTCCTTAAAATGGCTTGAGAGAGGGTGACCACATAATTTACCATCCAAACCCAGAAACTTTTGAAAATGAATGAGGGAGCTGTTAATAACTACGCCAGTACAACAGTCATAAGCCAGGGCTAACCCAGGCCGACCCAGACGTGTGGTCACCCCAGCTTGTGACCAAGCACTCAGGACTCAGACATGCCTGGGCACAGCTGGTGGCGGGTGAGATAATCTTGACAGGACTGTTGACAGGAGAGCAGAGAACTCCTGGGACATAATTCATCCTAAAGGAAGAGAAAGTCAAAGTACACAAATTGGGCTTCATGACATCAAGACAGGGCCAGAGGGGAGGGATGATTCCCTAGTCCGGAAGTGTTGGCCACACCCAACATCCTGTGACTATGGCTTTAAAAAGCCAGTGCAATTAAAAAGAGCTGTTTTATTAAAATTTCCATAGAACGAAGATGCAAGCAAGGTTTAGTGAAATTCTGTGCCAGCAATTTCAGCAGCAGCGACAGAGAAGGGCACTGTAGTTGGGTGGGATGGCAGTGGAAAGTCACAGCACCTTCGGTGGACGTCAGCATGGCTGCTGCTCCAGGCTTAGGCAGTGACCAGACACATTACCCCAGCAACCACGAGCAGGAGAGCCAAAGACAGTGGGTGCCTTACTCTTATATCTCAGAGCATATGGAGGGTCATCCATGAGGGCTCGCTGAACTATCATGAGGAATACAAAGGGGCTGCAGTTTCACGTAGCAGATGAAGGAAGAACCAGAGGAATATAATTTCATAACGAATGATTCCTATGACTTACTTTAGCCCCAAGCTGGCGATGCCTTGGAAACTTAATATTTCCGCAACCATCACAGGAGGAGCTCATTGATGTCTAAATTTGAGAACCTTCATCATTTGGATCCACTCAATTCATATCAATAGTTTCATAGTCTAAAGTAGCCTTATACTCTCAAAATATGTATGTTGCAATGATACAAACATTTCTAAAATAATGCAGAAAATATGTGTACATAGTAATTAACACATAATACAGAAGAATTCCAAAAATTATGAACTTTTGCTACCATTTAAAGAACAGCATCTACTGATCCTATTATCCAACTGATCAGTCTTAGCCTTTCAAAGATTTGAAATTAGATACTGTTTTGAAATAAAATGACTCATTCATCCAACTGCTAAAATGAAAAAGACGGGCAATACCAAATGTTGGCAAAGATGTCGAGCTAGAATTTTGACATGGTGCCAGTGGGAGTGTGAATAGGTATAACCTTTTTGGAAAACTGTTTGGCACTATGGACTAAGAATAAACAAACATACTTCCACTCCTAGTATATGCCCAACAGCAATGTATACCTATGTTTACCAAAAAACACGGAAAGAATGTTTATAGCAGCATTTTTTATCATAGCCCAGCACTGGAAACTACCCAATATCAACAGTGGATAGGATAAATAAATCGTAGTATATTCATACAGTGGAATACTGCCATGAGAATGAACAAATATAACCACAGACAACAGTATGAATGAATCTCACAAACATCAAGTTGAACAAAAAAAGCGAGACACAAAATATTCCATTTGTATACAATTTACAAGCAAGTGAAATTAATCAATACTGTCACAAGTCCAAAGGAGCTGCTAATGTTCCATTTCTTGATCCGGGTGCTTTGGGAGCTTATCATTTGTCACTGTTAATCAAACTAGTTCGTAAGTTCAGTCATATTTGAGGAAGAGTATTATGTTCTACCTCAGGATGGAGCATGGCAAAGTCACATTGCAGAAGAGCATGTGGGCTAAGTGAAATTGTTATATCCATTCCAATTATAAAATATGGTACCTTTTAAACTTTAAACAATATGTTAAATAGTTTTTATAACCCACTCTAATTGTCTAGTGCAAATTAGAACTCAGCATCATTCTGGGGTAAAACAGAAACCTTAGGAAGGTAGAGATGAAAATAAGAGCACCAGCAACTAGAGGACACGAAACGAGAAAGGATGCTCCAGTTTGCATCATGTGTCTCCCCTGACCTGATAACTGTGACCACAAGAATAGGGTACATTTATGGGGCAGTCTCAGTCACCTGCTCAACAAGATCATGTGAAATGAAAAAGGGGCAATTCTCCAAAGGGAAAAGCAATGGGAAAACCACATATGCCTACTGCCATGTCATACACTGTTTCTGACTGTCATCATCACAAGAGAAATTCTTAAACTTGGCATATCAAGAATGAAGAAGTATGTTCTCTGAAGTTGCATTTAACTCTAAGGTTCCAGTGTTCTCTCCCCAAACACACTTGTCAAATCCATTATCATTAATACTAAAATATCTTGGGCAGCCCCGGTGGCGCAGCGGTTTAGTGCCGCCTGCAGCCTGGGGTGTGATCCTGGAGACCCAGGTTCGAGTCCCATGTCGGGCTCCCTGCATGGAGCCTGCCTCTCCCTCTGCCTGCGTCTCTGCCTCTCTGCCTGCCTCTCTCTCTCTCTGCCTCTGAATAAATTAAAAATAATAATAATAATACTAAAATATCTTTAAAATACGGATCTAGTTGTAAAGCATACACCCAAGTGGGACTACCAATAGTAACCATGTTTCACTTCTCTTTGAGTATCTTTCAAAATACTCATCTGTCTATGGACGTGTGTTAACACTTTTCCTTCTGGTAGTTTGGATAAATCTCCCACGTTGTGTTGACCACATACATTCCTGTTAACAGCTGTGAAGTCATACACTAAAAAATTAACTGGGGACTGCAGTTGTAGCAGGCTGAACTCAAGCCCCCCCTCCTCCTCTCAGGGAAGAATCTTGGGGATTAGAGAGAAAATAGGTTACTGTGATGCCATTTAGCCAGACAGCTCAGCAAAAAGCCTTGCTATTTTATGTGGGACCCTCCATAAGAAAGGGACCACACCAAGCAGAGAACATCTTTTTGCATAATAAGGCTAGGACTCCTATTTTGCAAGAAGTAGACTTAAAATCATGGTATTAGAACAATACACATTTCCCTCATAGACTATATACTAGGGGTGAGCATTTTCTGTAAAGGGCCAGACAGTAAATATCTTAGGATCTGCAGGCCACACAGCCCCTGGTGCAGTTACTCAGCCCGGTAGTGCAAAATTATACAGGCAATACTTATACAGTTGAGTGTAGCTGTATTCCAACAAAACTTTACAAAAACAGGCCTGTGGGATTTGGTCCATTGGCCGCAGTTTGCTAACCCTGGGACTAGACAAAAACAAACAAAAAACTACATCATAGAAGTGAGATGTGTTTGTCTTTAGGCAAAGACAAAGCCTGACAGCCCTGCTGATGGAGAGAGCAGGAGCTGAAATGCTCCCAGTTTACCCTCAGCCCTCCACTCCCTTTCTACCATGAGACTACAGCTCATCGTCCCCACTCCGCAGAATCAGCAGGAGCTAGAACAGATTGATTCTGTGTTCACATCCAGCTGAGCCCAGAGGTGGCAGAAATTATACAATACTCAAAGGAGCTGGGACGTCATTCATTCTGAGGAGGAAGGTATGTTCTGAGGAAATGGAAGAGAGAGACCCCTGATGCTGAAGTTTAAAGAGATCTGTGAAGACAATGTTGGCAAAAGGGGAAAGAAGGTGAAAGTTAAAGAATGAGAAAGAATTGAATATCTACCACAGAGGACTTACCTGGAGCCCAGGTCTCAATCTTTCTTTAAACCCTTTCTTGAATCCTTTAGAAAAGAAGCTCCTAAGCCTCCCACAAGTCCCTGCTTTACTTCCTACCACTCTCTACCTCATTCAGTTTCTCCCAAACTGGCCTCCTTGCTGTTCCTTGAACAATCTAACACATTCCTACCTCAGGGCCTTTGCACCTCCTTACATTTTAGACAGACTAATATTCAAATGGTTCACTCTCTTTTCATTTGGATGCCTCAAATGACATTTACTCAAAGATGCCTTCCTTGACTTTTCTATCTAGAATAGTATCTTCATCAGGCTCTATTTTAATTTTTCTTCACAGCAATATTACTACCTAATTCTCTTCCCCAATAGCAAGTGAGCCCCATAAAGGTGGAGACTTTGGTTAATTCACTCGAGTTCACTCCCAGCATCTTGAATAGTACCTCAGACACAAGTGGTGCTCAATAAATATTTTCTGAATCAATCAACCAATCAATAAATCAAGTCCAACATGTCTATGCTGCCTAATTTTATATGTCAACTTAGCTGGGCTATTGCACCCAGATATTTGGTCAAACATTATTTTGGATGTTTCTGTGAAGGTGCTTTTGGATGAGATTAATATTTAAATTGGTGGACTCTGAGTGAAGCAGACTGCCCTCTATAATATGGGTGGGCCCCATTCAATCAGTTGAAGGTTTGAATAGAACAAAGGACAAGAGAGCATTCTGCAGCAGTCTGCCTTTGGACTTCATCTGCAAAATCTGCTAGCCCCGGTTCTAAAGCAGACTGCCTTTGAACTGCAACTGCAACTCCTTCCTGACTCTCCAGCCCCTTAGGCTCCCGGTCAGACTTTGTGGACTTGCCAAACTTACACAACTGGGAGAACCGCTTCCTTAAAATAAATCTCTTTATTTGATTGTTTCTCTGGAAAACCCTAATACAGACCCAAAGTCAAATTATGCTATCTTCTTTACTAAAGAATTTCCCCTAATAGCTCTATACCCACGGGTTTTCACAACATGAGTCAGGGAGCTGATGTTCCCACATATTCTGCAGATCTGCAGGTAGTATTGCTCATGATGAGTTCCTACCCCATGGACAGCTAACTGGGGACCGGAGAATCGGGCAGAGGGTAATCAAACACAGTTTTTAAAGAATATAGCCGATTATGTAAAAACACGAGCACTTAAAACCATCTGGAGACTTCCTTTCGCACAATACCATTGCATTCACATTTAGTGAACAGGAAAGTGGATCTACGACCTAACCTGTCTAGATCCTCGAATGGTAAATAAAATACCAAACATACAAGCTATGTTTATATTCTGGATTTTTAGTCGCGTCCATCGTATATTTATATGACCAGATATGACCGCAGGTATAAAGTTTATGGGAGTGTGGAGCGTTTTCATGAGATGCTCCAGGACAGTGCTTCCCCCTGTGCCCTTGAAATTTCAAAATTTTAAGAAACAAAATTCCCTACCCTGGTGCCCCTCTGGAATCCTGTCACGAGAAAGTAAGGCTTTCCAGCGACCCCAAAATGTTGGGGCTGCCTTCAGATGCTTTCTGGGCTCCCGGCTTCCCGCCGTCCCGCCGCTCCCCACGGGCCGCAGGAGGGCGCCCTCCCAGCCAATCAACGCTCAGCAGGACCCTCCTCCCGCGCGTCTTTCAAAGGCCCCAAAAAACCAATGGGCGGTTAAAGGCGGCGCCAGGGCGCTCGGGGGCGGAGGAAGACACAGGGTCGGGGTCTGATTGGTTCCCGGAAGACGCCGCGCCCCGCCCCACGGAAGGCTGCACCAATGAGCTGAGCGAAGAGGCGGGCTGGGCGCGGGGCAGCGGCCGCGGAGCGGGGGCCGGGGGAGCCAGGCGGCCGCGGCTCACGACTTGGGGCGGCCCGCGATGAAGCCGGTGAGTCGGGCCGAGGCGTGGACGAGCGATGCCACTGAGACGGAAGCGGCCCCGAGGCCAGCTCTTGGGCCTGGGGCCAGTCCAGGCCTGGTCGTGGCCGGACTCGCGCTGTAACCGTCCTGGGTCGGGGAGGTGGCGCTTCCCCGGAGCGGGGAGAGCGCTGACGGAGCAGGAACAGGGTCGGTGGTGGTCAAGGGGAGGACGGACAGCCGCTGTGCACCTGTTGCGCACAGGCCGGGGACTGCCGCCCGAGGAGTCTCCTAGGCCCCCCGGCAGCCCTGCCAGGGAGGGCTGAATCCCGTTTTACGGAAGAAACGGAGGCATGGAGAGCTCAGGTGTCTCGATGCGTCAGTCTGCCCGATACCCAGCCCCAAGGGATGCCCGAGGATGCCCCGCTGGCGAGCGGTCCTCACCGCACACGGGGAGAACTTCGCAGAAGACCATTGCCCACCCCCGATTGTGGGTGCGTCGCCATCCCCCGGGGCCAACTGGCACTGCGTCCCTTCCTGGGTTCGGAATCCCTGGGCCTGGGGGAGCGGAGACGTCTCACCGTGTTTAGGATCTGTGAGCCTGGCTGGAAGAGCCTGAGTAAAGAAGCCACACTGAAAATCTTGGATCATCAAAACTGATTTAAAGAAAAAGGAAAAAACCAGACGCAAGATGCTGAGGCTCCCTGACTCAATCGCCTGCCGCCAGGGTTGACAACCTATTGAATATTAAAGGGCCTTCATTTGAGCTGATAGTAATAATTATCCAAAGCAATTCACATCCTTAGCCTAAATGGCTCTGTAATGTGATCTTGTAGTAACAGACAAGACCATTATAGAATATAGCTTCAGAGCTAGAACATTAGCTGGTTACCCCTGCTAATCCCCACGTTTCCATGTGGAGGAGCATCAGCTGTCCTTCACTCCTGGCCTCTTTCTCCGCCTGTTCCCAGAAGGGACAGAGAGATCTGATCCCCCCAGTTTCGGAGGAGCTGAATACAAGTAGCTGAACCCTTTCTTCTCTCTGCAGAGAGAGTATTCTCTGCAACACAGGAGCCCTGGGTTACCCATTGCTTCCCATGACTGGATGGATAAGTCCAATTCTGGAGTGAAGAACTGACTGGCCACTTGACCACAGCTTTAAAGCCACACCTTCCCTTTGATACTCAGCAGTGAAATTAACATATTGATCTCCATTTGCCTCTCCACTGTTTTATCTCTCAGTAGGTTCCAACCAGGAAGTAAAAAGAAAGATGTATATTTTATTGGTCCTATAAAATAACTATCAGTCATGTAGAAATTACGCCTACAGGATTGAGTTCCAACTCCTTAGATCATTACACAAAGTCCATCTCAGTCTCTCTAGTCCAATGACTCACAAAGTTGAGGGCATGATCTCCTGTCTGTCCTCTCCCCATCAACCAAGCTGCTGGGCTGTTGGGCTTATTTTTTGAGAAATGGGGTAGGTAAACTACTTCTCTGGCTTCATCTCCCCTGCTCTGATATCACAGTTCCTGAAAACAAAACCTTTCTCCTTTTGCCTTTATTGCCTTAATTTCTTCCCTATCTGCCTAAAAACCTCCTGCTCATCCCTCAAAATCCAGCTAATGTCTCTCCTCTGAAGCGTTCTCCAGCTCTCTAAGCAGTCACTCCCTTCCCGACTCTAAAAATGTAGTTTATGCTTCCATTTTAGCACTTTCTTTTTTTATAACCTATGCACACATTTCTCCAACTCTACTGAAGCTATTTATTTTATGGATCTTTGCATCTTCAGAGCTTGGCAAATGAAGGTGTTCAAGAAATGTTTGTGAATGAATGAATAGATCTCCTCACTTTATGGTTGTGAAAAACTGAGACCCAGAATAAACTGAAGTTGCTTGTCTGAGATTATACAGTAAATGGCAGAGCCAAGACCAGAATCCTGGTTTGTTCCCAATCCAACTCTCTTTCCACTGCAGAGCACTGTAATTATTAATAGGACAGTAAGAATCAATAATTTATTATTGATAATGCTGATCATTCTGATATTCCAGATTGAATAAATTGCACATATGCATTTAGTGTGTGTTTAAGCGAGAATCAGCTTATATGTAAATATTCTTCTTTACATTTATTTAACATAACTGATTTCTTTTGAAGCCTAGTTCATTGCAAACAAGTGAGTTTGACTCATCAGACGAAGAGCCTGTTGAAGATGAACAGACTCCAATTCAGATATCCTGGTAGGTTAACACTTCTGATCAATGATGACCTAATTATTTGTTGTGTACATCATAACGTATGTAGATCCATAGTCTGTGTATTGAAAATATTTATTGATTCTCTTCTGCTGATTGTGTAATTCTAATCTTTAAGGGATCCTCTAACCCTATTATTTACTATCTATGATAGAATAAGGCTCTCTTTTGGGGAGATGCAGGCAGAGAAGGAAGTCATTCTTTATGTTAGAAAACCATATAGAGAGAAATAAGTAAGGAGTTGAGATAGGATCAGACTATCTCCTATTAGGACCAAAACCTATTTATTCTTTTATGACAAAAGAATAATTTACCAAACATAGGATGAGATATTTAATTGTTTATCATTTAGTCAAATCCTAGAACTACTTGCCACAATAATGTATCTATTAGCTGACCCTGCTTAAGATAAAAGCCACATTACTATAGATATAAGAGCAAAAAGAAATGTTTCTATACAGATTCAATTTCCAAATCTTGACAGTGACTTGTTACACCAGAATCTCTACAACAATCAATGCTTTCCCTTATCCCTGTAAATGTAATAATCTCTAAGAAAACCCCATTCCCAACTATAGGAAGGGGAAAAGAGTATGTTATCCCTGCCATCAAATAGCAATTACCTTTCCTTTCTCCTTATACCCCTCTTTAAAACTCAAAAACTCATCTAATTCCCAAAGTCATATGGTATTTATATGATGCCCTCTGTTTTCCTCTAAACTCCTCTTTGGCTTCTACCTGCTTTTTGTCCCTGAGTCCTGCAAACTGAGAATATGATTTCTTGAAATTATTTTATCTTAACCAAAATCTATTACAACAAAGAATGACCTGTGGTTTTTATCATATGATATTATATCTGCTTAAGGAAGTCCTACAAAGAAATCTTAAAATAGTAATATAGAATGAATCCTGGGGATAAAATCATCAGAAGGTCATTTTCTGGCTTATTCCCCAAGATAAATACAAACCATTTCCGATAACATACCACAGGGTAACTTCAGTATGCTTTATACTAGCCGTAGGCAATCTAGGCATTATTATTTTTAGGGTAAATTTCAATTACCAGAGGTGCCTGGGTGGCTCAGTTGGTTAAGCGTCCAACTCTTGATTTCAGAGATCATGAGATGAGTTGGGCTCCACACTTAGTGGGAGTCTGCTTGTCCCTCTCCCTACCAACCCACCCCACCCCACCTCCACTCGTGTGCTCTTGCACACACACTCTCTTTCTCTCTCTCAAATAAACAAATCTTTTTTTCTTTTAAGATTTTATTTATTGATTCATGAGAGACACAGAGAGAGAGGCAGGGACATAGACAGAGGGAGAAAGTAGGCTCCCTGCAGGGAACCTGATGTGGAACTCGATCTCAGGACCCCTGGAGATTGCCCTGAGCCCAAGGCATATGCTCAACCACTGAGCCACCGAGGCATCCCAAATGAAAGAAAAGAAAAAGAAAAAGAAAAAAGAAAAGAAAAAAAAGAAAAGGAAGGAAGGAAGGAAATTAAATTGTGACATGTGACAAAGCAAATGATAAGTCCCTGTTTTAAAACTTCCAATCTGGAGATCCCTGGATGCCTCAGTGGTTTGGCGCCTGCCTTCGGCCCAGGGAGTGATCTTGGAGTCCCAGGATCGAGTCCCACATCGGGCTCCCTGCATGGAGCCTGCTTCTCCCTCTGCCTGTGTCTCTGCCTCTCTCTCTCTCTCTCTCTCTCTCATGAATAAATAAATAAATTCTTTAAAAATAAATAAAACTTCCAATCTTTCTGGTCCTTTTTGTGAACAACATATTGATACTTGCATATGCATTTTTGTTTTGTGACTATGATAAAACTTTAAAACACCCTTGTTCAGTGCCAAGCACAGATTTGTTAAATTGAATTTCCATTTATAACTTAAAAACTGAACTAAACTTCAAGTTTTATTCTTTTCAGGCTACCCCTGTCACAAGTGAATTGTTCTCAGTTTCTTGGTTTATGTGCTCTTCCAGGTAGGTAAGACTACAGTTGGCTTCCTATTGATATACTTAGGATAATTTTTTTTTTTTTTTGTCAGTTAATAAATCACTGTACTGAGCAATACAAGAATTTCACAGATCATCACCCTGGGGAACTCAGTAGTGGAAGCCCTTGTGTGGGCTCTAGTTAAAAAGCCACAGATCACTCTTCAGCCCATCCAAACTCATTCACAATTCTGCATTTCTGGTTTACCTACCTTAATAAAACATAAACACTGAGATACAGGGTGAGGCTGAGGACAACTGGCAGGTACTTGTTACAGAGACGATACAGAATAAAGAATCTTTGGATTAGGAGTTCCTTAGCTGGGGTTCTAGGAATCCCTACAATTATATTCCTAAGAATATAAGAAATTGAAATCCACATTCAAAATGAAATTGAAACATAAATGATCATACAGGTATGACCTTATAAAGTAGCTGTGTATGTGTTTAAATATATTTGTTATATGTGACCAAACACTGACTTTTTCACTTGCCTTATTACTGCTTGTAGGTTGTAAATTTAAAAATGTTAGAAGAAATATCCAAAAAGATACAGGTAGGTATAACATGAAACAACCATATTAATAGCTTTTCCTAATAACAGTGAAAATCTCGTTGTCAAAAAGAACAATGTTAGTCTCTGTTCAGCATACCAAATGAATGTTTGTTATTTCATAGTTTCAAACTATAGACTTACTCTACTATGCAAAGATGTCTTTGCGAAGGGCACAGAGAACTAACTCCTTGTTTACTAAACATAGCATTGCCTTTCACTGATTGTTGTAGTTATACATAGAAATTCCATTTGAGTTTAAAATGTCTAAGTTGGAGGGTGGTAAATACATTAATAGAAAACTGCCATTTCACTGCCCAGATCTTTGAGCATACTATCCTTTCCAGACTTGATTGTGATCCTAGAAATTAAGCCTGAGCTGAGAACCCAGAAGGAATGGTGAAATTGAACATCCTGGGTAGAAAATTTAGAGAGCCAACATCTAGGTGGGAAAGATTAAGTAGGGTTTGATTTTCACAAGCTCAAGGATGCTTATACCACTGTAGCCTCAAGTCTAATAATCCCAAAATATCCTAATATCCCACCCCATTTTGAAATTTACATATTGCACGGTGCTAAAAAACTTGGATTTTCAAAACATTGTACCTTGGTTGGCCTGGAATATCTCAAAGCTAACAGTCCTACCTATGTCCTTATAATACACCAAAATAAATATAAATAAATTAATATACACATGCGCGCACACACACACACACACACACACATCTTGATTCTGACCATTATAAATTTTTTAAACCCTAAATTTTTTTCCTGCTTGTTTTGGAATATCAATTTATTAATTTGCTTTCTCTAATTTATTCCTTACCTACCAAAAAAGACTTACAGCGGCTAATAGATTAGTTGAGTCTTACAGTATTTGTAAAGATTCTCTGATTTAGAGATACCTGCCATGATAGGAAGTTTTCATTTGGAGAACATTTAAGTCATAACCAAAATATAATGACAATCACTGGCTCAAGAACCAATCATGTACATTTTGGAAAACCCTATTCATTTAGTATTTTCTATAAAAAAGGTTTCCAGTATTTTGCCAAACCTTCTGTTTTCCAATGAGATCTTGAATCCAATGTATAAAAGACGACAATCTGATAGGAGAGACCTAGAATCTCCCTGCATCACCCCCCGTGGTTCCCTCCTCAGAGTCCTTTCAAGAAAAGTTTGAAAACCACTGTATAATAGAAATTATCCAATGTGTGCAAGAGGCAGATAGAAAATTACTTACTCTTAAAAATGGTTAAGTATGCTGACTTCAGGTTTAATGCTCTTAGAAGTACAAAAAATAATAGTATTATCTAAAGCAGCACTGTCCAACAGAAATATGATGGGAGCCAGAAATAGAAGCCTTGTATGTAACTTTATATTTTCTAGTTGCCATATTAAAAAAAGTAAAAACAGGTCAAATTAACTTGATATATTTTATTTAACCTAATATAGCCTACATAGTATCCTTCAATGGTCTTAATCATAAAACAAATTATTAATGAAATACAGGGGTTTTGTTCTTAATCTTTGAGAACAGATATGTATTTTACACTTACAGTACATCTCAATTTGGACTAGCCACATTTCAAGTATGTATCTGGAGGTTCATGATAAAAGGCGCTTAGTTAAATGTCCCCAGATTTAGAAGGCAGGGAGAGAGAGAGGAGGCTGAGATCAGCCCGAATTAGTTATTCATTTTGAACCTAATACTCTACAGTGAGTATCGCCATAAGAATGTTCCAGTGTATAGAATGGCCCATAGCACTACTGCTTGGTTCATATTAATTATACTGAAATTAGCTAAGTCACTTTATTCTATTTCCTAGAGACCTTGGCCATAAAATTAAATGCATGATGGTGTAACACAATATAAATAGAAAGGAGAACATGAGTTCAGGCACCATGGGTATACTGGAGTTTTTATATACAAGGCTTAGGATAAAACAAAACGGCAGAGTGAGGAAAGTGGCAAACATGGATTTTGTGAGAAGAAAATGGGGGGATAATGTGCTATTATTTCTTCACAAGGGCTTATTTTGAAATATTAGATGTTTTGAATTTTATTTTTAAAGTTGTACTGAAAATGGATTTTCTTCAAGAACAGCAATATAGTTGACTCATCTTAAAATTCAGTTAAAAGCATTTTGAATTAAGTCAGGCTTAATTTTAATCACCTTTTGGTTCACATGTTTTTAATTTCTATTTTGTGCTTAGTAGCTTGATTTTTACCCTACTTTGAAGACGAATCAATATTGCTTTAGATTATCAATAAGTATTTCAAATTTATAGATTATCATGTGTTATCTAGTTTGGCTTAAGAAATTTACCACCACATTCTCTGTCTTGATTGTATTAAATTTGTAACATTTTGTACATGTATCTTGGTCTATTGGCAGAAGAACTAAAAAGCTATGGTATACAAGACATATTTGTTTTCTGCACCAGAGGAGAACTGTCAAAATACAGAGTCCCAAACCTTTTGGACCTCTACCATCAGTACGGAATTATCACTCATCATCATCCAATCCCAGATGGAGGGACTCCTGACATAGCCAGCTGCTGTGAAATAATGGAGGAACTTGCAATCTGCCTTAAAAATGACCGAAAAACCTTAATACAGTACGTTTTTCTTTTCTCTGTACATGACATGAGGAGAATGGCATAGTCAGAATGATTTTTCTACCTATTCCATCCTTACTCAGTTATTGCCCACCTTATAGTTTGGTGTAAGGATTAAAAGGAGATAAGGCATGAAAAGTTCTAGCACAATGTCTGCTACAAGGCAAGCACTCAGATATTTGCTCTGCTACAAGGCAAGCACTCAGATATTTGCTATTGTTACTTTTGATGAGTAAGGACAATAAATGAGTAGATCTGAAAAGTTATAGAACAGGCTTACAGGCTTTTTTATTCTTTGCTTTTGCCTTAGACCTTTACTTATAATTTTGGGGACCCTCTTCCTCCCAAAAGGTAGGGTATCATTCTTATAATAGCCTTACTCATTGGTCAGCTTTTCAGTTGCTTAGTTGCTTCTAACAGCAAAAAAAAAAAAAAAAAAAAAAAATATTTTAAAAATTTGCAAAGGGATCATTCATAAGCTATGAGCAATCTTAAAAATATGAAATCTTAAATATATGAAGATTATATTTGATGATATGAATTTGCCACCAGAATGAAAGAGGGACTCTCATTGTTCGTCAATGGCTGTGCACAAGCTGCTGGTATGGAAGTTTAAAACAAAATAAAATGGGCCAAAGGGGGAAAAAAGGAGGAGAGAAGGGGAAAAAAAAAAAAAAGTAGCTTGGAGAAAGGAAAAAGGGAGTGACAATCAGCAGTAGACAGTAGCAGTACAAAGATGGGAAGTGCTGCTGTAGATAATACAGTAGATCTGCTCTGTCAGAAGTGAGACACACAGCAGAGGAGAGCCAGCCATAGGGAGCAAACTAGTCCTTCTCTGTGCTTCTTGTACTTTCTGTATCCTGATAAACTCCTTAATCCTTTCTGGAACAAGATAGAGTATTAAATAGTTTGATACCTCAAAAGCCCTAACGTCATTGCTTTGAACTAGAAAGTATGCAGACTATACCAAATAACCAGTTAATCTCGGGGCACCTAGGGAAAGGGCAAGCCCAGCCAAGCTGCTCTTCTTCAACCTAGAGCCCCAGGGCCTCATGCCAACAGTTCCCATTCTGAAGGCAAACCAAGTAGTACAAGGGTCTTTGGGGACACACACTGTGGCTGAACTAAACTCTAATGTACAGAGGGCTATAGCCTGGAGAATAGGGAATAAAGAACTAGAAAGCAGCCTACATTCTACAGTTTCCAACCTTCCTCTAGAGAAAAGCATAATCTGTGATTGTAAGCAATTACTAATTGCTTTGCTAATTATAACAGCATAATTCTAGGATAAAGTTGTCTATACTAAATTTTCTAATAGGTCTAAGTAAAATAGCATTAAATAATTACATGTAGCTCGTGAAAAATAATTTCCAATTTTTGGACCCATCTTTCAAATCCGTTCTGATTTTTTTTTTTTAATAAATCTTTGAAAGCAGACTTGACTGAAGTTTCCACAGCTCAAATTAGCTCAGATTAGTGAAATTTAACAAAGTCTACTGAAGCAGGTTCTAGCACACCAAATGCTGTCTGATTTTTGAACAGAATACAAACAGGATGGAAAGATGGTTGGAAAAAAAAAAGAAAAAAGAAAGAAAAATGGTCGGGCAGCCTTGCTTATGCAGAATGCTTCTGGCTCCCATAAAATTAAGCATCTGATGACTAGAAATTTCCATCGTACTAGAGCTTTCCACGATATCTTACAGTAACTAACATTGGGATAAAAATAATCTTCTATCCATTCTGCCATCTTTGAGTGCTCACATTGCTAGATGGCTCTAGGGTTTATCCCTCAAAAACTGAGTTTGTTGTCTACCAGCACTGTCTCGCTGATTCTCCCTCCGCATTTTTGTTCCTTTATAAAATCAGCAAACACTGCTTGCCTGCTGTACTATGCTGGTGTAAAAAGTACTACAAAGCTTAGAACAACAAAAACTTACTCTCCCCCACTTCTGAAGCTTGTTAAGTCCAAAATCAAGGTGTCAACAGGACCGTGTTCCCTCGGAGACTCTGATAGGACCCTTTCTTGCCTCTTCCTAGCTTCGGTAGTGGCCATCACTCGTTGGCATTCCTTGGCTCACAGCTGCATCACTCCAACCTCTGCCTCTGCCTCACATGATTCTCTCTGTGTTGCTGTGTCTTTTTGGGGTATTTCCTCTTGGAAGAACACCAGTCATACTGGATCAGGGCCCACCCCAGCGACCTCATCGTCATTTGATTACATCTGCCAAGACCCTACTTCCAGATAAGGTCATATTCACAGCATGAGGGATTAGGACTTCAACATATCTTTATGGGGATATGATTCAACCCACAATACCCATTATGTACCAAACACTATGAATACAAAGTATGCACCATGGGGCACAGTCCCCCATTCACGGAGCCCGGGCCAACAGCCCTGCCATGTGAGTGCAGAAAGACTCGCACAGGGAGTACACAAGGCAGCACAAAGGACATGGCTTCTGTGGGAGCACAAAGGCAGGTCAGAAAAGACAATTGGAGCTGGGTTTTGAAGGATGAGCAGGAATCAAAGGAAGAAGCATAAAGGTATAGGTATGAAGCAGTATTCATCCTGTAGAAAACCACTGATGTGTTCTGCCTCCTACCTTTCTGGGGTAAACCCTCATCTCTGAAAACAGCCCTATATTTGGGACACTTTGTAGAAAGCAACCTCATGAATACTCTGGGGGTCAGTACCTACTTGGCCCTCTGTCTCATATCCTCTCCCAAGACGCGTATCTGCTGCCTCATCTACAGGACACCGCAGCAATTCATGTTCCTGAGAAGTCATCAGCACCACGCTAGGCTCAGTAAACCCCCTAGGAAAGTTAGGAATCTCGTAAAACATTTTTTAAGCATCTCTGAAAGTAATTAGAATGAATGGTTTTGTGCTTTGAGGTTTCATCATGATTTTTTTTTCTGGAAAATCCAATTCTGCACAACTGCTGATTTCTTCAGAAGGCCAGACTAACATTCATTGACTTCTTACCCTGTGCTGAGCTCCATTGTAAGGCCTTTACAAACATTAGTTATCTCATTCGGTTCTAACCAGGATGCAGGTACTGTGGCTGTCACCATCTTACAGATAAAAAGGCTGAGGCCCAGAGAGGTTAAATAACTTCTTAGGTTCACACATGTCACACTGACAGATGTACCACTCAGCCCCAGGCAGCGGGGCTCCAGAACCCAGGCTCTCAACCTCTGTAACACGCCACCTCTGTATTCTTTTTAGATAAATGAAGAGTTGTCATACAGACTTGTTCCATAACCACTAAGGTTTTATGGAGACAGAGGAAAATAAACTGGCAGTTGGTCAAAATAATCTAGTTTCTATTTAGTAACATGTCCCTCTTTCTCATAGGTGGATCCCGGTATTTAAAAACATCAAAAAAGGCCCTATCTACATTGACAGTTAGAAGTGTTCAGAGTACCAACAAATAAATAAGCATGTTTGCTCTTGATTCATTTAAAAATATTTATTAACCTCTGCATGCCAGGCATTGTGCTAGTAGGCACTATTCAGTTTAGAAATAGAAGGCAGAAAAAGCAAGTCTTTAGTTCTAATTAGTGAGGTGGAAGGAAAATGTACAATATTCAAAACTGTGCTTCCCTTTCAGCTGTTATGGAGGACTTGGGAGATCTTGCCTTGGTAAGAAATGTATTTTCATTACTCAGTATTTTTTTTTTTATCCTCATAGTAGGTGAAAGTATCCTGTTTCTGGGCCGTATGCTCACCTTGTGTTAAAATGAGACAAAACACAATATAAGTCTGCTAAGACCTAAAGAATTATGTAAGGCCCTTAATTTGGTATTCTCTAGAAAGCCAGAGTGCAGAATGGGAGGTATTTTCAACATTGTTTTAAGGTTTCTGCAAAACATTATTTCTAAGTCTTAGCACCTGCATTCTTGCATTGTGTTGTGTTTTCTAATGTTTTCCCTATGCAGGTGTTATGATACTGACAGCAAATTCTAAATAATATCCATCATAAGTATGAAAACTGAAGTTAATTATAATTACTTCATGCAATTACTGTTCACTTTTTTTAAAAAATGTGTTAGAAAAAAAAAGTAGCTAACAAACTGCCATACTGGAGAAACAGTTATTCCTTTTAATTAATGTTGAACAGTATTAAAAACTTTTATGCTTCTAAGGACACTATCAAAATGAAGACAACTTACAGAGTGAAGAAAAATATTTGCAAACCATATATCTGATAAGGGACTTCCTAGAATATATAAGAACTCTTACAACTCAATAATAAAAAGAAAACCCAATTTAAAAATAGGCAAAGGATCTGAATGATATTTCTCCAAACAAAATATACTAATGACCACTAAGGACATGAAAAATGCCTAACATCATTAGTCATCAAGGAAATGCAAATCCAAACCACAATGAGATACCACTTGATATCCATTAGGATGCCCATTATCCAAAAAAATGGAAAATATGCATTGGGATGTGGACTTTCATACACTGCTGAAGAGAATGTAAAATGGTGCAGCTGCTCTGAAAAAAATCTGGCAGTACTTCTTCAAACAGTTAAACATAGAGTCACCACAGGACTCAGCAATTCCACCTCTAGTTATATATGCCCAAAACAAATGAAAACACAAAAACTTGTACGTGGACATTTATAGCAGCATTACTCACAATAGCCCAAAAAATGAAACTAACCCAATGCCCATCAACTGACAATGGATAAACAAAATGTATATCCATATGATGGAATATTATTTCTTTATAAGAAGGAATGAAGTAGTTACATGCCATAATAGGTGAGTCTTGAACACATTATGCAAAGAAGCCAATCCCAAAAGCCCACATATGATTGCACTTATATAAAATGTCTAGGTTAGGCAAACCCATAGAAAGTAGATTAGTGGTTGCTTAGGGCAGGTAATTGGGGGCAGGGAGATGACAATAGGAGACAGGATTTCTTTTTGAGGGGATGAAAATGTTCTAAAATCGACTACAGCGATGGCTGCACCAATCTGTGAATACACTAAAATCCACTGGATTGTGTACTTTAAACTAATGAATTATATGGTATATTAAAAAGAACTCAATAAAGCTGTTAAAAAGAATGAAGCCAGTTTAAACTTCAACCAACCATAATCATTTGAAATCATAATTTAACTGTCAAAAACACCTACTAAATGTCTTTTAATTCATTTTGCACACTGACACCAAAACTCCATCTTCTGCACCAGCGGAAATCTAATTAAATATACAATGCTGGGGCACCTGGGTGGCTCAGCGGTTGAGCATCCACCTTCAGCTCAGGGCGTGATCCCAGGGTCTCAGGATCGAGTCCCGCATCAGGCTCTACCCGCAGGGAGCCTGCTTCTCCCTCTGCCTATGTCTCTGCCTCTCTGTCTCTCATGAATATAAATAAAATCTTTAAAAAATAAAAAATAAATACACAATGCTCTACCCTATCATTATTTAATCATATACTATTTTCCTAACATGTTCCATTAGTAGCCGCTTGTCTCCTGCTCTACCTGTCGGACACAGTTTCACCACAGCAAGCCATCGACAGCCTGAGAGACCTGCGAGGGTCTGGAGCAATACAGACGATCAAGGTAAGGAGGCTGCCCATTCCTGTGTGCTCGCGGGCTGGGGGCAGTTACACAACAGTGGAATTCATCACCCAAAGGGCAGTGAAAACCCAAAGCACTCTATTATTCATGTATCACCTGTTCAGAATTTATCTTTAAATATAAACATGTTAAATTAATGTTATATTAATATTTATGTTAAATATAAACATACTGAAGAAATTCACGGTATTTCAAAGAAAATAATGAAAAATCTGAACTTTTCAAGTTTATTCTTGCCAGATCTACTATTGTTCAGTTTTTGCCCATTCAGTTCTTGGAATGAATTTCAAAATTTTACCAAATGAGATGACTACAATAAACTCAGTAGTTTCTTGGCCAGAAAGATCTAATAAAGATCCTATCATATCACCAAAAAAGTCAATGAAGACAGATGGATGACTAGAATACAAAAAAAAAAAAAAAAGAAAGAAAGAAAAACACCCCGCAAAACAATGCTAATTATCCTTTGCTGTGGATAACTCAAGTGACAGCTTACACATTTCCTCTCCGCTTAACACTTAAAAATCTCTGCAGTAGCAGTGCCCCAAGAATATTATTAGATATTAATGTTCCTGAAAGATTCTGCAGATTTCACTTTGTTTCTGGATTTGTAAACTTAATTTGTCTTCCTTTCCCAAGTGCCCTGTCTCAGCATTAGGACTCAATCACAGAATCAGGCACAAGAGTCCTGGCCTTTAGCAGCTTCCTGGACTCGAGTCCCTCTTCCCAGAGTCAGGGGTCTACCCAACAGTCATGAATGTGAATTATTAATAGTAACTGACAAATTCACCAACCAGCCTGATTCTCAGGGTTTAAATAAGATCATTCAAAACAATCCATAGAGGATCCACTTCACTGTACAGGTTCTGAAAACAGAGAATTCCCCTTCTTACCTCTTAAAATCAAATGATTCTTCAAATTCAAAATGTTTTCAGGTGTCTGAAACAAAACCAAATGGTCAAACATATCCACGTGTGTGCACGTTACATCTTTTATCCTGGAGACAATGAAGCCCACGTCATATGGGCTGTCAGTTGATCACCTCAGCACTCTGTAGCAAACAGGCTCTCCCATCTCCGTGCTGATACAGCTAGCAGTGCACAACGTTCACTTCCCAGTAATGATAAGAAATGAGATTATTGGCAGAATAAGAATATCCTCTGGGAAACTATTAAAACTGCAAATAAATTATTTAAAGCCTTTTTTCACTTATCTGTTAAGATTAGTGATTTTTTAAACATTGACTACTATGAACATTGTTCCAGATGGATTATGTCACCCCAAGAAGCAGAAATCTAGGGCTTCCATAAATTAAGAAATAGTTTCTTGAATATACCATTGTTAATTGCTATAGAAAGTACGCTCTCCTCCCTACTTAACCCCAGAGGTAAAATACACTAGCAAAAAGAAGGCCTTCATGTAATATTCTTAATTTTAATTTGCTCCTGCCAGGAAAGTGAGAAAGGATTTTTCAGATTTATAAAACATTCATGTGTACTAAATGCTACCTTCTGATTTTTAAAGCAATAGTTTTTCACACTATATGCAGCTTTACTGAAAGGTAAAAATTCTCATAATGCAAACACTTCCTTACTCAAAAGTTGTAGAACTTTTCTTAGCAATTATTTTTTTATTCATAATTGCTACTGGTATTGTGACTACTGTGCTAACTAGTTTTCTACAGTATATTTCAATGTATCTTTACTTTTTTCAGCAATATAATTATCTTCATGAGTTTCGGGACAAACTAGCTGCACATCTATCATCAAGAGATCCATTATCAAGATCTGTATCTAGATAAAGAATTTCAAATAACATATATATGACCATGTCTGAAATTTAAGCGCTATTTAACATAATCTTATTGAAATGAAACTTACTAGTGTTACCAACTTGAATGTAAATGTGTATGTGCAGATATTCCTAAAGCTTTTATTGACGAATCTGTTGTGTCTCTTATCTCTTATAGAAGATTGAAAAAATGTTATACAATTTCCTTTTTTAGAAATGCATTGGCTTCTCTGGTATATTTCACCTGGAAGTAATGCTGAAACAAGCATATGGAAAAATAGCTGACTGCCTATCTTTATTATTTACCACACTCTTACCTCATTTTACAACTTGTAACTACCGGGTGGAATATGCCATAGTAGTAAATATAAAAACTGGTAGGAGTACCCAAGCTAAAATCAAATAACTTTCACCCTCTATTCCTCCCACATTTTCTCCCATGTTTTTTTCTACTTCATAGACCTACAAAAGTGTGAGAGATCCTATGAGTTGTCTTGGTCACCTCCCACCCAATACTGGATCATCCCCAATAGGTGTTTATCCAGCATTTGCTACAACATTTTCAGATATGAGGAATCCACCGGGTCAGACAGCTGCTTTGTTTTTAGAGCATTCATGTTTTTGCCCTAGGGACTACACATTTAACCCCTCTTTCACATTTATGTTGGAAACACTTATCCACAAATTAAGTCTCCAATTCTCTTGCTGCTTCACTTCACCCTATGCTACTGAACATGTCTTTTTGTCTTAAAATGTAATGCTAAGCAGTCAGCACTGTAGGCAAGGATGTTTTAACAGGCATGGGGGCTTCAGCACTACATACAGTAGTCCCTTGGCTGCCGGCGATCACAAATGTGAAACAAGAGTCAACAGGCACTTCCACGCCAAAGTAATTTCACATCAAAAGTTCATTTCTGAATAATCATGTGATTGCCAGTTTTCTTTTGTCTCACACTCTTCTTGCTGCTGCTGATCTACTTTAATTTCATTGGGGAACACTTTAAAACAATTACTAGTGCTATTTGGGATCTTCAGATCAGAGAGACAGTGTGTTCCATAATATAAAATCAGTATTTTAATACTTTTATATATGCACTACTTCAAGAATCTAGAATATAAGAATACTAAGGAAGATGGGAGAACCACATATCCCACCAGTATCTGAATACTTAAACGAGGGGTTTCTTATCTAAGATAATAAATGCCAAAAGTTATAGCCAGAAAAAAAGTTTTTTTAGTAAGTTCAGGCTGGAGTAATAAATTGACCTTCTCCATGGTTTCAGTATTACGGCCAAATACATTTAAAAATTACAATATTCAGGATCCCTGGGTGGCTCAGCAGTTTAGCGCCTGCCTTCTGCCCAGGGCATGATTCTGGAGTCCCGGGATCGAGTCCCACGTCGGGCTCCCTGCATGGAGCCTGCTTCTCCTTCTGCCTGTGTCTCTGCCTCTCTTTCTGTCTCTCATGAATAATAAATAAGTGAAATCTTTAAAAAAAAAATCACAATATTCTATTAAATTTTAGGACATCGTTGAAATTGACATTATCAAATCTTACATTTCCTTCTTCTTAATATGAATATATAGCTTATTCACGAACACTTAAAGTGGAAGGAAAATATTGGCATGGATTAATCAAATCCTTAAATAATCAACTGAATTTTCAAAGTGCATGCTTCTCTCATTTTTACATCAAATGCTAGTTAAGCCTTCCATGTTTAAAAATACTTACTTTAATACTAAGTATTAAGGGAAAACATCAATTATTCCATAACAGAGAAACATGGAAGAGTATTACTCAAAAAAAAAAAAAAAAAAAGGTAATTTTACACTGTTGGGAAAGTATTTTCTCTACCTAACCTGTGGGGATAGCCCTCCCTCATCACAAGCAGAGAGACAATCTGGAGTCCTGGTCACACACAAGCCAGAGTTAGCTGCTGAAATTGAAATTGACACAGACTCAGCCATTAACCATAAACTACACAAGGAAACACTTGAGACAGTTTTTATTTAATATACAAAAGCAAAATAAATCAAGCTCTAAGAAGGTAGGACTATTTATGGGCATTTTCTCTGGACAGTGGTACCACACCAATCAGGTTAACTCAGATTTAATAAACCATGAGCAGATGGCTAACTATATGCCATGCTTTCTCTCAGTAGTTTTAGGGTCTACCTAGTAGTCAATCTATTACTTAGGAAATTTTTCTTCTCTAGACTATATGAACGTGGTTAGTGAAGAGATGTGTTTTAGGAAAAGCACTGTACGATAAAATGAACTTCTCCATGTGAAGATGCTCTCTACATCTTTGTGTCCACAATATGCATTAATAAAATTAACATAGGATGAAATCTTCACTCTGGTCCCACAGGTCAATCACTCTATACAGTTAATACTGCTTCCCAAAACTAAGTTGAACAAGCAGCAGAGTTGTTTACTTCTTTTAGATACTTAGCTTTAGGACTCTTAATTTTAATGAAAGGGAAAATTGTTCTAAGAAAGCTATTCAACATATCCAGAAACAGAGCCACAGTTTTTCTTTTGGCATCACTTCTAAAGTATTAGTTCAGAATCTTCTTCTGAGCTATAATACTGGTACCAGAGACTCATTAGCTGCCACTCTGACCATAGGTCAGTGAGTGGTTTGAACAAAAAAAAAGCTTAAATAATTTGAGACTAATAGTAGTAGTTTCCCAAAATTATGAATAGGAATACTTTTATGAACAATGCTAGACAGGTATCAATATTTTTATCCTTCCCTTTGAATAGAGTTGTTTTAAAATATTTTTGCTGTCAAAATTTCTGATTTATAATTATACCGTACAACTGATTATTGAGAGATGCACATTTGTGAGTGCTGAATGATAAATAAATAAGTAAACTAGATAAATACTGTTAAATACAGATCACTATTTAATTGGGTGGGTGTGATATATCACACTATGACGTAGCCACACCTAAAATCAAAGCTCACACCCCTGCAGGGTAGGATACACACCAGCCATTATTTGCACCATGGCAATAATATTCCTTGAATACAGTTCATAAACATATAATTGGAAGAAAAATATGGCAAGGAAAACATTCTTCTAGCTTTTTTTTTCTTAAGATTTTATGTATTTATTCATGAGACACACACAGAGAGGCAGAGATATAGGCAGAGGGAGAAGCAGGCCCCCCACAGTGAGGGTGAGCCTGATGCAAGACTCAATCCCCAGACCCCGGGATCATGACCTAAGCCAAAGGCAGATGCTCAACCACTGAGCGACCCAGGTTGTCTCAAAGATGGGAAGATATTGTGAGAGCTTCCAGGCACTCAATCTTTTACTTGCTCACGTGCCTTGGAGCCACCCACCTACCACTGAGATGGGTGAACCATACTGGCTGGCAATCAGTCAGTCACCTTTGAGTAATGAATCAGCTAAGGACTACATATCTAATTTTTGAAGCATGAGAAGGTGGCTTCCACAAATTGCAGCCAGTAAGCCTTGCAGAATTTTGGAGAATATTCTGGAGTATATTATTAAAAGGAGATTTGTTAAAACTTAGAAAGTAGTGCTTGCTAAGAGACCACAAGGGCTCATGGGCTTTTTTTTTTTTTTTTTTTTTTTAATGTGGGAAAAGGGAGTAATAAATCCCGGGACCTAGGGGGTGACTGCCCAATGCATAGGGGCTTCGGCCTGCCGTCATTTCATCCTCCCCAGATTCAGTGAGCAGGTTACTGTAATGTTCATCATACAAGGAGGGATGTAATTTGCCTGAGGACATAGCATTAAGAAGAACTTAACTCCTTACTTCGACAGGAATGCTAAAGTAACAGCCCCAAGAAACCTATCTGGACCTGGCAAGGTCTCACATGATCAAAAGTTACTTGTGAACCAAAAAGAAAAATGAGAAGTAGGTGCTGACATAATTAGCTGGATTAGAAGCTGAATGGTTGCTCAGACTCTGAGCACAAATTTTCAATGCCTAGAAACTGGTCAATAAATAATTTTCTGCATGAAACGACCCAAGAGGCAGATCCCTCGAGGTGTCTGTCGTCCAGACCATAAAATGTAAGGTCTTTAAAGCTTCTCTCATTAGGAAATAGTTTGGCTCTCCTCTCTCTTCTGGTTCTACAACCTCTTCTTCAGCACACTCACCCTGTTATATAATCCCAAACAGTGAATAGCTATTCTCCCAAAAGGTGGGGAGGCATTTCTTCACTAGCAGAGAATTCGGCAGCATCTAATTTAAGGAGCTCTTAGAGTAAGAATTCCATAAACTCATCCACAAACTACCTTGATCATTATGTGGAATTTCTATGTATTGGTTTTCTTTCTTTGATCTTTTGTTTAAGAAATTTTGGAGCCACTCACACTATTTCAATTGCCTCAACTACGGCACTCCAAATAAAGCACAGTTCTTACAAAAACACGCAAGCCATAATTTACCTGCCTTACAAGCAGCAGCAAAAAACTCAAATTTAATAGGTCATTTTTCCTTAAAAACCTGCTGTTTCAAAAAGGAAAACAAAATTTAACATTTTAAGGTGCCACCATAATTTTTTGAATTGGTTAAGAAAAATGATGATGCTGTGCCATCAATGTTTATGAACTTTGTCAAGTGACAACAGAGGGTAATGTGCTTAGCCACTTAAAACTACGTTTTTTAGATCCAGGCATGGTATTTAAAACAACAACAAACACACATACACACAATGTCATACTCTACTATTTTTTTTAAAAAAAACTGACAGTAATATGTCTTTATTATGGATTAAGCAAGTGTAAGAAATAGCTATTTGTAATCTTTAAAACAATGCACTGAAAATAAGTTAATTTCAGAGTTTTATTGTATTGCACTAAGGAACAGCAGGACGGTTATACAATGTTCTCTCTCATTCAATTTTGAAAATCTAAAGTACTTGCAAATTCTTAAGAATACCTTTACCACCAAATTAGAACAGTAAGTATAATAACCAATTTCTTAATAAGTAATGTCTTACAAATTAAAACACATTTAAAATAGCTTTAAATGCATTCTTCACAAGTAATTCAGCATATATTTTTTTATCTTGTTCACTTATGCTTAAGAATTAAAGCAAGTATATTACTCTGATGGAAATATGGGAAATCTCTCATTCATGCAATATACAGGGATAATATTCAAGTTGAAGGGGAAAAATCCCACTCTTCTTATTTTGTAAATGTGTCCATATATAATCACATACATGATAAATAAGGAAACCCATGAAGTTTCCCACAAGTCAGATATATATTTTCAGTCATCAGAAGCACCTGATATCTACAGCTAATTTATAATTAGATGGCATTTCAATAAACCAAAATGAGCCCTACAAGTTCTATATATAACAAAAGCTTCCAATGGACTAAGGATAGTCAATAATTAATGCAATCATTCATGGGATTATGGCTGTTCCTTAAGGAGTGCAAGTTCAAACCTGTCAACACCAGAGGTAATCATTTTATATTAATTTATACGTAATTCCATTTAAATTCTTTATCCGAGTATAACATATGAAAACAGTCTTTCCACAAGCAAAAAATGTGGAAACATTTAAAAAATAAGGAGTCATTTTTTAAAGTAACTGATCAGATTCCATAGTCTACTCTTGGAAACAGGATCTTGCTGGATAGAATCCCTTCATTTGGTGGCTTTTTGCATGCACTTACTGGACCAATTCTTCTGTGTGTTGTTCTAAGAGCTCACCAAAACATAGATCATGCTGAAAAGAAGAAAAAGCCTATTAATTCAAACATTCCTAACTATAAAAACTAAAAGCACCAAAAAAGTTGAGTCTGCTTTACAAAGCAAACTGGTTTATAGTATCACACCACCACAGAAAATGAAAAGACTAATGACCAGTTCACAATACAATCCTAATTTGCATTTATGGACATCTGCCTAAGGTAGGACTTGGCTCAGTGCATATGCTGTGGTTGTCCCCTATTTCTTTTCCAATTTTAGCAAGTAGAACAGCACAGCTGAAAGCTTAATAGGGGATCAGAGCTTAGAGAAGCAATCCAAACAGTACACTGCTCTGGAGTTGTCTAATAATAGCAGCAAGCATCTCTGGAGGGCTCACTTCATGCCAGGCCCTCCACTAGATCTTTTATGTACATGATCTCACTGAATCCTCTAAGCAGTCACAGGGGGTGAGTACCATGATTATCCCCATTTTACAGATGGAAGAGGAAGAGCCATTAGAGGAAGGCTCTAGGCAACAGCAACAGGGTGGAAAAAGGGCACAAACAAGTAAAATAGAAACAAGCAAAATAGAAAAAAAAAAAAAACAAAACAAAACATTTATTTTCTGGGCAATTCTACCAGAGTGATGTGGGAAAGGCATGGTTAAAAAGCATGGATCAAAAAAAAAAAAAAAAAAGCATGGATCTCTAAATAGAAATACAAAGCAAAGAGTTGTGCAAACTCGATAAACAATTTAAACAGAAATGAAATGACCTAGTGCCACCATCTCCTGGTGAACATTTTCCCAGAACTGTACATCGCTGATTTTATCATCTATTCAATGATTCATTTCTTTCAACAAGTATTTTAATTATTAGGCTTCATGCCTAGCATAAAGCCCAACATGGGACTTGAACTCAGGACGCTGAGACTGAGACCTGAGCTGAGATCAAGAGTCAGACATTTGATCGACTGAGCCACCCAGGTGGCCCTTAACTAATATGTCTTAAGTGCCTACTATATGCCAGCACTGTTCCAGATATTTGTTAAAGAAATTTTTTTAAATGAAAATTAACAGGAAATGAAAATGACCCCTGGCATTTCACTTTTCAGAACTTATTCACTATTTCTGTTTCATAAATGAGCATCTGTAAATGCACTAAAGGATACTCATTTTCACAATTACAACCTCTAGAAGCATAAACATACCTTTTTCATAAATTTCAGCCTAGCATATTATTTTTCATAATGGAAACTTGTATGATATAAAGAGAAATAAGAATATAAACCTACCATCTAATACTTAGCAAGCTTTCTAACAAAAAGGAGAGGAGAATAGAAATAAGCTTAATGATTACAATTCCATCTTATACAGCCAATTTTCTTCATATTTGGAAAATCAGGTGGAATGTCATCTCTGGCTGAATATGTCAATAAAAAATGAGAAAGTGTATTTATGTAGCTTAAAGAAATGTAATTCCACACTTGCAAGTGTCCTTTTCTTGTTTTAATGAGCAGCCATCTTATTCCATATACAGGACACTTAGGGCAGTGGTTCTCAACCCGGGCTGGTTTTTGCCCTGCAGGGGGCATTTGGCACTGTCCAGACACATTTTAGGTTTTGATGACTGGGGTAGAGGAGGTGCTACTGGCGTCTAGTGGGAAGAGGCAAGGGACACTGCTAAATATCCTACAATGCTCAGGAGAGCCCCCATAACAAAAATTTATCCAGCCTAAAATGTTAACAGTCTTGATGTTGAGAAGCCCTGATCTAGAGGAATGATATGAGTCCATCACGGTATAAAGGAAGAAGAATCGATAATTACACCATCACATAGGATAGATCTGTTTCTTTCATTCATCTAATTCAGATCAAGGAAGCCAGAAAATAAAGGGCAGAGCATACAGTTTGTAAAGAATGATAAGAAATTAAATATCACCTCAAAGATAGACAGTGAAGCCAAGCAAATGGTTTTTTGCAAATTCACACTTTTTTGCAATCCTCTCAATGCCATCACTTTGCCATGGAAAATGAGGACTGTCCTTCACTGACGGACCGTGTCCAAAAATTTAGGAAGCAGCCCCTGACCACACTTTCTGTCTCCAACTGCACAGCAGTTAGCTGCCTGTGACAAGTACCAGTCTATTCATATTTAATGTGAGTGCGTTTGCTGATGTGCACTGTGCCATTACCAGCCACCACCATTCAAGACACGGAGTTCTTCAAGTGGATTTTAAAGTACTATATTAAGATCATAATGCCTGCAAACTTTTTTGGAAGCAAAGTGAAATCATATATTCATTTCATTTTTTAAACTTACCCGTATAGGTAGTAAAAAAATGCTAGAAGATAAAAAGCTAATTTGCACCAGCCTTCTTTCTGACAATACGCTAAAATGTCTGCATTCATGATGGTTGTAGGGTCATAGAGTCCTGGTCCACTCATCACTGGTCTACTCATATACCTGCAATAAACACAGTCTATTAGCCACCCCAAAAAAGGGAAGACAACCTTTCAGATGAGAAGGAGGGTTTTCCTTCTCAAGTAACATTTGTTTCCATGAGAGGTAGTCTACATAGGGAAGCTTACTTGTAGTTCCAGGGTGGAGTTCTTTCCTCTTATCATCTTAATTTTAAAACAAGAGCCCCTATATGAGAACAGGACAGTTAAACAAGTCCTATCTGGTCTCTTCAACAATTTCATAACACAAGGAAAAGGAAAATAACTGTAAAAAGGAACTAAGATTTTCTTCCTTTTAACTTTTTCTTTGAATATAATCTTAGGTTTACAGAAATGGTGTGAAAACACTTCACCAAGATATTCCAAATGCTCACATTAACCACACAGCTTCACCCTTCTCTTTTTTTGTTTTAGCTCCAAATATGCACACATTTTTTATAGAATAATTTCAGACTCAATTACAGATATGATACTGCTTTACACCTAAACACATCTTAAGTATATTTCCTAAGATCAGGAGCAATGAGATTTAACACACCTATTTAAAAAAGAAAAACCTCTAACTCTATTATATAAATCAGATATAATATACATAACTCAAAAGTTATAAAATATATTTTATAAACAACCAAATTTAAAATTACAAAGTAAACATGGAGAAAGAAGTTAGACACACTATATATTTTGACTTATATCAAGTGCAAAGATGGGCAAAACTAATCCAGTTGACAGAGTTCACTGCTCTCCTTGGGAGGTGGCAGGGTAACTGACAAGGATGGGGCTTCAGACTTTTGCACATTATTGTATGTAAATTAAACCTCACTTTTTGAAAAACACCTTTAAAGAGTAACAAAGTAAGCGCCATAAAAGATATTAAACAATTATTTGTTCACCTACTTGATTTTATTAAAATAAATGCCAACTAATCTTCAGTTTTCATTTAGAGGACTAGCACATAAGATAACCGTATCAACCACAGTATAATTAAAATATAATTAGGAAAAGTATTAGAAATATATCTAAATATTACCTCCAAATATGATACGCCAAGAGGGGCATATTGAGACCCAGTGTAAGCCACTCTGCTGCACAAAGAAACATGACACAGAAGAAAGCATGGATGAGGTACTCGGGAAGTACAAGCTGGAAGAAAAATACAAGCCAATTATCAAAATGCTTTGGCATTAAGTCAAATGGTAATTTGGAAAGCAGGTGGCAACCAAGTTTCCATAATGAAAAAATCACTGTTTTCTTAGAATCAGGCATGAAGGATGCTGCTGAGCTCTGTTTCCATATCGAACTTTTTACCGAAAGTAGAATTCGAAGCAAAGTGACCAGATGATAAAGCTTGCACTAAAAGATTAAATAGAACTTCAAATTTAAGACTCAAATTCTTACAATAACAGATTAAATTATACAAAGTTACCACCCAGGTGGTTCAGTTTTTTGCTGATCACTTGGAATACTTTTTCTTTCCACCATTCAACAATGATAAAAATACAAAAATGAGGTATCTGATCACATGCAACATGATATAAAAAAATCCACAAAAACAAAACTCCCCTTTAGGATATTTTACCCATCAGTGTTTCAAAGCTTTTAACAGAAACCAGGAATGCTACATAAAACAATACTTAGCAAATCACATCGCATTACCACAAAAGTAATTTTTCAATGGAAAGCCAAAAGCCAATAATCTCAGCACAGTCAGGGGGGAAGAAACACTAATATACACAGATGCAAACGATGTGCATTCTGCAATGTAGGAGGGAAAAGACTGAGTTCTGAACCATAAAATTGGAATTGTCCCGGTTCCTGAGCTCCAATGCTTACATGGCCTTCCTGTTTCTTTCAGCTTGCTTTCTAATCAACTACTACAGACACAGCAGACCAGGAGGTCAGAACTCAAAAACAAAATGATTTTTTTTATTGCAGGTAGTATTAAATGAGAAAAATTAATTCAAGCAAAACACATTTTATAAAATGACCAAGAGTTCATGCTTTATTTTTAATTATCTTTCTGACCCTAAAGATTTCAGCCTAATGACTCTGTTAAATAAAAGTCCCAAACCTTTCATTGCAAGTTTCAGCCAAATAACTTCCTACAAGTCACAGATGCAAAGCCAGTTTCTCAAATGTCTGCATCATATCAAAGTAAACTTATATGAATCCTCAACATCATCAGATCTTTCCTGAGAGGAAACCATTGTTGTAGGAATAATAACAATTGTACTATATATTCAAGCCCACTTTCTAATACTCCCAAATCACTTTTTCCACTTCAAAGCTGTAAAGCAAAGTTTTTAAATGAATAATATTTTAAACGAAATCCCAGTAAAGGGCAGCCCCGGTGGCTCAGCGGTTTAGCACCGCCTTCAGCCCAGGGCGCAATCCTGGAGACCTGGGATCTGTCCCACCTCAGGCTCCCTGCATGGAGCCTGCTTCTCCCTCTGCCTGTGTCTCTGCCTCTCTCTATCTCTCTCTCTCTGTGTGTTTCTCATGAATAAATAAATAAAATTTTAAAAAAAAGAAAGAAAGAAAGAAATCCCAGTAAAACCAACTAATCTACATCACTAAACCAGATATTTTCTACAAACTTAAACAATATAATAAATAACAAAAGATAAACTCTGCAAATGTATATGAACCTGTAGATAACAAGAACCATTAAGCCACCATTTAATTAAGATCAAAATTAAACATCTGCAAGAAAACAAGAAAATGTCCACAGGAAATCTTTGAAACACAAAGACTGCAACCAGGACAAACCAAGAAAAATATACATTGTACTAGGAGTTCCACTAAAACGGTTTATCATACTAGCATAAATTACAGAATTTTTCTTTACAATATATAATGTCTATTTTAGCTCTCTAAAGCCAAGTGATATCTAACAAAACAAATCATTATCCAGCTTTTCATCCTATACTTCCAGAGTAAGATATGGGAGATGATGATTTTGAAAGCACCATCCTGACTGCTCTTAAACAATACACTTTTTAGTAAGAGTGAAAATACAGATAATCTGCCACTCTTCCAGTTCTAATATGAAACACATGCCACACTCCCTTCTCCTCAGAAAAGTCCAGAATCTTTTAATTGTGGATCTCATAAAAACCAGTCCACTCCAATCGTTCTTTAATGGTGAAATTTCCTCATAAGTGGCACAAAAATTATTCCATTTAGGAACAAATGTTTACACAGAAACTAGTATCCAAAAAAATTCCTCATGCAAATATGGCTGAAATGATACTTAACATGCAAATCGTAGTATTCTCTAGTTAAGGTTCACATTTAAAAAATAATATTTGTCTTCCCCCATACTTTGGCAGAATTGTCAAAACAAATTTTAAATAGGGAAAACTGTCAGATGCACTGCTAGTAAGCCAATTTTCGGCACCCTATCCAAATGCAACTTGTGTTGATATAAAAACTTCCTCCCAATCTACACAGCATTAGGATGTTGAAGCACATGTCTTTTTTAAGTGAGAATTTCCTTCCATGAAGAAGAGTCAGAAATCACACATTATATATAAAAATGAAATTAGTCCCTCTTAAGTTAATGGTAAATTAGGGAACTACCAAAGCTTGAGCATAAAAATCCAGCTGTCTGGGTTCAAATGCTACCTTAGCTGTGTGACCTTGTTGGTAAAGTGCTTCAACCTCGCTAAGCCTCAGCCTATCCTATCCTCCTACTCATGAGAATAACAACATACCTACCCTTTAAGTCAGTCACCAGCACTGAATGACAAAGCCCAAGAAAAGATGCTTAGCACAGAGCCTGGTGCCCAGGAAACCCCTCATTTGATTTCAGCTCTTATCATCCTCATCATCATTTGGTTATTTGAAGTAATGAAAAGCCAAAGAGAATACTATTAATGAACAACTGTCAAAAAAATAAATTTCGATTTCTTCATCTCTTGGTAACAGTTTCAATGGTAGGTTATGATATTTTACAATCAACATTATTACTTTCCAATGAGAAAGCAAATTCATCACCTATTTTGTTTCTTAAGAGCAGAGAAACAGTAAGTTAATACTTTTAATTGTACCTACATCAAGAATTACTGTAGCAGTTTTTTAAAGACAAACTAGAAATTTATCCCATCACTCATTTTTATGAAGGAAACAATGAGAAAGTAGCAAACTAACTTTATAGACCCATAAAATCCCTCTTGTATGCTAGTGCCTTATAGTTTTACACAGTTAAAGTCTACACAAGTTCTCATCTTGAGTAATTTTTTTAAGATGATTTATTGTATTCTATTTCTTGGAGACATATCCACTGCTTTCTTACAAATAGCCTTTCAGCTTCTAGCCAATTAGGCAAAATCAAACCTACAGGCTAAAGAAGAATCCTCCTAAATGAGTAAACTGAATGAAGTAAAAAATATATATATAAACCAGGGATCCCTGGATGGCAGTGGTTTAGTGCCTGCCTTTGGCCCAGGGCCTGGTCCTGGAGTCCCACGATCGAGTCCCACATCAGGCTCCCTGCATGGAGCCTGCTTCTCCCTATGCCTGTGTCTCTGTGTCTCTGCCTCTCTGCCTCTCTGCCTCTCTCTCTCTCTCAGAAAAAATAAAAAATAAACCCCTAAGCACAATGGAGCCACATTATAACAATCCATCAGAGCTCAGAACTTAGCGCAAGTCTATTTTAGAAATTTAGAGTGGATATATATTAGAAAAAAACTGTAGACTTCTGTATAGAAATTGTTATCCACAAAATCCTGGCAGCATGAATCCAAAGGGCGGCACTAGTGCAAGACTCCAGAGCCAAAGGAAAGATTTATCCACCTAAAAAGTTCTGAATAAACATCAGCTGAAAGGGTGAATAATTAATTCTAGAATAGACATAACCAAAGATTAAAGTAGACATGGTACTGAAGACTACACTTCCAGACTACCTCCAAATAAATCACAGCAGAAGAATCATCTCACCATCTATTAAAGTCATTTTATGTTAACCAACTTTTGAACACTGCATCAAATAATGTAATATAAAAGTGCCTCTGGCTGTAACATTTTTAAAAAAATGCATAAGCATTTAACAGCTTTCCCTACTTGACTGGGCCAGCAAGCAAACATTTGCATAAAATATGAAATTTCATGAAATCATAAACCTCAACAGGCATATGAACGAGCACACCGAACAGAACATTTTACAAATACAAATGCCCTAACCCTCCCCATGAAATGAATGTAGCATTAAAACATTAAACTAAAAAGCAGTACACACCTTTAATGCAATTTTGACTCTTTTAATCTTTTTGACCTTTTCAACTGTCTTTGGCCGACAATGTAAAAAGCAGATTGGAAGAATGTTAGTATGACAGCTGACAAGATCACCAACAGATTAATAATAGTCAGAATAGTCGAGCAGGAAAAAGAATATTTTTGTAAATTCTGCCTACTTCAAAAAGTACAAATATATTATGCTACTGAGAATATTGGCCATTTTCAAATTATATTAAAAGCAAAAACAGTTTAAAAATCTAAAGAAAAATCCTTTATTATAACTTACAGGATTCAGGGTATTACACTGGTCTATAGGATTCTTGTAATCAGTCTTCAGTTCATCAAATGCAATAATCTAAAATAAAATTAAAATAGTTAGGACCTTTAATAAAAAGCAGCAACAAATGATAATTGAATGAAGTTAATAAAACAAAAGCAAAAAGTATACCAAGACTACATGAACCAATTCACAGTAAATTCACTATGTACTGATAAAAACCTAGAAGAATCAGATTTAAAGAAGTGAAAACATGTTTAGACTAATAGCATTTAAATGACCTGGTATCACTGTGATAAATGTCTTCAATTTTCAATTTTTCAAAGCCTCTGTACAAGTTATTTTCTCTTCTTGAAATGATCTTTTCCCTCACCCATAACTATTGATCAAAACTTTTGGGTTTTTTTAGAGATTTTTTTTTTAAGATTTTATTTATTTATTCATAGAGACAGAGAGAGAGAGAGGCACAGAGACACAGGCAGAGGCAGAAGCAGGCTCCATGCAGGGAGCCCAATGTGGGACTCCATCCAGGGTCTTCAGGATCACGCCCTGGGCCGCAGGCGTCACTAAACCACTGCGCCACTGGGGCTGCCCTTGATCAAAACTCTTCATCCTAAAAACCCTCTTGCTACGTCAACCCCTCTCCTCTCAACCCCTCTCCTCTCCATAGGTTTCCCTGACTCCCTTGGGCAGAAATAATTTCATGTGTCTAATATCCACATAACACAGAGCTTTACAGTGCTACCAGTATGGTATTTCTCACACTGCAGTATTTGTGTACACGTCTGTGTACCCCTCGGGGTGAGGCATTTTTAATCATTTGGGCGTGCCCTGCCCCCGTCACGGAATTCAGTGAGACACCAGAGATGGACTCATATGCTTCAGTTTGTTCCCACTGTTCTCAAACGCATATATTTCAAAGTCCTGCTTCAATTTGGAAATACAAGAAATGGCCTCAGAATAGGGAAACACAAAATGATTATTAAACTTCATGGTCAGGACCGCCAAATATGGTAGTGCAATATCTGCTGAGGTGGAAGCTCAAAGCCAGCCCATGCTCCTGCAGCCAAGCATCCTGGTTTAGCTCTACACCAGGCTCTGCCCTGAGGGGCTGTGGAGGGAGGGATTTTACTAATTCTTCTACCCCAAGAGGCATCTTGTTCTAATGCACCTAAAGGCATCATATAAGCAAGAGTAGCCCTGTTCAAGGCCATGATAAAAGTCATCAGTCTAACTTTTGTGTCCTCTGCATATTCCTATCACTTGCGGATGTTTTCACTAGGTCACCAAACTAAAGACTGAGGAAGGGTAACCCAAGTAAGACCAACTTCTAAGGGTGTAAGGAGTCAGTTATAAATGTGATAAGGGGAGAAAGATCTTATCCACTTATGAAATATATGGCAAAAATGTTTCTGACTACACTCTGGAGAGATGTAGCTGTTAACATTTAGGGTCACTTAACACACAACTTCTAAGTTCAAAATGTACTAAAAATCAAAATATGGGCACCACACCACTCTGTGTTATCAGGTCCAATGTTAAAATAAGAAGCCAAAGGCACCAAGTTTATGGGGGAGCTATTTTAGTTGCTCTCTCACTAGTCATCCTGGGGACAGAGAATCCAATCTGCCTTTCCTCTGGTGGGTTAGGAATAGTATCTTCGTATGTGAGGCAGTGTTATTCAATATTACCAGTAATCAGTAGAGTTCTATATTTCTAGCTTTTACTATGCTAGTTTATTTCCCTAGTTAAAGTTCTTCGCTTCATGAGGCACTTGGGTGGTTCAGTGTTTGAGCATCTGCCTTCAGCTCAGGTCGTGATCCGGAGGTCCTGGGACAGAGAGTCCTGCATCAGACTCCCCATGGGAGCCTTCTCCCTCTGCCTATGTCTCTGTGTACTAATGAATAAATAAAATCTTAAAAAAAATTTTTTTTTCACTTCATAAAAAGATAGTGGTCTTTTTTTCTCTAATTCTAGAATTTTATAAAATTCACCAAACTGACTAAATAAAAATTCTAACTAAAATAGGAATGGAAGGGCAGCCCAGGTGGCTCAGCAGTTTAGCACCACCTTCAGCCCAGGGCATGATCCTGGAGACCCAGGGTCAAGTCCCACATCGGCCTCCCTGCATGGAGCCTGCTTCCCCCTCTGCCTGTGTCTCTGCCTCTCGCTCTCTCTCTGTCTCTCATGAATAAAGAAATAAAAATCTTTTTAAAAAATAAAATAAAATAAATAAAAATAAAATAGGAATGGAAGAAAAATAAACATTAAGATGTTAACTCCATGACAGCAAAGGTTTTTTCTGTGTTCACTGCTACGTCTCCAGGCCTGGCACATAAAATTCTTAAGTGTTCAATCAATATTTATTGATGGAAAGGGGAGGAGGGGACTAGTTTAAAACAATACAGAACTCAAAAAAAAAAAAAAAAAAAAAAAAACAGAACTCACCAAAAGGCATTTATTTGCCTTTGCTAATGAAACCTAACACATATAAATGTTAAGAATATAAACGTACAACTAGAAGATACTAATTTCTGATTACTTATGGACATTATTTGTCAAATACCTAACATTTGCTGTGATAAATCCCCAATGCACCTCAGTAATAAAGTCCAAAATAAGGACTGTCATTGCAAATAAAATTACCTGCCTATAACAAGATCCAATTTAACAGCAGAGTATAAAACTTATGTAAAACTAACTTCTGACCAGCATCTTCTTCAGGGGATTTCAGGGATCTTTGAACGAGTGTGTTAATGCATGAGCTTCTGTTTGAGTGCTATAAGCTGGAGTTTTCAAAACTCTTCTGAAAAGACTCTTAACCTACTGGTTTTCACATCTTTTATGACTATGCATCTAGACAAAGATGTTCACAAAACGTCCCACGGCAGTGCAGAAACAAAATCGATATATCCCTAAAGATATCAAACTATACAATCCAGGGTAACTTCAAATTTGATGCATGTCTTTAGGGAATGCCTTCTCTTCAGGCAATTCTATACTCCCACCTCTATCCTCCAGAGCATCAATCACATGAATTAGGACTCAACTGACAGATGTAACCACCAGCACAAAAAAGATCCTCCAAACGATTAATGCAAACAAGAGTCTTTGAATTTCTACTTGAAATTTCCAAAGAAGCTTTCTGGTACTTAAACTACCTGAAGGTTATGTTGACAGAAAAATTGATAGAAAGTTGATAGAAAAATTAAAATTATATATTTTAGAATTGTCAATTTGTTTCCAAAGGATACATAATCCTCTGAATTACAAAGAAATCCCTACAGATAAAAGCTCTCCACTAATCTATGGAATACAAATTAATTTTTTTAACTCCATAATAGGACTTAAAATTTACCTACTTTACCTAGATACATATTCATTTCAACGCTGAAACTAAATTACTCATTTTTTTTTTAAACGCAGTTCAGATTTTCCTTAAGCCAAACAACCTGGTTCAAAATGTAAACAAGGCCATCACAGCTCGCTCAGAATGTTCATCATCTCAAAAAACAAAGCATACCCATCAAGCAGGAAATGACTTAAATCCACATCCACAAATGGAAGGGAGCCACACATTTCAACTTCCACCAGAAGCTTACTAAAGTGGAGCTGGTTTGCATCCCAAATTATCTTTATTTGTTATTCTTCCACCAAAGAGCATAAACTGCTCTGAATGTATTGGTTCCTACTGAAAAGCATTTGAGGGAGCAGTTACTGAACAGCCTACCTAAGCATTTCCCACTATACAGCAATTAGGTTCTAAATTAATTATGAACATAACCACACTATCAAAAGAGAATAATCTGTGGTATCATTCTACTTTTTTTTTTCATTCTACTTTTGAGGTTTTTTTTTTTTTAAGATTTTTAATTTATTTATTCATGAGAAACACACAGAGAGAGAGAGAGAGGCAAAGACACAGGCAGAGGGAGAAGCAGACTCTACGCAGGGAGCCTGACGCGGGACTCGATCCCGGGACCCCAGGATCACGCCCCGGGCTGAAGGTGGCACTAAACCACTGAGCCACCCGGGCTGCCCTGAGATTTTTTATCCCAGACACTGCTACCATTTAAATCACTCTGCCACTCTACGTACATTAAGAAATCCTTGCTATCTGCATGATGAAACCTGACTTAAAATTTACATGAATGAACACGTCCAATCATTCAACTGACACTAATATTGCAGAAGGCACTAAAAGAACAGGGGGAGGGCAGAAGTAAATATAAGATATATCTTTAATAAATGCTGATTTCCAGAAGGCTGGTTCTAATTTTGTGCTAGAGAAACAAGAATCCTTAAAAAAAATCTGTCGTAGAGGGACATCTGAGTGGCTCAGTGGCTCTTGAGTGCCCTGGCCTTCGTTTCAGGGCGTGATCCCGTGATCCCAGGGTCCTGGGATGGAGTGCCTGCATCAGGCTCCCCGCAAGGAGCCCGCTTCTTCCTCTGCCTATGTCTCTGCCTGTGTGTCTTTCCTGAGTAAATAAATATATATATATTTTTAATCTAGTATAGAACTGTCACGAGGAGCTTACTTGTTCCTTACAGGAATCAGTAAGGATGTGCTTCTATCCTGCAGCAAGATGTGAGTAAAAGGCGAGAAAAAGAAAAAAGAAAAAGAAAAAAAAACTTCCCTAGGGAAGTTTAAGATTTGTGACCATTTTCAAAATCAAATTGAAACTACCTCTACTAAATCCAGCTACCCTGAATACAGATGGCTGGGAAGAGTGTCTCTTGAGAAACTCCAGCAGTCAAACACTGCTTTGGGGGGAAAGTTCGGAGATGCGGTCAACAAAGTGATCAATCTGCATCAAAGTTCACAAGGAAACAGAATGGGGGGGGGGGGGGCATTCTACTCGAACAGCACCCAACAAGTGCTGAAAACGGAGTTGGAAATTACTATCTCATTTGGGCCAGACTCCGGGGGAAACTCGGAAAGAAAAGACAATGCGATTAAACACTAGTCATCCGGCAAACTTCGCTCCCGTCAGCGCGCAGCGCGCCTCGGTGCGCCCTTGACATCCTCGCGGGGGCCCGGGGTCGCGCCGGCGAAGCGCTGTCCCGCAGGGCCCCGCAGGACCGCGCAGGACCCCGCAGGACCGCGGGCGCCCCACCCATCCAGGCCGGAGCAGCGGCGCGCGCGGCCTGCGCGGGGACGCGGCGGGCGCATCCCCCGGGCCACCGCAGCCCGGCCCCGCAGGCGGAGGGCGCACAGAGCCGCGGCGGCGCGGCCTGCCCCGCTGCGGCCCCATCCCCCGGCGCCGCCCCGGCCGCCGCCCCGGGGCAGGAAGAGGCTGCGCCGCCTCCTCGCCCTCCTTCCCGCGGCCCCGGCTACTCACGTGCCAGATGGCGAAGAAGATGAGCGCGGCGGTGAGCAGCAGCGCCAGCATGTAGCAGAAGGCCGCGAACGTGAACGCCATGGCCGGGAGAGAGGAGCAGGGAGCGGCACCGCTGCCAGCGGAGAAAGGCGGCGCAGGGCCCTCTGGGTAAAACCATTCACTTCCCCCGGCCGCAGCCACGACCGCCGCCGCCGCCGCCGCCGCCACCGCCGCGGCGCCCGCCCCCCCGCCGCGCGCCTGCGTACTAGCGCGAGGCGCGCCGGCGCCCTCTGACGGCGGAAGCGTGCGGTGCATCTACGTCGTCCGCGCCGCTGATTGATTTTCCTTTCCTTCCCGGGTTTATTCTTTGAACAAATGTTTCTTGAAGGAGCGCCTACTATGTTTCAGGCACTGTGCTTCTCCTTTGAGGTGCAAAGAGGAGAAACGTAGTACGGGCGCCCAAAGAACTTAGTAGAGTGCCGGAAACGAACGCCTAAATAAATCATGACGGTATTAGAGCCCTGTTTAACGGAAGTCTGCGGCTTGTGATGAAAGGTCAGAGAAGGGCATCCCTCCCGTGGAGCAGCGTTCAGAGCAGAGCCCCGGGGCCCCGGGGTTTCCTAAGCGGAGGCTCCTGTGATGGGAAGTCCAGGCAAAGAGAAGATAGAACCAGCACTCCAAAGAGAGGGTTCAGCTTGACAAAAGGCACAGAGATGAAAAAGAAAAATAAAACCCCAGTGTCTCAGGAGAAACCACCGGCAATTCTAAATTAGTGGAACTCGGGGCAAAACAGTGTTGAGAGTTAGGAAGGGCTTAGCAAGGACTCAGATCACAGAGGGCCTCATAAGCCTGGTTTTGTTCTTGCCCTGGTTGTGACCCACAAAATTGATTCACCACCTGCTAAAATGATCGCTGCTGATGGGAGTGGAAATCACTGAAGGCTTTTAAGCACAAGAAGGATATCTTTGGGGGACGCCCAGGTGGCTCAGTGGTTTGGCACCTGCCTTCAGCCCAGGGCGGGATTCCGGAGACCCTGGATCGAGTCCCACGTCCGGCTCCCTGCATGGAGCCTGCTGCTCCCTCTGCCCGTGTCTCTGCCTCCCTCTCTCTCTGTCTCTCATGAATGAATAAATAAATAAAATCTTTAAAAAAAGAAGGATATATTTGGATTTGCGTTCCAGATCATTCACACTAGCCAATTGTATAGAGACATGTTTAGAAGCAGTCTGTCCAGTGCTGTCCAGCAAAACTTGGGGCAAGACTGGAAATTGTCTTTCTCTGCACTGTTTCATAAAATATGGCTATTGAGCACTTGCAATGTGGCTAGTATGATTACGGAATTGAACTTTAAATTTTACTTATTTTAATTAAACTGTAAATAGCCACATGTAGCTAGTGGCTACTGTCTTAAATGGTACAGGTCTATACAACCAAGATTATATGGCACCTTTGTGCAAATCCCAAAGGTATTCTCTCCAGATAAACAGAGGTCCACACTAGGGCACAGGAATGCAGGCTGTGTGTGCAGTGTACAAACTGCCCAACTGTGCACCATGATCCTGATTAGAGGAGTGTGAGACCAGCACTAAGGAGCCCACAGCCTCCAAGAAGAAGCTACTGTGGCTCCGACTAAGGCAGTGGAAGCCAAGAGAGAAAGGAATGAACAGATTTGGAGGTATTTGAGAGATAAGCCCAGCGGGACTTGATTGGGTGCAGAGGAGAGAGAAAGGAAGCCTCAGTGAAAATGTTTGGTACCACAGGCCACAGAAGCTTGGCAAAATACAACAGTAGATAATATTTGTCCAAGAGAATTCATAATCTAGTGAGGGGTAGATGTCGTTTCCTGGTTTCAGGGAAAATGTTTGGCAACAAGCCATTCTCCAGATTCACTTGAAATGTACCTTTCCTTTGCTTGGTAACTATGTCCAGCACCTTACTACACAAAATGGAACTGTATCCCAAGAACCCATCCTTGGTTCTAGAGGGTGTCCCACATTTCACCTGAGAAGGTAGAGAGACTTGGCAAGAGAAATTTTGCCTGCGCCAACCCCCATAACTGTTGTTACATAAAACCCAAGCCCCTCTACTTCATTCAAGGGTAGCATTTTAAGATATTTCAACAAGGGTTTATTGAACACCCATTCTATGTCATGTAGAATGCCAATTCACTCAGAAGCTGGGGCAATATGAAGCCCTTTCACATTTTACCAGAACACACAGGTAAATTGTAAACCTTCATTGTCTAGTACAGGAACCATTTAATCACATGTGGCTATTTAAACTTAAATTGGATAAAATTAAATAAAACTAAAAATTCAGTTCCTCAGCTATGCTGGTCATATTTCAAGTGCTCAATAGCCTCATGCAGCTGGTGGAGATTGTATTGGACAATGAAGATACAGACTATTTCCACCATTGTAGAAAGTGCTGTTCGCACTGCTTTAGACAATATTACACAGCTATAATCAGTCAGAGAATACACCCATTTTAATGAGGACAAAGGGCTAATTAGATTGACCAACTAGACAAGGCAGTTGGTGAGGAAGATAATGGGTTTACTTGATGTTTTGTAGAAGCATTACAAGTGGTGAGTAATCAATACTATCCTCATTCGATTAATTCTCAGTATTCTTTGGAAGTTGCATTACCCTTATACCTCATGGAAGTAATTTTGAAGTACATACTGAATTAAGTCCCTGCTTCTACCTGTATACATGGCTGGGGATGTATGATATTGCAAAGAAATATTAATCTTACATACATGCTTGCTCTCTCCTGCACCACTCCTCTTCTCCCACTCAGGCTTCCTTTGTTCCACTTGCCTTTCCAGCGGTTTGCTCCCACTCCATCCACTGCCCATGCTCCTAACCCAAACAGCTAGGCACAAGTCAGCCACCAGAGAACTAGAAAAGAAAATCCATAAATACAAAGCATGTGATCTAAGAATGGGACTAAAAAAGTTCAGACACACACCTGAAAGTACTTTCTAGCCCCCTAGACTAGATATAGAAAGCCAGTGGTGGGAAGTGGGAATGAGAGGTGCCCAGCAGTTAAGAGAATGTGAGCTCAAGATATATGCAAGCCCCCAAAGGAACAAGCTCAGTCTTGCCAATCTCCAGGGAGTAGCTTGTCTCTCCCACCACCACCCCCCGACATTCAAGCTCAGCTTTCTTTTTCACTGGTGTCTGTTGGGAACTGCCAGGCAGCAGCAGGCCATCTTCACACATCCATCATCCAAGTGGTAGCGATGTTTGCCACTATGTTCAGCACCCCATCCATCCCATGCCAGGGGGACAGTCCTCTTTCTCTGGCCAAGGAAGCTCATAAACTGCACACCCCCTCCATGGGGAGCAGTATGTAGGATACTTAAAGACATGGTGGTAGCATAAAAGGGAAAGCTCCTGGAACTATTGTGAATTTACACTCAACCAATTTGAGTGCTCTCACAAATATGGAGTAACAGGTGAATATCTAGTCCTAGTTACATATATCATATGGTACCCATGACACTTTGAGAGGATCTGGGCCCTTGCCTTGGGTAACAAGGCACTTCCAAAATGAAAGTACCCTGAGCATAGATAATTGAGCCAGAAGTTCTCAATCTTCCAGAAAAGGTTTGCATATTTGAAGGAAAAGCTATTGCATTTAGTGGTTGTGGGTGGCGCATGGATTTGGAAATCGACGTAGGACTTGAAAAGAAGAGCTATGGAGCTGGGAAAAATGGGAAGTTTAGCGGGAAATATTAGTTGCCCCCAAAGCCATTCCCACTTCTTTCCTGTTGCCAGAGCTCAGGGTCTGTTGGGGGTTCATGGCCCCCATGCCATGTGCTCAGAGGACAAGCCCTTCCCAGCCCACGGTTTTGGGAAGAGGAAGCCCCTGTCCTTCAGGGTGATGTCTGACTCCCAGGTGCTTTCGCTATAGAGCAGAGCTTGTGACTATTGGTGTTAGTTTTTGTTCACTGTACACACTTCTAAAACATTGGGTTACAGCTCCATGAAGATAGAAAGCATTAGACTGTCCAGCAAGATGTGGCTTCTCAGTATCAGGTGTCATCCACCTTGCCCTTTGCTCTAGAAGTACCTGTCATACAACCATTACAAGAAGAATCAATGTACAGAAATGACTCACTCAACAATTTCTTGTGTACAAAATATATCTTTATTGTTATTGTTCTTGACTTATGTATCTTTTTTTCATAAAGTCACATAAAGGTAACATTTTTTTAAAAGATTTTATTTATTTATTCATGAGAGACACAGAGAAAGGCAGAGACATAGGCAGAGGGAGAAGCAGCCTCCCTGCAGGGAGCCCAATGCGGGACTCGATCCCAGGACCCTGGGATCACGCTCTGAGCTAAAGGCAGATGCTCAATCACTGAGCCACCTAGGAGTCCCACATAAAGGTAAAATTTAAAGATGGTCAAAAACACAGCGTTTAAGAGTATAAGGACTTTCAATACATGCACAAGTCCATGTAATAAGAGAACATTAAGATAACAATAAGATAGAGAACATTGCCACCACCCTGCATAATTCCCTCATGACCCACCATCATAGGCAACAACTGCTCTGCTTTCCAGTACCACAGATTAGTTTTACCTGTTCTTGAATTTCAGTAACTAGAATCATATGCTTTCTTTCATGTCTGCTTTTTTGGCTCAGCATAATGTTTTGGGGCTTTTCTCTTTGAGACTCTTCCCCATTGCTGCATGCATCAATAGCTTTATGATTTACAAAAAATAAAATGTACCCATTTTAACTGCACAATGACCTTAGACAAAGTTATACGCTCAGGTAACCACCTATAATCAGTATGTTCAACATTTATAGCATCCCCAAAAAGTTCCATTGTACCTCTTCCCAACCCCCAGCTCAAAGCCATCACTGAGGCACTACCGATTAGATTTGTCTTTTTCTGAGTATCATATCACTGAAATTATACAGTATGTGTTCTCATGTCTGGATTCTTTCAACATATCTCTGAGCCCGTATAGGGCTCCTGTTCTGCTTCTCCCTCTCCCTCTACTTCTATGCTCTCTGTATTTTGCACATTTGATTACTTAAAGTTGTCATCTGAACATTCTCTGTACTTTATTCCCTCTATGGAACATACTCTTCTCAAATTTCCTTTATTGGACATTCTGCCAATTTGATCTGTAAGTGTTATTCAGGCTTTGGGGTGACAAGGAACAGAGTCATGCTCAAGTGTCATGGGTGTGTGGAATTTTATCCTAAGAACAGACTGGAAAGAACAGGAGCTAGGTATGGAGGAGACAGCCCCCAGGGCAATGTTGTATGTAGCTCACCAGGGTGATATTCCCCAAACTGACCACACAGATCCCTTGTCTCGCTGGGATTTTGAACATGAGATATGTTCAGATACTTGGCAACAGTGGGCAAGGCCACAAGTGGAAAGACACTAAGGAGAAAGCAGTGAACAGGACCCAGCATTATGTGGAATCTCAGAGTAAGAAAAACCATGAATAATACAAGTTAAGCATAGATCAAAACCATGTCTAAGCAAAACCAAAGTAACTGCTTCACCGCTCCACAGGCACTGCTTATTTTCCTAAACAAGAATGGGAAAGTATGGGACACGTGGGTGGCTCAGTGGTTGAGTGTCTGCCTTTGGCTCAGGTCGTGATCTGGGGGTCCTGGGATTGAGTCCTGCATAGGGCTCCCTGCATGGAGCCTGCTGCTCCCTCTGCCTATGCCTCTGCCTCTCGCTCTGTGTCTCTCATGAATAAATAAATAAATTCTTAAAAAAAAAAAAAAAGAATGGGAAAGTATTCAAACTCTGTAACAGGCAGTAGTCCAAAGATCCACTCCTAGGTTGCTACTTGAATCTACTCATGTTTTCCTAGGCCAACCTCCTTAGCCCTGAGACATCACAGAACCTGACCCTGGGAGTCTAGCAATGCCACTGGCTTGGAAAACATGAAAAAAAGAAAAAAAAGAGCCAACCTTTGCATAATACACCAAATCCTCTTGTATGGAGGTGCTACCCAGTGAGCACCAAGCACCAGTCTAAAGGTTTCTTCTACATGTTGTAGTTGGGCCAGATAATGAGTGTGTATGTTTTTTTCATGTGTTAGTCTTTGAATCTTAACATTCGTTTGTGGTTCACCTTAAAATTGTACACTTTAAAAATATTTATACATTTTTGTATTAGAAACATTTTATAATTTTTTTAGAGTAAAAAGTTCACTTTTTAGAACCACTTCCCTCCAGTTCTTTTGGAGGAGCTCCATTTCTCTTCCTCAGAGAAGAGGCCACAGGCTAGGAGAACAGTAATGAGGTTCCACCTCTCACCTCCAACATTACAAGGATTCTCACCTTTGAAGATTTATTTTTTCTTGACAGAGAGAGAGCATGCACACACAAGCAGGGGAAGCAGCAGGCAGAGGGAGAGGGAGAAGCAGACTCCCCCACTGAGCACAAGTCCAACGCAAGGCTGATCCCAGGAGGACCCGGGGATCATGATCCAAGCCGAAGGCAGACAGAAGGGAGACGCTCAACGACGGAGCCACCCAGGTGCCCAGATTCTCACCTTCAGAAACTGGGCTCCATCCTAGCCAGGCCAGGCCTGAGGTGGGTGCAGTGTCCTGGCCTGTTTGCACTGGTGTGGGCAGGCTGAAGGAAACTAACAGGGAAAGGTGTGGGACACTGGGGTAGGAAGTAGCTGCCACAAGCCACTACCACCCCCAGGGCCACAGGATGTAAAGGGAACCGAATCTGTGAGAGAGGCTGTGAGGCAGGAAGGGCTAACATGGCCATGGGTAAAGGAAACTCAGGTTGGTTTTGAGCAAGCCAAAGAAGTGAAATTGAGAAGACATTAGCAAAATACATGACCAGGTGGTTCAACTGCAGGAGGTGCTTTATTAACCTAAGTGCAGAGGATCAACAAACTTCTGCATTTGAGGTGAAAACCAGAAAACTCAGAGGTGCTTCCAGTTCCCGGGCCATATTCCAACTTCAGTGAGGCTCAGCTCTACAGCTATTCCTGGGTCAGGCTCTTCATTATCATCGGTAATCTCACAATCCCCCCAGGACTAGAAATGGATTAAAATGAGTCCCCAGAAATTTCAACAAGAAGTATGGAATGCCAATATGGAAAAAATTATACCACCTCACTGAGAAATACAAAAGAGGTAACTAAAACATTTTCCTTGATTGAAGTTTTAAGGGGATCCCTGGGGCTCAGTGGTTTAGTGCCTGCCTTCGGCCCAGGGTGTGGTCCTGGAGTCCCAGGATCCAGTCCCGCATCGGGCTCTCTGTGTGGAGCCTGCTTTTCTCTCTGCCTGTGTCTCTGCCTCTCTCTCTCTGTCTCTCATGAATAAATAAATAAAATCTTTTTTAAAAAAAAGTCATTTTTCCCAAATTAATCTATATTACCACGATTGTAATCAACATCCCAATGCAATTTTGAACTAAATGATATTAAAGTTCCCCTTAAAGAATAAATATATGAAAATACCAAATAAATATTTGAAAATAAAGAAAGGTGAAATTAGCCTTATTGAGATTTGAAAACATCTTATAAACCTACAATAATACTGATTGAGTCACAAAACTCAACAAGCATTAACAATATATTAGAATAATTGTTTCAGAGCAGCCCAGGTGGCTCAGCGGTTTAGTGCCGCCTTCAGCCGAGGGCATGATCCTGGAGACCCAGGATCGAGTCCCACGTCAGGCTCCCTGCATGGAGCCTGCTTCTCCCTCTGCCTGTGTCTCTCTCTGTGTCTCTCATGAATAAATAAAATCTTAAAAAGACTTAAAAAAAAAGAACAATTGTTTCAGAAAAAGACCACGTTCCATATAAGAACTGAACATTTTCTGGGATGCCTGGGTGACTCAGTTGGTTGAGTATCTGCCTTTGGCTCAGGTCATGATCCCAGGGTCCTGGAATCGAGCCCCAACTCAGGTTCCTTGCTCAGCAGGGAGCCTGCTTCTCCCTCTTCCTCTGCTGCTCCTTCTGCTTTTGCTCTCTCTCTCTCTCTGTCAAATAAATAAAATAAAATAAAATAAAATAAAATAAAATAAAATAAAACAAAATAAAATAAAACAAAATAAAAAAAAATAACACTTTCTAAAGGAAACATCTCAAATTATTGGGAAAAATATTTTTAGATATTTTAAAAATATCTAACATATTTGTTAGGTATGTTTAATAATTTAAATTCTCTCTTCATATTTTATAACTAGGTCAATCCAAAGCTAACCATAAAATGATAAAAGAACATGTAGGGTTGTCAAATCTCTGGGCATAGGTATCTTTTTAAACTAAACTTTTTAAACTAAACAGCAGTGAGTTACATCACACACACACACACACACACACACACACAAAACCGCACCCAATCAACAGATTCAACAATGCAAATAAATATATAAATACAAATTTTAAAACTATAAAATAAATAAAAAGAGGAAACAAATATTCCCAGCAAAAAAAAAAAAAAAAGACAAAGGATTAATAAGTACATTGAAAACTCAATAAAATCAATTCTAAAAAACCATCTAGAAAAGGACAAAAGATAGGATCACACAATATATGGTTGTAGTTGGTTAACAAAGTATATGAGAAAATATTCAGGTCACTCTAGTAATCAAAGAAAAGCAAATTTAAAAATAAAGATAACCATTTTGTAAATCAAATTAAACAGTACTTAAAATAAATAAAAGTATTCAATGTTGGCAAGATTCCCTTGTCCATACCTGCTGGGAGTCCAGTTCAGTATAATAAGCCCCTTAAAAATAATCCAAGCATGGAAAAATTCTTTTGCACAAAAATATCTATAGCAGTAATTTTAAAACAACCAAAATATCTAACAACAAGGGAATTATTGAGTAAAGCATGATACATGTACGCAGAAAAATATTATGAAACTACCTTTATGAATAGTTTTTAAAATAAAGAATGTATATAATAAATTAATAAAATTTATTAAAATTTCATTACTCATGAAATTGAATAATATCATTTTCAATATGATACATATACAATTATATGTGGGAATAGATTGAAAAGACACTAATATATATTAAGATTTTTTTCCAGTTTTATTGAGATATGATTGATACATAACATGTAAGATTAAGGTATACAATGTGATGATTTGATATGCAAATATAGAGTTGACCCTTGAGGGCACTTGGATGGTTGAGCACCTGCCTTTGGCTCAGGTTGTGATCCCAGGGTCTTGGATCAAGTTCTACATTGGGCCCCTTGCAGGGAGCCTGCTTCTCCCTCTGCCTATGTCTCGGCCTCTCTCTCTCTATGTGTCTCTCATGAATAAATAAATAAAATCTTTAAAAAAAAAAGAAAGAGTTGACCCTTGAACAACATGGAGGTTATTCCTGCATAGTCAAAAATCCATGAATAACTTTTGATTCCCCAAAAACTTGGCTACTGATTCCCTACTGTCCACTGGAAGCCTTATGAATAACATAAACAGTTGATTGATACATTTTGTAGATGTATTATTACAATAATACTATTGTATTCTTACAATAAACTAGAGAAAAGAAAATATTAAGAAAATCAACAGAAAATACATTTATAGTACTGTACTGTATCAAAAAAAAATCCATGTATAAATGGACCCATACATTTCAAACCTGTATTGTTGGGTCAGCTATAGTACCTTTTTTTTAAACCATGCACAGTTATTTCACTTTTATTTTTTAATCTATTTTTCCTTTTTTTTTTTTTTTTTTTTGAGAGAGAGAGAGTGAGGGAGGGGCAGCCGAAGAAGGAGGGAGAGAGGGAATCTCAAGCAGGCTCCACTCCCAGAGCAGAGTCCAAGGTGGGGCTATATCGCACAACCCTGAGATCATGACCTGAGCCAAAATCAAGAGTCCAAGGCTTAACTGCCTGAGCCACCCAGGAGCCCCTGTAGTTTCTTTTTAAATGTATTCATAAAATATTTAATTGTAGAAATGCTGTTAGTTGCCGGTTCCCAGATAAGTCCTTTGTTGAGATATAAAGCGTTTCTAAAATATTTTATAGACTATGAAGAAATTTTGTTTTCCTTGCTTAACTGTTCAATCTTACTAATAATACTTGTCTGACTCTTAGGGGTGCCTGGGTGGCTCAGTCAGTTAAGCATCTGCCTTTGGCTCAGGTCATGATCTCAGGGTCCTGGGATCAAGCCTTGTGTCTGGCTCCCTGCTCAGTGGAAAGTGCTTCTCCCTCTCCCTCTGGCCTTCCACATGCTCCCTTACCACTGCTTGTGCTCTCTCTCTCTCTTCAATAAATAAACAAAATATTTTAAGAATTGTATTGCTTTTAAATATATAACTCAAATCTTATTTTTTAATTTTTTTAAAGATTTTTATTTATTTATTTATGAGAGACACAGAAAGACATAGGCAGAGGGAGAAGCAAGCTCTCTGTGGGGAGCTGGATGTGGGACTCCATCCCAGGACCTCAGGATCACACCCTGAGCCAAAGGCAGATGCTCAACCACTGAACTAACTACCCAGGTGCCCCTATAACTGAAATTTTAAAATCAATAAGTAGGTTAGAAGACAAAGTTGAGGTCAATCTCTCAGAATAAGAACAAAAAAGATAAAAAGATGAACAATAGAAAAGATAAGAAAATTAAAGATTCAGAGCAAGCAGTCCAACATCCAAGCCAGTAAGAGACCTAGAGAGGAAAAATGTGGAGGTTACCAGATAAATCATAGGAAAACATTTTTCCTTCAGCTACAATTTACTTAAATGTATGTAGTCTCCTTTCTTATTTGAAATCTTTTGGAATTGACAGAATTTTCTATTTGTTGAAGCATTTGGAAGAATTGGCTAGGCATTTGAGTAATCTGCTGGAGGTATTTAGGGAAAAAATAACTACATTGAAAAATAAGAAAATGGGGACAAAAGATCATGATTAATTCAAGTAAAACAAAAGTCATAGAAAGGGTAACCAAGAAGAAGCTCTAAAAAGTCATCCAAAGATGCAAAAGATGACTTCTAGGAAAGAATCAGCATTTGAAGGCGGCCTGCCCTACTCTGGGAACTCATGGCCAGTCAGTGATAAATAGAGAAGCTAACGACATCCAAAATAGCAATCCGCTTACCAGCAGCACGTGCAAGTGAGGAAAAAAAAAAAAAAAAACAGATCCAGGAGGTTAGAATCCACTGGCCCAAGCAGGCATAGAAGTTAATGTCTTTTCTTTCAACCTCCCCTCCCCAACACCATGGGGGAAAGCGCCAGTGGCAATAGAAGAGAGCAGGACCTGAGGACAAGTGCTCTGTCCTACCCCACCCCAAGTATAGTGTGTGTTGAAGGAGAGATGAAATTTGAATCAAATATGAGATTGAATTTTTAAAACAAACAGAAGTGAATCTTAGTAACAGAAAAAGAAACTTGTAACAAATATTATGGAAATAGATCATCAAGGATGTTTTTTTAGCCAGAGGAAAAAAAGAGAGATTTGATGGGGAACAGAGAGGTAGCAATTTTTGAAAAACAACCCCAAAATTGTTTTTACATGATTACCTTTGAGAGTCCTTCTTCAGATCAGTTATATAAATTAGAAAACTATCAGATGGTAGTAAGTGCTAGGCAGAGAATTAAAACAGATGTGATATGATGGTGGAGGTGTTGCTACCTTAGGATGAATGATCAGGGAAAGCCTTTGTAAGAGGCAACATTTAAACTCAGTTCAGAATAAAGGAGCCAGCCAAATGAATATTGGGGAGGTGGGTGGGTGCAGAAGGAGAGTGGCCAATCTTCCCAGGAAGAAGCTGCAGCTAGTGAAAATGCCTGAGCTTGATGTGTTTAAAGAACAAAAATAAGGGACGCCTGGGTGGCCCAATGGTTGAGCACCTGCCTTGTGCTCGGAGCATAATCCTGGGGTCCTGGGATCAAGTCCTGCATCCGGCTCCCCACAAGGAGTCTGCTTCTCCCTCTGCCTGTGTCTCTGCCTTTCATGAATAAATAAATAAAATCTTAAAAAAAAAAAAAAAAAGGAACAAAAATAAGCCCTGCATGGCTTGGGTGTAGTGGGCTAGAATAGGCCACAATGAGATCAGAGAAGTATGAGAAGTATGCAGGGGCAGGATCTGAGAGCTGACCCTGATGGATGGCGAAGGAAGCAAACTGTACCCTCCCTGATGGCAACGAGACCAAGATGCATGCTTCTTGTGGGCCAGCAAGAACCCTGAGGAAAGGAGCTGGACAAGATGCCAGTCTAGAGAAGTAAGGTGCTGCCTACCAGAAGCTAAGAGTTTGTAAAGCCACTAGCCATAGACGACATGACCCATGTCAAGGGGACTTTCAGCCAAAATCCCCAGTGGGAATTGGCAAGGAACTCTCGGAAGCATTCAATGAGGAAAAAGAATTGGTACTTGACAGTAGCCATACCCCAGAGAGCTCTGACTCCAGATTACATTTGTACCAGGTGAATGTGTCTTTTTCTGCTCCCTTATGTTGCCTCCCCCTACCAATCCCAGAGGGTCCAGAGACAACTAGTTAATGGGGGAGCGAGGCAGGGAGGCAGTAATGAGGGACAGACTACATCCCATCCCCATGAGGGGTTCCGAGGCTTAAGTGGACTTGATGGAAGTGGAATGGAGGGAAGAGAGAAGTGAGGGAGGGAGCTTGCTTTAAAGGAAGTAAGATATTTAAGTTTTGATGTTGGACTAGGTTGGGATTTTTATTACCTGAAAAAATGAGTGTAATTCTATAAATTTTTAGGGTGTCTAAAAAAGCTATGGAGGCCAGAGAATTCCTCCAGACGGGAAAGAGGTAACAAAAAAAGGTCACAGTGGATTTCTTGGGGCAGTAGACATTTTCTTCTTTTTGCTTGCATTTTCTGATTTTTCTCTAATGATACTGGTTTAATAAAAGTTTTGTGTTTTCCTACATTAGTTACTGTATTTAGTTCAACCAACAATAGATTTCATGGTATACCAATCTCATGGCATTGGAGATAATTATTGAAGATTGTTGATTTTCACAGGCAGCAAGCAGCAGCCTGGGGAGGATGCCCCTGTTGGTAGGGGGATGAGGCCCAGAGCATGTTTGCATGAAAGAAGGGTGGGTATTCAACTAGGGTGGAGTGTAAATTTAGGGAATAGTGGCGGGTGAAACCAGTAGTAGTATCAGAATTAGCTTCTTTTGCATGCAAGTAAACAGACATGTCCACAATAACTTAATTTCTGGTAGGGACAGACATGCAGAGGAATCCAGAAAGAGCTAACCAACCAAGTCTCAGAGGGAACTCTGCGGAGTGGCCCTGGGTCAAGAGGCCCTAGGAACCTCAAAGATGAGAATGTGACTCTTCAGTGTGGGGCTTCTCCTTCAACATGCTTCAGCTACTCTGCATGCCTGCTTCCTTCTATACTGCCCCACCTGGCATCTTCTCTCCCTCTTCTCCACCTAATGGCATGCTTCCAAGCTCAGTTCCCACTTCAAGAGAATGAGGTCATCTTTCCAGCATCAGGAATTGAACTGTAAAGTACCTCTTGGTATCTGACACTGGGGGAGATTGGCCCAGCTCATTGTTTGGTACCAGTCAAGTGGCATCTAAGAGGCTAGGCTCTAGAGTTCAACCAGGGGGTTGAAAATGAGAGATCCTGTGTATCTGAAGGATGGGGAGGGCCTGAGGATGAGAGGTACAGACATGTGGGGCAAATCATGGATACTTGAAGGCTTCAGCAAGGAGCAGTGACTGGGGCATTTCTACCTAATGGAGGGCTACAGCACATTTGGGCTTGGCTGTCTACCATAGACAAGGAGTGGGCCAAAATACTCAAAGCCTGAAATTCTAGGAAGAGAATCCGTGCTTAATCCTGTGATAGTAACAAGGTGTGTCCTGCTCATTCATGCACACTCTCACACACACACATAGTCTGGAGACTACAGCATTGCTTTTGGATACAACCTAGGCATTCTGTTTTTCCTTTCCTATAACTAGAAAAGGGGGTTACCTTGGCAAGATGCTTTCATGTCATGTGGGGACAGACCTCAAGTAAAGAGATGGTGTAAAAATTCCCTGATGCTCAGCAGTAAGATCTTTATATCTACTTGGCTCCCCAACATAACCAAAAATATACTGTAAAGGATCCAATATCCACTCAGGGTGTGCCCTCATACAAATGAAAGTGGGCTCACCCTGGGACTTAAAGTGGTCAGAAATGCTTTTTGCTGAAAAGTAAAAGGACAGGAAAAAAAATGAAGGTGAAAAAATTTAGGAGCTGGCTGTTTGAATAGGTAAATAGACAAATTTGAGAAATAAGACATGTTTCCAAGCTCTGGCCAATTCTCCTTGTGAGATTTTTGAAGACAGGAAGGCATAAACTAATCCTCTCACAAACAAACAAATAGTGACTTCTATCACATATTCAACCACAAGACGTGTATGGTAGACTAAAGGCTAGGTAAGTAGTGGTGACTTGTACTCATTCGATAGAGAGCTATGAAACACAAACCACGCAGAAAGGTAGGATGGATCTTCAATGGATGTTTAATAAATAGTGATATACTATATTCAATAAAAGATCCTTCAACTTGACTTGTTAGGAAGTATACAGCCCCTTTAACATATAGTTTTCCCGTCAAGAGCAAGGGTTCATCATGATATAATGCCTTCCCACCACTACAAACAAATCATTTTAGCCTCAGGACAAGTTTTAGAAATTTTTATAATCTTTTTATTTTATAATCCCATCTTTGCCAAGAGATTCCTGTTTATTTTGCCTCTCAGTTTTCCCAGAGAATGTAAAGTGAATCTGTGTGGCTCACGCAAAAGCCACACAACTTGAGCCAAGCAGGTAATAGTAACTTCAAAAGGCAGAAGGGGTGAGAAAAAAATGAAAGCCAAAAGTCCTTTCATGTTAACATTTTATTTAAACCAGTACAAGCACCATGCTTAACAGAAGACTGTCCAAAATAAACATGCAATATGAACTAGCAGAGACTGAAATCACAGCTTAAAAAGTTGTGCCAGTTGTTGAGTTTGTTAAATGATGACAGGGAACTGTTAAAATTCACAAGACCAAACCATTAATGTTTCAAGCCTCCTCGATGAGATTATATTGGACCATCTAGATCAGTGGGAACTGCCCTGGCAAGTTAGTGATCTCAAACAATATTCAAGTAATATATGTGTATGAACTATATTCCAAAAAGCAATAAAACACAGTTTCTATCACAACCTTAACATAGTTGTTTTGAATATTACATGAACATGGTCACTGATTTGAAATGTCAAATGGCATAACAAGAAACAGATTTCTCAAGAATATTCAACTTGGGACCATTGGTGTTAAGTGGCCTAAGAAGATTTACATTCTTCCAGAAATACAAAATAAGATTTGTCCAGAAATGTTTGAGACACTTCTTCACATAAGTTGTAAAGGCTCAAATTCTATAGATTCCAGTATTATCAGTCTAGTGAACAAATAGAGAAAGCAACTGTACTAAGAATACTTGAATTGATAGAATACAAGTTACTCTCTACTTCCACCAAATATCAGCATTTAAACTCTTATGAAAATATCTATTCATCACTAGTCCACATTATGGATTAATGACATTGCTCAGGTTTCAAAGTAGTCCAAACATTTTTTTAAGTATATCTTCCTTACTATCTACATATAGGTGGGGAATAAAGACAGCCAAATTTAATTTGGCAATAAACTCCTCTAACTGGAAATTTTTAAAGTGTCAAACCAGATACAGTTTATGGCTACATTTGACTCCTGAAAATAGGAGATAAAAGGGGAGAGAAAAGTGCTGACAGACATTCTGCTACAAAGATTATTTAGTAATGGTAATAAAAAATTTAGCAACACCCTCTTAAACAAGAGTATGTTTAACTGCACTAGGCATTTGGTAAACTTTTTAGAAATAGACAAATTTGAACATTTATTTTAGAAGTCAATTAAACAAAAACAATCTAACAATCTTTTTCCTAACATGATTGCTTCAATACCAAAACAAAGTGAAGACTATTCAAAACTCTGACATTTTGGAATTTCAGCATAGTAACCTGAGAACAGATTTCTTCATTTGTCATTTATGTTGCCACAAAAACCATACTAAAAATATGCTAGGATTACTAGTTGGCTCTATTGTGACAACATCAGATGCTATGCAGAACTTATGCAAGGCCAAGAATTTTAAAACTAATGCTGACTTAGAAGACCATGAAGGAGGTTCCCAGGAAAAAAGCTGATGCCAAAAGGGAAAGATTAAGATATGAATGGGAATGGCTGTACCGGAAAGCTATGGAATGTAAAAACTGGAATTATCCAATCTGGAGTTACTATTTGAGAGAAGGCAGAAAAAGAGAGCAAACTGAAAATATTCTTGAAAAGAACAATGCAAAATTTGATTACATGGAAGGGAAATTTATATAAAAAGTCTGAGAACAACTCTAGAGCATAGGATTTGTAAGTCTCCCTACAGGACAGAGGGAGTAAAAACATGTTCTACTGATTTCCCCAATCAATCTACTGTCTTGCAAAATACATGTTATTGATAAGAAGTCAAACAAATTCAAAAAAACATGATTTATCACAGTTCTCTGTCCCTGTTAGAGAACAGGGGAACTAAGTTCTGTTTATGTAAGTCAGTCTCATCTGACATTATGAAGGATTTTCAAATTTGAAAACAAAATAACTAAAACATGCAAGACAAAGTAAGGAACCTCATTAAAAAATACATTCTTGCAGCACTAGTTTCTCTTATTGCTGCAAACCAGGTGAAACGAAATCTCATTTCCTTCATTTAAGAACATTAAAAACTCTCTCCATTCATTTGGGTTTTATTTGCATTTCCGCAGAATTATAAGTATTCTTCTCCAATATCAAAATAGTTGTTTAAAGAACTCGTAAACTTCCTGGGTGAAGTTCTCTCTCTCTCTCTCTCTCTCTCTCTCTCTCTGGAAATTGGAATAAAGAATCCTTCCCATTCACTAACCAAAACAAATGCCCACTCTAGCACTTCCTCATCTCCAACTAACTTCCTATTGCTTCCTGTTTTTGAGATTAGTGAAGCCAAACAGTGTTGGCAACAGAAGATTCAATATTGTGAAAATTCCAACTATCTTTACCTCTTCATTAAAGTTGGCACAGAAACCTCAAAAAAATGCAAAGAATATAGAAATGAAAAATACACCAACATAAAATAATGCCTTTCCAGTTTTGAAATGATTGAGATATTCTTAATATAAGAATTTGTTCACCAAATTCAGTTAGTCTTTACAGTCTCAAGACCTTTTATCAAATTAATGTTAAACAGTTAATTTTATGTTCTTAAAGTACACTATATATTAGAATCCTTGCTTTATGCCGAGAATGCCAATAAAACAGATATCCAGTTTAGAATATCTTCTGACATTTAGGACATAAGATGCAATTTCTACTGATGTGTTAATGTTATTAACTCTAGCCAAGGTTTTAAGATAAGTAATTTTTCCTATGGCACAAAAGTCATCATAAATGTACCCCAAATTATAACTCTCAACTGCCATATATTCACCAATGCAAGCAGATAGTTGGAATTTTAAAAATATGAGGTTGATTTTATTACAAATTTCAGATACACACGTTAGAAAATTGTTTTACTTGGACCCTTTACAAAAGTATTAATTTCACCAAATCCGGAATACTGGCAGTGTAAAAGTTTTAAACTAACTTTAAAGCTAACAAATCAAAGGCACAGTATTAACACATTTAAAATAACTTGTGTTCACAGGACATTAAGAGGTGCTTTATAAATAAAGTGTTATTAACCTAGATCCAAAACTATCTAGCTATGACACAACCAGGAATGAAGCCCTTGATTAGTTCCAACCTATCAATTTCCAAGACTAACATGCTATTTTCTATAAGAAGAAAACAGAATAGTCATAACTACTATAAAATCTAACTCTCAGACCTTAAGAATGAATGATTGATGAACAAAGTTTCTGGACTTGATTAAAAAGATACAGGAAACCAAAGAAGGCATGGAATTGGTGACAAGTGTATCTGTAATGCAGCTTACACTACAGTAAATTATTTTTCATGGCTCTAAATTGGGTCATTCAAGTCTTTTACCCCAACTTAATTTTAAAGATTTGACAAGTGATAATATGCTATTTTCATATATAAACTGCTAATATCCAGTATTTGTCAAAAGGAGGCAACTGTTGTCTATCACAATCTAATACCCACTTTCCAATGGTGTCTGTAAATAGTAACAAATTCTGAACCATAAGTTATAGAAATTAGTCACAAGAGTGCAAAAAATCCCTGGAGAGAAGTAGTCCACCTAACAATTACAAATATAAGGAAACACTTTACAAAGTTTCATTACTATGAAGATGATTTCCCCTTTGTTCAAACTTTGAACAAATGAAGAATTTTTCTTTACTGCAGGAAACAAACTGTAAGTAACAGTGCATTTTTAGGCATAAGTATTTATGTCTGGTTCCAGTATGGTCAGGTTAATACATAAATACTTTAGAAACACAGAAGTTCACATTAGTGGAAAAATCCAAGTTTCTCACGTAACCATTCTTCGGTTAGGTCTTCGGTATTTCTTATTTCGAATACCTTAAGAAAAGAACCTTAGGTCATACTTTGGCACTCAAAAAATAAATAAATACACACACTATATATGTATTAAAAAACAAATTCTCCTCCTTTCATTCATGTTGGTCATGACTTCTCTTTGTAAATTAGATATACCTTTACTTTTTGAAATGCTAAGTACTGTATTACCAAAGTTTAGCAATCAAGACGGCATAAAACCAAAACTCTTATCTTAAAAGTACAAACCTATGAATATTCTAAAAGAACAGTCCTGTACATCTTACCCACTAGGAGAGATACCCCGAGTAAACACAACTAAAATCAATCTAGCTAGTTAGTAAGTGGAAGAATATATGCTGGTCTTCCATAGTTGGAGGAAACACAGCTGTAGATTGTTTTAAAAGGATGGACTACAGGTCCACAGCACAAAACTCTGCAAGAATCTGTATACACACACAGGCCCAGGAAGTATAATGGCTGTAAAGAAGCAATGTAATACAGCAGAAAAGATGGGATCGAAGCCAATGTGGGTTTGAATCCTAGGTCTGTCATTTACTATCATGGACAACTCTTGGACAACAGTTTTATCTTCTAAATCTCAGTTCTTCCATCTACAGAATAGGAATATCACCATCAAACTCACATGATTGTGTTGAACACTCAATGTGATTATTTGTAAAAGTAACTTATAAATTCTAATGCCTTAGTTCTAGCACTTGATGGTGTGCGTGGAATTAGAACAGAAATGAGGTTGTTAACAGGGCTCCCTCCTAACAAACTAACCCCCTTAGAGCAACTCCAGGGTGTTCCTATGGTACAAATGAGAAAAAGTAGTGTCGATAAGTTGGTGGTGTCAATGACAACCACATAAGATAAAGGGAAAAGGCCAAGGGCACTTAAATGACATCTCCTGGGTTGATAATTAAACACTTAAGGGGAAAACACTGACACTGTCCTTAAAATAAAACCTAAAAGGAAATGTTACTTAATATTGTTTCAGTGATATACTATTCCAATTCAAAACCTTAAAAGTATATACTGTGTCAACTCAAACTAATGCGTGGAAGTTATATAAAGTATGAGAACAAGTACCCCTCTTACTGTTAAACTTCAACAATGCCATAAAACAATGGGGGAATGTTAAATCTTAAGCAAAGTGTCTCATACAAAACAGAATGGTCTAGCATAGTAAAGCTCATTAAGTATTCTTACCAATTAATTTTAGACTTTGGTACTATATACAGTTAACTGCATTAATAGGGAATTTCTGCACAGAATTTGGTTCATTTAGCCTATGGTAAAGGGCTCTCAGAAGCTTCAATGCTTACTTTTATCTACTAGAGATGACATTATGCAAGATGAAAAAACTCTCAATAGACTGAATTAGTGGCAGTAGCTTTTCTAAAGCTGCCTATATTTTAAATGTGATTTCTTCTAATCAACTTATAATTTCTATTCAAAAAACACATTTTGATTAAAGACTTCTATCATTCTGGGTAGCCTGGGTGGCTCAGTGGTTTAGCGCCACCTTCAGTCCAGGGTGTGATCCTGGAGACCCAGGACAGAGTCCCCCGTCAGGCTTCCTGCATGGAGCCTGTTTCTCCCTCTGCCTGTGTCTCTGCCTCTCTTTCTCTCTCCCTCTCTCTCATGAATAAATAAATAAAATCTTTAAAAAAAAAAAAAAAAAAGACTTCTATCATTCTATTTTCAAACAGTAAAACTTTCTATATTTACTGTTCTGTTCTAAATAACTTTCACCTGCATAAAAAATACTTAACTCTTCAGATTACTTTAGCTATTGCCCTAATAGTGAGAGAAAAATATTGTCTCAACAACCAAGTAAAACATAAATACCACCTTGGTTAGTTCAGCTGTTTGGACTAGCTTATTCTTACTCCCAGCATACATCATCTGTTGTTCAGGCTTACACCCTGGAAAAGAGATTAGTATAGAAATGAGACTTAGTTTTTGAAAAAGGGATGGGCTTTCATTTTTTACTTCTAAAATGGCATATTTAGGATTTTCTTTGCTATCAGGCTTACAAAAAACTTCAGTCTAAATGTGTATGGTGTATTTCAAGAGTCTTACACTGCATACTGCCTGCATGGAGCCATTGCTAAATGACAAGTCCATAGGTTGATAAAAATAAATGTGGCTAGGTCTCTGCAGATCTTTTAGAACCTTGTAAATACTTAAGAAGCTTTCAGAATAACCTAATTTTGACATTAAATATCAAGATCAATTTTATGGATGCCAAACATATACAGGTTTAGGGATGGTGATGGATCATTGTGGGGAGACCTGTCCTGAAAAAGTTACAGGCTGCTTACATATTAAGTTAAAAAGGTACTGCAGTATATTTTAAGTGCTAAATAAACGATACAGGTAGTAAAGTTTAGAGAAAAGTTCAGAAAGTTTATTGTGGGCTTTAAATGGTGGTGGTACTGGGAGTTCTGGTGATAATGGATATATCATAAGTAACAATAAGCCACTTTAATATCCAATGTAAGCTACTCTGGGACTTTTCTCAAGGTTCTAGGCATCTCATCAGTAAGTACTATTTTAAAGATAAACACAAATATATATCATGATTATACATTAAGTTATGTACTTATACACAAAACTTAAAAAGAAAATATATGTTGGTATTTTAAAATGTCACATTTCAAATTCCTTAAAAAGTATGTATGATTTGACTAAACAATTACACTTCTAGAAATTTATCCTAAGAAAACAAGCAAGTTCTTAAGAATGGATACATTATAGTAACTTTCTTCTAGGGCTGAATTCATGTGCATACATACCTTTTAGGCTATTCAACACTTCACATCTTTAAAACAAGCATAACATTTGTCTCCTATAAAAATGGTTTAATTAGATCAGATCCAAATAACGCACTATTTAAAGAAATTCACTCACCAACAGGACTGGAGAAAATAAAGCACAGAGGATACGAAACTCTTCCATCATCATGTTGGTATTTATAACTATACACAATGAAGGTTTTTCTCAAGTTAAAGAAACTAAAATTACTGCTCTATTTGATACAAGTACTTACCAACAAAGTTCTGAAAGAAAACACATATTTAGGGTGCTAATGAATGGTAAATTTCTGTCCTATCCATTTGAGCCATATCTTTATCTTATCATTATCTTTCCACAAAAGCATACATGAGCCCCGAAATTACAAAAACATATAATCTCTCAAAAATAAATTATAAAAGTATGGATTTAGGATGGATTTTTTCTATTTACTGTAAACACATAATAACAGAAGGAATTTTTTAAAAAGGAAATAATTCATCCCATTAAAATGTCAACTTCCCATTTTTCTTAGTCCAGTATGTGAGTACCTACTTTAAGAACAGATCATGTTGTATAAGATTTTGTAAAATATAGGGTTTTTAAAAATTGAACAAACCAACTTCATAAATAAAATTCTGACCACTAAAGAAAACAAATCTATTAAAAGCACTAAGAAAAGGATATCGAGGTTGTCGTTCAGGCAGTTCATCTTTAAGTTCATCTGGTGAAATGCCCTGGCACCATAAAGAAAAACAACTTTTAAACATTTTTCTAACCCATAAATACTTAAGAGATATGCCAAACAACCATTCTACTAATAGATATAAATTCATAACCATATACCACAATGCAAAATCTTATGTTACTAAATTGTATATAAACTGAGATATAAACCCTCAATCCATTGAAAGCCCACTCAGTTTAGTTCTCTTAATTAAGATGCTCATGTTCCAGTTGTCAGGAAATAATAAGATTAATAAGCTACCTTTCAAAGGAAACATCAATGTCTGGCTTAAGGGGGAAAAAGTTAATTTCTTTTTAGTCTAAATTAGTTACTTAATTTGACAAACTAAATGCTTAGGTTATAAGCATTTTAGTTTTTAATTACTGGTCAAGCAATTTAGAAGTTATACTGGACATGTAGCTCTAACTTCTACCACTTACTACCCTGAATTTCAGTAATGTTTTAAAGGTGATTCAATTAACAAGACAATGTGCTACAAAATAATTAGCACATGGTTTTCATGCATAATGAGCATGTATTTAGACTCATTTTAAAAGTACATGTAACTAACATAGCATCTTTTAGGCAATAGTAAGTGCTTAACTATAAAAATGTACTTAGCAGATCAAACAAACCTCAAGCTCTTCATCCAGTACCACCAGGCGTTTATCCTTATCAATCTTCACTAAAATAAAAATAAAGTATAAGTAAACTGTGATTATAATGTGACCTTGATCTACCCAACCCACGGATTCTCAGCCCTTTCTCTGGCATCTAAAATTAAAACACTAAGAAACACAAACATAAAACTCATATGCAGTTTAGTTTATGGTCTATTAGCTAGCTGTGCTTTTCAAGCAGTCAGCATTTAAAGGCTTTTACCCATAATTCGCATCACCTAATTTGCTTATTTAGAGTTTTATGTCAGCTCCTTTTTTTCCTGTGTATCTGAAGAATTCTGTAACTCAAATGCAACTTCCTACATAAGGTCCGAAAGGATGACTGCAAACATGATTGGTCTATATAACATGGTTAGAACTGCAGGAAAAAGCAGACCAGAAATTAAGAGAGAACCACCATGAATTCCCTGCTTCTCCAGAGTCAAGATTTCATAGTGCAATATGATTATTATGAGATACAAGATTATCAAATAGCAGTTATATCTATATTCAAATATATTTAACAATCCAAAGCCAAATGAAGTATATTTAGATATCCTAAGCCTTTATTCTTTTCTATTACTGTGAAAAGCCGGCCATTTTTGGTTTTGCACTGATTTCATAGTAAATTCTTATAGAAAGATCTCAAATATCTTTACCTTTTGCAGCAAAATGGCACTGACATGAATTTTCACTTTTAAGAACTGTATGTCTCTGTTGTAGGATTTATTTGTAATAGAGCCAAAACTCATGACAAGTTGTCACTACCTCAATTCACATCTGCCAGATCCCTCTCTCTTAAGCATAGTCTATAGAGTTCTGCACTGTTACCCCCTTGACTTTCCCCTTCAGCTTTCTAAATCACCACTCCCATACCAAATATAACTTAAGAACATAAAAGAAATCTGCATAACATCAGATACAGTTCACAGTAGGAGAGGCAATATGCAAATAATTCTTTCCATTGTCAGAAGTCAGTGACACTTAAAAGTATGCTCTATAAAACTGGGGCTCAAGTCTAGAATTGAAATAAGGCCTCAAATCACTTTGAAGACAAAGCTGAACACTTAACCATTTCAGGTGCAGGTAAAGGTTTCTGGTTGAGATTGAATGGGCAATTTTTAGTCTCCTGAGAAGTTAAAGGATGGAGTTGGATGGGTCACTACAATGACCAAGTGACTAAGATCATTTTCTCCAGAGCTGTGTAGGCAGCTGAGGAGGAAGGTAAGCACTCCACCTCTGTTCTATGTTAACAGCTGTTACTTATTTTTTAAAGTGATCTAAAATAAAGGGAGAGGATTAAAACAGAAGGAGGCAAATTATTTCCTAAAAGCTCAATTTATTCAATGTAGCTGTAAGATAAAAATCAACTAAGACCATGTAACTGAGGCGATCACGTTTAGCTTACTTATAATGGCAGCATTGTTTGTTTCTTTGCGAAAACGAAACTTTCTCAGCTTTTCCACTAAATCTTCAGCAACATCACAAACCACCAAAGACTCACTCTAGAAAAGAAAAAAAAGATGCATAAAATGCCATGACTTCAATACAATTAACCAAGGTCATGTTAAAGTTATAAAAGCTAATACCTTTCTTTAAAAACATACACTGACATCTACATATGTCACAACTATGTGAGTTAATATGAAACACACAATTTTTTTTTAAGATTTTATTTATTCATGAGAGACACACAGAGAGAGAGGCAGAGACACAGGCAGAGGGAGACGCAGGTTCCATGTAGGGAGCCCGACGTGGGATTCGACCCCGGGTCTCCAGGATCATGCCCTGGGGTTAAGGCGGTGCTAAACCACTGAACCACTCGAGCTGCCCTTAAGCACACAAATAATTAAAGAGCTCTTAAATCTACCAACCTTTGTATCTACATTAATTAAACACACTTGTTCATCTTATATGTATGTTATACTTTAACTTTTTCTTTGGCTAATCTAGTTCTCAAAGAACTAGATACAATAATGTGCAACTTCATCAGAACCAGAGAGGAAGAGAAGAATATAGGAAATACAAGGATCACTGTCTGCTGTTAGAAAGTATATTTTTTGGGACACCTGGGTGGCTCAGTGGTTGAGTGTCTGTGTTTGGCCCAGGACATGATCCTGGTATTCCAGGATCCGAGTCCCGCTTTGGGCTCCCTGCATGGAGCCTGCTTCTCCTCCCTCTGCCTATGTCTCTCTCTCTGTGTGTGTCTCTCATGAATAAATAAATAAAATCTTAAAAAAAAAAAAAGAATTATGAAAGGGAGATGCCTGGCTGGCTCAGTCTGTAGAGCATGCAACTCTTGACCTCGGGGTCATGAGTTCAAGTCCCACACTGGGTGTAGAGATTACTTAAAAAAAGGAACTATGAAAGCAAAACCAGATGAAACAAATATAAAAACTAAAAGAACCCTTTAAAAATTATGAAAAAATGTTAGATATTCTTCTCCAGAAATGCAGTAAGGAAATTACCAAAAGCACTTTTTTAGTAATGCAGATGTATTACTGATTCCAAGGAAGAGCATGGAAAGCTTCTTTCCTCCTTTCATTAATGTGTAAAACTTCAAACACATACAAAAGGAGACAGTAGTATGGTGGAACCCTATGCACCTATAATTCAGCTTCAAACATTATCAACACATAGCCAATCTTATTTCATCAATACTCTCAATACTGCCCGATGGTCTGTCACACAGCAAAGGCCTGAAGTCATTTCAACTGTAAAAATTTTTGTATGTATCACAAAAATGACAGCATGTACCATTAAAATATAAGGACAACAACATTATCACACCTAAAAAAAAAAAACTAACAATAATTCTAGCCTCAAATAATCAAACAGAATTCAAATTCCCCTTACTGTTTGTTTTGTTTTCCTCCAACAGCTGGTTTGAGTCAGGTACCAAATAAGGTCCACATTCTTTGATCTTTTCATGCATAAGTCATTCCCCACCCCTTTAAGAGAGTTAGAACAGTTCTGAGACCAATGCTAAATAACCCAAAAAGATTAAGGCCTCCAATTTTAAGTTAAAATACAAATTTAATAAAAGCTGCTTTTTAAAAAAGATTTTATTTATTTATTCATGATAGACACACACACACAGAGAGAGAGAGAGAGAGAGAGAGAGAGGCAGAGACACAGGTAGAGGGAGAAGCAGGCTCCATGCAGAAAGCTTGACGAGGAACTGGAGCCCGACGCGGTACTCAATCCTGGGACTCCAGCATCACGCCCTGGGTCGAAGGCAAAAGCCTGCTTTTTTGACCCCATATTGGGTAAATGAGAGCATAAGTTAAAGCAGGAAATAGCTATCAATTTTAAATTGTCCTTTAAATTCAGAACACCGGTAATATGTTAGGTATGATACCATAGGATATGCTATTTACAATTAGAAAAGACATCCCACCAACAAGTATTATCCAATGAATAAGGCTCCTTTGTGACTCAAGTATGCACATCCTATTAGTTCTCCTTAGAGAAAGAGATGCTAAGTCATACGGAGCTTCCTGAAGGTAGTATCCAACCCTACTCTATCTTTTCTATCTTTTAAGAAAGATACAGAAATTAAAAAACTAAAATTTCCATTCTCTCTTCAACCAAAAGTACAACTGTGAGTGAAACTAATAAATATTTTAGATTCCTCTTTAGGCAAAGACCAATTAATCACAAAAGTATTATCTTCCAGCTTTGATACTCAGAACTGCTTGTGCAATCCTGACGTTCTAAGGACCAGGAACCAAGTGAAAAACATGCTGTGATTTAATTTATATAGCTCTTTTGGGGGGCATTGTCACCCCTCCCAATACATAATAAGGCCAAAAATTCCTTCCTACAAGAAAAAGGACCCAGGCTCAGTCAGTTCTAATTGCTTACAGTTAGTAGAAGCATTTAAGAATGAGTATAACACCCTGCAAACAACTCTATATGGCAAATATTAACACACAGTTAAGAGGAGTGTTGAGCTCAAGTGTTCACATATCGGTTTAACCAGATAAGGAACATTTAGTGAGTGTAAGCACTGAGCTAAGTGCTAGGGATACAATCCTATAAAATAAATAAATAATATGGGTCTGTCCTCAGGGAGCTTCTGATATAGTGTAGTAGAGAACATACCTATAGAGAACAGACCTACATCAAAAGGATCAGGAAAACATACACTTGTTTGCACCTGTGATAAGAACTAGGCAGGAGAGACACGGACTGCTACACGAACTTGAGACTAGGGAAGAATAGCATGGGCATAAAAGGTCTGCCTTAAAAGGTATCTGAAGGACCAAAACTGGCTAGGCAAAGACCTTTGATTAAAGCAATCATGGCATATCTAAGATAATGAAAGGCCAGCATGACTCAAGCATAGAGAATGAGCAGGAACATGGTATAAGAGGAGGTTGGGTTGGGGCTGGACCACATAGGGCCCGGTGGGTCATATTTTGGTCTTTATCCTATGAGCAAAGGGAAGCCAGTGAAATGTTTTAAGCAAAGTGGTAATGTTTGAAACATGATCAGATTTGCATGCAGGAAACAGGCAGAGTGCCAAGATGAATAGAGCAAGACTAGTTACTTGGCAAACCTAGTCCCAAGTGAGAGACGAAAAGTAGCTTGGGTTGATGAAGATCGAGAGAAGTAGGGAAATACTGCTAATGAACAGTTAATATATATTAAACACAATGAGAGAAACACAGTGCTGTCTTTTACATGCATCTCCTCTCATACTCAAAACAATCCCTTAAGATGGTTTTATTATCCCCACTTTGCAAGAAACTAAGGCTTAGAGAGTTATTTCTCCCCCAAAGTTACACAGCCAGTGAAGCCTGATCTTTTAGCCTGATCTCTAGCCACTCTTTTAACCTCTATAAAGGCACTAGTGACAGACTGGACATTGGTGGGGTGAGTTAGGAAAAAAGGGCCACCAAGATGACTGAAGCTTCTCACTTGTGTCACAGACTAAATGGTACCTTTCATTGAGTTAAAAACACTGAGGAACAGCAGTTTTGCAGAGAAAGAGCATGAGTTCTATTTTGGACAAAGTAAGGTCCCCAGGGCGGGTGGGGGGAGGTTTCCTACAGGATAACTGAATAGTGGGATATATAGATCTGAACTGGATCTCAGAAGCAAGTGTGATACAAATTCACAAGTCATCTGCTTATATAGGTAGGAGACAAATGAAGCTGTAAGTGAAAGAAAGGATGGACAAAGAAAACAGAGTGGAAAACAAAGCATTAGACTGGAGCTTAGAACTACACGTGATATTCAGGTAAGCAGAACAGTGCATGGGACACAAATGGACACCAACAGGAAAAGTAGGAGGAAAAAAAACAGAAGCCAAGGGAAAGGCGGGGGGAGGGGGGGATGCTTCAAAAAGGAGAGAGTAGTCAATTGCCTGGAATGTAGATGAAAAGTCAGGAAAGATGAGAATGAAGACAGTCCCTTGGGTTTGGTGACCATGACACGACCTATTCGAGGGAGGTGGGTTGCGAAATGAGTGGGAGGTCAGAGATAGAGGACAGTGGGGGGATTGTGTTTTGTTTCTAATGAAAGTAGTGAGCACATTTAAACACCTGATAGGAAAAATCCAGAAAATCCTTGTTAGGCAATTTACTTGATTCTCCACGTTATTTTTGAGCGAGGGGTTCAACCTATTCGAGAATGGAAAGCCAAAGTCCCCAGGAGAAGCAAACTATAGCTACGGACGGTCACTTTAAGGCTAAGCACCAAAGCCTTGGGTCAAAAGGTTTCCAACTGCCCCCTACCTGAAGAAAGCAAGGATATGGAAAAATCCTTTAGGGACAGGCCTGGGAAGGAGGAGACTCAAGCTAAGGCCAGGCGGAGAGAATGGAATCCGAAATTTTCAAGCCCTTCCTGCAAAGGCCGCCAGGCGGAAAATGCTCAGCGCCTATATGCCCCTCAGGCCTGGCCCGGGTCCCGGCAGAGACCCGAGTGGGGGTGGGGGGAGCCTTCGCTAGGCCAGACCCCCGGCCCTGCAGTTCAGGCGCTGCAAGCCTCCGTCCTCAAAGACCCGGCGAGGAGCCCTACTGGCCGCACCCCAGTCCCAGGATCGGCTGGGCGCGTCGACCCAGGCCTGGCTGGAGGATGCTGCCCTTAGGCGGGGTGGCAGCGGCGGCGGGGGGAGGCCAGGTCGCTGCTGTGGGCACGCGCCAGCGGCCGGGCGGAAGCGGCCGCCGACCCACCCCGGGCGCTGCCCGCCGAGTCCCGCTCCGGCAAACAGCAGAGCCTGGCTGGCTGGCTGGCCCAGCCCTCCGGCCCCCGCCCTCCCGGCGGCAACTCACCATTTTCCTTCCGGCCGTCAGCAGCTCCTCGCCTTCCCTCGGGCCCCTTTAAGAATGGCACGACGACCGCCTCCCTTCCTGCTCCGGCGCCTGGCAGAGTCGCCCCCACCCAGCAACGCGACTGGGGCGGGCCGGCACGTGACGGCGGACGGCGGGAGGCGCGGCTCAAACTTAGCCGGAACGCGAGCGCCCTCGTGCTCCCGCTCGCGCTGCTCCTAGGAGGGGAGGTCCTGTCCGTCTGAGAGGGGGGCCGCCGTGCCGACATGCACTCGTAACATCCACGCCCGTTCTTGCTTCCTTTTACCTTTACTCAAACTGAGAGCCATTTCATGGTGGCACGATTAAGTCAATCATGTCAATGGCAAATAATGCAATGTTGGCCGCAGCCTACCTTCCAAATTTAACTGTCCGCTTTATTTTTTGAGCGTGGAGTTCAATCCACGCTGTTGGATTGAACAGAAGCCGAAGTCCTCAACCCTCAAAGGTCCCTCAAACCTAGGCACGCCTGTCTTTCCTCCCGTCCTCTCCAGAACCTCCCCACCACCTTCCAGGACTTGGGGATCCATTCCTTTTCTCAGTGGTGTTCATTTATTGAAGTATGATTGAATGAGGATGTCTATACGGGTGTTAATGAAACACTACCTAATGACACTTAGAGAACTTTCTGTAGGAGGTGCACACTTACTGGAGCAAGCTAATTTTTGAATGGAGTGAAGTTTGGAAGAAGAAAACTTTGAACTCCAGAATTCATACGGTTACCTCCAATAAAGAAGCTTCCTGGGGCAGGATAGTCGGTGTTTACGGGATGAGCTAGCATCATCCCCCGGGGGCCTGGTGCCTAACAGGTGCTCAGTTAATACTTGCTGAATGAGTGAAAGAAAAAGAAAATTCCAGAACATGCTCCCGCTGTCATCCTTCTTCATTTGTATTGAACTGAATCATTAGAATTTTTATTTTTTAGATTTTTATTTATTAGAGATAGAGCTCGAGTGGGTGAAGGTGGAAGAGGGAGAGACAGAGGAAGAGGAAAAGGGATGAACAGACTGCCCTCTAAGCCCAGGCACTGGGTCTCGGGACGCTGAGATCAGACCTAAGCTGAAATCAAGAGTCAGTTGCTCAATGACTGAGCCACCCAGGTGCCCCTGAATTATTAGAATTTTTTTGAGTTTGTATTTAATGTTTAAATTTAATGAACTGTTAACATGTCAATAAATAACAATAAAGCAGGGTTCAAAATACATAAACTAATTTGATACAATATCTACATTTTCTCATAAATTAGGAAAATGGAAGTATTAGCTATAAGAAATTCCACAGCTCAACTACTTTCTCATAGTGATCTGCTCCCAAAATACTTTTTTTTTTAATTTTTATTTTATTTTATTTATTCATGATAGGCACAGAGTGAGAGAGAGAGAGAGGCAGAGACACAGGCAGAGGGAGAAGCAGGCTCCATGCACCGGGAGCCCGACGTGGGACTTGATCCCGGGTCTCCAGGATCGCGCCCCTGGCCAAAGGCAGGCGCCAAACTGCTGCGCCACCCAGGGATCCCCCAAAATACTTTTTACCATGAGAAGGGGACTGCTAAGTTCGACACACAGTACCATGCAACAAATGATGGAAGAGAAAATGATATTACTGGTCCATGAGCTTACATTTGACTTTAACATAGATTCTCCCCCAACCCCCACCTTTTCCCAATCTCCTCTCTCCATCTATGGGAGGAATCAGAGAAAAAGTGAAAAAATTAGTACTAAGCTACATGACATTACACCTGATAAATAACAAATCCATTGTTTTCTTTCCCTTACATTCTGTTTTTTTAATGTTTCTGAAGTGTTATTGGCTATGAAATGGGCTGATCTTATCATGGAAAAGATGTTGGACTGGGTGTACTGACAAGAACACCCATGAAAATGTGATTTATTTTATTTTATGGGAGGTATAAAATTAATATAGACTATAGAAACTTGAAACTCAGTCTACAGAACATGTTTTAACCAGAAAATATATTACAGCTATTTTATTTTATTTTTTAAAGATTTTATTTATTTATTCATGAGAGACAGAGAGAGAGAGGCAGAGACATAGGCAGAGGGAGAAGCAGGTTCCTCATAGGGAGCCCAATGTGGGCCTCTACCCAGGACCCCGGGATCACGACCTGAGCCAAAGGCAGATCTCAACCACTGAGCCACCCAGGTGCCACCCAAGTGCTATTTTAAATGAGGTTTGGAAATGCCATCTGGGGATCCCTGGGTGGTGCAGCGGTTTAGCGCCTGTCTTTGGCCCAGGGCGCGATCTTGGAGACCCAGGATCGAATCCCACATCGGGCTCCCGGTGCATGGAGCCTGCTTCTCCCTCTGCCTGTGTCTCTGCCTCTCTCTCTCTCTCTCTCTCTCTGTGTGTGTGACTATCATAAATTAAAAAAAAAAAAAAGTAAAATATAAAAAAAAAAAAAAAAAAAGGAAATGCCATCTGGCTTAGGTTATTAACGGGGGGGTTGGGTTCCAGAACATTTTCCAAAACTTTTCTGCCTGGCTAACCTGTATAAAAAAGTCAAGAACAGAGGCAGCCCTGGTGGCGCAGCGGTTTAGCACCGCCTGAAGCCTGGAGTGTGATCCTGGAGATCCGGGATCGGGTCCCACGTCGGGCTCCCTGCATGGGGCCTGCTTCTCCCTCTGCCTGTGTCTCTGCCTCTCTCTTGCTCTCTCTGAATAAATAAATAAATAAATCTTAAAAAAAAAAAAAAGTCAAGAACCTATCAATACTGGATATGTTGAAATTACTGAAATGTGTTTCTTCCCCCAGAAGCATTTGACATGAAGACAAGATCAGGCTCGATAGTAAAGGAGTATTCTTTTTTTTTTTTTTAAGATTTTATTTATTCATTTCAGAGAGAGAGAGAGAGAGAGAGAGGCAGAGACACAGGCAGAGGGAGAAGCAGGCTCCATGCAGGGAGCCTGCCGTGGGACTCAATCCTGGGACTCCAGGGTCACACCCTGGGCCAAAGGCAGGTGCCAAACCACTGAGCCACCTGGGCTGCCCCACAAAGGAATATTCTAAGTAAAAACTGATGGAAGATCAGAACTAGAATAATCTTTTCTGGCCTGAATTTTTTCTAAGTCCTTTATTCTCTGTAACAGCACCCTTGCTAAAGTATGTTTGTATTATTTATATATTCCCACCCATTTACTCCATCAATGAAGAGTTACTGAGGACCCATTATATAATCGTCTCTGTCCTGGGCACCATGATCCAAAACTGATTCAACATCCATACCATCCTGGAACTAACATTCTAATGGAAAGGAGGAGGTAAGAGACAATAAAAATAATAAATTAGTAAACAATATTGTATGGTAGAAGGTGATTAGTGCATATGGCGGGGGAGGAGGTGGAATAGGAAAAAAGAGATTGGGAGTGCACGCAATTAGGGATTTATGATTTTAAATACAGTAGTAGTCCTAGTCCTCACTAGGAAGGTCATGTCTGAACAAAGATTTGAAGCTGTGGAGATTAGCCATATGGATATCTGCAGGAACATTCCATACAGAGGGAAACAACACTGCAAGAGCCCGGAGGCAGAAGCATAGGTGTTGTTAGGGGACAAAAAAAGCAACCAAATGACTGGAGTGGATGAGCTGGGGTGAGTTATAGATGAGGTCATAGAGGGATTGGAGGGCTGGATCCTACAGCCTCGTAAATGATTGTAAGGACTCTGGCTTTTACAGAGTCAAGATGGAGTGCTACTGGAGGGATTGAGCAGGGGACTGATGCGGTCTGTTGCGTATTTTAGCAGCATCATTCTGACTTCTGTCCTTTTAAGAAGATCCTTCTGCTGTTGTGTTAGACTGTCGGGACAAAGCGACTTCCAGAGCCCGCCAAGAGGGAGTAACCAAGCTGCAGTGTCTCTTTCTCACTGATTACAGCTAGAAGCTCTTGACAGAACATAAAAACAACTACCTGAGGACTCTAAAGAGTAAGTAATAACAAAATAGCCAGTGAATTGAAGAAGGAAATGTTTTGGTGGCCTCCTCTTTATCCTGTTTGTGAAGGAGGGATTCCTGCCCTAGGGTTATGAGGATAGCCAAATGCATAACACTCAACACTAGACAAATGAGACCGTTAACAGTTTCTTAGTCATATATACTCATAGTCTGGGGGAGAAGGACCCTAAAAGCCATGCAGGACCCATGAACACAGTGAACAACTAGACATTGTGCAAGGCAAGGCAGGCTTTATATTCTCAAAGAGGGAGTTCGTGCTCAGGCTGGCTAGGAACTGAAACCTACCACTGAAGGATACCAGGCATTATGCCTGGTCCCCATGATAAGGGATGCCTGGTTAGAGGACCTTACCTATGTGAGCAGAGTCAGGAGCGGAGCTTGCAGTTAGGTCATGCCCAATTTCACCAAATGTCATGACAGCATATAACATAAGACCTTGATTTTAGGCCTTCCACTACAAGTAGCTAGAACCTGAAGAATGACCAGTATGGTGCCAGTGACTTTTCTTGTTCTTTTTTTCCTCCTCTACTGCCTGACATGAGAGCAGACGAGATCACGGACAAGTGTAGAACAGAAGAATGTGAAAGGAATCCCCCCCAAGCCCCCCTGCCCTTTTTTCTCTCCTAGCTCTGCCCTGATGCCAACACCCATCACAATCCATGTCAGCACTGTCTCAGCAGGGCAGGGCACAGGTACCTAAAACCTGAGAGTCTGAGAGCATAAGGGAAGTTCTGAGGAGCAGAGATTGAAACTGACACCAGGCACACAACCCCAGCTCCATGTGTGCAGAACACACCTGCAGAAGCACAGCAAAGACTATGAGAACTTCACTACAATAGAAACCATTGCCAATGGACGCCTGGGTGGCTCAGTCGGTTAGGCATCTGCTGTGGCTCAGGTCATGATCTCCTAGGATCGAGCCCCTGCATCAGGCTCCCAGCTCAGTGGGGAGTCGGCTTCTCCCTCTCCCTCTACCCCTCCTCCCTGCTTGTGCTCTCTCTCTGTGAAATAAAATCTTTGAAAAAAAAAAAAAAAAAAGAAAACATTGTCAAGACTCAGATTAACCCCAGAGTGGCTCATGTGAGGGACAGACCCAAAGAGCATAAAAAAAGACTTTGAAAATTGAGCTGCCATTCTGCATCTTGGTTGTGCTAATGTTCTATGACCCCTATACAGGATAAAACTCATAAAGCTAACTGTACAGGAGATATAATACATTTTACTGTATGGAAATGAAAAATTAAATTTTAAAAAAGTAAAATAAATTTTAAAAAGAATAGACTAGGGCAGCCCCAGTGACGCAGCGGTTTAGCACCACCTGCAACCCGGGGTGTGATCCTGGAGACCCAGGATCGAGTCCCACATCGGGCTCCCTGCATGGAGCCTGCTTCTCCCTCTGCCTGTGTCTCTGCCTCTCTCTCTCTCCCTCTCTGTGTGTGTCTCTATGAATAAATAAATAAAATCTTAAAAAAAAAAAAAAGAATAGACTATGGGAGATGGAGAAGCAAGAAAACCATTTAGGAGACTTTTATGGTAATCCAGGGAAGACATGGCCTGAACCAATATGGAACCAGTGATTTGGTGAGAAGCGCCCAGAACCAAAAGAATTTTATGTATCAGAGTTTCTCAACTTTAGCAATACTGACTAGAACCACTGTTCTAGATGAATGTCCTAAGCTTTGGGCCACATTTGGAGTTCAATAATTCTTTGTTGTGGGTGCATTGTGCTGTGTATTGTAGGGTGTTTAGCAGAATACCAAACACCATGCAGGGCCACAGGAGTTACACTAGAGGCCAGTAGCACCTCCCCCATTGAGAACTAAAATGTGTCAAGACATTGTCAAATGTTGCCAGGGCACAGAGGTGGGAAGTCAACCCCAGTCAAGAACCACTGTTCTAGATGAATGTCCTAAGCTTTGGGCCACAGATCGTGTACCACATAAATCATCAGTGTCATCTGAGTTGGACTGAGCTTCCAAATATAGATGACAGAAGCCAAATAGCTTAGACCATAAGAAGTTTTTACTAGAGGGAGTTGGAAGTTCAATGGGCTGCCAAGAGTCAGGTTCTGCCAAGGTACTACTTTCAAGATTTTCCATAATTCCTGTCATCTATGGGATCATACCCAATCGGACATTCATTCAGTTCTGTTGTACAATAGTTGTCTCAAAGTTTAAAACTCAGAGTTATGATGCTTATGATGTTCCTACTGGTATCTTCAAAATAGACATAAATTTGCCCTTCCAAGAAATACTGTAGGCTATAGAAAGACCATATAAAATGAAAGGGTTGGGCAGCCTGGGTGGCTCAGCGGTTTAGCGCCACTTTTAGCCCAGGGTGTGATTCTGGAGATCCGGGATTGAGTCCCACATCGGGTTCCCTGCATGGAGCCTGCTTCTCCCTCTGCCCGTGTCTCTGCCTCTCTCTCTCTCTCTCTCTCTCTCTCTCTCTCTCTGTCTCTCATGAATAAATAAATTTAAAATCTTTTTTAAAAATGAAAGGATTAACAAGCTCCAAGAAAAATATATGATGTGGATAATACTTTTTAAAAACACATTAATATTTGCTTGCATTTCTCTTATGAGACTTTCTCCTTAGTCAGCCCATATAAGACTCAAAGGATAAACAGAACTGTGATATTAGGAATGCAAAAGAAAGCATGTAGCTTCTGACTACTGAAATAGGACTCTTGAATCCCCAGAAACACAGTAATCTAGAAAATCTCAGACACTACTGAGGAAGGTTTCATCAAAACATTTTTTAAAAAGATTTTATTTATTTATTCATGAGAGACACAGAGAGTCAGAGACACAGGCAGAGGGAGAAGCAGGCTCCGCGTGGGAAGCCTGAGGTGGGACTTGATCCCAGGACCCAGGGATCACAACCTGAGCCAAAGGCAAATGGTCAACCACTGAACCAACCACCCAGGTGCCCCAGGTTTTATAAACATTTAAAGCTCTAGGGCAGGGATGCCTGGGTGGCTCAGCGGTTGAGCATCTGCCTTTGACTCAGGTCATGACCCCGGGGTCCTAGGATTGAGTCCCGCATCAGGCTCCCTGGATGGAGCCTGCTTCTCCCTCTGTGTCTCTGCATCTCTGCCTCTCTCTCTCTCTGTGTCTCTCATGAATAAATAAATAAAATCTTTTTAAAAAATTAAAGCTCTGTTAACATTTCAAAATCCAGACCATGGCAAAATTACAAGTGGCATTTAGTCTATGCCATGTGGTAGAGGAAACCGAGGCTGGGACAGAAGGCAAGTATCTGCCGCGTGGGAAGGAGGGGAAGTCTTTCCCTTCCAATGTGCTGGAAGGGCATGAAGGCAGGGCTTGACTAAGTACAGCAGGCAGCACTGTACTTCTGTTCTGGCTTCCCCTCCAGGCTGCAGTCTCAGGATGAGAAGGCAGTGGGGGCTGAGGGTTGCAGTAAAGCATCCAAATAGGTGTGGTCTTGGAGAAGCTGAAGAGCCTGGAATTGGTAGTCCATTTTCCATTTAAGAAAGAAAGAGAGGAGGGAAGAAAGAAGGAGAGGAGGGATGCTTGGAGGCCGTCAGTTAAGCATCTACTCTTGATTTAGGCTCTGGTCAGGATCTCAGGGTTGTGAGATTAAGTCCCAGTGTCCTCTGTTGGGCTTGGTGCCCCAGCATGGAGCCTGCTTAAGATTCTCTTCCTCTGTCCCCTTAACAAAAAGAGAGAGAGAGAGAGAGGAGAGAGAGAGAGAGAATTTGCATTTGGCTCTGCACCACCCTGAACAAGAGCCATAGTGTTCAACAGCAGAGGTAGCTGCCCTGAACAAAGATTGTATTTTTCTAGCCTCCCTTCCAGTTAAGGGTGGACATGAGGCTGAGTTGTGGCCAATGGAATGAGTGGTGTATCCCTAGAGTTTCCTTAAACTGGAGTGATGTCTCATTCTCCCTCTCATTCCTCCTTCCTGCTAGCAAGAATATAGAAATGATGGCTGGAGCTCAACAAGCATCTTGAACTATGAGGTAACCTTAGGAATGGGAACTACATATGGTAGAGCAAAAATAGAAGCCTGAATCCTGCATTGTACTGTGGAGTCCTGCATTGACCTACCTCTAGACTTTCATCTGAAATAGAAATACATCTCTATCTCAAGTGAATTACTATTTTGTTTCGGGTTTTGTCACTTACAAGTGCAATGATTTCTAACTGATAATCCACTTGACTGCAAATCCTTGTCACTATCTTAATCAGAGTTACCAGTACTTCTTGCTTAGACTTTTTAAAGAATCTGTTAATTGATATCCCCATATTCACTCATATCCAACCCAGCTTCCTTCCAATAAGTTTTCTACACAATAGCCTAAGTGACTGAAAATGCAAACAGACCTGCTTCTCCCTCTGCTTGTGACTCTGCCATTCTCTCTCTCTCTGTGACTATCATAAATTAAAAAAAAAAAATTAAAAAAAAAAAAGGGGGATCCCTGGGTGGCGCAGCGGTTTGGCGCCTGCCTTTGGCCCAGGGTGCGATTCTGGAGACCCGGGATCGAATCCCACGTCGGGCTCCCGGTGCATGGAGCCTGCTTCTCCCTCTGCCTGTGTCTCTGCCTCTCTCTCTCTCTCTCTGTGACTATCATAAATAAAAAAAAAAAAAATTTTTTTTTAAATAAAAAGAAAATGCAAACAGAATGCCATTCCCTGTATTATGATAGTCAGGCAGACTTGAGATTAGAAGTCCAAGATCAGGGTATCAGCAGGCTTTCTGGAGAGAACTCTCTCCTTGGTTTGCAGACAGCTGCCTTCTCTCCCTGTGTCCCACATGGACTATTCTCTGTACACACCTGCATAGAGAGAGTAGTCTCTCTTGTCTCCTTTATTTTTTTTAAGATTTTACTTATTTATTCATAAGAGACACAGAGATAAAGGCAGAGACATAGGCAGAGGGAGAAGCCAATGCAGGATGCGATCCCAGGTCCCTGGGATCATGACCTGAGCCAAGGCAAATGCTCAACCCCTGAGCCACCCAGGCATCCCTGATCTTCCTTGTGTTTCACCATTCTCCCATTATATGCTCTCATATGTCCATGTACCTCTTTTTAATACCACTTATTACAATTTTGCCTTTATATTTTGTTCTAGATTCTATTTGTCTTTTCCATTAGATGATAAATTCCATGAGAACAGAAATATGTCATTTTCTGCTTATTATTGTTTCCCTGAAGCCATCTACAGTGTCTGATACATAAGTCACACTCTGCAAACATTTTCTGAATGAGTAAGAGGTAAGTAGGAGTCAGATCATGTAGAGGTGGGTACGTCAAACAAGGAACCTGGCACTTCATCCTCAAGGATATATAGCATGGCAATCAAGGATTTGGGGTGGTATAATGAAATAAGGTATGTTTTAAAATAAAAGATACATGTTAAAAATAATTTTAAAAAATATTTTATTTATTCATTTATGAGAGACACAGAGAGAGAGAGACAGAAAGAGAGAGAGAGAGAGAGAGAGAGAGAGAGGCAGAGACAACAGGCAGAGGGAGAAGCAGGCTCCATGCAGGGAGCCCGAGGTGGGACTTGATCCCGGATCTCCACGATCAAGCCCTGGGCTGAAGGTGGCGCTAAACCAGGCTGCCCTAAAAATAATTTTTGCCTGAAAAATCATGTATCATGTATTATGTGTTAGAAAGAACCAATGTTGGAAGTAAAGTGACAAGTTTGAATGGTAGCAAATATCCAAAAGGGAGATAAAGTCTTGAGTTAAATCTGTGTTAGTTCCTGTTCTTTTTAAGAGTTCTTCAGTGTAGGGATGCCTGGGTGGCTCAACGGTTGGGTGCCTGCCTTCGGCTCAGGTTGTGATCCCGGAATCCGGGATCGAGTCCCACATCAGGCTCCCTGCAAAGAGCCTGTTTCTCCCTCTCCCTCTGCCTGTGTCTCTGCCTCTCTCTCTTAGTCTGCATCTCTTGTGAATAAATAAATCTTAAAAAAAAAAAAAAAAAAGTTCTTCAGTGTAAAACAAGTTGAGTCAGTTTTCTATACTGCTGGGTTGGGATTTGACTTTCATGGCCTGGTTAGTGAATTATCCTTGTTCAGCTGTTTTCCATCTTCCAATATGTGCTGCTGCTATTTTCTTTCCTATTCTTGTTGATTTATTTTTTACATCCCTTTACTGTAGTTTTAGTGGAGTTTGGAGAGAGAGCAAAATTACAGGCATATGTTTAATATGCCACTTTAACTTGGAATTCCCTGTTTTCATCATGAAAACTCTTTATTGTTTATTGCAATAAAATTGCCTTTCCCATTGGCCAAGCTTTTTAAGTGACAATTTCAAATGATCGCAAAACTGAGGATGAAAGGGTAGGAGCATAAATTGGTACAATATTTCTGGAGAGCATTGTTTCCCTAAAGGCTTAAAATGTACATACTTTTTGAACTAAAATTTCCACCTCTGGGAATTCACCTAAGGAAATGATTTAGCTTTAAGAATGTTCACTGCAGTGTTGTTTATAATAATGAAAAGTTGTCCAACGATAAAGCATATACTTTCATAAATCATAAATGTAGCTGTTAAAAATTATGTTGTTGACCTGAACTGCTTACACAGCACTACTCCAGAGAGTACACAATATGTGGTCATTTGCCAAGAGATATGTGAAGCCATAGAACAAATTTAGCTCATCTGTCTCCAGCATTAATTTTACTAGTGATCTGGGAGTGTGGAGGGGCTACTAGTTAGTTATCCATTCTGCAGCCTTCTGTCCCTTTCTTCCTTGATAACAAAACCCTGTTTTGTAGCAGGGGGTGTTGCTGCTCAGAATAAAAAGACATTTCCCTGTCTCTGGGGTAACTGGATGTGGCCTAAGGGCTAAATGCAAACTGTCGGGCTATCAGTGGAGGTGTGAGAGACTTCCAGGGAGGCTACCTGGATGGAAGAGGCTGAATGGGGATGAGCATTTCACTCCTTTCTTTACCTACAGGCTTCTGCTAGGTACATATATACCTTTTGAGCAGAAGCCTTTTATATATATATAAATAAATAAGATATATATTTAAATATATATAAATTAAGCCTTATATATATATATATATAATATAAGACATATCTAAAATTATCAGTAAAGTAAAAATTAATACATAAAAGCTCAAATATTGGTGCGCCTGGGTAGCTTAGGTCATGATCCCAAGGTCCTGGGATCCAGCCACCCTTCTGGCTCCCTGCTCTGCTGGAAGCCGCCTTCTCCCTCTCCCTCTGCCTGCTGCTCCCCCAGCTTGTGCTCTCTCTGTGTGTCAAATAAATAAATAAAATCTTTTTTTAAAAAGTTCAAATATCTAATTCTAATTTGAGGAACGTAGGGGGAGCAGAAAAGGAAAAGGATGTGGGAGGACAGTTGATTTACGTCTATGAGAATCTATGCTAATTTTCCTCTATCATGAAATCCAACTTGAAAAGGCGGACAAGAATCGTATACACTGCTTGTGAGACTCCGGTTGGCCTTTCGTAGTGTCTAATTGTAACTTTTCTAGATAAAACAAGAACAGGTGCGGGGTTGCTTCACTTTGTAGAACCCATGATGCCGGCGGGTTCTCTTCTCCTCGTCCCAAATTTGCCACGGATCCAATATGCGGGATTTAGACTCTGTGACGTGGATTTCGGACCGTGCCTCCTCTCTGGGTCATCAGAAAACCTTACCTGAGCCTGGGGCGAAGCAGGCCGCGAGGGGTTCTTTAGAATTTGCCGCAGAAAAGCCTTGACCCCACCGACAGACAGATGCTCTCTGGGTACCAATCCCGTGAGTCCAATCAGGGCACCGCCCCTCTGCCAAGCCAATGGCTCGGGACGAGAGCAGGAGGGGCGGGGCCAGCCCTGCAGGCGCCGTCGTGATTGGCAGTCCGGCTCCCGCAGCCGGCGAGGTCGCCCGGTCGCCTAGTCTGAGAACCCGGGGCGAGTGCGTATCTACAAAGTGTGTCAGCTCCGAGGCGCCGTAGTGGCTTCCCCACCCCCACCCCCCGGCCGGGTGGGCGGGGCTGGGCGGGGCTGGGCGGGGCCGGGCCGGGCTCAGCGGCTGGGGCTCGGCTCAGTTTAGGAGAGCCTGATGGCTGCGGTGTTTCTGGTTACGCTGTATGAGTATTCGCCGCTTTTCTACATCGCGGTGGTCTTTACCTGCTTCATCGTGACCACCGGCCTGGTATTGGGATGGTAAGTACCGCGTGGTCAGAAACAAGGGACGTAGGGGCGGACCGCTGGGGCAGCGGGGTCGCGGAGAACAGCGAGGGGGAGGGCATCGAGCCGCGGGGGCTGCGGGGCTGGGGCTCCTGGGGCCGCGGGGGAGCGGGGGCCGCGGACCTCGACCGGCTCCCGGAGGACAGCAAGTTGCGGTGTGCACCTGCGTCGCTGCTCCCTGCATCCCTGGACCGTCCCCGTCGCTGCGGGCATGGGGGCGGGGGGGAGGTGCCGGAATGAGGTATTTCGCCCAGCTTTGTTTCTCAAAGAGAAGGCGGCCGGTGAGGGCCTGGTCCGGGCGTTGAGGTACAGAGTGCTTGTCCAGCAGGCTTGAGTCCGTCACCTGCGGTGCAGCGCGCAGACCTGGACAGTGAACACAGTTGACTGTTGTTCTGAGCAGAAGCGAGCGCTTGGCCTCGGAGCTTTCAGCGCAACTTGTAACTGAACTCCGTTACCGTGTGAGAATGGAATGGCTTCTAGATACATTCCACGCCTTTTGAAGTAATATTTAGTCGATGGAACTGTGAAAGTCACAATTTCAGAGCCGGAAAAGACCTTTGAGATAAATCACATTGACGGGTAGGGGCAGTTTACCCAGTGGAGACCAGGAGAACAGACTATTAGGTAATCCCTGAGCAGTTCTAGCTCAGAGACTCTAAAATTTCTCTCTTGAGGAGATGCCATCGTATCATGTTTAGAGAAGCCTTATGAATGCGGCTATTTGAAACCGTCTTACTAATTCATCCACTGAGGAGAGAGACATGAGCTGGAATTTTTTTTTTTAAGACTTTATTTATTTATTCATGAGACACAGAGAGAGAGAGAGAGAGGCAGAGGGAGAAGCAGGCTCCATGCAGGCAGGGAGCCCGACGTGGTACTCGATCCCGGGTCTCCAGGATCAGGCCCTGGGCCGAAGGCAGGCGCTAAACCAATGAGCCACCAGGGCTGCCCCTTGAGCTGAAATTTGAAGGATAAGGATTTTGAGAAATAAATGAAGTTGAGTGTGTCTGGTAGAGAATGGAAGGCATTTCAAGGATACAGCATGAGCCGCGGGGGGTGGGGTGGGGGGCAGAGGAAGCGTGTTACTGACTAGATCAGCCGGTGTAAAACAAATTTAAAATATCCCTTGACGCGTGTATGGAATTACTTTGCAGAAAGGAAACAAGCTTTTGTTAATTTCTGAAACTACATGCCATCTTTAGAAACCAAGCCCAGTTTTAATATTTCCATACTGCTCCTCACCCTGCCAGCTGTAGAGCAGAAAATTCCTTGTTTGTGGATGGATGGGAGAAGTTTGTTATTCTTGATCCATCAAATTTTATTGCTGTTTATTGTTCAGGAAAGTTTGCAGTTGGAATTTGCAGCTTGGTTGCCCAAGTGAGTAAAGCAATCTTAACACAGGGTTTCTTAATCACTATAATATTAGTGTTATTCTCTTAGAAGAATGTAAATTTTCCTTCATTAAGGAAAATAGGTAACTAGTTGATCATTGCATTATATCCTTAAATTTTAATTTTCTGTAGGCCAACTAATTAGATTCCTTAGATATCTATCTGTAGTATTGGGAAGAGGAAAATGAGCAAGGGCCAGAGTGATAATGATGGCGGCATCTGTGGATGAGGGTAGTCGGGTACCTCATGTTTGTAGTGGTTAAGAGACAGACTTTGGAGACAGTGGAGTCATACAGACCTAGATTCAAATTCTGGCTCTGCCAAGTTTAAGACTTGTTTTGAAAGCTTAATGATTACCTAACCATTCCATTTAGATATGATTTTAGAAGGGTGGAAGGCCAGGTTAATTGTAGAATTTTTGGAAGACTGGGCTAAGCATTGCTGAGACCCCAAGACTATGTAAGTGCCAGTCAGTTTCATTCTGATTTGGGCCTAACCAGTTATCTTGAGCCTAACCCAACCATTCCCTTTATCGGAGTTAGCTTTGTCCATGTAGATAAAACATTTTACTAATGTTTATTTGTTAACTTAAGCCAAGGCAACAGAGTCATTGAGTAGAAACAAAGCAAACCATCTAGATCTCATATAAACAATTTTCTAATAGTACCCCAGACAGATGGTAAACCCATGAATCCACACTGTGCTTTTCAGCCATGTCATTTTTCTTTTAACCCCCCCCCAAATATAATCCCTACTGGTTTTGTCTTCGCCATTATCTCAGTACTGCTCTGATTTTCTTTCCCACTGGTTCTTTCTACTGTTCTCTCTTGTACTGTGTGGGAGTGGACAAAGAATAGGAACATCTGAATATTGGAATCCCAATAGCAATAGCAAAGAATCATGCCACTGAAGTATGGTATTTCTCTTTAACTCTATGGTGGTTTCTGTGAGCTCTAATAGCTCAAGTTTATTAAACTCTTGATATTTGCCAGGCACTGTGAAGAAAGGAGACCAAAATGCCCTACATCCTTTAACATGTCCAAATAATAGGGGACCCTGACTCTGCAACTGCTCTCTGTTTCCTCTTGACTACAGATTATTAAGCAATTGTCCCTCAGCTTCATAGCACCCCTTTAGATGCTGTCTTGTGAATCTGGGGCAGAACCTCTAAACCACATTTCTTCTTTGCTAGCTGGCTGCCTAGCAGGCTTTGGCAGCAGAGGAGGGAAAGTAGAAGGCTAGAGGACAAAGGGGCTTGCTGCTTCCTGTGTGACTCTTTTTCTTGTCTGTCTCACCACAGTGATAGTGCCTCACAGTGGTCCTAATTTTTCCAGTTTGTAGTTATTTACTCTCTTAGAATCAGCCTATCGCACCCCTTCAAAGATATTAATACCCTTTCCTGAGATCCTAGTCCAAGCTTCATAGCAGTCCTTCCTCCAAATTTCTCAGCTATAGTAGTTTCTTTCCTCTATCCCTGTTTTGGAGTGATAGCTACTTTCTTCTGGTACTACTTCCCTGATACTCACTGTCCCCTTTTTTTGCTTTTTCAGCTCTTCAGCATATGGTAAACAATTATTCATAGTAAATTCTCAAAATAACCGGCGTGGTTTTGGTCTCCTGATTAGACTTATAAAAGATATTAATAAGGAAATTGTTACTCAGAGTGGGACCTTTGGGAGTTACTCTCAAAGATGGGCTTAAGGAGTGCTCTGGTCACATCTTCAGCTCCTTGCCAACAGGAAGGATATAAGGTCCTAGTAATCCACGGCATGTATTGGCATCACTATTAAACAAATGACTGCCTTTGATTGATTGTAATAAAATGATTTTGGAAGTGATTGGGGGACCTAGGAGCTAAACCACTTTTTGACTATAAGGACTGAGAGATGGGTGGGATGGGTGCTTCTGAGATCACTGGAGCCCTTACGGAAAGAAAATGACAAGCTAAAATCTTAAAACACTTGGGTCAACTTTTTAGAGAATCAGAGAGGTTCTGTAGTTCTAAAGCACTTTATTTCATACAGCCACAGAACTAAACATTGTAGAATTTTAGTTGTGCATAACAGAACTATACAACTTTATGGATGTCTCATTTAGGACACTGAGTGGAAAGAACAAGAGCCCTGAGACTTGGAATGGGAACATCTACACTGACGTGGCTAAAGCTGAGAATCTTGAAATCCCAGTCACTCTGACTCTCCCTTGTTCATGGAAGCAGACTGCTTTGCTTTCCATGTCTGGGAAAAATGGCCCTCCCTTGCTTGGAGGTCCTGTAATAACCTTGCCTAGAGTAAATGCTTTGCAAAGGATATCTGTACTCAAGATCTATCTCTATAACCTGTTGCGAAGCCCAGATCTCTTCCTGCTCCAAAGGACAGGGACAAAAATCCAACCCAGTTGGAAAGAGCCTAGCCTCTAAGATTTGCAAGATTTTGCTAATTTGTATTATTGGTAAGGAGGAGTATGTGTGAGAATGGATTATAAGTAGGTTAGGCCAGGAAAGATAGAATGTAACACTAAATCAGATAAAAATTTGTTTACTTATTTACTTATTTTTTAAATTTATTTATTTTTAAAAATATTTTATTTATTTACTCATCAGAGACACAGAGAGAGGCAGAGACAAAGGCAGAGGGAAAAGCAGTCTCCCTGTGGGACCCCAATGTGAGACTCGATCCCAGGACCGCAGGATCACGACCTGAGCCAAAGGCAGATGCTCAACCACTGAGCCACCCAGGTGCCCCTTATTTATTTAATTTTTAGTAGGTTCCACATGCAGTGTGGAACCCGATGTGGGGCTTGAACCCACAATCTTGAGACTGAGACCTGAGCTGAGATCAAGAGCCAGATACTTAACCTACTGAGCCATCCAGGTGCCCCAGATAAAATTTATTGTTCTGAGTGTGTTCTTAGGAAAGTCTGAATCTAAGGTACTAACTCAGATTTGGTTGGCTGAAATTTAGACTCAGTGGTGGCCTATATGTATTAAGGTTAAGGTGGTAGAACTTTCCTGGCATGATGAGGAAGGAATCTGAATGCTCAGAAAGATAGAAATATTGGACTGGATTTATTACATGCAACCTGCACACCCACCCACCTACTGCATCCTTTAAGAGTACACAGAAGACACACCTTTCATGAAAACACTGAGAAGTAAATTGCTGAGAGGAGACTCATATCCCTGAAAATCTCTGTTCCTAGAGGTTGTTTATGATGCTGGGAGCTCCTGACTTGAGGTCCAGTGGCACCTCACAGGAGTCAAGGTGTACATATGTTCCATAATGGGCAGTGGAGGACAATGCAGAGAATGTTTTGGCCCACGAGGATTTTTGGCAGTCGCTAATGGATTACAGTGTCTCTAGGAATAAAACAGATGGGCAGCCTATTAAATGCTACAAAAACTACTTAGAAGGAAAAACTCAATGTCTGGAGCCAGAAACCTGACTTGAGTCATCGCAGCAGAGATTTACCACCTTTCATCCAGTTTACAGATACAAGCCAATCCATAGACCTGGAGTGTCTGATTAAAGGGGAGGTCAGGTCCCCTATAGGAAGGATTCTGTATCCTTCAGTGCTACCACAAGGAGATACTATATAAATCATTATCCAGATCTTTCTCTTAGGCTGTTGTCTCTCAGAAGCAAACATGCTCTTCTGTACTGTGGTAATACTAGAGCTGGGACTTGGCAAATCATTTTTCTCTTGTAGTTTGCTCCCTATTAGGCTCTGCCAATAGAGGATGCTAGAAAGAGACTGGAAGGCTGGAGAAGGAAGAAGAGACTTAACAGTTTGCTTCCTATTTCTGGTCTGCAGAAACTGGCCTTTACCCTGGCAGTTGCAGTTGACCTGAGTAGCAGCAGTTTATTTTAGTTTACATTTTTTCCTCATATCTAGAACTAGCCTTAGCACACTCCTTCAGAGATATTGATACCAGCTGGCCCACACTCCTACCACAAAAGTCTGCATGCCAACTCTGGGGAATCCTTTATCCGAGCTTCTAAATTGTAATAACTACTAGTCTTCCCTTTGTTTCCCCAGCCCTAGGAGTGATAATTGCTTCGTGCTAGGATAACCCACTGTCCCCTTCTTGCATTTTCAGTCTTCAGTACTTGATTGACAATTCTTTTTTTTTTTTTTTTAAGATTCTTATTTATTCATGAGAGACACACAGAGAGAGAGAGAGGCAGAGACACAGGCAGAGGGAGAAGCAGGCTCCATGCAGGGAGCCTGACGTGGGACTTGATCCTGGGTCTCCAGGATCAGGCCCTGGACTTAAGGTGGCGCTAAACCACTGAGCCACCCCGGCTGCTCTTGATTAACAATTCTTAAATAACAGATGTGTCTCTGTCTCCTGCCAACCATGCCTGATTCATTGACCTGGACTATTTCTCATTTCATATGCTGTTGAATGCAGTCAGTTTTATGTATATGATGAGGTTGGTGATGAGGTACAGATTCCTCTTTAAGAAAAGAGTATGACTTTAGTTTGTACTTGATTAGGGTACAAAATACTTAACATTTGCATTGGCAAGAATTTTTTTTGAGCAATCTAGAAGAAAACACAAAACTATTAGATATGACATTTTACACCTTCGTAGGACCTTAACATCACTTATTTTAACCCTTCATTTTACAAATAAAGGCACAGAATTTTAGAGATTGAGTCGTTTTCCCAAAGTCATATCATTAGCCCAGTAGTTCCCTCAGAGACAATCCTCCCATACCAAGGGTTTCCCCATGAGTGGTTTTTATATCCTGATCCAGTGTCAGTATCCAGCTAGTTGTGTGAAACCATCTTTGGGAGATCACCCTGGAGAGAAGGCCCCCTCAAATTAACTGCCTGTCTGATTTTTGATTGGCTTGAGAACTCAAGGCTGAAGCAGTAATAAAAATTGTTTACTACTGAGCCTAAAATTTTAGCTTCAAAATAACCTTTATTCTTGAGGAGCTCCATAAGATTCCAGACACAAGGAAAGGAGGTCCAGTCTACCAACTCAGCCTCTGAGTAGAAGCTTCAGAAGTGTGCCAGGGTAAGCTGTTATATAGGCAATAAGAAAAATGTGGTCAGAATTGGAGGTCCACAGATTATTGCTGTGCTAGAAGTTTAAACATTAAGAACAAGTGCAACAAACAACTTTAGAACTGAGAAAAGCCAGAAGTATAGAAAAATCCAGGAGGAATAACTATAAAATTGTAATAGTAAAGGAAAGAGAATAGAAAATTCTCTTTATAGAAAAAAAGGGGGGCTAAGTTTATATAAAAGAAACTAATGAATGTTTAGAAACATTTATTTAGTTGGCATTCCATATTCCATTACTAACAGTTGCCAACATGACTTTAAGTGGAAAAAGATAAGGATGAAATTTGATTGAACAGAAAATTTGTCAATTTTCCATTTTACTATTTTATTTTATTATTCCTTGTAATCTCATATCAGCCATGATCTGATAGGGCATCAATGTCTCTGTTCTAGTTTTTGATTAAAATAGTGGAAAAGACCAAATTTTAGGATGGTGGCCAGAGACATGTCATTAGGTCTGTTTATCAGTATTTTACAGAACCACTTGTCAGCACCAATTATGGATTACTATTTGACCAGTCTTCAGTTTTTTGTTTTTTTTTAAGATTTTATTTATTTATTCATGAGAGAAGGGGGGGAGGGGAGCAGAGACACAGACAGAGGAGAAGCAGGCTCCATGCAGGGAGCCTGATGTGGGACTTGATCCTGGGACTCCAGGATCACACCCTGGGCCGAAGGCAGGCACCAAATCGCTGAGCCACCCAGGGATCCACTAGTCTTCAGTTTTTAACCTTGTTCCAGGTCATCTCTTCATATAGGCTTTTGAGTAATATGTTAAAGATAGAAATATTGGTCTCGGGATCCCTGGGTGGCGCAGCGGTTTGGCGCCTGCCTTTGGCCCAGGGCGTGATCCGGGAGACCCTGGATCGAATCCCACATCGGGCTCCCGGTGCGTGGAGCCTGCTTCTCCCTCTGCCTGCCTCTCTGCCTCTCTCTCTCTCTCTCTCTCTCTGTGCTGACTATCATAAATAAATAAAAATTAAAAAAAAAGAAATATTGGTTTCCATCAAACAGGTTAAAATTGTGGAAGTTGTAGATTTTGTGCAAAAATGAGCAAGTTCATTCTGGGTTAGGTATGTATGAAAAGGTTTAGGATTATACTAGGCTGAAAGTTCAGTATGAGTCATCCATGTGTCAGCTGCCCAAAAACCAGCTTACTTGATCTTAGACTACATTAAAGATAATGCTTAGGACAAGAGGTGTGGTCAGACTGCGACATTACTATATTACACAGTGAATTCTACTCTTCCCGCCCCCAATCCTTTGTTCTCCCCAAAACAGGATTTTGGGGTAACAGAGCTGGTGAAGTCAAATATGGATCCAGAGCTTTGATTCAGCATTGGCTGCTTTAGTCATGGTTGGCTAAGTCCTTTAAGAGGACAAGAATACAAGAATGTCTTAGATCGTAATTCAGAAACATGGCAGTGTTAGGACATAATTCAGATAAGCCAGTAATGAAAAGCCAAAGAGCAAGAGCATTAACCTTAAAGGAAAAGGTTAATAACTTGTGTTAAAATTAAGAACTTGGGCAGCCCCCGTAGCTCAGTGGTTTAGCGCCTGCCTTCAGCCCAGGGCGTGATCCTGGAGACCCGGATCGAGTCCCACCCACGTCAGGCTCCCTGCATGGAGTCTGCTGCTCCCTCTGCCTGTGTCTCTGCCTCTCTGTGTGTGTGTGTCTGTCATGAATAAATAAATAAAATCTTTTTAAAAATAAATAAATAAAATTAAGAACTCTGCTTATCAAAAGATACCATTATGAAGGTGAAAGGCAAGATGTAGAAGGGGTGAAGACATCCAACAAAAGAGTCGTATTCAGAACATATTAAGAATTTCTATAAATAAGAATAATTGGTCATCTGAGAAATAGAAATTAAAACCATACTACAGTGCCACCAAATAACTACTAGAGTGTATAATAATGTTTTGGCAAGGATTTGGAGCAAGGGGAGCACTCATTGACTGCTGGTGGGAGTGTAAATTGATATTACCACATAGAACAATTGTTAGCATTATCCACTGAAGTTGAAGAAGCACAGACGTTATGGCTGAGAAATACCATTCTCAGCCTGTGTGGACCTAATAAAAATGCATGTACGCGCATGTGCACCAAGTGCCTTGTATGAAAATGTTCGTATAGGCATATTCATAATGGCCAGAATGTGAGGACAACTTAAATATCTATTAAAGGTAGAATGAGTAAGCAAGTTCCAGCACATTTATTATACCATAGAATACTATAAGGCCACAAAAATGCACTGAATATAACTGCATGGATGAATCTTCAAGCATAGTGTTGTAAAAAAGGAAATAAAAGTATACACAGCATATATACAGCACACTTCCACTTACATAACAATTCAGAAACAGGTATGCTAAATTATAGTAATGAAAGTCAAGGCAGTGGAGAGGGAAGGGGTACTGCCTGAGAGGTGACACACAGACTTTCTGAGAATATTGTTTGGGTTCTTAACCTGAATACCAGTTTACTTTCTAATTCATTGAAATATGTTTTGTGTACTTTTCTGGCCAAGGGTTTAGCACGATTCATAATACCAATTTGAAAAGATGTATTTGACTCAAATCAAGGACCTTAGGGTGTTAGAAAATGCAGACCCAAGATTAAGCATGAGGCAGAGAAATAAAAAAATCTAGGGAGATTAATTTCTTTTCATAGTAGGTGTGCTTTGGCAGCTCCAGATATAATGCTGGGCCAAGCAGCCTTGGATAAGCATGTTTAAAAAGAAGGAACACTTTACATCTCATATTATTTGTTCCATTCTAAGGCATATACAAAGCCACAGAACAGATATGGGATATCTTTCCACAACACTGATTTTATGTAAAGATTTGGAGAGGGCAGCCTGGGTGGCTCAGCGGTTTAGCACCGCCTTCAGCCCAGGGAGTGATCCTGGAGACACGGGATCGAGTTCCGCATCAGGCTCCCTGCATGGAGCCTGCTTCTCTCTCTGCCTGTGTCACTGCCTCTGTGTGTGTGTGTGTGTGTGTGTGTCTCATGAATAAATAAATAAAATCTAAAAAAAAAAAAGATTTGGAGAAATAATATATTTATATTAAAACCAGATATATCGGGCAGCCCTGGTGGCCCAGTGGTTTGGCACTGCCTTTGGCCCGGGGTGTGATCCTGGAGACCCAGGATCGAGTCCCACATCAGGCTCCCTACATGGAGCCTGCTTCTCCCTCTGCCTGTGTCTCTGCCTCTCTCTCTCTCTCTCTCTCTCTCTCTCTCTGTCATAAATATATTTTAAAAAAAACCCAGATATATCATGGAATAAATAAAGCATATTGCAAAGGAATTTCGTGCTCACAGCAGCCTGCTTCCAGATATTTCTCCAAAGCCTTGCTTTTTGGGTTTCTGACTCCTATACCTTTAAAGATTGTTTAATTGAAATTTTTAGGTACAACATGATAAAGTACCTGAAATATAATGCTTGAACCTACAGTAGAACTGAACACAATAAGCTCTGAGTTCTGGTGTTTACTGCTGGTAGTGTGGGTGTATGGAGCCAGGCAGTGGGAGTAAAGAAAAAAAGGGAGAAGGGGACAGTAGGGAGAATTAAAATGATGAAGGGGCCAGGAAATGTAATGAGTATGTATAGCATAGAATCATGTTTTTCTCCCTTTGTTTTTTTCACTCCAAGGGATGAAAGAAAGAAGGGGAAAGTGTTATCTTATGGCTCTTGTGGGAAGACTGTATCTTGTATCCTGCCATTTCACATTCCCAACTTAACCTCTAAAAGGCCCTGGGGCAATGTTGGGCTGTGGACACAGGGACTGTGGGGTAACCAATTCTGACGTTCAATAAGGAGAAGTTACGGGATTTTTCTTTCTAGCTTTTCTGCCAACACCTACATTTACTCCATCATCAACATTATCATTGCTAGCACTTATATAGTGCCAAGCCCTGTTATAAATGTTTCCAGATGGGAAACCAGTTAAATAAAGCTTGAGTGATTACTTAAGGACGCATAGCTATTAAGTGTCTTATTCCTGATTTTAGGAGGAAAGCAGTTTTTCATTAAATACGATGTTAGCTCCACATACTTATTGCTGCCGTTTATCAAGTTCCTTAACATTCCTAGTTTGCTGACAGTTTTTATCAGGAATAGATGTTGGATTTTAGCAAGTGCTTTTTCTGCATGTACTGAGATGATCATATGATTTTTCTTTTTTTAGTCTGTTAATATGGTGAATTACATTAAATTTTTAATGTTATGTTAAGCTGTAAGTAGGTCCTGATGTATTAGCCTTTTAATATATTGTTGGATTTCATTTGTTAACATTTTAAGAAGCTTTGCATCTGTGTTCTTGAGTGATATGTGTCTGTAATTTTCTTGTATGTCTCTACCCCTTAACTGTAGACTACATGAAGTTGTCCTTCAGCTCACTGATATTTTTTTTTAATCCAGCCTTTTTTTCCCCCTTTTTGTGTTTTATATTGGATTCCTTTCTGTGAATAAATCTTCAAATGTACTAATCTTTTGTTCTATAATGTTAAGTCAGCTGTTAATCTTATCCAGTGTATTTTGTCATCACAAATGTTGTATTTAAAAAAAATGTTGTATTTTTTCTTCTTCAGAAATGGATTTGGGTCTTTTTAGATATCTTCCATATCTCTATATAATATGCTCAGTCTTTACTTACTTTTTTGAAAATATAGAGTTTAGTTACAACAATTATTTCAATGTTCTTGTCTACTAGTTCTAGCATCCATGTCATTTCTAGGGTCTAGTTCTTTTGATTAGTTTCTCTCCTCATTATGAGTCATATTTTCTTCTTTGCATGGCTGTTAACCTTTTATTGGATGCTAAACATTGTGAATTTTACTTTAAGGTGCTAGATGTGTTTGTATTCATATATATAATCTTGAGCTTTGTTTTGGGATACAGTTAACTTACTTGGAAACAGATTGATCTGTTAGAGGCTTGCTTTTCAGCTTTCTTAGCCAGGACCAGAACAGACTTATCCAACAATTCCATAAAATTAAATTCATCTAGAGTATAACTGTATTCCATGTGTTACTTTTATTGGCCTTCTCTTGGCCTTAGATTTATTTATGTGTTTTGAAATTTTGGTTTGCAACCTAAATTTAAGTAGTTTTCTTCCCCACCCTTTGTTTTCATCCTTGCTGTTTAACCATTTTACAATTGTCTCCAACTAGATTCCTAGGTGCCCCTTAGTCAAGGACCTGGTGATGACACTTCTGTTCCTTATTGATATTGGCCTAACCCAGCTCCTGGATTCAAATTATGAACTTCACTCTGGCTCTTGTCTTTAGCAGACAACCTATAAATAAGATCTTCATACTGTGGGAAGGCTTACTTCCCACTGCCTGCTGCCAGACTCAGGACCCATCAAACCATGGCATCAGCCTTACTCATTACTTTATATTTCTTTCCCTTTTCAGAGCCATAAAGATTTGTCTTTGAAACCAGCTATGTCTCTTTTTTTTCCAACATTTTATTATTAAAATTTTCAAACATATGGAAAGGTTAAAAAAGTTATGCAGTGAATATATATATATGTCCACACTTAGGTTCTACAATCAATATTTTGCTATAATCAATATAATCAATGTTTTACATATTTGTCCATCTTATTATTTTTTTTTAAGATTTATTTATTCATGAGAGACAGAGAGAGAGGCAGAGACACAGACAGAGGGAGAAGCAGGTTCCTTGCTGGGAGGGTCCTGATGTGGGACTCGATCCCGGATCCTGGGATCAGGCCCTGAGCCGAAGGCAGACACTCAACTGCTGAACCACCCAGGCGTCCTGTCCATCTTATTTCTTAATCCCTTCAAAATAAGTTGTTACTCTTCCCCAAATACTAAAGCATTGCATATTAGAGTTCAACATTTGGTTTGTTTGGGTTTTTTTTAGAGAGGGAGGGGGGAGGCACAGAGGAAGAAGGAAAGAGACTCTTAAGCAGGCTCCACACCTCTCACGGAGCCGGCATGGGGCTCAATCTCATAATCCTGAGATCATGACCTGAGCCGAAACCAAGAGTCAGATGCTTTAAGTGACTGAGCCACTCAGGCATCCCTCAACATTTATTTTTTTTCTTTTGAAGTAATATTAACACACAATGACATATATAAGTCTTAAGTGTTATCAAACATATCATCTGTACTCAAACCTCTATCAAGATATGGAACATTACCATCACGAGAGAAAGTTTCCTTGTTCCGTTTGCTAGTCAGTCCATACTCCTGAGAAGCAACCATTGCCCTGTTTTTATTTCTGCTATGGATTAGTTTTGCCTGCTTTAGAATTTTACGGAATCGTATCGCATGTACTCCTTTGTATAAGACTTCTTTTGCACAGCATGTTGGTCGTGAGATTTACCCATGTGGCTTTGGCAATAATTTATTCCTTTTCATTGCTGAGTACTACTATTCCTTGTTTAAACATACCAGTTTGTTTGCTTATTTCCATGGCGTCTTTTTGATTTCTCTGTTTATTTTTTATCCATCATTACTAAGTTTCTGGAGAGAAGAGAATGCATCAAAGTATGAAAATGTCCCCTGGTTTAACTAATGTATATTCATTTTAAGTTACCTTTTTTTTTTAAATTGAGTGAACCTAGCTGCTTTCTAATTTTATAAGGAATTGAGTTTGGTCCCTTTCACTTTCCTTCTAATCTGTTCAATGTACATTATTGCAGTTTTACGTGAAATTCACAAGTGGAAAATATATAAATGAAATGCTCTATTTGGTGTTTAAAAGTTCTCCTGTCCCATAAATAATATCAAATAGTCTGCATATTAAATATGAATATGTTTTTATATTATGTAAAAAGTCAATAATTCTTATAATGTTTTTGCTGTTATGTTAATTTATCTAATGACTATACTACTTTGTTATCAACAATAATATTAACAATAGAACTTTTCATTTTTAAGAGTATGTCATTTCAGCCAGTTGAATGATATATTGCAATTGTATGGGGCCTCTAATCTCTCAATTTTAGATTAATTCTGTAATGCTTATGTTAAAAGGAATAACTGATGAAGCACAATATACTTCACATATAGCAAAGTTTCAGCATTTGCTAGAATTATGTATTATTTTATTTTTATTTAGGTTTGGTTGGGATGTTCCAGTAATTCTGAGAAATTCAGAAGAGACCCAGTTCAACACAAGAGTTTTCAAAAAGCAAATGAGACAAGTCAAGAATCCTTTTGGCTTAGAGATCACTAATCCATCTTCAGCTTCGATTTCAAGTTGGTGGCTATTTCCCAAGTTTTTTTTCTTTCTATGCCCCTCTCTTAGCATTTTAATTTTCTTTCTCTATTGCTTTCTCTTGATTACACTTAAGTATTTATTGAGCACCTGTTTTGTTCTGGGAGCTATATTATAATACTACTTTGTACTATAGATACAAAGACTAATAATTCACAAAACTTGCTCCTTAGGAACTGACAAACTAGCAGTGGCATTCATGTGAGAAGAATGAAGTATCTTAAGTGTTAATAAGAGAAAAGTCTTAATAAGAGAAGCTTCTTAGGTCACTGCCATTTTCATGGATCTTCAGTGCAGTGAGAAATATATGAATGGTATAGATAAACACATTACTAGGTTGGTAACCTTATCAAGAACAAATGTTTTTAATCTGAAATTATGATATTTTGGGTATAAGTTATTTTGGCATAAAATGTTATTTGGGGAGATGGTAATAATAGATCATAGTTGTTTGTTTCTGTGCTTACTTGGAAAAGTAAATTATCTGTAAAACTAGGAACCACTGGATTGAAAGAAGGAAAAGGAGTGAGGGAAAAAGAAGGAAGGGAAGAAAGAGAGAGAAAAAGAAATGGTTAAGTTTGCTGAGGTGGGGAGGCATATTCAGGAAAAACGTTATTATGGGATGCCTCAGTGGCTCAGCAGTTAAGCATCTGCCTTCGTTTCAGGGCATGATCCTGGAGTCCTGGGATCGAATCCCGCATCAGGCTCCCTGCATGGAACCTGCCTCTGGCTATGTCTCTGCACCTCTCTCTCTCTCTCTCTCTCTCTGTCTCTTGTGAATAAATAAATAAAATCTTAAAAAAAAAAAAAAGAAAAAGGAAAAGCGTTATAAAAATGTGCTCACTCTCTCATTGATTGATTGATTGAGTCTTGAAAGATAAGTAGGTGTTTATCTCCTGGGATTGAGAGCAGTTCTAAGAGGAAGAGGCATGAACAGAGCACTGATACAGAATGAGAATAATGCAGAGAAACAATAGTTTGTTGTGGATAAAACATAGTGTAGGACAGATTAGAGAGAAGAGTAGGGGAAGACTCAGGTTCTTTGCAGGAGCCCTCCACAGACAGATCCTATTACCAGGATAAAGAATACAGGAGAAGCAGCAGGTTTTGGAAGAAAGGTAATAAATTCAGTTTTGAACTTCTGGACTTGAAATGCATTTGTAGCAATTAAGTAGAGATACAGAGTGGGCAGCTCTAGGTACAGTTCTGTAGCACTAGGCTGAGACCCTATCACCTTTTACACTTGGTCAGATATCTGGTATCTTAAAAACAAACAATCCCAAACTTTCTCAACTATTTATTTATTTATTTAGATTTTATTTATTCATGAGAGACACAGAAAGAGAGAAGAGGCAGAGACACAGGCAGAGGGAGAAGCAGGCTCCATGCAGGGAGCTTGATGTGGGACTCGATCCCATGACCCTGGGATCACGCCCTGAGCCAAAGGCAGATGCTCAACCACTGAGCCACCCAGGTGTCCCACCTTTCTCAACTTCTTATCTCCTTGAAGCTACTGCGCTCTTTCTCTTCCCTTCACAGCCAGGCATCTCAAAAGCAAGTTGCGTTTTTCTTCTTCCCTTAGCCTACTTCACTTTCACTGTTCAGATCAGGGCAGTCTGATTTTTGCCTATATCCTCTACTGAATGACTTTCCCCAAGATCACTGATCACCACTTCTGCCCCCACCCTAACCCCTCAGCAGTCATAAAATCCAGTGGACACTCTATAGGCCTAAATCAACATTATCTCCACAGAGTTTAACGGAGTTGACCAATCCTTCCTTCCTGATACCCTGCTCCCTTGGCTTCTGTGACCCTTCCTATGTGGTCATCTTCCCTTCTTTACCTTCCAGAATCACAAGTCAAAAATCAGTGTACTGGGGAAATCAGTGTACTGGGGCGCCTGGGTAGCTCAGTCGGTTAAGTGTCCAACTCTTGATTTTGGCTCAGATCATGACCTCAGAATGGTGAGATCAAGCCCCAATTAAGGCTCCATGCTCAGCATAGAGTCTGCTAAAGATTCTTTCTCTCTCTCCCTCTGCCTCTCCCCGCACTCGTGGCTATATAAATAAATAAATAAATAAATAAATAAATAAATAAAATCTTTTAACAAATCAGTGTACCTAGTTAATAGGGATTATTAACCTTAAGTAAATATTGATTTGTAATGCAAAAGTACAACGTCTCTTACTCTTCCTTAACTGTAAATACTGTACTCTCACCCTGTGAATTGAAGAGAACTAAAGACCTCTTTTTCCCCCCTCTAATGGTAGATAAGGAGTTCATTCTGACATTTTTCACTTGAGAAGACCAGATTTCAAGATAAGAAAATTAACCTGTTTAGAAAACATACCTATGGGGATCCCTGGGTAGCTCAGCGGTTTAGCGCCTGTCTTTGGCCCAGGGCATGATCCTGGAGTCCCGGAATTGAGTCCCACGCTGGGCTCCTGGCATGGAGCCTGCTTCTCCCTCTGCCTGTGTCTCTGCCTCCCTCTCTCTCTCTCTCTGTCTCTCATGAATAAATAAATAAAATCTTCTAAAAAATAAAAATAAATAAATAAAATATGGTACATTTTATTTTTGGAACAGTGGTAGTTTGGTGACCTCTGACCTCTGTGGTCAGGCACTTGGACCTGCTCCAGTGTCACATCTAAGTCTTGAGTAGGACTACCAGTACAAAAAGCTACCAGAACAAAGCTGCCCTTCCTACTGTATAGTTCTACAAGCTGCGGAATGCTGAAAAAAGTAAGAACTGATAAATTATAAACAAACAAACACAGGACACTTGTGAGCTAGAAAGTGTAAGGAAATCCATCAATCTTCCTTTCAGGAAGAAATAGTCTCAAAAAGAGCCCCTCATACCCTGCTGTAAATGTTAGAAGGAAATGAAAAGATATCCAGTAAAAAGAAGACCTCTTAGCTGCCAACCAACAGTAGCATTACTGAAATATACAAAAAAACCTTTCTAATGTGTAGCTTTATTTATTTTGAATATTTTATTTATTTATTCATGAGAAACACAGAGAGAGGCAGAGACATAGGCAGAGGGAGGAGAAGCAGGCTCCATGCAGGAGCCTGATGTGGGACTCGATCCTGGGACTCCAGGATCACGTCCTGAGCCAAAGTCAGATGCTCAACTGCTGAGCCAAGGCGTCTCAATGTGTGGATTTATAGCACGCTTATTGAAGTATTTTAATTTTTAAAATACTAGTGCCTGTCATTCATTATCTGTCTCCTATGAGGAAATAAGGGGAAGGATTTTGGTGGGAATTATATTTGGCAGAATAAAATTCATTTGTTTAAACTGTGAAACAGTGGATATCATTAAAGATGTCTAACTAGGACATAAAAATAATATTCTGAGCAATAATTGTGACATTTGAAAAGGTTATTTCACTTGATGTCTAGTTTAAAAATCCAGGTCTTTTTTCACCACTGTACCCAAGGGACCTGACATGTAGGGGAGGGAAGGGGAATATCTGGAGACCCGATTTACTTGAAAATGAACAAGAGAATCAGTTTTATTTTTACTTTTTAAACTTTATTTATTTATTCATGAGAAAGAGAGAAAGGCAGAGACATAGGCAGAGGGAGAAGCAGGCTCCCCATGGGAAGCCCAATGCGGGATTCGATCCTGGGGCTCTACAATCACACCCTGAGCCGAAAGCAGATACTTAACCACTGAGACACCCAGGTGTCCTTAGAATCAGTTTTAATCTTAGTCATTTAGTTCTCTTTACTATGGGTGGCTTGGTGGGATTTCTTTTGTTGTTATGTGGTGATACTGGATTTGGACTTCTGATGTTTCCATGTCCCCAGTGTAAAAGGCTCTAATGAAATTGATAGGAGGTACTCAGGATATGTTAATTGAATTTAATTCATTTGATTTAGAATTTTCCTATCCCTTTGTAACAACTTCCTTATATTTGGGCTTATTCACCCTGGTGAGACCTAACAAAAATAAAACCATTAGACAAAATGACACACAGCATTTTTGGAGGAATTTGTGAACCTCTATTTTCTACGATGTAAAATTTTCATCTCCCAATACTCTAGATTTATTACTCATTCATGATCACCTTGTATGTTGGTTCTTCTCTCTCAGGGATTCTCCTCAAGGAAGTTTGTGGCTTTTCTGCTCTATTGTTTCTCCTTTTTTTAATGGCTCAACTCACTGGCTATAGTCCTTATTTTTTGCAATTTTTTGCAAGTCTGTCTCTTATGCAGGGTTTTATTGGGCTGTTATGGCTAGGCAGGTAAAGGCAGGTTGAAGGCAGTCACCACCATGCTGCTTCAGTTAGTTTAGATTCTGAATTTTCTGGTTTAAGGCTATGTTCTAGCTCTGCTATTACTGTTGATCTGAGATGGCATTGTGTTTGCACTGAATTTTAGAAGACTGAGAAAATAAAAGAATGAGAACCGTCTGCAGAAGTGAGAAGAACTAAAAGGAGAACAGTTTTGCCTGGGGGGATTTGAACTGTCATCAGTTAGTGTAAATTGATACATTCTCTTCTCAGTCTATGTCATGGACAAGTGTGGAGAGATTGTGGAAAGTAGAATTTATAGATTCTATACTTCTTTCTCATTAACTTATAATGTTAATTTCAGAGACATACTTTGTTGACGTCTGAGTAGTATCCAGTTGTCAATAGTCTCTGACCCTCTCTGCACTTTAGTCAAGTATATGCAGTCTGTAAACAAGCCTTTTATGCAGCTCTGAATGGCTGGAACTCTGATTCTTTTTACAAAGCAAATAAACTGGGTAGTTTTGTGTGTTTTAGGGATTATCCTTCCATGGTTCTTTTTAAATGGAAATAGACACATAGATGTGGATATCCTCTCCTGTAAGATAAACAGGAATATGCTATATACCTGCCTCCATCTTGCTTTTTTCATTTATATGTATTCTGAAGATCATCCCATTGTAGTATATGCAGATATCTTGCCATGCCTCAATTCTTTTTTAAGAGCTCCATAATTTCATTATAGAATATCCCATATTTTATTCATTTAACTCCCATTGATGGACATTTGGGTGGATTCCAGCATTTTGATGTAACTAGAGCTTCATTCATAACATTTTTTCACATTTTCACATTTCTACCAAGAATGTTTTTTATTTTTCCATTTTCTTTTATATGTCTTTTCTATTTTTCCCTTTCATATCTACTTTAGTTTTTATCCCTTACCTCATGTTGTATGGTTGTGTGGTAACAAAGAGAAAGGGAGGTATGATTTTTAAAATATATATTAACTTTAACTGTATAAACATTGTCACGCGGGGATCCCTGGGTGGCTCAGCAGTTTAGCGCCTGCCTTCAGCTCAGGGTGTGACCTGGAGTCCTAGGATCGAGTCCCACATCAGGCTCCCTGCATGGAGCCTGCTTCTCCCTCTGCCTGTGTCTCTGCCTCTTTCTCTTTTTCTTTTCTATCTCTTTCTCTTTCTCTTTTTCTCTCTCTCTCTGTGTCTCTCATGAATAAATAAAATCTTAAAAAAAAAAGTCATGCACATAATATAAATAGTATATACTAACATTAAAAAATGTTGTAATACATAATATGTAAATTGATATATGTTAAATTTAATATATAAATATATATTTGGTATTGATGGAGTGTTTTTCTTTGGATATTTAGTAGCTAATTGAAAAATAATAGCTAATTAAATTTCCCTTTTTTTTTAAAAAAAAGATTTTATTTATTTATTTGAGAGAGAGAGAAAGAAAGGATGAGCAGGGGGTAGAGGGAGAACCAGACTCCCCTCTGAGCAAGGAACCTGATGCGAGGCTTGGTCCCAGGATCCTGGGATCATGACCGGAGCCAAAGGCAGACACTTAACTGATGAGCCACCCAGGCACCCCATAAATTTCCCATTCTTGAATAATACCTGATGATTGGAATCATACAAAACTTTGAAATCAAATTCTATTCCAATTACCTAGGCAAAGTTCCCGCCAATTAGAAGTTTTACATAACTATGATTGGAAATTATCCTGTGTCACTGTGACTATGCATACTGCAAATCTGAGACTCTATATACATACACTAACTACTGAAAAGAAAAGTAAAAAATTCAATTTTTGGTATCCTGTAGAGCATCTGCTTGTGTTTGTGTATATCCTTCTGAGACATACTCTTGATCACCTTTTTATTTTACTTTCTTAAGGGATGATTTATGTACTTTTAAAAGATTTATTTATTTATTAGAAAAAGTGAGTGACTTCGGGTTTGGGGGAGGCAGTAACAGAGAAAGGAGAGAGAGAATCTCAAGCGTACTCCCTGATGAGTGCAGAGCCCAATGTGGGGGTTGATCCCATGAGTCTGAGATCATGATCTGAGCCGAAATCAAAAGTCAGGCACCCAAACTTGTTGAGCCACCCAGCTACCCCCTTAATCACCTTTTAAAAATATATATAATGTATCAACCAGAATTTTTTTGTTAAAGATTTTATTTATTTATTCATGACAGACACAGAGAGAGAGAGAGAGAGAGAGAGAGGCAGAAACACAGGCAGAGGGAGAAGCAGGCTCCATGCAGGGAGCCTGACGTGGGACTCGATCCCGGATCTCCAGGATTGTACCCCAGGCTGAAGGCAGCACCAAACCACTGGGCCATCGGGGCTGCCCTCAGTCAGAATTTTTATTAGCTAATAGAAATGACTGCAAAAGGAAACTGGGAAGCTTACAGAATTGCCAATAGGTTTGAAGACCCAGCATCAGAGACCAAAGTTGTTCAGTCAGGAATAATGCCCTAAACAATGTACTTTTGAGCACTAGAGGCTACAGTTTCTACTGCCAGCAGTAAAAGACCCTGGATATTGCTGCCCTTGAACTTGATATTGCTACAACTGTCATGAGCAAGGGGAAAAATCACATGGGTAGTAATAGTAAGTCCTATGTAACTATTTAATAAATAAGTAAAACAGTCTAATTTGGGATGCCTGGGTGGCTCAGCGGTTGAGCGTCTGCCTTTAACCCAGGGCGTGATCCCAGAGTCCTAGGATCGAGTCTCACATCAGGCTCCCTACATGGAGCCTGCTTCTCCCTCTGCCTGAGTCTCTGCCTCTCTTTCTGTGTGTCTCTCATGAATAAATAAATAAAATCTTTTTAAAAAATCTAATTTGGGGATCCCTGGGTGGCGCAGCGGTTTGGCGCCTGCCTTTGGCCCAGGGCGCGATCCTGGAGACCCGGGATCGAATCCCACATCAGGCTCCCGGTGCATGGAGCCTGCTTCTCCCTCTGCCTGTGTCTGTGCCTCTCTCTCTCTCTCTCTGTGACTATCATAAAAAAAAAAAAAAATCTAATTTGTATATCCACTTATAATTTATTTTTCCACTTAAACCGATTTACTCAAATTGTAATATGTTTCATTACACTGAAAGCAAATAAGTGAATGAGGACATTGCTATTAAGCCCTTCATGTTTTGGAATCCTCACTCTTTCCTTAGGATGTTTTGCATATTATGTGGGACATTAACTGTGTGACAAGAGTATATATTAATGTTGTCAGTGTGTATAACAATATTACTAAGGCTTGGTTTCTTTTTAATATTTTTTCTACTCCAGTGATCATCTTATGGACCCCATGAGTTATGTGTATCCACTTTCAGAGACAGCTCTGCTGTTTCTTACAGTAACAAGGTTCTGTATAGCCACTTTTAGAGACACCTCTACTGTTTCCTATAGTTAGGATTATCTATGCAATTAGAGTAATAGGTTGTCAATAGTGAACTATACTACAGTTTTTAAACTCTATGTGGCAGGGGCAGCTGGGTGGCTCAGTGGTTGAGTGTCTGCCTTCAGCTCAGGTCGTGATCCTGGAGTCTGTCTCTCTTTCTGTGTGTCTCTCATGAATAAATAAATAAAATCTTTTAAAAAATAAATAAACTCTATGTTGGAAAAGTCTTTAAGTCAGACAGACAAAATTAACTTGATAATTTCCAAGTATAAATGTATAAATACTAAGAGTTTAATGAGTTCCTTTAACTGCCATCAGCCTGGCCAGGATCCAAAAGGAAGCTTTTGTTATTCACTGTGTATAATTGTATTAGAAATTACATTAGGTAATTTTCTTTTCTTTGTCTTCTTTTCTTCTTTGTTTTTTACAGCTGGCATAACTTTGACAACAGATTGCCTAGAAGATAGCCTCCTTACATGCTATTGGGGGTGCAGCGTTCAAAAATTATATGAAGCTCTGCAAAAGCACTTTTATTGCTTCCGAATAAGCACTCCCCAAGCACTGGAAGATGCTCTGTATAGTGAATATCTCTATCAAGAACAGTATTTGTATCCTTTTATCTGATATACCTATTAACAAATGAAAATTTTAGATGTTAGACTTTTTTTATGAATAAAATATTTGGTAAGTTACTATTGATCACCTTTGGTGTATTACTGTATTTTCGGTTATAGTGGTAATTTACCTTTACATTTTCAAAAAGTATTAAAAAGGACAGCAAAGAAGAAATATATTGCCAGTTACCAAGAGATACTAAAATCGAAGACTTTGGTACAGTACCCAGATCTCGCTATCCATTGGTAGCACTTTTGACCCTAGCTGATGAGGATGACCGAGAAATTTATGATATTGTAAGTAATTTTCTAATTCTGGAAGCATTACTTTAAGTGATTGGGATGATGGGTTATAATTATTTGGTGAATAGAAAAAGTTTTATTTTAACTTCTGAGGACATACATTTGGCCCAAACACATTTTTCTTAAAAAAGGGATACCTCAGAAGTATACATGTATGATTTTTATACATGTAACAGCTCTTTCAGAGTAGGACTTTTTTTCCATTTGAGTTACATGTGATATTATTTAGAAAACAAAAGGCATATTATAGTTGAATGAAGTTAATTTTATTATTCTGTATTGTCATGTTTGCTAGATTTAAAAAAAAGCCTTTTGGGAAGCATATTTATTCTTAGCATTTTTAGCACTGAATAAATAAGCATTGTGATCATCTGAAGTGCTCAGTTTTAAGATGGTATTCCTCTTTTCTTTGCACACTGGCAAGTCACCTTGTTTCTATCATAGCCCTTGCCACACTTACATCTACTATGTTTTTGGTCTCTGTATTTTCAGTAATTATAGGAATCTCCGTTTCTCACTATGTATTCATTATTTCTTTAGTCTGGTAGTTTGTCCCCATTAGGAAGATAAAATTTTTTTTCAAGGAATATCTTCTCAAAACAAGTGTATTGTATTCTTGTATTTAAAAAGTGCAGACCCTTATTGAGAAATCTAGACCCTGCTCATACAGTTTGGATTTTAAATCTTACCAAATTGAAGTTCCATTGAATTGAAGTCAATTTTTTTTTCCAAATAAGTCATACTAATAGCAGTATATTTCCACACAGTGCTCGGAACACAGTAGGTGCTCAATAAACTTGATAAGTGGGGCGGGGGGCGGGGAGTCCTACCAAACAATGTTAGTGAGCCTCATAGATGTCAACAGCAAGTCAGTTACTTGTGCATGACAAGTGCATATGAGATCTTTTAGTTTCCTCCCTCTCCTCCCCTCTTATCCTCCTATCCTGCTCAGTTGAAGATGAATAAGAAGGTTGGTGTTTCATATTTCCAGCCTCTGTTCTTTACCCTGGCTACCGTAGCAAGGTAACCAGTCTGGTTAGGTTGGTGTTTCATATTTCCAGCCTCTGTTCTTTACCCTGGCTACCGTAGCAAAGTAACCAGTCTGTCACCACCGTGTCACCCATGTCTTCTAAGCTCCCTTCCTTCCATCCTTTCGTTCAAAACAAAAAGGGTCAGGGCAGCCTGGATGGCTCTGTGGTTTAGCGCCACCTTCAGCCCAGGGCGTGATCCTGGAGACTTAGGATCGAGTCCCACGTGGGGCTCCCTGCATGGAGCCTGTTTCTCCCTCTGCCTGTGTCTCTGCCTCTCTTTCTCTTTCTCTTTCTCTCTCTCTCTCTCCCTCTCTTTCCCTCCCTCCCTCCCTCCCTCCCTCCCTCCCTCCCTCCCTCCCTCCCTCCCTCCCTCCCTCTCTTTTTCTGTCTCTCATGAATAAATAAATAAAAATCTTAAAAAAAAAAAAAAGGTCAGATCTGTCACCATCCTCCCTGCTTCCCCTTTTGATTTCTTTTCCCCCCCTCACTGAGGGTGCTATCTATTTAAGGTACTCAGAGTCTTTGTTTCCTAACTTTCTTCCTTAGTCTAAGCAGTGGGGTGTGTGTGTCTCAAAATGTATATAACATAAAATTTACTGTTTTAACCACTTTCCAGGGTATAAGTCAATGGCATTATAAATAGGGAAAGATTTGCTCGCGGTGCCCTGATCCAACTGGAACAAGGACTATGTGGCCCAGCTGTACTTGTGGGAGGTGCATTTCCACAGGGGAACTGAGGTGTCTGGCCCTCACAGGTTAATAGGCATTTTCTCTTTTTCTTTTGTTTCATTTTTATTTAAGTTCAATTTGCCAACATATAGTATACTGCTCATCTCATAATGTGCCCTCCTTAATGCCCATCACCCATTTACCCCATTCCTGCACCCACCTCCCCTTCTACAACCCTTTGTTCCCAGAGTCAGGAGTCTCTCATGGTTTGTCTTCCTCTCTAATTTTCCCCACTCAGTTTCCCTGGGGTCCTTCCCTGGGTCTTTTCTACTCATCAGCAAACTCCTTTCCTTTTTTTCTGTTAATCTTGCTCCTCCGTCTTTTTTATTAGTCAGATTGGGCCTAACATTGGAACTAAAGCATATTTGTTAGCATAGTTTGTGTTAATGTTCTCTGTTCTTAATTTTAAAAGCAAATTGAGGGATCCCTGGGTGGCTCAGCGGTTTAGTGCCTGCCTTCAACCCAGGGCGTGATCCTAGAGCCCCAGGATCGATCCCACATTGGGCAACCTGCATGGAGCCTGCTTCTCCCTCTGCCTGTGTCTCTGCCTCTCTCTCTCTCTCTCTCGAATAAATAAATAAAATATTAAAAAAAATAAAAGCATATCGAGCATTTGGTTTTTCAGTATTTATCTGGGGGTCAGAGTCTAAATCTAAAAAAAAAAAATTAAACTCTACCATTCCTATTCTAACAGTAAAAATTACATTTTGATAGTGTGGTCAGTTTGATATTTTAGGAAGAAGCAGGGGTTGTTATTGCAATATTTTGACTTTGACATTTTTTTTCATCTTTACTCAATTAGATTTTCTCTCTTACTCACATAATACATGTTTATGGCAGGAAATAAAAAATCTACATAAGCCAAAAAGGAAAAAAGCATAATAATCTGTAACTATTTTGTGACCTGTTTTCATTTATTATATTTTTAGCATCTTTTCAATATGAAATATATATTTACAGCTACATATATATTTATAACCAACATGATAGTAGCTTCTGAAGCATTTAATATTAAATGGAATGGCAGGATTGTTCGAATGATGTGATGATATTACTGTCTTCTACCAGCCCTGTCATTTTGGTTTAGTATTATAAGGTTTTGCAGCCATTGCCAAATTATTAAATCCTTATAAAGCTGTAAAGAATATTATATGTTTGCAGCCATAGTAGGCTTCTTTCTTTAAACATTTCATTTGGACATAATTTTAGAAACTTGGAAAAATAGAAAACCAAAAGAACATCCCTGTATCTTTTACCCAGGTCTCCTATTGTTAATTGTTGACATTTGCACTATTATTTGCCCATATGTGTGTATTTTTAATGAATCAAGAATAAGTTGTATGCATGATTCTTTACCCCTAAATACCTTCATGTGTATTTCCTAATAATAGGAATATTCTCTTATACAAACACAATATAGTTAGCATCTTTATAAATCTAACATTGATAAAATATTTTATCCAATCTGTTACCTGTATTCCAATATACCAGTGTATCTAACAATCTTCTTTACAGCATGTTTCCCCCTCAAATACAGGTTCTAGTCTAGAGTCAAGTAGTGTATTTGTTGTGTATCTTTAGCTTCCTTTAATCTAGAACATTTCACGGCCTGTATTTGTCTTTTACAATAGTAGCATTTTTGAAGAATACACTTACTTACACCATTTTCGTAAACAGGACAGCTCCCCTTTTGTTTGTGGATGTTTCATTATGATCAGATTGGAGTTGTACATTTTTAGCCCATCAGGGCGTCACCTTTGGAGGCATATATTGTTCTTCCCCCTCACTGGTGAAGCTCATTTTGATAATCTCTCAGCAAGGTGTTATCTCATTCCTCATCTGTTCTGTTTTTTCCCCCTCCCTTATAAATAAGCAATTGGGGGAGAGCACTTTTAAGACCATGCAAACATTGCAGTCTTTATGAGAATTTCCCCATGGATTGAATATCCACTGATAATTCTTACCAGGTTTTACTTTCTCCACAATGGTTGCAAAATGACTTCCAACCCCAGCCCTTCAGTCAGCTCTCAGTATTCTACTATAAGCAAGAGATCTCCCATCTGTTTCTTTGTTTATTATCTGTATGGCCTCACGAATTCCTTTCTTTCCCAGTGATTTATAATTCATTACTGAATTTAGTTATTTTGGTTCTCAACTGCCCTCTCCTTATTTTCTGCCCAAGGGTTTAAAGTCTGTGTCCATAAATTACTTGGATTTGTTCTCCTAAAAGTCAGAAACCCGTATAAAGAGGAAGTGTACTCAGATGTTGCTCTCATCCCTTCCCATGATGCTTTTTTGTTAATGATTTTACTTTAGGAGTAATCTCCACACCCAACAGAGGCTCAAACTCACAACCCCGAGACGAAGAGTTGCATTCTCCACCCCAGCCAAGCACCTCCCTCCCCATTTTTATACACCCAATTCTTGTAGATAATCAAGTTTATTGTTTTCTGGTTTATCCTTCCTGTGTGTCATATTGTAATGATGAGAAGATACAGGTATATATATGTTTTATTATTTTCTCTTCTTTCTTACTTAAAAGGTATCACGCTTTATATACTATACATGTTCCTGCTTTTTTTCACTTCATAGTATCTCTGGGAAATCACTCCAGATCAGTTCATAGAGCTCTTCTCACATTGTTTTTCTATGGCTGCATAGCACTTGATTGTATGTAGGGGTATAGGTACCATAGTTATTTAGCCAATCTCCTGTAGCTGGACATTCAGGTAATTTCCAGTATTTTGCAATAACAAATAATCTTGCACAAGTTACACATAACTTGTGTATGTATTTTCATATTGTTAAGGTTGTATAGTTGAGGGGTAAGGGTATTTTGATACATACTACCATTTTGATACATATTACCACATTCCCCTCCACTGGGGTTATATCCTTGGCCTTTGTACTTTTTTTCTTTTTTATACATTTCTACCAGCAATATATGAAAGTGATTATTTCTCCTCAGACTATATTATTGATAAACGTTTGAAATCTATTAATCCAGGAGTAAGAAATGATATCTCAGTGAAGTTTTATTTTGTATTTATCATATTGTGAGTGAAATTGAACATCTTTTAATATAGCTAAGGATGGCAGCCCGGGTGGCAGAGCAGTTTAGCACCTGCCTTCATCCCAGGGCCTGATCCTGGAGACCCAGGATCAAGTCCTGCGTCATGCTTCCTGCATGGAACCTGCTTCTCCCTCTGCCTGTGTCTCTGCCTCTCTCTGTCTCTCATGAATGAATAAATAAATAAATAAATAAATAAATAAATAAATCTTTAAAAAATAATAGTAATATGGCTAAGGATCATGTTTATAATTTTGTGTGAATTGTCTGTTCATGTCTTTTGCCCATTTTTAAAAATAGGCTTTTTGCTCAACTCAATATTTAAAAGTTTTTCATAAATTAGATTTGTTGTGAATATTTTATTCCAATTCATCAGCTGTCTTTTGACTTTGCCTATGGGGCTTTTTATCATACAAGTTTTAAATTTTTATATAGTCAAATGCATCTGCCTCTGGGGTTGAGTCATAGTTACAAAGTCTTTCCCTACACTGGGACTAAAAAAGAATCCACATGTTTTCTTCTAGTGCTTGCATAGTTTTATTTTTTATAATTAGGTTTCTTATGCTTTTGGAATTTATTCTTACATATGGTTATAAGGAATGTATCTAATTTTATATTTTTCCAAATAGTTATCCAGTTGTCCTAATACTTTTTATTAAAAAGACTACCCAGTGATTTCAGATGGCACCTTCATCATATTTGTATAGATAACTGGGTCTGTTTCTGGACTGTTTGTTGTATTCTAGCCACCTGTCTGTTTCTGTGCCTGTACTAGGGTATTTTAATTTTAAAGGCTTTGTACTGTGTTTTAATATCTGACTGAGCTCAATCCTCCTCACAGATTTTTTTCAGTATTTTCCTAGGTATTCTTACGTGTTATTTTTCCATATGAGAATTTTAGAGTCAACTCATATAACTCTATGAAAAAGCTCATTGGTATTTTTGTTGGGATCACATTAATTTGTAAATTTGAGTATAATTAAAAATAACTCTGGCAAAAATATGTTCCATAACTGATTCCTCCTTAGTAGACTGTGATTTAAATAAATTATTGTAAGTTTTCCAATTTATCAACCTTCTTTTTTTTATATTTCACATACCTGTGAAATAATGTAAGGAGATTAAATACTAATTGGTATTCACTTTTTATTTTAGATTTCCATGGTGTCAGTAATTCATATTCCGGATAAGACTTATAAACTTTCCTGTAGAATATTGTATCAATATTTACTCCTGGCTCAAGGTCAATTTCATGATCTTAAGGTAAGTACTCTGTCTTCTTAGCTCTCTCCTTTTATTTGCAGAGTTTCAAAAAATGACCATTTATAAAGATGATATTTTTCAGTTGGTTATCACAGAAGTTAGCTATTATTTGTTATTGGGCTCACTAACTCACAAATTTTTAGCAGCTTTTATGACTCCCAGATTTAAAGAGTAATTGTCAGGGTGCCTGGGTGGCTCAGTCAGTTGGGCATCTGACTCTTGATTTCAGCTCAGGTCATGATCTTGGTGGTGGTGGGATCGAGCCCCATGTTGGGCTCTGTGCTCAGCACGGCATCTGCTTCCCTCTCCTTCTGCTCTCTCTCTCTCACTCTTTCTAAAATAAATTTTTTAAAAAAATTTTTAAAGAGTAATTGTCATTTGTGACTATCCTTAAACTTGTTTCTTTGGTTTTCAGCAACTTTTCATGTCTGCAAATAATAATTCCACTCCCTCCAGCAATCCCTCCCCAGAAGAAAAAAGCATAGACCAAAGTTTGCTGGAAAAGGCTGGGCTGTCTGAAAGTGAAGTGGAGCCTCCTGAAGAGAACAGCAAGGACTGTGTTGTTTGCCAGAACGGGAGTGTGAACTGGGTGCTCCTGCCATGTAGACACACGTGCTTGTGTGATGGCTGTGTTAGGTATTTTCAGCAGTGCCCAATGTGCAGGCAATTTGTTCAGGAATCTTTTACGCTTTGCAGTCAAAAGGAGCAAGAGAAAGACAAACAGAAAGCTCTTTGAGGAAGTCATTACGCCTGAAAAGTATACTTTCCACTGAAGATGTAGAAATTTGTGTTCCTGGAATTAATCACAACATGGAATCTACAGTGTTGTCCATCAATGAAAATCCTGTTTTAAACTTCACATTTGTATGGTACATTGATGATGAAAATTAATTCGTTCCTGTTCAGTATGATAAATACTAGAATACCATCTGTGTTAATATAAAAATTCATTCAACCCTTGAGAAGAATGTAAATGTTTGGCCTTTTATCAGCTAGAGGATTTCATAGAATGTTGATTAGGAAAAGTCTGAAAAGCAGTCCATCTAAAGTTTGAGGAGGGAAAAGTCAAGATTTCTGAATGTTTTGCCTTTGACATCATCTAGAGTGCAATTGGGAAAAAAACTGAATTCTTCCTAAATTGCATGCTCCCCAGTTTATAAAGAAGTTGGAAAGAGATTCTAGATCTTTTCCTAAAATAACAGGTTTTATAAATATCCATCTAATTTTCCTTTTAGTCACCTAAACACAAGTCTTAATTTTAATATAGCTTCTTAAATCATAAATGCAAGATACAATTCTTGTCTTCTCTCAGTGTATCATAGATTAAAATGATACTCATCTATAGGAAGCAGATATATAAAACTTGGATAATAAAATTTCTTGGATAATTAAATTAATTGTCAAATATGATTAGGTTAGCAGAATGTGACCTATCAGGGAAGATCTGTGAGACTCGGGATGCCTTACCTTAGATTTCCTCCTGCATAACAAATCCATCTAAAATTGGAGAGCTTTTAGAGCCAGAAAAACTGCTAAGAGAAACAACTATATTTTTCTACTGTAGTTTTGTTCCAAATAAACCCATATCCTCCAGAATAGTAACCGATAGCAAAAAAGCCCCATCACCATGCTTTCTAAGATGACCGAGAAGAAAAAGGTAGATCAGAGCTTTCTGTGTCTTCAGGGAAAATTACCTTCAACTCACCAAGAAATTAGATCATGGCAAATAAACTGAACTTCAGGGAAATTTTCAAGACTTCTTTGTCCTGTTTGTATTAAGAATAATGCCTTATCTTTGTGTCAGTGTTTTTACATAGTAGTATTTCATTCTAATCAAATATAACACTGAAAAAGACATTACCCTATTCTCCATTTTATGAACCAAATCAAACTTTCATCTCTGCTCAGTAGCTATGTATTAAGTACCTTCTAGGGGCCAGACACCTTTTGGCAGTCTGGGCTACAAAAAATCAGGCAAGACTTCTAACCTCAAAGTAGTTGTGCCTCAAAGGGGTGCTGACAGCATTTTAGAAACGCGTCCCTACCTCGGCAATTCCTAGAGCTCTGTTCCCACCCTGCACCAGAAGCAGGGCAGTCCAAAGCTACAGTCTTTGCAGCAGTTAGCTAGCGAGAGTTCATCTGGGAAATTCACTCTGGTGGGAATTGAGGGAATCCTCAGAGATCACTTTGTCCATCTCAGCCATCCTGCTTCTCTTTACAGATCTGTTTGTACTCAAACTGCATATCGTTGTTTTCTCATCTGCGATAGAGTCCACCAATCTTACTCCATTTTATGTAACTGTTTTATTGTAGTAAAATATACATAACAGGAAATTTACCATTTTAAGTGTTTTTTAAGTGTATAGTTCAGTGACATTAAGTACATTCACACTGTTGCGTGAGCATCATCAGGAACCATCTTCAGAATCTTTTTATCACCCTAAGCTAAAATTCTGTACCTAGTAAACACTGACTCCCCATTCTCCCTCTTTTCAGCTCCTGGTAACCATCATTTTACTTTCTGTCTATGAATTTGACTACTCTAGGTATTTCATATTCCTGGAATCACACAGTATTTGTCCTTTTGGGTCTGACTTCTCACACTGGGTATAATGTCTTCAAGGTTCATCTGTGCTATGGCGGGAGTCAGAATTTCCTTCATTTTTAGGCCTGACCAATATTCCATGGTATGTATAGGCCATATTTTGTTTATCTATTCGCTATTATTTTTTATAACTCCTAAAGATGATTTGCCCTTAGTTTCTCTTGCTGTGACTAAAGTAGTGGATCTTCCTGCCCCTGGTGGTAATACATTTGAGGAATTTGGTAGGTAATCAAGTAAAAGCAAGTACAACTGACTCCTAGAGGCTTATGTCAGAACTTTCCAGTCGCAGTGAATAAGTGACATTTTGTGAGAACATCTACAAAAGCATTTTATTTGAATGGGTTATTAGAGAAAATGTTTGGTTTCAGTGGATTAGTTGCTACTTTCCAAAAATCCCACCTAGGGCTACGTTAAGCCGACTTGACAGATAATTGGCCACCTTCTCCTTCAGTGACCCTTTCTTTCCAACTTAGTGCCTAGGAGGGTTCTTAATGTCAATGCTAGAGGAGGAACCTAAAAACCCAATGAATCAACACAAGTCATTGAATCATCTCCCATGAGGCTGTTGTATTTTTTAAGCCCTCCCATTTTTGTGGTGTGATGAGCCTTGTCTTGGCTTATGGGCATTTGAAGCATCAACATAGCCTGGGTTTAGGAAGGGTAGGAGGAGATCATGTCAACCTCCTGTACTCAGAGGAACTTGATTCTGCCTCAGACAGGCCCTATTGCTGGATAATTCCCTAACTCCATTTGCCAGATTTTGGACATCCTCCCTATATTCCTCCTGAATGTTCATCCTTGTCATCATGACCCCTAGTTCCTGGGTATTTGAGTTTATTCTAATGATTTTTTAATTTGCTCCTGGGTTCCCTGCTCAACTATTTCAAATGTGTTTTTTTTTTTTCTTTTCAAATTTTTAAATTCACAGGATTCCTGGGTGGCTCAGCGTTTGAGCGTCTGCCTTTGGCTCAGGGCGTGATCCCGGAATGCCAGGATTGAGTCCCACATCGGGCTTCTGCATGGAGCCTGCTTCTCCCTCTGCCTGTGTTTCTGCCTCTCCCTCTCTCTCTCTCTCTCTCTCACTCTCTCTCTCTCTCTCTCTGTGTCTCATGAATAAATAAATAAAATCTTTAAAAAAATTAAATTCTAGTTAACATATAGCATAATATTGATTTCAGGAGTAGAATTTAGTGATTTGTTACTTACATCAACACTCAGTGCTCATCATAGCAAGCGCCCTTCTTAATCTCCATCACCCATCTAGCCCATCCCCCTCCCTCCATCAACACTCAATTCTTAATCCTCAAGATTTTTTTATGGTTTGCTTCCTCTCTTTTTCCCTTTCCAAATGCCCATCTGTTCTGTTTCTTAAATTCCACATATGAGTGATATCATATGGTATTTGTCTTCTCTGACTGGCTTATTTAGCTTAGCATAATATACTCTAGCTCCATCCACATTGTTGCAGATGGCAAGATTTCATTCTTTTTGATGGCTGAGTAATATTCAATTGTGTATATATATGCCACATCAGTCGATGGATATCTGGGCTCTTTCCATAGTTTGACTGTTGTTGGTAATGCTGCTATAAACATTGGGCTGCATGTTCCCCTTTGAACCTGTATTTTTTTTATCCTTTGGGTAAACAAATGTGTTTTTATCTTAGTTTGTTCTCTTGATCTCTGCTCTACCTACCCTATCAACCCACAAACTTGGCTGAACTCAACTATGCTTCCTGCTGTTAGCACAGAAGGTTAAGTGACCTACCCTATTAATGGAGTCTACCACAGAACCACATTGTTTAGTTGCATCCAGGCCTTCACTGCAGCTTGACAATCCTTTCATTTTTTTTCCTCCTGGACCCCCTACCGAACTCCCAATAACTGTCGCAAAACTCCTCCACTCTTCTCAAATTCTGTACCCCACCACTCCTGTATCACTTCCAGCAAAGAACCTTTAAGAGGTAGTGTGGTGTGGAGGTTAAGGTAATAGAGCCTGAACTCCTATATTTTGAGTTTTTATCCCAACTCTGCCATTTGGCCTTTGGACAAGTTACTTACCTCACTCTGCTTAGGTTTCCTCTTCTATAAAAATGATTATAGAACCTACCTATAGATTGTTTAAAGGATTAGCCCATTTGGTATGTATAAAATGCTTAGACCTGGACAGAGCACAGAGTAAGCCCCATGTGTGATATGTACTACTGTTAGTACTTTGCTAAGGTATTCATAACCAGTGGACTTTCTTTTCTCTCTTCCCTAAAAGAGGAGGTGTATTATATCTTTTTTTTTTTAATCTACTTTTGAGGCTAACACTCAACTTGTGTTCTTGTTCTCATCTCTGCCTCCCTGAACTTATGTGATTATTCATTCAATGATTAAATAATTACTGAGTGCCAAATACATTACACATTGTTTGGGCATGAGAATACAATAGTGAAAATAATAGACAAGGCCCTTACCTTCATGGTCCTTACATCCTAGTAGAGAAAGAGAGACAAATTAGTAAAAGATATAGTAATGAGGTGGAGGGAAGGGCTATGGAGAAAATCAAAGCTGGGTTGGGTGCATAGGGAATGTGAAGGTTGGAAGTGGAGTTACTACTTCAAATAGGATATCAAGGCCTACCAGGAATTTTAGTGGCGACCTGAAGGAGGCCAGAAGTGAGCCATGTGAATGTCTAGGCAAAGAGGCTTTAATGACTACAAGGCTGAGGAGCCAATTGGAAAAAGAGCAGGTTTGGAGGAAAAGAGCAATTTTGTTTTTGTTCAGTTTTAGATACTACTTGGAAACAAAGTAGGAAGTCAAGTACACAGGTAAATATAGTACTATGAAGTTCAGGGGAGAGGTCCAGCTGAAGTTATAAATTTGGGGGTCATCGGTGTGATGTTTAAAGCCATGGGTCTGACTGAGGTTGCTGAAGGAGAACACACAGGAACAGAAGTCCACATACTGAGGAAATAACTCTTATAAGGAGGAACCAGTAGACTAAGAAGGAGACTGTGAGGTAGGAGGAAAGCCAAAAGAGTGGTATTTACAAACCATCCCAAAGCAGATTGATCTAAAACAAGCACCATTTTATCATGCTCACAAAGTCTGTGCTCAGGTATTGGGGCAGAATATGGTAGGCATGGGCCTTGCCTGGAAATTATGTTGGGAAAACTCAAATGATTGGGAGTGTGACTCAAAGGCCACTTTGAGGGCTAAATCATCTAAAGTCTTCTTCATTCACATATTTGGTTCCTGGGCTGTGATGACTTGAAAGTGGGGCTGAGCTAGGACAGTGAGGCTGAGCCTCTCTGGGTGGCTTGGGCTTGTCATAACCCAGTGGTCACAGGGTAATCAGATTTCTTAAAATGCGGCTTAGGATTCCAAGAGAAGTGTTCCTCCTAGTCAACAAGGCAAAAGCTGCATGGCCTTTTTTTTTTTTTTTTTGGTCTTTTTTCTTTTTAATAACTTAATGGAAATATAATTTACATGCCATACATCTTCCCCATCCAAAGTGTGCCATTCAGTAGTTTTAGTATAGTGACAGAGTTTTCCAACCCCCACTACAGTCCCTTTAAGAACACTTTAAGGGACGCCTGGGTGGCTCAGCGGCTGAGCATCTACCTTTGGCTCACGACATGATCCGGGGTACTGGGATCCAGTCCCACATGAGGCTTCCCACAGGGAGCCTGCTTCTCCCTCTGCCTACGTCTCTCTGCCTCTCTCTCTCTCTGTCTCTCATGAATAAATAAATAAAATATTTTAAAAAAAACCATTTTAATTACCCCCAAAAAGAAATCCTGTGCACATTAGTGTTGTGCCCAAGATTGCGTATCCGAGAAACCACCAAGGAGCCGACACCGATGCAAGCGCATGAGGGTTTATTTGCAAGCTCAAGCTTGGGTCCAAGAATACCCCACGCAGCAGAGCAGGGGCTTGAACCCCGAGGCTAAGAGGTGCCGCAGTTTTATAGGGGCCCGTGGCCAATGCGATTGTAACACACACAGAAAGTTGCACAGTCATGTCGGTCCGCACGCAGGTGGCCAGTTGAATTACAGTTTACCCTGTAGTGACCGTTTGAACTGGCCTCTCGCTCTGGTCGGAATTGGGGCGCAGGTGTGGTGGGCACAAGGCGGGCTTTACATTCTGATGAGCCGGTGTCGGGGAAGGGTGTGCCCAGCGGCTCCACTAGGGTGGGGGAGGGCCTTAAGAATAAGCAGGTCATGTGGGGGTCACACAGGAGATGGGGGTGTAGCACAAAATGGAGTTAGTCCTGCTCTGCTTGTCCAGGGGTAGGGGATTTTTGTTAAATTCCTTGGGTCCCACACAGGCAGTCACCGCTGATCCCTGTCATCTTGTTCCAACTCTAGACCACCACTGATCTCCTTCCCGTCTCTATAGATTTGACTATTCTGGACAGTTCATGGAATGGAATCACCTGTAGACTCTCAAATGGAATTATACAATGTATGACCTGTTGTGATTAGGCACAAAACATCACTCGGCATAATTTTTTTTTTTTTTGTAAATGAACTAGATTTTATTTATTTATTTATTTATTTATTTATTTATTTATTTATTTATGATAGAGAGAGAGAGAGAGGCAGGAGACACAGGCAGAGGGAGAAGCAGGCTCCATGCAGGGAGCCAGACGCGGGACCCGATCCCAGGCCTCCAGGATCACACCCTGGGCCAAAGGCAGGCACTAAACCGCTGAGCCACCCAGGGATTCCCTGCCTAATGTTTTTGAGGTTTATCCATGTTATAGCATGAATCAACATTTTTTCTTTTTTTATTTCCAAATAATATTCCATTACATAGATATATCACATTTGTCAGTTGATGATCATTTGGATTTTTCTACTTTTTTGCTATTATGAATAATGCTGTTAACATTGGTTACAAGTTTTTGTGTGGATGTATGTTTTAATTCTTCCTGAGTATATAGCAACAAGTGGAAGTGCTGGGTCATAACATCCTATTTTGAACATTTTAAGGAACTTCCCAAATGATTTTTGAAGGAGCTGTGCCATTTTACATTCTTACCAGCAATGCATAAAGATTCCAATTTCTTTACATTCTCACCAACACTCATTATCTTTTTGATTATTGCCATCCTAGTGGGTAGAAGTGGCAAAATTGTGGGGTTTTAAAAATAATTCTAAAATTGTGGTTAAAAAATACATAATATAAAAATTATCATCATAACCATTTTTAAATGTACAGTTTAGTAGTTTAAGTATATTCACATTCTTGTGCAACAAATCTCCAGAACTTTTCTATCTTGCAAAACTGAAACTTAAGTCATTAAACTCTACACTCCCCACCCCCCAACCACCATTCAATTGTGTGTTTTAAAAAAAAAAAAAAAAGATTTATTTATTTTATTCAGAGAGAGAGAGAGACTGAGAGGCAGAGGAAGTCTCCATGCAGGGAGCCGGACATGGGACTCGATCCCAGGTCCCCAGGATCACACCCCAGGCTGCAGGCAGTGCCAAGCCGCTGCACCACTGGGGCTGCCCTATAATTGTGGTTTTGATTTGCACTTTCCTAATCGCTCAGTGAAGTTGGGCATCTTTTCATGTGTTTATTAGCCATCGGTATACCTATTCAGATCTTTTGCCCATTGGGTTGACCTCTTATTTTTGGCTTTTAAGAGCTTATATTTCTAGTTAATGTCTTTTATCAGAAACATGTTTGCAAATATTTTCCCATCCTTTGGGTTATCTTTTCACTTTTTTAGATGGTGTCCTTTAAAGCACAAAAGTTAGAAAGAAAAAAAAACTCAAAAGTTTTTAACTCTGATGAGGTCCAACATATCTTTTAGTTCCCTTGTTACTTGTGCTTTTGGTATCATATCTAAGAAAACTTGCCTAAGTCAAGATCACAAAGATTTATTCCTATATTTTTTCCAAGGGTTTTATAATTTAGGTCTATGAATAATTTTGAGTTAAATTTTATATATGGTATGAGGAAGAGGGTTCAACTACATTCTTTTGCATGTAGAAGTCCTCGGCAAATTAAAAAAAATTTTTTTTAAATTTATTTATTCATGAGAGACACAAAGAGAGAGAGGCAGAGACACAGGCAGAGGGAGCCTGACGTGCCTGACGTGGGATTGATTGTTTTATGTGTTGTTGAGTTCAGTTTGCCCACCCTGGGCAGCCCGGGTGGCTCAGCGGTTTAGTGCCTGCCTTTGGCCCAGGGCACGATCCTGGAGTCCGGGGATGGAGTCCCGCGTTGGGCTCCCTGTATGGAGCCTGCCTCTCCCTCTGCCTGTGACTCTGCCTCTCTCTCTCTCTCTGTCTATCATAAATAAATAAAACCTTAAAAAAAAAAACAACAACAACTCCACAAACTGAGTATAGAAGTAAGGTAACCTCAACACCCATCCAAGTGAGTTCCATGAGGTCAAGGACTTTAGTTATCTTGTTTTTCCTCCCTCTGTAGCACCAAGAACAGCAGCTAATTCAATGTAGTCCTTCTAGAGTCAGCTGGGTGGCACAGTCATTAAGCTTCCGACTCTTGATTTACACTCTGGTCATGATCTCAGGGTTGTGGGATAGAACCCAAATTGGGCTCCAGGCTCAGCAAGGAGTCTGATTGAGATTATGTCTTTCCCTCTTCCTCACCCATGTCCCTCCCCTCTCTCATGTGTTCTTGCTCTCTCTCTCTCTCAAGTAAATAAATCTTTTTTGAAAAAATGTGCAAAATAGTAAGTATTTGTTGAGTGAATAAATGAGTGAAACAGGGACAAGAGAGTCTGGACTCCATGGAGCAACAATCTAATGAGAAGGGTAGACAATCTAATGGGAAGGGTGCTCCCAAGTTCACCAAATGTTATCATTCACTGTATCCAAGCTAGAAGCATAAGAGTTACCCTAGACTCCTTATCTCCATAATTGAAAATTTACCAAATCCTTAGATCTTCATTGTTTCTCAACTGGATTACTGTAATAGCATTTTGATCTTGATTTTCCCTTCAGTCTTTCCCAATTTCAAACTCTAAACCATCCTCAATACTTGTGTATTTGTTCATAAGTTATTGACATTTTCTGCAGCAAATCCAAGATTAGTAAGATTTAATTTCTCACACATAAAAATAAACATGAGTTCCAGTATTTTTTCCACAGTACTTTGTAGATTGCTACACTTCAAACCACCTTTAATACTGATTATTTCTGGGCAGCCCTGGTGGCTCAATGGTTTAGCACCGCCTTCAGCCCAGGGCGTGATCCTGGAGACCGGGATCCAGTCTCACATCATGCTCCCTGTGAGGAGCCTGCTTCTCCCTCTGCCTTGTGTCTCTGCCTCTGTGTGTGTGTGTGTGTGTGTGTGTGTGTGTGTGTGTGTGTGTCTCATGAATAAATGGATTATATTGCTCTGTTTAATATAACTGCAATGGTTCTTCAATACCTTTGAGATTCATTCATTCAGGACGCCTGGGTGGCTCAGTTGGTTAAGGATCTGCCTTCAACTCAGGTCATGATCTCTAAGTCTTGGGATGGAGCTCTGCATTGGGCTCCCTGCTCAGCAGGGAGCCTGCTTCTCCCTCTTTCTCCTCCCACTTGTGCTCTCTCTCTCACATACACACACAAATACATACACACACACACACACACACACACACACTCTATCTCAAAGAAATAAATAAAATCTTAAAAAAGATTCATTCATTCATTCATTCATTCATTCATTCAGCAAATACCTGTTAAATGGCAAATTCTGTGCAAGGCAATGGGAATATACAGATAAACAAATCAGTTCTTGTCTATAACAGTTTCTAATCTATTGAGAGACACAGAGAAGTAAACAGGCAAATAACACAGAGTGGTAAGTGCTAAGATAAGCTTAAGCATATCATATTACGGGAGCTTATGGAGGAAGCTACCTCAGATCGGGAGGCTGAGGAAAGGCTTCCCAGAGGAAGTGACTAGAAAACCAGGACCCAAAGTGTGGTTTGGTGTTGGCTCTATACAGAGAACAGCATGTACAGATCATTCTAAGGTTAAGGAAATGGAAATAGTTCAGGCTAGCTAGAGTGCAGCGGAAGGAGGAGAAAGAGGGAATGAGGCTACAGAGATAAAGCATATCTTTATCTTCTTCAATATCTTCAATTGTTCTTCTTCAATTTCTTTCATCAATGTCTGATAGTTTTCGGAGTGAAGATCTTGGTTAAATTTATTCCTATGTATTTTATTCTTTTTTGATGCAATTGCAGATGGATTGTTTTCTCAATTTCTCTTTTGATAATTGTTAGGTATGGAAACAATCGATTTTTGTGTATTGATTTTATATCAAATTTACTGAATTCCTTCATTAGTTCTTTTCTTTTAAAGATTTTACTTATTTATTTATGAAAGACACAGAGAGAGAGAGAGAGAGAAGCAGGCTCCATGCAGGGAGCCTGACATGGGACTCGATCCTGGGTCTCCAGGATGAGGTCCTGGGCTGAAGGCAGCACTAAACCACTGAGCCACCCGGGCCGCCCATCCTTCATTAGTTCTAATAGTTTCTTGGTGGAGTTTTCAGGGTTCTCTATAGACAACATCACAACATTTACAAATAGAGATTGTTTTACTTCTTCCTTTCTGATTTGGATGCTTTTTATTTCTTTTTCTTGTGTAATTGCTCTGGCTAGGGCTTCCAGTACTATGTTGAATAGAAGTGGCAAGAGTAGGTATCATTGGATAAACTGAGGCAAGATCAGGAAGGGCTTGATAAGAGTTAAACTTTATCATGAAGACAAAGAGGAGTCTTTGAAGAGTTTTAATCAGAAGTAACTTGATTTGTCTGATTTTTTAAAAAAAACCAACAATGGGAAAACACTGGAGAGTTAAAGTAAGGAGGTGACCTTGTCAGAGTTGCTCTTTACCAAAAAAAAAAAGCTAGCTGACTGAATATGGGGAATGAACTGGTACGTTGGTGGGAAGGAAGAAGTCAAGATAGAAGACCCAGAGACTGAGAGTAGACTAATCATCTGGTGATGGGGGTGGTGGTGGTGGGAAGCCCAGTACTTGGGTAGAGGAAATGAAAAGCGCAATGGCTCAAAGTGAAAAAGAGCTTGGATGTTGGAGGAACAGAGAGAAGGCCTGTGTGACTGGAGTTGAGTAAATGAGGAGGAGCTATGTGGATGTGGTTGGAAAGAGAGCAGGCCTTGTTAGCCATGGCAGGAGCTAGGACTGTCTTCTATGCAGTAGGAAGATATTAGAGAGTCAAAGTAGGGGGATGACCTTGTCTGAATTGCACTTTTAAAAGAGTAAGGGGTAACACATTTGGGGAAGGGGCTATGCAAAATCAAGAGTTCCAATTTAGACATTTTAAGTTTAAGATGTGACATTATGTCTACCTTGTTTGTTTTATGTAATTGGTTGAACCTCTAGCATTTAATCTCTTCTGTGTTTATCATAGCTACATCCTACAGCAATTATGCAGATTTATACCAGGTATAGGACGGAGTCAATTAGTCAGGTTAAAAAGAGGAGGAAGAGCTGTCATATAGTTTCTATGATCTAAGCATGCTGTGTTTGTGCCAGTGATGAAGCTATTGCCTCCCAGCTCCAGACCCACCTTCCTATTCTCTGCTTTGTGATGCTGGGGTAGGACTCTGTAGACCGCATTTATGCTTCCCCAGTGGGCTGCCTATAAAGCTTTGCAAATCAGAGCAGCAGAGGGAGACTGGCAGATAAGAGGAAGAAAAGATTTGTTCCTTCCTGTCTCTTTTTGATGGGCCTCCTGTTCCAATGGGCCAGCTGAATCCTCATTGCAGTTCTTCTGATATTTGCCAAGCCTGCTTCCTCACCTCCCACTGAGGACACCAGCCCCAGCCCAGCAGCAACCCCTGCTCAGTGGCCTGAGAAGTTCAGCTGTGGGAGGCCCCTCCTCTAAACTTCCAACTTCCAGTTTTTATAATTCCAACTTCTTTACTTTGTTTCTCCAGCCCTGGGGGTGGTAGCTGCTTTCTGCAGTTGCTACCTCTGAAATACCTTCATGTTTTCCTTTTGACTTTTCAGTTAACAACTCTTTATATTAATAATCTCTGATAAAGTTATTGTGTTTTTTTGTCTCCTGGCTATACTCTAATTGATGGAATTAGATATTATCTTCCATAACCCTGGCTCAACTGACTAAGGTAGACAGAAAACTGAGACCAACAAGCTAAATAGCTCATATTATACAGCTACTTGATGGGAGAGTGGGGATTTGAATCCAGTTTTGCTGTATTTTATTTTGCCCAAAGCTTATACTTGTAGTCACTAGTTGCCTTCCTACATGGTCTGAAAAACACATGGTTTCTCATCACTGAACTGTAGATACAATTTAGAATTTCTTCCATCATTTTTATTGCTTTTCTCAAGCCTATTATCAGAGCCAGCACTTCCTAAAACATATTCCAGGCAATACTATACTAAAAGACCTATGAAGAATGGGTTCTGGGCTCCAGTAAATTTAGGACCTGCCCTAGACTCTACTCTCAGAAGAGGTATGATGAACATTAGCTGAATAAAGACTTTGAGGGGCCCCGGGGTGGCTCAGTGGGTTGAGTGTCAGCCTTTCGCTTGGGTCATGATCCTGGAGTCCTAGGATCAAGCCCCATGTTGGCTCCCTGCTCAGTGGGGAGTCTGCTTCTCCTTCTCTCTGTGCCATTCCTCCTGTTTGTGCTCTCTCTCTCACTCTCATTCTCTCTCTCAAGTTAATAAATAAAATCTTTAAATAAATAAATAAGTAAGTAAGTAAATAAATAAATAAATAAAGGCTTTGAAAAATCTTGCAATAATATTTAAATATGTAACCAGGCAGCTTCTCATAACTTTTCTGACTGGGAACATTCTGAGGATGTGGAAAGTGTGGGATTAATCAACATTTAATCTAAGATATCCCATGCAACAGCAGTACCAGTAATGAGAAAGTTGGTGTCAGAATGGTGGGATGTTCTCATCATACAGAGGTTGCTGCAAAGAGTACTGGGGAAAAGTATAACAAATGACAACTATAACAAAGGTGACTAATACCACAAGTATCACCAAATCTACAAACATAATATTAAATACATTTTCAAAAGAATATTGGGGAAGGGGAGTCTGATCTTTTGTTAGATTTTAGAAATATGACCCTAGGGGTGCCTGGGTGGCTGTCACTTAAGTCTCTGACTCTTGATTTTGGCTCAGGTTATGATCTCAGGGTTGTGAGATGGAGCTCTGCATCAGGCTCCATGCTCGGTGGGGAGTCGCTTAAAGATTCTCTCTCTCTCTCTCCCTTTCCTTTTCCCCTCCCTCCTTCTGCTCTCTCTCTCTCTCTAAAAATAAATAAATAAATCTTAAAAAAAAGGAAACATGCCCCTAAATTTGTATATTTTAAAATTCCAACTATTCAAACTTGTGGACACATTTCAATTGCACTTTTAATTGAAAGGGTTTTGGCAATTCTTAAATTAATAACCAAGATTAGAATAAAGATTTTTTAAAAAAAGATTTTATGTGTTTATTCATGAGAGACACAGAGAGAGAGAGGCACGGATAGAGGCAGAGGGTGGAGTAGGTTCCCCGCAGGGAGCCCGAACCAGGACTTGATCCCAGGACCCCAGGATCATGACCTGAGCCAACGGCAGATGTTCAACTGCTGACCCACCCAGGCGTCCCTAGAATAAAGATTTGATGAGGACAGTGATTTTTACTCTCTCTTATGTCAATCTGGGACAAGTTATCCCGTCAGAAGTTCTGAGGTCCCACTCTGGTAATTCTGACCCATATAAGTCCTGTAAATAGGAGTAGTCTTTGCAATGCTTACATTTAACCTTCTGGCTATATCTATTTGAAAATTTACCTATGACACCTTGTGAGATGTTTAGCTATAAAAAAAACTATAATGAATACTTCACACATTTGTTTATTTTTAAAAAGTGTGAATCCATCTGCATTCGTGTTTGGAAGTGTGGTTCATTTGCTTGTATTTATTTATCTTATTTAAATAACTGTACCAGTTAATTGATTTGAATTATATTGTTTGGACATCAGTAGAAAATGTAGTGTACCTAAGGGTTCTAAAAATTAGAGTTAACCCCTTCTTATCTAAGCATTGTAGAGAAAGCTGTCTCAGAAGCTTTCTTCATGTAATATTCTTCAGTCTTAAAAAGGAATGATATTCTGATACATACCACCACATGGATGAGTTTTGAGAGCATTATGCTAAGTGAGAAGACAGACACAAAAAGACAACATTGTGTGATTCCACTTCTCTGAGGTCCCTAGAATAGACAAATACATCATAGAGACAGAGAGTAGATACTGGTTAGCAAGGGCTGAGGGAACAGGGGAAGTGGGAGTTGTTTTTTGATGGGTACAGAGTTTCAGTTTGGGATGATGAAGAGTTCTGAAAATAGTGGTAACTTGCACAATGTGACTGTACTTAATGCTGCTGAGTTTTACACTTAAGAATCATTTAAAAAGGGGGGGATTTGATTTTTTTAAAAAAAGATTTTATTTATTTATTTGACAGAGGGAGAGAGCACAAACAGGGGGTGCATCAGAGGGAGAGGGAAAAGCAGACTCCCCGCTGAGCAGGGAGCCCGATGTGGGGCTCGATTCCATGACACTGAGATCATGACCTGAGCCAAAGGCAGACACTTAAATGACTGAGCCATTCAGGTGCCCCTAATGTTTTGTTTAGAAATTTACCATAATAATAATAATAATAAAAACTATTTTCTTCCTGGATTCAACATACTTGTCCAGTTCACATTCCAGTTTGACTCCTGAACAATAATTAATCACAACTGCTCAACATGGCTTTTGGATAGTGGCATTCTATTTACCTAAAACTGGGTTTTTAGGAAGTCTTTTTTTTTTTTTTCTAGAAGAATTCTTTAATTGGAGGAACTGAAGAAAATTTGAACTTTAATGAAAAGTGAAAGCCAATTCCTCAAGAGTTCCCCTGCCTTACCTGAAGCTCATGTGTCCAGATTGACCTGGGGCCAGCCAGTGGCTCCAGTCTTGGCCTGAGTTGGGCCATGATGCCATGTGAAAATATACTAGAGGTGTTGGAAGTTGGTGTAGGCAATCACCACCCGGTCCTCGGCTCACAGAACACCAGCTTTCTATCTGAATGTGTGCCCCTGCCAACACTGAGATGTTTCTGAGCTTCTTCTGAAGAGAGCTAAACTCAAGTGTAGTCTCCTAAGCCCGGGCTCCTGGGCCTTACCCGGTTTGCCTTTCACTGTTGCTATCTTAGCAAACCTGACTCCTGATTTAGTCTCCCCACATTCCATCTGTCACCCCTTCTGCAGTTCCTTCCTCCACATCTCTCTCTTCATCCCCTCCAATCCTGACTCAAGCCCTGGCAATCCTGTCCTAGGCCTTATTACATGGATTTTGAGAAAGCATGTTATTGACGAGTGAATAGAAGCATGTCTCTGTGTGAGGCAGACTCAAGATGTAAAGTAGCCAAATGAACACACTCTAATCTGGGCATGGAAAGAAGGAAAATGAATATTTATCAAGTAATTCCTAAGTGCCAAGTAATGCACCAGTTATTTGCAGGCCTCCTAATGAGCTTATGAGAGTCAGCATTGCAATTGTGTGTAAATAATAAATGTTTTAAGTAAGCTCTATGCCCCATGTGGGGCTTGACCTCACCACCCTGAGATCAAGAGTCGCATGCTCCACTGGATGAGCCAGCCAGGCGCCCCTAAATAATATTTTTTAATGCAGAAGCTACTTTACCATAGCTGTGCCTAATTTTCAGGAAGCACACTAGCCCCTGGTGGCAAATACAGAGTTCTATGTGATGCAGATGCCATCTTGGTTCACTTTAAATCACTCTTTAAACCTCCTCAATCCTGGCATTTCTGTTCATTCACCCAAGTCTGATCTTTTCACCGTCAATTCCTACTCTGCATCTCCACCTGAAAAGCCTATTCTCGCCAGCATGCACATCAGTGGTTCTGGACCTTTCCTGAGGACAGAGGACAGAGAACCACCTGGACTCGTCTCCTTCCCCCAGAAAATGGTTTCCCCCCCTGCCAGCTATGTTTCCAGCTCAGCTAAATCTCATTCCTCTTAGATGACTGCCTAATCATCTGCTCTTTGGAAGTTAGAATTTGTGCTAGAGCTCATTTTACATGTGATTGTCTGATATTATACACTGATAACCCTAGAAGACCTTCATTCAGGTCCGTTAAAATTTACAACTTTCAAAACATCCACACTTTTGTTCACTTTTCCCTTGAACCTATAAAATGCTTCTTCATAGATCAGAACAGCTTTGGAACAGACATATCTGGATCCTCATGGCAACAGTGTGTTGGGGACAGGCCATTACCAAATTATTGAGTGTCAGACACTATGAGGCACTGCATGTGTTATTCACTCAAGTCTCACAACAGCTTTGTGAGATGAGTAGTATTCTCTCCATTTTATAGGTGGTGAAATAAGATCGTCACCTACCCATGGTTGGTCAGATCACATTTGGAATCCCTTGTACAATTCCTATGGTCATTTTAAGCAGATGGTATGTCTGTTCAGGAAGGTCCTCCAAGAAGCAGACACTAAGACAAGATTAGATGTGTAAGCCATGTATTGGGGGAAATACTATGAAGGTTCAATGAGGAGGGAACAGGACCAGGCAGGGAGAGACTTCAGACTAGGACTGTGAAAACAGAAAGGGAAGAAGGATTGGGAGGAAGTGCTTCAGGCCACAGCACATTTCTGAGAAAGTCTTGACTTAGTGATGGGGGGCCCCTGAGCAAAGAGGCAGCAGCTGGAGTTGGCAACACCATCCTGTGGCAGACCCTTGAAGGAGAGATGCCCAGTGCATGTCCATGGCTGCCATGGGTACAAGTTACAGAGATACAAACCAATGACTTAAAGAAAGCACATTTTAATCTTCAATGCCAATGGCCACTCCAATAGCGAGGTCACTCCCTCATTAGAGGGAGTGATATGACCTGTGACTTGCAGACTTCTGAATCATCCCATGGGCCAGAAAAACCAGTAGACCAACTAAAGTCACTAATTTTTTTTTTTAATTATCCAAATAAGACATGAAGAGCCAAATACTACCCTCTACCACCATCATTTAATATAAGGCACTTTAATCCTCCCAAAACAAGAAGAGTTTGGTTTTTTTTAAGATTTTATTTATTTATTTATTCATGAGAGACACACAAAGAGAGGCAGAGACACAGGCAGAGGGAGAAGCAAACTCCCTGTGGGGAGCCTGATGCAGGAATCAACTCCAGCACCCTGGGATCATGAGCTGAGCCAAAGGCAGACGCTCAACCATTGAGCCACCCAGTTGCCCCAAAACAAGATGAACTTAATCTCAAAGTGAAGCCCTTTGAGTTTAATGTATTTAGAACAGTGAAAAAACATTCTCGTTACTCTTGTTTTGCTGCACTTTAGGTAAAAATATGCTCATGGATTGGGTCTCAAAACACGGTTAGAGGGTATTTAAGTACCAGATGGGGCAATGAACCTGGGGTCTTCTGAGGTAACTTCTAACCCTGAGACTCATTCATTTCCCTCACAACTATTTACTGTGCACTTCTGTGTGATAGGTCCTAGAAAGATATTGAGGGTCCTGGTCTGGTCCCTGCACTGGTAATGCTTAAAATCTGGCGAGCGGAGAGATGATGGAGAAGTAAACAAATCAATAAGTGGACAGTTTCCCTTGTGGTACCTGCTACCATAAGGAAAGGGTCACTACTATAGAAAGTGTGCTCTAAAAAGGCCTCTCCAAGAAGGTGATATTTAAGCAAAGGGAGGAGTCAGCCTTTTGAAGTGCTGGATGAGGAGCCAGAAAGACATAATTCTCCAGGAATAGTAAGTGCAAAGTCTTCGAAAAGAGAATGAGCTTGGCACCACTGAGCAATTGAACGAGGGCCAGGGGGGCTGCAGCCTGAAATGAGGTGAAGAGGGGCAGCTGGAGAGATCAAGCAGGGCATATTTCCAGCATGTCTGGCTGAGAGTCCACTCTACCGCTATAACAATCTTATTTCAGGGATGCCTGGGTGGCTCTCAGGAATAAATAAATAAAATCTTAAAAAATATAAATAACCTTATTTCAGGAGGGATATTCCTCTTGATCTAAATATGCTGTAGAAGTTCACAGGAAAGTAGAGTGTGAAGTTGCTTGAAGAGTGAGGTCCAGGTATTTCTCCAGAAACAGTTAAAGGGATGTACTTACCTTACAAATTCATCAGGGCTTTCCTTTTTGCAAGCCTAAATGAATAAATAAATAAATAAATAAATGAAATTTTAAAAAGAATTGTTTCATCGTTCAGGGGTTGACATATATTTAGCAAGTTTGTGAGATTTTTGCATACATCTAGCATGGCCATGTACTAATTTACAGTGAGAAGTCTAACTTCCAAGGCCACCACAAATCTGCACACTTCCACCAGCACTTTTTCATCTGTAGGTACTCCCTGTGGGAAGACATCCTCCAATCAGATCTGGGATGTGGAGACTAGGACACTTAGAGATGTACCTGAATGGCCCAAAAGAGAAAGGTGCTATCTTTCATCTAGAGAGAGCGTGTATGGACACTCTGCTCTTACTGTCTCCGTGGCTGCCCTCACGGCTTCAACAGGTTGTTCTTTCAGATGGTATTGCACACCTGTGGGCTGATACTCCCCCACCTTGCCTGAACTCAACTATTGCCAGAGGCTCTTGATAAAAATATGGACTTCCGGGCCCACTCCCGAAGATTTTATGTAGAAGGTTTGGGTGAGGGCTGCAAATATGAGTAGCTTCCCCTAGCAGCCCAGGTGATTCTTTTTTTTTTTTTTTTTTATTTATGATAGTCACACAGAGAGAGAGAGAGAGAGAGAGGCAGAGACACAGGCAGAGGGAGAAGCAGGCTCCATGCACCGGGAGCCTGACGTGGGATTCGATCCCGGGTCTCCAGGATCGCGCCCTAGGCCAAAGGCAGGCGCCAAACCGCTGCGCCACCCAGGGATCCCAGCCCAGGTGATTCTTACCAAGTATGTTTAGGAAACTCTGCCTTGAGGCTCTTCAAATTTATTTAGTGAAGTATTTTTCCAAACTAATCCAATCACAAAATAACCTAGAGCATTTTCTAAATATGCAGCTTCTCAAGCCCCAGCTCAAAGGAATCAGAATTATCAGGCAAGGGGCCTGGAAATCTGTATGTCACTAAACAGTCCAGATTCATCTTATGACAGCAGAAGTTTAGTAAACACTGTAATTGAGACTCATATAGAAACTTTAAGACTTAAGATTCTGATTCACCACATCTACAGACAAACTCAGAGATCTGCATTTTAAAATAAGCTTCCAGGTGATTCTGATGCATAAGATTCATGGACCCCCACTTTGAAAAATATCGCAGTCAGTTTAACATTATTACAACTCATGCCTTTGTTCTTAACACCAAAACATTGATGGCATTTACTATGAACTTGCACATCCTCCTGCCTTTGCAAATGTTCATAATTTAAACCTTTCTACTTAACTTTCTTTTTCAATTTGTTATTAAGAAAAATTTCATGAGGCGCCTAGGTGGTTCAGTTGATCAAACATCGGACTCTTGATTTTGGCTCAGGTTGTGATCTCTGCATTTGGGGATCAAGCCTTGAGTCCAACTCCATGCTCCGCGGGGAGTCTCCTTGAGGTTTTCTCTTTCTCCCTCTTCCTCTGCCCCTCTTGCACGTCTAAAATAAATAAATAAATAAATAATAAAGAAGAGAAAAATATTTCAAACATATGGAAAGCTTGGAAAGGTAGTTCACTATCTCGTTCAATACTTGCCATATTAATTTTATCGATGTACCTTGTTGCCAAACAATTTCTTTCTTTTCTCTTTTCTTTCTTTCTTTCTTTCTTTCTTTCTTTCTTTCTTTCTTTCTTTCTTTCTTTCTTTCTGTAGGCTCCTGCCCATCCTGGAGTCCACCATCGGACTTGAACTCAAGACCTTGAGATCAAGACCTGCTCTGAGATCCTTAACCCACTGAGCCACCTAGGCACCCCTTGCTGAACAATATCAAAGTAAGCTGTAGACATCTTGATCCCTTGACCCCTCTCCCAAACACCTCAGCATGAATATCCTTTAAAAACAACAAAAAAGTATTCTTTTTCATATCCACAATATCAGTCAAATCTGACAAAACTAATAATTGCCTTAATATCAGCTTCCAAGCCTATGCTCAAAATTTCCTCAATTGTCCCCCAAATGTAATATCCTTTATAGCTATTTTTTTCAAACCTGGAGGCAATCAAGAATAACACATTACATATGGTTGTTATGTGCCTTTTGTCTCTTTTAATCTAGAACAGTCCTTCCACCGTTTTTCCCAGACCAGTTGTCTTGGAGAATGTCTCTCTTTCTGGATTTGTCTGATTGTTCCCTCATGGGGTTGTACCAAACATACAAACAAACAAACATCCCCATACAAATATATATATATATATTTGTACTTACAACATATTTATAGAGACAAAGATTTGTTTGCCCTCTCCCACTCACATAACCTCTTTCCTCTCTCAAACAATCATATTTAATAATAACATTATTGAGGGATGCCTGAGTGGCTCAGCGGTTGAGCATTTGCCTTTGCCTCAGGGCGTGATCCTGGTCTCGGGATCAAGTCCCACATTGGGTTGCCTGCGAGGAGCCTGCTTCTCCCTCTGCCTGTGTCTTTGCCTCTCTCTCTATGTCTCTCATGAATAAATAAATAAAAATCTTTAAAAAAAATAAGATTATTGAACACTTACTATATGCCTGCAGTATTTTAGAGAAATTTAGATGTATCAAATTATTTACTCATAACAATAACAAGGTAGATTTGTTACCAATGAAACAAAGCACAGAATGGGAAGTGACTAGTAAAAGGTCAAATGGCTGGGAAGTGATAGGGTTGTGTTCCAGGACTCAGGACTCTTGCTCTAGAACTGGGTCTCCTAACCACAAAAACAGAATTATAGCATAGACATTATTCTACAACTTTAAAAAGTTTATTTTTAGACCAATACATGAAATTTGACTTATCATTTTTATCCCCACCAATTTGTTATAAACATGAACATATAAAAAAATGGAAGAATTGAGTGTTAAACACCTGTTGATTCTACAATCAACATTTTGTCATATTTATCATGTATTACTTTACCTATGTATCCCTCTATTTATTCATCAATCTATCATTTTTTTGATGTATTTTTTCCAACTATGACTCATTTTTAAAAATAGCTGTATAAGGGATCCCTGGGTGGCACAGTGGTTTGGCGCCTGCCTTTGGCCCAGGGCGCGATCCTGAAGACCCAGGATTGAATCCCACGTCGGGCTCCCGGTGCAGGGAGCCTGCTTCTCCCTCTGCCTGTGTCTCTGCCTCTCTCTCTCTCTGTGTGACTATCATAAATAAGTAAAAATTAAAAAAAATAGCTGTATAAGATTTCTAGCATGGAGGTTTGATAATTAACACATTCCTCTACAGATAAGCAGTCTAGTGTTTTTGTTTACAAACAATGCTAAAATTAACATTCTTATATTAACACTCCGGTATATTTTTGTATACTTTATAGTAATGATACTTTAGCTTCTGTAGGATAGATTCCTAGAAGTGAGATTGCCAGGTTAAAGGATATGCCTAATTTAGTAGATACTGTTGGATCACTTTACAAGTATAATGCCACTAGTAAAGTCTGGGAAGACCTGTATTTCTCCTTGTTGTGTCTTATTACTGCTAGAAGAAATGCGAAGTAAAAGTATATAAACTTGAACTGCTGAGGACGCTCTACTGGTACAAACAACATCCACACACCAGATGTTATCAGTGTTTAAAATTTTGCCTATCTCTGTTGAAACTATTCACCCATTGAGAACCCATTGAGAACTAAAAAGGCACTGGACACAAAGTGTATTTCTGAATTTTCTAGGAAAGTTTCTGCCTCCATTGGTCTCGTTCAACACTGGGTAAGGTCTTTCCCTAGACTCACTGCACATTATACTCTTTATTTAGTGAAGTATGTGCGCACGCATAGGTTGTGTTCTCCACTAGAGGCTGAAGAGACCATGCCTTCTCTTCTACCTCTGTATCCTCTATTTGCCCAGCACAGTGATTTATATTCAATAAATACTTCTTGGTGAATGAATTAGTGAATGAAATTCAGGAGTAGAGTCCAGAGCAGCAGAAAGTGGCCAAATGCTGGAGTCTTTGTATTTCAGGCCAAAGAGCCTGGAATGTATTCAATGTTGATTCAGAAACCACAGGAAGTGTCTGAACTGGGGCCTGGAAAGACCAGAGTTGAGGCCTGGAGATTTAGTAATGAGACTGAGACAAGACCCCGAGAGGAAGCAAACAGTCTCCTAAACAATTTTTGGGAGTTGAAGATCTAATTTTTGCAGTGTGGTTTTTTTTTGGAAACTTTCTAAATTTAATTATAGTCAATGGTCCTGGGCTTATGCAGTGTTTTGTTTTGTTTCAACTTTTGTATATATGGTAAAAAAATTAGAAAATATAGAGAAATAAAATAATAATTCTCAGTAACTCTACCATCCAGGGAAAATCATGAATAGTTATCATTTTGGTGGAAATCTTTTCAACAACTTTTACCTCCTGTGAATATATGCAATATGGAATGGATATGTGAAATTTTATTTGTGTTTATTATTATTTATTTTTTATTATTTGTTACTATTTATTTTATTGTTACATTTTCCTTATCAATTACATTACAAAAAATACAAAAAAATAAATTACATTTATATATGAAATTCAAATTATAATATATATAAACTTTTATGTTAGATAGAAAACACCATCTATCTTCAATATTGTAGCTTGAGGACCTGACACAGAATACTCAATATATAGTTATTAAATTATTGAATGAACAATAACTATTCATTGTCTTTTACCTTTATGTGGAGATTTTTTTTTAAAGATTTTATTTATTCATGAGAGACACACAGAGAGAGAGGCAGAGACATAGGCAGAGGGAGAAGCAGGCCCCATCGGGGAAGCCCGATGTGGGACTCGATCCTGGGATTCTGGGATCACGCCATGGGCCAAAGGCAGATGCTTTTGACTGCTGAGCCACCCAGGCATCCCTTTATGTGGAGATTTTAAGACTTTTGCTAATTTATACAGCAAATAGTTAAAGATAACTTGTTTTCTTTTGTTTATTTGTTTAAAGATTTTATTTATGTATTTGACAGGGAGAGAGCACAGGCTGGCAGAGAGACAGAGGCAGAGGGAGAAACAGACCCTCCACTGAGCAGGGAGCCTGTCACAGGGCCCTAGGATCCTGACCCAAGCCAAAGGCAGACACTTAACTGACTGAGCCACACAGGCACCCTAGATAGAGAGCATGTTTTAATGTCTCTATAACTAATGTACTTCCTTTTCTTGTTTTATTTTATTACTTCTAGAAGAAATGTGAATTTAAAATATATAGACATGGGCTCCTGGAGATATCTTATTGATACACACAGTACCTAGACATTTTCTTAAGCAGTGATTTATAAACATGGCACTGATTTGTCTGGACTTAGTCATCTTTGAAACAGTTGAACATGAGATATTTGATCAAAAGTATTATTCACTGAGCAAACACCAATTTCTTCCCTTCCCAGATTCTAGGAATGAGAAAAGCAAAAGAATGTTAAAAGAATGTTAATTCATTTGATATTCTCTTCTGTCATTCATATGGAGAATCTTTTGGTTGGCACACCACTATAGACTCAGTACCTGTGCTCTGTACTCACTGCTTAATCCAGTGCCTGGAACAAAGTAGGTGAGCAATAGGTATTTTTCAAGTGAATAAATAGAAAAATAGTGAACAGAGACCTATTAATAATCTCTTTTATCCCATATTTTCATTCCTTCTCCAAGTGGTGTGGGTTTTTAGTGCTTGTTAGCCACTCTTTAATTATCCATAAAAACTTGGTACAGGTTCATATGGGAAAATTTCACATTTAATACAAAAACATATATTTAGCTGATATAGTATTTTCTTCCTTCAGAGTCTTGACTTCACTTTGCAGAATAAAAAAGCAGCATCATGGGGTTTTATCTATACTTCCTTTCTCATCAGAGGAAAGGCCCAGAGAAAAGGGAAATCACAAGTATTGTGAACCCACAAAAACAAGAGGGACTAAAAATTCATTCACGCTCTTCTTTGTATTTCTCAAAAATAGCTCAAAAATTAGCTAAATCCAAATCTTTTCCTAGGTTAAAGCTGTAAGGACTACATTTTCCAGTAGGTGGCGTATTTTCTTCAGCATAAAGTAGAATTCTTGAACATTTGCCTCAAGGTTTGTTGATTGTTTTTTAGTTTTACTATTCCTTCAATAATGTGCAGGTGACAACAGATAAATTAATGAAACTGATGTTTCTTTTACCTTCTTTAAAAAGTGGAAACCTTGGCGGTTTTCAAAAGCCTCAGATGAGGAACTTGTACTTTCTGGCTGCCATTGATAGCAAGGTATAGGACCAGGGTAGACCACTTTAACCCTCCTCCCCATTTCCTGATAGGAGTTATTACTTAGGACTAGCTAATTGATAGTAATGTCTTGGAGCAAATGATGTCAAGATCTTTCTGCCCCTATAATAATAAAAAGAAAAAAAATCCTCACTGTCTTTAGAATTCTCTATTTCAGGGAAAACATTCATTAAATCATACAGATACCTTTCCTGGTTGATAATGGACTTAAAAATTATTCACATACCCTATTTTAATGGTAACACCTAAGCTTTTACAGCTCCACAAGACCTTTCACTACCCCCCAACAGATAGGTGCTCCCACATGTCTGACACCTACACCTAGTAAACGGTGCAGAAACTAGATTTGAGGAAGGAAAGCAGGATTGAAATTCCAGGGACATACGCTGGAGTTGAAAAACGGAAATGTTCATTACTGGAATAATATCTCAAATACTTTATCTACAAAAATATTGTGCTAGCAGTGAGTAGGGAAGGCTGAGTCTGAAGCACGCATTTCACTGATTTCTCAGAAGTACTCTTTTATAAACAAAGCTTCAAGTTACTGGAGAAAATGTTCAAGGGCTCAGCGTTTCACTGAAAACACGGAGCTGGCCGGATTTGGCATTCGAGTCCACCCGTGAATATTCACCTGATAATAGCAGGTACAGTGATTTTTAGGTTTTAGGGGATTTTTAACCAATCCTTCATTTTTTTCTTTTTTAAAGATTTTATGTATTTATTCATGAGAGACACACAGAGAGAGGCTGGGACACAGGCACAGGAAAGCCTGATTTAGGACTGGATCCCAGGACCCTGGGATCACGACCCTCTGAGCCACGCAGCCGCCCAGGCGCCCCTGGTCCTTTACTTTTGAGACTAGCTGGCAGCACTTTTCGGGCTCACCTTATGCCTTTCCAGCCCACCCTACGCCGCACGCACGTGGACCTCTGACCCAGGCCCGGCCTCGCGCGCTGTGCAGGCCCAGGTGAACTGGCCGGCCCCGCGACTCAGGCGAGCCGACAGGTGGCCTCGCTCGCCTCGCGGCCGCCCGGGGCGGCGCTCTTCCCCACTCCGGGCCCGCCGCCACCGCCCGCGCGCCAGGCCGAGCTCCCAGGCTGGCCCTAGCAGTCGGGCTGCCTCCCCAGGGGACAGCGGGGCCCAAGAGGGGCGCCAGGTCGCCCGCGAGGCCGCCCACAAGAGCAAAGGGCGGCCAAGGCCAGAGCCAGGTGAGGGGTGAGCAGGCCAGGCGCTCTTCGCACCCCTCGGGCCAGCGCCACCCGGGCCCGGCACCCACGCACGTCCAGCCCCGTGGACCGCCCCTCGGCTGCCTCCGCCCTTTGCTCAGCCATCCCGGGGACCCGCCCACGCCCCCAGCAGCCGTGACCCCAGGTCTCCGCCGCCCGCGGGCCAAGCGGACCAGCCGTCCCCGGGCCCCAGGAGTCGGCGAACCACATTCCCAAGGACGCGCAGCCGGCGCCCTCCGGGTCCTCTGCTGCCAGCGCTCCTGCGGCCGTAGGGCCCGACCTCCCCAGAACTCCCCGGAGGCCAGGGGAAGAATCCGCTCGGACCCCTCCCCTTCTCCAAACTTCTTCCCTCTGCGGGGCGGTCCTTCCAGCCCGACCCCTCTGCGCCATCCGGCTCCTCCCTCTCCGCCCCCCTCCCCTCCCCTCCCCTCCCCTCCTCCGGTCCCCACTGAGGAATCCGCCCCCCCACCCCGTCGCCGGCCGGGTCCGGGGATCCTCCCCCCGGCTCCCCCCGCGTGCCGCCGCCGCCGCCCGGGTTCCTCTCCCCCCTCTCGGGCGCTCCCTGCCAAGCCCATGATGTAATGGTGTATGTTAATCAGTAGCATGTGGGGAGCTCCGGCTCCGGCGGCTCAGTCCTCCGCGAGCCGACACTGGGGGCAGCAGCAGCGGCGGCGGCGGCGGCCCGGACCCGCAGCGCCGCACTCTCTCAGCGCCGCCCGCCCCGACGGCATGGCCCGCGGCCCGCGCCCCGGGCGCCCGCAGCCTCGCTGAGAGCCGCCGCGGCCCCGACCCCCGCGTGGGGCCCCGAGCCGCCGGGATGAGCCGCGCCGAGGTGAGCGCCCCCAGCCTCCCGCCCTCGGAGGGTCCCTGGGTCGCCTTCCCGAGAGACTTCCCCTCTGCTCGAGAACTTTGGGAGGCGGGAGGCGGGATGCTGGCTGCCAGCGGCCCCTCGAGGGCTGAGCCGCCGGGCTCTGCGCCCCGCAGCCCGCGGCCCCCGGACAGGCGTGCGCGGGGGGAGCCCCCGAAGCCGAACTTTCTTCTTTGCGGTCGTTGGGGGGCGTGTGCGGGCGGCGCGGAGCCGCAGTGTCCGCGGAGCCGCCCTGCCCGCCGGGGGAAGCAGGGCTCGGGACTCCGGCTGTCCCCGCGCTCGGCGCGCGCCCGGGCCCGTGCAGCCTTCGGCCTGGGAAGCGCGGGCGAGACGCTGGGCCGGCGGGACCCGCCCGTAGGCGGTGGCAGCCGGGGCGAATGCCTAAAGCACACACGCTCGTACACACAGACGCGCACGCACGCACACATCTGATCGCTCTGGGCGAAGCAGGCCCTCGGAGACCGCCCGGGCGGGCTGGAGCGGCGCGGCGCGGCGCGGCGCGGCGCGGCGCGGCGCGGGGGAACCGGGGCTCCGGCTGCGCCTCCGCCCGCTGGGCGCGGAGCTTTGGGTGGGGAGTTTATTTTTGTCTCGAGCTGCTGCCGCGGCTGCTCACGGCCTAAATCCAGAGGGGCGCCTGGCGGTGGAGATGCTGGCTGTTGCTGTAGATGGAGCTGCAGCCGCTCGGCTGCTTCTCCAGGAGGTGGAGGAGGAGGAAGAGAGGAGGAGGAGGAGGTGGTAGAGGAGGAGGTAGAGAACGAGGAGGAGGAGGAGGAGGTGGGCAGAGGAGGAGGTATAGGAGGAGGAGGAGGAGGAGGAGGAGGAGGAAGGAACTCGGGCTGCTGCTGCCTCCGCCTCTGTTTTGCATTAGCCCCCACCCCCACCCCCGCGCCCCTTCGCAGCCGCATTGCAAGTTTTCCGCGCGAGGAAGATCTGTTGCTGGTGCTGGCGTTTGCAGGCTCAGCCCTCGAGGCCACCCCGGGTGGGGTGTGTGGGGAGCACCGGCCGTTCGCAGAGGCAGCAACAGGAAGCCGTGGGGTCTCCTCCCGCACCTGGGAAGGAGGTTCCTGGCCATTCCCAGCACGGCAGTAGCTCCTCTCGCGCATCCGGGTGCGGAGGGGGCTGCCGGAATCTGGGGAACCAAACCCCCCGCGGGGCGCCCCCCCGCCCCCTCTGATGCCCTCGTTTCCCGGGCGCGCTCTCTCGCTGGCCGAGGTCTCACTGCAGCCTTTCTCTCCTTCCAGTGGTGATCGCCGCTCGGGAATGCGGGTGTGAAGGGTCCGAGCTGCCGCCCAGCGGGGAAGAGACCCCGGGACGCCGGAAATCACCATCCCGAAGCTGCGCGAAGGGGGGGAAAGAGCATTCTTTCAGTTTGTGTGCCTTGTGGGGAAATTTTTTTTTTTTTAATCGTTATTTTTTTTTTTTTGAAAAAGAAACATTTCCGTGCTACTGTCTGTCATCATCTCTGGGGAAATCAGCCAGAACCGCCGGAACGTAACTGCAACCAGACGAGAGAGGCAGGAGCCGAGGCAGTACCTGCAGCGTCCGGGCACCAGAGCCACCTTGGAACGGGAACGCGTCTCCGGCGGCCGTGGGGCTGCGGCTCCGCCAAACTTTGGGGCGGGCGGGGCGGGCTGGGGCGCCGAGGGGGCTTCGTAGACCGAGGGCCGCCCCCTAACCATGATGTTTCGCGACCAGGTCGGGGTGCTGGCGGGCTGGTTTAAGGGCTGGAACGAGTGCGAGCAGACTGTTGCGCTGCTGTCGCTGCTGAAGCGCGTGAGCCAGACCCAGGCCCGCTTCCTCCAGCTCTGCCTGGAGCACTCGCTGGCCGACTGCGCCGAGCTGCACGTCCTGGAAGGCGAGGCCAACAGCCCCGGTAAGTGCGCGGCCACCGCTGTCCCGCCTGGTACCCCCGGCCTCCCTCCCCCACCGCGTCCTGCTGCCCGCCCAGCCTCCGGCCTGGGCCCCGCCCCCGGCCTCCTCCCGGCGGGTGCGCGGAGGGCGCGAGCCCGGGGCCCTCGGCCGCCGCCCCCCCCCCCCCCCCAGCCGGTCCCTGCCGCCCACTTACCTCCGCCGGCCGCTTTGGGGTTTTGCCTACTGTCAACTCCTTCAGCCCATTCCGTGTGGTAGCCACGGTAGCATGAATGATTGGTTTTTCTCTCATGCAGTTTCCTGGGAAATAAGTAAGTCAGGTCACGTAGAGTCTGGATTTTCTGGGCTTTTTTTTTTACCCCCCTTCTCATTCTTTTTCTTTTGGGCAACGTGGCTCTCTGGATTTCAGCAACACATGAAGAAGCCGGACTGCCCTTCAGAAAGCCAAGCTTTGATTAGGCTGTATGAGGAATACATGGAAATTCAATGTGATTATTTCCTTTTCCCCCATGGATATTCCAGTTTTAGAGCTCTGTCTTCAGACCAATACGCAGGTGACGCTACAGACTATTCAGATGGTATTTGCAGTTTGTATACTGTGGGGTTATACTTATCCTTCAGGGCCTTCTGGTATTGATAGGAATCTTGTAGAAAGGATCTTACAGGAAGGGTCTCGGTGGAAAGCAGGCATGAACCAGGGCCCTTAATGCTTTCTGTTGGAAAACTTTACTGAATATAACAGAATTGTGTCATATTACTCTGCTAGCATTTACAGACATCTCAACTAGTATAGAAAGTGAATATACAGGGAAGGTTCAGCAGTTTTCTATTTGCTAGCATGGGTGGTGACAGACAGAAATTATATCCCCGGGTGGGGAGGTGTGGGGTAAGGAAATGGGATGGAGAAAGGTCTGTTGGTTGTAATTTTGGATGGGGGAAATTCTTCAGCTCATGCTGCAGCAGGAGGGTGAACAGAGCCCCCAGTGTTTACGCAGAGAAAAGAATGCAGGGTCCTCTTCCAGCTGTTCCATGTTAAAGCCGCCAGCCTGCAAGACTCAGCAGAGGTCTGGGCTGCCATTTGATGACAAGGTCCAGTCCAGGGCAGCCGGGCCTGGGAGAAACTAAAGTGAGTGAGCGTGCTGTCAGGGCAGCAAGAGGAGAGCTGGCCTCCCTCTTTACTCCTCCTCCCTGATGTGGTGCTCATGAGGCTGAAAACCCTTGGATGGGATGTTTCCATATATAGAATCATAGGCTGGAAGTCAGCCGGGAAATCCTCACAGCTCTTTTCCTGACCACTCAGGGCTGCACCCAGAGGTCCCTGTGCTGCCAGGTGTGGAAGGCCACACTGAGAGAGATCACACAGGCCCCACTGGGATTCAGCCCCGAGCCCAGACAGCCCACCCTGTTACTCACAAGGGTGGCAGAGGCAGGGCCCCTTCTGTTCAGTTTAGTTCCACATTTATAAATAGCCTAAGGGCCAGCCTCCTGCATAAGGGTGTAGGAGCATAACTAGGAAAACCGATGATCTACTCTCTTGACTTCTGTCCTTGATATGACAGGGTTGCCTGGTTCACCTGCTTGATATTTGTTTTCTCAAGGTTTGACAAATAAGGTTATGTAAACTTTCGTGTGTTATAGAATGCAGACGATTTAAGTATAGTAATTGATGTTGAATGCTTGACTTCAGTGCCTGTAGAGACTATTTCAAATACTGATAATGAATCTTTAGGTTACTCAAATGTTAGAGCAACATTTTTTGCCCTCTGAGTTAAAAGAGACTTTTTCTCCACATAGCATCAGTTCAGCAAGTGAAAGCATTAAATGTGTGGTATAAAAAGTAGTTGCTTACTCTAAAAAACCTTGTCATTTATAAACCCAAGAAAAATATGAACTTCTCTGAGTTTTTATAAGTCATTTGGTAATCCCCTCCCACCCCCAATTTTATTTTACTGCACTTACTTGTGTAAACCTACCTGTTCATGCTGCCAAGTGCTATAGAGGTACAAAATCTAGAGCCATTACGTAAGACAGGGACTGTTTTCCGGTTTCTGAATTAATCTTTCAACCTGGAGATTTTGCTTCCTTGGAAACCTTTGCACTTGTTTTGTTGTGTGGCCAGGACAGAAATTCATTAGGAAGGTTGTGTGATGCTTCCATATACTTCTCTATGGGGATCATAAAGAGCATCAGGATTTGTCATGGTATATCCATGTCTGGAGTGTGGCGCTCTCACGTATCTGGAACCTAGCCAAGAACCAGGAAAGGGGCATAAATGCCCACTCAGCAACCAGAATAGATGACATGAAGTATGAGAGAATACTTCAAACCCTTTCTTAGAACATATTTTTATTTTATTATTTTTTAACATTTTTATTTTAGACAACAACCCTAACAATTTTTTTAATGTGAAAAGTAATCCATAGCAAATTAGGGTTAGCACATTGAGAATGGGACATGGGCAGCTGTAACCAGCAGTGCAAAGTGACCCTAGAGAGCTTGGCAGCTGGGAAAGATAGAGACATTATAACTTAAGACACAGGAATTGGGAACAGAAGCCCTGGAGGTTTGGGAATGTGAGAGTAGGAACCCTCAATTGATCTTGCAGGCATTACTCTGTAATAATGTAAATCAGTAATTACTGTTTACCATGAATGAGAGTAAACTACCAGAAATGGTACGTTTTTAAATACGCTTTTTGAGAAGAGAGGGAAATATGCCATAAACTTTGAAAATATTGACACTCAAGATAATTAACCTCCAAGGCTGTTTTGGTGTGTAAGGCTCATACCCATTCAGAAAACTAGGTTGTGTAGAATGACTCATTCATTGGCTGGCTGAGGTTTCCTATACCAAAATCATCATGTCTCACTTACTTTACTTTGTAATCATCAATTAAAAAAACACATATTTCTTCTGGTGTTGAGAGATTTTAAACCTTGGTGAATGGGAACCAAATTCATATCTGAGGCATGATCTCAGTATAATAAAAAATTTAATTAGTCATAGTATGAACTTGGCTCTGATTTCTCCAGGACTGACTTTAAATAGAGATAATTTTTCACATCAGACATGGTTTGTTTGGAGATCTGTGGGATGTATTTTGACGCTAACTTTTTAGTCTCTTAAATTTAGAATTTGTTGAGAAGTTAGTGATTCACCGGTTTATCCTTTGCCTCGGGTTCATGGTCATCTGAGATCCAAAAAAATGGTTGAGCCAATCTCTATTGGTTTGTGTGTGTGTGTGTGTGAGAGAGAGAGAGAGAGAGAGAGAGAGAGAGAGAGAAAGAGAGAGTTTCACTCTAGATTATGTGTAAGTGGGTATTGTTCCTAAGTAGAAGTTGGTTTCCAGAACCCTCAAATCGCAGATTAGCACTTTAGCCACCAGCCCAGATTAACCTGGAGACTTCTGGAGTCTCAGTTTGTTTCTGGGCCTAACAGGTCCTGTGATGCATAAAAATAGCAAAAATGGAACTTTTTGATTTTACTTGCAGTTTCCTAAAGAAAAATAGGTTGGATGGCATTGTTTATTCATGACTTTTGTCATTTGGACTTGAAATAAGTTTTGCAATGGAAACTGTAAGAAATTGATGTGCACAAGTAAATCCATAAAGACTTACAAAACAGTGCATACTTTGTGGGGCAATTGCATATGTTTGTAATAAATAAATGGCAAAAAGATTGTTGCTTTACTTAACATTTAAACACAAGAGAAAAGATCTGAAACGGCAATGCTTGAGACAAAACTAATTGTGGAGATAGAAAAAGGACCTGTGTGCATATTTACTTTCCTTAGAGAGTGAATATGTTGCTTTTGTGATTTTTTTATGGTGTTTGGCATGCCATACCCTGAGTTACTTTTTTAGATCACAAATGGAGTCAAAGGAAAGCAGAAGAATTGAGAATTTTCTGATGATACTGGAGAAGATCTTGTTTGGAGTTCTTCCTTTTGCTTACTCATTCAGCACTCATTTTCTGACTACCTACAGCTCTCCTGCCCCTGTGTTGTGCAGTGGGAACACAGAGGTACCTTATTATGTTCCAGTGATTGGTGCATAGATACCCAGTGTTGAGTGACTAATGTGGCATCATAGGTGCTGAAGCATAGGTATGGGAATAAAAAGGATGGAGGGAGGGCTTCTGGGAGCATTGTGAATCTAGCAGCTAATTGTCTGGGGGAGTCAGAGAAGACTTCACTGGAGAAGGGATGTGTTTGTGTTGAATTTGAAGGGTGCATGGGAGTTGGTTCAGTAAGTCCAAAGGATTGTTGAGAGTAGGCATAAAGGCATTTTTCGAGCAGAAGGGATAGCTTCGATAAAAATGTTGCCTTATGAAATGGTGAGTTCAGAGTGGCTAGGAGAGTACAGAATGCTGACCTCTAAGAGGCCGAAGTTAAAACAGATGCTGTGTGGGTATGCAGAATTTTGCCAGCTAAGGTGTTTGGACTCAATCCTGCAGAGATGATAGAAAACCCAACAGGGCTTTTAGGAAAGGAGTTAAAAGAAGGAAGGTGTATGTTTGTGTGTGCATTTGTGTGTGTATTTGTACACTTTTGGGAAAGACCTTCTAATATATGCATGATTCTCTGAGAGGCAAAAATGGGAGAAGTAAGGCAAAGTTTGGTTCAGTTCAGTTTCCATTTTGATCACCTGGTGGCATCATCAGCTCAGGGCAGCTTTGTTGCTTTCAGCATTGATCTGTGGGGAAGAAAGGATTGATGTGGAAACGAAAAGAAGGTATTGTCCAGGTGGGCATTTATTTGTATCCATGGGAAGGCATATGTTGTAAAGGATTCTTAGAGTTTGGATTTTGAAATCAGAGTGGGCTAGTCAATTAATTTCTGAGCCTCAGTTTTCTTATCTGTAAAATGGAGCTAATAAAACCTTGTTATTGTCCAGAAGTTACTTGTTAGTAATGCAGTGAGGGCCTATTCTATCACTCAGGCTTAAATTTGCCTCTAATTTATGTAAAGTTGTCTCGAATTAATGTAGACTTTATATGAATAATGATTTTGTAGATGACAGGAACTCTTTTTATCTGAAGGATTATCAGGAAGAGATTGTAGATGACTTGGCCCCCTGAAAAGATATGAGTCTGCTTCACTCCATCATCTGCATCTCAGTTTTGTTCTATTCTTTATCATGTTGAATCCTAAAAAAAATTCAACCCTGGCCCAGTTTTCCTACATAACACTTTTTTCTTTCAGTTGGTAAATATGAAAAGCAGAAGTCGTTTTGTTGAATGAGATGTGTAAGGACTTTCTATCTGAAGCACTTTCCACCTAGGGTGTTGTCATTTTCTGTGGGTTGACCTAGTGTGACGGGTGGCAGGTCACACACATTTATACCCTCTGTTGTGAAGAAATTGGATTTGGTTGTTTAGTTTGGGTGCTCTAGGGCTTCAGCAACTGAGTATGTGTTCTAAACAGGTCCCGTCATGGGAACCCTGGGTGGCGCAGCGGTTTAGCGCCTGCCTTTGGCCCAGGGCGCGATCCTGGAGACCCGGGATCGAGTCCCACGTCAGGCTCCCGGTGCATGGAGCCTGCTTCTCTCTCTGCCTCTCTCTCTCTCTCTCTCTGTGTGACTATCATAAATATTTAAAAATAAAAAAATAAATAAACAGGTCCCATCAAAGTAAGTAAGAAGCAGACAAACTTAACAGCAGTCCATTGGTGTGTTTATGTTTAAATAAACAAAGCAGGGTGAAATGAAGGTCATGAGGGCTTGAGAAGTAGCCGGAAACTTCCCAGTGAATCCTGCACAGGTGTGATTCTAAAGAGAATGGTGACACCACCAGAGAAGACAAAGTACCTCTCTTCCTTGACCTGAGGAGAAATTTGGAGGTTTGCATCTCTGAGTGAAGTGCTCTGTATAACTCATCTGCTAGGAAAGGTGTGGTGATTTTTTTCTTTTTAATATATTACTGTTGCTTTGAGTTTTTGGCTGGTTCCTTTCTTTCCATTCCTCCTAATCATTCCTTCCAAGGCCTTACTGACTTCCACCAGTTCACATAGATTAAGATGCAGAATCAGGTATCTCCTCTGAGCTATTTTTTTGAATCTGTGAAGCTGCCTGAGGCAGGAATCTCCCAAGGAAAGCAGAACTTTCAGAATGGGAGCTGAGCTTTCTTTCTCTCTTGGTTAGCTAATCAAGGCTGGGGCCTTGCTTTGAAACCTGTACTCCAGAAGCCAGTGTGGAATTTGGGACGAAATAGCCTGCTTTTATGCAGGATCATGTCACTCTGTTGGACTCAAGCTAGTTGTAGAGTTTTGTTCTCATTCCACATATCAACACTGTAATATGGTTTTCCTTCTCTTGGTTTCCCAGGGGAAAAAAAAATCAAATGATTCAGTGGTTTCTTTTACACATTAGATGATACCATCAGATGGTACTTGGCAAAGACTATTGGGTAAGAAACTGTGGTACCAAGTTCCTCATCACATATTAATTCACCAAATACCCTAGCCCCTATCTGAGAGCAAGGTACATGTTGAAAGGTAAAGTAGGTGTAATGATTCTTCTCAAGGAATTTAGACTTGAGTTGTGGAAGTAAAACAAGTATATATATAGATAGATAGATATAGATATAGATATAGATATAGATATAGATATGGATATATATTGGTTAGACTATGAACTATATATATATATATATATATATATATATATATATATATGTTAGACTATGAACAGTTACTAAATGCTGGGGTTCCCATGGAAGAACAAACCTGGGAGAGAACAGGATGGGCTGGGTAGTCCAAGCAATAATGAGTGGAAGAAATAAACCTGAATGTGTCATTTGAAATGAGTGCTATAAGGCCCACACAATTCTTGCCTTTTTAATATCTCTAACGCAAGTTTTATTAAGGAAACCACACACATAGGGGGATCCCATGCATGAGCCATCTAAGGAGCAAACTCCCTGGGTCTTTGAAGAGTGAGTAGGAATACGTTAGAGATAGGGGAGCATGATGCCTGTTCATCAGGAATGATCTCCTGAATGGAAGGAGTAATCCAAACACTTCCATTACTTCTAATGTTTAAAGGTAGGAAAATGAAACATCTGCTTACCTAATATTTTTATCCCTAAAGTTATCCATAAAATGATCAAATGTAGTAATAGTTCTCTTGGCTTCTCCTAGTAGGATACTTTTATGTGTTACTTTGATTAGAACTAGTGTTCAGCAGGCACATTTTCAACATGTGTAGGAAAAGACAAACGTGACTTAGACTACTTCTCAAAATATAATGTGCTTACAAATCATTTGGAGATCTTGTTAAACTGAAAACTCTCATTGAGGAGGTCTGTATTTCTAATAAGCCCCCAGGTGATGCTGATGCTGCTGCAGGTCTGCGGACCACTCATTGAGTAGAAAGAGCGTAGACGTACGAGAGGTGGAAAGTTATTTAGAGGCAATTGGTGCATTGGTTTTCAAGTTTTATGGATGTGTATCAGAAGATTTTTGTTTGCAGATGTAAATTTCTCTGAAGGCTTATGGAAAGTGGATGCCCCTCCCTCTTCCCACCTCCAACCCTAACTCCAAGGAGAGCAGTTTGAAAATCGTCTCTGTCCAAGCACTACGATTTCTTCCCCTGGCTCAGAGACATTAGAACTGTCTCTTCCAGCCCGAAATGAGTCTGGGTTTGAGGAGAGCAGAGCTGAGCTCTGTTATAGCATTTTCCCCAAGCTTTTTAGAGGTGCCTCTCTGCTGGAATTTCTAGGCATTCTAATGATCAGTGTCCCATGGAAAATGAGGCTCCAGGAGAGATTCGTTTTTTGCTGATGCTATGGGCTGTAAAGTTGAGCTGGAAAGAGCAGGAATGTTAATTCCAGAGACCGGATGGCAGAGATCTCTCTTCCTACTTCCCCAGTGCACTCCCATACAGCACAATCATCGGAATTTCTGAGGCAGCCCATCCTGATCTGTCAGTAGAATTCAAGTGTTTGTGTGTGCAGCATAAATACATATAGAGCATTGACTTTCATCGTATACATTTTGGTCTGTGTGAGTATGTGCAGCAAATACGTGATTGAAATGTGACTGAATTGGCAATGCTGGATCACTTTTGAATTCCTGAAGAGTCATAAAGGAATAGAGGAATCATGAAAACCTAGATAAATAACATTCTCCGTCTGTAAAAGAAAAAAGGTGGGAGAAAGTAGATTCTGTGCAAGGACCTGTGAAGTTAACACAAGTCTTGTGTCAGATACCAGAAGAACAATTGAAACTTGATTTGTGAGCATTTGAATGAGGAATTAGGAAGCGGCCTGGTTTTCCTAAGAATGGGAAGAATGGGTCGCGACTAGCTAATGTCATTTCCTTTTTGATGGGAGAATGGGAGAGGAAGAGAGATTGCATACAAGAGACTTCTGTATTCTGGACAGATCGCAGGAATTCTGATTCCCGTATCTGAATTTTAGCGCAGCCTTTCACAAATCCCCTTGTTTCCTGCTGAATAAAGTGGAGGCATGAGGGCTGGGTCAGAGTCGAGTTATGTGGCCTTAGAGTGGCTTCAGTAACTGACAGGCAGGCCTGGCTCAGGCCTCTGTCAGCCTTAAAGGGAGGACTTTGGTACCATGCCTCAGGCTCATATGTTCTACATCATTATTCATGTTAACGTGTGACTTCACCTAGGGTCCCCAAGAAAGCAGAGCCTTAGGCAAGGGCTGGCACGCAGGTAGTTTATTTAGGGCACTGATCCCAGGGACAGGAAAGGGTACTGCGGAAAGAAACAGGAGGAGGAAAAGCCAACACAAGATTATGTTATCCAGCTTCACTGCTGCTGACTGTGCCTCAGAAGAGCTAGACAAGGTGGCTTGTGTCCATGGCTCCCTGCTCCCCTTGGTCAAGGGCTGCCCTGGGGGTATCGAGTCTCTGTGCTACCAGCTTAGTACGTGTGTGAGTGCTGAGCCTTCTTCAGTGTCCCACAGTGTGGTATCGGAGAAGCCACAAGGCAGAAAGCTAGAGAGAAGTACAGCTGAGGCAGGGTGCTGTCACGTTATACCCGCCTGAGGCTGGTGGCCACAGCGAGGACTGCAGGGTAAGTTGTGCTGAGAAGGTGGAGTTATCAAATCTGTGGGTGAACCTAGAGAGGGATAGCTGAACCTAGGGGGCCCTGATGACAAACTCATGATCCAAAATATTTGAATGTAGGGCAGCTCGGGTGGCTCAGCGGTTTAGTGCCACCTTCGGCCCAGGGCGTGATCCTGGGGACCCAGGATGGAGTCCCACATCGGGCTCCCTGCATGGGGCCTGTTTCTCCCTCTGCCTGTGTCTCTGCCTCTCTCTGTGTATGTCTCTCATGAGTAAATAAATAAAATCTTTAAAAAAATTTTTGAATGTAACAGGATGACTCCTGAATCACTGTTAGCATAGCCTCTATGTTTGTATCTCCTAAACCTCGGGTCGAAGAGGATGGCTTAGCGGTAGCGTGCAGGAAAAGGAGTCCTGGCACTTAGTAGACCTAGAATTTAGAATGATTAATGGCACAATGCGGTTGCTTCCAAAGCCACTTAAACCTTTAATAATACATTGTCTGTATAATATAGTATATAATGATATTGTCTTCAGAAATGTGTCTTCTCTGCAGGCCAGACTGTGCCTTGAGTCCAGGGAGCAGTTCTGGTACACACTTTGAGGGAGATGGACAGGTCAGGATGTGGCCAGAGGAAAGAGGCTGGTGGGGCACTTGAGGAACCAGGGGAGCATTTAGAGTAGAGGAACAGATGGGCAGAGAACATGACACTTGTCATTGGTTCCTTGAAAGTCTGGTGCAGAGTTGAGGGCTTTAATTCTGCATCCACGTAGAGGGTAGCATATAGAAGCCAAAGTTCCTTCAACTCAAAGTAAAGAAAAGCTTTATAATGATTAGAGCTCCCAGACAGTGGCCTAAGCTGCTGTAAGAGGCAGTGGCTTGGCTTTCACCAGAGGTGGGCAAGCATTTGGAACAGTGCAGGGCACTGAATAATTCTGAATAAGACTGGCTCCTATTTACTGAGTGCCTGCTCTGTGCCAGGCACATTACTAAATTCCTTGCATACATTATCTCATTTATTCATCCCAGGCACCCTATGAAAGGAGGTAGGAGCTGTCATTATTCCATTGGTCAGAGAGGAAACAAGCGGTCTGACTTCCAGACTATTCCACGTGCTTCTCCACTGCAGGGACTCAGTGGGTTCCTTTAAAAAAAAGAAAACTGTGATCTTTTTGATGACCTCCAAAGTCCCTTCCAACCTTAAGATTCTGTGGTTTAGGTGAATCAGGTATAAGCATAAGAAAACAAAGCTATTGGGAGCAGAGGAGAGAGACAATATGAGTGAATGAATAAGGGTCGTCTTAAGAGTCTTCTTTAGTTTTGTTTTTTTTTTAAGATTTTATGTATTTATTCATGAGACACTCCCCCTCCCCCCCCCCCCCCCACACACACACAGAGACAGAGACACAGGCAGAGGGAGAAGCAGGCTCCCATGCTGGAAGCCCAAAGTGGGACTCGATCCCAGGACTCCAGGATTATGCCCTGAGCCAAAGGCAGATGCTCAACCACTGAGCCACCCAGGTGTCCCATCTTCTTTAGATTCTTTCCAGTGTATTCCTTCTGAACTTCTTGACCTGTTTGTGCCACCTATTTGTGGTTTTTAAGAAATATGTAGAATGATTTTTTGGTTTTCTTTTGAAGTAGGGAGTGAGGTGAGGCTAGATCACTATGATGAGTAGGACCACCCTATTTAAGAGAAGATGTAATAGGGGTGCCTGGGTGGCTCAGTCGGTTAAGCATCTGCCTTTGGTTCAGGTCACGATCTTGGGGTCCTGGGATCGAGCCCCACATCTGGCTATCATCTGCTTAGCAGAATATCTGCTTCTCCCTATTCCTCTTCTGCGTTCTCTCTCCCTTTCTCCCTCTATCTCAGATAAATAAATCTTAAAAAAGAAAGAAAAGATGTAGTGAACTGAATTGGATCTTGTTTCTTTTGGGTCACACAAGAGCAATGATTAAGCTCTGAAAGTGTCAGTCATTTATTAGCAGAAGTAACTCATAATTGCAATCTCTATCTCCAAATTTTTTTGTTGTTGTTTCTCCATGTGGTTCTAAAAGTGATGATATGATATATTCTTTGTAGGGTAATGGCTACCTTTTATTTTTTTAAACACTTTTTTTTTTAAAGATTTTATTTATTTATTCATGAGAAACACATAGAAAGAGGCAGAGACATAGGCAAAGGGAGAAGCAGCTCCCTCTGGGGAGCCCGATGTGGGACTCGATCCCAGGACCCTAGGATCCTGACCTGAGCCGAAGGCAGATGCTCAACCCAGCCATCCAGGTGTCCCGCACTTTTTTTTTTTTTTTTTAAAGATTCTATTTATTTGTTTCAAAGAGAGAACAAGAGAGCACACATAGGGGGAGTGGCAGAGGGAGAGGGAGTGGGAGAGGGAGAAGCAGCCTCCCTGCTTACCAGGGAATCGGGGCTCAATCCTAGGACCCTGGGATCATGACCTGAGCCGAAGGCAGCTGCTTAATTGGCTGAGCCACCCAGGGACCCCTAAAAAACACTTTCTGTGTGTCAAGCACTGTGCAGATAGATAACTACACAACTATTATCTCCAGTTATCAAACAGATGAATGATACAAAGAAGCAGAACTAATGGTTGTGACAAATTAAATGCAATATATTGCAGTAATTAGATAATGTACTTATGACCCAGAGTTTAGCATGTAGTATGTGCTTATTGACTAATTTCAAAATTATGTAAATCCACAAAGTAGATCGTATTTCCACTTTACAGAAGAGGGAGTTTAGGTGGAGAGTGGTTAGAAAAGCCCCTGAGGTGTTTCTGATCCAAAAGCCTGTGTTGAATCCTCACCACCACTTGAATGCTGCAGGTCCCTTCCAGTCCTTAGGTAAATAAAAATGTTGAAGTTTAAATGAAAAATGCTTAAGGATATTTAATGGTAATTTTAATACATCTCCCTCTAACATTTTATAAATCTAATCTTGGAAGAATTCTTTTTGGCTTGTCCATTTTAATCCTATGTAGCTTGATATGGTTTAGCTTCTTGTTTCCATTGGCTTTTTTTTTTTTTTAATTAGCGAAAAGCATCAATTCAGACATTTCCCTTCCTGTAAGGAAGACTCGTGGAATGGAGGCCTCAGCTGCCTGTGCATGAACGGGCAGGACTTGGATAAGGAAACAGGCTCTGCAAGCTGCAGAGAGGAAAGAATGAGGAATGTGTTATCTAATAGTTCATGGCATCCTTGACTTTGACAAACTAGCAATTGATGAGCTGGGTCAGGATCTCCTTAGGATCTGGAATTGGGCAAAGCACCAACTTGAGGGTTGTAAATTAAAACAAGCTCTCTCGTTATTTGTAAATGGTGGAAAATTTCTGAAGATTAGTTTAGGAAAACATGTTATCGTTGGTGTAAGAGTGAATCCTGCTTATTTCATTTCCTAACAGCATAAAATTCAGGAGGTGGGAGAGACTTTATCTATGCCAGTCCCTCTGTTGAAGATGTGGGAGGATTGAGGTCAGCTGAGGTCTTCTACCTGCTGGTGGGGAAGCGCTGGTGTTACCTTCAAGCACTTTCTCTCACCATCTATGACCTAGACCTTGGTATAGTACCACTTTCATACGGCTGCCATGGTCACCACTTCAGTGATTATTTGATGCTCTATTTACCTGAATGTCAAAGACTATTCATTAGGTTGGTCTCCTGGAAGTCCTTTCCACAACCCTTTCTTTTTCATTTCTTTACTCACAGTAAAGTACAGATTTGTTTTTATTGGTAGATGATTGGCATTCATATTTTGAAATACCAGAGAGTTCTAATGTAGAAAGGTTTGGCTTTATTTTAGCATCATCACAGTTCCATAATGTCCTCTTGTTTTACGGAATATCTGACTCAGCCACTTTGGAGTCCCCCTAAATCCCAGCAGAGAGCTGGGTGTTGTTCACGACTGTCCCCATGCCTAGGGAAGAGATTTCATTCACTGGTTGGTGAAGCAGTTCCTTTGCATGATGATGTGGTAGACCAACCACAACTCCTCCTGAGGGTATCTCCCAACCCCCTAGAGCTTGCTGGCATCCTGCAGGTACTTCTTTTACTGCATTGGTCACAGGGTATTGTCATCATCCACGTTCCAGACTGGCCTGGGTCTTCCTAACTTTCCTCCTCCAGCACCTATGTGCTTGGCACATTGGTGTCAGTATGTTTCTGTTGAGAGAACGTGAATAAGTACAAAGAAATTTAACTCCTAGCCCTAGTCCACAAGGGGTTTACATTTTGGTTGTGAGAAAAGCCTAACTGCAATACGATTTGATAATAAAATAGGGACATGATGTGGGGCGCTTGGGTGGCTTAGTTGGTTTGGCATCTGCCTTCAGCTCAGGTCATGATCCCATGGTCCTGGGATCAAGCCCTGCATCAGGCTTCCTGCTCAGTGGTGAGTCTGTTTCTCCTTCTCCCTCTGCTGTCCCCTGCCGTGCTCTTGCTCTGTCAAGTAAATAAATAAAATCTTAAAAAAAAATAGGACATGATGATAGTCCTAGTGCTGTTACCAAAGAAGTATGTGATAAAGACCTGATGAGATGAGGGAAATAGATGCTGACACTTGTTAGTACCTTACAGAAACCCTGGGTTGGGGTCTTGGCATCCTTACTTAGAAGTGTGTTACCTTGTAAAAATTATTTAAATTCTAAATCTCCATTTCCTCATTTGTGAATGGAGTTACCCCTCTGAAAGTCACAGGGTTACTACCAGGACGAAGCAGGGTTATACATGCATATAATGCTTTGTAAACTGCATCATGTTGTACAAATGCAGGCTGGCATTATTCTCAAAGGACTCACTGAAACACTGGGATGCAAAATTCAGGAATGTGAGTGTTTAAAAGATCTAGAAAAAGTAAGCATGGCTTCTTTTTCAGAGCTTCTGCTCATTAGCAAGATTCTCTTGATGAACACTGGCTACCTCTGGGCCTGGAGAATCTAATGATTCATCCAGGACTTGGAGCTTATATCCCACAGTCCCTACAACCTGGTCTGGCTGTAACTTGTCAAAGTTCTGTTTGTGTCCACTTTCATCCTTTTAATTGATTAGATCGTTGGGTGCATTCTCTTTGAGTGTGGAGGACCCAAATATGAGTGCTAAAGAATATCTTTTGGGAAAGGCTGCCTAAATGCTGTGTTGTGACCACTGTACTCCTGCCTGCAGATACTACAGTATGAGTGTTCATGAAGTTATTGAAAGCATGCTATAGGGATTCTATACATAAATTGGCAGGTCTGGATACTTTAAAAATGTGTAATAATCATGGTTTGGGTTTTGTTTTATTATTAAAGAAGTAACTCCTCATAAAAGTTATTATCCAACTTAAAACCTTTGCATTTTTTTTGTATACCTCAGCTAAACAAGAAAATAATTATGCTTTGCTTTTTATTCTTTAATATTACTTCCGCCTTTACCTGTTGCCGAACAAGTCTTAGTTGGAAAAGGAGAATGGTTTCTTGTCATATTTGTTTTTAACAAAACCTCCCTATTCTCACATTTCCTTTTTCTGGCAGAATGAGCTGTGTTAGCACATTTTCCAGATTATTGTGGTACTTGCAGATGATCTGAGCACAGTGAAAATATTGAAATTGTGAGCTGTAAGGTTGAACTTGAACCTCGTGTATGATTCTGATAATTGTAGTGTGTATATGTTGAGTTCATGGTATTTTAGATAGAAATAATTTGGAGGTGAATCTCTACTGTTGGTTTTAAGACTCCTCCCTTTTCTCATTCAGAGAGGGTGAAACTTGCAGAAGTAAAAACAGGAAATGCTTGGTTATTTTGTTGAACTTATTGAAGAGTTAAAAGGGCAAGTGGTGCTTATCAGCTATGGTTCGGTCCTAGGATAGAGTGGATGTGGGTAGGTGAAGGCAAGAGAAGGAGGTGCCCCATGGCCCCCAGTGATCCCACACCTCTTCTACACCCCACCAGCTCAACACGTAGCACGTGGGATTACAATTCCCATGTTAGCTGAAGAACTGTTCCAGAGTAAAGGAAATCTACAGAGAGGTGACCACTATGTACAACATGGGGTTCTGTGTTGGAGCCTAGATTGGGGAAAACAACATTGCCATAAAGGACAGTGAGACAGGGCAACCCAGGTGGCTCAGCGGTTTAGCGCCGCCTTCAGCCCAGGGCGTGATCCTGGAGAAGCCGGATCAAGTCCCACGTTGGGCTCCCTGCATGGAGCCTGCTTCTCCCTCTGCCTGTGTCTCTGCCTCTCTCTCTCTCTCCCTCTCGGTGTCTCTCATGAATAAATAAAAAATAAGATATTAAAAAAAAAAGGACAGTGAGACAGTGGGATAATACTACACAATTTTAATTTTCCTTAATAAAATTATACCTTGGTCACATCAGAGGATGTCCTGATTTTTAGGAGATGCATATTGAAGTCTTTTGGGATAAAGGAATATCATGCCTGCAACTTACTCTCAAATGGTTATATGTAAGGTGACAAAGATTAAGAATTAGTGGATCTTCATGAAATGTATATGAGAGTACCTTTTTAAAAATGAAAAGTTCAAAATGTTTACCTTTTATATCAATATCCTGCACTGGAACTTTGGCTTCCAGAGGGAAGGGCCTGTGTTTTAAGGCCTTTGTATAGGCTGCCAGACAAAATACAGGACATCCAGTTAACTCTGAATTGCAGATACACCATGAATCACGGGGGCATACTTATATCACTTATAGTGCTAAAAGTGGTGAATTCAGTGGTGAATTTGCAATTCAGAGTTTTTTTTAAAAATATTTTATTTATTTATTCATGAGAGAGAGAGAGAGAGACAGAGGGAGAAGCAGGCTCCATGCAGGGAGCCCGACGTGGGACTCAATCCTGGTTCTCCAGGATCAGTCCCCGGACTGAAGGCGGCCCTAAACCGCTGGGCCACCGGGGCTGCCCCTGCAATTCAAAGTTAACGAGGAGTCTTGTATTTTTATTTGCCATATGTGGCAACTCTGTCCTGAACGAGCAGGTGCCCCCAGTACCAGCAGAGTGGGTGACATGTAGGAGGTGCTCCTCTGTTACGGGGAATGAATGACCTATCTTTTCAAAATTATCTTCTATAGCTCCTGTTAGGTAAACTATTGTGTTTGAGCATGGAGCTGGGACTTAACCTGTTCTTGGACGTGACCATCTCCTTGTCCTTCTGTCTTTGATTGATCTTTTCCCTTTGAGCTGCTTCAAGCTTTTGCCATTTCTCTGTAGTTGGTGGAGTCAGCCGGGTTACATTTTATACTAAGTTACCCACATCCTGACACTCCTGACAGTTTTAAGATCTTCTCCTAACACACTTGAGTAGAATGGATACTGGAATCTATTTTGACAGCTGTTGGAAATCTAGGCTGTTGCTACAGCAGGTTAAGGAGGTTATTTGTAACACTGATATTATTCAGTGAACTTTTTGAAAAGATGTGTGCACTGCTCAGGAAAATAGTATTTTATAGAATTTAAATGATTATGATGTTCACAGTTAAATTATCAAATATAATGGTCTTAGAAATTATACGCTTTGTAATATTTTCCATTAATTTTCTCCAACAATGTAGTAATAGTGTATTACAACATTCTAAATTACCAATGCCCTTTAAAATGCAGGTGTGGAGTCTTTAAATACAGCTAGTTTATTGCCAGCTGTCCCATTGATAACCTTCCCCTTCAAAGTGACCTTTGAGCAATTTCATAAAGAATGAGTATTTATAGTATTTTGTTGTTGAGCTGCTAAAAGAGGGGTCTATGCAAGTAACAGGTGGCTTCAGTTGGCCTGCTTTCACTGAAATGTGATTCACATAAAGCACAGCATTATTTTACCATTGGAATTGTGATTAAGTGCTAGACTGACTTCATCTTTGGCAAATTATATTTCAGTGTTGAGGTTTGGGTGTAGGGTGGGGTGTCTCGCATGTGCGGGAGTTGGAAAGCTTACAGATAAGACATAGCAGCTGAGGGATAAAACCTCCAGGGTCTTCTTTATGCAGCAGAGGAATTTTTACCAGAGGAACTATTCTACTGGGCTTTAGGCTTAAGGGCAACTGTTCAGATTAACCTTCTAGACTTGCATTTTCTTTTATCTTGGGTCCAAATCACTGAAGAAGGCTCTGTCAAAATAATGATCAGTACAGTGCTTAGCGCATAGTGGGCACTCAAAGTAAAATTTCTTCGATGGAATGCACTAATTATGTTGGGGTTATTATTTAACTTTTAATATGACTTAATCACTTGAAATAGAAGATCTTTCAGTTACTGCCCTTTACCCAATTGCTTGGCAACACAATTGTTAACATGTTTTCTGATTAAAATAAATGTTCCAAGCTAAGTTTATACTAGATCAGATTATAATATAAAGAATTAGAAGCATTAGATGGATGAGATGGAATTTGACACAAAAACTATTACTGAGAAGTCTATTTTATGAAGTATACTTTCTCCTGTGTCTAAAATGATTTATCAAATTGTGCAAACCAGGTCCTAGCAATTTGGGTAGACGAGTTCTTAAAAAGACAACATTCTTGGAAGAATTTCATTTCTGTGATAGAACTGAAAAAGGGAAAACAATCACATAAATAGCACCAATGATCCTGTTTTTCCTTTCATTAAATTCATGAGTTGACCACGAATATTTTAGTCTTCTTTCCTACTACAAATACACGAATAAATTTGCTTACACACACACACAAAATTAGAACCACATGAACATATTGTAGTAGTATATATGTGTTTATGTGCTGTTCTGTGAAAAAAATCTATTTAAACTGCCTGTTTAAACTGAATTTGTCATTTGTATATTACTGCATCGCCATGAATTGTCTTACAACAATATTTTTAGTGACTGTATAGCATTTCATGGTATGGTTATGCCTTCCGTGGTCATTTAGGTTACCTCCAGTTGCTTGCAATGCTGTGATAAACATCCCTGAAAACATGGGTATTACTTTGGATCTATGCTTGTAAGTGCATTTCTAGGTCATATGCTCTTTTAAGATTTTGTATATAGTGTGTTAACCATATTGTCCTTCTGAAAGTTTGGCCCAGTGAACGTTCCTATGAACATAAAAATATTGACTTCCTGTATACTTTTTTCTACAATGGCTATCATTAAAAACAAACAAAAGGTGTGTTTGATAGGCTCTTATTATTTTCAGGTGCATTTCTTTGATGGTAGTTTTTCCTAGATTTATGGTCCAGTTGTGGTTTTTACTGTCTCCTTTTCCATTAGGGCATCTGTTTTTACTTTTTAATTTATGAGTACTCTTTGTTATAGATTTTTTTTCTTTCCATTTGTATAGTGTGACTATGCTGGGAAGTGTTAAATTTTGATGCAGCCTGTTGGTAGGAAAATTATTTTTGAGAGCAAATAATATTTCTATCAAAAGCTTATTTTTCTCCCCCTCTGTGGTGTCAGTTTAGTTTTCCAGAAGGAAGGAAGAGGTAACTGCTCAGTTTTACTTTAGTCCTCTCAGGAAGGCTTTAAGTTAATAAAATGCGTACAGTTTATATATTAAGAATCAAGACATTTCTGTATTTCTGTTGTCTGAACAGTATGTCAAAGAGCTCAAATTAGTACTTTATCCTAGAAAGTTCTCATTTTAGAGTTTGGTCTCTTTTATACCAACTTAAAACACATTAGTAGTGGGACAAAGGTTAAAATGTGAAATTTTCTGAAGACAGACTAATTTACTTAGTCATCTATCAGGAATGCCTAGAGATGGGTAAAAACAATGATTGCTGTGGGCCTATCAAAACTGATGGTTTTCTGATCTGTAGATACCTGCTGGGTCAAAAAGCCTCATTTCTTCACTCCAGTGGTGGGGGAATCCTATAGCCATATATAGTATGGATACTTATTTTGGATTTTCCATGTTGATACTATTCCTGTCTCTTTTGCATCAAACTTGTGTTATCGATATAAGTAGCAAGACTCAACTATAAACAAATTTATTTGAGGCCAAATGATATTAACATTTGTTAGAGCCAGTGATTCTCAGTATGGGGAGGACATATGTCCTTCTAGGTGGTAATAAGATGGCTCGTGTCATTCAATTATTCAAAATTTTTATTTTCTGTCTATTCAGAACTATGTTTTTTATGGGAAGGAACAAACTGTGTTAGAAGTTGAAGATACAGCTGTATACAAGGGATAGCCTGTTCCTTCATTTGAAAGCAAAGTCCATTCCTTTGATTTGTTGGGTTTTTTAAAAGATTTTATTTATTTGAGACAGAGAGAGAGAGAGAAAGCAAATGAGCGCGTAAGCAGGGAGGAGGGTCAGAGGCAGAGGGAGAAGCAGGCTTGCCACTGAGCAGGAAGTCCGTCTGTGGGGCTCGATCCCAGGACCCTGAGATCATGTCCTGAGCAGAAGGCAGATACTTAACCTACCAAGCTACCCAGGTGCCCTTCCTTTGATTTGTTTTAATCATGATATGTCTTAACTTTAGTTTTCAGAGGAGTTCCCTCTGATTGCTCTTTCCCTAGATGTGTGCATGGATCACTTCTTCACCTTCTTTCAGGTCTTCATCTTTTCTTTAGAGAAGCCTTCTTGACCACCTTCTTGAAACCCCCTATCCTGGTTTATTGTGGGCATGTTGTTCACCACCGGAAGATGTATTATGTATCTGTTTGTCTTCTGAACCCCCCTCCCCCACTAGAATGTAAAATCTGTGAAAGAAGGGTGTGGTCAGTCTTGTTCTCTGCTTTTCCCTACCATCAGAAAGAGAACATCAGATACTGCAGGCATGCAATAAATATTTGTTGAATGAATTATTTCACTGAATATTTCTGTGCCTATGGTGTGGTTGACACGGTGGGTGGCAGAAAATGCTAGGAAGGAAAACAAAGCAGGTTAAGAGGAACTGAGAGTTCTTAAAGAGAGTTACAAAAGGTGGGAAGACACTGATAAGGCAACCTTCCCTTCCCTTTTATTTCCCCCGAGTGTCCTTGAATCCTCCCCCTGGCTTTCTCCTCACTGTGTCATGGCCACTCTGTCAGTTGTGCCGAGTCTCTCAAAGGAGTCACACTACATTCTTTGCATGCCTCTCTGAGTTGACCTTCCCACTTGAAAGGCATGAAAACCCAAATGTGGTCAACTCTTGAATGCTATATTTCCCAGACTCCCAGGTAACATGCTTTGTAGTAGCTAGCTCCTTCCAGAAATAGCCAAAGGCTACCTTAGGGGTTGATAGATAGTCAGATGTTAGTAAGGATTCACAGATACTTTTATTACAGTTTTCATTTTCTGTTCACATGCTTCTGAACCTAATTTTTCTGACCGATGCATCATAGATGCGTATCTTTCACTCGGTGTTGTAACTTGTTATTCAGATCTTCCAGGATTTCAGTTAGCATCTCTCAGAGGCAGAGGGGTAGCACCCCAGAGAAGATGGATGAGAGGCTGTTCTTGGTTATCGCCATGACTCGATTTTAGCACCTGATGATAAGATACCCAACATCCTACAATGCAGGAGACAGCCATGACCAAGAGCAGTTGTCCTGCCCAGAATGCCATTGGTACCCCCAGCAAGAAATGCTGATTCTGTGTCAGTGGTTCTCAGCAAGACTGGTTGTGGCCTCTAGGGGGTACTTTAGAAATTTGTGGGATGTTGCTGGTTTTCACATTAAGGGGTGGTTTATTAGTGGCATTTTTTTAAAAAAGATTTTATTTATTTATTTGAGACAGAGAGAGAACACAAGCAGGGGCAGCCACAGAAGAGAAGCAGGCTCCCCACTGAGCAGAGAGCCCAATGTGGGGCTCGATCCTATGATCCTGGGATCGTGACCTGAGCCCAAGGCAGACGCATAACTGACTAAGACACCCAGACACCCCTACTAGTGGCATTTAATGGACGGGACCAATGATTCTAGAAGTCCTGCAATTCACAGGGCAGTTGCCCACACCAGAGAATTGCCCCACATCCCCCTTGACATTCAGATGTCCGCCAGGCAACAGAGACGTAAAAAGCCCTATTAATGATTATCAGAGCCTACCACCAACCTCTATAAGAAAAAAGTATTTAAATAGAAGTGTGTATTCTATTTTCTTCGAGACTACCAAGAATTGCTTCCCACGTTGTTGGCACCATTACTTGTGGTTTGTAATTGGTGTATAAGTCTGCATGTATAGCTTTGCATAGTAATTGTAGTATAAGGGCAAGGATCTGACCACTTCATTATGTCTTCTAGAGATTGTGTGCCTGAAAGTGCTCATATTATATGTCACACAGTTATCAATTATTTTTCTCTTATTTCTTTTTTTTATATCATAAGTAGGCCCCCACATTGATTTAGTAGAACTATATGTAGTTTAGATTATATTATCTGTGATTTTCATTACAAGATTATAGAAGGGGCATGGGGTCTGATAAGGTTAAAATCCTTCATTCTAATCTAATTTGGCAGCTACATCTCTCACTGTTCCACATAAACCCTGTTTCAGCCAAAGTGATTTGCCGTGTGTTCCACATTTTCTCTTTCCCCATGTATGCCTTAAACTCAAACTATTCCTTTTCCCTCAAGTTCTTTCCATCTCCCCCTCTATAAATCCCACTTATCCATCAGAGCCCAGTCTAAGGCAGCCTTGTGAGGCTGTCATTCCTAATACAGCTCTGTGATTTTTTTTTTTTTTTAACTACTGTAGAACTTATAAGAGCTCCTCATCCAACACATGTGTATAGCCTGGTAGCATTACGTATCTTTTTATGTTGAAGTTACCGCCTCAAATAGATTGTCAGCTCCTTGCGGATGGTCAACTTGATTCGGTCTTCTTTTGATCCCATGTAGTGTCTAGGAATGCATCATGTGTAGGCAGCTCACTCTCCTAGGCTCTGCTCTCTTGTCTTCTTTGCTTTCCCAAATCTGAATCCTTCCCTGTCATTTTGCTAATTATGAAAGCAAGATATATTCACTGTTAAGACATTTTTAAATATGGAAAAGTAAAAGAAGAAATAATAATTACCATTGATCAGCTACCCAGAGCAACTCATTGCTATCATTTCCTTCTGGGTTGTCTTCTCTGTGTATATGTATGTTTCTTACAAAATTAGAATTATGTACTTTCTATGCTCTGTATTTTATTCTCCCCACCCATTTAATTATTTTTTCTTAAAGATTTTATTTATTCATGAGAGATACACACACACACACACACACACAGAGGCAGAGACATGAGCAGAGGGAGAAGCAGGCTCCATGCAGGGAGCTCAATGTGGGACTCGATCCTGAGACTCCAGAATCACACCCGGGCTGCAGGCATTGCTAAACCGCTGCGCCACTGGGGCTGCCCCCACCCATTTAATTTAATGTTGTATCATGGGCATTTTCCTATGTCACTAAATAGTTTTATTTTATTTTATTTTGTATTTTTTTTATTGGAGTTCAGTTTACCTTTATTTATTTATTTATTTATTTTTGTATTTTTTTTATTGGAGTTCGAACTAAATAGTTTTAGAAGACATTTATATAACACATGTTTTATGGAAAATTCAGACATAGAAAAATAGAATAATATGATAAACACCTAGATACCTGACATTCAGCATCAGTAATTATCAATAGTATGCCATTCCGAGTATGTAGTTTATAGTGGAGGCATACAGTTTCATTATTTGGATGATACATAATTTATTTAACCATTTTTCTGTTACTGAAAATTTCAATGATTTCTGGTTTTCTATAATTTTAGATGGTAATGTTTTTACACATCTAGTTAGAATTATTATCCTTGCTTTCTGGAGAGCCTAATTAATTTCTTCATTGTTAAGTAATTCTGATTATTGTTAGTTTTGTATTCTGGGATTTTTATTGTATTTCATATCTTTGACTGGTTTCACTATCATTTTTCTTTTCTCCAATCAGGTATTTTTTGCATTAGCCAGAATGGGTCTCAAATGAATTACAGTAACAAGTCATGTTCTTCTATTCTTCTTTTAGAGGAAAAAAAAAAAGCCCCAAAACTGGCGATGTAGGAGGATGGCATTTACTTTCTATATATCTTAAGGGGCAAATACAAGAAAGAAAGAGAAAATGGTTTCAGGAGAAACAAAATCTGGTAAAATATCTTTGCCCAGTGGAAAATTATTTTTAAATGCATGATCTGCTTATTTTTTATTGAAAAATGGCCCCCTCTTAAAGGATGAAATGGTGACCATCTAAACGAAAGTGCACCTGAACCCATATATACAAGTGTATTTCTTCAGGTGATTTAAACGTACATTTTAACAGTATATTTGGTATTTTTAAAACAGCATTTAAATGGAGAGTTCCGACATGCAACTTCTCTTTTATTTACTTATTTAAAAGATTTCATTTATTTATTTGGGAGAGATAGAGACCATGAGCCAGGGGTAGGACAGAGGGAGAAGCAGGCTCCCCGCTAAGCAGGGACCCAATGCAGGGGCTTGATCCCATGACCCCAGAATCATGACCTGCGCTGAAGGCAGATGCTTAGCCGACTGAGCCACCCAGGTGCCTGCAGCTTCTTTTTTAAAGAGATACTTTCTCAGGCAGTGGAGAGAGATGCTTTCCTTGGATGTGGTCCATTGTGAGCTGTGGGAGGATGAGTGAGTGGAGAATTAGATGGCACAGGGGTTATTGGTGCCCTCATCCTGATGGGAGTTCTCTGGCATCTGCTGATATTTCTACACCAGGTCATATACACAAAGATGACTCATGTGCCTATTTACTCTAAGAAAATGTCTTTGTTTCTTCTATTACAAAGTAAAATATGGTTGCTGTAAAAAAATAAAAGAGAGGGAGAGAGTATTCAGAGATTTATAGTAGAGATCTATAGAAAAGTGAGGGAAAGTGAAAGTTTCCCATAACCTATACCCCTTCCCACTGGATGACCAACGTTAGCAGTACTGTATGTGCTCATTTTGAGCTCTTTAGGTCCATATTAGCATGTATTATCCACATAATACACAGAACAAAAATACTACTTTTTGAAATGCTAGTGTAATCAGGGACTCTAAAGTATATAGACCACACATACAGTTTTTCCTGGTTAGAGGTAAAATGATAAGTAGAAATAGCAGGACAGAACTGGTTACATATGGAAAACCATAGCAGAAGGGGAAGCTTAAGAAAAGGAAGGAGGAAGAGCCCAATAATGAAGACAGAAGAATTTTTGCATATGAGATCCCACTTTGTTCATTGATTAAAAAAACCTATTCTGTGCTATGAGCTATATTCAGTATTAGAGATACAAACTTGTGAAACTTGCCCCTGTCAGTTCTTCTGGTGTTTTGCACATGCTTTTCCATCCATCTGGAATACCTTCCTCTTCTCTGTCTGACAATATCTCTCTCATCCTTCATGTCCCAATACAAAGGTCACTTCTGATGTCTAGCCTTGTCAGCTCCACAGACTGACTTGGCAGATCCCTCCCTGAAATTCTCACATTTGAACACCTCTCCACTAGAGCATTACTTACTGTCCTGTAAGTACACAATACAAACAGATGCTGAATTCCTTGAGGTTAGGGCCCTTATATGTTCATGGCTAGCTACAGAGTTTATTTATTTTTTTATTTTTATTTTTATTTTTTTTTGCTACAGAGTTTAAATGAATACACAATTGGTGCTAACTAGAGAGAGAGAAAGAGAGAGAGAGAGAGAGAGAGAGAGAGAGAGAGAGAGAATATATTTATTGAATAAATGATTGAGTGAACTAAAAAAGCTAGTAATGTGGAACAAAGTCTTTATATTACTAACTACAATACAGAGTCAAGGAACAGTGTTAAGAGGAGTAGAGGGACAGTCTGATATTCATTCTTTTTTTTTTTTTTTTAAGATTTTATTCATGAGACAGAGAGAGAGAGAGAAAGAGAGAGAGAGCCAGAGACACAGGCAGAGGGAGAAACAGGCTCCATGCAGGGAACCCGATGTGGGACTTGATCCCGGGTCTCCAGGATCACGCCCCAGGCGGTGCTAAACTGCTGCACCACCAGGGCTGCCCTGATGTTCATTTTAATATAGACTTTAACTGTATGTTACTTGGATATTTAGATAATTGGATTAAGCAGAACACCTTAAAGTATTTAATGGAGCTAAATGGGAAGAAGAGCTTCAACATAACATGTCTTAGTGGCACATCTCATTCAATATTACTTAAGAATTGTTAACCATCTTATATGTACATTTTAGGAAGATAGAAGAAAAAAATCTGTGTCCCATGAGCCTAGAGGATTTCCAAGTTGTATTTTTGGTGGGAGAACGCTGGTTTTTGCCTTCCATGTTAACAGGTCAAGAGTGGGACTACTAACCTAAAGGTTTTAGTAATTGAGAACTATGATTTAGAAACTAGAGTTCATGTAGGGTTCAAGAAATAATATTTTTTCAAGAAAAAGTTAGTCAAGGTAGCCTCATAGCAGATCTGTTTCCTCTATGGAATTAGACTCACAGGTCTGGAAGGAAGGGATCTTGATCACATCTGTTGAGTATTGTAACTAGATCATGGTATGTGACCTGAGAAGATGGATGAGCCAGGTCCTGGCAGGAAAGACATGGCTCCCTTGAAAGAGAAATGGAGGAACTAAAGTGACAACGAGCAAAGATGTAAGCAGGGGTCAGGAAAATCCACAAGCATCCTAGAGTTAACAACAACAGAAGGTCATTGCCCTCCTAGCTATAGGAAAGGACCACCTGACAGGAGCTGTGGCCTGGGGGCGGTGGGCAGGAGAGAAGATTACAGTCACAACCAAAGTAACCCAGGAGGGCAGGAGCCAGGGGGATAAATATCGCCACCTGTGTCTCTTCCCTCCATTCAGTTTCTTGCTGGCCTTTCCATTGGATGACCCAAATGGACCCCAAAAACCAGGGAACCAAGAGATGTGGTCTGAGGAGAATAGACTCCTGGGGCATAGATCAGGGTGCAAAATGGGGGAGAGTGGATCTGGAGGGGCAAATGGAGAATATCTAGACAGCAGGGAAAATCTTCAAGTTAGGCAAAGTGGCCTTCCTTGTCCACAGTATTCTTGTGTTCATTTGAAAGGTTATCTGGTGAACCTCATTTGTTAGGATTTTTTTGCTTGCAGACTAACTTCAAAGTCAGATATTATGAAGGGGAGCCCCATGCAGAAGTGTTTTTTCTTTGGTTCACACAGCGTTTTCTTTAAAAAAAACCAACATATGGCAAACTGTATTGCCTTTGGGGAGATTCACATCGAAGCCTGAGTCTCATACTTCTTTTGACAAATGGAACATTTGGCAGCACTAGGCATGCATTCCTATATGGGAACAATCTGCTAAAGTTAGTAGGAGCTGCCCCTTTAGGTAGGTAGGAACTCTTCAGTTTGCCTCAATCCCCACCACTCCCCGTTGTGGTCTTAAACCTACATGGTCTCTTCATGATCTCTGTAGACATTTGAGATTGTGACCCCTGGCCTCAACAAAGCACTTCAGAGAAGGAAGGATAGATAGCTAAATTACACTTAATCTAGTCAGCTCTGTCTTGGAAGAGGTACTTCTCTACAAAAGGAATAAAGAGATTACTCTTGGCTCTGGAGACACAGTCTGAGTGTTTGTTAGACTATCTAGGAGAATAGATAAGTTTTGCAATAGATAAGTGAAGTTCCATTTGATTTTTTAGATCAGTCTTTGTGTTTACCCTTAAACTCTACATTATTTTCTGTAGAACAAAGATTGTTGAATGGAATATGTTCCAGTTTATTCCTTATTTCAGTGCAAGAGCATGCTAAGGAAAGAGAAAGGCTGAACTGAGAAAGAAATGGAGAGAGAGAGAGAGAGTAGAGAAAAAGCGGGTAACTTGTAATCTGATATAAACAACACTGTCAGGAACATCCTGTTTCTAATAGTTTTGTGAAGTTAGCCTGTTTTTTTTTTTTTTTTTAAGATTTTATTTATTTATTCATGAGAGACACAGGTAGAGAGAGAGGGAGAGAGAGGCAGAGACACAGCCAGAGGGAGAAGCAGGCTCCGTGCAGGGAGCCCGATGCAGGACTCGATCCCGGGACCCCAGAATCACGCCCTGGGCCAAAGGCAGGCGCTAAACTGCTGAGCCACCTAGGGATCCCCTAGCCTGATTTCTTTTGCAGAAATTCCTCGAAGAGGAATTGCTGGGGTAATGCACATGTAAATTTTTGATAGACATTCCCAAACTGTATACCTGTTTTTAAGACCTTTATTTTTATTTTTTAAAAAGATTTTATTTATTTATTCATGAGAGACACAGATAGAGAGGCAGAGACACAGACAGAGGAGAAGCAGGCTCCATGCAGGGAGCCCGATGTGGGACTCGATCCCAGGACTCCAGGATCATGCCCTGGGCCGAAGGCAGGCACCAAACTGCTGAGCCACCCAGGGATCCCCTGTTTTTAAGACCTTTAATTCTTATTGTCAAATTGCCCTATAGGTCTGCAGTAGTAGCCAGTGAGGACTCAAATAGGGACATATTACCCCACATAAAGGTAGCCTGTTAGATGTTTATGACAGAAACAGACTACATTTTTACCTACTAGTACCATGTATTATAAATAATCTCAGCACTTACATTTTAGAGTTTAACAAAACCCTGCAGATAAGATAGAAACTACCAGTTTGGCATGATAAAATTTTCTCTGCTCTATGAGATTTTTCTTTAGATACTGCTTAGATTATATCAAGAGAAGTGGGCTCTATTATCACTATGATAAAAGATTAGAATTAGAAGATCCGAATTTTAATTCTGGCCCAGCTGTTTTTCTGTTTATATGATCTTGGACAGGTTAGTTGACTTGTCTTAATCTTCTCATCTACCCAGTGGGGAAAATACTATAATAGATTCAGAGTGTTATTGTAAGAGCTATACTATTGATGTAAATATAGAATATTTTGTAAATTGCAAAGCAATATATAAATTTCTTGATATTATTAGTAACAATAGTAATAACTATTCCTAAATTTTTCTGATCCCAGTTCCTTCTGGTTACTTCTCAGATTACAGATTAATTAGATGGATGGACATTCTCTTGAAACTGTGTGCCTCTTTTCTTCCTAAAACACTGGATGTCTCTATCTGAAAGGAAAACTTCAGGAGAATTTATGAACTTGTAGTCTTGGAACTTGGAGAGAAGAGACACGTATTTGTGCATATTCCCAGATCATTAATCCTACTTTTAATTCTGCTCCCAACCTTGTACCCTATCATTTCCTAATGCCCAACTGCAGTGAGTAATAACAACCTTTGAGCAGATCAAATTTCAATTTTAAAATCCAGGAAGCAAAGCTGTGCTTTGGTCTTTCTCCTTTTTAAATAATAGTTATACATCCCTTTTTTCTTTTTAGGCAAGTTAGATGTGTGGTTTCGGCCAGACCAAAGGGAAGCCAGGCCCCTCTTCTGTATATGTCACAGTCATAAACCCAGATGAAGTAGCTACTTAACGAAATAATATTTTGGCATTAAATGCCTCACACCTGAAATTAGGATCTTTGGAAGATGTTTTCTGGGATTTTGTTGTGGTGGTTGTTGCTTTTATTTTTCTTTTTATGTTTGTTCCTGAAAGATCTTTATTATTAAGTTCATCCAGTATTTCCATTGACCCAGCTGCTTGGAATCCAGTGAATTGTCAACAGGATATATTTTCTCTCAGAATTTGTTATTCTGCTGGAACCATGCTGGGGTGTTTTTGTGATTGAGTTAGCCACCAGATAACCCCTGCCCTTAACTTTCTAGATTAAAATTGTTTCTCTCTGTTGTCCAGAACTGCGAGTTGGTATGTCTCAAGTAACTGTTTAGCATGTAAAGTTTATTAAAAGCTTGCTACTGAAAAAATAATAGGGCTCTTGCCTGTAGGAGCCATTATGGAAGGTGAGAGCTCCTGTTCTGGTAAGATTCAGGTCAGGACCTTTCGTTTCCCTAACAGAACATCAGTGATAGTACCTATATGCTGCACTTGAAATGCCCAAGCAACCTTAATAGTTCCTTAAGGAAGACATTTTACAAGACAGGTTAGTCATGAGTTACTGTAGGTTCTTTTTTTTTTTTTTTTTTAAGATTTTATTTATTTATTCATGAGACACACACAGAGGCAGAGACACAGTCAGAGGGAGAAGCAGGCCCCATGCAAGGAGCCCAATGCAGGATTTGATCCTGAGACCCCAGGATCACACCTTAGGCCGAAGGCAGGCACTAAACCGCTGAGCTACCCAGGTATCCCGAGTTACTATAGGTTCTTGAAGAGCTTCCATTTTATCATAGTAGCATGGGTAAACAGCTTGCTTGGACTGTGTTAACCAGCCATAGACAGATACACCTTTACTGAGCTGCATTTCAGTATCTGGTGTTTGGCTTCTACCAACGGTCGAAGGAAGAAATGGCCTCCTGGATTCAGCTGAAATCACCCTTCCTTCTTTCTAACTTATTTTATGGAGGGACTATGCCATAAATTCCTCTTTGAGCTCAGCAGTAGAAAATGGACGTTCCTTCTGACAAATCCATCTGCTTCCACGTTTACGAAATTGAGAATTCATAACCTATCATGTTTCCTTTTTAGCTTTGGTTTCCTAAGCTCAGAGCCAAAATTAGTGCTTCATTACAATAACTCTCGTCTCCATTTCCTGGTAGTTATCTCCCTTTCTTCCATGTGGATTAGCTCTTCTTTTCTTTATTTCAGCAATCCTGTACATGTGTTTATTTTAAGCCATTTTAAATCCTTTATGGAAGTAAGTAGAGTTCAGATTATAAATAAAATGGTATCGCTTTTATTATTGTCACAGTCACATTATTGATTTATGTTTGGTGTTAGTCTCCTGCTTCCTTCTGCACTTCTCCTTTATCCTTTTTGATTCACTCATAATTGGCTGGGGATAAAAACCCAGAATATGAGCAAAAAAAGGATATGATCCTCAACAGAAACATGGCAACGTTTTTAAAGTATAAAGTTATAAGGCTTACTGTACAGATATTTTTATTTTCTGTGAATCCGAAGGCTGTATCACTTGTCTTAGATACAGCATAGGGGTTAGAATGTTCGGTTAGCAGACTTTGTTGACGTTAAATAGTGGACTTTATGGCCTGGATCTCCCCTGCAGCCTTCGGTGTTAGAATTATAAAGCACTTTTCAGTTGAATCTTCAGTTGGGTTTAGAGTTGCTGTTCTAGGCAGAAACCAAGGCTGATGACTTGGAGAAAAGAGTCTGACCTTTTGAACCCTCTAACATCACTGTCCATAAGAACTGACGTATGAGCACTGGGGTTATAAAGCCAGTCTGGCTAGAGTGACTTAAAGACTTTTAGGATAAGATGACTGTTCCAGGTCCTTGGGTAAAGAAGAAAACTCAAAAGACATCTGGTAGTAATGGTGGGGAGAATATCAAGCAAAAACTATATACAAACAAAGGGAAAAGGAAAACAGAGACAGCAAGATCCTGAGATCCAGGTAAGTACCCTCTCTTCTCTCACTGAGTCTCAGCTGGGCCCAGGGAGGGCTTGTGATTTAGCAGCATGTTTGGGACAATTGGCCATAGATTAGGTCACCGTGGAATCAGTGCCGTCTTTATTTGGAACATCTTTTTGGGGTTGGACCATTGCTTTAGGGTTAAGTGAAAAATTGCTGTTCAAAGAGGAAGCATAGGGATGCCTGGGTGGCTCAGTGGTTTAGCGCCTGCCTTCGGCCAGGGAGTGATCCTGGAGTTCCAGGATCAAGTCCCACATTGGGCTCCCTGCATAGACCCTGCTTCTCCCTCTGCCTGTGTCTCTGCCTCGCTCTGTGTCTCTCATGAGTATTCTCATGAATAAATAAATAAAATATTTAAAAAATAAAAAAAAAATAAAAAAAGAGGAAGCATATCCCGTGGTACTGCTGCTTTATTTGAAACCAAATAATGTATTTGTCTATTGCTAGAAGACTGCCCTTTTTAAAACAAAACGAAACAGAATGGCACAGCCAGTGGCTTTCAGAGATGAAGATACTTGCCTTTGTGTCTGTTCTAGTCAAGTCTCTTCTAAGGGTTGTGTGGAACAGAAACCATCATGAGCTAACCTTAAGGAAACGGGAGGTTAGTGCAAGTATGTGAATACGTTCTTGGGGAGTGATGTGAGACTTCCATGTTCAGGAACCTTCCCCAGCCTCAGGGGATCTAGAGTTGGGATGCTTTGGGGACTCAAGACAGCTACTTTCTGGCTTTCTCTTTCACTTTATTGTGTTTGTCAGGCTAAATGTCTAGGTCTCTGTCACTTCAAGTGTGGCCTGGAGACTGGCAGCAAGGACATCACCTGCAATCTTGTAGAAGTGCAGCATCTCAGGCCCCACCCCAAATCGTATTGGCATTTTAAGACCTCCTTGTGATTTGTTTGCACGTTAGGGTTTGAGGAACACTGGTATAGGTCCCTGGCTATTTATAGAGTTCTTCCCTTTACTCAGGTGCCTGCTCCAGTGTCGTCATCCTGGATGAGGGGCTGGGCAGGCCCATGTGACATGCATGAACATGGCTGGGGCTGTGAGAGGGAGAGGCCAGACTGGCTCATTTTATACGGTGTTTAAGACTTTTGAGCTTGCCTTTGACTTGTGCCATCTGTCAGGACCGTGGTGGTTCCCGATTGCTGAGACCAAGTTGGTAGAGAATTCTAGTGATTTATTTAAAAATAAACAAAACTGGTTGTAGTGCCGTTACTACTTTAAAATGTCATTGCTTTATTTATATCTTATATTTCATTGGCTCCAAGATAATTAAACCTGAAAACACTGTAGAAAAGGTATAATTTAGGCAGTTGTATGAATCTGAGTTTCAAACTCTGACATAAATGTACGCAAGTGATTTAACAACAGCTACCTCTTGGTTCCAGCTAGCAAACACTGATCAGTGCTAGTGTTTATAAAGCTTGTGGTGCCCAGCTCTGTCTGGAGTCCAGTGTGCATAGCTCTGGCTCCCATCGTGCCCATTAGCCTGTGAAATTGATTTTTTTAAATGGTTATACAGGTCTCTGGCCTATAGCCAACTGGATGACTGAGCAAGTGAGTCCCGTTTTCAGGAATTCTGTGAGTCACTTAGATCATTCAGGGACTGGTGTGTGTGTATATCAGCTATTCCCAGGGACACTTAGGACTCCTCCACAGTTTGGTACATTGAACATTCTAGAAAACATTTTCTAAAAAGGGAGAACTTTTGTACCTCCATTAGTTTATTTTAGTTAGAGAATTTTTTTTGGTTTTATTTCTTTAAATCTCTTTATATTTTTTAATAAGACAATTTTTTTTAGAGTATTCTAAACCTCACAGGAAAATTGAGGGGAAGGTAAGAAGATTTCCCTTATGTCCTCTGCCCCCTGCACACCGTTGCCTATTTGAATGCTTCATTCCCTTGGCCTGCCTTGCTGACTATAACTTAAAAGGCATGATTAGCTGTTTGCTCCTTGCTTGCTTGGCTGGTCCAGTTTTTGGTGTTTTATTTATTTTAAAGATTTTATTTATTTATTCATGAGAGACACAGAGAAAGGCAGAGACACAGGCAGAAGGAGAAATAGACTCCATGTGAGGAGCCCGATCTCGATCTCAGGACCCCCGGATCACCACCTGAGACAAAGGCAGATGCTCAACCACTGAGCCACCTAGGTGCCCCATTTTTGGTGTTTTAGAGTGCTGATTTCTTCCGTCTTAGTAACTGTTCCAGCAAGACTGTGGATTTTCATGTTGCCTTTTAAATAGAATAGGTCTCTGTAAGGCATATTGTTAAGTTTCTCTCTGAATTTAATGACACAAATTAAATCTGCTTCTTTATTGAAGCAATTCAGGTGATAAGAAAGAGGCTCTTGAATCAAGAAAGAAGAGAAGTACCCAAGGTGATGTCAGGTATGCAGAGAGTTAGGGTCACTCTTCTGATGCACAAAATGAGCTTCTGTGCTAAGAAAACTCCCAGCTCTGAATGAGGAGTTGATTGTAAGTCCATGCAAGATGGAATTTTATTTCCGGGACATTGTTGGAAACCCATTAGATTAGACGGTCTTCAATCTTTTGTAGTCTGAAATTTTATGAACTCTTATAAACGTAAAATCCTAAATGGAGAGAAAAGGGGCTCCCTGCCTTAAATTTATGTTCTATCCAATATGCACTTTAAAGTTGGAATTCCCATTGCACTTCTGATCTTTTCTTAAATTGTGAAATCTATCACACATACAAAAGAGTGTATCACATTTACGTGCCGTTAAAGACTAATAAGATGAACGCTCCTGTGCCTACCACCCAGCCTGAGAAATAGAACATTACCAGTGTCTTTGAAGCTGTCTCTGTTAATGTGCATTTCTAAACTGATTTCACATGCACTGCAATGTTTTGTTTGTGAGCACTAGTATCGGTGAATACCAAGCCAGAGAGTCTTAGCCAGTTTTACCTCATGCGCAAACTTTTTTCATATTTCCAATCTGTCTGATACTGAACTTGAACACAGTTGAATTCTAGCTCTTAGAAACTGATCTTTAACAAGTTAATTATCTTGCTTAAAAATAATAGCATCATTCATGAATTTAATTTTCCTGTTCACATGGCAATTGCAGCAGTGGTAGCTTCCCTGCTCACAGATTGAGTATCCATCAGCTTGTGCTTCTGCTGTAGAGAAGGCGCAAGGTGCCTGCTTATAAGCTGACAGTCCTTCCAGGCCCTGGAGAAAGCATAGCTAAAGGAAATGATCTTGAAATCGTCAACATTAAATCCATTAAAGGTGTCATTATTTTTAGGTGTGTGTCAGGGGCAATAAAGTTCTACCCTGTTATTTTTTATGTGGATTTTTTTTGTTGTCACCTATAGTTCCAAAGAGCCAAGATCGATGCATACATTTAAAAACTACATACTTGGGCAGCCCTGGTGGCGCAGCGGTTTAGAGCCAACTGCAGCCCAGGGTGTGATCCTGGAGACCCGGAATCGAGTCCCACGTTGGGCTCCCTGCATGGGGCCTGCTTCTCCCTCTGCCTGTGTCTCTGCCTTTCTCTCTCTGTGATGATGAGGATATTCATCTCATGAATGAATGAATACAATCTTTTTAAAAATAAAAAAAATAAAAATAAAAACTACATACTTTGGTGGAAAACAGAGTTTTTAAAAAGAGAGTGAAGGACATTGATTAGCCATTATACTGCATCATTTAAAAACAGGCAGGGAAACCTCACAGTGATGCAGATGGCCAGTACGACAGCTCTCAGGAGGCCCTCTGGAGTGCCCATCCTGCTGGAGGTCTGGGCTCCTGGCCAGAGGCACTGGTTCTTTTTTAGTAATGACCAGAGCTGACATTGAGTGCTTCCTGTGTGCCAGGCATTGTGTTAAGTGTCTCATAGCAACTGCATTGATAAGGTACTATTATAAATGAGGAAACCAAGGCCTAGAGGAACTAAGACACCTGCCAGGGTTGCATTAGTCGCTGTTTCTGCTAGGGTCTCAGAGAGAGAGCATTGCATAGTGGTTAAAGGGATGAGCATTGGGCAGGCCGTTTGGGTTCGTGGTGCACTCAGTCACTTACTAGCTCTGTGACCTTTGGCAAACTACCTTAACCTCTATGTGCCTCAGTTTCTCATCTGTAAATCGGAGATGCTGACATTGCCCTCCTCTTAGGGTGGGGCTTAGGATTATGAAGTAAGGACTGTAAAGTACTTGGTCCAGTGCACATCATGTAATACATGCTTAGGAAAGTCTAGTTAATTTGCAGAAAGTGAAGAGTCAGTGTTGATCATTTCTCTAAGAGTAGTCTGATATTTTAATGTTTTAGAAAATAATTCATTCTTATAAAAGCAACAATGTTTGTTATAGAGCAGTTAGAAAATATATAGAAATAAAATAGGAAAAAAGTTTATCCCACTATCCAAACAGAATTTCTGTTAATACTTTGCTCTGTTTTCTTCTGCACTGCTTTGATAAATATTGTGATCATCATCGTGCTTTATAAGGAATTTTACATCCTCGTATACTTAAAATAATAATAAAGAGTGACAATAAGAGTATTAGCATCATAATATCTTTATAGTGTAATTTTAAGGACTATAATAATTTCTATCTTGCTCCATTGTTTGAAATTGACTATTATAATTAATGTTTTCATAAACATACTTGTAAACTATATCTTCTTAAAATAGAATTGAGTACTAAGCACACACATATAGCTATAACTTAAAAAAATATTTTACAGAATTAACATTTTGCACTGTAACTAACTTTATATATACAGACTTTAAAAGAAACCCGTGTCTTTAAAACATCTTTGTTAGTTAAAAGCAAGTTATCTTTAACTTAGAATACAACAGTGATGAACTCATTTCAGTAGGTATTTATTAGTTGCCCATTTTTACCTTAGGACTGCTTTAATTATTGGGAGGGTGAAGAAGTTGTAAAAATAAGTTTAAGGATCAATCCCACCTTTTAGAAGATATGAAGCATGTACTTTCCTTTCCTTGGTAAGGAAGAGATCAGACCTTTATCTGCCTTAATTCTGAAAGGATGCGAGCATTAGTGCGTGTGCATGCGTGTGTTCATGCACACTTTTTGCAACGCTGCTTCCAAGCCATGGGCTTGCTTCATGTGATTTCCAGCAGTGTGAGTTCGAGATTAGAGAGCACCTCGCCATCCTGATTGGCCATCCCGTATTCATATGATGCCCATGTTTACAAGCTGTTTGCAAAATGTTGCTTGGTGCTGCTTAATCTGTGGCATGTGCCTGCTTCTGACGCCTCCTCTTGTGGGAGGCAGAGCTGAGCCCGGGGAGGGAGCATGCCCCCCTGCACAGTCAGGCTGGGTGTGAGGCTGCCCCTCTGAGGCAGGCACAGTGACCTGAAAGATGAAGGACATGGGCCCTCTGCACTCTGGAAGTCGTCACGAGACTGTCAGCATTCATTCAGCACATTTCTTTGAGGTTTTCTGTGAAATGTCTTCTCCAAATGTCTGTTTTAAAGGTTTTGTTTTTCAAAGTCCAGAGAGATTGAGTGACTCAGATGGTTCTTAATTCTGCACGCTGCATGCTGCCTGGCACCATGTTTTTATACTCCTCTCCTTAGTTCTTTTGTTTGGTAGCTGAAGAGAATCTGTGGCTCGTGAAAATGCTGCAGAAGGTATATCGGGTGGCCAGCACATCTTCAGATATTTGCCAACACTGTTTTTGGTGTTATCAGAAAAGAGAAAGGACTTGAGTCTCCTTTTGAGGGAAATTCCCCTCTAGGTCGTATAATCATTCTTTCTTGTCTGGTGGGGAGGCAGGACTGAGGTGTGGAGAATGGAGTATTCCTTCACCAGTGGAATGCTGGCAGCCTGCAGAAACCAGGAAAAGCAAGGAATGGGATTCTCCCCTAAGGCCTCCAGAAGGAATACAGTCCTGCTGACACCTTGATTTTAGCCCAGACACCTATGTTGGATGACTGGCCTCCAGGACTATGAGATAGATGGTCGACGTGTTTGTTTTAGGCCGCTACGTTTATGGTGATTTGTTATGGCAGCCAGTGGGAAACTAAAGCCATTCCAATATGGTTACTGAGAGGTAGGCTGTGTCTGCTCCTGATATTTCATCTCTGTAGGATAATGTCCTTTTTGGCATTGTAATGCTTTCCTGGAGGGCTAATTCATGCATCTTGAGAAGGAGGCAAATTTAACAGGACCCAAGTTTGAAAGAAATAGTGGTAGTTGACTACTACCTCATTACAGATTCCTCTTGGACATGCGGCACTTCTTCTCTCTGCCACGTGATTATTCAGAATGGAATCTTCTTGACTGTCCAAGAAAGTGAAGTTAGTTAAGTCTCTCATGTGTTAGAGTGACAACAGAAGTTAGCAAAATCATTTGGAAAACTTTGTTGGATTGTTTAAACCTGCTTGCAGCATTGAAGGCATGACTTAACCTTGGAAATAAAAGTAAAATTGCCGTGTCTTTGTGGTTTTCTTTTCCCAGTAAGGAATTTATTTGCTCTGAAAAATGGGATCCCGTTATGACCTTGAAAATCTCCTTTTATCAGCACTGCTGCTAGTGAGTTCGAGGTGACTATGTGTGGATGCCGTTTCAGCTAGCTGACGGATCCCTTTGTCTTTTGATCTTTCTGCAACCTGGTTTTTGTTTTTAACTGTAAACATGACCTGTCTCTTCCAGAACTGGGTCACTTTCATTTTGGTCAGAATATTTAATAAAAGTTTCAAAAGGAAACCAGAGTTTCTGTAGCATTTTTCTCTTCCAAACAAGCTGGGATGAAACTGAAATGGGGCCAAATCGGCATCTACATTTGAAATGACAAGAATGTATTTCTACAAAAATATAAACTGAACTTCACAATGTAAAGAAGGAACAAAGTCATCTATAGAAAAGCAAGTCCAGGCCCCAGAGCTCACAGAGTACCCATTATAGTCATTCCAGAAAAGCGTTTTCTTTACCGCAGAAGTTACCAGCTAGCTCGGCCTGGCACTGCAATGGGCGGACACTAGCTCTTACTATTCTCTCTACTTGGCGTCTGAAAAGTATTTCTTAGCACATTTCTCTCATCTTTGTGCCTCTACAGCTGGGTATTGCTTACAGCTAAGTGTTTTTTGTGATAAAGTTAATTGCCGAAGCTTCGGGTTTTTTTTTTTTTTTTTTGAACCAAGTTGTGTGGAACATGCAGTCACTGTTGGTAAAGTCTTATTACTATAAAAGTCCATTCTGATTTTTTTTTCCATTCTGATTTTTTAAAAAAAGTCAGACAGTTCAATTCTCCTGTGGAATAGTTGATAGTCAGTGATATAATAGTTTGACTCTGATACAGTCTTACAATAGCTCAGCTCCAGTGCATATTTTAAGGGTGAGTGTGGAAAAAATAAGCTATGAAAAGCACTTGTGGTCAGATGGAAGAAGAGAGAGTTTGTCCCTCCTGCTCCCAGCCAGCAGATATGCCCAAATTTGTAGAATTAAAATAGGAAGCTCTTAAGGTTCATGATGGTATGTGTTTTTTCCAAGGTTTCATCTAATAAATATGATTAAAAACCAGCATGATGATAATTAGAATTTATAGCACATTTAATTTATGCATTAAAAATCATATTAATTGTGATGATGCATAGAAATATAGTGCTTTGATTCATAGAAGGGAGCCTTTGAACCTTGGCTGGGCATATGGATCTTAAAGGGAAAAAAAATTTAAAAATTCAAAGAAGGATCAATGAAGAGGAATGAATGTTAATAATGCCATAGCTTACTTCCCTTTTCAACCATAAAGCCCCATTTACTCATTGGAACAGCATCAACAATAATGAGCATATTCCTTGTTGCCCCATGGGTGGCCTTCAAGGTTTCCGTTCTGCTTGACAGTTGAGTAATGCTCAGTACACAAGTTGTCTTCCAGAGTGGACTTAAATTCTCTGGGTAGCCCCAGGTCCCAGCAAACCACTCGATCATAGAAATCATGGCCTAGAGAATAGCCTTCTCTGCTCTGGTTTTGGCCTCTGGTTGCCTGTGAGGTTACAAGGAGAACCTGATATATAGATTCAGGTAACACACTGGTTTTGATGGGAAATAAACCAGCAGTCACCGTTGTCATAGCTAATGATTAGTGTAGACGGATCTACTCATTCTGTGGCTAGAAGCCCTCAGATCAAGCCTTCCTTTGATTGACCTCAAATGTGCAGACCCATTTGCTAAGGTGAACTAGGTGGGTAGTACTGGATACCTTGTACCACTGGAGTGGAATTTCATTTGGTTTTCCAAATTACACCTCTGAATAGCACAGGATTTGCATTATTACTTTAAATGTTGGTTATTTATCTTTGGAAAATAGTAGCTGAAAATTTATCTAACAAAAAAATTTTTATTCAGAGAAAAGCTTTCCCATTTTGATTTGGATTGGATATAGTTAGCCAGTTTCTTCTAATTTTTTTCATTTCTTTTATTCTATCCCTCAGTGTCCATATTTTCGTGATATGATACTATCATTTCTGCATTCACTTGAATATGGTGAACTAATCTGCATGTCTCCAACCCTTCTTTGAGTCATCAGAAGCTCTTTCCTGCTCAGTAGTGTTTGGGCTATTATTAATTTTACCTCTTATTTAAAATCTTATCTTTCTTTGAATATGAATGTCTTCATTTCCCCTAATGCCTATTCAGTCAACTCTAATTGCGGTTTCTTCAGTCTAGGGTCATCTTAATTAGTTTAATTACTGTAGAAGCCTGTTTCCTAAATGTGCTAATAGCATGAAAATGACTTATTTCCATGTTCTCTGTCGTGCTATGCTAAGAAACAGACAGAAAAATTCATACAAGAAGACTAAAAAACATCAGTTTTCTAGGGTGGCCCATTCAGAGTTGCTGCACCCACCCTCATCAATCTAGGAGTTAGGACTTCAGCGGAAGGACAGAGGGTGGAGCAGGGGGTTACCTAAGGCAATCCATAGCAGAAAAAACACAAGCCTCATAAAGAGGAAAAGCCAAGGAAAGCAAATGCACTTGACAAGAAGAACAGGATACAAACAGGAGCAGAACACCTGGGTCAGGAGCTGGGTGGAGATTATAGGGAAGTGGGAGCAGCTAGGGATCAAACGAAGCAGGTAGCAGGCATTGCTTTGACCAGAACTGGGTATTCCTGATTTGCCTCTGTTGATAGGTAGGCTCATGGCATATGCATGCTAGGTTGGTTTAAAGAATTAGGGCTGGTTGTGAACAGACATGGTGCGATAAAAATGTCTTCACACGTACCCAAACATATTATTGAAAAGTCACCTGCTCTGAAATGTTAGACCCATTGTGGTGCACCATCTATTGCCCAGCGAGGGCGATTTCTCTGTGCTTCTTTCTTATAGTGCCTGATTTCCAGTTTCCATGTCCAAATGAAAGTAGACCATGGGATGGTTGATTTTTTTTGCCTGTGATCTTTCTTCCATTCCTTTGTAACTTATTGTACCTTGTTCCATAAGTTTCACATAGTATCTCCTTTATTCTGCCAATTATATATCATGAGCAATTTCTGTCTTTAAAGTGAGGGTTCTTGGGGCACGTGGGTGGCTCAGTTGGTTGGACATCTGACTCTTGATCTCAGCTCAGGTCTTGATCTCAGAGTCATGGGTCCCGGCCCTGCCCAGCATGGAGTCTACTTAAAAAAAAAAAAAAAAAGGATCCCTGGGTGGCGCAGCGGTTCAGCGCCTGCCTTTGGCCCAGGGCGCGATCCTGGAGACCTGGGATCGAATCCTGCGTCGGGCTCCCGGTGCATGGAGCCTGCTTCTCCCTCTGCCTATGTCTCTACCTCTCTCTCTCTCTCTGTGTGACTATCATAAATAAATAAAAATTAAAAAAAAAAAAGTTGTGGTTCTCAAAGTGTGGTCTGGGGAACCCAAAGGTCTCTGGCTCTTTCAGAAGATCTGCAAGGTCAAAACTGTTTTCACAATAATAGTAAGACATTGTTTGCCTTTTTTTTGCTCACATTTTCTCATGACTGTACAGAGTACAAGTTCATCAATAAGGATTCAGCTTCCATGCCACATGTAACCTTTAAGAAACAACCAGTTGTTGAGTTTTAGTGTCTATCAAAGAAGAATCTAAAAAGGCTATTAAAATTCCTTTTCCAACTACATTTCTATGAGGCTAGATTTTTTTCAAATACTTAACTGAAAGAGCATATCACAAAAAATTGACTGCAGAGGGAGATACGAAAATCTAGCTGACTTTAATCAAGGCAGACGTTAACGAGAGTTACAAATATGTAAAAACTGGCTCTTCTCACTAGTTTCTTTCCGGAAAATAGTTATTTTTCATAAAATATGTTATTTATATTAACATATCATGGGTTTTTAAAAATAAATTAATAACTATGTTTAAAGTTTCTTTGTTTTAATTTGTAATATGGTTAATCTGGATAGATATAATCCACAGAAACAAAAGCTTTTTGGGGTTCTCAATAATTCATAAGAGTGGAAATGGATTTTACAAATCCAAGCATTTATTTAGACAATGCAAAAATCTGGTTAATTACATAAATGCATGGTCCATAAGCATACAGTATAAAGTCGAAGATTGATAATGAAAGTAACTTTTAAAAGGTACTAGGTCTGGATCTCCCCTGTCTTCTGCATGAGCAATTGGTATATTTCTGTCTTCTTTCTTCCCCATACACACCACTTGAATCCCCATAACTGTAAAACCTGGTGTAAACCTTATATAAATATGTGGGAAACAGTTATTATTTACTCTCTTTTCATAAAAGGTTTCAAGTTGCCAATAATACTTTAATAACAGCAAGCAGTTTTGCCCTTTTTGCCTGAGGACACAGCTTTATGACAAAATTTCATTGATTCGCAGTTATTTATCTGTTAAAATAAAAGCCAAAGTATCAGCCTCCTAAGAAGAAGACTGGAGAAGCCACATTATTTCTTCCAACTAAAGAGATAGAACTTATCAAATGGAAAGTGGCTGTGTGATCATCTGGTAAAGTCCTTGAGTCAGAGGTGAGACCAGGGTTGGGACTTGGTTCTTTTGAATTCAGCTGGGTCATCGCAAAATTCACCATTATTACTGCCTGCCTCCCTCCCTCCCTCCCTCCCTCCCTCCCTCCCTCCCTCCCTCTCTCTTCTTTCTTTCTTTCTTTCTTTCTCTTTCTTTCTTTCTTTCTTTCTTTCTTTCTTTCTTTCTTTCTCTTGCATTCTTTCTAGCTTTTATTTATTTGAGAGAGTGGGGGGAGAGAGAGAGAGCATGAGTGGGGTGAGGAGCAGAGGGAGAAGCTGGCTCCATGCTGAGCAGGAAGCCCAATGTGGGACTCGATTCCTGGACCCTGGGGTCATGACCTGGGCCAAAGGCAGACACTTAACCAACTGAGACACTCAGGTGCCCCTGTCATCTTTCTTTGGTACTGTGCCTGGTATGTGTTTTATTTTTTTTATTTTTTATTTATTTTTTATTTATTTATTTATTATTTATTTATTTATTTATTTATTTATTTATTTATTTTTTATGATAGGCACACAGTGAGAGAGAGAGAGGCAGAGACATAGGTAGAGGGAGAAGCAGGCTCCATGCACCGGGAGCCCGATGTGGGATTCGATCCCGGGTCTCCAGGATCGCGCCCTGGGCCAAAGGCAGGCACTAAACTGCTGCGCCACCCAGGGATCCCCTGGTATGTGTTCAATAAGATTAACTATGAAAGAGTGTATGAGAGTGAATATCTGGTGAAGAGGGAGATGGACCAGAATTCAAGGGCCCTGGCCTATTTTGGCTCCTCATGAGCTCACCCTGTGACCTTGGATTAGTAACCCAACCTCCCCAGTGCTTCTGGGTCATCTGTCAAATAAAGATGTACCAGCCTAGAGAGGTGGAAGGCATTTTTATAGTTTATTGTATAAAATATAGTTTATTTGTATTGTCTCATGTAATGATTATAACAAACCTCGAGGTAATGAAGGCCGGTGTCAGTACTTCCATTTTGCAGTTCAGGAAATACCTGAGGTTATGTGATTAGTAGTGATGACACTTCGTTCTATTCCTTGTCCTAATAATACAAAACCTCTGCCAAGGTGTGTACATGAACCAGTCTCTTGGTCCTTGAGAAATACATGTTCAGAGCACAGGACATGCTCTTAAGTTGGAGCTCTGACTTATTTCACATAACAATATGGCTACAGGTGGTTCTTCAGGAGTGGATATTGTAAGCACTACATTTGAGGAATATTGTGGGCTAAGTAGATATTTGTGGGTTTACCTAAATTCTCAATCATCACTCACAGGATTGTTTCATGAAAAAGGTGTTTCAAATTCCATACAACCTGTATGTAAATGAGCTTTTGCAACACAAAGCATTCTATAGTTGGGTACGTGTTTTCTATTTTAATGTTTATCATTTTTATTTTGTGACTTATTTGAAATCATAATTTTGTATCAATAAGAAGTCAGAATATTTTACCTGAAAGTGATAGTTTTAAAGTATACTATTTTAAATAGTATTTGCTCCAAAGTTAATAGGTTTACTCTATTATATTATTATGTAGAGGGAGGTTCCTCCCCCGCTCTCCCCCTCCGAAGGCAGACTTAATTATATGTTAGAAGTGAGTGGAGGAAAAATTCTTATCAGAGATTGCTTATATAAAAATAAAATTTCATTGTACTCCATCATCTTTAAAGTAAATTTTACTTGTATTTATAAGTGGCTATCCAGTCTGTGGTATGTCCCATGTGACTCCATATAAAACTACATACTATTTCTGGAGAAGATAACTAAAGGCAGATAGCTGCCTCTATATAAGCATATCCCGTATAGAGAATGAAAATATAAACCTTCCTATAAGAGAGATTATAAATTGCCTTGTTTCCTTTGCTCATGCACATTTAATATCTGTCTTTGTTGTTCTCTTTCAAACTATTCCGTTACGCCACACTTCTTATACTGGTGGGGCTTGGGGGGAGTCTTCCCATAGCTCTCCCTTGAATTATGTGACAATGCCTATTTTTTCTTTTTGATTCTTTAGAACTTCTTAATTCTTTCATGAACAGAAAGATCGCATACTAATATATCACTCTTCTTTTCTTTTCTTATTCCATTAGAAGCCTATCCTGCCAGTTAGGGTTTTGTGTCATTGTATGAAGCTGTGTATGCCTTGGTGATTGTGTCAATAGTTCTTAAAGCATAGGGTCTGAGCGTGGGAAGGCTTCCTCTTGGTTGAGGCCTTTTTTTTGGTTTATTTCAGAATTTAATAATGTGAAGACTTCACTATTGTGAATTCCTTTGGTTAAGCTAAGCTTTTATAGAATTAAATGTACTATTATTTATTTACTTTTGCTAAATTGATATAGTTATTATGCTTTGATAAATTCAGGGCTTTTTAATGCCTGTCTTGTCACATTCTTAGAGTTGTATATTTTTCCCAGTAACAATGAATAGTTTCAAGAACACTGAATTTTCAAAAGTATGTGAAATTTCTTTTTCTTTTTTAAAAATATCGTATTTATTTATTCATGAGAGAGGCAGAGAGAGAGGCAGAGACACAGGCAGAGGGAGAAGCAGGCTCTCCGCGGAGAGCCTGATGCGGGACTTGATCCCGGACCTCAGGATCACGACCTGAGCCGAAGGCAGACGCTCAACCACTGAGCCCCTCAGGTGTCTCTGAAATTTCTTTTTATAAGGTAGCAACAGAGAAATAATGTCCTTTAATTGCAGAAGGAGAATTTTGAGTGTGAGCTAGTGAACGTTGAAGCCAGACCTGGAATTTGTTTCTAGTCAATTTACATTTGAGTAAAATTTATCCTTGTTTCACTTATGTGTCAAACAATTTATTCGAGACTCTGATGAATTTTAAATATATATTTATAAACCAAAGGATCTTTAAAGGTACTGAAATTAAATATTTAATAAATGTGGAGGTGTTTAGATATGGTACTCTTCTTTATAATTCTATGACAATAAAGGAGGAAAGATAAAAGGATCATTCATTTTCTTGAGGTAATAGATTCTGTAGGATATATATGGTATTTCTTTCCCAGCTGTACATGAAAGGACTGTGGCTCCCCAAACACGATAGGCTCTTTCAACAAAAAACTAGTACAAATGTGCATAAGTACGTAAATAAGTTATATGACAAGAACATGCAAACGTGAATTTCTATGTCAGTAATTGCATTGAAAGCAATAAACTGTTTTCTTCACTCAGAGACATGAGTTCAGGCTGGTTTTTAAAATTATGTGAGGAAGAACCTGACAATTCAGAAGAAAGTGGTGTGGGAAGATATTTTAGTTTAGCCAACTCCCTAGTGGCTTCACATTTTTGTCTTCTGTGAAGTTGAGAAAATGAACAAATGTCTGGTATTCTATGTATTGATGCAGTCATTCTGATGAGTCATTAGGTTTCACAATTAATTTCAAGAAGTCAACCAACCTCTTTCTCCACGAAAGTTCAGACTACCACTATTCACACATCATTTTACGGAATTAATAGTGAGAACCTATTAATGACAACTTTTTTTAAAAGATTTTATTTATTCATGAGAGACAGAGAGAGAGAGGCAAAGACATAGGCAGAGGGAGAAGCAGGCTCCCTGCAGGGAGCCTGATGTGGGACTCGATCCCTAGACCCTGGGATTGTGACCTGAGCCTAAGGCAGACACTCAACCGCTGAGCCACCCAGGCATTCCCTACTAATGACAACTTTAAACTGGACTTGGAGCATCATTCAACAAGTATTCCCAGGAAAATTCTTTTCTCTATAGCTCATTACTGTGCCTAGCTTATAAGTTTCTTGAAAGTTGGGTACCTGACTTAACCACAATATAAATTATGTTTTCACAAGTTTATTGAGGACTATGTTGTTTGAGAATGACTCAAAGCCTCCCTGACATCAAGGTGGATGATGTCTTTTAGGCCTGGCCCTGAGTTTTTGGAGATTTAGTATTAGAGGATTTGTTCTTTAAGGACTCACGCATTCTGTTTGTTAGCCTGGTTTTTTTCAAGGGGTTTACAATTGATTGTGCCTAAACATTATTAGTCTCTTGGTGACAAACATTGTAAGAATAAAAAAATTATTAAATGCTTTCAATTTAGATGAGGTGGCTTCTGGTGTAATTCAGATTACAGTTGGCCTAGAGCTCTATGGTGTTGCTAATATGCTTTATTTGAAGTAGTGTGCTGGAACCAGTTCACATCAGTGCACATGAGCTGACCATACACAGCTCTTTCCAATTAGTCTTTCAAAAATGTCAACCTTCATAGTCTGAAATCAGCCATGTTGAGTCTTTACACCAAGGAAATTGGCACACTATATAAGTCTTCCTCTCCACTCTCCAAGAACCAGTTATTAATAATACATTTACCAGCGCACTAATATTTTAAAAATAAAAGTTACTAATTTTGCAATTTTGAGATTTTAAACAGTATCTACTGAAGATTGATCACAAAGGAAATATCAAATAAGACTTTTGACATTAAGATATCACAGGTTTAGCCTCCCTCTATTCAAGCATTTATCAAACTTACCTTCTTTCAAACTTGAACAAGAGAATTTAAGCTTAGGTTAGAATAGATAAATATTTTTAAAATGTTGGTTTGATTTAAAAGATTCTTCTAGATGTAGGTCTTTTTTCCAGTTTGGAGAAAGCTGGCTACAGTTACTAAGGAAGATTTCCTTGGGACTGCTAATCTTGCCTGGTACGCAAGAGAAGTGGGCCAGTCACCAACAAGATGCTTTGCTTTCCTTTCCTTTTTTTTCCTTTTGTTTGTTTTATTTTTAAGATAACACTTGTCCTTTGGAAAATTACTTACTCAAAGATGTCTTGAGCAGAAAAGAAAAATGTTTTACTTCACTATTTATTGGATCTCTATAAAGCAATGTACTTTTTCCTAAGGCTAACTATATAGTAGGGCTAGCATTATATAAAAAAGTCATGTCTTGAATAAAAAATATATCATTTTCATTAGAAAGATAAGAAAGCCTTTTTATTGACCAATATGTCACTTAGATATATTTTGAGGGTAGATTTGTAGAGTCATTTCCAACATGAACACAACTGCTATCAAGTATATTCTTAACGATGATTCAAAATAGAATGAATTATAAATGGAAAAATTGCTAGGAATGATAATCTACATATTGATATAATTAATAGATAATTATTTCAAGTCAAATGTTAATTAGCCAAGATCAGTTTCTGGTATTCAGATATAGCTGTTTTCAAGACTGAAAATGATAACTTTCTTCCCACAGTATCCTAAATTATATTTAAAATCCTTTAAACCCTTGGGGCAAGAAGAGTAATCTTGAGCTCCTGGCTTCTCATTTACATTTTCTTTTCTAGCTGTGTCTATAAGATGTATCTTAGCACTCAGTGCATTTTACATAACAGGTGTTCTTTCTCTACACAGCATATATTGGAGAAATGACTAGAACAAATTTAATAGAGAAGACGTTAAGAAATCACAAAGGGGGGATGCCTGGGTGGCTCAGCAGTTAAGCGTCTGCCTTCAGCTTGGGGCGTGATCCTAGAGTCCCGGGATGGAGTCCCACATTGGGGCTCCCTTGCGTGGAGCCTGCTTCTCCCTCTGCCTGTGTGTCTCTCATGAATAAATAAATAAAATCTTTTTAAAATTTATTCATGAGAGACACAGAGAGAGAGAGAGAGAGAGACAGGCAGAGACAGGCAGAGGGAGAAGCAGGCTCCGTGCAGGGAGCCCGATGTGGGACTCGATCCCAGGACTCCAGGATCACTCCCTGAGCCAAAGGCAGACGCTTAACTGCTGAGCCACCCAGGCATCCCAAATAAATAAAATCTTAAAAAAAAAAAGTCAGAAAGGGGAGCATGCTCGTGGCTGGGGATAACCTTTTTTTGTTTTAGCTGGAAGACAAAAACAAAAAGCAGGGAAGTCCATTGATTTTTAAAAATAATGGCTTCCCTCTGGACTTGGGGATGCTTCTCTGTTTTCATTGATCTCAGAACTTCTGTCTTCTGGATAACCTTAAATTTAGCCACATTAACCCTGCCACCATCTTCCTAATCCAGCCTCAGTTGTGATGTGAGGTGATGCTTAGCCATAAGACCCTGTTGGTCATCTCTTAGACCAAGCATTCCCCCTAACACAGACAGCTACCTTTTTGATGGGCGCTATATATATCCCTGGCCTGTGTAGAGAGCCTTACATACATCATCCCATGGGGTTGGCATCGTTATAATTCTCATTTTTCAGATGTTGAAATAAAGGGTTTGGGAGGTTAACTTGCTTTAGGTCTCACAGTTAGCAGCTGTAGAGCCAAAACTCATCTGCAAAGGGACCTAATATCATTGCCCACCCCAGAAGGGTGTTCTGAACATGGAAAGAATTAGTCATTGGAAACTGCCCATAGCAGCACCTGCAACAAAAACAAGCACCGTGCTAAGTCTCAGCTATCATCAGCAGCATCACTATTATCATTAAAACTGGGTCCATTTGGGGAAAAAATGAGGTCAGTTTGATCCCCAACTTGGTGCTATTAAGTCCCACCTATAATGCCAGGTAAATAGGAGTGCTCTTCCCTCCCTGTCACATGGCTGTTATGGTCTATCTAGAGGATCCTAACATGAGACAACTGGTGATAAATGATGCAGACTCATGTGGCATTGGTCCTACCTTGCCAGTTTAGCAACACCTTCTCTTGCTATAAGGTGGAATGTTTTTGACTGTTCTTAGGTCTGAGTTTTTTTTCTTGAAAAGAGAATTAAACCAAGTAGGAAAGAAGTCCTAAGTGTGCTAAAGCTGAGGTGTTTCCTCAGCAAAATTATGTATAATTTTAATATTGAACCTAGAAAAGAAATCATTTTCCATCCCCCTTTCCTTATGTGCAACTGAAGTTTCACACCAGATCAGGTGACAAAAGGAGAAAGGAAGAGCTGACATCTGAGAGCTGTTTTGAAGGCGTGACCTCTAGGAGAAGGTCTCGTGCATTGCAACTCCCAGATTTCCTGTTCAAATTTTTAAAATAGCAACTCTTGAGCTCAAACAGCACAATCACAGAGTAGCCTTCCCTCGCTGGCACTCGCCGCAGAGAGCCCAAGAAGGCTGTCATGAAGCAAGACCCACCCCCCATGGTTAAAAAACGCCTGAAGATTGTTCCATTTGTGTTTATTTTCAGAATGTCTTTTTGAAATACATGTGCATTCCTAGATTCTATCCTTTATTTCTGGTCTCTCGTACCCAAAGAAAACAAATCTACTCCCTAAAATGTACAGGATATCGATGCTTTGTAATGCGTTGTCTAAGAGGAAAAAAGGAAAATCTGATTTTTGAAGCGTTTAGTGAGAACATATTTGATATGCCGATGAAGCAGGGAGAACAGTTCTTTTAGGGGAGAAGCAATTAATCTTTTAAAAATCATTTTTATTCATTTGGATTCCTTAGCATTGCTGATAATATGTGAAATTTAGGAATAGAATAATGAATATTTTGTGAAAGAATTTTTCTCTGGAGGAAGTAAAGTATTTCATTGATATATATATGTATGTATGTATATATATATATGTTACCTATGCACAATATTTGTGATATTGACTTAAAAAATGAATTTTCTTGAATAGGTATAGTTCTGTGGCAGCGACACTAGGATACAGCTTGTAAATGAGGGGAAAACCCATTTTCTTTATATGAAGGTTATGTTGCTTTTGTTTGCGTTGGAAATTAATCATTTAGGGTTTGTTATTTTGTCACATCAGTTTTGATGTACTGAGAAAGCTATAGTTATAATGTCTCTCTTCCATTTTGCACTCTCATTATCTAGTTCTTGGAGAACAGTTTTCTCAAATAACCAGGCAACTAATGGAGGAGGCACTGCTCAGGGCCTATCCAAGGAGGCAGGATGTAGGATTATGATGAGCCTCACATGAATGCTTGTGATGTGATCTTCAAATGAGCATACCCATAAAGTTGTACTTTGCGTTAAAGGCATTGGCTTAACAAATGTAAACACTTAAGAAATGCCACAGTTTGCCTTGGCATTGAGGAACTTCAAGAAATGGAAGTAGCCCAGGCCTCTACAAGACAAGGTTTTGTTCATTTGTTCCTGACTGTAAAGTGTAGCGATTCTGGCTGAGGGAAGTCTCCTTGCCCTGGAAAAGCATCTAGGCCCTGGGGTGGGTCTCATCCTTGGCTGCCCATGGGATCACCCGGAGCTCAAAGTATTATTGATTCTCCGTCCCAGCCCCTGGGACTGTGGGCTCCTAGGTCTGCCATGTAGCCTGGGTACTGGGATTTTTTTTTTTTAAGATTTTATTTATTTATTCATGAGATAGAGAGAGAGGCAGAGACACAGGCAGAGGGAGAAGCAGGCTCCATGCAGGGAGCCCATTGTGGGAATCAATCCTGGGACTCCAGGATCAAGCCCTGGGCCAAAGGCAGGTGCTAAACCGCTGAGCCACCCAGGGATCCCCGTACTGGGATTTTTGCTTCTCAGTGTCTGTTCTGTGGGTGAGCAGCAGTTTGCATCACCTGGGAGCTTGTTACAAAATCAGAGTCTCAGGCCCCATCCAACACACAACTGAATCAGAGACTGCATTGCCACAGCAGCCCCAAGTATGTACATTCAAGTGTGAGAAGTTTTTAGAGCCCAGGGTCCTCATGTCAACTGGAAATGGTTTAATTCTGTAGCTGAATAATGTATTGATCCAGAAACTGCTAGAACCCACTGGATAGTATCTAGAATAGGTTTTGGGTAAAATGAGGATAAGCTTGATTTGGACTTTCTGAATTTGAGGTAAAGTTAAATATCAATGTAGAAATATACTGAACATAGTTGGAGATAGCAACATGGGAGTTCCTGGTTATTACTGTATAATTGCCTTTAGAATCTCTTGACCTGGAATGTTCTCATTCTTTCTACTCTCCCTGAAACCTGGGAAGCCCAGGGCCCATCTCTTCTAACTTAACCAAGGAGGAAATAAGAAGGATGTTTCCATTTTCATAAGACCTTAGTGTGAGGCAACAGTATAATGGATGGTGTCAGGAGGAACTGGGTTGATTTCATCTATTCATATTTAATTTCTATTGTGTCCTCTCCAATCACATGATAACTTACATGTCAGTATGCAATGTGGGGAGGAAAAAGACATCAAACATTACAGAATGACTCTGTATTTCTCTTCTGGAACCACTTCCATTGACTCTTATTATACAAACCCTCACTGAGCCAGGGAGCCCAAGAATTACTGATCTAAGACCTTTTGGAGACCACCTGCTTTGACATCTATTTCAATGCTAGCAGGAAATTTCAGAAACAACCAATTTAACTAAGCCCAAATGATGTGCTCACTGAGGTTTGGTAAAACGCCTACAGTTGAGACCTAGAAAGTAAATGCAGTCTTCCCTCTGAGTCACTTGTGACTTTTAATAGATTTTGAGAACTGATAGAATTGCCAAGAAAGCAAATAGTTTGATTCATATGACTGTACAGTTATTCTCAATTACCAAATTCAATTGACGAACACCACAATTATTTTGTAATGTAAAGGGTGACCTGAGAAAAGAGATTTGGGGAGGGGGGGTTGGGAAAGTGACCATAAATTACTAAAACATGAAGGATACAGCAAAGATACACAGTGACTAAAAAGAATATATGTCGGGAAAAACAATACCACCTTTCAGACTGCTTTTCAAATGTAAGGATTTTGTAGGCTAATAGAAGTCTTTGGAACACATCTCTGGATTTGACAACAATGAGAAGACAGTTTGTTCTTTAGGACGAATTATGACATGGGTTTGGTTTCCCATACTTTTTCTAAATGCTAGGCTACTACAACAAACAGCCCAACCATTTCTTTTTTAACACTTATTTTTTTGGTGGATGGTTTCCGTCATTCCTCCTTTCCTGGGTGCTCTTCCCATCCCAACCCCCCCAGCCCAAAGGGCTTTCAGGAAATTAGGCAACCCAAAGAAACTGCCAATGATAGTGTTTTGCTAATTCCATAAATATTTCTGTAAACTTGACTAGAGCGAGGCATAATTTCAGCAATTGGAGTAATGGGCTTTCCTGCTGCATCGTGCATCCAGATTGCAAGCGCTCCGCCTTGCTGAGTAATTACTCCCACATTGCTGCCTCGCAACACTGTCATTAGGCTTCCCTACACTAGGTGTGAGGTTGTGGGGAACCTAACGTAAACATAGCCGTTCTGAAATGAGCTGCCCCCAAGTTCAGTGGTGAAGATAGCAAGAATATTAGTTTCCTACAGAACCTGAAGTGTTGATTTGTTGGTAAACCTGGGTGGGGCTTGTTTGTGGATTCCCAGGTGGGGTTTATGCAATGAGAGGTTAAATCCCACACACCTCTTTAAAAATTTAGTTCCCGTATCTGCAGGTCTTCTTGGAGAAAGGGCCTCAAACAGTTTGCCTGTTTGAAATGGCAGGTACTCAGGAAGTACCTCAGGAATGGAAGTTTGTAATAAAAAAATGTTTAATTTTAATTTTGTTAAAATATTTTATTTATTTATTCATAAGAGACACAGAGACAGGCAGAGACATAGGCAGAGGGAGAAGCACGCTCCCTACAGGGAGCCCAACGTAGGACTCGATCCCAGGACCCTGGGATCATGACCTGAGCCAAAGGCAGATGGTCAAACATTGAGCCACCCAGGTACCCCTAAAAATTTTTTTTAATTAAATATTCCAAATTTCCATATGCAGCTTTGTTCCATCAGGCAGGTTCAGGTGGTGACCTGGTCTCCCTTGCCTTGTTCTCCCCACTTTCTTCCCTGCCTCATCCCTCCAGACACTGTACTGTACTCTCAATTATCCTACTCTGGTTTGATATCTCTGTGACTTCTGCTTGGAAACTTCTAGCTGTTTCTGAAGCATGCTTATTAGCAAAGCCTGTATTTTGCACCTGACCCAGGTTTGGAATTGACTACATGTCAGACCGGATGGCAGCTCCACTATGAGGTGTGTGCGTGAGCTTGTGTGCATGTGAGTTACCTTTTAGACCTTAGGTTCTTGGAGGTTAGGAAAGGTAGTAGCTCTACTTTAATTAACATCCCATTTTAGCACCTGATACAGGGTCATTAACACACTAAACGTTAGATGTTAGAGTTTATCTGCTTTCCACCAGAATTTCACTTCCCACTGGATACTATATTTCTTTCATGTTAATCTATATTTTAATAGCCTCTAAATTGTTAATTGAGAGGGTAATTAGTTCTAATTTGGTGTTAATGTTATGAACATAGAGTAAGAAACTAATTGACATGGCATGCTACCAGCTAGAATTTTATGAACTAAAACTTCTGATCTCTTGCACAACAGTGAGTGATCTCATTATGGAGGTGCCATTGAGGACAAAGGGCAACTTTGCCTCCAGGTGATCTGCACCTCCTGAATGCAGAACTGATAGCTTGCCAATGGCGGGCCGCTTTGATTTTCTCAGTCCAACAGCACTCCCTTAAACCTACTTTAGGGAAATTAGCCTAACAACCTGGATGCATATTTGGTTAGCCCTATTTTTGTTTTCAGTTGCTTTTGTGTTTCCGACCAGATACAAGGAAGTCCTTGGAGACTGCAGGATATATAAAGCGAGAGAATAGCCATTCCCTCCATCCAGCAAATCTAGAGTCTAATAGAACTAGCAATACGTTCACCAAGCAGTACTTAATATTTTATCTCAGACCTCCATGTATATGGCTTCATTTGATCTTCACAATAATTGAGGTCAGGATGGGTATTACTGTATTACTATACCCATTTTATAGTCGCAAGTACCAAGGTTTGGGGAGTTTATGTAACTTGTCTGTGATTATGTGGCTGGTTAAGTGGTAGAGGCATTGAATCTTCTGACTCCTGCTCCAGAGTTTTTCCCTGATCACATCCTACTTCTCTGATCTCTTTATTTATATAATCTGATTATGTGATTCTAAGCAATTGGTTGCTGTTCCCTTAAAAATTCAGAAAATTTATGTAATCATAACTCAGCTAACTCACCACCTTTTTACCTCCCCACTCCTGTTAACAAATGCTACTCTACTACTTACTCTATCCTAGCCAAAGCTCAGGAAAACTGTATTGGAAAAAGAGGTAGAAAGGATGAAGAGTAACAAGAATTAGATTGAGGGGATTCTTAATTTTTGTCTCCTTTAAAGAACATTTTAACTGCTGCCCTAAGATGTCAGTTCTGAGTTGAACCCAGAGTTGTTTTTCAAAGAGGAAGCCTGTCACTCTTGGGGCTACCTCGCTGATCCTCACCTGGGCTAGTCTACTAGAACTTTCTTTGGTCCATCTCAGATTATTTATCACCTACATTTCTCATACACAGTCTTAATCCCCGGTTTGTGTATTTGTGTGTTTTTTTGACTGTGATTTATATTTTGGGTAGTTTACTATTCCTTAGAAGCTCCCCCAGAATGTAAGTAGGAGAGCCAAGATATGGACACGGAAGGTATCAGCTCTGCTGTGTTTGTGAGCAGCTCTGCTCTGGTGTGGGCGGGGTAAGGAGTCACGGTGGAGGCTGAGGTCTGTGGGTCACCAAAGCAGTTTCTTTCATCTTTCTCTGCCGTCCTCTGGCTCCTCTAAGCCACCAGGAGATGAGAGGGCCCAAGTTCTATTTGTGTCCCTCTGGTAGTTTGTTTGTAGACTGTAGGTCAAAAAGTAATAATATGTATAAAATCCAGACTGGACGATTGCTTATTTCATGCAGAGAGTAAGCCTTAAAGGAAATCAGCTGACTTCCTGACTTGCTGAATGAAGTGTGAGTTTTAGTTTCTATCCTGTTAGGAAATGACATGTGAATAGAATACTTGGATAAGCAGGCTTTGATTTTTGTCAATGGCTGGAAACTTTTAAAAAAAGAGAAAAGTCTGTTTATTTTACCATATCAAGATTCATTTCTGTGAAACAAAGCAGAAATAAGAGTTTCTGAATCCTTTGGTGGTCTCCATCCCAAAATTCCATTTCTTCTCTCCTGCCCGAGGAGTTATTGGGTTGCCTCGGCAACATGACTCCTCCCCCACAACCCTGTAAGATTAACTGGATACAGATTTAGCAGCAAGTAAGGCCAAGATCAAAATCCAAATTTAGGGCCCTGATCACATAAAGTGGGAGGCCTGAGGCCAAGGACAGCCCCTCTCCCCTCTGCAGGCTTGCACATTGAAATGTTGGGTGTTTTGCCCTGATGGCTTGGTTGCCACTGCTCAGAGACCCCGTCAGCTGTCGAGAGCTTGCTTGCCACTCTGCAGATGGCTTGCACCCTGGAAGGTAGTTTGGATGACTGTATGGATGAAGAATATTTAGTGCAGCAGTGTAACCCTGTATCGAATGAAACTGCTGGTGCTCTGCAAGTTAAGCATGCAACTATTTGCGCAAGGAACCACCACAGAGAAGGGCTTTGAGTAGATGCTGCAAACATAAAGCTACTCAGTCCCCAAGAATACTGTCAGGGGTGGGAGGTGTCTTAGGGACCCTGAAGATGGTGCTAGTCATAACAATTGCTCACATTGACTAGGCACTTACTACATGCTAAGTACTTTGTAACACATTTAATTCTCATAACAACCTTTTGAGCTGGATGGTGTTATTTTAAAGACAAGGAAACTGAGGCAGGGAGTTCATGAACTTACTCAGTTATGTGGTTTGTAAATGACAGACTGGGATTTGAACCTTTGTAGTGTGAACTTGAATCCGGGGTCTTAATTCTTGTAATACTGCCTCCAAAGGATCTTTACTTATCCTGAGGGCTCATAGGTAGAGTGTTCAAGGAAACTTAACTGGATTTTTTTAAAACACGGATATCATTATAGATTGAATTGTGTCCCTTCAAAAATGTTGAAGTCCTCACTGCCCCCCGCCTAGTGGTTGTGAATGTGACCTTATTTAGAAATAGGGTCTTTGCAGATGTAATGGAACTTAGATGAGGTCATTAGGTGGGCCCTAATCCAGTGACTGGTATTCTACAAGAGGAAAATACACAGTGAAGACAAACACACGGGGAGCATGATGTGATCATGGAGGCAGAAGCTGGAGGGATGCAGCTGCAAGCCAAGGGACACCAAACAAGGACTGACGGCCACCACCAGAAGCTGGGAAGAAGCAAGAAAGGACTCTACCGGAGCCTCAGAGGGAGCTGAGGAGCTGGTAAGGGAGCAAGGGAGCAAGGAGCTGGCACCTTGATTTTGAACTTCAAGCCTCCAGAAAACAGGGAGAGAATAAATATCAGCCATTTAAGCTACTCAGTTTGTTACAGCCGTCCTGGGAAGCTAATACAACTATGTGCTTGTTATACCAAATTTGATCAGGACAGAGACACAGAGTGACACATGAATATTCCTATTCCACTTTATCTCCCCCTTCCCATCATACTGGTAATTGCTAAGGACAGTTTGTCTCCTTTATGCATAGGTATTTATATTAGTTTTTATATAATGGGCCAGTACTGTATGCATTTTGCTGTAACTTTTTTTTTTTTTAAGAATTTATTTCTTCATTCCAGAGAAGGAGGGAGAGAGAGAGCAGGGCAGGAGCAGAGGGAGAGAATCTCAAGTAGACTCTACACTGAGCATGGATCCCAATGCAGGGCTCAATCTCAGGACCCCAAGATCATGACCTGAGCCGAAACCAAGAGCTGGACATTCAGACACCCCTAGCCTCTATCTATATTTTTCAGTTTACTTGTGTATCTTGGAGATCTCTAAGTCTTGAGCTTATGTAATTATAAAATACATATAGCATAAAATTTACCGACTTAGCCACTTTTAAGTGTACAGCTCATTGGTATTGACTACATTCCCTATTTATGCAATCACCACCCTTACCCATCAGCAGAACTCTTTCCATCTTGTAAAACTGAAACCCCATGTCCATTAAACAGAAATTCCCCATTCTTCTCTTCCCCTAGCCATGGGCACTATCCTTCTACTATCTGCCTCTAGTACTGTGACTACTCTGGATACCTTCTAGAAGTGGGATCATATGGTATTTGTCTTTTTGTGACAGATTTATTTCACTTAACATATCCTTCAGGTTCAGCCATGTTGTAGCATGTATCAGAATGTTCTTCCTTTTTGAGGCTGAATAATATTCCACCATATGTCTATTCCACGTTTGTTTATCCATTCATTTGCTGAGGGTTGCTTGGGTGGCTTCTACCTTTTGGCTATTTAAATAATGCTGCTCTAAACATGGGTATACACGTATCTCTTTGAGATCTTCCTTTCAGCTCTTTTGGATATATACCCAGAAGTGGAATTGCTAGATCATATGGTAATCCTATTTTTAATTTTTTGAGAACTTGCCATACTGTTCTCCACAGCAGCTGCACCAATTTTGCATTCCCACCAGCATTCTACAAGGGTTCCAATATCTCTACATCTTTGCCAACACTTGCTATTTTTTTATAGTAGCCATCTTAATGGTTATGAGGTGATATCTCATTGTGGTTTTGATTTGCATTTCCCTAATGACTAGCAATGTTGAGCCTCTTTTCATGTGCTTATTATTAGCTACTTGTATGTCTTCTTTGGAGAAATGTCTATTCAGGTCCTTTGTCCATTTTTACAATTCTAGAATTCAAGAGAATGATCAAGGGTTGTTTTTTTTTGTTGTTGTTGTTGAATTGTAACAGTTCTTTATATATTTTGAGATGTCAATCCTGTATAAGGTATTCTCAGATATTCTCTTGCCACTAGCTGAGAATACATTCATGCATTCTCACGGAGAGGGGGTTATGGATGGGGAAACACTGCATTCCCACTTCAGGCTTCTAATGATAGGTAGTACCAAATAAGAACTATTTCACTCTGGCAACTTTCCTAACAGAGGAAGCAGCATATATTAGCCAGGATTCTTATGAGGAATTGGTTCACATGACATGGAGGTTGACAAGCTCCAAGATCTGCAGGGTGAGTCAACAAACTTGAGACCCAGGGAAGCCAGTGATTTAGTTCCAGTCTGAGTCCAAAGGCCTGAGAACCAAAAGAGCCCATGTTTCAGTTTGAGTACAAAGGCAGGAAAAAGCTGATGTTCCAATTTGAAGCAGTCAGAGAGGAGGAATTCCTTTGTCAGGAGAGAGTCAGCCTTTTGTCCTTGTTAGGCCTTCAACTGATTGGATGAGGCTCACTCACTTTGGGGAGGGCAATCTGTTCTATTGAGTCTACCAATTTAAATGTTAATCACATCCAGAAACATCCTCACCAACACATCCAGAATAATGTTGGACCAAATATATGGGTACCCGCATGGTCCAGTCAAGTTAGCTATCACATGGCACTAATAAATGATTCTGTCCTCCTCTGTCTTGCTAATTAGTTTGGAAATGAAGAACATTCTCAGGATCATCATTTTTTGGTAGGTGGTGTGGTTTGGGTCTGTTAATGAGCTCATTCCTTTGTATTTGAAGATAAGACCAGACAAGACATCTCTTTTGGGCTCATGGAGGTTGTTTCTAGGGCATTATACAGCTTCAAAGAGGGAGTTCTCCCTTGACTGACTGAATGAATAGTAATTTTTATAACCCAAAATTGCGTACCAAAAACAGTGGCTGAAGCTTTGTAGATTCCTGTATAGCTTTACTAAATCATTCCTGGTTTTTAAGCCTTGAATTATTTTCTTTTTCTTTCATAACCTTACCACTTTTTGCTCATTATCAGCATGTTCTGGCCCTATCTGAGCCCAAGTAAAGTCCATGGGAATTAGGACTTATTATTGTCAATATCACTTCTTTAGAATCTGTACTTTCAGGTGTTATAATAGTATGTATTCTTTGAACCAAAATCTTAATTTTTCATACTAAAAATTACTGTTGATCTGAAGCATTAAAAACTTTTGTGCATTTTTCGTAAAGGGGTTCTTGCTATTTTAACTCTGATTATCTAAGCCCTAGACTCTTGGGCACTAATTTTCATTTATTCATTTGTTCATTCATTCATTCATTCATTCATTCATAGCTAATAAGCATGAGGTACTATGCTAAATGTTGGGGTTGTGGTACTGAACTGTACACACACAGCCCTTGTGCACATGGAGCTTACTTTCTTTTTTAAGATTTTATTTATTTATTCATGAGAGACACAGATAGAGAGAGAGAGAGAGGCAGAGACACAGGCAGGGGGAAATGGCTCCATGCAGGAAGCCCAATGTGGGACTCGATCCCAGGTCTCCAGGACCATGCCCTGGGCCGAGGGCAGGCACCAAACCACTGATCCACCCAGGGATCCCCCTGTAGTTTACATTCTAATGGGGTCTAGTAAGCTTATTTATATACTTAGTACAGTTACTTATATTCACCCCTCCAGAAAGAAAAAACAAATAATTTCAGATAATGACTCTAGTGAAGTCATAAGATAAACATACATTAACAAACAAACCATTTATTAGTAGATATATAAAGAAAATACAACAGATGCCATGATAAAGAATGACTCGGGTGTGCTCTTTTGTTCTTTTGGAAAAAATCTCAGCAATCTGTTTTTAATTGTTTAGTTCTTTGAATAAGCAATGGGTATGTATGTCTCTGCATACACATCAAAATCAAAAGGCACAAAAAAAAAAGGAGTGAAATGTCAGTTTTCTTCCACCCCTGCCCCTAGGCATGTAGTTTCTCTTTTTAGAGTAGCCACTGTTTTATTACATATTTTTCTACTGTTTTCACACGTCTTTGTGCAGATGTATGCAAACGTATATATTTGCTGTCTTTAAACAGAGGAGAAACTTGGAGAGGTTAAAACACTGTCCTATGCTTTTTTCACTTAATCACATGTCGTAAAGATCAGTCCACATCAGTATGCTTTATTCCTTTTAAAGGCTGCATAGTATTTCATGATGACAGTGTTTACTGGGAAGCATTGTAATATAAAGACTAGGAACCTGGGGTCTGAACACCCTCTTTACCACTTTTTAGCTATGCATGTTGGGTCAGTTACTTAAACTTTCCTTAGCTTTCTCCTCACAAAGAGGGCTTATGATACTCCTTAGCTCATAAGGTTGTTAGGTACTAAATACCTTTATTCTTATCTGCTATTATATATAATAATTTATCTAAGGAGTTGTGTGTGATGGACACTTTGGGTGTTGCCAGCATTTTGTTATTAGAGGCAACACAGCCATAAATAATCCTGTAATATATATCATTTCACACATGTACAAGTTTATATTTAGAATGAATTCTTAGAAGTAGAATTGCTGGGTCAAATGGCTAGGTATGTGCGTTTAGGTTTTGATGGATATTGCCAACTGGCTGACCAAAGAATCCTAACTACGGTGTATAAGGGTGGGTGGGTAGGTGGGGTGGAGGTAGGGGTTACTCTATATGTTGGGTGGTCAAGGAAGGTCACTCTGTGGATGTGACATTGAGGATAAAGCCCAGATGATGAGCCTTCACAGCCATATAAGATCTGAGGTCACAATAGCTGGGACTAAGCTACAGGGCAGAAGTAGTAGCCTTGGTGTGTTCAAGGACTGGAAAGCAGACTGCTGTGGCTAGAGGCTGGTGGATGAGGAGGAGGGTGCCTGGCTGTGAGTTGGACAGGAAGGCAGAGTTCATATTGACTGACTTCAGAGTGTATAATAAGTGGATTGGATGCTATTGGAGGGTCTAGAGGTTGATTTTATAAAATCACTATGGTTGTGAGGTGGAGAGTAGATGGTTGGGAGCGAGGGGAAGAAGGCAGGGAGATTAGTTAGGACTATTGCCGTGACTCGTGAGGAAGAGCATGGAGCTCAGGCACCTGGGGTGGTGGTAGAGGTGGATGAAGTAGAGTCTGCAGGCTTTGCTGATGGATTGGTTACAAAGGACTGAGGGGTGGGAGCAGAGGTGCAGGGAGGAGAAAGATAAGTAGAGAGAGAATGCAAGGATGATGGTGCCCTCTTGGCTGTGTCACTCACTAGAGGTATGACCCTGGACAATAACCTCACCTCTCTGTGCTTCACTGTCCTTTATAAAATGAGAATAATCTCACCATATAGCGGTTATAAATTACTCATTATGTGTGTGTAAAGTGCTTTTAGTTTAGGACATATTGAATTTGACTTGTTTATTATAGTGCCAAGTCCAGTGTTAAATAAGCAATTGGATATACAAGTCTAGAATTCAAGAGAGTAGTAAAGGGTAGGAATATAGACTTGGGAGTTGTTTGCTCTACAGACCATCTACATGGCATGAAACTGCATGAGATCACCAAGGGAGTGAGGGTAGATAGAGGAGAGACAAGGACTAACAACTGAGTCATTTTAGCATTAAAAGGTGGGGAGAAGCATGGGAACTAGCCGAGGAGGATGAACAGGAACTGTCAGTGAGGTTGTATTCAGTTGGTTCTAAAAATGGCCTTTTAGGATCCCCCGCAGATGAAATTTCTTTCCCTTTTGTTTCATGTGCCACTCAGGATCTCTTGAATTCTTGAAATTTTTATTAAGAATTCTTCATACACCAACAAACAATGCCCAGACTCCATAGCCTCTTTGCTACCACGTTGCTCTTATATATAAGGAAGGGCTCAGACATCAAAACAGGTCAGTTATTGCACCCAGTCTCAACGTTGGTAATTTATGCCAAATGGTCACCATCCATACATCCTTTCTTCCTGGAAACGATATAAATCCCTGAGGCTATTTTTTGCTACAAGGAGATTATGGCTCAACATATGGAGTCTTCACTCTCCAGGAGCAGAAGTTTCTTCTTTGCTCAAGCAAGCCATTTGGTGAATGCCACAGGCTTAGGGCAACTGTGAATCCTCGTGATTCATGGGTGACTGTACCAGGGAGCTCCAGCACAGAGCAGCTGGTCTTAGGAGCATACTAACCTGATGTTTCCCATAATGTTGTACATGGAATTTGCCCCATTTGTCATGCTGAGTTGGCTGTCTTAATCCTATACAAATCTATATACACATTAATATTTTATCTCGAACCAAGGCAATAGGATTCTAGAATATTGGCATCCTTAGGGTGAATATTTAGTGATTGATATTATAAACTTTTAACTTTATAGATATCCTCTGTCTTAATGAGAATAAATGTGGAAAAAAAGACAAGTTATAATAAGTCACCAAAGAGGCTGTTAAATTCCTTGATTTAAAATCCATATTCATCTGTAAGTCCTTGGTTTATAAGAAGATTCATCTGTAAGCAAAATGGTTTCTCTTACTATTCTTTGAGCAACAAGAGAGTTCTTGTTTTTTGTTTTTGAGGAGATTAAGCCAGTCACCTATTGCATTGTTTCAGGATAGATTATACTCTGAGTTATAATAGAATCTCAAAATTAATTTCTGTTATCATGGAAACTATTCATAATAATTTCTAGCCAGACTAGAAATTGAAAGTTTGGTTCTGTTATCTGGGTCCAGTGTCTACTCCTGTTCTAGGAGAGTGGACATGTGGCCAGTTCTATTTTAAATGCTGTTGTTGAAGAAACATTCCCTCCTAAATTAAACAAGGTTGACTTTGCCTTAATGGCCTTTATTATTTTTCTAAACTCTGACTAAGTTTAGGTTTATTAACCATAGAGCTCAGAATCCCATTTGTCTCTCTAGATGCCAGAGTAAGGTTGGCATGTCAGAAGGAGAGCATACTGCTTAACAGATCTGTGGGCCAGCAAAATACTTTAATCTCTCTAAACTTCTGTTTCTTCACCTCTATTATGGGGGAAATAACCTGCATCAAAGAGTTATTGTGAGACATAAATAAAATAACCATATGTAATGGTCTTTGCACCATGCTGGATGCTTGGGAACATGGAGCCGTGGTGGCTGCTCTTTACACTGTTGTCACTATGATCTCCAGCCTGCCTTGCAGTCTTGAAGATGTAAGAAAACGAATGGGGTGGTTGAGCCTCTGTGAAATATCTTTGTATCTTCGCTTCTCAAGTGTGTGTTGCACCCTTACCTAAAACATCTTGCCTTCATCTCACCCTACCTTCTGCCCTACCTGAGGCATCAGGGTTAGGGATGAGGAGATGTAGCCAGCTTTGCCAGTGGGACCACTCCTCCCAGCTGCCACCAGCTGTGCCACAGGAAGCAGTGGCAGCCAATGTGGCCTCATAGGGTGGGGTTGGTGGTTCCCTTCCTCTCCTTTTGGAGGACTCCTCATATTCAGATTCTCTCAGCATTTCTATGTAGATTTGCTTCCCTGTGTTGGAGGTTGGAGGTTATTTCTCCTTCACTTTGGGATTACAAACAAGTCCGTTTATAATCACATTGCTCCCATTTCCTTGGGATGCCAGTGGTGCCTCTTACTTGTCTACCTTGATTGGATGTTTTAAGTGTCAAATCAGTGTTGATTCACACACACACACACCTACTTGCTACTGGGTTCTAGTTCTAACACATCTGGGTCACTGATGAGGTTATAAAGAGGTTTCCATTCTGCTGTTGACAAACTACTCCCTTTAAAAATACCAAATCTGAAGCGCCTGGGTGACTCGGTTAAGCGTTTGCCTTTGGCTCAGGTCATGATCCTGGGGTCCTCGGATCAAGCCTCTGTGTAGGGCTCTCTGTTCGGCCGGGAGTCTGCTTCTTCCTCTCCCTCTGCTGCTCCCCCGCTCATGCTCTCTCTCTTTCAAATAAATAATCTTAAAAAAAAATAAAAATACCGAATCCTTGCAATTCTGTTTATTTTTAACAGAATATGTTTGGCTAAAAAAGTCAGCATGCATTGGCTAAATAAAGCAAAATATTTATGTTTGATAAAAAATAACCTGCATATTTCATTTTTTGTGTGCCTTTGAATCATCATATGCAAAACCAGTTACCCCAAGCAAGTCAAGAAAGAGAGTGACTTGTGTTGGTCTTCCCCCAATCAAACAAAACAAAATGTATGACTACTGTCTTTCCTCTTTACTCAGGAATGTTCTCTTTCCCTCTCTCTTGCCCCCCTCCCCCCACATCTCCGTGTCTCCATCTCTCTCTCTCATCATTAGTACCTGGCAGTTTTTGTAGCATGGTTTTTCATGTTTTACTCTGGTTTTGTAAATTTTTTTCATTGCCATAAAGATCTCTGAAATCTCTTATCTGTGTTAGGGATGTAAGAAGTCCCAAAGGACACAGATTCCATTATTTGCTGACTTAGAGAAAGAAAAATATGGAATGGCAAAGACAGTGTCAAGATGTATATATCTCATCTTGGTTGATGGTCTCTTAAGACAAGCCTGTTTGGGGACTCACCATTGAGGAAACCTGTTTCCAGTGGAAGGGACCCCTTTTCTGAATTGATTCTGTTCTGGGTGGTCGTTTAATTATGAAGAAGTTGGCAGTTTTGTTTGCAGACTTTCTGGTTTTCATTAGCAGTCTGGTGGTGACAGAGCTTTAGCGGTTTCCTCCTGTCATTGCTCACAGGAATGGCGCTGCATACTCAGGGTGGCATGAGGCTTTTGGGGTGGCAGCGGCTTCACCCCAGCCCTTAACTGTCACAACAGCGGGTCGTGCCTCTGAGAGCGAGAACATTGCCGATTTATGTGCCTGGTGCACTGGACAGGCTGTGGGGGAAATGGCATGGCATGATCTCTGTTGATTTCCCAACAATTACATTCTCGTTGCTTCCTACTGGCCTTCACCTTACACATGGACTACATTTTTGTCTTCCATTATGAAGAATGTCCTTTTGGGCTTTCCTGCTAGGATTCTTGCCAGTTTCTTCTCAGCGACTATAACCTCATCCCAGTCCTGATCTTGAGCTTCTCCTCTCTTTGCTTCACCCTTTCAGTCCTGCTGAGTAAAAGCTTGGCTTTTGGTTCCTAAATTTTTTTAAAAAGATTTATTTATTTATTTTAGAGAGAGCAAACATAGGCAGGAGGGACAGATGGAGAAGGAGAGAGAATCTCAAGCAGAGTCTGCGCTCAGCCTAGAGTTTGGATGCAGAGCTCGATCCCATGACCATGAATGAGATCATGACCTGAGCCGAAACCAAGAGTGGGAAGCGTAACTGACTGAGCCACCCAGGCGCCCGTCACTTCCTGATGTTTTTATCCTCTCTCTCAGCAGTCTACTGAAAAGAAAAGTATGTTCTCCGAGAGAATTGCACTTAATCATGAATTAAGCTCTCTGGGCCTTAGTTCATTATCTCATCTGTAAAATTGGGATAGTAGTATTGCTTACCTTGTCATTGGGTTATTGTCAGGTTGAACAAAGATAAAACATATAAAGTACTCAGAATAGTGCCAGGTATATGGTCATCTGCTGAGCCAAAGACATTATCATCTCCTTCATCGCCACCATTTGTAGGAATACACTAAGTTTATAAGCAGGGAGCACTTGTAATTTTGATATTATGATTACGTATTAGACCTCATAAATCACAGTCCATGTCTCCCATGGAATGCATTTCATGTGGTACCATTGTTATCTTCTCTGTTCTCTTCTGGATGTTCAAGGAATAGTCTTATTCCTTCTTTTCTGCACTGGTTCACTACACTCGTTCATTTATCTACATTACTCTATACAAAGCAGTATCATAAATGTCACTGCATTTAACCTATATAACAGCACTATGAGATGAGGACATCATGTTCCCCATTGTACATGTGATAACATTTCAGATCAGAGAGCGTTACATGCTTTGCTTAAGATAACCAGCCAACAGGAGGCAGACCCAAGCCTCACACCCCCTTCTGACTCCAAGTCCACTGTAGTTTCTATGTGGATCCACTTTATGTGTATGTGTGTATAGAGGAGTGATGATATTTAATTTTCTATCTGGGCTTTTATCAAGAAGTCATTAAATTCTAAGTTCTTGGAAGGTAGATATCAGTTCTAAGTCTCCCCCTATATCTATATCATCTTCTCCCAATACTATGGCTTTATCTTATTTACTAGTTGTCTTTCCTGACATCTCACTGAGGGCAGAGGACGAAGGTTGTGATAATATGAATGAAGTTTTGCCTAGGCTGGGAAAGTAGTGCTATGGGAGTACGACATAAGGGGACTCCAGTCAGTGAGGAGGGCACCAGGTACACCTGGGGCATTGGAAGTGGGTAGAAGTAACACAAAAACACGCGCTGGTGTTGCAAACCTGACATGAATTGCTATCCTCAAATTAGTCTGGCATTGACTACGAGTAGAAGAATCCTTTTTTGAATCCATCTGGCCCTGACTCTGGCCCCAAATCCGGGCAAATCTTTGCTCATTCAGCAGACATTCACTCAATACTAGCTATGTGTCTGGTGCTGTGTTAGTCACTGAAATAACAGGGATAAAAGATTCTGATGAATGGATGATCCAACTTCCTGGTTCCTGGATGGGATGTAGGGGAGGAGGGAGGGAAGGGTCAGAGAATCAAATGAAGAGAAAAGCATTCTGAATCAAGGGGAATCAAGTCTACTCTAACCAAATCCATAAATCTTGCATTTCTGAACAGAAACTTAGGAACATGGCATCCTAACTCTATGAGCATTAATAAATATAAGGAGATGCATCACACAGTGTCACTGGCCCACCAGAGCCTCTGATGGAGGGAGAGCCCAGCAGTGAGCCCAACAAACAGGCAGAAAGTCCTGGACTATACAGGAAAATAACTCACTTTCCTCGAAGTTCTCAGTGTGATTTACTGATTCAACCACATCTCTAGTTCCTCTGATATCTGTATAGGAAAGCACATATTCAGTAAGAATAAAGCACTGGATCAGCAAGGAACTTGGTAAAAATCATTACGCCAATAGACAAGAGCAGAGAAATTAGAACCCTGCTCCAAGAATCCCATCCTTTAAGTAAAATGTGATACACGTAGAGCAAAATATTATTTAGCCATATAAAAGAAGGAAATACTGTCATATGCAACAATACAGATGGACCATGAGGGCATTAGGCTAAGTGAAATAAATCAGACAGAGGAAGATAAATAATGTCTGATCTCACCTATATGTGGAATCTAAAAACAAACAAACTACAACCAAACACATAGAAAAAGAGATCAGATTTGTGGTTACGAGAGGCAGGGAGTGAAAGGAGTAGGTGAAATGGGTGAAGGTGGCCAAAAGATAATAGATTTCTAGTTATAAGGTCAATAAATCTTTAACATAGACTTAAAGGGGATGAAATGTATGATGTGGAGACTTAGTTAACAATCCTAACAGAGTATGGATGCCTCGGTGACTCAGTGGTTGAACATCTGCCTTCAGCTCAGGTCGTCATCCCAGGGTCCTGGGATGGAGTCCCACATTGGGCTCCCCGCAGGGAGCTTACTTCTCCCTCTGCCTATGTCTCTGCCTCTCTCTCTGTGTGTCTCTCATGAATGAATAAACAAAATCTTTAAAAAACAACAACAATCCTAACAGAGTAGATCTTAAAAGTTCTCAGAACAAGAAATAAAATTTGTGACTATGTACATTGATGGACGTTAACTAAATTTACAGTCATGATCATTTCACAATATATCCAAGTATTAAATCATTATGCTGTATACCTAAAACTAATAAAATGTTGTACGTCTATTATGTCTGAATTAAAACAAAGAACTCTATCCCCTGCTCTACTCCCTTTCCTTCTGCTCCTCTTCAACAGATCTGAACTATAGGAAAGAGGAAAAAGGAATACACCAGTCTGAATTGTTTGCCCTAATTAGGATAGTCACTGAGTAAGCTCATTGTGGGTCGAACTCCATGCAAATGAATTGACTGTGAACCTCCTCAACCCAGTTCTTGGTCACAGCGAGTGCATGCCTCACATCCGTGATTGTTGGATTTCAAAAGCCCAAGCTCTTCTTTCTGAGTTTGTCACCAAACTAGAGGTTGGCAAATGCCTGCCTTTTTATGGATGCCCCAGCCTCAGAGCTAGGAAGTCCCTGGGCCCTGGGGTTTAAAGCAGGAGCTCTCAGTGGGTTGTAGTGCTTGTTTCCAGCAAGCATTTGTAAATATCCTTCAAATGCCTTGACAATGGATTTAGATAGCTTAATTTCCATTTAAGCCAGTAAGCAGGGACTGGTATGCTGTTTGAAGTTCTGTGGAGTTGTATAAGAAGCTGGAGAAATATGTGTGGCGAAGTATTCCAGGTATGTTTCAATTGTCAGTTACTGCTGCTTCTGTTGTGCCTTTAAAGAATGTTTTTGTTAAAAGAGGTCGCTTGGATTTGACTAGCTTCTTTGCTAAATAGTGGGAAACTACCTTCTCCAGATTTGAAAAGAAATTACTCACAGGTGTTTTTGTTTTTGTTTTTCCGCCTCATTTTTGGCTTAGAGAAGAGCAGCCTCTCTACCTATGGAAAGGAGAAAAGAGAGGTCTTTAGTGGATGGGCAGGCCGAGGGCTTCACACTGGGCTGGAAAGGTGGGCAGGCCCAGGAGGGACCTGTTAGAACAAGTTCTCCTTTTGGCAGCTAGCTGGAGAAACAGAGTCCTTTGGGTGATCAGGAGAGTTGACAATGAACCTTGACTCCCAGCCATGATTGAGGGTAAGCTAAACACAAAGTGTATCTTTTGTTTAGGAGACTTCACCATTCCACAGTGTTTTCACACATTCATTAAATCTGAGCTACTCAGCCATGACTGCTGGGGAGAATGGAGCCAGAAGGTGTGTCTTTTCTTAGGTTACTAACTTTGGGTAAATGCAAATCTTGCAGAGGTGAGCCCTTACCATCAAAGTCTGGGGCGGATGTTCATAATATTGACCAGAGACAGTGTGGAAGGTTCTAAATTGTGCCTAGTTTATTAATTAAATTTTAGTTGACTTTTTAAATTTAATTTATTTATTCATGAGAGACACAGAGAGAGGCAGAGACTCAGGCAGAGGGAGAAGCAGGCTCCATGCAGGGAGCCTGATGTGGGACTCTATCTTGGGTCTCTAGGATCACGCCCTGGGCCGAAGGCAGCACTAAACCGCTGAGCCACCTGAGCTGCCCATGATGTTGACTTTTATTAAGCATTTGCAATGTACCGGGCATTTGGCTATGAACTTGACATAAATTATGCCACTTAATCGTCAAAGTTCTTTAAGTAGCTAGCTACTCTTTTTAATTGCAACATTACTGAGAAAAAGAATGCATAAAGAGGTTACATGCAAATAGCATGTTATCTCAGTTATTTTTTTTTAAGATTTTATTTATTTATTCATGAGAGACAGAGAAAGGCAGAGACATAGGCAGAGGGAGAAGCAGGCTCCCTGTGGTGAGCCCCATACGAGTGGGAGGGCGGCACGACACCCCGGGCGGCCGACAACTCAATCCCAGGATCCCCACCTGAGAAAATGGCAGATACTCAACCACTGAGCCACTCAGGTGCCCCTAGCCTCTCAATAATTAAGTTAAGGAGTCACGTTCAGGCAGAAAACTGCTGAGATCCTGATCTTCAGGCCTCCCCACCCCCACCCCTCTGCTGCTGTGTAAGGTCCTCCCCTGGACCATCGGTAGGTGCAGGGTTCAATTACAGTGTCCAGCTTTAGTTCTAGTGGAGTCATGTCTGTGTAACACTGTAGTACTTTCATGATTATAACTTAAATCTTAGATTAATGCATGAGTGGTGTGTAGAACATGTGATGGACAATATGATAGAATTTAAAAAAAAAAGAGCATAAACCAAGAAGCCCAAGAGCTGAGGGTGAGCCTTGCCCTGGTATCATTAAGTTTGATGATGTGGGCAAACTTTAACCTCTCTGCGCCTCTGTTGCTTCATTTGCAGTGTGACTGAGTTGTACCAGATGAGAGCCTAGTGTCATCTGGTGACGTGTACCCCAATGTAGAAAAAGTTAATGGAAACTGCTTCCTAAAGCTATCAGGTAACGGTCAATGAGATGGATACCAACGGTTAATGGTCCAGTAGCATGGATTTATTACTTTCAAGTTCACTCATTTTATTTCTACCTAGTACAGTTTAAAAAAACTATACAAAATATGTAAAAAATAAGTTTGAATAGGGTTCAAGGATTTAAAGTCTTAAATCCTTAAAGAAAAAACTAAAGTCTTGTTTTTCTGTCCCCAACCCCACTGCCCAGACATTACTACTGCTTTCTCCTTTCAGAAGTTGGTTATTCCGGGCAGCCCCGGTGGCGCAGCGGTTTAGCGCCGCCTGCAGCCCGGGGCGTGATCCTGGAGACCCGGGATCGAGTCCCACATCGGGCTCCCTGCATGGAGCCTGCTTCTCCCTCTGCCTGTGTCTCTGCCTCTCTCTCTAGCTGTGTCTCTATGAATAAATAAATAAAATCTTAAAAAAAAAAAAAAAGAAGCTGGCTATTCCTATACAACTATGTAGTCTGTGATATAAATTTGTGAAAGAATCTGTTAGTTTCTTTAAATTACCATATTTGCAGAAACAATATATGACTATAGGCACCTTCTAAAAAAAATCTTCAAACAAAATGTTTTTAAAGAGGCACAATACTTTAGGGGCACCTGGGGGTGCAGTGGGATGAGCACTTGACTCTTGATTTTGGGTCAGGTCCTGTCCTGGGATCGAGCCCTGCCTCAGGCTAGGCACTTAGAATGGAATCTGCTTGAGATTCTCTTCCTTGCCTCTGCCTCTTCCCTCTGATCATGTGCTTGTGCATGCTCTCTCTTTCTCTCTCAAATAAATAAATAAACTCTTTAAAAGCATAAGACTTGGGATCCCAGGGTGGCGCAGTGGTTTGGCGCCTGCCTTTGGCCCAGGGCGCGATCCTGGAGACCCAGGATCGAATCCCACATCGGGCTCCCGGTGCATGGAGCCTGCTTCTCCCTCTGCCTGTGTCTCTGCGCCTCTCTCTCTCTCTCTCTCTGTGTGTGACTATCATAAATAAATAAGAATTAAAAAAAAAGCATAAGACTTTATATTAATGCATATTAAATTTTATTCCTTCCAGTGAAAAATGAATAAGGCAGTGAGCTGGAGAACACATTTGAATTGTGAAAATATAACTGTCAACATTATGGAGGCATCAAAGTATTAAAATAAGCTTCTGTTTTGTCTTAGATCCTTTTTAAAAATGACAACAAAAGTCATTGAAGGCGATTCTTGCTTAAAAGTACTTTCGTATGATGAAAATTTGAGGTCAAGCATATTTCTCCATTTCCCCTTCAAATGAGTTTAGACTGTTAAGAAGTGGTAGGTTCTCAAAAACCTCTGATGAGGGCATCTAGTGTCTTCCTTTCTGTTTGTTTTTCATATAGTTGGTGGGATTTTATTACATAATTATGTGACCCCCTTTGTTCCCCAAAGTACTTTAAAAATAAACAGGTGTTAGGGGAAATTAACCGCAGTACTCCATCCATTGTATTTTTCTTTTATGTCTCGTTGAAGGTCAGGAACTCTTCTACAAAACCATTTGATTTGGGGCCATATAATTTTGACTCCATTCTATGTGATAGACAAAATGTGTGGTGTTATGGAGGCTTGTTGGTGCCTTAGAGTCTTGGGAGGTCCTCCTTTCCTGGGCTCTGCTCAGCATTGCTAATGATTCCATTAATTTTCCCATCAGGGATCATACCTTATGGGAGGGAAGCTGAGTCCATATCATGTGTCCAAACAAATGAGAGCAGTTGAATCTATTTTTAATACTATCTGCCCAAGAAAAGGCCTAATGGCTTCTCTGCTAGAGCTGCCCCCAAGAGAGGGCGCAGGTGCAACCCAGGTGTGCTTCCCAGGCTCTGGCACTAGAAACACCTGGCTTCTTCAGACTTGCATGTCTGGGTCCCACCCTTGAGTTTTTCTGATGCATTATGTCCAGGGTGAGGCCCAAGAAATTGCAAGTTCCCAGGTGATGTTGTTGCTATTGATCTGAGGTGCAAGCTTTGAGAAACACACTGGCTTAGTACCTTCAGAAGCCACCATAGCAAGAGAAGAATGGATGACAGGTTTAGCAGAATTAATATATTGGCTTTGGCTATGGAGTATACATGGCCACCTTTGAATTTCAGCTACTGCAGGCAAGAAGATATTTCATGTTCAAAATGTGTGGAATATGTATATGTATTCATTTTAGTTGTTCACTGGCATGATGGACTTTGAAGCAGTCAATACAAAATGATGTTCACATGTGCTTTGAATTATAAGTCTTCTCTCTGTTGTTTTGTTTTTCAGATTTTTAAAGACTAGTATGATTAGTTATAGCCTGCCCATTTAACCACTTTCCACATTTCACTTTTAAAATGAAATCATCCTTCTTGCATTTAACTAATGGAAAGTTGTTCAATTTGCCAAGCAAGGTTCCACTGTTCCTGAAACAAATTTTCCGAAGAACTGGAAACTCTATGCAGCTTTTATACAAGAAGCAGAATAGAAATGCTCAAATTTATGTTACTTTGATGCATATTTTCCACCATTTGATATTTAAGTAATATCCATCACATTGTATCTGAAGACATTCACTTGACTCTGTAAGATGAATGGTTGCATTTGAGATTTCTTCTTCATCATGCTTTAACCCCCTCCAGGATTATTTAAATTTATTTTGGGTACAACTAGCTAAAATCATTGATCTCATCAGCTAACATTAATGAGTGATCATCACACATCAACTATTGCTATGAGATTTATGGGTCTGATCCCATGTAATTATTACAGCAACCCCACGAGGAAGAGAATTACCATGTTCTCTATTTTACAGATGCTTAAACTGAGAATGAAGGATTAAGTAATTTGAGATCCAAGTGGCTAGCAAGAGGCAGGACAGGAACTCAGAGCAGGGTGATTCCAAAGCATAGGTATTTTCCTACTATGCTATCACCCTTATTAAAACATACTTTTTGAAGAGCTTTCTATGCTTGGCATCATTAAATATTGGCTTTGCCCACAAGAGCATTCAGTCTAAAATAGTCAACCCTATTTAGCAGATAGTGAAGGCATAAGAGCTGATCAAGCACTGAAAAAAAATTGAATAGTAATATGCAGATATTTACACAGAAAAGAGGTTTTGTGAAAGGAAAGTCCTGCATGTATGCTGGGTGAAGGGTAATGTTGAAGCATGAAGTTTTGGTAAAAATACGTTGAAAGGACTCACTGGTTTTGGGATTCATTCTCACAGCAGAGTTTATTTTGGGAGTTGAGTAAATTTTCCAGAGGAGATAGGTTCCAGCACTGCCCAGTAGAACTTTCTATGATGATGGAAATGTACAGCAGGGTTCCCACCAGTCACATGTGCCAGTCGAGCACTTGAAATGTGGCCAGTGCAGCTGAGGAACTGAATTTTTAGTTGTATTAAATTATAGTGAATTGTAACGTAAAGAGCCATGTGTGACTGGTGACTGTCGGTATTGGATAGCATGAGAACAGTAGAAGGAAGTAGTTGGGAGTCAGGGATGGAAGCTGACATGTGTAGACTTGAACTTGGGTGTAAGAAGAAGCCCTTGTCAGCCTTCTGGAAGGACACTTGTATAGCAATATGAGGAAGCTAATGGACGAGGGGAGGCATAGGATTTTGGACATGAGATGACCAGGACAGATATAAGACTCTGAATAAAGGGAGTAAGAAGAAAGGGACAAAGTGAGGTGCCTGTGATAGGGGACATGGCTGAGTTTGGCACCTGACCGATTGTGGGTGGCAGTACAGTAGAGGTTGGCAGCTGCTTTAAGGTTTCCAGCCTGGTGATAGGAAAACAGCTTCTTTTTGCAGTGTCTAATTTGTGTTGGCATAGGAACGTCTAGCTTGAGATGCCTCCCTTATAGACAGAGCATGGATCTTGAGGCTATATCAGAGTAGCAGGTGTAGGGGGATAAATAGATTTAACATTTGCATAGAGATAATATGTAATCCATGCACACAGATAATATTCAGAGTTATGCGTTTTAAAAAACAGTAGGAAAGTCAGTATGAGTGGAGTTAGGGGAGCAAGACAAAGTGTGGTCAGAAATAATGTTGGAGAGATATCCTTGTAGGTTACAGGGCTACCAGGGACCATACAATCCTTATACTTTGGACTCTATTCTAAGTATGATGGGAGGCCTTTGGAAAGTTTGAGAAGGAGAATGAGTTTTATAGGACTTTGTAAATGACCACTCTGAATGGGTACAGAGAATAGACTTTATTCTTTTTTTTTTTTTTTTTGAAGATTTTATTTATTTATTTGATAGAGAGAGTCAGCACAAGCAGGGGGAGGGGCAGGCAAAGGGAGATGATGAAGCAAGTTTTCCACTGATCAGAGAGCCCAATGCAGGACTCAATCCCAGGACGCCAGGATCATGACCTGAGCCAAGGTAGACACTTAACTGACTGAGCCACCCAGGCGCCCCAGAGAACAGACTTTAGTAAAAGAGTAGGAGTGGAAGCCAGGAGCTCAGTTAGGTTACTATACGGTATTCCAGGTGAGGGATGCCGATGGCTTAAACTAGCATAGCCATAGTGGATATAGAGACAAGTGGTGGGATTCCAGAGATATGTTTTCTTTTTTTAATAATTTCTTTATTTACTCATGAGAGACACAGAGAGAGAGGCAGAGAGATAGGCAGAGGGAGAAGCAGGCTCCCTGCGAGGAGCCTGATGCAGGACTCAATCCCAGAACCCCGGGATCATGACCTGAGCCAAAGGCAGACAGACGCTCAACTACTGAGCCACCCAGGTGCTCCCCCCAGAGATATATTTTCAAAGTAGTAATCAGAATTTGTTGTTGGATGAGATGTGTAGTGTGTGTGTGTGTGTGTGTGTGTGTGACAGAGAGAGAGAGAGAGAAAGAGAGAGAGAGAGAGAGAGAAGAGTCTGGGACAATTCTCAGCTTTTGCCCTAAGCAGTTGAGTGATATCATTTGTTGTGATGGAGAACTCTGAATAAGTACCAGATTTAAAACCAAAATCAGGAATTCAATTTGGGACATAGTAAGCTAGAGATGCCTATTAGACACCCTGGTGGGGCTGTCAGGGAAGCAGTTGAACATGTGATCTTGGAGTTGTCTCATGATTTGATGAGTTATGATTTATTAAGGTCTTTGGAGGAAGGAAGGAGCCAGAAGAGAAAGAAGCTGAGTGACAGTATAAGAGTGGGACAGAGATTTTAGGAAATGGGAAGTTACAGGATCCTGTTTTAGAATGGAGGTGCTGACCCAGGGGAGGAGCATGCCATTCTGGTTATGGTGCTGTTGAAACAAAAAAGGTGTTTTTTGAAGAGCCTGGTGTAGTGCAGTGGCAATCACTGGGAGAACGCCCACACTGGGAGGCTTTGGTACTTTCTTAAAGAAGGGAGAAGGTAGGGAAAGCAAGAGTCAAAGATGGATTTAGGAGGGTTCCAACAGAGCACCTGGGTAGAAGTCAAGCTACAGCATGACTTTGTCATGGTGTAAGTCAGCTGTTGCCTGCTCCTTGTGCACGAAAGCATTTTTAGGCTATTTAATCAAAATTTTATGCCTCAGGGTTGAATAACAGAGTGGGAAGTGTTGACTTAAATTGTTTTTTCAAGCAAGCATAAATGTCAGAATTTAGGAGAATTGTATGCTGAAAAAAGAGTAGTTTATTTTAGAAGAGGGAACTTTTTTCTAGTTTTTCTCATTTGCCTATAAGTATTTGTCACACATAATCATCTTGCCTGCTTTTATAAATGTAGGATTTCCATTTACATGGAAATGTGTACTTCATATTTTTTCCCATTAAAATGGCCAAGTGCTGAAATATTCGGTATTCTAGTTTATTCTGGTCTCCAGTCTATTTAGGCTTTTAACCGTTAGAATGTTTGCTATTGAAAAAAAAAAAAAGCAGGATTTTCTATTATAGTTACTGACTTATAATGTACCAGTAGGGCAGTGGAAGGGGTAATTGAAAACTCTTACTTAGGGAATGATTATTGCTAAGAGAAATGTCCTATCGTTCCACTTACTACTTACCTCCTCCTTTGTAGTTCACTGCTTCTCACCTGACAAAGTTTACACAAAAGAAATGAATGCAAGTAAATTAAGTCAGTCAGATTCCCAACTTTTATCAGATCGAAGACCTGGAATAGAGGGTTTACATATTGTTTAGAGATAAATCTTTACATTGTGTACTGATTGACCAGTCCATCATGTTTCTGAACCTGTAGAAGTAATTAATAGTTGCTTGAACAGATTAAATTAGAATTCCTTCCATGAGTCCTGTTTGGAGGCAGGGATCCCCATGTTACTGGCTAGTGGTTGTTCCCTTCATGCATTTGTTGGCGCGGTCCCCTTGTCAGAGGTCTGGGGGCACTCATTGGCAATGACTCAGTCTTGTCCCCCTTTGTCTTGTTATAGTAGCTCCTATGACTGGATTACACTTATGTCTTGTGGGTTGGCAGTAGGGAAGAGGACTTCCTTCCGACACTCGTGCTCAAGCAGCTGTTTCTCTTTCTCCAAAAACACCAGTTTCCTCAGCCCCCAGCTGGTTCCTCCTGCTAGAAGCCAAAATCTGCCAAAGTGACTCTAGACCACGTTCACCCTGTGACAGTACAAGTGACTACAGTGCTTCATCCTCCCCCCAGGCTTTTCTGAACATAAGCTTTCATCTACTTTGTCAAGAGCTGATGTTGTCGTCTTATTTCCCTTCTCCTTTAAATAATCCATTTCTTTCCCCCCCGCACCGTACTCCTAGGATACGGGGCATGCCCCGTATCATATGCTTGCACTGAGCATTCTTTCAGTGTTTTTTACTTGCTTGACCTTTGAGTTCTTTTCTTTCATCCCTCTCAGGATCTCCAAACCGAGGTCATGGAAGGTCAGAGTTAAAGACGAGGTTGACTTGAGTGTGCTTCTACAGAAAACCGAGCTCCACACTTGGTGGATATGCGCAGAAATTTTGCCCAGTCTGCAGTGACCCTCGCCATGCATTTGCTTCACTATTTTTGTTTCATGGTCTAGAGGCCCTGATGGTAGGAAGGAACTATAAATAAGAACAGTGCTGAGAGTGAGAGGATGAGCTCAGATGATCCTTAACTTTTTGGCCTTTCTGTTGGTTTAGAATTCCTCAAGGCCTATTATAGTGACTTATTTCACTTCACTTGGAATACCAGGGGTTTGGAGCTCCTTAAGTCACTTAACAGAGAGGACTCATGGTTAGGGTGTCTGTACACTTGCTGCCTGTTGAAATACCTTTAGTTATGATGCTCAAAGTAAAGAGAGGGTGAAGTGGGCACTAACTTAATGATATTTTATGGACACACTTAGTTGCCCTTAGGGAGTTCAGCACTACGGGAGTCATAATGTAAAATTACTAAGTTCCCTACTTCTCTGTTGGACAAGTTCCGCTGTTACTTAACAGATCTTCATGGGAAATGAACTTGTGCTGTCTAAGGATGATTGAGTGCCTTGGCCCTAATGGTCAGTGTGTTGGAATTTAAATATATTGAAGAGTTAATTCTTTTAAAAAGCTAAAGCTAATTAATGGAGTGCCTGGGTGGCTCAGTCAGTTAATTGTGTGCCTTTGGCTCGGGTCATGATCCCAGGGACCTGAGATCAAGCCATGTGTCAGGCTCCCTGCTCGGTGGGGAATCTGCTTCTCCCTCTCCCTCTCCCCACCCTCCCCGCTTGTGCTCTTTCTCCTACTCTCTCTGTCTCAAATAAATAAATAAAATCTTAAAAAAAAATTCTTAGTAAATATATGCTACTCACAAAGAGATTTTGAAAACAGTCTCTTCTGAATACTGAAGATGATATGTGATCATGCAGGTATCTTATTCTGAGATTTCCACAATCTAAATATTGGTGCTATCTCCTTCAATAAGGAATGCTCTGGGGATACCTGGATGGCTCAGCGGTTTGGTGCCTGCCTTCGGCCCAGGGCGTAATCCTGGAGACCCAGGATCAGGTCCCGTGTCGGGCTCCGTGTATGGAACCTGCTTCTCTCTCTCTGCCTGTGTCTGTGTGTGTCTCTCTCTCTGTGTCTCTCATTAATAAATAAATAAAATCTTAAAAAAAAAAAAAAAGGAATGCTCTGTGTATGTCCCTATGTGTGTACATATATATTCTAAAGTGGTAATATATTCATCATAGAGTAATCCTGCTTCATCTCTATTTGACCCCTGAAGGCATCCCAAGTGTGGAAGGGCCATGGATAGCTCCTCATAAACAGAGTCCCAGGCCGAGGCTTTTATATAGACATCCAGGGACGTGCCAGTGCCACAGCAGCCCTTGCCTGCCCACTAGAGTCATCATAGCCACCATCCAGAACATTATTCCTTATAGCTAATTCATCTTGTGCCTCTTTGCGTCCCTTCCCCCTGTGAGGGTTTAGAAGATAAATTACACTCAAGAGCTAGAGTTCATCCATAAGGTCACACCACATCTCATAGAGAGAAAACCAGAAATTTGCACTTCCACCCTTTATCTTAATTCCTTGCCTTTGCTCAACCCTCTTAGGATCTCTCTGCACCTCGTGTGATGGTCTGGAATTCTTGTGTCAGTCGGCCAGAGAGAACTGTGGCACTTATACCTCCATCTGCATATTTCCTGGCCATATAGTAGAAATCATAAAAGAACTAAGTGGTCAGATCTCGAACCTTTCCATTTCTTTGCTTTATAAATGAATAACAGTGATCTAAAAGTGAAAGAATGTAGCTAACCAGTGTCATTGGGGATCTTCTAAAGTAGTACGGAAACTCTGCATTCTTCAGACCAACTTGTGGCACGCCAGTACATTCCTCTCCGATGAGGTGGAGGAGTAGTGGTGGCGGGGCTGGGATTTGTAGTGCTGGGGCGGGGAGCTGCTGTTTAAAAATACATTTAATTATATTCCTCTCTGCAGTAATATTGATACCATTTTTAGCCCATTACAAATACTGTGATTTTCATTTAAATCACGTCCATTATCTTATTGACCTAGTTTTTATTTTGTAATCAAAATGTTCTATTTCTGGATGCCTTAGCCCAGAATCTTTTTTTTTTTAATTTTTTTATTTTTATTTAAAGGTTATGGACCTTTTGTGGAGTTGAGGTTTTTTTTTTTTCCTTTCTGTTGTAGCTGCGTACAGATGGGGTGCCTCTGTGTTTGCTGTATTACGGAAAATGGTGCTATATTGCTCTCTGGAAGAGTGAGGCTTTTCTCTATTTAATTTGGCAGGATGCCATGGGACCTCACATCTGGTGACGTTTTTGGTGAGTGGATGGTGAAAGAGCCAGGAAATTCTATTTCTATTCAAAATGAGAGGCAGAGGTCTGGTTCTTCCTTCCCCTTCTTTCTCTGCTCTTCTTCACTATTTCTGTTTTTAGCTCTCTCTGCTCATAGGATCACACTTATTTTAGGTCCTGCCTTTTCTCTGATTCTTCCCCTCCTCTTTTCTTCCTGCTCTTTTCCTTACCTTCTCTTTCTTGCTCTCAGCAATGTAGGCCCACTTTGTTTCTCTTCTCTGGCTAGAAGCTCACTCTGGAGAGACCCCCCACCCCGGAGGTGCCCCTGGAAATGCTCCACGTTTCCTTTCCATATTATTTCTCGGTGTCTTTCTTGATACATGAAGGTACCTTGCTCTCTCCTCCAGACAGTGAGTAGAACCAGAGAAATGTTAGGAGTGAGAGTGACCAGACATCTTTTTGTGACTGAGGAAGGAGAAGGCCAGAGAATGATTTCTCCTAAGGTTCAAGGGCAAGTTAATGGCAGATCCAAGTCAAAGACCCCGTCTCCTGTTTGAGGGTTCTCTCTTATCCCCTTTAGCCAGAAAGCCATATAGATGTGGTGCGTGGTTCCTTTTAGCACTCATTTCTCTCCATCACCATCAGCCTTCTCAAGTATCTTCCTGTGTAAATGTATTTTAGGGGAACTGAGTTTTTAATGTGTCACTTTCTTGTGAAAAGAAGACACAAAAGGTGGAGTGCAGCCACAGGAGTCCCTCCCTGAGTTGTTAGGGATTTTCTCAGGAATGGTATTTTGCTCCAGGTCATTTCTGTTGATGGATTCATTCCTAAGAACCGGTAGATGACTATGACATATAATATTCGAGCTTGAACTCTTTCCTGCCTGCCTGGAGTCTCTCTGTTAATCAGGAAACCACATTTAAAGCTGTGTCCTGAACTCTGCCCAGCATGTCAGCTTGGCCAGGAAGGATAGGGAATTCCTACTGGTAGCAGCCACTGAGGACTAAGGGAGTAACTAGAGGTCAGATAGGAGCTTAGCAAGGAAGACATTGACAACATAGGGTACTTTTCAGCCACTGGGATTGTCTCTTTGTTTCTGAAATCCCCCTGTGGTTGAGGTTGGACAAAGTCCAGGCTCTCAGCCCCCTGGGCCGGTGACCCCACGTTTTGGAATTTAGTGATCTAACAATTTTTTTTTTTTCCAATTGAAGAGGCTTAACATAGGGTTGTTAGCGTTTATCTTGAGAAGTCAGGATGTTAGAAACAGCAAGAGCAAAATTGTCATATAATGTTACAATCTTTTCAAAAAAGAAAAGTTATTCTAACACATAGGAAGAATATAATCTCAGAATAAAGGACAGCCCTCTGTAGCTTCTGGAAAAACCCCTATTGTCCAGATTGGTCCTACTTAGCCACAGGCCAGCATAAATTTTGTCCCAGAAGCAGCGATGGTCTGTGATACATGGGAACCACAGCCTTCACTCTGGGGTTGGTAAGCCCCGGCCCCTCTCTCCAGGGAGAATACAGAAGAATGCACGAAGAACACAGCACAGAGAGCAGCCCGTCAGTGTCTGGCACATACATAGTTTGTGCTCAGTAAATGATGTTTGTTTTTATTCTTTCTTAGAGAAGCAAATTACACTAGATGACTATTTTACTTTGTTCTTCGAGGGACACTGCTCTTTTGGCTTGTTTTCATTGTAGACTAGGCTCTGATCTTCAGCGTTATAGATATTTCACGTGATTTCATCAGTTACCTTGTGGATGGTCAGGACAGACTTGCATTTTCTGAGTTCACAGGAGGCTAATCCATAAGTAAAAATGTAGTTCATTGTTTTGCATATAGAAGATTCGCTTTTTCAGGGACTACACCAATAGATTGGTCTGCCTGAATCCCATGTCCACAGTGGGGGAGGGGGAGGGCGGATGCTGTGGTGACCATCATGGTGTTCACTTTCCTTGGAAAATGTAGAATCAAAGCAATGGGAATTGATTCACTGAGTGTATTCCAGCAAGCGTATGACATAACCCATTTTATTTCACTGGCTCTGTTTTCTCTCTTTCCTTTGGATGTTCCTCTTCATTGAAAGACAGTAAAGTATAATGGTTAAAAGCAGAGGCTCTGGGGACACCTGGGTGGCTCAGCGGTTGAGTGTCTGCCTTCAGCTCAGGGCGTGATCCTGCAGTTCTGGAATCGAGAGCCACATCAGGCTCATTGCAGGGAGCCTGCTTCTCCCTCTGCCTATGTTTCTGCCTCTATCTCCGTGTTTCTCATGAATAAATAAATAAAATCTTAAAAAACAAAACAAAACAGTAAACAAGACTCTAATTTAAAAAAAAAAAAAAAACAAAAAACAAAAGGAGCAGAGACTCTGGAGTCAATGGCCAGGTGTGAGTCCAGGCATTGTCTACTAGGTGTGTGACATTAGGCAATTTATTTGACCTCTTTGTGCCTTTTCTTTTTAAGATTTATTTATTTGTTTGAGAGAGTACGTGCAAGTGCATGTGAACAGAGAGGAGCAAATGGAGAGGGAGAGAAAAAATCCTCAAGCAAACTCCCCGCTGAGCATGGGGCCTGACATGGGCTCGATCCCAGGACCCCAAGATTATGACTTGAGCTGAAATCAAGAGCCGGCCACCCAACTGATTGAGCCACCCAGGTGCCCCTGACCTCTTTGTGCTTTAATGTTATCTTCTGTAAAATGAGGATAATTATTATAGAATTTGCCACATAGGTTTGTTTTGATAAGGAAAGGAGTTGAGATATGTAAAGGGCTTAGAGTGCTTGGCATATAATATAAATGATCAACAAATATTTATTATTTATATTATTGAGGGTGCTAGTTTTGTGGTGGACATGGAAAAATGAATAAAAAATCATATGGACAGGATTATAGATTCTTAAGGGTTAGATTCTTATCCGTAACTTCCCTTCATATAGAATTCAGCTCTCCAATAATCTTTGGTTTCTGTTTTTACCCTTCATTGTTTCAGTAGATTTTCATATCACAGCACTCTCTCAAGACTCTTTTTCATTGATCGCATTTTGGGTTGTCTATTTTGTGTTGAGTTGGAAATTGTCAAAGGCTTTTCTTCCCAGGATGCTTGTTTGGAGAAGCTTCTGTTCTTGGTTGTGGTGGATCCTTTCCAGTGGGTCTTCTCTAGGTCACCCCTTCCTGGCTTTTCCCCCTGGAGAAGCAACTCCCCAACTCATGATGAATCAAGCACGAACTTCTCTGCTAAGAGACTAGGAGATGCTGAGCTACTTGCACAGATCTCCTCTAAAATAAGTAGCAAGGATTATAGTGAAGCTGATTCTGGGGGTAGCTTTTTATGTGCCTTCTCCCATTTTGCCAAGCCTACCGGTCAAGGGTTAGGGTTTTTTAACGTGATTTTTTTTTTTTTTTTTTTTTTTTTTTGCCATTTCTCCATTCCCTGAAGAAACTTAACATCTGTTTTCCAGTGGAAGTCAATGACAGATTGATGAGTATTTAGGGTGCCTTTTATAGGAATGCATGTGTGCCACATACTCTATATACACAACTAATACCTGTAGTACGACCAGTTTTCAGGTTCCTCTCTAAACTTACAGTGACACATATGGGCCATTAAAATATTTTTCTATAAAATAGTGCAGGTACATTGGCCTCTGAAACAGATTAGTCCACCCACCACCTATCTGTGGTATAATGAGAAACTGAAACTGATAATTAGCTACAATTTTGTTTAGGTAAGTCACCCTATCATGATGTTTTTGTAGAAAGACTTTTCCTCGCTGCGTCTTGCACTCCTGTCCGTGTAAATACAGCTTTCCTCCTTGACTCCTCTCTCACTTTCCAAAGCAGCTAGAATGAACTGTGTGATTGGGCTGCTGGTCTTGCTCGTTCACTGCCAGTCAAGGGTTCAGGGAGATGCCAGGTTTGGGGAGGGGAAGAGGAGAGAGGTCAGCTGGAAGCACTATTTCTAGCTTTGGAGTCAAGGTTTTTTTGCTGAGAGTGTTGCAACCTTGCTGTCAAAGTTGTGCTGGGTCCTCTGCTAAGGCATAGGCACTGTCTGTCCACTTTGGGGGTCCAGTTGCACCAGGAGGACAGTCAGCCTTGCAAAGTAAGTGACAATTTCAGGAAACTTTGTATGAGGATTGTTGAAATCAGCCAGTGCAGAGCCAGGCTCCTGGGGAACTAAGCATCCAAGTGTCATACAAGGTGCTGAGGTTGTCTCAAGCATAGTCCCAGATAGTGACTCAGCACAGGTAGTTTCCAAAGGAAATTTTCAGAGTCCAAAGTCAGCCAGCACTCTGACAGTTGGACTCTGTGACTATGTCTGTCTGTCTGTTTGTTTTCAGGTACTATATTCTATCTCATGACCACTAGCTTCCATCCACCCATCTTTCCCTAAAGCACCAAGTAGAACATCCCCAGGAAATATCCGCTGAAAAATGAGAACAGGGAGAGAGATTCGTCAGTTGATTTTTCGTGGTCCAGATAAAGGAAGGGCCATAAAAGAACCAAATGCCACCACCAAAAACTCCTCCGCACAAAAAAATTTGTTAATAGTCCTGATAAAAATGGATACCACCAGGGAGGATGGCAGATTTCTCAGGAACTGTGAGACTGAGTTCCTGACCATGATGCATCTCAAATGCCTCACAGGCCCATTGAGACACTGATCCCTCAACCTCAAGCAGCCCAGCACAGCCCAAAGTAGCTGGGTGACTCTAGTGTGCTGAACAAATGTGAGTATCCTCCACATTCCTGGTCATGTAAGGGACCCCAAAACAGCCATAGCAATGTGGAATTGCAATCCTAAATATCCCCTTTATAATACAAAGAACCAGAGATAAATTGGATGCTTAGTTCCCCAGTTTCATTTATTTCCTTGCCTGATTCCTCACTTATAACATCAGGCCCTCACAAGCAGCCTGTGAACGAGACAGCCATAATTAACAGGTGCATAAATGGGGCCTCAAAGAAGCCAAGTGACTTGCCCAGGGTCATCCTCTTCTAAGCCAGTCTGGCCCCAACTTTGTTCATTCTTTGCCTCCTGCGCAGAGTGTAAAACGTAGCCAGCCAGGGGGTGTACCTAATTCCTCAATCTGACTATTCTTCTAATGAGTGTAATCTTAGAAGATGTGAGAGTGGAAACCAAGAGTGAAAAGTAAGGACATTACAATGAAAAAAGGGTAGAGTGGCTTAGGGGGAATGCTAAGGGAATCAACCTCACTTGGAGGTCAACTGGATACCACTATGGAAATATCACAAATGGCCTGGATAGGTCATCACAAATGGCTAGATGAGGAAGAGACTTTTGGTGGGGCGTTGACTATAGGAGAGCCAGACAGCTACCCACCCAGAGTAGGATGTCAAACAAGCTTTTGGGAATGTCAGAATGTGTTGTTACACATTGGGACAGTTTAGGTGGCCGAGTGTCATCACTGGGGGTGTGGTTGGGGCTGGGAAGAGGAAGTAGAGAAGTGAGCCAGGCCTACTATAGAGTTCTTTGTTAGTCTCTCTCCCCTGGTCTCAGGGTCTTGGCCAGTCTAATTTGCCAGGATTCAATGATACCTAAACTCTTCTTTGGATGGTGCCATATTGTTTTCAAATCACCTTACCTCCTTTTATCCTTGTAGGAACATTGGATGTAGATATTATTTTTATTTTCTTCGTAATTAATGGAGGGAACTAAGAGGCCTCTGAGAAACTGGATAACTTGTTCTGGAAAGTGATAGACTGCGGACATATGCCCAGGCACTCATCACACTGGCATCCACTTCTCTCTCAGGACATTTACCCCAGCACAAGTTTTGCCACAAGTGTCTTCTATTTGCAAAGAACAGGAGAAAATTCCTTCTACTGCTGAGGAGTGTTCCTAGAGAGTTTGTGGGAGCAGGAGCCCAGGGGGGCTGTAATTCTCCAGGACAGCAGCAGCACTGCCCAGGAGGACAGCAGCTCAGCAAAGTGAGGGGACATCTTGATCTGCCAATGATGGAGAGAATATGCCATTCACCGCAATTCATTGTCCAGTTTGGCTAACTTAGACACTCAGTGTGCTCTGGATGGAATGACTGGATAAAACATAAATTTAGCAGGATTTAAAAAAAAAGGATTTTATTTATTTATTTGAGAAAGAGAGAGAAAGGCAGAGGGCAAGGTAGAAGCAGGCTCCAACTAAGCAGGGAGCCCGATGCAGGGCTCAATCCCAGGACCCCAGGATCATGACCTTAGCCAAAGGCTAAGGCTTACCTGACTGAGCCACCCGGGCACCCCAACTTAAGAGTTTTTTTTTTTAAAGTTTTTTTTTTAAAGTTAGAATCTCATGATGTCTTTTAACAGCACACCTTTTGAACCACATTTATACAGTGAGCCATTTTATAAAGTGAGATACATGCATAATTTTTCACCAGTGACTTTGAATGGCTCATATCAAACTTGAAATCCAAGCATACATGTCCAGTCCTTTTAGCTACAGAATTGTTTGCCTATTAAAATATGCATTTCTGCCCTTTCACGAAGATGGCACCGAAGGTGAAGAAGGAAGCTCCTGCCCCTCCCAAAGCCGAAGCCAAAGCAAAGGCTTTGAAAGCTAAGAAAGCGGGGCTGAAAGGTGTGTACAGTCACAAAAAAAAAGAAGATCCATACGTCACCTACATTCTGGCGACCCAAGACCCTGCATCTCTGAAGGCAGCCCAAATATCCTCGAAAGAGTACCCTCAGGAGAAACAAGCTTGATCACTATGCCATCATCAAGTTCCCCCTGACTACTGAGTCAGCCATGAAGAAAATAGAAGACAACAACACACTGGTGTTCATTGTGGATGTCAAGGCCAATAAGCACGAGATCAAACAGGCTATGAAGAAGCTCTATGACACTGATGTGGCCAAGATCAATACCTTGATCAGGCCTGATGGAGAGAAGAAAGGATATGTTCAACTGGCTCCTGAATATGATGCTTTGGATGTTGCCAACAAAACTGGGATCATCTAAACTGATGATCCCAGGCTATAAATCTAAATATAAATTTTTTCACCATAAAATAAATAAATAAAATATGCATTTCTGTGGGCAGACATTGAAAGCCCAAGTAAAGCCAACCAATAACACACTATTTATAATCTCTTCTTTGTCCTATGAAGGGTCTTTTCCCTCTTGGACTTGATCAGCAAGCCCTTATCTCCTGAATGGTGGGAACATGAAAAACCAAGAGGCACAACCAACTCTGAGTCAAACACCAGGATTCTAGACCCCAGGCTAATCACTTTTTTTTCTGAGCCTCAGTTTCTTCATCTGTCAAGGTTGTAATCACACAAGGGTAGCATTTAGAAGAAGTGCTTTATAGATAGTGAAGTGTGATTCTCTTCTGGTCTGTATGCATTTTTATACCCAGGACAAGGACCTACATTTACTTCTCTTATGAGACTAAACTAATATAGAATAAAAATTTTTCATAACTATACTTCAGATACATAAAATAGAGTCTAGAGATTTCTTTGTTGTCATTTTATTCCTGATGAGTTCAAAGCCTTGCCCCTGGTGTATCTATTCATATTTTAAGTCTATAATTGGCTAGTCAAGTGGTTAGGACAAAGCGCTGATTAGTAGTTAAAAGCGGACCACTGACGTAGAACCTTGGGGAATCTAGCCCAGAGTTTCCTATTCTGTGAAGATAGCTTCTACTCCAATCAAGGCCAGCATTTGGATTATCTATTCACTAACCTCAATCCTTAGTGAATCTATTAGTGTAGGTCATAGATTCATTCCTGGTGCATGCAAATTAGCATCATACTATTCCATGGCCACAGGTCATTCCCAAAGATTCTACCAACTGTTTTCACATGTCTGCTATTGGTTGGGGAAAAGTTGGTGGGAGAGTGTATGGTGCATGCAAAGCTGTCCCCACTAATGGAAAAATATATTTAGATGGTGTGAGACATCTTTGTTCTGTCTGAGGACAGACCTTACATTGGCAACTGGGTGCCCAATGCTATTCATCTTCTCAGAGAGCAGAATTACTGGGAGTGCAGGCTAGCTAACAAGAGTAAATGATTGAATGCAGTGCTTTATTCACTATCTGGGAAAAGTAGTAGGCATTGAGATCAGCAGCTGCCATTCTTACAAAGACAAGCCAAAAGCAAGGGATTGGGTGTTTGAGAAGGTCGTCAGGTAGAAGTGGCTCTCAGGCACAGCACCACTCAGGGGCTTTTGCCACAGCCACATGTGGTGGTTCTTGCCCTGAGGTTCTTTCAACATGCCAGGGACCAGTGCTTTCATCTCCAAGATGTAGATACAAAAATCAAGCATAGTGAAGTTAGGTGATTTCTTCAGCTCAAAAAGAGCATGGAAATTGAAATAACACCTGTAGATACTTTGCTCCATTTAGTTAGAGACTTGACGGGGTAAAGATGGAGGAGTGGAGATCCATTGTAGCTGAGATTGAAGCTTAGCTCTTTCTCGTGCTTCTCACAAAAGGGTGCATGGTTATTGAACGTGTGGATGGAGACCCCTACAAGATGGGACACTTATTGATGGCCTACGTCATCACCAGGCAAGGTCCTCAAAGTCACTCTTCAGCTACCTCCACGCTGACGTATGGAGCTGCTGACGGCCTTGTTGGTCTCCACACTCCACGCCACCCCTGAGAGATCTTGACACCAAAGGGGATGCCCTGGGAAGGGCTGCCAGAATTTCCTGTACTGCTGGGGCAGTAATCCAAAGGTCACAGACTCTCCAAATGGACCGCCTTTGTTGCTCAGTGGAGGGCCCAGGCCACAGGGGTCCGAGTTAATTGATCACACTGAGGAAACTACTCCATTGAAGTTGGATGTAGCAGGATGAAGAAGTGGCTGAACTGATAAAGAATGGGTTTAACTGAAGAACTCAGCTGCCCTTGAATCCTTTGTGGAAGTAGAACGTAAATAATCAATCATAAATAAATAAAATGCAGGAGCTAAAGAAAGGCCCTTTAAATACACCATCCCTCACAGCTGCAAGTGTTGCAAAGTAGCAACGAAGCAGAATTGGCCAGTATGGATGATTATGGGCTGGCACTCCTTGACACTGAGACTGGATCCAGCTTCAGATCCTTTTCATCCACAATATGTTTATCCAAACCCTGTATAGCAGCAATGATGAGTAAAATGATGGCCTGTAGTCCAAAGTAATGAACCAAGACAACTAAGACAATTTCTCAATCCAGCTGGAATTTTAGGGATTAAAGATTTCAGTCAAATTATTTTAAGATACAGTGTGAACCTCCACACCTCATGAAGCACCATGAGATAAGTGTTCACACACACACACACACACACACACACACACACACCATAGACATGTCTATATACTCTTATAGACATCTGCACATATATATATATATATATATATAAAACTGAAAGGCAGAATAGATGTAATTAAAAGGCAGAATATATATAATATAAAAATATACTTTATATATAATGTAAATGTAAGATAATATACATTTATTATGTGATAAAGATTTTATATAATGTTATATATGGATCTAAATATAAAATATAGCTTTATATATATGGTTTTTTAAATATTTTATTTATTTATTCATGAGAGACACAGGGAGAGAGAGAGAGGCAGGGACACAGGCAGAGGGAGAAGCAGGCTCCGTGCAGGAAACCCGACGTGGGACTTGATCCCAGGTCTCCAGGATCAGGCCCTGGGTCGAAGGTGGCGCTAAACTGCTGGGCCACTGGGGCTGCCCCTATATATGTTTTTTTAAAAAAGAGGTTTTTATCTTAAGATTTTATTTATTTATTTGACAGAGTATAAGCCAGGGGAGTAGCAGGCAGAGGGAGAGGGAGAGGGAGAAGCAGGCTCCCGATGAGCAGAGAGCCCGATGTGGGGCTCCATCCCAGGACCCAGGAATCATGACCTGAGCTGAAGGCAGGTGCTTAACCAACTGAGCCACCCAGGCACCCCTATAATATATGTTTTAAAGTAATATACAAAAAAAAAGTATATATCCTTTTATAGCATTTACTTATACATACTTTTTTTTTTTTTAAGATTTTATTTATTTATTCATGACCGGCACAGAGAGAGAGAATCAGAGACACAGGCAGAGGGAGAAGTAGGCTCCATGCAGGGAGCCTGATGTGAGACTCGACCCTGGGTCTCCAGGATCACACCCTGGGCTGAAGGCGGTGCCAAACCGCTGGCTGCCCTACTTCTACATACTTATGTAGTATATATTTATATAATATATATTCTACCTCTTAGTTTTTCTCTGGCCCAAAGCATGACTGCTTTTTCTTTTTGTTCTGTTTACAGCAGTGTTATTGCATGTTATGAGGAAGTTTATCCAATAGCATGTAAGATAAAAATTGAGCAGAGTGACCCTTCAAGCCTTAGAAAGGCATCAGGTTAGAGACCATCCTACAGTTTCTCCCTAGGGCTCACCTGGTCAGTTTTTTCCCCTCCAGCATGGGACTAGATCATTAACTGTTTCTTTGGTTGAGCCTCAGCTGAGAGTCAGAGAAGCTCAGTGGGTCTACCTCCAGCCAGGCTGTGCCCCCAGCCGCCAGGCAGGCACTCCAGATGCCTGGTGAGGCAGCTGCTCTCTGAGGGCTCCTCCCACTTCCCCATCAAGGCAATTGGAAGACAACTGAGACTTGTTTGTTCCCAAACCTGTTTACGCCAGTTGTACTTTTTCCATTTAAGACATGTAACGAAATGTTATGTGAACACATGATATATGAGTGTGAAAAGGAGACATGTTTCTATGAAGCCTACACCGTTGTCTTGGAAAGACTTGTCAAGGATGAACAAAAATTGTGGGCACATGAAGTATAAACGAAATAAGTCTAAAAGACTGTGGGGAAAATCATAAAAATTAAGCAGATTCCAAAGTCCAACTGCTTTTCAGCTGTCTTTGGATTTTTTTTTTTATCTTCTTTAAAGAAACTGGAACCTGAAAATCATAACCGATTTCTGGTTTAGACAGGAAATTGGGACTTTGAGACAGTGAACCCATATTCAAAGGCAAGGCATTGTTCCTATACCAAATTTGTGAATGAGTGTACACCCATATATTTAAATACCTGTGAACATAGTGCTCACTTTGGCAGCACATATACTAAAACTGGAACGAAACAGAGAAGATGAGCATGGCCCCTGCACAAGGATGACACATAAATATCCGTGAATGTATATGATAAATATCAATGAATACATATATGTAATGAGAGTATAATTTTTATGATTCCATGCTCTAACCAGTTTTTTTAGACTATCAATCCAGTCACATTAGTTTGGAGAATTTCTTTTGCAGCTGTGGCATGTTGTGTAAAATACACATGTCCACTGAACATGTCAAAATGCTTACGCTATACAGGTTACAAGAGAACTGAGCCAGACTGGGGAGAGAGCAGACACTCACACATCTCCCTTATCATGCACATCAAGGATCCACTTAAGGGCAGGGGCGGGGGCGGGGGGAACCCTGGGGGCAGACCTGTCTACGCAAGCTCTCTGACTATACTCTCTTTCTCCCACCTTCTCTCCCACCTCCTCTTTCTCTACCTCTCCAACCAATGTAGTTTAGTTCAAAGAACTCTGAAATAAATAAGGGAGAGAGCATTTAGAGTTGAACAACAGTGTATTTCAGAGTACTTGTTTCAAGAAAGAGAGTATTTGGCTTAAAAAGATTTGAAATATTTGTTTATGTAAACACAACACAGAAAGAGAAAGAAGGAGGGAGAGGGAATTCCTTTCAATAATGAGATAATGAGATTTGATTTAGTAATATGTGACATATGTTAGATGGCTCAGGAATATACCTATTTCTCATGAAGTGAGACAGGATATGATAAGAGAAATCTTATTTTAGGTGTCCTAAAATCCAGTGTGTTTTAGGTCATTTTCTATCCTCCTTAGTCTAAAAACATTTCAGAAAGACCTTCCTGTGTCTCTGTGCTCTGTCTAGACTCTATATCAGAGCACAAACAACTGCAGAAAAACGTGAGAATGCCTGTAGATACTGGACATGCTAACAGAGGTATCTGAGAACCCTCAGGAAAAATAATATTTTACCATGAGGTGATTGTTGTCTTTAACAACAACAGCCGTATGAATGTGCTTTAATTTATGCTAACATGGAATGCTTAAAATCATAAAACAGGTATGATCATTAGGTTCCTATTCACCCAGAGAATGCAGATCCCACAGATAAGTATGCCAGAACATGAACTTCGTGGGAAAGCATGAATCTACCCACCTCCAACAAATAAGAGACCGTCCTTAATTTCAGTAATAACTCTTAGGGGTTTAATTTTGATAGATTGTGAGGTATTTTATCCTAGCACATAAACCAGATGCTTCTCTCAAGTTAATGGGGAACAACTGATGGCTGCCAGATTAACTAGAAAAGAAATGTTTCTCTCTACAGTTCTGGATAATAATGCAACTTAATGGCATTTTACCTGGGTGGACTTTTAAGATGGATGCATTTGTCTTTTGCCTCTCAGGGCATAGGTCCAAATTTGGAGCAGATGGTGGAAAAAGATGGATGGCCACAGAGATCTCCAGGCAAAATTGGTCAGATTTCTGCAATCCTCATTAATTCCTGGTTGACCATCATCCATCTCCATCTCTCTGACCCTACATAATGAATTCTGATTTCTGAGGATTTTCTGGGTCTAGAATGACCAAAACGTGCTGACTAAAATCTGAACAGTTTGAAAGAAGCACTCACCTGCTATTTCAGGCTGTTGGAAGAAAGGGGCTGTTTCAATCTGAAATCTTGCTGTTCTTACTTTGAGCAATAGTGGATATTCTTTTCTGGTAATGGGACACAACTTGGCAGGGTATGAATTCAAAAGCTCAGGGAGTGAGTTTAAGAGACAAATTTCTTCCACTGTTGTTCAGGTAAAGGAGAGACTTGGATTCTTAAATTAAGTCTGATGAGAGACTAACCATCCATCATGAAGCAAGACTGATGGGTCACCCTAGCTATGGAATGATATATAAAGAGAAGCAGATGATTGTGGGAAAACCACAGAAGTATTGTTCCAGGCCATGGAGGTAAAGAGGGGACCCCCAAGGTCAATGGAAGGAGGGACCCATGGGAAGTACTAGAAACAGCAATACTTCGTAGATTTAATTAAAACAATGCCTATGTGAGCTTCTTGATCAATGGCCTGATATTCTCATTTATTTCCACATTAGGTTGGGCTTATTGACATAATTGTTTTTGCTCATTACTGAAGACTCTCCTGCTAACCAATTTGTATTCCAATTTTTTTATTGCAATTATATTAGTCCCCATTCTGAGCCAGATGCCTTTGGTTTATAAACATTGTGAAAGACACTTAACTAAGAGGACAAACGATCCTCATTTAGGATGAGAATTTTTTTTAAGATTTTATTTATTTATTCATGAGAGACAGAGAGAGAGAGAGAGAGAGAGAGGCAGAGAGAGGCAGAGACACAGGAAGAGGGAGAAGCAGGCTCCATGCAGGAAGCCTGATGAGGGACTTGATCCTGGGATTCTGGGATCATTCCCTGAGCCAAAGGCAGACGCTCAACTGCTGAGCCACCCAGGCATCCCTAGGATGAGAATTTATGTGTGACTGACAAGGTAAGCATTAGCCCTTTGGTTGCCATAGGCCTACATACATATACGTATCCCCACATGTTGGAGGAAAGGAACATACCAGCAAACAAAATCTGGGAAATCATAGGTGCTTAAGACCAAAGAAGAAAATGCTCAGGAGATATGCACTTAATTTTAAGAAAAGCTAAATAAGTGTGACATTGTCAATGGGCCTTTTCTTCACTTGAGCAGAATGACAGTATTTTACTAGTCAACCAAGACATAAATCAAGATTTAAACCAACTTCTCACCTTTCATGCAAAACCTAACCTCAGTAGTTATTAAAAATAAATGGGATTTAAATAGATGTAGAAGCACCTATTTTATTTCCAATTTCATGCTCTCATATTTTGCTCTATGGTTTTAGATCTGTTTGTGAAAGCTGATTGGGGTAAAAACAGCCCTGAGAGACAGCTGGGAAGGGAACAGGCTCTCAAGTCCATGACAAAGTCCTGGGCTCTGGGTTCAGCTGAATTCACCAAGTAACCCCAGTCCAATTTCCTCACCTTGAAGACAGGAACAATTATGCATACCGTCTTTTTATGGGATGCAGTGATATCTATGACTGGCACCATTGGTGGCTTTGGGCAGAGAGTTTGGGGTTATAACTCTTCTCTCTTCCTCTGGGACCACAAGTATAGGTCAGAGATCTGCCCAGGGAGGGCAATGGCTTTATTCTCGCCCTAGTCTACACAGCAGTTACAGTGTCCTGTTATGCCGGCTCATTCTGATTGCAGAGTCAAGGACAGGTGCTCGCCACTCCTCCACATCCTGACACTCTCCTGGATTCCCAGTTCTCTCTCGGTCATATTTTCCCTGCTCACAGGGCCGGTGACCTGGGCGAAGTCTCCATGGGGCCCTTCCTTTTGCTGTCACCTGCTATGTGTTTCACCAATAACTGACTTCCAGGTGAATAGTAATTTCTTCGTTCGCAGCTGTTCTCACACATGTTATTTTGCTTTCTCAAGAATATTTACTAAGTTCTTACCATGTGCAGGCACCGTGCTTACACTTTGCCATCATCTTCTTGTTAACTTGAGAGACCCGTGGAGAAGAGAGGTGACAGGAGTACCCCCCGACTGGGCAGCTGTCCTGTGGGGGGCCCTCGCTCCAAGCCTGCAGGACCGCCTCCCCACAACCTCTGAGTCTTTTTTTTTTTTTTAATTTTTATTTATTTATGATAGTCACAGAGAGAGAGAGAGAGGCAGAGACACAGGCAGAGGGAGAAGCAGGCTCCATTCACCGGGAGCCCAACGTGGGATTCGATCCCGGGTCTCCAGGATCGCGCCCTGGGCCAAAGGCAGGCGCCAAACCGCTGTGCCACTCAGGGATCCCCCTCTGAGTCTTCATGGCCGCCTCGTACAGTTGTCTTCACCTGGTCTCTCCTCCTGGTTCATCCTACAGGCCACCACCAGATATGTCCCCCGTACCACCATCCTGGCATGATTTCTTCCTCATAACCTTCCCATTGTTGTGTGCACAACAGCCCTCTTGCTGTCCCCAAACCATTTCTCAGCTGCCACCAAAATGTGCTATTTACTAGATTCCCAAATACACTTGTGCCTCTGCACGTTCTCCTTCCATCCGTCTGTTCCATCTCCCTGTTCCATCTCCCAACCTCTCAGCTTCCCTTCAGCCTCACATAAATCCAGAGCCCATGATGCCCTCCTTGACTGGCTGGACTAGAGACCATTTCTCTCCCCTCGGAGTTGTGGTACTGATGATACCATCAGTCAGGTGGCATGGTGTGTGGTGCTTGGCTGGGTGCTATTGCACTCTATTGTCAGGATCCCTAGAAGGCTCTTGGGCTTACAGGTGAGGAAGCCACAAAGAAGTTAGTGATGGTGCTGGAGTCAGAGCCCCATTTCCCCAAATCCCAGACTGGTGATCTTTTTCTACTATAACTTTTTACCTTCTGTCCTTCCTTGGAGAACAAGGACTCTGCCCTGTCTGTATTTGAACTTTATATGGCATCATGTGTAGAGTCTTGTATCTAGGGGATATTCAGTAAGTATTTATTGAAAGAAAGCAAGGGGAAGAAGATAGGAAAGGAAAAAAAAAGTAATAGCTTACCCTTATATGGTCCTTTTGTTTGAGCTTAATTCCCTTTCTAGTTTAATCCCTTAAAAATCCCTAGAGGGAGGGGCAGACCCGGTGGCTAAGCAGTTTAGTGCCGCCTTTGGCCCAGGTTGTGATCCTGGAGACCTGGAATCCAGTTCCGCGTTGGTCTCGCTGCATGGAGCCTGCTTCTCCCTCTGCCTGTGTCTCTGCCTCTCTCTCTCTCTCTCTCTCTCTCACTCTGTGTCTCTCATGAATAAATAAATAAAATCTTAAAAAAAAAATCCCTAGAGGGTTGGTTAAGTGCCCAACTCTTCATCTCAGCTCAGGTCCTGATCTCAGGGTCGTGAGTTCAAGTCTTGTGCTGGGCTCTGTGCTGTTATTCTCAGCCCCATTTTACAGGTGAGGAGACCGAGGCAAGAGAGGCTAAGTAACTTGCCCAAGATCATAGAGCTGGTAAGTGACAGAGTCAGGACCTGAACCCAAGGAATCTGGCTCCTGAGCCTGTGCTCTTTTTCCATCGTGTTCTGCTGCAGGATTATGAAGGACAGACAGACAGGGAAGGATACAGAAAGAAGGATGAGCCTCACATCAATGCCCGAGACAACAGAGCAAAAGACATTTAGATTAGGCTGCCATGTTTTGTCTTCTTTTAATTTCCATTGAGAAGAAGCACCACTTAGACATCAGAGCAATGGCCAGACTGTGGAGTTTGTCACTACTCCCTGGAGCTGGTAGAAATTGATTGCTGTGGAACTGCTGACCATGGGGCACCCAGATTACCTGCCTTATATTCTAGTCACTATAGGAGGCTTAGCGGAGAAACTGTTAAATAGCTTGCATATCCCCGACCTGGAGTCCCTTAGTAAGGGGAAGGTTGCCGCTTTCTCCCCAGACGCTCCCTCCAGAACGTGTTCTTTCCATGGAACGCTGCCTTCAAGGGAACAGTCACAGACTTGAAATCTCCACCACTAGAAAGGAGTAGCAAATGTGTCAAGTTTGGCTGAATCAAGCTGATAAAGAATATTGAATGGGGGCTTTTATCTTCAGAAGCGTGACTGTTAATGTGGTTGGTTTTTAACTAGGCTCTCAGCCGCTATTAGTATTTTTCTGCTCACGATAGCACCACCCTGCCTCACACGCAGAAGAATCTGTCTTAAACGTATTGTGAACTTTAGAGCATGTTAGCGGAAGTGGCCTATCATTCAGGAGCATGGAAAGATGATTTTGCCAGCATTGAGAGAACACTTTGCACCCAGAATCCTAGAGTGAACAGAATACTACTCCAGCTTTGATGAATCACAGCTGAATCATGTTTAAGTGTGTGCTGCATTTTGAGGGATTCCCTTCTTCCCCCTCTCCTGGCCCCTGGGGGGTGAAAAGCATTGCTCTTCCTGTGTAAAACCATTGTTTACACCCAAGACCACTAAAATGTTTTTGTGGCGATGTTGGGAACACATCAAGTGTTTGTTGTGGTCCAGCTGAGACAACTTTATAGGTTAATGAAAAGTGATTTATCTTTCTCCTTAAGCAGAACATTTAGTTCTCTCTCTGCCTCTTTGACTCCGAGCAAATCTGTCTGGTTCCATCCCCTTGCCCCACTCCTGCATCTGCACCACCCTCTTGGGTAGCTCATGGTACATTTTTATGACCATGGTTCTGTCTGTTCCTGGTAATTAAGAACTCTCCGAGCGATGTGAAAGTAGGTTACTGTTCATCTGGTTTCTTGGACGCACTGTGTGTGTGCGAGGGTAATTTTTCACCTAAAAGATGAAACCAAAGAGAGTCCAGGAAGTAAAGAATGAATGGACCAGGTAGCTTGCTTTTCTTAGCTCCTGGGGGACCATAAGCATTACTGCTGTAGTGGACAGAGCCCAGACTGACCCTGAATGAAACAGATCTGGGTTCACACTTCTGTGCTGTGTTTTACCAGCTTGTGACCCTGATCAGATGAATTCGCTTTTCCAAATCTCAGTTCCCATCTGTGGAATGTGGATGATAAGGGTTATTGAACCCTTAGCTTGCAGGGTTATTGAAATGATTGCAGCCACTGGTTGTGAAGTGCCCTACACTGGTGTGCAATCTTAGCTAGTGGCTTTTTTTTTGTTATTTCTGCTGTTGTCCTCACTGCTATTACTACTGCCTCTCCAAGTATCTCTTGTGTATGGGAAGAACCAAGGGGAACTTGATGCCTTTTGCTTCCCATGCACATAAGACACAGCTTTAACCTTCCAGGCTACCTTCTCTCCTTACCAGAGCAGCAATGCTTGCTCTAAAAACAATAAAAGTAAATATAAAAAATGCAACTACATAGGGATGAAGACAAAGAATGAAGTGCTTCCTCACTCCAGCAGGGATTCCTTGCTGAGTACCTTCTCCTTCCTTCCTTCCTTCCTTCCTTCCTTCCTTCCTTCCTTCCTTCCTTCCTTCCTTCCTATCGATGGGTACCCACTGCACATATGCAGGGCTTCGAGGTGAGCCCTAGAGGCCAAAGTTGAATCACACACACAAGAAGCTTACCATCTCCCAGGGAAGAGGAGATGCCCATAAACAATCAGGAAGTTAGGTGGAAAATGATAGGACCATAGGAGAGACACTACTAAAGGCTATGGAGTTTGGGAGGAGAGAGTAATTTTAGCTGGAGTTGGGACATGCCGGTTTTATTATTATTTTTTTTTAATTTTTATTTATTTATGATAGTCGCACAGAGAGAGAGAGAGAGAGAGGCAGAGACACAGGCAGAGGGAGAAGCAGGCTCCATGCACCGGGAGCCCGACGTGGGATTCGATCCCGGGTCTCCAGGATCGCGCCCTGGGCCAAAGGCAGGCGCCAAACCGCTGCGCCACCCAGGGATCCCGACATGCCGGTTTTATAAAAGAGACAACTTAGCATCATTAGGAACACAAATTTGGGGGTTGGGTCATTAGGTTCAAACCTTGGCCTTGATACTTCCTTTTTTGGGCTACTTGAGCAGGCTGGGTCACATCTCTGTGCTTCTGCTTCTTCATCTTTAAAATGGGTATAATAATAGTATCTATCTCTCAGGGTTGTAAGGATTAAGTGAGATGTGTGAAGTGCTTAGAAGAGGTATGGACTTACTCTCCAAGGAAAGGTGAGCAAAAAATGTTCTTTGTAGACGAAGAAGTAACATGAGCCAAGGCCAAGTCTACTCTGAGGTATGGGGTTGGAGAAGGTGAGAGGCAGGGAAAGACAGCTTGAGATGAGATTATGGATGCTCTTGAGTGGTAGGCTAGGAACCTTGGACTTTCCTGAAAATGTGAAATGAAATCAGTCTTCTAGAGTTCCATAGTCAGTGTGTGTGAAGCCAGAATCTGAACGTGTCTCGGGGTAGGTCTCTACATTTCAGTTGCAGTGAACATGGCAATGAACCAGATGCCAGTGGGCATGAAGTCGAAGCTTGGATTAACAGGGCTCAACACATGGGCCTGAATTGATACCTCAGGGAAGATGTGAGGTGGAGCCCTAGCAGGAAGTGAAACCACAGGGGAAGGGAGGGGAGGTGCAGAGGCATGGGGGAAGGGGGGGGCAGGAAATGTCACACCACTACCCCCATCCACTGCTTCCTTTTTAGATTACAGATTTTTTTTTCTTGAGGGTATAGTCAGCCATTTTGTTTTTGTTTATGTGTGTTGTTTTATTTCTTTTGAGCCTTGGGTTACATGCAGTCATCTTTACTTCCTGGGTTAGTATGATGGGGAGGTGGGTATGATTAAAGCTGACCTCAGAGACTTTGTTTTCAGTGATCTTTTTAAAAGATTTTATTTATTAGAGAGAAAGAGAGAGAGAGAGAGAGTGGGGGAGGGGCTGACAGAGAGAGAAGCAGACTCCTCACTGAGCAGGGAGCCCAATGAGGGGCTCCATCCTAGGTCATCCTCTCAGGGGCCTTTGTCAGGCCTCCTTCTATGCACTTGTAACAGGATTCTGTAGGATTTTGGAACATGTTTCACAGTGTTCACAGGGCCCCTGAGATGACCTCTTCTCTTGGAATTTGTCTTTAAATGAAAATTGGAGGGTTAGAATGCTTCGGGTTTGATTTACTTTCAACTTTAGCTGTGTGAAGGCTATCTTTAATTTCTAAAATAATCGTCTAAGTTATTATGAGAGTGATATTGCTTTTAAGTTTTTAAGTTAGGTTTATTGTTTTTAAGTGTATGGGGATGTGGGGCAGTTCCAAAGACCACATGGAAGTCATTTAAAATTCATTGTGGAACAGGGGTGCCTGGGTAGCTCAGTTGGTTAAGTGTCTGACTTTAGCTCAGGACATGTTATCAGGGTCCTAGGATTGAGCCCCGCATTGGGCTCCGTGCTCAGTGAGAAGTCTGCTTCTACCTCTCTGTCAGCCCCTCCCCCACTCGTTCTGTCTCTCTCTCTCTCTGTCTCAAATAAATAAATAAAATCTTTTAAAAAAGAAAATGAATTGTGGAACAAGGTAGTGTACAATAAATCTATATATGTACCAAATCAAGATTAATTACCATAAAATGTCTGCGTGGGAACAGAGGAGTGATAAAGTGCAACTATAATGTAATCTATTGCTCTGGAACCCACTGTTCATCTTCCCAACAAGTGACAGGGAGGAAGATACCACCATGTCAATAGTTGGAAGTGTGATCTTCTGGTCCAGGCCACATTTCCCCTAGTAGAAGCTTGCTTAAAGAGATCTTTGAACTATCTTCAGAGAGGTGCCTGGGCCCTTTCTCAAGGATTACCTTGTAAGCTAGGAAGGTCCACAAGCACATTCATAAATGATGGGAAGAATTTGTTGATTTGGGTTTTAAAAGCATTTTTTCCATAGTCCTCCAGTGTCTCTTTATTAGAGCATTAATTCCAGTCTTGGAAACTATTACTTATCCATTGTATCCTTGCTTAAGAGTGAAGTTTGCCCCCAGCAGTCTGATAGCCAAGTCACACCAACTTCAATGGGAATGGCACATATTTGTCCAGAGGCAGAATTTAGCTTTCAAACTTTGGCCTAAGGGGCCTGTTTAATATATTATGTAAGAAAGAGTGAGGTCATATAAACAGTCATGGCTCCTACCTTGAACCAAAAGTCGTCCTTATTTGGTACTTATGAAGCTAGAAAACAATACATACAGGCAACAACCTCTCTCGGGACCAGGAAAGAAATAATGGTTGCCTTGTTCTAGACCATGGGTTTTGTGACAGTGTCAGCAAAGCAGGCTGCCTGCTGCTTTTAGCACTTGAGGTTTGGACTGGTTTCATTTACCCCCTCAGTCTGCTTAGAAGGAACATTCTGGAAGTCCACTGAATCCCCACCTGCTGTCAGAATGCCCAGCATCCCTAGGGGGAAGCTTTGTCGTGGGGCCCTGGGCCTTGGGTCCTGGGAGGGAGCAGAAGGTCCCAGCCTGGCAGCCCTGCTGCTCTGCAGGACCCTTCGGCAGCAGAGTGTAAGAAGACATAGCATTACACTTCTCTTGGATCATCATTTTGGCTGAGCTAAAGGTAGATCAAATTTCACCCTTAAATAACTGTCTTCTGTCTGTGTAAACAGTCACGGCCGTTAGTCTTAAACTTCAAACCTCAGCCCATGGATCTGGATTGGTTTCTTTTTCAGACCTTAACTTTGGAGGCCACTCTTCTCTTTCTGAAGTCTCTGATGCCTCTGAGTATGCAGCCTACTCTGTGAGTCAGAAAAAAAAAAAAAAAAAAAAAAAAAACGTGCTGGGGCACACATAATTAAAAGGGGAAGGGAATGAAAAAATTCATTCACTTCTCCCTGGGACCTAAATCCATTTTAGTATCCTACTTGCGTCCAACAAGAAATACCAAAAGATTAAAGCATATCATTCTCATTCTTTTCCATGGGAAGAAGAGGTTATGCAAAGGAGGCCTATGTCCCTGCATAGTGGGCGAGAGAAGCCTGGCAAGAGGTTTGTCTCATTTAAGAAGTAAATATATTCAGTGGAAGCAAAAGATGCTGCCAAGTAAATTTATTCCATTTTTAGGGAGAGAAGGACAGGAGTTTTGCTGCTCCTTTATGTTGCTTTTGGATATAAATTTCTGCATGAGGTTCTCTAATAAAATAACCCAACAGCAGCTCATGTGAAACTTGACCTCTTCAGCCTGCCCAAGATTTGAGAAACAGAAGAGAAGGCAAAGGATAATTGATTCAGTTCTCCAAAGGCCCATCCTGACACTGAATGGGATTGGCTTGTTTTCTACCATACAGGTATCTAGTCTCTGCCAGCAGGAGGACACAGATGGAGTCTACCTTTCTGCAGATGTCTTTAAATGTCAAAAACACGAAGAGGAAATCCATTGACACTTTTGTCATTGTGACAATGCAATATATCCCTTAACTTTGATGTAGCCATGCCCCAAATGACACTCAAATCAGTGGAATGGGGAGAGATTTTAAAAGAAGGCAGAGAATCCCTTATCATGGAAAGCAGCTTATTTTATAGCCAGGAAGCTACAGAATCTTTCTGAAATTTTTGCTTGAGAGCTAGACGTGAATCTTATTCCTTAACCACATATTGGGTCTGACTAAGCAACAGCGTAAGAACATGAGAATCCGTGCTTCAGCAGCAGAAAGCTTCAAAGTCTTTATTTGTTACTAAACGTAAAATTTAGGAACCCTGTGATTTAATCAAAATGATTGCTTCTGGTCGCAATTGAATAGAGTTGTCATATCAAATTAAATTTTAGCAAGTTTTGTCTGATAGGGATATTCACCAGTCTGGATCTCTACACGGTAGGTGCTTGCTGCATTTATGCAAGTGAGGCTAGTCACCTTGTCATCTAAATGAGGTCACTTTAATTGGCCTGTTTCAATGATCTGTGGCTACGGGGACCTAAGAGCCCCAGTGAACAATCGAGTAGCCTTTTAGGAAGCAAGATCTCATGGCAGAAATTCCTTGCTCGAAAGGTTTAGAAAATTCAGTCCTTCAGCAAGTGTCTTACACAGGCACAAACCTTAACTAAATATAGAGGGCTAAAAGAGAATCCTTCCACGGGAGGGCTCCCTTAAATTAGCACAGTTTATCTACTCATCTGTGTGTGCTGACTCGTGCCTAAACATTGGAGGCCAAATCCAAAAAAAGAAAAAGCAAGTCTGTGGCTCAGTCCTAGGAAAGATGTAGAACAACTGAGTAAAATCCTTGACAGACGAGCCAATGAGAACCATAGCAGGCCCGTGCTGGAAAGAGGAGTGCCAGCTCCTCGTAATCACTCTCATTAATGAACTTCACAGTGTGGCTTTTCAAGTGCCTTTGGCATATTCAGGTTTCTCCATTTGTCGTGATTCTGCTGTCCTCAAATCATTTCACGATCCAGGTTTCAAGCTTCAGATAAGATCAGAAGTTCTGAGAAGATGTTAGCCACTAATGCTTTCAGTACTTTGAATATCTTACTGTGGCCAGACTTCCCTGAATATGCTCAAATAAGATTTTTTTTTTATTTTTATTTATGATAGTCACACACAGAGAGAGAGAGAGAGACAGGCAGAGACACAGGCAGAGGGAGAAGCAGGCTCCACGCACCGGGAGCCCGACGTGGGATTCGATCCCGGGTCTCCAGGATCGCGCCCTGGGCCAAAGGCAGGTGCCAAACCGCTGCGCCACCCAGGGATCCCAGATATTTTTTTAATAGATGGCCAGGATGATAGTGTCTTAGGCCTTCATCTTTTGAATAGGGGAACAGCTCTCAAGGAAGAGGACGGCTAAAGAGATTTGGAGTCTGGTTTCTATAACTAGGGCACAAGGGAGAGAATGTAAAAATCCCCACTGTCCAGAGCCCCACAGAATGCATTCTGCTTCCCACTAGAGCAAGATCCGTCTGTACAGTTAGGGTTATTGCTGCTGCCAAGACACTATACATGCTCTGCCCCAATTCTGGCCACACCTTTCCCTCCCTTTGTTAGCTGATTTGTTGTCTACTGGTGATTCCCCTTCCTGTGTGAAAGTCAGCCAGTGGAAGACACCTGAAGAAGAGAGCCAGGACAAGAGAAGATATTTGGAAATGGTCCAGAGGTAGTATTCCGTGTGTTCAAGTGACTATGGAATTGTCCTTGAAAAGCTATTATTGATTGTAGCAGTTTTACCACACTGTGCTGGGTAACCCATTTGGTCATGGTGTAAGAATCCTTGTAATTGCATGGATCTATTCTTGTTGCCTTTTGGAGAAATGGATTTTATGAATATTTCTATTTCAGGAGAACAAAACAATAACAAACAAACAAACAAAATGCCTCCAATTCCCATTACCCTGAGTCCTCCTCGCACATAGTATTCTAATGTGGTTTATTCCTGAAACTGACTCATTCAGCTTTTCTCCTGGAAGTTGTCAGTATGTATGCCTGGTTAATGGAGAAAATCAGTGCAATGCCCAGGCACAATGCCATGACTCATTCCTGGCATTTCAGGGGCTTTGTAATGGAAATCATAGTTCCAAGCTACCGTTCTTACCAAGTGGATATGTGAATATTAATGAAACAAAGCAAGTCTCCGCACAACTCTTGTATAACCCTCACCAGAGATTCAGTGTTTGCTCATGAAATGAAGGTTTCTCTTCATAACCTACGCATGCTTGAATACCACAATATTGTTTTAATTAGTCTTTTAATGCACAGTAAAATATTTGGCTTGGGTGGAAGGAGGAAATTCTCTTCTATGTTGGAACTGTTTGATTAAAAGGGCATTTTTGTCTACTGAATTAGTCTCCTGGGGTTTATACTAGTGTCTGAAGGCTTTTAAAATAGTCTCCAATGACCTGCAGCCAGTTCTGTCTCATTCATTCTATCAACCTACTCTTCTGTAATTGTGTATGTGTGTGCATGTGGTGTATAGGTTATATATAACATATACACACACACGTGTGTGCATATAAGACACACATACAGTCTATTGGGAGATCATAGAAAAATGAAACCCTAAATAATCCCAACATTTTATTTTACCTTCTGCTTGACCCAACCTTGTCCCCAAGCCTCTTTCAAGTAACATTCCCCCTTTCTTCATGCTATGTAAGATTTAAAAGTAGTAAAATAGCCAAAAAGTAGACAGCAGGAGGAAGTGGGGGAAACAAAGAAGACATATTTTAGATATGGCTTATTTTTATTGACTCGGGTTTGAATTTTGTGTCTGACAGACTGGTAGGACTTTCTGGAAATACCGATGAGCCAGTTTCTCATCATTCTTGGGGACTGAGATGGAAGGTCAAATATTTAAAGATGTTTTTTGGTGATTCTTATATATCTACAGTCCTTTGGACCAGGAATATTTGGGAGCTGCTAATGGGAAGGTAGACATTGAAGAGATATTTTCAGCAAAGGAATGAGCAATGTAGCTTATAACTCAGCCACTTGATTCTGATCCTGTCTTCTCTAACAATAGCTCTCTGCTCCATGCTCTTAAAACACAAGTGTTAATACTATGAGAAATGAGTTACATGAAAAAAACAGTCTAATCTTTTCTAAAAGTGCTAAAAATGCAAATCTGCAACCAAGAATGTTTAAACTCTCCCCCCTTTCCAGGTGATTCAGGATTCTAGGCAAAGACTGGATTTCAGGGGATGCCCTGAGGCATGGGTAGGAGTGGGGATTGTAGTTTATAGGATCTAAAGATCTTTAGACAAGGATATTCAGAGTGGATGTCTTATCACTACACTAGTCCTGAGTCTTTGGATGCACAAACCATTGTTTTCCTGGTCCTCCTTAGAAAGTGGCTCCTGATGAAAGGGTATTATGTTTATTTTTTCTTGTGAGGAAACTGAAATACAAGAGATTGCCTCCCCAGACTTAGAACCTAGTGCTACATCTCTGAGGTCTTGTCTATAGTTGGGAAACTGTTTTTGCATTGCTGGGTCTTACATGGTACCTCTTCCATCTGCTTATCCTTACCAGATCGATCTCTCAGAATGTGCAAAAGGAAATACTTCTGTGTGATAGTCTTCAAGATTTGGTGAGGGGATCTTGTCTGGGACCTGAGATGGAGAGAACAGGAGGAGATAATGATCTTCTGATTTGGAGGCAAAACAGTGGTGGTGGTGGTGGTGGTGGTGGTGGTGGGACAGGTGCATGTGTGTCTAGAGAAGATGGAACATGTGTATTTAAAGTCCCATTGGGACCACACTTTCAGTCTTCCAATCCCAGATGGCACATTCCTGGTTGTCCACCACCATTGATTCCTGTGTTGCATCTGCTGGGAAATCTCACAAGCGTGTCTGAGGTCACTATGTCTTTCTTCACACAGCAATTTTTTCTTAGGCTTCATGTGGTTGTAAGATAAGAACTATCTACTCAAGTGAAAAGTCACAACATTGATCTTAATACAACTGCCACAATTTCTGTTAGTAAAAAAGTTACTTCTCAGAAAATAAAATTAATAAGACAATACATGGCAAATTGGGCCTTAGTTAGCTGCCACTCTTTTTTTTTTTTTTAAATGCATCTGCCATAGAGTTGCTTCTTGGCAATGTGGCATAATTTTCAGGTCTGTGGCTGAAACTTAGATTGTGTACATTTCTAGATTGTGAACAGAGATAATGTTTAGGGTTGTGATGTGGGGACTGAAGTCTTTTTAATGTATGATTACTTTATGACATGGTTATTTTAAGAGAAAGCTAAACTGAAATTATTTAAATTTAGCCACATTTGTTAACTATCCTTTCCTAAATTTTGAAAAGTAATTTAGTTAAAATAAGATCCAGAAGTCTCTGTTCCAGCACGTTCTTTAGTTTATAATGCTAAGGATTGGAGAATACTTAAAGTAAGCAGTAACCAGCTGGAGAATACTTAAAGTAACCTGGGTGGCTCAGTTGGTTGGGCATCTGCCCTCGCTTGGGTCATGGTCCTAGAGTCCTGATATTGAGCTCCGTGTCAGGGCTCCCTGCTTGGTGGGAAGTCTGCTTCTCCCTCTGCTCCTCACCTCATTTGTGTTCTCTCAAATAAATAAATAAAAATCTTAAAAAAGAAAAAAAAGTAACCAGTATCACAGAGATGTAATGAAGCAGTTAATATTTTTACTTTTTTTTTATTTCAGAAGCTAGTTACCATGTAGAGTAAAAGAAACCTCATGCTTTTCATCTTTTCAGTTGACATTGCCAGTTAGAGTGTTGTTATTGTTAGATAATCATAATGGTATGTCCTAGAGGCTCTTTTCCTCTTACCTGACACGCCCAGTTCACTCACACCCAGCCAGCAGAGCCAGAGAAAGAAGAATAAAGCAACATCTTTGCTGTCAGAATTTGAGTCTCTTGTTTTGGAGACATGCTGGGATTTGCTCTTCAACTACTCTTATTTTCCTCATGTCCATCTAGGTTTAGATTCATTTGTAAGAACCAGGAAAACAAATGAAGTAGTCAGGCTGCACTGGGCTGACCCTTCTCCCAGCGAGCCTTAGCTCAGCCTTCCAGTGAGAGGACCAGGGACTCCCCAGGCTGGGGAGCAGAGTCAGGGCAGCAGGGGAGCCCCCTGGGCATGGCACTCACCTCCACCAGCCTCAGGTTCCCCACTACCTGCCCGTTAGTGCTTGTTTGAAAATTAGATGTGATGATGTTTAAAAAGATTTGCGAAGTTTTTGAAAAAGTACTCTACAGATGTTAGATCTTAAGTTAGGAACTAAACCAGAGGCCAAATAGGTAAGCGTCATCCTATGTGTGCATTGACCATCATATGTGAGGGGACACTGGTAATTTTGGAAATGTTTTTAGTCACTTCTTCATGAGGCCTCAAGTGAAAAATTGGCAAGGAGACCAGTTCAGCAGTTTCTTTAAGTTTAACCAAAATGAGAATTGGACATTTCCCAAAAGGTGAGCGGTAGAAGTAAGCTGTGACAGACCTCTGGTCCCAATGATGGAAAGACTTATGGCTGACACAATATCCTGCTTAAGAAGAAACAGAGCTCTTGAAGAGAGCTACTATAATATACAATGTTTGGTTACAGGATTGGCCTTCTAGAGGGTATAGGGGTGAATATTATGAACACATGTGAGGTGGGGATTCTGTTAAAGGGATGTGTGATGGGTACCTGGGTGGCTCAGTGGTTGAGTGTCTGCCTTTGGCTCAGGTCAGGATCCTGGGATCCTGGGATCGAATCCTGCATTGGGCTCCCTGCAGGGAGCCTGCTTCTCCCTCTGCCTATGTCTTTGCCTTTCTCTGTGTCTCATGAATAAATAAATAAAATCTTCCCCAAGGGGAGGTGGTGTATGTTTCAGGGATCCATGGATGAAGAAGAAGGCTTATTCTCATCCCACAATATGGCCTAATGTTCAGGATCATGGGGTGTCTGTTGCACACATGGAAGAATGTTAAGGTGTGAGTTCACCTTAACATTGGGAGAAATCCAGAAGTTGTGCTTATTCCCAGGACTCAGAAGCCAGCAGACGTAGTTGGGGCTTTCTCGGTTCCATGTCTGCCCGCTGTCTCTACTGTTTCATTCTATTTACTCTTTTCTGGGCTCTCTCCATCTCCCCAGACCAGGTCTGTATAGTAGGGAGTTAAAGAAAAATAAAATGAGGTCGTTTCTGGGGGCCAGTTGAGTGCTGATAGCAACAGTAGCCAAGTGACAAACACACATCATATCTGGGTCCCTGACTTAATCAGCACATATCCCATTGAAGGCCCAACTTGTGAGTCGGACATTCCCCAATTCCTGGTAACCCTGTTGGCATTAATACTTATTAATCATCAGTTATATTTTAAGCATTTACTTTGTTCCCACAAGTATTTAAGATGGAGTTTCTCAGCACATAATCAAGTTCCCAGGATGGATCTATATTCTGGCTGTGGCTACATTCTTAAAAAATAAAAAAGATAATGCAATGGAGAATGAACATGTGCCAAATTAAAGCATAAAAGGAAATAAATTAAGACCAAATCCCCACTCTACTGACGATATAGGCCAGCCTTGTTTTTCAGGCATCCAGTGACTTGTGTGAAGCTCTGCTATCTCATGTAGGAAGGAAATGAACTAAGGAAATGAACAAATAAGGAAAAACACTGTTTTCAGCATTGCTGGCTACCTGGAAAACCAACCCTGGCACACTACTTTCTTCCCTACAGTGCTGTTAGAGGTGGGCCCTTTCAGGGAAGCTGGGTACCCAGCCAGCACTCTGCTTGGTTCTCAAGGGATGGAAGCGTGCACTAATGCTCTGGTCTTCGTGGGTTTAGGCTCCAGGACACTAAGGGAGAGCTGTCATCTCTCGGACACGTGGTCATTTCCTTCCCGAGTACCCCGAATGGGGATGGAATAGCAGGGAGATGGCATCTAATTCCAGGGAGTCTTGTAGGGTTGGCCTAAAAGCCGGGCACCAGTGGTTATAAGATAGGACAGAGTCTGAGGCACAGGACCATATCGGGGTTCAGAGAGAGTCAAGGAAACCCCCATTTCTGTCTGGGAAGACCCCCCCCCCCCCCAAGGGAGGTGGTGATGCCTGAGCCCACGTGATTCCTAAGTTATTTACTAAATGGGCTTGTTCAGAGACAGAAGAGTGCTGGAGGGAGGCTGATTAGAGATCCAGATTGACCTCTTCTCTATCGGATTCAGGAACTTCCATGATTCTGGGTTTGAGAATCACTTCTCAGCCGATCTGTTCGTACCTCAGAGCACACCACACAGAAACTCAGCTTCCCAACAGAGCTCCAAAAACATCCGTCTAGCTGCACACTTTTAATCAGAAAATTTAGATTACGTCTTGCAGATTGCCTCTTTCATGGAGGAGGAAGAGAAGATGGCACAGGAGTCTTTTTGAAAGGATTGTTTAAGTGATCATTGGAGGCAGAAAGAAATCACCTTTTTATTATTCAAGGCAAAAGGCTCTTTCAAGCCAGCTGATTGAAGTGTAAATTTTTCCACGCAGGAGAAGAGGAGGCAAGTCTCTAGGTACAGCCAGGTGGGCACAATTTTTTAGTGAATGGCAGATACATGAGATCTTCTGTATGGAATCCCTGAGGCCAACAGACTCACCAAGAAGGGTTTTTTTTTTCTTTTTAAATCTAGTCATTTCAAACTCTAGGCTAAATATTGGCATAGAAAAGAGTTTTCCAAAGTCGACCCATCATTGGCTTAGATATTAGTAGAAAATCAGGAGTCAAAAAAACCTTAGAAGATAGGATTTTAAGTCAGGCCTGGTTTTAATTTATATGTGGTTATTCTAACTAGTCAGACAAGCATACCCTCCCCCTGCACCAACCCAGTACCTTGTCCCAGGCGTAAATTACTTACCCGTTAGAGATGATTGAACTTTTTAAAGGGTTCCACCTTAAGGGTCATTAATTTAGCAAATTAACTGACATTCCTAGAAAAGCTCCATGGCTTGTGCCTGTAAATATTTACCCAGTTAGCGACACTTCAAATGGCACCCCAAAATCACTGGTCCACTTCCAAAGGGTGAGCAGTTTACTTTCAGGAAATGGATTACTCACTTGTGGAATCAGACCAACACCCAGGCTGCTCAGTTTCAACACACTTTAAAATGCAAAAGGGAACTTTCCTACCTCAAACTTTCAAAGTGTTTCCAGAAGGGATTGAGAGGGGCAAGTGTGTTGAGCCCAGTGATGCAGGTTCAGCTTGCATGGTGGAACACCATGATGGTGGCTACAGGCAAGTGGTGGGTGGCTGCTAAGAGACCTTCCGAGCGCCCGGAGAGAGATGCCTCCCGGCCCGCCTTGTTTCCATTTGCCAAACACCCACGAGAAAGGAGGGAAATCTGTGGAAAGCCCGGAGTGTGCTCAGCTGAGATGCTGCCCCCACCTCTGCCCCCCACTCCTGTGGCCTCTGCTGGTTTCACTTCTCAGCTGCAGCTGCCCACAGCTGTCTGGGAGATGGATCGGGCCTGGGGAAGCAGCAGTAGGGGTAGGGGTGGAATATGGCATGTGTTTGAACCTGGCCCTTTTTGCTCCAGCAGCCCAAACAGCCAGTTAGTAGGCTCACTCTGCATAGCTTCTGTCTGGAGGTTAAGCGAGATACCTCCCAGGGAGACCCCAGGCAGGAGGTGGCTGAGCACAGTCTGAGTTCAGTTCTGAGAGCCAGGTTTTCAAAGAGACACTGAGTAGACCCAGAGGGGTGTGGCCAGGAAACTGGGAAGGTCTAGAAATCATATTACCTAAAGATTCTTAGAAGGAACTAGGGATTTTGAGCCTGAAAAAGAAAATTTAGGGAGATAGCTATCTTGTGAAAGGGGAAAGTTTTCTTTTTTTTGGGGGGGGGGGGGGTATTTTTTGACTGTAATGAAATGTACATGAAATTTGCCATTTTGAGAATTCTTTAGTGTACAGTTCTGTTAAGTTATATTCCCAGTGTTGCGCTATTTTCACTGCTATCCATTTGCAAAATGTTTTCATCATCCCAAACAGAACTCTTCACACATTAAGCAGTAATGTTCCCCCTCCTATCAACCCCTAGTCACTACCATTCTACTTTCTGTCTCTAGGTACTCATATAAAGGAAGCATGTGATATTTGTCCTTTTTTTAGCATAAGGCTTTCCATTTTTATCCATGTTGTAGCATGTGTCAGAATTTCATTCCTTTTAAAGGCTGAATAGTATTCCATGGTCTGTACATACTATACTTTGTTTATCCATTCTTCTGTTGATGGACATTTGGGCTGATTTTGGTTATTGCGAATAAGGCTGTAGGAACATGGGTGTATAAGAATCTCTAGATTTAGGGATCCCTGGGTGGCGCAGCGGTTTAGCGCCTGCCTTTGGCCCAGGGCGCGATCCTGGAGACCCAGGATCGAATCCCACGTCGGGCTCCCGGTGCGTGGAGCCTGCTTCTCCCTCTGCCTGTGTCTCTGCCTCTCTCTCTCTCTCTCTCTGTGACTATCATAAATAAATAAAAATAAAAATTAAAAAAAAAAAAAGGAAGAATCTCTAGATTTATTCTTCGTGGTTTCAGAAAAACTGACCTTTGTTGCATGGAAAGAAGTCATAGAGAGTCCGATTAGGGCTTTAATAATCCTAACTCCCTTTGATGGTAGAAGTGGGCTCCCAGTAGCCAGGAAGGAGCTTGACCCTGGTGACCATCAAGGAAGAATCATGAGGTGAGACACCCCCCCACCCCAACTAGTAAAGGAAGGGCCAGGGAATTTCTCTGAGGGCCCTTCCATCTCCAGAATTCTGTGATTCTCGGGCAGGTGTAGTATGCATCCTAACTGAACCATCTGGGGGAAGAAAAAAGGTAGTATTTGATCAACTCTCCCCCCACCCCGAAAAGGAGAAAAAGGGGAAATGGGATGGAAAATTATCTACCAGTCAAGAGAGGTGACTTGTGGAACTGTCTCTGGCTTGGATTTGAGATCAGAGGCTGATGATGCTGTAAAGCTCAAGCAAAGACTCTTGGGGAGATCTTCCCAGAGCTCCTTAGAAAGTTTTCTTGCACAGTAGCATCCTAGACTTGGGGGTGGAAAGTGAGGTCCAGGGTCTCAGCACAGTTCCCTCCTGTGTGCCCAGAAAGGAGGGCTGCTCCTGGGAGACCCATCTGAGCCCTGTCTCCCTGGAGGTTATGCTGAGTCCAGGACAGGGAGTGAGGGAAGGTGGAGTATGCTGGGTTGGAGAGTGTTCAGGAGTGAATGTCTGCTGAGGTGGGGATGCCCTGGGATCCAACACAATTAGCTTCGTTCTGTCACAGTTGGGGGTTTTCTTATCATTAGTTGGGTAGGCCTTGCCAGAGAATTCCAGTATTCCAGAGTGAGTTTAATTGTGGGTGATTTCATTCTGCCCTTTTTATGTTGAAGCCAGAGGCTTGCGTCATGTAACAGTGAATTCAGGGAGATTTTTATTTGCATGTGAATCATAGCTTTTCCAGCTGAATGTCACTTACTTGGAATTTTTGTCTGATTTTGTTTTTGTTTTTGTCTCTTGGTGTTTTTCCATCGGGCTCTTTGGCTAACCAGAAAAAAAAATAGAGGAAGGGCTCAATCTGACTGGAGCAGGGTTTGAGTTGGCAACTCAAAAAGGAGAGTATTATGAATGTGAAAAAAAAGAAAACGGATGCTTTATTTTGCTTGGAGGGAGGAACCAAGGCCAAGTCAAATTGAGAGCTCTAATTTGGGAATGGTGTTATTACAGGTCACTGGGAGTTGGTTACGCTCTAAATTGGGAGGCCAGTCACATGAGGAGGCAGCAAAGGCGGATCACATGGGGGACGGTCGGGGCTCTTTTACAATGAACTTTTATTTTATTTACTACACAGTCAAAATGTACCTGTGTCATATTGAGAAACCAAGTCACCTTATGTTCTGGTGAGCACTCCCTCTCTTGGCACATCCTTTGTTTTATTAGTGAGCCAGTTCTTCTGATGTGTATGTTTTCTGCGACTTTATTTAGGTACTGGAATCTGTTCAGTGATTAGTGGAGCAAGTCATGTGCTAAAGGTTATATATCTGCTCTTCACCTTCACTTACAGATCTTATTCTGAGAGGCTTACATCCTTCCCTTCCAAAGGCCCTTCTCATTTTAGATCTCAAGGTCAAAACATTCTGATAACTTTATATATTTCATATATATATTTAAACATATATATAACTATATAGAGAGAAGTAATGATCTCTATTTATTAGATTATCTTTCATATTCTGTTACTATTACCATCAGACGGCAAAAGAAAAAAACAAACAAAAAAAAAATGGGTCCTGCTCCACCAGGGGCAGTTAGGAACAAAGTATTCTTCTTCCCCAAACTGCAGACTTTTGATGTCCTTGGCATCTCGGAGATGATCTGGAAAGGGTGTGTGTGGTAAGCTGCTAATTTTTCTTGGAGAACCAAAGTTGGCTTTTTTTTTTTTTTTTTTTTTTTTATGTAGAAAGCCCTGATTAGTTAGCTGTGTTTGAGATAAAACCAAAAATATGGCCCTAGAAGGATATCTAGCATTGAGCGTCCGGTGCAAACAAGTTGTGCTCATGGTCCTAAATGGGGCGCGTTACTAAGTCTGTGACACAGAGTGTCTGCTGGTGCTTCCAAAGCATGTGGACCGGCGATGCTTGTGATCAAGGTTAGGAATAGAAGGTGTGTGGAAACTTTCTATAAAAGGCAGCCGGAGCCCCTGGACGGGTGTGGATGAATGGTCAGGAAACTCTGGCACTGTTCACAGTCAAACCAGAGTATGGCTGCATGACCTCGGATGAGCGTCTCCGTGCCTCAGTTTCCCTGAAGCACCATACTGGTTTTGGGAGGAGAACCTTAGGGCTTCCAGAGATGTATGAGATGTGAGATGTTACCAGTAGATGGAGGGAGCGTGGGGTCACATGGTGTCACAGGAGCTCAAATCAGGGCCATGTGTCCATCAGGGCTGCTGGTCTCTCCTCCAGCATCGTCCACAGTGGGTGATGCCTCTGACATCACAATACCCAGCTGGACACTCAATAATGAGGAGCTGTGCCTAGCAGACACCAGAGGAGGGGAGAAAAGGAGGAGGACAAAGTGGAGAGGGAAGAGATGGAGCGATCCCTTATGTGATAATTCCATCAACTCACAACTTTTCACCTAACATCTGGTTCAACTGTAATGTGTTCAGCTCCATATAACCTGTACAGCGTCTGTGCCCTCTCCCCCAAACTCAGCAAAATCTTACGGTCCTCTAATCAAGAGAATTTTGTTCCTGTTGCTGCATGTCTTGTGGTTCACCGTTAGACCTGTGAGTTGATACTTCTTCACCAAAGGGCTCTCCGGAGCAACGGTCTAGAGGTAATGCTCTGGCTGTGCGCCCCAGGCTCTTCCCAGGACTCTGACAGGCCCACCTCCAGCCTTCTGGGAGCACAGAACTCTGGTGGCGGGGATGGTGTTGATGCAGGAGTGGTTTGTGAGGGGGTGGTTCTGCGGCAGAGATACTTTAAAATGGAAATTCTCACCTTCATCTTATCAGAGCCACCCCAGGCCTGGTCAGAGTTTGTTTACTGTTCTTGATGGCACCCAGAAAACTTAGGCGGGCTGGGTCATGGCTTCCCTATTTAGCCTTCACTCTTTTTCACTAGGTTGCTTAGGAATGGAAAACCAGAGAGGTCATCCCTGTCCTAGAAATATTATGACATTTTACTTGCTTATTTATTGATTGCCTTTTAAAAATTCAACCACTTCCTCTTAAAAATAGGTCCTTGCCACCTTTTGAAATGATTCCTCCTAGTCCTTCTCCTGGCAAGAAATAATTTTTCCTACCTGGTTATATACCAGCCCTGACCTGCTGATCATTCCGAAGCTGGGAATCAGAGGCCTTGGTTTTTCTTAGTTCCTTTGACCAGTGGTTCTCAAACCTAAGCCTGGATCCAGATCACCTGAAGGGGTTTTTCAACAGTTCCTGATTTAGTAGATCTAGGATGGGGTCCCAGAATTTGCATTTCTAACGGGTTCCCAGGTATGTGTGTGTGGTGAGGTGGGGTGCTACACTTTGAGAACCAATGTCTTAGGCCTTTTGGCTCTATCTTCTCTTCTTCCCCTTCCCCAGTCTATAGGAAAGGGCCCATGGAGCATTGTCCTGGTCCCTTAGATGACGGTGACTGTCCCTAACAATTGCACAGCATTCACTATGGGCCAGATAGTGCTCCCTTGCTTTACGCAGATTAAATAATTCAAACATCATAACAATTCTATGAGGGAACCCCATTTTTCAAGTGAGGAAACTGAAGTGTAGAGAGCGGTTGAGTGAATTGCCCAAGGTCACACAGCTACCCAAATGGAAGATCTGGATTCAAGATTTAAACCCAAGACAATACAGCTAGAATCTATGCTCTTAATCAGTACATTTTATTATCTTTCTTTTCCTTTCCCTCAAGTCACTTAGAGGGCCTGATGCTCCTACCATTCTTGTAAGTGAATACCTCAGAAGGGAACCCCAAGACAAACCAAGCCCATCATAGGTACTTGTAACCTGTGTTTTGGGATCTGAGTTTCCAAACAGCTGGGCTCCCACCTCTGTCTGTGTTTTCTGTGTGTGTATGTGTATGTGTGTAGATCGGTGGGAGGTGGCTGTTTGAGAGCCGACTGAGCCTCAGGAAGACCTCGAGAGGAGCTGAAGTGAAGACACTGGGGGAATCCACCCCTGAAAGGAGGCCAGAGCTCCCCTTCAATGGAGGCCCAGGGTCCCCCACTATTCTGCTCTGGTCCCAAAGTTTCCACTGTTGACACTTAGCACTCTAACTGGAGACAGACTGAACTGAGAAGCAACAGATTGTCTCTGCCGAAAGAGTACATGTATCTTTTTTTCTTTTTTTTTAAGAATTTATGTATTTATTCATGAGAAACAGAGAGAGAGAGAGAGAGAGAGGCAGAGACACAGGCAGAGGGAGAAGCAGGCTCCATGCTGGGAGCCCGACGTGGGATTCGATCCCGGGTCTCCAGGATCGCGCCCTGGGCCAAAGGCAGGCGCTAAACCACTGCGCCACCCAGGGATCCCCATAGATTCAGGGCATTTCTAAGAAGAGAGTATTTAATAATATCGATCTCTTTTAAGATTTGAATAGCCAAGGGTTGTCTCCATTGGTGTAGTGATAATCAATTAAGCTTTTTGTGTTTTTCCAATAAATAGTGTTTGGATGCTGGTTGGAGGTCTGCTGGAGGTTCTGGGGTTATTTTAGAAAATGAATTATATTCCTTACAGAGTTAGCAGTTGGTTCTATTAATGGAGACCTTAAAGTATTTTATCTACCTCTCTGGTCTGATTCTATCCAAATTCTCTGTATTGCAGACATTTCTATTGGGGTATGAAAGCTTTCCCATGACTATCTCTGACCCTGCACACCCTGTTGAAGAGGATAGGTCCTAATAGTAGGCCACCTACATTGATAAGAGACCAAAGATAAAGACCCAATGGCTTAATAAATACATCTACCCTTAAGGGTGGTGATGTAAAGCTCGGCCATTGCTGTTGCTTCTGGCTCTGGACCAGTGTTGCCTAAGTCCTTTTGCTGTTTTCAGGTCTTCCTTTGGTTGAGAATTCCAGATTGTGTTTGAGGCTCAGGAAGGAAAAGCAAGAGACCTTTGTCCATAGTCTTTATAACTGTGGGCACAGAGCTCTTGTCTCCCCCTGCATCATTTTCACAAAGTCTACTAAAGCATAGGGTCCTCAGCTGGTCAGTGCTCCTGATTCTTGTCCAGATACTGACCTCTGATCCTATTTAACTTCATGGTGGGATGCCCAGAAGGAGGGAAACGGCCTTGGCCATTCTCATTTCTTTTCTTTTTTTTTTTTTTTTTTTGCCATTCTCATTTCTAATTGCACAACCTCATCCTTTGCCATTGTCCATCCTGCCTCTCTTCTTTCCTACCCCCACTGCCTCAGAGGACTTTAGTAATTACAAAGTACCTCCCCTTTTCAAAAAATCTGAAAAGGCTTATTCTGATTTCATCGACAGACCTGCTAGCCTGAAAATGAGTTTGGTACACAAATAACAAGTGAAAATAAGCTGCTTATCTTTGCATAAATTCTTGGAGTTGGCTAATAGCTAAAGAGAACCCCAGAAAGGGAGGTTTGCCTCCCACTCCCTCTACAGGGCTATACTTAATGAGGACAAGGGAATAGGATTGGAAATGTTCTAGGGTTGCTCACATCCTTGTACAGTCGCCTAGGCCCTTCTTTATAAATACAGTAACAGTTCATTTGTGACCATGGATTCGAATACCTTCCCTCCACAAAATTGTCCATTCTCTCTTCCATAGAATAACTTATACATGTATTTCAGATTTCATACCTAAGTTAGTGATACATAAATTTTACTATTAACTTTTCTGGCACATCTATTCTGGGGATGTATGTGTGCTGTTCCTTGGTGACAGTATTTACACACATCACAGGGCTCCTACATTCACACTTACACTTTGGATTCCCATCTCTCAAGATGGGAAATTTTGTGTATAAGTTGTTGAGCGAATTCCACATTTTAGAAAGCGTAGGACCCAGTGACTTTACAATCCAGACTCATTTAAAGACATAGAATGACAAACCATAAGAGACTCTTAATCATAGAAAACAAACTGTGGGTTGCTAGAGGGGAAGGGGGTGAGGGGATGGCATAATTGGATGATGGATGTTAAGGAGGGCACATGATGTAATGAGCACTGGATATTATATAAGATTGATAAAAAAAGAAAATGTTAATTAGCTTGACTGTAATAATCATTTTAATATGTATGTGTATATCAAAATATCATGTTGTATACTTTAAATATATAAATTAAAAAAGACATAGAATGACTCCCTGTTGTTACAGGTGAAATGGCCCTTCCCCAACTTAGTGAGGTTTGTAAACCTATTATGGGAAGCAGTGGCTCAGTTTGGTCTGTCGGATCAAGCACGAACTATTCCTTTGGGACTTGACCTGTTTATATTTCTCCCAAGACACTCCTTATTGACTCCGTCTGGCCATTGGCAAGGATTTTGGTCTTGAAGTTCTTCATTAACAGATATGATTGCCTTTAGGCCATCTGGACAACAGTGTGCTTCCTTCAAGGTTCTTACTTCTGGTGCTTCTCACGGAATAAGGCCCGCATCTAAGGATTGTGGTACAAAGCATGTTTTTCTCCTCTGCAAGGTCAGCATAAGGATTGCTAATTCATTATTTTGAAATACTATTGGAGAGTCATTTTGTGATATGTGGGGTTTTGTCAGTGGTGGTCTGGGAGCAAGAGAATGGCATTGAAGATTAGTGAGTGGGAAAGCTTCCTGCTTTTGGAACATTTATAGCCTCTCCTCTGAGGGGTTTCTGGTATTAAAAACTAGCTGAATGTAGTTTATAAGGATTTGTCTTGCATTTGTCAAGAGTAAGGTAACATTTTCTTCGTCTCTAATTTATATGACTCTTAGGAGACCCATTCCTGTGAGGTTTTATTAGAAGATAATTATTTGTGGCCCAGAATTTGGATATACAATGGCATTGGTTTTCTTTCTTTCTTCAACAGATGTTTGCAAAAGAGTCATATTAAATACATTTAATTCTGCTGTCTCAGCCTAACGAATCTTTATCATGAAGATTACTTTAATTGGTGTCAGTTACAATCAAGAAAAGTACCCGTTATGCTTTTGTTTTCTAGCACGTAGGGAAATTTTCCATCCTAACAGAATACTAACAGGAGGACATAGTAAAGATTTTGAAAATTAAGTTAATCATTTTATTTTTCTCTTTGACATGTTCCTGTTTTTATTGGATGTGAAAGCTAGAAGTAATCAGAATTCTGCAGAATCAAATAGGGAGAGGTGACTGGAGAGTTTTGAGGTGACATTTAGTGCCTCTGATAGTTTGTAGGTCACCCACTCTGTCAGTCTTCATTTCAAAGAAATTTCTAGGAAATGCTTAAGATTTTGAGTAAGAAATCCAAAGTCTAATAAGTCACTATCAAACAAAATGCCTGGGCACAACTTTATATAGCCATTAAAAGTATAATTAATAAGGAAATGATAATGCATGAGAACATGGGGACATCATCACTGCCCTCCACAGAGCTTTTGTCTAGTGTGAGAAAGACAGGAAATAGGTATCATTATACACCAGACTGCGTGATAAATGCCATGGGGAGAAATAAAGTAGGGTGTGGGGCATAAAGAAGTATAGGGTGAGGGAATGATGTGGGCAATTAAAATATTGTGGCATCATTTAAGCAAATACAGAACTGGGTGGGGCTAGATGTGGATTTGGGTGGGGGGGGAGCGTTCCATATGGAAAAGGGCAAGTGCAAAGATTGGCGGGGGAGGAACATATCTGGCATGTTAAAGAAACAGCAAGGAAGCGAGAATGGACTGAGAAGAATGAGGGACCAGTAGTAGGGGATGGGGCTCTATCATAGAGGGCCCAATAGGCTGTTTGGCTTTTACTCAGAGTGAGATGAGAAACCATTGGAATGTTTAATCAGAGAAGTGATATGACTTTGAGAGATAAGTCATATAGAAAGATCATTCTGGTTGTTAGGTTGTTTATGGGGCAGGAGGTGGGTGGTGAGAGGTAGTCAGAATCTGGGTATGTTTTTACTAACAGATTAAATGTGGGATGTAAGAGAGAGAGTAGTCAAGGATACTTGAAGGCTTCAACCTGAACCACTAGAAAGATGGAAGAGCCATTGCTGAGACAGAGAAGAGGACCACAGGAGTAGAGTGAGAGTGGAAGCTCAGTTTTGAAGAGAGTAACTTTGAGATCAACTGAGTGGAGATGTAGAGGATGCAACTGGACATGGGAGTCTGACTCACAGGGTGAGACCTGGGCTGGCAATACAAATGTATATAGATGTGAGGTCAGAACTGAGGCAAGTGGTCAGGGGAGCTGGCCAGCTTTAATGCGCCCTCTGGGAACGGGCAGCTTCAGACCTACAAAAGTTGGCCATAGCCAGGAAGAGGTCAGAAACCTAAATGTGAATCCCAACTTGAGCTTTTGGCTGAAATCTCAGAACTAGTTTACTACTGGCCTGGGTCCTTCAGGAGCAAAAGAGCTCTCCAGGAGTACCCAGTCATGCCAGCACCCAGGAAGAAAAGTGACTAAGATGGGAAGTCTCCATTGAAGAGATCACCAGGCCACTCTGTAGTGGTAAATTGGTCATTGTAGGTATCTGTTAAGGTCAGGGGTACTCTTTGAGGATCATCAGGTGTCTATGAATGTCCAGCAGCTAATGACCTTCATGGTTTCAGAGAAAGCTCTAATGGTTATAATAAGCTATGAAATCTACTACATAGATCCCTTTCTTTTCTAAAGAGTTCAAGGGGCAGTAGCATTTTGGAGTGATTTTTTTTTTCTTTTTACCAAATAACACAAAGCTCTAATTAGCTCACTAAGAAGCTGTATTAGTTAACTATTGCTGTGTAACAAATGACGCCCAAATTTAAGAGCTTCACATGATATTTCCCTCACAGTTTTCTGAGGGTCAGAAATTTGGGAAAACAACCTCACTGAGTAGTTCTGGCTTAAAATCTCTTGCAATATTCCAGTCAAGATATTGACTAGAGCTGGAGAATCCACTTCCAAGGTAGCTCACTCACATGGCTAGCAAGTCAGTGCTGGCTGTGAGCAGGAGGCCTGATTTCTTCCCCACATAGGTCTCTCCCAGGGTTGCTTGAACGTCTTCAGAATTGAAGTGGCTCCATTCCTGCAGAGTGAGCCAAGAGAGGGAGGTTGGAGCTACAATGCCTTTTATGACCTAATCTCAGAACACCTTACTCCACTCTATTGGTCACATAGACCTGTTTGGATTCACTGTGGGAGGAGAGTACACAAGGGTGTGAATACCAAGAGGCAAGGATCCATGGGAGCCACCTGGGAAGCTGCCAATCACCCTTCTTGGAAACAGAGAAGGTTTCTATCTACTCAGTCCTATGTATCTGCTTGAAGCACTACTTGCAGTGATAGGAGCTCAGTAACTGCATACTGTCTGGGTCCCCCATAATAGTCTAATCTACATGTCTTGTGGAGCTCCACCAAATCATGGGGATGTTTCACCAGTCATTTCTAGCTCAAGAAGTACCTTGGGGGGCACCTGGGTGGCTCAGTGTTTGAGTGTGCTTCTGCCTTTGGCTCAGGTCATGATCCTGGGGTTCTGGGATCGAGTCCCACATCAGGTTCCCTGCGGGGAGCCTGCTTCTCCCTCTGCCTCTGTCTCTGCCTCTCTCTGTGTCTCTCATGAATAAATAAATAAAATCTTTAAAAAAAATAAAAAAGAAGGTACCTCGGAAGACAATAAGCAAGTGCAGGTGCCAATACAAGAATCCCACTGTTTGCTATGTTGGCATTTGCCATTCTCCTCGCTAACTTTTTAGAGGCCCTGTCAGCTCACATTCCTACCAAATACATAGTGTGTGTTATTTCCACTGGCTGACTGTCCCTGAGTTGTGCAAAACTGCACCACATTTAGAAGGATTTATTGTATGATGTGTCTAAAATTGAGTTTGTAATATAAATCCTTGCAAAGAGAATTGACCATTTAAAATCCACTAGTATTCCTGCCTTTTAGTGCATTTATTTAAACAGTATTTCTTGTATGTGCTCACTTATTTTCCAACCATTTCTTGCATGAGCAAATTGCCTAAATACACTTGTGAGAAACCCTTTTATAGTAAATGTTATTAAACTGAAAACAAGGGTATAATAAAATAGCAATTTGAGGGTAATTTACTAACAACTGGAGCCCTTAAACATTGACATACAATTGTGTAGTAATAATACCAGACTTGGTATTTAAACACAATCTTTGTCACTCTAAGAATCATTGGGACAGTTTCCTAACCCTCATGGTCTTTTATTATAGCTCTTTTAGGATTTTTTTTTTTTTTTGCTACTCCTATGTCACTGGTTTATAAATTATAATCATCAACTTTTATCCACATAAAACATCCAGCAAATACTATCTTTCTCCTTATCTCGAGAAAATATTCAGGGAAATTAATAGAGGTGAGTTGGGAACATTTAACCTTGCCATTCTTGGACCTCTGTGTCTACTAAAGAGAGTGATATTGGTGTGTATGGTAATAGAAACCACATCACGGAAGTGATTGACTATGAAAATTTCAAGATTCCTAAGTCTTCCCTAGTAAGGAGAATCCATTGAGTCCACATCTCAGTAAAAGCTCCTTGCCCTCAGGAAGATGGTGTGGATGCTACAAAGATGATCAGTAGGCAGCTGGACAGGACCTAGCATTCATGTACCAAGTCCCCACCTATAAGACCTGGCTTCTGTTTGAAGGTGGAGATGCTTACTCTCATCAGTGTCCTGGGGATGTTCACCCTGAGAGATTGACTCAGTTCTAACTGGAAAGCAGGAAAGTCGACCCTGCAGTGCTGGCTTATTAATTTGGCATGAGGAGCCATCATCCGAGAGACCAGATGTACTCAGAGTCCATATACTGAGTACAGAAAGGTGACCTCCACAGGAAACCAAATCACAATCAGAAACCATTAAATCACTCCCAAAAATCATTATCACAGAATCTAGAAATATCTCAAGTCTGTATGATCAGTTTATTCTTTCCCTAAAGATACTAAGAGTTAAATCATAGTCCAAAAGTTGTTTGGCAAGTGGATGATCAAGATGAGGGAGGCTGAGGTGAATGTTTAGTGGCAACAGGTTAGTTTCATGAGTTGATCTCAGAATGGGAATGATTTTGCCTGAAGGACTGAATTGCTCAGTGCCAAAGGCTAACACTTCCATTTTTCTAGAGGAAAACTCTTAAAGAGGTATATTGGGGGTTTTTTGGTCACATGACAAATTGCCCAAAACTTAGCAGCTAAAACAACAATAAACATGTTACCACATGCACTTTCTATGGATCAGGAATATGAGTGATTCTGGCTCAGGGTCTCCTGAGTGTTGTCTGGAGTGCAGTCATCTGAAGGCTTAATAGGCTGGGAGTTCTGCTTCCAAGATGGTTCCCTCACAGGGCTAGCAAGTTAGTGCTGCCTGTTGGCAGGAAGACTCAGTTCCTCACTATCAAGACCCTTCTCCCTACTGGGTTGAGTATTGTCACAGCATGACGGCTGTCTTCCCCCAAAGTCAGTAACCTAAGAGAAAACAAGGTAAAAGCTTCAGTGCCTCGTATTTATTTTTTAAATTAATTTATATATTTGAGAGAGAGGGACAAGCAGAGTCCGTGCTAAGCAGAGCCCAACCCGGGGTTTGATCCCACGACCCTGAGGTAATGACCTGAGTCAAAATCAAGAGTTGGACACTTAAGTGACTGAGCCACTCAGTGCCCCTTTAGTGCCTTTTATAACCTAATCCATGAACTCACACACTGTCCCTTCTGGCACATTCAGTTTGCTAGAAGTGACTCACTAAGTCTAGCCCTGCCCTGAATGGGAAAGGAATTAATTAGGCTCCATCTTTTAGAGAGGAATGTCAAAGAAGTTGTAGACATGTTTTAAAACCACAGGAGGTAACACCTCTGTGACTACTTTTTTTCCTGCACGGAAAAAAAGCTGGCAAATCTGCTGATCCATGTCCTCTATTAATATATTCATATTATTCTCTTTGTAAATATAATACACATATATGCATTCTATATAGAGGTATAGATTTTATATCTTATGTATTATATAATTACATATTATCTATATTATAAATATTAATGTATTTAACTTATGGCCCAACTCTTCTAGCATGATAATCTTTGTGTACCTTTGTGCTAATCTGCATCCCCCCCATTCTGCACTAGTCAGGGGGACCTGAGGCAAATGGCTTGACCCCTCTGTGCTTCTCCGCCCTCATCTGTAAAATAAGGCTGTAAGAGGACCTACCTTTTCAGTTTCTTAGGAGGATCAAGCATGCACAGTGCTTACAGGAGTACCTGGCACATAGAAAACATTCAGTGCCATTAGCTGTCAGTGTGGCAGCTGTAACTGCTGCAGGAATACCTCGACCCAGTAGTACACCTCCAAAGGCTGCCCTCAGGAGGCAGCCTCAGCCTCACTTCCACATTCCTGGTAGTAGTGAATAAAAGTCATCATTGTCTTCCTGGCCACCCCCTAGTCACACACCATCCAAGCCCTGTCCCGAGGTTGGAGGGGCCAGGGCACATTGTTTTCTTCTCCTCTTCTCCTCTTTGCCGTGCTGTGCTTGTTTTGTCCTCTGGGTCCCAGGTTAATCCCTGGCAGAGAGTGCTTACATGGAGATAACATGTTTAGTTTGCAGTCCGAGTCCTATTTATGTTTTTTGTTCCTTTTTTGGGTGGGGGGGTGGCTGACCTTTTGCAGAAGGGTAGGCAACCCAAACAGGGAAGTGACCTTGCAGAAAGCTCGGGAGTTCCTCAACCTTATGAATTTTTATTAAAAGTTGTTCCTAAATTTTATTTCTAAACATACATTTTCCAGGTGTACAATAGTTACGTCTGCTCATTGGATTGGCATCACACACAGATATATCTTCCTCTCAGGACCTTTTGCTTCTTGCCAGGGCCTCTTTAATTCCTTGGGCTTGATGAATAGATTTTATCTTTATCCTAAGCATATGCATAATTAAAAACATGCTGGGTGTTTACTGAAAATATACTGATGGGAAGTTAGAACTGGCGCTTCCTCCATCTCCCAAAACTACTTGGAAGGCAGGCCATACCTAATGGAATGCAAGGGCTATCTTTTGTCAGGTGGCAGTTAGCTAAATATAGAGTCAGAGAGCCAGGAGGGACCTGCTGAGGTCATCCGTGCCCTCCTGCCATCCACTTTCCCCATCTGAATATCTCCCGCCCCGTGCCTAGCCAGTTCTGCAGCCTCCAGCCACACATGGCTTCTGAGCACTTCAGTTGTGACTGAGTAGTCCAAGTTGAGATGTGATATCAGCAGTAATGTACACCCTGGATTTTGAAGACTTGATGCAAAGAAAAGAATGTAAGATGTTTCATTGATAATTTATATTGATTATAAGTTAGATAATGATATTTTGTTATATTGGATTAAAGAAAATATATCATTGAAATCAGTTTCACCCCTCTCATTTCACTCTTCTTCTAATACTATAAAATTTTCAAGACCATATGTGGCTCACATTACATTCCTATCCAACAGTGCTTCCCTAGACCATCTATCTCTATTCTTCAGGCCCCCAGGACAGAGATTATAAAGCCTTCTTTGGCGACTCCTTTAGGTCTTTTGTCATCCTGGCACTTCCTTTCTTCTCCACATCTCGTCTTAATCTCTGCTGTTTCAATTTGAAGACGTGTACTTCAAATAGTTGACTGTTCGTTCATCTTCTTATGAAATCCTCAGGTTGAGCATCTCTTCATTATTGTTCAATTATAAACTCAGCCCCATTTTCTTTCACCCTTTGATTTTCCATCTCTTCCAACTCTGATATTTTTAAATGACCTTCCCTGGGCCATCTTTAGACTCTACATTTATTTTTAAAATTCTGTGTCCAGGGCAGCCTGGGTGGCTCAGCGCCTTCAGCCCAGCGCCTGATCCTGGAGACCCAGGATCGAGTCCCATGTCAGGCTTCTTGCATGGAGCCTGCTTCTCCCTCTGCCTGTGTCTCTGCCTCTCACTCTCTCTGTGTCTCTCATAAATAAATTTTAAAAAGAAAAAAATTATGTGTCCAAAACCAACCAACATGGCTCTAATGTGAGCCCAACTAATACAGAGACAAGTAGAAGGCATTATTTCCACCATTGAGTACTTAGCCCGTCCCTTTGATACATTACCACACAAAAAGGGACAGAGGCTATTGGTAACACTCATAACTGATGAGGCAGTTGAGGCTTATACAGGCCAAGTAGCCTACCAAGGTCCCACTGCAAATGAAGTGGCAGATCTGGGATCCATGCCCACGTTTGCCTGATTCCAGAGCCCATGTTCTTTCATTATATATCATGCCTTCCTTGCCTGATAACTTTGAATACAACCTCAGTCTTGAGGGGCCTTTTAGTACTTAGCTGATGCATTTGTAGCTTCTGGTCAACAATGACTCGAGCTTGTCCTGTTATGCTTGTGCCTCACTAGAACTGTGAAGCCCCTCTGCCAAATTCCAGGGACCCCTTTTCAACCCAGTGGATATTGCATGAAAGCCAGTAGGACTGCCCTGCCCTAGCGTATGTAGGGTAAGCAATAGGCCAGAGACAATGTCTTCTGGTGTCAGGAGTGACTTTTCCGGAAGAGACCTTTCTTTCCTGTGGCCCCAGGTTCTGAGGACAACTACCAGTTTCTGGAATAAGCTGCTTCTCAAAGGCCAGTCAGAGGCAGAGTACATTGTTTATCCTTGTTTAACTAAAGGCAACAAGTGTGTGTTTTGAGTAGAAGGGGACCGGAGGGGATCCTTGAGAGTGTGTCACAAACGGATCTTCTCACGAATGAACCTTGAAGATGTGAAGTCACAAAAGGACAAATACTATATGATCTCACTTAGATGAGGTAACTAGAGTAGTCAAATAGATAAAAACAGAAAATACAACAGTGGGTGCCAGGAGCCTGGGGGAGGGGAGAAATAGGGAGTTAGTATTTTTTAAAAATATTTATTTATTTATTTATTTATTTTTATGAATGAGGCAATTTATTAACCCAGCATTTGTTCTAATGCTTCTTGTTGGCAGCTGTAAAAAAATATTTAAATTCAATTTGCCAACATATAATATAACACCCAGTTATTATTCAACGAGTACAGAGTCTCAGTTTGAAAAGGTGAAAAAGATCCGGAAATGGATGGTCAGGGTGGCTGCATAATATGGTGAACGTCCTCCGTGTCACACAACTGTACACTTAAAAATGGCAAAAATCGTAAATATGGTGTTATATATACTTTACCATAAAAAAGATAACTAAACACATCTTCTCTACATAAAGAAAAATAGCTTTCTTATCACATGTGATCAGAGCTGCCACTAGAGCTAAATCTAGCTCTGAGATCTAACTTTGGGGTCACAATGGATTTCTGAGGTAGCTTCTCATGAGAAAGGTACAGGCTTCCTTCACCGAGACGAGGGGAGTCCTTTCTTTGCCTGACCAATTTCTCTGTCTAGGAAGTTTTAACCATATTCACACAAATGCCTTTGCTAGGGTGTGAACCACTTTCCCACAGATGTCTAGAGGAGGGAAAGCAGCCTTACCCCCAAGGAGCCAATGAACCTTTGACACCACTCGCTTCTCTATGGAAATGTTCTTATTCCTTATCCCCCTGTCCATCTGAAGGCGTGACTGGATTTTTCCAAGAAAGAACACAAAGCTGTAAATTCTGTTTGGTTGTACCAAAGTAGTTATAGGCTCTTTGGAGACCTGAGCAGGAATTAGATTGAGGTCCCAAACATCCAAGAACATTTGCTCTGTGCTTCGTTTATGTCACTGCCCCCTGACAACCTGGAGTCAGTTATCCAATCTGATACATGGGCCGCTTTGAGGAAAAGACAGGCGGGATACATAGATGGAGACTCCAACCCGGAGGACTTCTTTTTTTACAGGGTGGCGTTTGATGCCATTGTGGGTGTATTTGCTTATTTGCCCCGTATATTTTCCTTTCCAGGAATCATTAACCAATGGCAGCAGGAATCCAAGGATAAAGTGATTTCCCTCCTGTTAACTCATCTGCCTTTGCTGAAGCCAGGAAACCTTGATGCAAAAGTCGAGTATATGAAACTGCTGCCCAAAATCCTGGCGCACTCTATTGAACACAACCAGCACATCGAGGAGAGCAGACAGCTGCTGTCCTATGCTCTCATACACCCGGCCACTTCGCTGGAGGACCGCAGCGCCTTAGCCATGTGGCTGAATCACTTGGAGGACCGCACGGCCACCGGCTTTGGCGGCCAGAACCGAAGCCGCTCGGACTCTGTGGATTATGGGCAGACACACTACTATCACCAAAGACAGAACTCCGATGACAAGCTCAATGGGTGGCAGAACTCTCGGGATTCTGGGATTTGCATCAACGCCTCCAACTGGCAGGACAAAAGCCTGGGGTGTGAGAACGGCCATGTGCCCCTCTACTCCTCCTCCTCTGTCCCCACCACAATCAATACGATTGGAACCAGCACAAGTACAAGTAAGTTCCCCGGAAGCCCCTTAGCGCAGTCTGGTGTGGTGACTTGCTGCGTGTGGCATGTCCCGCTGAGAATGTCTGCTCTGAGCACCCCGTAACCCTGGGAGAGACAGGCTCATCGCAGTTGGCTGTGGGAAGGGGATCTTTGGATCCCACCTTTGTCGCTCTTTTTGACTCTGGAAAGATAAAAATGCTGGGCAGGTTAAACATGACTGATGGTCCAAATTTGGCTTGTAAACTGGACTAAAACCTTAAAACAATAAATAAGAGAGAGAATAAACGGTAAAAGGAGGAAACTTCCTGTTTCCACAAGTAGAAATACCTCTTACCCACATGCCTTTTGCCCTGGGGTTTTTGGATTTGCCAAGACACTGAGTTATGTGTGATTCTCTAAACCTGATTCTAACCCCTGGTTAACCAGATGCCCTTGTGGGATTTGTGCATTTTCTTTCTTTTTTTTTTTCCTTTTTTTTTTTCCTTTTTCTTTCTTTCTTCCTTTTTTGTTTTGTTTTGTTTTGTTTTTAAATATATTTACCCCTGGAATGTTCCCTCCCTTGCATTTTCTGGTTTATATCCCGTTTGTTGGGGGCACTTTTCCTCCTGACCAGGAAAACAGGTTTGGCTAACTGAGAATGCCGCTCTGTGCTGTGGCCTGGTGTGAATGCTATGCCCTTTTCTTGCTCAGTCTAACTCAGGAGAGGCATGTCAGGAACAGCTTTGTGGAAGGGGAGAGCGGAGGACGGCTTTCTGCTCTTTTGACCACTAAAGCAAAGTACCCTGCGCACAGCTGGGACTAGGGCCGGGAGTCCTCCCTGTGGCTCCCCGCTTAGGCTGAGCAAAGTGACAAACATGCCATGGGCGCTTCTATAAGTGGCAACACGGGCGAGGGCCCCATCGTGAAACAGAAATCCTTGATGCTAGTTGCATGTGTCTGTGAATACAATGTCAGCACTGAGATAACTTTCTCGGGGGAAAGCTTTTGTGGTCAGACCTTACATGCCTATCAACATGCAGGAACCCCCAATTAAAAGATCTGAGGGTATTAAGAATTAACAGTGACGGCTTCTTGGCCTCTCCCTCTGCTCAGATCTTTCAGCTAATGGGCCCTTTTAAATGGCTTTCTCAAATACATGGGAGTGTCAGATTATAACTACATTAATTGAAATAACCAAGGCAATGCTTAAGATACTGCATTCATAATGCTGCAACATGAGATTTTTAATTCTTTTTTTTTTATTTTTACATCAAGATTTCAATAACTAGTACATTTGGGGGGTTAAGTGATTATTGCATCATTACTTTATTATGTTAAGAGATTCTGGGGACAGTCTCTTTCACTGACTAGTAATCTAGGGAACAGTTTCACTAGCCTCTGTGTGACAGAGATTGGTGGCTGGGACAATTATTAAAGCAGGCACATGCTGGATGACAGAGCTTTTTGGCCTAAGTTTCCTGGTCAGGGACGGAATCTAGTAATTGTTACAAAACTCTTTGATAGTTGGGAGAGATGTAAGCTTCAAGCTGCCTGCCCTCGCAAAACTTGGCCTTTTCTATTTTAAGGGTTGAATTTTATGTCATTAGTCTTGGGTCATCATATTTCTGTCTCTACTGATTTGCACATTCAGGCCTGTAAGTCTTGGCAAGATTAGTATGTTCAAGGTGGTTAGCAAGTTGTAGTCAGTGGAGGCTTTCATTTTTCACCGCGGCTACCCAGGTCTGCAGAGGGGAAGAAATGCAGAGATGAGTGTCATGTCATGGACTCCCAGATCTTTGGGTCCCTCTGTGGTATCGAGTAGAAAAAGACTTGAAGGTTTAACAAGATAACTAGGAAAGACGAAAGGAGTTGAAGCCCTGTTTCAGAATATTGACAAAGAAAGCTCAGGTCTCTCTTCCAGAAAGTTTCATGCAAACACTTAGGCCATGTCAACACTTATATTTCAATATCTCTTTGACAAAACATTAATGTCGTCGTTTTAGTCTTCTGCATTGTCTATGGTGGTTAAATTGTGTTTGTCAAAACTGCAAACTTTTGGGTCATTCATTCACTTGTACCTCTATCAAATATATCCTGAGCACCTGGGAGGCAGTTTGACAGAGTGGAAAGAACAAGGACTTTGGCGTCAATGCCCTGCTGAGTCCAAATCACAGATCTACAATTTGCTAACTACAGCTTGGCCAAGTTACTTAACCTCTCTGAGCAAGGTCTTCATTTGTAAAATGAGAATATCCATGATATCCATCTCTGAGGGCTGTGGTGAAGGCACATGAAATTATATATGTAGATGCCCAGCCCCGGCCAGAGCTGGCAACAGTGTCTGCTAAGTGAATGAATACATGAGAGACAGTAGGAAGGACATCGGAGAGCAAAGTGCTAACACTGACACCCACAGTCTGTGCCCTCACCTGCATCTCTGATTGTCAGCTGATGAAAGCCCCTTTCCTGAGCCCTGGCCATGCAGAGTAGACGAGGGGTCCTTGACTATGCTGTAACTTTTGACCATTTCACTGCAATGGAAAATGTGTTGGACTAAAAGCTTCAGGACCTCTTCTACTGCACTGAAGAGCTAGCTACCTGTCTTCTTTCCAAATGGAAAAAATATTCACATAAAACAACAAGATTATAAATCACAGTAAGAGAACTGAGATCATTTTCAAATTATCCACCACATTAATGACAGTTAATGAAAAGAAACTAACTAGAAGATGACTTCCTTACACAGTTTTTATGTTTTAATCTTGGTGCCTTAGCATTCATGGCCTCCTCCATCTGTGGATTTTGCATCATCCAAAGACACTGCAGACACTACCCACTTCCTGAGTGCCCAGCACTGTGTTTGAGGCTATGAAAAATATAAGTAAGCTTAAGGAAAGTGATTCAATTTCAGGAAACTTATAACATAAGTGGAGAGAGAAGATATATCAGTCAGTCTCACAAGTAAAAATGAAATATCTCCCTTCAGGCAGACTAATCTGCAAAAACTTTACATAATAACCCATGCATTACATAAAAGTGCAGTTAAAAAATAACTCCAATAGCAGCTGTCGGGCAATATAGGATTGTGTCAGCTGAACGGAGGGTCTGGACTGCAAGCACTGTGAATGTGTGAAATGAAAAGATCCTTATGAACCAGAGGCTCAGGAAAGCATTTGCAGGTAATAGGGGATGTAAGCTAGGAAGCAGATGGCAGGGGGACCAAGGGTAGGGACATGCATTGTGAGCAATGGGGTGGAGTATGCAGGCAGGGTTGGAAAACAGTGAGGAAGGAGAGGTTTGCGAAGTTAAAAGAGTAGTAAGAGAAGGCAATAAAGTGAGGGAGGGTATCTGAGAGCTCTAAAGAGGCCAAGCATCACACTGTGGGCATGGCAGTGATATGAACAATGCTGTAGAGGGAATAGTCTGCTGTGTGCAAACCAGATGAATGACAGTGCTGAGTACAGCATCAGTGAGTTTCAAAACCTCAGTTGTGAAGTAGTGAAAGTATCAGGAGGATAGGAACAGGCATGGAACAGATGAAAGAGATGCTAGAAATGTTCTAATAATTAGAATTGGACATACATTATTGATTCATTTATTTATTCATTCATTCACTTGGAAAAATTTTATTGAGCACCTACTATATGCTTAACCTACCTAAGGCACTCAGAGTGCGTCAGTGACCAAGCCAAAGATGCTCTCCCTTGTGGAGCTAACAGTCTAGCATATGGAAATTATATAGTATGTTAGAGATTGATAAGTGGCACAAAAATAAGAAGAGTAGGGTCAGGAGGATCAGGCCTAGGTGGTGAGGTGATTATAGTAATAAATAGGGTGATCAGGATAGATCTTGTTGAGAAGGTAACGTGAACAAAGACTTGAAGGAGGTAAGGGGGTTAGCCAAGTGGATGTCTGGGGGAAGGAGAGTCCAACCAGAGAAAAAGCTTAAACAAAGATCCCCAAGATCTTTTCCCAGCTTATTGGGGAAAAGCAAGAAGGCCAGTGGCTAAAAAGGAGTGAGTCAAGTAGAGAGTGGGAGTTGCAGAGGTAACAGGGAAGGATAGATCCTACAGGGCACTGCAGGGCATTGCAAGGACTTTGACTTTTGCTCTCAGTAAGCCAGGAAGCCATTGGAGGGTTTTTGGCAGACGAGTGATGTGACCTGACTTACATTTTAAAAGGATCACTTTGGCTGCTGTATTAAGAATAGACTGTACCAGGGCAAGGATAGAAACAACAAAGACCGGTTAAGAGGCTATTGCAGTAATCCAGGCAAGACATTGCTGATTCTGACCAGGATGGCTGAGGTAGAAGAGAGAAAAATGGTTAGAGTCTAGATATATTTTGAAAGTACAGCCAATGGGATTTCCTGGCAAAATAAATGAAGAGTATGAGGGAAAGAATTCGAGAATGACTCCAGAGTTTTTGATTATGCAACTAGAAGGATGGCGAAAGTTTCTGTTGAGTTTGAAAGTAAGATTGGGAGTGGTGTCTCCTATGATGAATCTTTGTGCCCATTAGACAATGAGATGTCTCATAGGCATTTGGATGTATGAGTATGACAAGGTAGACATTTGGGAGTTACCAGCACATAGGTAGTATTTAAAGTTATGTGTAGATAGAAAGGAAGACCAAAGACTGAGGCTGGGTACTTCAACATGAAGACTGAAGAAGAGGATAAAGCATAAGAAACACAGGAGAAACCACTGAAGTCAGGAAAAAATTTATTGTTGTTTTTTTTTTTAAGATTTTGTTTATTTATTCATAGAGGCACACACAGAGAGAGAGGGAGAGGCAGAGACACAGGCAGAGGGAGAAGCAGGCTCCATGCAGGGAGCCCGACATGGGACTCGATCCCGGGTCTCCAGGATCACACCCCAGGCTGCAGGCGGCGCTTAACCGCTGCACCACCGGGGCTGCCCCGAAGTCAGGAAAAATTTAAATGTATGTATCTTGCAGGGTGAATGAACAACATGTTTCAAGGGGAAAAAGTGATTCAGTAAAATTCTACTGATACCTCTAATAAAATGAAGACCAAAAATTAACCACTGGATTTATCAAAAAGGAATAATAGAGATAAACTGGGAGCACTTCACACATGGTAGGCATTTTTTTTTTAAGATTTTATTTATTTATTCATGAGAGAGAGAGAGAGAGAGAGAGAGAGAGGCAGAGACACAGGCAGAGGGAGAAGCAGACTCCACACAGGGAGCCCGATGTGGGACTCGATCCTGGGATACCGCCCTGAGCCAAAGGCAGATGTTCAACCACTGAGCCACCCAGGCATCCCATGTAACCCATGGTAGGCATTTAAGGGATGAAGAAAGTTGTGTTAATGATTCAAAAAGATAAAAGGCAAGATAGGGAGAGAAACTAGCTACAAGCTCAATTTTGGATGTATGTTGACTTTGAGAAGGTGCTGGAACACTGAGATGGAGAAAAATGATGTTTAGAGGGCATTCAAAATGTGCATGATGGTGCCATGCAGTTTCAGAAGGAAGGGATTTGGATGAGACTAAGATTAGGAGGTAAAAACAAAACCCTAAGATAACAAGAATCAACCTATTTTCATCTACTTAAACAGAGGCAAGAGTACCTTTTTTTGGTTGCAGATGTTAAATCACGTAAGATCACACAGAACCTTTGAGCAGGACCTTTTCTTCCATGAGAAGGAGAAGAATGGGTTGGGACAGCTGAGAAATCAATCAAACATTTGAGGTAGCATCAAGGTGTTTGAGAAGAAAGGGAAGAATGTATTTTTCAGAACCTCACTCTCCTTGTAAGGCTCCTCAGGGGTCTGGTCACTAAAAGCAAGAGTGTGCAGATTCTTCCTCATGAGCTCATAGGATCAGAAAGAACCAAGGTATTGGCTGCCACTGACCATTCACACAAGTGTTAGTCAACTTTGCTTTGGCCATTATAAGCAATTCCAAATGTAAGGTGCATGGAACTTGGCTGAGCAACTCTGCGTTTGCTTCCTGTCTGAAGTCGGCTATAGAAAAAGTAAACCATTCAGGAAAAATACCTCCCCGTTTTCTTGAGATCCCACAGATTTCCCTTGTGTGGAGAGCAGTGCCATCTCTGTTACCTCAGACCACCTTTCGAACCATTTTCTACTCTTTGCTGGCAGACTCGGACCTGGAAGAAAACTATGTTGCTGCAGTTACGGATCAAAGAAATTTGTTTCTATTCAAATCATTGCAATACCTGATTTTTCTTCACATTTTTTACATTTGGATTTGAAAACATGCTGCCCTTTGCTAGCTTAGTATGAGGCAAGAACTCAGAAACTTTGGGTTACAAAAATTATTCCAAAACGTTCCATTGAAACAGCTCACTTCTACAGTCTCATGGTACACTTTGGAACCTTAGTATTTCTTTTATTAGCCTCCGTTGATTCTTCTGATAATAAAAGCAGTACCTTACAAAATGGTGGTACCACAGATCATTAAAAGTAAATGAACAGTGATAGCACACAACTGCGTATTATTTGCTACATGCTGAGTACTGTTCAAATCTCTTTACATAAATATTAACTCATTTAATCCTCAGACTCTATGATGTGGGTCTTATGGTTATCCCCACTTGATAGATGAGGAAATCTGAGGTGCAGAGAGGCTCAGTAACTTGACCCGTGTCACAGACCAAAAAAGTTTGGATGAACTGGGGTTTGAACCCAGGCAGTCAAGCTCTGAGGAGACATACCTGTCCCTCTTTATCCTATCCTCAGGCATTGACTCAATTACTAGCTAGCAGACCCTTGTTTACTCTGACTCTGCATTTGTCCCCATATGGAACAGCCACCATAGCATCAAGAGTTCTCCACAGCACACAGATCTAAACCCCTGCCCAAATTGCACCCCAGCTGTGCTCACTTTGCACTGACCCATGTGTGTATGTGTGTGTATATATATATATTTCAATGTCACCTCTTAGCATTCTGTGTCACAATTCTTGGTTGACATGTTTGCCTCTCCCGCCCAATCACAAACTCCTTGAGGACAAGGGTTGTGTCTTTCTCCCTCTTTCCCAGCACCTAGAACACCACATGGCTCGAAAAGTCACAGAAACTGTGGAGATGGCAATTTCCTGGCACGCGTTCACCTGCCATTCTCCTGTGGCAGAGAGTCTCTGTTAGATACTGGCTGTCTCTTGCTAAGGCCAGATGTGGCCTCCAAATCCTCCTCAATATACCCCTCAAGGCGGCCGCTATAATTCAATAAGAGATGGCATGTGAGCTGAAGCCTGTCTGCCCACCCTGCCATAAATGTTTGCTGAACAGTAGGAACTTAATAAATTTCTGGGCTCACTAGGCAGATGTTCATGAAGTTAATGAATTTCCAAAATAAACGAGAAAACGTCCTTGGGAATTCACTAACTATTTGGTGATAATATTGATCATTTAGCCTTCTGTCATTATCCTCATAGTGACATTTATCGTTACTCTTTTTTTGCGTGGCTTATTTTACCAACTAGGTCCCAATACTAACAGACTTTTAATAACACACTGTGATCGTGATTGTGGAGGTGGTTATATGAATTTATTCCTGTGAAAAAATGCACTAAGATTGCACACAAATTTGTAATGGTACCCCTCGGTACCACCCCAAAAATCTGTGTACAAAGCTGCTGAGTCAGGTCTATATGCTGAGTCTCGTTAATGTTGATTTCCTGGTTTTGATAATACACTATAGTTGGATAAAACGTCACCTTGTGGGGAGTCAGGAGAGATGGGTGCATGAGACCTCTCTCTGTAGTATTTTTGCAATTTCTTGTTAAATCTATAGTTATTTCAAAATTAAAAGTTAAAAAAACTACTGAGGCACCCAGTGCCTGGATGTTGCTTGGGCTTTGGCCTTCCAGGAGCATGAAGGGTCTGTCCATTTTTGGGAACGATGGTTGCTAGGCCCCATAAAGCCAACACCTGGAAAAAAAAACTACTCCAGCAGGCAAGGTGAGGAGTGAGGGTGATGTAGATCTCAGGGAAAGTGATTCCTTCGGGAACCCCTGATCAGCCACTGGGAAAAACCCCTCCAAGTCCATTGATTGACTGCTTCTGCCAGGGTCAGCTGCTTCAGAGATACCTGTTTGGTTCGAGGAATGCTTTGCCCTTTGCCCTTCACATTTTCTTACAAGACCAGCAGCCACTTTAAGCTATTCTAGTCAGCTTGCAAAAAATGATCAGAACCCAGATATTCAAGGGAAGGAGAGACACCACACAGCTTTAGGTAGGCCTGACAAGAAGAGAGGTCTTGCGTGTGGCCTCTTGGAAACTGAAAAGGGCAAGGGATGCCTGGATGGCTCAGTGGTTGAGCATCTGCCTTTGGCTCAAGTCGTGATCCTGGGGTCCTGTGATCGAATCCCACATCAGGCTCCCCAAGGGGAGCCTGCTTCTCCCTCTGCCTGTGTCTCTGCCTCTGTGTGTGTGTGTCTGTGTCTCTCGTGAATAAATAATAAAGAAATCTTTCAAAAGAAAGAAAGGACATGGCCTATAGATCCGGATTCTTTTTCACAGGCTACAGGTCTTCCCCGTCCTAAACCACTAATGTCATATAAATAAATCTTCATGGAATTATTTTGTCTTTTACCAACATACTTTCTGGTTGGAAAATTTCTTTCTCCCCCAAACCTAGCCAACCTGGCATGTAACTGAAAAATTCCATTATTTCCTTAACCCCTCATTTGCTCTTCAAAGAGGTAACTCTATTTGCTGTGCTTCCTTGGAGAAGCATTTATAACAGCTGGCATGATATATTTTTAGCTTCAGCTTCCTTTCCCTTCAGAGGAAACTTTTTTAAGCATGACACTGGCCTTCCTGATACTACACAGTGTGAAGGTGGCTTGGTGAGATCTCAGAGGACCTGGTATTGTCACTACCTAATCATCCCCTTTGACGAGTCCAGAGGTTTTACAGGACTGCTCTTCCTTACCATGCTTCATGTTTATTTTCTGGGGCAATAGTCAGAAAAACACTACAGTAAGAAAGAAGTCTGCTAGTTTATTGTGAGTCAGCAGAGATCCCACTGCTTGGGAAAAGTCAAAGGTTTTCATGGACTCCATATGCCTTGGGTCATGAGGCTGGGCCATCCGCCTCCTATCCAGGAGGATTTTCCTTAGACTCTAATTACAGTGAGGGTTATCAAGTGCTAGGTGAACTACAGAAGGAGGCAGTTGTGTTCTAATTCTCTACTGTAATTCAAAAATAGGCTGGATTCTGGTTGGAATAAATGAGACTGGACTAGCCTGCAAGAGGGAGGGAAGGAGGAAGAGATGAACAGCATGGCTTCTTTAAGACTTTCTTGAAGCCTGTAGTCTTATGATTTCTATTATTTCACAAGATTTAAAGTCATAGTCTAACAGTGGCTGCTCCATCAAAAAAAAAATTGGAGAAGAAAACTTTTAATCTTGCACTTACTTTTTTTTTCTTTTCTCACTTTTAAGATTTCCAGGGACAAACTCAGGTTACATTGAAAAAAGATGTACCATGAATGTTGCTTAAATACACACAGACACACACACACACACACATACACACACATCTTTGACATCTTTAATATCAAGCAAATTAAACCCTTTAATTTCATGGTTTTAAGTGAGGGTAAATCTCAGTGGCAGTGCCTACTGGCAATTTGGGGTATATTTTCTGACTCGTAAACACTGTGCATATCATCCTGCCACCCCCATTCTCAGTATTCTACTAGGTAAAAAAAAAAAAAATGGTATCTGAGTACAGGAAATCTCAGGTATAAGTCAGTTAAGAGAAGGAGATGGAGATGCAAGGAAGACAGGGAGTTCCAAAATCTGGAAAATGCTATATAGAGTTTTTGTGGATTGGAGAAAGGCCGAAACTCCTAACATACCCTGGAGTAATCATTCTTTGCCAAAAGTCTGGACCATTTCCATAGACGAGTTCCATGGCTAGAATTAGAGGAGCCAATGAGAGCACAGGGTTTGCTTTAGAGATTTGTTTCACAGCCAACCTTGCTGAGATGCATCCTTTCAGAAAGGCCCAGCAAATCCATATGGAGCTAAAAGATTCATAACAGATTATTTTATACTTCAGTCTTCTCTGCACAGGAAAATGTTGCTGTGCAAAGGGAATTATAAGGCTAAGCAGCATGTTAGATATTCAAGTTTGGGGTATAAATGATAAGGCAGTGTCTGTCAAGATCAAGAATGGGGCTTCAAAGTCAGATGTTTGGTTTTCACTTGCAGCTCCTCCAATGACTAGGTATGTGGTGATGGCCAAGTTATTTGGCCTTGAAAGCTCCTGTCTTCATCTGTGAAATGGGAATAAATTTCAGTAAGAGACCTCTTAAATGAATTGATCAGGATTGGTAGTTGATGTGTTGATTGTAATAGCTGTTTAAAACAGGGAATCATTTTTTAAAAAAGGAATAAGACTGTAAATATTAACTTGAAGTGTGGATACATACATTCATCTGCTGTTTTTGTATAGAGTAACGGACCTTTCTTTGAGGATAGGTTCCTGACTGTGGCTGCTCTTTGTCTTTCCTGCATAATTCACACCCTTGATGCATTATTGTCTGTGATATCTTCAAAATGAAGCAAGAATTTGAAGACATTTGCGAAAAAACAATCAGTTGTTTCTGAATGGTGGGTTTTTTTATTTTTATTTTTTTATCATTTAGCTTACAGTTTTCTCGGTGAACTCAACAGTAGATTTTTAAGCAAAACAATGACTATTTCTAAAGCATATAACAAAGTTTTGTGGAATTAACTCTTATAATTCATATGTCATCATTTGTATACTTTTTAAACAACATTATTACAATAAGTACAACTGCCATAAACAGGTTTAGGAACAAGGTTCAGTGGATTCTTGGTACACCTGCAGGTTCAAGGGTGGGAGCAGAAGTGCACAATTTAAGATTTGAGGAGTTGATGTATGGGGTCATCAGGAAGTAGGCTAAAGGGAAAATACTGATTGGTCTAGCAAGTTGGTTAAATGAAAATGAGTTGAGAGCTACTTAGGGTTGTTGTGAGGATTTAATGAGAAATGTATGTAAAGTGATTGCCAGTAGGAGATGCTCAACAAAAAAAATAGCCCTTATTATTATTATTATTTCTGCCCTGGTTGCTAATGTGGATACAGTAAGGGTTGCTACTTTTCCCCAGGCTAGGCTTTGCAGTAAATGAAGATGGAATAGGCTCCCTAGGGCAGCCCAATGACAAAGCTCTTCCTATATGCTAAATTGAAATCAAGATGCTTTGACTCAGCTCCATAAAGAGCTGGCCTTCCACAAATATCAGTATTCCCATAAGAATTGTTCCAGTGATGTATCTTACTGACTTAAAATGGACCAGAAAAAAGAAAAAGTAAAGAGTAAGATAAAAAAAATTGGTTGTTGCTTCCTTGGGATCCATTGCTAACAGGAATAATTTTTTTAATCAGTGATAAGTGTAAGGCTATTATTCAAATTTATAAAAATGATCCTTAAGGAAAAGAATTGGATTTGTGAGAGACACATGAGGCCACACACACAGATACAAGCCAGGAAAGTATGGCCAGTCCCAAGAGTTTAAACCATCTGGAAGAAAAAGAATGTGCCATAGTGAAAAGAGCAGCAGGTTAGGGAAGTCACCTCACTTAAGAGTGTGTGATCTCGCACTGTTGGGGACTCCCATATCTTCACAAAGACACCAGGTTGGATGACCCCTAAGAACCCTTGTTAGTGCTTTCATCCTATGCTTCTAAGGTAGAAGCTGATGAGTACACGTTGCTGTTACATTGAGGTGAGCAAGAGAAAGAGGATACTATGCCACCTAACGTGCTGGGCTGGTATAAGAGCATCGGGGCCTGCCAAAGCCAGGGGGAGGTTCCCCCGCTATACTCGGCATTAACTACACGCTTGGTGAGAACCTGATACGATTTCAGTTCCCGTCATTGTTGAAAGAATGTGAACACCAGTAACTGCTACCTGGAGTGTGGAACTGAAAAGTCTGGCAGACAGGGGGTGCAGGAGAACTACTTTTTACTTTACCTTTTGAAGTGAGTATCCTGTTCGTGCCATGTATCACCTATTAAAAATAAAAAAAAAGATATAAAATGAAAAGGATAATGAAGATGTTGGTGAAGAAAAAGGGAAAAAAAGATCTAAAAGAAAAGGCAGGGTAATTTAGCCTGGAGTTGTAAGGCTAGATAGGGAGTGAGTTGATCATTTAGAAGGATATTAAAGTGTGTTAATAGGAAAGGCACTATCATGAGTTCCTTGGTCTCTGCCATATAGAAGGAAAAGACGATCGGCAACAATTCTAGCTAAAGATCTTGGTGATGATGAGACCCCAGAGCACATGACGATTACAAATGTGGGTTTGCTATCCTTTCTGGGTTAGAGAGAACACGTTAGAGGATCGACAGGTTCAGTTGCATGGCACCTGCATCACAGGCCACCTGAGAGCCACTCTTGCTTTGTGATTGTGGCATCGTCTTGATGAGATTCTTTGGGGGAGAAAAGTGGACTGTTTGAAGATTCTTTGTTTTCAGAGATCTGGTAAACATTTGGCATATTACCAGTCTTATTCCTGTGCCGTTAAGTCAAATATTTCCACAATGGAAGTGGGCATGTTACACTTTGGGGCTCTGCATCCAAAGCTATTACCCATTTTGTATTCACACACACACACACACACACACACACACACACACCAACAACTTTTGCAATACCTAAGTCAAAATAAAATTAGACATGTCTCTCTCAGTGCCAGTTCTTGAGGAGCAGTCTCTGAGTGGCATCAGTGGATGGCGACAGCACCTGACACTATCTCACAGAGCCCAGAAGTTTAGCTTCTCAGCAGAAGAGGGATAGTGGTGGCAAGGATTAAGACACTGAGCATACTCTTGTAATCTATCACTAGTATCAGAGTGAAGCATAAGGGAGAGAACATACCATATAGACAAGTCTCATTTACAAGGTGGGTATATTCTTCAAAAGTTGCCTGGAATGACCTTTATTTGAATCAAATCATTTTTCCATCGACTAAAACCATGATTTGGGGTATACATTATCTTGGTTTCTAATTAATCTTAATTGGCAGGAACTCTTAAGATCAGGTTAAAGTCCTCAGTTCCTGTGATTTTTCTATCAAAGTTAATAATCTTTAAGTATTTTAAGATAACAAATTACTGAAAGGATTTTATGGGGTGATTTTTTTTATTTTTTTGGCATTGTGTATAATAGTTCTCTAGTCAACTGGAATTCTTTAGGTGACTTTTTTTTTTGTTTTGGTTTGCTGTCTCTAACAAGTCACATTTGTATGGTGTTGGATGGGGGGCAAGGGGTGCCCACCTGGGCTAAATCCCACCTGGGCTGCATTTCTAAATGTGGAGAGTGCAGTCTTCCCCAATTCTTTAAGGAACTAGAGAGAGAGCTTGCTGAGGAGTGATGTTGACAGGAGGGCTTGGCTAGAATAACGCCTGAGTCTGTATCCACTGGGTGCAGTGGGAGTACATTCAAGACTGCGGCATGCCTGGGAAGTTGGAAGAGTTGGGGATACTCATTAGGCCTCAGGGAACTAGGCTGTGAGGAAGGGAATTATTCACATATGTTCGTCATTATCCAAGAAATTATTCTGTGCCTGTGATATTGTTTTTAACTGCTAGGTTTAGCCAGATAATTTAAATATCCCAACTTGAATGTTCTATATAAGTATTACTCTAAAAGCCAGAGCTCACTGTAAATATAATAATGGCATCTTTGGGTAAAAATGACCACATGTGTGCATTTGTTGACTTTTGGCATCGTAGCTCCAAATCCCAAAGTGCTGTGTGCTCAACTTCAAAGTCAGGGTTTTGGTTCCTCAAAGTGTCTCTACTTGGGGTGTGAGCTGAGAATGTGATTAAGGCTAGCCAGTCCCTAAGGCTGGATCTGAGCTGCAGATCCTAAATTCAAGGTAGATCGGGTGCACAGCTCACTGTTGTTAAGGAATAAGAGTTGTCAATACTCAGAGAGGGTAGAAGCCTTGGAAGCAAATGATGTGTTGCTTGAAGGTTTTCTTTTCAATCTATGAGATTTGTGAAAAAGAATTGGAAGCTTTGTATGGTCACAGTCCTTTCCCTAATTTTCTGTGGGTGATCTCTCTCTCTCTCTCTCTCTCTCTCTCTTGCTAGAGACAGCTGCATAATTTTTATCTGCTTTTAGAGTTATTCTCTTGCTCCTCTTCCCCCCACTCAATCTGTATGCAGTTCCGAGAGCAGGCTAATTATGGGGTACTGGAGAAGCAGTTGCTCAGAGAAAAAGCTATCTTTGAGCATTCAACTGGGACGGCTTGATGCCGAGGTCACACTCGTGACCCTCTCTTCATTCACGTCCACGCGTCTGCATGGGAACTGCCTTCCATCCTTGTGCAATTGCAAGAACAAACTTTTTAGAAAGGTCAACACAAGAAATAAGTGCTTGCTCTGAAATGACAGAGCGAGCAGAAGATTTCATGTTTACCTCCTGAGTCTTCACTCTGGAAAGATGGCCACAAAGTGGCCAAGAGAAAAGAGAAGTTTCTTTCTTTAACCAAGGAGTTGGATTTTTGGCTGCCCTTGCAGTGACTTAGGAGCAAGATGCTTTATCCACTCAGGGGTCAAACTCTCAAACTGGTGTGACTCCAAGCAAAGGGGCTGCTAAAATTCCTTGACCCAGGAGATTGCTTTTGGTTGCAGGTCGGTGTTTATTCAACTGCACTTCATCATATTAAGTAAATGGTTTACTTCCAGAAATCTTCCTACCCTGTGACCACTCTGCCACCCTAAATGGTATGGACTGAGAGAAACAAAGCACTTGAAAGGGTAGTTTATTAAGAATCCTGATTTTGGAGGGAAAAAAAAAAGAATCCTGACTTTGGGAAAGAAGGATGCAGAGGAACGCCTTTTTTGCCTCCCTCTTTTAGATCAGCTTAAACTCAGCCCCGTGGAATCATCCAGATTGGCAAAGATTTGAATGGGCCCTTGGCTGAGCCATTGAAACTCTAGAAAAAAACCTGCTGGATACCCATATTTCTCTTCAACTTAATGAATCTATAGAATCCCAATGCCAAGCCTGCCCCGTTGAAACTTTGGTGGAATTTCCACCTCAAACCAGTTCATGATGATTGTGAGGAATCCCTAGAAGTTCTAGGCCTGTCACAGAGCAGCATTGGGAGATCTTCCTTTTGTGCTGGAGAAATTTGTTTCTAGGATTGAAGGGAGAATTGGGGCAAATGACCCAACACTTCTCAACATTCCCTCCTTTGTTATACTCTGGGGAATTCAGGAACTGGCACTGGTTGCACAGATCTGGCAAGGTCGCTAATATACTAGGTTACCGAATCAGAGTCCAGAAAGATCTCAGGCAATATCAGTTATGGTTCAGAGCACATGCTTTGGAGTCAGACCAACCTGGGTTTCAGTCCCAATTCCACTGACTACTAGCTTTGTGGCCTTGGAGAAATGCCTTAACCTCTCTTGGCCTCGATTTCCTCATATTACAAAGAGGGGACTAATCGTCATCCATGAGTGATTGTGAAAGCCGTCTGAGTGTTTTTTTTCTTGAAGATATCCCTCCTGGAGACTTCTAGCATCCTACTTCAGCCCCAGTCTAAAATCTTGTTCTTCATTTTTTTTTTAAGTTAAAAAAAAATTTAAGTAGGCTCCACGACCAATGTATACCTTGAGCTCACAACCCTGAGACTAAGAGTCGTATGTTATACTGACTGAGCTACCAGGTGCCCCTAAAACTTGTTCACCTTCAGTTCTAGGAATTTTTTTCGAATTTTAAAAATATTTTCTTCTCATTCATTCTCTGCATTCTCTTTTTTAGGAATTCCTTTTAATCACATAATAGCTCCTCTCTAATGATCCTGTGATCTCCTTAGCTTTTCTTGTCCTATTCCATCTTTTTGTTCTGCTTGCTGGATGATTTCTAAAACTTTATCTTCCAAACCTATTATATAAGGTTTAATCTCTGCTATCACATTTTCAAATTATAAGAGTTCCTTTCTTGTTCTTTGCATGTTCCTTTTCTTACTGCATTCTGTTCTTGTTTCATGGGTACAAAATCTTTGCTAAAAGCTCTGAAGATGTGACAATGAGTGTTGAGTGTTGGAGTCTTTTTGTCCTCCCAACACTGCTTCCTTATAGTTTCTTTTTCTCTTTGTTTTGGACCCTCTCAGGTGAGTCTTTTCATTGAATGGGAAGGCAGTAGAAACTTATATGTGTGCATTTTACCACAGAGAGATCAGGTAGGCATGTGGCCTGGCTGCTTTTGTTGGGGGTTCATACAAAATACCAGTTATAATTATTTTCTCAAGGACCAGTCCATTTCCCCTAGAGAAATCCTGTGTCTCTTCCTGGAAGATTTAGGCTTGGCTGCCAGGGTTCTAAGTGCTTTTAGGAAAAAGGTGCTAAGATGATAGTCACTTGGTTTTATGGGGTGGTGGAAAGAATCTAAGGGTCTTCTTGTGTCTTAGATATACTTCCTACCAGGACACCTGGGTTGCTTAGTGGTTGAGCATCCGCCTTTGGCTCAGATCATGATCCCAGCGTCCTCGGATTGAGTCCTGCATCGGGCTCCCTGCATGGAGCCTGCTTCTCCGTCTGCCTGTGTCTCTGCCTCTCTCTCTCTCTCTCTCTCTCTCTATCTGTCTCTCATGAATAAAGAAATAAAATCTTTTTTTTAAAAAAAAAGGATATACTTTGTACCAAACCTCCTATTTTGGCCCCTCCCTGCATCCCTGCCTTTAAAGGTACCTGGTCTCTGAGTCCAGAACTTCTTGGGACTTCTGTAGCATGAATGGTCATGCTTCCCCTCCCTGTGGACATACACGTCACCTTTCTTTGGTCTCCCAAGTCAGTTATCCCGTGTCCTTCTGTTTCCAGCTTCCAAATATCGACTCACTGTCTTCTCCTGTCATCTCTCCTGAATTCTTTTCCTTATGGGTTTATGCATTTGCTGTCATTTTAGTGCGTTTCCAGAAAGAACAGAAGAACATCTGCATCAATTGGAAGTCGATTTTAATTTGTTTACTTTTTTATGATCAGTCTCCTATACTTGAATATAAATCCCAGGAAGTCAGGGGCCTGGTCTTGTTCACTGCAGTATTCCTATTGTCTGCAGTGCTGCCTGGCATATCACAGATGTTGAATAAATACTTATTGAATTAATGTATGCATGAATGAATGACATGTAATGTAGATCTCTTTGTACAGTGCCTATTTCCCACTAAAAAAATAATATCTTACCCATAACTATTTCTATCTGTGAGAATTAGGCAGTGAAATAAAACTTTATGCTACTCATAGCCATTGATTTTAAATGGAGATAAATCTGCTTTTTTTTTCTTAAGTTCTTTATTTACTTTTTAAAAGTAATCTCTATGCCCAAAGTGGGGCTTGAACTCGCCACCCCAAGATCTAGAGTTGCATGCTTTTCTGACTGAGCCAGCCACGCACCCCAAATCTGCTTCTTTTAAATTAAAATCTTTAATGGGACCATCTAAAATATATTTTCCTTGGCCTAGAACTTCCTCTTCAAACTTGAACTTTTCCTAATAGTGATCTTCCTACCATAACTCGGGATAACTAATAGGATATTGGCTGTTTCTGTTAAAGCAAGGGCTGCATTTATTTGGATGCTAAGAGCCAGGGTAAAAGGATTCCTGGAACTTGAGCTCAGTGTTTCTCATTTACGATGAAACCTTCAGCCGGTCAACCATCTTCCCTCAGTTTCCACTGTCTTACTTGGGGACTAGACCATGGAGACAGAAATATTGATTAAATGATCCCTAACGGTTTTTTTCAGGCTCTAAAATGAGTTTCTGTAGATCTACTAATTATCAAGTGTCAATGAATAATAAATAACCAGCTCTAAGGCCCAGGTCAGACAATAGAGGCATCTCAGGGAAAATGCGCAATCTTTTTCAAATGACAAATCAGTTGATTCATTAGATAATTAGGTATATAAATGATGGCTTCTAGGTCTGCCTACATATAGATATCCCAGCTGCAAACCTCTCCATAAATTTATTGTCGTAATTAAAACCATGAAATTAAAGAAATACTACTCAAACTGATGAACGGGATTAATTGTGGTAGGGACAGAAGTCTTCCACAGGTGAAGACTTTGATTAAAGAAGGTGTTGCTTTTTCTAGTCCACAAACGATATTTGATTTCACATCAGTGGTGGCAATCTTTCTGACCAGTTAGGCAAAAATGAGAGGGCCCTGTGGCACGTCTGGCATGGTGGATGGCTAAACAGTGTAGACAGCTAGTAGGAGAAGAACAGATGCAGAGTGCCCAGACCTGGAAAATGCTGATCCAGTGTGAAGATGCAACAGCCCTGGTTCTGGAAAAATCCCGATGCATATGATCGATTTTTGGAGGTCCCAGTTCTTCTGTGTTTGGGTTATACTGTTCATGCTGTTGCAAAATCTGTAGTTCTTGACAGTTGGGTTCTGCAGTGTATTAGTCTGGTGCTAAAAGAGAGATTATCTGTTTTCCATCACAGATCTATTATTCAATTCTTCTTTATCAATGACATTGATATGAAGACTAACCGTTGATATAATATGAATGACGAAGACCAAAAACATCAAGACTGTGTAGTCTTAGCTTCAGTATCAACTTTGTTGAGTGGCCTTGGACGGTTGCTCTATCTCTCTAAGCTTCTGATTCTGTAACTGATAAAATGTGGCGGGGAGGGGTGCAAGGAGAGGAGAATAAGGTGCGCATTAGATGATTCCTAAATCATATTTTTAAATTCCCTTCCTGGTTTAAAGTTCTGGAATTCTGAGATAATTAGGGAGTAAATAAATGAGGGAAACAAATTGCAGTATTATACCTTCTAATCTCCTGAAAATATTTTTGGAGGAAGATCCCAAGAAATGTCGCACCACCATTAAAATTCCATCAGGACCAACTCCACTGGGCACCTAAACAAGAGCAACATCTTCTTTTCAATAAAACGTTGGCATTGCTCTCGACCAGTTCTCCTGAGGTCTTGCCTCAGGAATGAAAAGTTCTATATCTATCCCTTCAGGCACCTGGTGAGGCAGTGTTCACTTCAGGGGAATCATTTTTGAAGCATAGCTTTTCCTTTAGGGAAACATTGTGGTTATCTTACTTCTCTGAAGGAAAAAAAAAAAAAAGAACTAGGTTGTTTCTCTTAAGTCTGGGGCTCCTCCAGCATTTAATTTAAAATGAAAAGATCCTGGTTTGGCTTTTTTATGCAGATGATTGCCTGACTCTGCCCTCAGACCACCCACACAAGACCAAAACCATAAGCTTTGTGAGTCATTTGGGGAAAGCCCAAATGGAAAAAAAGATACTTTCTGTGTTGTTGAGCAGGTGATTTCTAATTCAGTTATAGGGAATCTTCATGCCTCTCAGATTCATGGATTTTAAATGATTGTATGGAATAACTAACTTATATCCAAGGAAACAACATGCACATTTATTTACCATGGAAGCAAGAGAGAAGAGCTTTTTTGACTTTCATAAATATCCTGCTACTGTCATTCTAAAATGGAGGGCCGGGATTCAGAGAGGCAGCTTGGTCCTGGTATATTGCCGCCTCCTCAAAAACTCTCATTAGTCCTTGAGATACTGTGGTGAATTAATTGAAATTGAAATCATCTAAAATGTTTACTTTTTTCTGTGCTTCTTCACCTTCATGCAAAGTATTACTTAGAATATTAGCACTGCCTTACAGCTCCTAGCTGCTGTGTGCTTCTCACCATAGCAGGTTGCGGCTTAATACAGAGTAGGAGGTACTGATTGTATCTGTGCAGCCCTGTCTCCTGTTATACTCTCCTCAACATCTGTAGCCCTAGTGGCTAGTACAGTGCCCTGTGCATAGAGATACTCAGTGTTTGTTGAATGAGGAGGTTAGCTTAAACTCTTTTCCCAGGAAAGGAACAACTCACTTTTCTTTCATTTCAAAAGCAGTTTTCCACATATCATCACAGTGGGTCTTTCTTGATCATCCTTTCTAGTGCCCAGCATATGCTCAGCACACAGGGCAGATGCTTAGCAAATATTGGATGGATGGATGGATGGATGGATGGATGAGGATGAGACAGGCAGCATGAATGAGATCCCACAGCAACCCTGGAAAAGTAGGTAGAAGAGGTATTACCATTGTTAGAACTATATTCCACATAAGATCCTGAGACACTGAAGAGCCAATGGACTTGGTCAGGATTTTGGATATTAAATGTTCAGCGTTAAGAATGAGAGAGACTAAGGCTACAAGTTTTTTCTGCCACAAGAAGCAGTGGAATGTTGGTCATAAGAAGGCAGGCTTGCAAGTCAGAGAACCTAGATTTTGAACCCCAGCTCTTGCCCCTTCCTAGCTGTCTGATCTTTGACAAGTTCTGCACCTCAGCTTCCTGTCTGTAAAATTTGTCTTGGGACGGGATGGAGAGAGTGGAGTAATGATAGAACCTACCTCCAAAGGCATTAAATGAAGACTACCTGAAACAACGTATTTCTATCTGTACCTGACACTTAGTGTTGGCAAATGGTAGCTGGTGCTGCTGCTGTGCTCATTGCCATGTGGCCTCTTCTTCAGAGAATGAAGGTGGTTCTTAAGGATGGGTCTTTTAAAGATTGCATTTGGGGAAACCACAGTATAGTACCCCCAGCATGAGGCCTGGGGCAGGTGAGAAAGAAGCAGAGTAAGGGAACAGGGCTTTCATTCATCCAGACGCCCTTTCATGAGATCCTAAAATGTGCGGGGCGGGGGGTGAGGGGGTGAGAGCATTGGGATGAGCCAGGAGTGGGGAGGATGATATAATTTAGTGCCTTCCCTTTACCAAAACCTCGCCTGTGGTAAGCAGCTGGCAGATGCTTTACCCTGACACCCTTGGCTGGCTGTTCAATTGGTATTACAAGACAGACTTTTAAAAACTATGCAGAAATGAATAATGTGGGGAAAATACCTTGTCCAAGAAAGGCACTGCATAAATATGCTAATAGCATTATAGAAGGTTGACTCAGGGAGGGGCTGAAAGATCATCCACAGAGCTGTAATGGCTTTTTCAAATGTTGTACCCTCAGCTTTTAGAGCATGGAACATGGTGGGCATTTAAACACATATCTGATGAATGAATTAATTAATTCACCTAGTCCATCCCCTTGTTTTGCATATGAAGAACCCAGTGTTATCCAGCCACATAATAGGTTCTTAGCTTGAATTTCTAAATATAATAGAGGTACTTAGAATTTTCAATAAGGATGTTAGGCAATCAGTGTTGCCTACTAATGTCAGGACAAAGAAAGAGAGTGTCTCATGAGGAGTTCTGGGCACTGAAATCTAATGATAATGACGATGATTCACATGCCCTGACCCTCCAGAAAATAGAAATGAAATGTGAACGCTAAAATGTGTAAGAGGAGGGGGGCTTGGGTGGCTCAGTGAGTTAGGCACCTGACTCTTGATTTTGGCTCAGGTCATGATCACAGGGTCACGAGATCAAGCCCTGCATTGGGCTCTGCTTGAGATTCTCTCCCTCTGCCCTTCCCCCACGTGAATGCTCTCACTCACTCCTCTCTCTATCTCAAAAATAAATAAATCTTTTTTTAAAAATGTGTGAGAGGGGAACCCTGGGTGGCGCAGCGGTTTAGCACCTGCCTTTGGCCCAGGGCGCGATCCTGGAGACCCGGGATCGAATCCCACATCGGGCTCCCGGTGCATGGAGCCTGCTTCTCCCTCTGCCTGTGTCTCTGCCTCTCTTTCTCTCTCTCTCTCTCTCTGACTATTATAAATAAATTTAAAAAATTAAAAAAAATGTGTGAGAGGAAAGGAAAAACCAATTTGAGTCTGAATCAAAGGAAGAGGATTCTGATTAGGGCAGAGAAAAGTTTGTCAGTGTAAGGATTCTGAAAGAGCAAGGAAGATACTTTTTGTTATGATAGACCGTGGTGGAAATTTATCTCTTGAAAATCTGTGAAACACCAGCAAGTAATCAGAGTATTTTTCATACTATACATAAAAATGCTGAAAATTATCCATGAATGTCATCAGATAGGCTAGTACTTGAGTACTTCCATTAGCGGTGTTGGCTTACATTTGAGGTATTCCTACTCAGAAAACTAATAACTAATATTAGTTTGCAAAACCCTTTTATGTACATTAAATGATTTGGCTTTGTCCATCAATCCCATGATACATCCTTTGATATCTAACATTGGGGGAAACTGAGGCACAGGAAATTTATATGACTTACTACCCAAATCCCAAATTCTTCTCACTCTAGCAGGCTGCTTTTTTGTGCGGTTGATGCCTATCCCAACATCAGTAGAACAGGTGTCAAGCCAGCAGGTCAGAGCTGGCTATATATATAGGCAGTGTATCTTAACCTTGGATATGCACACAAATCACCTGTCTTCTTAAAATCAGATCCTGGTTCTGTAGGTCTGAGGTAAGGTGGGAGAGTCCAGCCTTTCTGAGAGGGGGGAAAAATTCCCAGGTGATGCCAGTGGTGCTGGTCCATGGATCTAGAGCACAGTTTTTGCTGTTTGTGAATCAGTTATGCTTTCACCAGCAGAATTTCCAGACTTAGAAAAAATGTGTTTAAAGCTTTTTCTGCAGCTTATTCATGTTAAGACAGGGCCTCCAGCTGACCCCTGACCTTCTCTTCCTAACCTGCAAGAATGAAATGGCCACAGTAAGAAGCAGGCACTATTATTCAGGAGTGAAAATGTGTGTGTGTGTTTGTCTAAGGAGTCTTCAGAAATTTCTGCCCAGGTATCATTCAGGTTGGAATTCTGGAAGGAAAATGTCATTTATTTTACCTGGAGGGCAGGGCAAGAGTGATAAAATCCAGAGCTGAAGAGCTGGAGCAGAATTCTACATGTGAATCCAAAGCAAATAAGACTTGTTTGGTAGGAGAAGCAATGGTCTGTATGTGGTCTTTTAAAAGCCACTTGAAAAGGAAACAAGATGCCCATTCTTTGTGGGCATCTTATTAAGACCAGGCAGAAACGGCATCCAACCTTAGGAAGTTTGCAATGTCCAGAATGTGGAACAGAGTGTGGGGGAACCCTCGGGCAAAAAGATCCCCAAGACAGTAGTTCTCAGCCTGGGTAGCCACTAGAAGTACTCTGGTACATTAAAAAGTATGAATGCTCTGACCCCACTATAGGGATTGGAAGGGGACCTGGACATCAGGATTTTTTTAAAGGCTCCAGCAGGGTTGACTGTGTAGCCAAGGTTAAGAACCACTAGCCTAAGGCAAAAATGTGGTAAATGTGACAGAAATGTCCCAGGATGGGAAGTGGAGTGAAGAGTTTGTATCAGTATATGCACACAGTGAGTTCTTATTATTCACAATAGTTACGTTCTATAAAATCATTGTTAACACTGAATCAGCAAATCCTGAATCATTGCTTCTGAGGGAGATCCAGGATTAGGTTCCTGCAAGCCTCGCAACATTTTCATTGACCAATTGATACATAACTTTGCTTCATATGTGTTTAAAGACATCTTATGTCATATATATTGTTGATGCATTAATCTCAAACTCAAGGCCAACAGCATTATAACTCAGTCCGGAATGAAGCTTATCTAATACACATGTTTTCTCTGTAAGGCACACGACAGCCTTCTTGCACTTAGGAACACCAGACAGCACCCCAGCACTATTGCATGTGGGGGGCCCTTTTACGTAGCAAAATCACCAAAGAAAAACATCAACGTGAGAAAAACATGGTGCTAAACATGTCTCAAAAAGGACACTCATTTACGGGACAAGAGTCGATGACACAGGAAGGCAGAGGGGTGGCTGTTCAACCTCAGTTGGAAACATATGTATAAGGGACTCAAATTTTTTGCCACTCTGAGCACATCCATGAATGACCATGAAAATGCTACAAGTATCAATTTGAGGCCTACAGATAAAGTTTAGCAAATCGGTGAATTCACAAATATGGAATCAGTGAATACAGAGGATCAACGGCATATAAAACATGTAATAGGAGAACACAGGACACACTATACAGTTGTTGTGACAGGTGGAAGGGGACCCAGAAGTTGACAAGGAGCAAAGGGAGCTGACCTGTGGACCTGAGCTGGCCCTCTGGGTGCTGCCCAGCCCTCCTGATCGCCCTATGGCCCCTTTCTCTTTACTGCCGGATCCAGTCTCCAGTCTTCCCATCTCATCTCCAATAAGAAATGAATGCAGTTTGATTCCTGTCCGTAAACTAAAACAGTCCCAGGGACTGAATAATGCCACGAACCTTGTGCCTGCAGTGTCTCTGAAAGTCTTTTATTGCAGGACTGATTTATAATACCCAAATAGATGAGTTGAGTACAATTACGTAAATACTGTTTCTCTGGAGCAGAGAAGAACAGTACAGTTTAAGTGAAAAATGCAGTACCGAGTCAAAAATTCAAATCGGTATGTGTAATTACAGACCACAGTAAATCAGTTTTACAAACACAGTACCAATATCACCACGTTCCAACACCCACAGGGGCTGGCTGTGACAGTTTGGAATCCAAGAAGATACTGAAGGTGAAGCAAAGCAGGAATTGGGATGGGTGAAACCTCAATAGCTTGTCTTGAATCACATGGTGATTCAATCAAATATAATTAATAAGCCAGGAGAGCCTAAACCATCCAATTTCTAATTAACAACAAAAAAAAAAATCATCTAATTAGCAATGTAAGCTCAAATTGTGGGCTTTTTGAATGGTCATTTGTGTGTATTATTACATTTGACATTTAGATTGAATGCTTTAATGAAAACAAGAACCAATTCCCTAATCAGTAAATTGCCCCGCGAGTCACAATGCTGAGAAACTCCAGTTCTCATTCTTCTATCAAGTAACTAAGTTAAGAATTAGGACCACATAATACATTCCTAATTATTTATCACCCTTCTCCTAACACTAGAAAGAAAAGAAAAAAGATTTTGCTTGATCAAGGCAAAGTTCAGAGTTTCACGCCCAAAGAAATCCTGGCACCAGTCACGCATTTGGCTGGGGCTGAGTTGAGGCCCCGATGGAAAGGATTTATGCATCTAATGATGCCAGTCCTTGCCTAATGAGTGCCATGACATTTAAGAGCCACATTGCCCTCTTATCTGGGAGCCTTTAAATTCCAGCAGCAGGCTTTGCCTGTGGTTCAGCTCAAGGCAGGAGTTCGTAGACAAGGTTTTAAAATATCTTTTGTTAGTCCCTTTCAGGAGATTGACCTGTTTCTCCTCTGGACAAGTGTTGCTAGCAGTGTCAAGATGTAAAAGGATACCCTGACGATTTGTTCAGTGACTGCTGTGGCTTTGGGACCGATGCTCTGAGTGGGGCTTAGTTGCTCAGTCATGAAACCCTGGCTGTTTGCAATTCCATACTAGGATTGCTTTTCTGGTACCCACGCTCAGTTAGCAGCCCTGCCATTGTTAAACACAGGATGCAGATCGCATTTTGTAAATTTAAGAAGCACCTCCTGAATAGGCATGTGAGCAAAGGTAAGCATGCGAGCAGTTGACAATTTGATGGTTGTCTTTTAAGAAAGGGATAGGAGAAAAGTTTTGTCATCAAACATATACTTTTCTGAGTTTCTCCACTTTCTTCCTTAAATACAACGACTGGGGCATTTTTATGGATATATTGGAAAATGAAAAAGGATCTGTACCCTCTTAAATCCCCTCCTGGCCACTTGCTGGACTCAATGATTTACCCTACTTGGTGTCATAAAAATGATTCAAATTCTGAATCTCCGTCTAAATTCATTTCTGGGGATCCCTGGGTGGCGCAGCGGTTTGGCGCCTGCCTTTGGCCCGGGGCGCGATCCTGGAGACCCGGGATCGAATCCCACGTCGGGCTCCCGGTGCATGGAGCCTGCTTCTCCCTCTGCCTATGTCTCTGCTTCTCTCTCTCTCACTGTGTGCCTATCATAAATAAATAAAATTAAAAAAAAAAAATTAAAAAAAAATAAATAAATAAATTCATTTCTGGATTTCATCTCTTCAGTCTCTATGTGGGTAGAAATTCCACGGACAAGCCTCAGGGTTGAGTACATGTAGGTATAAATATAGACAGGAGGAGAAACAAAATGTAGGAAAGTAGAAGTTAACCCAGTATACAGAAACTTTAGAAGTGGTTGGGTTGATCCCACAGTCCCTTGAATTGGCTTAAGCATCTGCTTCAGTGGTGTCAAATTACTTCCATAGTTGATGTCATTGGTTTTGATAGAATGGAATGAGAGGATTTGGACAGTTTCCTTTTAGGACTGCTTGATTCGAAGTTAAACTTGTGAGTAAGAGTTAACCAATTTCTATAAAATGTATATATTGGCTTCTTGTCTAACTTATTTCATAAATAATGACAATATAAAGTCAAATAGCAGTTATCTAAAATAGATTTTCTACTGGATGACACCCAGTTTTGCCATTATAGAAACTGACAAAAGAGGACAAATGAAATGTACCAATGATTAATGCAGCAATAAAAGTCTGCCAAAAACATCCTAATTTACTTCTTAAAAGCCCAAATGTTTAAGTGATAATGTGAAGGCAGAAACATACATCTTTGCTCTGCCCAAAGGCTGAGCCGTCTGTAGAGTAATAAGAGCTGACATCAGTGACAAGGACTCGCATTATTGAAAAAGCCTCTCCAGGTGCTTTCCCTGCATCAGAATGCTTTCATTTCAATACTGTATAAAAATGAGATTTAATAGGGAAAAAGAGATTTAACAGTGTGTATTTGTCAACCTTGTTGTGATGTTCTTTGCGGCTTTATCTTCTTCCAGAGTCTCCATTTGTTTTGTTTTGTTGCTTAGGCAAGTGTACATTTTCTCTTTTCCTGAGAGTGTGTGGCTTCCTCTTTGGGCTTGTCGGGAACACCCCATCCAACAACCACATCTTTGCTTTGTAGCATGTTCTCTCTTCTTCCCCCAGAATGAGGTGGAGTCTGAAGCTGTTTGGGGGAGTCATCTTCTGGTGTCCAGATGTTGTAAGCACTGGTTTTCCAAACCTTTGAACAAGAAGCAGAGAGCAAGCATGCAGAGTTGAGGCATATAACCTTCTAGATTTGCTTTTAATCTATTCCCTGAAGCAATGATGGCAGAGCATGTTAATTTTAACCTTAGGAATTAATAACTCCTCCCCCTCCCCTTTACACAAATCTGTACTTGGCCATAAATGTGACTGGTGTTGTCTTTTTTTGCATGATGTCTCTGATCAAACACTCTGGTTTTGTTTTTTTGTGTTTTTTTTTTTTAATGTATTCTTGCAGTACTATTAATCTTTTCTTCCCCCCAAAGATTCCCACTACAGGGCCTCAGATTACTGGTTGTGACACCACAAAACCAACTAAAGAAGAGGAATCCAGGGTCTAAGATCATTTCACCACTGAGCCTCTAAAATGTTGGCTTTTTTTTTTTCCTTAAGCAAATGCGTGGAATCATTCATACAAGTGGTGTTAACAGAACTCTACTCTTTGAAAATGGAAAGCCCTTAGTAGCAGTTCCTTAGATGCTCTGAAAGTACTCTCAAGAAATTCTTGGATGGCACCTGAAAGATGCCTGATAAGCAGGCCTTAAATCTAAAGGAATGAACAGAAACACCCCCTACCCGCCCCGTAACTTTGAGACAATAGCTGTAGCTATTTTGTAGCTGGCAGAAGGTTGAGTTTTTTCTCCATCAAAGTTGACAAGTATCAAACCATCTCCTACAGCAAAATTTAAGAATTATATGATGTGAGCCCTCAAATTGGTGTATTCAGCAAAGATTCTACTGATACTCTGAATTTCTTTTGGGAGTAGGTCTAGAAAATATTGTTAAAGTTACACCATTTTTAACCTATAACTAGAATATATTCTCTAGGCTTTGTCATAGTATGTTGACATGCACAGCATGTATGCAAGAGTAGGGTATTGTCTAGGACCTTTTAATTTGGAAAGAAATTTGAAATTAATATTTTAACATAATATACAGATATGTGGCTTCCTCATTCTACTTTTTAAAATCCCTAAATTAGGATGAGTTACTTTTATAAAGTTTACTTGCAGTTGGACTGAATTTTATCACATGAGCATCTAGAATTTACAAATTTTAATGAAGCATGAGTTTTTCTTGAGAAAGACAGCTTGTTGAATTAAAAGTGGAGATACTGGCTTATGAGTAAAAAAGGATTAAAATTTCAAAACCCCTTTGTGGCTGAACTCATAAGGGCATAATGAGGATACAGAATTCACTTTAGGTTGAGAAGACAAGCTATTTGGTTTGAGGAAAGAGGGTGCTAATAGGAATATGGGAACACTGAACTGCCCTTATTTAAAAAAAAAAAAAAGCTTCTAGATTCTAAACTCTAGAACAGAATGTTAAGCCTGTAAGTAGGTGAAAACACACAGTGGTAGCAAGGCAAAGTGCTGGTTGATGGGATTGGCAGAAATACTCTAACCATGAGAGGCGTGCAGAGGACTTTGAGCATGACAGTTCCTGAGGCTATCTACTATCCTGCCCATGAAAACCTCACTCAGCAAAGCAGAGAATAACAATCAGCTCTATCATTTACTGAGTTTAGGCCTTGGTTTTTAACATATAAAAAATTGGGGTGCCCATGAAACAAGAATTCTACTTTGAATCTCCTGATAGGAAAAAACAGTGGCAAAAAGAGCTATGAATTCAGCAACATGTAAATTAATTTATTTTTTATTAGTTTTAATACTCTGCATATATCTAAAACTGATTTGCAATACAGCATGTCATCTGTGAACAAAGTGCAGTGCACATAGGGATTTACTACCCAGTGGCCCACAGCTCATAACTTAGGAATTCTTGAATTACCTTTCAGGGGGCTTCCAGCTCTGAAATGTTATGAAACTCTGCTCCTAACAATAATTTTTAAAGCAGAAATTGCATTCAGTGGATAAGTTTCAGCAGAACAGGGAAGTATGCAACGTATCTGTGAAAGATCTCCATTAAAGTTTGTTAGGATAACGTTTCAGTGACAGCGGAGCTTCAATTATCTGGACTGTTCTGCCTGTAGGGATCACGTCTCTCCTCGACGGTGAGGTATGATGCTTAACCTGACAGTGAACCAAAGCGGTAGTTGGGCCAGTATCCCAAAAACTTCTTCTTTCTACAAACCTTATCATTTGTCACATTAAAAAGCAGAAAAAGTAGTTATATACCTCATTTTCTTACAAGAGTCTTTTCCAAAAAAACTTTTACTGAATTTTACTTCAGTAACTAAGAATTGAGATGAAGTCCAGTTTGGTCAAAGGAAAAGGGTAAGAAATCTGATTTCCAGGCTTTCAAGAAAATACTTAAAAGAACAGATCCCAGAGCCAGGTATCATATTTTCCTCTAAAAAAGTCATTGAAAGGAGTCTCATTAAAGATATTTCGAGATGAAAAAGAAATCATAAGGTTAAATGAGGTCAGAGAAGTTGGCCAGCCAAGAATGATATGATAGAGTTTATTGCCAGATTATAAGACCCTTTGTACTCGCATCAGAGAGCTCCACTGCTGTAGCAAGATTATTTTTAGCTGTTTTTTCCATATTTCAACGAGACTTATTTGGTATTTGTTATTTATTTTTGGTTCACTTGAATTTATAAACGTTCCCCAAATATAGTATTCTATTAACATATGTACACATACATACATGGGTACATACACATACCTGAAATTTCTGTAATAAAACATAAGCAATATTGAATCTATACTGTACACAGTATTAAGTTATAGCTTTAGTTTTTCAAGAGCAAAGAGGCACAACCTTGCTCCCCTGGGTGATTTTTAGTAGGATTTTCAATATAATGAATCCACCCTGAAACATGCCGATCCTCCACTCTCACTATTATAAAGTCACAAATGCAATATAAATTCAGGACTTCAATTCTGCTGGAACCTGCCAATTTCTAATCTATATTGAGATTTTTTTTTTCCCAAGGTGTACTTAATTCTGCAGTGTGCAAATATACCCGGGGGCAGCTTACATCTGAATGAAGCATTGGCTGTTGACTACTGCATAGCAGTCAGCAAGTGGGAACATTCTAAAGGTCTGCCTCTAGCTAGAGCCATTCTGGGACAGCTAACACAGAAGACTGTATTCACTGCTCTCCCTCCCTACTCACAGGAAAAGGAGTTTTATTTATGGGCTTTTTGGGTTTTTTGGGTTTTGGGGTTTTTTGGGTTTTTTTTTTGTTTTTTTTTTGTTTTTTTTTTTTGCTTGAATATCCATTTTCCCTCTATTTATCACCACTTCAAATGAGTTCTTTTGGTTAAAAAAAAAAATGGAGTGATGGGACAACGATCAGTGCTCTGCCCCTGGCCACCTCATTAATGCCACAGTGGTACAGTCTATTTTCCTGCACTCGGCCTAAATGGCATTTGTTATTTCCTCTGCCACTTTGTACCGAACAAGGTATTCCAGCACACAGAGTAACACCGAAATTGGCTTTGTGGTCAAAGCCTCTACCTAGTATCTCTACCTGAAGAATTGTCTTCACCACAAAATGGCACGGTTGGCAAGTCACTTGCCACCTGCTTTTGTCTCCTTTCCCACAGGAAGACAAACCTGTATTGTCTCGGAGCCTTGGTTCTCTTTGGAGAAATGAGGCATTTGTCCAGCATGACTTTGCTCTTATTTAGATGTGGCATCCAGCCTGGGGCTAAATTCATGGCCCTCTCTGCAAATTGGAAGCTTAGTGTGAGGCATTTTGCTCAGTTACTGCAGCAGGTTGACTCTTAAAGAGACCTTTCTCTTTTGGTGCCAACTGTGGGAGTCTTTATGATACAGACAAGGGTTGGGGCCTTTAGTAGAAAGTTACTGGGAAAAGGCCCTGGCACCTGAGGTATAATTGATTTCTTTATTAGAGCCAGAGGCCAAGTTTATGCCATATCCTTGTAACATCAGTCGAGCTCAGGAATATATGAAGACATGGATGTGGTTGTCTAGGAATAAATCCCTGTAAGTCCCATTAAGTTAGGGAATGGTCTTGTTCCATTCTCAATAACTGGTGGATTCCTTGGATATCGACAAGCCTCCCCAAGGATGCCCATCAATGAGGAGGTAGTATAGCTTTTAAGATGACTTTAGGTGGAAAGAAGCAAATGGACTCCATTCAAAAATGGAATTCAGCTGCTACATATTTGGGGTATTGTTCTCAGCATCCAAAGGTGGGGGCCCTCTTCGTGGTATTACCACCCATGATTATAGATTCACTTGTCGCCTCAAAACAAGCGAGGTACTAAGGGCCCTGCCTGTTCAAAGCTGTGTGTCTCTCTTTAGCAAGGTCTGCTTTTATGGTTTTGGGTTTACTCTAATCCTGGCTGTGAAGAGGAGTCCCCATTTCCACTTGAGGCATGCCTGGCTGGCACCATTCAGAGCATCTACCAGATATCCTGAAATGGTTGCCAAGGTATCAGAAAGCAAAGATGTCTAAGCTGGACCATCCCAGCACTCAGTGCAGCCCTAAACAAGTCTGCCCAATTTTATATAAATACTTAGACAGGCATGAAATGGATTTTCTGGATGTTTGGCTTTTCTTCCTATTGGCTTCTCTCTTCATTTTTGCTGCTGCTTCCTTTTTATTTATTTTTTTCTTTCTGCTTTTTTTTTTTTTTTTCTTTTTCTCTTGCTGATCCTGATCCAACCAGGTAGCAATGTGTTTTCCAGGGAGCCTTTTTAAATAGTTTCTTCCGTAGTCTATTTAGTGGAAAGGCAAGCTATTTCAGCCTCTTAGGGTCAAAAAATTTTAAAACAATGTTCCCTTTGCGTTTAAGTTCAGTGATAATTCCCTGCCTTTGATAGAATCTACCTAAGGTGGAAATCTCTCAGGTTACAAATGATAAACTCGGCAGCTCCCTCTCTCTTTTGTTAATAAAGAAATTTCTAGCCCTTCCGGTTGTCCCCCCTTCCACACAAGATGCCCTTCTGGCCACATAAAGCCACATGGGAACATTGACAACAAAGATGTGAGCCCCATTGCTCTCAGGGCCTGGTCGATGCCAGCCTACCACAAGCTACCTTCCCACACCCCCACTGCCCCAAATACAGTTTCTGGAAACACCCAGCCTTTTAGCTCTGGTCTTTATCTTTTTTAAGTGGGGGCAAGGTAGCCTGCTGCTCAGGTCCTGGTGGGGTGGGTGCTGCCCCACCGGAGATACAGTCTACACAGAGCAGAACTTCTTACACTGGGGTGTCAGGTCTGCTTAATAAAAAACATAGATTAACACCAGCAAAGAAGTGCTTGTCTGGACCTGGGAGAGCAAATACCTCACTGTAGGGGATACAGCCTGAGATGGAACTTAATGGCTTCCCTGAAAAATGTTTAAAAATGCATGTGGCTCACTTCCATGTTAGCGCGGCCGCAGTCAAAATAAACCAGACCTGTCAGGAGGCAGCGCTGAGAGAATGTTATGAATAGACTTATTTTGTAAAGTTGTCACTTTACACGCCCAGAAAAACCAACCAAGGGTAACGTCGGCTCCCCCGGCGTTGATTTTGGTTAAATCCCTCCCTCAAATGACCTCAATTTAATTTGGCTAGTTATGGGAGTTTTGTTGCTTTTTCCTAGTTTTCTGGAAAAGAAATTTAACATGGGGGCCACGCAGATGTTGCCCACTGTACGGAAGAGCTGAGCGTGCTGGTAAAAACCATTCTCAGCTCACTGAGAGCACCCCACTGGCTTCTGAATGAAAGCCTTGTTACCTGGAGGTGTTTTCAGTCTGAAGTCTGGCATTAACCTGTGAAGCCGAGGGAAAGAATCGGCCCTTTCACACACAGCTGCCCGTGTCCTGTGCAGACCCTGAGGTCTGTGTTCGGACTCCGGCCCTCGCGGAGCCTGCACCCCTTCAGAGGTGATAGCTCCCCTGCCTCCTGGTTGGAAGGACTAGTCCACCATGTAGTTGAGCCCAGCAAAGATCCCAAACGGTGACCAGCCTGCATGCCCTTCAAGGAGTCCACCCTGTGACATGGGTAATGTCGGGTTTTGTGTGTTTCCAAAAAAAAAAAAAAAATGTCCAGCACTTGTTCTTTTCGCTCTTGGCAGATGGCCACTTTGCCAGGCTGTCAAGTCTCACCTGATTTATAGTCCTACTGCCACAAATCTTGATTTCTAGAGTTAGAACGGAAACCAGATCCTGACCCACAAAGGCTAAGGCCAGATGCATGGGCACTGTAGGTATAGCCTCCTTGGGGAAACCCAACCCACCAAGAGGACCACACAGCATCTTTTTTAACCCCCTGCAGGGGAGGGCCCTGCCAGGCCTATATTCAGCCTGTGGGGACCACTGATAGAGTCGTTAGATAGTTAGCGTCACCTCTCAGGGTCAAAAGGTATTGTGGGTTCTCTGTGGCCCAGGCTAAAGGGGGGGGAATAACCTATTTCATTTTATTTTTTTTTTCCAGTTCTCTCAGGCCAGGCACACCACAGCCCTTTGAAACGATCTGTGTCCCTTACCCCACCCATGAATGTGCCAAACCAGCCTCTAGGACATGGATGGATGTCTCATGAGGACTTACGAGCTAGAGGACCCCAGTGCCTCCCATCCGATCATGCCCCCCTGTCTCCACAAAGCAGTGTAGCCTCTTCAGGAAGTGGTGGGAGTGAACACTTAGAAGATCAGAACACTGCTCGTAACACATTCCAAGAAGAAGGTAGTGGTATGAAAGGTGAGTGACTGAACAAGAAACCACTGGGAACAGAGTCTGTCCCTTTATTTGGAGTCAGAAGGGGTAAAAAGAGAGATAGGAAGTCAGCAAGAATGGAGCCCAGCCCCCTCTCCCACAAGCTTGTGCATTTGACCCCTCCTTTGCAGAGCTCTGGGGTTGACCATGGTGGAAAGGGCTCTAATTCCCCTCCCAGGGCTTCGTGCCAAAACCTCGGAAGCAGGAACCAGAGCAAGAGAGGTCAAGACTCTTTTTTTTTTTTAATGCGGTGACTTGCAGGCAATTAAATGAGTCACAGCTAACAGTGATAGTATCTACTGTGCACGTACATTGCTCAGCCTGCCCTGTTTGTAAAGGCGCTGAGCTACTCCAGCCTTCTACCTCTTTGGCTGTGGCCAGGGAACCGTCAATAATTTAGCAAAACAAACCACAGGATCTTTCTTTTAAGTCTCTCTTGATGCAGAATTGTAGTAGTGCTTCCTTTCTCTCCCCCCTTTTCTTTGATATCCAAAGAAACTTTTAAACCCTTTCCTCTGCATCTCTTTAAGGGATATGGACAAAAATACCACTGAGAATCTCTGACAGTGTTTTAAGTCTGATAACAGATTCGCATACAGGTGATAAAGGCCTTCTTGTGCAGCATAAATAAATGTATATTGCCCTGTAAATCTATCCTCCTCTTAAGATATTCATCGGGAGACAGAGATTTCCAAATTACCCGTGATAGGTTCAAAGAGGATATGTGCATTTCGTGTTTTTAGACACCAACTTGTTCAAAGTCTGGGAAGTCCACAGGGAAGGATGCTCATCAGAGATACAGTGATAACAATTTTAGATGGAGAAACACTAATTAGCCATGCTTCTGAGTGTACAGTACTGAGGGGGCTCTGAGAGCACCCTCCTTGCTGGCATGCATAGTCCCAAGGTTTTTGCTGTTTCTATCTTTCCCTCAAGAAAGATCAGTGTTGACATAGGAGGCTGTATCCCAAGTCCCCTCCCTGCCATGGCAGCATGGCACAGAAAGATGCCCATGACCATCCAGGTGCCAGTTGTGAGAGAGCACCAGGCTGACACATGGAGCCTATCCGTTAGGGGAACAAGGCTGTCAGGAAGTGGCTTCCCTGGTGCATTCCTTGAATATTCCTGTCCCTCGGCGGCGGCAGGCCCGTATGCTCCCCATGCCACCCCCTTCCCATGGTGAGTGCCCAGAATGAGTGGGATGTGTCTTGATGCTTTCTTCTGCTGATACAAGTGGGTCTTTAAAGGTGTTTAACAGACAGCACAAACAATGGCTCATTTTGGCATGGAGGGGATATGTGTCCTCTTTCTCTTTCACAGTTTTTGAGGAAATGTGTCATAATTTTGGAGACCTAGCAAAACTCATTTCTGAGTTCATGCTACATGATTATGTGCTCAAGCAGCCCCAGGTGATGGGTAGCAGATGAGCCTCAGCCATGCTTTAGGTAAGCCTGCAGGACATCTGTCACTGGGACACTCAAGTACCTGAGGGACCAAGGGAGACAGGGACAGCCATTGCTCTGGACTGACTTCTTCCCAGGCCAAGTGGAGTGTCTGGGCGGCATGTTTCCAAGAAAGCGTATATGTGGTTCTAATTGGTAACTGTGGGAAGGAGGCCTTGGCTTTTGTGTTCAAAGGGCAAGGTGGGTCCTGAGGGAAGGCCTTTTCCAGGAATGCTGGTCCTGTCTGGTTATAAGAGGTTTGCTTTCTTTTCTTCCTTTTACTTCTTTTCTTTCATCCTTTCCTCTTTCCTTCCATTTGTTCCTTCGTTCTTTCTTTCAGCTTTAATGTATACCTTCTACATCCTCCCAAAGTAGGTAAACATGTGCTCATTATGTGCTGTCATTTTGAGGTGAGAAGAGAATAATGAGAGCATGTTTTTTAAAGTGGAACAAATGATGGAAAAATTGAATAAATTTCTTATTGCTGTTGTAGAATAAAAGCCCAAATATTCCAGGTTCAGGGAATATCCCATATATAAGCTTCTTCTATTCTTTTCTTCAGAATTGATAAGAATTGTCTCCTCAGAGATTCTTCAGTTAGAAAGTGATGCAGATAAGCTCTTATATCCAAGATTTTCTTCATAGGCCCAAAGAGTATGGTCAGAAAGCAGGCTCTTTGGTAACTGGACAAAACAGGACTCTTTCCTATATACACCCACCTTCTGTGACCCATCCAACTGCCCTGCTCCCAAAGAATTGAATTTGGGGTTCAAAATATAAAGTCCTTAGCAAATTAAAGGGCAAAGCATATTTGAAAGAAGGCATGAGAAACAATGAAGGATTCTGTTTGTCGGGAAAGTATATTTGCAGTTCACCTGATAGGTCAAGCTGTAGAAACATCTGCAGCCAAAAACAGTGGCATCCCAGAATGTCGAGGGCCAAATGCCACCCCCCAGCCGTGCCTGGAGATGTCTTCTTGAGAAGGCCACTGCTCAACTCTATCAGCAAAGACTAGGCAGGGTGGCCTCCCAGGCCAGCACCCAAGAAGCAGCCCTCACCACACCCAGCCCCAGAGTTTCTCATTTGATTCCCAGGTCCAAGAGCAGACACTGGTTTAATTTTCCCAATTAATTCATACTTTCTGAGAAATGAAATAGGAAATCAAATGAAGTGCTTCTAAAAAGAGCCCACTCTTTCACTCGGGTCCACATCTCTTTCTTTCATGTGACGAGGTGCTTGGGCAGGAGTATCAGCCCTTGTAGGCTACTTTCTGGTCCACTTCATGATGCCATCAGTGAATTGCTCTTTTTCTAAAGTTTTTTTTTAAACGCCTAGTTTACAAAAACAACAAGGAATCTGTAGTTGAATTTGGAGGAGTTCCAAATCTCCAGAGGATGCGTGTCAGCCCTCTCCCTGCACCTTGGGGAAAGACTAAAAAGTCACCATAATTGAGCTTAATTTAGTGTGAATTCATCTTTCCTGCCAACAGCTGTGCATACCTCGCTGAAACACTGTGTTCATCTATTCCTTCCTTTTCATCTGGACAAGCTAGCCAGGTTTGGCTACAAATTGTCCCTTAGGAATGTGCCTCTTGGGTCAAGAGCATGAAATAAAGCTCACAGCCCCGCATTCTCCTTCTTAAATTTTTCACCAACATCGATCTCACCCTCTTTTTGTCTTAGTGTCAGCACACCCGGCCAGGGATGGTCACAAAGTTCTCTCCCGAGTAGACCAACTGGTGCTCTCAGAGGATTAACATCATCTGCCTGCTTTGCTTTGTTTTCCTTTTATAGTAAATACCCATCCTGAAGATGTACGTCAGCTCCAAAGCACAGATTGGATGGCCCTCAGGGTAGGGATCTCAGATTAATCTCAGGCTAAAGCAAGAATGGGATCAGCTACTCAACTAGAAATTAATGAACAGAAGTGGGAAACAACAGGAATATGAGATCCCCCCACCCCAACATGCCCTGTGGAAGCTACTGGTTATACATCTTTGGACCAGACATGCTGATTGTGGTTCCTAAATTCAGTTGTCCTCGTTGTTTGCCAAAATTTCACTGTGACTTATCCTAGGGGAAATGTTCATGGCTCCCAGGTTGGTCCTCAATTATAATAACCTCCTTTCCCTTGGTATTGCATGAATGCACTTCCATACCTTTTCTCTCTTGCAACGCCTTCAAGTGGCCAAGAGAGGGAAAAAAAAAAAAAAAAGACATTCCCATAATTTCCTGGAAGGAAGAGAAAATATAGGAGAGCAGAAGTCCATTGGTGGAGGAAGCACATCTTCCCTTCATATTATTAGCATCATGTCCTCAGAAATAATATAGGCATAACACCCAAAGACTTCTCAAAAGGCCAGGGCTGTGACAAGAGTGTGGCTGTGTTCTATGGGAGCAGGGAGAAGGGAACAAAGACTGTTTAGTAGGTTTTACTTTAGTCCTTATCAAGTCAGTTGGCTTTTAAGCACCTGCCGAAAGAAGCTTTGGACTAGTGACTGGGGAGACAGAGAAGAAGGAGATTGTACCTGCCTCAAGGGAGTCACCATCATAAGAGCAACAAACAGGTACCTGAGGCAGGTGCACAGCTGTGAAAATGTCTTGTCTTTGGAGTCTTGCTCTGGGTCAGGGTAGGCACCAAGGAGGGCCCTAATGCAAAGTAGAGAGAAGTCAAGGAAAGTTCCTGAGGAGGAGAGGCCTGGTGCTGAGTTCTCGAGCATGATTACAAGTTAGCCAAATATATAAAGTGAGGGAAAGGCATTCTGTGCAGAGAAGAAAGGATGCGTGAAAGGATGATGATGAGACAGATTGACCGAGTACATGAGAGCTTGACTGGTCAAAAGCACAAAGAAAAGGAGTCTGCAGAGGGAAAAGCCAGATGCTAGGGTTTGTGAAAGATTTGACGTTGATAGAAGCTGTTGAGGGCATTTAGCAGCAGAATGACCTGCTTACATTTGCTCATTAGAAATCAGACCTTAGCCAAAGTGTTGGGGGTAGGGGGGCATGTAGAAGGGCAGGAGGGGCAGGGGATTCTGGATTGGGAAGCCAGCTGACAAGTGGGGGCTGTTTAGTAACTGAGGATAATGAGGTGGGCCCAAGGCAAGCAGCAGCAAGAATGGATTGAAATGGGCGTGATCTTGGTGAATGTGGTGTTGCTGAGCTAGAGTTGAGTGAGCCCAGGATTGAGTGTGCCCTAGCTGAATGTAGACAGTGCAGGAGCGGGAGGAATTTAGGATGATGCCCAGGTTTCTGCTGGGGACAGCTGAATAGCCTCTGGTGTCATCTCTAGCCACATATAGGAGAAGAAACAGATCTGGGGCCAGTGTGGGGCATGGTGAGTCTGGGAACCCGTAGAACACTCCAGTAGAGCTGCACCAACACCGCAGTGCACCAGGTTCGCCCCTGGCCCACCCTCCCTACGTCCCGGCTCCCCTCCCCACCTGCACAGGTTAGCATTCTGCCTACCTGTGGGGAAACTCCTGCGGGAGCATCTCTTCCAGATTTCTGGCTAGTAAGGCCCATAGATTTGGGCTCCTAAGAGTAAGAAGCTCCATGACTTTCTTGTTGCAGTTGTCAGTGTGAGAGGGGTAGAGGTCGGGATCTGTTTCTCTTGATACAAGCTTCATTATGGGTTAACATTAACTAGGTTGGCTTATGATGTATGGCATTATGTTAGCACAAAACATGGAAGTAAAAAAAAAAAGAAAAAAAACATGGAAGTAATTGAAACTGTTACATTGTTTGTATATAGACATCATACAGGTTAAAAAGTAATCTGTGGCTCTAGTAACCTTGATAGAAACATAACAACTGGGAGTAGAGGGGACCAGGGACCGAAAAAAATAGGCTTGGTTGCCTTTTTCCCCTCCACAGCAAAGGAAATACAATTGCCCATTCTGAAGTAGCCACTTTGGGGTTTTGAGTTGTTTTTGCAATATAAACCTTGGAACTGCTGCCTGTCTTAGAATGCAATTAGAAAAATTACTGGGGAGTGTGATCCTTTTTCAGATGAAGAAGCCCATGAGAAACCTTTATGAGAAAGGTCATCAGTCCAGCATTTCTGAGGGTCATGAGGGTGTAAGTGATGGAGTCGGATGGTGGCTGGGACACTTCTCAGCACGGCTGTCATGGAGATAAGCCACCATTTTCTGAATGTTGACTTTCTAGGTACTGTCTTGAATTCATCTAAATTAAAGGCCAGGACTTAGTAAATTCACTATACTTTCTTTATTCCCAAATGCCAGCATAAAACCTACATAGGTAGGTCTTCATGGGCTCAGATGGCGCCCCCTCTTCTCAGGTAGGCCGGAAGCCCATTGTCTTTGAAAAACAAGTTTCCAGGACTCCCCCCAAACCTAAAGGTCAGGAGTCTAACTGCCATTCCTTAGCAAGCATGTGTCTTTAGCTGCAGTGCTGGAAAAACTGTGCAGGCATGCATAGGGCACCTTTCCTTGTGGAACTCAGCATGATTCAGTGACGCAAAGCAAGCTGCATGTAGAACACCACTTAGGAGTGTCATAGCTGATGGGAACTTTGAGCAACATAGTCCCTGTGTTTGTACTCAAACCATCCAAATGTGTGTTCTCCTCAACTGTTCCTTCTGAGACCCACACATGCTCCCCATCAGTGGGGGAACCCCTTGTGGAGACCACCATGGACACTTCCCAGGACTGAGGAGCGCACACACTCTAGTTCACAGGAACTGAAGACCAAGGTGCGTCTTTCTCTTGCTCAGAGGCTGGAGCAGGATTGGGCAGCTTGTTCTGCTCTGGCCAGAAATCAACAGGCTTCAGTAATATCACTATCCCTAGACTTCTGCTTCCTTTTTTTTTTTTTTTTTTAAGATTTTATTTATTTATTCATGAGAGACACACAGAGAGAGAGGGAGAGACACAGGCAGAGGGAGAAGCAGGCTCCATGCAGGGAGCCCGACGTGGGACTTGATCCCAGGACTCCAGGATCACACCCCAAGTCAAAGGCAGATGCTCAACCACTGAGCCACCCAGGGATCCCCTTCTGCTTCCTTTTTGAAAGGAATCTTTTCCCTCTCACTTCAACACTGAAAGGGTTAGTCTCTTTCTACCCCTCACTTGGTTTCCTCTTCTCTTCCTTGAAGACCAAGGAGACAGTTGTATCTTGGGGAGAGAGGGAGAGTTGTCTGAGATTAGCCGGGGTCTCTGTGGTGAATGGAAGTTGCTCTTCTGTCTGCAGGTAGGTACCAGGACCACCACAGGTGAGGCTTCTTGTGGAAACCGAGGCTGCTCACATTTCTTTCTCACCTTACTCCCTGCCCTAACAATGCTTCCCATATTGGGCCCTTCTGCCGCATTGGTCTATATTTCAGTCTTGTGGAGGCTCTTTGTTTGTGAGGCATGTGCTCCAAGGCCTATTGAATGTACTTGTAGCCATTCCAGCCTCTCTGTGACTGGTTTGTTCAAAAACTCTAAAAGGGAAATAGAAATCAATATAAGTGGAAACTGATCCCATTGGTAATGACTAGCAGGTAAACATAGAGCATATAAAAGATGAGTGTAGCACTATTCTCAAAAAAGGCCATGTGAAGATGGCCACTCTGGATGGCAGCAAGATCTAGAAGGAGCTTTATGAAGGATGGGGACCTCCCCCCATCTACCTGGGGACCTCCCCCCATCTGCACATGGTGGTGGTGCTTTCTCCCAGAAACTTACAACCCTTCGGCTCTCTCCTCCCAGTTTTCTTCATGGGCTTCTTTCCCCACCCCTTCCTCTATAAATTTTTTTTTTAATTTTTTATTTATTTATGATAGTCACAGAGAGAGAGAGAGGCAGAGACACAGGCGGAGGGAGAAGCAGGCTCCATGCACCGGGAGCCTGATGTGGGATTCGATCCCAGGTCTCCAGGATCGCGCCCTGGGCCAAAGGCAGGCGCCAAACCGCTGCGCCACCCAGGGATCCCCCCACCCCTTCCTCTAAACGCCTCATGCTGCCAAGGCTCTTTCTTGGCTCCCCCCTGTTCTCACTCCATGCTCTTTCCCTCAGTGATCTAAGCCACTCCTGTGTGCTGTTGACAGGTTCTCCCTCTCAGACCTCTCTTCAGGGATCTTGTCCAGTTAACTTGTCCACCTTGATGGCTCAAAGGCAGTGATACTCAGCTGACATGAAGTGGAGCTCACCATCTCTTGTCATCCCAAAACTGCTGCTCCCCTATACATTTTGTCTTGCCAAGCTTGAATCAGAAGAACTACTGGTGTCACTCTTAACCCTCTATTCTTCCTTGATCTTGATCTTGAAGTACTATCCATTTATATCCTTCTCCTTGCCACTGCCTTTCCAAGCCATCTCCAAGGGCTTCAGTTCATTCTCCTGGCCTCGACTCCCACATCCTCCAATCCAGCCTTTACACTGACAGCCATCATCTTTCTAACGTACTCCTTTGATTGTGCCTCTGCTGCTCAGATTTCAACAGCTCCTCATCACCCAAAGATGAGGTCTACCCTCCTTGTTTCAGCATTACAGATCTCAGTCATCAGACCCCTGCATATGTGCCCCACCTTGTTACTAGCCAATGTCTATCATTCACCCAAGTGTTTGCTTAGCCTCAAATGCTCTCTTGACTCTACTATTGCTTTGCTAATATGCTGTTCCTACTTCCAGAAATGGCTTCCTCAGTGGTCTGCTACTGTGAAGCTATCCCTCACTCCTCAAGGGAAAACAAAATCTCATTGTTCTGTGTCTGCCTAGAACTTTGAGTTGACCAAGCACTTGTCCTGCAACTACTACAAATGTATTGTGCGAATCAGCCATTCTCTCTGGATTAGAAGTTCCTTGATAGCAGGCGTGGGCCTGGTCCCCATAGTAAACGTTCAATAAGTATTGAGCAGACAAATATCAGGATGCCCACATTTGGCAAGGAAGTCAACCTGGCAAATAGCAAAAGCATCTTAATCTTTCTCACACTGCATAAGAGAGTGACTTTCTAGTCTAGGACCTCCATTGGCAAGTCCATCAGAAGCAGCCCAGTTGAGGCTAAATGGCTGTGTGCCAGCTGGAGGTGAGAGCCCAGGAGACATGCATGATGTCAATCATGTATCAGCTCCTATAAGAAACACTCCTGCTTGTCTGTGTCTTTCAACCACAGCTGGCTACAGCTCTTGCAAAATGAAAGAACAATGTCTGAGGTTATGTGAGGTGGTTCTCAGCTTTGCACCCTCCCCTGTGGCACCTGGACCAGGGGAAAGAATCTAAACTTTTGGTTAGACTTTGTTTCTGGGTAACATCTTAACAGAATCTAGCATCCAAGTCATTGGAATTCCTGGCTTGGGAGGAGTCGAAATGGTGCAGGCGCTCACTTCTCTGGTTTTTTGCCCTTTTAATGGTGTTCTCTTTTAATCCCTGGCAGTAAAAGGTGCCTTGTCTCTAACCAGAGGGTGAAAGATTAGTAGGCTATGTTCTTAAGAACTGGGATTTCCTCTTCTTTGTTCATTTAGTTCATGTTTCAGGAAGTAGAGCTCTTTAAGCACACAGCACCCAGCTAGGCACTGAGATACCTGCTATGCAAGCAGAGTCAACATGTGCCTGCCTCAAGGAGCATATGGCCAAGAGGAGCTTACATTGCCCAGGAACATATCCAGAAATAACTTCTCAGGAAGGCCTAACTTGCCATGTTGTGAAGCTGTGTAGGAGCCTTTGCTGTGTAGGAAAGCAACTACCAGTGGGGCCACATTTTCACCAAATGAGTGAGGCAGGCTCTTCCATCCCTCCAACAGGAATTCTAGTTGTCCAAACCTTTTCTAGAAAGGAACTAGTACTGATTGGAGTACTCGTCTTGCTGAGCCAAGATTTGCACCCCACTCTACCCTCAACTCTTAAAACACCATATTGTCCTCTTGGCTTATAAAATACCCAGTTTATAACAGGATTTAGTAGCTCACAATTCTGTTTTATCATTAGTGGATTTTGCATGATTAAACTGTAGGGCAGCCGGTGAAAATATGGCCCATGAGATACTCCACAGTCTCTGTGGCATATTGTACCCAAGTGTGCCATGGGGTTACCTAGACTTTTCTGAATCACGATCACTGAGTTTTCTGAGCAGCAGCCTGGGGCTTTTCAAAGATGTAAGTAGCCAACGTGAAACCTGGTGCCAAAGTGTTGACAAGTCATTGGCCCCAAAGCCGGAGCTGTAGTTATTTGCTGCTCACTCTGCAGAAGTATTAGCATTGTTTCAACAACAACAAAATGTGGTGGAGAATAAAGTCTGGTAAAAAGGTTCCAGGATGTCTCAGGCGGGAAAGCACCACAGCCTGAGCTGGCAGGGCCTGGATTCTATGCAACCACAGTTTGTGTAAAGGAGAATGCAAGGGGTTGGTACTATGTGCCTGGGGAAGCCTGGTCTCTTTGTGGTTGCTGATGGTCCCAGAGGGACTCTGCTTGTCATGGTAGAATGAAGGGCCTCGAAGCACAGAATCAGGTGATTTCTTGCCTGAGATGACTGAGTTTGTTCTTCAAGTGGCATTGGATATCCAATTCTGTTTCTCTAGAGATCCCCCTTCTTTAGCCTTCACATTACTGCAGATCAAGAGGTAACCTCAATAGGCCCACTCTCCCCCTTGTAATCTTTGAGTTTCAGGAGATCATCCCATGCCTACACTTCATAAGCATAGGTTTCATTTCCTGGGGAGACAGAGCCTGATTTCAGGATAGGCCAGGTTTCTTTAACCAATCCCAGTTAACTACTTTAAAAATTAGAAATTGGAAATTTCCCACTTACTCTGAAGTGTTTGTCAGTGCCTCAGAATAAAGCACTTGGTGCAATAGGCAGTATCTTGTAATCAATATGGTTAGTAATAGATAACACTTTATAGGAAACATGAATAACATTTACCCAGTGCTTCAACATCTCAAAGCACTTTGCAGTCATTGTTTATCCAGCCCTACCATTGATGAGCTCTTTGAACTCATCTCACAAGAAGTTGATGCAATTCAGGAAAAAGCCAGGAATTGGGAGGCCTGGTTCTAGTCCTTATTTCACCACATACTTGCTCCTAACCTAGACAATGACTTAACTTTGCCATCTGTAAAATGAGCTAAGGATGGGGGGAAAGTAATTCTAGAGGATTCTCAAAGATCCTATCAGCTGAAAAACTCTGAATTAAAGGAGCATGGGCAAGTGCTTTGTTTTGGCTGAACTTAGGAAGGTGATAATTCTCATGGATTTTGATACAGTGACTATTTAATTTTCCCAACTCTAGAATCTAGTATTTGGGTTTGTTTCAGATATGCTCTGGAATTTATATTAGCCTATGATCTAGCCAATCATTGGACCTTTCCAGTCCTGGTATGTTTTTGGTCGATATTCAAGGAAAAGGTCTGAGACACATCCAGACACATTCCATAGCTTGGACATTTGGTCATCAGGGACACACACACATACACACACACACACACACACACACTTTATATATACATATAAAGTGATATGAGTTATATCACTTTAGAGTGATAGTTTTGGAGTCTAGGATGCCCTTATTCCTCTGGGGCATAGGAAGGCAAGAGAAAGATCAGGCTAAGAATGACAGCAACTCCACCCATAGAGTAGTACAGTTGCCTGGGTGACCTATTACTGTGGAAGTGGCAGAAACAGCATGTGGAGAACTACACTGAAGCTAGAAAGAAATTTTCTTGGAGGTGGACTCATCATAAGTAGTTTTAACTTAAGTCTGTTCTTTCCAAATCAGTAATGAAGTGTCTGGCCAAAGCAATGGTTCCTTGCCATGTTTTTGGTCATGAACCCCTTTGAGAATCTTATGAAAGCTATGAATGACTTCCGTCCAGAAAACTACCCATATATTCACAAATGGGATATCATTTTAGGGAATTCCTATATGCCCGGAATCCCGTGGACCCCAAGTTAGCAACCCCTAGTCTAAAGTAGAATAAGGGAGCCTGACAGTGGGAATGTCAGAGCTAGGCCAAGACTTTGAAGTCCATAATTTGCTGCCAAAATGGAATTGAACAAGGAGTAACATAAAGGGTTTTTTTTTCTTTTTTCCCCTCTGACCATCACCCTCCTTTCTTTTCTCTATTCCCACATCTTTTGTCATCTCTTCTTGTTCCCTTTCAATTTCTCTCCCCATCTCTTGCACATCTTGCACCACAGATGTTCCAGCCTGGTTAAAAAGCCTCCGCCTGCACAAGTACGCTGCGCTTTTCTCCCAGATGACCTATGAGGAGATGATGGCTCTCACTGAGTGCCAGCTGGAGGCTCAGGTATGTTGTTGCAGGTGACCCTTCCATGAGAAGAGAGCCCCAGGTGGAACCTGAAGTTCCAGCCCAAGACAGACCTTGTTTGGACCCCTACCTCTACCCACCCAGTAGCTTGCCTTGTCCTAGGAACTGCCATGTGCTGGCCAGCATTACTGGTGAGTAAGGCTGGGTTCTTGTCCTCAGTGTCCATTAGGAGGCAGGTGACCAGCAGATCACTGCAAGGCAAATAGGATTCAGTGAATATTACAGAAAAGGTGATGCCTAGGTGCACACTCTAAGCGTAAGGTGGAATGGCCTGGAAGTAACACTTGACCAAGGCCTCAGAGAGTCTATGTCCCTGCTTTTGCTTTCCCACCCCCTCCCTCCATCTGTCCGATGAGGGCTTGTTTGGACAATGACAGATTGGTTTGTCTGTTGTCCAGTCTGGTTACAAATCAGCTAACTTGTAGTAGTTAGTGAGTAGAAGCACTGGGTCATGCCTCAGACTTTTCCCCAAAGACATGTTCAGATTGAACTTAGTGGAGATTAGAGTAAGTTGTACAAAATATTTTTCTCTTCTAACTACCTTGCGTAACATGGGACTGTCATAGAGAATGGGATTACCCCAGGTCTCAGGTTTCATTTCCCTTCTGTGTGCTGTAAAAGAGCAGAGTTCCTCCTCCTTTCTTGGGCATCTTTCCCCAAGTGCGGATGCCAAAGGCTAGGCCAGTCAACAGACCCCCTCCACCCCCAAGCTAAGCATGTTTCCTACCATGCTGTGCTCGAGTAAATAGATCTGACCGATGTCTTTTTTTCCCTTGTTTAAAATGCCATTGGCATGTTTCATATTGACCTCAGTTTCCTTTGAGCAATGATTTAAAAGCATTAAGGTCTGAGCAGGCTAGTAGGATTTCCCTTGCAGGAAGAGGAGGTTGTACCACTTGGGGCATACCTCCCAGCAGATGCTGGTTTCTCATTGCACCTTCAGTACCCTCAGTTAACCTCTGCAGGCCCGGCTGAATACCAGTATTGAGATGCAACACAAAGCCCAAAGTCACTGCACATTCTCAGAGAATGAAAAGCACTAATTTCAACCTCCTAACACTTCTCCCACTGCTTTTTGGACCTCAGTTGAGCCTTGAGATCCCAGGGATTTATGAGAAGTACTTCTAAGGGCATTTTTTTGTATTTGGGTCAGAGTTTAAGGAAAAAAAATCTAAGTCCTCAGTTATTTGGCTTGAGAAAAAACAAGAAATAATTGACAGAGAGGGCAAAGCCAGAGGCCAGCACAAACTTTTCAGAGTAATTTAATTCACTTGAACCCAAAGTCAGAGCTAACCAGAAATCTGCCCCCAGCACTTTATCTTAGAAAGTGAGTTCAGTTGTCACTTGAGTGTTAGTATCTCTGAGGGAGATGTCTCTGATGTTCCCATCTTTTCCTTCTTTAAGAGAAATTCTATGAGGAGCTATAAGAAGTCACCAAAGTTTGTCTTAGAGACCTGATTTAAGAAAGGGCCTTCTCTTTGGAACTTTGCAGTAGCGGTGGTCAGCAAGCATTGAACTAAATCTTGAGGCTCACCATTGCACAATTAAGACAAACTGGGAATCCTCATCATTTAGCTGAAGTGATGACTGAAGTAGAGTTTTATCTTCTTTTCTATTCTGGGTTTCCTTATGGAGACCCAAGATGACCTGCAAACTGCCCAAAATTGCCCTGTGTTGTATGGCATCTGGAGAGAACCATACAAGACTTCCCATGTCCTCGAGATGGGAAAACCTAGGAAAGGTTTAAGAAGACAAGGAAGCCCTGTATGGGGTTGGAACCTTCAAGCAACCTGGGAGGGACTGAAATGACAAAATATGGAGAAGAGGAGTGTATGACTTTAAAATGATCTTTTAAGACTGTGAAGAAATTTTGTGCTGGGTGGATAATTGGCCTTCTAGCTCACTTTCTCCCTCTTCTCTCCTAAAGGTCACAGCCAAAGGACACAGACAAATTGTATGGTCAGATGTAGTTAGAACATGAAGTAAGGAGAGGTTAATGACAGTGGGGACTGAAGAGAGAGACAAGTGGGTATTTGCTAGTCTACCAACGTCAGAACCAAGAGAACAGTAGAGTACAGAAAAGCCTTCAGGAAACTCTAAACGGATTCTTAAAAATATGTTTTTAAATGTAACTTTTATTTAATTACAGAATGTTACCAAAGGTGCAAGACACAAAATTGTCATCAGTATTCAGAAGCTCAAAGAAAGACAAAATCTCCTGAAGTCTTTGGAAAGGGTGAGTTATCACCAGGTGAAGGCTGGTCCCTGTCACCTTGATGGAGGACATCTTGCCTGAAGATGTCATCAGTGGGCCTGATAGAGTGTTTCACCTTGTTTCCTTATCAAAGGCAGAAAAAAATGAAATGATTTTGAATTAAAGTTCCCTGGTTATCCATACTTCTGTGTAACCTGACCACTGAAATGTATTTCTTGGGTCCCAGCAGCCTATGCCTAGCCATCCCAGTGGACTCACTTCAGCAGAGGGAATCAAAACCATTTGGCTGAGGAACACTTCACAGTTGCTACTGTCCCTTTCTCTTGGCTGCCCGAACAGGTCCTCTTCCTATCTTTGCATCCAGACATAATCCCCATTATGATATCATTTTTAGGACCTTGTGACTTTATGACGTCATCTAAGGTGCAAAGGAGAGCAGGCCTTGTCCCAGTGCTGCCTCTTCCCCAGGGTGGGATTCTTCTGGAAGCGCTGCTGTAGCGGGGAGAGTTGAGATGGGCGGGCGGGAAGTTCTGTTGGCGTGCACTGCCTGCAGAGTCTGAGCTGTGACACGTCCTCTAGCAATCACAGGGGCTGGGGGTGCCTTTGTAAGGGAACAAAGTATTGAGCTAGATAGAGGTTATATAAGTTCTGTGAGCATGTAAACATTTTAATGCAATGAGAGGGGTTTTCTAAAACTTATTTATAAAAGTGTATCTATAATTTTACATAGGACATACAGCTACGTTTAATGCATAGTGCATAAAATATAGAGTAATACATACTTATAGAATATGCATGTATAACTTTATAAAGAAGGTGGCTTTGAAAACCTTGGTATAGACAGATGAATAGAGGCCACTCACATCCACATATGTGCTCAAAGGCCTGCCCTTAATTAAAGTGAATCACAAATGACAAATGACCTATCCAACTGAACCCGAGGTTATTGTCATTGTTCTTAATTTTTATTTACCAAGTAATTTGTCTAATTGAGTGATTATTGCCATATTTAATATAAGAAACTATTCTCTTTTGGGGACCATTCAAGAGGACAGTTTTCTCCTTATCTGTTAGAAAGGCCCAGGATGTGTTCTGCCTAAGGACAATCTAGATTGCCAAGGATTATGGTGAGAGAGTGATCATCCCCCTTTATCTTTGGAGCATCCTTCAGGAACTCACAGGAACTCTGTCACTAAGGAAACGCACCCACCTGAAAGACAGAGGTGGAGCTGCTGTTTGGTCCACTCCCTATGGCCTGGGGCCAAATTAGTGTGGAAACACAAGGGCAGCAAGGTGGCACAGGTGGCCTTGACATGCCACTGACTTTGTCTGGCCTTTGAGAAATCCATGCCATTTCACACCTAGAATAATATTAATTCCACAAAAATACTTTCTGCCTGGAATGTGAGGTGTTAAAAAGATGACAAAAGTAATAAAGTCTGAGGGCAGCTAATGGCCAAGAGAAAAGCAGTAATGAGTTTATTTTGACATTTCTGGGGATAAAAACCTGTGTCTCTAGCACATTGATCTTGCTTCAGAACATCTGAGCTCAGACATCTGTGTGCTTATCCCTTCAGGAGCTGACGGCCTGTGGGTGGGGATCCTCAGCCTCTACTCAGGACTCAAGCTCTGGGCTCTGTTTTCCCTCCTCTGGGACCCAAGGCTCTTCTACTCTTTAAGGGAGGGAGTTGTCTCTCCTATGTTACCACTTAGGCCACCAGCAACAGCAACAGACTCACATCAGCCCTTTCTTTGGCATTCCCAGATGTCCCAAGCTGATTATGCTGTTGGAAATGCTGTCATCAGGCCCTTGCCTGCCTACAGCATTCTTACCTCACATAGAACCCAGAGATTTCTAAGGAGATAGCTGGGACCCCGCCCATTGCTAGTTCATAATCAGTAGTTGCTCCAGATAAGTGCTACATCCAGAGCTCTTCCACTCACTCACTGAATACGTACTAGGCAGCTGCCTTGGACTAGATTTACCCCATCCACTGGAGGCTAACCGTGAGTAGTACAGAAATACATGGTTGCTGCCTTTGCAGAACTCAAGTAGTGCATTTGCAACACAGACATAGCCACTGCTCTCACAATCCCTTGTGATCAGTGCCACCACTGAGGCAGGTAGGGGTCGATCTTCCTGGGATGAAACACAGCACTCTGTAGTGATGAGGAGGAGGGAGACCTTGGAGGGGTCAGCATTGACTAGCAAATCTTTAGGAGCCTAGAACCAGCCACGGAGGGCTCTTGAGCTAAGGCAGGAGCCGTGAAGGTGGAAAGGGATAAGAGAGGTCGTTTAGCAGAAGTCCAGGCATTGGTTCGGGTTCCATGCCATTTGGGAACAGAAAATATAGGAGGAGTTTCCAGGTTGGCAGAAGTGGAGTTCAATTGGACAAATTGAGTCTGAGGTGCCTGCGGAACACCCAGGCAGCAAAAGCAAGTTATTGGCCAGAAGAATGATGCTAGAGTCCACAAGGGTTTCAAAGACTCCTTGTGGATCATATGTGTGTAAGTGGCAATTGGTTCCCCCAGAAGTGTGTGTTAAGGGGTAAGAGCTGAGGACAGACCCCAAGGAGCACCAGAAGATGTGGAGAGACCAAACAATGACAGAAGCTGAGCTGCCCAGAGGGTCAGAGAGAGTGTGAAGGAGCGAATCTGATGGGGTTGTGGATGTGTCACACACAATGTCACTGGATGTCACAATGTCTGTGGATGTGTCACATACAATGAGTACTGAACACTGTCCCCTGGAATTGGCCACCAACATGTCACTGGTAGCTACAATGAGAGAGTCACAAGGAGAATGGAGGGATGGAGCTAAAACCCATGAACCAGGGAGTGTGAATGGGCAATAAGGCCACTGAGTAGGGAAGCCTAGACTTCTCAAGATGTTTGGTGGAGAAGGAAAAGGGAAGATGAGAATGGACACTGGGGCAGACTTCTCAACATGTATCTGAAATACTGAAAATGTTTCTACATCCTTTTATTCACTGGCCTTTTTTCACCTAACTCCCAAACTGTGAAGCTGAACTATTCCCTGGGAACCTGGCATGGGGAAAGGAGACACATAGACACCGAGACACACATAGTCACCTTCTCCCCGCCCCAACACACACACACACACACACACACACACACACACACACACACACACTCTGTGGGTCCCAGGAACTGGTGTAGGCATCTTATGGTGAGGATTCTGCTGTATCCTCCATGCTTCACAGTGCCTGGCTCCTGGTAGGGCTCAGCTGGTAAACGAAAGGTGGCGAGGGGGGCAGATTTAAGTAGATGCAGGTGTGCTGTCTACAGCAAGAGAAGTCCAGTTCTTCCCACACAGGGGGAAGGATGGGGCCACAGACAGTGCATAAATGCTGGGACGCTGGCTGCCCGAGTTCTGTCTTCCAGATGATTTGCCCCTTGCTGCCCTCACGCGCCCTGTGAAAGGTTCCAAACCAGTCTTCCTCTAAGACCTAAGAAAGCCAGGCAAGGGGTCGGTGGGCAAGGAGCTTCCATCGCTCCAAGTGTGCCCTGAGTTGTGCTGCCAGAGCTGAGTGTGGGTGGTGGCGGGCCAGCCTTTATGGTTCCTGCTCTGCCATGAGCTCCTCGGCTCGGCCCATGAGTGAACAGCCAGCTTCGTTTTGCCTCTTTGTGTTTATAATGTAGGATGATATTTATGGTCTGAAGGATCAATAGAGACTTGGGTTGGTTCTCTACTTTTGTCACCATGGAGAATTAATCCCCACAGCCAGTTGACGATGCTGGAGTGGGTCCCCCTTCAGCCATTTCCTAGCTTCCTTCTCACCCTGGGCGAGTTCTAGAATTGATTTTGAAGAGTCAGGTACCTAACCCCATGGAGGCTGGCGTAAAGGGCATTGTTAACTTGTTGGTAGCCAAGCGTTTTCTTTGAGACACTGGCTTGGAGGCTGTGGGGGAGAACAATACAAAACTCTGCATGATTTCTGCAGAGAAAGTATCCGTCATTAGTCATTAGGTTTGTGGTTTCCTTTTTGGGGTGCTTCTCTCCTGTGGAAAAAAATAAGCTTTGAACTTGGAGCAAGTATGTTTCCCGTTTCAAGGAGTTCAGCTCTTGGCATAACCAAAATCTCTTTCTTCCGTCACTGAGTAACTACAGAAGCTTTTCTGCATGTGACGAGAACAGGCGAGGGTTGTTTGGTGGCAGCTGACAAAATGTCACAAGCATGCCTTTGCTCACCTCAGCGGTAGCTGTCACATGAAATGACATGGCAGAGATGCATGTGATCCCCCAAAGAGGCCGGTTGGCTCTGTCTCCTCAGCCCCACTCTGTGAGGAAGCTTCATCCCTTCACTCTCCTTTCCCAACCCCCCTCCCTCCCACCTCAGTCAAGGGCTGGACAAGATCAGAACCTCTCACATCCCAAGTGCCCTTTAGGCAATTGGCTAGAAGTGGAGGACCTCAAGGCAGGGGTCCCCCAGTTGACACATAGTTGAGTTGGTAAAGACAACACGTGCTTCCTGGCATGAGTCATCTAGCTTACCTCCATATGCCCTGCCCTGATAAAAACACCAGGTCCAAAGTGGAGGAACCATTCACACGATGCCATCTAGACTCTGGAAAAGGCTGGTCCAGTCTAGACAGCAGGAGAACTGGGAATGATCAAGAGCACCTCCTGACTCACATATCAGGCTTTCCAGCACAGGTATCAGGCTAGTCTTACCTCTGCCCTATCCACCAGATTTAAAAGGAAGGCAGTAGACTTTAAAGCCCTCCTCTTTAAAAAAGAAAGAAAGAAAAGAAAAAGAAAAGAAAAGGGAAAGACTCCCCCCCATCTAAAACAGGCTGGACAGTAGCCCCGAGCAGGATGGAGACAATTCTGATGGCTACTTAGCATTTCAATTTCCTCCGTAACCCTGGGTGCCGACTCGGCTAAGATTCTGCTTCCAACCTACTGAGTAAAGCAGGTTCCAGCCAATGACAGGGCCAGGCTATTGGTGTTTTGCTGCCCAGAATTGAAATGTGCCTGTCCAAGACTGGCATCCTCAGGTTTCCTTTTTTCTAATTGATTGATTGAAAAGCCTGGGTGTACAAGTGATCGTGTTCCATGGACTTGTGTTCCTTGACATCATCAAGCAATTTTTCTTGATAAGAAAGGATCCCAGGAATGGATTGGTACTCATGCTTCAGGCTTTTAAAATTATGTCCTTGCTATTCTGGGCTCTCAGAAGATTAAATACTTCATTAGTAATCAGGGCTTTGATTGTCAGCGTCCTTCCTGGGTTCCAGGGAGAGGTTCACTGCAGAAGGACTGGGCAGCCCTGTGGCAGAAGGCCGGGCTCCTCACCATGCCAAAAAGACTGCCAGGCCCTGACCCTCACCACAAGCATCAAAGCCTGTTCTGTGCCTCCATGAGCATCTGGCATACAGATAAATGTCAATCAGAATCAACTTCACTCTTTTTCTAATAGATAATAGCTAGTATATCAAACTATATGTGCAGGGGGACCCAATTTTATTAAACAACATATAAAGCCATTTATATTATATATAACTTCAGTTGAGTTATTCCTTGAACAACTTGGGGTAGAGGAGCACCCCCACCCTGTGCAGTCAAAAATCCATGTATAACTTTTGACTCCCCCAAAACCTAACTACTAATAGCCTACTGTTGATTGGAAGCCTTACTGATACATGAACAGTGGATTAACACATATTATATGTTATATGTGTTATATTCTGTATTCTTAAAATAAGCTAGAGAATAGAAAATACTAAGAAAATCATAAGACATGGCACACCTGGGTGGCTCAGTTGGTTAAGCGTCTGCCTTCTGTTCAGGTCATGATCCCAGGGTCCTGGCATCGAGCCCTGTGTCCGGCTCCCTGCTCAGTGCAGAGTCTGCTTCTTCCTCTCCTCCTGGCTCATGCTCTCTCTTGCTGTCTCTCTCTCAAATAAATGATTTTTTTTAAAAAAAGAAAGAAAATCATAAGAGAATAAATTTATAATATATACCATATTTATTGAAAAACTCTGCAGGTCAGTGGACACACAGTTCAAACCCATGTTGTCCAAGGGTCAGTGGTATCATATACATATAGATTATACACACATATTTCTCTCCGGAAATGATTCTTCGAAAACATGTCACTCCCTTGCTCAAACCCTTCCCTGATGTCCCAGCTCATTGAGAAAAATTTCCAGCATCCATGTCTCCATGCTCAGGCGCTGGTAGCAACTTGGACCTAATTTCTCACACTCTCCTCTCACCATTCTGCTCCATGTCAGGCCTCCTTGCTCTTCCTCACACACTCCAGGTATGCTCCTACCTCATAGCCTCTGCCCTCTCCATGCGCTTTGCATGGAGCACACTTTCTCAGAATCCTCGTGCCCACCTTCATTTGGGTTCCCGTTCTAACATCACCCTTCAGAGAGCCTTCCCTCACAGCCACCCTGGCCTGCACTTCAGTCCCAAACACAGTATGTTCATCTCAGGGTGGGATGTAAACTCTCCAAAGAAACTGTAAAGGAGGGCAGTTCCCACTATATCCCCTTGCCTAGCACAGTGCCCAGTTCATCAGAGCCCTAGACATACCTAGTAATTTAACAAAGAAGCGCACGACCCAGTAGTAGCCTGAAACTGACCTGCAGCTTTACAAGTTTTAACATCCTTACAAACACCCATTGAGGCAAATAAAGTTATTATCCTTATTTTCAGCATAGAGAAACTGAGGCACAGAGAGTTTAAGTCATTTGCCCAAGGTCATACAGCAGTGTCTGAATTTGAACCCCAGCATCTGTCCTTAAGTCTGTATTCTTCACCACTACCCCAAATGGGTGGGTGGTGTGAATGAGCAGGTTCCTTCATCCAAAACAAATAAATCCTACACAGGACAGAAATTTACGTATGACCCAACTTTATTATACAGCTTCTTAGGGGTATGCATGTACACTATCCAAATGTTGTTTTTTTTTTATAGAAACTCACTGAAGAAGCCAGGGGTGGAAATGTACAAAAATCATTTTATTTTTATTTTTTTTAATAAATTTATTTTTTATTGGTGTTCAATATGCCAACATACAGAATAACACCCAGTGCTCATCCCGTCAAGTGCCCCACTCAGTGCCCGTCACCCATTCACCCCCACCCCCCGCCCTCCTCCCCTTCCACCACCCCTAGTTCGTTTCCCAGAGTTAGGAGTCTTTATGTTCTGTCTCCCTTCCTGATATTTCCCACACATTTCTTCTCCCTTCCCTTATATTCCCTTTCACTATTATTTATATTCCCCAAATGAATGAGAACATATAATGTTTGTCCTTCTCCGATTGACTTACTTCACTCAGCATAATACCCTCCAGTTCCATCCACGTTGAAGCAAATGGTGGGTATTTGTCATTTCTAATGGCTGAGGAATATTCCATTGTATACATAGACCACATCTTCTTTATCCATTCATCTTTCGATGGACACCGAGGCTCCTTCCACAGTTTGGCTATTGTGGCCATTGCTGCTATAAACATCGGGGTGCAGGTGTCCCGGTGTTTCATTGCATCTGTATCTTTGGGGTAAATCCCCAACAGTGCAATTGCTGGGTCGTAGGGCAGATCTATTTTTAACTCTTTGAGGAACCTCCACACAGTTTTCCAGAGTGGCTGCACCAGTTCACATTCCCACCAACAGTGTAAGAGGGTTCCCTTTTCTCCGCATCCTCTCCAACATTTGTGGTTTCCTGCCTTGTTAATTTTCCCCATTCTCACTGGTGTGAGGTGGTATCTCATTGTGGTTTTGATTTGTATTTCCGTGATGGCAAGTGATGCGGAGCATTTTCTCATGTGCATGTTGGCCATGTCTATGTCTTCCTCTGTGAGATTTCTGTTCATGTCTTTTGCCCATATCATGATTGGATTATTTGTTTCTTTGGTGTTGAGTTTAATAAGTTCTTTATAGATCTTGGAAACTAGCCCTTTATCTGAAAATCATTTTAGTGATCACCTCTAGATGGTAGGATTTTCAGGTGATGTACATTTTCCTCATTGTGCCTATTTGTATTTTCCAAGTTTTCTACCTGGTCTAATAGAATGATAAAACTAAGGTGATTGCATTTCCAAAGAATGTTGTGATGAAGGGGCCAGCAGCTGGGAGTCCTGTCTGGGAACCACTCGGGCCGGGGGAGGGGAGGCATCAAGGGGGAGGCCACCCCCATTGCTGATGCTAACAGAGGTCTTCTCCCTCTGACCATCCAGGACATCATCGAGGGGGGCAACCTGCGCATCCCACTCCAGGAACTGCACCAGATGATCCTGACTCCTATCAAGGCCTACAGCTCCCCAAGTACCACCCCCGAGGCTCGCCGCCGGGAGCCCCAGGCTCCACACCCACCCTCACTGATGGGCCCTGAGGGCCAGAGCCCCGACTGCAAAGACAGTGCCTCGGCCAGCAGTGCCACGGCCAACGCCTCCGCTGGGGCCAGTGGTGGGCTGCAGCCACACCAGCTGAGTAGCTGTGATGGGGAGATGGCTGTCGCCCCCCTGCCGGAGGGGGATCTCCCTGGGCAGTTCACACGAGTCATGGGGAAAGGTAGAGCCTGATTCTCACGCCTCCCCCTTTTCTTCACTCACCACCACTAACCAGAGCTCCTGGTTCCTGAGGGGCTCCCCGGATGCTGGATCAACCTGTCAGGGTTGATGTTATTAGCCCGTTTACAGATGACCGGAGTGAGGCTCAGAGGTCATCATTTGGATCTGAACTCTGATCCCTCTGACCCCTAAAGGCCTCTTCCTCAACCCTGTCTCCTTTCTCTTCCACTCCTTCAGACCAGGGCTTGCTGGGCCCTCCTAGTAGAGTGAGTGCTCATTGGGCCTTTGGGCCTGCGGGCAGAAGTCAGCCCTTACTACAGACCAGGCCTGGAAGGCACCACGGCCATGCCCTGTGCCTGTCTGGAGAGAAGGACAGAATTCTCATGTGGTCCTTTGGGTAAGAGCACTCTTTCTACCTGGACCGCCCTGTGCCTCTCCTGTGCATGGCACAGTGATTATGTGATTATAGTCCTTTTTTTTTTTTTTTAAGATTTTATTCATTCATTCGTGAGACACAGAGAGAGGCAGAGAGAGAAGCAGGCTCCCTGCGGGGAGCCCAATGTGGAACTCGATCCTGGGTCTCCAGGATCACACCCGGGCTGCCCTGATTATAGTCCTTGAAAAGTCCAATACTAGAATAATTTGTACTTGAATGTTTCACAAGAAAGTGTGATTATTTTTAAAATGTAGTGAATACCAGTTACTTCTCCTTTGGGAAGGAGAAACAATTTTTTCTTTATTGCCCAATCATTTTAAAGAATCGAGTTCTTACCAAAAGAAATGGACACCTGAGTCTTACAGGTGCAGTGAGAAACTCCCTGTGTATACATGCCCTAAAAAAGACTTAGATCCATAGAAATCTGGTTCAGAGGAGACAACTTGTAGCATCCCTTTGAGCTGAGAGGCCAGTCAGCTTGATGGCCAGGGTGAGTCCCTGGTCTCCCCCGACTCACCTCTGAGCCCTCTTAACCTCCTGACCTCCTACCTCTGAGTGGGTTCTTTGCTGGTGGGATTAGAACAGATGACCTCATGGATGAAGCTACATGTAGGGGGTGGAAACCTGAGTGTAATCCATGGTGGGTTCTGTCCTCAGAGGATCCAAACTCCTTTGGCATGGCTTCTTTTTAAAGTTGAGCTACTTTCAAATTAATTACACAATAAATTCATGTTCAGCATAAAATCAAAACTAAACAAAATGATGGAAAGTGAAGAATAACCGGTCCCCCAGGCCCTGCCATCTTCCTCCCATGAGGTGCGTGTTCTAAACAGGCTTGGCTTCTTCCTTCAGAAACTTTATAATATTCATATACAAGCACGAGTGTCCTTTTTACACACAAACAGGTGTTGTTTACATGTCTTTATGCACCTTGTTTTTCTACATTATATTTTTTAATATTTCTATCAATATCATACTGATTCTTTTTAAGATTTTATTTATTCATTTATTTGAGAGAGAACACATGAGCAGGGGGAGGGGCAGAGGGAGAAGGAGAAGCTGACTCTGCTGAGCAGGGAGCCTGCCGCAGGACTTGATCCCAGGACCCTGAGATCATGACCTGAGCTGAAGGCAGATGCTTAACTGACTGAGCCTCCCAGGCGCCTCCGGATTCTTTTTTCAAGGTTCCATACTGTTCCACGGTATGCATAAGGCATAATTTAACCGGGCTCCAATTAATGGACGTTGACGTATGTGTAGTTTTCAAGTTTTTGTTATTACAAACAATGCTATATACTGGGAATCTCTGTGCAAAGATACGATATAAATGGAATTGTGACAGACTGGTTAGGCGGGATTAGGGAGAGGAAGGAATCATGATGCTCAGGTTTCGAGCTTAAGTGCAAGACATTTCCACTTTTTTTTATATATATATATATATTTTTAATTTTTTATTTATTTATGATAGTCACAGAGAGAGAGGCAGAGACACAGGCAGAGGGAGAAGCAGGCTCCATGCACCGGGAGCCCGACGTGGGACTCGATCCCGGGTCTCCAGGATCGTGCCCTGGGCCAAAGGCAGGCGCCAAACCACTGCGCCACCCAGGGATCCCCCGACATTTCCACTTTTAATTGACATCTTTTGTCCAGCCACCTCTACCATGGCCTTCTAAACACCTCTGTCAAAATCAGAGCATCAAAGCCTCCAGGGTGAGATTAGAATAGGCCACGCTAGTGTGGCCCTGGAGAGCCCAGGGGGTGTGTGTACTCTACCCACAGAGAGTACTGCTCTGTCTTTATTCCTTCAGTTACTTGAGTGTGTAAGTGAACCTGTGGGTGTCTAAATGTGTGTTATCACTTTGAAAAAATAACTCTCCAGTGACTGAGCAGGCATCCTGCTCCTGTGTGTGCCCACACATCTCACAGCCTCAAAGATGTGCAAGAGCCTGAATCCTCCAGATGAGGCGCACAGTTCATCCGGCAAGTTATGGAGATTGCTCTCTGATAAGGTCGATGGTCTTTGATGCCTTTGAACTACCTTCTCAAAAGGAGCCTCTTTCAGAAATAGAGCTCAGGACATGGCCACATTCTTCTTCTCCCAGAGTGTCTGTCTGAGGCCGGATTGCAGAAGGCTTAATATAGAATGGTATGCCTGGAATTAACCAAAGGGGCTTCTCGAGGCGAGGGCTCCTGTGGTGACCAAGCCTTTGACTTCAATGGAATGAGGAGTCTTCTAGCCTTTTTTGTGAACCTTACGTAAAGCCACAGGAACACATACTTCTCAAAATATTAGTCCTGAAAGGAAATCGGGGGCGGATCTCAGAGATTAGAATGGGTATACATGTTTCTAATTCTTCTTTTCTTTTTTCTGTTTTTTTGTTTTGTTTTTGTTTTTGTTTTTTAATTCACAGTGTGCACACAGCTCTTGGTCTCCAGACCTGATGAGGAAAATATAAGTTCCTATTTACAGCTCATAGACAAGTGTCTAATTCATGAGGTGAGTAGTAATGGGTTTCACAAAATTGTTGTCTCATTGTTTAGAAAGGGTTCTCAGCATTTCTGTGATGTGATCATTTGGGTCTCCAACAACTTGTTTCTGAAGGGTAGAGAGGCATTAATAATACTCTGGGCAGAACTCGGCTATGGTGGCTTCAAACCTAAGCAACAGCTTGTGATACTTGGGTATCTAGAGAGTCATCCAGACTAAGCTCTGATGTGAGGGTGAATACCTGAGAGAAACTTCTGGTGCCAGAAGAATCCCTGAGTGACTAAGCCTGGCAGGTAGTTAACACACAGCCCTGCCACCTAGCCTTGGTGTTTAACAGTCTTTAAAATTTTGTGTTGAGATATTTTGCCATTTGGCTCAGGGCAACTTGGGAGAAGGTTGGAGAGTGTGCAAAAGAAATGATGTGTTTGTGTTATGTTCTGTGTGGTTCGATTCGGGATTTTTATAGGAACATGTCCCTTTGAAGAAGGACTGAGGCAGGCTGGAGCTGTGCCCCATTAGACTTAGTACTAGCACAATCTCCCTGATGGAGCCAGGTGGATCCTGGGTGCTGCTGGCTAGGGCAGCCACCTTCCCTGGAAGCTGCCCTGAAGCACATGTGGAGACAGGGGCTTGTGCCTCAGACCCAAGACTTCAGTGCTTCTTGGGAGCACCCCCTCCAAAGAGTCACAGAGATAAGAGTCACAGTGTAGGCTTTGGATAAACTTCACAGCACTGAAGTCTTTTGTGGAATTTTAATGTTAGAATAAGATGGTAAAGGCCAGGCAGCCCGGGTGGCTCAGTGGTTTAGCGCTGTCTTTGGCCCAGGGCATGATCCTGGAGACCCGGGATTGAGTCCCACATCAGGCTTCCTGCATGGAGCCTGCTTCTCCCTCTGCCTCTCTGTCTCTCTCTCTCTGTCTCTCTCTCTCTGTCTCTCTCTCTCTGTCTCTCTGGGTATGTCTCATGAATAAATAAATAAAATCTTTAAAAAAAAAAAAAAGATGGTAAAGGCCCCTAACTCTGCTCACATTTGCTGAGTTGGCATTCAGAGCCCCAGAAGTGCAGTGAAGGGAAACACCCAGCACAGAGGTCTGTCCCCCTTCCTCACCACACCGCTCACACTGTCCCCACCCTGCCAGCTGCCACACAGGCACATCTGTCTAAGGCCAGTTCGCTAGGCCCTCCACCTGTCCACAATCTGACTACCCAGTACCCTCACAAACAGGTTATGGTCTCCTTCTGGGTTTCCTTCCCAGCCACTGCCCCACAATCCCCTGAACTCTCCCTTTTTTGCTATTTTCTTTCTCAACAGTGCAAATTCTTGTGTGGCTTTCTCTCCAGCCCCTAACTCACCCTTTGGTATTTTTAATCCTGATACCGCAAGTGTTTTGGCCAGCAAAAAGCGACAGGAAGAAGAGAAGGCAAGGATGTGTTAAAGGATTTTAGAACTCCTTCATTCCGTAGATCTAGATTAAATGCCTAGGCCCTGTCCCTGGCTAGGTAGCTAGCTTATGGTGTGAGGGTAGTGAAGCTTATGGTGAAGATAAGGCTGTTCGGGCATCCCATGGAGCCCAGATGAGGAGCAAGGCCACCAAACCCAGAACCGGAAATGGCTTTTCCTCAGAGGAATTGCTTCCAAGCTGGGCCCGAAAGGCAAGCTGCAGTTGTGGTGGTAAAGACTCAATATGTAAGGAGGTAGGAATGCCCCAGGCAGAGAGAACAGCCTTTGGAGGGCTCTGTCTTACTAGGAACATTTGGAGTGGGCTTTGAGGGGCCTGAGCAGGGGAGGATTTAAACTTCTGTAAAGCAAACTAGAGCCTTGCTTCCTCTCCCATGCCCATGCTCACACTTAGCCTTCAAGATACTGGAGGACGCATTATAAGTTACTTTCCATCTTGCCTCAAGTCTGCTGAGCCCACAAGACAAAATAATGAGCCCTCCAGCTGCCTCTGTTGGACGGTGCACACACTTCCTAATTGGCCTCCGCCAGCCCTGAAGCTGTAGCCTGATGCTTCTCACCTTCCTGCCATCATGCATGCCCTCCCTGGGCAGCCTGGCTCTCCTTTCCATTTCCTTAGAATATTTAGGAAATGCCTGGGTTTTTTTTCTCCCTGCCTGCCCAAGTGATTAAATGCAAAGATGGCACCACGTGGACTCATCTGCTGGCAGGCGGCCCCAATTGCAGTAGAGGGGCCTCTGGCTGATGGGAGTCATGAGCAGAAAGGAGCTCATGCCATGTCTGCTTGCCTGAATTTATGTCAGGATGGAGGGGCCTGCACTCTGCTTTGGAAGGGAAAATGTTGTGCAAGACTTATTATTTTAGTTCAAGAAAGAGGAAACGTGTCTGCATAATTTTCCACAGGCTCAGGTTATTCTATGTGGGCAGAACACACTCTCCCTCTGAGGCCCCATTGAAGCACGCAGTCTCCATCCCTGGCTGAATTTCACCTGAGCTCCATGAAACAGGACTCCCTTTCACAGTCTGAATATGCCATTCCTTAGCTGACTGGACGGGATGGTGTTGACCAAACCTAGACACCTTCCTTCCTCCCCAGGATCAAAGGGACCAATTCCCTAGAGCAGCAAAAGGGAGGAAAGGAAAGTTCTGAATTTCATTTCTGAGATCAATCACTTTGTCTCCTGGATTATAATCCCTGGCTTCTTGCCTCCTCGCCATCTCGAGAAGTTTCTATAGAGATGGGATCTTGACCCATTATGAGCCTTTTGATGCAGCCACAGAATCTATAGGGCATATCCTATACATCTTCCTCTAGACAGACTCATTGGTTTGGCCCTGACAGGAAAAGAAGACTCAGAAGTGGCTGACTGGCTATGTCAATCTGTATAATAGAAGCTTCCATCCCCTCCAGTCCCTGAGGACGCTGCTACCAGCCCAATCTAGAGTTGCCAGTAGAATGGCTGAAGTGAGGGGTTAGCCATCCTGGCTGGTAGCAGAGCTCTCACAATGGAGGGCTACTTTGCAGGCACACACAGAGACCAGCTTTTGGAAATCCCTCATTGCCAGCCATGATCTAGCTCCTCTCCATGCCTCTCAGATGCAGTCTCCAGGACCAAGAAGTGGCCATCACACTTACCAACCATGGCTGAGGGGCTTAATCCTATCTGCAGCCTGGAACTAAATAAGCCTGATGCCCAGTTCTGAGTGAATGAGCTCACCTCCCTGGGTGGTGGCAGGGTATAAATATTTCCATCTTCTTGGATGTTCTTTGCCACCACCGGACATGTCATGTATGAAGTGGTGTCCTTGGAGGCACTTTGAATGCATGTCTATAAAGTGAGCCATTTCCTCTTTTGTCAATTGGAAACTCAGGCCAGCTGTCCTTCAGGCTGGGCTCCAGACCCAGCCCGGTATTATAGTTTTAAGAACTTGAAGTCATTTGTTGGGACTAAAGGTGATTGTCGAATGCCAAATATGGCATATACCACCACTATAAAGGGCTGGTCTGTGCAACCACAAAAACCTGGTTAGATTATCTACGAGCCACAGTTATTGAACCATTAACTAAGAGCCAGGCATGTCCTACATAGTCTAAGTGCATTTCATGTGTTATCTCATTTAACCCTTACAACATCTCTTTGAGGGAGATGTTATCCTGGGTTTTTAGAAGGAACAGTGTCAGGTAAAGGAACTTGCTTAAGGGTGTGCAGGGATCTGAGCCCTGCCCATATCATACATCCCGAGCCTTCCTTTGACCACCTGCACTGGACTCTCTTCTCCCGAGTCATCTAGATTAGTACCCCTGCATCCTGTGTTCTCACTCAAACTTTGGCAGAATAAGCCAGTCAAAAGCAGAATCTATCCATCTCTTTCTTTATTCGTCCAGCAGAAATGCTTGCCTTTCAGGTTTTTAGAGGCATCCATGTATAGTTGGACATTCGCCAAGCATTGCCAACAAATGAGAAGGGACCACAAAGTAGAACCATGTCCTCACCTCGTACCCATGAGACCATCCCACCATGTACCTTATGTGGTGTCCACCTCTTTAGGGAGGCCTGGAGTCCCTTGATTGGGTAGCCCTCCTGGATGAATATGCTTAAAGGCACCTGGCTAAGGTCATCCAGGAGGAAGGTGTTTGCAAGACAATAATTTTTTCACAATATAACTAACATCTTTTTGCTTTTGTTCACATAGCTCTCCTATGTTTAGAACCTTAAAGATTAAATGTCATCAGGAGAAAATTAAGCTGTCATGTTTTCTCTATTTAAGGAATCTGTTTCCTTTATGGGAAAGAGTCATATAGTCTGCTACTCTAAGTAATAGTTTATTGCTACTTAAAGGAATTCACGTTTTATTGACAAAACTATATGGGTGTTATCTCCATCACTGTTACTGCTAATCAATCAAATCTGATGGATCTCTCACAACTTGTGGGCCACAGTTCTAGGCACCTGACAGGGCATTCCTATATTGCATGTAGGATCCTCAAACCATCTAGAATGCTGCATGTCCGTGTTCCATTTGCAACAGAATTACCAGGGAACTTGCTGCAAACATCTTCTGGACTCCTGTCTGCATCTATTAAATCAGGCTCTAGGTGTGTAGGTAGGGGCCTAGGAAACTGCATTTAATAGTCTTGAGGGATTTTATATGACAGATTTGAGAGTCTCTGCCTTAGGGACTCATTACCCCTGTAAAGTCATTCCCCCAGGCTTTAGCGTACAAAAAAAAAAAAAAAAAAAGATATAGATGACAGTGTGTTACAAAGCAGGCAAAACTCCCCCTCAATGCCAATTTTACTAAAAATATTTGAGAAGGCATCAGATCTACCCATTTTCCTAGACTTTAGGCAAAGTTTAGGTCAGGATTGGTGCACTGGGATTTTTGTAGGGTATGGGGCCCCTTGAGATTTCTCAGCAAAGCCCTGTGCCCTACAAAAACCCCAGCGCACCAAACCTGATCTATAGTATATAAGATAGGATAGGATAGGATAGGATAGGATAGGATAGGATAGGATAGGATAGGATAGCAGAGACTATACTCCATTGTTTGAAAACCTACAGACCACTCTAGGCTAACCACACACCATCAAGCAGATTGATTTTTGGAGTGGTTTAGCATTTCCATTGATTATGAAAATAAAGGGGGCCTGCAAAAGCTAGAGTATTTAACAATCCATTTTGCAATTCATTCCTGGTTAATCCAGAATAGAGTCAGGAAGAGGAAGGTGAGTGTGGATCTGCCAGAAACGCAACCAAAACAAGCGTTGTCAAAAGCTTAATGCATATACTTTACCAGGTACCTCCAATGTCAAATAACTTGCATTGTCAGTACAGATGGCTCCCAAGTGAAACTGACTGCTGTTTGGACCAGGTGGGAAACAGGTGAAGAAAAGACAGCTGCAGAGACTCTGATGTCCTCCCGCCTATTAATTGTGTGTTCCTCCCCCTAATGCCAGGCTGCGCCACCCATTAAAAAGTCCTGTTTGTTTTTGCAGGCATTTACAGAGACTCAGAAAAAAAGATTGTTGTCATGGAAACAGCAGGTGCAGAAGCTCTTTCGGTCTTTCCCTCGGAAAACCCTTCTAGACATATCAGGATATCGACAGCAAAGAAAGTATGTTGGGATTTCATTCTTTTCAATGCCTGGTGGTTCCCTGGTGCACCCTTGCCTGCCTGGGTCCCTGGGCAGGACAATGGCAGGGCATCATTCCTTGTCCACAAAGATGCCCCGTGGGGAGTTCCAGATCACATTTCTTAAACAGATGGGGTTGGGAGAAGGCTACAGAGAGAACGTGTTCCCAGAAAGAAAACTGAACGTGATCTTCTGTAACGCATTTTACGTGATCAAAATGACGGTAATAGTCCAGATGGGCATCAAGGGGAGATGGGTATGATTGAGTGAATGCCCACAAAACACTTTGTGACTTATCCACAAAGGGGGGCCCTGAGAGGACAAAAATGGGTTGTTCTATCAGCACCTTACGAGGTAGTGTCATTTTTTTCTCTCTTCTCGCTGCAGACTAGCTAATTATAGTTGGTGGCAGGGTGAAGAGCCCAATGCTGGTCTATTTTGGTCTGAGCTGCAATCTAAGAGTGGAGCAGTACCATTCTTGATTTTTCATAGTACTTCAGCTTCTTGGATGCAGTTAAAAATAAGCCTTGTTGTACTTTAGAACCCATTACCTTAATCTGGTTTTAAATTGAGGAATCCAATTGCATATTACAGGTGAATTACAATGTGACAATCTGGGGGAGGCGTCAAGGGGGGAGATGTAGGTTCCTGAAGCCTTCAACAGTGACAGACAGTTTGGGGCGGGGGGAGACAAAAGAATGATGGTATAAACATCCTGAAAAATCAACTTTCTGTTTTACATTTTTAAACATTAGCAGATAAATAATCTTTTCGTTTGCACCTAAAAAGTTCTGAATTAATTTCTCAGTGCATATGTAGAAGCTCTGTGTTGTTAAAATTTCTGGCATTTATTTGCATAAGTGTGCCTTAAAACATCACTGCTTTATATTATTTAAGGGAGATAAGGACAGTTGGGATTTATGAAAAGTTTTCATTAAAGACTAATGTAAAAATTAAAGTGTTATCACATTCCAGCATATATAACACTGTTATTTTTTAAACGAACATTTAGCACTTACCGTGTGCCAAGTGGTATCCAAGCATTTTAGGAATATTAATACATTGAATCCTTGCAACAACTATATGAGGTAGAGTTGCTATTATTAACTCCAATTTACAGAGGAATCGGTAGGCAGGGGTATCTAGGATTTGGACCAGGCAGGCCAGCACCAGCTGCAGAGTCTGCTCTTCTAACCGCTACATATGCCAGGCCGAAAAAGCAGTCAGGCAGAGTGGCATGCTGTATGGCAGCTCCCTCCCTCAAGTTCCCTGGGTAGATGGACTGGACCACCTGTACACCCTGAGGATTCCCAGGGACCCAGGTGAAAGGCCAGGCCTGCTACCCTGGGAACCGTTGCCTTCCCAGGCTCTCTCTCTCTTCTTATAAGGGCAGCAATATATCTCTCAAGTGAGAGGACAAGATTCCAGACCCCTCTTGCAAAACCAGGCCCTCAGGACACAAGTTCCAAGAGGAAGAAGGAATTTAGAGGATAAAGAGGAAGACAGCTTTTTAAGCTTTGCTTCTCCCCAAAGTGTCATCCCCTGCCTCTGTCTGCTCTGTTTTGTCCTTGGTCCATATCAGAGTTCTCATTAACCTTGACCTCTCTGGAGTGTTATTAACTAACGTTTGTATTGGGCTACCCAAGGTTTGCCGTATTGGAATCTTAAGGGACCTGTTGTTATTGATTTGATAAGGATGAATTCAATCATCAATTGTGAATGTTCAATTGGAAGTTGCTAAAGTGCTAGAAAAATAATTTGTTCTCATTAGCTATTACTTCTGGGATCTTTTTGTGCTATTAATTTGCTTTGAAAATCTGTTTCTCCCATAATACAAAGGTAACTGCAGCCCAGCCCCTGCCTGAATGATCACAAATCCCAAATTAAGTGATTCTTATTAATGTTATTTTATCAGCCTTTTCATGCATTTCAAGGTAATGAAATCAGTTGGCTAGATTTCGGCAAGCAGAGAAAGACACAGATGGACAGAGCAAAAGAATGAGAAATGAACATTGAATTGTCACTTTGTTCTCTCCCCAGAAAGAATGATTAGGTCATTAAGCCTAGTGGTCTGAAGTAACCTAAGGTTGCCAGCAGTGGTAACCCTCAACTCTGGCTTTGTAATAACCAACTAAGGATGTCACAGTAGGGCCCCACAGTCATTAGAAAGATGACTTAGCCAAATTCTATCCCCTATCCCTACCCCAAAATGTGCTGGGCTCTATGTGCCACGTGCCGCCCAGCTCATGCATCCTAACTATAGGAGTCTCTAGAGCCATCATTTCTTCAGTGACTAAGTGTCCCATACCAGAATCCTCTGCCCACATCATATTGCTCAAGAATATAATCTTGCCTTCCTGGAAGCACAGATCATTTTAGCATCACTCATTGACTACTGTACTTTGCATATGAAATAACTTTTTTAAAAATCCGACCAAAAAGGAAAATGAGCAAAAAAGCTATCTGCACTAAATAAAGTCTTAGAATACTGAATCATCTGCCAGGTGGCCAATATTCCAACTCCAAAAAACCAAAGGACAAGTTTTCATCCTTGTTTCCACCTGTCTTAGATCTCAGACTGTCCTTCCTCCAAAAGAGGTCTCATAGATCATGTGAAATTACTTTTACCCTCTCCTAGCCCAAGTTTCTTCTTTCAAACCAAAGGAAGGTGTGGGAAAAAGGATGAGCTAGAGATCTAGAACCCATAAGTGTCCTCACCACATGTAGGTGAGTCCCTGACAGGAATCAGGAACCTTTTTCTTGGTCACAAAAACCTGGAAGTGGAATGACACAAGCCCAGAAATGAGTTGCAGCCAGCTCACCTGTGGAATTCTCTTCTCTGCCTCCTCCCCCCCCCCCAGGAAATATAGGCATTCTGGGGAGAAGAGAAACATTATCTGAGATCAACTGTGCTAATGGCTTAGATAACACACACACACACACACACACACACACACACACACACCCCTCTTCCTCAAGAAATGACCATTTTGCAGCACCACCACCACCCCCCCACCAACCCCCATCATTTTGAACTGCTTGAACTACGTCAGCCTTGTCTCCTCACAGGCTTAGTATAGGCCTCCCTTGTGTGGCTGGGAAAGCAAGTCTGTTCCATCTTGTGGCCATTGGAGGTAAAGCATTTCGAGTTAAAGATCAGCAAATGACTAAAGCTGACTCTTCTTGGAAGGAATGTGCTGGTTCCTGAAACCCTACTGGCTGCTGTGTACTGTCCCAGAACCTGAGGCATGTTGGAGAAGGATGAGTTCTTGGGCGCTGAGGTCACTGGAGCAGTGGGAGCACAGTGTCCGAATGCGAAGCCCAGGGTCCCTGGCGGCCTCCGAGAACACAGGACCTCTGGCTTTCTTCAGGGAGGCTCTGTGGAGCAGGGAGCTGTCGATGTCCTAGGTCCAGAGCACTTGCAAACATCATCTCCGTTCTCCTTCCCTACTCTCAACCTGGGAATCAGAACCCCAGACATGGGGTCAAGTCTTCCACAGGGAAAAGCATCATGATGGCAGAGACCCATTCGTACATTCAGCCTGCATTCACTGTGCTGGGAGCTGATTCAGGCATGGGACATGCAGGATTGGTGAGGACAGTCACCATCTTTTCTCTCTTGGAGCTCACATCCTAGTGGGGCTCCCAGGCTACTCTCTCCAAGTGTGCTATGCAACATCAGAAATAGACTGTGGGGTGACAGAAGGAGCACTGATCCTGGCTCTGCGGCTTTTGTGCTGTGTGGCTTCGTGCCGGGCACATAAGTGCTCAGGGCCCTGGGACCCAGCATGGGAGATAGCTGAAAAGCACATTGGTCAACCTCCTAGGCTCGTATTTTAGCACCATCCCCCACTGCCTGTGGGACCTTTACAAAATTGCAAAGCCCTCTGTTTTCTTTCCCCAGCTGTAAAACGGGAGAGAGTACCTGCTTCACAGGTTGTCTCATGAGGACTGAAGAATCAATGTAAAAAGCCCAGGATGGTGCACAGAGTGGTCACTCTCAGATGTCTCTTAGCTGTCATTTTAATCATAGCCCTTTCCTGATACAGAACTACCCTGTGCCCCTGAGAGACCTGCGAACTGTCTACACATATGCAGATTCCCAGGAGGCATCCTGCCGGCAGCCAGGGGTTTGGGAAGGGCTGCGGGTGACTGACAGGGTTTCACTTGTCCATTCTCTCTCACAGCCGCGGCTTTGGGCAGTCCAACTCCCTCCCGACAGCCGGCTCTGTGGGTGGCGGTATGGGCCGACGGAACCCACGCCAGTACCAGATCCCCTCCCGGAACGTCCCTTCTGCCCGCCTTGGCCTCTTGGGCACCAGTGGATTTGTCAGCTCCACCCAGCGCAACACCACAGCCAACCCCACCATCATGAAACAAGGAAGACAGGTGTGTTCTGCCCCAGGGAGGAGGGTGGGCAGCCTGAAGCTCGGCTTGAGGCTTCAGGGTCTATATCCCTACATGACCCCAAGGTGAGCAGAGGAGCGGAGGAGGGCTGCACTGAGATACAGTTGTCCTTGTGCTCAGAGGTAACCAGGTAACCAACGTGCCATCACGTCTTCCCTGGGAGACGGAGCAATGCCCTGGCTGCACTTGGCTTCATGGGGATTTAATTAGATGCCCTATGACCACTTTAACCTTTAACCTTGGGGGCTCTGTGCATTCGAGCCTTAAGGAGGAAATACAAGACCTATCTTGGATTTGCCTTGCTTGACCTGCCCCAGCAGACTTCACCACCTCCCAGATGTGGGTTCCAGAGACGAGCAGCTAAGGAGCTTTCTTAGCCTTTTTATTCACAGCAAATAGCTCCTTTGTCATGGTCCCAACTGTGGTAGAAAATCCAAAGAGGAGCCTGAGAGGCTATCAGAGAGAGAATTGGAATATTCTCTGCCTATTCAAGGCCAGGCTGCCCAGAGGTCTTTACTGTGGGATTTAGAGCTGACTTCTATCCAAAGGCTTCTCACCCACCAGTCCTGTTCTCCCTACCCTGCCCAAAGCCTTCCATCAGTGTGTCCAGCTTTGTGGGGCTCTGCAGGTTGGGGCTGGGACCGGAGGGATACAAGTTGGTCTGGGTTGTCATGAGAAACCTAAGGGATGATAGATTGGTTTAAAAACAGGAAAAACAGCTCCAGGTAAAATGAGCAGGATTTATTTTCCAGGGCATATACAACAGCGTAGGAGAAAGCCCCACTTTCTGACCGTTGTGGGAAGCCCCAAATCAGTTCAAGAGGAAGTCACCACTAGGACACCCGCATAATAATAAACGCAAGCTAAGTGTGCCAGCTCATTGCCAGCTGAAAGATTCTTTTTTCTCCCCCTCGCTTTGTAGTAAGTTGTAAGACTCTCAAAAAGAAAATCAACTGAGAGCCCTGAAATAGTTTGTGCTCTTCGTTGCAAACATTTATAGAACTCTTCCCATCTGAAAAAAAGTGATAGGAAAAGCAAAGGCAACAAAAGGAATAAAAAGAGTTTTGGAGATAGTGAGGAAGAGAGCTGTCCAGATTAAGCTAGGGTTGAGCAAGGCCTGGGGCTTGGAGAGGGGGAGAAAATGAATGGACTCTAAACCCCTTCTCTATAAATATGTAGATGTGTAGCATGAGCTTGCCAGGCCTCTTCCAGAAGTTAGCAAAGGGTTCTCCAGGGGTATTTGCCTCTTGAATTCTGGCTGGCTGCCCTGCTCCACACCCCCTCCTCCCCTGACCCCAAGGCGTCTGGACTAATGGCTCTCCGTTTGCATTTCTCACTAGAACCTCTGGTTCGCCAATCCTGGGGGCAGCAACAGCATGCCAAGCCGCACCCACAGCTCAGTCCAAAGGACCCGCTCGTTGCCCGTGCACACTTCTCCGCAGAATATGCTGATGTTCCAGCAGCCAGGTAAGGCCCTGTCCTTGATCTCTCCCCCTCTCCTCCCCTTGACATGGAGGGGAGGCCAGGATGCCAAAATAGATGCCCCTGTGAACCCAGCCGGAAAGTGCTTAGCCTCGACTGTCACCACGCATTCTTTTGAGCTTATAGAAGCCTTTCCTTTTTTAAACTGTGCCTTGCCAGCATGAATAGCGGCTGGTTGGCTGGGAGCCAGCACATGGAGCCCCAGAGCCGGTTGCAATCTGACGGGGATATTTTTGATACTAGTCATATTTCTAGATTGATTAAACCAGAGATATCACTGGAGGGTATCTGGGGGAGTTGGGAGGGGTTCCATGTGTCGTGCGCATGTGTGTCTGTGTGTGTGTGTGCTTTGTGTGTATGTGGGAGGATGTGCAGAAAGTGAAACAGAAGAAGAGAAAACTTTGATGGCACTGACAGCTAAGAGACTTACCTCTGGTTTGGGAGTACCTTGCAAATGTGACTTATCGGACCAGCCATCTTCCCTTTACTTGGCTCAAGAGCAACTTGGTGCACTTCAAGTCAGCTGCACCTCTCCCCATGCCTCCTGAAACAGAGTAACCAGAGTTATGCACAGTTAACAACTGCTTGCACACTTCATCTATGCAGACAGTGACCTCAAGGATCCATGAGTAATATAAAGCCATGCAAACAATTACTACATCAATATTGATGACTCTCTAAGTGGGAAAAATCAGACAGGTACAGGTGCTGTACCTGTAAGAAAAGACCCACCCTAGGCAAGAGACATGCTCTGTACAATAAGTCTATAGGAGTTCCAGGAGAGGAAATGTCACTATGGCCGGGGTGGGCAAGAAAATTTCTTTGAATTGGAGCTGAGCTTCAGGGGACAGAGAATGAAGAGGTGGAAGGAGGAGGGTGGAGTTACAAGCAGAAGGAGACAAGGGAACACGACTGCAATCATACGAAGTGCCTCAGTGAGTTCCAGAAGCTGTGGCTGAGCCAAAGGGTCAGGCTGCAGTAGCCCCGAGTAGACCAAGGAGCCAGAAAGATTGTGGCTGATGAGGTGGGCTCTGAACTCAAGGCTGAGGAGCTCCGACCCCAGCCACTCTCCATGGGGAATGTATGGAAGATTTTGGGTAGGAGTGTGCATAAAGGAGTGAGAGAAAGGCAGCAGTAGAGGTGGGGAGATGCAGAGGAGGAAGGGGAGGTGAGGAGCCACCACAAAGTAAGGTGTGTCAAGAAAGGAAGATGGTCCAGATGCCTGTTTAAACTTGCTTCTTGACTTGTAGAGCCTTTCCTGTTTGCACCCTTTTGTTTTAAAGCTCCTTTTCTCTGTTCTGATACTTGTAGCTTCCTGGAAAGAAATATTTGATAAAAGTTGGGGATTGTGAAGGTCTTCTCCCTGGGTCATGCAGTCCCAGCCTTTGTTTTCATGCAGAATTATGTATCATCCATTCCCAATAAAAGAGAATCTAGACAAGATTTGAAGACATTCTGGGCACGAGGAGATCTTTCACCTTGAACAAATATTTCACCCTGACCTCAGTCTTGAGACTGCAGCCCAGCCACCTTGCAGAGCCCTAGCATAGCCAAGCACTCTCTTTCTCCTTCAGGCCCTATACACTTAGAGCCTTCTTGCTCCTTTTTAACCTCTTGTACCTTCTTTTGGCTTCTTCCAAGTCCTCAGTCCTCTGTTCTCACCATACCTTTCCCACATTCTCCCATCTTAAATGGGAAGAGCAGACCCACCAGGAAGAGGTGGGCCATCCCTAGGAGGACTATTTGAATTTGTAGACACAGATCCTTCATCTGCACCTTTGTTGCTTGCTCATGCTCAGGGCGACTAGGACCCTAAGATTATTTCTACCCTCTGCCCAGGAAGCCTCTTGTTCCCAGAGTTAAAAAATCAAATAATACAGAAGGGCTTTTAAGGAAAAGTGACTGTCCCCTTCCTCTCCCCATCTCCGCCCAATCTCATCTCCCAGAGACAGCCACTTAATAATGATTTTCAGTTTTCCTTCTCCCTGAGGAAGCAGCCTCATTCACAAGCAGGCCCATCTAACTTCCTCAGCCAGGCCCAGACAAAGTTTCTCAGGGATGGGCCTTGACCCTCAAAGCAGCACATCCTTATTAGTTCAGCAGGCGTCTAGGGGCTGGTGGCCAGGGGGCAGGACCAAATTCTACATATCAGATCAGGGAGTCAAAATTAGGAAGGTACCAAGTGGCTTTCATCTTTACCCAAGCAGCAGTAATAGTAACACAAAATCGAATAGAGATATATAAACCCTAAATTAAATCCTCAGAAAACTGTGTTACAGTACAGTATAGTGGCTTCCTCCCGGCCATTAAATGTTTTCAGAACATCCATGTTAAAACACATGGGTAAATCCTGAAGACTAAAATTCATTCTAAGAAAGTTTTGATTCTGTAAACTTAAAATACTTCCATTAAAATGATGGAAAACATTAAATGTCTCCAGAATACATAGAAAAGTCTGGGAGCTAGAACAAGCCCCCAAGTTAGGAGCTAGAACAAGCCCCCAAGTTGTGCATCAGCTGATCAGTCACCTGGCTTGAGTTTGCAAGATGATCTAATCTTTCATGGATCTATAGGGTTTGTGGACCCCCTAGGAGGACATGTTTGGGGTAGTTTTTTAATTCATTCCCAGAGGGACAGATTTTAGATGTTTCCCAGAACAAACCAAGAGAGCTACTAAGTTTAGATTGCTGCCTCTCACTGGCCTCTGGCATGAGTAAGAAACACTAACCTGGTCCTCCCAAAGCAAGGGAGAGAGGGTCTGATAACACTCACCAGTGGAGTGACTTTAGCTCAGAACAAGTGTGGTGCCTGGTGTGGTCACATTCCCCCAAAAGGCATGGTGTTTTCCCAACTGGAAAATTAGTTTAGAAATTGCTTGCAGAATGACTACGTCATCTTGGAAGCAGATCTGTTCCTGCTGACCCATGCTCAGCCACCCTTGGGATCCAGTCAGAGAGAATCTCAAAACAGCTCTGGTGTAACACTGGGAGGCCACAGAGGCTCCTCACCACCTAGAGGGCCTGACAGGAAAGGGCCGAGGGACCAGAGGCTGACTTTAAAAGAAAAGCATGAAAAAAAAAAAAGAAAAGAAAAGAAAAGCATGGCGGGGATCCCTGGGTGGCGCAGCGGTTTGGCGCCTGCCTTTGGCCCAGGGCGTGATCCTGGAGACCCGGGATCAAATCCCATGTCGGGCTCCCGGTGCATGGAGCTTGCTTCTCCCTCTGCCTATGTCTCTGCCTCTCTCTCTCTCTCTCTGTGACTATCATAAATAAATTTTAAAAATTAAAAAAAAAAAAAAAGAAAAGAAAAGCATGGGATCCCTGGGTGGCTCAGCGGTTTGTCGCCTGCCTTTGGCCCAGGGCACGATCCTGGAGTCCCGGAATCGAGTCCCACGTCGGGCTCCCGGCATGGAAACTGCTTCTCTCTCTCTCTCTCTCTCTCTCTCTCTCTCTCTCTCTCTCTCTCTCATATGAGTAAATAAATAAAATCTTTAAAAAAAAAAAAAAAAAAAAACATGGGAAAGGGTAGGCTGGGCAGCCTCACAGCACTACATCTCTTCCTTCCCTCTCACAAAACCATCTGCAAACTACCCTTGATGCTACACTGCCCAGATGTGAGATGGATAAGTGGCTTTACATGGCAACATTTCATGTTGTGACATATCCGTTCACCATAGCAAACCTCCCCTATGTACGAGCTCATAACTATTTCTTCCATCATTTGAATGCTGCATACATGATAGCATAGTGCCCCAAGCTGTTACCATTCATGGTCTCCTTGGTGTTTCAGATTCCTTCTGGAGAATTGCCTTTTGAAAGAGTGGGGAGAGGGAGAGTACCATCTATGCACTGGGTCCATTAGGGGAATGGAAGGGGCTGCTTTGCCAGGAAAAGACCAGAACCGGGACCCACTTAAGTACCTGATATGCATTTGCTCTCTGCCTTCTAGTAAGCCAAGGCAAACAATCCTGATCAGGACTGGCAGATAATAGGTAGGGAGGTTGGTGAATGAATCAGTTGTATCACAGCCAAGAACTGAGCTGGGCCTGTGCTCCCCTGCCTCTGAAAATCAAATTCGGAGAGACCAAGCTAGAGCAAGATGGGACAATGCTGTCTAATACCATATTCTCATCATTTTTTTGTGAAAGTATGGGTCCCAGAGGATTTTCACAGCACAAACTTCTACAGGTTTAGGAATTCTGTCCTATACTCCTCAGCCTCTGTTTCGTGATTTCTCTCCTCCCGGCAACCCCAGTTATCACTTAACCTAAAGACCTTCCTAGTTGTTCAACAAGTAGCCTCAGCTGTTATTGGCAAAGTAGAATTTTAGAGGTTTTTTCTTGGAATACCCCATTTCTTATTCTAAAGTACTAGAGACCGTGGCCTCTTTACCTCAGCCTCATGGACTGGGAGAGAGCTGCAGAATTGCACCACAGGTGCCACACGTGTGAGACTCAGCTAGGATGGCTGGTTTCTGCCAAGAAAAAGTCACAAGGGCTTTCCCCCCACCCCCACCCTCCCCAGGTGGATCCTACAGAAGCATTTCATTAGAAATGGATAGCTACTCCCTTCCAGAATCTTGACCCTGGGCCTGAGCGCAAGGATCTGTACTTGTGGGACTTCTGAAAGGGCACAATTATAAAGTCCCAGGTCAGCCTAGACCCTGGGCATCCTAGAACTGGGGATCCTCACTAAATACTAGAATGGTCTGATGGTCAGGGGAAAAATTCCTGGTTCTCAGAGATGTCATCTGAGTTAAGGAAACAGGCCTGCTTTACACAACAGCTGAGAAGGCTCAGTCTTTCCTTCTTGCCTTACTGAAGACATAAAACTATGTCTGCCTGGTCCATTACTGCTGGGGGGCCCAAGCTAAATGCAATGAGCCCTTGGAGGGGGGGGTAGCAGAAGCCATAGCAAGAGCTATCCTGGTGGTTTGTGCATGCCTGGGTGGCAGGAGCTGCCCAAATACTTCTCTGGGGCTTTGAGAGTTCCGCCCACCCAAGCCACACTTGGCTGAGGGCTTCTAGCCTGAGATGGAAGCTGTTATCCACCCAGCTGGTCTCCCTCTGTCTTGTATGTGTGGGGAGATGCCACGGATCTGTTTTTATCAAATACACAATTAAAAAGTCACACTATTAGGAAACTCTGGAGTGTGAACATATGGGCTTCTCCCAAGACTTAGAATTTTTCAGAGCCACTGAGAGTGGTGGGGGTCATGACACCCTAGCGCACCAGAGGGAAGAGCTGAGGGAGAAAAAGCAACCATGCCAACTTTCAACCTAAAAGAGCAGCCACTAAGGTTTGGAGATTCTAGAGCGGAGAGCCCCGCATTTCTCAGCCCCCTTTTTTGAACATGCAGTCCTAGGCTTGGGAAATGGCATTTTGCTGTGTGTTGGCAAGAAATCCTGCAGCTGAAACACTTCTCTCCAAATGTCGAGCATCTTTATTTATCCAAATCTCTCCACAGTGTTTGTTTAAAGGGGAGTGCTAGAGAGTAAACTAAATTTTACAATGAGCATATGGATGGTTATAATTGCTGAGGGTTTTTTTTTTTCATATTTGCTAACTGGCTATATATAAAACTGTGTTTCTATTTTATAGATTTCACACCCTGAAGGCTGCTAATTTTGCATGCATATGATTTTCACATGAATGGATGAAAATACTAAAATACTCTTCCCTTTGGGTTGTCTAATTGCCCCGTTCCTACTCTGAGAGCAACAGCAGGTGGGGGTGGGAGAGACCCTTCCATTTTCCCTGGCTCCCCCGGAAAGCCCAATAGTCCTCTGTTCATGAATTGGCACAGTTGCCTTTCAAACCCATTGATGCTGGAACTTGTGTCAGAAAGAACCCTATCTGCTCCCTAGTGCTTTTCATATTGATCCATTTTGCCCATCTACTCTAAGAATTTTAAACAACAGAAATGACATCTGCCTCTGAATTAGCCAGTAATAGGGAACACAGATTGCAGAGAAAACCTAAATGTATAGCTCATCAAGGAAAACAAATACTTTGGTTTAGCCACTGTTTTCAACTTCCTATCCCACTAAACCACCAACCTAACCTCATTTGTAATCCTGCCCTCCACCCCAAGTGCCCCCTGGTGGAGATTCGAAGGAGCAAGGAAATGGCCCAAGCTTGGGCCACCAGGATCCTTTCTCCCACTTACAGACTGAAGAGCTATGGCCCAATAAAGAGAAGTTTCCCCAAGTCGCATATGAGGACAGTGGCAATGTTGAGATTCCCAGGCCCTCAGAACACACGCTACTGTGTCTGCTCCCCAGCCCCCACCATAGGATTTCGCAATTCTTAGCTGTCAGAGTTTCCTTCTTTTTCATCACTCAACAGACATGTGTGAAGTGTGCCAGAAGGCCATGGCTGAGTATTATGGGAGATTCAGAGCGATATAAAAGTGCTGTTGCTGTCTGCAAGGTGCTTCCAAGCCAGTGAAAGACACTCAAAAGCTTCCCAGGATTGCGAGATCTGGGAGGTACTGACCGTGAGGTCCCCAGCAGAATGGGCTGCCTCCCACTCCAGTGGAGGAGAGACTGGAGCCTGGAGAGATAGGGAGGGTCCAGATGGTAGAGGGGGCTTAGTGGTCTGAATGTACACGGCATTGTCCTGGGCAGCGAGAACCTGCACAGAAGACATCTCAGACCTTCTAAGTGGCTGAAGGCTGAGAGTCCTGACCAGCACCCAGAGTCGCTGCCACATGCAGGAGAGTACCAGCTCTGGAGTCAGACCTCTGTGGGTTCTTGTGTTAGCCAGCTAACCTCGCCAGTCACTCTGTGTCCCGCGTGAGAATTGGCCACTTGGGCACAGTCGTGGACTCAGAAGAAGCACTTGCCATACTGTGGTTTCCATTTCCTTGTAACAGAGCAGAAATGTACTAAGCCTGCTTCTAGGCACTGGGAGCAGCAGAGCCAAGTCCTGCTCTAATGAAGTGAGCATGCAACTGAGGGCAGGCAGCAAATAATGTGCCAGATGTTGGTGACAGCTGTGGAGAAAAAGCAGAGAAAAGGGATAGGGCTGGGAAAGTTCTGCTCACATACAAAGTCCTTTCTAAAGAGATAGTAGAACCAGAGATGTGAAGGCAGGGAGAGAGAAAGTCATGGTCTTTTCAGGGACCGCCATCCTGGGCAGAACAGCAGTGCAAGAACCCTGGGGTAGAAGAGGGCCGGGCATGGAATGAAGGGAGGGGAGAGCTGCACACGGGCAGGGGTTAATAAGGGCCAGATCACATGGGCCTGGCAGGCCATGGCAGGGTGTTGGCTGTTACCCTGATGGGAAGCTGCTGGAGGGTTCTGAGCAGAGGCCTAACAGACTGACTCTGACCGGCTATTTTTAGTTAGCACTCTTCTTCCAGCCGCCCATGTTCACAATGGACTCTGTGCATCTAACAGACTCATCGATTGGTTGAAACCAGAGTGTGACTTAACCTCCACACCGACCCTTACAGTCTCCAGAATCCTCCCAGGGTGGGGTGAGTGGAGCTGTGCATACCTTCTCCTGGTTCTGAGTCTGTCACCAACATCACCCTTTGCCTCCTGCAGAATTCCAGCTTCCTGTGACTGAACCTGACATCAACAACAGGCTGGAGTCCTTGTGCCTCAGTATGACCGAGCACGCCCTGGGAGGTAAGTGGGTGCTCCCTGCTTTTTACCGCACGCCTGGGAGAACTACCAGCCATCTGCTGTCTACACTCTGGCAGTAGTTCAGGGGTAACGGGAAAGGCACCAGGAGAGGTAGGCAGGGGACAGAGAAAGAGAATGGCCTCAGGGTACTGCTGGATCCTCATCAAGACACACCACACCAAATAGCCCACAATGCCCTGCTCCTCCTTTTCTGGGAGGTGAGTCAGGAACCTGGAGACCAAGGCTGTCCCTTTTTCCTCAGAGCCACCCACCCGGTGCACACTGAGGTTCTACACAGCAGCTGTCCCAGCCAAATGCTGGGAGCTGGAGGAGTTAGAAACACAAGACATGGCTTTTAGTGGCAACATCCCCCCACAGAATTGGATTCTTTCCTTCTCGGCACTAGATCTCCCAGTCGGGTCCAAGCATATCCCAGCTTGTTCTAAAAATAGAATTTTTGAAACAAAAATCCCTGCTTGTTTTTATATCTCCCTGTTCCAAATGGCTTCCACGATGCCTGGAGCCCCGAGCAGTCTGAGATGTCCTTCACAGTGTGACAGGCGTGGTCTAGTTGATGTGCGTATGGACTTGCAACCCCATGAGGAGCTCCAGAAGCAGCTGGATTGTCCCACTGTCTGTTTGGTCTGAAGCCCTATGTCATTACAAAAGCCCCAGGAGGCCTCCAGTGCCCTCCTAGTACTCACCAAGTGCTTTTCTCCAGCCTGGACTCTGCGCCAGCCCTGGGGATGTTTGGCAGGCAGAGGAGAGATGTCAGCCCCTCCCTGCCAACCTCTAGGAGGCTCTGAGTCAGAGAGGCCTCCTGTGACCCTTCCCAGTAGTCCTCTCCGGTCAGGATGTGCTCACTCACCCTGGAGATAGGCAGACGGCACACCTACAGCCAAAATTTGTGCTAACTGGCACTGGTGGGGAGAACGGCTGCTATCAGCTGCTGCTTCCAGAGAGCTTTGTCCTCCTGACCAGGGATTTTTAGATTTTTAGTCCCTGTAAACACAATCTTAGCCTGACACCAAATATGAGACCAGTAAATGCTCTGCACAAAACAGATTGGAAAGCAAGGACTGCACTCACCTGACCTCACCTGTGCAAGGCTCTCTATAGCCCAAAGAAAGCCTCCACTCAGTACCAGAAGGGAGCTAGTTCAAGGCCTCCCAGGGCCTCTGACTGAACAGATGGTGGGAAGGCGTAGCTCCTAATGTGATCTCCCCGGGGTTCCAGGAACCCCATTTGCAAACACTGCTCTCTCCCTTAGCCACTCCTATCCTTGAAGCTTCACAGCATCATTGGTCCATCCCTGGCACTTCTGTGGGGAGGTGCCACCAGCTTCTCTTCTCCAGCTAACTCATCAGGAAGATTGGGCACTGATAGCCCCAATGAGTAATAGGAAACAACCCAAAGGTCCACCAACGGATGGAAACGGATGAGCAAAATGTTGTATAGCCTGACAGTGGAATATCATTCAGCTTAGAAGGAATGAAGGACTGATCTATGCTACAACATGGATGAACCTTGAAAACATTACACTGAATGAAAGACGCCAGACACAGAAGGCCACACAGTGTATAATTCCATTTAGGATTTTATGAAATATCCAGAAGAGGCAAATCTTTAGAGACAGACAGTATAGATTAGTGGTTGTCAGGGGCCAGAGGGAACTGGAAGTGGAGAGTGACTGCTTGACAGTTATCAGCTGAAAATGTTATGGAATCAGATAGTGGTGATGGCTTAACAACTCTGTGAAAATATGAAAACCTTCGAATTGCATGCTTTAAAAGGGTGAAATTTGTGGTATATAAATTATATCTTAATTTTTTCAAAAAGGGAAGCCTCCCAGGCCCTGAGAATTCAGGCCAAGCTCAGCCCACTGCAGGCAGCCCAGGCTCCCTCCCACCCAACTGTGGCTGGTGGGTGTGAGGAACTCCCTCTGCCTTTGAGCGTCAGCAAGGAGAACTGACCTTCTTCTCCTGGGGCTTGATATATCTCGGATAATTGGCATGTTGGAAGCCCTTATCAAACTGCTAAGTGCTAATGTTACCATCATTAGTAGCAAGAATGCCAAATGCTCTTTATTAAAGGGAGGTTTTCATTGAAAAGCCTTCATTTTTTTAGCCCATTCTTCTGTTTTTACAGAAAACCTTGCTGAACTGATGTTTTTTTGCTAATGTTTTCATCTTGTTAATCTCCTCAGCCTTTTTATTGCTGTGTTTTTTTCCCTCAATAATCCTCTCTGGTGGGAAGCCTGTGAAGCAGTTTCCTGAGCAGAAAATGCACATCAAGTTCAGGGTGGCCCAGCTGGACAGAGTGGCAGTGAGCCCTCCCACCATGACTGTACCTCTGCTGGCCCGGCCCACCTCTTCCATGGGCTGGCTGGGAAGATGACCTTGCTGGAGGCAGAATGCCAATGAATGAAATCATCTTACAAGAGGACAAATAGTTAGGGAGAGGAAAGCAAAGTAAAAAGTTCCTCGGCCTGTGTCGCAGGACAGGATGGTAGGGTGTCCAAGTTCCTGGGACACCACATCCTATGATGGTCTTTCTAATGGGGCTGGTCCATGGGCCCCAGGACTACTCCCAGTGTCCTCCACTAACTGCAACCCTCCTGGTGCCAGTCTAAGCCATTTTTCTCTTTGGCTTTCCCTTTCTGCCTTCTTTGCCCTCCCCCTGGCCCCTCCAACAGAACTCACGAGGAAGCCCAGGAGGTAGGTTGCCTCTACCATCTTGCTTTGTGAATCTTTATTTAAGGACTTCATCTGGCTCTATTGGGCCTGCTCCTGATTGGTGGCTCCAGGTATAAAGGAACTCAACACCAAGCCTGGCTGCTGTCTTCCTCCTGCTATAACTCCTATAACAGGGGTTATATGGGTGAGAATACCCACAGCTACAAAAGCAAGCCTCCTCCAAGCAGGCCAGAGTCTGCAATGAATCCTACCATAAAGAGGAATGTCCAGTCAACTCTTCTGATGCTCTAGGATTCGTGTTTTCACATGATCCCCTTGCCATTCCTTCTCACCTTCTTTCCTTATTCCTTCTTTGGCCTTAACAGTCTCACTTCTAGCTGATATGGAGACTTTGTGCAAATTAGAAAAAGGATCCACTTAAGATGCTGTTCTGCCATTGATTTGATATTCGTCATAATAACTATAAAACCTATAACGAATACATGAAAATGGTGCTCCCTGGAGTTGTATAGTACACAAATTGCACAACTGTAAATGGCGAATCTGGACTTACCTGTCCATTATTTACCTACAGATGAATACCATCACCCTTGGAGGATGAGGCATACAATTGGAATTCAGTGAAAATGCAGCTTGGGGTTGGGTTAGCTGAGATTTTCACGGTTCTAGCTTTTCATGGTACATAGCTATGAAGGACTGGCATTAATGAGTAGGCCCTTGCAAGAGTGTGCACTCCACTTCTACAGACAAGGGAGTGACCTCTACATACTCACACGTGCATGTGTGTACCTGCACGCACCGTTTCCCATGACCCATTACCACTGCAGAGCCACCATAAGAGGCTGCAGGTTAGCACCTGCAGAAGTCAGGGAAAAGTTCACATCTGGGGGCCTCTAGGACTGATGGCCTGATTATCACAAACCTCCCGAGAAGTCATTTGGTTTTCTTCTTTAAAATCTCTCCAAAAACCATATGGAAAATTATAGACCCACACGGATACAAGTAAACTGAGAAAACCTTAGTAAGATCAGTGAACTGTGTCAACATCAGTATCTTGGTGGTAATGTTATAGTTCCGCAAAACGTTACCATGGAGAGAAACCTAGCAAACCCAGAAACCTGGTACTGTCTTTTATACCTGCATGTGAACCTAGATGATATTAGTAAAAATTTCAATTAAAGAAACACTTCTCCTTCAAGTCCCTGCTGGCAAGACATCAGGCTGGCACCACCCTTGAGGAGGCCAGGAGGCCTCTGCAGTGGACTCAGTGGACTCCTCCCTATTGCTTAGGCCCCCCAGCTTGCCCTGAACACACTCTGCCACTCCCATCTCACACCTGAGTTCTGCTTGCTGAGTCTAGATGCTTCTCCTGGTAGACCAGGTTTGTGACCTCAGGCTTAGACCAGGACATACCTGCTGATGTTTAGATATCAGCAAAACCAGGGAGGCATCCTGCAATCCTCCCTGGCCATCATTTACCAGTCACTGAACACAGTCATTTCTACCTCCTACCGTGGTTAGTCCATGCTTTCCTGTGCTCACTGGAAAAGCCTCTGTCAGACAAGCCTTAGCATGGACCATTGTAGGGGCCCTCCTGCCACCAGCCTTGTCCTTTTTTAGGTCATCTGACACAGCTGCCAGAGAAACCATTCTAAAATCAGATCTAATTACTCTACGGCTTATAATGCCCCAATTACCAAGTCCAAGCTCCTTTTCATAGTACACAAGATTCTTATGGCCTCATTCTGGGGACTCTTCTATAGTCCCATGTGTAAGCAGACAAGCATAAAGGAGCTGGGCAGCCATCAGCTTTCTCAGCAGTTTGTTTCATTCATGGCTTCTGTGTCTGATGGGCGCGTCCTCCACTTTATCGCCTGGTTTCACCGACTCTCCATAACGTAGACACAGCCTCTGCCGCGTGGCCTCAGCCTTCACCCACTTCCACAAGATCTTTCAGTTCCTAGGGCCCACAACTTCTGACTATAGCGTCTGCCCCTAATCAGATTCTTGAGACAGAAAAGCTACATCAGGGTCAGCTGCATCCTCCTGGTCTGCTCAGTTGTGACCAGGGCTCAGAGTCACAGCCACCTCATGCAGGTGAGAGAGAGATGCTGCCAAAGAAAGCGGCGTGAGCTAGACAAGTCCACCTGCATGTCTGTCACAGCACTCCAGCACTCCCGCCAGCTCTTCAGTGTATCTCCTGCCACCCCTCCATTCGCCCATCCCTCATCCTAAACCTCTAGCCCCCAGCCCCACCATTTGATGACCAGCATTACACCTGTACATAAGCTCCAGGTGCCCCCCACACACACACATCTTCCTTTCCTGCCTCCTCCTCTCTTCTCCCACCACCACCATCTTACAAAAGTCACTTTCTTTCCCTGTGAAACTGCCCTTGACTTCCGGGGGCAACGTAAATATTCCTTCCTCCGGCCCTCCTGCTGAGCCTGGTACCTACCCCCATCATAGCAAAGATCACTCCTACATCACTATGGCTTTACATTCTCTGTCCCGACTAGGATGTGTGTACTTCCAGAGTGAGGACAAGGCTCCCGTCTTGTCTCCCAGCCTCATTAGGGCTCCTGGAAAAACGGCTATTGCCCCAGATGTTGGGTGGGCGGGTGTGGGAATGATGAGTGGATGAATGGGTAAGGTTGGCCTTCGCCGGTCTTCAGAGACCGGAAGTGTGGGGCTAGGTGGACACGAAGGGAATGGCTTTTGCTCAGCTGAGCCCATCTTGTGTTCTTTCTCTCGCAGACGGGGTTGACCGGACCTCCACAATCTAGAAGCTGAAGATGAGAGTGACCGCGCTGGCCGTGAAATCGACTGCTGCGGGTCCAGTGTCAGCCATCTTCAGGGTTGCACAGAATCCTCCGAGATACTTTGCAGCCTTTTTTTCCCCCTGGTCCCTCTCCCATTTTGATTTTGTGAGAGCGTAGGTCGTCCTTGTAAACATATCAGTAGACCGGGGATTGGTTATTTTGTCATTTGTTTCTGTCACGGGATGGCTTGGTGTGTGGGGTGGGGGAGGGGGTCTCTAGGGAAACGTGGGACTGGGAAGGGATGGAGAGGGCATGCAAGTGGCTTCCTGGATGGAGAGAGGGAGAGAAAAGAACTAAAAGTACCGCCTGAAAGAGCTGGGGGAGAGGCGCGGGCGGCAGGCCGAACCCTGGGCCTGGGCGCCCCTCACAGCCCGCCTCCACAGTCAGGCCCCAGGACGCAGTCGTGGCAGCGTGCGACCAAAGCAAGATGGCGGCCGGCCCTCTCTGCCGCCCGGATCGGCTTCCCCTGAGGACCCGGCTTGGGAGTCGAGGCGCAGGAGAGGGCCGCGCGGCACTGGCGGCAGAGGGGGGAAAGTGCCCTCCAACAAAATTTCAGAGAAACTTTGATTTGTGTATTGTTTACATAACAATTTTAAAGGGTACATACATAATGTGTAAAGAGTTTGGATAGAACTTCTCTTCATACTATGGTTTTTGTAAAGGATTTGTTGATACGGATTCATTTTTTTTCCTCTATTTTTATAAAAGCAGCAGGGTTGTCTCTCAAAATGGCTGCCGAGCCGAGCTTGCCACGCGAAGGCGGATGTGGCCATGTCAGCCGAGGCGTCCGTCTTCCGGCCGCAGCTGGGCGGCGCGCGCAGGTGGGTGGGCGGGACGAGCACGTGGCCGGAAGCGGAAGTGCCGAGGAGGACGCACCGCATGATAGGTCAGGGTTTGTGGGCGGGTCACCGAGAGATTCTTGGAGAATCCTGCGGCCCCTCTCTGGTCTGCATTTGCTACTCACCCAGTCACCTCCTTCTGCTCCTACACTCCTGTGGGGTTTCATCCTGTTGCCCCCCTGCTTCGCTTCACACACACACACACACACACACACACGTGGGTGCAATTCCACTGGAGGAAAAATGGCAAGGACTGACATTTTCCCCTTGCAAAAGGCCTTCATACCTTTGAGAATGAGCTGAAAGGCCCGTTTCCACTGCGGTTGCACGCAGGAGGAACCTGAGCCTCGGGTCTTGCGTGCCCCTGGCTCGCTCACCGCTGAGGAAGAGGAAGAAGAGCAAGGCTTAAGCTAGTGTGTGGCTGGTCAGTGGGCAAGTGGCAGAGAGAGCGTGCAGTGGGGGGTGGGGGGGGACGTGCAGGCCACGTGGCGGGGCCCCGCGTCCCACGTGGGCAGCGACAGGCCAGGCGGGAAGGGGCGGCTTAGGGAGGAAACGTGGTTCTCTCCACGTGTACGTCAGGGCTTTGCGGGGTCGTGGGCCGGTGTGTCTATGCAGCCGCGCAGGAGAGAGGAAACCAGTCCTGACCTGGTGGGAGATGAGCAGACTATGCTACCACAAAGTAATAGCTCTGTTTCTTAAGGGCAAGAAAGACTACGTTTGGGATGCGATGCAATGGAGGGTATTAAAGGAAATCAAAGAGGAGTTGTGCTCTGCACTGGAAAATTGGGTTGTGTAAATGATGGTATGAATGCTCAGCCAGAGGCGAGATCAGGGAGTTGGTATAAGGTCTGTTTATTAAATGGGTGAGTCTGGTGCCATTTCTTTTAGCGAAGTCGGAGTCGAAATTGAAGAGATCAGACCATGAAAATCACCGCACTCGCTTATGGTTATTTAAAAAAAAGAAAAAAAAAGTTAACGAAGTAAATAGATTTAAAAGGCCTTAATGAAATCTAAACAACTTTATTTTACCTTCAGGATTAAAAATGTGCACCCAATTCAGCCTTGCTTTTTGAAGTCTTTTAAGGTTTAAAAAGATGGAGCATCTTAACTGTAGAGAGGCTTTTGCAAGCAAGGGAGGCTTAAACCCACAGTATCATGTGTTGCATTAAGAAAATAGACCTTCCCTTGGGTGACTACATTTTAAACATGCAAATCCATGTGCAGAAAGAGACAGCATTTTTTTTTTAGTTGATTTTTTTTTTTTAAACCAAGTGCCATTAACATTCATCCTCCACACCCCTTTTCTAAACAAGCTTAGTGTTACTTGGGGAATGTGTTGGGATGGACGATCACATGTAAGGCAGGAAGAATAGATCAAAAATGTTGAAGGCCAAAGGTAAGACCAGAGGGTTTGTGAAGGTGTTTTTAAGATGCTAAGAAAGTTAATAAAGGGAAGAAAAAAGAAGGGTTTTACACATCTCAGAGAGAAATGAGAAAGCATTCAGATCTGCTGCAAAACACACATATCCATAAAGACTTGGGTTGTTCAGAAAACAGATTGTGAACACAATCACATTAGCATGAATCCTTTAAAAGGAAGAAGACCTTACAGTATTTGCAAATCTGGATTTCTATTTATTCCTTCACTGAATATAGAAACAATGGTTATCTGATTATTAGAGATATTATTTTGGATATGTTACTTATTAACTTGCTATGGCTGGTAACCATGATAAAGTCTGTTATTAATAACAACATAATTCTTTTTTTAAAAAAAAGAAAAGCTTATTTTTCATTGACTGTGTATAGATTTATCTACATAGTTGTGTTTTGCTATTAGTGTTTTAATTTTTTTTTTTAAGTTGAATGTTCTGATAAATTTTAGGAGCCTGTCCCCACCTTGTTTTGAGTCCTGTGTTGACTGCAGGTATACAGCTCAATTTTAAAATCCTAAAGCAAAAGAACTTTATTTATAAAAGAATCAAAACAGTTGCATGCGTAAGGCTGTGAAGTCGGATATTTAGTAATAAAGCGGCAGTGCCTTTTTTTGTATTTACCCATTGACCCCCCCCAATGCAACTGTTTTATATTAATAGTAAACATTAAAAATCTTAGAGTAAAATCTATTTCACTACATGTTCCCCCCCCCCCCCCCTTTTTCTGATTTAAGCAGTATGTATTTGGCATCTCTACACTGTCCTAAGGGCAGTGGCGGTCTACGATATTGTTACCATGTATGATGTTTTATTGGTGCTTTTTATTCATAGTGGTTTCTTATCAGAAACAGTAGGAAGACACATATGAACTGTGTACAAGAATTGAAACATTGCTGCTGATAACGTGTCTTTTTTCCACATGCTTTTTGAGTTTCACTTTTTAAATGAGGGCCAGCAAGCAAAATAGACGTTGCTGGGTCTGCCTGCAGAGGGCGGCTGTTTGCACCAAGCTCTCAAATCCTGTGTATTGATGGTCCCTTTTTGGTACTCAGGATTGGAATGACAGCTGGGCCCCCACCTCCCATTCCTTTGAAGAGACACTGAGGGAAACCAGGTTTTCTTTTGAGGTGTCATTGGCTGCCTTTTACAGAGTGGGAGCCTCCTCCAGGTCTTGTGTTCTTCTGCACCTCTTGTAGCGACTGCCAGTGCAAGGTCTGGATATGTGCATTCCCCGGCTAGAACCAGGATCTCCCCAAAAGCCTGGGCTGGGGGGCCGAGCTGGGCTGAATGCATAGGCATGCAACCAGAAGGGCAGCGAGTGGGAGGAAAAGCAGGCCCCAGTCTCGTTGGCCCTCTGGAGGTGTCTGTAGCAGGCGGTCCAGCTTGGGTGCCAGGAAGCAGCCTGACCAAGGCACTCGGATGTGCCTATTACAGGAAGGACCTGCGGAAGGATAATTTGCACATGGGGCTGTGATAACACTAATGTTGATTTTTTTTTTTTTTTACAAGTCATCAGAGTTGTTTGCAAAGTGAGTTTTATTTTTTTGTAATTCCTTTATCTTTACTTAAAGGTGAATGTGTATTCCTCTGGGAGGAATAGGAAGAAAACAGGAATGTTAATAATGTCAAACAGAAGACTTCCTCCCTTATTAATATATAACCCTCATGTATTTATGCCTAATGTAAGCTGACTTTTAAAGAATTTTCTTTGGTTGCATGCCCTGTGCAGGCATCCCTATTGTACATGCATGCCTCTCGTCCTGTTTTCCTGTATAAAGTTAGTGAACAAAGAACTATTTTTGCCTAGTTCATGTTGCCAAGCAATGCATATTTTTTAAATTTGTCATATATGGAAATAGCATGTTTGTTACATGTAAAGCTTTACTGATATACAGATATACTAATGTTTGAAGATGCTGTTCTTTGCAAGTGTACAGTTTTCAAATGTTGTTACCAGTGAAACACCCTTGTGGTTTAAACTTGCTACAATGTATTTATTACTCATTTCCTCCCATGTAACTAAGAATCATGGCTATATTTCATATCAACGTTATATTGAAAGTGAAGGGAAATGATTAATACAAGGTTTTGTAACACTGGTGTGTGTGTCTTTTTTTTTTTTTCCTTTTTGTTGACAGGATTGATTAGGAAGCAAGAACTGAATCTTAGAAATAAGCCAGCAAGGAACAGTGAGCATGACATCGCTGTAAACTATTACCACCTGACCATTCTATGCAAACTATGCCTTCAAATAGGAGTTCCTTTTTTTTAACAAAAGAATAAGATGAGGTATAAAAATTTATGCAGCTTGATATGTGCCCAGAGTAGTTAATAAATGCATCATCTGACTTGAAGGCATGTTCCTAAATACAAACTCTATCCTTGCAGATGATATTGTTTATAGCTTGCTGTCCATCCTCAGTGCCATTGAAATCATATTTCACCCCGTAACCATGGCATAAAGAAACAGCAGCCTCCATGGAGCCTTGGGGTCTTAACTACATATGGCTTGAATCTCATTGTAATACTTCTAATTCCAGTATGATATTTGATATAAACTCTAAATAATGTCAATTAAGCATATGGTTGAAGAGACTAAAGTGGTTTTGAAATCTCTGGCTGTGTGATATGCAACAAGTTAACCTCTCTGAGCCTTGGTTTGGTTTGGTTTGGTTTTTGGCCTAAGATACTCAGTTTTTTAGAATTAAACCTGTAATCCAAAAAAAGAAGAAAGTAAAGACAAAAGAAACATAGGATATAGAAGTCATTGCCACCAAAATCTAGCAATCCAAGATTTCTCTGAGGCAACCACAGCTTGACCTTGTAACAGTGACCACACAGCAACTCCCTTTTCACCAGGCTCAGGCTGCTCAAGTGACACGCAAAATCCAAAACGGTCCCTGGAAACATGTAGAAATGCCTCATAAGCTGAAATATTAAATGAAACTCCTCCAAAAGTTAAATTCTCATAACTCAAATGAGATATAGCTCAGTGTTATGACCAGAGTATTCTAAAGGGAAGGGGATAATGTGCGAGAGAAAAGTCGAGCCTCACTTTTGCAATGTGTGAAATGAGGGTAAATGTGAAAGGCATAAGATGAAGAGAAGCAGAGCTCAGCGTGGTGCCTGAAAGGAGTTGGGTAGTGATTTTTATCAGCAAAGCTGCAGCTCTTTGCCATTGACCCTACTAATGGAATGTTCAATCCTGGGGAGGTTATTCATATAGCAAAGCATTTAGGACTTCCCCTAAATAGTCCTTTCTGCCGAAAAGATTTAATTCCACTATTAAAGGGGGATGAGTGAACACCTCTAGAGCTTCCTGGATGGGAAGAGGCTGCAGTGAGCTTGTGCGAGGAGTCCAGAAGCAGCACAGGTGGGCACTATCCACTCAGGCTTTCTGTGCTCATGAGGCTGCCAAGAGGGCGATACAAGGAGAATCCAAACTCCTGTGAACGCACCTTGGTTTGGTCCCTTCAACAATCTATCCATGGCCCTGACTCCCTGTCAGCCCGAGGCTTGCGGAAGTTGAGAGGAGGGCTTGAGGATAGCAAAAATCTCCTAACTAGAACCTAATGCTTCTCTACAAAGATATGGAGTGGTCAGTGAGGACCTGGGCCACCCAGAGGCACCATGTAGCGGCATGTACGTCATCCATGTCCCCGTTCCCCTGTGGGCAATGCTAGCACATCACACTCCAGCACTATCTCACAGACGTTACTCTACAGTCTTCCACAAACACTTCTGTTTCCCAGCTTCCGGCCACACATCACAACACTTGAGCACTTCAGCCTCTGGATTGTCCACAGTAGCTCTAGGATGTCCTAGCTCACTGTTTTTCAAATCATCTATGAATTACAGTTGTAGTGGTGGCTATTTATTTCTAATCCACATAGCTCAATTCTTTTGTAAAATACAATAAATTTTTTAAAATTACAAGCCCCCTTATTGTACTAGATTCGACAAAATTATCTGTCAAATTGCTATAAAAAGTAGCACTGTTCTGGTTCCCTAAGCTCTAGGGTCAGTCTGCCAAATCAGCCTGGGATATTGCCCTCAGGATGAAATGATGGACATCCCTAATGTCAAGTCAACAACACCCATGATACTTCTTTAGAGTGCCCGTTGGGTCTGAGGAATACCTGGGAGTGGGCCTAAGAACAGCAATGGCTTTGTTTCCTAGTCTCTAACAGCTGAAAATAAAATAGTTGAGAAAGGGGGCATGTTGGAAGGGAAGGCAGAGGAAAATCCAGAAGGTAATGGGCCTGGTGGTGGGAGGTGAGAGCCTGAACCTGGAGTCTCTGGAAATGGATCAAGCAATAGAGCACTGTTTCCAGAGCAACCCTGAGATGTGTCTTCCCACTCCCCACGCTCAGTTTCTGGCCCAGATGGATTGAAATGGTGGATGGCTCCTCTGTGTGTGTGTCAGTCTACACATTTAGGATACATACCTGAAGTAGGAAATGTGGGGGACTTGGAAATTGGGGAGCTTTGGCAAACTCAAGCGTGACATTTCAATTATTATTGAGAAGGAGCTCCACTGGAGGTCAGTGGTCTTTCCCAGTATCCTCTCAGGTAACAACTTGGCCCGGACACTCCATCTAACCAGCTTTGCCCACGGGGCTCTTGCACACAGATACTGACTTCTCTGTGATGTGAACCTGGGAATTCAACATCTGAGAATTTCCTCCATGGAATGTTTTTCACTCTTAAGTGGTTTCTACTTCAGTTTTTAAAACTGACAGAGAAACATTTTGGCAACCTTATAAAGCTCAGACTTTATAAAAAGACAGCTTTGTGTTTACGCTTGACTCAGAATGCATGTTTTTAAATAGTGTGTTCCACAGCTTTTTGAAGTTTTATTTTTTTTTTAAGTCCTATCCAGAAGAAAAACAATCAGAGCTTTGGTGAGTGAAGTAGTCCCATCAGAGCTGCTGGATCTGGAGATGGCAGAGGTTCCAGTTAAATCTTCCGGTGGGGACCACACCTAGGACTAGGTGTCCCTGTTTGCACCAACATCCTTAGGAGACAGTTCCAGTTTTCTACAGCATAAAATTCTAACAGGCTCCAGGGTGAAGCCACATGAATCTACAAAACCTCAAAATCAAATCTGTCCAATCAGAACTCACCACTTTATTCCAAGATGGAATATGTACAAAGTCAGCAACTTGTGAATGAGAAAAATAAAATGTATACGTGACAAATCAGTGCCCCCACCCATCACCAAAATGCATATATCCAGCCCATGGGCGGAGAGCATATACCCTACGTGTCTTCTCCCATCGCTGTGCTCTGGGGTCCATATTGCTGCATCTGCTAACCTACTCCACTGTCCTCTCCTAAGATACAGAATCTAAGCCCTCAGTCACACACAGTTTACTGTGTTTATCCAGGTGTGCTTCTAAAGTGTCTGTGTCTAACCCGTCCCCCCCAAAATGATTTAAGGAGCAGGCCCCAGGTTTGAGGTCTTCCTCCTACAACAGGACTTCCTAAAGACTGGCTGCTAGCCAGTTGGCTGTCTGAAGACAGAGGATACCTTGCAAGACACAAGTGCCAAGTTCTTTCTGGAACAGATAGGTAAAGTTCAGTTAGAGTGAGGCCTCCTCTCTCTACCCATTTGAGAAAAATAGAGATGCCCTAGCAGCCCTCTAGGGGGGTGGGGGTCTTGTCAGTCTCTTGGCCTGAGTGACAAGAGCACAGGGACCAGGGGTTCCCAAGAGGGCAAGAGGGACAATAAGGACTGCCATGAGTCCAGAGCTCAGAGGAAGCCAGTGGCAGAGCTCTGGACTCATCCTTGGGTTCCCTGAGGAAGCCAAGCCCACAGCAGAGGGACATCAAACACCAGCCATGCCATCCAGGTCCCTAGGAAGAAAGGGCACCATACCAGGACAAAAAAATAGGAACTGTGGGAGACAGTCTCCGTGTATTCCCGGTTTGAGGCAAGAGAGAGCATGTGAGTTTAAGGAACAGACTGAGTAACTATGGGACTGCTATGGAGAATGCAGAGCACAGCGAGCCATGGGGGGAGGGACAGGGACAGGATGGAGGTAAAGGGCCTTATAAACCGTGGTGAAAAATGTGGACTCCACCTTCAGGCCCGTCGATGCCTTTGTCCGGGAGTGATATGAGCAGACGTGAGGGGCCTAAGTGGAATGTCTCCCTCCTGTCCTGTTCCGCAGCCACCAGTTCCCTGCCCTGCAGGCATTCGGTCATAGTTTCTTGTGTGCTCACCAAAAGATCTTTTATTCGTTTACAAACACTTAAATATCCGCCCCCCACCCCGTTTTACTGTGCACACTGCTCATCACTGTGTGGCGTTTTTCTTTTTTCTCTTAAATCGGTTTTGGAAACCATTCTTTATCATTGCCTCATACCCTTTGATGGCTACACAGTGCTCCACGTCTGAGGATTAACATGACTTCTTAAGCAGTCCCGAACTGAGGGACACTCGGGTTGCCTTTACTCTTTCTGTTACAACAGTGCTGTGATGAAATAAATTGCACATGGGTCATTTCCCTCATGTGCAAGGGTTCCCACAAGTGGGAACCTGGATTAAAGGATGTCACATCAGTCAGGATTCTCCAGAGAAACAGAACCAGTAGGAGATTACAGAAGAGAAAGACTTATTTTAAGAAATTGGGTGTGAGGGCTGGCAAGTCTGCAGTGTGCAGGGCAGGCCAGCAGCCTGGAGACTTAGAAGGGGGCTGATGCTTCAGTCTCAAGGCAGAATTTCTCCTTCTGCCAGAAACCTCAGTATTTGCTCTTAAGACCTTTAACTGATTGGATGAGGCCCACCTACATCATTAAGACTAATCTCCTTTGCTTAATGTCAATTGATTGTAGATGTTAACCACATCCTCAAAATACCTTCACAGCAACCTCTAAATTAGTGTTGGATTAAATAACTGGGGACGATAGCCTTTCCATGTTGACAAATGACACTAACCATCACAGGCATCATTGTCATTTTGCCACTTTTTCCCCAAGGTGCCTTCCACAGAGTTATACTTCCAGCAGCACCAAATAATGATGCTTTTTTCCTGATACTCTCAGCAATTCCTGTATCATCAACATTTTTTATAGTTTTCAATCTAATATGTGAAAATTAGTATCAGTGTCCTTTTCATTTGCATTTCTTTTAGTTGGGTAAGGTTGAGCAGATTTTTATATGCTTAATATTCATTTATATTTTCCTTTCAACACTCCATATATTCACCCATTTCACCATTGAGTTGTTGATCTTTTTCTAATTAATTTGTAGAAGCTCTTTGCATATTGTGGAAATTAACCTTTGGTCTGTGATATGATTTACAATATTTTTCCCAGTTTATTTGTCTTTTGATTTTGCCTATGGTAACTGTTACCATCGAGAATTTTTTTTTAACTTAGGTTGAATTCTTTGATCTTTTCCTTTTTGGCTTCTGGATTTTAAATCATATTTTAAAAGGCTCTCTCCATTTTGAGATATACTATGTTTTCCTCCAGTACCTTTACTGATTCATTTTTTTACATTTATATCTTTGATCCATTTCTTGTATGAAGTATGAGGTATGGATGCAATTTTATTTCTATGCAAAGATGACTACCCAGTTGTGCTTATGCTATTTATTGAATAATCTATCTTTCCTCCATTAATGTGAAATGCTACTTTTTAAATATATAAGCTTCCTCTATATATTGAGGTCTATTTCTGGACTTGCTATTTTTATTTCCATTGATAATGTTTGTCTATTTTCATGCACCAGCACTCCCACTGTTTTAATTTATGACAACCTTAAAATTTGCTTTCATACCTGATAAGGAGATTTGTATTTTAGAGAGATCATTCTGACTACATTTTGGGAAGTGTATTAGAGGAGCGTCAAAGTGGGGAGCTGGGGAGACCCTCCAGGGGCTATTACATTACTGTAGACAACCCACAGGGGGTGAAAGGCAGTGACTGTAGGAATAGGGAGAACTGGGCAGATCTATGAGATTCTTACAGGGTAGAGTCATCATGGTTAATGATGGGCTGGGTGTGGGAATTAAGGAAAAGACTGAAGAGTTTAGAATGCCTCCCAAGTTTCCAGCTTAGGCAGCTGGAGAGTTGGGGGTCTCATGCCCCAGGGAAGGAGAGGACTGGGGTAAAGGCAGCAGATGGAATCTGTTGTCACTTCACCTACCTCAACACTCAAGACGAGTCACCTGGGAGAAATAATAAAAGCTAGCAGTTATGCAGAGACTATTGTGCTAAGCCAATAAGGCCAACATTAGATTACCTCCACTTTGCAGATGGGGAAACTGCAAACTCAAAGATGTCAAGCAAATTGTTGCAGATCGCAGAATTGCTATAGGGAAGGGTGGGGTAGGACCTCAAATCCGGGTCTGTCTACCACCAACTCCTGCTAGGAGGGCCCATGGCTGGCTGTCTCAGGTTCCAGGAGTCCCTTTGAGCTATGAGCTCACACTAAGGAGACCTCAGTGAATCTCCAGGCCTTTTCTTTCTAACAACTGTTGCAGCCTGAGACACAAAGTTATATGTAGGCAATAGAGTTCAGCAAATTGACCACCTCAGGACATTGGTGAATATATGGTCCTAGCAAAAGAAGAGGAGCCCCCCTGGCTGTGGTTCTCAGCTGGTCGCATATTGATCACACGGGGAGCTTTGCCAGCAACTGAGGCTGGCGCACCCTCAGAGTTTCTAACTGGGTTGGTCTGGGGTATGGCCTGGGCTTGAGGCTTTTAAGCCCCAAGTGATTCTAATGGGTAGCAAAGGTGAGACCCCACATATTAAGAGGACCTGCTTCTCCTTTTTTATTCAAGTGGCCTATGATATGCTTCTGCAGCCTTAATAGATGAGGGTAAAAGGTAGTTGTTTCCATTGACTCATACATAAAAGAACTAAAAATAAGCACCTGACCCATCACAGTCCTTGGTTGTCCTACCTACTGGGCGTCTCTAAGCCAGACAGAATTAGCGGTGGAGTTTAGCAGGCTCAGGGCCACTTCCCAAATTTCCTCCCCACTGGCTTGCAGTGATGCGTGCAGTGCCTAACCACAAAGGCTCAATTTTGGAAATTATGTGTACTTTAATTAGGTTAATAAATTTGTTGCTTGGGATATATAACACACTAGTCAAGTGATCCATAGAGTTCATCTTTCTGTTTATCCATGGATGTATTAGTTAGATTACGCTGCATTAACAGACACCCCCCAAAATCTCAGTGGCTTAAAACTACCCCTTAGCTGTATGACCGTCATAGGTCAGTTGGGGCCTCTGTGCCATACAGCACACTCTGGAATCCAGGCTGGCACAGCTGCCCCCCACTGGAGCATTAACGTTTGCCCCAGCAGTGGAAAAGCTCACTTTTCATCCACCAGAGAAACTCACTGGGCCACATCTGACTTGAAGGTATCTGGGAAGTGCAGTCCTACCCTATGCCCAGATGGATAAGCCTCTAGGATCCCTGTCTACACAGTGTGCATCCCCACTGTTGGGGAACCTGGGTCCATTACATGGACACGCTCTGGTCATTTTATCGGGGACTCTCTTCAGGCCCTCAAAGTCTGGAGGAGCTTGAAGCAGTGTCACTGGAGTATGTGGCATCCTGAATGGCTGGGTGACCTCCTGTCCCCCCACGTTGTGGAGTCTCCAGGGTTTCAGATGCAGGCTCAGCTTCACACTATCAGACTCTCCTCCTCTGTCAGCTCCCACTGGACTCTAAGCAGGCCAATTTCTTTTATCACGCATCTCCAGCTGGGCTGCAACCTGTGGATCACTCCAGGTTCAAAGACTCTGAAGCAGAGGAATTTAATGCTATGAAAGGTGCTTTCATGAGCAGCAGTTCTCACCTCCAGGGCACATTTGAGGCTGCTTGGACTCAGTCTCCCATTCAAAGGCTGGGTTCAGTGCAGAGCCAGCAGGATGCCAGCAAACCTGGTCGTTTGAGGGACTGACTCAAAAAATAAAATTAAATTAAAAGGAACCGCCAATACAGCAGCCAAAGTGCCTGCAGCGGCTTCCCACCCACTTCCACTACACGCACTGGGAGTGAAGCAGCTTCAGCTCTACCCCGCCCCCCTCTGCAGCCAGTGGGGACCTCGGAAGGAAGGAAGAGCCATTTGCCCTCTCCTGCTGGAGGAGGTGAGGAGGGCCCCTGCAGCCTCTCATGGTCTCAGCTGTTCCTTTAGAGAAACTGCCCATGGGACTCTGGCTCCTGAGCAAGAAAGGATCTCTGCTCCCAGCAAGCACCCCCAACCCCAATTGGGGCACATATTCAAAGTGCTTTGCTTTTCATATTCATGAATGGGGTATTCCTTGACCATGTGGAGAAGATCGTAGGGGGGAAAAAGGGGACGCCTGGGTGGCTCAGTGGTTGAGCATCTGCCTTCAGCTCAGGTCTTGATCCCGGGGTCCTGGGATCAAGTCCCGCATCAGGCTCCCCGCACAGAGCCTGCTTCTCCCTCTGCCTATGTCTCTGCCTCTCTCTATGTCTCTCATGAATAAATAAATAAATAAAATCTTTTTTAAAAAAAAATCCTAGCTAGCTTCCTTCACCTTGCAAATGAGATTTTGCCCCACCTGGGTGCCTTGGAGACGGGCTACTAGCCTGAATAGACTAGCTTCAAATCACTGGAGCTTTGGAGCTTGATTTCCTGAGTTCAGTTCCTAGCCATGCCACATGTCCTTGGGTAAATCACAACACATGTCTGTGCCTCCATTTCCCTATCTGTGAAATAGAGGTAATCCGCAGTGAGGCCTTAAACAGCCTGCAAGGTATTGAATCCACTGTATTCAGAAGATTGAATGAGGTGATATATGCAAAGCACCTAGAACAGTGCCTGACACACAGGCTGTGCTCTTGAGTGTTAGTGGCTGATATTCTTCTCATCATTATTGCAAACCGCAAGTGCCGGCCCGTCCACAACTCTGCAGCCGACGGCAGGAGTCATAGGTTGCCACAAGTCACAACCTGGGGATGTTCCTGGCATGCTCTCCCACCTAGAAGTGCCCGCAAAGGCCATGACCATCTCTCTTCATTCCCCTTGGAATCCACAGCCATTGCCTAGCCTTGGAGACTTGATCTTAGGAGCTGTGAGCTTCCATGATGAGGCCTCCGAGAAGCAGCTGAGAGAAAATGTCCTCTAGGCCCTCTGCCTCTGCTGTGAGTGGGGAAGCAGCCTATCAGGTGCCCTCACCAGCACCAGCACCAGCACCAGCAACGGCCGGGGGACACCATCCTGCAGAGAAGAGCATTTGGAGCATGGAATTCTCTTGCGGATTCCTTCCTTCCTTCTCCCATTTGGGGGAAAGGTTATTAAGGAAGATACGGGGAGGTGAGAAATGATAAGACCAGCAAGAAGTAGTGATCCAAGGTAGGAGGGAGGGATCTGGGAATATAAAAAATTCTCCAAATGGTGAGAAGCCTAGAGTAGCTCAGTCCATTTCGGGGCAGAGGACCCTCCAGGCAGAGGCTAACCCACCGGCAACTCACAACCCAGGGCCCTGCGCTCACACATGTATATGTGTACCCTGCATGCTCATGCACGCAGACACACACCACACAGCCTAATGTACACACGCATAACCCACACACACTCCCGCACGTGTGTGCACACATGTGCACACGTACACCATGCCAGCCCACACGTACAACACAGGTATGTGCACACACACTCATGCCCGGGGTTGTTATGCCAGCCAGTTCCTGCAGCACCGCTGGTGATTAGGAATTCCCCAGGCCTAACAAGAACCAATAAGCAATGCATTCACGGCCACCGTCAGGAGGAAAAGGTCACCTTAGACATTTTCCCTGGTAAATCTCCTGTCACATTCTGGCGGCCCCAGAAGAGATTCCCGAACCGAGAGGGGAGCCAACGCAGCAGCGGTCGCCCTCTAGCGGACAGAGTGGTCTCAGCTACTCACGCGCCTGCCGGGACAGGCCGGTCCGCGATGACCAAGGATGACCAAGGCGGAGGGGACGGAGGAGGCCATCCTGCCCTTGAAGCGTCCACGGTCTCCGCACTCACCGTCTCTCCCAGCCTGGGCTTGTTCCTCCCACCCTGGCATCCAGATGGTAACAACGTACACATCATCATGAACCAGCGCGTGAGCTCCAATTGCTGAATCCCCCGCATGTGCCCATCCCGCGCGTCCGTTCCCATCACTATTGCAGCACCGAGACGCACAGCTCATCTGATTTTACAGATGAGGCCCGAAGAGGTAAGTGACTTGCCCAAAGTCACACAGCCCATAAATGTCAGAGACTTTATTTTAAATACATACGAATAGTACAAAACTCAAGTTTTACAAAGGAGTTTACAGCAAAAACACCTCTCCCTCCCATCACTATCCCTTCAGGTCACCACCTCAGGGATAAACTGGGTTTGCAGTCTCTGGCTACTTGTCCATACATATCCTATGCATATAAAAGGAATTTTTTTTTTTTTACAAAGTGCACAAGGTAGCATACTATATGCTATTTTCAACTTCGCTTTTTTCACCCAATAATATCTCTAAAGATCCTTCTGTAGCAATATATGCTTAGTGCTGCCTCAATCTTTTAAATGGTGTCATATGGAAGAACCACAGGTTATTTAACTTGCCCACTACTGATGGGCATTCAGATGTTGCCAAGCTCCAGCTACTACAAACACACTGCAGGAAAGGGGTACATATGTCCTTTGCACAAGTGGAATTGCTGAATTAAAGGATAGTGCATTTGTGATTTTGAGTGATGTCACCAAACTTCCCTCTATTATGATTGTACCAACTGACACCCCTTTCCCTCTACTCCACTGTCAGGAATGGACCCTGGGACCTACTGGTTCCAAAGCCAGGATCGTCTCCCCCATGCCCTGCCTCCTCTGTGACAACCCCCTAAAATCATGACTAGGATTCACCAGGTAGACACCAGACATCTTTTTACCTGAGCTGTGCCAACAGGCTCTTCTGAACCTCCTAAGAAGCACCAGGTTTTTAGGTAAGGGGATCTGCTTGGCTCTAGGGATAGAATGTCCAGCCAGTCAGCAAGCATTAGCTTCTGGACAGACTAGGCTCTTGGGGGACACACCGTGGCCTCTCCAGACATTAAAAAGGAGGCAGAAAAGAGACCTTTGTCCACAGCTACTCCTTTGGCCACTCTCCAGACACAACCAGGCCTCTGCTGAGAGGAAGAAACAGTTATCAGGGACCTTTAAGACTTTGACCCCGCTGCACTGGGTTCCACACAGGTGAGGCCATCTTCCTAGTCACTTACTACTGAACACCACTTGCCTCTGAGGAGAGATAGCAAAAGAAGACTCTGGCATCTCTCTACCCACTCATGCAAGGTTCTCTTCATTCCCTGTCCCCTGCTGGAATCAAGGGACACCTGCTTAGCCAAGGCCAAACCAGTTTTACTTCTGAGGAGACTGTCATGTATGGGCAATGGTGCTTTCACCAGCAAGAAACAAGACAGTTAGCCAGGGAGGTTCACACCACACGCTACAGAGGGTTCCTGAAGGGTGCAAGAAAAGCAAGAGTCCCAGTGGAGTCTGCTCTGTCCACTGGCTTTGGGAGCCCTGGGTGTTAGGGAAGCCCAGCCGCCTCCTGCTGAGCACCTGAAAGAAACCATGAGTAGACATCCAGGAATGAAGGTGGGGCCTATAAAGCTGTGGGCATGGGCTCCGGGGCGGGGTTGAGGGGCAGGGAGCACAGCCAGGGAAGAAGGCACATGACCAGCATCACCATACTCTCCCTGGACTCCAGCAGGTATGTATACCAGGCACGGTACCTACTGTCATTATTTCAGGCAAACATCCATGTGAGCTACCTGGGCCAAAGGACATCATCTTTATAATGCACATAAACTGCAGAGCCATAAATCAAATCCAGGTTTCCTAACTGGACATGTGAAAGCTAGCGTCATTTCAGGGAGCCCACGGAGTACCATCATACTAGTAGCCCTAAAGACCATTCCTAGGAAACCCAATGGTGTTTCCTTCTCCCCTTGAGGTTAAAATACAAAGTTTGTTTGAAAAATAAACAGAAGGCTTCTACTTCCCAAATTCCTAGGCCTAAGAGTCAGGAACCCTTTTTGCAGTACAAGTCATCAGCTTGACTTTGTGCTGTTTTCCTCTTGTGAGTGTGGATTTCCAGAAGTAGAGCTCCTGCCAGCTTTAAAAATGCACATCCTCCTCCAACACATGTCAGGGTGGCTCCTGCTAGCAGAGTGACTTTCCAATTGGACAAGAGAGCTTAGGACCGTGGCCCTTACACTTTACTTTGCATAAGACAGGCCCAGAAATTACTGCTCATTTTTTTTTAGGTGGGATTTGATACTGTGGATATGTCTTTAAAAAAAAAAAGAGGGATCCCTGGGTGGCGCAGCGGTTTGGCGCCTGCCTTTGGCCCAGGGCGCGATCCTGGAGACCCGGGATCGAATCCCACGTCAGGCTCCCGGTGCATGGAGCCTGCTTCTCCCTCTGCCTGTATCTCTGCCTCTCTCTCTCTCTCTGTGACTATCATAAATAAATAAAAATTAAAAAAATAAAAAATAAAAAATAAAAAAAATAAAAAAAAAAAGAGAAACCCTGATCTCTTAGCCACATGCACTGACCTGTATATGGATGAAATAACGTGATGTCTGGGATTTGATTCAAAATTAATACAAGAGCAAAGGAAGGAGATGGTTAGAGACATGGGTTTGTGACGTGATTCTATCTACTTTTATATACATTTTTTTAAAGATTTTATTTATTTATTTATTCATGAGAGACACAGAGAGAGAGAGAGAGAGAGGCAGAGACACAGGCAGAGGGAGAAGCAGGCTCCATGCAGGGAGCTCAACATGGGACTCGATCCCAGGACTCCAGGATCAGGCCCTGGGCCAAAGGTGGCGCTAAACCGCTGAGCCACCTGGGGATCCCCCTTTTATATATGTTTAAATGTTTCCATAATACAAGGTAAAAGGTAGAGAAGGGAGGCGCATACAGAGGGCTTGGTGAAGACAGCTTCCTCAGGTCTCTGCCCTCCGCGGCAGAATGAAGGCCAAGGGCCCAGGTACCTGCTTCCATCAAGCCCCGGAGGGCACACTGAGGCCTCAGCGGTGGGGCCCTGAGCCGGATGGGGCCGGGTGGCGAGGGCAGGGAGGGGAGACCTGCCGAGGGTGGAAGGCGCCCCTGGAGCGCCCTGCAAAGGCACCTCTGTTGTCAGCCACCGTCAGTGCCAGGAATGTGAATCGCCTCAGGCTCGGCCTTTTGGTCCTGCCCTGCGTCACTGTCAAGATCACAATAAGAAGAGTGGCAGAACCTAGCTCGGAGCCAGCTCAATCTTTATTAAAATCTTTTTTGTGCACAATGTTCCCAATTTGTTTCTTTGTTGCCCGCATCTGGAGTCCCACAGCTTCTGATATTCGTCCTGCAGATGGAGTACGATTGGCTGACACGCTGTGCTGGTGGAAAAGTAGCCTTCAGAGCCTGCAAACCTGTTCCATCCAGCAAGAAGCACCAGCCCTGGAGCGAGGCTGCGGGTCCAGTAGGCCTGTGAGCGGCTCACCGTCTGCCATAGGCTGGGAGGACCTCACGGAAGGTTCCCAGCACGGCTGGCACAGGTGGGGGCAGCCCAAGCCCGGACCACATCAGGCTTTTCTGGCAGGCCCAGCATTCAATGGGAAGCTAAATCCAACTGAACCTCACTCGTGCTTGCAACCTAGAAGGAAGGTGCCCTCTGTGTTGCCCTTGGCCCATGGTGGGCATTCGTGCCTCAGAGCTTGAGCTCCATGCACCTCCCCAACCCTTAACCCAAGCATCTATGTCCCTGTTTCTTACTGGGGGTCTAGATGTGGCCTTTTTTATTTTCAAGGTTCTACTTCTTTAAAAAAATTTTTTAGACATATATATATATATATTATAGTTGGAAATGCACCGACTTTGCTGTAAGGGGAAGCATGGACAATGTGTGACTGGGGAGATTATACAATCGGAGCTATAAAAAGGTACAACCACATTGGAAAACAGTCAGCAGTTTCTTAAAACGTTCAACATACACTTACCATATAATCCTGCCATTTTACTCATAGGAATTTGCCCAACGAAAGAGCCAGTGGTGAGGAGGGTCTGAGTCTAGAAACCTCAGAAAGCCTCAAAAGTCCTGATCATCCAATAGGATGATCCTGAGCCATTCCCTGGGGCTGTAGACACATGCAGAGGCTGAGGTGGATGGGTCCAAGGATGCCTTGGATCTAGCCCTTGTGCAACCAGGACACCTTCACATGGAAATCTTTCCATGGACAACCCTCATCTTTACATAGACAACCACTGAGCTCCGAGGGTCAGGCTCAGCCAAAGTGAGGGAATTCCTATGAATGTTAACATCTTTTAAGGAGAGGAAGAAGATCATCACAGGACAAGCCCTGCTTTGAAAGTAACCTGTTCCCTGCATTATAGTAAGTTGTAAACTATAAAGGTAGCTTATAATTATAAGCATTCATAATAAACATAATAATAGGCATGATAATAGGCTTTTTTTGAGTCCTCATCAGGTTCTAAGAACTTAATTTGCTATCAATTCTACAGATAACCTCTGAATCAGTAATTCCAACAATGCTATATTCTTTCCGTTTTACAAATGAGGAAACCACAATTCAGAGAGGTTAAGCAACTAGCCCAAGATTACACAGCTGATTAGAGGCAAGGCCAAGAGTTAGAAGACAGCATTCACTCTTTCAAATCTTGGGGACCCATGTGAGAAGTCACTTCCCTGCTGTCTTCAATGTAGTTGAAGAGATTAATGAAATTCTCAAGGTCAACTTTTCCATTTTGGCCTATTATTGTATAAACACACAGGCCTGGTTATTTTTCCATCAGCCCTTTCCAGAAGTAGATAGAACAATAGCCCTCATAGTCTTTACCATGCTCTCAGCAAAGCCAAAAAGGTGTAAAGTGGGAATTCATTGGAACTTTGCCGGAAGATAGGGATATTATGTAACCATCTGAGGCTGCCTCTATCTGGGACATCCAATATTCATGGTCATTACTGCTACTGTCATCCTCATACTTAACATGTATGGAGTGCTCACTCTGTGCTCTAAGTGCTCTTTTTTTTAAGGTATTAACTCAGTTAATCACACAATTCCTAGAGATGGATACTATTATTATTATCTTATTTTACAAGTAAGAACTAAGGTCAGGGGAGTTTAAATCATGCAGCAAAGGTAAAAGGTTCTCCCGTTCCAGTTACACACAGATCCTGGGACAGAAAACAAGGCTGTGATGCCTCCAGGTGAAGTAGAAGGTTAAGTTCCAATGGCATCTATAGTGGCCTCCCCCACCCTTATCTTCAGGGGACATGTTCCAAGACCTCCAGGGAATGACTGGAAGCACAGATAGTACCAAACTCTATATATGCTATGATTTTTATACATACACACCTACGATAAAGTTTAATTTATAAATTAGGCACAGTAAGAGATTCACAACTAACAATAAAATAGAATTATAGCAATATACTGTAATAAAAGGTTATATGCATGTAATCTCTCTCTCTCCCTTAACATATCTTGTCATTTTCGTCTTCCAAATCCATTCCTGGACCTTCTAACTGGAATGAATTACACGAAAATCCATTTTTGTATCACGAAAAGGAGCACCATACTACTCACCCTTCTTTTCCCTCTTGTGATGATATAAGATGATAAAATATCTATGTGATGAGATGAAGTGAGATGAATGACATAGGCATTGTGACATAGGCATTGTTAGGCTACAAGTGACCTGACGATATTTTAGAAGGAGGATCATCCACTTTCAGACCACAGTTGACCCGTGGGTACCTGAAATCACAGAAAATGGAACCACAGATAAGGGGGTTTCTATCTTGTGGTCTAAGTCTGTGATCTTCACTCTGTCCATCATTGTTCCACAGCACCCCCATTAGGCCTGAGGGTCCATGCCCGACTTCTTATACATGTGCTACCATGGCTTATAAAACACATCCCTTCTTCCCTGTTATAAAACTGCCTCCCATGAGCCTCAGCAGTTGTTCAAATCCTGACTGAAAAACTGAAATTCAATAAACCTGTGGAAAATATTTTATATTATTAAAGATCAAGTCAGATTTACACAAAAACACAAGAAAGAAAAAAGCAGTTTCGCTGTGATTATTAATAAATACTGGCACATCACTAGATTCAACTAAATGCCTCCAGATTCTTCCAAGAGGCAGTTCTCTTCTTCAGGGCAACCAAATGCATGTGCCACCAGCCCCTCCCAAATCCTCTCCTGTGTGCACTCAACACCAAAAGATCCCAAGTTCCCTCCCAGCAGGGAGAACTAATATAAATCCTGGTCATGATGTTCTAATAGTCAGGCTTAGCTTCTAACTCTCAAGGATCTGTGGAGGGTCCAGGGTTATGACTTCCACAGAGTGTAGAGCTCCCTTATGCCAAACCTGTTTTTTTCCATTGTGAAAATCCTCATCTCTGTGGCATTATGTCACCTTGCAGAGCCCTTTTCATAAACAGACTACAGTTAGCTTTGGTCAAGTTACTTTAGAGTCAAAACCCACAGTGGAAGATGCTATTTGAATTCCTCTCAGCTTCCAGCTCCTCGGAAATGATAGGTATTCATGTTTAATTCTCCTGCCTATTGCGTCTTTGGGCTTATTTATGACTATTTTGGATTCTGAGGAAAGGAAATTATACATAAAACCTCCACTCTCTTTCCCACATTCCAGGTAACGAGGCAGTTTCTCTCACACCTCAGCGGCTCTTCTGGGAGCACCTGCCAGTTTGAGATGATGGAGGGGCCATTGCAGCCCAGCCTTCAGAAGAGCTACTTACACCACCTGCCTCAGCTGGAGGGAAGCCAGCATCCCCTCAGACTTCACTGCCTCTCAGGCCTTCCCCATAGCCATTGCTTCTCTCCCCATTAACTTGGTTATCAAAACTGGCAAAATACCTCATGATTTCACCTTCTCGATCCACCCCTGGACCTTCTAACTAGAATGAATTACACTAAAGTCATTTTTGTAACATGAAAGTAGCACGGCACATCAATATGTCCTCCACCCCACCCAAGGACTGCTGGCCCACCCAGCACATTGCATATTACCAATTACAGATTACAGATCTGATCCAGAGTGTACCCCATGCCTATAATGCACCTCCCAAATCCGGCTGCCCTGCTGTGACCTCTCTCCTCACCTAGTCCTACGAGTTTGCATATCTAGAAACAAAGAAGCCTGGCATTCACACACAGCTGGTCCTAAATCGCCTCTTGGGCAGATTATCCACCCAAATCAGACACAAAATATCAACAATGGCACCAAATACTCCATCACTCAAGGGAACAGACACACATAAAACAAAATGAAAGATATTCAATATGTGATTATCTGCATGAATGCAGGGAAGAAAGGGGCGGATGACTGGAGGTATAGAATATCAACCCACTAGTGAGCCAGGCACCCTGTCTGCATCCTGAAGCCACCCCAAGCCGTTTGTGTCCCAAGTCATGCTCCATCCAGTTCTGCCCTACAGGAGGCCTAGAGGAGAAGATTCTCTCAAAGTAGAAGGCCCATTGAGGGATGATTGAAAACAGACACTTGGGAAGATTGGTATTAGACTCTGAATTCTAATAATGACTACTTTAACTGCCCTCAGCTCCCTGGCAACATGCCCCAATTTCATCTTCCTAAGTGATAACTAACAACACTTAAACTCTATCTCTGGAAGCAGGGGAACGCAAAATATCTCGGCCAGCTAATTAGCTTCAAGGAGAATGTTTAACCTCGAATAATCCAAGATATTAACATTAATAAGGAGATGCTCATTTTTCACCTGCAAAATTGGCAAATATGTTTTAAATTGCATTAAGAGGCATCCACACACAGCTGGTTAGAAGTATGTCTACATGAGTAGAAAAAAATCTGAACTAGATGTTTCAAAAGGTTTGTAGTGGTATGCTGTGGGTTAATGATGGGTTATGGTTGGTTTTTATCTTCTTTATGGTGCTTTTCTGTATTTTCAGCATTTTACACCATTACTCTGCAATAGTTGATCATCAGAATTTTGTAAAAGGCTATTACTGTAAAAGGTGCATCATGACATCTCTGAAGTTCTGTTGCTTTGAAGGAAAAAAAGAAAGAGTGGGGACCCTAGAGTTGGCCAGGGCATCTCAACAGAGGTAGGCAGAGAAACAATTCTGAATGAGGCGAGACTGTCCCCAAAACACACAGCCTCTCCACTGATGGGCCATTATCTTAGGTGGGAATGGTAACTTCTGAGGTCCCTGGAGAATCAGGATGTCCTGCAGCTGTTCTTATCCTGCCCTGGGAACCTGCCAGTGAGGGCAGTGGTCTCCCTTCTTCTTAGAAGAGCCTAACCCAGGGTGTTTCTACATTAGCTCAGAGAATTCAGATAAAGTTGATGGTCTCAAAAATGGCCACATGCATAGACATGCAGACATGTGCTTAGTAACTCACCAGTCATCTAGAAGAAGGTAAGTAGAGCTAGAGAGGCACTCAGCTATGGGCCAATCACCCTCTGGAAGTCTTTCTGGCAGCAGAACCACCAATACGAATCATAGAAGAACCATCCAAAGAAACGCATATAATCGACCAAGTGGTGGTCCTCCTGAGAAATGAAAGGGACACTGTTTAAATACGGCCTTCATACACAAAGATAAACTCAAAATGGATGAAAGATCTAAATGTGAGACAAGATTCCATCAAATTTCCTAGAGGAGAACACAGGCAACACCCTTTTTGAACTCAGCCACAGTAACTTCTTGCAAGATACATCCACGAAGGCAAAAGAAACAAAAACAAAAATGAACTATTGGGACTTCATCAAGATAAGAAGCTTTTGCACAGCAAAGGATACAGTCAACAAAACTCAAAGACAACCTACAGAATGGGAGAAGATATTTGCAAATGACGTATCAGATAAAGGGCTAGTTTCCAAGATCTATAAAGAACTTATTAAACTCAACACCAAAGAAACAAACAATCCAATCATGATATGGGCAAAAGACATGAAGAGAAATCTCACAGAGGAAGACATGGACATGGCCAACATGCACATGAGAAAATGCTCTGCATCACTTGCCATCAGGGAAATACAAATCAAAACCACAATGAGATACCACCTCACACCAGTGAGAATGGGGAAAATTAACAAGACAGGAAACCACAAATGTTGGAGAGGATGTGGAGAAAAGGGAACCCTCTTACACTGTTGGTAGGAATGTGAACTGGTGCAGCCACTCTGGAAAACTGTGTGGAGGGTCCTCAAAGAGTTAAAAATAGATCTGCCCTACAACCCAGCAATTGCACTGTTGGGGATTTACCCCAAAGATTCAGATGCAATGAAACGCCGGGACACCTGCACCCTGATGTTTATAGCAGCAATGTCCACAATAGCCAAACTGTGGAAGGAGCCTCGGTGTCCATCGAAAGATGAATGGATAAGGAAGATGTGGTTTATGTATACAATGGAATATTACTCAGCCATTAGAAACGACAAATACCCACCATTTGCTTCAACGTGGATGGAACTGGAGGGTATTATGCTGAGTGAAGTAAGTCAATCAGAGAAGGACAAACAGTGTATGTTCTCATTCATCTGGGGAATATAAATAATAGTGAAAGGGAATATAAGGGAAGGGAGAAGAAATGTGTAGGAAATATCAGAAAGGGAGATAGAACATAAAGACTCCTAACTCTGGGAAATGAACTAGGGGTGGTGGAAGGGGAGGAGGGCGGGGGGGCGGTGAATGGGTGACGGGCACTGAGGGGGGCACTTGACGGGATGAGCACTGGGTGTTATTCTGTATGTTGGTAAATTGAACACCAATAAAAAATGAATTTATTAAAAATAAATAAATAAATAAATAAATAAATAAATAAGCCTTCAAGTGGAAGGGATACAAATCATGCAGCTCTTGATTTAACTTACTAAACAACTGATTGGTAGTGAAAACATTTGGCAAAAATGGTTATATAAAAACTAACCAGTAAGATCCAAGCACTATGGCACATTCATGTGAAACAAGTCACAGCTCACAGCCACACAAGGTTTGCAAAGCACTAAAAAATGGGATGTGTTGGTGGTTTAATGATTGAAGAGCAATTATCTACACTCGACTATTTGTTAAAACAAAAGACTGGACTGAAATTTGACCCTTGCTGGGTCACGTGTTTTCTGTGTGATATGTGAAGGTGGTGTACAGGAATATCCCAATGGCTAGCTGGTAGAGTCCCACAGGTTGGTCTATTTCCATCAGAGTACAGCTCTTCCCCAGAAAGACAGGCCCATGCCTGCCAACAAAATGGAAAGAATGGAATATGGAAAGTTTGATTTGGAGATATCCCTCATCTGAAAGTCCTTGTTTTATCTAGGCACAGCCATGTCTCATACCATCCAACAAATGTCAGAAGAAATTCTCCACATTCCTTTGCTTAGAGAAGATCAAGACTGGCTAGGTCAGATTATCAAGAGCTACCAGAGGGTGGAGCTGAGGTCTTCCCTCAACATGGCCAGGTCAAACACATCCACTGTGGTGAAGGCATCTCCCTCCAGTGGCTTATAAGCTCTTCTCACCAACCAGAAATCTGTGAAGCCCGACCTATCTGAATGAGTCTTGAAAAATAATCCGCAGCATTGTGAAGAAGATGGGATTGAAGATACTAATTAAAGAGGAATTCACTCCCTCACCTCTTCCCAGGAGCCCACATGAGAGAAGATGGAGGGAGTCCTTTCAGAGAGAGGGAGCTGTGGAGGGCCCGTGGGCTGGCTCCAGATGCCTCAACCCCTTGACCATACTTCTCCACTCAACACACCTACCGCGTTACAGAAGAGCCACACTAGGGTGATGATACACACGCGACATCCCCACCCACGTGAACTAAGGGGGCCATGGAGCTTCTGCCCCACTGCCTGGATCTGTGCCCTCAAGCTCTACACTTCATGGGTCCATGAGGAGACAAGCCCTGAAATGGACATAGATGGCCCAGGATAAAGGCATCCAGGATGTCGAGATGGCTATCTCTGATCTACCCCTGCCCTCACATTTATAGCCATGAGACTATAGATTTCGAACATAGACCCATATACAAACACATACACACTCCTACACACATTCATGTGCACACACATGCACACACCTAGCATCTAGAAGGGAAACTCTCTTGCTTATAACCAGGTCACCCTGTTTCCTGACCTTAAAAAGAACAGGTTTTTTTTTTTAAGGTCTCAAGCCTTAATAGCCACAGAGGGAAATGATGCTTGAACGGGGCTGTGATGGTCTCGGCCTCGGGTGTCTGTGTACGCAGCCATATTACGTAGCAACACCATAGCCGTTTAGGTTTAATTTCCTAGCTTGCCTGATAAGGAGGCTGCAAATGTAATTTGTGATGCTGTAAGCTGGGCAAACTCACCAGGCTATTAGATGAGTCACTGGGTGATCCAGGCCACTATGCTGAGCTCTGCGGAAGAAGAGAAATGAACCCTGATCTGTGGGGCTGATAGCACTCAGGCGGACACAATTTTCTAAGTGTCTCGGAGCTGTGCTTCCTTCCCTCCTACTCTCTGGTTTGGTGCCATTATTTATTAAGGGAAGCTTCACTCACCTCTCAACCTTTGTTAGAATCATCTTCCAACTTTCTAAAATCCTCATGGCAAGTGTTGCAAACTCACGGTCCTGCAAGGCCAGACAGATAATAATACCAACAATAACAACAAACATTTTTGAACACTTAGTAGACACCGTGTATTCTAGTTGCTATACATGAGGTATCTCTGCTAATTTTCTTAACAACATCAGCAGGTAAGTAACACTGTTATTCCTCTTTTCAAATGAGGATATGGGGGTTGAGAGAGGGTAACAGTAGCTATAAGACAATAGAGTAGGGGTGCCCCTGCCAAAGGGACAAATTGTCATTCAGGGCCAGTCCTCATCCGGGTTGCCAGATCTTCCACGTTCCTAAAAGAAGCAGGATTTTCAGAGTTTCATATAAAATCCCATTGGTTTTAAACATCAACTAATTCAGTTCCTTAATAAATACTGCGAGAACCAAACCAAACACATCTGCTGGCCAGATTCAGCCTGGGGGCCACCAATTTTCAACCTCTTCCTCATTACAAGTAGACATATTATTCAATAAATACACTCCATTTTTTAATCTTTGATTCCATGAGCTATTAGTGTCCCAGCTCTTTGGTCACCCTCTCTTTGGCTGTATCCCTTCTAGAGCCTCAGTGGGAGCTCCATTCTTCCAGTTGCTCATGCTCAGTTGTAGAGTCATCCTTGCCTGCTTCCCTTCTCCCACACCTCCCATGCAATCTCTCAACAGGTCCCACCAACTCTACTTTAAAATGCATCCATAATCCCTCCACCTCTCAACCCTACCATGACTGCCCTGGTACAAGCCACTATCAGCTCTTCCCTGGATTTCATGAGCCACTGGTTACATCCAGCTTTTCCCGCCTACTCCATGCTTACTAGAATAGCCCTGTAAAACCTAAGTCAGATCCTGCCATTTCTCAACACCCCCAATGGTTCAGTGAAAGTCGTTCAGTGGTAGTGAATGTCCTAAATAGCCCACAAGGCCCTTCTGACCCAAACCCACTTAGCCCCACTGTCCTGCACTCCCTTCCCTGTAGGCACACTGCTTCTTCCTTAATGCACTCCCATCTGGGCCCTGGGTGATCACTGCTTCCTCAGAGTCTCCCCACACAGGTATCCTCTAGGCTCTCACCCCCTCTCCACTCTATTCAATTGCCAGCTAATTAGAAAGATCTTCCTGGACCATTTATTCTAAAGAGCAGTGTCTCCATTCCTTTCCCTCATCATTTATTATTACTATATGCCATGTATTTTCCCCCTAGGATGCACCCTCCATAAAAGTAGGGGATTTGTTTTCTTCTCAACTCTATCCCTGGTGTCCACAACTGTGCCTAGCACATACCCAAAATTCATTAAATATTTATTAAATAAATGAAGACATGAACGGTCCATATAACAGGCCCTAGTGATAGACTGCTCCATTCTCTGATGGCTGCACATGACTTAGCCTTGTCTTCTCTTTACTCTGTATGCACCTGGGGGGACAGGAAGTCTCCACACTAGCTAAGTCTCCCCACCTCCCCCATGGCCACTTCTTGACAATATGAGCTCAGTAAGATGTTGGATTGATTATTAGCTGAAAATACACAGAGACAGTCATTGCTGTCACCTACCTGCCATGTGGAATAGAAACTTGTGATTTGTGAGCATCTTGCCCTGGATGGAAGGAACAAATCAGCCATGGCAGTGATGAATTCTATAATTAATCTTGATGAAACATGGCATGTTTTGTGTGAGGGTGGAGCATTTTAATCCTTAATTACAAAACAGGATAAAAGTGTTTTGCCCATTTATCTACAGAACTTGTTTTCCTTATTTATTTCTGTATTTATTTGAAAGCTCATATATCTTGGAAGGTAAATATGGTTCAGTCCTTAATATTTCCTTCACATAAATAGAAAGAGAGAAATATAGGCTGAGTGGTTCCCACTCCACCTAGATCCTCTGGAAAATCTGGACAGAGCTGCAATGATTGGCACAAATTCCCCCCATAGACCTCTGTGGCTTTCCTGCACCCAACATAGCATGGTCAGCCCTCAATAAGATCTAGATGCACCTCTCTCTAGGGCAGGGCCCACCATGATTAGCCACAGGTGATGTGGCTCAACAAACAGCCCAACTCAACAAAGAGAGTAAGCCAGGATGCCAGGATGACCCTCCCCGAATCTGAAGCTTACCTGGGAAGGAAGCACAGCCAAGAAGATAAGATATACACATGCATGGGAGAGAAAAGCTTCACCTAGTAGTTCTGACACTAAAGTTGATGGGAGAGGATCTAGGAGGGTGTACAGAGGCATCACCCAGTTCTATGCTGTGGGTAGAGGATGCAACTCCTCCTCTTTGCTGAGGCATGGCATGTGGAAAGGCATCCTCACTTGACTACTTTCTCTGTATCTCCTAGTCTTGCTCTCTCCACATCTTTTTATTATGTCTCAGAACTCTCAATTCAATGTATGTTTTTTTAAAAAATGTTAATTTAAATTCAATTAATTAACATATAATACTGGTTTCAGAGGTAGAAGTCAGTGATTCATCAGCCTTATATAATACTCAGTGCTCATTACATCTCGTGCCCACCTTAATGTCCATCACCCAGCTACCCCATCCCCCCACTCCCCTCCCCTCCAGCGACCCTCAGTTTGTTTCTTATGATTAAGAATATCTTATGGTTTGTCTCCCCTCTGATTTCGTCTTGTTTTATTTTTTCCTCCCTTCTCCTACAATCCTCTGTTTTGTTCATTAAATTCCACGTATAAGTAAGATCATATGATAATTATCTTTCTCTGACTGACTTATTTCACTTAGCAAAATATCCTCTAGTTCCATCCACGTTGTTGCAAATGGCAAGATTTCTTTTCTTTTCTTTTTCTGATGGTTGAGTCCTATTCTATTGTGTATATATATATATATATATATATATATATATATATACCCCACATCTTCTTTATCCATTCACCTGTCAATGGACATCTGGGCTCTTTGCGCAGTTTGGCTATTGTGGACATTGCTGCTATAAACATTGGGATGCACGTGCTCCTTTGGATCACTACATTTGTATGTTTGGAGTAAATACCCAGTAGTGCAATTGGTGGGTTGTAGTGTAGCTCTATGTTCAACTTTTTGAGGTGTTCTTGAATGTGTATTAAAAAGGTCCCATTTTTGGCATATATGCCCTACCTGTCATCACTGCCTTCTCACACCCAGCTACCTGTGTGAGAATATTATCATGGGAGTTGTCTGTAGCCTTGTCTGTCATCCTGTCAAAATCAAGCCTGCACTAGTCAGCGACTTCCCCTCTGCTTCCTCCTCCCAAAGAGGGAGGATCCTTTCTTCTGGAGCAATAGGTGAGGGGAGGAAGAGAGGCAGTGCTGGGAAAGACCTTGAATTATGGAGGATGGCGTTCTGGGTCTGCTGGAGGTATGATGGATGTGGTAGATGAAGGCAAGAGGTTTTATCATTTTTTACTGTGGTTAATGGAATGGGATCCTCTTGACAGTTTTAAAGAAGGCCAAGGAATGGGCTTCAGCTGCTTTGGAGTTTCTTTTGGCTCCTGGACATATTTCTTTTACATCTCCCTCCACTTGGGCCCAGGCTTTGAAAGGGTTGCAAATAGATTTAGATCGTCACTCTGGGATGTTCAAGGAGAAAGGTTTATCATCTGCCCCGCCACTAACAGCTGTGTGACCTGGGACAAGTCACTTGAGCTCCCCCAGTTTCTTGTCTATAAAATGAGAGACTTAAAAAGGAATGAACTCTGAGATCTTATTAGCCTAAAAACATTACGATGTTTGAAAGTTCTACTCTAAGCATTATGATGACGATGATGATGACCTGGCATTTGCTGAACATTCATTATGTGTCAAAATCTTTAAAAGCACCATCTCAAGAATAAAGTCCTGTAGTTTTTATTCTGGGTACCATAATTCATCAGAAGATGAAAGCCTCTCAGTGATGCCCCAGCTCCTAGGGTTGGAAATGGGACAACTGAGCAAAGCATAAAGTGATCATTCTTTCCCAATTATTGTTCCACAGTAAGTTCAGAACTAGAGACACTTCAGCCCACAGAACCTCTCGACAATGTAATACCTGTGGGGGGCTGGGGAACACACAGGCCCATTGACTTTTTATTGCATGTTTTGAAATCAAGAGTCCAGTGCCTAACCAACTGAGCACCCAGGCACCCCTGGTGTTGAGATGTGTATATATATATATATATGTGTGCATTTTTCATATTTAACAGCTGCATGGAATTCTATCATATGGTCGTGCCATGATTTAATCCCTGTTGCTGGATATTTAAGCTATTCCAACTTTTAAATATGAACAAAAGGGATAAACACCCTCATAGATACATTCACCTTGTACACACATCTACCTTGATTTCCTCATATTCTCTCTTTCTGGAAACCCAATCTGGACACTGAACACACCCATCTCTCTGAATCCTAACTGTGGACAGTCTCTGGGGCATTCTCGTTTCTCCAGTCTCCTCACTCTGTGCCCTCTTCTGGCTGACCTCGGCTCCAGGCACTACTCCAACAGCAGCTAGTCTGCAGCTGACTTTCCCTTCTCTGCCTCCAGTCAAGACCTCACTTGTAAACTTTCATTTCTAGACATCTGCCATTGGGTTTCCCACAAGGACCTCAATGATCATATCTAACTCTTCTCCCACCCCGAGTACCCCGAAACGTCCATTTCTCTTATCACCATTACCTCAGTGATCAATGCTGCTGTGATTCCCAGATCCCAGACACCCAAGACCCCAAACTGGGGGTTGTCTGGTATTAATTGTCTTCAGCCATTTGCAGACAAGCTCTTGAGGTTCTACCTCCTAAATCCCTCTGCTGTCTCCTCTTCTCAGCTTTCATTGCCACTTATCTAGTTTGGGCTTTATTATCCTCCCTGAGTTAATGCAATAGCCCCCTGAACTGTCCATACTCCAACTCTGATTACAGCCCATACTTCTCTGCTTGAAATCCTTCTCCGGCTTTCCAGAGCTTTGGGATCAGGTCCTGGGCAAAGCATAGGCAGGGACTTCTGTAGCCTAGCCCTTGTCAACCTCTTTGACCTCCTTTCTCCATTATCCCCCTCTCCATTGTGGGCTCTACCTATATTAGCACCCTTTATCCAAGTGTTTTGTATATTTCTCTGCATGTTATCTCTCACTAGACTTAAGGACAGGGCAGTGTTACTCATCTTCATATTGCAACACACAATTAAATTGAAGGGAACAAAGTCATGTATGAGAAGATCTGTGTCCTCTCCATCAACAGCAACTATTGGTGACAAGGAAGGGGGCTATGGTGCTACCTCCAGGACTGCTTCTCAGGGCAGGGAGGACCTCACTCCCAGGACTCACCTGGTCTGGTCACCTGTGAATGAAGACCTCCTTTATACCCATGAAGCCTCCTTTATACCCAACTCTTCCAAAGCTGCTGGGGCCAGGGTGCCACATTCCAGCTCTCCTGGAACAAAGAGAATCCATGTCTCTACATCATGACCTCCTGTATTATTTCTATCTCTGGTAATGAAATTTCCAACAGTGAAGTATTCCCTGAAATATAGTTTCATTCACAGGGATGTTTCTATAATCTAAACAGTGAAAATAAATGAGAATAGGGAAGGGGGAGAGGAAAAAAGAAGGCCAAAAGGACTTTAAAGCCTTCCACGAGATCATTTCCCTAGTTGTTAAATGCTGGGAAACTGATGCTCATCTACTTCAGGTTAAATTTCTCTTTGCAGCCCACAGGGCTTGCAGCTCTTTGTTATGCACATGAGAGAGTCACACAAATGTGTTAGATCTAGAGCCAAGCTCTGCAAATTATGGCCAGCTAGCCAAATCCTGCCCACACCTGCTTTTGTAAGGTCCACGGGGTACAAATGGTTTTTATATTTTTTAATGTTTGAAAAAAAATCAAAATACTATTTTGTGACACATAAAAATTATATGAGATTCAAATTTCAGTGTCCATAAATACAGTTAAATTGGAACATAGCCATACTTATTCATTTACATATTGCCTATGGCAGCTTTCACACTACAATGGCAAAGTTGAGCAGTTGCAACAGAAACCACGTGATCTGCCAAGTCTTAAATATTTACTATCAGCCACTTTGCAGAAAAAATTTGCCAACTAGCTTGATCTAGTGTACCAAAAGGACTATGAATCACAGAGAAATAAAGATGCAGAAATTCAAGCCTGATAAGTTTAGATAAAAGCAATGCTTTCTTTATTTTACCCAAGAATTCACATATTTTACTTCTATCCTTTTCCCCCCAAATATTGCTTTAGCTGTAACATTCAAGGATATTTCAAATAGTCATTATAAACACTATACTTCTGTTACAGTAAATAAATAGATGAGAATTGTATATACTTCACTTACACACTACACTTCATTCTCTTAGCTCCAAATATGTAGATAAAGATATATATTTTTAGCTTTTAACGATAGAAGTACAGGCACATGATTTTTTAAAAAGTTAAATTGTGGCAGACGGTTTATAATTTAAGCAAGAGTCCTCCCCACCTCCCCACTTAGAGACAACTTCTTAAAAGTGGTTTAGCTGTATCTCCTTGTAGTTACTGAACTAAAAATTGTACTTAATTGCTCTTTCTTGATTGTTCAAGTTAGATGTTATCTAAACTGCATTATCACAGATGAAGATAGAGGTTATCTCACAACTTTTAGGTAACTCAGTAATCAGTGTTTACATTATGATCATGTAACTATATCTTCTTTTAAAAAGATTTTATTTATTTATTTATTTGAGAGAGAGTGCCACGCACACACACAAGCAGAGGTGTAGACCAGCGTGAGAGGGAGAAGCAAACTCAAAGAGGGGCTCTATCCCTGGACTCCAAGATCATGACCTAAGCCAAAGGCAGATGCTTAACCAATTGAGCCATGCAGGCACTCCAATGACTATGTAACTATTTCTCACCACAGAGACAAATAGCATTCCATGGTTTTATTTCTCATATTCTTCTTTTTATTTTGTTCCATGTCTTTAAAAGCTAAGAGGGGGAACTCTGTCCCAATACTGTCAGAAATTCTAAGTCTCCAATAATGATCTTCCCCTCAGTACACTGCAAATTATCAGAGCAATTACATATCTATAAAACAGATTATGAAACACAGATGTTGCTTGAAAAGTAAACAATCTGTTCAGAATCACAGGCACTCAGATCTGACTTCCCTTCCATGTTACAGTACCTCATAAGGCTTTTACATAAGAAAGAGTTTGGGCCTTTTGCTTTCAATCCTAAAGGAAAAGAGTAAGAAGAGTGAAGAGGACAGGTCTGCATTGCTCACTTCATTCACTTATAGAATATGTTGTCAAAGAACCAATGCCCCCAGACCTTCCTGTTCCAGCCTCTAAAACTGAAAGCAAATCAAGAAGGCCACAACTCCTGGTCCTTGCTATTCTTAGAATGAGATGCTAACACCTTTAAAGATTCTCCACAAGAACCACCCTAGTTGCAAAAGATATGAACAGAAATTTCACCGAAGAAGACATACACGTGGCCAATAAGCACATGAGAAAATGTTCCGCAGCACTTGCCATCAGGGAAATACAATTCAAAACCACAATGAGATACCACCTCACACCAGTGAGAATGGTGAAAATGAACAAGACAGGAAACAACAAATGTTGGAGAGGATGTGGAGAAAGGGGAGTCCTCTTGCCCTGTTGGTGGGAATGTGAACTGGTGCAGCCACTGTGGAAAACTGTGTGGAGGTTCCTCAAAGAGTTAAAAATAGAATTGCCCTATGACCCAGCAATGCACTGCTGGAGATTTACCCCAAAGATACAGATGCAGTGAAACATCAGGACACCTGCACCCCAATGTTTATAGCAGCGATGTCCACAGTAGCCAAATTGTGGAAGGAGCCTTGGCATCCATCAAAAGATGAATGGATAAAGATGTGATCTATATATACAACGGAATATTACTCAGCCATTAGAAATGATTCACAATTTGCTTCAACGTTGGATGGAATTGGAGGATATTATGCTGAGTGAAGTAAGTCAATTGGAGAAGGACAAACATTATATGGTTTCATTCATTCGGGGAATATAAAAAATAGTGAAAGGGATTAAAGGGGAAAGAAGACAAAATGAGTAGCAAATATCAGAGAGGGTGATAGAAAATGAAAGACCCCTAACTCTGGGAAACAAAGAAGGGGTAGTGGAAGGGGAGGTGGGCCGGGGGATGGGGTGACTGGGTGACAGGCACTGAGAGGGGGCACTTGACGGGAAGAGCACTGGGTGTTATACTATATGTTGGCAAATCAAACTCCAATAAAAAAATATACAAAAAAAGAAAAAAGAAAAGAAAAGAACCACCCTAGTTACCTGCCTAATCTCAGAAGTTTATTCCATGTGAGACCAAGAGATAAAAGTGGACCGGGATCAGAATCTGATCTACCTCCAGGTGAAAGGGCTCTAAAAATCATAACCCAAACCTCAAATGATAATTCCACATACTTTGGGTTTAGAGCTGACTTATAAACAATAGCTTTATTCTTACAAAAAATGCTGCAATGAATAACCTTGTACACAAATGTCACTTTCACACATATACAAATACATGTAAAGGATAAATTCTCAGAAGTAGAATTGTTGGGGTAAATGATAAATGCATTTATTACTATTTTTACTGACAAATATATACAGGGTCTTTCAGAATTTGATCTTTTTTGCTTAATAGTCCATACATGATTTCTAGACCTAAATTGTGCATGACGACATGGTTAAAGTTAAATTGCATTTTTCTATACACCATATATATTCATTTTCCCAGGCTAATTAGGGAATGATTTATCATAAATTGCATTTCTAACTCCAGCACTTCCCCATGCTTTATTTGCCTGAGGACAGTCCCTTCTAATGCCACTTGTTTATTACCTACCCTCTACTACTGTTCTTTATTATCCTCTTATTTCCAAGTTCACCCATATAGTATTGTTTATAATCTCCTCATTTCCATGTTCAGCAATGCTCTGACTTTAGCAGAAACAATGGCGGTATAGTAAAGGTAGATCTACACTAATTCACTGTAGACTAGTAATTCTGACTCCACATGAGGAGACATCATGCCATGATGCATGCCATGATGACTTGGAGTACCCTGACCAGTAACATGGAAAAAGAATATGATCATTTTTCACAGAGAGACTAGGATAGCCCTCCTCTCTGAGATTACCAACTGTTGAGGAAAATAAAATTATTTTTCATTAAACAGTACTTAGGAAAGGTAAGTATCATTTGATCCAGATTAAATCCCTTTTAGAAATAATTTTAGCAAAAGTCTTCCAGTCTGCCTTTAGGTAGAAAACTCCATTAGGCAAAATATGATTGTCCAAACCACACGAGCAGAGTAGTTAGTAACAGCTTTGTTAAAGATAGAAGTCTGAATGCTTATTATGTTTGGCAGCTTAGTGATTTGATTTTTGCTGAAAATAACATTTTGAAGTATTGGACAACCAGAGAAATGAAAGAAATGTCTGCCCCATATCCTTTAGGAGAATGTTAGCAATATTCTTTGAGACTAAATTTGATAATAAATGTATTAAAAGACATAAAGGTAGAACAATGAAAATATTGTCCATTTAGTAATATATTACATTTTAAAAATGATATTCAATGTTGGTAATACCTTGTCTGGAAGCAATTTGGAATATTTATCAAGAGTTTTTGTGTGTCTGGGTCCCCTGCATGGCTGAGTGGTTGAGCATCTGCCTTCCTGCATCGGGCTCCCCACAGGGAGCCTGCTTCTCTGTCTATGTCTCTGCCTCTCTCTCTGTGTCTCTCATGAATAAATAAATAAATAAATAAATAAATAAAAGAGTCTTTGTGTGTGCGTGTGTGTGTGTGTTCGTGTGCACTTAAAGTTTCTCTTGAGAACAGTTTTCAAATAACCTGAAAACACACCCTTTCATTTACAAACAATTGATATACTAATCACAAATCATTCTCATCTATTTATCAGCTAGTGTAAAGCCACACGTAATTCAAGGTCTTCCTTACATGCCCAGTAGCTTTTTATCATTATTTTATTGGATGACCTGTGATTTTTTTTTAAAGATTTATTTATTTATTCATGAGAGACAGAGAAAGAGAGAGAAGCAGAGACATAGGCACAGGGAGAAGCAGGCTAACCACGGGGAGCCCGATGCAGGACTCTGATCCCAGATCCCAGGATCACTCCCTGAGCCAAAGGCAGAGGCTCAACTGCTGAGCCACCCAGGCGTCCCAACCTGTGATTTCTTATACTGTCATTAAAAAGGACTTAAAGACCCCAGTAATATCAAAATGCAGAACTCAGATCTCAAGAGGTTTTTTTTTTTTAATGTGAAGAGGGATGTGAGATTATAATAAAGCAATACAATGAATCCTTGTGATGTTAGAACTGCTGAGTTATCCTGACTGTGGTGGTTTATACACCAAACCACATGTTTATTATTAAAACTTAATACACACATACAAGTAAAACTAGGAAAATCTGAATAAGCTCAGTAAATTATAGCAATGTCAATATCCTAGTTGTGATATTATATGATGGTTTTGTTAAATTTAGCACTGGGAACCATTGCAGAGTATAAAGGGATCTCTGGGTGATGTTTCTTACAACAGCCTGTAGACCTACAATTGTCTCAAGAAAATATTCTGTTTAAAAATGTGAATCTGCTCCCTGCATGGAGCCTGCTTCTCCCTCTGCCTGTGTCTCTGCCTCTCTCTCTCTCTCTCTCTCTCTCTCTCTCTGTCTCTCATGAATGAATAAATAAATAAAATCTTTAAAAAAAATGTAAACCTGTCAAGATAAATGAGATGCAAGGGTGCCCCTAGGAAAAAGATGAAATTAATGTGTATGTTATAAAAATTTTAGCTGTAAGACAGTTATATAAGAGGATATCTATACATTGCAGGAGTTGGGAGGCATCTTGAGTAGCTCAAGTGAAGTCATCCATTTTTTTTCAAAGATTTTACTTATTTATTCATGAGAGACACAGAGAAAGAGAGGCAGAGACACAGGCAGAGGGAGAAGCAGGCTCCATGCAGGGAGCCCGATGTGGGACTTCATCCCGGGATCCTGGGATCATGCCCTGAGCCAAAGGCAGATACTCAACAACTGAACCACCCATGCGTCCCGAAGTCATCTATTTTTGTTAATTTAGGAGAGGGGAAGAGAGAAAGAGGGGGAGTGACATTTTGTTCCAGTAAATACATATCTAGAACCTTATTCTTGGGAAACAGAAATGTTTACTATAGCATTATTTATAATAATAAAAAACTGGAAACAACCTAAAAGTCCTTCATTATAAAAATGAGCAGGTTTCTACCATGGAATGTCCCATGGCCATGTAAACAAAGCTATAAGATATACCAGTATAAGATACCAAGAGAGGGAAAGCTATATGTACCTTACAATATCCCAAGAATTACAGGCAGCTACATGGGAAGGAGGAGACAATGGCTGGCAGAGTATATATCAAAGTGTTAATAATGAACTCTAAAAAGAAATTTGAGACAGTGTGGGAAAAGGTCAGTACAGAATGGGTATGATATTAAGTAATCATTGTAGATTTTTGTTGGGTGTACTAATGTGTGTGTGTATGTATGTGTGTATGTGTGTGTATTCTAAGTCCTTCCTTACCCTTTATTTTTTTATTTTTTTTAAGATTTATTTATTTATTTATGAGAGAGAGAGAGAGAGAGAGAGAGAGAGAGAGAGGCAGAGACACAGGAGGAGGGAGAAGCAGGCTCCATGCAGAAGCCTGACGTGGGACTCAATCCCGGGACTCCAGGACCGCGCCCTGGGCCAAAGGCAGGCGCTAAACCGCTGAGCCACCCAGGGATCCCCCTTACCCTTTATTAATTAGTGTTACATATTGAAGTAAATACCGATGAAATGAAATAATGTCCAGGGGCACCTTGGGTGGCTCATTGGTTGAACATCTGCCTCTGGCTCAGGTTATGATCCTGGGGTCCTGGGATAGAGTCCCACATAAGCTCCCCATGGGGTGCCTGCCTCTCCATGTCTCTACCTCTCTCTCGGTGTCTCTCATGAATAAATAAATAAGATCTTTTTTAAAAATGAAATAATGTATGGATGAATTTGCTTTAAATATTCCAGGAGTGTGCCTACATTATTTGCACAACTTTAAAAGTAAAATAAAACAAATGTTAACAGTAGTTATCTCTGAACTATGTAATTATGGGTAACTAGTCTTTTTCTTTATACTTTACTATATTTTCTTCTATGTATAATCAACTATGTCTTCTATGATAATCAACTAAAAAATCAGAAGAGAAAAAGTAAGATATATTTGGAAAAATCAGACCAGAGAATTAAGTTATTTATATACAGGTAATTGCAGCACTGATTATATTAATCTGGAGACAGTCCCTTTTAAGGGGCAATTTACCTTTAGACTTATCAGCTGAGTGGTTGCAGATGCCCTTAACCATGGATGGTGGAACTGATTGCTCACAGCTCACAGAGTGATCCATGCAGCTGTTCCCATGCCCAAATCACCTGGACTTGGGCCCAGTGGCTTCCTGACGCACCCCAGGGGTCTAAAAGTTCTATCTTAGGCTAGTGGTACTCAACCAGAGAAGCCCACCAGAATAACCAAGAGCATTTTTTTTTCCAGAAAACAAATACCAAATAAGTCTTCATAGGGTACAGGCACATGTAATATCTAACAGTTCCCAGGTGATTCTGATGGGCATACATGGTCAAGAATCTCTGATTAAAATAAGCAAACATATATCATATATAATATAGGAATAATTCTATGTGTATATGAATTCGTTTATATGTGCTTTAAATATTTTTGGAATTATATGGGGGGAGGAACTGAGTGGGTGGGGACAGGAGAGACTTTTCACTGTATATCCTTTCATGCTTTTAAAATTTTATGCATATGAATGCTATTCAAAAATGGTGAAAAGTGAAAAAAAATATTTTTAAAGCCTCTGCTTTAAAACAGCTCATCAGAAGTACTTTTCTTTGCTAAAGTGGCCAAATTTCTGTAAAGTGGACAAATTTTTTGGCAGCAGTTTTTGCTAAAAAGTTTTCCAAGAAAGCATCTAGTGTTGATCTAAGAAAAACACTACAAATAACAATCTTAATGGATCATACATTCTGATGGTTACAGAAACCACTCACCCATTTTACCATTAGAAGTACAGTCAGCCTACAGGGAAGAAAGAAGGGTTTTCAATTGGCAATAATAGTAAAGCATTTCATGAAATATCTCTGGTGTTAACCGTCCCTTGCCTAACTCAAGGGCAGAAGTAAAGGTAAGCTTTTCCTTAATATCATTTTGTGCTGTTTGAATTTTGTGCTAAGTTCATGTGTTACCAGTATAAATAATTTTTTTAATGTGAGCATTTAAGACTGTATGACCAGATGGAATTATACAGATGGCTAATTCACACCCCATCCTAAAATTACTCCCTACCCCCAGCACTTTTGAGTTCAAAGGTTAAACCAATTGTAGACATCTGCAAAAATCTGATTCCAATTCAAAACAATAGGAGCTCAGAGTTACAGAGGTCAACTGGAAAAGATTAACCAGCTGCAACGATGAGCTAAAAGTAATCTAATGGCCTGGGTCCACCGGTTAATAGAAAGACCAACAGAGGGATGCCTGGGTGGCTCAGCGGTTGGGAGCCTGCCTCCGGTTCAGGTCATGATCCCGGGATCCAGGATCGAGTCCCACATCAGGCTCACTGCGGGAAGCCCGCTTCTCCCTCTGCCTATGTCTCTGCCTCTCTCTCAGTCTGTGTCTCTCATGAATAAATTAAAAAAAAAATCTTAAAGAAAAGAAAGACCAACAGATGGAGAGTCAAGATAGGAACCTCTGCTCTTTAATCCAGTGGCAACGATGCAAGATATTTAAGACTCCTGGAGCCCAAATTCGCTCACTGATAAAAGAGAAATCTTCTTTACTCAAAAAACTATTGAGAAAATAATATTGTGGGAAGTAATATTGAAAGTTTACTATACCCCATTTTAAAAAAGCACCTTATAACAACTTTTCCAGATTTAACATTGGGCACACATGCACATGTGCACATACACACACAATGTTAAATCTGGAAAATTTATCTTCCATCTCCAAAAAACTAAAAGGCAAGAAACATAAATGATCAGTTCCCAGGACTCAGTATTTAACCTCAATTTTAATTTTTATATAGCGTTCTATTTTAAAAGGCCATGAGAATTTGTTAACCTATCTATACCTTAAAATGTATAAGACCCTTTTTATTTTATAATTATTTTCTAAATATCAAGTTTATATGGAAATTGCTAACAAATATCCAAGCACTGACATAGGAAGTCACTCTCCTCCTACCCCTTCATTATGAAGTGATTTTGACAACTGCTAAGCAGGAGAAGGTCAAATAAGATTTGAATAAGGACTTCAAATTCAAATGCTCTTAGCTCACAGGTGAACCAACTTTTAGAAGAATCAACTTACGACTCAGAAATGAGAAATTTTGCTCTGTGATTAGTTGTCCTTGGTTTTCTTGTTTGTTGTTGTATACATTTTTAAAGATTTTATTTACTCATGAGAGGCAGAGACATAGGTAGAGAGAGAAGCTCCCTGCATGGAGCCCGATGTGGGACTCGATCCCAGGACCCTGGGATCACACCCTGAGCCAAAGGCAGACCCTCAACCACTGAGCCACCTAGGTGCCCTAGTCGTCCTTGGTTAACATGACTTTCCAAATGACCAATATGAAATAACCCTGTGGTCCCTGCTAGTTGTTTTAATTTTTTAATTTACTGGCTTCTCAGTTTATCCCTAGGTTTTAGAAGTGAACAGCTCTGCAAAGAGAAAAATCCCCATAAGAAATTTACCAGTCAAGACAGGACTGTAAAAAATTAGTATCATTACATATAATGGGAAACCCCACAAGAAGACAAATTAGAAAGAAAAATATCCCATTTATCTAGCCATTCAGCACATTTTCAAATAAGAAAAAGTCCAGAAAAAAAGAGGGAGAAGATACTCATCCTAAAATCAGGAGAAAATAAACAAAGCCTAAGTGTGATGGCCTCAGAGGAAGTTTTCATACATGCCCAGGCATTTCATCACAGGACTCCCTTAACACAACCTTCTCTGTACTAACAGCCAAACCACGTCTTTCTGGGCAGCACAGTCAGTTCCAGAAGTTAAAGGATTTCTCAAAAGGTCAGAGTTGTGGACACATTGCTCAAACCAAACAGAAGAATGTAGAAATAAGAGGAAAAGCAGATGAGTGTATTAGGGCTGTGTAAAGCATGTGCTAGCAGTTCTCCCAACAAGAATTGCAAGCAAGTCCTAACTACATCATTAGGGAGAGAATAAAAGAAGCTGCTTACATATGAGACCTGATGTGTCACTTCCTTCTCCACCCCAGTCAGCCAGAACCTGCCTGGTATCCTTACTCAGAGGGCCATAGAAATGTAACTGCAGTCAGGCAAGCAAATACACCTACCATCCAACCCAAACCTAAGAATTTCCCAGGGATCAGCCCTCAAGGAGATGCCAAGGCTTGGGAGACTTCACTATTTCCAGCCCTCTAACAACCCTTCCACCTTAACCAAAATCTTGGTAGCCAAGGAACCCACAACACTGAAGCCAAGGAAGTCATGCGGTAGATGTTTTAAAACTGAAGCCTATCCAGAAAGGAAAGACACTCCACCCCAACCCACCCCCCAAAAGGAATAAACTCTGTTCCATACCTGGGAGGATATAAAACTAAAAAGAGCCATGTCCAAGTTGAAGGCTGAGCAGTGCAGGCTGACCTGGGCTGTCTTAGGAATAGGAGTTTAAGGGCATGAAGGAATGTTGTAGAAAAGAGCAGCCCTTTTTCCTCTGCTCAGCTGAAGTGTCTCTTCATTTGGACAGCCACAGACATCCCAAAAGTTGACATTTTGTGGGGTGCACAAAAGGGCTTCTCCAAAAGCAAATGACCACATAAATTGTAAGGAAAGTATGAAAGAAAGGGAGAAAAAGGTGAATCTACAACTTTAAACAGACTAAGAAACATGTCAACCAATAAACAAAGAAATTAAGAAAATTCTATTTACAATTGCATCAAAAAGAATAAAATAGCTGATGAATAGATGGAGCACAGATGATATTTAGGGCAGCAAAACTACTCTATATGACAATGTAATGGTGGATACACATTATTGTACTGTATTATTATATTGTCCAAACCAACAGAAGGTACAACACCAAGAATGAAACCTAATGTAAACTATGGACTTTGGATGGCTACAATGTGTCAATGTAGGCTCATCAATTGTACCAAATGCATCACTCTGGTGGGGGGTGATGATAACTGGGGGGTCTACAAATGTGTGGGGCAAGAAGTACATGAGAAATCTCTGTATCATGCACTCAATTTTACTGTGAACCTAATATCGTTCTAATAAAGTCTGTTAAAAAAATAAAATAATAAAATAAAATAAAATATTTAGGAATAAACTTAACCAACGTAGGGAAAGACCCATCCAGTGAAAACTATAAAACCAAAATTAAAGAAATTAAAAATATAAATAAATGGAAAAATATGTTCATTAATTATAAGACTGAATATTATTAAAATATTCATACTACCCAAAACAATCTGCATTCAATGCAATCCCAACAGCCTTTTTTTTTTTGCAGAAATAGATTCATATGGAATCTCAAAGGACTCTGAACAGCCAAAACAATTTTGAGAAAGGAAAACAAAGCTGGAGGCCTCACACTTTCTGATTTCAAAACATATTACAAAGCTACAACAATCAAAATAATGTAGTTCTAGTATAAAGACGTGTAGACCAATGAAACAGAATAGACAGCCCAGAAATAAATCTGAATGTATATGATCAAATATTTTTGACAAAGGTACCAACGCTACGCAATAGGGAAAGAGAATCTCTTCAGCAGATGGTGTTGGGAAAACTGGACATCCACATGCAAAAGAATGAAGTTGGACACTTACCTTACACCATACACAAAAATTAACTAAAAATGGATTAAAGATCTAAATGTAAGAACTAAAACTTTAAAACTCCTAGAGAAAAACATAGAGGGAAATCTCCACAACATTGGAATGGACAGTGATTTCTTGGATATGATACCAAAGGCATAGGCAACAAAAGCAAAAGTAGACAAATGGGACTACATCAAACTTCCGTGCAGCAAAGGAAACAATCAAGAGAGTAAAAAGGCAACCTATAAGATGGGAGAAAATACTTGCAAACTATTTATCTGATAAAGGGTTAAAAAGAGCTCCCACAACTCAACAACAAAAAATACATAATCTGATTTAAAAATGGGCAAAGGACTTAAATAGACTTTTTTCTAAAGAAGATATACAAATGGTCTATATGCATATGAAAAGATGCTCAACATCAGTAATTATCAGGGAAATGCAAATCCAAACCACAATGAACTATTACTGCATGCCCCTTAGGTTGGCCATGATTTTAAAAAGTTGGAAAATAACAAGTTTTGGCAAGAATGTGAAAAAATTGGAATACTTGGTGCACTGTTGGTAGGAATGTAAAATGGTACAGCCACTGTGGAAAACAGAATGGAGGTTCCTCAAAAAATTGTAAGGAATTATCATATATAGAGAATATAGAAATTCTGTAATCCCACTTCTGGGTTTATATCCAAAAGAATTGAAAACAGGTCTCAAGGAGATAATTTGCACACCTATATTCATTGCAGTATTATTCACAATACCCAAGAGGTGGAAGCAATCTAAATGCCCATCAATAGATTAATAAATTTTTAAAATGTAGTATATACATATAGTGGAATATTATTCAACCTTTAAACAGAAGAAGATCCTGTCATATGCTACAACATGAATGAGTCTTGAGAACATTATGCTAAGTGAAAATAAGCCAGTCACAAAAAGATAAATACTGCATGATTCTACTTATAGGAGAACTCTAAAGTTATCAAACTCAGAAATAGAAGGTAGAATGGTGATTACCTTCTGGGTGCTGGAGGGAGAGGGGGAAAAGGGTTCAATGGATATAAGGTTTTAGTTTCATAAGATGAAAAAATTTGATCTGTGAGGTGACAATCTATAGTTTAACTGTACACTTAAAAATGGTTAGGATAGTAAATTTTATGTGGATTTTTAAAAGATTTATATATTTATTTTAGAGAGAGTGTGAGTGGGGGAAGGGCAGAAGGAGAAGGAGAAAGAAAATCTCAGGCAGAGTCCCCACTGAGTGTGGAACCCAACATGGGACTCAATCTCATGACCCTAAGATCACAACCTGAACCGAAACCAAGAGTCAGTTAGGGAAAAACTGAATGCTGACTGGGTATCTGATAAATAAAGCATTAATTTTTTGTGTGATAGTGAATGGGTTTTTTTATGTGATTCCTCTCCATTTAGATAACCTGAAATATTTTATGGATGAAATCATCTGGAATTTGCTTTGTAATAATCCAGTGGGGATGGGAGATATGAGGGAATAAAGATGGCCATGAATTGAGACTTATTAAAGCTGGGTGATAGGTACATGGGGGGTCAGCTAATTATGTACTGTCTACTGTTGTATATGTTTTTTTCCCATAATAAAGACTAAAATAAAGCAAGTGACTCTGGGAGGGTTAGGGCTATTGGGTGTCTATATTTGGCCTTGAACTCATCTAATGAGACTGCTTCTTCCCACCATCAGCAAGAGGACCCAGACCTCTCATGGTGAATTTAGATGTTCTCCGTGGATTACATTCTCTAAAACCTTTAGTGTTTGCAACTGCTCTTCCACTAAGTGACAAAACAAGGAACTTGTCCAATCTTTAGTGAAAAAACTCAGGAGCAGCAACTTGGGCTTCGTTGAGCAGCTCATTGCTTTACTGACACCCAGGAGTTTGGTTTTAGGAATGTTGTATTCGACAGGCATTCCTAGTTTGAGTGACTAGATTCACTATCTAACAGTCTACAAAGTCCTTCAAGGAGCATCAGGCAACTCCAGAGACCCAAAACCTGGGCACACTGACACAGTGAGGGCAGGGGCCTCTGCCTAGGTAGAGCAGAGAATGGGGAGAAGAACACCCCAAAGGAGGAATGATGAGGTCACCAGGCAAGAAGAAAAGAGGCAGCAAAACCTTTGCATGGACTCAGAATTTTGTCCAGGGCTCTTCCCTAGAAGAAGGGAAACACCCTTCCACTCCCTGTACCACCCAGCTCTCTTCCCCAGCCTGCTCTTCCTTCTCCAATAGCTCCTATGTGGAAACAGCGCCAGCTCTCAGGAGGCTGCAGCTTCCTAAACTTAGATTTAGAACAACAGAGACATGAGCGGCACTCAGATTCCTTACTCTTACCCCAAACCTCCCCTTCCCTTACCAGCCAGAGGGTGAAGACAGTAACACCCAAACCAAATACCAAAGGAAGATGGAGGACCCCAAGGTTAATTTGTACTGCCACTGGAATTTATAGTCTAATAGTTTGATGACTGAGGGAAGCCCTTATGATGGGTATCTTTGGTAAAAGAGAATACAAATAAAATAATCTAATTTTTTGGTATATTTACACAAGTGGTTCAAAAAGAAACTACTTTCACAAGAAACTAAGTTTAACACTTTAATAACTTCAATAGAGCCAACTTCAGGAACAGATACACACATAAAATTCAAACAATTTAATTATTAAATAGTATACTTAAATGCATCAAATTCTTAAAAATCCCCCAAATGGACTCAAGGCTGTGGATATGAAAAGGTAATTTTGAAGTACTACAGACTAGAGTAAAACAGACACAGTTATTACTTCACATTTACCAATAAGACAACAGTCTGTAGATACATTAGACTTTTATGAGAACATTTCCAGACAATGTTAGAACACAGACTCATTAAAAAGGAAATACAATTGACCTCAAAAAGATGAATTTATAGCTAACAATTTCTTTGGTCCTCCAAGTCACATCTGTTTTTACTTTTTTTTTTTTTAAGATTTTATTTATTTATTCATGACAGACACACAGAGAGAGAGGCAGAGACACAAGCAGAGGGAGAAGCAGGCTCCATGCAGGGAGCCCGACATGGGACTCGATCCCGGGTCTCCAGGATCACACCCTGGGCTGAAGGGGCGGCGCTAAACCGCTGAGCCACCTGGGCTGCCCGGGTTGCCCTGTTTTTACTTTAAAATACCAAACATTAGCTGAGTGTTTAATTCTACTTCTAAATGTCTAACTATTAAGCAGGATAATGTTTATGTCAGATTAGATTTTTAAAAGGAACTCAAAATGAATTACCACTGTACTTTAGAAGCTCCAAATATAGAAAAATATAGGAAATAGAAGTAAAGAAGATTAAAAAAAAAAAAACAGCACTTCTGCCACCTTGTCCCATCATAAGTCAAATGACATCAAAGTGGCAGAGACAAGACTACCAAGGTTAAAGTAATCACTGTAGTTAGTTCTACTTAAGGTAATGGGATAAATTTGAAGACCACAATGTCAACCAGATAAGAGACTTTCCCATGGAATGACTGTGGTTTTGTTTTTGCACGGGAGTTGGGTGTTTTTGTTTGTTGTTTTAATTTGGCCCACACTGCCCCAATGGAGGAAATTTTAAGTAGTCATTAATAAGGCAACAGCTTCCTGGACAAAAAGACCTATATACCATTTGAACAGTTACACTGAAGACAAGACCCACACGGACCACAAAAGGAACCAGTATGGGGACTTCCAATATTTTCCAGTAATACCAGAAAATCACAGTGCATTTTCACAGACACCAACAATGCGGCTTTCATGAAACACTGGATATCACTCACAATGCCACAGTTAGTTCATTCTGCATGCTTTCATTTTCACAGAAGATATGGTTCTGCAGACCTGAAAATGATGGACATTCTTAAAAGTTTCTGGAAATACTACTTAGAAAAACATTTGGTAAGATTTAAAAAAAATTTTGAGGCATCTAAAAGGAATACACAAAGTAAGCTTGTAAGAAACTTCTAAGACAAAACTGTGAGGATGACTTATTTGCAGGGTCAATACTTAAGTCTCATAAAATAATGGCTTTTAAAAAAAGGCAAAGGTATCTATAAGTAGTAGCGTGATATTCTCATCAAGGCACAGAGAGTTAAGTATCTAAGTCTCTGTATGTTGACATGAGAATACACAATAGGAACTAAGTCCCCGTACTTGAATTTTAAAAAGAATAGAAAGTAGAAATGTGCCTTTTTAACTCACAAAATCAAAAACATAGATATTCCACCACCTTCTTTTGGTGACTATTACAATTGGATAGTTAAAAAATAAATATATAAAAAATAAAGTGCCCTGGCAGTTTAATAAATGTGATTAAAGTGGAGCCTGTTGGACTTTGAGTTTGCAGAGCAATACTGCATACTGTACAAAAATATTTTAAGCACTATACCATGTTTGTTTGGGGAGGGGAAAACACAGTATATTGGCCATAGCTTTTCCCCCCATTCCCAACATTCCTATGCTTATGAACCCAATTACCATAGTATTTGAACAAAATACTTGAGTTTTTCTTCTATTCCAGCACCCTCAAGGTTATGTGAATGGCAGTGGTTTTGTGCATGTAAGTTACACTACGGGCAGTTTCTTTGAAAGTTACCACTAAAAGGTGGCAAGAAGAAAGTAGAGGGCTCACCCCTTTATTAATTATTTTTATTTGATATGCTATAAATAATTATTAAACACAACTAGTAACAAGGAATAAAGTTCACATCTGTAACAATTGAAAATGGAATGTACAATTAAGACCAGACAAACAATGCTACTTAGTGGTATAACCTGCAAACCACATGACACATGCAGAAGTTCAGCTCTTAATCAGAGTTAGAAACTCTTCCCGAGTCTTTGGATCTTCCCGGAACACACCCAACATCGTGCTGGTCACAGTTTTGCTGTTCATTTTCTGTACCCCTCGCATTACCATACACATGTGTCTACAAAACAAGACAACAAAGATGGCTTAAAGGAATAGACAGTTGCTGGTTTGGTTTTTAAAGGAAAAAGCAGGCCAAAAAATTAAATCTGATTATACTGAGTTTACAGCTACCAACTGGATCCAAAATATCACTTCTTAGACAAAAGTAACTTAGAACTTTTATTTACATTTCTTAGTCATATAGCTCTTATTCTTAACAATGTTTGAATCTTTGATGCACCTAGCAGAAGAGGAAAAAAAGGAAATTTTCTTCCTATGTGAAAATAATACAAGGGGTCCACAGAGATAAAACAGCTTCTGGATAAAAGGAAATTCAGAATTTTCATTTGCTCCATCTTTAAGATTAAAGCAACACGACGTTAGCTTTGGGATTTGGAGAAATACTGAAGTATGCTGGTCTTACTATGTAGAATCTAGAGAACAGTGACCACAGTGAGCTTAAGCAACTGGTGAAGCTGGACAGCATGCACAGCACAGAGCCCAGGCCATGTCAGAAGAATAGATGAGATGTGTGCAATTCTCATAATTCATTATGAGAATTAAAGAAGTGTCTTCAAGTGCCCTTAATAGCCAGTTTTAGCACCATTTTTTAAAACAGTTGACAAAATACTAGGAAAAGACTGCTTGGAGTAACAAAGAGCTAAAGAAGATTTCAAGAGAAGACATAAAATGTTACTGGTTGCACAAACCACTACCTATAATCTGATGACTCCTTACACCTCCACAATACCCACCCAAACCAAAACAAAACCAATCTCCATACATACTCTGGTTCCTATATCAGCAACACAGTAAATGAAAGAGGTAAAAAAGCTTCAGGTCAGAGACAGAAAACATGACAGTATCAATTATGTGGCATCACCTGGTGCTATAAAAACAGAGCAGCACTAAATAGATAGCATTCCAGTGTACAATGACATTATTAAGGCAAATATGGACTTACGTTGCTTCAACTACCACCCCGACTCCAGCAGGCCGCAAGGCTTCTGTGATTGCTACGGCAATCTGTTTCGTAAGGCGCTCTTGAACTGTGGGGGTGACGAGAAGCTCAATTTAAGAGTCTGACACAAACAACTGTGTTTAGAATATTTGTTGTCTTTAGAACATTTGAAATCTTAAAAGGCAGACTTCCATGAGGCTTCAGAACCAAGACACACCAGCTTTTACTGGTTTGCTTTGTCTGCTGCCTGGGCCACAGGAGGCTGCTGTTCAATGCCCTCACCTGCAGAACAAGTACTGAAGAGCGTCCAGCACCAGTGCAGGGAATGGATAAGAATGACAACTGTCAGGAGATCCCTGGGTGGCTCAGCAGGTTAGTGCCTGCCTTCAGCCCAGGGTGTGATCCTGGAGTCCCGGGATCGAGTCCCACACCGGGCTCCCTGCATGGAGCCTGCTTCTCCCTCTGTCTGTGTCTCTGCCTGTCTGTCTCTCATGAATAAATAAAATCTTAAAAAAAAAAAAAGACACTCTCAGGTGTGCAGTAAGATCAAAAGAATGCTGGTAACAAGCACCTCTATGCAAATGAATAAGTTGTTCGCAACAGGATTAACAAAGGCACTATGATCCAATTGTTGAATTGTATGTAAAGCTGAAAACCAACTATCTAAACAATGCAGTCTCTGTGCTGAATAAACAACTCATCTTTGAAAACATATTGAGTGTTCACTGCAGCATTGCATCTATTTGAAAACTGGCAAAATCTTCAAATATCTATTAGAGCAGGGATTGGTTAAATCAAGCCACAGCACAGCCATGTAACGGAATGCTAAAGAGCCAGCAAAATGAATGAAGTAGTTACATGCATGTGGGAAAAAATGTTTGATCTGTTGAGTGAAAGAAAAATATAGGGGGGAAAAGTGAAGCCCATTACATACAATATGAGTCCATTTAAAAAATATAATAAATTTATCTTAAAATGTTGGTAGATGCACAAAATATGAAGGAATGTGCAAATACAACAATGATTTTTCTGGAGGCTGGAAACACTGCAGACTTCCCCTTTCTGTGTTATATTCCTATGAGGTTTTGACTGGTAAGTCATATGTATTACACTTGTGATAAGAACAACCAAAAAGTGGGCAGCCCCAGTGGCACAGCAGTTTAGCGCTGCCTGCAGCCTGGGGTGTGATCCTGGAGACCCGGGATCAAGTCCCGCGTCGGGCTCCCTGCATGGGACCTGCTTCTCCCTCTGCCTATGTCTCTGCCTCTCTCTCTGTGTGTGTCTCTCATGAATAAATAAAATCTTTAAAAAACAAACAAACAAACAAACAAAAAGTACTTTTTCCTTAAGAAAAAAAAAGTTTTTCTGTAAATAACTGTTTAAAAGCTTACCTTGTAATCGTCTACTATAGATTTCTACAATCCTAGAAAAGAAAGAATTGTTTTAGTTAAACATAAATTTGTTTGAAGTGGAATTGGTAAGACTTCCTCAAAAGACCAAAAAGACTCTAATGAAGCAATTATAGGGTATGGGCAAGAGATTAATGCTTCTAAGAGGAGGAAAGATACAAAAACTACATGGAAATAAGAAGAAGGGAGGGTCTCGGGATCCCTGGGTGGCGCAGCGGTTTGGCGCCTGCCTTTGGCCCAGGGCGCGATCCTGGAGACCCGGGATCAAATCCCACGTCGGGCTCCCTGCATGGAGCCTGCTTCTCCCTCTGCCTGTATCTCTGCCTCTCTCTCTCTCTGTGTGACTATCATAAATAAATAAAAATTAAAAAAAAAAAAAGAAGAAGGGAGGGTCTCGAGGACACCACCAAACATGACACAAAATGGTACTTTCCATGTCCCCAAAGACATAGAGAATTATATGAATATTCTCTTAGGAAAAACACAAATGATTTTAGAGCTCCCAAGTCATCAATTTTAGGCCAAGTGTCAAGTGTTCTAATTAATCATATTGTTTAATCAGAGCTTAAAGTTCAAGTTAAAAATAAAAAGACTATTTGTTAATTAATAGCAGGCCATTGTCAACTACTGTACACACTAAACCTATTAGGGAAATCGGATTAGAACTGAACAGACTTCTTCAGACATCTCTTTATAAATTAGGTCTATATAAGCACTCAGTATGATTAACTCTCAAAAATAAAAGCTTCCTGATCTTGGTTTATAACACAATCTGTCAAGTGATGGATTTTCTGCTTTGACCATCTTTCAATCTAGTTGTGAAATATAAAGATGGCCACATGAATTACCTATTTGAGGAGAACAATTCACATTAAGGATCTTTTCTTTAAAATTTGGCCTTTAGTTGTGAATTTGGACTGAATTTAAGGATCACTTCACCTAGGAGGCATTTTATGGCTCTTTCTCACCCCCTACTATGATGCTCAGATAAAATTGAAAAGCCATTCCTTTATACCCATTATAGCTAACAGTCAGTAACAGGTACACCACCTTGTTTACCACTTAACATGAAGGAAGGAACCACTCAGATTCTTCTTCATGTATCTAGTATATTTACAACACTGAACCAACATAATTACATATTTTTAATTTTGAACAAAAACCTAAGGAAAGATGCTGCTCAAGCTCGTGGATAGGAAATATGTCTTATTTCTTCTGGGTCAAATCTCTTTATATTACTTCTCATAGTTTTCCAGGTGATTAATTTCTGTTGTATGAATAGGAAATGGCATTGATTTAAAAATTAGTAATGTTTTCCTTCTATAGTCATCATTTCTTTCTCTCGAATAGAATTTTAGGTACAACATTAGACAACAGTGGCAATATTGGGTACCCACTTTTTCCTCTACACTTTAATAGGGAATCCCTATAACATTTTACTATCATCCATGATACCTGCCTATCTGGTAGATAGCCACTCTTGCACCAAAGGAAGGCCATTTATGCAAATTGTTATTGAGTGCCTTCTATGTATATGATTATGTGATGAACAGGTCCCTATGCTCAAAGAGTTTATAATTTATTTCTGGTTTATTTGGTTTTCATTTTTAAGTAAGTGGTAGGCATTGAATTAGTCTTCTCAGCACTAAAGATAATCATATAGCTTCCCCGAATTAAAAAAAAACAACTTTATTTTGCCCTCTTTGTTGAACATAATTTGTTAAGAGGTATTTGTCAAAAACAGAATTCTAATATGATGTTAATATTCATCTGCATCTTAATATTGCCATTGGCAAACAATTGACAATCTAACTGCTATTACCTTGTAGGTAATGTTTTATCTACAGCAGTTTTTTATGATATTTCACTATGTGTACTCTGAGGTTTTCTATGTTGTGTCTAGGTGGAGATTTAAATTTTTTGTCCTATTTGGGATTCATTAAGGTTCCTAAATCTGAAGACTGATTTTTTTTTTTTTGCATGTGCTCCAGAAATGTCTTCAGCCATCACCTTCTCTAATACTACATCTACCCCATGGCCTCTGTTACCTCCAAGAATTTCAATTAAGGACATATTAGACCTCCTCAGTCTTCCACATCTCATATTTTCACCTGTATTTTCCACCTAGGTCTCTGTGTTACGTTCTGTAATTTCTTCAGAACTTTCTTCCAGTTCACTATTTTTAGCTGTGTCTAAGTTGCTATTTATGTGTTTATTTATTTATTTATTTATTTGAGAGAGAGAGCACGAGTAGGGAGAGGGGCAAAGGGAGAGAGAGAATCCTCAAGCAGACTCCCCACTTTGTGTGGAGCTGGATGCAAGGCTTGATCCCAGGACCCTGAGATCTGACCTCAGCTGAAACCATGCTCAACTGCCTGAGCCACCCAGGTGTCCTATAATCTATTTAATGTGAGTGTATTGGGCTTCAAATGCAAATATCATTTTTTTCCTAGAAGTTTTATTTGCCCCCCCCCCCCGTTTCCAATTTAATTCTGAAAGTGTACTCCTTTGCCAAACCTTCAGTATTCTTTTTTTTTTTTTAATTTATTTATTTTTAGAGAGCACGAGCATGTGTGCAATTATGGGAGGAGGGAGAGTCTCAAGCAGACTCCCTCCTGGGTATGGAGCTCACCATGGGGCTCAATCCCAGGATTCTGAGATCAGGATCTGAGCCAAAATCAAAAGTCGGACATTAACTGACTGAGCCACCCAGGCATCCCTCAGGATTCTTATTTTCTAACATATTTATTGCATATTCTGTATCTGTTAGCTCTGGCCTCTGCCCCCTTTGACCATTTGTCTCAGCTGACTCTGACTCGTGGTGGCTTTTCTTTTACTTTCGGTGAACTCATGCTGCTTGGAATATCATTTGTGGGAATTCTATGAGGCTGAAATAAAAATGCATCAGAGAATGAGCACTGGTTACTTGCTGAAAGACTACCTCCTTGGCAACATTTTAATTAAATTATTGCCTTGGGTTTTCTGAGGACCACATGTGATGTGAATTCTGAGCCCAAATCCCTGTGAATACATGGCTAGGATTCTTTTTCCTGCTCTCCCCAGAACAAAGCTAAAAGGTAATATCTCTCCCAATTTGGGGTAGCATAGGGAGGAAAGAATCCTGGCTTTGACTCCAGGGCTGGCTAGTTCTTGTGGATTCTCACTGGAATTGCCTTACATTTCTCCCAATGTCTGAAATGTACATACACATCATACCTTAGTATGCTATACTGGGAGGGATATCATTACCATCTACTTTACCGTACTCCCAGAATCAGTAGTTCTTAATTTTATTTTTTATTTTTTTTTTTAAATTTTCATTTATTTATGATAGTCACACACAGAGAGAGAGAGAGAGGCAGAGACACAGGCAGAGGGAGAAGCAGGCTCCATGCACCGGGAGCCCGACGTGGGACTCGATCCCGGGTCTCCAGGATCGCGCCCTGGGCCAAAGGCAGGCGCCAAACCGCTGCGCCACTCAGGGATCCCTTTAATTTTAATCTAAACCATTTCTATATTCTTGGAGCAAATCTCCCTGGGTCATAATGGAAACAGTACTTGTGCCTGTTAAAATAGGAGGTTTTTTTATATTTAGGATTTTTACAACTATATTCATATGTGAGATTCATCTATCATCTCTTTAAATGCTAGTTTTATTAGACTTTTATCAGGGATAGGCAGCCTCATCAAATTAATTGTGTAGCTTTTCAGGTTTTTCATTCTCTTGAAAAATTTATACAACCCTGTCATTAGTGGTTACTTGAAAGTTGTCTATTAAATTGACCATCCACCCCTTTCCCTCCCACCCCACTCCAATGTTAATTTGACTTTTTCCAATTGTTACTAATTTAGCCAGGCTTTCCAACTCTTGGTTCATTCTTTTTCCTCTCCATCTTTTTTAAAACTTATTCATAAGGATTTAAAGTTTCTAAAGCATATTTTTCATTACCTCTCATTCCCAGGTGTATTTCTCCTCTCAATCAGACTGCTAAGCAATCTATGATATATGATCTTTTGGATTTATGTTTTCTGTCCTTTTCAAAATTTTCTAATTTAATCACTTTATTTTTCTTACTTCTTTACAATTTCTTCTATTAAGCTTGATAACTCTTTTTCTTTTAAAAAAAATTGAATGCTTAGTTTATTTGTTGGCCTTCTTATTTAATAATGAAAGCATCTGTGGCTATATATTTATCTCCAAAGCACGTGTTTTTTAAAATTTCAACTTTACTAAGGTTTAATTGACATAAAGATTGTAAAGATATTTAAAGTGTACATTGTGATCTAATATATATATATATATACATTGTGAAAAAAATCCCCCATTTGGTTAATTAATACACCCATTACCTTCCATACTTATCTTTTTATCTCCCCCCACCAAGTAAGAACAATGAACATTGGGGTACAGATATCTCTTCAATATCCTGTCTTCACTTCCTTTAGATATATACCCAGAATTAGGATTGCTGAATCATATACCAATTCTATTTTTAATTTTTTGAGGAATCTCCATACTGTTTTCCATAGGGCTGCACCAATTTACATTTCCACCAACAGGGTACAAGAGTTCCCTTTCTTTCAGAGCCTCGCCAGCACTTGTATCTTGCCTTTTTATAGTACTGTAGTCATTCTAATAAGTGTGAGGTGACAGACATTCTCACTGTGGTTTTGACTTGCATTTCCCTAATGATTAGCGAAATTGAACACCCTTTCATGGACCTGTTGGCTATCTGTAGATCTTTGGAAAAAATGTCTATTCAGTCCCTCTGCCCATTTTTTAATTGGATTGTTTCTTTGCTATTGAGTTGTATGAGTTTCTTGTATTTTTTGCACATTAACCCCTTACCAGATATGTGATTTGCAAATATTTTTTCTCATTCTGTAGGCTGCCTTTTCATTTTGTTGATGGTTTCCTTTGCTATGAAGAAGCTTTTTAGTTTGATGTAGTTCCATTTGTTTTTTATTTTGTTGCTTTTACGTTTGGTGTTAAATCCAAAAATTTATCACCAAGATCAACGTCAAGGAGCTTACCCCTTATGTTTCCTTCTAGTTTTATGGTTTTAGACCTTAGGTTCAATCCCTTTTGAGTGGATTTTTGTGTCTAGTATAAGAAGGGAATCCGGTTTTCCCAATACCATTTTTTAAGTTTATTTATTTTTAAATTTGAGATAGATAGAGAGAGAGAGAGAGAGAGAGAGAGAGAGAGAGAGAATACAAATGGGTAGGGGCAGAGGGAGAGGGAGAGAGTAGATTTCCCACTGAGCCAGGTGCCCAGTGTGGAGCTTGATCCCAGGACCCTGGGATCATGACCTGAAACAACAGCAGATGCTTAACCAGCTGAGTCACTGAGGTGCCCTAAGTTTATACATATATTTTAGTAGTCTCTATACCTAATGTGGGGCCTGAACTCCTGAACCTCAGCATTGATGATATCAGCTTAGTCACACACTCTACTGACTGAGCCAGCCAGGTGACCCCCCAACACCATTTATTGAAGAGACTATTCTTTCCCTATCCTTTGTTCCTTTGTCATAAATTAATTGGCCATATATGCATGGGGTTATTTCTGAGGTCTCTATTTTGTTTCATTGGTCTATGTATCTGTTTACATGCCAATGCCATTCTGTTTTTATTATTATAGCTTTGTAATTTAGTTTGAAATCAGAAAGTATGAAGTCTCCAGCTTTTTTGTTTTTTCTCAATATGGCTTTGACTATTTGGGGTCCTTTGTGGTTACATACAAATTTTAGGATTTTTTTTTCTATTTCTGTGAAAAATACCATTGGAATTTTGAGAGGGATTACAATGAATCTATAGATTTCTTTAGTATGGACATTTAAACAATACTAATTCTTCTAATCTAAGAGCATCAGATATCTATCAATTTACATCTTCAGTTTCTCTCATTAATGCCTTGTAGTTTTCAGTGTACAGATCTTTCAACCTCTTTGGTAAAATTTATTCCTAGGTATTGGTGTAACTGTAAATAGGATTATTTTCTTAATTTCTCTAACAGTTTGTTGTTAATATATGGAAACACAACTAATTTTTGCATATTAATTTGTATCCCTTAACTGAATTTATTAGTTCTAATGGGTTTTTGATGGAGTCTTTAGGAGTTTTAAAAAATATTATATTTATTTATTTGAGAGAGAGAACAGTAGCCGGGGGAACGGAGGGGAGAAGGAGAAGCAGGCTCCCCACTGAGCAGAGAGCCCAACATGGGGCTCAATCCCAGGACTCTGGGATCATGACCTGAGCCAAAGGCAGACACTTGACTGACTGAGCCACCCAGGCACACCTAGGGTTTTCTACAGATAATATCATATTATCTGTAAATACATAGAGATTTACTTCTTCCTTTCTGATCTGAGTGCTTCATTTCTTTTTCTTGTCTAACTGCTCTGGCTATATTTCTTTTTTTTTTTTTAAGATTTATTTATTTATTTATTCATGATAGATATAGAGAGAGAAAGAGAGAGGCAGAGACACAAGAGGAAGGGAGAAGCAGGCTCCACGCTGGGAGCCCGACGCGGGACTCGATCCTGGGGCTCCAGGATGGCGCCCTGGGCCAAAGGTAGGCGCCAAACTGCTGAGCCACCAAGGGATCCCCTCTGGCTATATTTCTGATGCTACATTGAATGAAAGTGGTGAAAGAGGATGTCCTTGTCTTGCTCCTGATATTAGCTGAAAGCTTTTCATCACATGATGTTAGCTGTGGGCTTTTCACATATGGCTTTTATTATATTGAGGCACACTGCCTTTATATCCAGTTTGTTGAGAGTTTTCCTCATGAATAGGAATTTTGCCAAAAGTTTTTCTACATCTGTTGAGACTACCATGTGATTTTTATCCTTCATTTTGTTAATGTGGTTTATCACTGATTGATTTGCATATGTTGAAACATCCTTGCATCCCTGGAATAATTTCCATTGGATCATAGTGTATGATCGTTTTAATGCACTGTTGAATTCAGTTTGCTAATATTTTTTCGAGAATTTCTGCATTTATGTTCAAAAAGGATACTGACTTATAACTTTCTTGTAGTTTTCTTTCTGTTTTGATATCAGGTTTAATGCTGGCCTCAAGAAATGAGTTTGAAAGTACTCCCTCATCTTCTATTCTTTAGAGGAGTTTGAAGAGGATTGATATTAATTTCAAAGTGCAGTTTTTAAATACAAATTGCATACACTGACATACAGTGTTTGCATCATTATGATTTTCTATCATATCAAAGGAACTTAAAAGAACTTAAACTTCTAAAAAACTGATTTTTAAAAATAATTTTGTATTAATTTCTAGTTTTCTTTTTTACACAATAGCCTGTTCATTTTTTTTTAAGTTAAAGCTTGCCTTTTGACCAAAATCCTTTCACTCTACTTTGTATAACCTTTTGGTCCATCTCAATCAAAGACTGAGAGGTAATTAGTGTTCTACTCACTTCTTTCAGACCTGTCAGCTTCTCTATGCATTTATTCCAATTCCTGTTTTCTGTTTTGAATACATTTGACAAAAAAAAAAATTCATGATCACTTTTATTTATTTTTGATCATTTTTATTATACAAACTTCCTCAATATAAGGCCCAGCCTTGTCTCCTTTAATAAATTTTCCTATTTTTAACTTCTGTAATTTTTTTTTAAATAAAGGAGACATGATTAAGTACTGGATTTAACCCAGTGAACGTCTTATCTGAATTGCCCACTTACTGGTCTTAGAAAATCTGTGCTAGGTCCTGTTTCCTGTGTTGCATTATGCTTTCTCTCCTCTTCTTCCTCCTCTGGCAACTTGGAAAGTAATCTAGTGAATCCTTTGCAGGTGAATGGTAATAATTTAACCATAGCAAATCTTAACAGTAATTTTGATGCCTTCATATAACTAGACTTGTCACCAGGCTGCAAATCCTCAACTACAGCTAGAGCAAAGAGCAAAAAGCAGAAGGAGGTTGAGGTGGATAACAGTGGGATTTGTCAGCTAAAGTAAGGAGTTTGAACTTTATCTAAAAGCTATGGGGAGCTACAAAAGAGCAGCATCACCAATCCACACTTTAGAAAGTACATCCTAGCAGTGTATGAGAGCAGATTTAAAGATGCTATGAGATTAAAGGCAGGGAGTTCAGAGTTTTATAATTCATAAAGAACATAAGAAAAGCCCAACAGACAGTGGCAGCAAGGATAGCAAGAAGGCAGCATGGTAACAGGAGGGAAGTGGGGATGCTGCAGGATGTCAATGAAAATACAACAGCAATGGATGGACTCCTCCTCACTCCTTACACCAAAATACATTCCAGATGGACCAAAGATTAAATACAAAAATAAGGCCATCAAAATAACCCCAAAACATGAATTTATGACTACATAAAAGTTTTAAAGCTTCTTTGTGGAATATTATTTTATAAAACAAAATCAGAAGACAAATGACAAGCCTGGAAAAATTATTTGCAGCACCTGATCTAACTGGTTTAATATTCAAAGAGCTTATACAAATCAGTAATAAAAAGACATGCAATCCAATGGAAAAATTAGCAAAAGCTAACTAAAAGCAGGAGGTTTCTATAAAGATTCAAATTCTACTAAAGAAATGCAAGTTTTAAAAATGTACATTAAAACAATTAGGTATCTTTTTCCATTTATCGGTTTGGCAGAGATTGAAGAGTGTGATGAAATCAGTGTCAGCAAAAGTGCAGAAACACACACCCTTTGATCTGTTATTAGAGTATAAATTGATATGCCTTGTTTTTGGACAGCAATTTAGTAATATCAAAAATTCAGCTACCCTGAACCCAGCAATGTAATCCTAGTGATTTACAATATACATGCTCACAAAATCATTTTTTTTTACAATAGTCTCAAATTGAAAACTATACTTCTATCAAAGAGTGACTTCATGAATTATACTAAACAATTAAAGAAATACTATGTAGCCATTAAAATGGACTAAGACTTTTAGGGCCAAAAGATGTCCAAGGGATTTCAAAGTTTTTTAACTTAAAAAAACAAACAAATAAACAAGGGGTGCCTGTCTGGCTCAGTCTGTAGAGCGTGAAACTCATCTCAATGTAAATTCAAGCCCCATGTTGGAATTACTTTAAAAAAATTAAAAATGTCAAAAAAAATTAAAAATGAAAAACAAAAAACACAAGTTGTAGTACAGAACATGGGGTATGAAATCCCGTTTTTGCTTTTTTTGCTATTTTTAAAGAGCTATATCTATCTATCTATATCTATCAATGTAATCCTAGTGATTAGATATAGATATCTATATAGATAGATATATAGATATATAGATATAGATAGATATCTATCTATCTAATGCCCACCTTATCTTTCCAACTATCTTGCAGTCATCTCTGCCTAAATCTCTTATTTCTATCAATTTAATCTCCTCCCTATGCACTGGAATATGCCTTGTGCCTACCCTCCTTTTGCCTTTGTTTACGCATTAACTATACCTAAAGGAATTTCTCTTCCACTTTGAATTCTGCTCAGCCTTCCACCTCTGGGTCTCTTCAACCCTCCCAAGTTCAGTCACCTTGGCTCCTCTGAACTCAGAGCTCCAAACCTGGCATTTCTGTGGTCCCTGATGCTTCAAACTGTCCATCCTCTTTGAAGGCAGTGGCTATGTCCTACTACTCTCTAGCAGCCATCATAGCTGACACAGTACCCTTTCATAGTAGATGCTCAATAAATAGATTGACCATGGCTACCCTAAGGTAGTTCAATTCTACACTCAAGATTTAATTACGTTCATTCAGTTATTCTAAGGCAAGAAAATAAATACGTGTTCAAATATATTTTCAGCAACAAAAGGACTTTTACGACTTTATTTTGTTTTATTAAGATTTATTTAAGTAGGGGATCCCTAGGTGGCACAGCAGTTTAGTGCCTGCCTTTGGCCCAGGGCGTGACCCTGGAGTCCCGGAATCAAGTCCCGCGTTGGGCTCCCAGCATGGAGCCTGCTTCTCCCTCTGCTTGTGTCTCTGCCTCTCTCTCTCTATGTCTATCATGAATAAATAAATAAAATCTTTTAAAAAAATTTAAAAAAAGATTTATTTAAGTAACCTCTACACCCAACATGGGGCTTGAACTCATGACCCTGAGATCAAGAGTCACATGTTCCTCTGACTGAGCCAGCCAGGCACCCCAACAAAAGGAATTGCTATTCAAACTACATTTACTCTAGAATTCTACTAGAGTTAAACCATATCAACTCACTTCTGGCATTTTCTTATTACTTAAGGCTTTACTGTTTGATATTTGACTTCCCTAGCACTGAAAGGTCATTCATTTAAAGGCAAGCATATAACAGACTTCACATACAAGATTAATATGAGCCGTGAAGTTTTGCTAAGACATTCAGCTTTCTTTATTACTCTTCATTCCCTAAATATTCCTACTTCTTATAAGAAATAAGCAGTTGGGTAAAATTTTAGCCTTCTTTTCTGTTTAATAGATCCTTCAATCAAATTCCCTATAAATATCTGAAAGTAACAAACACTGTTCTTTGGTTTAGTGTTCCAATTTTTAAACTTTAATCCTATTAGCATAAGGACAAATCCCCATGCTAATAATCAACTCCTTTGTATTGTTTCATAAAAGCTTAATTATTGGAGACCTTTCTATTTCCCTAGGAAAGGAAGTTACAAAGATTATTCCTTTCCACTCCTAAATTACCATTTATTCCAAAATCTCATGGGATTACTCAAGAATCCATTTCCATAAAGTATTACCCATGATCTACACAGTGTGGTCTTCTAGAGAAGGCTACTTACATTAAGACCAAGGCCTAATGTGGCCTACCAAGCTTATCATGTGAAAACTATCCACTTCATACCTTTCACATATGGACAGTTTATTAAAAGCTCCGCAGTGCCAGAATTTCTATATAGGAAAGGCATAAGGTTGGCAACCTTGCAGAAGGAAGTATGCCAGGGGACTGGGCCTGCACCGAGGTTTGCACAGCAATCACATTGATTTTACTTAGACTGTATCTATAAAACAGTAACAATAACCAATTTTAGTAAAGACACTTTCATTCACAGTTGATATAAGGGAGTTATAAGTAAGTTATTAGGGAGGGGGGTTGCTAATAGAAAGTATAGTAGGATTATTTAATCCCGTCACCACCAATACCCTTTTTCAGCCACACTTGGCACTGCCACTGGGTACAGATCACTAGAAAGTGGCAAGAATCTCTGGATTTGTGTTAAGAGCCTTACAGCAGTGAAGCAATTACAGCTATGATATAAAAACATATTTTCATGGACCAGGTAGCCCTGTCTAGTGGACAAAGTGCTGAGCAGGAATGAGGTCAGAAACTAGGAAAGTTAAATTTCTCTCTTCCACCTCCTTTCTCCTTAATCCCCAGAGGAAATGAGTTAGAAAGTAGAAGTGAAAACAAAGTAAAAAGAACAGCTGTGGAGAGCAGCTGTCAGATTGGTAAGGTGGTTTTTACAGATTTGAACACCAAATTGAAAAAGATATGGACCACATTTCAGGATTGTGGTGAATCCCAGTGTCTAAGTGGAGAAGAAGCAGGAACACATCAGGGCCATAGTATAGATACTTGGGTCACAAGATTCAGTTATTCCAATTTTGATACAGTCACTATAACCTCAAATTATCCAAATTTAGCTTGATTTATTTTAAGAGGGGAGGGGCTCTTGACTGTGTGTTCATCACCTATTCCCTCATTTTGTTCTTAATTCTCCCTCAGCACACACATGCCCATACACACATGCACATACACACACACCTCCTAGCATTTCCCCATACCCAGGGAAACCCCATAAAAAGAAATTACAAAAAGAATATTTAGGAAGAGGTGATATAATATTGCTGGTTTAGCCTATCAGGGATTTATGAACACTGATCCTTAAGTTGATTTCCAGTTAAACACAGATGACTATACTTGTATATTACTTCTCCTTCCTAAAGCCCAAATCAAAATACTAGCAAGGGAATTTTTTAAAAGGCATGACCCTGCAGGATAAAGAATGGAAAAGAAGACTGTAGTAGGAAAGACAGAAATAGGAAAGCAAGTATTATTTTTGGAATATTGCTGAGAAAGCCAAGAAAGGTACAACACAGTCTTGTGTCTACAGAGGTAAAGAAATCAGAAGTGAATGAATGGCCCTGCAGGATCCCAGAGAGATGCCTGGAAATACCCAGGTACAGTGGAAGACAGGGTTGACACCTTAAACAGTGGCTTGATTAAAGTCTGAAAACAGTGTAGTGTAATTAGATCTCTGTGCAGGCTTCCTCTTCCTACCCCTGTTAGGTACACCACTCTTAAATATGGGGGCTGGACTGAATACATCCTCAAATCCTTTCCAGTCACGGAAGACTTTACAGGAAAGTGATGCACTAAGACTTCAAGGATGTGCCAGTGGAAAAAGTGTGCACGGTAGGGGAGGAAGGCAGTGAGGGGTGAGAAGATAGGGATTTATGTTTCTGTTCCTCCAAATATATTTGTCTCTGCAACTATAAATTTTAAGTTGCAATGTGACTTCCAAGTTAGATCCACACCAATCAAAACATCCCTGTGAGATTCTTGCCATATAGGGGCTGGTCCTACAAATCTGTTTTCCTATTCACCACACAGTCATACTTACCTTGCAAGTTTGCTGAGGCCAAGGACTTGCTTGTTAGGAAGATAACCAATATGGACCTTCAAAGAAGAGACAGAAATCATGAGGTAAGTGAAAATCCAATGCTTCTTTGTAACAAAATAAGGAAATGTAATATAGGATATGTATTATGTAATTCAACACAATGAAAACATGTCTTTAAGAGATCTAGAAGCTTTAAGACTTAGAAAATGAAGCAATTACAAAAGCATTTAGAAAATACATATGTGCAGTAAAAGGAAAATATATATGAATGACTATTAATGAAATGACAAATTTGAAATACAGTCATGGTATTTCCTAGTAAAGTTAAACTCTTGATACAATTCTTAAAGTCTTTCTTCTATTGAGGGAACACACTCTCTAGACAGTGAAAATTATCCTGTAGCAACATTAAAATGTAACCAGGAAAGCTTCCTGTATTTTTTTTAAGATTTTTATTTATGTATTTTGAGAGAGAGAAGAGTGTGTGAATGAATGGGGGTGGAGTGCATGGAAGAAGGTGAGAGAGAAACTTAAGCAGACTCCATGCTGAGCATGGAGCCCGACACAGGGCTTGACTCCGCAACCATGAGATCATGACCTGAGCCAAAATCAAGAGTTGGACGCTCAATTGACTGAGCCACTCAGGAACCCCAGGAAAGCTTCCTTTAAATGGCTGAAACTGTAACTATAAATATTGTCACTCCACCTTAAAAAATCCCACCTCATTGCACAGAAAGAGGGTCTCTTTGTCATGCATGGTGGTCTCCTTTCTAAGCTGCTGGAGAACACTACCTTCTTGATGGGAGATAAAGGACACAGCTACAAATGTGAGTTGTCAAGACCTGGACCTTTACACCTAAGTTCTTATAAACCTACTATAAAGCCAAGCTAATTCTATAATCTTAAAAATCACTAATATCTCCCAGGTCCATGTTACCTCTCTCTGAACCATGTGTTAATTATGAGAAAACATTAGTTCTACAAAAAGGCTAATAAAGTAAATGGTCATGTGTAGGCAATCAATTAACCTAATATGAAATGATACATTTCATTTGCATCATGGTTTGCCAGCATTTGTTGCATTTGTTCACCTAATTAATATTTACTATACATGTAAATAACTGATCTAGTAGTAATTAGTGATTTTTCATCTCTTAACACTATGCTTTGAGAGTTTGAGAATACCAATTCATCACCTTCCTGGTCAGCAGAAGGAGAAAGTAAAGTAGCACCTAAATACTGGGTATTTCAAAAAACTAAACTAAACTAAACTAAACTAAACTAAACTAAAATAAATAAAATAAAATAAAATAATTAAATTAAATTAAATTAAAAATAAAAATAAATAAATAAATAAATAAATAAATAAAATAAAAATACTGGGTATTTCAAAGAAAAATAGAATTTAAAACTTTCCTATGAACTAAGATTTTCTGTACCACTTGAAATTTTATATTTATATGCAGAGCTACAACGTTTTTATTGTTTGTACTATTTTTTATCTTTCTGAAGGTCTTAAGTCATTTCAATGTTGATTTTAGAAAATTATCACTGAATAATGTAGTTTTTAAAAAGTTAGCAAGAACACAAACACAGAGATAATCACATCAGAAGGTAATAGGATATAGTGGTGAGAGGGTGAGCACAATTAAGTTCCTAGGTCTATTTCCAGCCAAATCACTAACTCCCTCTGTCCTCCTGGACAAGTCATAGGCTTTCCGGACCTAAATTCCTCACTTACAATGAAAGGTAATAAGATAAGCACAAAGGTTCCCTCCTTGAAAAACCTCAGCCCAATGTCACGTGGCCAGCATCACTAATTGTGGGACTGCCAGTCAGTGCACACCTCCCAATGAGATGGAATACGGAGTCTTTAGTACCCCCATGAACTAGCATTTTTTTTTAAGATTTTATTTATTTATTCATGAGAGACACAGAGAGAGAGGCAGAGACACAGGCAGAGGGAGAAGCAGGCTCCATGTAGGGAGCCTGACGTGGGACTTGACCCCGAGTCTCCAGGATCAGGCCCTGGGCTGGAGGTGGCACTAAACCGCTGAGCTACCCGGGCTACCCCAAATGTGTGACTCTTATTTGGATTCTGGGTTGTCTGCTTTTTTAAAGATTTAATTTTTAAGAAATCTCTACACCCAACATGGAACTTGAACTTACAACTCCAAGATCAAGAGTCACATGCTCTGCTGACTGAGCCAGCTAAGTGTCCTTGGATTATGATTTTAAAAAACTGAGGTGGGTGAGGGGATGGGGTAACTGGGTGATGGGCATAAAGGAGGGCATGTAATGCAATGAACATGGGGTGTTATGTGCAACTGATGATTTACTGAACTGTACATCTGAAACTAATGATGTACTACTATATGTTGGCTAATTAAATGAAATTTAAATTAAAAAAATTTAAAAACCAAGAGTAAGACAATTGAGGCAACTGCAGAAATGTAAATATGGGTTAGTTATTAGATACTATTTAGGAATTACTATTAATTTTGTTCATGGTAGTGCTCCTATAGATAATTTTGTTCATGGTAGTGCTCCTATAGAGTTTCCTATAGAAAATATTTTAGATTGGTGTATTAATAATTAGTGATTAAGAGTCATGCTGTTTATAACATACTTTATATTCTTTAATGTATTGAAGAATTTACTGCTAACTTTTTATGCTGATAATCAAATCGGAGTTACATTTCTTTAAAAATCTTTATCTTTTAGATATACATATTGAAAGAAATTATGGAAAAAATAAAATGATAACTAGGATTTGCTCCAAAATAGTCTAGTGGGAACTTATATATAAAAAGATTGGTCTTGGGATCCCTGGGTGGCGCAGCGGGCCACGTCGGGCTCCCGGTGCATGGAGCCTGCTTCTCCCTCTGCCTCTCTCTCTCTCTCTCTCTCTCTCTGTGACTATCATTAAAAAAAAAAAAAAAGATTGGTCTTTTATCAGTAACTGTTGGAGTTGGTTTTAGGAAACATAGAACTTTATCATACTAGTCTTTATATTCTTACATATGTTTGAAATTTTCTATAATAAAAAGTTTGGGTGCCTAGATTGCTGAGTGGTTGAGTGTCTGCCTTCAGCTCAGGTCGTGATCCCGGGGTTCTGGGGTCGAGTCCCACATCAGGCCTCCTGCAGGCTGCCAGCAAGGAGCCTGCTTCTTCCTCTGCCTATGTCTCTGCTTCTCTATATCTCTCATTAATAAATAAAAATCTAAAAAAAAAATAAAAAATAAAAGGTTTAAAAAAGAGAGAGACCACTACATACACATTAGAGTAGTAAGCTTAAAAAGATTGAAAGTGTCAAGTGTTGGCAAGGCTGTAAAGTGACTGAGACTCACCTAAGAGTATATGAAGTGTAAAGTGGTACAACCACTCTGGAAAACTAAAGATCAGTATCTATTAAATTGGACATGCATATACCCTATGATCCACTCCTAGGTATATTCCTAATAGAAATGCATCCATATATGTACCAAACAATGCTGACAGCAGTATCATTTGTAATAGGAAAAGAAGAGAGTGAGAAAGAGGACAATGTAAATATCTACCAAGAACAGAATAAACTGATATGTTTGTACAATGAAATAATAGACAGCAATGAAAATAAGCTACAGTGACAGACAATAACATCAATGACTTTTACAATGTGGAACAAAAAAAGCCAGACACAAAAGATTTCATGCTGTAGATTCTTTCCATTTATAAATTGAAAAACAAGCAGAAATAATCTTAGTGCTTGAAATTGACGTACTGGTTACCTTTGGGGACAAAGGACAGGTTAGTGATTAAAAAGGGGTACAAGGTGAGCTTGCAGGATAGAAATAATGTTCTAATTCTTGATCTGTGAGGTAGTATGGAATACCTTTATAATTTGTGCATTTTCCCTATTTCACTTTACAAAAATGTGAAAAAATAAAATACTTTAACAAAAAAATGTGAAGCAAATGTCAACACATTAAATTTAGCTGATGGGTATATAGGTATTCATAATACTATTTCTTATAAGTCTTCTGTTTAAACACTATTAATGAAAAATCAAAATAGAATAAAATTATAATGAGGGGGAGGGGAAAGACAGGACTACTCCTGGTCCTGAATCCACATGTTTTCAAAGGCACATTTAAGTCAAACAAGCTAGATAACATTATCTAGCTTGCATTAGACTCATTTTTCCTAATACAGAAAAGGTTGGAAATAAATTAAATCCACTAATACCATGACCTCTGCCACAATAAATTCTGCAATCATCGCTGCTCATGCCATATGATACCAAAGTGTATCTGGGATCAAACATTATTTAGTCAAAATAAAGAGCAAAGGTTTTCAGAGCCTGCAGCAACTTCGTAGAAAAAAAAAAAAGAAACTTTAATCTCATTATTTTAACCTATTAAGATGCTATTTACTCTGAAATGTTTGCCCTGAGGACCTTCTGCTACTTTGTTTTTGTTTTGTTAGTTTTGAGCTATTAGATTAGTCAGATTGATAAAGAGTAAATGTTTATGTGTAATTCTATATATCTGGGATATTAGGAATTAGCAGGTGATGATTTTAAATATAATAATCCTAATTTTAGAACTTTTATTGTGCTTTTTAACATTACTAGGAAACAGGGAAAACCTTACCTTTCCAACAAATGGAACTAGATGATGTTCACACATGGAAAACATATCTATGTCCTTCACAATCACCATCTCATCATGATCTTCATCAAATATAGCATCATTTAAGACATCTGAAATCAGAGGTTTGCTTTAGTAACAATTTTATAGAAAGATAGAGTAGAAACACTAACAATCTTCATGGTTAGAGATAGTCAACAAAGACAAAACATTAATGCTAACTAAAATATAAGGGAATGCAAATTAAAACACATTATTTTTCTCCTACCAAACTAGCAAAGCTTTCTTCTTTAAATGATGAAAAAACCCTGATGATATAGTATTACATAACAAATGCAGGATTACAAACAAATGTGTCTGCTGCATGACAGAAGGAGAAAGAGAGAAATTATGCAAAACAAAAGAATGGCTATTTCTGCTGATGGAAATGAGTTGCTTTCACTTTCTCCTTACATTTTCTTGTACCTAACACTTTCTCTATAATGGATGTGTAGAAAACCATATCTGACATCTCAGGCCAGATCTAGACACTTGTAAACTTGATATGTTATCTTTCCCCCAAATAACTGTGTACTCACAAAATTTTGTAGTTACTGTATGCAAGCATCAGACTTCAACAGTTGCCTCTTCCCTAAGGAAATAGATGCTCCAATTTTTATGTATATGCCTGTCCACATTGGCTTTTGACCTCTGGGCTCTGATACATATGGCTAGACATACAGCAGACATTTAGAAACAAAAAAAGCTTTATTTTTAAAAAGTGCATGGCTATCTGGACATCTTGGCAGCCTGCACATGTTTAAGACTCCAAGCTGTGTGATTTCAAGGATTTGGGGATACCCATCTACATAGTACGATGAGACAGAGCAGGGAGGAGGTGAATAGAGATTTGCAGCCACCTACAGTTATTTCCCCTCAGAAAGGCAGGCTGCGGAGTGAGTCACAGGGAAGAAGTACAAACGTCCACCCACACAGCCTGACCTTCAGTGGCTCCGTTGCTACTAGAATAGAGGCTCACAGATATTGAGTCATCATTTAACCACTGTTATCATCCCGTGAGTCAGGCTATTCAGAGACACATTTGATTGTATAGTGGAAAAGTCATTAGTGTGGTCAACAAAAGTGAACATGCAGGGTTTAGACACACAGACAAACACAATGCTCCCAGTAGGAAAGGCTGATAAAATTCAGAGAAGAAAAGGCTCGGTGTCATTCTTGAAGTAAATACTTTTCCAAAATCAGCATTCTATTTTGAATACTCTGTCCTAACCTTTAGTCATATTTCTGAAAGAAGTCCAAAAATAGACCCTTAGTGCTCCCCAAAGTATCTTGGATTTCTCCAAGATTTTAAAGTAAGATTACCGTATGCATAGTTTATCAAAATCTTTAGGCACATAAGAAAACTTCCTGAACATAAAACAAACAAAATTACTTCTTAAAGAACAAAAGAGAATTATCTAAAAGAAGCATTCATGTGTTTTATCTGGCAAAGAATGAGAGCATCCCCATTCTAAACTCTGACAACAACCATATGGCTCATGTTGAAAGCTGATCCTCAAGTTAGGCTAAGTTAGCATCTGGGTGCATCATGAACTAGCTGTTGGACCTTCAGCAAAGTACTCTGTGAGCCTCAATCTTCTAAGCCGTAAAATGAGCATGAAAAAATGTCTATATTTTTCTGGGGTTATCCTGAGGATTAAATGAGATAACCCATTTGTGTTTAGAAGTATGAAGATGGGGGATCCCTGGGTGGCACAGCGGATTGGCGCCTGCCTTTGGCCCAGGGCGCGATCCTGGAGACCTTGGATCGAATCCCACATCGGGCTCCCGGTGCATGGAGCCTGCTTCTCCCTCTGCCTATGTCTCTGCCTCTCTGTGTGTGTGTGTGTGTGTGTGACTATCATAAAAAAAAATTAAAAAAAAAATTAGAAGTATGAAGATGGGCTAAGTGGTAGCTGTTGTTATTACTATAACTGTAAGTAATGTTGAGAGAGTGCTAAACTATGTGTTCCATGCAAATAAATACACATCAGAATTTAAAAAGCAATAATTTGCTTCTAAGAGACAGACTACAAAAAAGGAAAAATTGTAACCTTGCAGTGAGGAAACCTGGTAAATACTATTTTAACCAAGTGATCCAGATTAACTTTACCAGTAATAAGACATATTGATATCATATAGTTCCTGGTATAATATGATGAGAAGGGCATATCATCTCTGCAGTGTCCTCCCCAAAGTGTATAACTGTAGTCTAATCACTAGACGAACTGAGAGACATTCTCCAAAATACCTCAATAAGCACTCTTTTAAAAAGACATGAAAAGACTGAAGAATTCTCATGGATTTGAGGAGACTAAAGAAACCTGAAAATTAAATGCAATGGAAAAACCAAAATTGATGTAAAGTCTGTAGTTTAGTTAATAGTATTGTACCAATAGTAATTTTTTGTTTTTAAGATTTTATTTATTTATTCATGAGAGACAGAGAGACCGAAGCAGAGACATAGACAGAGGGAGAAGCAGGCTCCTGCAGGGAGCCCAACGTAGGACTCAATACCAGGACTCCGGGATCATGACCTGAGACGTCTGCTCAGCCACTGAGCCACCCAGGTGCCCCCAACAGTAATTTCTTAAGTAATGATAACTGTACCATGGGCTGTATGAGATGTTAACATGCAAGGAAGCTGGGGCAGGGGTATATAGATACTCTCTATTCTGTCTCTGTAAGTATTCTGTAAGTCTAATATGATTTCAAAATAAAAACATAAAAAGAAACAAAACAGGACAACGTCTATCAACCAGAATATATAAACAATAGAGCACTACTCAGCATTAAAGTAGAATAGCTACTGATCCAGGTACTAATATGGCTGAAACTCCAAAGGATCATACAACATGAAAGAAGTCATATACATACATACAAAAAACTATACGTGAAATTCTAGGAAAGAGAAGTATAAACAGAGAGAACAGACAGATGGCTTACCAGGGACCAGAGGGGTGGGAAACAAGATTGGCTGCAAAAAGGTGGAACTTTCGAAATTTTTGAGAGTAATGTTAAGAGTCTATACCTTCACTATACTGGGGGCTGTGCAACCGCATGTATTTATCAAAATTCAAATTGCACACATAAAATTGGTGTATTTTATCGAATTTAAAGTATCCCTTAATGGAGCAAACTTTTAAAAATAATCTCAAAGACTGTAGAATAACATGCAACCTTCTGTGTAAAGAAAGTGGACGAGGGGAGATATGAACATATATACATATATGTGTATATATACATATATATACTTATCTTCACAAAGAAACACTAGACGAATAAATCAAAAAGCTAATAAAAATGATTACCCACGAAGGACTAGGAAAGCAGGAGAGAAGGGATATTGATAGAAGTGAAACATCTTTAAATATAATTTGTCACACAGTCGATTTTGACCTCCTGTAAATGTTTTTACATACTGAAAATTAAACCAAAAAGAAAAAAACTAGTGATCCCCACAAGTTTTAATGCTTGGTGGTAATGGAACAATATTATGTTGCCTATACCCCATTTCATGAAAGTGAACCCAGACTATAAACTTGACCTAGCCAAATCATTTTTCTTCAATAATGAAGTTTCCCTGCTATATTTATTTATGTTTTGCTCCAACATATCTGAAAGCTACCATCTGTGGCTAATAAGAACAAAACACTATCACAGATTGTTTTAATTTCCTGCCTGTTATCAGCAGCAAGAAGGTAACCCTGGAAACAAGGATTTATGGCATTCTATTTCCTACTGGTGGTCATAACCAACAAAGGAAACTGAAGGGGCCTCCAAAAGTTAAAGGTTTGTCTATTACAATTCCACCCAAAGCGAAATGTAAAAGTATACCTTTCTTGTGTCATTAATGATTAAACAATGACAACAAATAACCCTGCTGGACAGCCATCTCTTAAGTGTTCAGTCCCTTCCTCAAAGTACAGTACGTCAGGTCCATAACAGGAACCCAAGTTCCTATTTAAGCTCCCTCTGAAGCAGGGTGCTTCTTAGACTCCCCCAGCGGGGGCTTGTTAAAATACCAATCACTGGACCCCAGTCCCAGAGTTTCTGATTCAGTAAGTCTGGGTGGGACTGAGAATTGGCAATTCTAACAGGTTCCTGGAAGATGCTAATGCCCCTGGTCTGGGAACCATACTTTGAGAACCCCTGTATTAAAGTTGTAGTCCATGTTCTATGCTGCTACACAGAATCTTCACACCTTCAAAATGCTGCTACTCGAACACAGTAATATAAGAAATATGAGCTTGCTTCTGCAAGAGTAAAAGGGGGCAAGAATAAAAATCTCTCTTCTGGGAGACAAAAGAAAAATTCCATCTAAATAAATTTGCTTTTGAATGAATAGTAATATAATTAGCATCATCTAGGATGTTTGGTGATCAGCACTAAAAACAAGAGATCTCTGAGGAAGCCAGAATTTCACACCCCATGCACCTTCCTGGAGAACAGCATTAATAGACAGTGAAAAAAGACTGGGAACATTGAAGGTGCATCCATCCTAAGGGATAGGAAAAAGAATGAGGCCTGCCTCCTGATTTTAGAACTAAGAGAGCAACACACAGTCAGTGAGAGCTAAAAAGGTGTGAAAAGTCTCTTTGCTCTTGGCTGGAGTTAAATCAACCCAAAGGACTAACAAAGTCAAGCTTACTCTGACTTAGTGGAGAAAGGTCTGAATCATTAACCCAAACCCTCCAACATCAGAGCTGCCTCTACCAGCATACAGCACTTATTTCATCACACCTCCCGGTACCACTGTTATGTATTTAATTTCTCCCAACCTTGGAGGCAGGCATTGTAGCTTAAGGCTGTAAGTTTCCACACAGTGCCCTATATGCCATGCTCAGACACAGAATTAAACCTACAGCTTCCATTTTATCTAATTAATACATTTTAATTTATTTACCCCTGTGATTTTATTTCCTTAAGATAGATTTCAGGGCAGCCCGGGTGGCTCAGTGGTTTAGCGCTGCCTTCAGTCCAGGGCCTGATCCTGGAGACCCAGAATCGAGTCCTATGTCAAGCTCCCTGCATGAAGCCTGCTTGTCCCTCTGCCTCTCTCTCTCTCTCTCTCTCATGAATAAATAAATAAAATCTTTAAAAAAAAAGATAGATTTCAAAGAAAGGACCCCAAAGAAACTCACATGGCCAAAGGAACAGAAGAATTGTTATTGCAGCATCACTGATAATAGCAACATTAGGAAATTTAAAAGTGCATCAGAAGAGCAATTACACAATTTGGGTAGAGTCATACAAAAAATATGACCTAGCAGTAAAAGTGAGTGAATCTAAGCCGAATTTATTATTTCTTGCAACAACATCCAATGAAAAAAATCAAGTATTAGAAGCAATAGCAGATAACTATAGTATGATCCTGTAAATGAAGTAGAAGCAAAATTACATTTTTATGGACATTCACATGAAATAAAAGTATAAAAATAGGCATAAGAGTAGAGGTCAAATTCAGGATAGTGGTCAGCTCTGTGGAGAAAGGGTAACAGGATCAGAAAGAAGTATCTATGAAACTTCATCTGTGTTTTCAAAAGCAATTATAAAAAATATTAAGATTTGTTAAAACTGGATGAATGTTGGTTAAACTAATTCTTTGTACTTTTCCTTGTATATTTGAGATATTAATAAAAAAAATGTGGAGGACGCCTGGGTGGCTCAGCGGATGTATGTCTGCCTTTGGCTCAAGGCGCAATCCTAGGATCTGGGATGGAGTCCCACACTGGGCTCCTTGCAGGGGGCCTGCTTCTCCCTCTGCCTGTGTCTTTGCCTGTGTGTCTGTGTGTGTGTGTGTGTGTGTGTGTGTGTGTGTGTGTCTCAAGAATAAATAAATAAAATCTTTTTTAAAAATGTGGGATGCCTGGATGGCTCAGTGGTTGATGTCTGCCTTTGGCTCAGGGTGTGATCCTGGGGCCCTGGGATCAAGTCTCACATTGGGCTCCCTGTACAGAGCCTGCTTCTCCCTCTGCCTGAGTCTCTGCCTCTCTCTGTGTGTTTCTCATGAATAAAAAAAATATTTTTTTAAAAATGTTATTTAGTTGTTCATGCACATGCTGGTGTTTTGTTCTTTTTTCATGAAAAAGAAAATCAAGAAACTGAGGTTACTTTCGCATAGAAGGTCTGATGCTAGAGGCCAATTACACAGGAAAGATAGAGCCTGCTTCATTCAATGCTGCAAACTCCTCCAGAAACTTCCCTAGATCACTTTCTGCAATAAAAATAAAGGCTTCTTCAGCCCTCAGTGTGACATTAAAACATTTTGCATTCTACCCCTTTTTTGAAAAATTTGTCCTACAAGTAAGGGCAATGTTAAAACAAATTAAAAGGAAGAAAATAACTATCTCTGCTTTCATTTCCATCATGATGGTACACCTCTTATTAGCACTTCCAACACTCATGGCTTCTTGCACTTAACAAGATAGAACTAACATTTGTAAAACTTAGCCAAAAAGCATGAATCAAACATTCCACAGACTGACATAACGGTGGAAACTAAGATGACTTTGGACAACCATTGATACTATCTGCTGGAGGAAGCAGAGCTAGCTGTGGCACAGTTCTGATATGTTCCATGAACTTACTTCATAAACTGCAAGTCTGTCAGCAGGAAAGATCCACTGCATTGCAGAGAAAAGTAAAAGTTCGGTTATTTTGGAAATTTTCATTCATGTCACCCCTGGCAGAGATAAATTCCCATGTTGCTTGTAAGCAATTAAAATATAGCCAAGGGTGCACCTGGCTGGTTCAGTCAGTAGAGCATGAGACTCTCGACCTGGGGTTGTAAGTTCAAGCCCCACACTGGGTACAGAAATCACTTAATCTTAAAGAAAAATTAAATTAAAAAATAAAATATAGAGAAGACAACATGGATAGATCTTGATGGCATTATGCTAAGTAAAACAAGTCAGAGATAAACAAATACTGTATGATCTCAGTTACATGTAGAATCTAAAAAAAAAACTAAACTCTTAGAAAAAGAGTTGGTTACAAAGGGATGGGAAAGGGAAATACGGGGAGATGTTGGTCAAAGAAAATATACTTCTAGTAAAGATGAATAAATTCTGGGGATTTGATGAACAGTTTTTTCTAATGAGCGCCTTTTTTAATATAATGAACAATATTGTACTACATACTTGAAAGTTGATAAGAAAGTAGATCTTAAATGTTTTCACCACAAGAAAAGAAACAGTAATTTTGTAATGTGATGGGTGTTAGCTAATCTACAGTGGTAATTAACGGCGATATGTAAGTGTATCAAATCAACATGTTGTACACCTTAAACTTACACCATGTTGCATGTCAATTATATCTCAATAAAACTGTAAAAAGAAATGTAGCCAAGGCTACTGAAATAAATAAATGTACTGACTGCCCTCAAAATATTACTGATATGCATGTTTTGTTCAGCAAATAAAATCCTGGAGAGCTATTCCCATCCTCTTGGCTGGGCTTGTCATGAACACAGTGTCTGTTGTTGAGGGATAGTTTTTCACATACGAAGCTATCTTTATTAGCCAAAACTTCTTCCTCATTACAACAGTAATGTTTGCCGTGGTTTATTTACAAGATACTGAAATACTGAAATGAGAAAATGGAAGTGCATACAACTTCTCTACCCAGACATCATTACTTAACTCTTAGAAATCCACACACACAGTGGTTCAAAAAGTAGACTGGTAAATTAGAAGAAATGAATTTTAAAAGTCCAAAGACCCGAGCTCTCATTTGAACTTTGTACCAACTATGACCTGAGCTACAGGGTCCTCACAGGTAAGAGAATGGTTTTAGAGAAGGAATTTAACAGGACTCCCAGGTACCTGGCTTGCACCCACTCTAGGGGTATGGAGATCAAAGCCAAATTACAACACAGTTCTCCTCCCAACCTCACTGGTCAGTCACCTTTTGAGATGTGCCACGGCAGTGACTAGCAGCTTTCTGTACTGAGGTAGGGAAAAGCACCTGTTTTAAACACTCAGATTTTTTTTATAGATAAAACTGAAGGCTGTGAATCCTATACATTATTAACTCTCAAAATTATCCAAGCCTCCAAGCCTAAAAACTCCCAATCTGGTCTCAGTTCATACTCCGAAAATTTGTGGGAGACAAAAATCAGAGCCTTAAAAGGCTATCTAAGGAAATAAATAAGAATGTATTCAAGGAGTCATTTAAAAAAAAAAAAAGATGCACACTTCCCAAATTTAGTTTTTTAATTGGATAATTTTGTATATCTTTCACAATCCAGCTGTTAAACTGTAAATGGAATTTACAAAACAGATGGTGGTAACAAGGTCTGGTTCACAGCCGTTCTAAATAAAGAACACACCAATCTGATAAACTATCCATTTGCTTCAGAAGCCTTTAATAGGCTCATCGCTTATCATCCTACATTCACTTATGCCATGAGATATCATACAGACAGATGTTATGGAACCATCTGTAATCCTATCTGACAAATAAGTACCAGCAGGGTGTGCAAGCCACCATCATCAGTGACAAATGATTAAGGGAGAAGGGATCATGTTTTAGAACAGTGGCTCCCATATATGGCCAATCATAGGGAGCTTTGGAAAATACAGCTTCTCAAGTCACCCTGAGAAAGTCTGATTCACTAGCTGTGGGGGTGAACCCGAGATTATATCTTTTAAAAATTCAAGCAATTCTGATGACCAGATGGGCTGGGAGCATAGGGTTTTGAGGGGCAAGAGAAGTTGAAGGTTAAAAATGGACACACTTCTGGCCCTAATTTGCTGTTTAGCAAGACTGAACAGTAGGCAATGTAATTCCCCACCATAAGCTTTCACTATCGTCATGAAGCCAGAGGGTGACAATTCCTGCAGAACACCGTAACATCTAGGAAAGGAGGCTTGGAACAGAGACTGAAATTGGCGGGTGGAGTGGGTAACAGGAGGAGGAGATAAGGCAAAGAAGCCGAAGCCAACTTTCCAGAGCAGGGACAGAAGACCCAAGAGGTTCAGTGAAAAGGAAAGGAAAGGGGACCACACATAAGAAAACTGTACCTCCCCCTCCCCCCAAAAAAAAGAAAAAGAGAAAACTGTACCCACATCCTAGAAAAATATCAGCTATTTAACCAGTTGGGTCCTACAGTCAACTCAGCAGAAATCAGTTTCAAGGGTAGCATGATCATTTTCATAGGAAGGTAGGTCTGGGTGGCTCAGTGGTTGAGCGTCAGCCTTTGCCTCAGGGCATGACCACAGGATCCGGGATCGAGTCTGGCATGGAGCTCTCTGCATGGAGCCTGCTTCTCCTCCCTCTTCCTATGTCTCTGTCTCTCTCTCTGTATCTCTTATGAATAAATAAATCTTTTTTTTTAAGTTTTCATAGGAAGTTCTAAACACGTTTCTGAGTTAGATACAAATATATCAAATCATGACCTCAAGAAACTTAAGATCTGGGGAAATAAAAAATAAGTGAGGGGGACTAAGAGGACACTCATTGTGATGAGCCCTGAGTAATGTATAAAATTGTTGAATCACTATATTGTACTCCTGAAACTGATATAACACTATTATGTTAGAATTAATTTTTTTTAATTTTTTTTTTTAAAAAATTTAAAGATTTTATTTATTCATGAGAGACAGAGAGAGAGGCAGAGACATAGGCAGAGAGAGAAGCAGGCTCCATGCAGGAAGCCCAATGTGGGACTCAATCCCAGGGCTTCAGGATCACACCCTAGGCCGAAGGCATGCACTCAACCACTAAACCATCCAGGTGCCCCTAGGATTAATTTTTTTAAATCAGCCCCCCCAAATGGAGAGAGTACCTAGAAGCTAAACTACAGAAGCAATAGTTTTACATAAAGGAAAATTTATGGGCTGGTAAAAAACATGTGACTATATTGACCATGAAGATTTGAGGGGTGCCTAGGTGTCTCAGTGGTTGATCCTGGGGTCCTGGGATTGAGTCCTGCATCAGGCTCCCTGCAGGGAGCCTGCTTCTCCCTCTGCCTATGTCTCTGTCTTTCTCTAGTTCTCTCACGAATAAATAAAAAACAATAAAATCTTAAAAAAAAAAAAAAAAAGAAAGAAAGGAAGATTTGATCCAGGCCTTAAGAATGGATGGAAAGAAAGGAAGGAAGGGTTTTTCTAGACAAGATAAGGAAGAGAAATACTATAGGAAATAAAATACAGAAATACAGGGAACAAAAAAGTAATGTGTACTGCCTGAGTGATCTATGCATTGGACAGAAACCAAATGCCCTTCTATTTTAGAGCATTTTTCTAATTAAATTTTACATTTTGCTCACAACTTCTTCCAAGCCCTTCTCTACTCTGCGACAGTTATTATCCCCAATTTACAGATGAGCAAACTGATGTTCTATTTGAAAACATTAAGTGCCTGCTAAAAAAGAACACACCCATTAGTATGAGAGCTGGATTTTGATCCTTGTCTTCTGACATCCACAGGAGAGCCTAATTACTAGCCATCACAAATCTGAACCTGGCAGAGCAATGGGCTCAAGAGAGAAAGCCCAGAGGCAAGAAACCAGAATCAGAAGTTGTTGGAGTTCATAGTCAGCCATGAGGTGACAAGCTTAAAGGCAATGACAGCAAAGGAAACAAAGAGAACAAATTTGATGTTTTAAAATAAAAGTAGTATTAGTGATACACATGGATGAAGGAAAGAAGCCACCTACCAGCCCAAGAGAGCAGACATAAAGAGTGGCCTGATCCCCAGAGGCTACCAGAACTGGTGCACACTGTTTGCAAAAGACTGTTTTACCAACTATTTATTTGGTTTATATGAGGGAAAATTCAGTAATTTAATGCTACTTTGACCTTTTTGAAATGAAACTGGAACAGTTTCAGGGGAAAGGAGAATCCCATTAAACCTTCAAACTAATAAAATGGCTTAAAAAAAAAAGGAACATCTCTATAGAAGTTTATCCTAGGAAACCAGTAAAGAAACACTTTTCAAACAAACTACAGTCTTTAAATCTTCAAGATCCAAATATTTTATGTCTCCTGATGTGATACAGTATAAAGAAAACAGTATTCTTGGTAAAAATGTTTTCCCTGAATTTAAGCAAGTCCTTAGACCTAACTTCCAGTTCCAGGAATACAAGAGGTAGAGAAACAAGTTAAATGAAAACAAGAAGAAAACAATCACAAATCCCAAAGGTGAAGTATCTTATAGGACAATTCACAATCACTGATAAATCAGTGTCACAGGGTGGAGGGTGGAGGTAGCAAGAAATTTTCTAGATTAAAACCTAACAATCAAATGCAAATATGTAGATCTTGAGGGGGTCCTGGTTTAAACAAATCATGAGTAAAAGACATTTGGGACAATTCGGGGTGTAGAATTAGGTATAAATTTTACTATTATGAATGTAGATTAGGTATTAAATGATAGGAAGAAATTAATAGTTAATTTTACTAAGGATAGTATAAGTGGTTAAGAAGAAAAATGCTTTCTAGGGTGACATTTCACCTCTAAATACAGGTCTCTGATTTGTTCTCAGTAAAGTAGACCATGCCAATATAGCAAAACATTAATTTTGAATCTAGGTAGTAAGTATGTTAGCTGTCCATATACAATTTTATCTATTTTTGAGTTTGAAAATTTTATATAAAAAAATTAAAAGTAAAATAAAATGTCATGGGTGCCTGGGTGGCACTGGTTAGGCATCGGTTAAGCATCCAACACTTGGTTTCAGCTCAGGTCATGATCTCAGGGTAGAGAGATCCAGCCCCGTGTTGGGTTCCATGCTCAACTAGGAGTCTATGTGAAATCCCCTCCCCCTCCCTCTGCCCTTTCCCCACTTGCACAAGTGCATTCTCTCTCTAAAAATAAATAAATAAAATCTTAAAAAATTTTTATTTTATTTTATTAAAAGATTTTATCTATTCATGAGAGACACACAGAGAGAGGCAGAGACACAGGCAGAGGGAGAAGCAGGCTCCCTGCAGGGAGCCCAATGTGGGACTCTATCCTAGGACCCTGGGATCATGCCCCAAGCCAAAGACAGATGCTCAACCACTGAGTCACCCAGGGTCCCTAAAATTTTTTTTAAATAAAATGTTATAATCCTAACAGAGAACACTGGTTTTCTGTTATTACTATGCTACCGAGAAATCCAACAATTTCACTTCTAATTTATAGGAAATCTTATTAACAGACTAAACCTCAAGTTCTAATATGACTAGCTACTGTTTATTTTTCTACAAGTGTCTACAATACTCCTGAGGAAAAAGTCTTTAAATTAAGGCTTTGTCTAATCAAAAGAACGATAGGTTAGAAGACTACAGGCTGGGAAGCCTGGGTGGCTCAGCGGTTGAGCAGCTGCCTTTGGCTCAGGGCGTGATCCCAGAGTCCTGGAATCGAGTCCCACATCAGGCTCCCTGCATGGAGCCTGCTTCTCCCTCTGCCTGTGTCTCTGCCTCTCTCTCTCTCTCTCTCTCTCTCTCTTTCTCTGTGTGTGTGTGTGTGTGTCTCTCATGAATAAATAAATAAAATCTTAAAAAGAAAAGAAGACCATAGGCTCTAAAGAGCATATAGATGAAGAACCTTTTCAAAAATCTGCATCAGAAGAAAAAAAGAGACGTGTTACCATAGAAACTATCTGTGTCGTTGACTGTTTCAAAGGAAAACAGCACCACTAGTAATGAAAGAAGCCTGAGGTCATTGATAGACCTCACCTGTCAGCTGCTGGAAGTTACCAGAGTGATGAAACAAATCTGACAAATGTGCCAGAAACCTAGGTGTGACAGTCCCACTCCTAGTCCAACTGCCCCTCCTGTAGACCAGATCCAGAAAGCCTTGAAAAGGACTTGTCTAGGGTCATAAAATAGGGATGCTGTGACTAATCCAGACTAGTTTTTCTTCCCATTTTAGCAGGATGAGATTGCTGACACACCGAAATTATGTATGATGGTGATCAGTAGCACACCTCTATGACTGCGTGTGCATTAACTTCTGTTAATTTCTTAGCAGAAATTAACCTATTTTGAAGGGGTAATCATTTAGCACTTTGGCAGAGTCCTCACTCTCAGTTGAATTCCAGCGCCTAACACCTTCATTGCTGCTCATGAACAGCTTACCATACAATAGATATAATTGCATTTTAAGCTACCTTAGTGAGAGTTTCCTTGTTTGGACATTTGTCAGTGGTCTCTGTTGAAATGGGTTCTGATTCCTACTTATAAAAATAAACACTCATCTGTGTACATAAAACATACCTCATAGCAAGAGCTGTACGTTCTTGGCAAAGCTCTTCACTGAAACAGTATTTGAACCAACTGGACTCAAAAAAATTCAATGCAGAAGTCAGGACAGCCAACTTCCTCATTTAAAACTGGTTTCTTGTTCACAGAACTCTAGAGAAGCAATAGCTGTTGATAAATGGGTAGTGGGTGGGGATTCTCATGATTAGCAACCAAAATCAAAAAAGGTAGTGAAGGGGCAGCCCAGGTGGCTCAGCGGTTTAGCGCCACCTTCAGCCCATGGCGTGATCCTGGAGACCTGGGATCAAGTCCCACGTCGGGCTCCCTGCATGGAGCCTGCTTCTTCCTCTGCCTTTCTCTCTCTCTCTCTCTTTCTCTGTCATGAATAAATAAATAAAATCTTTTTTTAAAAAAGGGTAGTGAAAAAAATTAGAAGGAGCGAAGAGATATAATAATGACCAAATATTTCAGAAAAATGAGCCTCAGGAAAAAGAGAGAATGAGGCAGAGTGGTTTTTCAAGATAGACTGTGCACTAAAATGAAAATACTCCACTGCCCCTCATGAGGGGACAGTGATGGAACAGAAGGAAAAGAAAATGCAGGGAAAAGAATGCAATACAACAAAATCTCACAACCACCTCATGTTTTCCATGAGGAAAAACATGAAAAACTCAGTCAAGTATTTTCAGAAGGAAGAGACCTATTCAATTTTAATAGTATCACAGCAGTAATAGACTGGAATGGGACAAGCTAGGCAGCAAGACAACAGTTAAGAAGTCACTGTATTTCTGGTGAGAGATGATGATGAAGAGTCAGAGCAGATAAGAGAAGAGAGACAGAGTCTAGAGATACTAGAGTCAGGACTTGGAGCACAGGTAACCAAGGAGATTAATCAGAAGAAAGAATCACAGATAAAATGAACAACCAGATTATAAATACTAGACTAACTAGACCAAATACATCATCTAGCAACATACATTCAGGTAAAGCTCAAGAAGGACTGTCTGGCCAAATTGGACTTTTAAAACATCAGGGAAATAAGCCAACCCTAATGTCTTCCATGCTAACCTTTAAAAAATTGACAAATTGCTTTGAAAGTTTCATTTAATTTTAACTCTATGGTACCAACAACTATGAATATAACCGTATTCTTTTTAATCCAGAACATTTAGACCATAGTCTTCTCTAAACTAGCATGGACACTTTCTATTGAAGTGACAAAAAAAAAAAAAAAACAACAACAACAACAACAAAAAAAAAAACTTGGGATGCCTGGCTGGCTAAGTCAATGAAGTATAGGTCTCTTGATCTCAGGGTTGAGAGTTCAAGCTCTGAGTTGTATGTAGAGATTATTTTTAAAAATAGAAAATTAAAAAAATATTTTTTAAATCCTCAAAATGAATTTCCTTCTAGGTTCAGCTCAAAAGCTACCTCCTCCATAGTTATCAAGTCTCTCTACCAGAAGCATCTGCCTTCCTTCTGACCACACAAAACTCCATATGCTCCTCTCCACAGGAACTTAGTGTCTGGTCCCTGCTAGGACAGACCACAGGTTCCTTCAAGGCCAATACCAGACCAATCATTTTTGCTTTCCCTTTAACAGTACAGGGTCATTCACAGAGCTGATACTGCATATATAAAAATACGGACTTTTAATATATCTTCAATTCTAAGGATTTCCTAAAATAAGGAAATAAAAATATGGCACTTGTAATTTTTAAGATTTATTTATTTATCTGAAAGAGAGAGAGAAAGAGAGTAAGCAGTAGGGAGAGGGAAAGAGTCTTAAGCAGACACTGCCCTGAGCATAAAGCCTGACACGGGGCTTGATCTCATGACCCTGAGATCAAGACCTGAGCCGAAACCAAGAGTCAGACATTTAACCAACTGCATCACCCAGGCGCTACAACATTTATAAATTTAAGAACATACAACATTCTACAGAATGAATTACTGGTTTAAAACAAGGACCAAATGGATCTTTTCTAACTTTAAAATGTTCTTAACATGGATGAAACTTAAAGACATTTTGCTAAGTGAAATAAGCCAGACACAAAGGACAAATATGCTATGATTCCACTCATATGAGATACCTAGAAGAGCTAAATGCATAAAGAAAGTAGTGGTTACCAAGGGCTGGGAGGGAAGGTCAATAGGGAGTAAACTGGTTAATAAGCAGAGTTTCAGTTTGAGAGAATGAGAAAGTTCAAGAGATGAATAGTGGTGATGGTTGCACAACAATGTGAATGAACTCAATGCCACTGAACTATACACTTAAAAATTGTTAAAGTGGTAAGTTTAATGTTATATATATTTTACAATAAGATTCAAACAACTCGGGGTACCTAGGGTGGCTCAGTTGTCTAAGCTTCTGCCTTCAGCTCAGGTCATGATCCTGGGGTCTTGGGATTGAGCCCTGCATCGGGCTCCCTGCTCAGTGGAGAGCCTGCTTCTCCTCCCCCTCTACAGTTCTCCCTACTTGTGCTCTCTCTGTCAAATATTTTTTAAAAAGAATCAACTCAAAAAAATATATACAACATGCAAGTGTATCCATTTTGACACAGTAACAAGTATACAGTAGGGAACACAATTTAGATAAATTAACAGATGGAACATAATTATGTTGTATTATATTTGCCTAATTGTTCAAAAAGGAGTTAAAGTTTGTATCTCTGAAACTTATATACCATTGCAATTATAGATAAAGTTACTTTAAAATATTAAGCATTTATAACTGCATTTAATAAAGAATACAGCCCTAAAAACTAGTATTTAAAATAGGAGGGCAGCCCAGGTGGGTCAGTGGTTTAATGCCACCTTCAGATCAGGGCGTGATCCTGGAGACCCCAGATTGAGTCCCACGTCAGGCTCCCTGCATGAAGCCTGCTTCTCCCTCTGCCTGTCTCTCTCTCTCTCTGTCTCTCATGAATAAATAAATAAAATCTTTTAAAAATAAAAAATAAATAAAACAGGAAAGTTTCCAAATAGAACCATTAAAAGACATTTATAAAATATAAAATGACAACACAATTAAAATGTGTTTTAAACAAAATTTATAAAATTTTGATCTTCAGATATCACACAAAGGATTAAATGGAGAAAAGTCTGTTATTAATCCACCTTAGAATTGACTGCAATTTAGCTAAAATTTTTGCAATTACTTATGAACTCCCCAGATCAAAAACTTCATGAAGTATCTTTCAGTCAGGGTAGTAAAAAATGCCTCAAAACTAAATCTACTTGGCTTTCTCTTTGCTAGAGTTCAGGAAGAAAAGCAGAATTCCTACATATTATGATCCTCACATATTAAATGGATCATCATATGAAATTGTAACACAGGCACTTAAAAACTGAGAGGGCATGATGTCAATTAGAACATGAGTGTTGTAGTTACAAACACCTGGTTTCTGCTTTGTGACCTCTGGCAAGTGACTTAACCTCCCTTCAGTTTCCACCTCTTTAGAATGGGTATGATCTCTAAGTTGACAGGAATATCATATGAAATCATACATACACAACCTGGCCCACCTTCCCAGAGTTTTGAATCCCATGCTCTTCTCTGACACCTAAGGCTTTCATTTACCAACATCCAGCACCCAGTATCTCGATGCCTTTCCAAGGGGAAACTCACTTGCTCCTGCCAGCCAGGAAAAGAAACCTCAAAAATTTTCTTGCTTTCTGTAATTTGTCAAATTACTCCCTAAAGTCCTAGAATCTGGCTTCTGAAACTAATATCTCCTTCAAATCAAATCTCAGTACTCATGGCTAATGTACAAAATATCTATAGAATTTCCTAGATGGCAGGCATTTCTCTTAGTACTTTGTGCATACTCATTGCATCCTCACAATAACCCTATTAGATAGATAAGTACTATTACAAGCCCATTTTACAGATGAGGCAATGGAGGCACTATTGATAAGTAACAACATTTGAAGTTAGGCAATCTGGCTCATGTAGTTAGTCTACTAGCCTCATGACTTCTTCCTTTTGTTCCTTGTCTGTATGTCTGTCTCTTTTTAGAAAGTATCATTATCTTTTTAATTTAAATTTTAGTTAACATACAGTGCAATACTGGTTTCTGGAGGAGAATTCAGTGATCCATCACTTACATACAACATCCAATGCTCATCACAACAAATGCCCTCTTTAATACCAAATGCCCATCTAACCCATCCTCCCCACCTCCCTCCATTAACCCTCAGTTTGTTTTCTATCATTAAGGGTCTCTTGTGACTTGTTTCCCTCTCTCCTTTTTTTTCTTTTCCCACTTTCCACATATTCATGGTTTTTTTTCCCTAAATTCCACATGAGTGAGATCATGTGATACCTGTCTTTCTCTGACTTGTTTCACTAGCATAATACACTCCAGTTCCATCCACATCATTGTAAATGGCGAGGTTTCTTTTTTGATGGCTAAGTAATATTCCATTGTGCATATAAATACACATCTTCCTTATCCATTCTTCAGTCAATGGACATTTGGGCTCTCTCCATAGTTTGGCTATTGTTGATAATGCTGCTATAAACATTGGGGTGCATGAACCCCTTTGAATCTGTATTTTTGAACCCTTTAGGTAAATACCTAGTAGTGCAATTGCTGGATTGTAGAGTAGTTCTATTTTTAACTTTTTGAGGGACTTCCAAACTATTCTCCAAAATAGCTGTACTAGTTTGCATTCTCACGAACAGTGCAAAAGGGCTCCCCTTTCTCAGCATCCTCACCAACATCTGTTGTTTCTTGTATTGTTATTTTTAGCCATTCTGACAGGTATGAGGTAGTATCTCATTGTGGTTTTGATTTATATATTTCCTGATGATGAGAGATATCGAGCATTTTTTCATGTGTTTGTTAGCCATCTGGATGTCTTCTTTGGAAAAGTCTATTCATGTCTTCTGCCCATTTCTTAACTGGGTTGTTTTTTCGGTGTTCAGTTTGATAAATTCTTTATAGATTTTAGACACTAACCCTTTATTAGATATGTCATTTGCAAATATCTTCTCCCATTCTGTAGCCTTTTAGTTTTGTTGTTCCCTTTGCTGTGCAGAAGGTTTTTATCTTGATGAAGCCCAAATAGTTCATTTTTGCTTTGATTTCCCTTGCCTCCAGTGATGTGTCTAGTAAGAAGTTGCTACAGCTTAGGTCCAAGAGGTTTCTGCCTGTGTTCTTCTCTAGGACTTTAATGGTTTCCTGTCTCACATTTAGGTCTTTCATCAGTTTTGAATTTATTTCTGTGTATGGTGTAAGAAAGTGGTTCAGTTTCATTCTTCTGCATGCTGCTATAGTTTTCCCAATAGCATTTGTTGAAGAGACTGTCTTTTTTCCATTGGATATTCTTTCCTGCTTTGTCAAAGATTAGTTAACCATATAGATGTGGGTCCATTTCTGAGTAATCTATTCTATTGAGCTATGTGTCCATTTCTGGGCCAGTACCATACTGTTGTGATAACTACAGTTTTGTAATATAACTTGAAATCTGGAATCATGATGCCTCCAGTTTTTTCTTTTTCAGAATTGTTTTGGCTATTTGGGGTCTTTAATTCATCCATACAAATTTTAGGGTTGTTTGTTCAAGCTCTTTGAAAAATGCCAGTAGTATTTTTGATAGGGATTACATTAAATGTGTAGATTGCTTTGGGTAGTATAGACACTTAAACAACGTTCATTCTTCCATTCCATGAGCATGGAATGCTATTCCATTTCTTAGTGTCTTCTTCATTTTCTTTCATGTTTTATGGCTTTCAGAATATAGATCTTTTACCTTTTTAATTAGGCTTATTCTTAGGTATGTTATTCTTTTTAGTACAATTGCAAATGGGATCAATTCCTTGCTTTCTTTTTCTGCTGCTTTGTTATTGGTGTATAGAAATGCAACGTATTTCTGCACACTGACTTTATATCCTGCAACTTTGCTGAATTCATGTATTAGTTCTAGCAATTTTTTGGTAGAGTCTTTTGGGTTTTCTACAGAGTATCCCATCATTTGCAAATAATTAGTTTGACTTCTTCCTTCTGCCAACACTCACACTCTTGGATCTCCTGCCTCTCATACTTCCTTTTAGGACTGTCTCTGCTGGTTTTTTTCTCACTCTTCTCACTATCTAAATGCAGATATCTTCTAAAGTTTTAGGCCACTCATCTCCTTCTCTCACTCCTTTGAGGAGCTCTGGCACTTTCCCAGCTTCAACTGTCAGCTTTATACTGTTAATTCACAAATTTAAAATCTCTGGCCTTAAACCATTATGCCATCCCTTGGCCTATTTTTTTTTTTAAGATTTTATTTATTCATGAGAGACACAGAGAGAGAGAGAGAGGCAGAGACACAGGCAGAGGAAGAAGCAGGCTCCATACAGGGAGCCCGAAGTGGGACTCAATCCTGGGTCTCCAGGATCACGCCCTGGGCTGAAGGCTGCACTAAACCGCTGGGCCACCAGGGCTGCCCTCCCTTGGCCTATTTAAGTCACTCCCTTTTCCTCTGTACAAATGCAAATCTAACCACCCTCATCTAAAAATTTGTTCCAGTTGTTTTAAGTCCATAACAAGATACCCCAGAATTTAGTGGTATACAACTACTTTGTTATGTCCCTGGATTCTGTGGGTCAGGAATCCAGGTAGGGCACAGAGAAGTCAACTGGCTTCTATGCCTCAATACCTGAGGTGTCCATGGAGTTAGCTAGTCAGCTGGGGGAATCTCCTCACATGTCTATTGTTCAATGTTAGCTGTTGTGTGGGGCCTTAGGTGGAGCCATCAGCCAGAACATCCACATGTGTCCTTTCCATGTGGCAGAGCTTCCTCACAGCATGGCAGTCTCAGAGTAACTGAACTTTTTACCTGGTGCCTTAGGACTCCAAAGTATTCCATAGTCTTAAAACACTTCTCAATGAATCCAATCTCACAGTTCTTCCTCACCATAAAGAAGGAACAGATTAAATATCATATGCTTTTTATATATCATCTTAATTCTTAGAAGAGCCCAAGCAAAGCAGGTATTACCACACCACCATCACAAAAAGGGAAAAAATGACAATTAAGTTTAGAGACATGCCAGTAATTATACAGATTGTTAAAAGAGAAGGTCACATTCAAATGTAGACTCTTTCTACATGCAGTAAAGATACAATGGGGATGCCTGGGTGGCTCAGTGGTTGAGTGTCTGCCTTTGGCTCAGGTCGTAATCCTGGGGTCCTGGAATTGAGTCCCATGACGGGCTCCCCACAGGGAGCCTGATTCTCCCTTTGCCTATGTCTCTGCCTCTGTATCTCTCATGAATAAATAAATCCTTTAAAAAAATCACAATGAAAATCAAGCTCACAAATATATATATCTAACTATTTTTTCTCTAATTTCAGGGTAAATGTTTTTCAGTTACCAGATTTTTCTTATTAGCTATCCCTTAGGAAAAGTTGTATTTCTTTTACTCCTAGATTTGAAACAACTTTGCCACAATATTTTAAATTTATTTGAGAATACATGCACATACCTCAAAAATTAAAAACTGAAAATAGTAAAAAGTCTTGCCTCTACATTTATCTGCTATCTGCCCAGTTCATATTCCTGATTAACATGTAAGCACTGTGTATCCTCTAACTCTTAATACCAACATAAACATTTTATTGTCCCCTCTACCCCATTTTTCCTACAAAATAGAACTCCTCTGAGTAATTTAGCTATTCTAAGGGCCTAGACATTGAGGTTACTTCCACATTCAAGGCTACAGTGACTAACCTTGAGCATATATATTTCGTGTGTCCAAGTATCTATCTAAGAGAAATCCCCAGAGGCAGGATTTTCAAGTAGCATATATAACTTTGTATAAGACAGATGTGCTAAATTATCCCCCATAAGGATACTCTTTCAGCATAATATTTGTTTCCCTATCACTTCAATAACATAATGTAATATCAAATTTCTGGCCAATCTAACAAGGTAAAAAAGTACTTTAGGTGGTCTATGTGCATTTCTCCTATTAAGGGTGAAGCCAAACATCTTTCCAAGTGTTTAAAAGTCATTTGTATCTCCTGCCCCATAAACTGTCTGCTTACAGGTCTTCCCAATTTTTCAATTGTGTTTTGACCTTTCACATTAATTTCTAGCATCTCTTTTTACATTAGTATGATTAAACTGTCATCTCTTACAGGAGTTGTAAATATTTCTTCCCATTTTGTCATTTGACTTCATTTCTGTTGGTATTTCACATATGAAAATTCAGTCTTTAATGTAAATTATGTTATTTTATGGCTTCTAGATTAAGTCACAGTGCGATAGATCTCCACTGCAGAATTAAAGAAATTAACACTCCTGTATTTTTAAGCTTTATTTTAAATAATTTAAAACTTACCAAATAGTTGGAAAGATAGCCTAAGGCATTATTCTACACCTTCTGAATAGAACACCAGTAAATAAAATCAAAAGGAATTGGAACACCTGGGTGGCTCAGCAGTTGAGCATCTGCCTTTGGCTCAGGGCATGATCTGGGATCTAGGATTGAGTCCCGCATCGGGCTCCCTGCCTTCAGCCTGCCTCTCCCTCTGCCTCTGTCCTTGCCTCTCTCTCTGTGTCTCTCATGAATAAATAAATAAAATCTTTTTTAAAAAGGAAGGAACCAAACATTATTACTTTGCAACTTATAATTACTAGATCTAGGCAATCACCAATGGCTATTAAAAGCAGTAGGTAAAAGACTGGTGAGGAACTTTGTAATGGATAAATTGGGCTGATAACACCTAAAGCTGATCGATTTTAACCTCACAAAAAGATAGACAGCTAGATATTTAGCTGCTTCCTGATAGAAGCACATGTCACCACCTATGAATTATTCTTGCTATATTTAAGAGTTATTTTCTGGGTGGGAACAGGTAGGCACACCTATAAATCTAAGGGAACATTTTAACCTAAATCAAGAGAAATTAACAAGCAAAACCTAGAATGTGGGAAATTCTATAGGAAAAATGACCCTGTTTCCTCAACAAATTATTAGGGGATAAAAAGGAATAGCAAACTGTAACAAATGAATAGAAACTATTCATTCATAGAAAGGATATTAATCAAATATAATGTATGAATCTTGTTTGAATCCTTATTCAAAGAAACCAATTTGCAAAGAGACACCTGTGGGAAAATCAGAGAAATGTAAATACTGGTTAGATATTTGGAAGTAAGGAATTATTAATTTCAAGCATAATATTTTTAGGTCTTCATATTTTAGATATAGTGAAGTATTTATCAATGAAATGAACATCTGGGATAGCTTTAAAATAATTCAGTGAGGGAACATGAGGCGAAGGGAATGAAACAAGAGAGACCTATGTTTATGTTAACAGTTGAAGGTAGTTAATAGGCACATAGCAGCTTATCATACTATTCTAATTCTCTGTACATGTGAACACTTCCATGATAGTTTAAAAACTGAATCTAGGGACTCTTCCCATGATAATTTTTTATGTGCCAGGGAAACAGGCCAGTCACTTCAACTGATACCTTGAAATAATATATTGACTGACTATAGGAGCTATATCACCAAACAGGCGAGTTTCTGCAGGTGCAGGACTCTTTGACACTACAAACATGTCTAAAGGATGACCTCTGACCTAAAAGTATTCAGGAGATCCAGCTGGACTTATCATTTTTTTCATTTTTCATAAAGACAAGTCCGCTGAATTTTTCTTTAGTGTATAAAACAAGTAGCATTTATTAAGCACCTATGCACAGGACATTGTGGTAGAAGATAAGAGTTAAGAAGGGGTCAGTCTTTGTCTTTATGAAATTAATTCAAACAAGTGCTGGGCAGTTTGCTAGGGATTCAAGAACAAGTACAAACAGTCCCTCTTTTCTAAAAGGGCCTTAAGAAGTGCAATTGAGGCTTATAATTGGACAAAATTCCAGTGAGTAAATGTCCTCTCAACCTTGAATATAACAAATTTACCTCAGTTTAGACAATCTTTGATTAACACAACCCAAATTATCCCGAAATCTAATTGCCATAGACTCAATACAGAATGTAGAACCATAGGGAATATATTCATTTATATAAACTGGAATTAGGAATGGTTCATATAATCCAGGATTCATAATCTAAGATTCATCAAAGATTAAATAGTTGCCCTCTCGTGGCAAGTTTTATTACTGCAGCCTGACTCAACCTAATACTGGACTCAAATTATAGGCATATACTGCAAATGAGTCAGTGGGAGAATACCCAGTCATAGAAGAGTTTCAAGAGCTGAACAAAGAAAACAGCAGAGAAAATACAAAAAAGAAAAAAAGAGGGAATTTAAATAAATCAGTACAGTATTATGATTAAAATCAAACAGAATGTCTCTCATGCTCTATCATCCTCCCAACATTGCTATTTTCAAGATATGATCTTGGGCAGGTCCTCTCTGTGCCTCAGTTTTCTTATCTATAAAATGGGAATAACACCAACTAGGACTATTGTGAGGGCAATGGAGGCAATATATGTAAAGAGCATAGATTACTGTTCAGCACCTAGTAAGTCATCAGTAATGTCTGTTGCTATTCAGATGTCAGCTCAGACATCCACCACGCTCCTATCTCCCAGCACAGATAAATTCCTTTGCTAAGTGCTCTCATTGAGCTGTGTCCTTTTTATCCTTACCTTTCTCAAACTGCAATCACACACTCACTCACGTGATTCTGATGATTATCTGTCTTTATCCAAAAGACTAGATTCCATAAGGGCAGAAACCATATCTGGTTTTACTCATCCTGTGTTCCCAACATTCAGTGCAGAGCCTGGCACTCAATAAATCTGTTAAATAAAACTGTAAAGTTTCCAATCAGTCTTAAGAATGATAGCATTGAGCACCGGTATAGGTATAGGTTGACTTGTGTTCCCTCTTCAAAAAGACATGTAGAAGCCCAAAATCCAAATACTTCAGAATATGACTTATTTGGAAAATGAGTAATTGCTAAAGTAAGATGAGGCATAGTGTAAGTACAGTAGACTCAGTCCTATGTGACTGGTGTTTTTAAAAGAGGAAAATTTGGGGGCACCTGGGTGGCTCAGTGGTTGAGCGTCTGCCTTCAGCTCGGTCATGATCCTGGGGTCTTGGTATAGAGTCCTGCATTAGGCTCCCACAGGGAGCCTGCTTCTCCCTCTGTCTATGTCTCTGCCTCTCTGAGTGTCTCTCATGGAAAAATAAATTAAGTGAAAGAAAGGAAAGAAAGAAAGAAAGAAAGAAAGAAAGAAAGAAAGAAAGAAAGAAAGAAAGAAGAAGAAAAAAGAAAAGAAAGAAAAGAAAAGAAAAAAGAAAAAAAGAAAAGAAAAGAAAAGAAGAGAAAAGAAAAGAAAAGAAAAGAAAAGAAAAGAAAAGAAAAGAAAAGAAAAGAAAACTTGGACACCAATAAAGGCAGAGATCTGAATAATGCAAGCAAATGAATACTGAGGATTGACAGCTACCACCAGATACAGGGAAGAGGCAAAAAAGATCTTCCCACTACAATTTTCTGAGGGAGAATGGTTCTACCCATAGCTTGATTTTAGACTTCTAGCCTCTTGACCTGTGAGACAATAGATATCTGTTGCTTAAACAGCCCAGTTTGTGATACTTTATATCAGCACAATGAAACTAAAACAAGTACCAGCCTGATGATACTTGGTACCATGATGGCTTTGTTTGGTATTTCAAAGTTATGTGTAGTAATTTTTTTCCTCCCAGGCCAGGAAAACTATTTATAGATAATATAGTTTTAAAAGAAAACATTAGAGGATGCCTGGGTGCCTCAGTTGGTTAAGTGTCTGACTCTTGGTTTCCACTCAGGTTAAGTGTCTGATGCTTGATCTCAAGCATCCTGAGATGGAGTCCCAAGATGGGCTCCACATTCAGTAGGGAGTCTGCTTGAGATTCTCTCCCTCTGCCCCTTCCCCTCATTCACACTCTCTCAAATAAATAAGTCTTTTAAAAATCATTTAAAAAATAAGAGAAACCATTAGGACAAGCTTTTCTCCTCCATTCTCATGGCTTATTAACAACTTTAGTCAGCTTTGACTATTCCCAGATTCCAGTCATATACTTCAACAGCCTCATTATTTTTTCTTCTTTATTCATAGTACTCTTTCTAACAATAAGCAGAACCAAGTTCTACAAAAGTATTCATTTGGCAAATCACAAAGATTTGTGATTCAAAGAGGAAAAAAAACCTTTTGTGAGTGCTAGCACCTTTCAGTATGAAGTGGCTAAGACTCACTTCTGTATAACAAAGTATCTAATAACCTTGTGATTGATTGATTGATTGATTGACTGACTGAGACAGTGCCTGCATGGAGGGGAGGGGGGAGGTTGCAGAGGGAGAGAATCTTAAGCAGGCTCCACGCCCAGTGCAGAGCCCCACACAGGTGATCTCATGACCTGAGCCAAAAGCCAAGGGTTGGAGTCTTAACCAACTGAGCCACCCAGGTGTGGTATCTTGTGTTATCTTTAAAGGACAGATATCATCTTGCAATGAAAATGATTGAGGCAGGGACAAAACTCCCCAACTGTTGTGAGAAGACAGTCAAGAAGTCCATCACTGGGACCCCTAGTTGGCTCAGTGGTTGAGCATCTGCCTTTGGCTCAGGGCATGATCCTGGAGTCCTAGGAACGTGGTTCCCCACAGGGAGCCTGCTCCTCCCTCTGCCTATGTCTCTGCCTCTCTCATGAATAAATAAATAAAATCTTGGGGAAAAAAAAAAAGGGAAGTCCATCACCTGTGGTACCATCTCCTCACGCTGCATTATATACATGCTCACATATTTCCTAAAATGTGGGATATTGTCAACTTGATTTATGAAAATTCTTTATGCATCCTGGATAAGACAAGCTAAAACCTACTTTAACTAGAGATATGACAGAAAAGTCAGGACTCTGTGTGTTCCCATAAACTCATAAAGAGGACAATTAATGAAACAAGGTATATGCACTTAACCTTTGATAGATAATGGTAATGAAGAGGTTATTCCCATTTATACCCAGGAGGAGACGGGGAATGGGAAGGGTCAGACACAGGGACAAGAAGACCAAGAACCTCAGGGTACAGTAGACCTTCCAATTTAATTAATGTTCTGAATAAAATATTGGAAATATAGGAAAGATGCTTTATTTAGAAAGGAGACCTCATTGGGGTGCCTGGTGGCTCAGACAGTTAAGTGTCTGACTCTTGATTTGGCTCAGGTCATGATTTCAGGATCGTGAGATCTCATACTGTGTTGGGCTCCACATTCAGTAGGAGTCTACTTCTCTCCTCCCGCTGTCCCTCTCCACCCTCCTCTCTAAAATCAATCAGGAAAGAAAGAAAAAAGAAAAAAGAAAAGAAAAGAAAGAGAAGAGAAGAGAAGAGGAAAGAAGAGAAAAGAAGAAAGAAAGAAAGAAAGAAAGAAAGAAAGAAAGAAAGAAAGAAAGAAAAAAAGAAAGAAAGACCTCATCAAGGTACAACTTAGAATCTATAAGAGATGTAGGGTGTGCTTAAATGGAAATGGGACAGCAACAGAGAAAGATGACCTGCTCCAAAGATCATGATGTGATGCCAGATTCAAAGGAGAGCCAGTTCCTAGGAGAGGGGGTAGTGTCTCTTTCAGGATTCCCTCCCAGCCCAGTGGTGAACAGTAACCAGGAGACTTGCACAACCCTGACATAGCCCCATCAGCGGTGATCACAGATGTACCCATGGTAAGGTACACACTGGAAAGTACACTACTAGACAAGGGTCATGGAGAGAAGAGGCAGTAAAGTGAGAAATGACAAATTCCCCAGAATACCAGAAGTTAGCATCAATCCACTCAGGAAGAATTAACAAAAAATTATTTGGGTAATATAAAGCACCTTATAAGCAACTTATTTTCCATTTCACAACCCTGAATGGTTAACACCATTAACCAGGAATTAATATACTGAGACGTGAAAGATACAGAGTATCTTGGTTATAAGCATAGAAAAGAGAGAGTTTTGGGATCCCTGGGTGGCGCAGCGGTTTGGCGCCTGCCTTTGGCCCAGGGCGCGATCCTGGAGACTCAGGATCGAATCCCACGTCGGGCTCCCGGTGCATGGAGCCTGCTTCTCCCTCTGCCTGTGTCTCTGCCTTTCTCTCTCTCTCACTGTGTGCCTATCATAAATAAATAAAATAAAAATTTTTTTAAAAAAGGAATTGTACTTGCCTTTAAAAAAAAAAAAGAAAAAGAAAAGAGAGAGTTTCAAAGAAGTTTGTTTCTTTCCAAAACAATTTATAGTGGTCACTGACTTATGCTATCTAAAGAAATAAAAATTAGGGATTATGAAGGATTGTTTTATTACTCTCTGCCATATTTTCTACAGATTTAAAATATCCTTCCTTCTTTCTCCCACCCAGACTGGCCCAAAGTGTAGACCACTACCATTTGAGGTTAATTCCTTTAAACTCAGTACCATTCTCCTTGTCTTCTCCTAACTATGTACTTCTAATTCATAGGTATTAAGTCCTTAAGTGTGAGTCCCTAGATAGAGGTTTTCAAACTTTTGATGACAATCTACAGCTAAAAAAATATATTTACATCTGGAGCCAGTACACACAAAAAGCCATACCTAAAAACCTACACAGAAGCTCATAACTTGTACCCTCATTGCATGTCATAAACTGATCTTCTCCATTCTACTCCATCTTCTTCTCTTTTTTTTTAATGCTGGTAACCCAACTGTTAGATCATAGCTCATAGTTTGAAATACCTAGAGATAAGATACACTGACATATCAAAATAGCAACATAAGAAAGTAGGTAAGAGTTCTGCTCTCAGGCTGTCTGAATTCAAACACCAACCCTATCACTTGAAGCTGTCAACCTCTCTGCCTCAGTTTCCTTGTCATGGGGATTAAAAAAAAAAAACAGTGTTTATCTCAAAATAAGGGTTAAACCAAGATGATCCACATAAAGCAATTAAGGCATAAAAAGTATTCAATTAATAGCTAGTAATAATTCTTAAATGGTCTGTGGGCTTTTATACTGTGGCAAAATATACATAAAAGTCATCACTTAAAAAATTCAAATTTTAACCATTTTGAAGTGTACAATTCAGTGACATTTAGTACATTCACAATGTTGTGCAACCATCACCCTCTAGTTTCAGAACATTTTCATCACTCCAAAAGGAAACCAAATAAGCAGCCACTCTCCTCCATTCTGTCCTCCTCCCCAGGCCCTGGCAACCCCTAAATCTGCTTTCTGTCTCTGGTGCAGGGACTTTTTAAGTAATAAATTAACATTTTACCAAAACTGTTTCTAAGGTAGACTGAAGTGTTCTTCGTATTCATTAGTCCTATAGCTCATGAGACAAACTCCTGCTCACAATTTGCTTACTTAAACTTCGTGAGCCACTTTAGGTAATTTTGTGACCTGTCTGGGAGTCAGAAATCCCTCTCTTCTGTGATTTTGGCAAAATTTCCAAAGTCTGACCAATGTTACAAAGGAGACTGTTTTCAGTGTCCACAAGAGGCAGGATGAGTAAAGCCCTAAAAGAGGTTTCTTCATTACATCGTGGAATATGACCAAATGATAGAATATTCACCAAATGAATGAAGACAGTTTAGTCTTTGCATTTTGAAATTCTGCTTTTCAGTCTCTGAATTTTTTTACCATCAAGAGGTTAAGAAAGTGAACTTTGGACACTGAGCTGAAGGTCCATTTCTCGGCGTTAGTATGTAGTATCGTTTCCTTTTGGGGCCCCACCCCTCTCGCACTGATTTCCCACCCTTCCTTTCGGGTGTGGAAGACTGGGCAAAAATAACTTTGTTCTTCTCAGGATCTGTTGGGGGAGTCGCCGCATACTCCATCAAGAAAATAACAGGGGCAGGGATGTTACCTCTCAAAGCAGCACTGCTATTCCTTGAGAAATGATGAAGGCAGAGGCTTCTTAGGCCAAATAAATAAATGTCACCAAGAGGCACGGAAGACTTAAGCGAGAAAACTACGTCCTCGGTCCCAGTTGCAGAAGTCAGAAGCTTGCTTTTTCTTCCCCCCCCCCCCCCCCCCCCTGGTTTGTAAAGACCAGCACCGTTCACGCAGCAGGCAGCGAAGTCTTCATTTCCTATCCTCCCTCCCGCGTCCCTACAGCTCTCCAGGCTTCTGGGTGAACGCCTGACCCGCCTCGGGCACGGATAGCATCGGGCCAACCCCGGTTGGAGCCCAGCGAACCTCCCCGACTCCCAGCGAGTCACTTTAGGGCTTTTGGGCTTTTAGAATGGGGGCGGGGACTTGAGACCGCAAAGTACCCAGAGGAACCTCACGCCTCAAACTCCGGGCAAGTCCATGCCTAGAGCAGCGCCAAATCCTGGGAAAGTCCCGAGCTGGAGTTCACCTGAAGTGGACAAAAGAGAATGACAACTTCCCAAAGACCCGGGGGTCCTGGAAGGTCAGTGTGAGTGTGCGGGTCTCCCGAGCTTGCTACAAAGCATCACCCCCAGCGCTCCAAGCAGACGGAGCCAAAGCGTCACACACACACACACACACACACACACACACCTACCGAAAAATGAGGCCTCAAGAAAAAGAACGACCCTAGGAAGCCCTCTCATCCACAGGCGCCAGGCGCAAGTCTGGGTTTGGCTCACGCTTCAAGCCCAGGCGGAAGGGGCTCCGGCCTCCCCCCGGCAGGTGGCTCCGTGCCCCTGGTCCCGGCGACCCGGGGCTCAGCGGAGGGCTGCGCGCAGGCCCCGGCCCCGGGCCCCGGGGGGAGAGGCCGCTGCTGCCTCCGCGGACGCCCGAAACGCGCCCCGCGCGGGACCCTCGCCTGGGCGGGACCGCGGGGCCAGGGCCAGGGCCGAAGGCGGGGTCCGGGAGGCGACAGCGCTCCGAGCTGCGCCAAGAGTGAGGCAACTCCGGAAACTTCCCGGAGCCGGGGCGCGCCCCCCGCGGCCACCCACCCAGGGCCCCGCGCGCCGGAGCGGCCCGCGCCCACGCGGCGGCGGGAGCACCGACCTGAGATGGTCTCCTGGTAGCCCTTGGTGAAGAACTGCATGGCCGTAGCCGCCCTCCAGGGCGTCTTGAGCAGTCCCTGCCGCTGGGGGTCCTCGCCCAGCGAGCGCAGGATCGACGAGTAGGCGGCCGCCAGGTTGGGGAGGTTCAGCTCATTATCCTCCTCGCTGCGGGGCCGCTCGCCCTTCCAGCCGTCCGCCGGCTGCGCGCTCTTGGTCTCCGGCCGCGGCGGCTTGTCGGCCGGCCCGCTCGGCCCGGGTCGCGGCGGCTCCCCCTCGGGGAACCCATTACTGCACCTGGCGCCCCGCGGCTTCGCCGGCGCCCGCACCGGACCCTTCTCCATGGACCTGCCGCTGCCCCTCCGGAGGGACTCTGGGACGCTTCAGGAGCTGCAACAAAACTGCCCCGGCGGCTGCAGGCAATAGGCTGAGACCACGATCACCTGGGGAAAGTAGGCGCCCGGCCACGGACACCCTCCCAGCCAGGGACCGCGGAAGGCTGGAGAGCGCGCGCGGCAGTGCCTCCCCTTTTATAGGCTGGCGGCTCGGCCGGCGCCGCGGGGCGTTCCCATTGGCCGGAGCCTCCGCGCGTCACGGCGCTCGCCCCGCCCCCTCGCCTGGCCTCGGCCGGGCGCGGGGGAGGGGGCGGCCCCACGGGAGGGGCGCGGGGGGCGGGGGGCGGCCTCGCGAGCTCCGGGAGGGCGGCTGCAGGGTGGGGTGAAACCGACGCGCGCCGGGCCCTTCCCCGCCAGCGGGGCGGAGGGGTTGGACCCCTCGGGTTGTGGCAGCGTCCTCGGAATCCGAAAGCAGGCAGGTGTCGGGGCTGGAACCCTGTCGTGGAGATGCGCGCCCAGGGCGCACGCTCAGCCCTCTCCTCCTAGGCGAGGAAAACGCTCGCTTAGTGAAAGATGACCAAACAGGTGGCCCCGAGCGGAAAAGACCGTGGGTAAGGAAACCAACTCTATGCTTTTAGGGCAAGAGAATAATATGACACGAAACTCTAGCGTTCGTTACTTAGAAATTGCCCAACGCACCTGCCATCCACGAGAACCCTCTCACCACTCTAAGAGAGAGTGTCCCACCAAGTGACCCTCGTGTGAGTCCCTGTATCCAGGAGGATGCTATTTGTGATGGCCAAAACTTTGACCCTGGAGAAAAATTGATTCACAAAAGAAGAAAAGTTAGTTTTCTAGATTTTTTCATTAAAAACCCATTTGAGCTCTGTGGAAATTTGGTACTGATCGTTTGAGTGATGTGCTAAGTAAGCTCCTTTCCCCCGTATTTGTACAAATTGTGAAACGTTATTGATCAGCTGGACTCCTAACCGGTGACATCTGCTTTGACTTTTTTTGTTTGTTTTTTATTTTATTTATTTATTCATGAAAGACACAAAGAAAGAGAGGCAGAGACACAGGCAGAGGGAGAAGCAGGCTCCATGCAGGGAGCCAGACGTGGGACTCGATCCCAGGACCCCAGGATCAGGCCCCGGGCCGAAGGCGACGCTAAACCGCTGAGCCACCCAGGCTGCCCTGCTTTGACCGTTTTAAGATTAAAAAATGGGTTTAAAAAAAAAATAGGCTTGGGATCCCTGGGTGGCGCAGCGGTTTGGCGCCTGCCTTTGGCCCAGGGCGCGATCCTGGAGACCTGGGATCGAATCCCACGTCGGGCTCCCGGTGCATGGAGCCTGCTTCTCCCTCTGCCTGTGTCGCTGCCTCTCTCTCTCTCTCTCTCTCTCTGTGACTATCATGAATAAATAAATAAAATCTTTAAAAAAAAATAGGCTTTCCCTCCCACACTTGAAGAATTATTTCATGATGCCAACGGTAAGTTTTAAAACATGTATCAAATTAATAACTTATGATTTGCTTCAGAGAGTTTCTAATGCTGACTTGTGACATATATACAAGTTTAAAAAGCTTAGGATTGGACAAACCAGGAGGGAAGCCCCTGAAGTTATTCTATACTAATACAGTAGCTCAGTCATTATAATTATTAATTAGTATTTATTGGATATCTGCTCCAGGCATAGCTCTGTTCTAAACATCAAAGAAAGAAATATGGAAATTACTTGGCCTCCTCAGCACCTTTAGCATTAGAAGTATATATACCTTTAGTGTGTGTGTGTGTGTGTGTGTGTGTATTTAAATTTTTTAAAGATTTTATCTATTTATTCATAGAGACACACAGAGAGAGAGAGGCAGAGACAGGCAGAGGGAGAAGCAGGCTCCACACAGAGAGCCTGACATGGGACTCGATTCAGGGTCTCCATACCCTGGGCTGCAGGCGGCGCTAAACCGCTGTGCCACCGGGGCTACCCTATATATACCTTTAGTATATATAAGTATTCGTGCCTATGTGGGTTTTTTTTTTTAAGATTTTATTTATCCATGAGAAAGACGGGGAGAGAGGAAGAGATATAGGCAGAGGGAGAAGCAGTCCCCAGATCCAGGACCCCCGGGATTACCCCCTGATCTGAAGGCAGATGCTCAACCACTGAACACCCAGGCATCCCATGCCAATGTGGTTTTTAAAGATAATTATTGAATGTCTATAAATACCAAACTACATAAATCAAGAAACATGACTGGCCCTTGGGCTCTTTATCAGTCTGCTAATATTCTTGTAAGTTTCCCCTCCCCCCCCCCCCCCCCCCATTGGCAAGGTCCTGCAATATTTTTTTCCCTGTAACTGCATTGCCCACTGCCCACTGATATTTCCTGGTCAGAGTTATCCATTGGGTCTCAAACTGTGTCAGCATAGTTGGAGACAACATTAAAGAATAGCTTTGTATTTAGCAAACGAAAACAAAGATACTAAGTGAGGTACTTTTTAAAATGGAAGGATTCAATGGAGACACTTTCAATGAGATGTATTTTTAGTGTGAATCTTATGCTTTTTTTAAAAAGCACTTGTAGGGGGAATCCCTGGGTGGCTCAGCGGTTTAGCGCCTGCGTTTGGCCCAGGGCGTGATCCTGGAGTCCGGGATCGAGTCCCACATCGGGCTCCCTGCATGGAGCCTGCTTCTCCCTCTGCCTGTGTCTCTGCCTCTCTCTGTGTGTCTTTCATGAATAAATAAATACATAAAATCTTTAAAAAAATAAAAAATAAAAATAATAAAAGCACTTGTAGGGGGCAGCCCGGGTGGCTCAGCGGTTTAGCGCCGCCTTCAGCCCAGGGCCTGATCCTGGAGACCTGGGATCGAGTCCCACGTCAGGCTCCATGCAGTGATGCTTCTCCTATGTCTCTGCCTCTCTCTCTCTCTCTCTCTCTCTCTCTCTGTCTCATGAATAAATAAATAATCTTTTTTTTTTAAAAAGCATTTGTAAACATCAATATCATATTATCTAAAGACAATTCATTTTTTTTAAGATTTTATTTATTTATTCATGAAAGACACAGAGTTTCTTCTGTCTCACTAAATCCCCCAAATGTCAGAGGAAGCAAATTCAATTAAGGCCCCTACCTTTCTTCTCCCCTGACTGAGGAAAAATGGAACAACTTTTGGAGAGAAAAATGGACACTGAGCTGACTCTCTGAGATGGAAGGGAATAATCAAGGGCTCTAATCGGAGTTGAAAAAGGTGTCCACAGCCCAAATTACCTCACAAGGGATGGGTAGACATACACCTAATGTCACATGTCCCTGGCAGAGGATCTTAAATAATACCTCAAAAGAACTAATCGGAGTTGAAAAAGGTGTCCACAGCCCAAATTACCTCACAAGGGATGGGTAGACATACACCTAATGTCACATGTCCCTGGCAGAGGATCTTAAATAATACCTCAAAAGAACTAGCATGCACTAAAAAGAGGGATACTAATTAAGAGTGCATTCTACCACAGATGAACACTGTCCCAACATTCATAGTCCCTTAAAGAAGAAAGGATAATATCAGTCACCTTAAACCCCAAATTGTAGCAGAGTCAGGAAAACAAATGAGCTTCCACAGTAATGGGAACACAAAGAAGTCACCCCAATAATATCAGGCATGGTTGGAACAGAGAAACGACATGGCAGCCATGCAAACATACAACAGGGAAACAAAACTAAACTAAGACAGAAATTATATACCATATAGAAGACACAAAGACAAAGAATGTAGCTGAGTAAGAAAATAAAGCTCATAGAACAGAAGAAAATTCTCACAGATGTTTTATGCTACAAAACAACTTATTAAAAGCATGAGTTCAATACAATTTTTTTTACTTCTTTTTAAAGATTTTATTTATTTATTTGAGAGAGAGAGCACAAGCAAGGGGAAGTGGCAGAGTGAGCAGGAGAAGCAGACTCCCTGCTGAGCAGTGAGCCAGACATGGAGTTAGATCCCAGGACCCTAGGATCACACCTGAGCAGAAGGCAGATGCTTAACTGACTGAGCCTACCCAGGTGCCCCAGTTCAATACAATTTAAAAAACAAAGATAATAGAATAATAAAATTGAAAAAGGAGTTATAGATCTAAGGAAATTAATTAAGAACAATCACTATTACGGAATTTATTCAAAAGAGCCATGTGTAAAATAGACACTGCTGAAAATGTAATTACTGACATGAATAAAGGCACATAAATGAATACCCTATAAGAGACAAAGATGAAAGCTTTTAGAGAAGACAAAGATGATCCTGCATAAGAATAATTAGGGTTCCCAATATAGAGAACTCAACAAATAGGAGAGAATGTAGGCAAAGATATAATACAAGCTTATTTCTCTACAAGAAAGAAATCCCTATATTTATATGCAGTTGATTTTCAGTGAGATTGCCAAGACAATTAAATGGGGTAAAGAGTCTTTTCAACAAATGATACTATGATAAGTGGACATCCTCTTGTAGGTAGCAAAAAAAGAACTTGGGGTGAGGGGTTGGTGAAATAGGTGAAGGTTATTAACAGGTATAAACTACCAATTATAAAATAAATAAGTCACAGGGACAAAAAGTATAGCATAGGGAATATGGTCAGTAATACTCTAATAGCATATGGTGACAAATGTGACTACACTTCTTATGGTGAGCTCTGTATATTGAATAGAATTGTCAATTTACTATTTTATACACCTGAAACTAATATAACATCATATGTCAACTATCCTTAAATTAAAAAAAATAAAGAAGTTGGATCACTATCTCACATCATATACAAAAGTTAATTCAAAATAGATCAAAGTCCTAAATGTAAGAACAAAAATTATAAAACTCTTAGAAAAAAACATAGGCATAAATCTTCATGTCCTTGGACCAGCCAATTAGATTTTTTAGATATGACACCCTAAATGGAAGTAACAAAGGAAAAAAAAGATAAATTACACTTCACCAAAATTTAAAATTTTGTGCTTAAAAGGACACTATCAAAAAAGGGAAAATGTAACCCACAGAATGGAAGAAAATATTTGGAACTCATGCATCTGATAAAGGACTAGTATATAGAATATATAAAGAACTCTAACAACTCAATAAAAAGACCAACAACCTATGAGCAATAATTCAATGGACAAAGGATTTGAATGCACATTTCTCCAAAGTAACTATACACACAGTCAAGAAACACATGAAAAGATGCTCAACACTATTAGCCTTCATAGAATTTCAAATTAGTGTGTGAGCAAATACTACCTCACAACCCCTAGGATAGCTATGTTAAAAAAGATGATAGCAAGTGTTTCTGAGGATGTGGAGAAATTGGAATTCTAATACACTGCTAGTAGGAATATGAAATAGTACAACTGCATTAGAAAATGGTCTGGTAGTTCCTCAAAAGTTTAAATATAGAATTCCCATATGAGGGCAGCCCTGGTGGCTCAGCGGTTTAGCACCACCTTCAGACCAGGGCGCGATCCTGGAGACCCGGGATCAAGTCCCACATCAGGCTCCCTGCGTGGAGCCTGCTTCTCCCTCTGCCTATGTCTCTGCCTCTGTGTGTGTGTGTCTCTCATGAATAAATAAATAAAATCTTAAAAAAAAAAGTGGCACAGGGAAGCTGCAGTGCTAAAGACTGTATTAAAAAAAAGAATTCCCATATGATCCAGCAATTCTACAGTAAGTAGAAACCTAGAAGTAACAAAAACATGCCTACACAAAATTTGTTCTTAGCATCATTATTCACAATTGCCAAAAAAGTGGAAACAATCCAAATGTCCATCAATTGATGAGTGGATAAATTTAGTGTAAAATACAAGTACACTGGAATATTATTCAGCCATAAAAATGAAGTACTGATCTATCCAGTAGCATGAATGAACCTTGAAAACATTATACTAAGTGAAAAAAGCCAGATGCAAAAGGCCACATATTGTGTGATTCTATTATATGAAATGCCTAGAATAAGCAAACATCAAGACAAAGTAAATTAGTGGTTGCCATGGAGTGACCACTAATAGACTAGGTTTTTCTTGGGGGGGCAGTACTGAAAATTCTCTGGAATTAGTGGTGATATTTGTACAACTTTGTGAATATATTAACTATTAAACTGCACAGTTTAAAAGGATGAATTTTATGATATATGAATTATATCTCGATAAAAAGATATTTCTCTTAAAAACTAAAAATATAATTTGCAAAATATATCATTTTCTAGAACAATATGTTCTAGAAAAATTTGAGACAAAATTCTTAATGCCAAACTGGATAAACTTCAAGGATAAAGACAGTTTCAAGGATAGAGTTTTTCAAGCATCCATGGAAAAATAAAATAAAACAAAGCAACAAATTGCCTAAAAAGATTTGGGAGTAAGGATACAGGCTATCCTCTATTTTTTCCACAGCAACAATCATTGCCAAAAAAATAAAATAAAAATTTTTTGGAGGAGACAGTTTTATAGCTTTAAGGAAAATAAGTTATACCTATTCAAGAGAGCATTCAAGTACAAGGGTACACTGTCTCAAAATGTATGAACTCAGAAAACACAACTCTAAGTTCCCCACTGAGAAAACCACTAATTAACCACAGAAAACCTGCTGAGGGGGGATTCCCTGGGTGGCTCAGCAGTTTAACACCTGCCTTTGGCCCAGGATGTGATCTTGGAGTCCTGGGATCTTGGAGTCCTGGAATCAAGTCCCGCATCGGGCTCCCTGCATGGAGCCTGCTTTTCTATCTGCCTGTGTCTCTGCCTCTCTCTGTGTGTCTCTTATGAATAAATAAATAAAATCTTTTTAAAAATTAAATTTTAAAAATTAAAAAAGAAAAAAAGAAAACCTGCTGATTAAGAGATAGTCAAAGAACTCAAAAATGAAGGATAATACCTTTATATTTAAATATAAAATCAATTTAAATTTTCTAAATATAAAAACAATTCTAAGTACAAAGCCAATACTAAATCACTTTGAAATCATTGTTATAGGACCAAACATGAACAATATGAACCTGGACAATATAATAATACAAGTAACCAAAACCAATAATTGGAAAAAGGGTGGTGGGCACAGTCTTCACCCTTCAAAAAAAAAGTCAATAATATTATTTAAACTGAAGCATAATAGTAAAAAATCAAAAAAGCTTCATGATTTTTATAATTTCTTTTTTTAACTTTAGAGGGATTGTTAAATACCACAAAGAATTTTATGTATTAACTTGACTGAGTTAAGAGTTACCCAGATATCTGGTATTTCTGGGTGCATCTGTGAGGGTGTTTCCAAAAGAAAGTAGCATTTGAATCGGTGAACTAAATCAAGAAGATTGCCCTCCCAAAATGGGTGGGATCATCCGATCTCTGGAAAGCCTGAATAGAACAAAAAGGTGGAGGTAGGACAAATTCATTCTCTCTTCTTGGGATGAGACATCCATCTTCTTCTACCCTCAGACATTGGATATCAGTGCTCCTGGTTCTCAAGCTTTCTGACTTAGATCAGGACTTACATCATGAGCCCACCTCATCCCACCCCTGTTCTCAGGCCCTACAGACTCAGACTGTAAGTATAGCACTGGCTTTCCTGGCCCACCAGCTTGCTGAAGGCAGATTGTGGGACTTTTTTGGCCACCGTATCCACGTGAGCCAATTCCTATATTCTTTTATATATATATCTGTATATATTTTGTATTGGTTCTGTTTCTCTGGAGAAACCTAATACTGATTTTTCAAAATATCTTCCCTCAAATTTGCTTCAGATCCCTTTTCTTCTATTAAGTTCAAACAAAATGAATGTATCTATTAAAAATAAAATTTCTGATAGGATGCCATTTGGCAAAGGCTTTGAACCAACTTTTAATGAAGAACTAGAAATTCATATTAGAATGCCACTACATGGTATTCATAGTTACCACTCCAATAAACTGTATGTGGTTCTCATTCTATAGGGTAGGCTCAATTATAAATTCCATTAAAATCCCAAGTATGGAATAAGCCACATAGAATCCCAACTGATGATTGGATCCCAATGCGCAGAGTGGGCAACTCTGGAAAGGCTGTTGTAGCCATGTTTCTTCTCTGTGTGTGCTACATGTTAACTGTAGCACAGGAAACATGGTTAGCAAAAGCAAAACCCAAGTTCCTGTTTCCTGGGTGGCTATGAAAAAGTAAAACAACACATGCTGTCACTACCCTAAGTTGTGCTAAGATTACAGAATTCACAAGGAGAGCTGGATGTGAAGCATTTTCTATCTGCTTGATGATGGAGGTGAGAGTGGGACTTCAGTCCTGGGATCCCTTCTTTCAGTTACTGCCCTGGCTCAGGACCATCTGCACAACCATTCTAAAATGCAACAAACCTCTTGCCATCCATGTTCCATTTAACCTTGTCTACGTCAGTAGGCACCAATAGAAGACCCCTAGAAACAATTTCCTTTTTTAAGATTTTATTTATTTATTCACGAGAGACACAGAGAGAACGAGGCAGAGACACAGGCAGAGGGAGAAGCAGTCCCCATGCAGGGAGCGTGATGTGGGACTCGATCCCGGAACTCCCAGATCACACTCTGAGCCAAAGGCAGACGCTCAACCACTGAACCACCCAGGTGTCCCAATTTTCTCTATTCTATATTAGATCCAAAACCAGATGTGGACCTTAAAGTTGAGAATCCCAAGCCAAGAAGGAGAAATTTAAAGTTTCATGAAATAGTCCAAATGCTTTCACTTTGAGCTGAGTCTCTGAGGATTTTAGTCAATTGCTGGGTATGTTTAGGGGGCCCTTCTTGGTCTATAACCTACAATGTGCAAAATATTTGTGGTTTTAGAGATTAACAAAAATTAAGTTTGTAATCTGCTCTAGCTGAGTCAACAAACTTCAGAGAAAAGTTCCATTGTCATGGCCCCATTGCTCCATGATGCCATCAAGATCAGGTGTCATTCATTCATTCAACTAGCATTTAATGAACCTCTACTGTATGTCAGGCTCTGTGTGAGGCACAGGGAATGCAGCAGTAAACAACAAATGGGACGCCTGGGTGGCTCAGCGGTTAAGCATCTGCCTTCGGCTCAGGGTGTGATCCCGGGATCCTGGGATGGAGCCTCTCATGGAGCTTCCTGCTTCTCCCTCTCCCTATGTCTCTCTCTCTCTCTCTCTCTCTCTCTCTCTCATGAATTAATAAATAAATCTTTAAAATACAAAGAAACAAAATTCTCTGTCCTCAAGGAGCGTACATTCATTTATTCAAAAAGTTCTTTGAAGTTGCTACCTCTACAACATACCTGCTTTTTTTATTATTTATTTCAGAAAAATTCTAGAGACTTATAAAGTAAAAGTATGTATGGCATGTCCGGGTGGTTCAGTTAGTTAAGTGGCCCACTTTGATTTCAGATCAGGTCATGGCCCTGGAGTTCGGGGTTCTAGGATCAAGCCCTGCCTTGGGCTCTGCACCCATCATGGAGTCTGCTTGAGATTCTCTCTCTCTCTCTGTCTCTGTCTTTTCTTCTGTTCACATGCACCATCTCTCTCCCTCCCTCTCTCTCTCTCTCTCTCTCTCTCAAAAATAAATAAATAAATCTTTTTTTTTTTTAAAAAAAAAAGGTAAAACTATGTAAGCTCATGTCATATAGTGGTTAAGGAAAAAACCTGTAGTGTCACATTCTTTGGGTTCATGTCTTGGCTCCGTCAGTTATTAACTTGGTGACCCTGGGCAAGTCCCCTAAGTTCTTAAAGCCTCAGTTTCCTCATCTGGAAAATGGGTGGTATTATAATAGACCTTCTTCATAGGCTTGTTGTGAGGGCGTGAGACAATCCATGTACAGTTTAGCAGTAGCACTAGACACATAATAATTAAGTGATAAATGTTAGCTGTTGTTAGTGTTTAAAGTACAAAAAGAATATTTTCATTATTGAAAGCTCCCTTGGAAAAGAAGTACTTAAGTGCCAATTTACTCAAGAGAATCTAAGTTCAGACCAGAAAAGTTATCTTGTGATTATGAATGCTCTCTTATGATTAACTGGAAATTAATCAGAAGTTAAAATAACATAAATCAATAAGAATATTTGTTTCAAGTCTTTCAGTAATAGATTGTGAGGTAAAATTGTGTAAATACTGTGAGTTTGGTATCTCTTTGCACTTTGTACAACTCTTTATCGTGCAAGTACAGAATTATGCCTATTCACTGAATAACATTTCCTATTAAATGCCCATACATTGAGCTCCCAACCAGGCATTGTGAAACGGCATGGTTCAACAAGAAAGGCTGGCAAACTCATGTAAGATGGAAAGAATGAGGCAGTGCTCTGTCATCTGAGACAAAGGTGATCTGGACGCTGACCCATATATATCTACAAAGAGTGCCCTCCCCAACACAGCCATGTCTGATGGCAAGGCTGCAAATCCCATCCTAGAATTTCCACTTTTCCCCTCCTCCTCTATCAATTAGTGTGGTACTTCTTTCTGGAGGATGTCTAGTTTATCCAGAGTAAGGATTTGTTTTCCAGTCAGCAGATGCTTTCAAGTGGTAATTTAACTGTCAATGAAAAATAATAAAAGGTGTTGCAAATTCTGTAAGAGCTTAGCCATTCATGGAAGCTCTGTTGTTACTGAATGTATCTTCCTCTTAGTTGCCTGGGGAACTGCATTTTAATGTCACACATCAAGCAGCTCTTTCCTGAACGTAATTGTAGTTTTTCTGATGCCATGGTTAAAGCTGTTCAAATGTTTGGCTTCTGGCAAATATTTCCTAACATCATTCATGACAGTGATGGATCTGAAGCAATTTTAATACATTTTTAAATCCCACTAACTTGTTAAGTAACCAGAGAAAGAATCCTATATAATTGAAAATATCTTTATTACCCTAAGAGGTGTCTGGGAAGATAAATTCAAATTTATAATGATCTGATGCTTTCAAGACTGTGGTTGGCCCTTTACAGAATCACATGTAGAGGGCAGCCATGATCTCTTATCAGAGAGGTGCCTTATGGTAGGATGAATCCCAGCAACTGGGTAGACCTTGGTTTCTGGTAGTCACTGCTAGATGCCTACCCAATATTCTTTCTCCCTTTCTTTTTTTACTGAAAGATCTCCAGCTTAGTTCAGAGATGCAGTGTGCCTGGACTTGGCTAAAAACACATATTTTCCAAGCTTTTTGTAGCTGCAATTGTCTTATGACATAATTCTGTCCAAAGGGTTATCAGTCACTGGGTGGCACTTCTGGGAAAGACCTTTGACAGGGTATGGATAGGTTTTCAGCTGATAGGCACTTTAAGCCCTTCACATTCTTTCTCTTATCAGGAGTGCTGAAGCCATGCTAGAAGTGGATTAGTCATCTTGTGCCCAGGAGGCCACAAGTCCATGCTTGGGATGAGATGGCTCAACAGAAGAATAGGAAGATCCTAAGTCCCTGATAGCCCAGCAAAGCCTCCATTCTAGCCTCAGACCACCTCCCTCCAGGCTTCCCAACACTTGAAAAAAGTGAAACAATTTGAACCACTAATGAGTCTCTGTCATTAAAAGCCAAACACAACTCCTAACTTAGTACAGAACTTGGTACCTGTAAATGGAATGCTGCAGGTAATAAGTGTTTGGATAGAGGGCTTTAAGGGGCCATCTGTTGGAGGCGGAAAGTGAGTGGTCCCTGTTTTAGCAAGGCATTTAATCAAACTATATCTGCTGTACCTCAGTCAGCACTATGATGGCAGATTAGGAAGAGAGATGGAATCTGGTCCATAGAGAGGAGTGCCAAGTCATTCTAGACCAGCTCTACCACCCTCAGACTTCTAATTACATAAGAAGAATGATCCTTTATATTAACTATACATTTTACATTTTATTTTTTTAATGTTTATTTATTTATGATAGTCACAGAGAGAGAGAGAGAGAGAGAGAGGCAGAGACACAGGCAGAGGGAGAAGCAGGCTCCATGCACCAGGAGCCCGACGTGGGATTCGATCCCGGGTCTCCAGGATCGCACCCTGGGCCAAAGGCAGGCGCCAAACCGCTGCACCACCCAGGGATCCCCATTTTACATTTTAGAATCCATTCTAGTTAACCACATAAATGAGAGGAATGACTCCAAGTATTTTGCATCATGCCTGGCATATGAAAACTATTTAGGAGGAATTTGTTGAATTACTAAATGGGACACTCTTATCATCCTATTCTTGTCTCACTTCAGAATTTGCATAAATAAGAACCTTGCTTTTGTTGATTTTACCATTATCTGCTAGGTTATTATCCTTCCTTCAGGAAAGTGAACAATTTACAGATCGATTAAATAACTAGGTTGGAGGTTAAATAACCTGGTTGGTTCATTTGGTAGAGCATGTGACTCTTGATCTCAGGATCATGAGTTTGAGCCCCACATTAGACATGGAGTTTATACACACATATAATACACATGTATTAAAAAATACATGCATGCATAAATACATACATGTGGGACTTTCTAATAACCACTTCTAGCCAAAACCCTAAGACAAAAATGTTACCTAACACTTTTTGAACGCTGTCATGTGCCAGCCACTGTTCTAAGAACTTTATTAATTGATTTATTCTCCGCTACAATACCATAGCATAATAATATTATTATGTTAGTTCTGGAAGTGGGAAACTATTAGTATAATAGTTTTGTAGGTGCAGAGGGCACAGGTAAGTCAGGCATCTTATCTGAGATCAGACAATTGGAATGAGTGAATAGCAGAGCCGAGATTAATCCAAGTGTTCTAATTCTTGACTACCACACTTTAATGTTACTTTAGTATTATTTTTCTTCATTCTTCATCATCGTTCTCATTTTGACCTTGATCCCTGTGATAGTTGGCTATTGCCTTGTGAGTTTGGGTTTTTAAAGTCTTTGCTTGACAATGCTGTGTATTTCTTCTTCTACCCACCTGTAAAAAGGTGGTTCCTGCGTTTAGGCATCATGACCCCATGGAGGCAAGCTCTCTGTAGGAATGATTAATATTTATACCTGATGCTTAAAAAAAAAAACAAAATTGTAAATTTGTTTTATTATAACAGTAAGGCATAAACATTTGCTGGCTATTATATTGACTAGTGTAGTGGAGAATTCTAGATGTTTCTGTCTCCATTCTCCCCTTCTTCTGAAGTAATAGAATCCTGATATTATTTTGAGTACATGGCCACCCTGAATGGAGACACTTTCCAAACACCCTCACACTTATATAAGAACACTGATTTCTGGTTAATGGGATGTTAAGAAAAGGAATGTATGCAACTTTCAGGTTGCATCTCACTTGTAGCCTGGAATGGGAGCATAGAGGCTTAAGGATTAAGTAGACAAAGCAATCCCCTATAGATTGTGGAACAACCAGATAGATGGAGCCTGGAGCCTTAATGACTTTTTTATTTTTATTTTTTATTTTTTTTAGTGACTTTTTTATTTTTTTCTTTAATTTTTTTTATAATTTTTTTTATTTATTTATGATAGTCACACACACACACAGAGAGAGAGGCAGAGACATAGGCAGAGGGAGAAGTAGGCTCCATGCACCTGGAGCCCAACGTGGGATTCGATCCCGGGTCTCCAGGATTGCGCCCTGGGTCAAAGGCAGGCGCTAAACCGCTGCACCACCCAGGGATCCCTTTAGTGACTTTTTTAAAAAAAGATTTTATTTATTTATTCATGAGAGACACAGAGAGAGAGAGAGGCAGAGACACAGGCAGAGGGAGAAGCAGGCTCCATGCAGGATGCCCGACGTGGGACTCGATCGCAGGTCTCCAGGATCACACCCTGGGCTGAAGGCAGGCGCTAAACCGCTGAGCCACCCGGGCTGCTCAAGCCGTAGTGACTTTATAGAGCAGTCACTATATTAGCCCAGTCATCTACTTGAGAGAAAAATAGATTCCTCTGTTGTTTAAGCCACTGATTTTGGACCTCCATTATTGGAAGCAGAACCTATGTCCTAATAAATACAACGGGGATATATAATTTAGAATTCAGAGCCAGACCTATAGAGATGCTAATGTCAATCATATCATGTATGATTTATCTGACTCACCAATCTTTAACTGACATCATTGTTGTAGGACTCTGTATTGAATTGAGAAAATCCCACATTTTAATAAAAACAACTCTGAATCTTTCCTGGAATTAATCCCCTCTCTTATGACTTCTAGTCTCACAACCTCTAGATTCTTTTTGTAGCTGTCAAGGACTGTTTACCACTATTAGAGAAATTATCTTGCCATTTCCTTTGATTTTCTAGTTTTTTTTTTTTTTTCTTGTTTGATTCAGTGTTTGAATGCCTAGACAACTAGGGTCTAATGTAAGGTGACAACCATTCCAGTTTGCCTGGGACCTCCCTAGTTTTAGCATCAAAAGCACAGAAAACCCCTCAGCAAACCAGGATGGCTGGTTACATTAGTTATATTTAAAATATGTTACTCTGTTAATTTTCTCAGAGCTTCTGAGTTTTTACCTACAACTACCTTTCTACTTTCTTTCTTTCTTTCATTCTCAGCTAACATTTGTTAATTGTTCATTATACGCCAAGTATAATGTTAGGTGTTGGAGAAGTAGGAAGAGGGGGGATCCCTGGGTAGCTCAGCGGTTTAGCACCTGCCTTGGGCCCAGGGCGTGCGTGATCCTGGAGTCCCCAGATGGAGTCCCACATCAGGCTCCCTGCATGGAGCCTGCTTCTCCCTCCGCCTGCGTCTCTGCCTCTCTCTCTGTGTCTCTCATGAATAAATAAATAAAATCTTAAAAAAAAAAAAAAAAGGATAATAGGAAAAGGAACTTTTCATCCACTGAAGGAAACAGATGTGTAAATCTAATTACAATACAATGTAATAAATACAATTAAAGGGGGTCCCTGGGTGGTTCAGCGGTTTGGCGCCTGCCTTTGGCCCAGGGCGCGATCTTGGAGTCCCGGAATCGAGTCCCACATCGGGCTCCCCGCATGGAGCCTGCTTCTCCCTCCTCCTGTGTCTCTGCCTCTTTCTCTCTCTCTCTCTGTGTCTATCATAAATAAAAATAAATAAATAAATCTTTAAAAAAATAAATATAATTAAAGAGGTAAATGTGAAATATTTGGGGAGTACAGAGGATGCAGTAATTTGAAATACTGGTTAAGAAAGGGCTTCATAAAGGGGCATTTGATACACATCTTAAAGATGGTTAGGCATTTGTTAAGCAGGGAAGTTACTAAGAAGTTGCTTCTCACCACTTAGTCCTTCCTATTTAATGGAACTTTAATCTGAACAGAAGTTCAATACAAAACAAAACAAAAACCCTGGAAATGGATGCTCATTATTCATGATTTCTTTTTGTGAAATTTTTATCTAAATCTTTCCACCACCCAGAAACATGTTGTAGTAGCTCTAATCAAAGAAATGCAAACAAGTTGTTGGATAGATGGGAAAACTAAAAGAGATATGATGTAAGCCCTTTTACCATTTCCCCTTTCCCTTCCTGGGTTCAGAGGTGATGACTGGCACTCTGACAGCCATCTTGGACCATGAGGCAACTTTCAGAATGAGTGTACTAATGATAACAGATTGAAAAAATGGGAGGTATCTGGCCCCCAATAACCATGGAGCAATCATAGAAGTCCTGAACTATCCACTTCAGGACTTTTATAAAGAGAAAACTAATTTTTTGCATATTCATACCATTGCTATTTAGGGGGTTGGATTATATGAAGTTAAGCCTAATCACAATGGATATAAGTAACAAGTCAAATTTTTAGTCAGACACCCACCACTACTATGACAGTTTGAGTAAGAATTCTCTTGACATAGTAAAAAAATACAGGCACCATTGTAGATAATAGAAAAATATCAGACAACTTTTGGCCATATCCCATTTCATCCCCACCTAAGCTCCTCCCATCTCCCTTCCCATGCTAGGTCCCTCTCCTACCATTTCCCCTCTTTTCAGGATTGGCTCTATTTGCCCACCATGTCAACCATGACATTCCTTTCCATTTATTTTGTTAATTAGTTATCTATACTCTAGATCTCAGCCTAGCTAAGCCGTTATGATCATGCACTTTCTACTCCCAATCTATATTTTGCTTATTATAGACAACTTTTGTCCCTAAAAAGAGTCCTGTATTAACTCAAACTAACATTTTCCCCTCTTTGTATATATATAAATATAAATATATAGATTATATATATATATATATATATATATATATAAAATCTCAAAATCCCAACATTTCGTCAACCAGCTTGTAGCTTTTTGTTGCAGTTCTGTATCATTTAATATCCATGGAAAAGCTTGGTCTACAAAGGAAACTCCTAACGGAAGATGTATGGATTGAGTTTATACTGTTGAACGAGAAACTGAAGCATATTAAAATTTTAAGTTTATTTGAGCAAAAATTTATTCCAATCAGACACTACTAAGCTGGAAGTGGTTAGGAATGCTCCACCAAGGAGCACCTGGGTGGTGCAGTCAGTTAAGCACCTGCCTTCAGCTCAGGTCATGATCCTAGGGTCCTGGGGGGGACCCTTGGAGCGCTGGGCTCCCTGCTTAGCAGGGAACCTGCTTCTCCCTCTCCCTCTGCCTGTCCCCCTGCTGTGTTCTCCCTCACTCTCTGTCAAATAAATGAATAAAATCTTAAAAAAAAAAAAAAAAAAAAGGAATGTTCCACAAGAAGGAGCCAGGGAAAAGACATAGAGAAGATGTGGAAGCAAAGCAAGGAAATTTTTGGATTGTCTGTAGCTTAAGCAGGTGCCTTATTTGGGGAAGTCTTGTTGGCTGTTTATGAGTGGTTGTCCTTAGGTTTTGATTTCTTTACCTTGAGTCGTTTTCAGGCTTACTTTTTGGTTTGCTTACTCAGGCCACTAAGGCATTAAAGCTAACTCAGTCTAATGGCCTCCTTGTTTAATGAATTTAACAGTCTAAAGCCCTAACAGTTTCTTCATAGTCCATCTGCATAGTACAAGTTGCTTTTCTAGGGGATCCCTGGGTGGCTCAGAGGAATGGCCCCTGTCTTTGGCCCAGGGCGTGATCCTGGAGTCCTGGGATCGAGTCCTGCATCAGGCTCCCTGCATGGAGCCTGCTTTTCCCTCTGCCTGCGTCTCTGCCTCTCTCTTTCTCTTTCTCTCTCTCTCTCTCTTTCTCTCTCTCTCTCGAATGAATAAATAAAATCTTTTTTAAAAATTGCCTTTCTAAATCTAAGGAATGCGATCATTAAGACTAATGTCATATGTGTGTGTTTGTTTATACTCATCAATCAGGTCTCAGAATAAAATTCTGAGTTAATGTGCAGTCCTGTTCAGGTATCAGACTTACATTTTCGTGAGGAAAGAAAGAGACAAAAAATATTAGAATTTTAGGCTGGGAGGGAGATATTCTTTTTTTTTTTTTTTGAAGGGGAGGGATATATTCTTGAGCAGGAAAGCCTCAGTGCCCCTCAGTGTCCAATGAATCAGAGGCTCCCACTCCCAACTTTCAGCCTCTACACAGAGCTCTCTTTGGCTTCCATGTAGTAGGAGGTGTAGGGGCAATGAAAGAGGCTTAGATGGAATTGGAAAGAGGGATATATCCCCACAAAAACAGTAAGTCCTGGGTCTTGGGAAATAGCATCAAGTGGGTCTGAATATCTGCAAAGTTGTGAAGAATCTGAAAGGAAAGTTGTAGAGGATGCGGAGAAAAGGGAAGCCTCTTACACTGTTGGTGGGAGTGTGAACTGGTGCAGCCACTCTGGAAAACTGTGTGGAGGTTCCTCAAAGAGTTCAAAATAGGCCTGCCCTAGACCCAGCAATTGCACTGTTGGGGATTTACCCCAAAGATTCAGATGCAATGAAATGCCAGGACACCTGCACCCCGATGTTTACAGCAGCAATGTCCACAATAGCCAAACTGTGGAAGGAGCCTCGGTGTCCATTGAAAGATGAATGGATAAAGAAGATGTGGTTTATGTACACAATGGAATATTACTCAGCCATTAGAAACAACAAATACCCACCATTTGCTTCAGCGTGGATGGAACTGGAAGGTATTATGCTGAGTGAAGTAAGTCAATCGGAGAAGGACAAACATTATATGTTCTCATTCATTTGGGGAATATAAATAATAGTGAAAGGGAATATAAGGGAAGGGAGAAGAAATGTGTGGGAAATATCAGGAAGGGAGACAGAACATAAAGACTCCTAACTCTGGGAAACGAACTAGGGGTGATGGAAGGGGAGGAGGGCGGGGGGTGGGGGTGAATGGGTGACTGGCACTGAGGGGGGCACTTGACGGGATGAGCACTGGGTGTTATTCTGTATGTTGGTAAATTGAACATCAATAAAAAATAAATTTATTATTAAAAAAAATGAAAGGAAAGTTGTTTAAACTTTCCTCTCTGAGGCTAAGCCAATTTCCTTCTCTGAATTCCCTGGTTTTACTTGACTTTCTTTCCTCTTCTTTTTTTTTTTTTAAGTTTTTATTTATTTATTCATGACACAGAGAGAGAGAGAGGCAGAGGCACAGGCAGAGGGAGAAGCAGGCTCCATGCAGGGAACCTGATGCGGGACTCAATTCCGGGACTCCAGGATCACGCCCTGGGCCGAAGGCAGCGCTAAACCGCTGAGCCTCTCAAGCTGTCCTTCTTTCCTCTTCTTTTGGCTTCTTCCACACCTGCCAAAATCTGCCCTTCTCGCTTTTGTTTATACCTAATATTAATGATTATTTAAAGAAATGAATGCATTTCCAAACTGAGTGTGTGTGTGTGTGTGTGTGTGTGTGTGTGTGTGTGTGTCTTCTTACTGAAATCTACACAGTATTATATGGGAGTAAGCAGTTGTAAAATTTGTGAATGAGTTTGGGAGATATAGTTTACTTAGAAGAACAATGAGACTTTTCCGAATGCTAACATGGTAGGAACATGTGTTTAAACAGTATATTCAAGGGATCCCTGGGTGGCCCAGTGGTTTGGCGTCTGCCTTTGGCCCAGGGTGTGATCCTGGAGACCCGGGATCAAGTTCCACGTCGGGCTTCCGGTGCATGGAGCCTGCTTCTCCCTCTGCCTGTGTCTCTGCCCTGCCCCCGCCCCCCCCCCCCCCCCCCCGTGACTATCATAAATAAATTAATTAATTAAAAAAAATTAAACAGTATATTCAAGCTTCAGTCATTCAAGTACCATCTGGCTCTCATGATTGTCCTTATTTCTGAGGATATTTTAAAAGCTCCAGGAGTCACTCCATACCCCCCCAAACTTGGAGGAGTGTACAAAAATATTCTCAACCTTGTATGTTGTAATCACCTATTTAAATATGATTCAAACCATGAAAGAGAACAGACCCTTTTTGTGGCCAGGCCAGGAATGGTATCTAACTAAATAAGGATCAAACAGAAATCAAGAAATGACCAGTAGGAAGAGAAACTCAACCCTCACTCCATGTTATGTCCCCTCACAACACTCCTTCGAGCCAAAAGAGAAAGCCACAGCTGAGCTCTAGGCAAATATAGTCTTTACATGGAAATCTGTGAGCAGTGGCAGAGATTGAAAGGAAGAGCCTCCGAAAGCCACAGGTTCTGATTTTGGCAATGATGTAGAGAGAGAACATAGTTTGGCATTCAGACTGGCCTGTTGAATTCCAATTTAGCCACTTATTAGAAGCTCTGTACCTTGGGCAGATCCCTTAACCACTCTACTTCAATTTCATCTTCTGGAAAATGGGACTAACAATATCCTCCTTGCAAAGTTACTGAAATGACTTTTTAAAATATAACATATATGATATGATCCCATTGATATAAATTCTATAAACAAGGAGCGCTCATCTGAGATGTTAGAAGTTAGGGTACTGGCTATTTTTGAGAGAGGGGAGGGTCTTAGTTGAGAGACAACACAGTGATAATTAACTGAGCTTTCCATTTATGTTTTGGGCACTTTTCTGTATGTAAGTATATTCGACTTTTGTTAAAGTTGAAAAAAATGACATCTGTAAGAGCCTAGTACTGTGCCTGAGAGATTCTAGGCACTCAGTGAATGACAGTTGTTATTTGTTGTCCATTTTAGATGTTAAAGCCTGTTGAAAGATATGCAATTGAGAAATCAATAAGAACAAAGCTGGATTTTAAAGGTTCCAATAGTTTGTGCAAAAGCACAACATGTCATTAACAGCCCACATGGGAATTTGAGAAATACTGTTATTAGCATCAGAGGAGGAAGTAATTGGAAGGTGTGGAAAACTATATTTCATATAATTGAAGAGGATCAATTTTACTGCTACTGTTCCCCTAGTTCCTATATCCTACTGGATACCCTGAAATCTCTCCCTTTAGTCTGATCCATCCACCACTTAGCCCTGCTCAAGTCCATTTTAAATGAAAATTCAGTTTCTGCTAGTTAAATACACAAATTTTTCCATCTAAAAACTGGGACAAGCTCTGATCTAATCAAAGCAGTTGATCTAATCAAGCCTTGATTGGTAGCCCTTCTTGCAACACTAACAGAAGAAGACATTTAAAACGAAATCCTAAAAATAAAATAAAATAAAAAATAAAATAAAATGAAATCCTGGTTTTCCTCATTTTCTTTCACTATCACAATTTTCCAATCAGTTTGGATGCAGGATCTTATGGACTTGAGTCTGCATTTATTTGGATGTCAGCAGTTGGAGAATTCCATAAAATGGGCTGAGGAATAATACCCCCAAATACACTTCCCCTTGACTCTTAATGTTTTCTTTGCCCTACCCCACAATCCAAATTTCCCAGATTTAGACCTTTTAATGTATCAAAATTAAACTAAAACATTAACTATTGACAAAAAAAAAAAAAAAAAAAAAAGACAGCTATAGAGGAGCCAACATACCTTTAAACAAGATCTAAAAGTTTACTTCATTTGACTTGGCCCAAACCCCAGGGAAAATTAGGATCTGATCTCTGTTATCAGCTGAAAAGAACAGATCAACATGAGTTGCCAAGTTTATTTTTTTATTTTATTTTTTTACCTGTGCAATAAAATGCTTTAATGTAAAACAAAAGTATATATATACATACATAGGTAAGTAGGTTAATAGTTATATACATAGATAGCTAAATAGATTAACAGGTCGATAATATGATAGATCAATAGATCAATAGTTAGATTGAGTTGTGCATATATAGTGTTTATGAAATTGCCAAGTTTAAATAAATGAACAGAAGTGATTAGTGGGCAAAGAGGCCAGAGAACTTTAGCAGGAAGCAGCACATCAGAGGTATGAATTGTTATTCCCGTTTAATAGAGAAAGAAACTGGTTTTTATTTGCAGAATAATTTGTTCAGCTAGTAAATAGCATGAAGCCCCAACTGGACCAACCCACCATTTAGCCCCTGTGGAGAATAAAAGAAGGCCAAGTTATGGGCAGTTTCTCTTCCAGATATAGCACCTGTCTCAGGGGAAGGAGAATGGAGGGCCCCCCCACTCCTGACCCTGATGGCTCTTGGAAGACCCAGGATTGACAACCAAGAGCCTAGATTGTCATTGAGACACTTTCACACATCATTTGCCTTCCACCTGTTGCCTTGCCCTAAAACCAAATTCCAGTGGGATGCTTAGCAATTTCCATATTGTTAATGTCCACCAGTATTTAGATACTGGCATAGCGACTGCTTGCGGCAGTTTTTTTGTTTCACCTCCCCTTCACGTCCCCTGTCTGACTTTATCAAAAGAATGTAACCCACCTCAGGCATCTCCATATCTTTCTATGACACCCTGTGAAGAGGCAATTAAGAATTCTAGCATCTATATGGTGAGAATGAGTAACTCTAATGACATGCAAGTTAAGTGGCTCTCAATTATTTGTTTTCCCCTAGTTTAGATTAGGAAAACACCGGAAACATTTTTCACTGGCAAACATACATCCAATTCCCACAAATGGAATCTAAAACTATGTCCAACATCCTCTGAGCCCACAGAGAAGTTTGTTATTGTTTATTTTATTTTAATATTTTCCTCTCACTACAAGGAAATGATCATTTGGCAGATCTTGTGAAAAAAGTCCAGGCCAAAGTCTGACAGACCTAGATTCCAAATCTTCCAATTCTTTTCTATACTGTGTGACCTTGGGAAAATACTTAACCTCTCTAGGCTGCATTTTCCTCACTTGCAAAAAGGGAAAATTTGTTTTGAAAATAATGAATGCAAAAAAATAATAATGATGAATGCAAAAGACGTTAATAATTATTATGATTGTAGCAAATAATTCGTTTTTTCCTTAAAATCTTCCATCAGCTTTAAACAAAATAAGAACAAGCCCTTCATCTTTTTAAAAACAAAAAGCCTAACTGGTGTTTCTGTGGCTGCACCTGTCTGTTCACTTACATAGTGTTACCATTTTCCAGGAATCAATACAATTATTTGCCCCTAGACATAGTTTCCCAGCAACACACATCTTGAACCAATTCAGGTGAATTTCCTTTGTCATTTATGGTCACCTGGCTCCTGCATCAAGTGATTCTTTGCAACCTTCCATAAATATTAGGATTATACCTACTTAAGGGAAATGAGTAAATATTATATTCATACACGGTCTTTCTCTTGGGATTTTATGATACTGAGCAAAGAGTCATAGGCAAAGCCACCATGATCTCTTTGAAGGCAGTTGGGTAGGTATCTTTGTGCCATGCAAACCGAGCAGAACGGTTTTACTCCCAGGGCTTTCTGACCAGAAGGAAAGGCAGGAGTTTCAACAACTATTGATGATCAAGAGAGACCCAAGAAATAATCTGATTTTCCTGCACAAGAGTCTACCCTGACATTTTCTCTTTCTTTCCACTGGGAACTGACTGGCAAGTACCTTTAAGGCAAAACAACAGTAAAGTTATTGCCAAGCCATTTAGCAAATAGTATATAAATTTTCCATGTTTCAAGTGTAAATATTCTTCAGTTTAAATTCCCTTTATCCTTCCAAATCAAATTTTTTCAACTTTATGTTGTTTGAATTCTTCTAGGCAAGACGTTTACTCTGGTATTCACTAAAGTGGGTTTTTTTTTGTTTTTTGTTTTTGTGTGTGTGTATGTGTGTGTGATCGCTAAGCAAACTAATCATGTTTTTAAATAATGAAGCGCAGTTTTTTTATTTGAAAAATAACGAGTTATTTTTGGTAAGGTTAAAATTTCCCATAACTTCACCACACTTGTCATCAATTTGCTGTATTTCTTTTTAATCTTTTTTTCATTTCCTGTATACAGATGATTATTTTTATTTCACATTGTTTTGGTTTTTTTTAAAGATTTTATTTATTTATTCATAGAGACACAGAGGGAGAATGAGAGGCAGACACAGGCAGAGGGAGAAGCAGACTCCATGCAGAGAGCCTGACGTGGGACTCGATCCAGGGTCTCCAGGATCACGCCCCAGGCTGCAGGCAGCACTAAACCGCTGTGCCACCGGGGCTGCCCCACATTGTTATATTCCATTGGCAACCTGCTTTTTTCTTTCACCTCTACATGATATGAATTTGTCTGTGTTACAACAAAATCTTTGTAACCATTTTTAAAAAGTTGCTTACTCGCCAGTTAATTTGATAAATATCTTATTAACAATAGAGTACATCGTTATCAACTGTCACTCAAGGACAATCACTCTCAGATTGTCTCTCACCTCTGCCAGGATCTTAAATTTGTACCAGGTATAGCTAAGTAAATGACTCTTTATTTTTAAGGTGCCTTTCCTTATTCTACACTTAGAAAAATCTAAAGTACAGCTATATTACAAGTGATATGACCTTGCATAAATTATTTATCCTCTAAACTCAGCCCCTTTATCTGTAAAATGGGGATGATAATAGGACCCTGTTCCAGAAGATATGAGGTCAATTCCTCTCAGATGCTAAGCAATTAATAAATGCTACTGATAAATGAAGGGTGTGTTTTAAACAAGAATCATTTGCTGTCAAAACAAATGGAGAAGGAACTGTTGGACTTTTATTAACAGATATTAAATTAGGTTATAATCTTGCCCAAAGTGTAGGGCACAGCTTAAAGAAATGTAAGTCATACAATAAACGGAAAATGTTAACTCCTGATCTAGCAGTGTCAAGCTTGCCTTTGTCAGGCTGTGCAAGACTGTCTCTTTGGTAGTCACAGACCACATCACAGTGACACTGTGGCTCTTTGCACTGGTCAGCTCAGTGCCCCCAGGCAAGCTAAGGCAAGCTCCTCTCAATTGTCAAGCAAATCTTGAAGCTCTACCAGACAACACAAGATGCTTTCCTGCAAAGAGTGGGACACGTTATTTTTCTTTAGCCCTCAAATGCCTAGATGTTATTCCAAACAAAATTTTATAATGGAGCCCACACTTGGAATTGACTATAGGTATTTCCTGAAGATTCTAAAATGCCATGTATGGGAAAGAGGAAGAAAAACTACTAGGTTTTTTTGGATTTAAGAAAAACATTTATTTGGAAGTAATTTTAAAGAAAATTTGCAAAAACAGCACAAAGAATTCTCATATACCCTTCTATGAGCTCTCCTAAATGTTAACATTTTACTGTGCTTGCTTCATCCTATCTGTCTCACTGCTTTAAGTCACGGAATACTGTGTGTGAGTTCACTGTGCTTTCTTTCTTTTTATGTAAGCTGTATGCTCAACGTGGGGCTCAAACTCATGACCTTGAGATCAAGAATCACATGCTCTACCAACTGTGCCAGCCAGGTGCCCTCAATGTGCTTTCTTTACAATCACTGCCTTCCTGTGAACTGGTACTTGTTTCCTATAATTTACAACTCAGTGTATGTATGTATATGAGCATACACACAGAGACACATACATTTATATGTTATCAAAATGATCAACACATATGGTCAAACAATCAAATAGAAAAGATGACTTTATAATAGGAAGCTATAGTTCTACGCTTAGCTCTGCTCCTCAGAGGCAATAAATATTTTAACCAACCCTTTCTGCTTTGGGTTCTTCCCAAACCTATACATCTCTAAGTAATATGCTTCTATTGCTATTTCTTACTACTCAACTCTAGACATGTCACTTTAATGTCCTACTATGAAAAACAAGAATCTAACCCATTTACCCCCTCTCTTCTGTGATGATATCACTGTTCTTGTTCTTCTGCTGATCATCTCTGTGTCCTCAACAAACCTACTACAGTCTCTACTTTTGTTCCAAAGATACACGACTGCTCTGCCACTTTGTAAGCAGAGGATGTTAGTATTCTAATTCTTTATCCTCTCCTTTTCATCTGAAGGCTACCCCTTTACTCGTTTATTTTTTAAAAGGTTTAGGGATCCCTGGGTGGCTCAGTGGTTTAGCGCCTGCCTTGGGCCCAGGGGGTGATCCTGGAGTCCCAGGATCGAGTCCCACGTCGGGCTCCCTGCATGGAGCCTGCCTCTCCCTCTGCCTGTGTCTCTGCCTCTCTCCTCTCTGTGTCTCTCATGAATGAATAAATAAAATCTTTAAAAAAAATTTTTTTTTACTTACTTATTTCTTTGAGAGAGAGAGAGAGTGAGCACGAGCAGGGGGGAGGGGCAGAGGAGAGGGAGAAGCAGACAAGCCACTGAGCAGGAAGCCCGACTCAGGGCTCAATGCCAGGACCCTGAGTCATGACCTGAGTCAAAGTCAGATGCTTAACTGACTGGCCACGCAGGCACCCCCCTCTTTACTTGTACATTGTCCATTTATAACACTTTCATCCTGTTTTATAACCACCATTCAAATGTCCATGGTTTATCTAAGTTCATCTTACAAAATGGAAAACTAGTAAGAATTGAATTTACACTTCCATGATGATGTAAACATGAGTCATTGCAGAGCAAGCGGCATGCTAGGAGCCCTCTTCCACAAGGCCAAGTTCATGACCACCTGTCATTTAGTGGAGAATGTTCCCCATGTCATACTGAAATGGGCATTCTACCTTTCATCTCCACTAAATCCATTAATGGAATCTTCATGGTTTTCCAACTTCTCACTACTACCTGACCAGACATTGTCTGGGCATCTTTGGCTTACCCCTTCTTTCTCAGGTTTTGTGAGCATACAGGAAACCCCCCAAATGCCAGAAAGTGCTGTTCTGGTTCTCCATAGGAATATTTGCTTACTTTCTTTAGAAAGCAGCCTTCCATTTTAATTGATTGCCAAGAATGAAACACATTCAGGAGATTTCATATAAATTCTAGATTTCTGTCATCTACTGAAAAATTATAAGATTGAGTAAGTGGATTCAGATGCTATAGCAACGTGCAACAGTTGTCTTCCCTTTACTTGTCTGGCCCCTGAGGTAATGGGCTTTCAACCCTTGAAATACAGAATACAGATTTGCACTTAATCTCCTTGGCTCCAGCCCCACATCTCACTCCAGCTTCTCTCAGGTCCTTAGGGCAGGTGTGCCTCTTGGGGACCATAACCCCTCCTTATGTATTCTCGTCTACTTCATGTGTGGTCCACAAACCAGAATAGTTTCCGTGGCATATCCTGGGAGCTTGTTAGAAATGCAGAACTTCATGCTGCATCCTATACCTATTGAATCATAATCTGCAGTTTAAGGTACGTTCCCTTGGTGACTTCTAAGCAAATTAAGAAAAGAACTGGTCTACCATGACCAAGTAGGATTTATCCCTGGGACACAAGGCTGGTTCAACACTCGTAAAACCATCAATGTGATTCATCATATCAGCAAGAGAAAAACCAAGAACCATATGATACTCTCATTAGATGCAGAGAAAGCATTTGACAAAATACAGCATCCATTCCTGATCAAAACCCTTCAGAGTGTTGGGATAGAGGGAACTTTCCTCGACATCTTAAAGGCCATTTACGAAAAGCCCACAGCAAATATCATTCTCAATGGGGAAGCACTGGGAGCCTTTCCCCTAAGATCAGGAACAAGACAGGGATGTCCACTCTCACCACTGCTGTTCAACATAGTTCTGGAAGTCCTCGCCTCAGCAATCAGACAACAAAAAGACATTAAAGGCATTCAAATTGGCAAAGAAGAAGTCAAACTCTCCCTCTTCGCCGATGACATGATACTCTACATAGAAAACCCAAAAGCCTCCACCCCAAGATTGCTAGAACTCATACAGCAATTTGGTAGCGTGGCAGGATACAAAATCAATGCCCAGAAATCAATGGCATTTCTATACACTAACAATGAGACTGAAGAAAGAGAAATTAAGGAGTCAATCCCATTTACAATTGCACCCAAAAGCATAAGATACCTAGGAATAAACCTAACCAAAGAGGTAAAAGATCTATACCCTAAAAACTATAGAACACTTCTGAAAGAAATTGAGGAAGACACAAAGAGATGGAAAAATATTCCATGCTCATGGATTGGCAGAATTAATATTGTAAAAATGTCAATGTTACCCAGGGCAATTTACACGTTTAATGCAATCCCTATCAAAATCCCATGGACTTTCTTCAGAGAGTTAGAACAAATTATTTTAAGATTTGTGTGGAATCAGAAAAGACCCCGAATAGCCAGGGGAATTTTAAAAAAGAAAACCATAGCTGGGGGCATCACAATGCCAGATTTCAGGTTGTACTACAAAGCTGTGGTCATCAAGACAGTGTGGTACTGGCACAAAAACAGACACATAGATCAATGGAACAGAATAGAGAACCCAGAAGTGGACCCTGAAATGTACGGTCATCTAATATTTGATAAAGGAGGAAAGACTATCCACTGGAAGAAAGACAGTCTCTTCAATAAATGGTGCTGGGAAAATTGGACATCCACATGCAGAAGAATGAAACTGAACCACTCTCTTTCACCATACACAAAGATAAACTCAAAATGGATGAGAGATCTAAATGTGAGACAAGATTCCATCAAAATCCTAGAGGAGAACACAGGCAACACCCTTTTTGAACTTGGCCACAGTAACTTCTTCCAAGATACATCCACAAAGGCAAAAGAAACAAAAGCAAAAATGAACTATTGGGACTTCATCAAGATAAGAAGCTTTTGCACAGCAAAGGATACAGTCAACAAAACTAAAAGACAACCTACAGAATGGGAGAAGATATTTGCAAATGACATATCAGATAAAGGGCTAGTTTCCAAAATCTATAAAGAACTTATTAAACTCAACACCAAAGAAACAAACAATCCAATCATGAAATGGGCAAAAGACATGAACAGAAATCTCACAGAGGAAGACATGGACATGGCCAACAAGCACATGAGAAAATGCTCTGCATCACTTGCCATCAGGGAAATACAAATCAAAACCACAATGAGATACCACCTCACACCAGTGAGAATGGGGAAAATTAACAAGGCAGGAAACAACAAATGTTGGAGAGGATGCGGAGAAAAGGGAACCCTCTTACACTGTTGGTGGGAATGTGAACTGGTGCAGCCACTCTGGAAATCTGTGTGGAGGTTCCTCAAAGAGTTAAAAATAGACCTGCCCTACGACCCAGCAATTGCACTGTTGGGGATTTACCCCAAAGATTCAGATGCAATGAAACGTCGGGACACCTGCACCCCGATGTTTCTATCAGCAATGGCCACAATAGCCAAACTGTGGAAGGAGCCTCGGTGTCCATCGAAAGATGAATGGATAAAGAAGATGTGGTTTATGTATACAATGGAATATTACTCAGCAATTAGAAACGACAAATACCCACCATTTGCTTCAACGTGGATGGAACTGGAGGGTATTATGCTGAGTGAAATAAGTCAATTGGAGAAGGAAAAACAGTTTATGTTCTCATTCATTTGGGGAATATGAATAATAGTGAAAGGGAATATAAAGGAAGGGAAAAGAAATGTTGGGAAATATCAGGAAGGGAGACAGAACATAAAGACTCCTAACTCGGGGAAACGAACTAGGGGTGGTGGAAGGGGAGGAGGGCGGGTGTTGGAGGGGAATGGGTGATGGGCACTGAGGTGGACACTTGACGGGATGAGCACTGGGTGTTTTTCTGTATGTTGGTAAATTGAACACCAATAAAAATTAATTTAAAAAAATAATAAAAATAAAAAAAAAAAAAAAAAAAAAGAAAAGAAAAGAACTGGTCTAGACTATAGTTTCCCTGCCCTTGCTTCATTGGTCATCACCTATTTTTTTTTTTTTTTGTCTTCCTAAATTTATTCAATTATCTCATACATGGATGTTCCACACCCATTTCACTTCATCATCAATTTTGTAGATTTACTTTTTATTTTCACTTATTTGCCATTATTTAATAGGATCTATAGAGACAAAAGAAAAAAATTGTGTGGTCAGAAATTCAGCAATTTAATAGCTCTTAAAACACTAGAGCAATAGAAAATTTTGCCATGCCCTGTTTCTATTTTTCTTTGCTTGCTTATGTTTTTTCAGTTATCCTCTCAACAAGAGCACAGATGTGAGCAGGGATGACAGATGTTTATGATCTTGATGGAACAATTCCTCATGCAGGAGTTTCCTGATACCCTCTGGTTAATTACTTTACACCTGGAAAACTCAGAGACGCTCCTGCCCGTAAGACTGGTGGCCACCATTCTGCCAGAAATCCTGGCATTAAAAAAAGCAAAATGGAAATTATAATAAAGACAAAAGGAATGGAACAGCTTAGCAGAGACGTGCAAAACCATGTTTCTTTGTTGTTCTGGGTGTATTTTTATTTTTAGTATCACAACTGCTACTGTACATTTGTCCCAGCCAGTCATCCAAGTATTTGTGGGAATTAACCGCAATGTTATGAATGTTTCACAGATGGATGAACCAAAGCTGATGAGAAAACAAACTGGTTCTGATCTTTTCACAATTTTGGGGATCTGAGTTTTATCTGGCTGAAAATAAATGTTTTCAATCAGAAACTGTACGGGGGTGCCTGAGTGGCACAGTCAATTAAGCCTCGGACTCTCAGTTTCCGCTCAGGTCTGATCTCAGGATAGTGGGGTCCAGCCACATGTTGAACCTCGCATCGGGTTCCCTACTCAGTGGATTCGGCTTGCATTTTTCTCTCTCCCTCTCCCTCTGCCCCTCCCCACCCTGTGCACTCTGTCTCTCTCTCTAAAATAAATAAATCGTAAAATGAGAGAGAGAAAAGAAACTGTATCATGTAGATTTTTTTTTCCTGCCAGAAACTGAATACCCTACTAAAAGTGGTTTGAGGGATCCCTGGGTGGCGCAGCGGTTTAGCGCCTGCCTTTGGCCCAGGGCGCGATCCTGGAGACCCGGGATCGAGTCCCACGTCGGGCTCCCGGTGCATGGAGCCTGCTTCTCCCTTTGCCTGTGTCTCTGCCTCTCTCTCTCTCTCTGTCTGTGTGACTATCATAAATAAAAAAATAATAATAAAATAAAATAAAAATAAAAATAAAAGTGGTTTGAACTTGTGTCTCTCAAAATTGGCTGCACATTAGAATTACCTAGGAAACCTGGCTCCCACCTGGTGAGGTCTGATCTCATTGATCTGGAGTGTGACCTAGGCATTGAGAATGATTCTCACATGCAGCCAAGGTTGAGAACCACAGCTTAAACTAGATGCAGACACTTATAGTTTCACTTAACCAGAAGTCTGGAGATGGCTCTGTAGGCATGACTTGGGAACTCAGTAATGTCAACAAGGACCCAGGTTTTTCCCAACTTTCTCCTTAGTCATTCTCAGCATGGTATTAGTGTCTCCACCCTGATACAGATGGCTGTTGTAGCTCCAAACATAAAGTGTTCAAACACCACAGGAAAGTGGAGGTCAAAACCACTTCCATCTCACTTGTCTTCCTGTGTTGGCAAGGAAAATTTTCTAGGAAGATCCCACCCCACTTCCACCTAAGGAGATTTCTCCTTATTTTATTGGCTAGAACACCCCTAGACCAACAACTGCCAATAAAGAGGAATGGCTTATATCAATGACCCTGTTGCTGTTACAAAACAAAAAGAGGGTTCCATTAAACTAAGTAAAAGGGGGGATGACTGTTAGATGGGCAACCAACAGTATTTGTCTCTGTAATCTTGTTATCCCAAACAAGTTAGCAATAACTCATCATTAACCTGTGGATGCCATCAGCCTCTGTTGGAACCTATATTTTTATTTTCTTTTGAGAGTTCTAGGTATTTGTAAGAAGTAATATTCCATGACTTAAATTCTTTCTTAGAGATCTTCCAAGGAATGAAGGGAAATTTAATGTAAGAAGAAATAGAATAAAACTCATTCCATCTCAGTGATTACCATATGGACTCATTGACACTTTTATAAATTTAAGATACACTATGGGATCTTATTGATTTTATTTTTCTTACCTCAGGTTTTGCCATTTAATCCTTTAGGGAATTCTTTTTATCATACTCTTCGATTTTTCCTAGCTATATTATAAGAAGCAATTAAATTATTTTTAAAAATATGGGAAAAGGATGGAATCACCTAAAAGGATGGTGCAAATCAATGGTTTGTTGTTGTTGTTGTTTTTTTAAAAGAGGGATGCCTGCTCAGTGGCTGAGCATCTGCCTTTGGCTCAGGGCGTGATCCTGGGGTCCTGGGATCTAGTCCTACATTGGGCTCCCCGCAGGGAGCCTGCTTCTCCCTCTGCCTATGTCTCTGTCTCTCTCTCTGTGTCTCTCATGAATAAGTAAATAAAATCTTAAAAAAAAAAAGGTTACGTATAGTTTTCTTATTGCCCAAAGTATTGCATTCATTTTTAAGAAGGAATAAAAGAAACTGGAGGAACTATTTTAAAGTTTGCCTGAAGATTTCACAGAAGTTGAGATTTCAGAATTTCTCATTTTCCATCCACAGTAGCAAACTAAAAGGAATTGACAAGGGGAGATGTTTCAAAATTATTCGATGAATCAGAAGATAAATGCAAAGACACAGATAGCACTCTAGACTCTAATGATGTTGGGATTGATCATATAAATGAAATCTCAGATGATGAGTTTTCAGATGATGGTGTTACCGATGAATTTTCTCAAACTCAAAAATCAATAGGTGACCTGTATATTTCTTAGGACAAAAAGGAAATGTGGCATTTTCATCCAGCTTGTCATTCATTTGACAGGAAACTTGTTATTATTACACAATATTTTGTGACAAAAATCTAGAAGATCTTGTTTTGCTAAAAGGTCGTATGATGGTATTCTTTATATTTTTCTAGTTTGTGCACCAATATTCATTTGAAGTGAAGAAGTTTGTTATATATAAATTGTTAACTTTCCTAATAAAGTTTTTTTTTACTTACTATCCCTTTATTTTTCTACAAATTAATCATGACTTTAAAATGCATAAGGAGTATTATTCTTGGTTTATTGATAAAGATCATTCAGATTACCCAATTGTGGGCTCAGAATTCTTTATCAGTGTTAATGAGGAAAACATTGTTTAGGAGAGGCACTGGGCCAGGCTCAGAAGATACAAAAAATAGATCTGCTCTGGGGCACCTGGGTGGCTCAGTGGTTGAGCATCTGCCTTTGGCTCAGGGTGTGATCCCAGGGTCCTAGGATTGAGTTCCCCATTGGACTCCCTGCTCTGTGGGGAGCTTTCTTCTCCCTCTGGCTGCGGCTCTGCCTGCTTGTGCTTTCTCTCTCTCTGTGTCAAATAAATAATTTTTTTTTTTAAAAATCTGGTCTTAAAGAGTTTATAACCCTGTTGAGACTCAAGAATATAAATTCTCTGCCATTAGCTAGAAATGCCACAGGGTTTTTCAGTCAATTGGTAGGATATTCTCAGCTATTGCCCACCTCCCCCCATCTTCCTCCAATTTTAACACCTTAACCAACTATATAGTAGAATATCAAAGCCAAAAAATCAACATGGAGCAATCCATACAACTTATTCAGATTTTACCAGTACAGATTTATTTGTGTAATAGCTCTATGCAATTTTAACACATATAAAGCCTTGTGAAACCATCGCCATGATGAAGATACTCAACTCTACCATCACAAGACTTGCTTTATCGCCGTATCTCTCTCCTTTCCATCTTCAACTCTGGCAATCACTAATCTGTTCCTTAACTCCATAATTATATTATTTTATGAATATTATATAAATAGAATCATACAGTGGGATGGAAAACAAAATATCCTTTGAGATTGGCTCTTTTCAGTCAGTATAATTTCCTTGCAATTAATCCAAATTGTTGTATGTGTTAATATTTTGTTGCTGAGTAGTGTACCATGGTCTGAATATACCATCGTTTGTTTTACCATTTAGCCACTGAGGGACATTTGGATAGTTTCGATTGTGAGGCTATTAAGAATAAAGCTGCTGTGAACAGAGATATTCCTGTGTGAAGTAAGTTTCCATTTCTCTGGGATAAGTGTCTAAGAGGGCAGCTGCTGGTCATATAGTAAGTCCATTTTAGTTTTTGAAAGAAGTTGCCTAATTATTTCCTAGAGTGGTGATACCATTTTATATTCCCACGAGCAAATGTATGAGTGATCCAGTTTCTCTACATCCTCACTCGCATTTGGTATTGTCACTATTTTTCATTTTAGCTGCTTTGACATGTGTGTAACGGTGTCTCGTCATAGTTTTAATTTGCATTTCTCTAATGGCTAATGAGACTGAATATCTTATGTTTATTTGCCATCTGTATATCCTCTTGGTGAAATGTCTGTTTATGTCTTTTACTCATTTTCTTTTTTTTTTAAACATTTTATTTATTTATTCATGAGAGAGAGAGAGAGAGAGAGAGAGGGGCAGAGACACAGGCAGAGGGAGAAGCAGGCTCCATGCAGGGAGCCTGACATGGGACTCGATTCCGGGACTCCAGGATCACACCTCAGCGCTAAACCACTGAGCCACCCAGGCTGTCCCAGCAATGATATTTTTTTTATATAAATTTTTATTTATTTATGATAGTCACATAGAGAGAGAGAGAGGCAGAGACACAGGCAGAGGGAGAAGCAGGCTCCATACACCAGGAGCCCGACGTGGGATTCGATCCATGGTCTCCAGGATCGCACCCTGGGCCAAAGGCAGGCGCCAAACCGCTGTGCTACCCAGGGATCCCTTTTACTCATGTTCTAATTGGACTATATGTTTTGTTTTTAATGCTGAATTTAAGAGTTCTTTATATATTTCAGATATACCCAGCTACTATTTTTAATCAGCTGCTATAGCATTTAATTTGAGGGAGAAATGATGTCATGAAGAGTCTCTATCTCATTGAACCACACTAATACTCCTCCCTCTTTAGAAAAACCAATCTATATCAATTCCAATCCAGCTGTCTTCATCAAGGAACACTCTTAGGGGTTGAGGGCAGGTTCCAACCCAAGGCAAAACATTTCATTTGCCATTAATCTGCTCCACACTCTTCCGTAAAAATTATAGATTGCTGGCTCTTCATCCTTCTTTCTGTAGGGTTTTTGTTATTAGAGCCCCGAAGCAGCTAAGATAATGCTGACATGGCAATTTTGTTTGTTTTTAATTCCCCTCCCCCCCATTTTTCCATTTTCACTAGATGGGTTTCTTCTGTCCATTCATTTCCCTGCTTCTCCACAACTTTAGTTTTCCCCTGCTATGGCTATGGCACTCACTTCTACATGCCTATCAAGCTCAGTTCCTCAGCTTAACTGATTCTGCTTCTGTATCCAAATTCCAGGTTTCTGGGAGAGAGACTGGGCCCCTGAATATTGAGGTTAGTTGCGCACTTTCAAGGCAGCGCTGGCCTGGGGAAGTAAAGTCAAATGGCAAGTGATATGCAGCTATCCTTCCGAGGATGCGGCCTGAATAGGTCCTCTGAGACTGAGGTCTGAGCAGAAAATTATTGTCATCTTTATTACAAAGACCAGAGAGCAAAGAAAATCAGAGAGGTTAAGTGGTTCCCAGAGCATATAGCTCCAGTAGTAGAGGAAGTAGAGGCAGGATATAAACCCTACACCTGTCAGGTGCTATACTCAATAATTTGGTAATTTCCAAAGCTTGCACTGTGTCGACTCTGCCAACCATCTACCAGTATGGTTCCTGCCCTCAAAAACCTGGGTCTTTTGGTGAGATTAACATGTATCCACAATTACAACAGAAACATGAATTCCAACAGAGAAATATACCAGGAGAAAACGGAAGACAAAGATCTATTAAATGAAATACAATTTATAATTAAAAGAACAACAGCATCATTCCTTTTAAAATAAGTGTTCTAGGGGATCCCTGGGTGGCTCAGTGGTTTAGTGCCTGCCTTCGGCCCAGGGTGTGATCCTGGAGTCCCGGGATCGAGTCCCACATTGGGCTTCCTGCATGGAGCCTGTGTCTCCCTCTGCCTGTGTCTCTGCCTCTCTCTCTCTGTCTCTCATGAATAAATAAAATCTTAAAAAAAAAAGAAAAGTGTTCCAGTAGTTTAAATCTATGCTTATTTTATTATCCTCCTCATCAACATATTTTAGTCCTCGGATGACTTAGTTTGCTAACATACAGTGAATTCCATAAAGTGACAAAAAAAACCAGAATGGCACAAATCCCTCTAAAGAGATGTCCTTCTATGCAATTTTTGTCCCATAATCAGCATTAACTAACTTTCCAATGTTAGATCAATGGTATATTCTTAGAATTGTCAATGGGAAAACTAAATTGTTATCTTTCTTTTCCCCCACACATTATAGGATCTGGCCTACTAAAATTTTTAGTTTTCATCTATTTTCACCAGTGAGTTTTGATTTATAATTTTCCTTCTAGATGGGCTCTAAGCGTCTGCCTTCAGCTCAGGTCATGATCCCAAGGTCCTGGAATCAAGTCCCAAGTTGGGCTCCCTGCTCCACAGAGAGTCTGTTTCTCCCTCTGCCCCTCCTCCCACTCGTTCTCTCTCAAGTAAAATCTTTATTCTTCCTTCTAGAACTTTGTCAGGTTTCAGTATTAAAATTATGACAGTTGCTATACTCAATAATTTGGTAAGATTGGAATTTTTACTTGATTTGATAGAACTTGTTTCTAATTCTAAGCCTGGGACACCTTGATGAGCTTGATGGCTCAGTTGGCTAAGCATTGGACTCTTTTTTTTTTTTTTAATTTTTATTTATTTATGATAGTCACACAGAGAGAGAGAGAGAGAGAGGCAGAGACACAGGCAGAGGGAGAAGCAGGCTCCATGCACCGGGAGCCTGACGTGGGATTCGATCCCGGGTCTCCAGGATCGCGCCCTAGGCCAAAGGCAGGCGCCAAACCGCTGCGCCACCCAGGGATCCCAGCATTGGACTCTTGATTTTGACCCAGGGCATAATCTCAGGGTCATGATCTCAGAGTCGTGGAATAGACTATGCTCAGCACAGTACCCCTACTCCACCCCCATGCACTAAGTAAATATATCTTTTAAAAAAAAATTTATCTAGCCTGGTATTTTCTTTTTGAGAATTTAAAATATAGACTAAATTTCTAAAATTGGTTACAGACTATTCAGATATTCCTTTCTTCAAATCAGTTTTTTAAGCCTCAGAGAAGACATCCCATACAGTCACCCACTTAAAGTATACAATTCAGTGGTTTTTAGTAAATCAGTTGTGCAACACTACCCAGGACATTTTCATCACTCCAAAAAGAAACCCTGTACCTAAAGCAGTCACTCACTCACTCTTTCCTCTTAACCCGTACCTCTAGGCAACCACTAAAACATGGTCTCTACAGATTTGACTATTCTGGACATTTTATATAAACGGAATCATATAGTACGTGGTATTTGTGAATGGTTTCTTCACTTATCACGTTTTCATATTTTATCCATGATGTAACATGTACCAGTACTCCGTTTCTTATTATTGCCAAATATTCCATTGTATAGATACATCACTTTGGTTTATCCATGCATCACATGATGGACTATTTATAACAGTCCTGAATTAATCAGTGTTCAACCAGCGAAACAAACCCAGTAGGAGAAATATATTAAAAGATTTATTGCAAGGAATTCATTCACACAATAGAGGCTGGAAGGCAAGTCTGAAATCCTAGATCCACAGGGTAGACCTCCAGGAAGGGCAGGCGGGCAATTTGGCTTGAGCTGAACCTGTCTACAAGTATAATTTCTCCTCCCTCAGAAAGCCCCAGTTCTGCTCTTTAAAGTCTTTCAACTGATTGAAACAGACCCACCCAGATTATCTAGGATTACCTCATTTACTTAAAAGTCACTGGGTTATGGACTTTAATAGAATCTATAAAATACCTTCATAGCAATACACAGATTAGCGTTTCATTGAATAACTGGCAATGGTGGCCTAGCCAACTGACACATAAAACTGATCATGACACGCCTCTTTCAAAAATCTGTATCATTTGTAGTTATACATTTCTTTTTATTCCTAGTGTCACTTATCACCCTTTTCCTCTTATGATTAATCTAGCCAGATAATTCTCTAATTTATGTCTTTCGAAGAACCAACTTTTGACTTTCTGATTCCATTGTTTATTTTCAGTTCTATGGTTTTACCCTTTATGATACAGTTCCAGAGAAGATAGAAATTAGTATCAACCACAGGACCATTACCAGCAAAAGGCAACACTTTAAATTTTAGGTTTAAATTGTTTTATTTTCTTTTGGATTTGGGGGAAGTTTTTTTTTTTTTCTCCTACAGCTCTTGGGACCATGAATGTGGATAGCATATCAATATGGAAGAAAAAACACATGCACAGAAAGAAGCCTAATGACATAAACCAAAATGTTAACAGTGGGTTATCTTGGGTATTAGGATTGGAGGTGATGTTCCTCTTCATTCTTCCTTTTTTTTTTTTTTTTAAGATTTTATTTATTTATTCATAGAGACACACAGAGAGAGAGAGAGGCAGAGACACAGGCAGAGGGAGAAGCAGGCTCCATGCAGGGAGCCCGACACAAGACTCGATCCAGGGTCTCCAGGATCACGCCCTGGGCTGCAGGCAGCGCTAAACCGCTGTGCCACCAGGGCTGCCCTCATTCTTCCTGTATTAAAAAGTATGTACTTCTGAGGGTAGCTCAGTTGGTTAAGCCTTTGACTTTGGCTCAGGTCACGATCCCAGGGTCCTGGGATTGAGCCCCATGTTGGGCTCCCTACTCATCAGAGAGCCTGCTTCTCTCCCTCCCTCTGCCTCTCTCCATGCTAGAGTTGTCTTTCTAATAAATAAAATCTTAAAAATAAAAAGTATGTACTTCTATCATAATGTGTATATACATAATCACTGTTATACACCTGAAACTAATATAATACTGCATGTCAACTATTCTTCAACTATAAAAGTGGTATGTACTTCTAATTCAATGCAATGTAGGATTTAAATTTTTTCAATGCAGGATTCTTGTTTGACCCTAGATTGGGTCGGGGGCGGGGGGAGGCTAAAGTGTACTTTGGGGGAAAATATAATATGAAATGCATGTTAGGCAATAATATTCTCCTGTTAAATTTCTTTGGTATAATAATGATATTGTGGTTATGTAGAAGAATGTCTTTGTTCTTAGGGGACACCTGTTGAGGTATTAAGGAGTGAAATATCATGATGCATATTTCAGTTGGCTTGGAAAAACCCTATTTATAAAGCATATATTGCAAAATGTCAACAGTAAGTCAATCTAGATAAAGGGTATATGTATGTTCACTGTACTACTTGAAATTTTCTGTAGGTCTGAAAATTTTCAAAATAAAACCTGGCAGAAAATTACATACTTCTATAATAAAGCAATTGGAAAACAAAAAGACACATTAGACAACCAGTCACTGATTAAGATACTTTTTAATTTCTACATGGATTGGTCTCATCCTTTTGTCTAGAAGATCTGTTCCATGTTAGCAGCCGTGGTTCACCACAGGCTACAGATTACCACAGCCTCCAGAGTTCTCAGGCACTAACTCAGTGCTCACTCACTTGCTCTCTGAAATAATCAGATGATGCTCTTTTGATGAATATAAAGTATTAAAAGAACTTCGAGACGTTTTTACTACTAGAGAATGAAATTAAGCAAATGGCTATATTCTACAGCACATAAGAAGCTCAGAATAGACAATATTATTTTTTTTTAATTTTTATTTATTTATGATAGTCACAGAGAGAGAGAGAGAGGCAGAGACACAGGCAGAGGGAGAAGCAGGCTCCATGCACCGGAGCCTGACGTGGGATTCGATCCCGGGTCTCCAGGATCGCACCCTGGGCCAAAGGCAGGCGCCAAACCGCTGCGCCACCCAGGGATCCCCCGAATAGACAATATTATTGATGTCATTATGATGGTTAATACATTCATTTATTTCCATTTCCATTTTCCCACCCTTAAGTCCCAATTCTCTGGAAAAAAAAAATTCTTTTTAAGGGTTTAATCTTATATAGCAAAGGAATGAAGATAAGGTTTCTTGGTTTCCAAGTTCTGATTTATAATTTAAACCAAGTCAATATAAAAATGTTCCTTAAATCAATTAAAAGGGATTAGAAACGCCTTTTTTTTTTTTTCTTTTTTTGCAAATCCTTGGTACTATCAGGTTCCTATGGAACTGTAATATAACACTGAAGGATTAGATCCTATGTACAGTAAGTTGAGGACATAAAAACAAATACATGTCTGTCTACAAACATATTTTCCTTAGCATTATAAATAAACTTTCCCCCCAAGGTTTTCTTTATTTTTTTGAGACAAAGAGCACAAGTGTGGAGGATCATCAGAGGGAGAGGGAGAAGCAGACTTCCCACTGAGCAGGGAGCCCAACGAAGGGCTCGATACCAGGACCCTGAGATCATGACCTGAGCTGAAGGCAGACACTTAACCAAATGAGCCACCCATGCGCCCCATTATAAATAAACTTTTACCTCAGAATCTTGAAATAAAAATTCATACAGTATTCAGAATGAAACCTAGTGATGAAGCAAGATGAAATAACCAACAGCATAACTAATAATAGCTAACATTTGTAAAAAGCATTACTATGTACCAGGAACTAAGTGCTATCTCATTTAATTCTCATACCAACCCTTAAGTAGGTACTATTATTATTCCTGTTTTACAGATAAGTGGTCAAAGACTAGAAACTTGTCCAAGGTTTATTCAGCTGGTGGGTACTAGAGTAAGTCTATGGACCAAGGCTGTTTGGCTTTGAAATCTGTACTCCTAACCACTGCACTGTGTCTCTCTAAGCAGCTATTAATTAAAAAAATCAGAAATGTATTTGTTCCTAACCTTAGTCACGAGATAAGGAATATCTCTGGCTTTTACACATCTGAATTTTCAACAATTATGTTCCTTCCAAAATACAAAAGCATCCTCAATTCTGAGCCACCTGATTTTATTTTACTACAACCCCCTCTCCATGCCCACCCCTGTGTACTCTGCTCTCAGTAAGTGGTTGCATTTGTATTAAGCTCTGCTTATTCTAACCAAATATACATATATAACCAAATATATATATGAAACAATTAAATCTTGTTTGTTCAAAATTAAAGAGGAATTAAACACTTTCCCTAACTCTTTACTCTCTTATCACAGCTTCAAAGACTTGCTCAGGAAAGTACTGCTGATGATGATAACCAGAGTATCTTACCAGGAACACGTTATGCCCTAGGCTGAAATACTATAAAAACAGTATTCTCAATCTTCTTTTCCATGTGTATGATGTGTAACAGGATAGGGGTGGTGGTGAAATTACAGCAATATATATAAAATATATTTTCTAGAAACATTTTCATTTCATAGAAATATAATGTTAAGACCATAGTAAGCTAAATATGGAAATGTGAAAGTCTTATTTATTTTTTAAAAACCCGGTAATACAAAAGACAATTGAAAGACACATACGAAAAAATTTCCAAAACAAACAATAGAAAAAAATCTCATCTACAAAATTTACATGTTTAGGCCCCATATTAAAAAACATGGCCCCTAGTCCAGTACAGACATAGAGAAGAGTCTACAGGAACAAACTTGGAAGAGAACTTCTGTAGTACTTCCCAGTACATGACATAAATCAAACAAGGAAACCCACTGAAGATACTTCAATGCTCAGAGGTTTGAAGACCTTTGCTTTGATGATTTTGAAGGCAAGAAACAAAATCAAACTGGCTTCCATTGGAACATGCCAGGGGCTTCAAGTCAGTGACTGTAATCACAATGTTTCTGAATGGCCCTCCATTTGGGAGGCAGAGCAATCTGCAGAGATGATGGTTTCTACATATGGCGTTTCCTACACCAATATAATTACTATGTTATCTTATAAAGACAAATAGTTGGCATTAAACACTTAAAAATACATAATGAGTTTTCTAAGGATTTTAAGTCCAGGTTCATTAACGATGAGTAAAAAATCCATTACCTTTCCTACTTTTCTTAACTCTATTCCTGTTTAAATGCAAAAGCTGACAGTTTCTGATTGGTAGAAAGATCTAAAGGTTTTTGTTTTTTAGGCAAATTCAGATTCTCTTTTGCTTTTTCTTTCTGATTTTCAGTTTGATGACTTTCATCAACCACACGTTTTCGCTTCTTTGCTTCAGCTCCATCACTTGTAGTTCCTCCTTTGGCCTTAGAAGCCCATGCCTTTATAAAAATATGGGAAGAGAAAAGATTTATAGACAATAACTAAGAAATAGAAAGGAAATGATTTCCTTACTTTTCCAGGTAACAATCCCATATATAAAAACTAGCATTAAAAAAAAAAGCAGCATAATTAGCACCTGAATTGTTAATCTAATCATTAAGGGTTCTCATTGTTAACAAATCTCTTAATACTTAATTTCAGAGCAATATTAACAAATCTATATTCTACCTCTAATATTTCAACCTAAACTCTGCTAGTATTTAACCATATTAAGTGCAAAATACTATAACTGTAGGTAATTTTTAAAAAATGAAACCTTTTATTTTGAGATCATTCATTCATTTTATTAAGTACGCTCCATACGTACCGTGGAGCACAATGTGGGGCTTGAACTCAACCCTGAGATCAAGACCTGAGCTGAGATTGAGTTAGATGCTTAACTGACTAAGCCACCCAAGTGCCCATGCATCAGTCTTTTAAATCTATTTTAATATGTAATAGCTCCTTCCACTTATTTCCTTTCCCATTTCTTTACTGTAGAAAGGAATCCTTTGGAGCTGCAAAATTTCTCATATTAACAGACTGGATTTAAGCAAATGTTTAAGGTTTACCTTAAAAATACTGATTATATTTTTCAGTATTCAAAAACACAATCACAACTTTTACCAAGTCTCTTCCTCTTTTGCTGCATAAGACCATTCAGATGCCATTTTATCTAATTCTTTAGAATTTGTATGCTCTTATAAATTCTTATAAAAAATGAGAAGCACAAAGTTGCCAGTGAAATTCTAAATGAGGCTAGAGGTGGTTAAACCAGTTCCTAGCTTCCTCATTTTGTAACACCTTTACTCTTAAAACCCAGTTTATCAAGGCAAGTATCTATTTCACCAGGTGCCCAGGTGCCCATGCTGCATATGATCATCCCTGGAGAAGTGAAATCTGAGGATTTAATTGATATACCAAACACATTCCTTCCCCTTTCAACAGAAAGCTGCTCCCAGCCCTCCCTCACATGGAAGAAATTTACATGAGGAACAATAGGTACTAATCACCTGTCCTAATTCCCAACTGAATGGTTATAACAGAATACCACCTTTTTTTTTTTATTTACTTAAAAGTAGTATTCTCATTTTGGTGTTTTTGGTTTTGTTTTTAAATAAGCTCTACAGCCACCTTGGGACTTAAACTCAGGACCCTGAGATCAAGAGTCACATGCTCTACCGACTGAACCAGCCAGGCAGCACAGTATTCTCATTTTGTATTCACTGTGGAAGTACACAGCATTTTAGAAAACTCTGCTTTTTTTTTTTTTTTTTTAAATATTTTATTTATTTATTCATGAGAGACACACAGAGAGAGAGAGGCAGAGACACAGGCAGAGGGAGAACAGGCTCCATGCACCGGGAGCCTGACGTGGGACTCGATCCTGGGTCTCCAGGATCGCGCCCTGGGCCAAAGGCAGGCGCCAAACCGCTGCGCCACCCAGGGATCCCAGAAAACTCTGCTTGTAAGAACTCTAAAGTAGTAGTCCAAATATGTAAGTTAATTTCATTTTTACTTATTAACTTTATTTGCTTTTGATTTAGAAGTAATACTTTTTCTTGGGGTATCCCCTCCAACTTATATAGGAACTTATATACAGCTATAAACAGTAGTATCTGCCCAAAATTTAACCATCAGCACTAAATAGTAATCATTACACATCTATATGTTCAAAGCTGACATTTCAGTTATTTAATTTCCTCTCCAGCAAGAGTTTCTGTTAATTTTAATTTTTTTTTTAATTTTTTTTTTAAGATTTTATTTTATTTATTCAGAGACAGAGCGCGCACACGCGCGCGTGAGAGAGAGAGAGAGAGAGGCAGAGACACAGGCAGAGGAGCACTGGGGCTGCCCTGTAAGAATTTTTAAAACCTGGGAATTTACTAAGATCTCAATCTCAGCAAAATTATTCTTACCTTCCTTTCTTCAGCTGACAATACTCTAAATCGAATCATTCCTTCTTTTATTATGTCTGCTTCATCTGAAAAGTCAGGATTGTCAGACAAAATGCTACTTCTGTTTTCTTCCAGCCACATCTGGAACCCAGTCTTTGGCCTAAAATAGCAATTATGTGAAAAAAATTTATGCTTAAAATGTAAAGTACTTTATGATTTTTCAGATTAGTAATTAACTATTAGTCTTTGCAAACCTATATAAAGTAAGAGAGACACAATTCACTATACTTGCTAATATTCATACTACATATCACTTAAAACTGCCTGAAGACCACAGGAATAATGAACTGAAAAAATCCCAATTTTACTCACATTTGTATTTTCAGCTCTTTTTAGAATGCTGACAGGCTCAAGGTCTCTATTTTCACTCAGCCACTCTGGGCCAGGAAAATTTTTCCAAGTAGCCTTGGTGGGTTCTTTCTCCATTTTCCAAACCAGCTATTTGAAATTTTTATTTCTCTCAAGATCCTTACATCCCCTCATCCTTGCTCTCACAGCTAACCTAGAATGTGGGTCCTTTCTTGTGTAATTATTATGTAAAGCATAAACACAGCACACTTGTCAATTTTATTAGACTCTACACTTAGATTGTCTTTAGGTCACAAAGGTTTAACATAAATATTTAATATTTACTGAGCACACACTATCTGCTAGGCATTGTATTAAATGCTATGTATTACCTCATCTCATCTTTAATAACCCTAATGAGGTAGGTACAATTGCTATCTCCATTCCACAGATGAAGAAATTGAGGCTCAGAAATGTGAATTAACTTATTCCAGGTTACACAGATAGCACCAGTCAGATCTGGGATTCAACAGATTGGCAATTTGACTACAGAGTCCCCACACTTAACACACCAGCTATACTGCCCCTCACTACTCTGTAACCAAATGGAACCTGAATAAAAACTTAAGGACATAGCAAAAAATAGAGGCAAAAATACCAGAGAAAAATGTTTATGATAAAATTTTAAATGGAAACAAAAAGGATATAACATTACATCTGATACAAATCTCATTAAATATAACATCTTAATCTTACCTTACTAAAAAAAGATTAGAAGGAAAGAATTACCTTTATGAGTAATTCAGGGATTTTATCTAAACTTTTTAATTTTTAGAAAAACAAGCTTTTCAAAAAATATTACTAGTATAGCTAGACATAGAATATAATTCTACTTCCAGAAAAATAATAGAACAAATCAAAACAAATAGCAATACTAAACAAAAGTTCATGAATCTCCAGAAATTAATATATATTCATTTTACTCAAACCTGGGGCAACGTCACAAGTCTAGCTAATAGCATGTAATCTCCCTGGCCCTAAACAGTTGTTTTTGAAAAGAAAAAATTAAACATTTCTCTTCTGATTTAGTATATCAACATTTGTGACAAAATACTTGGTTAAGTGGTGATAATTTTTTAAAAATATTTTTATTTATTTATTCATGAGAGACACAGAGAGAAAGAGAGGCACAGACACAGGCAGAGGGAGAAGCAGGCTCCATGCAGGGAGGCTGATGTGGGACTTGATCTTGGGTTTCCAGGATCACCCTGGGCTAAAGGTGTCACTAAACTGCTGAGCTACCCAGGCTGCCTTAATTTTTTAATGAACTATCATGTAAGTAAGTTTTCTTTTTTTTAATTTTTAAAAAGATTTTATTTATTTGAGAGTGAGCAAGTAAGAGCATAAGCTGGGGGAGGGGCAGAGGGAGAAGCAGACTCCCTGTTGAGCAGAGAGCCCAATGCGAGGCTCGATCCCAGGATCATGACCTGAGCGGAGGGCAGATGCTTAACCGACTTAACCACCTAGGTGCCCCTTAAGTAAGTTTTCTGTATAGCCAGTTGTTGATAGTAAAAAAACTGAATCTTCTTAAATATAATCTTCACTATTTAATCTCTAATTTGAATTCAGTACAAAATAGGAAAAAAAAAACCATAGCTACCTCTTAAATTAATTAACATGAGGGGAGCCTGGCTGGCTCAGTTGGTAGAGGATACAGTGCTTGATCTTGAGGTCCTGATCTTGAACCCAATGTAGGGTATAGAGATCACTTAAAAGTAAAACATTTTGGGGTGCTTAAAGGGCTCAGTCCGTTAAGTGTCTGCCTTGGGCTCAGGTCATGATCTCAGGGGCACTGGGACTGAGCCCCACATCAGGCTCCCTGCTCAGCAGGGAGTCTGCTTTTCCCTCTCCTTCTGCCCCTCCTCCCTGTTCGTGCTTGAGCTCTCTCTCAAATAAAATCTTTATTTTTTTTTTTAAACTTTCTTTTTATTTTTTTTTATTTATGATAGTCACACAGAGTGAGAGAGAGAGGCAGAGACACAGGCAGAGGGAGAAGCAGGCTCCATGAACCGGAAGCCTGACGTGGGATTCGATCCCGGGTCTCCAGGATCGTGCCCTAGGCCAAAGGCAGGCGCCAAACCACTGCACCACCCAGGGATCCCTCAAATAAAATCTTTAAAAAAATTTTTTTAAAAAGAGAGCTCAGGCAGCCTGGGTGGCTCAGCGGTTTACCGCCGCTTTCAGCCCAGGGCGTGATCCTGGAGACCCGGGATCGAGTCCCATGTCGGCTCCTTGCATGGGGCCTGCTTCTCCCTCTGCCTGTGTCTCTGCCTCTCTCTGTGTGTGTCTCTCATGAATAAATAAAATCTTAAAAAAAAAAAAAAGCTCAAGAAATGTGGTAACATATTGTAATGACAGACAAATAGGATACGGGCAAATAGGAGTGCTCATATTGCTGGAGGTATAGAAAATGATATAATACCAATGGAGAAAAATTTGTTAGTATCTATTGGAATTACAAGTGCACATTAACTTGAACAGGAATCCATCTTATAACTATATGTATATGTGAGAAATGACATTCATTGATTACATGTTATTCATTGCAGTACTGTTTGTACTGGCGAAAGACTAACAACCACCTTCTGTCCACCAGAGGAGAATTGAATAAATTACGGCATATCCATTCAGTGGATGTGAAAAGATAAAGAAACTCTTTATGTAGTAATATGAAATGATCTACAAAAGCTGCTAAAGTGGAAAAAAAAAAAAAGGAAGGTACAGAATAATGTGTATGCTATCATTTCTGTAAAAATAAAATAATAGGGCAACCTGGGTGGCTCAGCGGTTTAGCGCCGCCTTCAGCCCAGGGCGTGATCGTGGAGACCTGGGATCAAGTCCCATGTCAGACTCCCTGCACAGAGCCTGCTTCTCCCTCTGTCTGTGTCTCTGCCTCTTTCTCTGTGTGTGTCTCTCATGAATAAAAAAATAAAAGTCTTTAAAAAAAATTAATTAATTTTAAAAATTAAAAAATAGACACATCTAAGTGTTTGAACATGTACAAGTAATTCTGGAGGGCTATGTTAGAAATCTGTTGTAGTGACTCCTGGTGAAGAGGAGAACTGAGTGGACAGGAAAGATATTTACTCCTTATCACACTTTTTTGGGTATCTTTTCACTGTTTTTCTCACATAACTGTATCTATTTTAAGACAAAAACAGAATTATATCAAATTGAACACCAATAAAAAATAAATTTATAAAAAAAGAATTATAAAATATAAAATATATATAATTTAAAACATACAATTTACCAGAGCATACCTTAGTAATATAAATAGACATTAATCAATATTTATGGCTTCGTTAAAGTCACGTGTTCAGAATGCCCACCACCAGTGCCAATGTATTATTTGTAATAATGAACAAGAGAGTTGCATAATTCTGCATTGCTGTTTCTCTATGAGTTTTATTGGGATATTACATCTTAAGAATAATAAATTTGTCTATGTACTGACCTTTGGTTTTCAGTGTTCTGAGGACACATAGCTGGGGTTTCAGATGACGAATTTTGAGGATTTTCTTCTTTTACATCCTCAGTCTTATCAACTTGGGAGGTTCTTTTTTGGAAATAGGATGCTGCAGATGCCTGTAAAAACAAATATAATGAATAACTGCAACAAAATCTAGTACAATTTTATATACTACAATTAACTTTTGAAAAATATGGAGAAATATTTATATTTAGAATTCTTATGCCAACATCTGAAGTCCTGAGGTTCTCAGCTGAACATAAACATGACTATAGACACAAAATCCACAAAGACTGTACTTTAAATTCCACATTTTCTAAATGCTGCATTTTATTACATGAAATGGAAAAGATAAAAGATCTACTGTACTAATGACAAATCTGGGATGAAATACCAAATCTGAGATGAAACTAGAAGGCAAAATCAGAATAAAGAACAAAGAAAGCTCAGGGCCAAGTACCATAGCATCATCATTAAACAAAGATATACATCAGAATCATCTGGAAAATTTTTTCAAAACAGATGGATGTCTGAGTCCCTGGGCCCTGAGTACATTTATGTTTCAAAAAGTGATTTTTTTTTTATTTTTAAGATTTTATTTATTTATTTATGAGAGACACAGACAGAGAGGTAGAGACACAGGCAGAAGCAGAAGCAGGTTCCTCACAAGAAGCCCGATGAGGGACTTGATCCCAGGACCCCAGGATTCACGACCTGAGCCAAAGGCAGATGCTCAACCACTGAGCCACTCGGGCACCCCTCAAAAAGTGATTCAGAAGCAAAATCAGATTTGAGAACCACTACCCTCATTAGACAATCAATGATACACAAATGGAGCCTCTTTGTTCCATATCTCAAAGAGTAAACAAAAACAGATCATACACTGCTTATTACTGATGTGGTTAGTTGAAATAGTACCTGCTTAGACTTTGGCTTTGGAACTAGAGGCTTTATAACTGGAGACTTTTCATTATTTGTAGCTCGATTAAGTGCAATAGATTTCTTGGACGATTTGTTCATACTGTCTAAAATATTAGTTGAACGTGCTGAATTCACTGAAGTGGCTGGCTCTTTGGAACTGGCTGATACCTAAAGAGCAAACTACTATTAGCATTTTATGTTTAAAGAAAATAAAATACCAAGAGATTCATTTTTCCTTTAAATTTCTGTTAAGTCTATACTGTAGTCTCACTTTGGAATTGAATACATTTTGTATAATCCAAATTAAGACTAATACATACATTAAATATACCACATCCCCAAGGAAAATGGAATATCTTTCAAAACCATCGGTATTTAGAAGATAAGTAGAACATATAAGTCTTAGCCAAGTGAACTAGTTAGTGCTGTTTTCATCTGTTTTCATAAAATCTGCTTTAGTGTTTAATGCCTCCAAGTCTAGGGAGGGTAATCTGGTGGTTTGGAAATACTTCTCTGTATAAAAATGTATTGAAATACATTTTAAATATCACTGCAAAGAGTTTACCTTGAAGGGGTTTACTCGTCCTTGGTTGCTAGAGGTAACTGCACCTTTCATAAGAAAGAAACCCTCACTTAATAGTGGTAAAACATAGAAGACTTCTGACATCTGTAATAACAGATGGAATATTTCAATCTGTATTACACAAAAACAAATGTACTTTTGCAACTTTAAAATTATTAACAACTATATATGATCTATTTCTAAGACAAAATAAAAGCTATTACATGGGAACTATCCCAACTTATCACTATGAAATTTACCAACCCAATATGTATAGACCTAGCCTTTTCTCCTATTACCATGGAAGAATGGTGTCTTGTAGCTAAGGTTAATAACTCCTCTATTTGTGCTCTAGATCTCATCCCCTCTTGCTTTGTCAGGACATTTGTCCGATCAATGGATACACCATCTTTTCTCTCAACTTAAACAAACAACAAACCCGCTCAACCCCACATGCCCTCTGGTCATCATTTTTAATTCCCTTATACAACCAAATTCTCAAGAGTTGTCTACACAGCTATTCCCAGTTCCTTGCTGTTCATACATTCCAACATCCAAAATAATATGGGCTTCCAGCCCTACAACCCTATAGAATCTGCTCTTGCTAAGGACCCAAGAGACTCCATTTGGCCAAATCTGGTGCATAGTTTTCAGTCATCATCTCATTTGACCCCCTCAACAGCATGTAATATAGATGAAGTTTCTTTTCTTCTTGATATGGTCTCATCCTCTTGACTTCTGAGATTCCACATTCCTACCTCCTTCCTCTCTTATTTCATTCTCTTTTGATGGTTCTCCTCCTTAACCTCTTCTGCCTAACGTTTAAATGCTGGGGATTCCCTATCCCTCAGCTCACTTTTCCTCTCCCTTTATATTCCTCTCCAATGCTCACTCACCCATGCCCATGATTTAAACTGCTATGGTTATGCCAACAATTTTCACTTTATATCTCCCTCCCAGACTACTTTACTGAGCTCCTAACCCAGATATTCAGTAGTAGTTTTTCCACCCTTCTATCTAAACCTGAGTTTCTCAAGTGTTTTCTCAGTAAACAGTACCATCAATCATTCAAATATTCAAAACTGAATCATTCTTTACACCCTGAACTTCCATATTCTACCTTTTCTTCAAAAATACCTCATCAATTCTCATTCTTTCTCCCATTAGTCACCACCACACTAGTCTAAGCCACTATTCAATGTCATTTGGACTGCCTCAGTAGTTTCCTTATGTGCATTCCTCCTCTGCCAATGTGCATAATATGCCTCTGCTTGAAACCTACAACAGCCTGCCAGCACCTCAGAATAAAGATCAAAATCCTTACTGTGGCCTATATGGATCTGCATGATTTAGCTCCCACCCATCACTCTAAAACCACTCAACACCACTTTTCTCTGCCTCTGTGCTGTTCACACAACTCTTATAGCTTCATACATGCTGTTCCTTAAGTCACATTTCCCTTGCTTCTGCTCTCACCCACCTTTGCCTAGCTGCAGGTCTGTGCTTTAAACATTCCATGACACCTCCCTTGGGGTTCCAACCAATCTCTTACCTCTAACTAGATTACAGCACATGGTTATATGCTTTTGTAATACTCTATACATGTATTTATAGGTAATTTTTAAAAATCAAAGGGATATATACACATGGCTTAAAGTCAGTTGGTACTATATAAGAGTTATGCAGGAATCAACCATGCATGTCTACATGGACTTTTGTATCTCCCACCTAGTCAAATACCTGAAATACAATAGGCATTTAATAAATATTTGTAAAATTAGCAGTTTCACAAACATTTCTAATAAAAACAAACCAAGGGCAGAGGGGTGGGGGTGGGGGTGGGGGGTATGGGGTCTATTTGAATAGATAGATCATTTTAAAGAGTACTGGCACAATTTTCTTGATATTACAAAATCACATTTCTTTTTTTTTTTTTTTCAAAATCACATTTCTTACCTGACTTAATAGCTGGCACATCAGAGGAATCTGCATTTTTGGAGAATGGATTCTGTCCTATAAAATAATTAAGATAAAACAATATAATGTAGATGTGAAGATAAAGTTACTCTCTATAATTAACAATCAACAAAGATGCCTTGACAAAGTACAAGTATTCAATTTTCCACAGCTAAGTAAAATGGGGAAAGTCATATAATAACATTTCTCATCTTTAAATTGCCTTACAGCCCAGGTGGCTCAGCGGTTTAGCGCCATCTTCAGCCCAGGGCGTGATCCTGGAGTCCCGGGATTGAGTCCCGCATTGGGCTCCCTGCATGGAGCCTGCTTCTCCTTCTGCCGGTGTCTCTGCCTCTCTCTCTTTGTGTGTGTCTCTCATGAATAAATAAAATAAATGAAATCTTAAAAAGAAAAAAAAATTGCCCTAAGTATGTATCTTACGGGGCACCTGGGTGGCTTGGTCAGTTAAGCACCCAACTCTTGATTTTCAGGTCAGGTAAAAATCTCTTGGGTTGTGAGATCGAGCCCCTGGACCAGTTGGGCTCTGCACTCAGTAAGGAGTCTGCTTCTCTCTCTCTCCCTTTCCCTCTGCCCCTCCCCCCACTCACAAACATGCTCCCTCTCCAAAATAAATAAATAAATCTTTTTTAAAAAATGTATCTTGCCATGCTTATGTATTTCTGTTTTTTCTTCTTTATCATCAGCTTCTCCACTGTCCTCTGTATCTTCTTCAACTTGGTTTTTGAGCCTTGACTGGCTCCACTCTGCAGCAATATTACTGTAACTAAAAGACAATATATTATTCAATAAAGGGCTATGCAAAAAAATAAAAAATAAAAAAAATAAAGGGCTATGCAAAGACCAATTTAATATTCAGAATGGTAAAGAAAAATTTAGCAACTAATTATTTCTTACCCAGCATTCAGCTCTTTTCTGAAATCTTCCTCTTCTTTTTCTTCTACCTGAGTTGCTGCCAATTCTGCTGCCTTCTCTACAGCCAGTTCACTAAGTCTTTGGGCCAACATTAATCTCCGGGAACGAGAAGCATACTTAATGGCTAAGTTCACAGCATTTTGAGTCATTAAATCAGCTAGTTCCACACAACGGAATTCCCGATCCAGTTTACAAGAAAGCTAACCCAAAAATGGGGAAAAAAAAATCATGTCAAGTGAAAATTTTAATTTTTTAAAAAGATATTTATTTATTCATTTATTCATTCATGGGAGACACAGAGAGAGAAGCAGAGACACAGACACTCAACTGCTGAGCTACCCAGGCATCCCTCAGGTGAAACTTTTTAAAAATAAAAGAATGATAACTAGTAGTAAAATCGAGAAAGCACTTTTCTAGATAACGTATCTGACTCTAAGATGCCTACTTTTACACATTTTAACATCTCTAAAAGTGGGAAGCATCTCACAATTGATGGTGGGTCAGAGTTTAATTTTCAGTATTTTTTTGGCTTAGGTAAAGTAATGGTGCATTTTACAATCAATATTAGCTTAGATTCAATGAAGGAGTTCAATTAGGTTGAACTTCCGGCATTTGCCAGGGAGACAGGAATACTAAAGAACTGACCAGTCCTCAAGCTACTGATATGATACCCTGCTGAGAAACACTGTTCCAGAGGAACAGTTCCTATAATGCTACTTTGTAAACAAACCAGATTTTCTTAGATGTGCTGTGGGAAGTAAAAAGGCTCCTAGTTCCTAGACCACATATGACATTTTATAAAAGAACACAACTTATTCTACAATAAACTAATTAAATTCCTTTAATTAATACTAAACTCAAGGCAGTGTTGCATAGTGGTGACAACAGTGAAGACCACCTTTTGCAACATGATGGATCTAGAAAGTATAATGCTAAGTAAAATCAGAGAAACACAAATACCATACGATTTCACTCATATATATAATTTAAAAAACAAAGCAAACAAAGGAAAAAGAGACAAACAAAAAAACCAGCCTCTTAAGTATAGAGAACTGATAGTTACCAGAGGAGATGTGAGTAGGGAGATAGGTGAAATAGGTTAAGGTGTTATCTCCCTATGATGTTAGTTACAAGGTTAATGTCTTAAATATTTCAACTGCAACATCAATGGGAAACAGAGCTGAGTAATATAGAGAATTGTTGAATCACTGTACTGTAACACCTGAAACTAATATAACACTGTTGATTATACTGGATTTAAAATTTTAAAAATTAAAAAAAAGATTTTGAGGTTGTGGAACTTGGTACTAATGCACACTTTTAAGAAATCCAATCTATAGAAAAGTGTAACTTCAATTTTTCTAGCATATTTATTTTACTCACCGCAAGCATTTTCATTAAAAGCTCCTGTTGTTCTTTTACTGCTTGATTTTTAGTGCTTTCTTCATATTCATAACCATTTTTAGCTAAATAATCAAGGTGATTATGAAACACAACGGAACGCCAAAATTGTTCCTACAAAAGTGGAAAAAACTGCTTAGAGAAAACAATCAGCTTAATACCAGGCAAGTGTTAAATATTTATCTTAAGATAACAGATTCTGAATAAAATAATTTTTGAAATACTTTCTATAGCTTATTTTATAATTCAAATTTTAATATGATACCAAAGCTTAACTTCATTTTTTGTCCTCAAAGAAAAGGAAATTTAGCATTTTCTTTTTATTATTTTTTAAGACTTTATTTATTCAGGAGAGACACGCAGAGAGAGAGAGAGAGAGAGAAAGAGGCAGAGACACAGGCAGAGGGAGAAGCAGGCTCCCTGCAGGAAGCCTGATGTGGGACTCGATCCTGGGACTCCAGGATCATGCCCTGGGTCGAAGGCAGGCGCTAAACCCCTGAGCCACCCAGGGACCCCTGAAATATAGCATTTTAAACAGTTTCTTTGCTATCATAGTTAATGCTCAGAAAACTTGGTAAACTATTTTTTAAGAGACTGGTTTGTTTCCTGGTTAGAGTAACTAATTGCAAGACTTCAAATGACTTTTGATGGCAAGGGCCAGGACTAGAGTGAAGCAAGCTTCTGCCTAAGACACAGTATTTATGGAGGCCTGCCCTCTTAGGCACTCACTCAACTCTGAAAATGAGAGCCTTACCCCTAGTGAGTCCCTGATGGTCATACCCATTTACCTCATAGACAAAATCCCTGGAAGCAGTGATGGCAATTAGGTACCCTGGTGATCATAAGCAGTCATTCTCCTTCCCTGTACACTATTTATTTAATTACAACGTAATGAGTATTCAATTCTGGTCATCAGGGAAATTTTTAAATGTCTACAAAAGTAATGTATTATCTTTTTTTTTTTTTTTAAGATTTTATTTATTCACGAGAGACAGAGAGAGAGGAAGAGAAAGGCAGAGGCACAGGCAGAGGGAGAAGCAGGCTCCATGCAGGGAACCTGACATGGGAATCGATCCCTGGTCTCCAGGATCACGCCCTGGGATGAAGGCGGCGCTAAACTGGTGAGCCAGCCACCCAGGCTGTCCAAAGGCAATTATTATCAAATTCAGAGTGTCAAGGTAAGACTTCTACATACCTCCATTTGTCCTTTCTCTGTTGCAATCTGACAATAAGGAAGCTTAAAGGACAATATAGCTACAGCAGGGCGAGGAAGGGTAGGAGGAAACCGAGAACCTTTGCAAGGAATGCACCTGTCAGTAAAAAAAAAAAGTGTCTCACCACAAAAATTTCCCCCAAAATCATAAAAACTGTTAAAATATAAAATTTCTAAAATCCAATAACTTGGAATATTATTCTAATAGCTGGCTTAATAATATACACTTTTTTTTTTAAAACTTCACACTTCCCATCCCTCCCCATGCATTTCAAGATTTTAAAAATCCCTCCTCACATCAGTTTTTCCTTAGCAAACTGCCCACTTTTAAAATATAGCAGCTATGCCATAAAGAGTTGTCAAGGGATTTATTTTATAAAATAAATCACCCAAGATAAAGTGCTGATGAAGCATATTCACTTTTAACTGTCAGTTTGGGAATACTTGGTGTCGCTGGTAAAAAGTGTCAAATAAGAAAAAAAGATGGTGATATGTCCAATACAGGTAAATGTTTTACTAGATATTGGTGAAAGTGAAGCAGAAAATCCAACATATACCTGGTTATCATATATATCTGCTCTGCTAAATCAATGGTTGCCTTATGTGGTAATAGCTCAGTGAGCAAGTACTTTGTCTAAACCTTTTCTGATTAGGATATATAAGGTATTTAAAGATGCCCATCAAAAAATAATAATAATAAAGATGCCCATCAGTATGAATACTAATGCAATTTATTAATTAAAAAGCATTCATTAATCACAGAATGATACATGCATATGGAATACCCTTTTAACTTAGTATTATCAAATGCCCACCAGAGTAGTTAAAAATTAAATAGGTGGCAATACTCAGGAATTATTTTCAAAGTACATAGCTCCCCCCTCCTAGTAAGATTTGAATACACTTTCTTCTTTTTGTGACCATACAATAAAAATACAAACATGTTTTTAGAGTTCTAATATTTTTGAACATATGTCTTTTCTTCTTCCTCCTCTTTTATGATTTCTAATAAATCAGTGGTTTTCACCATACAACATGAGGTGGCAGTGTGAATACCTGAATTTGAAAAAATCTCTTGTAGCAATTCTGTCACTCAAAAAAGGCAGTGGTTTATTAGTCTTACAAAATAAAAAAGAACATGTGCATTCAGAAAGGAACAAGTCCAGTTATATATGTATATATGTGTGAAAAATCACAAGGAACATTGGGAATAATCTTAATCGCCTTAACATTATTTTTTCTATAAAAAGCTTATACTCTCTTTTTAAAAACATTTTATAGCTCAAATAGTTTTTGACTTAGTCATAGCAATTATCACAAAGAAAAATTAGGATTTATTAATAGTTTTTTTAAAGCCGTATTTACATCAAAGCAGAGTACTAATTCACACTTCTTATCCTTTTAGCTTTAAAGACTGGAAGTAAAAAAACTTGTTCTCCATTAAACATCCCTTTCATGGAAGAAGAGGAAAAACAAATTCATTTGACTGCTAATTTGGTGGGTTTTGCCTACAATGAATGAGCTTCCTGGAAACTATGTGGCTAAATCATCTGGAGGACAAAATGTGAAAAAATAAACTATGGCTTACTAAGAAGACAAAATTACTTCAATTCCTTTTCAAATAAATCATAAAGCTTGTTCTCTTATTAAAGGAAGAGTTGAAAAAATATCAGACTAGAGAAAATTTGGGCCAATGTCCAGATTAAGCTTCCCCCAGGCAACCAGTTTTGCTTTGTGTTCTGGGTTGCATGGAGGAGACTTTGTTCATAAATTGTTTAAAGCACTTACTCAGGAGTAATGGTTTTACCAGCCAACTCTTCCAGCCTGCTGGCCTTACTTAGCTTTATGTAGTGTACTACATATAGACAGTACTATAACAAATGCTTGTTAAACGAATACAAAAAAAAAATTCATTTTCAAGCATGTTAAATAAACCGTAAGAGCTTTATTTAATAAAAGATAAAGAGAAAAGGAAGGTTGATGTTTGTAGAGAGCAAATTAGACTGTAGCACACTGAATTAAACTCTCAGTTATATATTAACCAGTAGTGATCATGAAAAAAAAAATCTTCAGAGCAAATAAAAACAGTTTTTACTATACTGAAGTTTGTTTCAAATGGAGGTAGGAGAGTGCCTCAGCAGTTTAGCGCCTGCCTTCAGCTCAGGGAGATATCCTGGGGTCCCAGGATCGAGTCCCACACTGGGCTCTTCCTGTGGAGTCTGCTTCCCCCTCTGCCTGTGTCTCTGCCTCTCTATCTCTATGTCTCTCATGAATAAATAAAATCTAAAAAAAAAGACAGTAAGAATACATTAAAAAAAAAATGGAGGTAGGAGTGGTAACTCTACAGATGAATAATTACTCATATTCATCATTAAAAGCAGGCGTTTTGTATGGACTTAAATGACATGTTTTTATTTCTTTTATTTGTATCCCTAGAAGTTGAACAGGTAGGTCATATGCTAATTTTATGTTTAACCGCTTGAGGAAGTGCCAAACTGTTATCAGTTTATATCCCCACCTAGCGCTGTTTAGGGTTCCAATGTCTCCACATGCTCAACAGTACTTGTTATTGTCCATTTTTGGAGACTAACCATCCTAGAGGGAATGCAGTGGTATCTCTGTGGCATTGATTTACATATCCTTAATAACTAATGAATATCTTTTCATGCCACATGTGTTTTCAAGAAACATTCAAACATTATGCTTATTTAATTGATTTATATATTTTTTGAGTTACAAGACTTCTTTATATATTGATACACATCTCTTATCACATAAATGATGGTGCTTTACCTTTTAAAAAGTCTACATAGTATTCTAGTGTACACTTGTACATACATTATTACCCTATTCTTCTACTAATGGAAATTTAGGGTTACAATCTTTTGATAGTATCAACAATCCTACAAGGTAGGATATATTTTACATGTATCATTCCCACATGTGCTAGCAGTAGTACTTCCTAACGTTTAACGTGCACAAAAACCACCTGAAGATCTTGTTAAAATGCAGGTTCTGATTCAGGTCTGAAGTGATGCCTGAGATTCGGCATTTTTTTTTTTAAGATTTTATTTGAGAGAAAGAACGCGTGTGCATGCATGAGTGAAGCAGGCGGACAAAGGTAAAGGGAGAAGCAGACTTCCCACTGAACAGGGAGCCTGATGTGGGGATTCATCCCAGGATCCTGGGTTCATGACGTGAGCTGAAGGCAGATGTTTAATTGACTGAGCCACCTGAAATTCGGCATTTCTAATAAGGCCCTGGTGATGCTGATGCTGCTGGTCCATAGAACATAGAACTATGGTCCATAGAACGTACTTTAAACAACAAGTAACTGGGACGCCTGGGTGATTTGGTGGTTAAAGCATTCTGCCTTTGGCTCAGGGCATGATCCTGGAGTCCTGGGATCAAGTCCCACATTGGGCTCCCTGCATGGAGCCTGCTTCTCTCTCTGCCTGTGTCCCTGCCTCTGTCTGTGTCTCTCATGGATAAATAAATTAAAAAAAAAAAAAAAAGTAAACAGGAAGTAATGTATCTGGAGGACAGATCCTAAGGCAGATAAAAGAGCACATGATTTCTAATTCTGGAAGTTCTTGACAAATTGCCTTCCATAGGGATTGTAACCAATTTATACTATCAGCAATTATAAGCTTGATTCTTTCCCTCCAGCCTCACCAACTAAGAGTGTTTTCAAATTTTCAGATTTTCTTCATTCGATAAGTAAAATGAAAATTCTTGATTGTATTTATCTTATTTTGATATCAATCATCTTTTCATATATTCAAGAGACTTTTTATTTACCTAACTATGGTCTTCTTGAAATAGTCTCTACTTACAGCTTTTGTGATATGACCCTCTTCAAGTGATTTTTTTTTTCTATTTGCTTAGCTAATATTCCTTTTCCTTATTCAAAAGCTCCATCTCCCAAAATCTGATCTCTAAATGTTGGAATTTTAATGATTGCATTCTGTGGCCTTTCTTGTTTCTTTCTTCTAAGGGATCTCATTTATTACTATGACTTTAAGTACCTCCTATATTTTGGTGATTCCCAAATTTATCTTACAATCATGTATTACAACACCTTCTTAATATCTCTATTTGGATATTTTGGAGTCATTTCAAACTTAACACACCCAAGTGAGAATTCATTTTCATCTCTTATTTCTATAAATTGTACAACTATCCATCTAGTTTCTTAAATTGAAAACATGGGTGTCATTATTGAGTCTTCTCACTCCCAACTCCCAATCTATCAGTAAATCCTACTGTTTCTGTCTCAAAATATGGTTCCTTTAATTTCTACTGCCCCCACACTTGTTCTGTCATACTTATAGCTCAGCTAGGTGACTCCAAAATCGTCCTCAGTGCTTCTCAATGGAAGCACTGAAGGCACTTGGTGAAGGACAATCTGTAGTTGAACAGGACCATCCTGCACACTAAAGATGTTCAACAGCTCTCTAAATTCCACAGCTAACTGGCTATAGCTCTCTAAATTCCAGGATAACTCCTAATCATTGTGATAGCTAAAGATTCTATCCCGCATCTCCAAACATCCCCAGAAAGCAGGAAAAATCCCCTGACTGAAAACTGGGCTCCTTCTTTCAGCCTTATCTCTGCAAATCCATTTACCACATGTATTTTTTTATAGCATAAATCAGATTACATCATTCCCTAGATAGAACTGTTGAATGGCTTCATGATATAACTAAATGAAATATTAACTTCTCTATATGGTCTATAATGCAGCCTGTGGGTCTTTCTGATTTCATCATGGACTTATGCCTTCCACCAACTCTCGCTTCTGGTATGCCAGCCACATTTACATCCTTTCAATTCTTTAAACATATCTAGCTCTTTCTGACCTGAGGACCTTTATACATGCTGTCTATTCTTCATGAATCATTTTTCACTCCATTTTTGCCTAACAGACTTCTTGGCCTTGGGTCTCATTTTAATACTATCTCTATTAAGAGTCTTATGTGACCATGCTACCTAGAATGTGCCCTTCTATTATTCTCCATCATGGGTCTCTTCAGATTACTTTCTGGCATTTATCCCAAGTAGTAATTTTTTTTTTTAAACTCCTAAGTTTTTGTTTTTGTTTTTTTATGATAGTCACAGAGAGAGAGAGAGAGAGGCAGAGACACAGGCAGAGGGAGGAGCAGGCTCCATGCACCGGGAGCCCGATGTGGGATTCGATCCCGGGCCTCCAGGATCGCGCCCTGGGCCAAAGGCAGGTGCTAAACCGCTGCGCCACCCGGGGATCCCTATCCCAAGTAGTAATTATATCATTTATTTATTTCTGTTATCTGTCCCCTGAATCAGTCTATTAGCTCCATGAAAGCAGAGACCTCTTTGTTCACCAACACAATGTCACTGCCAGTTGTTTAGATCAAGATTTCAAGTGTCAAGAAAAAGAGTTAAATATTTAATACAATATTGAATATAGACTAAATGAATTCAGAGTTTTATACTTGGAGTCAACTACTAAATTTCTACTAGTCCTCTCCCTTGTTACAATTATTGAGTCTTCTAAAAATCTCAAAAGCCACTAAATTATTCCATTCTAAATCATAGCTTAAAATAAAAGGCTGTAATAAAAGATGAAATGCCATACTTAACCAGAAATCCCTTCCCTGTCTGGCTGAAACAATACTATAATTACACTAATAAACTTAATTTCTATTTTGTTAAGTAAGTTAGTTCTAAGTCAAACAATCAGTTGAAAACTTCCAAATGAATATAAACAAATTTCTAAGTTATTGAATATAGAAGGCAAATAAATGAATGAAGATGAAGGACAAAAAGAAATTTTTAAAAATACCTTTAAAGTACAAAATGAGAAATTTCAAAGTGCTTTTTAGAAAGAATCAACTAAGCACTTTCTAATAGCCCACCTCAGTTGCTGGGGATTTTCATGGATACCAACCACCCAGTAGTGATCAGATTTTCCTTTGCAGTGTTCTCTTGTGTTACATACAGGAGTCCATGTATTACCAAGCCTTCTGTTAAGCATTCGAACAATGCCTTCTGAATCCACATAACAGGGGGTACCTACACACCAATTGAAAAAGAAATCACTTGGAGAAAAGCTACATAGTTGTGAAATAAATCCTATTTCAAAAATATATACCATTGATTCAACTGTCAATTCAAAAGCAAAAAGGTGAATAATTCAAGATTATTTCCCACAAAATTTCATTAACCACAGAGTAAGATCTAACTGAATAAAAGAAAAAAAAATTTGCATGTGATATGACCAAAATTTACCCAAGAGGAAAGCTGATACTTTCAGTGAGAACTATGCCACCTGCTGGAATACAGCAGTATTTTTAAAAGCCAATTTCAGTAAAAAAGTTAAACCTGAACCCGAAGTTTCACTAGTTAAGAAAGACTTGGAAAAATGGCCAGAACCAGATGCATAGTGATGATCTAGAGAAATCTGTCTTTACTATTCTTCTTCCTTTGCCTTCTTGGCCTTGTCCCTTGTGTTCCCCAACTCTGAGGTAAGCAACTCTTAACTAGAAAACAAGCCTCCCTGTTTCTCACTTATTCTGTTCTCATCTCAGGAAGTACATAGCATATTCCCTAACTGCCCCTTTATCTGTGACTTTACACACCTCTCACACTGTATTTTCCTCAAGTCTAGATCTGAGTGGTAACTGGGGATAAAATCAAGCTATTTGAATGGAAGTTATTGATGATCACATTATTAGAACATAAATGGCAGGATGCCTGGGTGGCTCGGTGGTTGAGTGTTCTGCCTTTCGCTCAAGGTTGTGATTCCAGGGTCCTGGGATCAAGTCCTGCATTGGGCTCCCTGTGGAGATGCTACTTCTCTCTTTGCCTGTGTCTATGCCTCTCTCTCTGTCTCTCATGAATAAATAAATAAAAATCTTTAAAATAAAAAAAAAAGAACATAAATGGCCAATAATACCCAACTAGAAAACACATCTAGAAATGGCTGACTTTTTAAAAGACAATCTGGAGTTTCCAATAAGATACCTGAAGGGCATGAATCTCCAATGGAAACATTTGAATTAGGAAATAGGGCCAACAGGTACCTTAAAATGAGGTACTTCAAATCATCATTAGTCATAAGCCACTATTAAATGTGCCCATAAATCTAATTTTTCTTAATGCCATATGAGGAAAGGGGGGGAAAGTGAAGTTAATTTTAACAATAGATTTTATTAAATCCAATATATCTAAAATATTATCATTTTAACATGTAATCAACATAAAAGAATTATTGAGATTTTTTTTTATAAAGCCTTCAAAATTCAGAGTATTTTTACTTATAGTACATCTCAATTCAGATTAGCCACATTTCAAGTGCTCAATAGCCACATGTGACTAGTGGTGACTGTAGTAGACAGTGCAGCTATTGAAATTTCCTATTTTTTGTACAGAATCTGCTGGAAAAGCCACAACTTCACCACTATTTGTATCTCCTTGGTATCTATAACAAACTTTTAAGGAAATGTATTTCTCTCTTTGTATGTTTTCTAACCAGAATTCACATGAACAACAGATGTCATACATGAAACAATGGCTACCTTGCCTAACAATTCCAGTTTCCCACTGCCAATGTAGTAATTTAAGCATACATATAGACAACTTATCTTATAAAATTAATTAGGAATAAAACAATGGAATAATTTCTACTTGAAAAATGTCTTTAATATAAACAAATGAGTTTATCTTGCCTTCAGCTGAAAATCCAACCCACACTAGGTAGGATTTCCTTGTAAGAGGAAGAGGATCACCATGTAAAATTTGTTTTTTCTTCTTCCCCAACTCTAGCAGTTGAACTCCAAGGCACTGATCACCATCAAATCCTGTACCTAGTGAGAAAATATAAATAGAAATCAGATATCAAAGGCTATTTAGCTATAATGCAGTCTAGAGTACTTTCTGTGAATTGATTTTGTGACAAATTCTTATATAAAGTAGCAGTACTTTTTATGGATAACCCACCTGATTGAGGTACCAGCCAGGTATTAGAAGCAGAATACTCTGTTACAGGGACTATTTATATGAAGTGGTATTAAGTGGTAATTCATTCACTCAAGAAATATTTACAAAGAGATTAATATGTGCCAGGTAACAGGGCTATAACGGTAAAGAAGAAAAAGTCACTGTTCTCAAGACATTTATATTCAAGTAGGAAAAGACTAATTTTTAAAAAGAAAAAAATGCAAAATGTTATTAAGAGTTAAAATAATAACATGATAGAGAGTGTCAGACTATATGGTCACCTCAGATTGGACAGTCAGAGGTGGCGTCTTTGAGAAAGTGAAATTTAGCTGAGATACAAACTGCAAGTTAGGGGAAAGAGGTATAATATAGTAAACAAAAGGAACAGCTAATGAAAAGGTCCTAAGATGGGAACAAGCTTGGTAAATTTGAAGAACACAAAAAAGCTAGTAAGGCTAGAATGAGTAACAAGCAAAAATGGCAAGAGATGAGGCTGAAGAGGCAGGCAAAGGTCAGATCATGTAGGACCTTGATAGCTGTGATAAAAAGTTTGATTTTTATTCTAAAGCAATGGGAAGTCATTAGAGGAATTTGAGCAGAAGACGGACGTGTTCTGATTTATGTTTTTAAAAGATCACTCAGGCTGCTATGTGGAGAATGGACTGTGGAAGCAAGGACTGAGGCTGACAAGCCAGTTACAGGGCTACTAGTAGTCTAAGAAAAGACATCTAGGTTGGACTGGAGTTTTAGTGGAGGAGATGAAAAGAGATGGTTTGGAATATGTTATTCAAAAGAACTGATATGATGATACAACTTCACTGATAGGGTTGATGGGGGAGGAAGGGAGGGAAAGCAAATTCATAATAATTCTTACATTTCTGGCCCTGAGTGGCTGGGTTAATAGTATGCCATTTACTCAGATGGGGAAAACTAAGTAAAAGACAAGGGACACCTGAGTGGCTCAGTGGTTGAACGCCTGCCTTCGGCTCAGGGTGAGATCCCAGGACCCTGGGATAGAGTGCTGCATGGGGCTCTCCACAGGGAACCTGCTTCTCCCTCTGCCTATGTCTCTGCCTTTCTGTGTCTCTCATGAATAAACAAAATCTTAAAAAAAAAAAAAAAAAAGGCAAGGTGGAAGGTAAAAAAAAAAATAAAAGGTTTTATTTATTATGACCTACTCAAGTTTGAAATGAGTATCAAAACTATAGAAAGATTTCAAGTAACCACTGGATATATAAATCTGTAGATACAAAGAGAGGGACTGGTGATACTAATTTATAAGTCATGGACACACAAATGTATTTAAAGCCATAGGCCTTGAGGAGATATCCCAGGAAGTTTCTCAAACTGCATTTTTAAACTATGAGTCATGAAACCAATTTAAAGTTGTAAACAGCAAGGGATCCCTGGGTGGCTCAGCGGTTTAGCGCCTGCCTTTGGCCCAGGGCGTGATCCTGGAGTCCTGGGATTGAGTCCCACATCAGGCTCCCTGCATGGAGCCTGCTTCTCCCTCTGCCTGTGTCTCTGCCTCTCTCTCCGTGTCTCTCATGAATAAATAAATAAAATATTTTTTAAAAAGTTGTAAACAGCATTTAAAGAAAACTGAAATAAGAGAGTAAATATTGTCCATGAGACTTTTCAGTTCCATTACAGATAGACATAGAATAGCAATATAGAATGTACTTCTTACTAGGGCTAAGCAGTCAAAAGACTGAAAGTTCGTCAACTAGAGAGGCTAATAGAGTAAATGGGCTGTGACAGAGTCCTGGAGCAATCCAGCTAAGAGGCTGGTATAAGAAGAGCATCCAACAGAAGAGCTGAAGGAGGTTATCAGTAAGAAAAACACTGGGAGACATGCCACAGAATCCAAGAAAAGTGCTGGCAGGGGGATACGTAAAATATGTGATGGGGATTAAGGATTAAGAAGTGTATTTGTGATGAGCACTGGGTGATATAAGGAACTGCTGAATTACTAACTATATTGTATACCTGAAACTAATATAACTATGCTGGAATTAAAATTTAAGAAAAGAGAAAGATGGAACTAGAGTGTATTATGCTAAGTGAAATAAATCAATCAGAGAAAGACAAATACCATATAGTTTCACCCCTATGTGGAATTTAAGAAACAGATGAACATAGGAGGAGGGAAGGAAAAATAAAGTAAGATTAAAACAGAGAGGGAGGCAAACCTTAAGAAACTCTATAGTTAAGAGAACAAAGTGAGGGTTGATGGAAGGGAGGTAGGAAGGGATGGGTTAAGTGAGTGATGGGTATTAAAGAGGGCACTTATTGGGATGAGCACTGGGTGTTATATGTAAGTGATGAATCACTATATTCTACTCCGGAAACCAATACTATACTCTATATTAACTAACTTGAATTTTAAATAAAATTTTTTAAAAAACAGAGAGTTTTTAATGGAATTACCAAAAAAATAAAGATAAAAAGATTATCAGTAATTTTTCTTTTTTTTTTTAGTAATTTTTTTTTTAAAGTAAGCTCTAACCCCAACATGGGGCTTGAATTCATAGCCCTAAGATGAAGGTTGCCTGCCCCATATCAAAAATCTTGATAAAATCAGTCTTTTTTTTTTTTTCCAAGATTTTATTTATGTATTAATGAGAGACACAGAGAGAGAGAGGCAGAGACACAGGCAGAGGTAGAAGCAGGCACCATGCAGGGAGCCTGATGCAGAACTCGATCCTGGGACCTCAGGATCATGCCCTGGGCCAAAGGCAGGTGCTAAACTGCTGAGCCACCCAGGGATCCCGATTAAATCAGTCTTGATACAATGAGATGAAAAGGAAGCAGCAACTTTTTAAGTCATATTCAAACTGTCTTGGTCCTGCACACTAGAAGTTAGTTTATTTTTTGAGGCATTTAAACTCTGAAAATTTTATAAGATATAGACATAGAAGTAACTAATCTTGGAATTCTTTCTAGAATACAACTTTCCTACAAATAAAATATTTTCATTTTCATTGCTATCAGTGAATACAACAAAATTCTGTACAAAGATTACACTGATTCAAATACTAAAAGGAATGTAAAAGGAGGTATACAACCCAAAACAAAATAAGGGAAAGAGAAAAAAAAAAAAAAAAACTCAAGTAATTTTCATTTTACTTCAGATCATGGTAAAATTATAAAAGACTAGGAAAAAATCTACCTCTATGATAAATAATGAAAAGCTGTTCTCCATGTCCTGCCATTGATACTATAGGCCCAGGAAGACAGAAGACCTCTTTCTGAACACCTCCAATAGTGAACAATCGAAGGAGCATTGCACTGGTGGCAGCAGCTGCCCACCCCAGACCAAGACATACGGCTTCAATATCTTCATTCTGAGGCATGTCTACTATCCACTCTTTGCTTGAATCCCAAGAACTAAAATGCAGGCAGTGAAGCTTGCTAAAAATTAAAACAAAAAAAAAAAAAACAAAAAACAAAAAAAAATTAAAACAAGACAGAAACAATAAAACTTTCATATTTGATATCTTACACATATAAAACTAATCATGATACCCAGAGACAAAACCAAAGTTAATTTTTCCATTAAACATAAATAGTACAAAAATAGCTTTAAGAAAGTAATTATGAAACATTCTTTAAATGGACTATATTAAAACCATTAATAGTCATGTTACTGAAGAATATTCAACAATACAGGAAAATACTCATAATTTAATGTTAAACGAAAACAGACAGACTTGGGATGCCTGGGTGGCTCAGTAGTTGAATGGCTGCCTTCGGCTCAGGGTGTGATCCGGGAATTCTGGGATTGTATCCCACATCAGGCTCCTTGCGTGGAGTCCGCTTCTCCCTCTGCCTCTCTCTTTCTGTGTCTCTCATGAATAAATAAATAAAATCTTAAAAAAAAAAAAAAAAAGCAGGCAGACTAAAATCTGCAGCATACAATCCTAGGTTGCACATATACAGAATAATCACAACTAAATTTTTAAAAAGGGAAGAAGCATCAAAATGTTAAACGAGGGATCCCTGGGTGGCGCAGCGGTTTGGCGCCTGCCTTTGGCCCAGGGCGCGATCCTGGAGACCCGGGATCGAATCCCGCGTCGGGCTCCCGGTGCATGGAGTCTGCTTCTCCCTCTGCCTATGTCTCTGCCTCTCTCTCTCTCTCTGTGACTACCATAAATTAAAAAATTAAAAAAAAAAAGGTTAAATGAGTTCTTTCACTACCAAAAAAATATAATACAGGAAAACAAAAGAAAAAAGGAAAAACAATCACACATAATCCCACCAGTGAGATCACCAATTTGGTATGTTTCCAGTCTTATTTGCATCTATACATACATGTAAGTTATTAAAGATAAACCTGGGAATGCAGATACTATAGAATTTGGAACCAGAGGTAGTTCTGATTTTCTGAAGAGTAATTTTATTTTATTTTTTAACATTTTATTTATTTATTTGAGAGAGAGAGAGTGAGCAAGCGCGCACAAGCAGGAGGAGTGGCAGGTAGAGGGAGCACACTTCCGGCTGAGCAGGGAGCCCGATGCGGGACTGTATCTCAGGACCTTAGGATCCTGACCTGAGCCACAGGCAACTGAGCCACCCAGGAGCCCCTGAAGAGTAATTTTAAATTCAATTTTATTTTATGTTTTAAGAAGATTTATTTATTTGTGTGTGAGAGAGAGAGAAAGAGAAAGCATGAATGAGTGGGAGTGAAGGGCAGAGAGGGAGATGGAGAAACAGACTGCCCTGCTGAGAAGGGAACTTGACTCCAGCCTCCATCCCAGGGTCCTGAGATCACAACTGGAGCCAAAGGAGATGCTTAACCAATTGAGCCACCGAGGAGCTCCTAAATTCAATTTTAAAGTAAAAAGTAACATTGTATATAGCTGTGAAATAACATATCCAGGAAAACAAAGAGAAAGATATCTGAAATCAAAATTGCGTAAGGAAACAAATGTTCTAATTATGTAAGATTCTGAGTTGGAGACATTGAGGCAACAATGGTTTATTTTAGTGAACTAATTTAATTCAATAATGAAGTATTAAGTGGATTTTACAATGTGTAAGTTAGAAAACCAATTAAAATGTTAAAATGTGTTTCTCAGACTCTAATGCATACTCAATCACTTGCGGATCTCATTAAAATGCAGATTTTGATTTAGTTCTGTAGTGGGGTCTGAGATTCTGTTTTCAAAAAGCTTCCAGGACCAAAAAAAAAAAAGCTTCCAGGTGACTGACCCATGCCCCTAGTTTGTGGACCATACTTTAAGAAGCCAATGTATCTAAACCAAAGGATGTTAATTTCAAATCACCTCAGAGTTGGTAAAATCCATGATCAAGTGTATAAGCAGTAAAATCAGCTGAAGAATAGAGATCAAGAGAAGGCAATCTAGCGGAACTAACAAAAAGTTGAATAAAAATATTTTTTCTTCTTTAAAAAAATATGGATTCAGCATTATACTGCTTTTCCATCATAATTTTTTGGTCTATCTATCTACATACCAAATATTGTTCTCCCCCCGCCTTTTTTAAAAGACTTCATCCATTCATCCATGAGAGACAGAGAGAGAGGCAGAGACCTAGGCAGAGGGAGAAGCAGGCTCCCCGCAGGGACCCCACCGCGGGACTTGATCCCAGGACCCTGGGATCACGACCTGAGCTGAAGGCAGATGCTCAACCACTGAGCCACCCAGGCGACCCCTTCCCCCTCCCTTTTTTAAAAGAAGTTTCAATTCTAATCTACAGTAAGAAAAAAACAAAAACAAAAAACACCCAAAACAAAAAACAAAACAACGAAAAAACCCAACAAAAACAAAAATACAAAGAAACCCAGCCTAGGTCAGTAGTTGTCCAAGGCTGATATTAACTGCAAAGGGATGCAAGGGAACATTTTTATTTTATTATTTTTTTAAGATTTTATTTATTTACTCATGAGAGAGAGAGAGAGAGAGAGAGAGAGAGGCAGAGAGACACAGGCAGAGGGAGAAGCAGGCTCCATGCAGGGAGACTGGATCCATGCATGGGACTGGATCCCGGGTCTCCAGGATGAGGTCCTGGGCTGAAGGTGGCGCTAAACCGCTGAGCCACCCGGGCTGCCACAAGGGAATATTTTTAAATGATAAAAAATATTTTGAGGGGCGCCTCATTGGCTCAGTCAGTAGAGTGTGTGACTCTTGGTCTCAAGGTCGTGGGTTCAAGCTCTACTTTGGGTGTAGGGATTACTTAAATTTTTTTTATTGTGACAGTGGTTACCTGAATATACACACATTTTTAAACTCACCAAACTGTAAAACCAAGGTACATTTTAGTGTACATGAATTACACTAATAAAGTAAATTTAAAAAGGGGTCAGAGGCTTATACAAAAAGAAATCTAGAATGATACATACCAAATTGTTAACAGTGGTTATATCTAAGAGTAGAATTCTGGGGGAGAATTCTTATTTCCTAAAAATTCTGTACTGCTTGTGTTAGTTTACAATTTATATATATCTGCATCTATATATACATTTCTTACAAAACTAATGAAACAGAGTAAAAAGGTAAAGAATAGCCTTTCTCTGGCATTTACAATTGTGAACTATGTCATGTCATCATTTTTTTTTTTTTTTTTTTTAATGCAGGGCTTGAATTCACAACCCTGAGATTAAGACCTGAGCTGAGATCAAGAGTCAGATGCCTAAATGACTGAGTCACCCAAATGCCCCAGGTCACCCAAATTTGTACTTAGAGAATGTAAAGGAGAGGACAATTAGGCAAAAACAGACATGTTCTGAGATATTATGTATGAAACTGCCATATCTAAACAATTCAGCAGTGACAAATTCTTCCTAACAATCTTGAATTTACCTTGCTAGTTCATCAGTGCTTTCACATGCCAACAAAACAGCTTCATGAGAAAGATCTGCTATTGTGTAATTCAAAGTGTTTGATAAGTGTGTTGCATGGTGTATGGAGGTATCGTGGAACTCCACATCTATGGCATTGTCTTGCTCATCATTATAGCAGCGAATAATTCCAATAGAGTTCCACACCTATAAACATTAAAGTATAAGTCTGAGAAAAATTAAAGGTCCTAGAATCAGTAGACTAAAGTGGTACAAATTAATAAATATTATAATTCAGTCTGTATCAAAATTGACGTTATGGGAGCAACCATAGCTCATCTACCTTTAAATAGTTTCAAGTATGAGTAGTGACATCAGAACTACAATTACTATCTACTCTTCATGAAAAGGCACATAAATATTTATTAGCAAATGGAATATTTCATTTAATATTTAATAATTACATTACTACCATTAAAAAACATCATCATTTTGAACAACCAAGCCATTATATTCCCCAAAGGAAATAAATCAAAAATTTGTTTACTCAGAAATATAGATATGTGACAACATATTTCCGGTTTCAACTAACTAGTTCATATTGTAGGAATAAATACACACATTTTAAAGAAACATAAATGAATACCATTTAGAAAAACTTACCTTACACCCATGTATACTACAGGCTCACACTAGGCCCTACTGTTTCCTTTCCTCAACCACAATAACTATAAATAGTTGACAATAAAAACTTAAGACCTATTACTTGATGATTATGAACAGCAATAAAAAGTTTTATTAAAATAAAACATCACTTTTAATATTTACATACAAATTTATGCAGTCTATGCCTTTCAAAAAGGACAAGAAGCGGGCAGCCCAGGTGGCTCAGCAGTTTAGCACCACCGCCTTCAGCCCAGGGTGTGATCCTAGAGACCTGGATCAAGTCCCACGTCGGGCTCCCTGCATGGAGCCTACTTCTCCCTCTGCCTGTGTCTGTGCCTCTCTCTCTCTCTCTGTGTCTCATGAATAAATAAATAAAATCTTAAAAAAAAAAAAAAAAAAAAAAGACAAGAAGCAAAGTCCTCAATGGAAAATCTCAAATAACCAACAAATAAAAATATTAAACTTTTTAGTTATCAAGCCAAAAAAGCTAATATATTCATTCACTCATTCAGGAAATATATATATATATATATATATATATATTTTTTTTTTAAAGATTTTAATTATTTACTTGAGAGAGACAGAGAGCATGAGCAGAGAGGAGGGGCAAAGGGAGAAGGAGAAGCAGACTCCCCGCTGAGCAGGGAACCCGATGTGGAACTCAAACCCAGGACCTGGGATCATAACCTGAGCTGAAGGCATATGCTTAACTGACTGAGCTACCCAGGCACCCCAGGATATATATTCTTAATGCCTACTGTACCATACCTTGTTCTGAGTGCTATCAGTAAACAAAACAGAAACATCTCTTATCCTTCTGAAGTTTATAGTCCAGTGGGGTGAGGCAGAAAAAGAGAGGCAGATAGTTTGTTTTTTGTTTTTTTTTTAAGATTTTATTTATTTATTCCTGAGAGACACAGAGAGCGAGAGAGAGAGAGAGAGGCAGAGACACAGGCAGAGGGAGAAGCAGGCTCCGTGCAGCGAGCCCGACATGGGACTCGATCCCAGGTCTCCAGGATCCTGGGCTGACGGCGGTGCTAAACCGCCGAGCTACCCAGGCTGCCCAGATAGTTTGTTTTCCATAATACTTACCACCTTCTACTAAATTATACTAGGAGCTGCCTTCTGAAAAACACTTTCTAACAGAATAGTGTTTTGGAATCAGTATAAACCTCTATATAAATATGAGAAATAAAGTTTGGAAGTACAGTCAAGAGATATTGCAAGCTATACAGTCACATTAACTTACTATGTTCATTATATGTCACTTTGCAAAGCAGAATCTTATTTAAGATGATTTTCAATAATAAGGTTGAAAATAAGATTAAAACTGTGAGTTAACCATAAAATAAATCAACCATAAAATCATAATGAACCAAAGTGCTACAGGAGAGTTAATTAAGGCTTTTAAAAATACTTTTTACCAAACAAAATTAACTATAGTGAGATACAATACTTACAAGTTAAAAAATTAGATAAAACTATTTTAAAGTTAAGTGTAGATCCAAGGCTTACCATGAATCTATGAGTGAGATGCATGGGTGTAGAACCTGACTGGAATGGCTTTTGCCGGGGAGTTGGCATTGGCCCATCATAAGATGGCCTTTGGGATGTTACCAGTGGTAGATTATGCATGCTGTCTGTCTGCTCATCTTCCTCCTCCTCTCTGAGAAGACTAGAACCAGTTTTTAACATTGTAACATCTAGAAAACAAAGAATTATAATTAGAGAATCATAAATACCAATGACCTGGAAAAAGGAAAGCATTAGGAAATCTAAATAACCTTTTCCATTCATACTTAATAGTACTACTATGCTATTGGCCTCTTCCACTATATCTACCTTTACCGTGATGGTGTGAAAACAATGGAGGGTAAAAAAAAAAACTGTTGGTGTTGTGATATGAATCAAGGCAGTGACACCAAATCTGTATTTGTAGTCAATGTATTGTCAACCACCACTCAATTGCAATAAAATATTAATTCTGTTAAATCTTGATCTTGGCATAGATTTCTCAAAAAATGTTCTCTGTGCTAAAATGGAATTGTGGGCAGCTTGGGTGGCTCAGCGGTTTAGTGCCACCTTCAGTCCAGGTCGTGATCCTGGAGACCTGGGATTGAGTCCCACGTCGGGCTTCCTGCATGGAGTCTGTATCTCCCTCTGCCTGTGTCTCTGCCTCTCTCTCTCTGCCTCTCATAAATAAATAAACAAAATCTTCTAAAAAATAAATAAATAAAAAATAAAATGGGAATTGTGCATAAAGTTTGATGCCTGTCTCAAACAAAAAAAAAAGTATTTGTGCAACTGAGTTATAAACTCAACTAGCTGCTTTTTTCAGAGAACATCGTTTTTACTTGAAAGAATGCCAGATAAACTATGGCTATACAGGGGCACCTGGGTGGCTCTGTGGTTGAGTGTCTGCCTTCGGCTCAGGTCATGATCCTGGGGTCCTGGAATTGAGTCCCACATCAGGCTCCTCGCAGGGAGCTTCTCCCTCTGCTTGTATCTCTCATGAATAAATAAATAAAATCTTTAAAAAAAAAAAAAACTGGCTATGCAGACTTTGGTATTTGGTAAACATTTGTTTAGCTAAATGAAGTAAGCTGATCATTTAAGAAAAATAACTGACAGAATCTGTTGTCAATGATAAAATTTGAGTTTTCAAGCAAAAAGCAGAAAGCTTGTATCTGCCACCACGAGCTTTACTACTTCCCAATATTTAAAAACTTCTGCTGAGATTAGCGATAATACTAACAAATATAATCCTGGATAATGTGTCAATGTTAAAAGACCTGTGGACCTGTAGTGAAGCAGTATTTTCCAAGTTACCAATGTATATATTTCAAAATCAAACATGGTAAATTAAAAGATCCATTCAAGTCAGACCAATAGATTTTAATATAACACAGCTAGAATGTTCACTGGAGTTTCTGGATTCTACACTGCAAATAAGTTGAGTTTTTGTTACAGTAGCAAAGAATATCCACAATATCCTGCCTTTTCAAACTACATGTTTGTGTGAGTCTAAATATTCTACACATACATCAGGTAAAAACAACATATGGTAGTAGACTGAATTCTGAGGTATGAGAGAATTCAAGTTATTTTCTATGCCAGACATTAAAGAAATTTTCAAAGGGTAAAATACTGTCACATTTCTTACGAAATTTTTCATTTGAAATGTTATGTTTACACAAATGAGTTTATTAATGTTATTTTAAAGTATTTTTAAAATTTCTCAGTTTTTAATTTCTTACATTTTAAATAACAGAAGATATAACTCCATAATTTCCTTTGGGGTCCTCAAAAGTTTTTTTTTTTTTTTAAGATTTTATTTATTTATTCATGAAAGACACACAGAGACACAGGCAGAGGGAGAAGCAGGCTCCACGCAGGGAGCCCGATGTGGGGCTCAAACCTGAGTCTCCAGGATCATGCCCTGGGCCAAAGGCAGGCGCCAAACCACTAAGCCACCCAGGGATCCCCTCCTCAAAAGTTTTTAAGAATATAATGAGCTCCTGAAATAAAACATTTGAGGACTTCTGTCCTATAAAACCCTATATGGTTTAAATACACCACAATTTAACCACCATAAAATGGTATTTGGCATTTTTTTTGATAATGTTCAAATGTGCTATTTTAACATACAACTTGTTACAAATAGACACTTTATTTAAAGGGTTTTTTTTTTATTGTAATATTTTTTTTTAAGATTCTTTATTTATTCATGAGAGAGGCAGAGACACAGGCAGAAGGAGAAGCAGGCTCCTCAAGGAGAGCCCAATGTGGGACTGGAACTGGGAACTTGGGGACCACGCCCTGAGCCGAAGGCAGCTGCTCAACCATTGAGCCCACCCAGGTGTCTGGTAATCTCTATTTCTTTAACAGATACTATACTATTCAGGTTACTTACTTCTTCTTGAGTTAGCTTGGTAGCTTGTATCTTTCAAAGAATTTATCAGTTTTATCGAAGTTGTTATATTTATGGGCACAAAGCTATTCCTAACATTCTCTTTTATTCTTTTGTTATTAATAGCAATTCTATCTTACAGAACTATAAGTTGCATATAGAATTTTAAATTTTCTAGTAGCATATTTTGAATAGCAAAAAAAAAAAAAGCCATAAAACCCCACACCTAATTATTTTCAATATTATTCTATATTAAAATAGTGTAATTTCAACATGTATTCAAGGTAAAAAAAAAAAAAAGGACTAAAATATTTTACATTCTTTTCATACTGCCTTTAAAATCTGGTTGCATTTTACACTTACACCACATCTCATTTTGAACTAGCCACATTTCAGGAGCTTACTAGCAATAGGTGGTTAGTGGCTAACATACTGGATAGTATAGGCCTATAGGATCCATGGTGATGACACGACTTTCATTACTTATACTAGTCATTCATGCCTTCTCTTTCTTTCTGATCACTCAGGATAGAGATTTAACAATTTTACTGATCTTTTCAAAGAACTAGCTTTTGGTTTTATTGACTTTCTTTACAGTATTTTGGTTGTCAATATCATTGAATTCTGTTATTTCCTTCCTTCTGCTAGTTTGAAGTTTAATTTCCTCTTTTTGTAATTTGCTAAAGCAGAAGCTTAGATCATTGATTCAAAACCTTTTTTACCTTAAGTATTTAATACTATAATTTCCCTCTATGCATACTGTGTTAGCCACACAAATTTAATAATGACTTCAAATAATAGTTTTTATTAAAAATTGAAAAGATCAACAGGATGGATCATCACATCCACAAAGTCAATACATACCAACTGAGTTTTCATCATCTTCTATGATGTGACTTCGCTGTCTAGGACGACCTGAGGCCAGCATGAAGTCATCATCCTCTTCCTCATCATTTATAATCCTTTTTGAAAAAGAGGAGGTCTCAACTGCATTGTCATTTAGAAAATCACCAGGATTACTTGTATCATCTCCATCGAAAAGATCATTGTAATCCTTTTCCACTCTGTTAGATACCTTGAACAAAGTAACACAAATTACAAAGTATTAGTGATCTATTTAGATAAACTCAATTACTCAAAAGGCCATTCTAGAATATGTATCTGTACATTCTAACAAGTAAGCAAATGCTGATTAGAATAATTAATAAATGTACTTACGAGGATTGTATTTATATTTATATGAGACCTAATCCTTACTTTAAATGCCCCTATGTATTTATAGTCTATGGATGGAATAGGAGTATAAGACAGATGTGTATAGAAATAACTGTATATATCCAAATACAAGGCAAGATTTTACTCCTCAAAAGTCATTCACCAGAGAAGTCACCTAAAGTCCCTGTAAAATATAAGATATTCTCTCATTTATTTTTAAATTTTATTTTGCTTCGATAGGATATGTTTGCTTTCAGTGATCTCAATCAAAGTTAGTTTTTGTGGAGGTTATTTTTATGCTTATAAAAGTAAATGGACAGAACCAATAGACAAAGCAAGCAAGGAAATTCAAAATTAATCCTTGATTCCTAGGAATATGAACATACCATTGTAGATCCCAGATATGACTATAAACAGTTTCTGAGACACTTTATTTATTTGTTGGGTAATCTCCACACTCAACATGGGACTCAAACTCACAATCCTGAGGTCAAGAGTTGCATGCTCTACTGACTCAGCCAGCCAGTGAGATCACTTTAAAAAGTGAATAGTAAGCAGATACATTGTAGAGTTCACAAGTAACTCCTACAGGATAAATAAAAACTGCATAAATGTTAAGCCAATGGAAACTTATAGTTTGGTATAAAATTCTAATGAGAGCACCATTAAACAGATTCAAAAGGGACTTTATCACAAATCTTTTAGATGGAAGTACACAAAATTACGTTCTAGAAAAGTAATGTTTAATAAAATGAGATTGAGGGTAGCCCGTGTCAGCAGTTTAGTGCTGCCTTCAGTCCAGGGCATGATCCCAGAGTTCTGGGATCAAGTCCCACATCAGGTTCCCTGCATGGAGCCTGTTTCTCCCTCTGCCTGTGTCTCTGCTTCTCTCTCTGTGTCTCTCATGAATAAATAAATAAATAATCTTTAAAAAAAAAAAAAAAAAAATTGGGGGGGATTTTCTTATTAAAAAATGAGGATTTTTGCCTTATACTAATGAGGGGTATAAAGTGTTAGAGGTATTATGACAGAAATACATACTGTGAAGAATAAAAGCAAAAAGAAAAGAGTGGGCAATTTTGGATATAAGGCTTAAGGTTTTAGAAGAGGTAACCTTTGAACTAAAACTTTCATAATTTGCTTTCTGTTTTTATCAATGTTATTCATACATATAAAATGGTCAGTTACAAAGTTTATTATAACGAAAACAGTCCTCTGCACAGCCTCCAACTAACTTTTCTGCTCTTTTAGATGTTGCTTTTGAGATCTTCCTCCATATCTTGTTATCTTTTAATATCTTCCCCTCGAGATTAAAAAATATCCTAGTGCTTTGTTTTTTATTTTTCAGTTTTAATCATTATCTATTAAATAGATATTAACTTCCTTATATTAAGATGAGGACTGGGCAGCCCAGGTGGCTCAGCAGTTTAGCACCGCTTTCAGCCCAGGGCGTGATCCTGGAGACCGGGGATCGAGTCCCACATCGGGCTCCCTGCGTGGAGCCTGCTTCTCCCTCTGCCTGTGTCTCTCATGAATAAATAAATAAAATCTTAAAAAAAAAAAAAAATAGATGAGGATTTGGTGCAATTTTCAACCACCTCTACTCTCCTGTATGTATGTACACTACTCTCCTACCTCAATCCTCCCAATATAGATATTTTCTCATTTTGGTTGGATCAAAATACAAGATTTAGATTATTATAATCATATAAATGCTATTCATGGTTGAATAAAAATAATAAGTTTATTATTATCACTTATAAAGCGACCATTCTAATTCTAGAGACCATTCTGATTCTATACGTGATTCATTTAATCCTCACAATAAAACCCTAGGTGGTAGACATTATTCCTATTATTGTTTTATAAATGTGGTATATTATGATCACTTTTCCTTCCTTTTAGAACTCTTTTTCCTAGAGATAAGAATCTTCTCTCTAATTAAGTCTTTTTTCTTGGACAGATTCCTCAAAGATGATTCTTCTAGTCTCTTGCCTAAGAAGCTTAAGTAAGCACTGGCTGACAATGCTCTAGGAGCCAAGTATGAAAAATAAGCTGGGAATTTTAACATCCAAGTATACATACTTCCATTTAATCCTTTTCAGTAAAGTATTTCTCTTCCACCCAATGCTGCTCAACTGTACCCCATGTACCAACCAAGTACTTTCTTTGATTTACCTTTTCTAGAGGACAAATCTCCAGCAATCTGCCAGAATACACATGGCCATGAGGGAAGGCAGTTACCTCGCTGGGCACACTGACTTTGAGCCTGGAGATGTCTATTTGTGTATTAAACCAAGGGGCTAAAAACAGAAGGGTGAAAAATACCTCCTTGGAGGTACCTAGTACTACCAAATTCTGAATCATTGGGGGATTCGGTCAGGCAAGCTGAACTGCATCTCCGCTTTCCCCCAACTGCAATCTTAGGACTCAATTTTTCGACTTTTTGAGAAGCTAGACTTAGTTTCCAATCATGCTTCTATTTTCCAGGGTTTCCAGGTATCAGCATCTGAATAGACATAAATGAGTATGTGAAGTGTGTGATCTTTAACTGGAACTCTAAACCAAGATTTAAAATATGACTAGGTGTATTTGCCAGGCAAGAATAATAATAAACAAAACCAAGGAGTTGTATAAAACAAAGCGGCCTGTTTAAAGCAGTTCAGTAAGGCCAGATAGATAACCATTAAGAGATATAAAGGTAGGGATGCCTGGATGGCTCAGTGGTTGAGTGTCTGGCTTTGGCTCAGGGCAGGATCCAGGATCAAGTCCCACATCGGGCTCCCTGCGTGGAGCCTGCTTCTCCCTCTGCCTATGTCTCTGCCTCTCTCTCTGTTGTGTGTCTCTCATGAATAAAGAAATAAATCTTAAAAAAAAAAAAAAAAGATATAAAGGTAGCTCTCAGAGTTAAAGCTAATTCAGAGCAGAAAGGTGTATATGCTAAACTAAGTTATAGTTATTAACTCTAATTTTTATCTATATTTATTTAAATTTAAATCTCTAGAATGCCAGGACACTAAAATAGTATTTCACAATGCTATTCTTTATAAAACCAAGGAATATTAATAGGTATTATATGGAGGGGAAAAGTTTCTCAGTAAAAGATATTTGGGAAACATTAAACAAGTTTAAACACTTTTCTTTATGATAGATCATTACTGAGCACCTAATATGAATTATAATTTTCCAAGAAAGTAATGTATTTTGTGATATCTTCCAAATCCATATGCCCACAAGACTCTGAAGAAACTATTCTACCATCTATTACTTATTTTTTTTTTAAATTTTTTTTTTTTTAATTTTTATTTATTTATGATAGTCACAGAGAGTGAGAGAGAGGCAGAGACACATGCAGAGGGAGAAGCAGGCTCCATGCACCGGTAGCCCGACGTGGGATTCGATCCCGGGACTCCAGGATCGCGCCCTGGGCCAAAGGCAGGCGCCAAACCGCTGCGCCACCCAGGGATCCCCCATCTATTACTTATTACCTTACTGCTTGATGTCTTTCCACTGGGTTCACAAACATTCTCCAGGAGCCCTAGATTTCCTTCTGCATCAGTATAAGCTATTCGACTGCAAGTAGGATGCCATGCCAGGCCACAAATTGCATAACCTTTCTCATGTTTCACCCTAAAAATTAAAAAGTGAGTTCTTAAAACACTACTAATACAAAATATACATTTCTTTAGGCAAATTTTAGTTAGAAAAAGTTAAATGACTTCTGACAAACTAATAACTATGTTTGTATTCTGACAATCTAATAACTGCAAAACTTTGAAATGTTTCATAATAAAACAAAAATCTAACAGAAATAAGCAAAAAAAGACAAAAGAGGGGTGCCTGGCTGGCTCAGTCAGAACACCCAACTCTTGATCTCAGGGTCATTGTTGAGTTTGAGCCCCACACTGGGTATAGAGATTACTTGGGGAAAAAAAAAAAAAAGATAAGTTGAATCATACCTTTCCATGCAATCTTTGGTTTCCACATTCCAAACTATAATTAAACCATTAATACTCCCTGCAGCTAAATATTGCCCACAGGGAGACCAGGTTACTATATTCAGAGCCTATAAGGAAAAACAATTAATAACAATCTGCACAATTTGAAACTAAACACTTATTTTATTATCAAATTCATATTCTGTGTAACTTCTGATTAAATCGATTCATAAATGGCAAGATAGTTTGCTTATTTTTTAACTTTCTTTTTCAATAATATTCAACTGTCAGTAGGAGCTATTACTTTGTTTACCATGAGAAAGCTATTACTTTGTTTACCATGAGAAAATTATACTGGCACAATTTTAAAAGCAAAATCTAAAAACTGTTATCCTGAAAGAGAGATCATACAAGGTACCCTCTCAGCTGTCACTATCAAGATGAAGAAAACCACAGTAAGTGAAGTGAACCATAGTAAGCCATTGCTGACCTACTGGGCCTCTTGTTTCCATAAGGGCCAAATGGGAATGCAGAAGAGAAGAGAGAGAGAGTATTTAATATAGAGCAACAACCTCTCCTGCTCTAAAATTCCAGAGTCTATGATCACAAGTATCAATGAAACTCACTTAACTATATAGGCTAATTACTGATAATGTGAAAATAACACACTCCAATACTATGTTAGGGTTAAATTTGACTTCTTATAAATTAACAGATTTTCTTATGAAATTTCACAAGGAGAGAATTCAAATAGGACCCAGCAAAGACCTATCTACTGTATAGTTACTGGATAAAGAAAGGCTGAGCAGCAAAAGATGAATACATGCACAACAATCTGGAATTGTTCTCCATTTCCAACACTTAACTACAACTGTATTTAGACAATGTACTATGAAATATTCCTGTGGGCTAATTAAAGTTTCATTTACAAAACCTACCTGAGAGATGAAATTATCTGAAAGATCATACTGATTATTCCAAGTTTCTCTTCTATATAGCTTAACAGATTTTTCCACAGGAACTGCCAGTAACTATTAGGAAAGATGAATGATTTAAACAAAAGTTTACATTAGAGAGGAAAAAAAGCAAAAAATTTCATCCAAATAAGACTATGAAACATAAAAGCAAAATTAATTGGTAACTAACAAAACTCAGAAAATTACTTAAAATTTTGATGAGCAAAGAATGAGTGATCACTCTATTGCTTGCACCAAAAACCAGAGCACTTGTTACATATTTTTGATACTACTTCTCAGGTATTTAAGCCCTTTGGATCTAAACATTCATTTCATTTGCCAAAAGAAAAGAAATAGATCCAGAATGCTGTAAATATCTTAAGAAACAGAAACTTACCTTCTTACACATTCTTCCAAAGAAACAGATTAATAGAAAAGATAAACAGTATATTCTTTCCACATTTATCCAAAAGAGAAAAGAATTATATTATTTATGAACAGGAAAACTCTAATTATATTGATTTTAAAAATTAGATTTAATATTTCATGAGTGAAGAAAAAATGCATACTAAATTCCCCAACTTTCACTTTAATGCAGAATGTAAACAAGAGTTCACATGATACAAAGGGCATATATTAAAAGAAAGTCTCCCTCCAGCCTTGGTGTCCATCGAAAGATGAATGGATAAAGAAGATGTGGTACATGTATACAGTGGAATATTACTCATTACTCAGCTATTAGAAACGACAAATACCCACCACTTGCTTCGACATGGATGGAAGTGGAGGGTATTATGCTGAGTGAAATAAGTCAATCGGAGAAGGACAAACATTATATGGTCTCATTCATTTGGGGAATATAAAAAATAATGAAAGGGAATAAAGGGGAAAGGAGAAAAAATGAGTGGGAAATATCAGAAAGGGAGACAGAACATGAAAGACTCCCAACTCTGGGAAACGAACTAGGGGTGGTAGAAGGGGTGGTAGAAGGGGAGGTGGGGGTGACTGGGTGATGGGCACAGAGGTGGGCACTTGATAGAATGAGAACTGGGTGTTAATCTATATGTTGGCAAATTGAACACCAATAAGAAATAAATTTATAATAATAAAAGCAATGTTAAAATAGAAAAAAATAAACTACAGATGGTATAAGTACAAAAAAAAAAAAAAAAAGAAAGAAAGAAAGTCTCCCTCTCTTCCCTTAAAATCCTATTTCTAGTTCCCAAAGGTACACATAAGCAGACTACACAAGAATGCATAGGTACATATATATATATATATACACAAGTACACACACAATAAGCAGTAGCATTCTTTTTTTTTTTTTTTAAGATTTATTTATTCATGAGACAGAGAGAGAGTGGCAGAGACACAGGCAGAGAGAGAAGCAGGCTCCTCAAAGGGAACCTGATGTGGGACTTGATCCTGGACCTGGGATCACGCCCTGAGCCAAAGGCAGATGCTCAACCGCTAAGCCACCCAGGCATCTCAAGCAGTAGCATGCCTACTGCTCTATTGCTTGATTTTTTTTTTTAATTTTATTTATTTATGATAGTCACAGAGAGAGAGAGAGAGAGAGAGAGAGAGAGAGAGAGAGAGGCAGAGACACAGGCAGAGGGAGAAGCAGGCTCCATGCACCAGGAGCCCGATATGGGATTCGATCCCGGCTCTCCAGGATCGCGCCTCGGGCCAAAGGCAGGCGCCAAACCACTGCGCCACCCAGGGATCCCTATTGCTTGATTTTTTTCCCCACAATATTATCAGAAAACTATTCCCAATAAGGACATACAGATCTACCTCATTTCAACAGTTGTAGAATACCCTACTTCCAGGAATACCAGGATTTATTTAACCAGTTCTCTATTAATAAACATTTAGGATGTTCTTATTCTTTTACTACTATAAACAGTGATGCAACATTTTCCTTATATATACCCTATAGTACATTTGTACAAATATGCTTATAGGATTTATGCCTAGAACTAGTACTGTTGTTCATTATGATAAAAACTGCCACACCCTCTTCCACATAGTATATACAACTTGATGTCTGGCCATAGGACAAATGAAAAACAGGCTGTCCCAATAGTTTCTATTTGTATTTCTTTTGGTATGAAAGGCTGCATATACTTTCATGATAAAAGTCATTTGTATTATCTTTTCTGTTTATGTCCCTGGCCATCTTTATATGAGGATCTTATTGACTTGTTTTAAGTTTTTTTTAAAGATTTTATTTTTAAGTAATCTCTATACCAACGTGGGGTTCAAACTCATGACCCCAAGATCAAGAATCACACAACACTTCTCCAAATGAGGCAGCCAGGCACCCTAGATCTTAATGACTTGTAAAAACAATTTTTATAAAAGAATATTTATTTATTTGTTTAAGAGAAAGAATGTGAGAAAGAGCACTAGTGGAGGGAAAAGCAGAGGGAAAAACCTATTCACCACTGAGCAGGGAGCCCAATGCAGGGATTGATCCCAGGACCCCAATATCATGACCTGAGCCAAAGTCAGGCACTTAACCAACTGAGTCACGCAGTTGCCCTGAGTTATAAGAACTTTCTGAATATTAAGAAAATCAGCTTTGTCATATTGTTTCAAACATTTTTTTCCCAGTTTGTCATTTGTTCTTTGACTCTGAAATATTTACCACACAAAAATGTTTAATTTTTATACTGACAAGTTTATTAATCTCTTCTGAAAAATTTCACATATACAGAAGAGTTGAAAGAATTATATAGCAAATACCTACAGAGATTCATCATGTGGTAGGAAGCCTTTAAGATGGTTCTCAAAGATTCTTAGCTCCTGGTATTCATGCTCTCTGCCAATATAACTACTCAATCCTCTTTTCTCTACCTTTTCAATATACTTAATATACTAAATCTATTTCTATTTAATAGATAGCTATCTATCTGTGAGTCAATAGCACACTTCAATTCTCATAGCATCATAATCTGTATATCAGACTAGGTTAGACTCCATCACTTTTATTTTCCAAGATATGTTTTCCACATGGATTTTATAACAACTCTATGGTTTCCTTCAAATAGCTGACATTTTACATTTGAATGTTCTCAAAACTATTGGTTAATTTAGGAAAGAACTGATATTGAAAATTCCTTACAAAGAATGAACTATATACATGTTTTTGAAGATTTTATTTGAGAGAGAGGGAAGAGAGCGAGAGAGAGAATAGGGAGGAGGCATAGAGAAGTGGGAGAGGCTGACTCCTTGCTGAGCAGAGAGACCAACATGGGGCTGGATCCCAAGACCCCAGGATTATGACCCAAATAGAGCCATCCAGGTGCCCCTGGAACATATTTTTCTATTTAAGTCTTCTTTTACTCTTCTTGATAGTATGTTAAAGTTTTCTTCATATATAACTCTTTCACATCATTTTTGGTAAATTTACCGTTGTTACATCATCTTTTTTGATTTCATAGTAAATGCGTCATTTTTCCCCCACCTTATTTTCTAAATGGCTATTATCTACATATAGGATTGTTACTGGCTTTGTATATTAGTCTTTTTCCAACTACTTTACTGAATTTTCTTACTAATATTTTTCCCTTTATTGATTTATGATCTCCTTATATTCAAGCATTTCATTTATAAATAATGAGCATTCTCCTTCCTCTTTTCAAGCTGTTCCTATCTTTCTATTATCTATTAGCTACTACCTGCAAACTTGTTAAAAGCTACTAGTAACTACTAATAAGAGTAGACATAACAAGACTGTTTCCAGAGTTGTTTCATTAAATATAAAAGTAGGGATCCCTGGGTGGCGCAGCGGTTTGGCGCCTGCCTTTGGCCCAGGGCGCGATCCTGGAGACCCGGGATCGAATCCCACGTCAGGCTCCCAGTGCATGGAGCCTGCTTCTCCCTCTGCCTGTGTCTCTGCCTCTCTCTGTCTCTCTCTCTGTGTGACTATCATAAATAAAAAATAAAATTAAATTAAATTAAATAAATACATACATAAATATAAAAGTAAAGGAGAATAAAAAATCAATTCATTCAAAATGTACTCTTCAGAAAGAAACTTTACAAAGTTAAAATGTTTCCTTTTCTAAGCCCAGTGTGGAGCTCAACACAGGGCTTGAACCCACACCACCAGAGATCAAGACCTGAGCCCAGACCAAGAGCCTGATACTTTAACCAACTGATCCACCCAGGCACCCCCAAAGTTAAAATGTTTCTGAAAGCATTTCAATATTAATTAGTTAGCTTAGGGCACTAAAATTTACAACCTAAATGAAACAGTTACAATTAAAAAAACTAAATCTAATACTCTCACATTCAAAGTTGATAAGAATTAGAAGAGATAACTGAAAGTTTGAAAAACAAGAGCACTTACCTTCCCACTTTTTGGCTGCCAAGCAAGTCTGCAGATCGATTTTGCATTTACCACATCATTGCATTTTTGTAGCAGTGGCCAACTAATAGCACATGTCTGATATTTTTAAAAAGAAAGTTTATTTCCCTTTATGAAACTTCTCCCAAAGAGATATGCAGAATGGAATATATTTAATAGGTGTTTTCTTTAAACCAATATATAGCTAAGAAAAAAAGCAACTTAATTCATTTTCATCTAATTACAGTATCTGATTTATCTAAATTTTTAAAAATAATTCAGATATAAAAAGCACAAATTTTAAAGAAATAAGTGTATTTCCTATGTAGAATAAGCAAACAATAAAGTCACTGAATGAACGTATAAACACACATTAAAAAACAACAAAACATTAAAATCTTAAAGCATCTATAAAAATAAAGTTAAGAGATCTTCTATAAAATGTTAAGGTATCAAAGTCAACCCTTGTAAACAGTTCAAACATGAAGGGAAGAAACTGTAGCTACTGAGGCATACCTGTGGGGCGGACTTTTCTCATCAGTCATATATCTCTAGAATGCCTCAGGAAGAATTAATTGTTCCCTCTGCCAACCTCCCTTAAAGGAGATTCTTCATACCTCCTTTAAAATTTTTATCAGGTTGGTTAGAATAAGTCATTTATGTGACTCTCCAAATAAAGTGTGGCCAATGTCTTATTTTTGTATCCCTAACATCGAGGTCCCAACACATAGCAGTTCATGGTAGAGTAAATATATACTACTGACTGATTTTACTCTACTAATTTACAAAACCTGAAAGTGAAATATACATTATTCCCCTTGTGACTGGGTAAAATGCAATTAATCTTCAACATACTTTTGCATTAGATTATTATGGGATTTGATCACAAAAACAGTATTCAATGCTACTCAAACTATAAAGAAAAAGAATTATTAATTTGGCTCAATGCTATGGAACACCCCAATTGTGACAGAAATGAGCATAAAGTTTTATTTTATTTTTTTAAAGATTTTATTTATTCATGAGAGACACATACAGAGAGAGGCAGAGACACAGGCAGAGGGAGAAGCAGGCTCCATGCAAGGAGCCCAATGTGGGACTCAAACCCCCGAATCCAGGAATCACACCCTGGGCCAAAGGTAAGCACTCAATCGCTGAGCCACCCAGGAGTCCCGAGCATAAAGTTTTAAATTAAAAATGGTAAGTTTACCTGATCTGAAATTTGCCACACTTTGACAGATCCATCACAGCTAGCTGATGCCTGCAGAATAAAACAATAAATTTCTCTACAGTTAGAATCATACTATGTGGAAACTGGCTCAAGAGATACCAGATAGCCTTTTTACCAACTGTGTGAAATTTTCTGCTAATTCTCTTATAATTTTAAACATATTAAAAAAAAAAAAAAGGGTTTACCAGAAAGATGTCCTTAGGATCAAAGGAAAGACTTAAAACAGGAGCATCATGTCCTCGAAATGTCTTCTGTTGGCCGCAATCCATCACATCCACAACTTTGACCAGAAAATCGCTATGAACAATAAGAGTAATGTATAACAGACAATAAATGCCCATACAAAAGCCTCTCCTAAAATCTATGACCCAAATATTTCAAAATCACAAGAGTAATTCATAATTTCTTTATAGCAACTTGTAAAATTTGGCATCCAAATTTAAGGACCTACCTTTTAATCTTGCTCTGTAAAGATACTAAAAACACAACTCAGGGTTTCCCATTAAAATACAAAACTTCCGGGATGCCTGGGTGGTTCAGCGGTTGGGCGTCTGCCTTTTGGGCGTCTGCCTTTGGCTCAGGGCGTGATCCCTGAGTCCCGAGATTGAGACCCACGTTGGGCTTCCTGCATGGAGCCTGCTTCTCCCTTTGCCTGTGTCTCTGCCTCTCTTTCTCTCTCTGTGTCTCTCATGAATAAATAAATAAAATCTTAAAAAAAAATACAAACACTTCTAAGGTGGCTTCATATCTTAAGTTTCTATCATTTATTAATTAATGTCTCAACCATTTTTAAGTCAGACATTTTATTTTTTTTAAAGATTTTACTTATTTATTTGATAGAGAAAGCACGAGAGAACACAAGCAGGGGGAGGAGCATAGGGAGAGGGAGAAGCAGGCTCTCTGCTGAGCAGGGAACCTGATGCAGGGCCCAATCCCAGGACCTCGGGATCATAACCTGAGCCAAAGGCAGATGCTTAACCAACTGAGCCACCCAGACACACTGGACAACCACTTTTAAAAGTATTATGTCAGGGGTGTCTGGGTGGCTCAGCTGGTTAAGCAGCCAGCTCTTGACTCCAGCTCAGATCATGGGATTGAGTCCCGCATTGGGCTCCATGCTCAGCAGGTAGTCTGCTTAAGATTTTCTTTCTCTCTCCCTCTCCCCCTGCTCATGCACACTCTCTAAAATAAACCTAAAAAAACAATAAGGTACTATGCCTTTTACTCCACCACAGCAATTCACTAGTTTCTTTCCTTTTCTCCTATGACAAATAAGCATCAAGAGCAACACCAAAAATCCTGACAGTCCAGGTTACAGTCCAGGTTCTAACCAAAATGATTTTTTAAATTTCATATCAAACTATCATATTTCTTTAATCCTTTCCAGCACTTACTGAACAGGCTATCTGCAAAGCAATAGATCTCAATTCACAAAAAAGCACAAGGTTGCCCTCAAAAGCCTTTACTGAAGACTTGAATATAAAAACCAAGTGGGGCACCTGGGTGGCTCATTTGCTTAAGCATCTGACTCTTACTTTCAGTTTAGGTCATGATCTTGGGATCATGAGATAGAGCCCTGCATCAGGCTCTGCACTGGGCATGTAGCCTACTTAAGGTTTCCTCTCTCCTTCTTTCTCTGCCCCTCCCCTCCACCACAAAAAATTAAGTAACAAAAAAAGGGAGGAGGGAACAGAGTCTTGAAAATGTTACCCTGAAACCGATGAATGACGCCATTCTGTTCTAATATTACTTTATTTTCTGGTATCAAAGGGCCTTACCTAGATCCAGCAGCGATTTTTGCACCATTCCCATTAAAGACCACATGGTTTGCATTTGTGGTGAAGCGAGTCAATATACCTTCTGGAACTCCTTCAGGAAATGTGTGGACTTGAACAGTATTATTAGATACTGCAGTGACCAATTTCCCATTCTAAAAGAAACATTGGCCAAAAAAAAAAAAAAAAAAGTCCAAATCAATTGAGAGTCTCTCCACACTTAACAATCCTATTAAAAAAACAAAAAAATCTTACAAATGTAGTTAATGTCAAAAGAAAAATCAACACTCAATGTACAAGTTTCCTGGAAGTGTCTATTAGCAAGAAAAATTTATTTACTATCTTTATAGAATTCTGCCTTCACCAGCCAAATTTTTAGACTCTGGATTTTCATTTACTTCTGACAAGATAATTATTTAAATAGTATTTTTATGCATCCCAAAGTATCACAAAGAGACTCAAGAGAGCTTTTCAGAGAAAAAACATAGCTAGTCTCAGTAAGGGAACAGCACATCAGAAGGCAGGGCTGCACTATAGTATAGCCTGTGTTTCCACAATAAAATCATTAGATGCCTTGTGGAGTAGGTAAAATCTAAATGCAGAATCCATGGCTTCTTTTTAAAAACACTAAACAGGAAGATGGCAAAACAGAAGGATCCCAAAAAGGGTACACTTTTAATGATGAGCACTGTAGAACTGTCAAATTATTGTACACCTGAAATGAATGTAACACTGTATGTTATACTGGAATTAAAAATACAGAGAATCTTTTTAAAAAATAATAAAATAAAAACACTAAACAAACAAAGTTTTAGGATCTGAAAATGATCAGCAGATACCATTGCTTTGCATAGATTTTGGCCAAGAAACATAAAAGGTCAAGTATCTATCCTAGAACCTTAATTTTATTACCTCTCTAGGAGGGACTAAGTCCTGAAAGACTAAATCATAGTCTACCAATGCCATACACGCTTTGATAAATCATATGGTCAATTTATTAATTCAGATTAAATGATACCTGCCAAAAAACCAAATTACTCAAGTTTGCTAATGAATATATAAATATCCTATAGCAATCAGTATCAGTCATATTGTACATAACACACCCTCCCTGCTTACCTACAGCACCTGTTCCCACTCCAGTGGAAAAAGAACTTAGTAATACAGTGACATGTTACTACTATACAGAAAAATTTGGGAAGATGTATACATCAGTTCAAGTAACAGTATAGATGATTCAGATTTGAACCATAACATATACCTTCAATTACTGGAAAATTGTTTATGCCTCTACTGTAATTACTGTAGGCAATTAAACAATCCAAAATACACTAAATCTATCATGTAAGCTAAACTAACAATAATTTAAATGTGAAAACAAGAATCAAGGAAAAACTATAGCCAACGCAAGACAACACTGATGATGCTACATGTTCTATGGCAAAACAGGAGAAACACCAACTATTGTGTGCAGGTACAGGAATTTTGCAACCTGACTGTACTTTACTTGGCAGACAACTCTCCCAGTAGAATCTAAGCATCTTCATTTGGATCTAGTAAAGAATTTTGGTAATTCTTTAATAACACATTAATTGGTCCTCTATTCATGTGAAAATATTAAAGTATGTACCTGTACTTACCCAGAAGACCTGAATAAAGAACTTACTTTGAAGTTAATTTCCAACTAAATCACTATTGGTCCTTGTCAACTAGGAAAATTAAAAAAAGAAAACACCCAAAGGATCAGGGATTTGGTCAGATCACTCTTCTCCCTGGTGCACTGAGAGGAATGGATCCCAGCACAGGCTGTCCTGAGCTCCAGCCCACTGTGTTCCTTACCAACTGTGTCATTTGCCCTTCCTCAGAGCTTTGACTTTCCCAAAAATAAAACAGAGGTAATTCCAAGTACTTGCCCATATCTTTGTTAAAAGACCTTGACAACGTAAAATACCACGCAAATGTTAACTATTACTACCAGTTGATTCATCTCATTTTCACTATTTTGGAGAGTGATTTTCTCTACTTTGTTCTCAAACAAAACATCTAACCGTACTTCCATATACCACTGACTCCAAGAACAGAAAGTATATTTATAAGCAATTATGTTTAAATGAAATCTGTTGTAAAATTCTCAGCTTAACATGGCTATTTGGTAATCTCATTTCAATGAAGTATCAAATTATTCTTAAAGCCAAAGAAAATATTTTAGCACAGACTATCAGACTTGTAGTGGATTGAATAATGGTCCCGAAAAGTCATGCCTAAGTCCTTAGCCCAGGTACCTGTAAATACGATCTTATTTAGAAATAGGGTCTTTGCAGATGTAGTAAGTTAAGGATCTAAATCTAGTGACTGGTGTCCTTATAAAAATAAAAACAAAAACAAAAACAGAAAGATCTGAGACACAAAGACACAGAGAAGAAGGCAATGTGAAAATGGAGAAGGGGTTGGATGATGTTTCTTCCAATCAAAGAACACTGATGATTACCAAAAACCACCAGAAGCTAGGAGAGAGGCATGGAGAGGCACTTTCCCTCAGTGCCTCCAAAGGAGCTAACCCTGTTCACACCTTGATTTCAGGCTCCTTGCCTTCTGAATGGTGAGACAATAATTTTCCACTGTTTTAAGCCACCAAGTTTGTGAAAATTTGTTACAGCTGCCCTAGGAAGTTACTAGAAGACCACTTTTTTCTTTATAGTCTTTTCATACACAAATGCAGTGCATATATACTGTAGAAGAATAACAACAACATGAAATTATTCTGGGCAAAAAGTAAATTTCCCTGCCCTTATGAAGTGATTTCCATTAACATTTTGGGGTGAAGTCTTTCTAACTTTCTTAAAGTTGCATAGAAACTATGCAACCACACACACACACACACGTATATATCCTTTATTTTAACATAGACTACATAATACAGACTACTTTGCAACTCTTTTTTTCAACTCACTCTATCTCTGTAGATTAAGATACACAGTACTTATTCATTTTCTGTGTGTGTGTGTGGTTGCATAGTAATACATTACATGAGTATGCCAAAATTTATAAAACAGGGGCACCTGGGTGATTCAGTCGGTTAAGAATCTGCACTGGGCTCAGGTCATGATCCCTGGGGTCCTGGGATCCAGCCCCAGGTTGGATCAGGTTCCCTGCTCACCTTTCTCTCACTATCTCTCTCTCACATAAATAAATAAAATCTTTAAAAAAAACTTTATAAAACAAATTCTCTTGAAGGACACCTTAGTTCTAAGTTAAGCTATTATAAACAAGAGTTTCACTAATATCCTTGACCACACAAATATGAAAGTGTTAAAAAAAAAAAATATGAAAGTGTTTAAGAATTTACTCAGGGTATGGGGCACCTGGGTTGCTCAATGGTTGGGTATCTGCATTTGGCTTGAGTCATGATCCTGGAGTCCTGGGATTGAGTCCCACATCTGGCTCCCTGTGGGGAGCCTGCTTCTCCCTCTGCCTCTCTCTGCCTTTCTCTCTGTGTCTCTGATGAATAAACAAATAAAATCTTAAAAAAAAAAAAAAAGAATTTACTCAGGGTAAATAGTCAGAAATGAACCTGGTAGATTCTAAGTTTAACACACAGTATCAATTTACTCTTTTTTGAGAGAGAGAGTACAAGTAAAGGGGGAGTGGGGGTGAGAAGCAGAGGGAGAGGAACAAGAGGAGCACATGCTGAGCACAGAACCTGACATGGGGCTCCATCCCACGACCCTGATAGCACGACTTAAGCCAAAATCAAGAGTCAGTTACCCAACAACTGAGCCACCCAGGGACCCCTCAACTTACTTCTTAAAAAGCTCCCCAGGGGTGCCTGGGTGGCTCAGTTGGTTAAGTGTCTGATTCTTGATTTCAGCTTGGGTCATGAGATGGGAGTCCCACATGGAGCCTGCTTAAGATTCTCTCCCTCTCACTCTGCTCCTCCCCTCTCTAAAAAAACAAAAAACAACAACTCCCCAGTTACACTTCCAGCAACTATTTACAATAATGTAAAATAATAGAAAATATATATTGGTCTCTGCTTCCCATTCCTGGCACAGATTTCCTAAAACCCTTGTAACTTCCTAAGTAAGACTATTAGAAACAGCTTTTGTTCTAATATTTGGTCTTTGACCCCAGTTCCTGACACAAATCTCCTAAATCCCTTCAAATTTCCTAGGTGACAGAAACGTTTTTTGTTTTAATAGGGCAATTCTTGGTGGGCTCCTGGATAGTTTCAGGACGTGAGCTAGTCATCAGAAAAATCAAACCATGATTAGAAGCTTGGAACTTTCAGCCTTACTCCATCATCATCTGGGAAAGGAAGAAGGGCTAGAAATGGAGTTAATAATCAATAATCAATCATATAAAAAAAAATCGGGATCCCTGGGTGGCGCAGCGGTTTGGCGCCTGCCTTTGGCCCAGGGCGCGATCCTGGAGACCCGGGATCGAATCCCACATCAGGCTCCCGGCGCATGGAGCCTGCTTCTCCCTCTGCCTGTGTCTCTGCCTCTCTCTTTCTCTCTGTATGACTATCATAAATAAATAAAATTTAAAAAAAAAAAAAATTTTTTTTAAAAATCAATCATATCAATGTAACGAAGCCTCCATCCTAATGGTATGGGGTTCAAGGAGCTTCCGGATTGGTGAACACATCCTTGTAAAAGGAGGGTGGGAGACCCAAACTCCATGGGGAGAAAAGTGCCTTCCATACTTCATCCTGTGTATCTCTTCATCCAGCTGCAGTTGTGCATGAGAATACACCCTTCGTGGTACCCCGTCTCTGGGACGTTCTCGGCTCTGTACGTTCAGTCCCTCAGGAACCGTGGACCTTAATTTACCTTGCTAAGTTCAGACCACCTCTTCCTTTCCTCCCTCCTGCCCATTTTCCTGTTCTTCCTGTTCTTCAGTACTTCTGTAGTTTCCCATTTATGTTCTCTTCTCCCAGCAGGCCTCATTGTGTGCAGAAACTGGTGGGGGTTGTGCTGTCTCCCGCCTCCTGCTTCCAGTAGGTATTGGACTTGGGAATGACCTTGATGAGAGTGTCACTGCTCCTGAGTCTTTTTGGCCCAAAGGCTTGTGGCGGGTAGACACATAGAGTTGGATAACTTTTTTTTTTTCCAGTGAAATAAATGGTTTTTCAACTTAGGGTAAAAAAAAAAAAAAAAAAAAAACCCTGTATCCTTTATCTATATATTTCACCTGTATCCTTTATCTATATATTTCACTATATAATGAATTGGTGAGAGTGTTTCCCTCAATTCTGTGAGCTGCTGTGACAAAAGACTGAATCCAAAGAAGGGGGTCAAGGGAACCTCTTATTTGAAGCCAAATAGGACAGCTGTTGTAGGTAACCTGGGGACCTATGACTTAAAACTGATATTTAAAGTGGGGGGCAGCCTTATGGGACTGAGCCCCTAACCTGTATGGTCTGTGTTCCCTCCTGTTAGTGTCAGAATTGAACTGAACTGTAGGACACTCAAGCCAGTATTAGTAGGACAAGCAAGCCAGAGAATTGCTTGGTATGGGGGGGAAAACCCACATATCTGGTGTTAGAAGTGTTATGAGCAAGGTAGTAGTATGAGAGTAAAGGAAAAAAATAGAGTGTTTTTCCTTTACAAATACCTCTAAACCCTCACTACCACTAGAATTAGCAACATTTTTCATCCTTACCAATCTGATAGAAAAAAAATCTAGTTGTTTAATTTATATTTGTTTATTAGTGAGTTTTACCTTGTATCTAATGTATATTGATCATATAATTTTTCCTTCTGGGACTATATTTTTCATTATATATGACTTTTTTTTTAAGATTTATTTATCTGAAAGAGAGAGATCTTGAGTTTCTCTCTCTCCCTCTGTAAAAATTTCAGGTAATTTATGGCAGTATTATTTTTTTAAAAGATTTTATTTATTTATTCATGAGAGGCAGAGAGAGAGCGAGAGAGAGAGAGGCAGAGACACAGGCAGAGGGAGAAGCAGGTTCCATGCAGGGAGCCTGATGTGGGACTCAATCCCGGGACTCCAGGATCACGCCCTGGGCCAAAGGCAGGCACTAAACCTCTGAACCACCCAGGGATCCCCCAATTTACAGCATTATTACGCATATTTGAGTATTATTTCATAAGAGAAATAAACAAAAAGCACATCTACATTCAAACCTTCAACAAAAATATTCTTCACCCATGCATAAAAAAAAAAAAAAAATCACACAGCAGTAGCATTTCTCATCAGTTGCTGTAATTGTTTTTAATACCTTCAGAGTACACGAATATGCCTTTTCTCCAACGTTAATGGACTTAGGATCATCATCATCCAAGTCTTCCCAAACCCTCACATCACCATCACTTCCACAAGTCACAATATAACTGTGAAGGAAACACAGTCATTAAAAAGTCATCCAAGTTTCAGAAAAGAAAAAAGTCACCCAGTTTGAAGCCTATTAATTTTTCTGGAATACTATTTTATCTTTTTTTTTTTTTTTCAATAAAATCAAGGTGTCAGTGAATGTTTTCTCATTTTACATATATAAACCTTAAATAATGAGGACTGCTAATCTCCTATCCTATAAAATGAAAGGTAAATTTATAATGATCCCTACAATTCCTCCTTGACAAAAATTCTTTATTTGTAATAATGTAAGAAAGACAAGTATGTAATCTCTATTAACAGCAGAGCACCACTGTGCCTCTAATACAAAGCAATTACTGACATATAAAAGCCTTGATAAATGTTTGCTGAATGAATACGTGGATGGATACAAGAGTTTAATTATCCAAAACTAATTATTCAAATAGCTAACTCTATCTCTCAAATCTTGTTTTAAATCTCTTTTCCTCCAGCTGATTTTATTCACTTGGTATGTGTCCTAACTATATATGTCCTGACATAGAAAAGCAAACAAAATACAAAAATAACTTGGCAAATGGCAAAGAGAAGCCACATAAAGAACTGTAGAGGTCCTTAAGAAAAAGATTAATTCCCACTTGGAAGATCTGAGGCATTCATAAGTATCTATAGTGGTATCTATAGTGGGAAGTCAAAGGGCAAGCAGGGCAAGTAAAACTGGATGCTGAAACTGGTGAAAACAACAGTTCCAGATGAAACCACATGAATCAAAATATGAAGTTAGTAAAATGTGGGGGAGTTCACTTGAAGTAAACAGTACATGAAGTCGAGAATGAAAATGTAGATTAGGGGTCATCCTATTTTTACAATAACAATGCAAGAATAAGGAGCTTAGACTCCCTTCTCTAAGAAATAAATAGGAGGACCATTAATTTGTTTGCCTAGGACATTCCTGATTTATGCATCCTCTCTCTGTGTCTCTCATGAATAAATAAATTTTTTAAAAGTTTTTTTTAAAAAAAGATTTCTCACTTTATAACATAGGTAAATCTGAAAGACAACCGCCATCCCAAACCTTTCTTGATGCAACATAACTAATACCTCCTTTCACAGACAACAGGTGTTGATGGATGAAAACCAAAGCGAAGTCAGGCAAGAGGCCCTATAGAGTGATGTCTTTCAGTCTTTAGTAGTGATGGAGTAAGTATTTCATATTACTGTCCCTAATATTTGCTGCAACCAGCCAGCCCACAAAGGAGATGTAAAGTTGCAGGTGTCAGTTGGTGGTACTAATGGAAAGTTATAGTGAAATATAATGGAATTAATGAGAAATACATGTAAGAATAATTAAGCAGTCCTTTGAAGAGCTTTTAGAATAATCTGATCATTCTTCTGACAGTGTTTTCATTTACTGTAGGAATAAAACTGAATGTTAATAATTTTATTATTGATTATGCCTTTTATAAAACACCTTTCTGTAGCAACTAAAGAAAAATACATCAAGTACATGTTTTTCGTTGGTTTGTTTTTAAAATTTTATTTATTCATGAGACACAAAAGAGAGAGGCAGAGGCACAGGCAGAGAGAGAAGCAGGTTCCCTGAAGGAAATCCAATGCAGGACTCGATCCCGAAACTCCGGAGTCATGCCCTGAGCTGAAGGCACGTTCAACCACTGAGCCACCCAGGCGTCCCTATCAAGTAAATGTTTAGCAAAAAATTAAATACTAAATTTCTGCTTCTCAACAAGTTGATAATGGAAATGTAACGTGAACAAAATGTTAGTTGATATTTACCATGGGGGCTATAGTAATAACACTAACCACAGGAAAGTCAGAGGACACAAAATTCCTGAAGAAACCTGAACATCTACTTTGTAGGTTAGTAGTTATCTTGTGACTCCCAGAAAACCAAGCTTCGGCAGCTGCAGAAAGCACTTTGCATTTTGTCAAGCACGATTTTTCATAATTCAATATTGTTCAATAGAACTTTTGGAGAAGCTAGAAATGGTCTATGTCAGGCTCCTGAGCAATTAAAATGTGGTATAAAATGTAGCTAGTACGACTAAGGAATTGAATTTTAAATTTAGTTAACTTTAATTAATTTAAATCGAAGTAGTCATGTGGCTAGTGGCTATTGTACTGAACTGTACATCATTAAAACAGATGACAGTGCTCTAAATTAATTTTGTTCAGTTTTCATTTTAAATTTTTTAATGCAAGGTATAAAGTAATCACTGCTAATATGTTGTCTCCATTAGTAAAATAACTTTTCAAACAATTAAATGATACTAGCTTTACATCAATGTCATCAGAGGGTTTAAATAGAAAATCAGTCAGATTACTTCCATTAATGGTTTAATTTTCTCTTCAGTTCATGGAAACAAAGTAAAGTTTTTAGAAGCTTTCACTGTGAGAGTGAAACGTCTAACGTTATTGGGAATTCTACTTAACTTCATTTGAAAAGTTCAATGGTAAAGATAAAATTCTTAATTTTTTTAAAAAAAGATTTTATTTATTTATTCATGAGAGACAGAGAGAGAGAGAGAGAGAGAGAGAGAAAGAGGCAGAGACATAGGACAGAGGCAGAGGCAGACTGGGGAGCCTGATGTGGGACATGATCCCAGGATCTGGAATCAAGACCTGAGGCAAAGGCAGATACTCAACCACTGAGCTACCCAGGTGACCCAAAATTCTTAATATTTACAGTAATACACATTTTAGTTGAGCACAGCATTGTAGTAAAAACAATGTACTTACTGAAATAAGAAATCTATGAAACACAAATGTACTTGGAATTGGGACTTTAATTCATAACCAAATGCACTATCATAATGAACCAAACAAAATGGAAGCCATAGTTGTCAAAGTTTGAGATAATTTTATTTATACTCAGGATGACAACAAAACTTTTATAACAAATTGATGTTGAATACACAAAAATACTTCAGCATTTCATGAGATGCTTTCTCTTCTGCCTATCCATAAGATTTTTAAGTACTTGAGCCTTTGAAGAATGACTTTATAGGACACCTAGGTGTCCTACAACAACACTGTTATTACTGGAAACAAGTTTCCTACGTTTTACTTGCACCTTGCTCAATATCAGTTAACAATCTTCAATTTAGGCATTCAACTTAAGCCTTTGAAGCTTTGAGTAAAATGCAGTTAATGAAAACAAAGCTTATGCAGAAAGATACTGAAACATATCCCTAAAAAGCAAATAAGAATTGATCAAATTGTATATTAAAAGCTGAAAGAGTAAATGACATAATTTTGAAATTTTCTAATTGTACCCTGGAACAACCTGACCTGTAAGAAGAATCTTATGAGAGAATTCCTTTTTATTTATTTATTTATTTATTATTTTTTAAAGATTTTATTTATTTATTCATGAGAGACACAGAGAGAGAGCAGAGACACAGGCAGAGGAAGAAGCAGGCTCCTCGCAGGGAGCTCAATGTGAGACTCAATCCCCGGACCCAGGATCACACCTTGAGTCAAAGGCAGATGCTCAACCACTGAGCCACCCAGGCATCCCGGAATTCCTTAACTGTATAAATTTATGTTCTGTGCCAGAATAAAATGAAATTGAGTAGGCTTAAAATTTTTGAAAACATTCAAAGAAACCACAATTTACTTGATGAACTTTTGTCTTAAGAATTAAAAAAAAATAAAATAAATTAAAAATTAAAAAATACTGAAGAGCTTACTATTGAAAAAGGATAGTCTGAATGCAGGCAAAAAGACAATCTATAAAAATACTGAAGGTGAAGGATCTACCCATTCAAAATAAATTTTTAAAAACTGAGACTCTTCCATTTAGTAGAATGTGCTTACTGGGTATGTGAAAACCTAAAGAGTATTTTCTTTTTCTTTTTTTTTTAAGATTTTATTTATTTATTCATGAGAGATGGGGGCGGGGCAGAAATACAGGCAGAGGGAGAAGCAGGCTCCATGCAGGGAGCCTGATGTGGGACTTGATCCCAGGACTCCAGGATCATGCCCTGGGCCAAAGGCAGACACTAAACCGCTGAGCCACCCAGGGATCCCCTAAAGAGTATTTTCTTATTGAAAAATATTATGATTTAAAAATAAAATTTAAAAATTAAATTAAATTAAATTAAAATTAAAAAAATAAAAATAAAAATAGAATTAACTGAAGGTCTCACTTCAAGGTCTTACCATAAATGTAACTCTTAGGTAGACTACCGCCAATTTTATTTTATTTTATTTTATTTTATTTTTTTTAAAGATTTTATTTATTTATTCATGAGAGACACACAGAGAGAGAGAGGGACACAGACACAGGCAGAGGGAGCAGCAGGCTCCATGCAGAGAACCTGACGTGGGACTTGATCCCGGGTCCCCAGGATCACACCCTGAGCTGAAGGCGGTGCTAAACCACTGAGCCACCTGGGCTGCCCTGCAGCCAATTTTATAAGAAAAATAAAAAGAAGATTGTATTCAAAAATATATTTTTCAGAAAAATATCAACAACACCATGTTTCAGATAGGCTAAAAAACTGACTAAAGTACATGAATATGGGACACCTGGGTGGCTTAGCGGTTGAGTGCCTGTCTCCAGGCCAGGGTGTGATCCTGGGATCCTGGGATTGGTCCCTCCGTTGGGCTCCCTATGGGGAGCTTGCTCCTCCCTCTGCCTGTGTCTCTGCCTCTCTCTATCCACCTCTCATGAATAGATAAATAAAATCTTAAAAAAAAAAAAAAAGTACATGAATATGTATCAAGAATATTCTACTTATGTAAACAGATTATGTTTAATGTTTAGAAAATCAACGTAAAAAATTTTTTTAATGTTTTAAAGTCATAAATGTTCTTACAAAAAAAATGTTTTGAAACAATTTTTTAATAGGAATGTTATAGATCTGGGCAGCCTGGGTGGCTCAGCGGTTTGGCGCCACCTTCAGCCCAGGGTGTGATCCTGGAGACCTGCATCAGGCTCCCTGCGTGGAGACTGCTTCTCCCTCTGCTGGTGTTTCTGCCTCTCTCTCCCTCTCTCTCTCTGTTTCTCTCATGAATGCATAAATAAAATCTTAAAAAAAAAATAAATAGGGACCCCTGGGTGGCGCAGCGGTTTGGCGCCTGCCTTTGGCCCAGGGCGCGATCCTGGAGACCCGGGATCGAATCCCACATCGGGCTCCCGGTGCATGGAGCCTGCTTCTCCCTCCGCCTGTGTCTCTGCCTCTCTCTCTCTCTCTGTGACTATCATAAGTAAATAAAAATTAAATAAATAAATAAATAAATAAATAAATAAATTACAGATCTAAGACCAAAACAACATAATTTGCCAATCAATAAATAATTTTAAAAACTAATTTTAACTCTTTGAAATTCTTCTCCCCACTCCCAAAGTTGTCCTGGTTTACATGATAAAAGCGTTGTAAGTTTCTGAGCAGAAAATCACTGTAAGAGCTAATTCTATCATATCTTTATCCTCCTTGTGACATAACTCAAAAAGCCACCATTACCAAAGCATTTCTTACCATCTGGATTCTCCATCCTCAAGAGCAATGTTCTTTCCCTTATCTCACCATCCCTCCCTGACCCTTCCTCTGGGCCTCATGAAATTCATGGTCAGGCACCAGAAAAATCTCTACGTCTTCAGTTTTCTGAACATTTCTTCTGAGACCACTGCTTCCTCTTCAGTCCTCTTAAAAGGTGGCTGATTTCTTTTCTACATTTCTGTGGGGCCTGTTGGTGGGCCTTCCTTGCACTTCACTACCACTCTCAATTCTACTGCTACGACCTACTTTAAAAGGGGCGGGGGGGGGGGGGGTGGGCAAAAAAACTGCTACCAGAATACCTACAAATCCCTAAAGAAAAATCTCCCATGTTCCCTAAGGATTTTTAGCACAAGGTTCATTGTCATTCTCTAACACTATTCCTATCAGAATTCTTAGAGTTTTCTGTACCCATGTAGACAAAACCTTGTATCAGATCTTGTCCTCTACTTCATCTCAGAGTCCCATGGTCATAGCATTGATTTTGCCTTTACCAGTATTGTAATATTGGTAAATTTAAATTGGTAATATTGCTTCATAATTTATTTTTTTTAAGATTTATTTATTCATGAGAGGCACAGAGAGAGAGAGAGACAGACAGAGAGAGAGAAAGAGAGAGAGAGGCAGAGACACAGGCAGAAGGAGAAGCAGGCTCCATGCAGGGATCCCCGGTCTCCAGGATCACGCCCTAGGCTGAAGGCAGTGCTAAACCGCTGAGCCACCCGGGATTCCCTGCTTCATAATTTCAATCACCTTAATCACTTACCTTTTCACCTTATACCCTTAATATCCTAACTTCAACTATTTTTTATTGGGATCCCTGGGTGGCGCAGCGGTTTGGCGCCTGCCTTTGGCCCGGGGCGCGATCCTGGGGACCCGGGATCGAATCCCACGTCGGGCTCCCGGTGCATGGAGCCTGCTTCTCCCTCTGCCTATGTCTCTGCCTCTTTCTCTCTCTGTGACTATCATAAATAAATTAAAAAAAAAAAAAAAAAAACAAAATTATAAAAAAAAAAAAAAACTATTTTTTATTTTTTATTTCTACAATCTATTGAAACTACCTCCTTACTGTCTCTCACTCCCTTCAAATTCTCACATCCTTCTTAATCTGGCTTAGGTTCCAGTCTGTCCTTAAATGCACTCCTTTGCCTCATTCTCAAACCGCTTTCACTGTCATACTTACCTGGCAAAACCCCAACCCTGGTTAAATCCAACTCTACTGCCTATTACTAAGTTTGCACTTGCAGAGCTAAACATGGCTGGAGAAAAACACATAACCAGGTTATCTGGTCTCACTTTAAATTCATGATCACTAACCTAAAGAAGGCCTTCAGTGCTGCCCAGTATTCCAACTAACATTTCCCTAGGCCATTCAGTTTTCCCACTCTTCTAATCACCTATCTCATATCTACTCTTTCTTCAAACCTCTACTGCCTCCCCTCTTTTTTTTTTTTTTTTAAGATTTTATTTATTTGGGAGAGAGAGAGAGTGAGCAAGAGAGAGAGAATGAGCAGGGAGAGCCGGAGAGGGAGAAGCAGGCTCCTCGTTGAGCAAGGTGCCCTATGCAGGGCTCAAACCAAGGGGCCGAGATCACGACCCCAGCCAAAGGTACTGAGCCACCCAGCGGCCCCATGCCTCCCCACTCTTACGTAATGACTTTGCTTCTTATTTTACTCAGAAAACATAAACAGTCTATAGAAATTGGCCACATGTTCTCCCCATCCCTTCTAGGTGCAACTTTCCTCTAGTTGTGAATTTGACCATGCTCCTATCTTTAGCCACTCTCTCCCCCTTGTGCACTATATTGTAGCCCCTCTCACCTACTCAAGGTCATCACTCCAGCAATTCTCCCTCTTTCTATTCTAACATTAATTTATCCCTCTCTGCTGAATCATCCGCACCCATATATACACTGTATCTTTCACCTTAAAGACCTTTCCTGACCTCACATTCCTATCCAATTACCCTTACTCATTGTGTGTCATCCTAACTCCTATCCTTCCTTTCTGTTCTCTTGAATTCACTGTGACAAGGCTTTCATTCTTACCACTCCATTAAAAAAGCCCAAGATCACACAATGCCTCTACATCACTAACTCTAATGGTGAATTCTCAGTCCTTAACTTTACCCACCAGCATTTCACATAGTTTATTATTTCCTTCTTAAAATGCTTACTTCATTGTCCTTATAGACATCATTCTTGTCTCTTGGTTTTCGCCTTTTGTAGTCACCTTTTCTTAGTCTCCTTAGTGGATCTTCCTTCTCTAACTCAATCTCTAAATATTTTGCAGTGTCCCAGGGTTTGGCCCTTAAACCCCTTAACTACATTTACTCCCACCACAGGTGATTTCATTTAAATTCATAGCACTGAATATCTATTGACAACTTCCACATTTAGATTTCCAGCCAGGATCTCAATCCTGAACTCCAGGTGATATCAGCAAGATAGACATTTCTATCTCTAACACATTTCTTCTCTTAGCATTAGAACCATTTATCCAACTGTCTACATCTCTAGTTGAATATCTCAAAGAAATATTCCAAAACTCCTAATTTCCACCCACATTCTACCTCTGAAATAAGCACCTCGCAAGCATCATTTCCTCAAATGTAACATCCAGAAACATAGATTTTTTTTTTTAAGATTTTATTTATTTATTCGTGAGAGACACAGAGAGAGACAGAGACAAAGGCAGAGGGAGAAGCAGGCTCCATGCAGGAAGCCTGATGTGGGACTTGATCCCAGACTCCAGGATCATGCCCTGGGCCGAAGGCAGGCGCTAAACCAGAGCCACCCATGGATCCCCCAGAAACATAGATGTTATCCCATACATCTCCCTCTCCCCTTCATCTTTAATGTCTGACCTATCCTATTGATTCTACCTTTTAAGTATTTCCTGAATGTATCCCCTTTCTTCCATACAGGTCTTCTCTAGTCTAAGCTTCCATCACACTCCACTACAGACTAATACAGAGAACTCCTGTCTTTCTGCATTCACTTCTACTTCTCCAATTCATCCTCTGTGTAACTTCTCAAAAACAAGAGTCTGATCACATCTCTCTACTTCAAGTTTTAAATAAATTCCTACTACTTTTAGAATAAGAACAAGATTCCTTAATAAAGCCCAGAAGGTCCTAGGTAGGCTGCCCACTGCCTACCTTCACAGATTCATCTCTCATGAACCTCTGCACCATACTCTACATTTTGTCATCCCTACCTTTCCTTCAGTCCTATGAGCATTCCACGGTCCCTACCACCAATGGAATTTTGCAGTCTTCCCTCTGTCTGGAATGCCACCACCACCCCATCTTACTATATACTTCCTAATGCCTACTCAGTCTTCAGATCTCATCTCAAGAAACAATGCCTCTGGGAAACTGCCTTCTCAAACCATATCAACTTTCCTTCATACATGCTTTTATTATTGCACCTATCACTTACTATTTCTAAACATACATTACTTTGCTCAAGGTCTGTCAATCTAAAAAGACTTTAAGGTCAATGAAGAAATAGATTGTGCTTTGTACTACTGTATCTGTAGTCTCCACCAGACTTGACACGCAAATCTTTTTTCAATGAATGAATCAACACAGGAGTGACAGCGGAAGCCACACAACTGGATAGTACTGCAGAAGAATGGAATTTAGAAAGATAAAAGGGTTCCGGGAAATATCGCAATTTAGCAATCAAGCGAGGAATTAAGTTGGAAAAAAAAGCCATCAAAAAGTTAAAAACAACAATTAATCAAACGAAACAGCATCACAAAAGCCAAGGAAAAATACTACACCAAAAATAGAACGGGCCACTGAATTTTACAAGTAGGTAGCTAGAGATCTGACAAAATAATATTGCGGGACACAGAGAGGAAGTCAACAAAAGGAATATACAGGAGAAAGCTCACATCTTTCTAACTCCTCTGGAAATAAAATTTTACATTCCTTAACTTTTTCAATACACTAAGACTACAATGGCGGTCCGAACCGAACAACAAACCTAAGGAAAATATATGTGCCATTTTAGATTTCAGCCTTATTATTTCTCTCTACCTGGGTGAGTCATATTAGCTTGACTGCTTAGCTGACCTATAACAACTAAAGTTCTAATATTTACACCCGAAACGATCTTTTCGTTTCACAAAGGACCTTACCTCCCCAAATCATCAAAGCAGACATCTGTGTGTCCTTCGGTATGTCCAAATCTCATCGGCTTCTGTGTGGCAGGCATCTTTTCTTCTACCCACCTAAAAAGGTTTTATAAAAGCTACCATTATTTTAAAGGTAAGGAAAGACGGCGGCTGAAGGGGAAGAAGGGAAGTTAGTCTCCCGGCGATACCTTTTCCCCCACCCGAGCGGCACAAACGAGATACAACAGGGGGTCAGTCAGACGATAAACCGGGAAAAGGACACGCTTCTCTTCAGTGCGCGGTCACCGGCACCTGCAAGGACGACTCACCGAGCCCACCGAGCTCCACCACTGAGGAAAGGCGCGTTGCAAGCGCCCGCGCAGGGCCGCTTCCCGCGCTCCGACGTGCTCGCTGCACTGCGCCTGCGCCCGCTCGCCCACGCCCAGCGACGGGCGGGACCGAAGTCGCAGGGTGGTGGCGTCAGCCGCGCGCCGCGTGCAAGGGAAAAAGCCGGTTGCTGGGGGAGTGAGGAAGAAAGGGAGGGTGTCGAACACGGAAGTGATGGCAGCGCCTTGGGAGCAGGTGGAGGCGGTGACCGCAACGAATGAGACGGGAACTCTGAGGCGAGGGGTGGGGGCTTGCAGAAAGACATCCTCCTTTTAGGACCTACCTGAGGTGCAGGAGTGGCTGGGCCTCCCTTCTCCACCTTAGAGAGCGAGCACCCCGAGTGACGGCGATGGTGATGGCGGCAGTTCCTCGGACAGCCCCAGTCAAGCTGCGCTCTGAGAGGTGAGTGGGGGAAGGGTGGTTGCTTCCCGGCCTCGCGGATTAGGGTCTGCTGTCACCTTCCAGGCTCCCTAACACGCAGCCATATCCGAGTCCCTGACCAAGTCCAGCTCCTCCTTGGGGCCCTGTTACAGAATGAAGTCTTTGAACATCTTGTTCTCGAGGAGAACGAGACCCTTCCCAAACCTTTAATCTTGGCATCCTTCGTGCCTTCACCTTGTCGTTTCTATAGAGATAAAAAGAGGGAAGACTTTAATCTCAGTTCTCAGTTCCTGGAGGTATGGCTTGCACGTTAATGATTGTTGGGGGTGGACGTATATCCCTTAAGAAGAAAGTAACTTGGATTTCCCCGTTCAGACCCCACCTAAAATTCACTGAAGTACGTATTTAGATCTAAAAGAAGAGCCAGAACTAAAGCATATGGTTGAATGCTTCGTTCGCTCCTTATAATCTCAACGAAGGTCTTGGCCATTAAGTTTATGTCCCCATGTTCTTCCATGTTGGCAGACCGGTGTCTGATGAATACCTTCACGGTGACATATTTGTGTGGTACCCATCTTCTAGTCTGCATCAGACACCAGTTTATGAATAAGTGGGACGTTCTTCTGTCCTAAACATTTCCCCATTGTTTTTCAATCTAGTTCCCATTGTGAAAAGTTGCACAGTTACACAAACGGTGCTATTGTTCTTACAGTCTTGGCATTGTGTGAAAGTTGTTTTGAGTACTAGGGTTCCAATTAGACTTCCTAGATACTTAAATTTGGTACATTAATGAAGAGGAAGAATGATTGGCTGAAAATGAGCTTGGGATTTGTGGAAAAATAGCCAACCTATTGTGGATTTCCCACAACAGCAAAAGATACCGGAGATGATTCTTTCTGAGTGATTTAATTTTATTTGAAGATCATTCATTAATTTTTAGATAGACTGATTTGTAATTTTTTAATCCGAGTGAAGATCCCTGGATAAGATGATGGGATTGAAGATGAACTCTGATAACATTTGTCTATTATCCTGATGAGATTTCAAGGTAGTACTATTCAGAGCTTAGCATAAGAAGGATCTGTAAATTGGAACAAGAGTTATAGACATTAAATGCCCTGTGACATCTATAACACAATATGCCTTAAAACTATGAATGGTCTCTATATTTCTCTCCCTTAACTCTGCCTTAGCAATCAAGCCGTTTGATCCACAGGTTAAAGAAAAATTCCCTTTACAAATTAAACGTATGGAAAGAGCTTGGGCCTTAGAGTTGAACAGCCCTAGGTTTTATTTTTCGCTCTGACAGTTATTCATTATATGACCTTGACTATGCTTTACTTTTTCTGGATATCAGATTCCTTATCTCTAAAATGGAGATACCTACTTCCATCAATTATTAGTTATGGTATATAGGAGAAACTCATGGATGTATAAAACTGATTGTTACTAATATCCTGTGTTATTAACAGGGTACTTTGGGTGGATACTTAGTGCTTTTGTTTAAAATAGAGGTTTTGTTTTTTTTTTATCATTATCCTGTAAAAGTTTTCAAGTATTAAAAGATATAGTCTTACTTTTGCTAGTATGTTTTCACAATTATATTTCTCTTTCAGTCAAATGCCGATAAATTTTAATGTCAATGAGTTCATGGTCTTGATGGAAACAGACATTCAAACAACATGTACAAGATAGTGTGGTAATGAAATGCATGTAACTTAAATGTTAGCAAAATTATATGGTTATTTAGAATAGCATAGCCTTAAAAAAAAACTCCATTGCAGCTGTTACTGTTCTGGCTGTCAAAATTTTCCAAATGGATTTCTTTATCATTAACAGTGTGTATCTCATAGGAGTGGGTAGCTGAATGAACTCACTGAAAATGACAGCAAGGTCACAGTTTAAATTGCCATGAAGATTAGTTAGCTCTGCTCTGTTGCAACCATTTATAGGATGCTTACGCTCACAAATACTGTTCTCAAGGGCAATAGGGTGAGAAAACATGATTACCATTTTGGTGATGAGTATTATCTACATCGTATACTCTTAGAGATGCAGTTTAAGAAGCATATCAGTATTGCCTATGGAAGGAGTTTAAAAAATACTTTTTCAATGAAATGTGTACTTGACGTAAAAATCACTAATTATCTGAAAGATAAGGGTGGAAGAGAGGTAAAAAGACCAAGAGGGACACCTGGGTGGCTTATCAGTTAAGTGTCCTGATTTCGGCTCTGTTTGTGATCTCATGAGTCATGAGACTGCGCCCCAGGTGAGCTCCTCACTGGGCATGGAGCCTGCTTAAGATTCTCTCTCTCCAAAAAAAAAAAAGGATTCTCTCTCTCTCCCACTGCCTTCCCCACCCTTGTCTGTCTTAGGCATGTGTGTGTTCTCCCTCTCTCTAAAAAAATAAGAATAGAATATAACTGAGGAGAACAGGGTATTGAAGAAAATAATATTGAAGGCAGTTTAGAAATCTGAAAATTTGTGTATCTCTGAAAGTGCCTTGAGAATTACTGTTTATTTTTGGAGTAAATAATACTTGCATATATGTAAACTTCTCAAGGTGTAAAAGGCGATAAAGTTCTATTCCCAGTTATCCAGTTCTTGTGGCTAAAGACAGCCACAGTATTTGATTGTGTTGTTACATAGATAGTGGATCCTTACACAGCAAGAGAGATATAATCACTCTTTTACTGATAAAGAAACCAAGACTCAAAGAGGTTGTAGTTTGTCCGATCACACTCCTACCAACTGTCAAAATGAAAAGTAGAGCACAGGTCTTTTACCATCTGATTCTAGGTAGTCTACCATACTGCTGTTCCATTTCATAACTGTTGCCATAAAACTAGAAATTTAGTAAAACACATCAGGACATTAAAGCTTTTTAAGTCTAGAATCCCCTTATACTAGTGTGTTAAAACTTGAATAGGTAAAACTTGTCACCCAAGCTTAAATATAAGCATGTGTAATTATTATAAAGCAATAGAGGGATCCCTGGGTGGCGCAGCGGTTTGGCGCCTGCCTTTGGCCCAGGGCGCGATCTTGGAGACCCAGGATTGAATCCCACGTCGGGCTCCCGGTGCATGGACCCTGCTTCTCCCTCTGCCTGTGTCTCTGCCTCTCTCTCTGTGTGACTATCATAAATAAATAAAAATTTAAAAAAATTTTAAAAAAAGCAATAGAAAAAATAATCTATAATCAGTTAAAAAAAACTTTACCTACTCTTTCTGTTGAAATCTGTATTTACTAAGTTAGCTTGCAAGAAACTACATATTTTAATAATTAGAGGTTTGGTTATTTACACCCATAATATTTGTAAAGAATTTAAATTTTTGGGATCCCTGGGTGGCGCAGCGGTTTAGCGCCTGTCTTTGGCCCAGGGCGCGATCCTGGAAACCCGGGATCGAATCCCACATCGGGCTCCCGGTGCATGGAGCCTGCTTCTCCCTCTGCCCTTGTCTCTGCCTCTCTCTCTCTCTGTGTGACTATCATAAATAAATAAAAATTAAAAAAAAAAAAAAAGAATTTAAATTTTTTTAACCTTTTAAAAAGACAGTGTTTAATATCAGGAGTAATACAAAGTGCTTTATGATATGAAGCCTCCTCAGCCTCAGATTTTCAAGCCTTGTATGTGGCCTTTGTTTCCTCTTGTTCCTTTTTTAAAAATTTTTGCTACTTTCCACCTCTCATTTTTAGAAATTTCTACATGAAAAGTTCTGGGTACTCCTAGAAAGTAGCTAATACGCATTTTCATTAATATATGCTATTTTCATACATCTTAATCCTGGAACTAAAACATAAGGCAGCTGGCATTATCCAGATTTTACAATGTGAAAACTGAAGCTAAATGAAATTTTAAAATCAGGTGATATGATTAGTACGTGACAAAGTCTGAATTTTAGCCCATGTTTGATGATTTAACCTTTCATGCTATTTCATCTTCACCATGCTTCATTTTTAAATATAGTGTAGTAAAAAACTATAGATTGTTAATTTTTATAGTTGTTTAAAACATTAAAATTTTCTCTTTAGACTAAATTACTCTTACAAGGAAAAAGACTACAGGGAAATAGACCAAAATGTCTAAATTGATTGCCTTTAGGTAAATGAACTACAGTTTTCCCCCTCCCTTTTAAACTTTTCTAAATGTTCTGTATATTTTTTACTGAGCATATATTGTTTTTATAATTAAAAAATTACAAACTGGAAAGAAAATGAATCTCCTTAATCTAGTTTATTCCCTAAGAGCTAAAATCATATATCTTAAATATTCTGGTTTCTAAGATTCTTTTAAGGTCCTTCCATTTTTAAAAAGCCAGCTATTTTCTGTTCTCTCTTCACTCGAGATTAACCTTCTTTGGTGATAGGTTCCTGAACATTTCTCTTTGGCATGGTCACGGAATGGACAATCATCTAAATATTAGCCCAAGTTAATATTCCCCCTAAAATTTGCTCCAAAAGGATTTCTATGAGCTAAATACAGGAAATTATGGCTTAAGCAGGCTTCTTAACTGAAGAACCTCTCAGAACCTTTTGCAAAATATGCATTGTAATATTTCAGAGGGAAACCATTCCTATATTTGTTTAATAAGGAAACCCCTATCTCTCTAGAATATGTATTAACACCTTTTAGAACTAGTGCCCACTGGCATAAGCAAACTATAATTGGAAAAGTAAGTGGAGAGTGTGGGGAGAAGGAGGATGTAGTGGTACTAATCAGTAATTCCTTTTTATGTTTGTTTTTTAATCCAGTTAAGTCCCACGAGCCCTGACGTGGTAGCGTGAAAATAGGAGATACTAACATATTTACTGGAAAATGAAACTGTATTGCTCTGGTTATGAGGGGGAAAAAACAACATGTTTTTAGTTCAGAGGTTCTTTTCATATGATCAAACCCGGTTTTATATTTTTCCTTAACATTTCAAGGAATTCATCTGCCAATATCCAGTATATTCCATTCGTGGGCTCTAAATGTCTCCACAGAATTCTCCTCAAGTATCAGACTATGATCAAATGTTAAGGACTATGACCCATAGAATCCAATTCAAATATCACAAACTATGATCAGAGTGCTTTCAGGGAGTTTTGGGACACATAATAGCAGGTAAACTTTGGAATTGTGGATTTGGTCAGGAAATTCCTAGGAGTAATAATTTACTTATAAATTATTTATGTAGTGTAATAAATAATTATTTTAAAATGTATCAAATGTATTTTAATTTGGTATTTACATGAATTCTGGTCTTAGATATGCATCAGCAATTTAGATAAAGTAGTCGTTCAATGAATAATTAATATATACAGTAATGCTCTGGTAGAGAATTACTAAAGAATTACCCAACCTCATAGAGAATACAGTGAATTTTCCAGATAGATGAAGTTTAATTTTTGGCCTTTTTTTTTTTTTTTCTAGGCTCCATGCCCGACATGGGCCTTAAACTCATGACTCTGAGATTGAGAGTTCCATGTTTACCTACTGAGCCAGCTGGGCATCCCTCATTATTGGCTTTTTAATAGTTTTCTCTAGGAATCTTGAATTAACATCACCTATCTGGCTTTATGCAACAGAACTAACTAGGGACGCCCGGGTGGTTCAAGGGTTTAGCGCCTGCCTTCGGCCTGGAGTCATCCTGGAGTCTGGGAACCAATCCCACATTGGGCTCCCTGCATGGGGCCTGCTTCTCCCTCTGCCTATGTCTCTGCCTCTCTCTGTGTCTCTCATGAATAAATAAGTAAAATATTTAAAAAAAAAAAAACAGTAGAACTAATTAAATGTTATTTAAATCTTTTGTTAGTAGAATGGCCATGTTGGATATTCATTCTCAGTTCACTGTCCTTGGCAATTGGTGGTAGAATCTGGGATGAGATAGCTACTGGGAATCTGGGAACTTGCTTTCTTGAAAATAGCTTTTATATAAATTTGCTTTTGAGATATTTGCCTCTTGCTCAGTAAGAAATAATTTTTTTAAAAGATGTCACTGTTTACTCCCCAGAGCAATGTAATTTAGCTGCCTTCATAAAAAATTAATTATTGAATCAAGAGCCAAAGCAACCTTCTCCCAAGTGATGTGTTCCCCCCTTTTAAAAAAAAAAAAAAAAAAAAAAAAAGCTTTGTAGTTACTGGCAAAGATCTTTGATTTGTCAGCACCTTTTAAAGTATCATCTTAGATTTCTATACTACATAAAAATAATAGTAAAGCCACTTTCTTATCACTTTGTATTTTTTTCTTCCTCATTTATAAAGTTTGTAAAACTCCAAGAACTAATGATAGGCTATTTGAAAGGATTCATTCAGATTCAGAACTTAACACTTTTTTTTTATTGAGATTTTATTTATTTATTTATTTATTTATTTTAAAGATTTTATTTATTTATTCATGAGACAGAGAGAGAGAGAGAGAGAGAGGCAGAGACACAGGCAGAGGGAGAAGCAGGATCCATGCAGGGAGCCAATGTGGGACTCAATCCCGGGACTCCAGGATCAAGCCCTGGGCTGCAGGCGGCGCTAAACCACTGAGCCACCTGGGCTGCCCTAATTGAGATTTTACCTGTATAGGCAAGACACTAAAGCACTTTTCTAAAACTCATTTTTAGTCATTAAAAATATAATAATAAAAGTAATTGGGTATTCACTAGAAATGTTATTTTAATTGAGAATAGTGTGATTGGATTTTTTTTATTTCTAAGACTTTTAAGGTTGGGTCACCTTGGTGGCCCTATCGGTTAAGCTTAGGCACCCAACTCTTGATTTCAACTCAGATCCTGATCTCAGGGTGGTGAGATTGAGCACCATGGCAGACGAGAAGCTTGCTTAAGATTCCCCCCCCCCCCGCTCTATTCCTTACTGCTTTCACACACTCAAAAAAAAATTTTTTTTAAGATTTGTTTAATTTTAAGATTTAATGAAACTTGTGGAACAGATCAGAAAATTATTTTTCCGTGTATTTAACCATAAAGATGAGACAGTTTATATACAGGATGAATTTTTATCATATTTGTAAAGAAATCATGTAATAGTGAAGGAAATTCTGAATATCTTTTTCTAAAAAGATCTCTCCATAGCACAGATTTTTTTAAGCAGTTACTTTCTTGTAATTAAGATGTTACCTATACCATGAAGTGACCAGTTAAATGTTTTGTTTTGCCTTTCCTTCTTAATTTATCCGCTAAATAGTTTTAGAGAGCCACTTATCCCAGTAAAGATAATCAATTTTAGAACACCTTAAATTTCAACAGCTTCAGTACTTTGCTCTGAGTTAACTAGAGATCTAGTATGTTATAAAATATCTATGATCATGTCTATTTGCAAAGTATTCTAAAGATTCTCTTGTTTAAGGTAATATAATCCACAAACATGGAAGTAGGTGCAGTCCACTAAAGGTAAATAAAGAAATGGAGAGGGCTGCCATTAAGTCTCCAGCTTTTTGGAACTCACACTCTTCCTTTAGGAGCAGCACAGCATCCAACAAGTAACTATTTGACAATGAGTGATGGGAACATTGCCAACCATGTATTCAATATCAATGAGTTTTCACTTTTCTAAAGTCTATACAAATATAAATAGAAGTTAAATTTTCTTACTATTTTGAAGACTACAACATTAAATGGCATTTTGGACCATATATTGATATGATATGTTTTACTAAATCAGTTTTTTTGCCATAATTTATAAAAGTGGAAGGGACTTCTGAGGCATGAACTTAGTTTTGTAGCAAAACAATAGCTATGTAAAAAAAAAAAAAAAAAAACAATAGCTATGTGAAATTTATATAACACTAATTCTAAGATACATACAAAAATAAGTCAAGATTTTCTGTGCATTCACTAAGTACAAATAAATGTATGGAACATTCATCTAGGGCAATGGTATGTCACTTGATTTTATGGACATCTGCAGCATTAGCACATGTAAGAACAGTTAACCTAAAATCCGGAGATACCTAAATGATTAGTACTTACTATATACAAGTTGGTAAGCCTTGCCAAGTATATCTGTTATGTTTGCATCTAAACTTACACAAGGGGGATCTCTGGGTGGCTCAGCAGTTTGGCGCCTGCTTTGGCCCAGGCATGATCCTGGATTCCCGGGATCGAGTCCCACATCAGGCTCGCTGCATGGAGCCTGCTTCTCCCTCTGCCTGTGTCTCTGCCTCTCTCTATCATGAATAAATAAATAAAATCTTTAAAAAAAATAAAATTAAATTAAATTAAAAAAAAACTTACACAGGATAAGGTTGGAAATTAGATCTCTGGGGGAAAGTGTTAAATTGTTTTCTAGCTTCATGGTCTCTTTGAGTTCCAGCGATATCTGGAATATTGATCCTTTTTACTGAACCATTATCCCCCTGAAAATTATATTTGCTCATAAACTTTGTAGTTAGGATTGGACTAGAGATAGAAGTATTCTGTGATGTTGTCTTACAAACTTTCTTTTTATTTTCTTAAAGATTTATTGATTTATTTGAGAGAGAAAGAACAAGTGGGGCAGGGAGAGGGAGAAAGAATCTCAAGCAGACACTGCACTGAGTGTAGAGCCCGACATGGGGCTCGATCCCACAAACCTGAGATCAGGACCTGAGCAGAAACCAATAACTGAATGATCAAATTACTGCACCACCCAGGCTCCCCATGAACCATTTCTAGTAAACTGGCTTGGGACGCCTGGGTGGCTCAGTGGTTGGGCACCTGCCTTTGGCCCAGGTCGTGATCCTAGGATCTGGGATCGAGTCTGGCATTGGGCTCCCTGGAAGGAGCCTGCTTCTCCCTCTGCCTATGTCTCTGCCTTTCTCTCTCAGTCTGCGTGTCTCATGAATAAATAAATAATCTTTTAAAAAAATAATAAAATAAACTGTCTTATGTGCTTAATAAAATTATATCTAATATGTTTCTTTTTTTTTTAATTTATTGATTACTTAATACATTTGGGCTCTGAACTGAGTACTTTACATACATTATTTCATTTAATCCTCAACAGCCAAATGAAATAGATAGCATCAATATCTCTGTTTTTACAGATGAAAAAAAAAACTGAGGTTTCACATCAAATGGCGAGTATCAGATAAACTGGACTCAAACTGTACTGCAGGGGTGCCTGAGTGGTTCAGTGGTTGAGCATCTGCCTTCAGCTCAGGGTATGATCCCAAGGTCCCGGGATCAAGTCTGCATCAGGCTCTCCATAGGGAGCCTGCTTCTCCCTCTGCCTGTGTCTCTGCCTCTCTCTCTGTGTCTCTCATGAATAAATAAATAAAATCTTAACAACAACAACAAAAAACAACGATATACTGCTTAATGGCTGCCATTATTGTGCTGTGAAACTGCATCCTTGTCATATACATGCATAGAGATACTAAAAATGTTAAAATGGTTACAGCTGGATGGTAGGATTATGCATAGTTTGGGGTTTTTTTTCCATAACTTAAGCTTAGTTTGAATTAATCATGATTAGTATGAATTACTGTTGTTTATGTTCATCAAAATGATATATGCACCCAAGTTAAAAATTAAGTTGAAAGCTTAGGGAAGATAAATTCTACAGTCCTACCAATTACAAAGGCATCTACGTCGAATCTTTTAACTGTTTTTCCGATATTTACCTTTATATTTCTAAATCATATGCTTATTCTTTCTTGATTCGTCGATTACCAGACATTATTATCACTTGAGTTCCTTTTATGATAGATGAGAAGTTATCTTTTAGTCTCCTTCCTTTCTTTCCATTTTCTTATTGCATTTGTATCACAGTTTTGGTGAATATGTAAATATCATTCATTGCTGAGCCAAGTATTTTACAACTTTATTTTCTTTCTTGTCTAACTCTTGAATTTTTGTGTAATTAAGAATTACCTGATTCTCTTTTCTCATTCTTCTCAATTGAATTTTCCAGAAGTCAGTTCTTTTTTTCTTTTCTTTTTTTTTTTTTTTCTTCAAGAACTTCCACCTTGGAGCCAATGGCCCTGTATGGTTATATGGAATGGACTAGTTGCTCTGAATACCATGTTGTCTAGAAACTTTTCTTCTTTGACATCTTAAGAATTCACATTTCCTCTCTATTGTGTTAAATATCTTATTTTCTGCATTATGTCTTTTGCTGTGAGTACACTTTAATTTTAGAAGACTATATATCGGGCAGCCCGGGTGGCTCAGTGGTTTGGTGCTGCCTTCAGCCCAGGGCGTGATCCTGGAGACCCGGGATCGGGTCCCATGTCGGGCTCCCTGCATGGAGCCTGCTTCTCCCTCTGCCTGTGTCTCTGCCTCTCTCTGTCTCTCATGAATAAATAAATAAAATCTTAAAAAAAAAAAAATAGAAGACTATATATCTTCTAGTATGAGGTAAAGTTGTTGATGCTTTGCATGTGTGAAAATTTCTTTATCTTCATATTTGAATGATAATTTGGCTGATTATTTCTTCAAAGTTGGAACTAGCCTCTAGCTTCCAAAACTAGCCTCTAGCTTCCATAGTTAGTGTTGAGAAACCAGATGCCATTTATTTGTAGTCCTTTATGACTTTTATTCCGTCGGGAAGATTTTTTTTAATTTTCACATATTTTTTGACTTGGATAGCACAACATCTACTCTCTTAAGTATCTCCCCTTTATCTCTACGGTTCTAAAATTTTAGAACAATGTAACTATATTTTTTCCCCCATTGTGCTGGGTACTCCTTGGACTCTTTCAGTATAGAAGCTCATGTCCTTCAGTTCTAGGAAATTTTTTTTTTCTTTTCTTTTCTTTTTTCTGGGAAATTTTCTAATATAGTTTCTTTTTTAATTTCTCCCCTTCATTTTATTATTTTCTATGAAATGTCTGTATTGATCATCTAGTTTTCTTACCTTTTCTGTCTAATTAACCATTTTTTTCCTATTTCCTGTTATTTCCTCAATTTCTTCTCCAACTTTCCTGTTGAATATTTTATTTCTGTGACCATATTTTTATTTTTTTAAGGTTTTATTTATTCATGAGATACACACCGAGAGAGAGGAAGAGACATATAGGCAGAGGGAGAAGCAGGCTGCCCGTAGGGAGCCCGATGTGGGATTTGATCCTGATACCAGGATCACGCCCTGAGCCAAAGGCAGACGCTCAACCGCTGAACCACCCAAGCATCCCATATTTTTAATTTATAAAACTTTCTTAATCTCTGATTGTCCCAAACTCCTCTTACTCATTCATAGGTGTAATATCTTCTCTTAACTTGGAAGAAATCGGTTTATTTTCTGCTCTTTTTGTGGCTCTTGTTTTTCTCTAAAGTATTTTTTTTTTTTATGTTTTGGCCTCTGCTGTTGTTTATATTAGACACTTTCCTCAAAAGTCTGATGACCTATGACCATTCATATTCTGGAGTGAATAAAGCACAACAATGCTGCCTGACAGCTGTGTGTGAGTAGGTGGGGCTTGTGGCTGGCAAGCTTTTCTGCATGCTTGGGTGATTATTCCAGGTTTGTGGGTTATTGGTGTTTTTATTCATTCATTTATTTTGAGAGAGAGAGCTCATGCAGGGGAGGGGCAGAGGGAGATAGAGAATCTCAAGTAGACTCCCCACTGAGCGTGGAGCCTAGTGAAGGGCTTGATCTCACAACTCTGAGATCATGACCTGAGTCAAAATCAAGAGTCAGACGCTCAATCAAGAGTGGATCGCTCAACCAACTGAGGCACCCAGGCCCTCCCTCCCAGCTTTCTATTGTAGGAGTCCCAACTGTTAGTATCTAGAGTTCTTTTCTCTTTGACCATTCTATTTTTTTCACCAAAGTATCTTTTAGTCCCTTATTAAGAGCTATAAATATGGCTACCAGAGTTCTGGGAGCTGGCTGGGAGAAGGAAGTAAGAACTTTCACGATTTTAGTCCCAAATCTCTCTTCTACCCTCTCTCTATGTCTGGTATTCAAAGTCCTAGCCTCTCAGTTTAGTTTCTCCAACTGATAAATATCCCATCTCCTCTAAGTGTAGGAATAAGAACTGGAGAAATCCAGCTGTACTTATGCATATTTTCAACCTGCTTCTCCATTTTCCACCCTGTTCTCCACCCACATTTTCTGTATCATCTGGTACCTTTGGGTCCTGGACTTTGCATACTCTGTTGGCTTGCTTCTCATCCATGTCACCTCTGTGCCTAGTGTTACCCTCCTCTCTGATGCTGAGTTATTTACTGCTCCTCCATTCGTACTCTGTTTTCATATTTTGTGATTTAGATTATAGACACCTCCTAGTCTCATGGATGTTATGATTGTGTTTTTATTTCTCATTTTTCCTTGTTCTGGGTTGACTTTTTGGGAGGATAGAACAAAAAGATTTTCACTTGGCCATTTCAAACCAGTCAATTATTTATTTTATAATCAGAATAAAAAAGCTACTTTCAAAAAAAAAAAAAGCTATTTTCATTTTAAGGGGAAATGAAGTTATAATACTAAGAAATTTAGTAATGGGAAGTAGCAGGTGTAGTGGCTAAAGGAAGCATTAGAAGCACTAAAGGATTTTATAGGAGATTTGTTATTGAAGGCAGAGAGCATTTGAAAGAAAAACTGAAGCAGGCCCTGTTAAAGGTGGGAATGTCATCAGGAACAGAGAGAGAGAGAGAGAGCTTATCTCTGATAATAGAAGTGAAGGAAGAAATGATACAATGTAGAGGTAATAAGCGAGATGAGGGAGCTCATATCCAGTGGAGTAAAGTTGGTCATAGAGTTTAACAAACTGTTATTTTGCTTTTTTTTTTTAGTAAATCACCAGGCATTTCAAATCTTATATATTTTTCACAACTGAATAAAAAAAGTAGAAAGTGTAGTATTCTTCAGCCTGCTTTGTTGTTTCTTGTTTATTTTTGCTCAGTAGAACTTGGTCAACAAACAGCCAAAGCATAATGTTGAATATAATTTTGGTATAATAAGTAATGATATGTTTTCCAAAATTATATTTAAAAAGATTTTTCCCTATGGATTTTAAATGAGTATATACTAGTGAGCTCACTAAATCAAAATAATCTGTATAATCGCCAGGTGCTATTCAGTTTTAGAAATGGAATATTTTATTTGGCAAGTCTAATTAATTAGTTCACACTTTTAAGTACTTGCCAATCATTTGCTACTACAGTTGCTTGTTTCAAATCCTGTTGCTTTGAAAATGCATTCAGATGGCTCTAAACATTTACTTGACTTTTAGGATTGTAATGTTCCTCTGACATAATCAGAAACTTAATCATAATCAGCATGCTGAGTGAGACTGATTTTCTCAGTCTCCAAATTCAAGTTTCATTTGTAAAATGTTTGAGGTTATAAAATCCTAACCCCCAATTCTGGGCTTAAATCTTACTCCACCTAAGAATAGTTAAGTTAATCCCATTTACAACCTATTATCACTATTCGTCTTAATAAAACTCTATTTCACATTGTAAATTCTAGCATATCTAGCCAATTTCAAAGGAAAGTCATTGCTCTATAGAAATTTATTTGCTTGTTTCTCAAAATTACCAAGAAAAACACAAGAGTGTGTATGTGAAATAACAAATTTTTATTCAATTCCATGTTTTCTAAAAACTGCATAAACTGATAGTGAAGTTGACCAATTACTGAAATGAGTTGTCAGAACTGCATTGGGAATTTTTGCATGGCATTCCTGCTGTTCAGTGGTGATTATTTAATAAATACTCTTTTTTTATTATTTAATAAATTCTTAACAGCTTTTGTAACTTAAAAGTTTATATTTTCAAAAAAAAAAAGTTTATATTTTCAATCAATAGAAAACAAAGCAAGGAGAGGGAAGTAAGGAACCACTACAGGGTAGTAGTTCTCAAACACCAAGTCATATATTTCTCACTGTCTCTTACAACAATTCACTGGTCTGCTGTGAAATAAAAATAAAGAAAGGAGAGATTAGTAAGAAGATACACCTCAAGACTAGAAATTGTTTACATTTTGAGCATACAGTTGGGCTAAGAGAGGAGGCCTCGCTTTCTAATCTACATTGAAAATTAACTGTGGGAGGGATCCCTGGGTGGCGCAGCGGTTTGGCGCCTGCCTTTGGTCCAGGGCGCGATCTTGGAGACCCGGGATCGAATCCCACGTCAGGCTCCCTCGGGCTCCCGGTGCATGGAGCCTGCTTCTCCCTCTGCCTGTGTCTCTGCCTCTCTCTCTCATTCTCTGTATGACTATCATAAATAAATAATAAAAAAAAAATTTAAAAAAAAAAAAAATTAACTGTGGGAAAGAATTCAGATTCTTGACTCCCGGGTACTATGAAATTATTAGTATGTAGTAAAGCAGATCATTTAAGTGAAAACAAAATATCTTGGAACTGCCTTCCAACATATCCAATACTCTTATCTTGTTCATATGCTAATTATGCTTTTTCATCTTATGTCTGATTGGGGCTTACTATGTAAAACTATATGTGCAAAATGAATGACAGTTGGACACCTGGGTGGCTCATTTGGTTAACCATCTGACTTTTTTTTTTTTAATATTTTATTTATTTATTCATGAGAGAGAGAGAGGCAGAGACACAGGCAGAGGGAGAAGCAGGCTCCCCGAAAAGAGTCCAATGTGGGACTCGATCCTGGACCCCTGGATCAGGACCTGAGCCAAAGGCAGATGCTCAACTGCTGAGCCATCCAGGCATCCCAAGCATCTGACTCTTGATTTTTGGCTCAGAACATGGTCTCAGGGTCATGAGATCAAGCGCAGATCCACACTGGGCATGGAGTCTGCTTGGGATTTTCTCTCTTCCTCTTCCCTTCCCCTGCTCACACACTCTCTTTCTCTTCTCTCTTTAAAAAAAAAAAAAGTGAATGACAAATGACTAGTGTGTTTTGTTTTGTTTTGTTTTTTTAGATACATCCAGAGAGTGCCCAGAAGAATCTTCCTGCTGGAAAAACTGAAAAAGCAGTATTTATAACACTGGAATTTGCGGATAATTTGTTAAAATGGCAGAAAATAGTGAAAGTAATAGCAAAAATGTAGATGTAAGGCCCAAAACTAGTCGAAGTAGAAGTGCTGACAGAAAGGACGGTTATGTGTGGAGTGGAAAGAAATTATCTTGGTCAAAAAAGAGTGAAAGTTGTTCAGATGCTGAAGCAGTGAATGCTATAGAGAAAACTGAAGTTCCTTTAAGGAGCCAAGAAAGGAAGCACAGCTGTTCATCCATTGAGTTGGATTTAGATCATTCCTGTGGGCATAGATTTTTAGGCCGATCTCTTAAACAGAAACTGCAAGATGCTGTGGGGCAGTGTTTTCCAATAAAGAATTGTAGTGGTCGGCACTCTTCAGGGCTTCCATCTAAAAGGAAAATTCATATCAGTGAACTCATGTTAGATAAGTGTCCTTTCCCACCTCGATCAGATTTAGCCTTTAGGTGGCATTTTATTAAACGACACACTGCTCCTATAAATCCCAAATCCAATGAATGGGTAAGCACAGACTTGTCTCAGAATGAATTGAGGGATGGTCATCTAAAACGAAGAAATGCAGAAGAAGAGGTAAACTGCTTCACACATACCAATGTTCAGCCCTGTGTCATAACCACCAACAGTGCTTCATGTAGAAGTGGTCCTGTGACTGGCTCTGTGATGAACCTGGTTTCAAATAACAGTATAGAAGATAGTGATATGGATTCAGATGATGAAATTATAACACTTTGCACAAGTTCCAGGAAAAGAAACAAACCCAAATGGGAAATGGATGAAGAAATCCTGCAGTTGGAAACACCTCCTAAGTACCATACCCAGATTGATTATGTCCACTGTCTTGTACCAGACCTCCTTCAGATCAATAATAATCCATGTTACTGGGGAGTTATGGATAAATATGCAGCTGAAGCTCTACTAGAGGGAAAACCAGAGGGTACCTTTTTACTTCGAGACTCAGCACAGGAAGACTATTTATTCTCAGTTAGTTTTAGACGCTATAGTCGTTCTCTTCATGCTAGAATTGAACAGTGGAATCACAACTTTAGCTTTGATGCACATGATCCTTGTGTCTTCCATTCTCCTGACATTACAGGGCTCCTAGAACATTATAAGGACCCGAGTGCCTGTATGTTTTTCGAACCCCTTTTATCCACTCCTTTAATTCGGACTTTCCCCTTTACCCTGCAGCATATATGCAGAACAGTTATTTGTAACTGTACAACTTATGATGGCATTGATGCCCTTCCAATTCCTCCTTCTATGAAATTATATCTGAAGGAATATCACTATAAATCAAAAGTTAGAGTACTCAGGATTGATGCACCAGAACAATGCTAGGAAAAGTGTAGGAATATGGGAATGATTATATACATATTTTCATTTAATATTTTATTTTTCTTATGTCACTTTGAATTTTTCTACAAGGACAGTTGAAATCCAAAATAAATCTCTGCCCTAAAGTTTACGTCTAGATCAGTTTATTTTTCCTATGATACATCAGTTGTTTAGAGTTATATACTAGGGGTTAATGAATATTTTTGACCAGGTGTTTGTTTTTTGTTTTTACCAAATAGATCATATACTTACTTTTTTTTCTTAACTGTAATTTGCTTAAAATCCAGGGATATTTGAAATTTGGTAGGCATTACCAACACAGTTAAATCCATATTTCATACTTTTCTTTAAAAATAATCTGTCCTTTCCTACATGTACAATCCTCGTTATTGCCATTGGCATTCCTGTACGTAAAATACAGTTTCTCCATCCCCCTTTTCAGAAGCTGATCAGTAAAGTGGAGTGTGTTGTAATTCACAATACATGCCAGTGTAGTTGAGTTTTGTAACAAATAGGGATGCTAAAGGTAACAGGGTGGTTTGAAACTAAACTTGAAGTGTTTTCATTTTAAATACTAACTATAAAGCAGTATTACTCAGTTTGATTAATCTGATGAGGAAGAATCAAATGAGAACATGACTTTTTGGAGGTGAATTTATTTTCTACACTGTAGCATGGTCACTTGTTCTTTTTGAATAAGTCTTTTACTCAACCTAGATGAGTTGCTATCTTCAGAACAAATATTGTTCTTTCTCACTGGAAGCTTTAAAAATATAACACTATTAGTAACTAGTAGTTACTAACGTATTAAAGCAACTATGGTGTTTTTCTGTATTTACTTATGAACTGTTGCTTCTAATTAGCCTTTTTATAGAAACTCTGAGCCTGTTATCTTGGGGAGATGCCACAGTTTTATAATCAGCCACAAATTTCCATTGGTAACCAAAGAGGACCTAAGTAGTCTTCATTATTTTAAAGTGAGCTTCACTAAAGATTCAAGAAGTAAACATGGAGCTGTTTTCTGAAAAACTTAATGTTGGTTTTGATTTTCAGGTTTCAAATAATTACTCCTATCTTCAGAATTAGCATGTCTTTACTGTAGCTTCTAAAAAGGGAAAACATTTTGAAAGCTACATGCTTTAATGCCATACCGAACAATACTGGGCACTAGGAGTAATATTTTAAATTTACGATCCCAGCACAGAAGCATTTTTAGAAACGTCATTATCCCTGTATAATAAGGGTAAATGGAGTGGTATCCTATCAAACTCCGCTTTTTTAAAGGGTCCGTGCATAATAAATTTCCTAGACAGTTTCTTCTGGTGAGCTATCTAACCCGTTGTACAAATTGGCATTTTCAATATCATAGTAATTGATTTCTTGCTGCTAATTTAGGTCCAGTAGGAAGCTGCTTCTGCCTGGATTGAAAGAAATTTGACTCAACTTTCCAAGTTAGAATAGATGTTTCTTAAGTATCATTGCTTTTATGTTGAAGTAGCATTTCCCTTTCCTGCAGTTCTGTTGGTAGCATAAAGATGGAACTTTTCAGTAATAGCTTTAAAATAAATTTTTAGCAATTACAACAAAATTAAACCAAGAAAATCTGTTAACCATTTTCTAGGATTTTTTTTCTCAGTGATCTCAAGATTGTCTTGGTTCCAGTGAAGGGTAACTACTAATTATGGCACCTATCTGTGGAGTAATGAGGCTCAGGATATCACTAACACCGATATCAGGATAAATATCTCTTCTATAGATGATATTTCCCTTTTACAAAAGTGGAAAAGTCTCATACTACCTCATCTTTATTGTGACACTTTTGTAGATCACTGAGAAGCTTGTCTTATTTACCAATAAAACACTTCCTAAATATGCATTTTTTTGGTGAAAGAACATTAATAGTATAGTAAGACTCTACCCATGATTATAGTTTTTTATCAGAATTTGATAATGAGACTTTCTGTTTCTGTGAAACAATTATTGTTTTAAATATTTTTCTTTTAAAAGTAACTTTTTATCAGTACAGAAAAACCTAAGGGATGACTAGCTAACAAATATTCTGTTAAAGAGTAATTTTATAAAGAAAAATGAAATATAATTATGTTGTCTTTTATAATGGTAAAAATGTTTATATGAAAATCAAGATATAAGTAGCTTTTCATATATTCAAACTGGTTGCTTGTGGTATATTTTCTCTGGCTTTCTTATTTTTTCAACTTCAAGGTATTAATAGCTGTTAACATTTTCAAAATACTGCCATATATATCCTTGAAGTAGATGATCTAATAAATGAGAGCAGGGAAGAGACTCATTTATTCTGAAATGGTTTGTATTTTTCCTTTCATATTTGCTACAGTGAAAAGAAATCTGAAAGTAGAAGCATAAAGACTTGAGAATGGAATTGTTTACCATGAAGGAAAAAGAAAAGAGTAATAATAAATTAATTTTTAAGGCATTAAAAGATTGGAATTTAGAAAGGTTAATCCCTTTCTCTGACTTTGTGAGGACACATTTGGAAGAGCCTCCAGAATTCACAAACTAATTTTAAAAATGTAAAATATGTAATTATTGGAATATATAACTAAAGTGACTAAGTTTTGAGAGGAACATGAGGAAAGATTCAAATAGATCTATAAATTTTGTAACTTAATGTTTGTGGGCATTTGAAAAGTATAAATTCCAGAGTTGAGAAAGCATCAGCATGGTGGAAATGTGTAGAGCTTATTGGTGAGAGAGGATGAAGCTAAAAGAAACAAGATAAAATATTAAAATTAAGAATTTAGGCATCACCTCAGGGAAGAGCCTTGACAGTGAAAGGGAACTACTTAATTGCTAATAGCTGGTCTGGACCAGACACTTAACTGCGCTTTGGGAATCATCCTGCACTAATCAGGAAATAAACTTGACTTTTCTTTTTCTTAAGCTTTTTGGAACAACCCCACCACCACCACTATGCTTTTTTTTTTTTTTTTTTAAGCTATAGCATCTTGATTCATACTCCAATTCTTGAAATATGCTGAATAGATTTCTTTTTTTAGATTCCTTGAGCATTTTTGTATGAAGAATCCTATGTGATCTTTCTATAGCCAAGCCATTCACTTAAATAATTCATAGAGAGAATGGTTTAATTTAAAGGAAGACCTAATAGGAAGAAGATTAAAGGAAGCTTTTAGTCAGCCTGTGGTTAGATTTATTGATTTGGTGAACAGAACTGTGTTCTTTCCTGAATTTCAGCTAATGGTCAAAGAATGGCTTTCAGTTAAAGTTGTGACTTATTATAAATAATACAAAGAATGTCTTAGTAATTAGAAATCCTTTAAAAAGTAGAGTAAATGTGGCCAATAGAACTCATACAAATTCCATTCCTTTTTATAAGAAAAACACAAACCATTATCATTTATTCATGAGCCAAAGCCATTAAGAAGACAAATCAAGTTACCAGCTTCCTGTCTCTTTGAAGTTTGGATCATTTTATAGGCCTATGTAATAGGTTTCTTCCTATGAAACAAAAACCTTGAAACCTAATTCATAAATATACTCTAAGTTTTCATTTAAAAACTTTTGTCACTTTTAGCTATAATGAGTCAGATTATATATTAATTTTAGTAAATTTCACAGGAAAGTAGACAATTATTTCTGGAGACAGCACAGGGAGAACAATGTTTAAATCTACAAAAACCTGTGTGTTAAGTAATACCTAAATGAATAAAAGATTTTAAGTCAAGCAGACTATTGTTTCTATTTTGGAAAAAAAAATATCTTTACAAGATATTTTTGTAAAATATCTTGGTTGCTTTAACCATAATCAGTTTCAAATTTTATTTCTAAAGAATGAACAGAAAGCACAAAGTTCTTTTTTTTAATGACCTGCTAGAGGTAAGCAATGCTACAAGAGTCTGCCTATACCATTCTAATACATTAACATATTGGGCACAATGGAGGTAACTTTTTAATGGATTGGCTTCTATGTAGAAATGTAGACTAATGAATAAAGCCCAATGGAAAGGGATTTGGGGCACATGAATCCTATTTCAAATATAAGCAATCTATTTTTGTTTAATTTTGAATAGATAATCCTAAATCTTGATCTTCATCTCCTAGCATATAAAATGTAGATAAATAATACTTGTGACTTGATTTCCTGAAGGCTAATTCTCCACTTAAGAGGTGACTATTAAAGCATACTTTTAAAGTAATTTCTGTAATTTCTTAAAAATAATGTGATGATAGATTTTCAAAGTAGACCCTGCAAATTCACATTCACTTCTGATAGTCTGTAATAGGCTTTCTTGGCTTGATTTGACGATAGAGATAACAGTACAATTTGGATTTATAGTTTAGACTCTGGAATTGGATGAACAATTTTAGTTTCCTCCTACCCTTAATAAGGTTTAGTAAAATTGATGTTTGCCTGTTATTTTAAAGTTGATTACATTTGCAGGAAGTAAAGATAATCACTTTTGCTGTGGTTATAATCAAATCTAAGCTTTCAGACTTAAAGTAAAACTCACGGGGGTTTACTTAAATTATGCTGACTTTGCTAGGAGTGAGTGACTCAATTCTATGTAAGCCAAGTATGAACTTGATATATACTTGAATATACAGTTTAAGTAGTAATTTCACAAAGCTGTTAGTACTCTTGTCAGTTGGGCTTGTATGAATCCTCCTCTTACCCAAAAAGTAGACTGTTTGCATTTTTATTTCTAATCCTGAAGTTGAATGTTTCTTCTTGGATGTGAGTTCAAATAAATTGATCTGAATAAATTTTCACTTCTTAATTAAAACTTCATACATAAAATCCAAAGGCTTTGTATATTGTTTTTAAAACATGGGCACCCCGGGTGGCTCAGCGGTTTAGTGCCACCTTCAGCCCAGGGCCTGATCCTGGAGTCCGAGAATTGAGTCCCACGTTGGGCTCCCTGCATGGAGCCTGCTTCTCCCTCTGCCTGTGTCTCTGACTCTCTCTCTCAAGAATAAATAAATAAAATATTTTTTAAAAAAAGATAAAACATTGTGTGCCCTAGGGCTGCTGGGTGGCTCAGTCAGTTAAGCATCTGAATGAATTCTCAGGTCATGATCTCTGGGTTATGAGATCAACCTCTGCCTCTGGTTCTGCACTTGGGGTGGAGCCTGCTGAAGATTCTATCTCATCCTCTCTGTGCACACTTGCTCTCTCTAGAAACAAAAAACACTATATCCAGACTTCGCACATTCAACTTAGAATCTAAAAAAGGTGGGGACATCAGTTAAGCATCGGACTTGGTTTCAGCTCAGGTCATGATCTCAGGGTCCTAAAAGCCCCACCAAACAGACTCTACTTGGGTTTCTTTCCCTTTCCCTTTGCCCTTCCTTCCCCCCAACCCCTTCATTTTCACACTCTTTCAAATCTTTTAAAAAAAAAACTGAAAATTTTTAAAAATCTAAATTACACGTTTTCTAATTTATAATACATTTTATGTCCGTTTAGTGTGTCAGTTTAGGTCTTCCAAAAGCAGATGCAAGATGTGATTAAATGTGCAAGAGACTGAAGGAAGAAGATGTGGAAGCCTTCCTGTCACTTTGCAAGTCTGACCTACATGAAAAATGCAAAGATTAGGTAGGGTGGGCTTCAGACTGCAGTGCAGTTATGAAAAGCTAGGTGGGGATTTAGTTACCAAGCAAAGGTTGACAAGGGCAGCCCACGTGGGACAGGAATGGCCTAGCTCTAGAACTCAGCATGCTACTACTGGCTGAAAATATGGGAAAACGAGGCAGTCACCCTGATATGTCTGACCTGGACTAGGTGAAGTGAATGAGACAATTTGAGCGCAAAATTTTTTTTACCCAAAATCTCAGCAATGAAAAGCAATATAACAATACATTTTAAAATCAGAAGGGGACCGAGGGTGGCTCAGTCAGTTAAGCACCTTCCACCTTAGGGCTCAGGTCATGATCCCCTTTCTCTGCCGCTCTCTTTCAAATAAAATCTTAAAAAATAAAATCAGGGGCACAGGCAACTCAGTGGTTGAGCATCTGCCTTTGGTTCAAGTCGTCATCCTGGGGTCTGGAGTCCTGGGATCAAGTTCTACATTGGGAATCCCAGCTCAGCGGGGAGCCTGCTTCTCCCTCTGCCATTTTCTCTGCCTGTGTCTCATGAATAAATTAAAAAAAAAAATCAGAATTAAAACAACCTAATGAAAAAAGGTCAAGATTTTATTTTTTAGGATTTTATTTATTCATGAGAGACACAGAAAGAGGCAGAGATATAGGCAGAAGGAGAAGCAGCAGGCTCCATACAGGAGCCCGATGTGGGACTGGATCCCAGAATTCCAGGATCACCGCTCAGGCCCAAGGCAGCCGCTCAACTGCTGAACCACCCAGGCGTCCCAGGTCAAGATTTTAAATGTAGTTTTACTGACGTCTGCTGACTCAGGATTCCTTATAGCTCCGTAAGGTATTACAGATTCACTGCCTCCTGACGGCAGGGTAAGTTGTTCACACTAATGTCATTTTCCATAGACCATTTCCCTGTCCAAAAATAGGTCTTCCCCAGGCTTGGGTATTTGCATTTTCTCTATTGCCTCTTTTCCAGTATGAGAAGTGTGGGTTCTGGGAGCATACCCAGGAATAAGTCTTCCTTTAAGACATTTCTAATAAAATGCCCCTGCCCAGTGACCCACTAAGGGGTTACCCAAAGAAGCAAATGTACTGATACCGCATATTTCTAGTGTAGTTTTACATATAAAAATCTATGTACATACTGTATGTATATACATTTTGCACACTATATCATTACGGCAGATTCCTTGACAGCCGGGGGAATGTGTCCATCATCCTACAGACCTGACCCAAAGTAGGTAAAGGTTCTTTCAAAGATGAACATGTGGGGTCCCCTTCCCCGTATCGCGCCTGTAGCGCTCCCCAATTTCGGCCCGAGGGCCCGGATTCACTGGTTGGCCGCATTCACAGGCAGCCGGCATCCAAGCCCGGCTGTAAAAATCTCTAAGCGTAGGAAATCCAGAAGCAGTCCTCAACCAGTCCAGGAAACAAGTTAGCAGTTTCCGCCGGGGTGCCCAGAACGTCACTGGCTACAGGCATTTCCTCCGAGCGCTCAGAATTCCGGAAAACCGGGGAGCTTTCCTCCCTCCCACGGGAGGAAAACAGCCGCCCCGGGGCGAGCCGCAGGAGCAGCCGCCCGGCCCCGCCCCGCCCCGCCGGGCAGGCCGCAGTGCCGCGCGAAGCCTGCGGGGGGCGCCCGCGGCCGCACCCGGCCCGGGGAGGAGGGGGGGAGCGCGCGGGGGCGGCGCGCTCGGCGCTTCCTGTTCCGGCGCCAGGAGGAGCCGCGCGCTGTTAGTGCTGCCGCTGCCGCCGCCGCCGCCTCCGCCGCCGCCGCCGCCGCTGCTGCCGCCGCCGCCGCCGTCAGTCAGTCCGCGTTCGGTTCTTCAGCACCCGATTCCCCCGGACCCATCGCCGCTTCTAGACTTTGCTGCGGGCTCGGATCTTGCCGGGTGAGGCTGCCTCGGCGCTAGTGGGTATCGTGGAGGGGGGCAGGGGAGCACGCCCAAGCGGGAGACGGGCGCGGTAACAGAGGAACCTCGAGTCGCCTCTTCAGGGGCCGGGACTAAACGTCGGCCCCCGCCATCTTCCCTCAGGCTGCGAGGTGCCCCCCGATCGCCCCCCGGGGAGGAGGCGTCGGAGGCGGCTGACGTCGCGCCGGACGGGTTTCTCCGCACTTGACGTCAGGCCGGGTTTGGGGGCGGGGCGGCGAGAGGGCCCGGCCCCTCCCCCACCCTCCCCACCCCCACCCCCACCCCTTTCCGGGCGGCGCGACCCGCTCGGCGGCCGGTTCGCTCCGGTTGATCCCGGACTCCCTTTGTTCGTTGGGCCCTGAAGGGTTCCCGGCTCGCGCCCCCTCGGTCCCCTCCCCCATTCATTAATTTCTAATAAAACGGGAGAGAGGGGCCTGAACAGCCTTGGAGGAATCTGGCACTTGTTTAATAAGGTTGTCCGCCGTGTGACAACGTTCCGGTCGTTAGTTGCCGACGGAGTTGCTACACAGATCATACTCGATGAATACACATGACAGAAGCCGTGAGCTCGGCGATACTCTCCTTCTTAGGATTTGGGGGCTTACGTTACGCATGGAAGCTTATAAATAGCTGAACCGTTTCCTCTTCGAAAACCAAAAGCAGTGCTTTTACTGGTTAAAAATTTCTAATGTTGAGGCATCAGACCATATTCCCCTGACGGGGGAAAAAAAACTTACTGCTGAAGAAATACACACTCTTGCACACCTGATGGTTGTGAAGGCATGTTCTGTAAAGGAGCCTCCTTTTACAGGCCAAGGTAGCCTTCGGAGAGCTTTGAGAAGTTCTTTGTTCGGCTGTATTCACTGGGCAGCAACAGGGATTTTTCTGGTACTGGCGTCTCTGAACCTCCTATTTAAAACTAGTTTGTCTCAGCAACTTGAGTTGGGTTGTGTGTGTGAGAATGTTCTTTTCTTCTCTCCAGAAGGAACAGAGAGAGACCCATTCCTTAACTGCAAGGCTCGGGGCCGGTATGTTTTGGAATTCAGCAATCTTCGAATTGTGTCTTCAGATTTTAGAAAGAGTAAGATGTGTAGACCAGAGGTATCACCCTCACAAGGTCCCAGCAGCATCCCTGAGACTACGGTAATAATGGTGCAGGGATAGGTGTGACTTCATGGAAACTGTAAATATCCTCAGGTCACGTTTCGCCACCAACTAAGTTTTATGCCAAATTCTGGAATTTTCCTTTTCTTTTCAGAAGTTTCCGCATCGAGAACTGCAGATAAAGGTTTGCATGCCTGTGACCGCAATTGTAAAAGTTAACATTTGTTGAGTTTTCCTTGAGTGCCAGAGAGAGACCAGGAGATTTGTTTATTTTGTCAGTCTCAGGGCCAGTCTGCAAGGTGGATACTACTCCTGTGTACTTAAACCTCTGGAGTTTGAAGAATTCAACCTGTCCATCGCCAGCCAGTGAAGAGCTAGGGTTTTATCTACGCAGCCATAACTTTCAGGGTCATTCTTTTAAGCTCTGCTGCCATGCCCATGTAGGAAGAAAGACAAGGGAATATATCTGTTGCCCATCCACTATTTTTTAGAGCACTGTTATTATAGACACTTAATTTATGAATACCATTTAGTCTTTCACATCACTAGCCCTTTTATAGTTGAAGAAACGGAGTCACTGGGGTGAGCTGAATCTGATTGAGACATTCAAACCTCAGTCTAAAGGCTCTCTGCTAAAACTTCTATGCCTCCCCTCTCTGTATTCCAACCAATTCGAACTGCTTATATTTCCCATTGCGTATTCTTGCCTGCTTTAGCTTTTGCACAATCTGCTCTTTCCTGGGGCCTGTCCCATCATCCCCTACTGCCAGCTCTTCATTGTTCTCCCAGACAGCAAAGGAACCTCTTCTCAGGGTTCCTCCCCTTATTCTCCTTTCCTTGATTCCTTTAGGTGCCCTTTAGGTACTCAACTTGGTGCCCTGGGCTTACCCAAAGTAAGGTAGTTACTATTTAAAGGATAGTCCAGGGGGATCCCTGGGTGGCTCAGCGGTTTACCTCCTGCCTTTGGCTCAGGGTGTGATCCTGGAGTCCCAGAATGGAGTCCCGCATCGGGCTCCCTGCCTGGGGCCTGCTTCTCCCTTTGCCTGTGTCTCTGCCTCTCTCTCTCTTCCTGTCATGAATGAATGAATGAATGAATGAATGAATAAATAAATAAATAACCTTAAAAAAAAATAAATAAAGGGTAGTTCACCAGATTGTGAATTCCTTAAATGTCTATTCTGTGTAGTACTCTTCATTTCCCCAAAGCCTAACAACACAGTGCCTGGTGTGTATATTCCAGGCATAAGTATAAAAAAAAGATACTTTAAAAAATTGTCTTTTGGGACGCCTGAGTGGCTCAGCAGTTGAGCATCTGCCTTCAGCTCCAGTTGTGATCTCAGGGTCCTGGGATCAAGTCCCCACATCGGGCTCCCCGCGGGGAGCCTGCTTCTCCCTCTATTTGTGTCTGCCTCTCTCTGTGTCTCTCATGTATGAATAAATCTTTTAAAAAAATAAAAATTATGTCTTTCAAAAGCTTAAAAATATTCAAAAACTTTACTAAGTCCTCAGTTCCTTGAGTTGTCCAAATATAAAATGGAATGTATCTGATAAAAGAGCCAATAATAAAAATGATCAAATATTCTTTTTTTTTTTTTTTTAAGATTTTATTTATTCATGAGAGAGGCAGAGACGTAGGCAGAGAGAGAAGCAGGCTCCTTGTCAGGAGCCGGATGTGGGATTTGAACCCAGGACCCTTTTTGATTGTGCCCTGAGCCACCCAGGTGCCCATAATCAAATATTCTAATCAGAAATTTATATTTTCAATATGTTACCTTCATCTTCCCCCATACTAAACAAATCAATGCCAAAGTCTTGATTTCTCATAGTTTCTTTTTTTTTTTTTTTTTTTTTTAGAGGTGGGGAGGGCCAAAAGGAGAGGTTTCGTGGGGACGGGGGTTGTTTTTAGATCTTATTTAGAGAGAGTGGGCGGGGTGAGAGCAGAGGGGAAGAGAGAATCTCAAGCAGACTCCTCTCCTAGAGCACCCAGCCCGACTGGGAGCTTGACCCCATGACCCTGAGATTATGACCTGAGCCAAAACCAAGAGTGGGATGATCAACTTAACTGAGCCACCCAGACATCCTTCTTAGTTTCTCTTAATAAACATCTTACTTGTCTGTAGTACTTTATAGATTATTAAACATGTTACTTTTAATTTATCTGTGAAGTAGTCAGGAATTAAAACTTTTGCAGATGAGCGGTGATCTATGGTTAAGCTTGCCTTAGTCAAAAGAGTCAAAGGATTGATTTCCACATTTCATAACTGTCTAGTCCTGTGCTCTTGACACTCCACCACAAATTGTGATGGCCCTTTGAAATATTCCTTGATGGGTAGTCACTAGTAATTTACAGAGTTTAACTTGTTTTTAGAACCTCCTGGTCGGATGCCTGGGTGGTTTAGGGGTTGAGCATCTTCCTTTGTCTGAGGGTGTGATCCCTGTGAGGAGCCTGCTGCTCTCTCTATGTCTCTGCCTCTCTCTCTGTGTCTTATGAATAAATAAGATCTTTAAAAATGAATAATAAAAAATAAATAAAATCTACTGGTAATTGGATTTCCATTTGACTTTAAAAGCCATAAGAGTGGGGATCCCTGGGTGGCTCAGCGGTTTAGCACCTGCCTTTGACCCAGGGCATGATCCGGGGTCTCCAGGATCGAGTCCCACCCACATGGGCTTCCCTGTGTGGAGGCTGCTTCTCCCTCTGCCTGTGTCTCTGCCTCTCTCTGGGTCTCTCATGAATAAATAAATAAAATCTTTAAAAAAAAAAAAAAAGCCATAAGAATTACAGAAATGTTTTACTTTTCTAAGGTATGTCAAAAGAAATTTTGTTCTGCTTTTAAGTTTCTGTTTTTACTGCTCAGAAAATAGAATGACTTTCAGTGGATACATCATAGATCCTGCCATAAAGTAGTAATGGAAAGTTTTAGAAATAATAGCTTTACTGTATTCCAAAAAGAAAAAATGAAAATCTTGATTATGATTATAAACTGGGGGAGGGGGCGTTCAGGGTTACTTTGGCCTCATCTTAATTAGCATAATCCAGGATGCCTAGGTGGATCAGTTGGTTAAGTGTCTGACTCTTGATTTTGGCTCAAGTCATGGCCTCAGAATCCTGAGATGGACCCCCACGTAGGGATCCATCCACATTTGGCGTGGAGCCTGCTCAAGAGTCTTTCTTTATCCCTCTGCCTCTACCCCTACCCTCCCCAAATAGCATATTCTAGGTATTTTGGAATAGTTTTTTAGAAAAGTCTCAATTTTAAAAAATTACGCAAGTCTTCTTACATTGAAACACTGCTGTCAGAGCACCTGGGTGACTTAGTGGTTGAGCGTCTGCCTTTGGCTCAGGTGGTGATCCTGGGGTCCTGGGATCGAGTCCTGCATTGAGCTCCCTGCTCCCTGCAGGGAACCTGCTTCTCCCTCTGCCTGGGTCTCTGCCTCTGTCTCATGAATAAATAAATAAACTCTTAAAAAGAAACACTGCTGTCCAGCTCTCCTTTTTACCTTTTATGATGCAAGTAAGTAAATTAGAATGTTTCCCATTAATATGACACTGCATATTCTAGACAATGGAGAGAAGGTCACTTTACTAAAAGTTCCTATAGAACAAGAAATGATCTACCTCTAATCCCTTTAGTGAGGGCTTCATTACTTAATCATAAGATTCTAATACCTCCTTTGACTTTCAGGATTTTATTTTTAACTTCAAATTTTGAAAGCCAGAGTTGTGAGTCAGTTTAATATTATTAACTTACGGAATAACTTACATTCTAATGTAATTTTACAACTAGTTAACTTTATATAGTGTTTGTGTATATATATATTTTTTTAACTAAGAGGGAAAAGAGTAATTCTGAAAACCTGAACAGCAAGCAAGAGCACATGAATTTGAATGGATTGCTTTGTTAGTTCTCCACTCCAGAATTAATGTGAACTTTGATACAGAACCATTTTCTGTTTCAGAAAGGTTCACCCTGTTTGAAAAGCATGTTACTGTCTTATGTAGACTTTAAACTTGTCATGCACTGATAAAGTTTCTTCAGGTGTTCATCCTAAGAATTTACTCTTGTGTGATGTAAGGTTTTAGTACAAAACCTTAATGTGGGAATGAATGGATAGTTGTATATACTATATATTCAGAATGTGTTTTTTGATATTCTGAATAAATAGCAAGATTATGGCAGTTGTAGGCTCCACACTTTGTCTTTATCATTCCTGTTAGCCAATTGTACTTGAAAATAAAACTAAGACTGCAAGGATGGCTCAGTATTAAGCAGTTTTCATGTGTAATTAACTATTCATGGATCAAAGGAGAAAAACTGTGATCAGCTCATTAGATGTCAAAAAGATCAAAAGAAATGCAGTGTCTTCTCGAATGTTTTTTAACTAGCAAACTAGGAATAAATAAATATAGCAACATAGGCATAAATAGACATCTTTAATGTAATTTTTTCCATCTTAAACTAAAAATGGGAATGCTTTTAGGATTTTATTTGAGAGAGCAAAAAAGAGCATGAGCAGGATGAGGGGCAGAGGGAGAAGCAGATTCCCGCTAAGCAGGGAGCTTAATGTGGGGCTCCATCCCACAACATGGAGATCATGGCCGGAGCTGAAGGCAGACGCTTAACCTATGGAGCCACCCAGGTGCCCCTAAAAAATGGGAATTTTATGTAAACGTTAGAAGCATTTCCAGGAGAGTTGGAACAAGACCATTGTGCTCACTATCACTAACGTTTCATTGTAAAGTTTAGCTGACGCAAAGGAGAAAAGAGGTGTAAATATTGAAAAGAAAATGTAGGGCAGCCCAGGTGGCTCAGCGGTTTAGTGCCGCCTTCGGCCCAGGGCCTGATCCTGGAGAGACCTAGGATCGAGTCCCACATTGGGCTCCCTGCATGGAGCCTGCTTCTCCCTCTGCTTGTGTCTCTGCCTCTCTCTCTCTCTCTCTCTGTGTGTGTCTTTCATGAATAAATAAATAAAATCTTTTAAAAAGAGAGAGAATGTAAAATAAACTTGCATATTTGTTTATTGCAAATGATAGAATTCGTTACCTGAAATCCCAGAGAATCAACTGTGACACTTTCAGGAATAAAATAATTTAATAACATCACTGTTTACAAAAGTAATTCACTAAAATTTAAAAAGCCTTTCACTTAGGGGTGCCTGGTTGGCTCAGTCAGAATGTGTGGCTCTTGATCTCAGGGTCATGAGTTTGAACCCCACGTTAAGGCTAGAGTTTATTTTTTTTGGCTAGAGTTTACTTTAAAAAAATAAACTATTGGGTGATAAATGACAATGATGGAAACCAGGAAGATATACTTTGTTCTTGAATGAGAAGATTCGATATTTTGAATGTTCCATGTTCTCTAATCTGTAAATTTAATGCAATCCCAACCAGAACACCAACAGATTATTTTTTTTATAAAATGATCTGGAAAAAAATAATATTCAGGAGTCCAGGGGAAAAAGACAACAGTAATAGATCAACTGATATTAAAATTTATTTAAAATATAAAGCTACCGAAATTAAGATGGAATGTTGTGGTGCAGATCAGTGGAAAAGAACAGAGGTCTCTAGCCTGGTGGTTAAGAGCCTTGGTTCTGGAATCAGACCATACCTGAATTTGAACTTTTCTGTTTGTCACATTTGTTGTGTACCCTTAAACAAGTTAACTTGATGAGCCTCCTTTTCTCAAGCTGTAAACTGAGTGAAAAATTTGCATTTATTCCGTGAGATTACCTGCCTAAAACATTTACAGCACAGTACCTCTTTTGTGGCAAATATTCGTTAAGTATTTGTTGTCAGAAATATTTGTTGTCGGGATCCCTGGGTGGTGCAGCGGTTCGGCGCCTGCCTTTGGCCCAGGGCGCAATCCTGGAGACCCGGGATCGAATCCCACATCAGGCTCCCGGTGCATGGAGCCTGCTTCTCCCTCTGCCTGTGTCTCTGCCTCTCTCTCTCTCTCTGTCTCTCTGTGACTATCATAAATAAATAATAATAAAAAAATTAAAAAAAAAAGAAATATTTGTTGTCAATAGTGGCAGTAGAATGTGTTAAGGGTAGCTTGTCATATCCATTGAGAAAAGATAGATTATACAGTAATTATTGTTTGAAAGAAAAACAAATATTTTAAGTTGGGGGCACCTGGATGGCTCAGTTGCTTAAGTGTTTGACTTCAGCTCTGGTCATGATCCCAGGGTCCTGGAATCAAACCCCATGGGGTTCCTTGCTGAGCAGGGAGGGAGTCTGCTTGTCCCTCTGCCCCTCCCCCTGCTCATGTTCTCTCTCTAAGTATTTTTTAAAATACATCTTTTAAGTTAAAACCTGCATTGTTAGAAAGCATAGGTGAATATTTTGTCTCGTATACTTCAGGATTAATCTCCTTACAATTTTATAAAGCCTTTAAAAAATGTACTACTAACAAGTAAAATTATCAAAGGCAAAAGGAGTACATACTGTCTTAACTGCATTTATATGAAGTCACAGAATAAGCAAAAACTGAGGAAATGATTGCTGAGTGAAAGGGGAGTTGATTGGAAAGCATCAGTAAACCTGGAGTGAAGGAAAATGTTCTGTATTTTGGTTAGTGGCATATACAGTTGTCAGAAATTGTTGACCTGAACACCTCACATCTGTGCATTTTATTGAGTATTAATTATGCTTCACTTTTAGAATTTGACAAAAGTGGTACAAAGATTTATGAGCAAGTTCACAAAAGTTTATTCTAAATTGAATATGGGATTTAAAAGATGCTCTAGTTTCCACTTAATTTTAAAAATGTAAAAGTTGGGCACTCTGGGTGGCTCAGAGGTTTAGCGCCGCCTTCGGCCGGGGGTGTGATCCTGGGGACCAGGGATTGAGTCCCGTGTTGGGCTTGCTGCATGGAGCCTGCTTCTTCCTCTGCCTGTGTTTCTGCCTCTCTCTGTGTGTGTCTCTCATGAATAAATAAAATCTTTAAAATAAAATAAAATAAAAGATCATGTAAATTGGCAAAGGACTTTTTTATTCATGAGAGAGAGAGAGAGAGAGAGAGGCAGAGACACAGGCAGAGGGAGAAGCAGACTCCATGCAGGGAGCCTAGGATCATGTCCTGGGCCGAAGGGGGGAGGCACTAAACCACTGAGCCACCCACCGATCCCCTGTGGCATGGACTTTTAAGATGGATTGTAGATAGCCTTACCTGTTCTGTAAATTTTACTTCCAGGACTTTTTCCTGATGACACATTCACAAGCATATGTGTTCAGAAGTGTTGACTGTATCATTGTTTAAAACAGCTCAAAATGCAAACAAACTACCATCAAAATTGAGAGTGAACTATATTGTGGATCACTTTTATATAATGTGCAGCTAGTGAAAAGGGATGACATTTGTAGAACTATATAACTACTATAGAAGTTTTCCGTATATAAAGAAAAAACCCTGCATATATGGTTAGGTAAAAAATGGTGTACACAAAGTTCTTTAAGGAATATATGAGAAATGGTAAGCACTGGTTTTGAAGTATTCTTTTTTCTTTCTTTCTGCTTTTTAGGAAAATGTCTGATGAATTTTCGGTAAGTTGATGCATTTATCCTTCATAAGTATTTTGGCTCTTAAGAAAATGACACAGGAAAAAAAAAAATTTTTAAAAAATGACACAGGGATGCCTAGGGTGGCTCAGTGGTTGAGCACCTGCCTTCCGCTCAGAGCGTGATCCTGGAGTTCCAGGATCTAGTCCCACATCGTGCTCCCTGCATGGAGCCTGCTTCTCCCTTTGCCTGTCTCTGCCTCTCTCTTTATGTGTCTCTCATGAATAAATAAATAAAATCTTAAAAAAAAAAAAAAGAAAATGACATTAAAGTGTAAAGTTACTCCTATTCTCTTTTAACCAGGCAGTGTTAATAATGGCCAGCATTACATGAACTATCTCCTTTAAACCTCAACTTAATGCTGAACTTTTTTTTTTTTTTTTCTTTTTTTAATGAGGAAACTAAAGCTCAGAGAGGGTATGTTGCTTGTTTGAGGTAAAGCCAGGATTCAGATCCACAGTATTTTGAGTAGTTGTATTTAGGAAATTTGGTCGGCTCTAATGAGTTTGCATTGTAATGTTGATGTAAAGTTGATTTTTATGTTACATGGATTGTTCTTAAACTGAGCGATTTAGCTTTTGAAGATTTTCTAGGAGTTTATAATCCCTCTGTAGCTTACTATTCTTTATGGGTTTATAATCATGTTTGACATGATTTGTCTTTAAATAAGATTGATAAAACATGCCTGTTTTGTATTCCAGTTGGCAGATGCACTACCTGAACACTCCCCTGCCAAAACGTCTGCTGTGAGCAATACAAAACCTGGCCAACCTCCTCAAGGCTGGCCAAGTTCCAACCCTTGGAATAACCCAAGTGCTCCACCTTCTGTGCCATCTGGACTCCCACCAAGTGCAACACCCTCCACTGTGCCTTTTGGACCAGCACCAACAGGAATGTATCCCTCTGTGCCTCCCACCGGACCACCTCCAGGACCCCCAGCACCCTTTCCTCCTTCTGGACCATCATGTCCCCCACCTGGTGGTCCTTATCCAGCCCCAACCGTGCCAGGCCCTGGCCCCACGGGGCCATATCCTACACCAAATATGCCCTTTCCAGAGCTTCCAAGACCATATGGTGCACCCACAGATCCAGCTGCTGCTGGTCCTTTAGGTCCATGGGGATCCATGTCTTCTGGACCTTGGGCGCCTGGAATGGGAGGGCAGTATCCTACCCCTAATATGCCATATCCATCTCCAGGGCCATATCCTGCACCCCCTCCCCAAGCACCAGGGGCAGCGCCACCTGTTCCATGGGGCACTGTTCCACCAGGAGCCTGGGGACCACCAGCACCATATCCTGCCCCTGCAGGATCATATCCCACACCAGGACTCTATCCCACTCCCAACAATCCTTTTCAAGTGCCTTCAGGACCTTCTGGTGCTCCACCGATGCCTGGTGGCCCCCATGTGAGTGTTAAATTTGTTATTTAAAATGCACTAATAGTCACATGAGCACAACTGAAAGATTATTTGCCTCCAGTTTTAGATAGAAGATTAGAAAGCATTTTAAACTTTTAAAAAGAGGGGCTTATGTGTATATAAGAGAAGAGTACATTTCAAGCTTCAGATAAAACCATTTAGAAGGGTGACAATAGTTATTCCTGGTACTAAAAATAGAAAAATTTCCCAGAGATCCCCAAAGACTTTGAAATGTAGTAAGCAATGTTTTCAATAACATCTTTGAGGTAAACTCAGTTGCAGTTCATTGGACTTAACTTTCTTTTAATACCACATTTTATGACATCACATCAAAGCACAGTTCAGTAAAAACAGTCTCTGCCTGTGTGATCTACCAAGGTAGATTTTTAGAAAATCTAGGACAGTGAATATGTATGTAGCATTGCCTGTCCTTTCTATAATTCTCAGCCAAAGTTTTGTTAGATCCTCAGCACCATTGAGCTCCAGGTTATACCACTATTCTGCATTGTCATGCAGAAAGCATGCCATGTGATGCTTTACTGTCAGCCAAGCCAGAGTGATAGGGTTGACATTTTAGTTGGAGAACCTGTTGGGGGCATTTGACCAAATAGAAAAGCATCCCACTTCCCCCCAGAAGTAAGTCAAGTGAGTCTTCCAATAGTCATGTTTCTCCTTGAAGGAAAAAATGACTTAACAAAATAATCAGATCTCCGACTAGATTAATCAGATGTCTACCTTAACTGTAAAGGAGAAAGAATCTTAATAAAATGCCCCCTAAACTTACTTTCATTAGTATAACTTCTTGCTATACATATTTTATTTAAATTTTTTGCAAATTGTATGCCAAAATAAATGGGATGACTTGGTGTTTGGATTTGTTAAATAATAAGTTTATTTTAAACCGCAGCAAGGAGTTAATAAACTCCACTTAGAAAAACTGGAGGTTTACTTTTTCTTTTTTCTATTGCAGTCTTACCATTAAGTTAATGGATGAAGAGAGGACGCTTTGCTTTTTGAAGTACATATATATGCACATGAATGCATATATAAAAATTGCTGGTTTCATTATTCTTAGAGGGCATTCATGAAAGAACAACTCTTGCACCTCTCAGAGAAGATATCTGCCTCTTGTACTTGGATGTATAGTACATCTGATGGATACAATCAGATAAAAATGTAAAAGTAAATCATTCAAATGTGATTTTTATTCGGTTTTTATTGAACGTTAACGTGAAGTATATTGATAGCTCTTTGATATAATTTGTTTAAAAAAGTTTTCGATTTGTTTAAATTATGAAACCACACACTTAAAAACCTAAAATGTGGGTTATTGTTAGAATCTGCAACCTCATTGGCAAATTATTTCAAGTATTTTTCTATAATCACTTTTTCCCCTAAATAAACACACTTTGAAAACAATCACATTGTCATAATTTAAACAAATGATGCCTCTCAACATCTTGAACTGCTCTGTCTATAGGATAAATAAACCTGGTCCTCTTGAAGTTGTAGTTTGGATATATATTTTAAAGCTGTTGGTAATTATTGTCAGATGTTGAGCTCATTAGCCAGGCAGTGTTCATTTTTATCCTTGAGCTTTTAGTAAAAACTTTTCTTTGATTTTGAGTTTTACCTGATTTGCTTTTATTTTTAGCTAGATGGTCACACAGCTCTAAAATCTGCCATTTATGAAAACTTTTTTCTTTTTAATGGCAGGCCAACATATGTGTAAATTATTAGAGAATTGGTCATCTCTGTATTGCTTTGGAATAGATTTTGAGGTGTCAGTATTGCTTTGGGAAGAACTCGAAGAAGGAAATAATTCTCTCCTTTGTCTTGAACCTCAAGCCAGAGGAAACCCTGGAAATTGCTTCATAGTGACAAGTAACTTGCATTCCCCACAAAATCCTCTTCTGCCCAGATCCTTCCGTGTAGATCCCTCTCCTTCAGTTCTTTAGAAGGAGCACATCCCTTAGTTTCTCCCTGATATGGAAAACTGGCACACTGTAGGGGTTGTTGTAAACACATATAGCAGTTATGTTTCAAGAACTGTAGTCATTTAGGCACACCTCTTCTCTATACAAGTGCGATCAAGTGTGTATGTCTTCAGAGTCTGATTAAGCTGTGTCATTGTCTTTTGCATAGTTTCCTACATCTGTTGTAAAGTGCTATGGCTAACAGTTCAGTTCTGTTTGTTGACAGGTAAATAGGTAGAATTCGAGTGCCATCCTTAAAAATTATCCTCTAGCTCTAACACTGAAAATAATAATAAGGTGTAGATCTCTGCAATTGCGTTGAAGGCAGTGTGACTGTTGCTTAAATTAGTGTTGTTTGTATCCACCAAAATAGCCTGAGTAGCTTCTTGGCACCTTACCTTTAAATCAGACTCTTAGATTCTTAGAACTGACGATGTTATTTGTTAATAACATTTTGAAACTTTGAATGTATCCATTGGGTTACTAAAGTAAGTTGTGAATTTCTTGACTAGTATAGGAGAGACTTATGCTAGAGCTCTTGTTTTTGCTTAGAGAAATATTTAGTAGTTTGTTTCTCTTACAGTTAAAATGTCAGGAATGCCAAATGCTGCCAATTTAATGGTTTGATAGCTACCTCTTTTTAAGAACGCAAGATGGTCATCTTTGAGAAGAACATTCAGTGTTTAAGCTCCCTTTTAAGTAGATGATAGAGTCAGGCTTTCAGAATTGAAACTGATTTGTTTAGATACTTTGAGACTGGGGAATGTTGTTAGACAGCTCTTACTTAGTGGCACAAGCGGTCTTTTTTTCTTTTGCTTCCTTGCAAGGACAAGCCCCAACGATCTATGACACTCTTGGAATCTTTTGTCAGAGTAGCCTCCCATTTACAAAGTAGTAAGTAGCCTTAGAAGGTATTTTAGCTTAAATTATCAGGCAATTTCAGCTAACTGGAGGGATTAAGAGGAAAAGTGAGATAGCAAAGATATTCTTTGTGGTTATTTTGGTTGTGTTACATTGGGACAAGTTCACAACTCTGGCTTTAGATACAATATTTAATGTAACACTAGAGAATAGTGTTTGATTAAGAGAAATAGCACGTTTGGGAATCTAATTGTGGAGTCCATTTATGAGATGAGAAAATCTGCTGAAGAATTTGAAGGACCATGTATCTGAGATTTGGAATTACTATTCCCAATAAGTATATAAACTTAACTAGTGACCCATACTGCCCAGTGTACCCTTTTCTTTGCTTTTCAAGGACTTTCCAAATGATAGTTGTGAGGTTTTTTTTTTATATATATATATAAGAATGGAAATCAAAGGGACTAGAATTTGCTTTTATATTCCATTTAGTTTCTTAGAGCATTATTTCTCAACTTGCAGGGGAAGTCTCGATTCTTGTGAGTACTCCGGGACAAAATGTCTTTTTAGGTTCAGGGTAAAGTTAAAAGCAGAAGTTTTCTGGTGGAGTAATGGGGAAAAGCATGGGGGAAGGTTTGTCTGTTTACAAGGGAACGGTGTTGCTTTTGAAACCAGTCCTATTAGGCTGGCATCAGTTTAGGGAAGAGCTTGTTTCCTAGAAAGTTTGTCTGGTCTTAGAAGAGAAGATCGTGTAGAATATGCTGATACTTGGACTCTCTCAGAACAAGAACTTAAAGACAAATTTGGTGGAGAGAATTGAGATGTATTTGAGGATTAGTGTTTCTGGAGTTGGAGTCTTAGGTTTTGACATGTTAAACCAAAAAATGACAAGGAAAAATGAAAATAAAGACTTTACGTCCTCATCACACACGCAGTTCTCAAGAATCAAGGCTCCTTAAAGGAGTGCTTGAAATCCCTTGGCTTGTCTATGCTGGACTCGGCCTGACGCCTTTTCATGCTTTTGAACAAAAGATGGCTGTTTATAGCTCGAACTCCACAACCCTGTTTGGTATAAAGTAATACATTGAGTATTCAGGAATAGGCAATATATTTGTTTAATTACCCAAGGTCCTCCTTCCTTGTCAGTTTTCCTGTTTTCATTAGAGAATAATAAAAGAGGAGAGAAGAAAGGGGGTGAATTTTTGGCCTTCATCTGGCACACCACTACAACAGAATATTGGCATATTTTCTAGGAAAGAAAGCCTGTTTTGCCATAAAATTTTACCTCACAAATAATAAGTGCTACCTATTGTACTCAGCTGGACAGCTTTTGAAATTATTTGTATAGAAGAACTAAACTCGGGCAGCCCAGGTGGCTCAGCGGTTTAGCGCCACCTTCGGCCCTAGGCCAGATCCTGGCCCTAGGCCAGATCCTGGAGACCCAGGATCAAGTCCCGCATTGGGCTCCCTTCATGGAGCCTGCTTCTCCCTCTGCCTGTGTCTCTCTCCTTCTCTCTCTGTGTCTCTCATAAATAAATTAAAAAAAAAAAATAAAGAACCAAAAAAATAAATAATTAATAAAGAACTAAACTCTAGTCACAGTTCAATTAAAAACGGTGACTCATTTGCGTGTCAGTCAGTTGCCTGTACTTTGAAACGATTAGTGCCAATGTCTTCCTCACCCTGAATAATCCAGTGCTAGCTTTATAAAATGCCACGGTTATAAACCCTAGAAATTAAACCTAAACACAGACCTTCAGATGTTTTTGAAAAACATAAGGTTAAATTCAGATAAATCATACTGTTATAGGTACTATGCATAGAAAGAAAGTGATGGGTAGCTTTCAGGAGGACTAAAATTTAATCTCAATAAAGCAATATTTAGTACTGAAGGCAGACACTTTTTATTTTCAGAATTCTGCCAAGTAAACTTAAAATTGCCAACAAAATAATCAGTATTAAAGAAATGCCATGCAAGCTTCTGGCTGTAGAAAACAGGAGAACTATATTCATTCAACAGACACTTAAGTGTCTGATCCCAGTGCTTTGCCAGATTCCAGAGCTACAGAGATGAAAGAGAATGCCTGTCCCGCGGATGCTTACAGTCTAGGGGGTGGCATTACAGAATTCATTAGTACACCCATTTTTGGTTTACCTAGATAAACATTTTAGTGTGCTGTTGGTGGAAATTAGAGGCCAGCCTTTGGACATTTTAAGGAGCAAAGTTTGGTATACTTTTTTTCAAAGTAAGAAATTAATGCTTCTCAAGATTGTAGTGTTTGTCAGTGCAACTGTTCATGTGTGCAAAGTAACGGGATTTTTTCCTCTTCCCTGGATGAAGGCACTTAAACTGCCTGTCACTGGTTAGCAGATACTGATTTGTTGCCATTAAGTAAACTTGACTTCTTATGCGTGCTCTATAAAGGGTTTTTGTATTTTTTCTTAATATTGTGATTTTTTAAATTGACCTAATAATGACAAATTTAATGTATGTAATTGTCTATGCATTTTAAGTTAAACTGCCTAAAATGTGATTTGAGACATAGACATTTGTTTGTATTATGAACTGTAAGCAATCTGTTGGAGACGTTAGGTTTTATCACCTGCTGCTGTATTTGTAAACAAAGACATATGTTGCTTTAAGAAGTAATTATAATTAGGAATAGTCTATGGATGTGATACTTGATATTTTTTAAGATAAACTTGTTTGCTTTTGTGTATTATACCTGAAAACTTTTTAAAAAAATGTATTTTCATGGTTTCACAGTTTTTCCATGTATCTTATTCTTTAGGCCCAGTTCTGGGCTTCCCTGAGAAGTCCAAAGCCTGATTACTGCAAAACTGTTGTCAAAAAGAAAAAAGGGGCCTGAGACACTCCCTGGTGTGTGACCTGAATTCACAAAGGCATTTAAATAGGGTGCCTGGGAAAAACCCTCCACAGACCCTCTCTAGGCAACATGCTGTCCACTCTGGGTTTCTTCTCCTTTCAAGGCTGCGACATCGTTCTTTGTAACCACATTATCTGTATATGCAGAGTTAGGGAACCCTCCCTCTCTGCCCCAGCTGCCACCACCCCCGCTTTCTTTTATGAAAGGTGGTTCTATTCTTGTCATAACTGGTATGCCTGTGGTGAGGGTTACGGTATTAAACTCAGTACAGTTTGCCATTCCATTACCACAGGGGGTTTGCTAGCCTGTCTTGAACCTTGTTGTGAGTGAGGCTGTAAAATGAGTCACTCGTAATACATCAGCTTTTGAAAGAGACTTCCACTTTTTGCCTTATAATTGGACAAAGTATAACTGTAAATTTTTAAGTTGCATTTGATAACTTCCTATCCCGTAAAGGTACCCGCCAAAAATGGAGCTCTGAAATAGGTAGTGAAATAGAAGATCATTCTGGAGCAGGGCTAGGGGGTTTTTTCCCCCATCATGAAATGACACTGCTTCAGCAGCAGACACATTCTTTCCTGGGTACCTGACCCAAGCAGGTTCTTTACCAGCATGTTAAAACTTGGCACCAATCCTTCTGCAACAGATTTCTAAAGCAACATAGAATCCTCTTCATGCATTTATTTTCAGTAAGACAATACAGTAGCATTCTACTATCAGAATTGAGGTCATGCCATAGTTTGTCAGCACGTGAACACGGTTCTCATGTGGGCATTAGACAGTTACTTTCACTCTGTATAGTGGTATCCAGGGGTTCCCGGGATGAGAAAGAGACAAAGCAGGTAGAACTTAGGCCCTCCCTCCTCCGGGCTTTCTCTCAAGCAATTGCAGTCTTCCACTTTACTTTTCTTCCATTTTACTTTATCAGCTTGGGCTGCCATGACAAAAACATCATAGACTGGGTAGTTTAACCAACAGGGATTAATTTCTCACAGTTCGGAGACTAGGAGGTCCACAGTCAAGGTGCTGCCCTGCTCAGTTCCCCACTAGGGGTGCTTTGTGGCTTGTGAATGGCCATCTTCTCATGGTGGAGAAGGAGAAGCAAGCTGTGTTTGTCTCTTAGACACTAATCCCATTGTGAGGCTTCATCCTCGTGACCTCTTCTAAATGAATTCTCCCAAAGGCTCCATGCCTAAATATCATCACATCCATGTTTAGGGGTTTGATGCTCATTTTGGGGAAAACAGATTGGTTCATAGCTCTTAACAAGTACATTGTTGGGGGAACAAAATATTTTGCTGCTTTTAAATTTCAATTTTTATTTTATTTTATTTTAATTTATGATAGAGAGAGAGAGGCAGAGACATAGGCAGAGGGAGAAGCAGGCGCCATGCACTGGGAGCCCGACGTGGGATTCGATCCCGGGTCTCCAGGACCACACCCCGGGCCAAAGGCAGGCGCCACCCAGGGATCCCTGCTTTTAAATTTCAAAAACAGTTGTGGATGACTCTCTCCTAGTTGAGGTTTGCCAAAATTATGGTCCTACATTCACAAGTATAAGGCAATCTTAGTCCACCTAGAATTCTAAGCTATGCTTGAAGTGTTCGTGGCATATAAAAGAAACACTTTGTTCAGTTTTTGCTTCATTCCTATTTTATGTCAAGCCTCTTTTTTTTTTTTTTAAGATTTTATTTATTCATGGGAGACACAGAGAGGCAGAGACGTAGGCAGAGGGAGAAGCAGGCTCCATGCAGGGAGCCTGATGTGGGACTCGATCCCAGAACCTTGGGATCACACCCTGAGCCAAAGGCAGGTGCTCAACTGCTGAGCCACCAAAGCATCCCAAACCTCATTTTTTATTTTATATTATTTTTTAAAGATGATTTTTTTTAAAGACTTATTCATTTATGATAGACATAGAGAGGCAGAGACACAGGAGGAGGGAGAAGCAGGCTCCATGCTGGGAGCCCGACGCGGGACTCGATCCTGGAACTCCAGGATTGCACCCTGGGCCAAAGGCAGGCGCTAAACCGCTGAGCCACCCAGAGATCCCCCAAGCCTCATTTTTTAAATGGTCATTTAGACGAGCATTCCTTAAAAGATTAGGAGGCAGATTAAAAAGAGCCTTTTTTTTTTTTTTTTTTTTAGAGAGATGAAGAGGTTAAGTAAATTGCCACAGTAAAAAGGATGATGCCAGTTCTGTCTTCAAGCTTAGGGTTTGTCCACTGTTTCATGCTCAGGCATCCAATAACCTGTTTATGCAGTTGCTTGCTTACCAGCCTAGACCTTTGCCTTTTCTCTTCCACAAGACATCCTGATTTGTCCATGTCCCCTTAAATTGTCACTGGTAGGGTCCCAAACTATGGGAAAACTCTGGTGAATACACTGAACTGGTTAATTTTTTAATGAAGTGGTGTTAAATTGAACTTCATGTATTTTCCTACTTAGCTTAATTTCCAGGGAGCTAATGATAGCTTTTATGTACATTTTACATACTTAGGCTCATTCGATTCGTTATCTCCCACTTTTGAGATACATAAAAACTAGGAGGAGACAAAAACAAGTAGCTGACACTACTAAACAGTGGACCTGAACAATTAAGCCTCACAAACCTCTAGGACAAGGTCAGTTCTCATCCCCATTTTATAGATGATGAAACTAAGGCTAGTGAAACTGTAAGGAACCGAGATTAGATTCATAGCTGTGATTATTCCCAAAGATGTTGCTCCATAGCACTGTACTACAGTGTGCTGCTTTCTAAGAACGGCATCCTACATGGGCCTGTCCTGGGTGCCCAGGTGGGCAGTAGTTCGGCAGTGGTTCTGCTTCCAAAATTGTATACCTAGAAAGTCCAATCCATCTAACATGAACGTTAGGCAGGCCTTTCACGTGTTTCATGTCACTGAAGGAGTTTGCATTGGGTGTCACTTTAAAGAGCTAGAGTTTGTGTCTGAAATGTACATCCTTATAGTAGTTGATGAATAAGCACAGTTCTTAAACTACGAACCTAAAACCTACCTAGATTTTCATAAGCAAAGGTCAATTATGTTCAAAGGTGTCGCAGTTAAGAGTAGGTTTAAGATGTGGTTGTGAGAGTTGTCAGGAAAGGTCCTGGATCACCAAACCACTAGTTGTAGTCCTACCGATTATTGAGGACACTGGATATCCAGCTGCCCTGTAGTGGGGAAGACTTGGAGAAGCCCGTCGGAATGGCTGAGACAGAAGAGGTCTCTGTTAGCAGTGGAGGAGCAGCCAAGATGTTCAGGAGAACCGTACAGAGGGTGGGAGAGTCCAAGGAAGGTTCTGCCAAGTATGGCTTGACAGTTCTTTTTTTAAACTTGCCAGTACAGGACATGCTAAGTTAAAACATCTTAACCGTTGCCTAGTTACTGCAACACACAAAAATCCCAAGGACTAAACTTAATGAATACCTGGATCCTTTCTTGAATGCCCAAAGAAATCTTTACAAAAAAAGACCAAAAGTACATGACTAATGATTAGGACTGGCACCCAGGCTTTTTATGGAAGTGGGATGAGGAGGATTAATGCAGACTAGGAAAGGCCTCTTTACAAACTACAGGATTTCTTATTTGAAAGGCAGTAATAAGCCTCCACCTCTGGTGAATCTGCAATAGAAATCTGATCAAATTCTAGAAGGCGACCCTCTATGGTTTCAGTGAGCAACACAACTGCTGGGGATTCAGGGAGCAGAGTTTTGAGCTTTGAGCTCAGCTCTGTGGTGTGATTTGTTGCAATTGATTAGCTCCCTGTGCTCACTTAACCTTACCGTAAAACAGATCATAATGCTCAAAGTACCATGAAGGAAAAAAAGGAACACTTTTCCTTCCTCCTAGCCAAAGGGATCTAGGGGCACCTGGATGGCTCATGGTTGAGCATCTGCCTTTGGCTCAGGGCCTGATCCCGAGATTCTGGGATTGAGCCCTGCATCGGACTCCCTGCAGAGAGCCTGCTTCTCCTTCTGCCCGTGTCTCTGCCTCTCATGAATAAATAAATAAATCTTTAAAAAAAATAGAAATCTATTTGGGGTAGTAGCATAACTAAAAGATTGTAGCTCTAATACATAATATCTAGATGAAAAAAATATATATATATACTATCTAGTTGAATGTACCTTAAATTAGATTATCATGTTTGAGAGCTAAAAGTTACTCAGTGTGATAACATACTTACTGAACAATTGAACACTAAGGTTGTACTGTAAATGGTCATATATCCCAGTTTGCCTGAAACAGTTCTGGTTTATGTTGTCCAGGTGTAATTAATAGCACCCTCCTTACATTCTCAAGTGTCCTGGCTTTGAGGATAAATTATTATATGGCTATCCTAACTATAACAAAAAAGAATGCAAGTGAAGATTTTCCGTATCTGTTTCCCGAGATACAAACCAATCCTAAAGAACATGTTTTAACATAGAAGTTAATCTTTGAGTCATGTATCATTTGGGCTGCGATTCATACTGCATTTTATAAGAGTGAAGAAAAATATCCAAGTCACTTAAATTTTTTTTATCCAGTCACTTTTTTTTTTTTTTTTTTTTTTTTTTTTTTTAGATTTAAAAGCATTTAATGACATAGCATATATTTAACAGGACAAAAGTTGAGAGGTACAGGTCGGACGACTGAGCGCCAGGCCGGAGCGACCACTTCTCGGCTCAGGCCCGGCCTCTGGAGTTCATTCCTATCAATGCCATTTTGATTGTGCAGTAAGATGAAAATTTTGTCATTACAATCGTTACAGTGACAAAGAAATGCACACTATGTATCAAAGAGCAAGGTAATGAATCAAATATAACACAGTGTGGCAACGCACGAGCAAGTAACCATTATAGTAACATGACTTTGTCCAGTAAATGCTTCAGTTCCACTTGTACACTTACCAGTGATTTAAAGGGTTTATTATACATCTAGTTTTATTATACTTTGTACTAGAATTATCTCAAACATACAATATAATGTATTTCAGCAAAAAAAAAAAAAAATTACAGATTATTTAAAACAGTATCAACTTTCTACTCCTTCTCTTATACCGGTATACCGACATTCTCAACTGTCCTTGCAGGTGACGCAGAAAAAGCCACAGGGCATGTGTTAGTAAGTGATGCCAGATACAAACGGTTTGGTCTGTAGATTGCACATTGTCTTCAGCCAGTCCCAAAAGCAAGAAGAACACACATTCAACTTCTAGAATAGGAAACCATGCCTTTTTTAGGCTAAAGAAGGTGGACAGAGAAGGAGTGATGGGGGTACTACTTTTCTGGGCATCTCTCCAAGGGTTTCTGCCTCATGGCCTCAAATGTGTCTTTTTCCCCCTACTTCTTAAAGCAATTTCCCTTTAAGTTCCAAGTTTCTTTGGTTTTTTTTTTTGTTGTTGTTGAACTTCTCACACACTGAATAGCACTGAAAATTATGTCCCAATTTTTGCAATCTTTTAGCTGCTGCCTACAAACATGACCAAATCTGTCGTGGAATTGTATTTCATTTCCTCCAGCCCTGGGCTGACATGAGTGTTTCTAATTCACAGTAATGGTAGGAAGGAGCAGACTGAAATTTTTTTCAAAAGGTCCATTGTGGCTCTCCTGTAAGGAGTGAATTCTTCAGGGGTTGGCATGCTAATATTCCACTAATATTCCTATTTGAGTAGAATGTCTGTGGCCATGACCAAGTTCTCTCACATAGCTTCACAACAGAGTTCTTGCACGTTGTCAGAAAAGATTTTTCTTTGACATTGGCTTCATGGTGTATGCCCTCTTTCCCCCTGCAGTTTGAATCCTGCTCTTCGCCATCTGCAACGCCGCCAAATTAATGTTCTGACAGCCATTGCCCTAGAAGTCCTCAAGTCCCTAATTGTGGCAAAAATTAATTTTGCACATTGACCACAATTTGCTGACACATTTGTTCTCAGCACACTATTATGCTGCAGTGGTCGTAAAGTTAGAAACAGCTCACTGAAAGCATCAGTTTGAACAGGATGTGAAACCTCAAAATACTACTAAGTTTGAATATCCATTTGCTGCCAGCCCCTTTCACAACAAAGTACCTGGGAATCACATCCGACTTACTCATCCAAAACGTATTGCTCTCAACTCCTATTCTTTATGTAATGAAGAGCGTGTTGGCATTACTGGGGGAGGGTCAGGAGAGGGTTGCAGCTGGGGAGGGAGGTACATGGAGGACTTGATAGAACTGATAATACTCTATTGAATGGGGCAATAGATATATATGAGTATTCTATGTAACTCCAAAGATATATAATAGTCTTTTCTATGTACAACTTAGATCTTCTTTTTAAAAGCATATGGGGCTTATGCATCTAATGTTGAAATCCTAGTGTCACCCAGATTCCGAGACAGGTACCAGGCCTAACCTGAGTGGTAGCTGATTTCTCCGACCATTTAACAGCAGTGTGAGGCTGTGCCTATGCCTAGAGTGAATGTTTTTCCTTTACCCTAATAACTGAAGGTTTCAATTGCTTTAGGAAACAGATGGTTGTCATTAAGAACACAAAAGCATAAAGGGTCTGCCCAGTGATCTGCTCAGTCTAGGGTCCAGTCTGACAATGGAACCAAGAGATGTTTTGTGAAAGCATAATTGGTACATAAACCTCATATGCCAAAGCCAGCAATAGACAAATGGAGAAGCAATCGTAAAGCACGGGATTACATGAGACATTGTGTGGGGCTAGCACAAAGAGAATCACAGAATAAATAGAGCCCCACAAACATAGTAGGAGACAATAGGGATGATATGTTCCATGATGATAATTAGTGTAGGTAGAGAAAAATGAAGAAAATATAATGAGAGTAAGCATTGAGGCAGTGTAAATGCAACAGTAAAGAATCCAGGTTCTGGAACGTGATCAAGCTGTATTTAAATACTATCTCCACCACTTACTAGATACATCACATTGAGTGAGTTACTTAACCTTTTGGTGTCTACATATCTTCAGCTATAAATGCAGAAAACAGTAGTTACTAACTCCATTGGGTCTTGAGAATTAAATGAAGTCATCCATGTTAAGCATTTAGTGCTTGACATCGGAAGCACTCAACAAATGTGAGCTTATCATGGGACCTGGAAAGCATTTTTCTAGGTTTTGGGCCTGCAAGGATGTTACAGAGGAAAGAGAAAAGTTGAGCGAGCCATTTCCATCCAGTGTGATGTTACTGAGGCAGGAGCCACAGATTCCTCTGCGAATACCCAATGAGCACCTAAGAATTAAATGGCTACCATGTCTTAAGCACTATTGTGGGAGCCAGTCTCCTAAGGGCTTTAATCACATTATCATGAGTCCTCACAATAAGGGTTAAGTCCGCTCCATCCAGTGCAGAGCTAGGTTCCTTCCCCTTTGTGATGCAGGTCTTTGTTAGTGCTTCAAGAAAACTTGCACCCCAGAAAAAGTCCAAGAGAAAGCACAAGAGACTTGTCCTCACCTTCTGCCACTTTGCCCCAGGCCATTTTTGCCTAATCACATCTATCCATTTGGGGTGAGTGAGGGAAATCGCAAGCCCCAGACGTGGGTATGTGAGTGAGTTTGAGGGAGAGATGCGAGGCAGGTCAGTACCCTGGGGAAGAACTGATGGAAGTAGGTCAAGTGGAACTGCTGTACCTGTAAGGAGCTGTGTTCCCAATATTCCAGAGAATGTCCCCACACTGGAACGGTTTTTCTTGCATTCTTCTAGTGACATCAGCAGCATAACTGCAAATATGACTTGCTTCATGGCTGCCCGCAGCTATACTTCCTTCATGCTGGGTTTTGGGAGAATCCACAAACTATTCACTGCAGAGTCTCAAGCTCACTGGAAACTCTGAACACCTCATACTTAAAAGGAAAATCATTGCTTTTCTGAAGCTCCTTTGCTCCAGATTACGTAAAAGACTTTACCTGTATTCACCGATGTCAACCGCTACTCTGATCAGGGAATAGATAAGAGAGGCATTTCTGGGAATGAGTATCTAAGATGAATCTTAGGAGGATCCAAGCCCTAGACAAAGGGAATTGAGAAGCCTTTGACCTAAGACAAAGGAAAACTGAACAGCCCTAAATTAACTCCAAAATATATCAGCACTGATGTTTTTGATCATTCAGCTGGGTTTATTAACCACTTACTCTCTGCCATATCTAGTAATTCAATAGTAAACTAGTCAAAACAATTTCTGCCCTCAGGCCCCTCACAACCTGGTGGGAAAGACAATCATTAAATAATGTTAACTACACTCGTGATAAGTGACAGGAGGAAAAAGCATAACTTAGTAGGTAGGAGTCGAGTAAAGCTCACCAGAGGAAACATCTGAGCTGCAGCATGAGGGATAAGCAAGATTTAGGCAGGCAATAAATTGGGAGAGGGTGCCGGGAAGAGAATACAAGAGTGGCACGAAGGCCACCCTTGTGTGCAGGAAGGGAAGGAGGGGCCAGAAGTGGGAGTACCTGCCTACACGTTGATGTTGTTGGGTCAGAGGATGTGAAATGGAGCCAAATAGGGTAGAAGACATGATGGGCTCTACTTTTCCTCTGTGTTGTACTAAATGAAGCAAGCTATCTTCCCATTGATAAATGTGCTCCAATAAACTCAGTTTCAAGTCTTAAGAATCCCTTGACCACCCAGAATAATAACCAAGGAGATCCTCTGCATAGAGATCTGGGTTCCCTGAAGTCTCAATAGGCATATTTTCCCATCCTGGTGGAAGAGGAAGTCTCTTTTTTATAATCTTAATATCTTTCAAAGTGCCCGCCTAATGCCAAAGCACCAGTCTATAAGCCATTTGTGAAAAAATATTGTCAGCACTGTGCTGATTGGGGGAGGGGGCATCATCCCTGGATTTATGCCAAAGGGGAAATTAGAGAAACCCTTGATTGAATAGTTTAGTCAGCTCATACCCCCAGTAACTTCAATTTCCCTATCTTGCTTCTTGTCATAGTTTTCTATCTAACCCAGAAAAACAGAATGTTTATAAAGTATACGAGGTAATTTCAGATCAACTTCTTGGCCTACACCTACTATAGTAAACATCGAATTTCCCAGCACAGAGCAGTTCCCAAGGCAGCACTTCCCAAGATCTGTTCTGTAGAACACTATCATTAGGGATGCACCCGAAGTAAGGGGTCTGTCAGTCACATGTGACATCCACTTATAGAAAGATACCACCACAGTAGTGTGTTAAGGCACTAACAAATCCTATGGCAAAGAAACCCAATATTTCCCACACATATGTAACTACAGGAACTCTGTTTGAGTAAGTGTGTCTCTAAGGCAAGACTACCTGAGGGCATTGCTTATTTTTTATTTAACATTTATTTAGTGGATACTATGTGCAGAGTAAGTGTGTCACAGAAAGAAGCAGCACTAATGGGGGAGGGCTTAGTACATTTGATGTATAGTTGCAAAATATTCAGTTCTATGGAAAATAAGAAATGGGTGGATGAACTCACAAGATGCATCAAGTATAGATCAGTAATTAGTAATTAGAGCATGTGTGGGTTAAACATCAATGAAAAGGGCTACAGATCCAAGAGTACCTGAAGTAATAAACACACATGAGGGGCACCTAGGCACTATATATTCACTATATATTAAATATCAATATTCATGAATCCTTAATTCAACAACCCACTAGCTATACCTAGTTTGGTTCCATGAGGCTTCCATGGCTGTTCAACAGACTACTTGACAAGCTACAACTGTAGCTAATTGCATCTCTCCAACAGAAGAAGTAACATTGATCCAGGACCCCCTTGCTGGAACCTCAATTCTTGTCTTCATATCTGCAGCAGGAAAAGCTGATGCAGCAGAGAGAGAAAACATCACATACCTCAGGATTTCAGCATCCTCCTCCTATCAATACCACTTGTTCCCTATCCGAAGTATTTACTTCTTTTTTAAAAAAGATTTTATTTATTTATTCATGAGAGACAGAGAGGCAGAGACACACGCAGAGGGAGAAGCAGGATCCATGTAGGGAGCCCGATGTGGGACTCGATCCCAGGACTCCAGGATCACGCCCTGAGCCAAAGGCAGATGCTCAACTGCTGAACCACCCAGTCGTCCCCCTATCCTAAATATTTAATTTAGCCAATCTCCCCCTGCCCCTTGCTTCCTTCAGTGTGTTTTGCATTGATTTAATAAACAATGTGATCCAAACGTTTTACTTTAGTGTGTGAGCCTTTATATTCCATGAACTCTGAGATAGCTTCCCTCACAGTGTACTTGGAGCCTACTATTGAATAAAGGTAATTTTCCACATGACAGAGTGACACAAAGATTTTTAAAACATCTGATATATATATGACACTGATAAACTTGGAGTACATTGATCAGGGAAAAAATTATCAATGTCAAGAAAGATATTACTACACATTATAAAGATACTAAAAGAAGACTAAGGAAATATTAACCACTATATGCTGATAAATTCAACAACTTTGATGAAAGGAACAAATTCTGTGGAAGACATAAACTATCAATATTCACCCAAGAAGAAATAAAGAAATAAAGAAATAAAGAAATGAAATAAATAATCTAAATAGCCCATATCTGTTAAATTGAAGTGGTAGTTTAAATCTTCCTCACAATATTACAGCCACTTTGGAAAACAGTAGGGCAATTCTCTAAAGGGTTAAACATATGACCCTTATATTCCTAGGTGTATATTCAAGAGAAATGAAAACATATGTTGACACAAACACTTGTAATAAATTTTCACAACAGCATGATTCATAATAGCTAAAAAGTGGAAACAAACCAAATGTCCATTAACTGATCAATGGATAAACAAAATGTGGTATATCCACACTGTGGAATATCATTCAGCCATGAAAATGAACAAAATACTGATATGTATTGTAACTTAGAGGAAACTTAAAAACATTATGCCAAGTGAAAGAAGCCAGTCACAGATGACTACAGATGTAGTCACAGATGATTGAGTATGATTCCATTTATATGAATGTGCAGATCCATAAAGATAGACTTGTGGTCACCAAGGCCTGGGGAGAAAGGGTGAAATTGGGACTGACTTCTGATAGGAATGGAGTTTCTCTTTGGAGTAATGAAAATGTTATGGGATCTGGCTGTAGTGATGGATGCAAAACTCTGCAAATATAGTAAAAACCACTGAATTGCATACTCCAAATGGGTTAACTTTATGCTATATGAGTTATCTCTCAATAAAGCTATCCTTAAGTCAATCTTTGTAATTTACCATAATATGAGAGACAAAAATAAAAATCAAATAAATAGATGCAGAAAAATATGTGACAAAATCCAACATTGGGTAGCTCACTCAGTTAAGCATGTGACTTGACTTCAGCTCGGGTCATGATCTCAGCTGGGTTTCACATTCAGTGGCAAGTCTGGTGGAGATTCTCTTTCTCTCTCTCTCCCTCTTCTTCTGCCCCTCCCCCTGATCATGTGCGTGCTTGCCCTCTCTCTAAAATAAATGTCTCAAAAAAAAAAAAAAAAAAACTTAGCCAACTAGGAATAGAAAGAAACTTCCTCAACTGGTTATAGGTCATCTACAGCTAACATACTAAATGGCGGAAGTCTGAGTGCTTTCCCTCTAAAATTAGAAACAAGGCAAAGACATCTGTTCTCACCACTTCTACTTGAATTGTACTGGTTCAAGCCAATGCAACAGGGCAAGAAAAAGAAATAAAAGACAAGCAGATCGGAAATGAAGAAATAAAACTGTCTATTCATAGATGACATAATTGTCAATGCAGAAAATCCTATCAAGTCTATAAAAATAGCTATTAAAACTAGTGAGTTTAGTAAGGTTGCTGGATGCAACTTCAATATATAAAAATAAAGTGTATTTCTGTATCCTAGTGAACAATTGGAAATTGAAATTGAAAACAGGGATCCCAGGATCCCTGGGTGGCGCAGCGGTTTGGCGCCTGCCTTTGGCCCAGGGCGCGATCCTGGAGACCCGGGATCGAATCCCATGTCGGGCTCCCGGTACATGGAGACTGCTTCTCCCTCTGCCTTTATCTCTGCCTTGTCTCTGCCTCTCTCTATATATATGACTATCATAAATAAATAATAAAAAAAAAAAGAAAGAAAAGAAAACAGGGATCCCTGGGTGGCTCAGAGGTTGAGTGTCTGCCTTTGGCCCAGAGCATGATCCTGGAGTCCAGAGCATGATCCTGGAGTCCTGGGATTGAGTCCCACATCAGGCTCCTTTCATGGAGCCTGCTTCTCCCTCTGCCTATGTCTCTGCCTCTCTCTTTCTGTGTGTCTCATGAACAAATAAATAAAATCTTAAAAAAAAAAAAAAAAAGAAATTGAAAACATACCATTTACCCTACTACGAAAAATATCAAATGAATAGCAATAAATTGACAAAGATGTGTAAGTCCTGTACCCTGAAATCTACTAAAGATAACTGAGAGAAATTAAAGAAACCTCAATAAATGAAGAAATATTCTATATTCATGGACCAGAAGACTTAATTTTGGACTCAAATTGTTAAGAAGATAGTTCTCTCTAAATTTTCACATAGATTCAATGCTATCCTAATTAAAACCCCAGCATTTTTTTGTGTAAAAATTGACAAGATAATTCTAAAATTCATTTGGAAATGAATAAATAAATAGCTAAATAAATAAATAAAATAGCTAAACAAATTTAGGAAAGCTACAGTAATCAAGATAGTATGGTATTGGCATAAAAATAAATCTCTAGGAAAAAAACTGAGTGTGGAAACAGGCCTAGATATACATGGTAAATTGATTTCCAACAAACATGTAAAGTGATTTATTATAGAAAAGATCCTTGGATTAGGATACCAAAAGCACAATCCATAAAAGAAAAAAATTGACAAATCTTATTTCTTTACAATTAAGGAGTTCTGTTCTTTGAGATACTGCTAAGAAAATGGTAAGAGTAGTTACAGACTTCAAGAAAATATTTGTAAATCACATAAAGGACTTATAAATTCAGCAATAAGAAAACAAATCCCGGGATCCCTGGGTAGCGGTTTAGCTCCTGCCTTTGGCCCAGGGCATGATCCTGGAGTCTCAGGATCGAGTCCCACATCAGGCTCCCTGCATGGAGCCTGCTTCTCTGTCTGCCTGTGTCTCTGCCTCTCTCTCTCTCTCTCTCTCTCTCTCTGTGTGTGTTTGTGTGTGTGTGTGTGTGTGTGTCTCATGAATAAATAAAATCTTTAAAAAAACAAAAAACAAATCCCCAGATAAAATAGACAAATGATTTGAACAGACAATTCATCAAAAAGATGAATTTTGCCACATAAGTGGCAAAAACAAAACAAAACAAAAAACATTTACCATGTCATTAGATGGGGCACCTCGGTGGCACCTCAGTTGGTTAATCGTCTGACTCTTGATTTTGGCTCAAATCATGATCTGAGGTTTGTGATATTGAGCCCTGTATCAGGCTCTGTGCTAGGCATGGAGCCTGCTTAAGCCCTCTGCACACTCCTCAGATAAACAAACAAATAAATAAAATGTCATTAGGGAAATTAAAATTAAAATCACATAGAGATACCTTTTGGAAGACTGACTACACTAACTGTTATCAAGGATGTGGAGCAGCTGGAACTCTTTTTTTTTTTTTTTAAGATTTTATTTATTTATTCATGGGAGACACAGAGAGAGAGAGGCAGAGACACAGGCAGAGGGAGAAGCAGGCTCCATGCTGGGAGCCTGATGTGGGACTCGATCCTGGGACTCCAGGATCACACCCTGGGCCAAACCAGGTCCTACACCGCTGAGCCACCCAGGGATCCCCTGAGCCACCCAGGGATCCCTTGGAACTTTTTTTTTTTTTTAAGTTATTACTTCCTTTCATCTTCCCAACAACCTTATGAAGGAGGTATTATGATTTCCGTTAAGTTACTCACTCAAATTACACAAGCCAATGAGATGCTAAGCCAGAATTCAAAACTTGGACCATTTGACTTTGGTACCTCTTGTGCCCAAGATTGCGAATCCGAGAAACTACCAAGGAGCCGACACCGATGCAAACACACGAGGGTTTATTACAAGCTCGAGCTTGGGTCCAAGTGTACCCGACACAGTGGAGCAGGGACTTGGACCCCGAGGCTAAGAGGCATAGCAGCTTTATAGGGGCCAGTGGCCAATGGGATACACAGAAAGCTGCACAGTCATGTCGGTCCACACGCAGGTGGCCAACTGAATCACGATTCACCCTATAGTGACCATTTGAACTGGCCTCTCGCTCTGGTCAGAATTGGCGGGCAGTTTTGGCGGGCACAAGGCAGGGTTACATTGTTATGAGCCGATTTCCGGTAAGGGTGTGCCCAGCGGCTTGACTAGGGTGGGGCAGCGCCTTAAGCAATAAGCAGGTCATGTGGGGGTCATACAGGAGGTGGCGGGTGCAGCACAAAATGGAGTTAGTCCAGCTCTGCTTGTCCAGGGGTAGGGGATTTTTGTTAAATTTCCTGGGTCCCACATTCCCCCCTTTTTCAGAGGATCCTATGCAGGACCCAATCATGGTTCTGGGTTTCTGTCGAAAGAGGCAGTGGTTGGCACTGTTGCCTGAGTACCATGAGTCGGACTGTATTGACTTGATCCTTGACAAACGCTACTGGTCTATTAATGAGGCAGGGTCCAAAGGTTGGAAAGAGGAGGCGGATGACGAGTGGGCCGGCCAGGGAGGATAACATGGTAGTCAGCCAGGGGGAATGATTAAACCAGGATTCGAACCAACCTTGTTGCTGCTCTCACTCCCATTTACATTTCAGCAAAGAAGCAACATCCTACGTTTAAGGCAGCACATAACCTCCCCCCCCTCTTTGTTGTAAGAAGACTAAGTATAATCCCCTTTTATTTTGAAGGACAACCTCAGACTAGGGAGTCTTGGAGGTGGGAAATAAGTGAGAACAGCACAGTCTTAGCTTTAGGGGATTGTCCTTGTCCGGTTGGCCTTTCCATTCTGGAACAAAGTCCTTGAGAACGGCGTGTGGGTCAGCTGGCTGGACGTGGGTGTAGTGGACCCAGGGAGTAATCCTGTCGACCTTGAGAGCGGTGGGAGTGGTCAGGATCACAATGTAAGGTCCCTTCCAGCGAGGTTGAAGTGTCTGGTGTTGGTATCTCCGCAGGTACACCCAGTCACCTGGCCGGTATCGATGGGGGTTCGGGGATGGCCCAGTCTCGTAGAGGGCCCTCAGCTTAGGCCACACCTGCTCATGGGTTCATTGTAACATTTGGAGGGAGAAAAGAAGTTGGTGATCATCAAATTCAGCAAGCACCTCAGGTTTTAAATTGGGGATTATAGGTGGAGGAAGACCGAACACGATCTCGTAGGGAGTCAGTCCCATCTTATATGGGGAATTCCTCACCCTATATAGGGTGAAGGGGAGGAGAGTCACCCAGTCCCCGCCAGTCTCCAGGGCTAATTTAGTTAAGGTCTCCTTTAATGTTCTGTTCATCCTCTCTACCTGTCCTGAGCTCTGGGGCCTATATGCACAATGTAACTTCCAATCTGCCCCAAGTACTAGTGCCGCTCCCCGTGTTACCTTAGAGACGAATCCTGGGCCGTTGTCTGATCCAATCCTAACAGGAAAACCATACCTCGGTAAGATGTCTTCCAGCAGTTTCTTGGTCATGGTCTGTGCTGTTTCATGTTTGGTAGGAAATGCCTCTGTCCATCCTGAAAAAGTATCTACAAACACTAGTAAATACTTGTACCCACATTTTCCAGGTTTTACCTCAGTGAAGTCCACTTCCCAGTAGGCTCCTGGGCAGTACCCCCAGGAGCCGGGTGCCTAGATTAGATCCATGGGCGGTGGCATTAGTTAACTGGCATGCATGGCAGCTTGCCACAATCTGCTCGATCTTTGCTCGAGAGTCTTTAAGAGTGATCTTTGCATGTCGTATGAGGTCTTCCATCTTCCTTGTTCCCATGTGAGTACTCCGATGCATTCTGGATAGGACTCGCCGTCCTAGTTCCTCTGGCAAGATGATGCTGGAGTCTGCGGCCCTCCACCAGCCACGCAAGCACTGGGTCATAGGCAAGCGTTTGATCCAGTGTAAGTCAGCATCAGTATAGCTGGGGGTGTCCGGCAGGGTCCGTGCCCCCCGATCGGGTAGCGTGGTTGCTAAGACCTGGGTCACCAAAAGGGCCGCCTCCTTTGCTTTTAAATCGGCTCGCCGGTTTCCCCTGGCTACTGGCGCGTCTGCCTTTTGGTGCCCCGGACAGTGGATGACGGCTAGGGCCTTGGGCAGCCAGAGGGCCCTCAGGAGTTCAGGAATCTCCGTTTCGTTTTTCACAGTCCTTCCCTCTGCGGTCAGAAGCCCTCTCTCTGTAAAGGGCTCCGTGGATGTGAGCGGTGGCGAAGGCGGACCTGCTGTCGGTGTAGATGTTTATTCGTTTACCTTCCCCCATGGTCAGCGGCTTGGCCAGTGCGGTCAGTTCTGTCCGTTGAGCCCACGATCTGGCTGCCAGTGGCTCCGCCCAGAGGGTCTCCCTCTCCGTGGTTAGGGCTGCCCCCACATATCTGACTCCTCGGACAAAACTGCCGCCCTCAGTGTACCAAGTGGCATCCGCATTGGGCAGTGGCTGGTCCTGGAGATCAGCTCTGATTCCGTGCACCTGTGTCAAAATTTCTTGACAGTCATGCAGAGGGGGGTCCCAGTCTGGGTTAGGGAGTAGCATTGCCAGATTTAGGGTTGTTGGTGGAGGCGATATTCGTCTTCTAAACTCAGAACAAGCACCTGAATCGGGTGCCCTTCCTTGTTTAGGACTTTTGCCCCTTCGGGGTAGAAGCAAATTTGTGCCCCCATCTTGGTGAGCAAATCCCGACCTAACAACGGGTAGGGGCACTCAGGGATGACCATGAAGGAGTGGGATACCCTGCCCATGCCGAGATCCACAGTTCTTCAGGTAGTCCATGAGTACTGTTTGGTGCCCGTGGCCCCTTGCACCTGTGAAGTCTTGTTTGCCAATTTCCCTTGGGGTTGTAATAAAACCGAATGTTGTGCCCCAGTGTCCACTAGGAATTCAACAGGTTGCCCCTCCACTCTGAGAGTTACCCTGGGCTCGGGGAGGGGTGTCGAACCCCGACTCCCCTAATCGTCCAGGTCCTCCATTTCCAAGTTCTTGGCAGGGGCCTTAGATCTTTTGTTAGGGCAGCTTTTCACCCATTGGCCCTCTTCTTTGCAATAAGCACATTGGTTTTTGTTCAGCTTGGGAGCTCCCAAAGGGGACCAGGGCCATCCTCCTTACCTGTCCCTGAAGCCAGCTTCTTGAGGTGCCTCCATCTGTCCTGTGGGTCATCCATGGTTGTGGCCAGCAGGATCTTGGCCAGGTTTCGGGTCTCCCGGTCACTTAGTTTGGTTTGTTGTTCTTCCAGACTTTCTCTATTATTATAGACTCATTCTGCTACTATCACTAAGTCCTGCAAGCTCTTCTCTCCCAGTCTCTCTACTCTTTGCAATTTCTTTTTAATGTCTGGAGCGGCCTAACAAAAGCCATGATAATTGCGGCCTTTGTTTCCGGGGCTTCTGGTTCATAGGGGTGTACTGCCTAAAAGCCTCTATGACTCTCTCTAAGAAGGCTGCTGGACTCTCATCCTTACCCTGTCTCACATCATAGACCTTGGCCAGATTGGGAGGCTTGCGCACGGCAGCCTGGAGACCTGCCCCTAGAGTCTGGCAGTGGACCTGGCATCTCTCCTTACCTTCAGCCGAGTTGTGTGCTTTGGGGGGTAAAAATGGTTTTAGCCAAGGAGGGGGATTCTCGATCATGTCCTGCCAGATCAGGATGTAGAGCACCTGGTCAGGGTGGCCATCCGGTTTGTCCCTGAAGATCACGGCCTTAACCTGTAAGATAATAGGTAGGTGGAAAGTTCCTTCTCGGGGCCATCCCACGTCAAAGGTTGGCCATTCTGATATGCAATAAATTTGGAATCTCTCTCTCTGTATGTCTATGCTCAGAATATGAGCTCTTTCCCTAACATCTGAGAAGTGGGAGAGCATAAGAGACAGGGGAGTGGTTTCTGTCTCCCATTATGTCCCCAATCCACACCAAGACACAGACAGTAAAGATGATTAACAAGGACCCAACAACACAGACAAATGCACAAACAGTTAACAAGGACATAGTAACACAGACCAACGTTCCAGTGCCGCCGTGGAGACAAAACAGAAAGTAACCTGAAGGGCTGGCAGCCGGCCCTACTTACAGATGAGGATCCCCGTCCTCCTTACAGACGAGGACTCCTGTCCTCCTACAGATGAGGACCTCCGCCCTCCTTACAGATGAGGACCCTGTCCTCCAGGCGGGGGCAAGGGACGTCTCCTTAAGACCCCCAGTCGATGGCCCCGCCGGCGTGTCCGCCTAAGCCAATGCCGACCCAATACAGATTGGAATTCCTACAGATAAAAGTACAGTTTAGAGCTCTCAGAGAATATGCGCGCAAAAGGTAGAAAAAGTTGAGTGCACTCACCACACGTGAAACCCTCCGGATGGGGTCCTGGAGGTCTCTTGGATCCCGGACGAGCCCCCAAATGTTGTGCCCAAGATTGTGAATCTGAGAAACCACCATGGAGCCGACACCGATGCAAACACACGAGAGTTTATTTATAAGTTCGAGCTTGGGTCCAAGTGTGCCCGACACAGCGGAGCAGGGACTTGGACCCCGAGGCTAAGAGGCGTAGCAGCTTTATGGGGGCCTGTGGGATTGTAACATACACAGAAAGTTGCACAGTCATGTCGGTCCACACACAGGTGGCCAACTGAATCACGATTCACCCTATAGTGACCATTTGAACTGGCCTCTCGCTCTGGTCAGAATTGGCGGGCAGTTTTGGCGGGCACAAGGCAGGGTTACATTGTTATGAGCCGATTTCCGGTAAGGGTGTGCCCAGCGGCTTGACTAGGGTGGGGCAGCACCTTAAGCAATAAGCAGGTCATGTGGGGGTCATACAGGAGGTGGCCGGTGTAGCACAAAATGGAGTTAGTCCTGCTCTGCTTGTCCAGGGGTAGGGGATTTTTGTTAAATTTCCTGGGTCCCACAGTACCCACAATCATAACCTCTTATTAACCTGGTTCAAGGAGGCCCTCAAGGAATTTGCAGTCCAGTAGAGAGACACCACCCTCCAACCTATAAGAGAGTAAATGAAGGGGAGAAAAGGCAGAAATTTGGTGAAAACGAAACTAATTCTTGCAAGGCTCCAAACTAGACCGTTGACCCAGTGGCATAGGTTCTGGATATAGAGTCCTGGTGCTTCTGTCAGGCCACTTGACAAGGGGGGGATTGAGGAGGGATGGGAAGCCTCTGTCTAGACTAAAGGAGATTGGAACATGCACACTCAGTTCGGACAGCCCCACCAGTCAGGGCTTCTCCAGTTTCTGCTATGTTAAAGACAAACAGAAGCAACTGAGCAGACATTGCCTTGTCCCATTTCAGGAGTTCCAAGAGAGGTTTTTAATGGAAAGTTCTAAGATTTAGAACCTTAGATGAGTCCTTTCATTGCTCAGTATTTCCGCTTCCTCATCTGGGGAAGTTGAACTGGGTGTTGCCATTGTTCCTACTATGTCTCACATGCTTTATTCTAGCCTGTTTTTATGGTTTTCCCAAAGAGAGTATGAAGGCCATTCATGAAATGTCTAGTAGGATGACTTGACTTCTCTCAGCAGCTCTGCTGACTACAGGGAAATGTACTGAGATTATAAAACAACATCATTAACTAAAAAGGAATATCATTAACTTTGGATGCCTTTATATTAATAATTACTTTTTTCATTATAGAAGTAATAGAGGTTAATTATAGGCATTTTAGAAAATACAGACTGTGAGGAAAGAGTTAACACAGCAGGTATGGTTGCTTGCTCTTTACATGTCTTTTTTTTTTCCAAAGGACTCATGATTAACTCTTGGCAGCCCTTAAGAGTGCTCTCTGTGTTAGTAGTTGATGGATTTGATATATATTCCTGGCCAATGGACCATACCATAAGTGCTTCTAAGGTTGCTTTGCATAAACATCAAGATCAATAACATGTACCTAGTTTCATTGTTTGGGTTGAATTTTGATCACCATAGTTGGTTGCATACATAGCAGAATATACTTATGTGACCAGCCCCCAATAAAACCTTTAAACTCTGAGACAAATAAACCTCTCTGGCCAGACATTCTGAGGGACATTAACACATGTCCCAGAGTTAATGGCAAGATAAAAAGAGTACTCCCGTCTGGCCTCAGATAAGGAATATTTGGACCAGGAAAGACATTGCAAGTTTGTGTTGAATATCTCTGGACCTCATGTATGCTTATCATTTTCCTGCCACTTTTGCTTTGTATCCTTTGCTATAATAAATCTCATCGAGTCCTGTGGGTCCTTCTGGTGAATCACTGAATAATACACAGATAAATATATAAAAATATATATGTTGATATATACAAATTAACCAAAATCCTTATACCTGGAGATAACTACTTGGCTAACTTTAAAAACAAGTTTTTGACCAATCAAATCATCTCACAGAAGACCTTTTAAATTGTGGGGAGGCAAACAAAACTGCTAATTAAATGGTAAATTGTGTCATGGAGTGAAAATTAAAATTTATGGAAGCCTCGTGTTAGGACTTAGAATAATTTTATTGTGTTAAATGATTATCAAGATTTACTGAAGTTTGCTTTTGTAAAATAATAATGGTTTAATCTATGACTTAGCCCTTTATTTGGAATCCAACTTTTTTTTTTAAATGGTGAAAAAATTTATATTTAGATTTATAGCCGGCTGGACTCAGTTTAGATGATCCCAATTTTGTTGGCAACATCCAAAGCATCATAGTCAGGAGCCAGTCGAACATATGCTTTCTTCTCTCCATCAGGCCTGATCAAGGTGTTGACCTTGGCCACATCAATGTCATAGAGCTTCTTCACAGCCTGTTTGATCTCGTGCTTATTGGCCTAGACATCCACAATGAACACAAGTGTGCTGTTGTCTTCTATTTTCTTCATGGCTGACTCAGTAGTCAGGGGGAACTTGATGATGGCATAGTGATCAAGCTTGTTTCTCCTGGGGACGCTCTTTCGAGAATATTTGGGCTGCCTTCAGAGAGCAGGGTCTTGGGTCGTTGGAATGTAAGTGACGTGCGGATCTTCTTTTTTTTGTGACTGTGCACGTCTTTCAGCACCGCTTTCTTGGCTTTGGCTTCGGCTTTGGGAGGGGCAGAGGCTTCCTTCTTCGCCTTCGTGAAAGGTGGAATCCAACTTTTAATACTGATTGGGTTCCTATAGGAAGAGACAGGACACTTTTTTTTTTTTTAAGATTTTATTTATTTATTCATGAGACACACACACACACACACACACAGAGAGAGAGAGAGGCAGGCAGAGGGAGAAGCGGGGTCCATGCAGGGAGCCCGAGGTGGGACTCGATCCCAGGTCTCCAGGATCACGCCCTGGGCTGAAGGTGGCTCTAAACCGCTGAGCCACCCGGGCTGCCCAAGACAGGACACTTTACAAGAAATGGCTTTATAATATCACCCAGGAACAGATAGTGAAAAGCAGAGACTATACTTGAGGGTCTGGGGGAAAAGGGGTGGGGGAGTGAATGAGACTAGCTATTCTTCCATGTACCCCTCATCTTGTAAGTCATCCTTCTTTGACAGTTTTCATGACCTTAGTAATAATAATAATTACTAACACCTGTTGAGTACTTATTCTGAGCCAATTTCTTTTCTTTTTCTTTAAGATTTCGTTTATTTATTCATGAGAGACACAGACACAGGCAGAGGGAGAGGGAGAAGCAGGGTCCACGCAGGGAACCCAATGTGGGACTCAATCCCAGGACTCCAGGATCACACCCTGGGCCAAAGGCAGATGCTCAACCGCTGAGCCACCCAGGTGTCCCTCTCTTCTAAGCACATATTTTCTCTTAATCTTCAAACAGTCTCTTCAGTAAATGTTACTATTTCTTCCTTTATACAAATGAAGATACCAAGGTGAAGAATAATTAAGTAGCTAGTTTATGAAACTAGTAAATGATATGGTACTGGGACTTGAACCTGAACTCAGAAGGTCAATACTTTGTGTACCCTTATATTTATCCAAATGAGATGTCACTGATAAAAATGGGCTTTGGAGTTAGGTTTTGTATTAGGGTTTTCCAGGGAAACAAAACTAAAAGATACACACACACACACACACACACACACACACACACAGATTTATTTTAAAGAATTGGCTCACAGGATTGTGGGGGCTGACAAGTTTGGAATTTGCAGAGCAGGCTGGCAAGCTAGAAATTCAGGGAAGAGTTGATGTTGTAGCCTTGTATTTAAAATCTGAAGGCTAAACACTTAGCCAGGTTTCTATTTCTGCAGTCATGAAGCAGACTTTCTTTATTCTTCAAGAAACCTAGTTTTTGCATTATGGAGGTAAAAAAAAAAAAAAAAGTCTATCGATTTAAATGTTAATCACACATACAATGCAACCATCACAGTTCTGAGTTTTCTCTTTTGAAGAAAGAGAAGGTGGATCTCCAAATGTGATTTGCTCACATTTGAGCCAGCTCCCTCCCAAGTTAAAAACCAGTCCCAGGAACTGGCAATCCCCTTAGCCACAGCCATGCAAGTGTGGGGTTGGCCAGAAGAGGGCACTGCCTTCTACTTGTATAACCATCTGCAAGGGAACCAGTAGGATGGAAAAAAATGTTGACACCACTTTCAACTGTTATTTTTTACAGTCCCTGATTTAGCTTAGCATAGCCTTTGGTAAAATAAATGCTGTGAGCTTTTAGTTGTACTGGGAGACCAAATAACCTCATTGACAATACTCACATTTTACGTTCAACAATGCAGGAAGACATGGAAGGATTGTGTCCTTTGGCTTTCCTGGTACATTATAACTGGTTCAGTCAGACAGAAACAAACCAGTTTTCTCTAGAGTAAGCCAACTCAGGCTGATGCAGGGGGAAGGAAAGAAAAAAGCTAGGGCATTTGGCGCCTGAGAGAGAGAACTGGGAGGACCCCTGGGGCGGCTGAGGAATCTTTCAGCAAGATACAGAGGATGGGTTTGGGAAGTTACTTATTGTGTCTGGGTTTGAGAGAATAATAGTGCAGACCCCTTTGGCAATACAACTCTGTCTAGCTGCGCAGTTAATCTAGTCTCTGGATTCTTAATTGGGAATGGAAATCCACATAAGTATAGTTATTCTTTAGTTCTCATTAATAATTAAAAATCTCCCTTCCCTGCTTCCATTTTAATGACAACTTCCATTTGTACAGCTTGAAATTTTGCAGAGGGCTTTTCCATCCTACAGCAAGTAATAGAGCCGGTACTAATTACTTCCTATTTACAGCTGAGGAAACACCGGGTAAGGGCTTTGCTCTGGCTTCCCTGTAATCCAAGCCTTAGAGGAGATCAGAAACCTGGGGCTTGGGATGCCTGAGTGGCTCAGAGGTTGAGCCTCTGCCTTTCACTCAGGGCGTGATCCTGGCATCGAGGATCGAATCCCACCTGGGCTCCCTGCATGGAGCCTGCTTCTTCTTCTGCTTATGTCTCTTCCTCTCTGTGTCTCTTGTGAATAAATAAATAAAATCTTAAAAAAAAAAAAAAAAAGAAACCTGGGGCTTGATCTTAGCTTTGTGCTTTGTCCCCTATCAAAAATACATTCCTAACTCTCATTGACTGCTATTTCCAGGGTCCATTAAAGCTGAATGTATGCAAACACTGTGAGCTAGTGATTCCACTTGTAGGAACGTGTGCAACAGGAATGAGGGAATGAGCACCAATAGATAGGTGCAATACTATTCATACCAGCATAATTTGAAATAGCCAAAACAGAAAACAACCCCAAATCTCATCAACATAAACTGTGGCATATTTCTATCATGGAATACCATAGAGTAATCCGAGTAAGTGACCAAGATCTATACAAAATATGAAAAAACAGGCAAACACATAAAGTGTTGAAAGTCAGTTTAGTGCTTATATCTCAAGGACGAGTTACAGGGGTGGAGGGTGGGGCAGTGGTCCTCTAGGGTGCCTCTAACATTCTACTTTGTGACCTGTGCAGTGGTTACCAGGGTAACATAGGTGTGTACACTTTGTACAAATTCACTAAGCTGTACAGTTACAGTGCATGTGCTTTTCAGTATCTGTTACATTTCAAGAAAACAATTTTAAAATACGGATTTGTCTAAATAAATCACTTTGGATTTATAAGCAAACTTTAGAACTGCCCAAATGTAGCTTATCCCTGATTACAGCAGATTTGTTTGTTGCTTTGTTCTAACAGTGACCACATTACCATTCCCCAAAGAATTTCCAAAGCACAGAGAGAGAAAGAGAGAGAGAGAGAGAGCAGGTCAACAGCTGCCTTTGCATTTGTGCATGCAAGAATACATTTCAGGAGGGCTGCCCCCCAGGAAGTTCATTCCTTGCCTCCAATACTAAGAACATGTATTCTTTCTGTGTGTCCAAAAAGTATGGAAAAGGAAACATAGAAAAGGAAACATCCAAGCAGGATAAGCCAAACAGAAAACAGCTCATCGAAATGAAAAAGCTCCCTTTTTAATTTTATTTTTTATGGAATGTTTCACAAATTTGCATTCATCCTTACACAGGGGCCATGCTAATCTTCTCTGTATCGTTCCAATTTTTTTTTTTTAGTAAATGTGCTGCCAAAACAACCATGACTGTCGCATTTTTAACACTAGCACTATTTTGCAGGAAAAACAAGAAACCTAACCCCTGCATGCTGGAGGTGCGGATGGCACCTCTGAAAGAGAGGGCATGGAGCAGCAAACCAAAGCTGCTCAGAATTCCCTGGCAGGCCCTGGTGAAGTCATAAATGGAACCAGATTTCCTGTTTCCCAGGGTACTGTCTGCTTCTCATTAGCCATTATTGCTTCTTGCAGGACCATGGTGCTTGAAAATCTTAAAGGACAAGAGTACAACAACATATTAGATCAAGGGTTGGCAATCTTTGTCCATGGGCCAAGGACATTTGGTTCAGAGTTAAGCACATGCAAGCACACCATACTCGCTCACTCTCTCTGCTGCTCTGGAGCACTTGTACCAGCTCTGCAGCTCTTGTAGCTTCTACCTCAGTGATTCACTGCTGTTTCAGTCCCATATTCTCTCCCAGGAGCAAAAGACTGAAAATCTTGAAAACTATTTTTTTTAAAGATTTTATTCGTTTATTCATGAGAGACACAGAGAGGCAGAGAGACAGGCAGAGGGAGAAGCAGGGAACCTGATGTGGGACTCGATCCTGGGACCCCGGGATCATGACCTGAGCCAAAGGCAGATGCTCAACCGCTGAGCCACCCAGGTGCCCCAAAAACCATTTTGATAGATAACCACTTTCATACTTTCTCCAACCAGATTGTGTTTGAAGGAGCTATTCCTCTTTCCTTCTTCCCAGTGGCTGGGGGGACACTAGGTACTTTTTGCACCTTTCCATGATATGGTGGAGTTATTAGAATTTATACCCATAGGCATGCTGGGAACACAACCACAGAATGACAGGGCAAGAGCAGAGGCCAGGACTGAGCTGAGGTGATGACTTTCCAGGGTCTGAAAGAGTCCAGAAGGTAGCAGAGATACTCTGGAGTGTGCATACCTGGAGCCTAGCACCAGGACTTTTCTGGCAGCGGCGATCCTCAAAGCCAGGTAGATGGCACAAAGACATGTACACAAAGGAACTAATCGCAGCATTGTTGTTACAGAGGAAGATGAAAGGCAACTGAAGCACCCAGCAACAAACTGTGTTCGATTATACGGTACGTTATATAACATGGATTATCATGCAGTCATGAAAAAGAAGCCTGTTGTATATTAACTAACACAGAAGGTGGTCTATACTATAAAGTTAAATGATACGGGCAGGTTGGGGAAAACTCTATATAGCATAATTCCATTTCTGTATTTTAAAAATCCTGTGTGTGTGCACACAGTCTCACATCTACTAGGAAAAGATCTAGAAAGATACATACTGAACTATTCTCAGATTACCTCTGTAGAAGAGAATGCAAATAGAGAGGTAAGGGAAAACTACCAGTTTTTGCCAAATTTGTGTCTATATTACTTGTTTAGACCAATAATAGCTCTTTGATAATTTAAAAAAAGCAATTGGGGCATCTGGGTGGCTGGGTCAATTAACTCTCCGGCTCTTGATTTTGGCTTAGGTCATGATCTTGGGGTAGTGAGATTGACTCCCGAGTCAGAATCTGTGCTGGGCGTGGAGCCTGCTTAAGATTCTCTCTCTCCCTCTGTCCCCCCACCCATGCTCTCCTTCTTTCTCTTTCCCTCTAAATTAGGTTAAATTTTTTTTCAGGATTTTTTTAAAGATTTTATTTATTCATGAGATACACAGAGAGAGAGAGAGAGGCAGAGAGCGAAGCAGGCCCATGCAGGGAGCCCGATGTGGGACTCGATCCCAAGACCCAAGGATCACACCCTGAGCCGAAGGCAGAGGCTCAACCACTGAGCCACCCGGGCGTCCCTAGTTAATTAATTTTAAAAATAAAAAAGCAAAAAAAATAAAATAAATAAAAAATAAAAAAGCAATTAAAAACCCCCAAGACTATGGGGATATAGTATGGAGGAGGCACATTTGATGTGGGTGATCAGCATGGCCAGAGGCTTCTGTGACTCAAGCCCAAGGGCAGGAAGTAGACTCTGTGAGAGTTGGAGAGAGGCTCCAAGCTCCTGATGATGCAGAACAGTTCCTTTTTTTGTTTTTTTTTCTGTTCTCTCTCTTTGGGGCCATGTACTTTTGGTTCTCATTGGGTCACTTCCAACCCTAGGCAGACCGAGTGGAAAGGCCCCTCCCTAAGAAGAGCCAGGGAGGATGACTTGGGCCTACTTGGCCCTAAGCCTTAATTAGGAAAAAACCTCCTCTTTACCTTGGTACCCATTTCCTTGGGACACTTTTCATGTGCATTTGTATCAGAGCAAAGGATCTCCAGAGGTTGAGGAAAACGGGACATAGCGCTTGGCAACATTCAGTACAGCTCTACTATTGCTCTCCACCCAGGCTCCACCTGAGAATTGCCTGGGGAGCTTTGAAAAAATAGAAACCTCTGGGGCACCTGGGTGGCTCAGTGGTTGAGCACCTGCCTTGGCTCTGGTCATGATGCTGGGGCCCTGGGATCAAGTCCCACATCAGGCTCCCCTGGTCATGATGCTGGGGCCCTGGGATCAAGTCCCACATCAGGCTCCCCGCAAGGAGTCTGCTTTTCCCTCTGCCTATGTCTCTGGCTCTCTCATGAATAAATAAGTAAAATCTAAAAAAAAAGCCTTAAATATAGTTGTATACACTGAAATAGAGAATACAATTTTTTAAATGTTAGCAAATGACCAATGTTGGATAAAAGTAGAATTTTTCATCCATTTTCAAAAGTGTGTAAATTGGTTAGGAGCCTTTTGAAAAGCAATTAGACGATATTAAGAGTCTAAAATACTTTCATATTATTTTGTCCAGTAATAAAACTTCTGGAAATTTCTCCTGGCAAAAAGCAAACTGGCTCAAATAAGGATAATTTATGTGACGAATGATCTCATTATGTTTCTTTTTGTAATAGCTAAAAATCAGAAACAAACTAAATCTTCAATAAATGGCAGGTGAAGGGATCCCTGGGTGGCGCAGCGGTTTGGCGCCTGCCTTTGGCCCAGGGCGCGATCCTGGACGACCCGGGATCGAATCCCACGTCAGGCTCCCGGTGCATGGAGCCTGCTTCTCCCTCTGCCTGTGTCTCTGCCTCTCTCTCTCTGACTATCATGAATAAATAAATAAAATCTTTAAAAAAAAAAAATGGCAGGTGAATGGTTAAATAGGTGTACTCCATGGAACGTTTTATAACAAAATTGTAATGAAAATTTTTTTTAAACTTTCTTTTCTATTCTTTTTAAAGATTTTACTTTTGGGGGGCATGTGGGTGGCTCAGTTGATTAAGTATCTGCCTTTGGCTCAGGTCACGATCCCAGGGTCCTAGGATTGAGCCCTGCATCAGGCTGCTTGTTCAGTGGGGAACCTGCTTCTCTGTCTCCCTTTGTCCCTCCCCCCTGCTCATGCTGTCTCCCTCTGTCCCTCCCCCCTGCTCTCTCTCTCAAATAAATAAATAAAATCTTTCAAAAAAACCCCTAAAGACTTCATCAAGAAACCCAGGACCCCGGGATCATGATCTGAGCCTAAGGCAGACACCTAACTGAGCCATCCAGATGCCCCATAATGAAAATTTGTAATAATAAGTTAAACATGTACTAATGATGAACTTGTAACATTTCTTTGGACAAAAGTACTTTTTGTACTTACACAAAAGTTCATTTCAGAAGAAAGAATAAACATGTTCAGGCCTCATCCTAGTCAGGAGGCTCAAAGGATGGGGACTAGACATGAAAATTTGTTTCCTCAGATGATTTTTTTAAAATTATTTATTTATTTATTCATTCATGAGAGACACAGAGAGAGAGAGAGAGAGAGAGGCAGAGACACAGGCAGAGGGAGAAGTAGGCTCCACGCAGGGAGCCAGATGCAAGACTCTATCCCAGGTCCCCAGAACCACATCCTGGACTGAAGGCGGCACCAAACTTCCAAGCCACTGGGGCCGCCCTCGCAGATGATTCTAACTGAAGTCAAGGATGAGAGAGCACCATTGGCCCTGGGTCCAAATGAGACTTCCCAGTTCAGGTGTGGCCCAGTCCAGCTCCCCTGGATGGTACTAAACGGCTTGTGTTTTCCGGGCCCCTTATCCCTGACTAGAGATTGCCAGGTAGCAATCCCAGTAGGAGGCTAATCATAAATTTGAGATCATGGTCAAATAGCACTCCATCTTACCACAATGAGCAGCAGGTAGAGTCATTAAGAGGTAGATGGGGATCCCTGGGTGGCGCAGCAGTTTAGCGCCTGCCTTTGGCTCAGGGCGCGATCCTGGAGGCCCGGGATCAATCCCACGTCGGGCTCCCAGTGCATGGAGCCTGCTTCTCCCTCAGCCTATGTCTCTGCCTCTCTCTCTCTCTGTGTGTGACTATCATAAATAAATAAAAATTTTTTAAAAATTAAAAAAAAAAAAGAGGTAGATGGTTGAAATAATCTAGGTAAGAGGCAAGCAAGGGCTTGAACTGGGTCAGCCCAGTAGTGGGAGGCATGCAGAGGCGGATTGTATACAACTGGACACCTGAACAAATAAGAGAAGCTAAAGTTGAAGCCAAACCCCAGAATGTATGTGGCCTGTTGAGGAGGTGATCCAGCCCTCCAGAGCCCCTGGTTGCAGGCCTGCCACTGTCAATCTCTACAGTCTTGCTGGCAGCAATAAAAGCCTAAAAGGTTTGCCGCTAGGAGATTCTGTGTCTACCAGGCTCTTTAGAAGAAGGTGCTACAGCTGATTTGCTATTGGGCCAAAGCAAGCATCAACAGGGGGTCCAACAGCAGACTATGATGATCTGTTTATGGCCCGACATTCTGAGAGCCTCAGAGTAACATCATGATGTGGCATGATTGATGGGGCACCGCAGAGCCCCCTGCTCATAAATGTCCTCATCTGGCTCTCTGTTGCCTGTAATTCCACTAGTTGGGTCAATTCCACTTGGGTTATTAAGCATTGTCCATTCATTGCTGCCCTCTTCTAAAACACAGACTCCTGAAAGGAATCACACTTTGATTCAACAATTTCCTGGAATTGGTTCATGATTTACTCATCCAATTAGAGTACATACTCTGTGCTTGGAATTGCAGTAGAAATTGGGATACTATGGAGGGATGACCCCATTAAAGTGACTAAGGAGACTCCGTTCAATTCAGAAGTATCTACTGAACACTTCCTGTCACCTGACAGGGAGCTGGTGCTGAGACAGGAGGAAAACAAAAAAATGTACAACGCTGTCACTTCCCTCAAGGAGCCCTTAGCCTTGCAGGGGGGTGAGGGGGTGGACAAGCACACAACAGGCAGAAGAACAAGCAATTACTTATTAAACCACTGATATAATCAAGGGCCAACATGAAGAGTGGAGCTAAGAGCCTTCATGTCAAAGAGTCTTTTCAGAAGCTTTCATGATTGAACCACACTACCCCCTTTTCATTAGGGAGCCTAGAAAAGAAGCTATTATAATCCCACTGTTTTCTAAATATTAACAAGGGTGTGACTTCCTGGTTCTGAGACCTCACCTTAGTTTCTACCCTACACGCTATAGATCTGGCTAGGCTGGGCACTACTGAAAGGGAGTTATTCATTAAGCATTGACAGGGTGCATAGGTATCCACCCACCTTTCTGTCTATGTCCCCAATTCTGGCCATTTGCCATATCTTGGTGGTGGGCTGAGTGGTTTCACATGTACTAAATGCCCACAAGTTGCATGGTTTCTATTTATCATAGTCATGCTCACAAGGCATCCTTGTGAGAAAAGACTCACCAGCTTCTGGCTCCAGCTGTCTTAGGAAAGGGAGGATTGTGACAGACATCCAAGTAGGGTAAGGAAGCAAGATTTAGAAACAGAAGAACAGAGGTGCCTAGGTGGCTCAGGCAGTTAAGTATCCAACTCTTGATTTTGACTCAGGGTTGTGATATATCGACCCCCATGTTGGGTTCCACCCTGGGCGTGGTGCCTGCTTAAGATTTTCTCTCTCTCTCAAAATAAATATTTAAGTAAACAGAAAGAAAGAAAGAAACAGGAGAATAAGTGTGGCTAAGAATCCAGGCAAGATCTGACAGGGTTGATATCACCAAGTCTTAAGGATCCTTTTCATGTAATTATGCATCTTTTTATGAAACAATCTGGTAAATTGTGTTATCCTGGAAGCACATTCCAAGTAGAGGTCCTCTGGGGCTAGATCAAAAGACAAGGAAGAATAAGGAATGTAGACTAATGCAAGAACAAATCAGTATCTAGCCCAGAAGAGTGGCAGACTCATTGGCACCAGGGATTAGGAAAGACTGGAAGCAGAACTGGAAATCAAATCTGGAATTGCTAAGGAAGAGCAGACAAAACAAAATCTAAGGCCAGGCACTGAGGTGGCACAAACCTTGAGGGGGAGAGCACAGAGTAGGGTCCAAGTTGAAGATGGGTGTTCAGAAGCAGGGGAACCAATTAATGAGATGAAGGGAAACCTCTTCATTACAGTGGAATCCCAAAATGAGAGACATAGAAAATCATCATTAGATGCTAAAATTGATGGGTAAAAGTTTCATTAAAAATAGGATAATTATGTAAACAAAAAAAAAAAGGAAAAATAGGATAATTGCTGGGGTGCCTGGCTGGCTCAGGAGGTGGAGCACGTGAACCTTGACCTCAGGGTTGTGAGTTCAAGCTCCATGTTGGACATGGAGCCTACTTAAAAAAAAAATAAAAGGATATGCAATTGCACTACTAGGTGTTTACCCAAAGATTACAAAAATACTAATTTGAGTACCTGGGTTGCTCGGTTGAGCATCCAATTCATGATTTCAGTTCAGATCATGATCTCATGGGATGTGAGATTAAGCCCTGTATTGGACTCCAAGCTCGGTGGGGTGTCTGCTTGAAGATTCTGTTCCACTGCACTTCCCCCCTCTCCACCAACTCTCTCTCAAAATAAATAACTTATTTATTTATTTTTTTAAAAGATTTTATTTATTTATTCATGAGAGACAGAGAGAGAGAGGCAGAGACACAGGCAGAGGGAGAAGCAAGCTCCATGCAGGGAGCCTGAGGTGGGACTCGATCCCGGGTCTCCAGGATCACATCCTGGGCTGAAGGCAGCGCTAAACTGCTGAGCCAGCCGGGCTGCTCCCGATACATATATAATTAAAAAAAAAAAAAAAAACTAGTTAGAAGGGATACATGAACTCTGATGCTTATAGCAGCATTATCTACAATAGCTAAGTTACAGAATGAGCCTAAATGTCCATCGACTGATGAATGGATAAAGAAGATGTATTATGTATGTGTGTGTGTGTTTGGGTGTATATAAAGGAATATATATATATATATATATATATATATGTATATGTATATATATATATATATATATAATATTACTCAGCCATTAAAAAGAATGAAATCTTGTCATTTTCAACAACATGGATGGAGCTAGAGTGCATTACCCTAAACAAAATAAGTTAGTCAGAGAAAGACAAATACCAAGTGATTTCACTCCTATGTGGAATTTAAGAAACAGAACAAACAATGATAGGGGGGAAAAAAGAGAGAGGCAAACCAAAAAACAGACTCTTAACTCTAGGGAACAAACTGATGGTGACCAGAGGGGAAGTGGGTGGGGGATGGGTGAAACAGTTGATCGGGTTTAAGAATGCACTTGTGGTGAGCACCAGGTATATATGGAATCACTGTATTATACACCTGAAACTAAAATAACACTGTATGTTAACTAACTGAAATTTAAATAATTACAGGGATGTAAAGTATGCCTCCCCCCAATTAGTTATTGAATGGGAACTATCATAACTCCACAGTTTCAGATACCACTATGTCAAGTCATCAGACCAAACATCACTATCTTGGTACAAACCAATATCCCATATTGTGTGCCCCCAATTAGGGTGCCTGGAGAAGAGCACACTCTCAAACCTGTGATATTTCTGCCAAAAATGCATAACCTGAATCTAATCAGGAGGAAATATGAGACAAATCTAAATTGGAAGACATTCTACAAAATAACTGGCCTGTACTTTTTTAAAATGTTAGGGTCAAGAAACACAAAGAAAGGCTGAAACATGTCCCAGAATAAAGGAAAATAAACAGACCTGACAACGAAGTGCTGTGCATGATCTTGGATTTGATCCTGGACTCAGGGGAGGAAAGAAAATAAGGATGCTTTGGGGGCAATCAATGAAAGAGATAGTAGTATTGTATTAATGCTTAATTGCCTGATTGTGTAACTATATTGTTGTTATTAAGAGAATGCCTTTTTGGAAAATGAATATTGGAACAAATAGGGGCATTACATCTCCATCTTAAATGCGAGAGGAGAGTGGGAGAGAGAATAATACAGCAAATAAGGCAAAAATGCAAACAAATGAATCAAAGGCTGTAGAAGTTCCTTGTACTGTTCTTGTACTTTTTCTGTAAAATTGAAGTTATATCAAAATAAAAAAATCCTCCCCAAAGCAAAACAAAGCAAACAAACCTATGGGTGTGGTGGGCAGCCAGGAGGCCTGTGCTTCCTGCTGGGGCAAGAGCCAGCCCCAAGAATGGCCATTCCAGGGCCTGCAGGAGGTAAGGGGTAGCCACTCTGCAGAGTAGGCTTAGCTAGCTGGAAAAAGTATTATGTAAATTCTGTCAGCGACTAGACCACAAGCTGGGGTGCAGTTCCTGGCAGGGCCACCCTGTCCTTACAGCAGAGAGGCCTTACAGCTGTTTTGTGTCAGATGATTCATAGATAACATGCAACAGAGAAGAATCATTGGCAAATGTGTGAACTGTGCTCGGATTTCATCTTTTCATAAAAAGAATTGTTGTTCAAGTCTCCTACTTTTGTTACAGCCCATCAAGAAATAGAGATGTGTTTGCATTTTTGTAAGGAGGCCTGAGTTTTTAAAATCTGGTAAGAGAGTTTAAGGTTCAAGGATTTTAAGTTAAAATCAAGGTTTTCCCATTTACTAAGAGTAGTAATTAAGGCATAAACTTACCCAATTCCTTTCCAAAGAGAAACATACATTTAAACATAATTCATTTATATCTCTTTTACACAGCCATTATTCAATGCTTGGCCTTTTGCCATGGCTCTAGAGCACAGTGATTTTTCTGTCATTTCTTTTTTTGGTGGAAGATTCTAAGAATCTCCAAATTGCTAATTATAGGATTTCCTCTGGTTTGTCCCCGGAAGCCTAACAGTCAGAGCTCCCCACCCCCAACCCCCCCAGCAAATGCCCCACAAATCAAAGACCAATTCTCTGAAAGTAAGACAGGCTCCATAGGTGGATATCCACTGCCTTTTCTCAAAGTAACAGGTAGCCACTCTGCGCTCCCTTCAAAATCGATCCCTCTAAGTTCTTCCTAACTTCTCATTTCTATGTCCTCAGCTGTGCCTGGAAAGAGGCCAAGAGTGACAGCAGTTTGGTGGAGTGGAACAAACCAGAATTCACCTTCCCTCTCCTTTTGCCCACCTGTGGGCAGTGTTTCTAACTCCCATCCTGGCTCACTCCAGACGGCTGGGGAGCAGTACCTGGCCAAAATTAGAGGAGGCGCTGCCCCCCTCCTCCCGCCCCAGGAAGGCCTGGAAAGCACGACTCACTAGAGCTAGGCTGAGTCATCAGGGTGTGGAGGCTGTTGGGCCGCATTCTTGCAACATAACAAACAGAGTACAGGCAGGGAACATCTAGATTGTGGATTCTGTAAAACTTTTTCAAGGCCAGTTCACAAAGGCATTCAGTAGCTCTGTGAGTGTGAAATAAAAGGCGAAAAGAGAGAGAGAAAAAAAAAAAGAAATAAAAGGCGAGCAGAACCAGAGCCCCAAATGCAGGCTAGTTAGAACTACACCAAGTCAGGTTAGTCAGTGACTGGCGGGGACAGCAGAGGAAGAGGCCTCTTCCGGGGCCTGCAGGTCCTGGCAGATGGAGGGCTCGAACCTGAGCCAAGTCTCTTGCGAGCCTCTGGTCTTCAGGTTTAACTACTCCTCGTCTTGCACTCCTAGCTGGATAGAATCTTTACCAAAGCCAAACGGAGCCCTTCATACCCCTGAAAACCAGGCAGAGAGGAGGAGTGCTTTGAAACTGAGATCAGTTTGCAGGGCATAATCGCTTCAGGGCTCTGAACTGGGAGACGAAGTTCCATCTTCTTAGGGGTCGACAGCAGCGGAGAGGCAGGTGTGCTGGAACGGGAAGGCTCACGCTGACAAGCTGAGGCAGGTTTACCTTAATTCTCCTCGTCGCTCAGACCATTTCTTCCAGGCAGTGGTCCAAAGGCAGACACCTGGCCCTGAGACCAAACTACATGTTCAACCTTAGGAGTAAATGTTTCTGATAGACCAAATGGTGGGAGCCGGCAAGGAGCAAAGAATGCCCAGACGGATGCACTGGGGTGGTGGCCACACCCTACATTCCCAAGGGGACATCTTAAACCTGACATTTAATGAGCTATGAGACATTTGTTTTCACTCTCACCATCAAAGTATTGGGAGACAGACGCTTTCTGCCTTTTTGCCTTTGGCTGTTTTTCTCCTGCTTCCTGAGCTGTGCTGAGGGGAGACAGAGAAGAAAAGAAAGGAGAAACCCAGGAAGATGAAATACCCATTCTCTGACAAAGTTCTGTTCTGCTCCTGTGCTTAGGGGGGCCTGGGCCTCACACTCTGGTCATTGTCTCTCTAAGGATAGCCAGGGACGTTTGGGTGGTTCAGTGGTTGAGCATCTGCCGTTGGCTCAGGTCGTGATCCCGCGGTCCTGGGATTGAGTTCCGCATTAGGCTCCCCACAGGGGAGTCCCTCTGCCTATGTCTCTGCCTCTCTCTCTCTGTGTCTCTCATGAATAAATAAATAAATAAAATCTTTAAAAAGTAAATAAAATAAAACGAGCACAGCCAGCACCTCCATTGTGTTAAATGTCTCTGTCTGGGGCCTGTGTGCAGGCTTGCACATGTGTCACTGGCAGCAAGGAGGGCAGGTGTGGGTGTGGACAGACAGATCCAAGTCCATCTTTGCCTCTGGAAGAACAAGTTAAGAGGTGCCCCTTTCTCAAGGCAATCACACCCCCTCTCAGTCCAGTATATTTTACCACATTATGGGACACAGAAGAGATGAGAACTAGCATTTATTGGGGGCTGGCTACATGTGCTGACACTTTTGTTATGTTCTCCCAACAGCTCTGAGGCAGGTGACATAATACCCATTTTACAGATGAGGAAACTGGGGCCGTGACTTTGATAGCGTACTAGCTACCAGACTTTAGGTAAGTGGCGGAGTTACGATTGAAGCCCAGGTTGGTATATACAAATGCCCAAATACTTTCCATCGTGCGTACTGTCCTCTGTCATCCCTTGTCCCCCTGTGCTTCTTAAATCTTTCATGATTTGTCAGAGACTTCCAGGAATGATTGTCAGGCCATGATTTAGCTTCCGTCTTTTAAATATATTTTATTTGAATTTTATTTTTAAAATATAGTTGGTCTAAATAAATAAAATTAAAATAAAATATAGTTGGTCTTTGAACAACATGGGCTTGTGCTGTGCAGGTCCACTTATTCACAGATTTTTTTCCCCAAGAAATACAGTACAGTACTATAAATGCATTTTCCTTATGATTTTAGTGACATTTTCTTTTCTCTAGCATACTTTATGGTAAGAATACAGTACATAATATATATATAACACACTAAATATGTTAACTGTTGATATTATCAGTAAGGCTTTCAGTCAACAGTAAGCTATTAGTGGTTAAGTTTTTAGGAGTCAAACTTGTGGTCAGATTTTGGACTGTGTGCAGGTCAATGACTATGGATTTCATTTTAAAAATACATTTAGGGATGCCTGGGTGGCAAAGGGGTTGAGCACCTACCTTTGGCCCAGGGCATGATCCTGGAGTCCTGGGATCAAGTCCCACATTGGGCTCCCTGCATGGAGCCTGCTTCTCCCCCTGCCTGTGTATATGCCTCTCTCTGTGTTTCTCATGAATAAATAAAATCTTATAAAAATAAAAATACATTTAAACTATTTTTAAAAACTATAATGAAAAACACAACAGATGGCACCTGGGTGGCTCAGTTAAGCATCCAACTCGATTTGGGTTTAGGTCATGAGATCAAGTCCTGCTTCTGGCTCTATGATCAGTGAGGAGTCTACTTGGGATTCTTTCACTCCCTCTCCCTCTGTACCTCCCCCTGCTCACATGCACTCTTTCTCTTTCTCAAATAAATAAATAAATAAATCCTTTTACAAATGATTTTATTGGGGATCCCTGGGTGGCGCAGTGGTTTGGCGCTTGCCTTTGGCCCAGGGCACGATCCTGGAGACCCGGGATCGAATCCCACATCAGACTCCCGGTGCATGGAGCCTGCTTCTCCCTCTGCCTATGTCTCTGCCTCTCTCTCTCTCTCTCTGTGACTATCATAAATAAATAAAAATTAAAAAAAAAAAAGATTTTATTTATTTATTCATGAGAGACACAGAGAGGCAGAGACATAGGCAGAGACAGAAGCAGGCTCCATGCAGGGAGGGAGCCTGATGCAGACTCAATCCTGGGACTGCAGGATCACGCCCTGGGCCGAAGACAGGCACTCAACCACTGAGCCACTTAGGTGTCCCATAAATCCTTTTTTTTTTTTTTAGAGTAACAAACAAACACATAAATATATGCAGGGTACCTGTGAGACTCAGTTGGTACAGCCTGCAACTCTTGATTTCAGGGTTGTGAATTCAAGCCCCACATTGGGTGTGGAGCCTATGTTAAAACAAACAAACAAACAAACAAAAAACATGTTAGCTAGCTAGCAAATTCTAACACATAACACAATAGAAACAATGGCACATAAATTTCTGCTGACAGGTTTTTGAACTAATCGAGTCTTCCTTTCTTTTCTCTCTCTTTCTCTTTCTCTTTTGGCTAATAGAGATTTGAAGTATAATTTGCCTACAGTAAAATGCACAATTCTTAAGTGTACAGCTCCTAAATTTTTGCACATATGTATTCCATAAGATCACTAAGCATATCAAGGTTTACACAATGTTCAGCACTCCAGAAAGTTCTCTTTGCCCCTTTCAAGTCATGAGCCCTTGCCACCCATCACTAATCGGACTCTATTACCATACCCTAGTTAGTCATAGGCCATTGATTAGGAAGTTTATGGGAGTGTACTGGCCTTTTATATCTGTTCCAAGAATGCAGTGCTCAGTCAACACGAGGCTCAGAAACTTGTCCCTTTTAGGCCTTAGTAGGCTTTCATAAGTGAATACATAACCTGTTAGATGGTTCTACTGCTTATAAAAAGTGTTGGGTATTTCATGTCTGACTTTCACATCTAGGACAATAAATTCAACAATCTTGATAATTTGATTTAGAAATTTAAAAATGTTCTGGTATTCCTTTCTCAAACCTCTGGATTTGTTTATACAGTAGATGACAAAGTAAGCTGATTTAAAAAATATATATGTATTTGTTTACCCTTTGCAACTAAAATACAGACATAGACAAATGCCAAGCTTGATCTCAAGATTGCAATGGTTATACCTATACTAATTATTCTAAATTTTGGTATCCATCAAAACAGTAATTTTCCCTCATATATTAACTTTATAAGTAAGTGCTAAATAAATTTTAACTTAAAATTGGGGGTGCCGGGAACCCTGGGTGGCGCAGCGGTTTGGCGCCTGCCTTTGGCCCAGGGCGAGATCCTGGAGACCCGGGATCGAATCCCACGTCGGGCTCCCGGTGCATGGAGCCTGCTTCTCCCTCTGCCTGTGTCTCTGCCTCTGTCTCTCTCTCTCTGTGACTATCATAAATAAATAAAAAATTAAAAAAAAATTGGGAGTGCCATTTTTAAATTTAAAAAAATGGGGTGCCTGGTTGGCTCAGTCAGTAGAGCATGTGAGTCTTGATCTCAGGGTCCTAAGTTTGAGCCCCATGTTGAGCTGGAACCTACTTTAACAAATATAATGAAATGAAATCTTTTAAAAAATGTATACAAAAAATAAATTTAAAAATGTATACAAATGAATTATTTTATAAATATTTTTAAGTTATGGTTCATATAACATTTGTCTGAGGAAGTTATATTAATAAAATGTTTGCAATCCACATCCTAGGACATAATTTGCCTGGGTATAGGGAGTTGGCCCTTGGAGAAGTTATATTTTTTTCTTCCTTGTATACGATTTACTTCAGGCCTACATTCTTCTGGACTGCCTGGGTTTTTTTCTATTCACTTGGAAGCACTTTCTTTGTTTGTGAAAGCAATGGAAACAAAGTGGTTAACACTCCACCACCTTCCCCAAGAGAGGCCCACCTGTTCCCTTCCTTTGTAAAACTGGTTTTAGAAAGCTCCTTTTTTTAGTATGTGTGCGTGTGCACGTGCGTGCGTGTATTATTAACAGTGATGAGGATTGTAATTCTTGCTCCCTGTGGGTAAAAATTACTTTTCTATTGTTCAAGAAAAAGACCATTTTCAAAAATCATTTCCTGAGAAAAAGTGGGGGTAGGAAGGCCGCGGCGTGAGGGCAGTGAGTCATTAGAAGGCAGCTTGGAGAGAACATGGGCCTGTGGGCGTGAGCTGAAGCCTTGCTTAATCCTCACAGGACTCACATAAGTGAGCAGAATGGTATGTCAGGCCCTTCCAACCAGAGAAAAGGACCTAGTGAGAGGTCCAGACCCAGTGGAGGTCTGGGATGGTGGTCAGCTGGGGGCTGTTAGAGGTACAGGTAGAAGGCAAACAGGTCCTAGGACATTGGCTGGGACCACTTAGCTGCTAGAAAAGTGAGGTCCAGAAAGTTACTTGGACTGTCTGAAGTTGAACTTAAGGCAGGACCAACTTGGGTAACACACACCACAGGCATATGGCACAGGGACGGGACCTGGTCCATGCAAAGAAGGGCAACTCTGGTTGGCATGGGGGCCTGAGCCTTTGAGAAGAATCCCTGGGGTCTCAATGTGAGCTAGTTTCAAACAACTGCAGAGCAGACAGCCGAAGGGCAACCAAGAAGCCCTAATCAGAGCAAAAACTGAGTAGTTTCTTGAAGAGGTTGCACAGCCCACAATCAGGCATCTAGAGCAACCCAATTCTGCTCTTGTCTAAAATTGGAGATTATTGGGAGCCGGGGCAGCTCAGCGGTTGGACGTCTGCCTTTGGCTCAGGGTGTGATCCCAGAGTCCCGGAATTGAGTCCCACATTGGGCTCCCTGCGTAGAGCCTGCTTTTCCTCTCCTGTGTCTCTGCCTCCCTCCCTCTCTCTCTCTCTCTGCCTCATAAAAAAATAAATAAAATCTTTCAAAAAATTGGAGATTACGACTCTAGCATCCAACCCTGAGGCAGTGGATGAGTAGGAGGATGATTTTCTAGATAAAACCTAGACCAACAAGTCTCACCAGAACTTCTAGAAAGGAATTAGGGATGTGGGGATGTGAGATGCCTGGTCCCACTCATCCCAAAGGATGACATCACCAGCGACTTACTCTAAGTTTCATTGTGGTTAACTGCCCCGTCATTTGCAAACTTTCTTATTTTCTATTTCTCAGTAATTAGCAGCACATTGCTGTGATTAAGAGTGATCAAGAAATCAGACTGCCTGGCTTCATACTACAACTTTACCACTTACTAATTGTGTGAACTTGGTTTTTTTTGTTTTTGTTTTTTTATTTATGATAGTCACAGAGAGAGAGAGAGAGGCAGAGACACAGGCAGAGGGAGAAGCAGGCTCCATGCACCGGGAGCCTGATGTGGGATTCGATCCCGGGTCTCCAGGATCGTGCCCTGGGCCAAAGGCAGGCGTCAAACCGCTGCGCCACCCAGGGATCCCGTGAACTTGGTTTTTAAGTGTCCTCAAGTTTCTAATACTTTATCTGTGATGTTGGAATAATGATAGGACCTTCATGAGGTAAATATGATTGCATAAAATCACACTGTCAAGAAATCCCTTGGCATAAGATGGGGGTTCAATAGGGGGTTCAATAGATATTTGGCTGGGGTGATGGTGAGAGTGGAAATATAGCAACAGGACAAACCAAGCAGCAGTCATGGACTCATCTTAGGGGTGGGTGAGTAGAAGATAGGGAGGTCGTGCCCTGCAAGCTTGGGTGCCAACCGAATCTGACAGGAAGAGCTTCCTACTGTGGTTAATCTCTGGGCTCCTCACCATGCAAGTCGGTTCCCGTAAGCTCACCGACAGCTTTGGAAGTCCTCCCTTCCTTCAGGTCTTCTTTGCACCGGAGCCATCTCAGTGGATTCTTTTTCCTGATGGGACCCTGACTGATCCTGTAGCTGATGGTGGTTGTATTTCCATCTGTCTTTTGTGGTGGTCCTCAAACCAGCCCCCTCACCCAACTTCCCCCCTTAACAGCATTTCTCCAAGAACCTGAGTGTGACTTTGTGGCTTTCACTCAACCCTGACTGATTTTTCCCTCCCTCTGAGCCCCCCCAATGCTAGTCTCCACATCCTGAGACTCTTACCCTACAAAATCTTTCATGCTTTCCTCTTCTTTCTCTTCCTAGTTAGATCCTTCTTACTGCCCGCTTGGACTATGACAAGAGCATCCCAACTAGATTCCCAGCCTCCAGGCTCCTCCCCTGCATCCATAATTCAGCCTATGATTTGTCCCCAGATAAATCTTAAAACTAGGGCTTTCAAACTTTTTTGGGTATGACACACAATAAGAAATATATTTTACTTCATAACCCAGTACCCACATACAAAACTTACAAAGCAATACTACACTCCAACATTTTTTAATTTATGACCCAAGAAATTGACTTTGTGACCCACTAATGGGTCATACCCCACAGTTTGAAAACACAGCCCAAACAGTTTCAATTTTGTCATTATCCCAGTGAAAGCTTTCAATAGTCCCCATCACTGACTGAATTTACTATAAGTTTTAACCTGGCATTAAGCAATGCTATAGGTGACCTCAATTTGTCTGTCTAAACATTTCTCACTCTACCTCCATTTATGTCACTTAACCTTTCTGGTCCTTGATAGTCTAATATATAGAATGGAAACAAAAATGTCTTCCCAGCCTGACGGCCAGGGGTCAAACCAGATGACCCATTCAGTTTCCTCTCTAAGAGCTGAGTCTGGGATTGTAAGTGCACAGTAGCCAGTAACCAGATATGCCTCCTCTCTGGTCTCCACTCTTCCATCTCTGCATATGTCTTTGTTTATGTTGTTCCCTTCAGTCATCTTTCTCCATCTCTCTCTGCCTCCCTCTGCTGAAATCCCATCAAAGTTCAGCAAGAGCAAAGGACACAAAAAAGAAAGGCCAGAACATATTCAAGGAATGCAATTAGTCCGCTAAGGGTGGAGCCACTAAGGCCGCTATGTTATACACTGGTGGGAAGAAGGATAAAACTAATACAGTGGCCAAGGCTAGCCCATGCCAAGCTGAGATCTTCAGGCTGAGATTTGTTTTTGTTTTAGACTTTTTTAAATTTAAATTTGATGTATTAACATATAGTGCATTATTAGTTTTTTTTTTTTTTTTGCATTATTAGTTTCAAAGGTAGAGTTCAGTGATTCATCAGTCGTATATAACACCCAGTGCTCATTATAACATATGCCCTCTTAAACTCTATCATCCAGTAACCTATCCCACATCAGGCCGAGGTCTTATCTGAATTTAGAGGCGATGGAAGTCATTAATGATTTCAGAGTAGGTGTGACATGATCAAAGGTAAGAGATTATTTCTTTTTTTTTTTAATTTTTTTTTTTTAAATTTATTTATGATAGTCACAGAGAGAGAGAGAGAGAGGCAGAGACACAGGCAGAGGGAGAAGCAGGCTCCATGCAAGGAGCCCGACGTGGGACTCGATCCCAGGACTCCAGGATCACACCCCGGGCCAAAGGCAGACGCTCAACTGCTGAGCCACCCAGGTGCCCTAAGAGATTATTTCAATAGTAAAACTGACATAGCCTGGATGTATTAGGATAGGACAGGTGGTATCAGGATGGGATAGACCAGGGATGGATCTGAGAAATCCAGACAGACAGCATCTAGGATATTCAGCTTTGGCCACAGATAAGCATCCTGGAGAGCAGAAGGAACATAGAGTGTCTAGGTACAAGGAGCAGACTGAGGAAAGGGCCAAGAAGGTACCTAGCTTCTGCTGGCTCTGGTAGCACACTGCAGAGACACAGCCAGGGACTGGGACTCAGGGACAGGTGGCCAGTCCCTGAGAGGGCTGGTGACAGCAAAGCTTCTGGCATAAAAGAAAAGGAACCACCCTTTACTCAGGTCCTGCTTGTGACCGTTCCTCTGTCAAGCACCTTCACACACTGGTCTCTGTGACTCCAAAGCTTGAAGTCTGAAAGACATCAAACTGTTGTCAAAGTCTCTGAGGACAAGAAGCAAATACTTTCTTCTCTGGGGACCTAGTGCAATGCTCACTAAGTCTAGATAAATATTCGTTGGTTTGAATTAAAAAGGGATTATTTGTTCCTATCACCCCCTAAGATATCACTGCTTGCTTGTCTGTCTTCACTGGGGATTCTTGGTGTTCTGGGCCTTACACTGTTTACCTGAATGCCTGTATACCAAAGCTCGGGGGCTAACTATATTGATACTTTGAATTCATTAACCTCAGTGTATTTCTAGATGAAAGGCTTGAGGTGCAGCTTCAGTGACTGATGATGTGTAAACAGCCAAGGGAGAAATGAGGGCTACTATTGTCTTTCATCCCAAAGGCCTTGGGGATAGTGAAAGCTCAGCTTTGTGGCCAAACATAAACTATAAATCCTTATGAGATTTGTTTCCCACACACACAGACGGAGAAACCAGGACTATTATTATTTCTTTTTTCATGTGCTCTCTTCCAGATACGTCATAAACATCTTGGTCTCCCCACCACCACCCAAGGTGCTCTGCAGATGGGTGGAACCATTCAAGGAGCCCCGGGTGTTAGGAGGAAGCTGAGTCTCATGCTGCTGGATCTGTATGGACCCCACTGTCTTTCTGGCAGCCCCAGCACAGGTGGGAGAAGCTGCCTGTGATCACTGCGCTCCTGGGGGCAAACAGGGCTATGTGTGCCTGCCAGGAAGAGGCTGTAGAACGATTTCTCTTGGTAAGCTCTCCATAAACTTGTATTATTCAGAATATACAGCTCCTACTTATTCAGTCCACACTTACCTAAAGCCCCTTTGCTAGCAGGAAAGCAGAGGGAAGGCAGATCCATGGCATTTTTGAGGCTCTAGGTGTACTTTAAAAATGGGCACGTGACTAAACAAGATTTTAAAATCATAGTGTATTTTATAGTTTGTGTATTTATTTACTTGTTTGTTCTTTTAAAATTAGAGTTATATAAAGAACACTGTCTTTTTTTTTTCTCTCCTGAAAGCACAACTTTGTGTCTGAATTCATAACTTCACTTGCAGACAGCACAAAAGGTCAAATTGAAGGCTCTTTATGAATATGGGACCTGGATCTCTTGCCCTCAATCCCACCCTCGAGTGCCCCTTCGTCCCCTACCAGGCCCTAATGTGCAGAGGACTGAATTGCAAGTCCTCCTGGCTTTGACCAAAGCCACACTATCCACTGCTTCCCTTCAACTACAGAGGCTCCCTCTGACTTCAAATTGAGACTGGAGCTTTGATCTACCTGAGGGGCTACACCCAGATTCAAGACTCCATACTTGTCTGAAGCAAGTCGCCTGGGTGGTGAGAGCCTCTACTGCCAACTCAGCCAATAAACTGTGCTTCTTGGCTTCAGTTCCATCTATGATTTCCCCACATGCACTAAAATTGTGAGAACGCCCTATTTCTAAATGCTGGGACATGCTTACCTGTAGCAGCAGGAAAGGAAGGGATTTCCCCAGAGAGACTCGTTTGCTTGGGCACATAAGAAACAACTCTAAACCCACTGAGCCAGGACTAGGAGGTGCCCTGATGTCCAAACACAAAAGCACATGATTTGATTTCCACTGTGATAATATGGGGAACTGCCTGCACCCTCTTTTAAAAAACAGCCAAAGAGACCTAACCCAAAACATTAGGGCATATGCTTTACAGGATACCAGCTTTAGGGAACAAGGGTCAAGGGACCCATTTTTTTGGACTCTGCTTCTTCTTCAGCTTTAGGGGGACTGACACTGGAAGCTTCTGCAAAGCCAATTGATTTATGAGTCAAAACCTTGCTGGGTTTTCCTTACTCAGATTTTTCCTCTAAGAATTTCATACCTGTTTCAAAAGATTAAAGGACTTAGCCTCGACCATACAATCCCCATAAAGAACAGGGGTTCCATCCCTTCTTGAAGTGGGAAATCGGAAGTCCTAGGGCCTGTTTCGTGTCCCTGAGATGCTAATTCCTACCCCAGAGTTCACTGATGTTTGAAATATAAAGAGGTGGTGAGAAATGGGGAGTGACACAGAGAGAACTGCCTACAAAACTCAGCAGCCTGTGAATTACTGATGTGTAAAAGTGCCTACACTTCAGAAAAAGCAGATAAGCAGATGAGAAAGAGCAGAGGGAATAACATAGAATTTATAATATCATGAAAGGAATAAAAATATTTCTTCATATCAGTCTCATCTTAATTATAAAGAGGCACAAATGATGATGTTGCTGTCACGACTCTTTTTTGGCAAACAGCTATATAATTTTGTTTCCTCATAGGCTATGGCAAAGGGAAAACATTTTTAAAAATTGTTTTAATCTCAAGGGGAAGGAAAAGACACAGTGGAAGGAATACTTTTTGCCCAGACCTGATCACACTTATGTTTTAAAAAGCAGTGCACCTCTAAAGCGTACTTATTCTAGAAAGCTTCTGCAGACCATATCAATGCTAGAAAACAAAACAGAGGTGGTTACTTTGTAATTATCTTGGGTGTTAGTCCTTGAAGGAAGAGAAAATTATAAAGGAAGTAACAATCCATCACTCATGATTGGCCTTCAGAAATCCTCATATGACTTTTAGTGTGTATCTCTAAAGGAAATCATGACTTCTCTTTCTTTGCCTATAAGAGTGAAAATTCTGGTAGAACGTTTTTTTTGTTGTTTTTGTTTTTTGTAGAACTTTTATATGAATTGTGGTGAATTCATTGATTGCCAGCTAAAAATGATTTTCTCCATCCCCTACCACCAAGAACAGTAGCCCTAGTGACCCCTTCCTTCACGTCTAAGAAAAAGCAATGTCATTCAGCCATTCATTCACTTGATTTATTGTGTATTTATTCAGTGCCTGGTGTTTTACTAGGTACTGGGGATAAAATAGTGACCAAAAAAGCCTTGGACTAGCGGAAAGAATCACACCAATAAACGTGAAATTACAGTTTGGAATAAGTGTCTGTTCTTTCCAAGGACTCCTCTTTGTTCTTAATACATCTCTTCTTGCTTCCGGGGCATACCTGCTGCCTCCCCTCCCCAGCTTCCATCTCCTGTTCCCCTGATCTTTCCCGTCCATCAGCAACACGCTTTGGTTTGCTCCCTTCACCCTGTATCCAAACCCTTGCCAGAGTAGGTCTATATACCTCACCTTCTTTTTTTTTTTTTTTTAATGATCTGTTTTATTGTTTTTTTAATTTTTTTTTATTTATGATAGTCACAGAGAGAGAGAGAGAGAGGCAGAGACACAGGCGGAGGGAGAAGCAGGCTCCATGCACCGGGAGCCCGATGTGGGATTCGATCCCGGGTCTCCAGGATCGCGCCCTGGGCCAAAGGCAGGCGCCAAACCGCTGCACCACCCAGGGATCCCCTACCTCACCTTCTTTTAAGCCACCAAACTACGTAAGTTGGTTCCCACCCAACCCATACTTTCAAAAATGCTCTCTCAAGCCTGAGGACAAGGATCTCCCCATTACCCAATCCACCCTGCAACCTCATCATTGCTCTTGACTCTCTCTGCAGCGTCTAACACCCCTGACCACCTCCATCTGCTAATGTTCTTTCCCTGCCAGACAGTGCTGTCTTCTTTCTCCTTACAGTGCTGAAGGGCTGGAGTTTCCAGGATTCCAACCTGAGTCCTCCTCCATTCTATCCTGGGAGATGGTGTTCACTTTCCATGCCTTAATGATACTCCTTCTGATCAGAGCCTCAGTGTATTCTCCTGAGCTCAGATCCAAATTTCCACCTCAAGCTTTCCTCCTGGATGCCCTGTTGAATTTGCGATCTGGGTATCTGCAAAACAAAGCTCATGGTTTCCCCTTCAACCCCGTTTCTCCTTTGTTTCCTATGAGGATCAATAACCTCACTTTCCAGTCAGACACCCAAGTCAGAAGCCTCCAAGTTATTTGTGACCATCCTCTTTCCATCATCCAGGCACTGTATCCACCACTGGGTCCTATCAGAATTTATGCCTGAAATATCTGTCCCAACACGGGATGGCAAATAGGTTTCATTTAATGTCCTGACTCTGATCGATTAGTAGTTGCTATTGCTATGTTGAGAGCGCTGTGCTGAGAAGGATTCTGAGGCAGTATCTGACGTCATCAAGGACAAGTACAGTGCTTAGTTACCAGTGTTGCACTGGGTGGTGGTACACATGCCAGGTATTTGCGATCCAGTACCTAGCTCCAAGCCTTCTTTGATGAACAAATGGAGATAACCTCTTCCTGCTCCCATCGCCACTGCTCTGGGTACACTTTCGGGGTATAGTCCCTTATGCCCCCTTGTCTCTTCTCCACTTCTCTTTTCCGCAATTCATCATTCATCCAGCCTGTGCTTTATCCCTCTAAAGTTAAGATCTATCTAATCATGTCTGTTTAAAAAGGCTCCCTCAGGGGCACCTGGGTAGCTCAGTGGTTTAGAATCTGCCTTCGGTTCAGGTTGTGATCCCGGGGTCCTGGGATCAAGTCTCACAACAGGCTTCCCACAGGGGGCCGTTTCTCCCTCTGCATGTGTTTCTGCCTCTCTCTTTCTGTGTCTCTCATGGAAAGAAAAAAAAAGGCTCTCTCCTACTAGGATAAAGCATATGGCATTAGGGACATTTCAGAATCTTGACTGTGTCACACCTACCCACCACCACATGCCCCATGAGCCTTCACGGGAGGCACAGAATAGCATCATGGTTTACAGCACGACTTAAGGCCTTGCTTCCTGCTTCCAAACCCCAACTCTGCCACTTACCAGTTGTGTGACTCCCAGCAAGCTACTTGACTCTCTGAACCTCAGTTTCCTTATCAGCAAAATGAGGAAAATAATCATACCTAGCTCACAGGTTTGTTGTGAGGATTAAATGAGTTATAGAAAATGTCCTGCAGAACTCCTGCCATGAAAGAGACCCAATGTAAACGTTGTCTCCTCTTGTCGCTACCACGTTGGCACACTTAGCCCTCGTTGGCTTTGGTCAGGCTGTTGCCATGGCCCTGCCCCACCTTTCTGTACTCCCAAGGGAAGTACCTAGGGCCTTGCCCTGTCCTCCCAACGCATGTGTCATATTCCTCTGGCCCAGCAGTTACTACACTGTACTGTACTTAGTTGTTTATGTATGTGGGTGTCTGATCCAAGAGTCGGGAGTTCCCTAAGGGCAGAGAGCGTGTCTTATCTTCATGCGCTCTACAGTAGACATGTTATGCCTGAATTGAATGATGACGTGATGAACAAGTTAGCAGCAGAGGCAGGATGAGCAGTGGGTAGTGATAATGGTTATAGTTGGAACTACTGTTTATCTGTGAGGGAGATAATAAATAACAGTTAATCTCCTGGAATACCACACCAGTAGGTGGTAAATTTTTCTTGCTCTTCTACCAGTATATTACCAGGAATCAGTCTCTCAGCTCTGATTTTTCTTTGCCCCCAGGAACGGCTTTTTGTTTGTTTGTTTTTAATTAACTTCAAGGTTATGATGTCCATTCTCATCTCTATAAACACGAAGCTCACTCTTCATGGCCTAATTCCTACCCCACCTCCAATTTAATGCTAGATTTAGAACAAACAAACAGAAGCTTCCTATTTAATTGTAACACCCTTGACATTTACTCTTGATAGGACCATGGGTAAGTAGCTCTGAGTGTCCTAGGATCATAATTATCATTGCAGCTAATGATAAAAAGGGATTTGGAGAGCTTTGACTTACAACTTGGATTAGAAAGAATTAGCCTTCTTCTGAAAAATACCCATCACCATTTGCTGCCTCATGCTCTGGGTATGATTTAGAATGTGCTTTTGTGGGCAATGGACAGTTTACAGTAAACAGCCACCCATAAGTACATGCCTCTTAGCTTCTCTTCAAGGCTTATGACCTTGATCCTGCCCTTCTGCATTCAGAGCACATGGCATGCCCTTCAAAGGTTCAGAGAGGGGAAAATCCTCCTTCACATTCTCCTATTTTTTGCACAAACCAGATCTCCCCAGTTCATTCCCCAGAGATATTTTTTTAAAGATTTATTTATTTATTTGTTTGCTTATTCATGAAAGACACAGAGAGAGAGGCAGAGACACAGGCAGAGGGAGAAGCAGGTTCCCTGTAGGGAGCCCAACAATGTAGGACTCGATGCTGGGACTGCAAGATTACACCCTGGGCCGAAGGCAGGCACCAAACCGCTGAGCCACCCAGGGATCCCCCACAGAGATATTTATGGTTGCTGACTAGCAGATGCATTGAAAATATGCATAGCATGTTGCCAATGTACAGATCTGGAAGGATCTCTGCAAGAGCCTGTCAATCCTGCTATGACCCACCTTGCCACAACCCAGCAAATGCTCATAGTTCTATTTGCATTGAGAGCTCTGCGGGCCCAGGGAGGTGATGCTTATCAGTAGGGTCAGGTGCACTTTCCAGCTGGCCTCCTCACCTCTTCTTTCCCCAATCTAGCAGATGGATGAGTTGGGCAGGTTGCAGAGTGTTTAGACTGTTTCAGTTTTAGTAAAGGCCGAGGGAAGTCTATATAAAGCAAGCAGTGTATTTTTTTGCGAGGGAGAGTATGATCTGGGTGGGAGAGAAGAGGAAAGAATCTGCTGAGGGATAGGTGGGAAGCAAAATACAGCATGATGGAGGCCAGACTTCTGGGGATTGGTTAGGGATAAAGACCAAAAAACCTTGGATCTGAGCACACCTGAGCTGACAGTGGACAGGCTGCCTAGCAGAGAAAGTGCAGCCCAAGACCAAGTTCCCAGAAAAGATAGCCCAGTAGCAGGGTGTCTCCTCTGCCCTTGGGTGGGCAGTGTGAGATTCAGTGGGGGAGATTCTGGAACAGGAGTCAAACAGCAGTAGCTATGGTGACATTACCGAAAACCAGTTTTCTCTAGTGCAATTCTAGAGCAGCACACATGGAGGATCCAGCCTTTCACAATCAAGCAGACTCCAGGGAGGCCCCTGAAGGCCTATACTCTGTGTTAGGGTGTCACTTGGTGGCAAGTGGCAGAAACCAGTTCCAGCAAGCCTAAGAAGAAAACAGAATTTTTAAAAGCTAGAGGGTGGAGGAGTGGTGGCAAGAGTGATACATAAAATCCAAATGCAGAAAAAAGACTAGGCCTCTGAAAAAGCCCAGAACCAGGAGTTTAAATACTTCAGATCTCTCCATGTGTCTTGTCTCACAGCCACACATACCAAGTGACTGATGATCTTTCAGGGGCCCAAATCCCAGCTCCCAGGTGAGAGAATCCAAGTGCTCAGCTTATTTCAAGAGTTCCCTCCTGATTCTATCAACTCCAGCTGAGGTGAGAGGTCATGAGGTACTAAGGTAACTGCTGGGAGCCACCCTGTGAGGATGGTAAGGAGAGGGCTTCTGGGGCAGGAGATGTCCACTCTGTGCCAGAGGGCTTCTGGCACTTGTCTCTGTTACCACTCTCTGTGTCGTTCAGCTTGCTGTCTCCTTTCCTCACATCTTTTTTTTTTCTTTTTTAAGGATTTATTTATTTGAGAGAGAGAGTCTTAAGCAGACTCCGTGCTCAGCGCAGAGTCCAACTTGAGGCTCAATCTCACAATTTTGAGATCATGACCTGAGCTGAAACCAAGAGAGGGATGCTTAACTGACTGTGCCATCCAGGTGCTCCTTTCCTCACATTTTTTCATGGCTGCCCCTCCTCATTATTTAGGTCTCAGCCTAAATATGACCTCCTTGGAGGAATGTTTCCTGACCACACTAGCTAAAATAATAATTATCCTCTCTCCACTCCTTCCCCTTCTCTCCCTGTTGTAGGCTGAGTTGTGCTCCCCCAATCTCTGTATGTTGAAGTCCTAACCCTCAGTACCTCAGAATGACTATAGTTGGAGGTAGCGTCTTTAAAGAGGTAATTAAGGGGCGCCTGGATGGCCCAGTGGATTAAGTGTCTGCCTTCATGACAGAAGGCAGATCTCAGGGTCCTGGGATTGAGCCCTTCATCAGACTTGCTGCTCAGAGGGGAGTCTACTTCTCCCACTCCCTGCCCTTCCTCCCTTGTCATATGTTCTCTCTCACTCTTTCTCAAAATAAATAAAATTATTTAAAGAGAGAATTACATTAAAATTAGGTCATTAAGGTGGGCCTTAATCCAATATGAGTGGTATCCTTATAAGAAGAGGAAATCTGGGGATGTCTGGGTGGCTCAGCGGTTGAGCATCTGCCTTTGGCTGAGGTTGTGATCCTGCATCAGGCTCCCTGCATGGGGCCCGCTTCTCCCTCTGCCTGTGTCTCTGCCTCTCTCTCTCTGTGTCTCTCATGAATAAATAAATAAAATCTTAAAAAAAAAAAGAGGAAATCTGGACAAAGACGTGTACAGAGGACATGTGAGGACACGTGAGGACACAGGGAGGAGATGGCCATCTGGAAGCCAAGGAGTCTTCTTTCTTCAGAAGAAACCAACCCTGCTGACCACTTGATCTCAGACTCCCAGGCTCTAAAACTGAGAAGATGAGTCTATTGTTTGAGCCTCCCTGTCCTGGAGAGATGCCTCTTATAGAGTTCTTGCTTTTGTATCATGGTTCTAATAAAATCTCTGCATCTGTAGAAATCAGCCAGCCTACTGCTGGAGGAATAGTACTGGGCTTTTTCCTTATTCAAAACAGCACAGTGATCTGCACATAGGAGCTACTCAATAATATTTTTGATTATTAGATTGCTTTTTACACTTATCTTGGAAGGGTTTATATAGGTTTTAGGTAGGGTACTAATGAGCCCTTTTTACTACATAGGTAGAAATGATAGATTCCTGGGCACATCCTGATCATAGCAAAATCCTTTTGTTAGCTTTAAGGGGCATGACATTGGCATCAAAAGGGGGTGCATAGGGATGTGTGAATAAGGAAGTGAGGCCAAAAAATGTCTGATCTCATGATTAGGTCTAAGTCTGCTAAGTAGCAAGGGCATGAGCTTTATCAATCTCTGAAATGACTCAAGATTACCAGAAAGAAAGGCAAGAGGGTGACTCATCCCTGGTCTCCATAACAACCCATTTGGCTACCCTTTTTCTTAGTACCAGCAGCTAACCCCCTAAGGGAAGCGATGCCTTGCCAGTCCATGTGGCCTCATGACTCAAAGTCTTAAGATTTAAGTGTTTACTCATTTTCTTAAGAGACAAAGACCATTCCTGTGGGTAACTCCTTTCTAATATCCATAGGTTAGTCATTTACTATGGATGACCCATTCAATTGGTTGCCAGGTGCTCTTCAGAGAAGGGATTATATTTTTATAACTAATTTCTACCCACACAGTGATTCATCCCCAGCACACAGTAACTTCTATGTGCAAGCCTAGAGGAGACAATGATGCAAGAACGGTGCCAGCCACTAAAGCACTTTCAGATTTATCCTAGAGGATACCAAGACACCATCTCAACTCCAACAAATGAGTCCCTCATGTGGACTTTTTCCTCCTATGGTGGAAAACTGGATGAAATAATTTATCTTTACACAAGTCATTAATTGGTTGGTTACTTTAAGGAGTGAAGGAATTCTTTAGGAGCCAGGTTATACCTAGTTTTCTCCTTAGTTTACACAAGCCAGGCCCTGCAAGGATTCTTTGGTCAGTGTTTTTCTAGAGGAATTGTGAAAGCCATGACTTCTGGATTCTCTTCCTAGACACGGACAAGCTTAGATAGGCAAATTACTTTCCCTGACAATAAAAATGAGACAATAATACTTATCTATGTCTTCCAAGAGAAAGATACGACAACGTTAAAAGGAGAGTATACATAATTTGAATTTCCTTTGCAAAATGTATTTAAAATAACTCTTCAAATTTTGCAGATTTCCAGAGCAGATTTTGGGGACAGACATTAGGGTTCTCAGTAGGGAGAACCACTAGCACTGTCACTGGGAGTTCCCTCAAGGAGATAACGGACATTTCTCAAGGGATGGAGCATTTACTGTAGCTGACCAGGCTGGTGCACTAGTTTTGTTAGAAGAAGCACAGAGCAAGAGAGACACTGCTCATGTAAGGACTATGGGGAACTTATAAATAGTTCCTCAGTGGGACAAAGGAGGCCTGGCTAGAACTGGCCAATGGTGGCTGTGATGTAATTTGGTGATACAATCACACATGTTCCATTTTGGGCACTGACTTCATTTAGTCAACCAAAGTAGAAAATTGGAAATGTGGTGTTGTGTAGAATCCCATGAATACAATGTGATTGAAGGGTGGAAATTAATGAAAAGTCCAATTTACATTTCACAAAAAAGTATGGATACAGATACATAGATACATTTTGATATATGGTATATCTATCTATCCATCTATAAATAACTCTAAAAAGAATTTATTCTTAAATGTTTTAAATCCATGTTTTTAAAATTTATGATTCAGAATGGGTTGCAGTGTTCTTATGAACTTGGAAATTATATAAACTGACCCAAGTAGCCTTACAGTGTGTGCTACTTGGAATCCTATGATGTCTGAGAACAATGGACATGTGATGTATATAAAGCTGTATTGCTACAAAGAAAATTGGTAGAAGCACACAATTAACTTGGAGTTTTACTTGGACCATCCCTCCTGGGTCTCTCCCCCATTTACCCAACCCTGACTACAAGGGCCCCCTAGCTCTTCCTCCTTGATCACAAGACTCACTCCAATTTAGCATCCTTGCACAGGTAGTTCCCTATGTCTGGAATTATCTTCTGTCATTATCTACTAACTCACTCATTTTTTTCAAGTCTTTGCTCAGATGTTACCTTATCCAAGTCTACTATTTAAATTGCAACTTGAGCTTTCCCTAGTCCTTCATGATGCTGATCCCCCCTTCACTCTACTCTCATTTTTCTTTTTTTCATAGTATTTATTAATTTCCAGCATGCTATACAATTTGCTTATTCCTTAGATCTACTATTTATTGTTGATTCTCTGGGCCATTCTTTCATTTCCTCCCTAATTGCAATGTTATTTGCTGTATGCCATGTGATTCACTGATGGACCCAAGTGGCATATAGTAGGCACTCAATATTTGCTAAGTGAATAAATTCAAAGTGTGGGCTGTAGAGAAAAAGCCTCTGGCTGTTTTATTTTATCATTTTTTTAAATTTTATTTATTTATGATAGTCACAGAGAGAGAGAGAGAGAGGGGCAGAGACACAGGCAGAGGGAGAAGCAGGCTCCATGCACCGGGAGCCCGATGTGGGATTCGATCCCGGGTCTCCAGGATCGCGTCCTAGGCCAAAGGCAGGCGCTAAACCGCTGCGCCACCCAGGGATCCCCTATTTTATCATTTTCAATGATGCTTCCCCTAGTTCACTATCTAATGTTCCTTAAAAATGATTTTTAAAAATTTAAGAGTGAAAGATTCAATTAATAAGTTGCTATGTTTGTAAAATACAAAAGGAAATTATATCTATTCCCCAGGGAACTGATTAAGGATTGACCACTTATTTTGGATAAATAGACCTAGTCTGAAAGCAAGTTCATTATGAAGTAGTTATCAGTTTCCTTTGCAAAATGTATTTAAAGAGTTATTTTATGGTCAATGATCCCTTCCAACTTCAAAATCTCTCAACTTCTGGTGACCTGTTCTTGGTAGTGGGTTTTTTTTTTTTCTTCCTTCCATAACTCTCTCCCTTACTCCTCTCTTTCTTCTTTTCCTTCTCTCTTTCTTTCGTTCCTTTTTTCCTTTTTTCTTTCTGTTGTGTTCTTTGCCTCAGTCTATTGAATGGTTAATATACCATTTCCAAACACTTGTTTCTCAGACCCTGATGTACTTTCCATTTGATCTATGTTGTGATCTTGGTCATATTTAGTGCTCTGTGCCTGAGCTCTCTCATCTGTAAAATGGGGGCAAAATTACTAAAAAAAAAAAAAAAAAAAATCAAATCAGTAATCAAAAAACTCCCAACAAACAAAAGTCCAGGACCAAATGGCTTCACAGGCAAATTCTACCAAACATTTATTATTTTTTTAAGATTTTAATTATAGGGGGCGGGTCAAGATGGCAGAAGAGTAGGTCCCCAAGTCACCTGTCCCCACCAACTTACCTAAGGATTTTATTTACTTATTCATGAGAGACATAGAAAGAGAGAGAGAGAGAGAGAGAGGCAGAGACACAGACAGAGGAGAAGCAGGCTCTATCCAGGAAGCCCGATATGGGACTTGATCCTGGGACTCCAGGATCATGCCCTGGGCCAAAGGCAGGCACCAAACCATTGAGCCACCCAGAGTTCCCTCTACCAAACATTTAAAGAAGAGTTAGTACTGGGGTACCTAACTGGCTCGGTAAAACATGCAACTCCTGATTTCAGGGTTATGAGTTCAAGCCCCATGTTGGGCATAGAGTCTACCTTAAAAAAAAAAAAAAAGAATTAATACCTATTCTTCTCGAACTATTCCAAAAAGTAGAAAAGGAAGGAAAACTTCCAAATTCATTCTATGAGGTCAGGATTACCCTGATGCCAAAACCAAATAAAGACATCACAAAAAAAGAGAACTCCAGGCCAATATCCCCGATGAATATGGATGCAAAAATCCTCACAAAATACTAGAGAACTGAATCCAACAATACAGTAAAAAAATCATTCATCACAATGAAGGATTTATTTCTGGGTTGCAAGGGAGATTCAATGTCATGAATTAATCAACGTGATACATCACATCAATAAGAGAAAGCACAAGAGTCATCTAATCTTTTCAATAGACGCAAAGAAAGTATTTGACAAAGTACAACATCCATTCATGATTAAAAAAAACCCTCAACAAAGTAGGTTTAGGGGGAACATACCTCAACATACTAAGGCATATCTGAACAAACCCAGAACTAACATCATCTTCTTCTTTTTTTTTTTTTAATTTTTTATTTATTTATGATAGTCACACACACACAGACAGAGAGAGAGGCAGAGACATAGGCAGAGGGAGAAGCAGGCTCCATGCACCGGGAGCCCGATGTGGGATTCGATCCGGGTCTCCAGGATCGTGCCCTGGGCCAAAGGCAGGCGCTAAACCTCTGCGCCACCCAGGGATCCCTAACATCATCTTCAATGGGGAAAAACTGAGAGCCTTTTCCCTAATGTCAGGAACAAGACAAGGATGTCCGCTCTTAACACTTTTATTCAACATTGTACTGGAAGTCCTAGCCACAACAATCAGACAACAAAAAGAAATAAAAGGCATCTAAATCAGTAAGGAAGAAGTAAAATTTTCACTATTTGCAAATGAAATGATACCATATATAGAAAACCTGAAAGACTCCACCAAATAACTGCTTAGAATTTTTTTTAAAGATTTTATTTATTCATGAGAGACACAGAGAGAGAGAGAGAGAGAGAGGCAGAGACACAGGCAGAGGGAGAAGCAGGCTCCACGCAGGGAGCCTAACGTGGGACTCGATCCCAGGTCTCCAGGATCAGGCCCTGGACTGAAGGCGGCGCTAAACCGCTGAGCCACCCGGGCTGCCCAGAACTGCTAGAATTAATAAACATATTCAGTAAAGTCTCAGGATACAAAATCAATCTACAGAAATCTGTTGCATTTCTATAACCAATAATGAAGCAGCAAGAAGAAAAATAAAAAAAAATCCTATTTATAATTGCACCAAAAATAATAAGATACCTAAGAATAACCTAATCAAAGTAGTGAAAGACCTGTACTCTGAAAACTATAAAACACTGAGAAAAGAAATTGAAGATGACACAAAGAAATGGAAAGATATTTCATGCTCACAGAGTGGAAAAGCAAATATTGCTAAAATGTGTATACTACCTTAAGCAATCTATGCACTTAATGTAATCCCTATCATAGAGCTAGAACAAACAATCCTAAAGTTTGAATGGAGTCACAAAAAAACCCAAAGAGCCAAAGCAAACTTGAAAAACCAAAACAAAGGTGAAGGCATTACAATCCTAATCTTTTTTTTTCTATTTTTTATTTATTTATTTTTTTACAATCCTAATCTTTAAGTTTTGTTTTTTTTTTAAGATTTTATTTATTTATTCATGAGAGACACAGAGAGAGGCAGAGACACGGGCAGAGGGAGAAACGGGCTCCATGCAGGGAGCCCACCACAGGACTCTAGGATCACACCTTGGGCTGAAGGCCGACGCTCAACCTAATCTTTAAATTATGTTACAAAGCTAAAGGGATCAAAACAGTATGGTACTGGCACAAAAACAGACACATAGATTAATGAAATAGAATAGAAAACAGAAAAAAAAAACCCTTGCAATTATATGGTCAATTAATCTTCGACAAAGCAGGAAAGAATATCCAATGGGAAAGAGAATAGCACTTTAACAAACAACATTGGGAAAACCGACAGCAACATACAAAAGAATGAAACTGGACCACGTTCTTACACCATATACCAAGATAAACTCAAAATGGATTAAAGACCTAAGTGTGAGACTTGAAACCATAAAGCTCCTAGAAGAGAACACAGGCAGTAACTTCTTTGAATTGGTTGTAGTAACTTCTTTATATATATGTCTTCTGAGGAAATTGAAGCAAAAGCAAAAATAAACTATTGAGACTAATCAAAATAAAAAGCTTCTGCACAGCCAAAAAAACAATCAACAAAACTAAAAGGCAACCTACAGAATGAGAGAAGTTATGTCCAAATGACATATCCAATATACAGTTAATATTCAAAATATATAAAGAATTTATAAAATTCAATGCCCAAAAAACAAATAATCCCATTAAAAAATGGGCAGAAGAATGAATAGACATTTTTCCAAAGAAGACATACAGATGGCTAAGAGACACATGAAAAGATGTTCATCATTTATCAGGGAAATGCGAATCAAAACTACAATGTGATTTCACCTCACATCTGTCAGAATGGCTAAAATAAAAACCACAAGAAATAATAGGTATTGGTGAGGATTTGGAGAAAACGGGAACTGTCTTGCTTTATTGGTGGGAATACAAACTGGTGTGGCCACTCTGAAACACAGTGTAGAGGTTCCCCAAAAAGCTAAAATAACTACCCTATGATCCAGCAATCACACTACTGGCTAGTTACCCAAAGAATACAAAAACACAGGGACCCTGGGTGGCTCAGCGGTTGAGCGTCTGCCTTCGGCTCAGGGTGTGATCCTGGAGTCCAGGGATCGAGTCCCTTATCGGGCTCCCTGCATGGAGCCTGCTTCTCCCTCTGCTGTGTCTCTGCCTTCTCCGTGTGTGTCTCTCATGACTAAATAAATAAAATCTTAAAAAAAATACAAAAACACAAATTAAAAGGGATACATACACCCCAATGTTTATAGCAGCACTATTTACAATAGCCAAGATATGGCTGATGAATGGATAAAGAAGATGTGGTATATATACACAGTGGAATATTCAGCCATAAAAAAGCGTGAAATCTTGCCATTTGCAATGACATGCATGGAGCTAGATGGTATCATATTAAGTGAAATAAGTCAGTCAAATACCATATGACAAATACCATATGAATTCCACTCATATGTGGAATTTCAGAAAAAAACCCAAATGAACAAAGGGAAAAAAAGAGCGACAAACCATGAAACACACTTTAACTATACAGAACAATCTGATGGTTGCCAGAGGGAAGGTGGGTGGGGGAAAGGGTAAAATAGAGGATAGAGATTAAGGAGCACACTTGTGCTGAGCACAGGGTGATTAAAAAGAAAACTTGGAAAAAAAATAAAATGGAGGTAAAAATACCGTCCCCCATATGTATACCAAACTTAGTACAAGGCACATGATAAGTGCTTAATGAATATTAGCTCTTATTACTCCTAACATTTTTTTGATATACGTATATACTATGAAATGTTCATCACAGTAAAATCAGTTAACACATTCACCACCACACACTACCATTTTTTTTTGTGTGTGAGAACATTTAAGGCTACTCTCTGTCAAATATATGATATAGTATTGTTAATAATAGTCATCATGCTGTACATTAGGTTCCCAGAACTTATTTATCCTGTAACTGAACATTTTTACCCTTTGACCAACATCTCCCCATTTTCTCTCATATCCCCAGGCTCTGGTAAACATCATTCTACTCTGTTTCTATGAGTTCTTTTAGATTCCATATGATATTTGTCTTTCTCTGCTTGACTTATTTCACTTACCATAATACCCTGAAGGTACATCCATGTTGTTGCAAATAGCAGGATATCCTTCTTTCTCATGGCCTGGATTTTCCTCTGTGTGTGTGACATTTTTTTTTTTTAAATCCATTCATCCATCAACAGACACTTAGGTTGTTTCCATGTCTTGGCTATTGTGAACAATGCTGCAATAGACACAGGGATGCAGATATCTCTTCAAGATGTGATTTCATTTCCTTTAAATATATACCAAGAAGTAGGATTGCTAAGTCATATGATAGTTCTATTTTTACTTTCTTGAGGAACCTCCATATCATTTTCCATAATGGCTATACCAATTTACATTCTCACCTACAGTACACAAAGGATTCCCTTGTTCACATCCTTGCCGACACCTCTTGTCTTTTTGATGATGGCCATTCTAACAGATGTGAAGTGATATCTTACTTTGGTTTGGAGTTGCATATCCCTGATGATTAGTGATGTTGAATGCCTTTTCTTTTTAAAAAGATTTTATTTATTTATTTATTCGAGAGATAGAGAGATAGATAGAGATAGAGATAGAGATAGAGATAGAGATAGAGAGAGAGAGAGAGAGGCAGAGACACAGGCAGAGGGAGAAGCACCACGCAGGGAGACCCACGCGGACCGATCCCGGCTCCGGGATCACGCCCTGGGCTGAAGGCGGCGCTAAACCACTGAGCCACCCGGGCTGCCCTGAATGTCTTTTCATTACCTGTTGGTCATATGTCTTCTTTGGGAAAATGTCTATTCAGGTCTTTCCCATTGGTTAGATAAGATTATTTGGGTTTTTTTGCTATTAAGTTCTATGAGTTCCTTATATATTTTGGAGATTAAGCTCTTTTATCAGATACATAGTTCACAAATAGCTTCTCCCATTCCATAGGCTGTTTTTTAATTTGTTGATTATTTCTTTTGCCATGCAGCTTTTTAGTTTGATGTAGTCTCACTTGTTTATTTTTGTCTTTGGTGCTTGTACTTTGGAGTCATATCTGAAAAATTATTGCCAAGACCAATATCAAGGAGCTTTCACCCTGTTTTCTTCTAGGAGTTTTATGTTTTGAGGTCTTACAATTAAGCCTTTGATCCACTGTGAGTTAATTCTTGTGAGTGGATACCTGAACTTAAAAAAATCCATCTTGGACATCCTTAACCATTTCACTCAGTGATTATCCACGGAAATGATACCATATAAACGCCTTCTCTCCTGCAAGAATCACTATTTGCTATAAGAACATTTCTTAAAGGGCAGTTCCGGTGGCGCAGCGGTTTAGCGCCGCCTTCAGCCCAGGGCCTGATCCTGGAGACCCGGGGTCGGGTCGAGTCCCACGTCAGGCTCCCAGCATGGGGCCTGCTTCTCCCTCTGCCTGTGTCTCTGCCTCTCTCTGTGTGTCTCTCATGAATAGTCTTTTAAAAAATCCATCTTAGAGTGGTAGCTTTATCCTATTTCTGCCTTTACCAAAGCCACTTTGTGTTTAACGGTTCCCTCCGTCCTTCACCAGGACTCTCCCCAGTCTTTGAGAAAACAAACAGGCATCCTAGGAAGGGAGGCAGTGGGGAGCAAACAAGCAGAAAGGATTTAGGGCTCTCGCACGGCGGCTCAGAAAGGGAATGAGTGCAAGGTCAAGAAGATGGGGGCATAGCTCTCTCTCACCCAGCACCTCAGGAAACTTGGCAGGGCCCTCCCAGGGACACAAGTCACCATGCACTTCTTGGGAACGCTTTGCTACCGGTGAGGGTTTAGGTAAAATAAATGCAGAAAGGACGAGAGGGCCTGCAATTCAGGCCGAAAACAAGCAAACTCGGTGAAAGCCAGCCAGCAAGCAAAACTCTTTAAAAAGAAGCGCACTGGGAAGGCTTCGCAGGCTCTCGGTCCCGGTCGAGGGAGGCACCAGGTGAATCTGGAGAGAGGGCGGGGAACGTGGCCACACGCCAGGTCTCGGGCGGCCGCGGGACAGCGGCTGGGGGCTGCGGGCTGCGGGGCTGCGGGGCTGCGGGTTGCGGGGCTGCAGGCCGCCCCCCCAGCGTCCCGCCCGCCGCCCTCGGGGCCGGGAGCTTCTCAGCGGCGCCCCAGACCCGCCCGCCGGGTGTGCGCTGGGGCCTCGCCCGCGGGGAGGGGTCGGGCGGGGCAGGGGCGGGCGGGCGGGGCAGGGGCGGGCGGGGGGGCCCCGCCCCCTAGAGGCGGGCGGGCCGGGCCTATTTGAGGCGCGGGGCCGCCGCCCGGTCAGGGATCGCACCGCCTCCCCGAAGCCGTCCCCGCAGCGAGCGAGCGAGCGCCGAGGCGTGGGGTGAGCGGCGGGGGCGCGGGGGGCGCGCGAGTGAGCGGGGGCGCGGGGGCACAGGGTGAGCGGCGGGGGCGCAGGGGCGCGGGGGGCGCGGAGGGGGCGCGGGGGGCGCGGAGGGGGCGCGGGGGCACGGGGGGCGCGGAGGGGGCGCGGGGTGAGCGGAGGGGGCGCGGGGGGCGCGGGGGGCGCGGAGGGGGCGCGGGGTGAGCGGCGGGGGCGCGGGGGGCGCGCGAGTGAGCGGGGGCGCGGGGGCACAGGGTGAGCGGCGGGGGCGCAGGGGCGCGGGGGGCGCGGAGGGGGCGCGGGGGCACGGGGGGCGCGGAGGGGGCGCGGGGTGAGCGGAGGGGGCGCGGGGGGCGCGGAGGGGGCGCGGGGTGAGCGGCGGGGGCGCAGGGGCACGGGGGGCGCGGAGGGGGCGCGGGGGCACGGGGGGCGCGGAGGGGGCGCGGGGTGAGCGGCGGGGGCGCAGGGGCACGGGGGACGCGGAGGGGGCGCGGGGTGAGCGGAGGGGGCGCGGGGGCACGGGGGGCGCGGAGGGGGCGCGGGGTGAGCGGAGGGGGCGCGGGGGCACGGGGGGCGCGGAGGGGGCGCGGGGTGAGCGGCGGGGGCGCAGGGGCACGGGGGGCGCGGAGGGGGCGCGGGGGCGCGGGGGCCCGCGGACCGAGCCTGCTGGCGGCCGGGACCCGGCGGGGGGAGCGCTGGGTGCTGATCCCACAGAAAGTGGTGATGCCCCAGGGCCTGAGTGGGCATGAGCCTGGCCTGGCGAACACTGCACATCCTAAGCTTTTGCAAATCAGTGACTCATCCCTGCCATTGGCTAATGTGGGCATTAATGAACCCAGGTCTGCGCGGCGAGGACGTGTAGGGTGTGGCAGAAAGAGCAGAGCCCCAGCGGAGCCAGCTTTTAAAGCCGATTTGAAGGTGTACTGTGAATTGTCAGGTGCTAAGGTAAAAACACTGTAACGTGCGTGCCCTCTGAGGAGTAGCAGCGTAACGCCAGAGAGGCAGGGAGGCAGGGACTTCGGCTTCAGGCCCACCCCTTCAAGAGGGGTTCCTATTCCAGATACGGTGGAATCTTTGTAAAGTGACTCCTGGGAGTTGGGTTGCTGAAGGCTGAACCACAGTGACCCAGTCGGTTTCTGGGATTCTGGGAAAGGATGGAAGACAGTTCCTCCGTGACCTTTGGGAGATTGGAACTGCTTCCTACATTCGTAACGTTTGGGGGTTACACTTAGAATCAGCACCTCTTCCATGTTCTGGGGGAAAGTTTGATGATGGTCTTTGAATGTTTTGAGCTTTGAAGCGCTAGAAGGATGTCTCACCAGGTTACTTAAGGAATATAAGAAGGGGAACACTGATAAATTGACCCTGTTTTTTGCAGGGGTCTTTAATTAATGAAGTCTCACTATACTACTAATATGCATAAATGTTTTTACTATAAAGACTTCAGTTATTGCTATGTTGCTATATATATCAGTTATTGCAGTGAGCTCAAAAGGCCAGTGTTCCTCTCACCTATAGTTTATAGTTACCTATTTGTTTAGAACCTCATCAGCCAGACTCTAAATCTTAACTGCAGCAGACGCCTACATTCATGTATTATATGAGCATCTCATGTTGGCCTTAGATACAGTTGACTTGTAAGCTTAACATAGTTGAGACTCATGGTAACTGATCTGAAACCTAGCCTCCCTCTCCTGTGATGGTTTGGGAAAGAGGCTCCCACTGAGGACAGCTGGGTTGACATTGGGTGTCTAGAGCCTGAACTGGGTAATTAAATTCTGAGTGCTAAGCCTGCCAGGGCAGTGCTTGCTGTAAACTTCCAATTTGCTGCTAAGTATCATGTGTTCTTTCTCTCTTGACTGATGTTCAGCTTTTCCATAGGGGGAAAAAATCAGTAACTGAGAGGCACAGAGTAACTTTACCTTCCTTGATGCTGAGGAACTATGATAAGAAGGAAATCCTAGTAAAAGACCAGTTTCCTTTGTTCCCAACTCAGCATCACTGAATTTGGCTTTGGAAAGTACTTTCCTCACGCCCTGCTCCTTTTTTCAGCAAGAGCAGGAAGTAGACTGCCTCTCCTGTGGTCTTTGGAGAGGAGGTGTGGGCAGTGCCTTGGGGTTCTGAGGAAATACGTTCGTGATCTACTTCTCTTTCAGCTTGTGTAAAGGTCAGGGCCCTGTGTGAGCAGAAATTTCAGAAGTGCTCCCAGGAACCCTGGCTACTGGACTAATTGCTAGGTGGATCTAGAATAGCAGAGTACAGTAAATAGCCCCTCTTTATTAGAGGGAAAAGCTACAATTAACAGCCAATTAAAATGATCTACATTCTGACTCATGTTTAAATTCTTTATTCCAAAGCAACATTGAACTACTTTCTGTAGGTTTTTCCAAATGTGAAGACCTACATAGTATTTCCTCATGTTTTGTTTGTTTTGTTTTGCTTTAATGTAGGGTTTCTTTCCTGGTGCTTCTAAATTTTCCGCTGCTGGGAATGGCAGGATGGAGTTCACGTATGTGTAGTATCTATAGGGTGAGAAGATTTTTTTTTTACATTTGATTGTGTCTCTATATAAATAGTTCATCTAAAAGAAAGAGACAGAGGGACAGAGAGACAGAGAGAGAGAGAGGAAATTTCCAGGCAAGTAAGAAAGATATTTATCTAAATAGTTTTATTTTTTTTAAGTTCTAGTTTTTTTAAGTTCTAACCTTTATTTCAAAAAAACATTGGTTATAACCTTTTTTGAAAAACAGATACAGATCTGATGGTAGAGAATAAACATATCGAAACTGCATATCCAATTTTTGGAGAAGTACACTTTATTGGTTTAAATGTGGTTATAATTAGCAAAGTGACTGTGCAAAATGGCATCATTATATTCAATACTGTGTGTATCAAAGCTCACTGAATGAGTCACTCAGCTAGTTTTCTGACAAAAACATGGTTTCTTTTTTTAATTTGTTTACAATTTCAACATGTTATGTAGTTCTGAATGAATAGGCCAGAGAATTAATTTCTAAGTGAAGTAATTAACACTTTTAAAGGATGATACTTTAAAATTTCAAAGAGTGAGGTTTGACATTCAGTATAAAATGAACCTGAAGTATGAGTGAGGATGCTTGGACCCTGGTTGTTGGCCTGCCAAGAACAGAATGACTTTGGGCCACCTCTCTGAGCCTCAGTTTCTTTACATCTATTTTTTTTTAAAGATTTTATTTATTCATAGACATACAGAGAGAGAGGCAGAGACACAGGCAGAGGGAGGAGCAGGCTCCATGCAGGGAGCCCGATGTGGGACTGGATCCCGGGTCTCCAGGATCACACCCCAGGCTGCAGGCGGCACCAAACTGCTGCGCCACCAGGGCTGCCCAGTTTCCTTACATCTAGAATGGGAATATTAACTTTCCCCTGAAAATCTTGTAAGATTATTATCAGAATGAAAATAGGGAAAGTATGGGAAAGTGCTTTATAAACTGAAAAGCAACACATTAATGCAGGGTGTCATTATTCTAATGAGCTTGTCTAATGTATCACAGCATGATACAAACTGTCAACCAAGGCTTTATATGAAACACAGTGGAAAGAAAGTGAAATCTGCTTTGTTTCTCAAATTGTTTTAGTTGGAGCTGAAAATAAGTTGAATATGCTTGGGCAGAGACTTTAAGAAGAAATGTTACATTTTGGAAATGCTTTAGTTTCTAGTTGTAATCAGCCTTTAAACACATTTTAGTTTGATTGGAGTTATGTTAATATGACACCTTATTAGGCCAATGGTACAGATTTAGCTAGTTTTAACTATTGAAACTAACTTTTTGGTTTTTATTGACCTGTGTATCTCCACTTCTATAGGGATACACATGTTAATCAGCCTAGACAGGTGTATCTCAACCAGGCACAACTTTGCCCTTTTGCCCCAGCTTCCAAGATGTGTGGCAATGTCTGAAGACATTTTTGGTTGTCATAATTGGGAGGTGGGGTATTGTGCTACTAGCATCTTATATATTGAAGCCATAGATGCTAGTTGGAGACATTTCCAACTCCAACAAAGAATCCAACCTGAAATGTCAGTGGTGCTGAGGTTGAGAAAAAGCCTTTACAGAATAGGAATATCTAAGAGAAGCCAAAAAACACTTATGAAGTTGTAAGTCTGGGTCTTTAGTATGTTATGCAGGAATGGAAGAAGTTTGTGTAATCAAAGGAACTGAACTTTCTGCCCATCGTGAAGTTCAAGATTGTTTCCTTCCAGCATCCAAAATAAGAGAGGCTTTGTTTTCTTAAGAAGTGTCCTTTCTGGGTGCGCCTGGGTGGCTCAGTCAGTTAAGCATCTGTCTTCAGCTCAGGTCATGATCCTGGGCATCCTGGGATCAGGCCTCACATCAGGCTCTCTGCTGAACAGGGAGTCTGCTTCACTCTCTCCCTCTGACCCTCCTCCTGCTCGTGTTCTCTCTCTCTTTCTTGTTCTCTTTCTAAAATAAATAAATAAATATCTTTTTTTTTAAAAAAAAGATATTTATTTATTTATTCATCAGAGAGAGAGAGAGAGAGAGGCAGAGACACAGGCAGAGGGAGAAGCAGGCTCCATGTCAGGAGCCTGACGTGGGACTCGATCCCAGGTCTCCAGGATCACACCCCCGGCTGAAGGTGGCGCTAAACTGCTGAGCTACCAGGGCTGCCCATAAATATCTTTTAGAAAGAAAGAAGGAAGAAGGAAGGAAGGAAAGGAAGGAAGGAAGGAAGGAGAAAGAAAGAAAAAGACAGAAAGAAGACGAAAGAAAGAAAGAAAGAAAGAAAGAAAGAAAGAAAGAAAGAAAGAAAGAAAAAGAAAGAAAGAAAGAAAGAAAGAAAGAAAGAAAGAAAGAAAAAGAAAGAAAGAAAAAAGAAAGAAAGGAAAAAGAAGAAAAAAGAAAAGTCCTTTCTGGGGCACCTGGCTGGCTCAGTCCGTAGAACATGCAACTCTCGATCTCAGGACTGTGAGTTTGAACCCCATGTTGTGTGTAGAGATTACTTAAAAATAAAATCTTAAAAGAAAAAAAAGACTTCCTTTCTTTTCCTTTTCTGTAATAACACTTGTCTCAAGTTCCTCCTATGGTGGCTGCACACTTTTCTAAGCAGCAGTAGCCTTTTGGGGAAGGAAGCTCAAGTGGAGAAGCAGGTGACTTCTGCTTTAAAAGATTAAATGCTGGGGATCCCTGGGTGGCTCAGCAGTTTAGCGTCGCCTTCAGCCTAGGGCGCGATCCGGGAGTCCCGGGATTGAGTCCCTGTCGGGCTCCCTGCATGGAGCCTGCTTCTCCCTCTGCCTGTGTCTCTGCCTCTCTCTTTCTCTCTCTCTCTCTGTGTCTATCATGAATAAACAAATAAAAAGTCTTAAAAAAAAAAGATTAAATGCTACAGGAAATACATGAATGTAAGCCCTGGGAGAGTCACTGTGACTTCCTACTCAAATTGCTAGCAGTTTCCCACATTTGAAGATGGATGATATGGTGATACCATAAACTGCTTCCAAATATGTTTGAGAATGTCCAGATTTTAAAAAGAGATGTGTAAAAAAACTTAGAAGGTAATATTCAACTGTGACATAAATAACAGCAGAGTATGATAAACTATCTGATATGTACAAATGGAGGACATTCAGTCCTAGGAGGACATTAAGTTGTTAAGTCTTATTTTTTTTTTTCTTTACCAAAAAGTCTGATATTTTAACTGTTTAGGACCTATCAATTATTATTCTTTAGGGGTAATGTCATTTCTTAAAATAAATTAGTACATATCACAGTGGGCAACTCAAGGGAAAAGAGATTCTGATTGTTTAAGATCTAGATCACTTTGGCCATAGTTCAGGTGATCCTGACTCAAGAAAACTCACCCAGGCCTTAGGAGTCCAAAGCTTCCCTCTTCCCCTCACTGCCAGAGCACCTGCAGTGGGAGCAGGTATAAAACATCTTAAATGGTTAGAGACTTGGCATAAGGAGAGGAGCAGGAGAAAGCAGGAAGGTTGTGTCAAGGCCACCCCTCGAGTCAGCTCTGGGCAAAGCCAACTCTTTTTGGTTAGCATCCTACCCAAAAATATTTTACTCTACATTGCCTGACTTCTTTTCTTTTCACCCTAGTTTGTTATACTGCCTGAGTTTCGTTTGGAGTAACAAATATCATGAATTAAAAAAAAAAAAAAAGTATCCTGTACCTGCCTTTTTTTTCTTCATTGCTCCACATCCGGATCTCACCTCTCCTTTAAGGCTTAGTTCAAACAACACCACCTCTTCCCATTTTAGAAGTCATAGTTCTAGTTGCGATGCCCCATCACACGGTCTGGCTCACAGCATTGATCCCTCGTGATTCCTGATGGCCCGTGAGCCCTTTGACCATACAGATCTTAGCCTATCTGTCTTCGGACCCAAGCAAGAGCCAGCATGGTGCCTGGCCCAGAGCAGACATAAATACGTGCAAATGAAGGAATAAATCATTGGTAGCCACTCCATCTGGGGCATTGGTTTTCAAATCTCAGTAGGAATCTGTCAACTCTGCTTTCCTCCTAAAACCCAGAAGAAGGCATGGGGGTTGATCTTGGGAGTGGGAGGGAAGGTGGGTGATATTAAGAGGCTCAACTCTTTGTAAGAGGTGGTGGAAAAAGCACCCAGGAGGAAAGGTGAGGAGGACCACAGATGAACCAGGACTGTTTCTGTCCTTACCAAAGAAAGGGGCAGGACATTTGCTTCCTCGTTCCTTCAGAACATAGGTTGGTCTGATTAGACTTGAGAATTACGAGTTAAATAGGGCTTGGTGATCTAGCTGGAGTGCATCCCTGCTAGAGCTTTTTTTTTCCTTGTAGTTCCACACTATTGATTTAGGTGTATTTGGGGAATATACTGGCTTGGTTTAGAAGAATGCCTGTAGATAATCTAGAACTGCCCAATGTACTGTTTGTGATGTTATATTAATATGGAAACTGGTGAAATTGTCTAGGATCAAATGATAACCTATCTTTTTTCCCCCCTTTTCAGGAAAATGGCAGACAGTTTTTCAGTAAGTGTTTTATGTCTGTTTTCTTACTGTAATATCCATTCCACGTAGGTTGAGGGCTTTTTTTTACCACCAGACATTCGCTTCTAATTCTCTCACCATGTGGCTTCCTCTGGCCTTAACTGTCCAATGAGGGCTGGTTAGCTGAAGTCTTGTTTTACCAGCAGTAGGTTCAGGAAGAAAGCCAGGGAGATTGATGCCTGGGACTCACTAACCATAACTCCTTTACTAAAAAGCCTGGGATAGAAACAGTTTGACTTCATGGGCAGAAGCTGAGAAATAATATGAGCAAAGGGAAGGATGGTGCAATGGTGCTGTCTCAGCATCCTGATTTCTACGATTTTTCTTTTCGTGTCAGTTAGAGATGATGTACTTTTACATAGAGGAAGTCTAGCTCCTGACTTTGGCAGGTTAAAAAAGGCAACCCTCCATGATCCGAGATGATGGGAAGAAAGAATAAAGGGATGCAGGAGCGGCCACAGTTGCCTGGATGCCCCATGAGGCAAAAAGGACAGGGGAGCTACCCAGGCTTCTCTCTTCTTCCTATTCTTTAATTTCTGGCCAATGCTTCTCCTTAGCCAGACTCATCTGGGGGAAAAAAAAAAAAAAAAAAAAGAAGTCCATCTTCAGGGGTCAGTTCTCCTGTGATCAGCCCAGGGCAAAGAGAGGGATGGATTTGACCAGCACATTGCCACATTGGGAATGTGGCAGGACTGACTCTGCTGTCAGACATGGAACTCATTGAACTATGAGAACTCAAGCCCATCATTCTGACCACCTACTGTAGGGCTTCTCTTCATCTGAACCATGTAGTTGTTTGACTAAATAATCATCAAAACACAGATAAAGCAAGTACCTGCTTATATCAGAAACCACTGTGCATGGCCATGTACCTGTTGTGGCTGCCAGGGACAGTCTTGTGGTTCTGCTAGAGATTGGAAATGGGACTGGAAGCCCTTTGAGAGCTGCTAAGAAGGGGACCACACCTCTTAGAAATCCTTCTCTGGAATGGTCTTGTGAAACTGGTATGGAGGCTTCTATTAAGCCATCCTTGTTCTTTCCAAGGAAAAGCCTTATGCCATTGGATAGTTGTATGAACTTTACCATGTAGTTAATATGTTGACACTATACGGCCAAGAAAATATGGCAATCGCTATTAGAATTATAGTGCATCAATAAAACACATTCTTTATGGAAAGACAATTCATGTTAAGAACTATAAATTGCTTTGCTTTGTTTTCCATTTTCTATATGGCTCTCCTCATCCCCATACAAACAGTAATTAATCTGGAATCCCACTTAATGGCATGATCTGTCTTTAAAAAAAAAAAACAACTTAAAAATTTTAAACTAGTTTTAGATTTATAGAAAAATTGCATAGATAGTACAAAGAGTTCCCATTTACCCTATGTCCACTTTCCTCTAATATTAATGTCTTACATTAGTATGGTACATTTTTTACTATTAATAAACCAGTACTGATACATTATTACTAAAAAAGAAAAAGAAAGTGATGAAGCATATATAACCCCAAAGTCTAATTTTAGTCTTATGAACTGCAAACTGTTTAATAGGCAGGAAAATTTTGTTGATGTGAATTTCATACCCTTACTATATCCCTCTACTTCTTAGATCCCATATTCCTGTTTTCCTGAAAGTTCTGTTTTTGTAAATGTTTTTCATCCTGTAATTATTGATATCTTTCTGTCTAGCTTAATGATGCTTTATCTGGGTCTGGAAACCCAAACCCTCAAGGATGGCCTGGTCCATGGGGAAACCAGCCTGCTGGAGCAGGGGGCTACCCAGGGGCCTCCTATCCTGGTGCCTACCCTGGCCAGGCACCTCCCGGCGGCTACCCCGGCCAGGCACCTCCCGGCGGCTACCCCGGCCAGGCACCTCCCGGCGGCTACCCCGGCCAGGCACCTCCTGGCGGCTACCCTGGCCAGGCGCCTCCCGGCGGCTACCCTGGCCAGGCGCCTCCTGGCACCTACCCTGGCCCCACAGCACCTGCTTATCCTGGCCCAACAGCACCAGGAGCCCAACCCGGGCAACCGAGTGGGCCTGGGGCCTACCCACCTCCTGGACAACCAAGTGCTCCGGGAGCCTACCCTGCTGCTGGTCCCTTTGGCATCCCTGCTGGACCACTGGTAAGATGGAACTAGCCATTTCATATACTTGAGTGTGATCAGGACAAAGCTAATGACGAACGAACAGAGCAATTTTCTCAAGTCGGTGCCATTACTTTGCTGTGCTCTGGCTGGGAGCTGGCTCTGAGCACCAACCTGCAAAGGGCTTCAGAGAGACCTGAAGCTTTAAACTCACTGCATAGAGCCACTTTTCAAGGACCAACCATGATGTATGTCAGCCCATTAGAAAAACTCATTGTTTGTATTGAGATTAGTATGTGTACTATTAGTATGAAGAGAAGTCAGTGTATCTTTTCAAGACATCTGTAAGGCAGCTTTAATATAAATGAAGTTAAGATCATAGTAATGAGGGTACATTTTAGTTAATATTATCAATAAACGGTACATAACTCATACTAGCAGTGTGCTTCTACATGGGTGATATCATTTAACCCCATAACTGCCCTGAAAGATACTGTTACTAGTCCTACTTTTACACACGAGGAAATGAGACAGTAGAGAATTAGTTACACAATTTGTCTAGGCTCATAGAGGGAATGTGTAGGGAAATACCAAGGTAATGTGGTTTTGAAAAAACCTTCTAAAGATAATTTTGTGATTTTAGGATTGAATTTTCATTTGTATTAAAACCCATTTTAGTATATGAATTCTAAGTATAAAACCTAACTCTATGGAGACCCTAGACACATCTCAAAAATAGATCCTTCACTTCCAGATGTATAATCTAGTTGGGAGATAACATACAGATGTTGGGAAAGCATTTAGTAGCAGTGTGGGATCAGACCCTCTCAGTACTGTGTGGACATTGGCATAGGTAGCATCTGACCTGCCTTTAGGTCTGCCTAGAGGAGAGTACAGAGAAGGCGTTGGGAGCATGGGCAGCATTGAGCAGGCCTTGGTTGACCACAGTTAGTCTTTTGTAGACAGATGGGGACATGGAAGCTGTGAAAAGGAAGAGGCAGATGTGAGAGGGGTTGCAGAGGAAGAACCCCAGGAACTAGTGGTTAGGTCTTAGTCAGGGATGACTGGGTTTTCAAGGCCAGACAATTAGAGCAGCAGCTAAGGGTCAGCCCAAACCAGGAACTCAGGAAGGAGATCTGTTGGGACATGGGGAGGAAGAAACAAACTCCAGTTCACACCTGTTGGACTTGAAGCATCTGTAGGAAATGCAAATAGGAGAAAGTATAGGTCTAGAGAGAAAAGACTTGGGTGGTGGTTGAACTGGGGTTGGGGGGGCCGGGGTAAGAAATTATGAAGGGAAAAGAGAAAAGGCCAAAGGGAGTTTGGGAATATTTACAGCACCTTGAACATAGATGGTTAATAAATTTTTGTGGAAGAACTAGGGAATGTATTAGATGAAGAGTGTTCTTCATTTCAGAAATATTTAGGATCTGCCACACTCAAAGCACCCTGTTGATTCCATGTAAGTAGAGCTTATGAGAACTCACAAGTCCCCAGATGTGACACAATGCCTGCTCTCAGGGAGCAAATGACCATGATGAAGTATGTTATGTGACAGGGTTCTTAAGAGTGGCACAAGGATGTATAACTAAAACTGATATGATTATATCTCAGTAAAAGTAATTTTTAAAAAAGAAAAGTGGCACAAAAATATTAATGTTGATTGCAAGGACAAGCCTAAGCCTTTCCAAAAAATAGTCCACGTGAATGAATCATAGATTAGGATGGCCTTACTAGTGAGAGATACAGTGCTCCAAAAGGGAATATGTTCTGTCTTTGGCACCAATTAACTGATGGCTCTATTCCTTTTTTTTTTTTTAAAGATTTATTTATTTAGTCAATCGGAGAAGGACAATCATTGTATGATTTCACTCATACGTGGAATATAAGAAATAGTGAAAGGGATTATAAAGGAAAGAGGGGAACTGAGTGGGAAAAATGAGAGAGGGAGACAAACCATGAGAGACCCTTAACTCTGGGAAACAAACAAAGGGTTGCAGAAGGGGAGGTGGGTCGGGAGATGGGGTAACTGGGTGATGAGCATTCAGGAGGGCACTTGATGAGGTGTTATACTATATGTTGGCAAATCGAGCTTAAATAAAAACAAAGGTAAAAAATAAAATAAAAATATTTATTTATTTATTTATTTATTTATTTATTTATTTATTTGAGAGAGAGAGAGAGAGAAAGAGAGAGAGACACCAAGCCAAGGGAGAGGCAGAAGCTCCCTGCTCAGTGGGGAGCCTGACAAGAGACTCTATCCCAGGACCCTGGGATCATGACCTGAGCCAAAGGCAGACACTTCACAGCCACCCAGGAGCCCCCTGATGGTTTTATTCATGATTATTACTTACTTGTACATGTAGGAAGCCTTATCCCTTCAGGCCTTGGGCAGGGTGGCCTGAGAATCTGGAAAAATGGCTTAAATTAGGGTTATGTATTAGTCACATTAGCAAAATATTTTCCTTTCTTTCCCCAAGAACACATGACTCTATTGATACATGTATGTTTTTTATTCCCAGACTGTGCCTTATGACCTGCCTTTGCCTGGAGGAGTCAAGCCTCGCATGCTGATAACAATTCTGGGCACAGTAAGGCCCAGTGCAAACAGGTAAAGAGCAAAATTAGCAACTCTAACATATTTGTCAATTGGTTTTTGAATAAAGGATGATCTGTTTCAAATTTTAATACAATTTTTTAAATTTTACATTGAGAATTCTATACCACAGAATGGGATTATCCCATAAATCATGTGTGTGTTCCCACCAAGAAGACAAAATGTCCCTCACTTAAATCTTGTTTTTTCTCCCAGAACTATAATGGAACAGTTTTACTTTTTTTTTTTTTTAAGATTTTATTTATTAATTTGAGAGAGCAAGGACAAGCATGAGCAGGGGGAGGGGCAGAAGGAGAAGGAGAAGCAGACTTCGATCTGGAGCTGAAGGCAGATGCTTAACTGACTGACCCACCCAGGCACCCCCAAAAAGTTTTACTTTGTGAGGATAAAGGGCAAGAGCAGACAACCCATTCAGAAAAACCTAAGTTATTCCTGGCAGTGAGAGCCTTAGAATTTAAGGGAAGTACAGTCTTATGTAATGTAATACTTGGCCATCTCTCTACCGCTGAGCCATGTATTGTCTAAAAAACCAAGCATGCATTTTATATCTAGATACCCATTAAAGATTAGGGTCAAAAACACAAAGATTGCACTGGATGTAATTTTGAGTTCATCTGAGAGCTTACACATCATACCTCTCTCCCCTCATATTTGGACAGATCACCCTGCAGCCATGCAGGTCCCAGTGCAGTCTTAGTGGGCTTGACTGTCCTTTCTGCCTTCCTCCTGGGCACAAAGCAGAGTCATAGATTCCCAAGCTGTCAGCCAGGTCTACAGATGTTAAATGGCAGGATGGTGGAACCCCAGTCTTCTGAGTAGACACTACTTATGTAAAGATTTGAAAAGGGGCGCCTGAGTGGCTCAGCGGTTAAGTGCATCTGCCTTCGGCTCAGGGCATGATCCTGGAGTTTGGGATCGAGTCCCACATTGGGTTCCCTGCATGGAGCCTGCTTCTCTCTCTGCCTGTGTCTCTGCCTCTCTCTTTCTGTGTTTCTCATAAATAAATAAATAAATAAAATCTTAAAAAAAAAAAAAAAAAAGATTTGAAAAGACCCTACAAGTTAAAGACTGCTTCAATAGAAGTCAACCTTGGCTATTGGAACTGGTTTTGATGGAGGTGAGCTAGGATGGAGTAAGCCCCTGAGCTCATCTAGGAAAATCCGTGCTGATTTATGGCTGCCCTGGGATGCCTGGCTGTGGTTATCACCACTGCCAGTGTATTTACATGTAATACAAGCAGGTTAAGGATACCCTGAAGACATCCAGGATGCCTGTCCTGAGGTAGTAGTACCATTAAAGCTCCTGCAGCCATAAATTGATCTGTGTTTCTGGGTCTTACCGACAGTGCACAAAAGGTACAAGTTCAAGCTATGTACACAGGTACACAGGATTCTTGTGAATCCATAAACAACTTTGTGTCTTTCACTTTGCTCCTCGTGGATCAGTGGGAACCCCCTTTTCTGTTACCAGGAAATGGACTCAGCCTCTGATATAATCATTTTACATCCAGCCAGCCTTCTCTGGTTCTGGGTGGTAGCCAGGACCCTAAGCCCACTCTTCTTTCCACACAGCCTGTACAGCTTCTCTCTAAACACAGTGCTTACCTGCACGATAAAGCTGGCCTCACAGCCAGTTACAATGTCCTTATCCATCTTGCTTCCCCAAATAACACAGAAGCCAGCACATTTGATCCTATGCATTCAGCACTCACGATTTGTACTCTCCTTCCTCAGCCACTATCACACAGAACCACACTGGATGTTTGTCTTATTCAGGGTTTTTGCACTAGAAACCTTAGCCCCAGTAATACTAGAGATGCAGACAGACTGTGGCAGATTAATATTAATTTTGGTAGAAATGGTTAAGATGGTAGTAAACTGAAAAAACAGTTGCTTCATTCTGCAAAATTTATGTGATGAGTTACATGAAGAAAAGAATGCTTAAGGTGGTAGAGATGGCAAGGTCTTCCTTTTCACTGTAGAGAAAATATAGCTATCGGATTTTTTTCTAAGTCAAATACAAATGCCATTGCTATCTGATTATATTGATCCTCTCCCTGTGCATTCAGTCATTGAAAGATACATTTGTGGTTGTATGTGTGTTACTGGGGAAATGAAAATGCCCAAGAAATAATTGTTAATAGGTTGAGTGTAGACCTTGCTTTAAGACGAGAACACCTGCTGATTCTGACATTAGTGCTCCAGGGAGCAGACTTTGAGAAGCTGAGGGTAGGGTTAATTCTTGAACAGTCTGAGGACTTGTGTTTGCATTAACATCCAAGGAGAAGGAACAAGGTCAAAAAGTTAAGCCAGCACTTCCATTAATTCCACTTCCCATCTTGGAATGTTTAACACATTTATCTCTCCATGACTTCACAACTTAGCAACAGGATTCTGAACATTATGTTCTCTCATTCTTGGTATTTTAGGACTAAGTTTTTGGTTAAGTAGAAGGAAGCCAGGTATTTGATAGGTATTAAAAGTAACTGGCAGGGCAGGAAAGAGGTAACCATTATGATTTGAAGAGTTTTCATAGTAGGCAGTAAAGAGGGAATGACAGCTAAATGGAATGATGTGACCAAAGACAAGGAGGCAAAAAAAGTGAACACGTAACTGCCTTGCTTACTTTCCAGTACTACAAGAGCGCATCAAACCGTGGCTTCGTTTACTTTCCAGTTTGAACCCATACTCTGGTTTATTTGCTTCCCTTTAGAAAATGTTGTGTATTTTATAAAATGATTTGATCTTTAGAAAATGATGAATTCTTCCTTTGATACAAATGTACAACTTGAATCACTTTACTAACTCTGGTCTTTGGTTTAAAACAGACTTGCTCTAGATTTCAAGAGAGGGAATGATGTTGCCTTCCACTTTAACCCACGCTTTAATGAAGACAACAAGAGAGTCATTGTTTGCAATACCAAGCTGGATAATATCTGGGGAAAGGAAGAAAGGCAGGCAGCTTTTCCATTCGAAAGTGGTAAACCATTCAAAGTAAGTTATTGCTGGGCAACTCTCTTGGGTCCCCTCCCTCTTTGGGAGCTTTATACTATCGCTCAATAAACTTTGCTGCCCACCAAAAAAACCCAAAATCAAAACAAATTAAAAAAAAAACAAATTAAAAAAACCAAAGTAAGTTATTGCTACTATTATATATTGATAATATATATTTCTCATGGGGAATCACTCACTCTACAACCATGATACACTTGAAATGAATTATCAGCTATCCTGGGACACCTAGCCAGTACCTCTGCTCCTCATCCTGAGGGACCAGGCTCAACAGGACTGGCACACTCTCCAGCTCCATGTCGGCATTTCACCATTGTCCCTGTTACTACACCTTTTGAGTTTTTAAAGCTTTTCTGAAAATGAGAAAAATAGCATCTTTAATAAAAAAGGAAGAAGGGGGCACCTGTGTGGCTTAATTGGTTAACTGACTCTTGATCTCTGCTCAGGTCTTAATCTCAGGGTCATTAGTTCCAGCTCCATGTTGGGCTCCACACTGGACTTGGAGCTTACTTAAAAAAGAAAAAAAAGGCAGAAAGTCTTGATGGTACAGTTGGGCTGAGACTCAATATATTAATGCAACGTAGCTGGCATGGCAACCAAAACTAATTTTTTTTAAAATTCTGAAATTAATGTTTGTTTTATTAAAAAGAAATTTTACAGATTTTCAAATTAGAAAACTTCCATCTTTTCCCCTTTCTCCCAACCTCACAAGGGTTGCAACTTGGTTAATATCCTTCCAGTATTTTCTATGACATACAACGCTATTTATTTTAAAAACTTTATTTATTGGGCAGCCCAGGTGGCTCAGCGGTTTAGTGCTGCCTTCAGCTCAGGACGTGATCCTGGAGACCCGGGATCAAGTCCCACATCGGGCTCCCTGCATGAGCCTGCTTCTCCCTCTGCTTGTGTCTCTGCCTCTCTCTCTCTCTCTCTCCCCTCTCTGTGTTTCTCATGAATAAATAAAATCTTAAAAAAAAACTTTATTAAGTAATCTCTACCCCTGAACTCATGACTCTGAGGTGGTTGACAGTAGAGTGGCCAATAAAACAACTAGACTATAAGTTCCTCAAAGGCAGGGACTAGGGATCCCTGGGTGGCTCAGCAGTTTAGTGCCACCTTCAGCCCAGGGTGTGATCCTGGAGTCCCGGGATCGAGTCCCATGTCAGGCTCCCTGCATGGAGCCTGCTTCTCCCTCTGCCTGTGTCTCTGCCTCTCTCTCTGTGTCTCTCATCAATAAATAAAATCTTAAAAAAAAAAAAAAAAAAAGGCAGGGACTAATAGGGACCATGTTCTATATTTGGTGGACATCTCTTCATATTAGAACATCATTATTTAATAACATTTCATTGCTTAGATATGTGCTAATTCTATGAGTGCCCTATGGATGATAATTTGGAGCATGGAAATATTCCAAATAAATGAAACCTGGAAAAATTTATTTTACTAAAACAATATAATATTGGTCCTTATAAATCTTTGCTTCCTAGAATTTTATTCCAAGAATGTACATAATTTTTTAGAAAGATTTTATTTATTTATTTGAGACAGAGAGAGAGAGAAGCACAAGCAGGGGACGGGGGGGGGGGGGGGGGGGGGAGGGGCAGGAGAGGAAGCCCGACATGGGGCTTCATCCCAGGACTCTGAGATCGTGACCTGAGCTGAAGGCAGCCTCTTAACTGACAGGACCACCCAGGTGCCCAAGAATGTACATATCTAAAATTTAGATAAGATATTGCCAAAGTGCTGCTTTCAAAAGGCTGTAAGGATAAACATGTTCACTACTATTGGAAGAGTGTTTCCCCTACTCTTGCCCCAACTGGTTATTATCAATTCTCACAACATATGCCACCCTCTTAGAGAATTTCTACTTCAGTATTTTTCATTTATTTATTGAAGTATAGCTTACAAAATTACATTAGTTTCAGGTGTACAACATAGTGATCAACATCTCTATATGCTATGCTGTGCTTACAAGTGTAGCTACCATCTGTCACCATACAACACTATTACAGTACCACTGACTGTATTCCCTATGCTGTACCTTGTACCCCATGACTCACTCATCCCATAACTGGAAACCTGTACCTCCCACTCCCCTTCAACCATCTTGCCTGTCCTTGTAGGTACCCCTCTCCTCTGGCAACCATCAGTTTGTTTTTTGTATTCATGGGTCAGTTTCTGCTTTTTGTGCATTTATTTCTTCCTTTGATTTTTTAGATTCCACATGTAAGTAAAATCATGGTATTTGTCCTTCTCTGACTTATTTAGCATAATATCCCCTAGGTCTATCTATGGTATCACAAATGGCAATATCTCATTCTTTTTTATGGCCAAGAAATATTCCATATAATATGTATTATATAATATATACAGATAGATCAATCTCACATCTTCATCTATTCATCTATGGATCCATACTTAACATTGCTTCCGTATCTTGGCTATTATAAATAATGCTGCAGTAAACATAGGGGTGCATTTATCTTCTCAAACTAGTGTTTTCATTTTCTTTGGGTAAATACCCAATAGTGGACTTACTGAATCATAATAGTATTTCTATCTTTAATTTTTTGAGGAACCTCCATACTGTTTTCCACAGTGGCTGCACCAATTTACATTCCCACTAACAGTGCATGAATGCTCCTTTTTCTCCATATCTTCGCCAGCACTTGGTGTGTTTATTTTTTACTTTTAGGTGTTGGCCATACAAAAACTTTTTGTGTAGATACATTATTAATCTTTACCTTTATAGCTTTACCTTATCTTTATCATCTTTTTTTTTCATTTTATTTTGCTTGAATCTTTGGATAATCTGTGGAATTTATTTTTGCTGTAAAGTTCCTTTTTTGGACTTCAGTCAGTTCCACGGATGATCAGAAAGATGAAACGTGGGACATTCTGAGCTTAGGCCAGACTGGTTTTGAAATTAATGAGCATTTCTAACAGTTTTTTTGTATGTGCCATTTCAGATACAAGTGCTGGTTGAATCTGACCACTTCAAGGTTGCGGTCAATGATGCCCATTTGTTGCAGTACAATCATCGGATGAAAAATCTCCCGGAAATCAGCAAACTGGGAATTTCTGGTGACATAGATCTCACCAGTGCTTCATATGCTATGATATAATCTTAAAGGAGAAGATTTTAAAAAAAGAGAATTGAATATTCATTTAAACTTACACATGTAAACTTCATGTTTCGACTGAAAAATTTTACCTTTATTCATCACTATCCTTCTTGTAAATCATCCATTTAATAAACATTCTAAGAGTTCCCTGTCTTTATGTGCCATTTAATTGGGGCAATTTATTCTTGATAAAGCACAATGGACTCAGTGGAAAAGGAATATGTAGCAATATTAATATCACATTAGAGTCTCCCAGAGTTTTCTATACTTACTAAAACATTTAAAGAAAATATTTTAGGGATGCCTGGGTGGCTTAGTGGTTGAGCATCTGCCTTCAGCCCAGGACGTGATCCGCCGGATCAAGTCCCACATCGGGCTCCCTGCATGGACCCTGCTTCTCCCTCTGCCTATGTCTCTGCCTCTCTCTCTCATGAATGAATAAATAAAATCTTAAAGAAAATATGGGGGGATTCCTGGGTGGCTCAGGGGTTTAGCGCCTGCCTTTGGCCCAGGGCACGATCCTAGAGTCCTGGGATTGAGTCCCACGTCAGACTCCCGGCAAGGAGCCTGCTTCTCCCTCTGCCTGTGTCTCTGCCTCTCTCTCTCTCTATGTCTATCATGAATAAATAAATTTTAAAAAATTAAAAAAATATATTTTAATTTTTTTAAAGAAAATATTTTAATCTCTGTCTCTCAGAGTTTCATAAAACCCTGAAGATGCTACAAGAAAATCATTCTCCCATTTTCTTAAGTTTATATTCAGGAAATGAGAAAAACACAAAGTATGGCTGTTAATGACCTACAGTTATTGTTAGCATTCTGGTATATTTCTTTTCACTCCTTTTAACTATTTTTTTTTCTAAATTATACTTAGCTGTTTTCAAATCCGTATTTGATAACAGGATGAGACAATCTTGTTGTAAGTTCTCTTGGTTTTTATGAAATCTCCATATTTGCAGAGGAAAAATGAAGCTCTTAATTAGATACTATATCGTCAGCTTGAAAAATTTAATAGTTCCTATTGCCAACATTCTTAACTGCGCCTTTCTGCTCTTCCTCATTACTGGCAAGCCCAAATATATAATTTTGAAACTAGGATGTGGTCACAGCACTTCACTTTATAAGATCCAAATATTATTTGGTCTGTTTATTGTTTCTATAACACCATCTTCTCAGATACAGTCACAAGTTGGGTTCCCCAGGAAGCAGAAACGAGAACCCAGAGAGGCTTATGGGGGAAGAGTCTTGCCATCAACAGCTTTGGGGACAAGAAGGCATATGAGTGGGCAGAGGGAGAAGGGGGTATTGATGCCTCAGGCCATCCTACAAGGGTTCTGAAGCTGGGATGACCCTTTGGAACTGTCAAGGAGGGGGGACAGTCCTTTATATCCTCACTTCTATAAGTCAACGAAATACAAGCCACCTGAGAAACAGGATGATCTTGGGTGAAGTGGCTGCCTTTACCTGAGGTAGTTCTCACGTGGGGATGGCGCCTCAAAGTTGTCTGGTAGCACTTTTGGCAATTAAAGGAAAGTCTTTTAGTCCTAAAGAGGGAATGTGAATGGCACATCACAGCTTATTTCAAGAACTGTTAATTCCTTACTCTAACATTCTGGCCTTGACTGTTCCACACCTATAATTAAGTGGAAAAACATAAGCTACAGAAAAGAGGGGACTCAGTTTACACAAAATTACTTAAATCCTGATCGTTGGCTCCTTTGTCTATAAAATGGTGGCATAATACGTCTTTCGTAGGGTTACTATGATTGTTGAAAAAATATTGTTCACAAAAGGGTTGCCATATAGATCTTCAATAAATGGAAATACTTTTTTTTCCTTCATTTTTGGAAAGGCATTTGTTCTACTGAAGCAATATTCTTTCATTGTATTTTTTTTTTTTTTAAGATTTTACTTATTTATTCATGAGAGACACAGAGAGAGAGAGAGGCAGAGGGAGAAGCAGGTTCCATGCAGGGAGCCCGACACAGGACTCGATCCAGGGTCTCCAGGATCTCGCCGTGGCCCAAAGGCAGCGCTAAACCTGTGAGCCACCCAGGCTGCCCACTTTCATTGTTATCTTTAAAGGTTTTTCTAATACCTCATAATTCTACAGTCCAATAGCCTAACTAAGAACACTTTAGTTGTAGGGCACACTGATGGCTGCTTACCCATTCATTCCCTGTTTCCTAATAGTCATGGTTTTATTTAAGTATAATCCTAGACAAAATAAGGAATCCTGATTTTTTTAAAAATTTTTTTGTTAACTTTTATTTATTTATGATAGTCACAGAGAGAGAGAGAGAGAGAGAGGCAGAGACATAGGCAGAGGGAGAAGCAGGCTCCATGCACTGGGAGCCCGACGTGGGATTCGATCCTGGGTCTCCAGGATCGCGCCCTGGGCCAAAGGCAGGCGCTAAACCGCTGCGCCACCCAGGGATCCCAGGAATCCTGATTAAAGACAATCCCAAAGGGATTGTCAAAATATTCCCACTTCCCAAGAAGCACTATCCTATCTAAAACATACTTTTATGAACGCTGAATATTAAAACCTTTTATGATACTATATAAATTAATACAAGTGAACATAAATACATACTCTTCGATTTTCAATATGCTAGCCATATATGTGACCCCAAAAGGACCCAGCATGTCCTTTTGTATGTCATCCCATACAAAAGGATGACAGAAGGAACTATGAACATAATGATGGACCTTGATGCAATCATTGGGCTGTTGATTATAAAGTGCCTGGAATCATCCTGACAACTTGTAAAAATAAACTTCCCTGTTATTAAGCAGTTTCAGTTCATGTTACTATTACTAAACAGCCAAAAGTTCTCTGAACAATAGTACATCTTATTAAACCCACATACACAAAAAAGATCACACTTTTTACTCTCATCTGCTTTATTGTTGAGGGCATATATTATTTTATTATGTTGCATATTGCTTTTTTTTTTTTTTTTAAAGATTTTAGGGCACCCCCGGTGGCGCAGCGGTTTAGCACCACCTGTAGCTCGGGGTCTGATCCTGGAGACCCAGGATTGAGTCCCGCGTCAGACTCCCTGCATGGAGCCTGCTTCTCCCTCTGCCTGTGTCTCTGCCTCTCAGTCTCTCTCTCTCTCTCTGAATCAATAAATTAAAAAAAATAATAATGCTTATTTAAAAAAAAAAAGATTTTATTTATCCATTCATGAGAGAGAGAGAGAGAGAGAGAGAGAGAGAGGCAGAGACACAGCAGGCTCCATGCAGGGAGCCCGATCCGATGTGGACCTTGATCCGATGTGGACCTTGATCCGGGGACTCCAGGATCACTCCCTGGGCTGAAGGCAGACACTCAACTGCTGACCCACCCAGGTGTCCCTTCATATTGCTTTATACAGATTCTAAGTCTTTGGGTTACTTTGCACCAACTTCTTTTGCATGGTCATATGCTTGGGCCCTTAGAAAACCCTAACCTTTATATGTTTCTTTGTTCTTCATGTCTTGCTTGAATTATTCATTAATGGACTGTTAAAGCTGCTTTTTATCTTTTGGTAAGATTAAAAAAAAAAAAAGTTCTCAGAATGCCTAAAGATTTTATTTGGGGGGATCCCTGGGTGGCTCAGCGGTTTAGTTCCTGCCTTTGGCCCAGGGCGCGATCCTGAAGTCCTGGGATCGAGTCCTGCGTCAGGCTCCCTGCATGGAGCCTGCTTCTCCCTCTGCCTGTGTCTATGCCTCTCTCTGTATGTCTCTCATGAATAAATAAAATCTAAAGGACACAGGTGCTCAACCACTGAGCCACCCAGGCTGCCCTGAGAACTCTTCTAAGCCAGCACCTCAAATAGCCTTGGGTGAGGGCTCACATGGTCTTGATAATACTACCTCTCCCACAAGAATAACATACCTTTCACTGACAACCAAAGTGCATGGGTTTTCTTTTCTTTTTGAAAACCCTTAATGAGTTTCTAAAGGTGCTGCTTGTTTGGTGACTCCCTCCAACCCTAACTCATTTAGAGGTAGAAATAATTGGACTCGGGTCTGGTTACAAGCTCTAGCCCCTATGAGCCTTGGTGCTGTTATGGCCCTGCCTTCTACAATCCTGTAATTGAGAGCTTTACAAAAGAGAAAATACTTCAAACACATTCAATGATTGATATAATTCTTTTCAAGAGAAGAAGGCATTTCCTTCTAAGGCTGTCAGTTATATCAAGGGGAAAATGAAAAGAAAAGGCAAAGATTGAGTGGGCCCCTATAATAGTTGAATGTTCATAAGCTCTGAGTAAGTACACTTAACTTTAAGCTTATACATTTTATTCTTTTAAAGATTTTATTTATTCATAAGAGACAGAGAGAGAGAGGCAGAGGCAGAGGCAGAGAGAGAAGTAGGCTGCATGCAGGGAGTCCAATGTGGGATTTGATCTCGGTACTCCAGGATCACGCCCTGAGCAGAAGCCAGACACTTAACCACTGAGCCACTCAAGCATCCCAAGCTTATATATTTTAAACAAGAGAGGCAGGGTAAAGTACATCTTTTATTCTGCATAGTTAATGTACAAAATATTCCCCACTTCCCTCGAGAAATACTATCATATCTAAAACACACTTCAATGAACACTGAATATTAAAACATTTTATGACACTATGTAAATTGATTGACTAGAAGTGAATACAAATGCACGCTCTTTAATTTTCAATATGCTAACAATATATCACATTGATAATATGAAAAAAATGTTTGGACTTATTTTTAAATTCAAAATTCTTCTGGTTGTTCATCACTGAAGGGCCTTAGAGGTGAAAAGGCAATCAAGTTACCACCAAAGGAAACGTGTCTGACATGATCTTGATGTTTCCTCTCCACCCAAGTGAATGTAGTACTGCAGTTTAGGTCTGGCTAGAGAGTGAATTCAGAGAAGTCATTACATCAAGGGTTTCACCAATTGAGCCTTCGACATTGCAAGTTAATAGTAGGTTAATTAATAACAAATAACATTTTCTGTATATAGTAATAAATCAATAGCACAATGATTTTGCTACTTACCAGTGGATCTAATTTCACATACTTTTTTTTTTATTTATTTTATTTTATTTTATTTATTTATTCATGAGAGACAGAGACACAGGCAGATAGAGAAGCAGCTCCCCTCAAGGAGCCTGACGTGGGACTCGATCCCGGATCACAGGATCAGGACCTGAGCCAAAGGCAGATACTCAACCTCTGAGCCATCCAGGCATCCCTCACATACTTTTTTAAAAAAAAATATGTCTTAAGGGTGACTAGTAAATGTAAATGGACTTCAGTGATAGATGTAGGATGAATAAAATTAAGGCCGTATCTTAAGCCACTGACACAGATTCCACAAATCCTAATCCATATAACTGCATTTAATAGGCTTTTTACTAATGTGACCCTGCTAGGATCCTTTTCTTTGTTCTTCTGGGGCCCTATATCTGGTTCAAGTGATGTTACAGAAGCAAGTAATAATTTGGGTCCAAAATAGACAGGTGGACCTATGAAAAATAAAATTAAAAAGTCTAAGTTCTAATATTTATGAAAGTAGAAAAGAATTCATAGGGAGATTATAAAGTACTAAGATTTGGCAACCAGATAATGCATAAGAGATAACTATAAAGCACTTTTTTTTTTAAATTTTTTAATTTATTTATGATAGTCATACAGAGAGAAAGAGAGAGAGGCAGAGACACAGGCAGAGGGAGAAGCAGGCTCCATGCGCTGGGAGCCTGACGTGGGATTCGATCCCGGGTCTCCAGGATCGCGCCCTGGGCCAAAGGCAGGCGCCAAACCGCTGCGCCACCCAGGGATCCCTATAAAGCACTTTTTAATCATAGTATTAGTATAAAACAAAATATTATGATACACTAAATTCCAAATTTATTTGTACTATCCTACATTATCAGAACCAAGCATTCAGAGTTCAGATCTGGGAACAGGCTTAAATCAGATTTATATCAATTGACCTTAAGCTGAAATCCCTGACTCCAAGATCAAGAAAGTACACAGTACAGGTCACAGTGACACACTTCATTCTGCTCCTGAGACACAGGGCAGCCCAGAAGCCTGCACATAAACAAGGCAGGTTTGAAAATAATGAAAGCCAACATATACAGAGGTCCTTAAGGAATCAGTGGCTTAAGGAAGTCAAGTATTTGCCAGGATTCATGAGGTTAACACAGATTATTGTTCTTTTAGCCTTATCCTACTTTTGCCTTAATGAATTGTTTATATTCTGAGATCAAAGATTAACAAACCAAGGCCATTTCCTGACCCATTTTAGGAACCAGCCCTGGAAATTTTCAAGGTAAGGCTATGAATCAGGGTTGTCAACCTCATTAACATTAGAATCACCTGATAAAGGTCCTACTCCAGACTGTTGAAATAAAAATATCTGGGGGGTAGGGCTGAAAAGCACTGCTGTAAACACTCAGTAGGCCAGAGAGCACTATTTCATTCATGCCACAGTGCCAGCATCCACAGTGCCATATGAATCAGCTCGGCCTAAAGAGGAATTTCCAGCCTATAAGGGAAATGGATTCCTAAAATTATAATATATTTTGGGAATATAGTATTCATATTTTACTTTTTTTTAAAGATTTATTTATTTGACGGGATCCCTGGGTGGCGCAGCGGTTTGGCGCCTGCCTTTAGCCCAGGGCGCGATCCTGGAGACCCAGGATCGAATCCCACATCGGGCTCCCGGTGCATGGAGCCTGCTTCTCCCTCTGCCTGTGTCTCTGCCTCTCTCTCTCTCTGTGACTATCATAAATAAATAAAAATTAAAAAAAAAAAATTTATTTATTTGAGAGAGACAGGGATCGTGAAGAGAACACAAGCGAGTAGGAGAAGCAGGCTCCCCCAAATTATACTCTTAAGAGATTAAAGCATGTGCATTGTGCGCCTATACCTATATATAAATTAATGAGAGATGAAAGATTTTCCAGGAAGTCTTCATAGAAGAGCTAATGTTTGAACTAGATGCAGAAGCAAGAGGTCACCAAAAGTATAGGCTGGGGAGCCTCCAAATAAAATAGCAGGATATATATATATATAAAAGAATTAAGATGGGGGCATCTGGGTGGCTCAGTCAGTTAAGCATCTGCCTTTGACTCAGGTCATGATCCCAGGGTCCTGGGATGAGCCTCATATTGGGCTCTCTGCTTAGTGGGGAGTCTGCTTCTCTTTTTCCCTCTGGCCTGCCCACCCCCCTGCCCAACCCTGCTCTCTCCTCTCTCTCTGGTATATATAAAAATAAAATCTAAAAAAATAAATAAATAAAATAATTAAAATGAAAATAATGATGACTAAAGGTAAGACATTATCTTCTGAACTGCGCGTTTCTAAAGGCAGAAACCTTGCCTTATTTTTTCTTGTATCACGTAGAAATACCTAGCATAACCCCAGCTACAATTAGATATTTAAGCATTCAACCAATATGTCATAACAAATTTGATATATAAATTATATAGGGAAATAAATCTTCAGAATTCAGTATTAAAACATGCTATATTTTAAAGTTAAAAACATGACATTTTCCCCCATTTTGAGAAAAATGAGTATCAAATGGATTTCACAGTAAATGAGACAACATGCAAATTCTAAACCAACTTTGTACACAAATTGAAAAGTAACACCATTTTATAAAACACATCTAGAATATAAAGGAATTTTTCAAATTAAGTTGGAAAACTTACCGAATCAAGAAGATGGCATTCAGTCGTGAGGCTTCTAGTATCAAATACTGAAAAAAACAAAACAAAAACCTGAAAACCCCAACTTAACTTTTTAAGGATATCCTTACAGTCAAGTGTTGTTAGAAATGGACAAAAATGATGAAAAGCTCCATATATGAAATGCTAAGACAAAAAGAGGTCATCTTATGCTACAGCATTTTTTTAGATGTACTTAAAATTTTTAGTAAAATTCTCATCCTTAAATTCAGCATAAAGAGTTATCTATAAACAAATCGCATGCTTGTAATATTAAAGGTACCACTGGACATCCAGGTTGGTGAATATGTGGAGATTTGGGGAGAGCTGTGCATTTGGAAGGCATGGAAGCTCTGTACCCTTTGCCCATACCTTGCCTGGTGCATCTCTGTAAAGAACACAGCTGGAGTACCTTAGGTGTCTGGCCAAGGTTATGTTTATTTTGCTGTAGGCCCCAACCAGAACAGCACCACTGAGTAGCAGATAAAAATAGGTGAAACTATCATACATTGTACCATAACAAAAGTACAAGAGCCATTTCCTATTGCAGAACAATCACAATAAAGTAGATAGGAAAAGGCATTATGAAAGAAAAATAGGGCATTTTAAAGAAAAGTTTGAGGATATGTGTTGACAAGGAGGTAAACTAAAAAAAATTAATTTTGGGGAATTTCTCTGAGTCTTCACAACAATAAGAATCCATATAAGTCTAAGTTACAATACTACTTATCTCTTTTATCTTTAAAAGTATCTACCATACTTTTTTTTTTTTTTTTTCACCCAAAACACTTTATTTTCCATAATGACTTATGATCTAGTGTTTCCAGAAGCCCAAGTCCCTGAGGGGCCGGAGTTGGCCGGTGCAGAAGAGCAAACAGACCAGAGGTCTGGAGAAAGGGCAGTCGGTGCATGAGGAATGGACGGGCTGCATCTGATTTCCACAATCCAGGGCTCAGCTTAGTAGGCAGAACACATTCAGAGTGAGAAGAAACAGGTGTCCTTTGGCCTCTGAAACCTGGGCTGGAACCAATCAGGGAGGGAGATGGAGAGGCCCCAAAAGGCCAGAGTAGGAATCCTTTCTCCCGGCCCCCGACGGCTCCCAGCCCTGCTCAGAGTGTCAGTCCCCGCTCCTTAAACAGCTGCTTTAGAGCCTCCTCCAGCGGCCGGTTTGTTCCCTGGAGCCCCTTCACCACGTGTGCTGCCCACTCGAAGTATTCCTGGACCCGACATTCAGACCAACATGGAGTAGTAGCCATTGTTTTTAATAGGTATACTTCAAAAGGTTTGAGATGTACAGTGGGATACTACAACACATACTAATTCTTTTAAGGTATTTATTGTGATGCCCAATTTTTCAACCTTTACTCTTACAAACTGGTACCCAGAATTGGTCATGATAATCTATGTATTAGTCTAAGTTCATTTATTGAACAAAGTCTCATCCAAATATATTTAAAAGGCCTCACCTGACTGAGAAATTTTGGTTTTCTCTTCCTGTAAGATGTTATTTTGTGATGGTATATTTTTTTCAGGGCTGCTCATCAAAACATCCTGTGCTGTAACTGAAGAATGTAGTTCCAGTCCTTCTATAACATCTGGAATTTCTTTCTTTTTATTAATATCATCAGCCACTTCACCAGCAAGAAAGGGCAAATTCATTCTTTCACTGGGTAAACAAGCCATCTCAAAGTTTATCTTGTTTGCATTCTGTAAGTAAAAAATGTTTTTAATTACCAAAAATTAGAACAAATAATAAAAGTCTTATTGCTATTAAAAATAGAAGAATGACATTCTGAACAGTATAAATTCTACTACCTTGCATCTTAAACCATTAATTCAAAGAATATTATAGCAATAATATGATTGAAGGAAAGCTTCTTCAGCAAGTGCTTATGATATTCCAGTTCAGGACCCCGGGATCATGACCTGAGCCCAAATGGCAAACATCTTTTCTTTGTGAAGGGCCAGATGTTAAATGTTTTAGGCTCTGCGAACCACAGAATCTCTGCCACAATTACTCAATTCTACTACTGTATTGTAAAAGCAGCCAGATATAATACTTAAGGGTGGCTGTTATAATAAAACTATTTAAAAAAATAATCTTGATGTGAGTTAAAGAACACAAAATGAAACAATGGTTTCAAACAAGCCAAAAGGCCTTTAAAACAAGAATTATCATTTTATATGACTGGTTGAGAGTTCCAGTGGACATTCTGGGAGTTGCTTATGGAGTTACTACTAATAACATAAATGGCTATCTACTCTACTGGAATAGGACTTACATTATTTTTTTAAAAAAAGATTTTATTCATTCACTCATGGAAGACACACAGAGAGAGGCAGAGACACAGGCAGAGGGAGAAGCAGGCTCCCTGAGAGGAGGGAGCCTGATGAGGGACTTGATCCCTGGACCTGGGATCACACCCTGAGCTGAAGGCAGATGTTCAACCACTGAGCCACCCGGGTGTCCCAGGACTTACATCATTTACTTCAATTAAACCCTGTAACCCAGGACACTGAGCATCTTCTATGCTGTTCCTATAGAAGAAAAAAAGGAGATAATCAGATAATTAAACATATGGCTATCCTTCTACTTGTATTTTTTTTTTTTAAGATTTTATTTATTTATGGTAGAGAGAGGGAGAGAGAGAGAGAGAGGCAGAGACACAGGCAGAGGGAGAAGCAGGCTCCATGCCGGGAGCCCGACGTCTTCTACTTGTATTTTGATATTATCCTTCATGGGTCAAAGATGGAGCCTGGTCCAAATAGGTTAGTTTTATTTTTTATTCTTTTTATTTTATTTATTTATTTTTTTTTGGTATTTATTTATGATAGTCACAGAGAGATAGAGAGAGAGGCAGAGACACAGGCAGAGGGAGAAGCAGGCTCCATGCACCGGGAGCCCGACGTGGGATTCGATCCCGGGTCTCCAGGATCGCGCCCTGGGCCAAAGGCAGGTGCTAAACCGCTGCGCCACCCAAGGATCCCAAGGTTAGTTTTAGACTACAGTTATAGCAGGTTGGCCACACAGACTGGATGTACTCTTCACCAGATAGCCCACAGCCTGTTACCATTATTGCTCAGTTTAACAACAATCTTTTGAACCTCAGCCAAATCTAGAGCTACATACATACTAGAGAAAGGTTAGAATAAAGTCAACTCCTGGGGGTCAAAGCAACTAGGTTATTATATAGCTGGGGTTGGCAAGATTTACTTGTTATAGCTTAATATATTCCAATCTCAAAGTTCTTAACTTGTATTTAGTTAGAAATATGTCTCAAACTCTTGCAAGACATTTAAAAAAACATATCCTAAATTTCTAGTTTCCAGCTCCACTTTGCCTTTACTGCACAAAGTTGTTTATGTGTAAGATGCTCTTTCAGGACTATTTTTTGGAATTAAGTAAAAAAAAAATTTAAAGAATACTTGTAATATATGAAAAAAAGAATACTTGTAATATCCTTTTTTTGGTAATATCTCTTAAATACAACTATGGATCTTCTTAGCACAAGATAATGAACTAGAGTATATATATAAAGTAAAGCAACTTACATTTAAGAAATGACAAACTGGTATTTTATAATCCACAGATTTCCAGAACATCTAAAATATTTAGTCTCCACAAAGGCTAATTATACCTTGGTTTATACAATTTGAAATTTTAAAATTTGTTCCATGAAACATTTAAGAGCAAAAACTTTCATTTGTTTCCTCTATTTCAATTCACAGGGTGTTTTTTTTTTTTTTTTTTTTTTTTTACAACCTTCTTTGCTGTAATGGCTGAGTATTTAATGCTGTTCCATCTCCAAATTAATGATAGAACAGTTGTCTCTTGGCTCCAGACTATAATTTTATTTTCCATTTACTCTCAAGTATGTCTTTCCTATCAGATTTCTGGTACATTTATGTTCCATGAACAAGGACTATATAGGTAATTTTGATGCATTTGTGCAGAGGCAGTACTCTACAGCAGAAAGAATAGAGGCAGCATTCAGTTTTACTAATTATAAGCTGAATATGGGCAAGTTACTCATTTTTCAAGTTATCTCACTTGAAAAATGTTGATCTAGTACCTCATAGGGCTGTTTTGAAGATTACATGTGATAATACATGTTAATAACCTAGAACCATGTCTAGCACATAATTCATTAGTACAGATTAGCTCTTATTTATGCTCTGCTATCTATCAAGATAGCAATTGCGAGGCACTTTTTTTTTTTTTTTTTTTAAGATTTATTTGTGTGAGAGAGCATGAGCAGGGAAAAATGGGAGAAGCCAACCCCCCGCTGAGTAGGGAGCCCAATGCAGGGCTTGATCCCAGGGCCCCGGGATCGTGACCTGAGTCCAAGGACATGCTTAACCAACTGAGTCACCCAGGTGCCCTGTAAGGCACTTTCAGGAGATGTTGGTACAAAAGCGCCTACCTCTCAAGGACCCTGCAGGGAAGTATTCACACTGCTGTTTCATAAATGATAAAACTGAAGCTAAGTGAGTTAATTAAATTTGTCCCAAAGTTTCACAGCTATTATGCCACAGAACTGGTTTTGAGCTCAGATCTGTTAAGCACCAAAGTTGCAGTGTGTTTAGCACCAAACAACACTGTATTACTTTTCTTCTCAGATCTGCAGAATTTACTTTGCATATCTAAATATAACCAATTTTCGATCTGAAATTATAAGCCTTAGTTCCCTCATTTAGAAAACAAAAGGGCAGCCTGGGTGGCTCAGCGATTTAGCACCGCCTTCGGCCCAGGGCCTGGTCCTGGAGACCCAGGATCGAGTCTCATGTCAGGCTCCCTTTTTCAGAGAGAGAGAGAATGTGCAAAAGCATGCATGTGTATGAGTGGCAGGGTGCTCAGGGAGAGAATCCTCAAGCAGGCTCCCTGCTTAGCAGAGAGCCTGAAGCAGGGCTCGATCCCACCACCAATAAGATCATGATCTGAGCTTAAACCAAGAGTTGGACATTTGACCAAGTGAGCCACCCAGGCACCCCTCCAGCATCTGTTACACTCTTAATAATAGCACATGAAAGAAATACCTGGTTTTAGGAATAGTTGAAAGCAAAGTCTCCTTATCAACATGCTCACTTTTGGTGCTTTGAGGATCAGGATTCTGTGGTGACATAGTCTGCCTTAGATGGTCCATCTCAGCCCTGCTCTCAGACACAGATTTGCTGACAGACTTCGGTGTCCTAAGTCTTTGAGAAAGACATTCAGAAGAGATAGAAAGTCCTAGAAGAGGAGAGAAATCATCTCAGTATCAAAAAGCTCTTTCATTCACTTTTCATTATATCCAGGAAGATAGTCCAAGTCCTATTAGCCTACCACCAACCAGTTTCTTTTTCCCATTTTTAAAACATTTTATAATGTTTTATTTTATTTAACTTTTTTTTTTAAAGATTCCATTCATTTATGCATGAGACACACACACACACACACACACACACACACACACACAGAAAGAGAGAGAGGCAGAGACACAGGCAGAGGTAGAAGCAGGCTCCACGCAGGGAGCCCGACATGGGACTCGATCCCGGGTCCCCAGGATCCCACCCCCCAGCCAAAGGTGGCGCTAAACCGCTGAGCCACTGGGGCTGCCCTTTTAAAATTTAAAAAAAAGATTTTATTTATTTATTCATGAGAGACATAGAGAGAGAGAGAGAGAGAGAGAGAGAGAGGCAGAGACACAGAAAGAGGGAGAAGCAGGCCCCCTGTGGAGCCCGATGCGGGACTCTATCCCGGATCCTGTGATCCTGCCCTGAGCCGAAGGCAGATGCTAAACTGCTAAGCCACCCAGGCATCCCCCATAAAATGTTTTTTAAAGACAAATGCCTGAGATTTTTAGTTAAATATAGGACTGAACACACACATTAGATTGTTTCCTCTTAACATCCCACTACTGTAAGCAGGAACAGAGATCATGCAGAGTGTTCTAAGGATTGAGTCATCCCCCCACCCTTTTACTCACTAGCTTTTTTTTTTTTTTAAAGATTTTATTTATTTGAGAGAGAGAGAGAGAGAGAGAGAGACAGAATGAGATGGGGGTGGGGGAGGAACAGAGGGAGAAGCAGACTCCTGAGCAGGGAGCCCAATGTGGGGCTTGATCCCCGACCCAGGGACCCTGACCTGAGCAGAAGCCAGATGCTTATAACTGACTGAGTCACCCAGGTGCCCCTACTCAGCAGCTTTTTAAATTTGAAATACAATTTCAAGGACAAAGGGGACTAAAAAAAAAGAGACAATAATAACCAGAAAACTTTGGAAATTGTAATGTAGATGAGTGAGTGGGATATTATTTAGTAGATCCAAGAAAATAAATTCTAAGCCACTAGTCCCAGTCAGGGAAGAGGAGAATCAACCCAATATATACCACAGCATCACTCAAAAGAATTGGTGGCCTCAAGTATGTCTGGAAGCAGAGATGAAAATGTAGTTAAAAGCAGGAAGATCAGTTCAAAGTCAGTTTAAAGAACAAATAGAGCCCTTTCCTCATTTTGCACAGGTAGGCAACTGTCAACATGTCCCCTTGCCTCCACCACCACCCAAACCAGAAAACTAGAAGATTATTTCCTGAAAAAGGGGAAAAAGAAGGTCTCTGGTCTAGGGGATACCAGGTAAGGTTGAAAGATTAGTACTATATGAAAAAAAGGGGATCAGAAACAAACTGTTGAGATGCTCAGTTTTTTCCTCCTACCTGGCTCCTAAAAGGCTGACAAGCCAGAATTTTACCCCCTAGGTAGCAGACTGGAAGAATCTTTCTGGGGAATCTGACTAGCCCCTGAGAAAAGAATGAAATATAGTGATGTGTAGGTGCCTAGCACTATAGCACAGCTACATCACTCCAGAGTAAAGACTCTGTGACCCATGTGCTGCTGGGCAGAAACCTGCTCTTCACAAGTAGGTAGTGAAGATCACCAGATGTCCAAGAAAAGCCTCTAATACAAAAGATGGAAACCCAAACCAAACAAATGCAAGTATCTTAGAACAAATACTGACTGGACAGGGAAAGAAAACATAAAAGCTAACATTACCATCCTCAGAAAGGTAAGACAGTGCATTTAGCAAACAAGAACAGAACGTTATAACATGGAACATTCCGAGTAGGAGAAAGAGCACTTGGGAATTTATACCATGAGAACAGAACCAAAAAATAATAAACCACCACGAGAGCTAACATGAAAGTTGAGGAAATCCAGGAAGTAGAAAACAAATACAGGAAAAATTATAAAAATAGTCTATTTACCCCGAAAAAAACAAAATAGGTATTTCTGAATGAAAGATCAGGGAGAACCGAGGAGAGTGAATCACGGGAACAATTCACGAAAATAAAATTTACACAATTTGAGAAAAAAAAAAATATAGTCAAATAACTCAAGACTTCAAGACTCCTTCAGGAACTAAAAGTGGTTGCCTCTAGGGAGTGACAAATGGAGTGAGAGAGGCTTTTCTGGGGGACTTCTGTAATAAGCCTTATACAAAACCATGAGCTCTGTAACTAAAACTCAATTTTAACAAGATAGATTTGGGTCATAAACCTTAATCTCCCCAGTCGTAAATGCCAAGTTGAGTGCATGAAAGAATACACAGTGATGAGTACCTCGGGTAGTTAGCAGTAAGGAGGCAATTCCTAGGGTCCTAAGAAGTGCAGCTGCTTAAAGGATACAAACCAGACCACACTAGGTGTAATATCTAAATTGACATTAGATCAGGTGATAAATTGACACTTTATTTTTTAAATTTTATTTTCAGAGACAGAGGGAGAAGCAAGCTCCCTGTGGGGAGCCTGATGAAGAACTTGATCCCAGGACCCCGGGATCATGACCTGAGCCAAAGGCAGACGCTCAATCACTGAGCCACCCAAGTGCCTCTAATCTGACATTTTATTTTTAAAAATATTTTATATATTTATTCATGAGAGAGAGAGAGAGAGAGAGAGGCAGAGACACAGGTAGAAGGAGAAGCAGGCTCCATACAGGGAGCCCAGCGTGGGACTCGATCCCGGGACTCCAGGATCACGCCCCAGGCTGAAGGCAGTGCTAAACTGCTGAACCATTGGGGCTGCCCTAAACTGACATTTTAATGTAAATATTACATAGCAGCCCAAGTTTATGCTCAGAAAACATCCCCATGGACACAGTTAAATAATAGGGAAAAAAAGTCCCTTCAGCTGATTTGTACCTAAAGAGGATTTGGCCCCTTTTTCCTTGGAAACAAGCATGTAGCACTTAAAGCACTGACAGAAGTGCCTACCAAGATTTACCAAAGAGATGACTTCAGCTATGACCTCTCATTATGTGGCTTATAAATAAGTAATTTCAATCTAGATATATAAATTCAATCTAATAAAGACAGCCTTTGAAAAATAGCTATTGAGAAATCATAAGAAATAAATCATAAGAAAGGTTTCCTGAAGTATTAAAAGTCAGTTTCACTGGAATATTTTTATTTTTTAATTTTAAAAATTTTAATTTTATTTTTTTATTTTTATAAATTTATTTTTTATTGGTGTTCAATTTTGGAATATTTTTAAATTAGGAAATTAGTTCATTGGGACGCCTGAGTGGCTCAGCGGTTTAGCACTGCCTTCGGCCTGGGGCGTGATCCTGGAGTACCGGGATCGAGTCCCACGCTGGGCTCCCTGTATGGAGTCTCCTTCTCCCTCTGCCTGTGTCTCTGCCTCTCTCTCTGTGTCTCTCATGAATAATAAAATCTTTTAAAAAAAGAAAAAAGGAAATTAGTACATATACTGTTTTTTATAAAATCTGAGCATAAGTTCTAAATACAAAATTAAATCAAATTCCATTTTCTTTAAGTTTCATTTCATTGACTTTTTTAAAGATTTTATTTAAAAGAGAGAGAGAGAGACCGAGACAGAGAGAGAGGCAGAGACACAGGCAGAGGGATGCAGGACTCAATCCCAGGACTCGGGGGACCCCGTCCTGAGCAGAAGGCAGGTGCTCAACCTCAGAGCCACCCAGGCGTCCCTGTAAGTTTCATTTTAAAGCCCAACAAATGAAGGGGGATGGCTTAATTTTATTTTTAAGAACCTTATTTTAAGGTAGCCTGAGATGCTTTGCATCTTAAATTCTAATCCAACTAACTAACCTGAGGAAAAATCACCTAACTTCTCATGCTTCCATCATGTCTCTTATCTCTTGGGATCCTGGGACCTACCTCACATATGAAATATGTGATATGAAATCTAAGTGATATGAAATCACTTAGAAAATATAAAAGTCATTTTAGAAGATGCATCACACTTAAAGCAATCTAATCATATGCATCAAAACATACCTTGCCTGTGTGAGTGAGCATGTAGTCTATTTTCCAGACTCAGAGAGTTTGTAGGCCTTCATGTGAACACTATTTGTGACCTCTCATACGAGCTCCTGTCTAACCCGAGTATTTCTCTCAAGGAGTCTTAGAGGAAAAACTAACCTGAGAAGGATTTAATAGGACTTTCAATTCTGAAAAATCCAGCATCAAACACTATTTTATCAACTTCCTTTGGCATTACAGAGGCCGCTGCCTCCACAGGTTCTTTCTGCTTCATCTTCTCTCTCATTGCATGTTTTATGGCTGCAAGGCGATTTCTAGCTGCAATTCTTCCATCATCATCCTGTTTGGGTTTACTTGCTACCCCTGAGACAACTTTCTTCTGCAAAGAAAAATTATGACACTTCTTAAAGCTACTCATTATCATCTTATAAGAAAAATAATTAAAGCGTGCATAAAATATTTAACACACTCATCATATACTAATCAGGTTCCTCATATGTGCTAAAAATGCTGGGGGTCAAAAGGTGAAGGACAAAGTCCCCTGCCCTCAAGGAGTTCCCAGCTTAAGGAAGGGCTAGATATGGACACTAAGAATAATAAATGTCATGATTCATACAAAATCCAACAGCTGTAAGAGAACACAAGACTATCGCCCAAATCAATCTTCAGAGTCATCGAGAAAGGCTGACAGGAAGTAGCCCCTGGTCTGGAATCACAGTCAAGCTAACCTCAAGATGAGCTGAGGAAAGGAGCGGGTGCAGAGAACAGCATGTTTGCAAAGCCGGAAGCAAAAGAAAGCACAGAGGAGCTGGGAGGAGATAAGCAACAGCTAGATTAAAAAATCCCTTGCACATAACTCTTTTTAAGGAGCTACATTTATACAGAGGACAAAGGAATAGAGCTTACTGATGATTTTTAATCAGGAGATTAACATTACTGGCTTTGTGTTTCAGAAAGGTCATTCTGTCTACAGCCCAGAGAATGGATTGGAGGGTTACAAGCCAGTTAGAAACGACACCACTGCACTGATACTGGGAAAAGAGGACAGTAGTTAGGTTGAGGAGGAAAAATGGAAAAACGTGAATGGCTTCAAGAGATATTTAAGGGGACAAATTGAGAGGACTTAGCAATCTGCTGGATGTGTGGGGGGTGGAGATGGTGAAACAGAGAAAGGACTAAAGAAGACAGCCAGGTTCCTACCTTAGACACCTAGTGGGATGTCAATACCATTCTCTTAGATCAAGAAACAGGGATGCATGTGCGGGTGACTTCAGTTGGGACATCCTGATTTTAAGGTACATGGAGTCAAGATATATAGAGCTAGAGTTTAGCAGTAAGTCTAGTTTGAAATAAAGATTTGGGACTCATCACAGGATGGGTAAGGCTGCACAGGAAGAATGTGGAAGGGAAAAAGAGAGTTGAGTTAGGAATGTGAATTTCACAAAACATGTAAGGGATAAATGGAAAAACAAACTTGCAAACATGATTGAAGAACGGGCACAGAGGCAGGAGGAAAATCAGAACATAATTTCAAGAAGGAAGGAATCAACCATATTTAATCCTGCAGAGGGACTGGATTTTATAAGTACATACCTGATAACTCTGCAACTAGAGAATCAATATCCTTAGTGATAACTGTTCTAGAGGCAGAGAGAGGGGTGAAGCTGAAACACAGGGAGTTGGAGAGATAGGAACCAAAATAGTAGCAACAGAATAGACAACTTATTCCAGATGCTTGCCTGTGCTTGGGAGTTGAGAACATCACGAGTGGTTTTTTTCTTTAATGGAAACAAAGACCCTTAAACATGTCTAAAAACTGATGTAAAAGAGAGGAAGGGAGAAAACAAGGCTAACTAATGGAATGAGAGATCAATGAATAAGAGGTGAGAGGGAAAAGTATCAAAGTATAGGTAATAGTTTGTTCCATAATCTTAACAGTAGCCTGTAGAATAAAGTAAGAGAAGAGAGACACCTGGTGATCAAAGACAGGATTACAAGGCTCTCATAGAATGCTATACTGACATAGCCCTTATCTGCTACGCTCAGGATATTAATGTTCCCGGAACCAGGTACTCAATAAGAGATACCCACAGGGGCTCCAAAATGTTCCAGTATTCTTTACTGTTAATAGATCTGAAATCCATTCATTTAATTTAGTCAATTGTCATGAGATTTCATTAGTAAAATGACTTTGTAATAGGTTCTTTTAATACTCTACCATCTTAAAACTCCTACGATAGGATTTAAAACAGAGATTTTATTTGGATTACATTACACAATAATAAAGTGCTAATTTAGAAACCCGATTCTACAACCAAAGGTGTTCTTCTAAAATATAAAGAATAACTGGCAACGCTGTAAGGTAGTTTGAGAAGCATCCATCTGGTCACAAACTTTGAGTTCAAAACATTACTGGCAACAAGTAGACAAGAATGTAATCTATCATGTTAACAAAGCAAATTTTACAGAGAAAATAAGAAAATTTAGAGAACACATAGGGAAGAAGATAGATGCTCTAAAGTGCCATTGTTCCTCTTTGCTATTTAAAAATTCTTTCACGTTGAAATAGATCACTCAAAAGAGCATATAAAACACAGAAGAAGCAGTGTCCTGATTAAGAACACAGATTTTGGAATGAGAAAGTCTGGCCTTGAAATCCAGCTCCACTTTTGGCAAGCGATTTCTGGATGTCAGGTTTCTCAACTGTAAAATGGGGAGAACAGAACCGACTTCACAGGACTGTTGTGATGACTAAATGAGTTTATACGTGTAAAATACATGGAACAATATTTGGCACAGATAAAGTATTATATAAATTATGTACTACTACTATTATTATTAAAACAAAATGGATATGCCCAGTTTGAAGTATAAAACAAACATACATATACCCACTGTTTAGTAACTTAGAAGCCCTCTGGGTGTCCCAATTCAATTATAGCCCCTACCTACCTACTTCTGTCCAGAATTAATACTGAATTTAGTGTTGACCATTTCCTTATTCTTTCTTCAAAAGCAATTGGGACATTGTTAAGTGATATATGGCACTTTATTTGTAAAAAGATGAAAAATTTGAAGCTAAATGTTTTTATAGCTTAAAAGTAAAAACTCATTAAAGTAGAAGAATCTATATTAGAAATTTGGATATAAAACCACAAACTTACCTGAGGGACTTTTTTGCTTACATTATTATTGTTCTGCCATCCAGATTCCTCGAGTTTGGTCAAATTGTTGAATTTTTGGTTTACATCTTCTATCTGTTAGTAAATAAAGCACAAGTTTATCAGATTAATGCTAACCATATTAAAATGAGAAACTAATGAACTGAAGCTTCAAAAACAATTGAGAATGGTGACTTGGACTCGTGTCATATAAAATTAGACTAAGTCATTCTCAATTTAGTGTTCAAATCAAGCATTCTTATAGTAAAATTGCTGTTATTTTTGGTTTTACAGGCTCCAGAATCTACATAGAGAGGATAGAACTGTCCTAATTTATTTTTGACCATTAAAATGTAGGAAAGATACACTAGATGCTTTTGTTTCCTAAATTATACAATGTGAACAATATGCCCCCCCCCCTTTTTTTAATTTATGATAGTCACAGAGAGAGAGAGAGAGAGAGAGAGGCAGAGACATAGGCAGAGGGAGAAGCAGGCTCCATGCACTGGGAGCCCGACGTGGGATTCGATCCCGGGTCTCCAGGATCGCGCCCTGGGCCAAAGGCAGGCGCCAAACCGCTGCGCCACCCAGGGATCCCCCACCGCTTTTTAAACAAAATGTCTTTTGCAAATACTTTCTCTCAGTCTGTGGCTTGACTTCTCATTCTCTTGACACACTGTCATCTTAAAAGATTCAAGTACTATATCTACTAGCAGGATGAGAATGTATGATCCTTATCCTGGTATGATCCTCATCTCTACTAGTTATCTGAAGTGGAGCCTTCTATGTGCCACTTTAGGGAAGATCAGAACAAGCCTTCCCACATTCCAGTAAGGGCTTATGTTAATCTCCACGGGACCTAGAACACGTAGCCCAAGAGAGGTCATTGTTCAGGCATAAACAAGATAGAGGGCCAAAGATGGAGTCAGTGTTGTCAGCATATGATCCTCATCATTCTGGTATTTCCAAATCTCCTCCAAAGAAGTAACCACTGTCAATAGTTTAGCAAACATGCTTCACATCCCCCTATTATGTATTTATACATATATGTACTCTCAGTTTCTCTCTCCTGAATAAAATGTAAATTCCAAAAAGATTCCGGATTACACTTACGACCAACTGATGTTCAACAAATGTGTCAATGTAATACAACAAGGAAATGAAAGTCTTTTCAACAACAGTGCTGGGAAAATTGGATATCCACAAGAGAAAAGATGAACTCTTAGACTCTTATCTATATCATACACAAAAAAATGAACTCCAAATAAATCAGATACCCAACTGTGCAACTACAACACTTTTAGAAGAAAACATAGGAAAATCTTTGTGAGCTGACATCAGGCAAAAAAGAATTCCTAGACATGATGCCAAGTCATAATAGAGAAGAAAAAAATTGATAAACTGAACACCATCAAAATTAAAAAGGTTTATACTTCAGAAGACACCACTCAGAAAATTAAGACAAGCCACAAACTGGGAAAAAAAATATTTGCAAATAATGTTTTTGATAAAAGACCTGTATCCAGAATAAAGAACACTTACAACTCAATAATAAAAAGACAAAACCAATTTAAAAATGGCCAAAAGATTTAAACAGAAATTTCACCAAAGACATATAAATGGCTAATAACACATGAAAAGATCATTAACATTACTGTTCACTAGATAAACACAAATCAAAACTACTTTAGCAAACATTTTTGCACCCACTAGGATGGCTCCCTAAGACAGACAATAACAAGTACTGGTGAGGGTGTGGAGTCATAGGAAAACTAGTACATTGTTGATGGGAAAGTAAAACGTTACAATCACTTTGGAAAATAGCTTGGCAGTTTCTTAAAAAGTTAAATATCAATTTACTATATGTCCCAGCAATATCGAGATATATACCCTAAGAGTAATGAAAACAAATGTCCACACTAAGATTTGTATGTGAATATTCATGGAAGACTATTCATAATCACTAAAGTGGAAACAATTCAAGTGTCCCTCAACTGGTGACTAGAGAGTGATGTATTTATATGATGAAATACTGCTCAGCAAAGAAAAGCAACAAAATACAGATACATGCTACAACCTGGAGGAAACTGGAAAACATCATGCTAAGTGAAAGAAGCCACATACAAAAGATGACATATTGTATTATTGTATCTAATATGAAATGTCCAGAAAAGGCAAATCCATAGTCAGTTGCTTGGGGCTGGAGTGGGCATGGGGATTGACTTGCACATACGCAAGATGTTTTTATGCTGAAAATATTCTAATTAGGTATTAGATTAAATCTCAAACAGCTCTTAAAGAAAAAAAAGAAGGAAAAAAAGAGCTTCCAGGAGCCAACTTGAAGAGGCTCCTATCAGCCAAAGTTGGGAAATGAATATCAATAGATGATAAACGTAAACAATACAAACACATCAAAAACCTTCAAATCTATCAATTACTACTACTAAAAAACACAAAATTAATTGGTAACTACTGAAAGATGGTAGTGAGCCAACTCATTATTATGAAAACTGGTAAATATACAAGAAAACCAGTCATAAATCAACACTTACATCATCATGACTACCTAAACACTAATCACATCTGGGCTGTATAGGGATTGAAATTGTTTTCTTCACTTCTTTACTGAATCATTGTTTTTGCTTTTCATTTGCTTAGTTTTTATGTATCTATCATCAATTCATCTCTAAAGTCTGCATACATCTATTAAACACAATTTAAAAAGCAAACAAAGCAGGTAGTGTATTTAGCTAAGCTTTGCAGAGACCAATCTCACAGAACAATGCATCCTCCTGCTCCAATCTCAACTACTGCTTCCTACCTGCACACCTCACCTCACGTCACGTCTCTTCAGCCCCAACTCCCTTAGCCCACTCTTGAGGATCAGTCCCACCTCCACCTGATTCTTGGTTTATTCCTTTACTTTTATGAGATACATTCTTACTTGGTTTCCTAAGAAAGAAAACTTGGGAGGTAAAATTTGAGACTTTGGGTGTCTAAAGAGTGCCTTTTCACTCTCACATGTAATTGGCTGGGTACAAGCCTCCAGGTTGGAAGTTATTTTCCCTCAGAAATTTGAGGGCATTTTTCTCTCAGCTTTCAGTGTTTCTGTTGAGAAATCCAAGGCTATTTTGATTCTTGACCTTTTGTGTAAAACTTGTTTTTTCACCCTGGAACTTCTAGATTTTTCTTTTTCCTTTTTTTTTTTTTTTTAAGATTCTATTTATTTATTCATGAGAGACACACAAGAGAGAGGCAGAGACACAGGCAGAGGCAGAAGCAGGCTCCATGCAGGGAGCCCAATGTGGGACTCAATCCCAGGACCCCGGGATCACACCCTGAGCCAAAGGCAGATGCTCAACCACTGAGCCACCCAGGCGTCCCTAGATTTTTCTCTTCATCCCCAAAGTAGTACAATCATATTTAATCATGTGCATTGCTGTGGGTCTACTCTGACCCATAAAGCTGGGCACTCAATGGGCTCCTTCGAATCTGGTCCTCCAGTTCTGGGGGAAAATTTAAACTATTTCATTGATCAATTCCTCTTCATTATCTTTTCTATTCTCTTTTTCTGAAATTCCTATTATTTGGATGTTATACCTTCTAGGTTGGTCCACTTTATCTTCTTATCTGTTTCTTAGCTTATTCAGTCTCTCCTATTTTACATCTCCCCCATATTATGGAAGATCTTAACTTTACAATCTACGTTTCTATTGAACCTTATATTTCTAATCTCATAGTTTTTATCTTCAAAGACTATTCTTTTGTTGGTCTCGAATAGTTCTTTTCTTAATAGCTGTTCTTATTTGGCAGATGAGAAATTAACACTCGAGTCTCTTTGAGAATATTAACACTCGCATTAATAGTTCTTTGGACGCTTGTGTGGCTCAGTGGTTGAGCATCTGCCTTCAGCTCAGGGTGTGATTCGGGAGTTCTGGGATTGAGTCCCACATGTCTCTGCGTCTTTCATGAATAAATAAAATCTTTAAAGTTCTTTTCTCTTTTATTATCCTCATTTCCTCCATCCAAAAAGCTTTCTTCCCGGGTTTGCTTTGACTTCTTTGTCTCCCTCCACCTCTCCCAGGTTTAAGGCTTTCCTCAAACATCTAATGATTATTGGCTACTGGTTCCTTTATAAGTATTTTATATGTTCATCTCTAAAATAAGGTCAAAAAGGTACAAGTATCATCTCCTCCCATACCTTTTTTGATCTCCCTAGTGATTCCCTCTATCATAGCACTTTGTACATTAGAGTAGAATTATATGTTGTGTCTGACTCACTAATAAGCTACGAACTTCTCTGGGAGAGAGAATGTGCCTTGGTTTTAAATTTCTGGTACAATGCCAGGCACGTAGTAAGAACTCAGTAACTGCTAGATGATCTGAACTAGTAAAGACTAACTTTGTTCATTTTTCTCAAATGTAGAGTCATTATAGTCTATGCAACAGTTGAATATAATCTCAATTTCCAAACCATATAGAAATCATCCTGAAGTGGAGAAGAAGTGGACATCAGTTATAAAATTTAGACAGTGCTGGGGGCACCTGAGTGACTCAGTCGGTTAAGCGTCCAACTCTTCAGCTCAGGTCATGATCTCAGGGTTGTAAGATCAAGCCCCATGACAGGGTCCATGCTCAGTGAGGAGTCTGCTTGAGATTCTTCTCCCTCTACCCATGCCCCCCTGCCCCGCCATGCTCTCTCTCTAAAATAAATAAATCAGGGACGCCTGGGTGTCTCAGAGGTTAGACGTCTGCCTTCGGCTTGGGGCATGATCCTGGAGTCCCGGGATCGAGTCCCGCATTGGGCTTCCTGCATGGACCCTGCTTCTCCCTCTGCCTATGTCTCTACCTCTCTGTCTCTCATGAAAAAATAAATAAAATCTTAAAAAAAAAAAGTCTTTAAAATTTAGATAGTGCTTTACAGTTTATAATATCTAATATCTCGTTTAGTATTACAAGTACCTAAAAATCAGCTTCCATTATTCATAGTTTATTTTTGTTAACTTCATTTTCAAAAAGACTATCTCAGAGTGAATACACTGAAAATGCTTGACCACATACCTGAAAATTAACCATATCCCAAAATCCATCCAGATCTGTACAGGTAGTCTCCTTTTCACCGCGCTTATATTCACAATTGTCCACCAGCCCTTCAAACTGCTTGAACCTTTCTTTCATAAGGAGTCTTGTTTGCCCAACAGCTGTACGAATAAGATCTTTAGCTAAAGGAAATATGAGGTTTTTAAAAGTTAAAGGACAAAACTGGACCTTTATTGCCAGCCCCCAGCTGATAAGAAGATCTCACCATAAATATCCTAGGGAAGAATCAAATTCTTACCTTAATGCAAAACAAAAAAATACCATTACAAAATTTTGTTTTACAAACATCGAGCTTTCACTATCTGCTTTAATTCCTGCTAAAAATTAGCATTATTCATTCTCATACATATTGCTGCACAAACAGCAGCACTCTACCTCTCCTTGTTTGTTTAATAAGATTTCAACTGCAAACAACTCATCACACATCAGTATCTACAAAGGACTTCACATTGACAATACACAAATGATTCTTTTCTAAACAGCTTCTCAGATAAGAAAGATTAAGGAACTTTTCTGAAAATCTGTTCCATATTGATTCAGGTAATAATATTCATTCAGAAAAATATTTTTGTTTAATTAGATAATACCAGTTACAGATGTCACTCATGTCAATTTAATAATAGGCAAATGTCTAATTTTCAGGAAAAGCAATCAATATTCTAATTACTTAAACTTTTAAGTCATGTGCCATCTTAGCACAGAGATACTAGCAAATGTATGTTGAGATATGAAAAATTCTTGCTGCTTTAAATAACAATGTAACCATTCAGTTGGACAATTCTAGATCTTTATGTTTTAGATAAATATAACTATAACCATATTTTAAAAACCAAAACTAAAATAAAAATATAAATGTTCCCTCACCATCATCTGGAATGTCCAATTCAAGCTTCCTGTCCCACTCAAGGCAGTGCGAAGTTAATTTCTCAGTTTCTAACCGAAGAATATTTCTAAAATTATGACATACATTTCAGTTTTACAAATGCTTCTCATACTAATATCTAAGTATTAGCATTATGACACACATAATATTAGGAAGGTATAAAAGCTAGGTACAATGTTAATTTTTTAGAGTTGATGCTGATTTTATGTACGGTGATACATTAAAAGCCATAAATACAAATCAATACCCTATGTTTCTCTTTTTACATCTAAAACTTACACAAATGACTAATACCAAGAGCCCACTTTTCATGCTAATATTTCCAATTTCTTCCATTCTTATTTTTTAGAGACTTTACAGAATCAGATATTCCCTACTTCTCTTGTTATTAGTTCTGCTCTTGTCCATGGAACTAACATCAACTCAACTCTCAAAAGTAAGTTTTTTTTTTTTAGACTTTTTAAAAAAATTTTTATTTATTTATTTTTTATTTTATGATAGTCACAGAGAGAGAGAGAGAGAGAGAGAGAGAGAGAGAGAGAAGCAGAGGGAGAAGCAGGCTCCATGCACCAGGAGCCCGACGTGGGATTCGATCCCGGGTCTCCAGGATCGCGCCCTGGGCCAAAGGCAGGCGCCAAACCGCTGCGCCACCCAGGGATCCCTCAAAAGTAAGTTTGAAGCTAAAAACTCTAACTATGGAATTACAGTGACAGAGCCTTACAGATTCTCTATAATTATTAGGCTTTGCTTGTCACTCCAAAGGCAATGGTTCTCAACAGAGGTCTAATTTTGTTCCCTAGGACACATTTGACAATGTCTAGAGACATTTCTGTGTCATGAACTAGAGGAATGCTACTGGCCAGGGATGTTACCAAACAACCTACAATGCAGAAGGATGGTCTACACAATTACTTTGTCTAAGAGGTCAATAGCACCAAGGTTAAGAAATGCTGGCCCAAAGTAAACGTAATCTGTTTCTTTAGAGAAAGCATCCTCATAGGAGAAACAGGATAATTGTTTCTTAGAAGAAAATTTTAGCTTTTTATATCTAGTGGCATGACAAAGGATGACTTAAGTTATGAGAAATGAGACCTGATTTAGATCTGACATTATTTATTTGGGTAAATTGCTTATTATCGCAATGTCTCATAGTTGAGAACATAACAGATTAGCTAATCTCTAAAATCTTCTACAATTCTAAAATTTCATGCTTTAAAAATAATTGAAGTGGCTTTCAAACATATAAAGATACTCGTTCATAATACAATAAATATTGACTATAGGCAAGATAGTATTTCTTATCTACTTTATTGGCAAAGCTCAAAAAAATGTTAACATTGTATTGGAAAAGGTATGAGAATGTTCTTAATACATTCACTCAAAAATAATAGCATGGGGGAACCTGGGTGGCTCAGTCAGTTAAGCGTCCAACTCTTGATTTTGGCTCAGGTCATGATCTCAGGGTTGTGACATGAGCCCTGACTGAGGCACCCAGTGTGGATTCTCTCTTTCTCTCTGCCTCCTGCTCACACACACTCTTTCTCTCTCTCAAAAATAAACAAAATGTGCATAAACGTGTATGTGTGCATGCCTGCACGTGGACTATAATTTAGAAAATGTGAATACTGACTGGATATTTTATGACATTAATTATTATGATTATGTTAACAATAAGTATTATGGTTAATAGGAGTCTAACTTTGAAAAATACCTACAGAAATACTTATGGATGAAGTGATATGATTACCTGGGATTTTCTTAAAATATCCTGAGTCAGAAGTATATGGGAATAAATATGAAATGAGACTGACCATGAATGATGGGTATATGGGGGTTCAGTGTATAAGTCCCTGCACTTTCATATATGTTTTAAATTTTCCACAATAAAAAGCTTAAAAAAAAAAAAAAAGAATAGCAGCATGTAATTATTTCCTATGTGATATGGAATGTTGGGACCTTTCTCCAAATACAGTCCTCTGATTTGTTTCCAAGGCCTTAGGTGACATGGTTGAAGTTCCCCAAACAGGATGTTAATTTTCACCCTTAACCATTAGAGAAAAGTAATCCTATCTAATGATTAAGTAAGCCAAAGAGCTCCTACCATCTTCCACTATACTTCCTTGTAAAATAAAGGTTAATTTGGTTTCTTTCTGGGGGGAAAAAAAGGTATGAGAAAACAGAAACTCCCTATACCTTGTTTAAGGGAATGTAAATTGAGGCCATTACATATTTTCACATGAGACAACTGGAAAGTACACAAGGTTGTTCTTTGCAGTCTTGAGTGAGTTAGTAAAAGACCAAACTCAATGTAGATAGCCAGCAACAGCAATTTACTACTAAATAAATTGTGGCACATCCACATAATTGGATACTATATGGTCACTAACACACACACACTCACATACCCACACATAAACAAAAAAAAAACATGAAAAAGCTCTAAGTATTAAAATGGAATGTCTCCCACATTGAACATTAAATGAAAACAGAATAGTGAGCTACTGTTTGTATAAAAAAAGAAAAAAATGTTTGTCTACATGTTATCTATCTCTCTGAAAGTTTTCACAAAACATGAATTAACACTTGCCTCCATGGAAGGTTTGAACTGTGGGGCTGGGAGACAATTGAGAAAGGGCTTCTTGCTTGTACCTTTTTCTATCTTTCAAATTAGAAACCACATAAATGAAAGTACTAGCTACTGAAAAATAATTAAATTTTAAAAAAATCACCCAGAGTCTAATTCATCTATTATATTAAGGTTAAAATAGTTTAACTTTGGTTTTAAATATCTACACATTAATACAAAATCTTACACTAGGAACAAATGGACAAACCTGAAATACAGCACATCATGGTGGGGCTGAGATATCTGATCTTCAATTATTTCAAGTGATGGGACTTCTTTTATTGTAAGGCCATTTGAATTTTTAGTAGTAGTCTCATCTTTATTTAAGACATGTTCTACAAAGAAAACACTACATATAACTTTCAAAGCAGCAATTTTTAAAATGACATCCCCTACAAAAGACAAATTTTAAAAATCCTTCCATTCTTTCATTGTTGAATTTAACATTTTATTTCTGCTTCAATGATTTCATTCACCACATCTCCTCTAAGTGTTTCAATAATTTAATCTCTTCCAATTTACATTTATTTCCTGCCTTTTTTCAGTCTGCATTCCTCATTCCAACTCTGTCCAGATATCTTTCCCCAGGTTTCCCATCTCTTCTGACCCTGTGGGGCTGTGAACAAAACTCTGATAAATCACAATCCAGAAGGCAAGTAAAAATTTAATTAAAATACCATACCTTTATTCCAAACTGTTAAAGAACCCAAAGGACATTGTAGTTTATCTGAATCTTGATGTATCATCTTTGCAGAGTAAGTTTTACATTCTTGGGTCAAAATTTCTTTTGTCACTTCTTGAGTCTTATCACTAAAAACAATAGCAAAAAATATACTTCATGAAGTATGAACCCTATACATATAACTGAAGGATTTCAAAATTACATTGTTTTTTAAAAATCTGGGATAAAACAGAAATTTTATTATTTTTAAATTTAATCTCTATACCCATTGTGGGGCTCGAACTCATGACCCCAAGATCAAGAGTTGCATGCTCTTCTGACTGAGCCAGTCAGTGCCCTAGAAATATGTCCATTTTAAAAACAACATATCTATGATGGAGCAGAAAAATGTAAGCACCTATGCAGTGGGGATGTCCATCTTTAGTAATCGTTCATGTGATCTAAAGATTTTGACAATCTCTTAATGAAATAAACACTTAATAGTCTTGCTGTTGCTGAACAGTTTCTAGTAAATTTGCCACAGCCAGTCTGCAAAAGAATCTTGCCTTTTAAAGATTCCATATGATCCCTACCCATACACTCCTCCCTCTACTTTGCAAGTTAATCATTTTTGCCTTTAGAGGTAATTTTTCTAAATACTCAGCAAAAAAACCACAAACACCCATATCTGAGCTACAGTATTAGAGCAATTTCTTCCTAAAAATTTATTTCTAAGTGTTACAATAAAGTCACTTACTAAAAGCAATATAACACAAATTGTACTATGAAAATAATGTTAATAACAATGCACAGGAACTATCAAAACTGTCAGATGGATTATTGCAGCCTTCTGAATTTTTTTTTAAAAACTAAATTTTCATGATTTGTAGTTAAATTAAATAAATAAGAACTTTAAAAAACACAAGCCAAATCTAAGAAATATATTTGTTACTCATCTTAGCAAGGAATTCATTATTAACATTATATTCTTACACTTCTGTTTTTAAAGGGGTCCAGGTATAACTGGGTGTCAAGAAAGCATTGGCACTTCTGGGAGTCATAGGTTTTACTTGATAGGTCTTCAGACCATCCAGTGGCTGAAACACAAAATCTTGAGGTGCAAAGGAATTCTTCCCCTTTGTTTTTGCAGTATTCTTAGGTAAATTCTCCATTTTTGGTAAGACTCCATCTGGATCCATTCCATTTGTTGCACTGATTTGTAAATCCAAAGTATTATCTTCACTATCGACTTTAAAAGAAACAACCTAGTCATGAGTAAACAGAAAAGAGTGAGAATTCCTTTTCTAGGGATATATTCGACCAATTTTTACAGGCCTGAAAATTTGGAAGTTGATATATATGTCCCATGTACGTAAAGGGACAAAATCAAATACAATGAAATGTATACAAGGAACTAGAAGACCAGCTACACTAAATCATTGCTATGATCCAGGAGAGAGAACCAATCCTCACAGGAATAAGTAACATGTTTTAGGTGTTACAACAAATTAAAATACATGAAAACTAAGGTGGAGGGAACACCTGGGTGGCTCAGTGGTTTAGCGTCTGCGTTCGGCCTAGGGCATGATCCTGGAGTCCCAGGATGGAGTCCCACGTCAGGTTCCCTGCATCTCCCTCTGCCTGTGTCTCTGCCTCTCCCTCTCTCTCTCTGTGTCTCTCATGAATAAATAAATAAAATCTTTAAAAAAAAAAAAAAAAAAAAGAAGAAAAAACTAAGGTGGAAAAATTTACTCACCTAATACAGATCTCTTTTTAGATTATGCTGATAATTACAATAGTTTCAGAATCAGAAATCCAATGTTTATTAGATACCACTACTGTCATGTCCGAAATCCTTTTTGTAAATAATCTTGGATTATTAAAACATTTTTTTAAAGATTTTATTTATTTATTCATGACAGACAAAGAGAAAGAGAAAGGCAGAGACACAGGCAGAGGGAGAAGCAGGCTCCATGCATGCAGGGAGCCCAACGCAGGACTCGATCCCCAGTCTCTCCAGGATCACACCCCAAGCCAAAGGCGGCGCTACACCGCTGATCCACCGGGGCTGCCCATAATCTTGGATTATTATAAATAACCACCATAGGAACAAAATTATTTTTCAATGTTAGTGAAAAGTGAAGCCTATTTTCTCTTTAAGTCAATTTAATTACTTGGTTTTTTTTCACTTGCGATATAATTAACATATAACATTAGTTTTAAGTGTATAACATGATTCAGTATTTGTATATATTGTGAAATGATCACAATAAATCTAGTTAACAACCATCACCATATAAATAGGATTTTTTTCTTGTGATGAGAACTTTTAAGATCTACTCTTTTAGCAACTTTCAAATATGCAATACAGTATTGTTAATTATAGTCACTACATGATATATTACAGCCCCAGGACTTACTTATTTTGTAATTGGAAGTTGGTACCTGTTGAGCCCCCATAGCCATTTCACACATTCATTCATCCATTTATTTAAGATTCTATTTATTTATTCATGAGAGAGACAGAGAGAGAGAGAGAGGCAGAGACACAAACAGAGGGACAAGCAGGTTCCATGCAGTGAGCCCCACGCGGGACTCGATCCCGGGTCTCCAGGATCAAGCCCTGGACTGAAGGGGGCACTAAACTGCTGAACCACACCAGGGCTGCCCTCACATACTCATTTACATGTAATTTTTAGAAGTCTCTGTTTCGGATTTTCAATGAGATATAAACAGAAACCAGAGTATTTCAACCTGGACAAGAATTTAAGGGTGACGCTGTCCCTGAGGCCAACATAGCAGGGAAAGTAAAAACCTAGCATTAATCCTTAAGGAGGAAATCAATCTTAAGGGAAGAACTATGAGAGCCAGCTGCTTGCTTATGACGATTTATCCTATACTGCCTTCCTTGGAGGAGATAGGTTTGCTTTTTAGTAAGAACTAGCCAGGTTTCTTACACTTTGGAAAAACGTATTTTTAAGGTTAAGGAATTATAATGTGAATCATAAGCCAAGGAATTGGACCCTCAAATTGGTGACTTTTTTTTATTTTTATTTTTTATTTATTTTTATTTATGATAGTCACAGAGAGAGAGAGAGAGGCAGAGACACAGGCAGAGGGAGAAGCAGGCTCCACGCACCGGGAGCCCGACGTGGGATTCGATCCTGGGTCTCCAGGATCGCGCCCTGGGCCAAAGGCAGGCGCCAAACTGCTGCGCCACCCAGGGATCCCGGTGACTTTTTTTTAAAGACTCTACTAGGCCCTATGCTAAATGCCATTAGAAATGTTAGGTTATTTCATACTTTTTTTAAAAAAAGATTTTATTTATTTATTTGAGAGAGAGAGACAGCATGAGCACGAGGGGCAGAGAGTGAGAGAGAATCTCAAGCAGACTCCATGTTGAGTGTGTGAAGCCTGATGTGGGGGCTCAATCCCAGGACCCTGAGAGCATGACCTGAGCTGAAACCAAGAGTCAGATGCTTAGCTGACTGCGCCACCCAGGCTCCCCTAGGTTATTTCATTCTTAAAACTACTTTAAGTATTGCATGTTAGAGATGGGAAAACAAACTTACAACTTGCCCAAGGTTATCTGGCTAATTGGAAGCAGATAATTCATGCCTAAATGAATCCAAAGTCAATACATTTTGCCCTACTCCATCTTATCTCTTAAGTAAATTCCCATGTGAAGACTCCTGTTGGCTGTGTTATTGTATTTCTCTATGTCTCGTTAACCAAATTATGCTTTCTCTAGCTATAAAGCTCTGAGGGTATAATACCTGAAAGACAACAACAACAATAAATCCTCTTGATGCTTCTTTATGGCTCAAGGGGTTTTAACACATATGTAGCTTAACCCTCTTGAAGTAGTTCTGTATTACGCTTAATTTCAACTTTATGAAAGTAGCAGTGAGATTTTCAAAGTGTCCAGAAATAGATGTTTATACTCTACCTTATCAGGTTTTGTTTCTGTCTTTTTGGTAGGTCTTCTTTGATTTGGTCTCTGTCTTTCCATTTCATGATCTAAAAAGTGAAATAAGATGATCATTTTGACTAGATAGAAAATGCTGCTTTACAGGTACGAGGTAATTTGGAAAAGGAAAAAAGGCAAAAACAGGAATGCATATCTTAAAGCATTTTTTGATTAAAAATCATATTATAAAAACATGAAATTTCCTGCCAAGTATAAGCCATCTGTTTTCAAAACAAAAGCACGATGTTAAGGTATTTTACTTTTTGCCTCTGGTTATCAGATACAGAAAATTAGGAAAATAAAGTAGAGCACAAAAATGACCAAATCTTTAAAAATAATCCAAGATCACATTACTCAGTAACAATTACTATTGACACTTTAGAGTATGTTTTTCCAGTTTTATTCATTTTTTTTTTAAAGATTTTATGTATTTATTCATGAGACACACAGAGGCAGACACATAGGCAGAGGGAGAAGCAAGCTCCCTGTGGGGAGCCTGAGGTGGAACTCGATCCCAGGACCCTGGGATCACTACCTGAGCTAAAGGCAGACACTCAACCACTGAGCCACCCAGGCACCCCTCCAGTTTTATTCTATGTTCACATATTCATATACATATTTTAGGATTGTGATCATACTGTTCAGAATTTGATCTGTTATTCTTTGCTCAATACATCATGTGCTTTTACAACATTTTTCTGAAATGTTTACACTGTATTCCACCAAATGCATGGCTGGATGGGCTGTAATTTATTTGGGTGATTAATTTTTCTCTTTGAAGTGCTCCTCACACCAATTCAGGTACTTCCACCTTTGAGCATCCACTGTGTGCTAACTGAATGTTGAGGCACGGAATCTACCCTTAGGAACTGGAATCTCCCATTTCCTTGTTTCTTGCTCAGAGTCATACGTGATGATTTTTAATATTGAACACAAAAAACCTCAAAGACCAAAACATTCTAGATCAGTCACTGGTCAAGAAATAATTTTTACCATTAGTAGCTCTTATGATTGGCTTTCCTGCTGTAGTAGATGAGACTGTTCTGGCAATCTGCTTTGCTGCTTGAGTGGCCGATCGAGTCAGTCTCACTGATGTGGTCATTACAGGCTGTACAACTGTGGAAGAAAGAATCAAATCAAATGCTTTTTGTAATTATTAAATTACTGTTGTGGCAACACCAGAGCTTATAATGAATATACTTTATAATAATGGCTAAATTCCTACCTTTTTCCTCTTTGTCCAACACTTTTCTTTCAGAAGTTTGTCTTTGACCAGGTTGGATTGCTCGAACATCACTTCCATTACTAATCTATATAAAAGATTAGGTGGTATGTGATTTAATTGCATACTGCATCAAATCGCCACTCGGGGGAGCAGTTTTCAAGTCATTTTATTCATTCAAGGTACAAAGACTCCCACTACCATATTTCTGCCACCCCTACTTTCTTCCAAGCTGTGGTGGAGTGAGAGGGAGAGAAGGAATGAGCAGATCCCTTCCCCAAGGAGCCACTTAGAAAAGGTGGAGATGGGAGGTGGGGAGACATCACAAAAATGGCAACGGATAAAAGAGGGGCAATAGAACCACAAACACAACACAAAGCTGAGGCAGGGATAGAGGGCAAGGAGGATGTGGAACACTTCATGACTCTGCATGGTATCCTTGTGGAGGGGCCATGCTAATCTTCTCTGTATCATTCCAATTTTAATATATATGCTGCCAAAGCAAGCACTCAAATTCTACATTTTTATCTATAAATTGACCCCTCATCTGAAATCTGACTATTGTAAATGACCTGGCAAAAAATCTACTTCTCCAAATAAAATGAGATGAAGAAAGAAGTTTTCCGTTATATAAACTGCCTTAAGCTGCTTTAGAATCCTAGACTTTAGAAAATGCTGATAACCTAAGCTCTTAAAAATAGGTGACCATAATTTGAGAATCCTTACACATACGAAGCATGTTTTTACTTCCAGACCTTTGAATTATGTCTAGAGACCTCTTTTCCTGGATAGAAAGCTCTTTTTAGTAGTTCACTCACTTCACTCAAGATGCCACCATCTCAGCAAGGCCCTGTTTGACAACCCCAATCAAAATTCCACCTAACACTTACTCCACTACTCCCCTTCTCCCTTCACTCTTTTTTTTCCTCCCCTATAATACTTACGACCATCTAACATATTATATACTTAATTTTTTATTGCCTATTTGATATATAAACTCAATGAAAACAAGGAATTTTATTTTGTTCACTACTATACCCTAGAGAGAAACATGGTAGGGACATAAACTTTATTGAATACGTGAAATTCAGCTCCCTCACCTGATGAAGAGGGATACTATTTTCCTCCTAGCTCACATCACTTTATTTTAGTAATTTTCCTAATAATTTTAATCATATGGGGTATTTTGAAGACCCATAAATTTACAACACCCACCCTGTGTGCTTTATATCCTTATCTACATTTTGTGATGACACAGAAAGCATAGCAGAAGCCCAGTAAACAAGAGTATGACACAAAGTTTGGCATACATCTCATAAGGGATGTATTTTAGGTGAATATTTCCTTAGTATCTAGCCAAGATGGTTTTATGTCAGCATACCAATAATACTGATTCTGGTACTATTAACTCTAGCAAATTAATCACTATGCTTAAAGCTGGTATTAGATTAAAAATGAATTTACCCTAGGAAAAAAGTACAGTTTGTCATCTCAGTAACAATTATCTACTATTAACTATACCTTAGTATGCTCCATTTGGTCTTTGGCCTTTGACCTTGTAATCCGTACAAAAGATGAAACAGCCTTAAAACAGTCAAAGAAAATAAAGTTACAAAAAATGAATTGACAAAAGTTTAATTTCATGTCTTTTTCTGAAATAAATCCCCCCCCCCCTTTTTTAAAGATTTTATTTATTTATTCATGAGAGACAGAGAGAGAGAGAGAGAGAGGCAGAGACACAGGCAGAGGGAGAAGCAGGCTCCATGCAGGGAGCCCAATGTGGGACTCGATCCTGGGTCCCCAGGATCTAGCCCTGGACTGAAGGCGGCGCTAAACCGCTGAACCACCTGGGCTGCCCAATGTTCTCATTTTAAAGTTATATTTTATCCTTAATCATTTATGGCAAAAAGATACTTGCCAACTTGAATTCTTGTTTTCTGGTTCTGGCTTAACTTAAATTACATTTACATTAGTAGCTTCAAAACATTTCTCAATGAGGTGAAGGAAGAAATTTCAAACCATATTTTCCAGGTATTTGAATCATCATTAATATGACAGCTGGACATATTCAAAAGGAGTATAGAGGGGAGCCCCGGTGGTGCAGTGGTTTAGCGCCGCCTGCAGCCTGGGGTGTGATCCTGGAGACCCGGGATCAAGTCCCACATCGGGCTCCCTGCATGGAGCCTGCTTCTCCTTCTGCCTGTGTCTCTGCCTTTCTGCCTGCCTCTCTCTCTGCCTCTGAATAAATTAAAAAAGGGTCTCTTGGGGGATCCCTGGGTGGCGCAGCAGTTTGGCGCCTGCCTTTGGCCCAGGGCGCGATCCTAGAGACCCGGGATCGAGTCCCACATCGGGCTCCTGGTGCATGGAGCCTGCTTCTCCCTCTGCCTGTGTCTCTGCCTCTCTCTTTCTCTCTCTGTGACTATCATAAATAAATAAAAATTAAAAATTAAAAATAAATTTAAAAAAAAAAGGGTCTCTTGGTAAGAGATCTCATTTCAAAAAAAAAAAAGGGGGGGGGGTATAGATTAGGATCTTCTGTTTTCAGTTTAATGAAAAAATACTGTATAGCTTACTCTCCAAGCTTTGACAGTTTGCCTTCAAGTCTCATGATTATGCATTTCTCCACTGTCAATGAGAAAATGGAGACCTGATCACAAAATGTGGAAAAAATCTAGCATGACACTGATTAAAAAATGATAAGATATTTATCAATTCTGTAAAATTTCTTAGATGCATAATCAGATTTCTCCCCTAAAGGAGAAGGCATTTTCTTCTCCAAATCTCCATGAAAATCTAATCCTAAAGAAATTAGTCTTTTCTCTAGACTGCAGGATGAGCAGAATTCAACAATGGCTATCTAAATAAAATAAAAAAACAATTAGTGAATTTTATTATTTAACACCATGATGGGTCTCTTGTTCCCCCTATACATACATATAATATTTATATTATTCTTAATTCCAGCATAGTTAACATATAGTGTTATATTAGTTTCAGGTGTATAATACAGTGATTCAACAATTACATACATCACCCAGTACTCATCACAAGTGTATTCCTTAATCCCCATCACTTATTTCACCTACCCCTACTGACCCCCCCTTGGGTAACCATCAGTTTGTTCTCTAGAGATAATAGTCTGTTTCTCGGTTTGTCTCGCTTTTTTTCCTTTGTTCATTTGTTTCTCACTACGTATTTTTTTTATTTAAATTCAATTTGCCAACATGTAAGAACCAGTGCCCATCACCCACATATATTTTTAACATTTTTAAATAGTTGTCTATAGTTTAGACCAATGATTGGTAACCTGTATATCTTGAAAATCTAACCCCCTCCAAAAGGTCTTCTTTGATATTCCTCCAAACATAAATAATCTCTCCCTACTCTAAAATGTGCAGTATTCAATAGGCCTTTGTATTACTCAATTCATATTTAAATCAGGAATGAGTATACAGTCTAAGATCTTTCATACATATCTTTAAAATAATCACCAGTGACTACCTAATTTACAAATCCCACTGCCCCCCGTTCAAACTTCATTCTCTTTGACTCAGTGACCAAAATATTTTTCGATCGTTCCTCCTTTCATCCTGTTTCAGTGCTCTAGGCACTCAGGCCAGTCCTCCTCATTCAACCAGGAACCTGACTTCTGCCCACTGTTTTTCCTATCTCAAAAACCTATAAAGTACATCAAGAGATCTGATTTTCATCTTCTGAGCTGCTATTATGTCATTCCCACCTCCTACCAAGTAGTTAAATGAATATAGAGATTACAGGGAAATGGTCATTCTAGTTATTTAACCTCTTAAAGAAAATTCCAGTTAAAACGAACTACCCCTTGATACTGAATTAGGATAGTAAAATTACCTTTTTTGGCTCAGCTTTCACAGTGCTCTGGTTTGATAACAGAAAACAAGGCATATCAGGTCTATAAAGACCCACTTTAAATACTCCTCGCTTAGCTTTCTCTCTCTGCTCTTTCAATTTCTGAAGTTGCTTTTCTTCTTTGTATTTTTGGAGCATTTGCTTTCGTTGATCACCTAGAATGGTTTTCTTTGACCCTAGGCAGAAAAAACCCACAGTGTATAAAACATTTCAGAAAAAAGTTAGGCAAAAGTCTAATTTCTAACTTCAACTGCTATTGAGAAATGCTTTTAATTCCTTAGCACTCCAGTCACAAGCTATTTCAACCCCTATTCTTTTAAAATTTTTATTTCTTTTGCCTTTGTCTTTTCAAATATTTATTAACTGCTTGCAACACACTAGGCATGTATTATCTTACTTTTGAATTAATGAACTTGTAGGATAACCAACCTCCAAGCTGACCCCAAGGCTTCTCCCCTCCTGGTAATGATATCTGTGTGTCATCTCTTCCTACCCTGAATAGGGCTGACCTGGATAAGCAACAAAGTACTGTGAAATGATGGAGTGTGGCTCCCGAGACTCGGTCATTAAAGACACGAAAGAGTTTGCCTTGCCCCTCTTGGATCACTTGCTCTGGAGGAAGCCAGTGGCCTTGTAGAATCTCAAGGGGACTCTAGTGGCCCTATGGAGGTGTTTACATGATAAATTCTAAGGCCTCCTGCCAAAAGCCAGCATCAGCTTGCCAGTCATGTCAGTGAGTCATCTTGGAAGCAGATCATCAGTCTCACTCAAGCCTGCAGATGTGTCCCTGGAAGACATCCTGGCTGCAAACTCCAGAACCACCCACTTAAGCTGAACCCAAACTTCTGACCCACAACAGTTGTGCGAAATAATAAATGTTTATTGTGTTAAGTCACCAAGTTTTAGGTTAACGAATATCCCCATCCATATTTGGGCTACTTATCAGTTTCTTTAGTTCGACTTAGGTTTCCATCTACATACTTTGTTTTACCTGGCTTGGGAAATACAAGGGTCTATGTGCAAGACATGCTTAGGCAGTATGAATAAGTATGAGAATTTCTGCCCTCGAAGGGCTCACAGCATCCTGGAGAAATGAACACTTTCAGTCTGGTTTAGCATGAAACAAATTGGAGAATGCACACAATAGAGAATCAGAATAAACCTCTGTCTGGGAAGATCAGGAAAGGCTTCTCAGAAAAGAGAATATCTGAAAAAGGTTCCAAAGAATGAATCTATGTTGGCCCACTGGGTAAGGGTCAAAAATAATTTAGGAAGATGATGCCCCAACTAAGTAAATTTACTAAAAAAGTATGTACTTAAAATGGGTAGATTTTTTTATGCCATGTAAATTACACCTCAATAAAGTTGTTTTTTAAAAAATAAGCCAGAGAACAGAACAAGCAAAAGCACAGATGCTGAAATGGTTAACCGACAAAACCTCTGTTTTTCTTCTCTAAATGTTCCCTTCATCTCTTGATCTAACTGAAACCTGGCTCTCCCTGAAGACAGTTTCCCCAGCTGTCCTCTCACATGATTGACTGTTTTTTTTTCTCCCACACTGGCCCTATCACTGGATCCAAAAGGGGGAGATGTCCTCATTGTTGCTTCCCAGTGATTTCCTCCTCTCACTAAAAGATCCCGCCTTTACATTTCATGTCATCGGGTCACATTATCCAGTACCCCAGTTTGTCATCTATAGGCCCTCCAGGTTTCCTCTTGTTCTTTTAAGGCTTTAGCTCCTAGCTCACTGTCACTGTCTCCATCACTATCATTGTACAAATCTTGATGACCCCTCTAATGCTCTGGCTTCTCATTTCTTAGGCTTTTTATCCTCTGGTGATCACATCCATGCCAGTATTTCAATCTTTCTCGTGTCATGACACACATAAAAAATAATATTTACACACCACACTGGAGCAAACAGAGAGATTTGCTCATGACCAAACACAACCAGCCAAAGAGAGACCTCTGACCAACCAGGCCCTTCCAGAAACATCAACATTGTCACACTTATATTCATTGGTGACACAATTGGCACCCTACTTCTCATGCCATGGTCCTATTTAAATAAAAAAAAGAAAAAAAGAAAAAAGCTAGTTAGTTGTTCTACAGAATGCCCTGCACTGTATTTGTCTGCTTTCTTGTTTTTTTTGTTTTGTTTTTTTAACTCATTCTTCTAGCCTTCATGTTTTCTATAAACTGGAAATTATATCTAAGGTTTTGATTAGACTCAAGTTCAACTTTTGGGGCAAGACTATCTCCTGATTCTCTGAACCCATTTCCAATTTGGCTTTCACTCCATCAAAACTACCCATCAAGATTAATGACCTTCACAGTGGTAAAGTTCAAATTCTCACTTCTACTATTGCTTGACTTAACAAGCAGCATTGATACAGTTAGTCTCTCCTCCTTGATATGCTTGCTTCACTTGGTTTCCAGAATACCACAATCTTCTTGCTGTCCTCCTGGTTTAGTTTGTACTGCTCCTTAGTTCTTTGCTAGTTTCTCCTCGGGTCTTCACCCTCTAAATTTTGGAGTGCTTACCCCTCTTCTCTCCTTGTTCCACACCAAAACTCTGGATAATCACATCTAGTCTAGTATCCTCCAACACCATCTATTAGCTGACAATTCCTAAATTTATCTCTCAGCTCAGACTTCTAGCCTGAACTCATCTTTTATATCCAACTACCTTATCATCATCTCTACTTACATGTCTTACAGGTTTCTCAAATCGAACATGTCCCAAACTGAACTCTTAATCTTATCATGCCCCCCAAACTGTTCCTCCCTGGGTCTTTTTTAGTAAATGGCCACTCCCTACTTTCAGGTGCTTAAGCCAAAAACCTTGGAATCATCCTGACTCTTCTTTATCAACCCCACATCCAATCCATTAGAAAATCCTATTGGTTCAATTATTTAAGTATATCCAGAATGTAACCACTTATCTTTAATGCTACCACTTTGATCAGCCATCAACTACCAACTAAATTATTGCAATAGTCTCCTATTTGGTTTTCCTGAGGCCATGCTTGCCACCCTACAATCTATTCTTAACACAGCAGCCAAAGTAATGCTTCTAAAAACAAAAATCAGATTTACATAAACACCCACTAATCCCTTATTGGCTTCTCATTTCACTCAGTAAAAGCCAGAATACCTGAGAGTATCATGTACCTTCAGGGCTCCACAGGGATGGGAGATACCCCTTATTCATTCTTCTCTAGCTATGCTTGCCTACTTGCTTTCTCTGGAACATGCCAGGCTCACTCCCACCCCTAGTCCTTTGCAAATGGAAAATAAATCAGATATTTTAATAGTACTGACAAGGTTAGACTTTGACTTGAGATTTTTGGTCAAGGAATGGAGCATTTGAATGGGCAAGAGTAGAGGCAGGAGAGGACTTGAAGTCAGAACATCACTGCTTCCCAGACAAAAAATGTCTGGGAAGCCATCCTCTACCAGTCTATGACCCCGTTTTCATTTCCTCCCAACAAATAAGAGATGTTGTTTTTTAGTTTCTCCCTTTTTGACTACCAGTCCATTTCCTCTGACCCTCAAACATGCATGGATCACTTCATCTCAAAAACAAAAACAAAACCCTGCAACACTTGTATCCAATTCTTTTCTCTCACTTTCCTTTAGAATCACAAACATGATAAATCCAGAAGAAATCTTTTAGCTCAACACTCTTTTACAGAATCTATTAAACTTGAATATGTAGAGTGTCTTCTAAGTGCCACATATTACAATGGTCCTGGATATCATAAAAATGAAGCAGTGAACAGTTAAACAACTTAGCATCCCATTTCATTCTCTAGAAAACTTCTAAAAAGACTATCTGTCATTTACTCAGCATCTATCCTTGCTTTATTTCACTGCAACCCAGCTCCTAGTGCCTGCTGTATAAATGCAACTAAAAAGGAGTCCAATGACTCCTGACAAAATGTGAAAAGTCATTTCCCAGTTCTCTTCCTTTTGGTCTGTAGCATCCCTTGCCTTCTAAGACACTCTACTTTCATTATTTTTATCTTTTCCCGAGATCATTCCTTTGTCCTTTAATTGGTTTTTTCCTTCCTAATGACTCCAAATTCTTTTGGGCAAATTCTTTGCTCTTCTAAGAAATATTCCCATAAGACATCCTTATTTCATGGATTTTTCAATGAGTTCTATTTTTAATGTCCCTTATCAATTTCTCTTGTCAATAGTTACCTTACTAAGCTCCAAGAGTAAGAACTTTAGGATTCCTATTAGGCAATATAGGTAATACAGTGTTATAATACTCCATAGATGAATGGCTTTAGCTTAGCCAGGAACTTGCACAGCCTTTACCTTAAACAAATAGTATTTAGTTGTGTAGAAAATACCAAATTACCTGGAATGATGTTTCAAAACTCCATGCTTCTGTTCAGGGATTTTTAACCTCAGGTACTAAACCAAATTTTATTCACTCTTCAAAGCATTTTTTTTTTTAATTTTATTTATTTATGATAGTCATACAGAGAGAAAGAGAGAGAGGCAGAGACACAGGCAGAGGGAGAAGCAGGCTCCATGCGCCGGGAGCCCGATGTGGGATTCGATCCCGGGTCTCCAGGATCGCGCCCTGGGCCAAAGGCAGGCGCCAAACCGCTGCGCCACCCAGGGATCCCTCTTCAAAGCATTTGAAGTCACAATAGATCTTTACTTACTTGGCTTGACTTTGGCCTTTTCTGGAACAAGATTTTGAGATGTCTCATCTAATTCAAGAAGAATTTTACTTTCCAAGGTTGGAATGTTGACATCTTTCAAACCAAAGTGTCTATTTCGTTCATATTCCTTATATCTGCTTTCTTTTTGAGATAGTGATTTCCTATGAGCAATTTTAGTTCTAATCATGTTGACACTTAAGTCCTTTCTGTGCCGACTGACAAAATGTGAAGACATCCTATCAGAGAAAAGAGAGACCAACTTCCATGGATTTTTATTATTTAAAAAATTAAGATTTCAAAAAAAATATTAAGATTTCAATTCAACTCCTGTCCTAACCTAGAGACTTTGAAAACAAAAACATTAAAATAAAATTTAAAAAGGAATAAGTATGTGACACTGAAGAGAGAGAAGGAGATTATCAAAAGATAAAACACATTTTGGAGTTCTAAATAGGTACCTGCTTGACAGATGAAGTGAAACCCAGGAAACTATGGTCCAGAATATAAACAAGAGGCATTAGGAAGCTTAAAAAATTATAAATACACTACACCTTCAACAGGAATAACTAAGAAAGTCTGCTAGACAACTCCAAATAAAAGGAAAATCTGCACAAGAAATGCAATGAATTAAAATGTTAGATGATTTAAAGCAATCAACAGTCTAAAAAATGAGAATCCATATGCTCTGGATGTCTATAAGATTCTCCTTCAAGAGGCCAGGGGAAGTGACAAAGGACGGTGTTTTGTTTTGTTTTTAAGTAAAATCTACACCTGGGCCTCCACTTAGCCACCAGGAAATTAAGGGTGCCATATTCTATGGATTGAGCCAGCAGACACCCAAGGACTGTGCTTTTCATCAAGAATCCTCCTCTACTACTTGATTTGTCACCTCCCGCCAAGGTTTTTTTTTTTTTTTTACGATTTTATTTATTTATGAGAGACACACAGAGAGAGGCAGATATAGGCAGAGGGAGAAACGGGCTCCCCTTACGGAGCCGGATGCGGGTCTCTAACCCAGAACCCCGAGATCACAACCGATCACAACCGGAGCCAAAGGCAGACGCTCAACCACTGAGCCACCCAGGTGCCCCTCCCTCCATCTATTAATTTGCTAAATATTAAAGAAAAATAAAACGTATTAGTTCTTTTAAAATACAGCATACACATGACATACAGCAGAGAAAAGGAGAGGGAGAAAGAGAACTAACAATAAAGGAATATTTAATAATCACATAAACCCTAAAAGATAGTATTACCACCCCTATACAGATGCGGTAAATTAACTGCTCCCGTTAGCACAGCTAAAAGGTGGTGAAACTGGCATCCCAAGCCAGGCAGCATGGCTTTTCGCATGCATCTAAACTCTTCTTTGGCTTACTGGACTTTCTCCCAGCTTGAAAATCTATAGAAATGCCTTAGTCTTGCTTGCCGAGTTCTCAACTGGGGTGTTTTCAGTTGTCACGGGATCTGAGAAGAGCTGCTGGAATTCAATGTCGGGAGCAACAATACTTCGCAGTACCTACTAAATACTGTCCCGCCCCAAAGATTAATTACGCCCCGGTGGCGAAATGCTGACCACTACACAGGTCGGGGCAACAAACCTTTGCTCCTGTGGAGGGCTGCGTCACCAACCACGGGAAGGACAGGTAGCCCGGTCCTAGAGGAGGCTCCCCGGAGCTGCGTCCAGCCCACCGCCCCCATCCTCCGACCCTTCCAGACCTTCTACAAAGAAGCGGGCCAGCTCCCCAGGACCCACCTACCTGAGGCAGCTTTTGGAGTAAAACCTCAACGGAACTAAAAATAAAGAAACCCTCTGGGTCTGAAGGCCCGCTGCCGCCGCAGAAGCAGGCACACCTACAAGCCAGAGCGCCGCAAAATTCAAACATCCCGCACAAAGCCTCTGATTGGAGGGGTTTTAACCAGCATTTCCGGGGAAATGCCCGCCTCTTCCCGTAGAGGAGGCTTGCGATTGGTTTGCTCCTTGCGATATTTGAATTGATTGAAAGGTGAGCGGACGGTTCACAGGACGGGTGTGAGTGGAATGAATGGGCGTGTCTGCAATTGACGAGGGGCGGAGCAATGGCTGTTCCTCGGAGTGGGCGTGCGTGATGGGCCTGCGTAACTGGCGTAGGAGTCCGCGCCGTGCCTGATCCGTCACCGCTGCTTTCAGGACCCTGGATTTGGAGGAGAGGGAGCTGGGAGTTTGCAGAGCTTTTTTTTTTTTTTTTAATTTTTATTTATTTATGATAGTCACAAAGAGAGAGAGAGGGAGAGAGGCAGAGACACAGGCAGAGGGAGAAGCACCGGGAGCCCGACGTGGGATTCGATCCCGTGTCTCCAGGATCGCGCCCCGGGCCAAAGGCAGGCGCCAAACCGCTGCGCCACCCAGGAATCCCTGCAGAGCTTATTGATGTCTCTGTTTACTAACAAAAATCAGAGAGTTTATTGGACTGTTTGCCTCAGTGTTTCAAAGGAAGGACTAAACACATCAAATTTCTCCTTACATTGTTTAGTGTCAACTTTTCAAGGGTGCCAGTTTTTGTTTAGTTTTGTTTTGAAGTAGGCTCCGCGCCCAGGGGGTTGCCCACCTTGGGGCTTTAACTCAATGAGATCAAGAACTGGGTGCTTAACGACTGAGGCACTCCGGCTCCCCGCCAGTTTTTTTCCCCCTTCGGATTTTTAGTTGAAGTAAAATTTAAATATAGTGAAAAACAGGGGGGTTTTTTGTGTGTTTTTTGTTTGTTTGTTTGTTTTGTTTTGTTTCGGTTTTTTTAGTATGGATGTGATGAGTTTTGCTAAATGTAAACAGATGTGTAACCAGGACCCAAGAGTTGCCTCAAGCCCCTTCCAATCTTCCACCGCTTAGACAGCCACTCTAATTTCTATATCATGAAAACAAAGATGGTAGGTATTCTTTTCACATCGGCCTTCTTTCTCTCCTATTTTCAAGATTCATCCCTATTGTGTGAATCAACGGTTAGTTGTTTTTATTATCAAGAAGAATTCCCTTGTAAATAACAGCCTTTAACAACTGGGTTTGAACTGGGTGGGTCGGATAATATGTAGGGTTTTGTTTTTTTTTAATACAGTACGGTTAAATGTATTATCTCTTTATGATTTTTGTAATAACATTTTCTCAAGCTTACTTTCTTGTAAGAATGCAATATGTAATACCTACCGAAATATGTTAATCAGCTGTTCTTGTTATTGGTAAGGCTTCCTATCAACAATAGGCAATTAGTAAAGATTTGAGAGTCAAAAGTTGTATTTTCTGCTGTTAGGGAGTTGGTACCCCTAACCCCCTGGTAGTTCAAGGATCAACTGTACTTTGCTTATCCATTCATCTCCTGATGGACGTTTAGATTGTCCCAGTTTTTAGTTATTAATAAAGTTGCTATAAACATTCTTGTACAAGTCTTTATGTGGGCATGTTTTATTTCTCTTGGGGGAAATATAGGTATGGAATTTTTGGGTCGTTGTAGGTAAGCTTAATTTTTTTTTTTTTAAGATTTTATTTGTTTTGAGAGAGACAGACACAGCACAAGCAGTGGAGGGGGAGAGGCAGGCTCCCCAATCAGCAAGGAGGCGGTTGCAGGGCTTGATCCCAGGACTCTGGATCATGACCTTAGCTGAAGGCAGTTGCTTAATGACTGAGCCCCCAGGCACCCCAGTAAGCCTAATTTTATAAGAAATTGACAAGTAGTTTTCCAAAAACGGTTGGACCATTTTACACTCCCACTAGTAATGTATAAAAAGTCCCAGTTGTTCCACATGCTTGCTAACATTTGGAGTCAAGCTGTAATTTTAACCCCTCTAATGGAGGATAGTGGAAAAAAGGCAGGCAGGAACAAAGCACCCCCTCCAAGAGGAAACTACCCTTAAAAAGATTTTACATCTCCCTGGAAGGAGCCCTCCACCCTTTCCCACGTGAACAATTACCTAATAGGTAGATGAGCACATGGACAGAAACCTGATTGGGTGACAGGTGCATGGAGAGTTAATCGGATTAAAACAGCCCACCAACATTCTCATAAAAACCTCTAGATTTAGAAACTCCCAGGGCAATCCTCTCAGGTAAACTCCCTCTTGGGGAGCTTTGTATTATCATTCAGTAAACTTTGCTTTGCAACCCACCATTCTTCATTTGGTCTATCGCTTCATTCTTGGAAGTAACAAAGAACCATGAGCACTAAAGGAAAAGAAATCTTGAAACAACACCTCCAGTGGGTGTGAAATGGTACTGAATTTTAAATTTGTAGTTCCCCAATGTCTAGTGATGATGAGCATATTTTCATGTACTTATCAACTCTTTTTACATCTTGTGAAATGTCTCAAGTCTTGCTGTTTTTTAAATTGGAGGCTATCTTTTTAAATTTGGTTGTCTTTTAAGAATTCATTTGTATTAGTTCTATCTCTTCTGGGTACAGGTACTTTGTCATATATATGTATTTTGAATATATTTTTCCAGGCTGGTTGACTTTTAAAAAATCATAAACTTTTAGGGTGATTTAAGATTAACAGAAAAATTATGAAAATATTGAGTTCCCATAAGCCCCACATCCATTACATGGCCCCGTTACAGTTTCTCAGATCTTTCCTTGTTTTTGTAAATTTGACAATTTTGAAGAGTACTACTCAGACATATTTTGTAGAATGCCCCTCAACTGGAATTTGTCTGATATTTTCCCCATAATTATACTGGGGTTATGGGTTTTGGGGAGGAAGACCATAGAGATGAAGAGTCATTCTATTATATCACATCAAGGGTACATAATATCAACATGACTTTTCACTGTTAATGTTAAGTTTGACTATTTGGTTGAGGTAGTGTTTGTCAGGATTCTCTGCTATAAAATTACTAATTTTCCCCCTTTCCAGACTATTCCCTTTGGAAGGAAATAATTATGGACAGCCTACAATTAAGAAGTGGGAAGTTTGGGTGCCTGGGTGGCTCAGTGCCTTAGTGCCTGCCTTTAGCCCAGGGCGTGATCCTGGAGACCCGGGATCGAGTCCCGCATTGGGCTTCCTGCGTGGAGATTGCTTCTCTCTCTGCCTCTCTCTGTGTCTCTCATTAATAAATAGATTATTTAAAAAAATAAAAAATATTTAAAAAATAAAAAAATAAAATAAAATAAATAAAAAATAAATAAATAAAATCAATGTTTAAAAAAAAGTGGGAAGTTGTGTTCTATCTTCTTAAAGACAAACACTATGAACATAAGCTATTTGGAATGGTGTGCATGGGAGATTTGTCTCTTCTCTATCATTTATTTTTCATTTATATGAGGACTCATGGATATTTACTTTAGATACATACTTATTTATTTGAGAGAGAGAGAAAGAGAGCACGAGTGGGAGGGGCAAAGGGAGAGGGAGAGAGAATCTTAAAGCAGGCTCCATGCCCAACACAGAGCCCAACATAGGGCTGGATCTCACGACCCTGAGATCATGACCTTAGCTGAAACCAAGAGTCAAATGCTTAACGGACTCTGCCACCCAGGCACCCCATGGGTATTTATTTTATATTTTGGGTCATACTGTAATACTATTTTATTTTGTTGGTCAAATTGTTTCAACTTTGGCCATTGGTAGCTTTTTCAGTTTGTTTCTCTGTCACTGTAACGTATCTTCATGATTGAGGGATCTTTTTTTTTTTTTTTTTTTGCTTGTTTTTGTTTATTTATTTTAGTACTTCCTTACTTTCTGTCACTACAAGATGCTCTGGGCTTACCTTGTTTTTTCACTGCCCCACTACTAGGACCAGCCATTTCTCCAAGGAGCCCTGGTTCCTTTTTTTTAGAGAATGGTGCTAGAAACCAAGATCTGGATACGAGGTGTGTTCCTTGCTACTAGAGAGTCTTTCAGCTGACAGAGTGAAGAAATATACCTGTTTCTGTACTAAGTTATAAATATACATATCTATAAATATTTCCATACATAACCACCTATACCTATATTAAATTAATCATGAGTTCACGCTGATGTCTCCAATTGTAATTCACTATCACAGAGATCATCCTATCTTCCTCTCTTTGCTTATGTGTAACCTCTCACACCAAGAACAGAAAACTGGGCTCTGGGGCACTTAGGTGGCTCAGTCGGTTGTCTGCCTTCAGCTCAGGTCATGATCTCAGGGTCCTGAGATCAGATCAAGCCCTGTGTTGGGTTCCCTGCTCAGCCGGGGAGTCTGCTTCTCCCTCTGTACCTTTGCTTGTGCTCTTTCTCTTTTCTTTCTCAAATAAATAAATAAAATCTTTTTTTTTTTTTTTAAGAAAACTTGGCTCTGGTGGTTGCCTTTTCCTTTCATTTATAGCATCATTGGTGAGTAGAAAGTTATAAGTTTGATGGAATCTAATTTATCAATTTTTTCTTCTGTCTTTAGTGTTTTGTTTCTTTAAGAAATTCTTGCCAAAAAAAAAAAAGAAAGAAATTCTTGCCTACCACAGGGTCAGGAAGTTATTCTCCCATGTTTTCTTCAAGAAATGCAAGCTAATTCAACATTAGCTCTTATGTTTAGGATCTTATGTGATCCGTCTCAAATTAATTTGTCTGTGATTTCTCTAATCTTTTCTCACTTGTCTCACTGGTCCAACACCACATTTAAATGAAATCTGTAAGTATGGCCATTTGTGAGGAAGTTCTCTCTGCAAACTTTCAGGTGATTTTCTGAGTTAACTAAAACTATAGTATTTTTTTTTTAAGATTTCATTTCTTTATTCATGAGAGACAGAAGGAGAGAGAGGCAGAGACACAGGCAGAAGGAGAAGCAGGCTCCACGCAAGGAACCCGACGTGGGACCTGATCCCAGGTCCCCAGGATCAGGCCCCAGGCCAAAGACGGCGCCAAACCCCTAAGCCACCAGGGCTGCCCAAAACTAGAGTATTTTAATGCATTAAGAAATATAAAACAAAGTATAGTATTTGGGAAGGACACAACATTGCATGTTCAATCCATTTAGCAACAAGGATGAGATTGGCAACTTTGGTGAGAATAATTTCAGTTGAACAATGGTAGCAGAAATCATACTGGAATGAATTAAATCTTCACTGAGAATTACTGAAACACAGGTAGAGGATGTAAGTAAGAAATAAGTTTTTAGTGAATGGAAAGGACTTTGAAGATTAATGATTTGCATTAGATTCCACAGCTAATTAAGTAGCAAGGCCAGAACTCAAACCTAGGTATTTTCATCTTCCTGGCTGAAAATATAGCTTGTTTCAATGTTGATTTGAGAATGGAAAAGCACATGGGCTTAGGAGTCAAATAGATAGGGTTTCTAACTGCAGCTTTAGGGGCACCTGGGTGGTGCAGTTGGTTAAGCATCTGACTTGGTTTCAGCTTAGGTTGTGATCTCGGGGATTTGAGATCAAGCCCTGTGTCAAGCTCTGGGCTCAGCACAGAGTCTACTTAAGACTCTCTCTCCTCCCTATGTCCCTCCCCCCCCCCCCAACTTGTTCACACATGCAGGCACACATTCTCTCTGTTTCTCAAGTAAATAAATCTTTTTTTTTTTAACTTTTTTTTTTTTTTTTTTTTTTTTAATTTATGATAGTCAGTCACAGAGAGAGAGAGAGAGAGGCAGAGACACAGGCGGAGGAAGAAGCAGGCTCCATGCACCGGGAGCCCGATGTGGGATTCGATCCCGGGTCTCCAGGATCGCGCCCTGGGCCAAAGGCAGACGCCAAACCGCTGCGCCACCCAGGGATCCCCTCTTTTTTTTTTTAATTGCAGTTTCACATTGGGCAATTTCTCTGTCTCTCCATTTCCTTTTTTTTTTTTTTTTTTTTATTTATGATAGTCACACAGAGAGAGAGAGAGAGAGAGAGAGAGGCAGAGACACAGGCGGAGGAAGAAGCAGGCTCCATGCACTGGGAGCCCGACGTGGGATTCGATCCCGGGTCTCCAGGATCGCGCCCTGGGCCAAAGGCAGGCGCCAAACCGCTGCGCCACCCAGGGATCCCTCCATTTCCTTATCTACCTCTTAGGAATATTGGGAAGATTAAATAGAAAAATTAGTTCCAATTCTGTTTCCTACCAAAATGCTGACAATGTAAAATTGTTGGCTCCCTCTTCCAAGATCAACTTCAAAGGAGCTACTGGGGGGTCGGGGGGTAGGGAGGAGAATGCCAAGTTATCTAGTGAACACCAAATACCAAGGAAAAAGGGGCAATGTGGCTGTTCGGGACTGGTGTTTATGGGAAAATGGATATAGCTTGAGGCAGGAGGCAGTGGAGATTAAAACAGGAAATTTTAGAAGTTTGGTTTTCATTTCTTTGCTACCATTCTCTTGGGACAAACTGTGCCTGCTCCTATATAGCGGTAACTAAGATCTCCAGGAGATACAGAAAGAAATATAAAAATAGATTTTTGAAAATTAACAAATACATTAGTAGTATTTGTTCCTGTCTAAAAACTGCTAAAACCAAAGGAAAGAAAACATATATTTACAATAACCTAGCATGAAAGTTTCTAGATGATCAAGATATGGAAGATGAGAGTAAAGAGAAAACAAGGGGTAAGAGAACGTACTAAAATTCTCATCTAATAAGGGGCTTTTATAGTATTTTTATTTTATTTTATTTATTTATTTATTTATTTATTTATTTATTTATTTATTTATTTATTTATGAGAGACAGAGAGAGAGAGAGAGAGAGAGGCAGAGACACAGGCAAAGGGAGAAGTAGGCTCCATGCAGGGAGCCCGACGTGGGACTCGATCCTGGGTCTCCAGGATCACGCCCTGGGCTGAAGGCAGCACTAAATCGCTGAGCCACCCAGGCTGCCCTATAGTACTTTTTTAAAAGTAGGAAATAAAATATGAGATAAATTGAAATTACAGATTAAGATGATAGAACAATTTATAAATATATCAATAAATACAATAAGGATAAATGGAATAAACTCACTAGGCAGAAGATATATTGGATTTTAAAGGTCCAGATATGTACCATTCATAAGACATGTGCCCAAAGCACACAGATAGAGAATTAAAAATAAAGGAATGGTATATATTATGTCAGACAAATTCTAACCAAAAATAAAGCTGATACATTGTTAGGGATGGAGAGGGTCACAGTGCCATGATGAAAGGTTCTATTTACCAAGATGGAATAATTTTTTTGTAAGATTTTTATTTATTGATTCATGAGAGACACAGAGAGAGGCACAGACACAGGCAGAAGCAAAGGGAGAAGCAGGCTCTGTGCAGGGAACTCTACGTGGATCTCAATCCTGGGTCTCTAGGATCACACCCCAGGCTGAAGGCAGCGCTAAACCACTGGGCCACCAGGGCTGCCCTAGATGGAGTAATTTAAAACAGGTATACACCTGATAAAATAGACTCACAATGGATGAAGCAAAAATTTATAGAACTACAGAAAAAAACGGATAAATCCACCTTATGATTGAGTGATTCAACACACCTCTCTCATTAATGATAGGCTAAACAGACAAAATATTAACAAGGATATATAGAAGCCCTGATCAAAACAATTCACAAACTTAACCAAATGAAGAACAATGAGAGAATACATCTTTCTCAACCACACATGGAATAGCTACAAATGATCACATAGTAGACCATGAAAAAAACTTAAACAGACTTCAATGAATAGATATCCAATAAAGTTAGACATAAGAGGAAAAAAGATAAATTAAGAAATTCCTGTTAAGGGGGATCCCTGGGTGGCTCAGCAGTTTAGCGCCTGCCTTCAGCCCAGGGTGCGATCCTGGAGTCTCGGGATCAAGTCCCACATTGGGCTTCCTGCATAGAGCCTGCTTCTCCCTCCGCCTGTGTCTCTGCCTCTGTCTCTCTCTGTGTCTCTATGAATAAATAAATATTTAAAAAAAAAGAAATTCCTGTTAAAAACTGTTGGTTTAAGAAGAACTTATGAGGGAAATTTTGAAATGCCTAAAACTAAATGGTAATTCAAAAAATGCAATTTAAAAAATGCAATAAAAACTTATGGGAGAAAACAAAATGGATTATTTGAGGGAAATTTTGAGCCTTAAATACTTAAGTTAGAAAAGAAAATAATCTCAAAAATTATTATGTGTTCCTCTTAAGAAATTAGAACAAAAACAATAAAGCCAAAGAAAACAGAAAGAAAAAGGGGCACCTAACTAACTCAGTCTGAAGAGCATGCAACTCTTGATCTCAGGGTTGTGAGTTCAAGGCCTACATTGGGTGTAGAGATCACTAAAAAAAGTTAAAGAAGAAGAAAATAGAAATAATGAACGAAGAAAAGAAAGCAATAAAATAGAAAGCAAAGATATAATAAGAAAATCAAGACTCTTAAAAAAATCAACACCATTAAAACTTAATTCTTTATAAAAACTAAAATAGATAAAATGCTAATAAGATTGATCCAAAAAACAAAAGAGAGAGAGAGAGAGAGAGAGAGAGAGAGAGAGAGATACAAGTATCATGACTGTAAATATACAGAGGGGATTGTACCAGTTATCTTTTGCCATGTAACAACAGATTATCCTAATGTTTGTAGTACAAAAACAATATCCATTTTACTTGCTTTTAGTTCAACAGTTCAGGAATTTGGGCAGATATCGGTGGGACAGTTCACCTCTGTTTCATGTCTATGGTCTCAGCTGGATTTCTCAAGTGTTTTCCCCTGCACAGCTCTAAAGTAAAGAAGTGGTGGTATCTCCAGAGTGGTCTATCACTTTCTAAAGTTAGTCAAACTCTCATGGTTTTCCTTAAAAAATCACATTGATGCATTTTTTTCCCCATAAAATGTGAAGTCTATATAGAATTTGTTTTAATATCAAAGTGGTATGTTACTCCTGAAATTATCAGCAAATGTAGACACCCCTGGAGGAAGCCCCATAATTTCCCGTGATAAGGTATATGAGATGTTTATCTTTGGGCAAATGATATCTGAACCTTCATGGTTCTGAACCTTTGTTTTCCCATATACAAACCATGGGAGTGATAACGTCTATCCACATACATATTTGATAGAGTTGTGGTAAAGGTGAAATGGAAATAATACATGTGAAAATGTTCTGAAAACTGTAAAGCTCTGGATAGATAAAACTTGCTGTTGTGAAAGTATTTTTAATTGGCAAAAGGAAAAAAGCAGGCAAGAAAGAAAATGATGTTTATAAATAACATAGTCTATCTACACTATTTTCCCAAAATTACTAATTATGTTCTGACATAGGATCTTTGGGAGATATATGTTTTCTTACTTTCTTTTTTCAAAACTTATTTATTTATTTTGAGAGAGAGTGAGAGAGGGAGAGGCAGAGGGAGAGGAAGAGAGAGAGAATCTCGAGCAGACTGTCTGGTGAGCATGGAGCCCAACATGGGGCTCGATCTTATGACCCTGAGATCATGACCTGAACCAAAATCAAGAGTCAATTGCTTAACTGACTGAGCTACCCAGGCATCCCAGAGACATGTTTTTAAAGAGTGATTGTCTGGAGGTAATTGTACCTTTTAACAAATTCATAGATCATGCTAGTAATTTCAACAAATGAGACAGGGATAAAAGGAAATAAAATATCTAGAACAAAAGGAGTTGCTGGATTTCTATGAAATTTTATTTATCTGTGTTATATTTAAGCATTTTTAGGTTAAACTACATAATGAAATTGGCAATGATAGCACAGTTCTTTCAGTTGAGAGTTTTACCATCAGAGGGACACTGTCTTTCCAGTAGAAGAAATATTTTTAAGTTAATAAGTACAAGTTTGCAAAATTATTGTCCTTTCTATAAACGTTAAGTGTGCAACATTTATGATACATTCTATCTCAAATAATGATGACCTAAAGTCAGAATGAAAAAATAAATAAATAAAGTCAGAATGATATCTCAGTATTAAAAATTAATGAATCAGCAGTTTTTGTAATTGTAGAAACTGAAAATAAAAAAACTGTCAGGAAAAAGGCTATGGAAAAGAGGTCATGGTGTCACTTAAAAATATATCAAAATTCCATTATGTATTTTAGGTAAATGAATATACTTATGCAGAAGAAAGAATGTGTTAATTAGTGATTTTCTTTTCCATGGCAGGGAAATTATGCCAAAATCATATTTATAACAATGAATTCAGGTGTGTAGATGATGGATTATTTTTACATAGCTGATGACACTGTAAATTAATATAATCCTCTTAGAAAATGCTTGGGCAGTATATGTGCTGAGAGCCATAAAAACGTCAGAGCCTTTTGACCCCAAAATGCCATATCTGATGATTTATCATAAAATCATATGCTTAAAGATGTTCACTGGTTTCCAGAAAATGAAAAACTGGAAGCAATTTAAATGTCAACGCTGGAGGAATGGTTTGGTAAACAGTGTAATTATATTATGCAATCACTAAAAACATAAAGCCAAATAACAGCATAGGAAAATGCATATAACAGTGTTAGTGTTAAATGAAATGTACAACGCTTGTTCACAGTTGAAAAAGTGAACAAGAATATAGCAAAATTATAATAGCCATATTACTGAGGAGCTAGAGAAGACTTGTTTCTTTCCTCTTTTCTTCAAAATGTCTATAGCAAGACACTGTGACTTTGCAATTACAAATGTGTTAAATTATTCTCACAATGTCAATCTTTTTTTTTTTTTTAAGATTTTATTCATTTATGAGACACACACACAGAGAGAGAGAGAGAGAGAGAGAGAGAGAGAGAGAGGCAGAGACACAGGCAGAGGGAAAAGCAGGTTCCATGCAGGGAGCCCGATGTGGGACTCGATCCCGGGTCTCCAGGATCAGGCCCTGGACTCAAGGCGCCGCTAAACTGCTGAGCCACCCAGGCTGGCCTCTCAATGTCAATTTTAAGAAAGATCACAGTGACTGTAAATTTTAGACATTTGGAGGTTATTTGGAGGCTTGGGGATGATAAAATTTCAATGTATGGATGTAGTTTGGAAAATGGGACATTTGCTCCTCTATTCCAATTGCATAGCCATTTTTTAAAAAAGATTTTATTTATTTATTCATAAGAGACACAGAGAGAGAGAGAGAGAGAGAGAGAGGCAGAGATACAGGCAGAGGGAGAAGCGGGCTCTATGGAGGAAGCCCGATGTGGGTCTCAATCCCGGGACCCTGGGATCATGCCCTGAGCCAAAGGCAGACTCTCAACCACTGAGCCCCCCACGTGTCCAGTGCACAGCCATTGTTTAATACTCTGAAGGGTATTAATCCAATGTAAAGAATGGTGGTGTAGCACTGCTGACAACTCTGACTACGTTTTTGGTCCTCTACCTGTTCATGCCCTGAAATGACTTTGCTCAGGACCATGTGTTCCAGGCCCCTGAAGGTTAACGTCAGCTCTGACTGCAATGCCAGAAGCATTGTTCTGATCTTCCCTAAACTGGTGCACAAAAGGTACACTTTAGATAACTATTAGACAGGACTGGTGCACAAATGGTGCCACTTTTATAACTAACCTGTGACCTCACCATCATGCTCCCTGCTCTATAAAGGCTGGGGATTAAAGTCAGGACTAGGCAGTGAATAGCTGAGTGATGGCCTGGATCATTTGTCCGCTGGATAACCCCTTTGTCTGTAAATTATCCTGGATGAAACTTTCTAAACTGTATGGAATAGTTTGCATCATTTCTCTGTCTCAAAGTAACTTCTCAATTTGGAGCATATTTTATTGTCCCTCCTCTACCTTCTTTTTTTTTTTTTAATTTTTATTTATTTATTATAGTCACAGAGAGAGAGAGAGAGAGAGAGGCAGAGACATATGCAGAGGGAGAAGGAGGCTTCATGCACCGGGAGCCTGACGTGGGATTCGATCCCGGGTCTCCAGGATCGCGCCCTGGGTCAAAGGCAGGCGCCAAACCGCTGCACCATCCAGGGATCCCCCTCCTCTACCTTCTAATGAAGAGGATAGTGGGGAGGAGCTCAATAATCTACAATTAACCAAATTGTAGTATTAATTTGTAGTATTACATTTAAAAAATTGGTTATAGAAGCCATCAAATTTAGATAAGTGGTTATCTAACATTTAAGTCTTTTTGTAGAATTTAATTCAATGTTCATTGAGTCCTAAGTACTAGGTACTATGTTTAAGTGTTGGGGATAACATAAATGAGTACGAAACAGTTCTAGCCCTCAAATAGTTCTTCCAGTGGTGAATTTGTAAACAAACACCTTTTATCAAACACAGAGGAACTATGGTGATCCCATTCAGCACAAATCAACTTTTTAAGCTAAATGATCACTTAATCAACTAACCAGCAACTGCTTTATGAAGGCTTATTAATGACTAAACTAAAATTAGTGAGATTTTAATGTACACTAGTAGCCTCTGAACATTGCATTATTTTCAGTCTTTTAAATCATAGTAGCTCTTTCATATTTTATTTTATTGTGTTTTATTTAAGTAGTCCCCATACCCAGCACAGACCCCAACATCAGGCCTGAACTCACGACCCCGAGATCAACATCTGAGCTGAGATCAAGAGTTAGATGCTCAATCGACTGAGCCACCCAGGGACCCCTAGTTGTAGCTCTTTTATATTTTATAATAAACCTTTTTTTTTTTTTTTAATTTTTATTTATTTATGATAGTCACACAGAGAGAGAGAGAGAGAGAGAGAGAGTGAGAGAGGCAGAGACACACACAGGCAGGGGGAGAAGCAGGCTCCATGCACCGGGAGCCCGACGTGGGATTCGATCCCGAGTCTCCAGGATCGCGCCCTGGGCCAGAGGCGGGCGCCAAACCGCTGCGCCACCCAGGGATCCCATTTTTTTTTTTTTTTTTCAATGAGTACTGTCTCAATTAGATACTGGTGAACTGTCTTCCATAAAAATCTCAAAACCATTTTCCCAAGAAGAGGATTCTGATGCTACATGGAGCAATGACCATATCAATGAGGCCTTTAAAAAAAAAATGAGATGAGAAAGTATTGTCAAAATATTGAAAAGTTTTTTAAAAAGCAGAATCCAAAACAATATAGTTTTAATCCAGTTTTGGAAAGTAAAATATCTACATTTAATTATAATGATTGCTAATAGTTAATAAGTTCTTGCTATGTGGCAGGCACTGTTTTGAAAGTGCTTTACCCATTTAATCCTCCCAAGATCCTTAGGAGGTAGTTGGGGTTAGGAAACAGATACAGATGGGTGAGTAATGTGCCTTGAAGTAATCTGCCCCAGATCACACAGAGAGAGTGGACAAAGGAAAAATATTCGAAGGAAATGTCAGGGATGCCTGGGTGGCTCAGTGGTTAACCATCTGACTTCACGCTCAGGGCATGATCCTGGTGTCCCGAGATTGGGTCCCATATCGGGCTACCTGAAGGGAGCCTACTTTTCCCTCCGCCTATGTCTCTACCTCTCTCTCTCTCTGTGTCTCATGAATAAATAAAATAAAACCTTTAAATAAGAAAAGGAAATGTCAGAATTCTAATAATTATTAGATCTAGAGAGTGCAATAATAGGTAATTCTCATTTTCTATTTTGATTACTTTTTTCCCTAATATTTCTACACTGAACTTAAATTGTTTTGTAATCATAAAATTATGTACAAATAAAATATTCAAGTTTTACAGTCAATAAAATTGCTCAGTAAAATAGTAAACAGAGTGCTGCAAGCTAATACATTTCAATGAGCATGCAAAGAGGTTTTTTTTTTTTTAGGAGAGAGCAGGAGTGAGAGTGGGGGCCTGTTGGGAGGAAAAAGGGGGTGGGTGGGGGAGAGTGAGAGAGAGAGAGAATCTTAAGCAAGCTCCAAACCTGGTGCAGAGCCTCAGTCGATCTCATGACTCTAAGATCATGACCTGAGGAGAAACCAAGAGTTAGTCACTTAACTGTTGGAGCCACCCAGGCACCCTACAAAGAGCATTTGTATTGACCATTTGATGACATTTTCTTATAGTTTAAATGGGGACATGAAATGATGTCAGAATGTTTGTGTGACCGTAATAATCCTTAGGCTTGCATTTTGAGCCTATTGCTGGCATGCAGACATATTATCTAAAATAGCCAAACTGTGGAAGGAGCCTCAGTGTCCATCGGAAGATAAATGGATAAAGAAGATGTGGTTTATGTATACAATGGAATATTACTCAGCCATTAGAAACGACAAATACCCACCATTTGCTTCGACGTGGATGGAACTGGAGGGTATTATGCTGAGTGAAATAAGTCAGTCGGAGAAGGACAAACATTATATGGTCTCATTCATTTGGGGAATATAAAAAATAGTGAAAGGGAATAAAGGGGAAAGGAGAAAAAATGAGTGGGAAATATCAGAGATGGAGACAGAACATGAGAGACTCCTAACTGGGAAACGAACAAGGGGTGGTAGAAAGGGAGGTGGGCGGAGGGTGGGGGTGACTGGGTGATGGGCACTGAGGGGGGCACTTGATGGGATGAGCACTGGGTGTTATTCTATATGTTGACAAATTGAACACCAATAAAAAATAAATTTATATAATAAAGAATAAAATAAATAAAATGTAACTTTACACAAAACTTCTTCAGGATAAATCAAATGCATATTAACCTAATCCTGACCTAAAGAAACAGAGCATTGCAGGCCCAGCAGGACTGCTGCTAGCTGCTTTTTAACTCTAGCTCCCCACTCTAAAGCCACACTGCAGGTCCATCTTAAAGAGATAGCACTTCTTCATGCCTTGACTACTTGACTACAATTTGAATCCACACCTCTGACTTCAATATTTATACTCTTTTCTAGGATGCCAGTCTGCCTCTCAAATGACCACATCAATGTTTCCCTTTGGCTTCTTATATTCCGGGAATTAAAGATGTTCATGCCATATTGAAGCAAATATCAGGGTACACCTCAGAAAACATGCTGATTAAAATGATAATGTGATTCATAATTAGCCAAAGACAGAGCTGAACTTGAATGTGGGTCTACTTTTCCCCCGTTAAGTCATCATGAGCTACAAACATGCCTGATCTCTGAGGCTCTATCCGAACAGACTGAAGTAGGTAGGAGGGCTGCCCACAGTCTGGTAAAACTCTTCAATGCTGATTCGGGGCACTTCTAATTCTTTTTGTCCCAAGGAACCTGAAGTGGATCTTACTTGTAATGGCATCTGGTTTCAGGGAAGAGCTGATTTCAGTGATCACTGTGGGCCCTTCTACCTCACTCAGATTACCATTGTTCAAATTGATTGACTAAAAGTGGGCTCTACTAACAGGAGAAAAAAGAACTAAGGATAATTATGAACCTATAAAATATGCTTTTGTTAGTTACTGCCAAGGGCTTGGTAATGAAAAACTAGCCCTCTGAAATCATACACTTGAGCTGTCCAAAGTGGCTGCCACCAGCCACATGTGGCTATTGAGCACCTGAAATGTAACTAGGGTGACCAAGGACTATATTTATAATTTTATTTAATCTCAAGTAATTTAAATTTACAAACTCGTACATGGTTCAGTTATTGGAAAGATTTTAGGTATGTTTGTAACAACCTGGGTATACTTTTCAATTGTAAATTTTATGATCTTTAAATACAGGCTAAGCTTTCCAATGAAAACGGAAAGTCTAATTTGAGATCTGCTATACTGAATTTGGGAAACATGGTACAAAAAAGAAATATATATATATCTTATATTTCTTTATAATCTGTGTTGAAATATTCTGGATAAATTATTGATATATTGAATTAGAATCTATTACTAAAATTAATTTTACCTGTTTCTTTTTTCATGTGGCTATTAGAAAATTTTAAATTGAGTGTGTGGCTTGCATTACGTTTCTGTTTGGGAAATGCTGTCATACTTATGAAAAACATTGCTATTTGAACTATCAGTGAGAATGGAATGTCTCATTTTTACTGAGAAGATCTGAGCCCTGTGGGTTATGTTAACACAGGGAAACAGCCTCAATTTCCAACCAAGAGCTTCAGATAAGAGGTTTTTAAATTGTAGTTTCCAAGGAAACAGGTAATCGGAGTAGAATATTCCTAACAGAACTTCAAAATGTTTCCAATAGAAGGCCAAGGCCATGTAAACAATGTCTCTCCCCTGGCTACACAGCCCCTGTCCTTTGGAGATTATTGCCTTTTTTTTTTTTTTTTTTCTTTTTTTAAACCAGTGATATCTGTTGTTCTGCTTTGTTCTTATTGCCTCCTGAACAAAAATTACAGAGAAACTTCCGTTGCTAAACCGCCCCTGCTTCATGACATCACCAGTTTGATGCTGATCCACACATCTCCCAGTACCTCTTCAGAATCCTTCAGGAACAGGCTCAAACCCTGAGGTAAGCCCCTCCCAAGTCTCTGTTGCCCAGACATTCCAGGGCCTGGGAGAAGCCTTATGCTTTTCTCTTGAAGCAGAAGGTAAATAAACCAAACTTTAACTATAAATGTGTTCCTAGTGGTCTTCATCTGATGAATGTTACCTAAGGACATCTTGAAATGGAGTCTTGAAATCTTGAAATTGGATTCCAAAACGGAGCAAGATGAATTATTCATTGATTCCAGAAAAATTTGTAATATAAAGAGTGGAAAGCAGGTTTAGAGTCTAATCAACCTGGGTTCACGTCCTGGAGCTACTCAATTTCTGTTCTCAAACTTCATTGAAATAGGTAATATCAAAACATCTATTTCATAAGGTGGTAAGAATTTAATGAAATCTCCTATCTAAAGAGCTTGGCATAGCAACTGGGATACAGTGAGCACTTTAAAATGATAATTACTGTTAGCTGACCACAAAGGGGAAAGTTAGCATGAGGATCAAATCCTCATTTGTTTTCTGGACCAGCCTTGTTTCTGGCAAGGCAGGAAGTGGGGGCTGGGTGGTGACTGGAATTTAACTCATTAATTTGCCTCAACAGTTAAAGCTAAAAGGTAAAAGGGGCTCTAAATTTTCCACTGGAATTAAAAGATGAGGGAATTGCAGATAATGGATTCTCCTTTTTCAGAAATGTGTTCTGCTTTTCCATGCTTTATTTTTGTTTATTTTTTAAAGATTTATTTATTTATTTGCGTGTGTGCGTGTGCGTATGAGAGAAAGAGAGAGAGAGAACGCACACGTGAGTGAGCACCAGCTGGGGAAGGGAGAGTGGAGGAGAGAATCCTCAAGCAGACTCTCCACTGAGCACAGAGCCCCATATGGGGCTCAGTCCCAGGACCTTGAGATCATGACCTGAGCTGAAATCAAGAGCTGGACTCTTAACCGTCTAAGCCACTCAGGTGCCCATGTTTTTACATGTTTTAAAGAGGCTCTTACTTTCTATGCCTAATAAACTTTGAATGTTTAGTGGCTCCAGACTCCCTGTAAACCAAGCCTTGGATTAGCAGGCTACCACAATGAGAATAAGGTAGTAGTGAAAAGAATGTGGGCTTTGGCCCCATAGAGACATGGATGTGAATTCCAGTCCTACCACTTTTTTAATACATAGGTTAAAGGTTACATATGGCTTTGGTCAAGAGACTTACTTCTTCCAAAGCCTCCCTTTGGTTGGACAATACCTTCCTTATGGAATTTTAAGATAAAGTACCTGACAAATAATAGATTTTCAATAATTGGTACTTTAACATATTAACAATGATAACAATAAAAACAATATCCAATAACAACAACAACAACAACAACAACAACAACATCCTTGGATCTACCAATAGAAACTATATGCATATCTGATTAAAATATTGAAAAATGAAGAACAAAGAGATATTGCTATCAAAAGTTAGTAAAAATAGGGCAGCCCGGGTGGTTCAGCGGCTTAGTGCCGTCTTCAGCCCGGGGCCTGATCCTGAAGATCTGGGATCGAGTCCCACGTCCAGATCCGTACATGGAAGCTGCTTCTCCCTCTGCCTGTGTCTCTGCCTCTCTCTCTCTCTCTCTCTCTGTGTCTCTGATGAATAAATAAATAAAATCTTTTTATAAAGTTAGTAAAAATGGCAAAATTTAGTGTTAGCTGGTCACAACTATAAGCTGATAGAGTCTTTCTAGAAAACAAGCATAGAAGATATTTCCCAAACAGTGTCATTTGCCATAAAGAATGGATAAGATTTTCCCTAATTCACAGCACTGTAAACCATTGCTTTGGAGAAGCATTTTCCCCCTTCAGTGTCCATTTTGAGATTTAAGAAAAGTCAAACTCATTCAGACTTTTCTCCTCCATTTATTGCTGCTTTCTTTCACCAGTCATTAGAAGCTATGGGTTCTTCCCTCAGAACCAGTCTTGGAAAACAGCAAAAATGCGGTATGTTGATTGACATTTTTATTATGTAGATGTTCTATATAAAGTGACAAAGAATTAATTTTTATGCTGCTGTCAACTCATTTGGAAGTGACTGAAAACACTTTTCAAGTTTTCTGTAAAATTTAAGCATACACCTGCAAAATTATCTGTGAAAATGTATAAATATGTAGTTGACAGATTGCAATTATTTAAAAGTTACACACACATATTGACAAATCTTGGAAGGAACTGTGTGATGTGGCAAGATTATGTGGAGCTTTCTTGTATTTTAATTTCTACTATGTAATAATAGTTTTTGTGTGATAAACAGTAGCTTAAAAATTCCTGCAAGTACTCAATATGTCCCTGAAGATCTAATTAAATGTTAAAATCTTCAGTTATTAAAAAAACACATCTTAAACACCCACTTCTTTCTTTAAAAGAAAATGTTTGCTGAAGAATTAATTATATTTTATATATGCTATCTATTACAAATTAATAATTCTCTTTTTGTTAACTAGTCAAGCTATTTTTAATCTCCCTATTATATGTAATCCTTTAATTAACACCTTTTAAAATGTCAGGTTTTGTTCAAGCTTTTCTTTTCAATCCAACACTTTTTTCTTTATTTCCCTGGTCTTTACAATAGGAGAAAGAGTAACAATTTTTTAAAACTATTTTTAAGGGGTACCTGGGAGGCTTAGTTGGTTGAATGTCTGTCTTTGGCTCAGATCATGATCTCAGGGTCTTCTGATGGAGCCCACAAAGGGCTCCCTGCTCAGCGGGGAGCCTGCTTCTCCCTCTCTCTCTCTGCCTCCCCCGCTCATGCTCTCTCTCTCTCTCTCTCTCTCTCAAATAAATAAATAAATAAATCTTAAAAAAAACCCACTATTTTTAAAAACTGAAAGAAGTAAAAAGAAAATACCAGTTAAGGCAAAATGTATACATTTACAACACCACCTGTCACTCCTCACCATTGCCACCTTCTTTTTTAGATTTTATTTATTTATTTTAAGGGGAAGGAAGGGGCAGAGGGACAGAATTTCAAGCAGACTTCTTGCTGAGCACAGAGCTCTCCACCAGGGTAGATCCTGATCCTGAGATCATGACCCCAGCGGAAATCAAGAATCAGACACACTTAACTAACTAAGCCACCCAGGTGCCACAGTTTCTGATTATCTTTTTAGGAGAGAATCCCAGATTGGGTGTAACTGAGTAACAAGGGCTCCAATAATTTAGAAATTACACAAACATTAAAGGAAGTTATCTGTGACAAAATAGAAAAGTTCAAATGCCATCCATGTACAATGAGAAACATTTGCACAAAAGAAGACAAAGCTAAAAGGAAAAGCAATGGAATAGCAAAATGTTTGCAATTCATATGTCAGATGGAAGTGTGGGATTTAAGAGGAAACTGATAATAAATTTATTTGGACAATAACTAGGAACCAGTGGGTGTTTTATTTATTTTTTATTTTTTTTATTTTTTTATTTTATTTTATTTTTTTAATTTATGATAGTCACAGAGAGAGAGAGAGAGGCAGAGACACAGGCGGAGGGAGAAGCAGGCTCCATGCACCGGGAGCCCGATGTGGGATTCGATCCCGGGTCTCCAGGATCGCGCCCTGGGCCAAAGGCAGGCGCCAAACCGCTGCGCCACCCAGGGATCCCATCAGTGGGTGTTTTAAAAAAAATGTGGGCAGCCCAGGTGGCTCAGCGGTTTAGCACCACATTCGGCCCAGGGCATGATCCTGGAGACCTGGGATCCAGTCTCACGTCGGGTTCCCTGCATGGAGACTGCTTCTCCCTCTGCCTGTGTCTCTGCCTCTCTCTCTCTCTCTCTCTGTCTCTCTGTCTCTCTGTCTCTCATGAATAAATAAATAAAATCTTAAAAAAAAAATGAGAGCTAGGAATAAAGGTTCCCTCCCAGTTCTTGAGAGAACTGATGCTCTGATGCATGTGCTAAGTCTATGTTCTTAGTGACCACAATATATTCTTGTACTCAGATCTGATGTATATGTTACATTAAGTTGAAATTTCACGACTAAATACATAATGTAACTTAATTGATAGTGTATATAGGAATTGTGATTTAATTTCATAGGGCTGGAATAGATTATTAGAAATGGTTTTACTGGATGATTTTCTTGTGACTGATAATGAAATGTTTGGATTTCTTTTGAGAGACTGCATACTCATTAACACTGCTTTGTTACTCTTGTTAATTTTTTGTTAGTGTTTCCTTTTAGTTGTTTCCCAAGTGTTTTTTTTTGGGGGGGGCAAATTACTTGTGCATCTGTATAAAACTAAGGAGATTTGTTTTACAGTATGGATTTTTTTTTTTTTTAGGAAGTGTTTATAACATGGGAAGGAATTTGCTATTGAATTTTTAAAATAAGGGCCTAGTGCCCATAGGCATATTTTAATGTGTGAGTTCTTTATTAAATATTTCATAAATATTAATGAGACTATGTGTTTAAAATAGCTTCATGTCTTTATTTTTAATTAATCTACTTTTTGTTTGAAAAGAATTGCATGAGCATAATAAAAAAATAGAATAGAAAAGTTTAAAATGAAAAAAGTCTTCCTCCTCTCCCCAACTCCATCCTCTCCTTCCCAGCCCCTAAGTCATTTTCTAGGAATCATTCTTGTTAATAATAGCTTCTGCTTTTAGTTTATCATATTTCAATCTTATAAAATTTACATAAGAACTATTGATATTCCACTATGAAAGATTAATTTAACATGAACCAATTACCCTTTACCTCTGGATTTTATCACTTACATTTTTATATTTTTAAACATTTCTTAGTACTTACCTATGTTCTTAATAACATACTTAAAATGTTTAATCCTGAATTTATCAAATTTAATATGGATCGAGTACCCACAGTGAAAAATGAGAACATTACTCATCTTTCTACTTCTATCTATTTCCCAATTTTTCTCAGTTATATTAATATACCTGAGTAATACTATATAATATTAATTTATGTTTTCTCTTTTCCATTTCTCCATTCAAGCATGTCATGGGCTCTACATTTTATCACTTCAGGGGAGGTTTTAGGACAAGGAGGAAAGCAAAATTAACTTGTCAAATTTTTCCTGGCTTTTGTTTTCCTTTAGCCTAAACTCATTGAGTTGCATAGGATTTGAGAAAGGGAGTGTGATGGCACAGAAGCAAGAGGTGGGGAGAGGCTTCTTCTGGAGATTTCATGAAGGTGGTGATGAGAAGCTATGTGATACTCAAACACTGTGCCATCATATAACCCTGTAAGGTGTGGGTGTTAGAATATTTTGATGAAGGCAGGACACTGGCACAAGGTTCCCAACTTCAGCTAGGACTCCCATATCATGTGTGGGGCCCCAAAGAAGCAGAGATCTGATGCACTGGAAACAACCATTTCTTGAGGATCTCAGTTACCTGAGCACAGATTACTGATGACTGGAGGGTCCCCTTTCTCTTTGATACTTTGGTAGCTGTTACTTTGGGACCCAGGGAGAGCAGAGAAATCCCAAGAATGTTTGTGTTTACATTTCCCCTCAATCAGGTCTTGGAGGGGAGGTAGAAGGATAAAGGGGATATTCCCCAGAGGCAGAAATTAAATTGAAATGTAGAAGATAAAGTGATATTTCTTACATACTTGAATTTATTGGGTGAGGTTCATATCCTGCCACATAATTTTTAAATTGCCAAGGTTTATGATATTGACATGCTACTCTGTAATAGAAGTCTCCTGTACTTTGGGCATTGTTTGCTACCCAAAGTGAGGCCAATAAACAGGATGTATGATTTTATGATTATATAAGTATTATTTACTATAAAGCAAATATTGTGATTGGACTAATTTAGAAAGAAACCAAATCCTATGACATTAAAAATTTGCTGCTTAAGGGCACCTGTGTGGCTCAGTCCAATAAATGTTTGCCTTCAGCTCAGATTATAATCTCAGGGTCCTGGAACCCAGCCAACGTTGGGCTCCCTGCTCAGTAAGGAGTATGCTTCTCCCTCTCTCTCTGCCTCTGCCCCCTCACTTTTGCTTGTTCTCTCTCTCTCAAATAAATAAATCCTTGAAAATTTTGCTGGTTGAATCTTTCTTTCGTTTTTTTCTGGCTCTACTTAATTGCCATCATTATTTTATAATCTGATGCCTGGGATTCTCATTTCTGTGCTGAAATCCTTCTGTGCTGAAGGATCCTCTCGTACTTTTTTTCAGATAGGAGTATGAATGGTAAATGTTTTATTCCCAGATGTCTTTCTTTTGTCCTCATGCTTAATTAGCAATAAGGCTAAGGTTTTTTTTTTCTTAAATCTGCCTTTTGACATTTGAAGACATTACTCTATTTTCTTCTATATTCATACTTTTTATCCACTTATTCTAATAGATTAAGGGAAGTGAATTGAAGTCTGTATTTTCTAGTGTGTTTCTATTTTTCCTTGTATCTTCTATAGTTTTTTGTCTTATGACTATTGATGCTATGTTATTTGGTGCATAGATTTTATATTTTCATTGTGAATCTTGCCTTTAATATTATAATATATCTTGTTTAATGCTCTTTTGGCACAAATTCTTAAGTTACTACAAGTCTGGCTTTGATTTTTTTTCTCTCAGGCCCCAGTAATCTCACCAGAAACCAACCTGAGTAAACTACAGTAGTAGTTGTACAGCCAATTCTCTCTTTAAATTTGCTGATACTGAATCTGGATCTTATCTGAGACTTTTTAGAAAGAACATGGACGGGCTTTGGTGTCCCAAGATGCAATTTCTTCTCTATTGATTTCTTCTCCATTTACTTTCTATTTTCCAAATAGTTCTCAAAATTTCTGGTACACTAATGATACTCTGTTTTCTACTGATAGGGTTTTGTGCTTTTAAAACGATCCATCTTTGGAATTTCAGTGGGAAGCGTGAGGGTGCTGCACGAATCATGTGTCACAGTCTACACCATGACCTGGAATCTTTCCTCTAACAGAATCTTAATAAGCTCTACATTTATAGGAATAAAACATTGTTTAGTGTCCATCCATTTTCATTTCCTTCTCCTCCCCCTCCTCCTCTTTCTTCTTCCACGTCTTCTTCTTTTTTAAAGATTTTATTTATTTATCCATGAGAGACACAGAGAGAGAGGCAGAGACACAGGCAGAGGAAGAAGCAGGCTCCCTGCAGGGCACTGATGCGGGTTGGGATCCCAGGACCCAGGGATCATGCCCTGAGCCTGGAAGGCAGACTCTTAACTACTGAGCCACCAAAGCGTCCCCATTTTCTTCTTTTATTCTTCAACATGCATTTGCATGCTAAAATAATTTAATTATTTAATTTATCATCCATATACTTTTCCTTAATGTTCATTGAAATTTTCAGTACTGTAATTCTCTTTTCTCCCCATCCTAAAAATGTAAAATACTGAAAAAATCTATTTGAATGATGTATGTCGAGGCAGCATTCAAAAATTTCAGTGTACATTTTAAGCCATATTAATGTTAGGTAGCCATTATAGAAGGCATAATTCCAAAGGGAATTATAGCAATTTGTAGTCAGAATATAGTACAATAATAAAAAACATATCAGTAAGTTCAAAGATTTGAGTAGATTACTTGCATGTAATTTTATTCCTTAAAAAAAAAAACACTTTTATTTTCCCCAGATACAAGCTTCTCATAACAAGAAATCCTTAATCTCTAGATCTCAGTTTCCCAGTGGTACTTGAGGGGACCCTGACTGTGTGTGATTAAGTGTTAAAATGAGTGATACCAAAAATGAGGACTCTAGGGATTCAGAGAAAGTTACCCAGTGGATTCCATGGGAGAACACAGAGTCCAGAGCCTTGGGTTGGACCTTAAGAGGGAAAAGACACAGAGGGGCAGAAGGAAGGCAAAAAGAATACTCAGACCACATGAGGATAGAGAGGTGATGAATTCCAAGGTTCTTAAGATCAGGAGAATCAGTAAAGCGTCATCACCCCAGTCCAGCCATGGCCACTTGTACAACGATATGATAATTACTCTGAGATAGTGAGGGTTCCATTCCAGACCACAGGCACTTCCCTTCATGGAAATTGGCGAGAGATGGAGCACAGGAGTCAGGCCTAACATGGGTCAGCAGGAACAGACTACAGCATCTGGCCAGGGGCACAAGACTCTGAGACCCATTCTCCCTCATGTTAGGACAGGTACCAATTGAGATCAGGCTCTTGTAAATAAATGATCAGATTAGGCCAGCAGATTCTTCTGTAGATACACCCAGGGCAAAGAGATCCCATCTTCCTGATCTGTGGATCTTAGAGCTGTGCTTTGAGGGGCTTGGGGCAGGGGGAGCAGAGAAGAAGGTTGTAATTTTATTCTTACACTTTCTTCCTTTCTTTCTCTCTCTCTTTTTTTTTAAGTTTTTACTCATTTATTTGACAGACACAGAGAGAGCACAAGCAAGGGGAACAACAGGCAGAGGGAGAAGGAGAAGCAGGCTCTCGGCTGAGCAGGGAGCCCCATCTGGAGCTTGATACTAAGACCCCAGGAACATGACCCAGGCACCCTTATTCTTAGACTTTCTATACATTACCACCTCCAAGGCATTTCATAGCTAATGGCTAATAATATTTGTAATAAGTCATTTTTTTCTTTATATGCTAAATTTTCAGGCAGAAAGTTATATACTCAATTTAACTATAAATGATGTCATCATCTATATGATCTCAAATCCTCTTTTTGAGAATAAATCTTTTTTCCTCCTTAATAGAAACATTAGCTCACCTACTTTAATTGTTAGCTTCATCGGAATCTGTGTAATTACTTTTCATTTTAGAAATCTAATTGCTTGAGTCCTACTTTAAAGGAATCAAATAGCAGTAGGCCTACTCATTATGTAGTGGCAGCTGAAAGCCCAGAAACCATCATACAGGCCTGTATTATGCATGTGTCCAAAAATTTAGACAGACAGCTTCCTTATAGGACTGTAAGTCAGCTGTGTTAAAAGCATTAAAACTGAACACAACAACAGAAAATTCCAGAGGGAGTATTAAGAATGAGAAATTTCCCTGAACAGTATGAAACTATTTTACAATAGATATTTTAGCTTATTATAATAAATTTAAAGGATTCTAAAATTGTCATTTTAAGTTAAAACTGCACCACCAGCAAGAAAACAGTACAATGGATGGATAACTCATGGGCATAATTACATTTTGAAACATATAGCAATGAGAATTAAGGAAGCACAGCAACATGGATAAATCTCACACACACACAATAATGAGTGAACGAATTTGCAAAAATGATTGATACACATTCATCCATTCATTTATTCATTCTTTTTTTTTTACTGATGTAAGTTCTTATATAAAGTTCAAAAATAGTCAAAATATATTTTTGTAAATGCATACATAGGTGGCAAACCTAAAGAAAGGCCAGAGAGTGATTAGAAAAGTAGAGATAATGGTTACCCTTGAGGAGAGGGAGGAGGATGCCATCAGTTGAGAAGAATACAGGTGGCTTTTAAGGTACTGGCATTGTTCTGCTATATGTCTTAATCTGGGTGGTAGTTACATAGGAGTTTACTTTGTAATTGCTCTTTAAATGTAAAAGAGGCATATTAAGAAGTGAAAATCCAATAACAAGGTATTTTATAGTCTAGGAAGCCCAGCAGTTTACCCTTTGGCAAACTCAAAGTCATCACAGGCACCTGGTATTATGTGTGGAGTCGCCAGATTTAGCAAATAAAAACAAGAAACTATAGCAAGCAAAAATAGGGAATGCTTAGTTAAGTGTGAATTTCTGATAATGAATGATTTTTTAGTTTAAGTATATCCCCATGCGATATCTGGTCCCATGCAATATCTGGGACATACTTATACTGAAAAATAATTCATTGTTTATCTGAAAGTACATGTAACTGAGCATCCTGTATTTTGTCTAACAATCTTAATAATGTGGACAATTGCACAAGCAGAAGCAGTTCTCAGTGAGTGGAGTACCCAGAGAAGGGTCAAGGGAAGGGAAGAAGAGGAAGAAGTCTTTTTTATTTTTTTAATTAATTAATTTTATATTTTTTTAGTATTTTGGAAGAAGTGTTAAAATAAATTAGCCTGACCCTAAACTCCTGTTTGAAGAACAAAGTAATTAAATTTGCTGAATTCACCCATTATTCCAGTAGTTCAGGAATAATGAATCCATGTGAAGTACTATATAATTTCCATTAACAAGCAAACAATATCAGCAAATGCTTAAAAGATCCATCAGTGTTTTCCCTAAAAATTGTGTATCTCTTACTGTATCAGTCTTTCTTCTGATCACTTTAGGAGATACTGTGAAAGATGCCTGATAATGCTCATTCTGTGGCTAATGCTTTTCTAGTTAGTAGCCAATGATTAGGAGTGAAGTTGTGAGGCAGGTTGTTTTGTTTTGTTTTGTTTTTACAAATATTCTGACAGCCTACTATAGGCCAGGAAACCATCTTAGACTCAAAGAACGGAATAATGAATGACACAGACATAGTCCCTTCCTATGAATCTCAAAGCCTAGGGCCTAGAGGATGATAAATAGATACATTATCTATTATGCACTTGGTAAAACATTATCCAGCAATAGTGGATATTTGCTTTTTTGCTGCCCAGCATTCCTCTTTATTTGGGGAAATCATCCAGACCCCCTTCTATATTATCTGGTTTGGGTGGAATTGACCCCCTAAACCAATTGCCACAAAGGACAATGCTTGAATTAAGGATGGGCATATAATCCAATTAGACTTGATGATCCCAGGAGCGCCTGGGTGGTTCAGTGGGTTAAGTATCTGCCTTTGGCTTGGGTCACAATCTCAGGGTCCTGGGATCAAGACCCGCAATGGGCTCCCTGCTTAGTGCTGAGTCTGCTTCTCCCTCTGCCTCTCCCTCTGTGATCTTTCTGGCTCTCACTCTCTCTCAAATAAATAAATAAATCTTAAAAAAAAAAAAAAAAAGGCATGAATTGATGACCCTAGTAAGTAGAAGCTTCCGGAAAAGAGAAGCATTCATTCTTGCATTTGGTAATGGTCACCAGGTGCTAACTTGAAAGGAGCCATCCAGATCACCAGTGTTATCAGATATACACCCCCAGAGGGCACTATCCATATGCAAAAGATGAAGTCAATGCCAGAAAAAGCATCCTGGTGACATTGTGCAGCCCTGGTTCAAGATAAACCTGAAACTTCCCCAACAGATTTTTCAGTTAAATTTAGGCAATAAAGTCATTCACTTCTCAAGGCAGTTTGAGTTTCAGTTTTTTTGCCATTTGTAGCATAGAGTCCATAACTGATACAATGAAAGTTTAAGAAGCCATAAATCGTTTCCTGTCCATTCTCAACCTCCAGTTTTGTCCCCTAGAGATAATTACTGTTACATTTCTTTCAGACGTTAAAAGTATGCCTTTTAATGCAAATAGAATTGTATTGTATGTGTGGTTTTACCACTTGCTCTTTTTAAACTGATGTTGTATCGTGGACATCTTCATTAGTCCATGTGTAATATTCTGTACTTTGGGTACAGAATTTTTTTTCAATTTTTAAAAAAGATTTTATTTACTTATTCATAAGAGACAGAGAGAGAGGCAGAGACATAGGCAGAAGGAGCAGCAGGCTCCCCATGGGGAGCCTGATGTGGGACTTGATCCCAGGATCCAGGATGACCCCCTGAGCCAAAGGCAGAAGGTCAACCACTAAAGCCACCCAGGTGTCCCAGTATTATCATCAATTTAATCTGTCTTTCATTGATGGAAATTTATTTTTTCCTCAGTTTTTTACTCTGATAAATGGTACCTTTATACATATAGCTTTGTGCATTTATGTGACTATATCCAGAGGAAAAACTGTAAAAACAAAATTATTCTTTCAAAGAGAATGTGCATTTAAACTTTTGCCCCCTAGAATGATTACACCAATTGATACTCCTCTCAGAAACACCTAAGAATGTTTCTCCTCATCATTGGTAATACTGTTTTGTCAAATATGACAGTGAAAAGCAGTATTGTTTTCTTGATTTGCATTTATTTCATGAGTATATACACATAGACACACATGGAGAAACCCATACATGTGTAGGCTATATTATAAATTTGTTAACTATTGTCTTATAAATTCCCCATTTCAAATCCTTTGCTAATTTGTTTTCCTATTCATTTATATTATCTTATACATGTGTCTTTGTATATTACAAAAATAGATCCTTTTATCATATATATTTTAAATATATTTTCCCAAATTTGTTGTTTGTCCTTGAACATTATTTCTTTATTCCTTTTTTTTAAAGTATAACATTTCAAACATACAATAAATAGGAGAGAATTATATGATGAGCACCTACATGCCCACCATCCAGTTTTAAATTTTTTTTTTTTAGTTTTATACTCTTTTATTGTTTGTATAGTACAATCTCTAGTAGCAGAAATGTATGCACAAAAAAACATTCAAATAAGAGTTCAGAGTAAAAAAAAATTTATCCCAAAGGACATTTAACATATATGGGTTTCACAGCTATAGTGTATCTGCGCCCCCACATTCCACAGACTGCTCTTTCCCATCAGGAGGACCCCATCAGGGACATCGGGAGCAGGGAGGGCAGGGGAGCTGGCCCAAAGCCATGGTCAGGCCTCCTCCCTCTCCCCACCTGGCACACTGAGGCCCCCGCAGCAGGGCAGCAGGAGGCTTCAGCACAGGCACAGAACCCACAACCCCTCGGCTGAGCAGAGGTGGAGGAGAAAAGGCTGCGGAGAGCAGGACACAACTCTCCATGGGGAAGGGAGGCAGGAGACCCCTGTGCATCCAAAGGTCCCCAAGCTGCCCCTTGGCTGGCAGGTGGCCCCCTATGGGCTGCGTGTAGCTCCCTGCTTGCCCCTGAGGCTGGAGTTTTACATTTTACAATATTTGCCTCATTTTTTTTCTTTTTCTTTTTTTTTTAAAAGAGTTATTTGCTTATTTGGGGGAAGTGGAGCATGCAAATGGTGAGAAGAGCAGAGGGGAGGGAGAGAGAGAATCTTAAGTTGACTCCAGGCTGAGAGAGGACCCCAAAGGGAGGCCCCACCTTGCAACTCTAAGATCATGACCTAAGCCAAAACCAAGAGCCAGACGCTTAACCAACTAAGCCACCCAGGTGTCTCACACCTTTTTTCTTTGAAAAAATAAAATGTTACAGACTAATTGAAGCTTCTTTTATGCTCCCACTGATCCCATTCCTATTTATCTCTCCCCAGAGGTAATTACCATCTTGAAGGTGACGTGCATGTTTTGAGAGCCTATATACCTGAAAACCCCCTCATAGGCACCAAAGGTTTAAATATTTTCTTGTCTCTCAGAAAAAAAAAGGCAGCAATAACAAATGGGTTGCTAACAGTTATTCTCAAGTAAGTCATACCAGAATCTGCAGGCATCTTTCTAAGACACATTAATTTCACATTATTACAATAGGAAGGCATGCAAAGTTCCCATGAGAAGCTGTTCATAAACTGTGCTAGCCTTCTTATTAATGTTGCTAATAAAGAACAAAGAGGAATCTGCCCATCAAACTTGCCTCAAATGAGGTCACTGAATTATGACAGGATATATTATGCTATAATTTATTTTTACCCCAGAACAGGTTATTTTTAAAAAGTCACTAATACCTCTTTCTACTAACTTTGGAGCAGACATTAATTGGGGTCAAAACCCTTGTGTCTGTTTCCATAAAAGTTGAGCTTATGGCAATTGGGTGTGTTCAGATCCACTTGAACATTTGGAGAATGAAGAAATTTCATAAATAGAATGATGAAATCAATATGATCGTGTCTGAACATTGTTGCAGAAAGAAAAGAGTGTTAAAAATTCTTTGAATAATTTCTAGTCTTTTGATAGTCTGAAACTTATATCTTCATTGATAATTTATAGAAGAACCCAAACTAAATTTTGCCTCAACAAGGGAGTCACCTGTGATTGACAAGCACCTTAATCAGTATACCTCTATGGTTTTACACTTTTTTTTTTTTACAGATTTATGTTTCTTTTAAAAATGTCTATAATTTTGTAAAATTGCAAAGTTTCTAAAAATTGCATCATACTGTGCATATCAGTCCACAATTCACTATGGTTATTCCAGCATGACTTCCAAATTTATCCATATTGATACATGTAGATTGAATTTTTCATTTTAGGGGCACGTGGGTGGCTCAGTGGTTGCATCTGCCTTTGGCTCAGGCTGTGATCCTAGGATCCTGGGATTGAGTCCCACATCCAGCTCCCCTTAGGAAGCCTGCTTCTCCCTCTGCCTATGTCTCTGCCTTTCTCTCTGTGTCTCTCATGAATAGATAAATGAAATTTTTTTTAAAGAATACTTTTTTTAAAGATTTTGTTTATTTATTCATGAGAGACACACAGAGAGAGAGGCAGAGACACAGGCAGAGGGAGGAGCAGACCCCATACCCCATGCAGGAAGCCCAACGTGGTACTCGATCTGGTCTCCAGGATCATACCCTGGGCCAAAGGCAGCACTAAACTGCTGAGCCACCCGGACTGCGCATAAAAGAAATTTTCATTTTAACTACTGAATACTATTCCCTTTCATGAATTTATCTTTATATTTTAAAATTAACAAACATTGATTATTCCCTTTTGTTTCCTCTAGTGAAAATAATGCTGCATTGAACATATTTCCTTGTGCACATGTCTGAGAATTGCTCCACTGCATTTAAGAGGGACATTGCTAGTCTGCGAGTGCTGCATACCTCTGAACTGAATGTTGCCAAATTGCTCTTCAAAATGGTTCTATCATACAATTTATACTTTCCCCAGCAGTAAATGAAGGTTCCTCTTATAAGGATTCTCATATAATTTCTGTCTCTGGTATTTTTGTTTTGGAGTTGTGTGAATTTGAGTAATAGTATAATTTATCAAACTCTTGCCTTATGGCCTATGTGTGGGATATGTGTGTGTGTGTGTGTGTGTGTGTGTGTTCTCATGTTTAGAGGGCTTTTTGATTATGTTTCGTTTTGTCAGTAAATGGTTATTGCAGCTTACTTGCAAATACAGTTGCGCTGTTCATTTTGTTTCATAATGATAAAACTGAAAAAAAAAAGCACTTAGTAGTCCAGGAATCTGGTAATCCTGCAGTATGATTCTATCCAGATCATACAACACTTTGCCTGCCAAATATTAAAAGGGACTAACAGTTAAATTATGTAAATTCAAAAAAAACTATCATTGGGAAACTGTGCTAACCACTGTGTGTAACAGGCAGACATTTTTTCATTGAGAGGTTTTCCCTCACTGCACAGAACTGGGTTATGTTAATGTAGTGTTAATAACTGTATCAAGTTCAGGGTGAATAGTTAATCTGGAGGGTTCCAGTAATGATGTTTCTTTTCCCCAATCTTCCTGTCCTAGTTCTTCTGAATAGTGTTCACTTTGTTTTCCTTATTAGATCAAATCTTAAAGTTTCAGGAAAGTCCTAGGTGTAACAAAGTTCAGGCTAAAAATTTTTGCAGTGTAAGCTTATCCAGGGCATTAAACTTTCTTATACTATCCCAGCTAAAAATAAATGAAAATTCCAAACCAGTAGAATAACCAGATGTGACATCTGCTGAGCTATCCTGTATAAATAAGCAATAAATTACAGAGTGAACAAGGAATTTGGCAGGTGTGGTAAATCAGGAATGGCTTTTTGACATAAACTGATATTTTTACTTCTGGAACAATCGGAGGCATTTTCTTATTTTACATGTTCAATCTTTCTTATAAAGCATATTATTTCATAACAGTATAAAGTGTAACAGCAGTTTATGAGACTATCTCTGAGTGTACAGGGATTTTTTTTTCCTTCACCATCTAAAAGTCCCTAAATGGAGAATTCTTTCCTCAAGATGTACATTTCTCCAAATTATATGTGAAATTTTTTTTGAAAGAGCTCGACTACTTTAGGAAAATTTAAATTTTGCATAACCAAAGTCATTTTTAAATTTAATTTTTATTTTTTTAACTGATTTTATAAAGTAATCTCTACATCCAATGTGGGGCTCAAACTCATAACCCTGAGATTAAGAGCTGCATGCTCCACCAACTAAGCCAGCCAGGTACCCCTCATTTTGTTTTTTTAATAACTCACAATTTTTAGAGGGTGGCATAATCTTTAAACCCTTTTAGCCATACCTGGGTTTTTAATAAGAGCTTAAAGAACATAAGTCTTCACTCAAGACACATGGAAAGACATGCCTAGTTTACAAAACCTTCTTAGATTCTTACGGTGACATATTCATAATCCTGATCTCTCCATGGCAAACTCCAAGGTGCTTGGGTGACAATTGTGTTGTGTTATCTCCCATTTATTACCTTTGGTTTTTTAATTATTGGAGCTCACTGTTTCCTAAGTCTGTGCCTGCCATTTACCTACCGTCTGACTCCCTGATTCCTGACTCCATGTATGTCAGCTCTCAAGTGAAATGTGTAGACTCAGATGCAAAGAGGGAAACGGCTTTTGCTTTAGATGATAGAGATGGCTTGGGAAGCAGGCATTTGTTCTGAGCAAGAAGGCCAAAGATCCTTAAGACAACTGCTGTCATGGCCGGGAATAACATTCTACAGGATTAGTTTGTTTCAAGATTGACTTTAATAACTTTTTTTTTTCAGAAAAAAATGAATGTTCAGACTCCATTATTCTTAGCCCATTGTCTTTTGTCCCCTTGATTACGTTTTTTTTTTTTAATTTTACTTATTTGACAGGGAGAGAGACCACAAGCAAGGGGGACAGCAGGCAGAGGGCAAGAGAGAAGCAGGCTCCCTGCCCAGCAGAGACCCCAATGTGCGGCTCAATTCCAGGACCCTGGGATGATGACCCAAGCAGAAGGCAGATGTTTAACCTACTGAGCCACCCAGGTGGCACTCCCCTTGTCTTTATTACATTCTTATAGAACTAGTTAAACATTTAAAAAATCGTTTTAGAGGAGATGAAGTTACCTGTAATCATTCATTTAGTTGCTGAATGACTATGACTATAGAATACTACTTTATAAGTAGTGAAGCCTAGACCAAAGATCTGGATTCAAAGAGCAACAATTAGTATAGAAATGTCTCTTGTTTGTAGTTCCTACTAGATGCTAAGTGGTTGATTTATTAGTTTAAGAAAGATACTTTACTGCATTGTAACTGCCAAGGAGTGAAAATGTTAGAAGCGTTGGCTGAGTTGTATGCCTGGGGGGAAATCTTCTATGTATGAAATGTGAGTGTACTATCCTATCATATCAAATAGGCACAAAGCCTTTTAGAAAATCATTAGGGATCAAAAATAAAAAATCATTTAATATGACAATATATATATTAAGATACAAATTGAATTAATTATTCCTCCTTTGGATACTACCTTGAGTGATTTTTTTTAGTGCATATTAACTATATTTTGAAGGAAAAGGAATGTAACATTAACTTTAGTCCTGAGAAGAGCAATTTCAGTCAATGCATTTAATGTCTTAAGCTGCTTATATTATCATCTTCAGTGGTATACCAAAAAAAGCTAATAGTTCCTCTCTTTCACATCTGGAACTTACAAATCAATCCTGTTCAGTAGTTTGCATCTCTCCACACTCACTAATAAACTCCTAGCAGCTGGTGCTTGGTATGAATCTCTTCCTAATTAGAGAAGCACATGCTATAAATTTATCATTCTGAATGAAAGCAAAAATGTTTAATCTGTTTCTCTGATCCTTTTTGCTTTACTGTCCATTAAGCAATCCCTAATGACCATACAGTTCATCACACAGAGTATGGGGTGATAGGATAACATGGGCTTTGGGGGTATATTGCTTGGATTTGAGTCTAGGGCTCTAACTAGCTGTGTAACTTCTGGCATGTTACCTAATCTCTCTGAGCCTCAGATTCTTCATCTGTAAATAGAATATTCCAGTTACCTCACAAGACAGTTATGATTAGATGAAATAATACATGGGACAAGCACCCATGTATTATTTAAAAAAAAGATTTTATTTATTTATTCATGAGAGACACAGAGAGGCAGACACAGGTAGAGGGATAAGCAGGCTCCCTGAGGGGCGCTTGATGTGGGACTCGATCCCGGGGCTCCGGGACCACTCCCTGAGCTGAAGGCAGATGCTCAACCACTGAGCTACCCAGGTGCCCCCACAAAAATATCCTTAAAATTTTTTTAGTTATTGAAAATTTCGAATGTATTCAAACTGGGAGAAGGGTTGTACCCTCATTACCAATGATTCAGCTTCAGCCATCGCTACTCATGGCCAATGATGTTCATCTATATCCTCTTGGTGCTCCCCTACTCCTGAAAGGAATTATGAAAAATAAATTACAGATATCATATCATTTCCATCCTTAAATATTTAAGTACATATCTCTAAGAGGTAAATTTTTTTTAAAGTTTTTATTTGTTTATTCATATAAGCAATCTCTGCACCCAGTATGGACCTTGAACTCACAACTCTAAGATCAAGAGTCACATGCTCTTCCTACTGAACCAGCCAGGAACCCCAATGCAAATTATTTTTTTAAGCATGACTAAAAAGTCATTATCATATTTAAAAATTAACAAATATCCGGTCAGTGTCCATTTCCCCAATTATCTCATTAAGTATTTATTTATTTATTTATTTATTTTTAAATATTTTATTTATTTATTCATGATAGACATAGAGAGAGAGAGAGAAAGGCAGAGACACAGGCAGAGGGAGAAGCAGGCTCCACACAGGGAGCCCGATGTGGGACTCGATCCCGGGACTCCAGGATCATGCCCTGGGCTGAAGGCAGGCGCCAAACTGCTGAGCCACCCGGGCTGCCCAAATATTTAAAGAAAAATTAATACTGATTCTGCACAAACTCTTCTAAAATATGGAAGAGGAGGGGACACTTTGCAACTTATTTTATAAGGCATGCCAAAAGTAAAGACATCACAAGAAAAGAAAATTAGAAAACAATATATCTAATGAGCATAGATGTTAAAATCCTTAACAAAACACTAATTAGCCAATGCAATCTAGCAACATATAAAAAGGATTATATACCATGACCAAGAGAGCTTTCTCCCAGAAATGAAAGATCAGTTTAATACCTGAAAATGTGATTTTGCTCCTTAATAGAATAAAGAACAAAACCCCATAATTCTTTCAATAGATGCAGGAGAAGCATTTGATAGAATTCACCAATTTATCCTAAGAGCAATCAGTTAACCAGGAATAGAAGGTAACTTCTTCAGCCAAGTAGAAGATATCTACAAAAGAATTTTCTCTGGGGAACTCATGCTTTCCTTTGTTCTTCCATTTGAAATATTTTATTTATATCTGGTTCCATGTGGAGAGGTCTGGGATAGCCCAGTATCTGGGCCTGGACAAGTGAGACTATTTTCTCAGTGGGGTTCAATTTTAAGAAGTCCACCAGCTCACAGGTATTTGCCATTTATCCACAGTAGTCTTTATTAATAATAAAGGTGATACTTTGTTAGCTCAGTCAGTGGAGCACACAACTCTTGATTTTGGGTCATGAGTTTAAGTCCCACATTGGGTATAGAGCCTATTTAAAAAAAATAAAGGATAGAGGTGCCTGGGTGGCTCAGTCTTTTGGGCGTCTGACTCTTGGTTTCAGCTCCAGTTCATAATATCAGGTGTGTGGAATCAGACCCCATACCAGGCTCTGTGCTCAGCAGGGGGTTTGCTTGAAGATTCTCTCCCTCTGCCCCTCCTCCCCCTCTTGTGCTCTCTCTCTCTCAAATAAACAAATCTTAAAATATAAAATAAAATAATAAAAATTAAAATGTGTAAAGGTGATGCTTTGTCTCCTGCCAGTCCCTAATGCCTTAAACCTTGTGTAATGTCTCAGTTGATTCAGAATTAGGGCATAAGAGAGGGATGGTAGTTGTCGGTCCCGTCAAAGACTCCAGCATGAGGCAATAGAAGGAATAATTTATTGAAAAGTTTTAGATATGCACAATAGTAATCGCTACAGTAATGATTAGAATCTCAGACTTATTTTAAAAGTTGGAAAGCATCCTACCGATCATTTAGATCAGGATTCTAACCCCTGGAGATTAAGTAATGTATACAAGACTATCTAGTCATCTAGTGACATATCAGAACTAGAATCCAGGTTTTCTTTTAGCCTGCCACCCTTTCTACTACACCCTGTTGCTTCCTTAATATGTTGAGATAAAAAAAATTATATCATCTGCTTCCCTGAAGATCAGAATCTTGTCATTGCTGTAGATGAAGAAATAAATGCAATTAAGTTAAGTAATTTTCCCGTGGTAATAGGGCTCAACAGAGGTAGCCCTGGAAATGAAAAATACTACTCTAATTTTAGTTCAAGGCTGTGCTGATGAGCTCATTTTTTCTGTCAAAATGCCAAGCTGAAATCAATGGAAGAGTGGCACATAGTGGAAATACAATCTCTTGTGGCAGAGTCTCTGGTTCATATGTTAATTCCACTGATGATCTCTGGTTCCTTTTCTAGCATGATGTCATAGTATGTTATGGTATTAAAATTTCCTCCTGAAAGAATAGACGGAAGTAAGTAGAATGGGGTGTTACTGCCTAACTCCAAAGCCTGCAATCTTAATTAACCATGATATTTACTGCCTCCCCAGATCTGTAAGGTACAAAGGCAAGTGTTTAGACAATAAAATGAAAGTTTAGGTGAATTTCTAAATGCAGTTAATTTATGTTATTCATAAAAGTAATAGAACTTAGCGCTTGGCTATTGTAGCTTTCTTTCTTTCTTTCTTTCTTTTTTTTTTTTTTACTTATTTGTTTGTTTATTTATTTATTTATTTATTTATTTATTTATTTATTTATGATAGACAGAGAGAGTGGCAGAGACACAGGCAGAGGGAGAAGCAGGCTCCATGCAGGGAGCCTGACACGGGACTCGATCCCAGGTCTCCAGAATCTCACCCTGGGCTGAAGGCGGCGCTAAACCTCTGAGCCACCAGGGCTGCCCTGTAGCTTTTTTTAAATAATCGTCCCTGCAGATCCATTGGTGAAAATGGAATAATGTGAAAGGTACACATTAAACCACCAAGATAACAGCAGATGCTCTTTATTAATCAGGCCATTACTGTTTGATTTTCTACAAAATTTACAAATGAATTTGACTTTGATTTTCTACAAAAAGATCCTTAATCTTATATGCTTTCTACACTGATAAATCATTCATTCACTCATCAAGTAGTTCTTGAGCATCTACTGTGTATCAGGCACTATTTTAGGCCCTGGGGGTAGAGTTATAAATAGAACTAAGTTCCTGATCTCATTGAGCAGAGGACTTTATAAAACAATAAATACAATAGCATCCTTTATTTGCTGCTGTTAGAGATAGGCATAATTCTACTTAATAAAGTTGCTATATTTGTGTTTTTAGAAAAGAAAAAACACAGTGGTCAAATAAGTTTGGGAAATAATGCAACTATAGCCTTTTCTTTTTTTTTTTTTTAAATAAAGATTTTTCATTTATTTATTCATGAGAGACACACAGAGAGAGAGAGGCAGAGATATAGGCAGAGGGAGAAGCAGGCTCCACGCAGGGAGCCTGATGTGGGACTCGATCCCGGGTCTCCAGGCGGTGCTAACCCGCTGAGCCACCCGGGCTGCCCAACTATAGCCTTTTCTTAATGCTTGAAATTACACATACTTATGAAAGCCCCCAAAGATATTAGGCAAAAAAATATCTGCTTAACACTATTTCCTTGACTTATTTGACCTTTTAAACTTTTTTTTCATTTTTGGGATAGTACCAATTAACTTCTCATGGAATTAATCTTCCAAAGAAACAAGTTTTAGAAAACACTGAACTGTAAGAGCTCTCTGTGTTGTTTTGTTTTTATATATGTTTTATGATTCTATATCAGTTGTAGTTCTTATTTTATATGGTTACATTTTTGGAAGACATAAATGGGCCTGCACTAGCTTAAATACACAATAATAATCAACCCTACTATAATAAGAGTCTATTGCACATACTTTTTTCTTACCATTTCCAGGTTGATTTTATCTCTGTAAGCCACTATAACTTTTTAATACTTTTAAATACAAAATAAGTAGAGACATATAGAAACAGAAAACTAGGGCCACCCAGGTGGCTCAATTGGTTAGGCGTCTGCCTTCAGCTCAGGTCCTGATTCTAGGGTTCTGGGATCCAGCTCCATGTTGGGCTCCCTGCTCAGCGGGGAGTCTGCTTCTCCCTCTCCTTCTGCCCCCACCACTTGTGCTGTTTCTCTTTCTCTCTCAAATAAATAAATCTTAAAAAAAAAAAAAGAAACAGAAAACTAAACAAAACAAATGTAGAGCTTAGTGAATAATCACATGGTGGATACCCTTGTAGCCATAACCTGTATCAAGAAACAACTTTCCAGTCATCTCAGACACCTCCCAAAAGCCCCAGACAATTCACATCCACCCCTCTTCCTCTAAAATAACCACTATCCTAACTCATAGCAATCACTCTCTTGCATTTCCTCAGCTACAGTTTAGTCTTGCCCATTGAAAAGAAAACATCCTGTTATTTTTTTTATATCTCCTTTAATCTACAGGTTCTCCTTCACACTTTCTTTTCCTTGTATTTTATCTGTTGTATTACTTGGTCTGATATATAGAGTATCTTACAGTCTGGATTTTGCTGATTGCACTACAGTCTGGATTTTGCTGATTGCACGCTCTTGATATAGTTCAACATGTTCCTGTGCCTTTTGTGTTTCCTAGAAATTGGCAGGTGGATCCAAAGATTTCATCAGGCTTAAATTCGAATCCTTTGTGTTCTTTTTTTCAGAAATTTGGTTTTCACTCTTTTCCTTTTTAATGTTAGCAGCCATTGATACTCAATTTTTAGATTTATTAACTGAAACTTGCAAAAAGATGATATTCTATTTCTACCATTTTGTTTTCATGTATTACTTTGAATGACTGTGTATTGAGATGCATCCCTTCATCTACTATTTGGTTAGCTAATGAAACAGTTTATTACAGAAAAGGCAGGAATAATGTTTGAGTTTTCTCATTTATTTCCCCAGGGTTTTTTTTCAAGATTTATTTATTTTAGAGAGAGGGCATCCATGAGCATAGGGCGGAGGGGCAGAGGGAAAAGGAGAAAGAAAATCTCAAGCTGACTCTGCACTGGGCATAGAACCCAACATTGGGCTCAATCTCACAACCCTGAGGTCATGACCCAAGCCAAAACCACAGGTCTGATGCTCAACTGACTGTACCACCCAGGAACCCCTCCCCATTTTTAAATTTATTTTATTTTTATTTTTATTTTTTTATTGGAGTTCAACTTGCAAACATACAGCATAACACCCAGTGCTCATCCCATCAAGTGCCCCCCTCAGTGCCCATCACCCAGTCATCCCCACCCCCCCGCCCACCTCCCTTTCTACCACCCCTTGTTCGTTTCCCAGTTAGGAGTCTCTCATGTTCTGTCTCCATCTCTGATATTTCCCACTCATTTTCTCTCCTTTCCCCTTTATTCCCTTTCACTATTTTTTATATTCCCCAAATGAATGAGACCATATAATGTTTGTCCTTCTCCGACTGACTTATTTCACTCAGCATAATACCCTCCAGTTCCATCCACGTTGAAGCAAATGGTGGGTATTTGTCGTTTCTAATGGCTGAGTAATATTCCATTGTATACATAGACCACATCTTCTTTATCCATTCATCTTTCGATGGACACCGAGGCTCCTTCCACAGTTTGGCTATTGTGGACAGTGCTGCTATAAACATCCGGGTGCAGTTGTTCTGGCGTTTCACTGCATGGCTGGGTCGTAGGGCAGATCTATTTTTAACTCTTTGAGGAACCTCCACACAGTTTTCCAGAGTGGCTGTACCAGTTCACATTCCCACCAACAGTGCAAGAGGGTTCCCCTTTCTCCACATCCTCTCCAACATTTGTTGTTTCCTGCCTTGTTAATTTTCCCCATTCTCACTGGTGTGAGGTGGTATCTCACTGTGGTTTTGATTTGTATTTCCCTGATGGCCAGTGATGCGGAGCATTTTCTCATGTGCTTGTTGGCCATGTCTATGTCTTCCTCTGTGAGATTTCTGTTCATGTCTTTTGCCCATTTCATGATTGGATTGTTTGTTTCTTTGCTATTGAGTTTAATAAGTTCTTTATAGATCTTGGATACTAGACCATTATCTGATACGTCATTTGCAAATATCTTCTCCCATTCTGTAGGTTGTCTTTTAGTTTTGTTGACTGTTTCTTTTGCTGTGCAAAAACTTCTTATCTTGATGAAGTCCCAATAATTCATTTTTGCTTTTGTTTCTTTTGCCTTTGTGGATGTATCTTGCAAGAAGTTACTGTGGCTGAGTCAAAAAGGGTGTTGCCTGTGTTCTCCTCTAGGATTTTGATGGAATCTTGTCTCACATTTAGATCTTTCATCCATTTTGAGTTTATCTTTGTGTATGGTGTAAGAGAATGGTCCAGTTTCATTCTTCTGCATGTGGATGTCCAATTTTCCCAGCACCATTTATTGAAGAGACTGTCTTTTTTCCAGCGGATAGTCTTTCCTGCTTTGTGGAATATTAGTTGACCATAAAGTTGAGGGTGTAATTGTAAATGGGATTGACTCCTTAATTTCTCTTTCTTCAATCTCATTGTTAGTATATAGAAATGCCACTGATTTCTGGGCATTGATTTTGTATCTTGCCACACTGCCAAATTGCTGTATGAGTTCTAGCAATCTTGCGGTGGAGTCTTTTGGGTTTTCTATGTACAATATTATGTCATCTGCGAAGAGGGAGAGTTTGACTTCTTCTTTGCCAATTTGAATGCCTTTTATTTCTTTGTGTTGCCTTTTGCTGAGGCTGGGACTTCTAGTACTATGTTGAAGAGCAGTGGTGAGAGTGGACATCCCTGTCTTGTTCCTGATCCTCCCCAGTTTTTGATGCAAGAAATTGAATCCCTGTCATCTTTCAAAAATTAGATTTTTAAACTGTTGTAAAGAACTCATAGACTTTAACATATCTGAGGAATTTCAATCCATTGCAATTTTATCTTTACTGAAGCTCCAACTGTCCCAACTTGGGCTGTGAGTATTCTTCAAATTGGCTCCTTGGATATGATCCTAATAGTTTTTTTTTTAATACCTTTCTTGATAGTTGATATGTCAAGATACTCCATTTTCCTCTCCAGACCTCAGTTCCTGGAATCAGACATTTTTCCAAGGACCCTCAATCTCTTTTAATGGGAAATATTTCAAGATCCCAATATAGTTGCTGTTTCTAAGCCTTTTTTTGCGGAAGTATATATATATATATATATATATATATATATATATATATATACTCATATATATATGAGTTGTTACTAATATTTCTGTTTTAAATCCAGAACCACAATGTTTTTAGTTAACCTTTTTTGTGTTGTGTCTTTATCTCCTTTCTTTCACATAAGAACTCTGTTTCTCAAGGTAACAGGAAATGAGAAAGTTAGAATATTCCATATTTTTCATTCACTTCTCATATGACACCAACAATAGTCCGAGAATTACAATACTAATACCACTGATGATTAATATTACAAATATCACCAACAAATACTAAAAAAATTAAAATTTGTAAATGCTATCTCCCTTCTCCTCCCATTTTGAAAACGGTTGCAGCATATTTATATCATGTCATGTATAACCTACACTGTGAGATCATCTAGCCATTGTATATTATAATCTCCCCCCTTTTCTTTCTTTTTTTTTTTAAAAAGATTGTATTTAATTATTCATGAGAAACATAGAAAGAGAGGCAGAGATACAGGCAGAGGGAGAAGCAGGCTCCTCACAGGGAGCCTGATGTGGGACTTCTTCATGCCCTGAGCCTAAGGAAGACACCCAACCACTGAGCGACCTAGGCATCCCAATCTCTCCCCTTTTCTTTCTTTCTTTCTTTCTTTCTTTCTTTCTTTCTTTCTTTCTTTCTTTCTTTCTTTCTTTCTTTTTTTCTTTCTTTCTTTCCTTTTTAAATTTTATTTTATTATTCATGAGAGACACAGAGGGAGAGAGTCAGAGACACAGGCAGAGCGAGAAGCAGGCTCCATGCAGGGAGCCCGATGTGGAACTGGATCCCAGGTCTCCAGGATCATGCCCTGGGCTGAAGGCAGGTACTAATACCGAGCCACCCAGGGATCCCTCTCTCCCCTTTTCAACTGTTATTTTGTCTTTGTTCTACAAACAACTATATATTTAATAATCACCTCTTGTCCTTATATTAATATCTCAGTAGTCATTTTGATTGTCTGAAACTCTCTATTTGATTTCTTAGAAAGAGCACATAGGAACAATACTTTCTGAGATTTACCAAAAGTAATTTGTCTGTATCTTTTATACTTGCAGGTCAGTTTTGCAGGATATGAAATGTTTGGCTAATATTTTATTTTTTTGAATCTTGTAAAAACAGACTCTACTCAAATTTCTTCTGGCATGATGGCAGCTGTTGAAAAGTTTGATAACAACCTAATTATTTCTCCTTCATAAGTCCCATGCTTTTTTGCCTCAGTACCAAAACTTATTTTTTTAAAGTCCAGTAATTTTAGTATAATCTATCTTGGTCTTGGTTATTCTGATCAATATTCTCAGGTATTTAAAGTGTTATTTTGGTATTAATTTCAAACTTTTTTTAGTTTAGAAAACTTGTTTTGAATTACAGGATTTTTGTTCTTTTTGTTGGTTTTCTTCCTTGGACCACCTTTGTCTGTTGATCTTTGATAATCTCCCATATTGACAATTTTGAATCCCTTTATAGCCTCTTTTCTTACTTAAAAATATTAATTTTTTTTAGTTTTAAAATTGTTCTTTTCATCTTTTATTTCTAGTTTAGCATTTATTTTTGCATTTTTAAAAAGATTTTATTTATTTATTCATGAGAGACACACAGAGAGTGAGAGAGAGTGAGAAAGAGGCAGAGACAGAAGCAGGCTCCATGCAGGGAGCCTGATGTGGGACTCTATCCAGGGTCTCCAGGATCATGCCTGGGCTGAAGGCAGTGCTAAACCACTGAGCCACATGGGCTGCCCTAGTTTAGAATTTATTTCTAAAATGATTTTTTCTTTTCAAATTCTCCCTTGAGAATTATTACCTAATTTATGAATTCTGATTTATGTTGTTTTTTCATGTTTTTTTAATTTAAAAATGTTTTATTTTCTCATGTTTTGTTTTGTTTTTTAATTTATTGAAATTCATTTTTAAATAGTATAGTTTTTATCTGTTTCTTGAGTACATCTTTCTGGTATACTTTTGTTTCTTTTTTCTTTTTTTGTACTTTTGTTTCTTTGTAGGGATGTTATTCTCCTTATTTTACTTACTTACTTATTTATTTATTTTTGGTAGTAACTTTGGGATTTGAACTTGATACTTCTTTATTGCTTGCTCTTAAGTAAATTTAGTTTTCCTGAACTTTCTGAAGGAGGCTTGATTAAGATAGTTTTTAAAAACTTAAAAATAAAATAAAATAAATAAAAACTTGGCAGTGTTGCTACTTCATGTTTTAATGTAATGCTTAAAAAATATGATTGTTTGCTTTTTGAGACTTTCTGATCATTCCCCTCAATTCTTTCCCCCCCTCAAACACTTTTGATATGGATCTTCTCTTTACTTCTATGTTGTCTCTGCCTTGATCAATTTGTATTGCGTGGCTAGTGGTTTCTTCTGAGAGCTATGTCCTGGAAGGGAGCTTTGGCTGGTCCGTACTGAAAATTCATAGGGATGAGACTGTTCTACTCTTTTGGGTCACCAGGGCCCCCTTTGCACTTGTTACTGGAATGGGCAAAACCCCTCCCAGTTTCAGTTGTCATTTTCGGACTGACCCAATGTGCTTTCTAGTAAATATATGTTTCTCTTTGGGATTCTATTCTCAAGTCCATCAAATATCCTATTGATTTCCTCTCCTCTGTTTTGCATAAAGTCTAGCATCATGGTCTTGTGGTTATTAGTGATTTTTCTGCACCTGCTTATATTTTGTAGTTTGTGGAGACACCTTACTATCTTGTTTTGCTGTAAATGTTATCCACGGGTTTTTAAAAATTTTTACTTTCCAATTTATTTATTTATATGTAGGGATTTGAGAAGATCTAAACACTATACTGTCACTTTTTATTTTTTAATTAAAAATTTTTTTTAAAAAGATTTTATTTATTTATTTATTCATGAGAGACACAGAGAGAGAGAGAGAGAGAGAGAGAGAGAGAGAGAGAGAGAGAAAGGCAGAGACCCAGGCAGAAGGAGCAGCAGGCTCCACGCAGGGAACCTGATGTGGGACTCGATTCTGGGACTCCAGAATCACTCCCTGGACCAAAGGCAGGTGCTTAACCATTGAGCCACCGGGGCTGCCCCCTGTCACTTTTTAGATGCTGACTATGATCTTGAATGGACTGAAATTTGATTATTTTTCTATTACACATTATGCTTTTTCAAAATACTCTTCTAAAGATGAATCCAACCTTACAGAAAATTGCAAGAACAATATGAAGGATTTTAGTTTACCTCTTACCCAGATTCTCTAATTGGTTATTAACATTTAACATATTTGTCTTATCATTCTTTCTCTTTTTCTGTCCCAATTATTTTGTATGGTATATAGTAAAAATAATTAAAATCAAGAAATTGAAATTATTATAATCTACCATCCAATCCATAGGTTGCATTCAAATTTCTTTAAAAATATACCATATAATCACTCTTTCCTTTCTAATGCAAGATTCAATAGAGAATCATGTGCTGTATTTAGTTGTTACATGTCTTTTGTCTTTTTTGAGCAGTTCCTCAGTTTTTCCATGTCTCTCATGACACTGACTTTTTTTTTTTAAGATTTTTATTTATTTATTCAAAAGACACAGAAAGAGAGAGAGAGAGAGAGGCAGAGACACAGGCGAGGGAGAAGCAGGCTCCATGCAGGGAGCCCGACATGGGACTCAATCCTGGAACTCCAGGATCACAACCTGAGCTGAAGGCAGGGACTAAACTGCTGAGCCACCCAGGGACCCCCTACACTGACTTTTTTTGAGAATAATAGGTACTTTGTAGAGTGTTCTTAGTTTGAGATTATATTTATTCTGATTAAATTCAGTTTATTCATTGTTTTGGAGGGATACCACAGACATGATGCTATGTTTTCAGTGTATCATCAGGAAGCAAATTAGCAAATGTTAATCTGTTAATCTGTCAGTGTTGACTTTTATCACTTTGTTAAGATGTAAAACTAATTATAAAATTAGTAAGTACTTTATACTTATTAATCAATAAGATATTAATATGTGTTTTGTGGAGAGCTATTTTGATATTATGTTAATATATGGTTTCTCATCACATTTTCACTCACAGTTTTAGTGTCTATTGTTGGTTCTTCCCTGAATCAATTATTACTATAATGGTTGACAAATGGTAATATTCTAAGTCCATGATTCACTCTATAGTTATTAGTTGGCATTGTACTATAAGGTAAAGCTTTCTATTCTTCTATCGTTATTTATTTATTCTCATATGTTTGTATCAAGGTGGATTCATGGATTTCTTTTTATTCAATGGGTTATAATTTTTTGTTATAATTTTTCATTTTATGTTTAAATTGCCTCAGATTTAGCCAATGGGAGCCTTTCAATCTGGCTCTTGTCCTATTAATATGTCCTCATTGTTCTTTGAGTACTTCCTTACTTTTATACTCAACAAGATGTTCCAGGAACATACTGTACTTTCCCTGTCCCAGTTCTGAATTTGATCATTTCTCCAAGGAATTTTGGATCCTTTTATTGAAGAATGATATTCAGAAGTCACTATCTGGGAGTAAGTGTGCTCATTGCTACTAAGAAATCACTTCTTTCAAGTCTAGTTTTCTCCCTTTCCACGTTGATAATTAGCAGAAGTCTGGCTCCCATTATCTCAATATACTTACTTCATCTTCCTGTATGTAACTAGTCTGCTGACCTAATGGCTATCTTGTAGATCAAGGCATCTACCTCCCATCCCTCCCCATTGCAGCTATTGTGTAGTAGAAATGAGGACTTTCCCAATTGGCCATCTCCATTGCTCTCCCCCTTATAACTTATAAATTGCATCATCCAAGCAGATGAGATACTTTGTAAAAACTTGTTCCTATTCTTTATGCAAAAGAGAGTATATATGAAACTTGAGACCCCATGTATATAATTTATTATAATTTTGAAAATTTTATTTTACTGTAGAAATTAATGCCATAAATATTATAACTGAAATTTTTGTGACATTTCTATCTTTGTGTTTATGAGTTTGTTATGGCACAGTGAGAATATTTGCTCAATTACTTTCTGGATGCACATCTAACAATTTGACAAATGAGACCTGCTTAGCAGGGAAAAAAAATAGTGAGAAGTGAGAATTTTTAAAAATTCAACTAAACACAAAAATCAGTTGTGTTAAAAAAGTGTTCTTAAAAAGCTAATGAAAGTCTCACATCTCATTTTTAACTTGATAGATATGTTTCTACGATACTAACCATGTTATTGTAAGCTTTGTTATAATTAATAACAAGTTTTATCTGAATAAGCATTATTGCTTACAAAGCAATTAACAGCTATTATCTCAGTTCATCTTTTTCCAGCTCTGCAAAGCGATTGATTTTATCTCCATTTTACAGATAACATCACAGGCTTATAGAGGTTATGCAACTTGTCGAAGATTGTTCAACTATTAGGTGGCCAAAATGGACTGTAAACACAGTTCTTTTAATGCATAATTTATTGTTTCCTTTTCACTATTTCACTGCTCTGAATTGGGATTTTTTTTCCTCATCTCACCCCTGCCGTGTTTGCCAGATTACACGTGGATAACTACTTTCCCAAATAATTTATTCATTAGTCATATAGCCTGAGGTCATTCAGTCAACTCTAACAGATCTTATTTTTTCAGAGTAGCAGATAGTGCCTGTCCCCAATATTTATTTTCCCCTCATTCCACAGTAATAGAATGGTTAAGCCAAGAAAATGGTCACTCAGAAAAAGTTCATTCTTGCTTCAAATGTGTTCCTTTGCTCCTTGTCACTTCCTCCATCTTGCTCCCTGGAGCAGAGATCCTCCCTTGGATAATGAAAATTAGGGCTGCACCCTAGAAATGTAATCAGGGTGGTGAGCTGGAAGGAGGTTCCTTGGTTCCAAAAATTTTTTTTTAATTAATTTTTATTGGTGTTCAATTTACCAACATACAGAAAAACACCCAGTGCTCATCCCGTCAAGTGTCCACCTCAGTGCCCGTCACCCATTCCCCTCCAACACCCGCCCTCCTCCCCTTCCACCACCCCTAGTTCGTTTCCCCGAGTTAGGAGTCTTTATGTTCTGTCTCCCTTCCTGATATTTCCCAACATTTCTTTTCCCTTCCTTTATATTCCCTTTCACTATTATTTATATTCATATTCCCCAAATGAATGAGAACATACACTGTTTGTCCTTCTCCGATTAACTTATTTCACTCAGCATAATACCCTCCAGCCAAAAACTTTATGGAACAGAACTGATGTGCCAATCCTATACTGCCAAGTTTGAGACAGAGAGAGAACTTCCACCTTGTTTATGCCATTGATATTTTGATTGCTTGATCACGTCCTAATGTATACATTCACTACTCATCTGTAGAATTCTAGTTATCTTCTAAACATTCATTTAAACTTTTTTTAAAAGAATTTATTTATTTATTCATGAGAGACAGAGAGAGAGGCAGAGACACAGGCAGAGAGAGAAGCAGGCTCCACGCAGGGAGCCTGACGTGGGACTCAATCCCAGGTCTCCAGGATTTGGCCCTGGCCTCAAGGAAGTGCTAAACTGCTGAGCCACCTGGGCTGCCCTCATTTAAACTTCTATTAGGAATCAGCCTAACAGTTGAGTGAGATTGCCAACACACAGCGCATCTAGGGGGCGCCTGGTTTAAGGCCAGTCTGGGTAATTTTAACATGTGGTAGTGATTGGTTCAGTCATGAGTTCAGTCAAACAAACCAATTTATGGCCTTTCCCAGTTTATGGTTGTTTCAGGTGTGATACCAGTAGTGTGAGGCTTGGGAGAGGCTCCCTCTTCCCGAAGATGTGACCCTAGATATAAAGCATATGGCTTTAGAGAAACCAGACAGAAGACATAGCTGGCTTGTGGAGGAAGGTAGAACTAAGAACATTGCGGAGAAATGGTGCTTTCCCTCCGATTGGACCAACTCTAAAGCCTGGCCAACTTGTGGTCTTCCCAGGAAAGTGGGCCACAAACTTCCTGTTATGTATTTAGAACTAATCTGAATTAGGTTTCTGTTAATTGGATCCAAAGAGATCTTACCTGATGTACCTTCCAGTGGCTTCAGGATTATATCAATATCCAACAATGCAGATCAACATTTCTAGAGAAGTATTTTTGACGGGAAGTCTCAATTTAACACAGCTTTTTTTCACACTTTAACACTGTTACCTTATTCTCTTATGTTTACTTTCAAAAGCTTTGAAGGATAATCTTGGAAAGGCTGAGGAGTATGATTAAAATTCAAATGTACAGTTTATCCTTTCTGCAAACACTCTAGTTTTCTTATGCTGTTTCATTTCCATGCTTATTTACTCATTTCTCAGATTATTTCTGCACTGACTTCTTAATTTCCTTTTCTCTATTTTCTCCTGTAGCCCCTAGCAGTAGGCATGTTTTAGGCTTGGTCCTTGACCCCTTGATTTAAAATCTTTCTCAGAGGTGCTGCTCACTCTCCTGACTTCAAATAGTCACTTTTCTAGGGCAGCCCCGGTGGCTCGGCGGTTTGGCGCCGCCTTCAGCCTGGCTTGTAATCCTGGAGACCCAGGATTGAGTCCCACATTGGGCTCCCTGCATGGAGCCTGCTTATCCCTCTGCTGTGTCTGTGCCTCTCTCTCTCTGTGTTTATCATAAATAAATAAAATCTTAAAAAAAAAAGTCACTTTTCTGATTCATGTGCCCAGCCCTCTCTTTGTGCTTCACACCTTCATTTCTACCCCCGCCAGGAGGCACAGTTGCCACCTAAATGCAGTGTCCATGAAACCAAACTAATCTTTCATCGAAAAGTAGCAAACAAGTGTTCTCTAAGAACACCCTCCCCCCCCACCATTTTTTTGAGGTAGAGTTGACATGCAGTGTTAAATTAGCTTCAGGTGTACAGCATAGTGGTTCAACAAGTATATACATTGTACTATGGTCATCACAGGTATAGCTGCCATCTGTCACCATACAAAGCTATTACAATACCATTGACTCTGTTCCCTGTGTTGTACCCTCCATCCCCATCATTCTCTCAGCCTCAGAATTTCAAAACTTTGAAGTCATCCTTATCTTCTAATTCCAACCACATTTACTCTATAACCACCATGTAATTTCTTTCTTTGTGATGTTTTCAGGGAACATACTCTGGCACAGATCTTCACAGTTTCATAACTGCATAACCACACTTACGTTTTAACTTGTCATCCTGTCTCTAACCCTCTAATCTGCTTTATATGTGAATTTTGAAATACTGCCTTGCTAAGAGACTTAAAAGACTCCTTAAAACCTTTATTCTCAGTATTCAGGCTTCCCAGATTGGTTCTTTACTCAGCTCTCCAAACCCCTCTCCCTGCTCACATCAATCAGCAAATTGGTCCATTCATTTGTTCCCAACAGTCATGTTCCCATTTTCTTTGCTCACATGCTTCACTTTCTGAAATGCCATCTTCCTTTTTATCCATTGTTTAATATCATTTCTCCCTTAAAGCTAAACTCAAGTTCTGCTTCCTCAAAGAAGTAGTTTCTTTTCTTTTCTTTTTTTTTTTTAAAGAAGTAGTTTCTAAGGTGGTAGATGGAGGTCCCCTCTCCACCTTCTTTCTTTCCCAGAGTCAGATACATGTCATCCAACCTAGTAGAGGACATCCAGCCCTTTAGCAAACCTTTCAGCAAATGCAGGAAACACCTGCAAGATATTTGACCTTGATCCTGAATGATCTAATTATTGTACAGGTAGCACAACCTGAGGGCAGGCCACGAAGAAGTCTTCTTTTTTCTCTTTCCATCTATCTCAAGCCTCCAGGGTTGAACCTCAACCCCATCTATCAAGAAACCTGACTACGTCAAAAAACTAGCAATTGGCACAAGAAGCAATGAGCTCTTGGAGCCAGAAGAAAGGGAGATTAAAACAAAATAAAACAAAACTCTGTAGCTACAGGGGAGGAGGCTTTACTGATAAGGAGGTAGGGGAGGGAGAGGTTGAGGTCTGGTTCCAGTGAGAGAATTTGAGGAGTAGAAATTGATAGAAGAAAATAGAGGAGGAGTACCTGGGTAGTTCAGTCAGTTAAGCATCCAACTCTTGTTTTGACTCAGGTCATGATCTCAGAGTTGTGAGATGGAACCCCACATTGGGCTCTGTGCTCAGCTTGAAATTCTTTCCCTCTGCCCTTCCCCTCAGCTCGTGCTCTCTCTCTCCTGCTCTCCAATAAATAAATAGATGTTCAAAAAAAGAAAAGAAAAAGAAAACATTGGAGTCACTGTATCTCCAATGCTAGAGGTAAAAAGTTATTTTGTATATTCTTTCACAGTGTATGAACTTGACCTGCCTCCAAGTGGTGAAACTGCTTGGGGACAAGTATAATACCATCTTCTCTTTTCTAGAATATGAATATAATATATCAGAGTGCTGGCTGGAAATGAAAAGGCATACTCAACGGGTATAACTGAAGAGTTAAAAAAGGGGCTATTTCCAGAGGTGTGGGCTGGGTTAAGGGACCAAACAAAAGCTATCAAAGTATCTAGGGATTGACAACAGCTTTACCACCATAGGTCTGAAAAAGCGAGGAAAGTAAGCTGTGTCACTAAACACCTGAGGAGCTAGAAGAATGGAAGAGAGACTATCTGAAGTACCACAGGGTAACACAGCCACTGCCAGAATGACACAAGATGGTAGGAAATGAATTCCCATATCTCTCCTTCCCTCCATTATTAGAAGCAGTACTTTTCTTTGGCCATTCCCAGCAGAAAGCCACAGGACAAGGGAGTATGGGGCATGCAGTTCTTGGAGGTCATACTTTTAATGCACAGAAAGTAGGGCAGAGAAGAGTAGACAATAAATCTGTGGTGAGAGGGCAAACCCAGAATACCTAGCACACTGAAGTTATAATTGTTCTCTATCCTAAATCCTATAGCATTTACTGCTTATACTCTCATTTCCATTTTCAACAAACAGCTCCTGGGTGCTTTCCAAAAGTGTTTTGGGATGATATACAAATTAAATAAACATGTGTCTTTTTAGGAACTCAAATCTCCTGGGCAATCACGGGACACAGGATTTGTTGTACTTTTGGTGGGTGCTGTGAATTGTGTGTTCTCACATCACAGGTGCAGACATATATGTTCAAGTCCTTTCTTAGGATGTGAGTTTTGTATTCTATATAAAACTAGAATGTTGGTTCAGATACTGTGGCAAAACTAGTGACAACCCAATGGCTTTTGCAAGAATTATCTCTGAATCAGGTAGTTGTGGCTCTTTGTTCCCTGCTCTTGTCACTTTCCATCCTTGTAACCCCACTTTCTCGGCTAACTATTGACCTCTCTGTTTGTCTCACTCCGATTATCCAGTTTGTTGCTCTCTGTCCTTATTAGAGCTCTTCTATAAGCCACTTCAAAGGGTAATTATTTTTATTATGTTTAGTATATAGATGAAGAGTTCTGTCCTGGTAGCTAGGTCACATGACACAAGTATAAGCCACTGTAATGAGCACCCGTCATTCATGGCTGTCCAAAATCTTCTGAACACTCTCTCCCTATAATCATAGTTATTTACAGTGGAAATCCTGTCTCTCCATGCAGAACCATTTCCCTTCCTCAGCTTTACTTCTTGTTAGGGTGCATACATATGATGTGGATTCTGCTCATCAGATTTAAGACTCTGCTTCAGAATGGAAAGGAAGAGGGATCCCTGGGTGGTGCAGCAGTTTGGCGCCTGCCTTTGGCCCAGGGCGCGATCCTGGAGACCCGGGATCAAATCCCACGTCAGGCTCCCGGTGCATGGGGCCTGCTTCTTCCTCTGCCTGTGTCTCTGCCCCTCTCTCTGTGACTATCATAAATAAAAGAAAAAAGAGAATGGAAGGGAAGAGGGGTGGTTCAGGGTATGCATTTTGCAGTGGATGCTGGCAAAGATGGTGTGGTTCTGGATCTGGTGAAACAGAAGAAATGAGCATTCACATCTGCTTTTACTCTATATCTCAGTTCCAAGAGCCTCCAGTCTCCCTGAGGATGAGGATTTCATAGGAAGGAAAAGAAAGACATTTGTGGACATCTAACAGCCAAGGCAAACTTTTTAAAATGCAAAGGCTCTCTTGTGCCTCTGCCATTGCCAAGGGAAGACATGACTGCGATTTCCTGCTGTTGTGGGAGGAAGAGGAGAGGAGAGAGCTAGTCAGTGCACAGCTGGGTCCAATCTACATCAGCTGATTCCCAGCTGACCCTGAGATACATTGAGCTAGTCTGTCCCAGCCTGCCCTATATCAGCTGACCCCAAAACATGAGCAAATCTAGGCAAGATCATCTAGGCAGCATTGCCTAAGATCAGCTGACCCCTAGGTAACTTTGAGACATGTGAGCAAAATCCAGCTGAGGTCAGCAGATCTATTCATCTCCTCCTTATTAAAATAAGCCAGTTCCCAACTGACCTACAGTTTAACTATCGACAAGATTGAACTCCTCATTCAGCTGGGGCCTGGATCCCCTATGGCTCAAGGACAAGGCTGTACGCGAGGAGATGCTTACATGGTCCAATGCTCCTGCCATAGTGAGGAAAGCTCCATCCAGCACCCAACATCCCCTAAGATTCTCATTCTGAACAACAGCACTCTGAAGGGCTTCTGTGTCATTCAACATTTCACCACAATGTGCAGGAATAGTTTGAATAGCATGTTTTCTTTGTTCACAGGTGGACTGCACAGTCTTGAAATGTGAAGAATTTGAAAATACCACTTGCTTCTTCCTTTGTTTTTAAACATAAAATTAGCAAAATAAGTTGAAACTCTCTACAACTCCTTCAGCATCCCCTTCCCCATTACATACACACATTCAGAGACCAGCCAGATAGAAACCAAGGAAGGGAGCTGAGAATAGGGAGTTTTCTGTGACCTTTGTGAACAGGACAAGGCCTATAGGGCCTCAGAATAAAATGTTTACTCAGGAAAGGGAGTGTCATTGGCCAGTGTTTTATGGTCTCCCCTCCTTCATCTCCTCTTAGGTCTATGTTTGTTGCCAGCAACTTTTTGATCCTGGGCTGGATGCTCACCAGTGTTCCCTGCAGTCTGAGGTAACCAGCAGGATCCTGGTATCTTGAAGGGGTCAAAGTGATACCCATGATGTTCTATGTCACTTTGGTCCTGGAGACACTGTGCTGAGTGGTGGCAGCATAGATAGACAGCAGATCAGACCCAGATCTGCATGGATTGCTGTGGGAAATGATGTATTTATATTCATAGTCATATTTTTAATTATTAAAATCTTTTTGTAGACAGAGATAGAGAATGAGCCACTGGAGTTTGTGCCCTTCTGTAGAAAGATATCAAGTTTTTGACAAGCTTAGCCTGGTTCAATAAGAATAGAAAAGGCTACATGCTATACAATTCCAGCCACAGGAAATTCTGAAAAAGGCAAAACTGTGGATATAATGAAAAGATCAGCAGTTGCTAGGGGTTGGGGGAAGGGCTGAATAGGTGGAGTATGGAGGATTTTTAGAGGTATGAAACTATTCTGTATATACTACACTGATGGATACATGTTATTATACTTTGTCAAAACCCATAGAATGTACAACATCAAGAGTGAGCCCTATTGTAAACTATGGACTCAGAGTAATTATGTGTCCATGTTGGTTCACCACTTGTAATAAGCGTACCACTTTGGTTCCAATGTTAATAATGAGGCGGTTGTATATATGCTAGAACATAGGGTATATGGGAGCTTTCTGTACTTTCCTTTTTTTTCTGTACTTTCTGTTTGATCTTGTTGTGAAGCTAAAACTGATCTAAAAAATAAAGCATATTAATTTAAAAAAAACTCTTAAACCTGCAGAAAAGTTGCAAGTACAATGCAGATAACATTTGATCTTGAACTATTTGGGAGTACGTTGCCAACCTGATGCCCCATCACCCCCAAATACTTCAGAGGGTATATGTAGGAGATGTTGTTTTCCTGATATCACCACCAAAATCAGGAAATTAACATTGATAATACTATCTAATCTTGAAACCCCATGAAAAATCATCAATTATCCCAGTAATAGCCTTCACAAAAAAATAAAGGATATGATTCAGGAAAAGAAAAAAAAAAGAATTTAGAGACCTTGAATCAACTTTGATGGATGTCACATTTGAGGAAATATAAAAAACTGGAGGCCATTAATAAAAAGCTGAAAATTTCTGACTCTCTTCTTGGGCTTAAAGATTCTGAGAAAAGAACTAGAAGAAGAAAAAGCTCACTGTTAAAACAACTGATGATTGACATTATAAGAGAGATTCATTCTTTTTTTTTTTTTTTTTTTTTTGAGATTCATTCTTTAAAAGGTACATCAGAACACATAAAGTTGCAAGTAGCGGGCAGCCCTGGTGGCTCAGCGGTTTAGCGCCGCCTGCAGCCCGGGGTGTGATCCTGGAGACCCAGGATCTAGTCCCACATCGGGCTTCCTACAGGAAGCCTGCTTCTCCCTCTGCCTGTGTCTCTGCCTCTCTCTTCGCTCTCTCTGAATGAATGAATGAATGAATGAATGAATCTTTAAAAAAAAATAGATAAATAAAGTTGCAAGTAGCTACAACCAAGACAGCCTTCAAAATACATGACAAGAGTGAAAATCAACTTCAGAAACACTAAAAGAGGCTTTGAATGAGAGATCTGATTTTTGGGGAAGCATAAAGCTGTGCTCACAAAACTGAAGAGTAAAAGAGTGACCGAATGAATCCAGTAAAAAGAAAAAAATTAGAAAATGCTCAAGTGCACACATGGAACAGATACTAAATGGTAGAGAACATTGGACCCAGCCTTTGGTGAGCATGTGCTGGAGATAGGAGATTGGGAGGTCTTTCTTGAAGAAGACAGCAGAAATGTGGGAACTTGAACCTGGACTGCATTAGGAAATGACTACCTCGGGGCACCTGGGTGTCTCAGTTGTTGAGCATCTGCCTTTGGCTCAGGTCATGATCCCGGGGTCCTGGGATTGAGTCCCACATCAGGTTCTTTGCAGGGAGCCTGCTTCTCCCTCTGCCTATGTCTTTGCCTCTCTCTGTGTATCTCATGAATAAATAAATAAAATGATCACCTCCTAGAAAATGAATGAAAGGAGTTTTGAAGAAATGGCTTGAAACAGCTGAGTTAAATACTTATTTAAAATCTCTCAAAGAAAAAAAAACCCCAAATGTCCTAAATTTACTAAAGAAGATATTGATGCATTGAAAGATCATATTAGAAGTCTCCAATTGAGTGTTAGTGCAGTAAGAAAAAAACACTGAAAAGGAGAGGTCAAAGCTCTGGCAGAAATTTCTTTCTGAGTTGCATCAAGAAAAATAAATGAATTTTCATCAAGTAACCAATGTGTAGAGAATTTACCCTGCGAGATAGAGGAGAACCTTTTAAAAGCAAATGTAAAGATCACCCATGTGCATGAAGAGGGGAACACCTATAAAATAGAAACAAAAATTCTTCCAGAAAAATTCAAAAGAACTCTGACTTAGTTTATTTCCCAAAAAAAGAAAGGCTCATAATGCTTGCCGAGAGCTCTGTTGGCTGAGATGAAACCTTGATAACTTAAGAGAAAATACATGCACTGAGATGAGACATTTGAGAAAAAATGCTTATGTTCCTTACATTCCAAAGGAGATATTTGGAGAGCCTGGATCACTAGGGAATCCTCTGGATGACCAGATTTCTTAGGAAGAAGAACCATGTGTGACGTCATGGAAATCCAGGGTCCTATGTCCTACATAGATCAGATGTCACCCCCATCGGATCGAGATCCCAGAAAAAGAATCTTCCATCAGGCCAATTTCATCAACACAGATCCTCTGTAGGAGCAAGACAGATGCTCAGGATCTTTGTTGTTGTTGTTCACTATCCCACCTAAACTGAGAGCCTCTGACCCAGGCAATTTCTTTCCCATCCTCTTGTCAGGGGCAGGATGTTGGAGAGGGGACAGAGGGAAATTCCTGAGATCTAGGTCCCCCTATTTTTCCCTTATTCTGGAAAATGAGGCTGAAAGTCCTCAGGAATCTCTTCCACCCTCCTCCCTGGGACTTCTGACTCAGCACATCCTTTCCTGGCAACAAAAGTGCCTATATCAAGGCTAGACTCAGTCTCTTGAGCATGTAGCCTGAAAACAATGTGAATCATCTTCTGAAATGATCCCACTTACCATGAGTCTACTTCTGAAGATCCAGGACTACAGCAGGTTACTTTTCTTCACTCTACTCAAGTAAATTAGATTTTTTTCTTTTAAGTGATTATATAGTGGCTCAAATGGAAACTTGATAGGATTATAAATTCTTAGGATGATGTTTTACAACTCTAGATTTGTGAATCTTGAAAATTAATTGCATAGTTAATAGCCCAGTGTTGTTTTTATCAATAAGTTCAGTAAAATAAATCAGAAACACATGAGTGTATTTATCTTCTAAAATGAACTTTTTTTTCATCTTCTAAAATAAACTTTTTTTTCAGGGCGCCTGGGTGGCTCAGTTGTTGGGCATCAGACTCTTGGTTTCAGCTCAGGTCAAGGTCTCAGGGTTCTGAGATCTGTGCTCAGCATTGAGTCTGCTTAAGATTCTTTCCCCTCCCTCTCCCTCTTCCTCTGCTCCTTCCCCTGCTTGTGTGCCTTCTGGTGCTCTCTCTCTCTCTTAAGTAAATAAACAAAATCTTAAAAAAAAAACCTTTTTCCACCTTTGGTTTTATTGTTTACCTGATTAAACAATAGGTCAAATGGAAATTTACTAGGAATATAATTCTCAGGTTGGTTTTCTAAATGCACACTACATAAAGTGTGAATCTTGTTGGGGCACCTGAGTGGCTCAGTCAGTTAAGCCTCCAACCTTTGATTTTTGGCTCAGGTTATGATCTCAGGGTTGTGAGATGGAGCCCTGTATCTGGTTTTCACTGAGTGGGGAGCCTGCTTAAGATTCTTTCTCTCTTCCTCCATTGTTCCTACCCCCTCTAAAAAAAAAAAGATGTGAAACTTGTTAGTAAGATATTTCCCTCCTCTTTGATTTCTAGATAGTGCATCATATTTTGTACTGCTATATAACAAGTCTCTTCTATTGACCTAGAAGAAGTATTTTTTGATCTCTCATAAAGTGATTTTGAATTTTCTTTTTCTTTTTTTAAATTTTCTTTCATTTAGCTTCTCTGCTCTATGTTAAGTGATTTTACAGTTGTTTGGATATAAGCTTGTTAGGATTTTTAAAAAAGATTTTATTTATTTATGAGAGATGGAGAGAGAGGCAGAGACACAGGCAGAGAGAGAAGCAAGTTCCATGCAGGGAGCCCAATGTGGGACTCGATCCCGGAACTCTGGGATCACATCCTGAGCCAAAGGCAGATGCTCAACCGCTGAGCCACTCAGGCGTCCCACTTGATAGGATTATAATTCAAAGGATAGTGTTTGGTAAATGTAGTTTATGTAAAAATGACTTTCACAAATGAATTTTTCCTTCTATTTCTAAATGATGTCAAGATAGTATTTCAGTTATATTTCAGTTGTTTCTGTTTAAAAAGTACCATAACATGTATTCTTATGACAGAGATATTCGAATTATTAGTAAAGTGGAAAAAGTAATTCTGTTTACAATATTGATATTTTAAAATAAAGTCTGGTTTTTAAAAATGGAGTGGAACGAGCAAACACTGGTGAATGATAAATCATTGTTTGATGTTAGTTTTTCCTTATATTCTCTGACGAATTGAATCTGTGGTATGTAAAAAGCCCAGAGATAAAATATATTGCCTTACCCCTTACTACAGCTTTCTCCTCAAGAACTCTAAAGGTGGTGCTGGAATGGGCACTCAGAAGCTCCTGAGAGCTGCTTGTACACACCTCTTCCCATTAGCTCCACATTAGTAACTTAAAATTGGCCTTGGTGGGGGTATTGCACCACAACACAGTCGCGCACTTGCTAGCCAGAGCTCCCTGGAATAACCCAGCCCCATCCCCAAGAATCAGTTTACCAACATATCCCTGGCCCTTGGGCAGTAATTTTTAATCTTCACTCTGCATCAGAATCACAAATGCCTGGGTCCTCCTCCCAACTGAATACTAAGATTCAGTTGGTCTGGGGTGGTACCTAGACATCCAACTTTTCAAAAGCTTTCAAAAATGATTTTAATGTGTAGCCAAGGTTCAGAATCACTGCCTATAAATACTTTTTTTAAATAAAGATTTTATTTATTCATGAGAGACACAGAGAGAGAGAGGGAGAGGCAGAGACACAAGCTCCATGCAGGGAGCCCAACATGGGACTCGATCCCAGGTCTCCAGGATCAGGCCCTGGGCTGAAGGCAGCGCTGAACCGCTGAGCCACCCAGGCTGCCCTGCCTATAGATACTTTCAATCAGACTTTGATCTGTTTATTGTGGAAGAGACCTTAGATGTTACCTTAATGATTATTTAAGGAAAAACAGGGTGCCTGGGTGGCTCAGCGGTTGAACATCTGCCTTCGGTTCAGGGCCTATGTCTCTGCCTCTCTCTCTCTCATGAATGAATAAATAAAATCTTTAAAAAAATAAGGAAAAACAGGGCAGCCCTGGTGGCTAAGGGGTTTAGTGCCACAGTTGGCCCAGGGTGTGATCCTAGACACCCAGGATCGAGTTCTGCAATGCGCTCCCTGTGTGGAGCCTGCTTCTCCCTCTGCCTGTGTCTGTGCCTCTCTCTCTCTGTGTCTCTCATGAATAAATAAATAAAATCTTAAAAAAAAAAGGAAAAACAAATCCACCTCATCAAGTTTGAACTCTTATCCTCTGGGACTTCTCTCCCCCAAGGCAGTAAAGATCAGTAAGTGAAAAAATTATAGACTGTCTTTCACAGACTTTTCACAGCTGGACATCCTAAGTATACTTAGGTGTTACTAGCTCTTCTTACCAAGGAGTAATAATTATCACAGAATAGTCTCTTTATGTTGGATGCTGCTTTGACATAGGTCTCTGATACTAACTCGTTTTAAATAAGTGGTGACTTTTTTTTAAATAAGATTTTTAAACCTAGGCAAGATAAAAGGTTTTAACTATTCAGCTTTTTTTTAGAGTTTTTCTGGGTAAATATAGAGTAACATTATGTTTGAAATTTATCTGAAGCACAGGGGTCAAGAGCTGGGTACTTGGTGTGGTGGCCAGAGACAATGGCTTTGCCACAGCTCTATTAAAGACACATAACGGAATCTTGTGGGTTTCTCTATATATATGCCTTGGCTCCTAGCATCCTCCACTGTGCTTAGTCATTGAGTGGTACTGCTCTGTAATAGATTAGCCATGTATTTCTGTGCTTTCTTTGTGTGCAGATCTGGAGGGTATGGAACCAAACACAAATTCCTTAATGGAATTTAATAAACTTTTAAAAGATTTTGTTTATTCATGAAAGACACACATACAGAGAGGCAGAGAAATAGGCAGAGGGAGAATCCTCACGGGGATCCTGATGCAGGATTTGATCCCAGGACCCCGGGATCACAATTTGAGCTGAAGGCAGATGCTCAACCACTGAGCCACCCAGGCACCCTGTAATTTAATAATTTTTAAGAAATCCACATCATTTATCTTTTTAAAAAAGATTTTATTTATTTGAGAGAGAGAAAGCATAAGTATGGGGGATGGAAGGGCGGAGGGAGAGAGAGAAGCAGGCTCCCTTGAATCAGATCTCAATCCCAGGACTCTGGGATCGTGACCTGAGCTGAAGGCAGATAAGTAACCTACTGAGCCACCAACGGGCCCCTCATATCATTTATCTTTGACAGTGTGCCAAATTGCAGTCCAATCCAGGATAAAGCCCAATGTGTTAACTTATGACATCAAGCTCTCTAGAGAACCTGTAAGTAGTTTCACCTTTGAGAAGGCACTGAGGGAACGTGAGCCTTTGGAAGGACAAGCAAGATTCACTCCAGCAGCATTCCAGCCACAAAGACCAGTTAACTACTCAGGAAAGATCACAGAGCTCAGACCTATGACCATTGAGGAGTGTCATGTGCTTTAAATTAGTTCCACTTCTTAAAATTGACAGGATTGGTGATTCAAATATCATTGCACTAGTGAAAAATACCTCTCTGAATATTTTGACATAGTAAATGAAATTTTTCTCCTAGATCATTCATCTATTCTCTGATTCAGTAAATCTACAGTATGTGTCCTTAAAGAGCTCACACAAGGAGAAGGTAAGCTCCATACATAAATTACATTAAAATATCTTAAGTGCAGAATGCTTGGCTGGTTTAGTCAGTGGAATTCTTTTTTTTAGGATGTATTTATTTGAGAGAGAGAGAGAAAGAGCTGGGGGAGGGGCAAAGGAAGAGGGAGAAAGTTTTTAGGTGTAGAGCCCATGTGGGACTCAATCCCTCAACCTGAACTGAAACCAAGAATCAGATGCTTAACTGACTTTGCCACCCAGGCACCCCAAGGAACATGTGACTTTTGATCTTGGAGTTGTGAGTTTGAGCCCGATGTTGGTTGTAGAGATTATTTAAAACTATAATCTTTAAAAATATAAAATAAAAATAGGGACACCTAGGTGGCTAGTTGGTTAAGTGACTTTGGATCTCAGGGCCCTGCAATCGAGCCCTGGTTCCGGCTCCATGCTCAACAAGGTGTCTGCTTATCTCTCTCCCTCTCCCCCTGCTTGAGCTCTCTCTCTCTCTCTCTCTCTCTCTCAAATAATAAATAAGGGGATCCCTGGGTGGCTCGGCAGTTTAGTGCCTGCCTTTGGCCCAGGGTGTGATCCTGGAGCCCTGGGATCAAGTCCCGCCTCAGGCTTCCTGCATGGAGCCTGCTTCTCCCTCTGCCTCTCTCTCTCTCTCTGTCTCTCTCTCTCTCTCTCTGTCTCTCTCTCTCTGTGTCTCTCATGAATAAATAAATAAAATCTTTAAAAAAATAATAATAAATAAAATCTTTTTTTTTTTTTTAATGTCAGGGTGCCTGGTTAAGCATCTGCCTTCAGCTCAGATCATTATCTCAGGTCCCAGGATCAAGCCCCATGTCGGGCTCCCTGCTTGGCAGAGAGTCTGCTTCTTCTTCTCCCTCTGCCCGCATGTAGCTCATGTTCTCTCTCTCAAATAAAGTCTAAAAAAAAGTTTTTTAAATAAAATATCTAATGTTTAACAGCAAAAGTGGAACAAAGTGCCATGAGATCATATGTGATGGGGATGAGTAGTTTTGTTTACTTATAGAGAAAAAGTCATAAGGCTGATGATATTGTAGTAGGCAGATAACATGTTTGTGTGAACTATGGTGTTTGCCTCTTCTCTGGACAACTTGATAGCTCTCTTTATATAAGAACAATATTGGAAACACAAAAAATGAAAATTACCAATTTCATTCATCTTATGCTTCGTATAGCTTTTTGAAGGAAGAAAGGCTTAGCCAATAATTGAAGAACATTTTTTCTGTGATGTACCAAGGGCTTCTATTATCAGAGCACAACTTCCTCCTCAAAGCAGGAAATTGGGAATCAGATACGACAATATCCAGAATAATACATATGTGAAAACATATTTAGGACACTTTTGAGACGTATTTAGTGAACTTAAGAACAGGACTATTACCACACATATTCATCACACATTGATTTTATTCAGAGTGGAGGTTTACAGCTTTGCTGAGACTAGAAATGTAAAAAAGATAATGCATGTTGTCGTGTGAAAGTAGCCTCTGAGTAGCAGAGCATGAAGGAAATGACTCACAAGGGGAGAAGGTTCAAACCTACAGTCAGGATGCAGATGCTTGCATGATAGTATGTAAGGGTCAGGGAGCGTCTCATCAAGAAGAGTCTTCTCTTCAGCTAGTGATGCCTATAAACATCAAGCTGTCTGGTAAGAAAGTCAAGAAATAAGGGAGGCATAGTAGGCACAGAGACAGAGAGAAAGAAAGTGTGCAGAAAGCTAGAGAAGTGTAGCAACAGTAAAGGCAACATATGGCAAAAGCCGTGGGAGCAGTGGAGCCTTAAGAAGCAGGTAATCGGAGTGTGGAAATGTTGGCTCTGGAGTACCTCTGAACAAGGAGGAACAATCAGATGACTCCTCCTGTTATCTACCCCTTTGAAGGCACCCTTTGGCTTTGTTGATGAGAGGGACATCTAGAAAAAGGACAGAATAGACTCAATATACTTTAATAGTACATGTATGTGTTACTCTTCAGATCTTGCTGAAGGCACACACACACGAAATTACGTGCAGATCAGCCGTCTCAGACAGGGGTAAGAGGGGAGGTGTCGGGAGGTATCAGTGGGATGCTGTTAGAGTAACAAACAGTAGAGTGCTGTAACAGAACATGTGCTGTGGGCATCCAAAAGAAGCCAAACCACTGTACATGTTTCCAAGGAAAATCTGGTTCAAGTACATTACTTAATTGATAAAATGATTTTTGCAAGGAAATGCTGTAACTGAGCTCTGTGCTTCTTGAAAAGTGTCTTTGGTATTTCAAGGCAAGAAAAAGCATAGCTATACTTGGTAGAAAATGTCAGCAAATCCTAAAACTGCAGAATAAGTTAGCGGCTTTTTTTAAAGAACTCAATTCTGAGCAAAATCTATCCCTTGGACCATATTAGTAAGCTGATGTAACTAGGTTATTTTAGCCAAAGCGTCTCTCCTTTGCTCTAGCAGGTGCCTACAAATGAGGTATATCGAGCTTAGGAAGCAAAAGGACAGACTGGCTAGTCTTAATGCAGACAGGCCCCCTCCAATTATATTCTAATGATTGGAAAATGTCATTTTCTTAAAGATTACAAAGTGTCATATGAATTCTATTCCTTTATTTAAAGAATACGAACATATTCATTAACAATGATTCTGTTCCCACTGATTTCTATCTACTTCTGATATGGCTGGTTTAATATTATCCTGAGATCATGGTAAAACAAAATTATTTTATAGCAGACTATTGTAGAGCTTGCTCCCAAAGAAGGTTAGTGTCTCCACCTACCATTTATATATATATATATATATATATATATATATATATATATATATATATAATGTGAATGAAGATGTTTTCAGCTACTTTCCTATAAAATAAGTGACTTCAATAGTAATAGAATTGATTATCTCATCTAACAAGAAGACTCAAGGATTGGTTAAGTCAGAGATGCAATGATGGCATCTAGGAGGCGGTTACTCCCACTTTTCTGCTTGGCTATCCTCTTATCTTCTCTTCAGCTGACAATTCTCATGGTCCCAAGATAGCAATTGCAGTACCAGACATTACACACAGACACAATGACATCTAGCAGCACATGAGGGACTATTTCTTTTTGTATGTTTCTCTCTCTCATTGTTGATAAATAGGGTTCTACTTAGGAAAGTAATGCTTTGCGATAAGAAATAAATATCCCCCTGGACAGCCTGGGTGGCTCAGTGGTTTAGCACTGCGTTTGGTCTGGGGCATGATCCTGGAGACCCGGGCTCGAGTCCCATATCAGGCTCCCTGCATGGAGGCTGCTTCTCCCTCTACCTGTGTCTCTGCCTCTTTCTCTGTGTGTCTCTCATGAATAAATAAAAATCTTAAAAAAAAAAGAGAGAGAAAGAAATATCCTCCTTATATAAAGGAAGGGAGAAGAAATATGTGGGAAATATCAGGAAGGGAGACAGAACATAAAGACTCCTAACTCTGGGAAACGAACTAGGGGTGGTGGAAGGGGAGGAGGGCGGGGGGGTGGGGGGGAATGGGTGACGGGCACTGAGGGGGACACTTGACGGGATGAGCACTGGGTGTTTTTCTGTATGTTGGTAAATCGAACACCAATAAAAATTAATTTATTAAAAAAAAGAAATATCCTCCTTTGTTTAAAAGATTTTATTTATTTATTTGAGAGAGAGAGCACAAGCAGGGGAGGGTCAGAGGGAAAGGGAGAAACAGGCTTCCACTGAGCAGGGAGCCCGACGAGGGGCTTAATCCCAGGAACCTGAGCTGAAGGCAGACGCTTAACCAACTGAGCCACCCAGGCACCCTGAATATCTTCCTTTAATGGTAAGAAAAACCTTTTCCAGAAGTATATCAGTAGATTTCCCATTGCATTTTATTAGCTAGATCTGCATCACACACCCATGCCTGAGCCACTCACTGACAAGGAGATTGGGACCACGTTGATTATCTTAGAGCAAGGTCTCTCAACCTTGCCATTACTGGCATTTTGGGAGAAACAATTCTTTGTTGTGGGGGAGCAGCAGGACTGTACATTATAGGATATTGAGCAGCATCTCTGGCCTTTCCCTACTAGATGCCAATAGCACTTCTCCCAAGATGATCAGCAATGTCTCCAGATACTGCTGAATGTACCCTGGGAAACAAAGTCAATCAATCACCCCCACTGAGAACCGCTAGCTTATGTCAATCATAACTCACTCCATGGGTCTGGACTCACCTCCCCTGAAGCACAAAGAAGGACTGAGATCAGAATTCTGTTAACAGGGGATCCCTGGGTGGCTCAGCAGTTTAGCGCCTGCCTTTGGCCCAGGGTGCGATCCTGGAGTCCCAGGATCAAGTCCCACGTTGGGCTCCAGGCACGGAGCTTGTTTCTCTCTGCCTGTGTTTCTGCCTCTCTCTCTCTCTCTATGTCTATCATGAATGAATGAATAAATAAAATCTTTAAAAAAAGAAAAAAAAAGAATTCTGTTAACAAGGAAGGAAAGGGAATTGCTATTTGAGCGGTAGTCAGTGGGCAGAGACACCCCACCCCCTTTTTCTTTCTTGCCATTTTTCAACAAACAGATTAGGGACTTACTGAAAATATGAAAGATACATGAGTTATCTGGTACTACTCAAAGAATGCTAGTTCCTGTCTAAATGCCAAGTGGATAACACAAATCTTTATGACCAATTGGTAATCTAGAAAATATAATCAAGGAAAATGCGTATTGAAGCACCCAAATCATGACTAGTTGGTTAGTTGGCTTCTATAGCGTTCAAATGTTCCTACTTTTGGTCATGTTCTTGCAGCACTACCTTAGATTCTCCATTAACTCAGTTCCTGTTTTAATGTATAAAACTTTCTGCTCTTGCAATTTTTATTTGTCCTCCATTGGTAATGAACACTTGTATCCTGGATTAAATTGTTTGGTGAGAAAAAGTATGAATATTTTTATTAATTCAACATCCATCTATTAAGTACCTTTTTTTTTTTAACTTTTTTTTATTTATTTATGATAGTCACAGAGAAGCAGAGACACAGGCAGAGGGAGAAGCAGGCTCCATGCACTGGGAGCCCGACGTGGGATTCGATCCCGGGTCTCCAGGATCGCGCCCTGGGCCAAAGGCGGGCGCCAAACCGCTGCGCCACCCAGGGATCCCTATTAAGTACCTTTCAGCCGGCATGGGTACTATGAAGGAAAGTAACAAGGCTGGGGATGCCTGAGTGGTTCAGTTAGTTAAGTAGCTGCCTTTGGCTCAGGTCATGATCTCAGGGTCCTGGGATCAAGCCCCATGGTGGGAGGGTCCCTGCTCAATGGGGAGCCTGCTTCTCCCTTTCCCTCTGCCACTCCCCACCCCCACCCTGTCAAATAAATAAAATCCTAAAAAAGAAGAAAGTGACGAGGCTGAAATACTACATTGGAGAGAGAAAGCTCTTTAAGTAACATTTCAGCCAAGCCAAGGGGAAGCACTGGGAGAGGCTGAGAAAGGGGACATGTCTGATTATATGATGGGCTATTCCTGATTTTATACTAAGATCAGGAAAAAGAACTGATGGACTTGGAGATGGTGTGTGTGTGAGAGATGAACTGCTTTCCTTTTGCCTGTTGTGTTTCTGTATTTGGAATATAGCATGATTCTCGGCTGGGTTTAATTTCTTTGGTGCTATAATAATTTGTGGGCTATGCAAACCTTCATTCTGCTTTTGTGATTTTTTTTCCCCTTTCCATTTCTTAAGGCAGCATTGTTACTTGGCTTTAAGTTTCTCAAGCACAGCTTAGACCTCCTGGTTCTCTAAGAAGCCCCAACTTCTAGCTTTAGACCTGAGGTCCCCACATGAGGGGCTTCGGGCTGTAGGTCTATGGCCTTATTGGGACCATGGCCTTTGGTCTTCCTCCACTGGCTGTGAAGAGAGCAACTCCTGGGGAAAATCCCACTAGGAAAATGCTTCTAGGAGCAGTGAGATCCCTCTATTTTTTCTGCCCCACTTTCAAGAACCTCTTCCATCTCTCATAACTGCAGGAATTAAACCATTCTTAATATAGATCACTGCTGCCCTTGCAGAAAAACATTTCTAGGACTTAAAAAGAGATCATTGAACCATTACTTACTAAGTAACTTCTAAATGTCAGGCACTGGGCTTGGCATTAGGATATAGTAACCAATAAAGCTCAGTCTCTGTTCTTTTGAAGCTGCCCCTCTGCAGGGGGCTAAAACAAACAAACAAACAAACAAACACAAACAAACAAACAAACAAACCTAGTATAATTACTGTTGCAAATTTTTGTGAAAAGATGGCTAGGGAAGTCTTGGTTTGAAGAGGCTCTAGCCACCTCCTTATGTCACCCAGAAGGAAAATAAATAAAATCTAAGTAAAAATGACTTGCTAGGCAAATGGACTTTAAGTGCCCCAGTTTACCTCTTTCTTCCTCCAAAGACCTTCCTGAATATAAATTCTGGTGCATCTAGTGCTCTGTGGAGACTTTAAGCCAATACCTAAGATTGTATCAGGGCTAACCATTTGCAAAAAGAGGAGAGGGAACTTTTAGGCTCAGGGAGAAGGCCCAGAGGTCTTAAGATGGAAAAGAGATTGCCTGACTTGATAGAGTAGCTAACAAAATGCTTTCATTGTTTCCTGCTGAACTGCAGTACTTGGATTTAGTGGACTACATAGAGATTTTAAATAGAGGAATATCAGGAATATACACGTTGTTGCTTATATATAGATTTCTTGTAAAAAATCAAACATTAAGAAGGGGCTTGGCAACTGTTATGGCCAGATATCAAACCAACCCAAGTGTTAATTATGATGATCAGAATGTGAAGAGTTTGGGAGGGATTGTCTCTTTTACATGCATCAGGAAGTGAGATACACAGAGAAATTGCTGTGGACCAGTGGACCATTGGGTTGGTGTTGTAGAAACCATCATCTGAAAGGTCAAAGGGGATTGAAAACAATGAGAGCTTCTAAGGGCAATATCATAGGGAAAGGAGAACTTGGGACCTTAATTGGGTTTTGCCATGGCATTTCACTGGATGGTATCAGTCATCAACCTGCATTTCTTTTACTTCCTTTTATAAAGTAAGTTAATCTAAAGGACTTTTTAGAAGAAATTAAAATTTAAAAAATCCTGTGTATCCATCAATATATCTTTTTCTCCCCCTGTAAAATTTTAGCTTTTATCAGATTTTCATGGGGCCACAATCCAAAAAAAAGTAGTATGATTTTCTGATTTTAATGCTTATTTAACTTTATGTATGTTCTCACAATCCACATTTAGATTATGAGATATACTCATCTTTTGGCATCTTTTGCTGCCTTTGTCTCTCTGTTTCTCTTTAGTTGTCCTTTATCATGAATGAAGTTATTTCTCATGGTGAGTAGACTCTGCCCCAGGTTCCAATTGCCACCACCAGGCTTCATAGGTGCAATATAGGTTCAGGGCATTAAGCATGCTCCAGTGACGTTTTTCTAGGCCTATTTAAGTGAATGCCTTAACTTGGTAAACTTGAAAGCCCTTTCACTTTTCTTTTCTCTTCCTTTTTTTTTTGAGAGGCAGGGAGAGAGTGGGAGTAGGAGGTGGTGGGGTGCTGGGGAGGGCCAGGGGAGGATGAGAGAGAGAATCTTAAGCAGGCTGCATGCCCAGCATAGAACCCAACACAGGGCTCTATCTCACGATCCTGAGATCGTGACCTGAGCCGAAATTAAGAGTTGGACACTTAACTGAGCCATCCAGGCACCCTTCTTTTTTCTTATTTAAGCTTTCCAATAATACAGTCAAGTTGGTAGGGAAAGGCATTCTCACATCCAGTAACCTAATTCTACTAAAGATGGACCTAGATGCAAAGTCTAATGGAGTCTTACTTACTCCTGCTTTCCTTTTTACTACAGTGGAGGATATAGATTTGGTTAAGGATGCAGAGTTTGGGGATGTGGAGGAAGATGAGATAGTGTTTTTTCCTTTGGAGGTAGGGGTGAGCTTATTAAGGAATAAGTGGATGGTTCTTTTTTTTTTTTTTTTCTGAGCAGAGAGGAGTAATGAAACCAAATCTATACAAACAAGCCTGTTCGATTTTTTGCTGGTTTGACATAAGTTTTAATCATTTATAGAATAACCAAAGTTGTATAGTACATATATTTAGGACTTTGCTGCTGCTGTGCCATTTCAGGCCACCTTAATCTTGTTCCTCTTTCAGCTCCTTATCAGTCCTGTCACCTCACTGTGCCACATTGATGCCTATTCCCTCCTGAGAGCTTGTTACAGGGTCTGTGGCCTGAAGCATTGCACTGGCTCTGGTGGCTTTGTTTTTGGATCATTCCTACTATTGTGTAAATGGAGAAATAGAATCAGGGAAAGACTTGCCTAAAATGGTTTCACTGCCTCCTTACCTTGTTTTATTTCCCCCTAACTAGTGCTATTCAAAGTGTGGCCCACTGGCCAGCTTTAGAACTAGTCTCTGATAAGAACAGAAACTAAGAAGGAGCTCTTGGGTGGCTCAGTTGGTTAAGCATCTGACTCTTGATCTCAGGGTCATGAGTTCTAGCCCCATGTTGGGCTCCATGCTGGATGTGGAGATTACTTAGAAGATCTTTGAAGAACAGAAATTGAGAGTAAGAGCTTTAGAAATTTTATTGGCAATTTGACAATAATTTTATGTGTGTTGAGTTTAATAATAAAGAATTTGGGCTTTTGTCTTTTGTAATTTTCATTTTTTCTAGTAGTTTTATTACATTTACAAACCAGTCAGTTTGTATTAAGAAAAAAACCAAACTGGCCCTTAACCACAGTCTGAGAAACACTCAGAATTAGACCAAAGACTCTAATAGGACTTTTGACAATGAGAATATGCTATCTACATGCAAAGCATTGTCATTTCAGTTTAATATCTCTGTCATTGAAACTTTGTAGTGTCAATGTCTTTAACTCATCTGAAATTCCCCCAAATGATACAGTGACATGGTGAAAATGCTGGAATCTTTGCTAAGTTTGGCTCTATGTCACCTGTACAATCCTGGTCAAACAGTTTAAGTCTTTGAACCTCGGCCTCCTCATTTGTAATAACAACAATACTCACCTCAGAGAGGTGTTTTTCTGATTAAATGGAAGAATGTATGTAATACACAGAATAGTGCCTGGGTCAAACATTGTAAATGGAATAAATGTTGGATATTAATGAGCTGCAGTAAACACTATTATAAAATGGAGATCATTTGTCTATCATAAGAAAAGTACAGATTAACATGTTATAATTATCTGTTAAACATTTAAGCAATATCAAGTACAAGATCTTTTGGTGGATACTGGGATATAATCCTTGTCCTCTAGCAGTTTAGAACTTAGCAGAGGATCTTAAATACACACATGGAAGATGTGTATGGAGTAAAATAAAGGCTATAGGGGGGTTTTTCCTATGGCCTAGGAAATTCCTAAATTAATGAGGGAAATTAATTTTTTTATTCTTCTAAGAAAGCAAGAATTGTTTTTTTTTTTTTAAGATTTTATTTATTTGAGAGAGAGAGAGAAAGAGAGACAGAGTGACAGAAGAAGAGGGAGAAGCAGACTTCCTGCTGAGCAGGGAGCCCAATGTGGGACTTGATCCCGGACCCGAGCTGAAGGTAGACACTTAACCAACTGAGCCACCCAGGCATCATAAGTGAGAGGTTTTATTTATTTTTTATTTTTAAAAAGATTTTATTTATTTATTCATGAGAGACAGAGAGAGAAAGAGACAGAGACATAGGCAGAGGGAGAAACAGGCTCCATGCAGGGAGCCTGACGTGGAATTCGATCCCAGGACTCTAGGATCATGCCCTGGGCCGAAGGCAGGCCCCAAACCGCTGAGCCACCCAGGGATCCCAAGTGAGAGGTTTTAAAGACAGTTTTTGTGATGAACTTAAAAGGATAGGATTGATGTTTTAGAACTTTGAGTCCAGTATGACACAGAGAAGTTTCAAATGATCATGATGTATTAAGCTAACATTGGTTGGGTATTAAATCAGATATACACTTTGATGTCAATATGTATAGTCTCATTCCCTTCCCAATTTTTATTAAAATTATGTGTATAGATAAAGGCCTAGATGGAGAAGTTAAATGATTATTTCTTGGTGGTGAGATTATGGTAAATATTTGTTTTCCTTATTCTTTTAATTCAAAAAAAATTTTTTTCATATTCAAGGTTTTATACATACGTATTTTATGAGAGTTTTATAATTGGACAAAACTACTTTTTAAAGGGCTGGCTCAAATCAAAGCTGCTAATTTAAGTATAACTTAGTGGAACCTTTAAAAAACTATTTTGGCAGTTTGTATTAATAACTATAAATGTATGGATACACTTTCACCTAGTGATTCCATTTCTGGGTATTTATCTTTAAAGATCTGCTGCATTCATGAGAATGTCCTGTGACTTCTCTGTCATGGCAAAGAAAGAAGGGAATAGGTTCTGTCCAAGAATAGAGATTTCAGTAAAATGTCGGTGTCTTACTTAAAATAATTTTATTCAGCTATTAAAATGCCTAGGAAAAAAAGAAAAAATAATAAAATGCCTAGGAAGCTTATTTGAAATATAAAAAGTACTTCTATGTGTGGAAAAACAGGAACCCACACTGTGTGCACTCTGTGATGACAACATTGTAAAACAAATATGCACGGGACGAGCAGTCTAGAAATAACCCTGGATGCTGACAGTGGCCGTGTTTGCGTGAAGCAGTTTTTATTGTCCTCATGGTTTACTATGCGGTTAAAATTATTATTATTATTATTATTTTTATTTTGCCATGAAAGCAAATGATCATTTTATATTTTATTTTAAAGATTTTATTAATTTATTTTTAAAGATTTATTTATTTATTTATTTATTTATTTATTTATTTATTTATTTATTTATTTATTTATTTATTTATTTATTTATTTATTTATTTATGAGAGACACAGAGGTAGAAGCAGGCTCCATGCAGGGAGCCCGATGTGGGAACCCAGGATCATGCCCTGGGCCAAGGGCAGGCATTAAACCGCTGAGCCATCCAGGGATCCCGCAAATGATCATTTTAAAGCCTGGGTATAAAAAAAGTTTCATCACCGGCACTGTGATTTGAAAGCACTAAATAAATTAGTAAAGCATTAAGAACCGAATTCTCTATTCCTTTACCAATGCAATTCCTTGACAAAGCTCTACAAAATCCCTTCCCAGGAAGCTGATTCCTTAGGCTTCTACAGACCACATTTTTGAGACTGTCCACCTGCGAAGTTCATCCATGTGCTAGAAACAAATGACAGAAGGGACGCTCTCCTTTCCTAAGGGAGACCTCTCAGGTCCCGCCTTCCCGGCTGGTGGCAGGACCCAAACTGGAGGCCGAGGCTACGAGGGTATCTGGTGGGCTCCAACTGCAGACCCAGCCAGGAGCGCGCCGACTGTGCTGCCTGCGGGCTGGACGCTGGCGTTGCTCCCCTGCTGGCCCGCCCGGCTTGACGCCCTCCGCGGCCGCCCGACCCCCAGCGTCCGCTCCGCTCCACCACCTGGCGGGGCCGGCGGATTTTCACCCTTTTTAAGTCCCTCGCTCTTTGCGTCCCCAGCGCCCGGAGTACTGCGGAATGCCCGGCAGGGGTCGCTGCAACCCCCGCGGTGCCGGCGGCCCCGCCCCCGGCCAACCGTCGATTGGGCCGGCGCGTGACGTCACGGCGTTTTAGCCAAACAAATGGGTTTCGGGGCGAGCGTTGGGCTCCGCCGCGCCGCGCTGGGCGCTCGGTCCGCCTCAGCGGTGGGGAGCGAGCCAGGCCTCCCGCCGCCGCCGCCGCCGCAGCCGCCGCCGCATCGGGGTGTGCAGCCCCGGGCCAGGCCCCGGGCGGGGCAGGAGCGCAGGTGGGTCGCGGCCGCGGTAGGGCGTGGCGTGAGGGCTGCGCGGGCCGGGTCCTGCGGCGGCGGCCACCGTGGCCGCTCCCCGCCCCCTCCCGCCGTCTGCCGCGCTCCCGGGGCGCCGCGCCGCGCCGGGCGGGTGGGGGTGGGGGCGGGGGCGCCGGCGCCGGCCGCGGGTCTAGGGCAGGGGCCGCAGGCAGGGGCCGGGCGCTGGGCGCCCCCGCGGGCCACGGAGGTCGAGCGGGCCGGCAGGCGGCAGCCGCTTTCCCGGCCCGGGCTGCAGCTCCCGAGGTCGCGGATAGGCCGTGAGGAGGCACTGGACCGGCCCGGCTCACCTCGGTGCCCCGCGGCCGAGGAGCCGGTCGGGCGCGGGGGGGGCGGGGGGCGCCTCGCCTGGTCGCGCCCGCCTGGGCTCGGCCGCCCTGCCCTCTCCCGCCCTGTTGCAGGTGAGCTGACGCCTGCCCTTAACCTCCCGCGGGGACCGGGCAGCACCGGGGGCTGCGCGCCCCCCCGGCCTCCCGGCAGGCGCGGGTCGACCGCGGGTCGGCCCCGGGCAGCGATGAGGTCATAGTGCTTTGGGGCCGCGTGTGTGTGACGTCAGGGGCTTCCAGGCGATGGGCTGTGATGTCACAGCAGGCCCCGGCGGGGACCTTGGCGCGCGGAAGGGCGGGGAGGACCGGGAGAGGAGAGGAGAGAAAGGAAGTTGAGTCTCGTACCGACGCCTGGAATCGCAGCGGATTTGAATCGAAAGTGGTTCGGTATCAGCATTTCGCAGTGGTAATAATTTGTCAAGTTGTTTAACTTCCTTTCAAACGAGCATTGTTAGTACAGTTCAATATAAGACACGTTTGATTTAGAAAAATCGAAGTCATTAAGCCCGGAGGTTTGGGTGGCGGTGGGGGTGGGGTGGGGTGGGGGTTGGGGGTTTAAATGCCTTTCTAGAAGCTGATCTCATAGTTTGATGGTTTGTGATTGGAATTGCTGAAGAAATAGAACCCAGTCGGTGCTGATAATTCAGTTTGCCTTACTCTTTTTTTTTTTTTTTTGTTACACAATCTTGAAATTATATACAGTATCTGCATTTTTATTAGAGAGTGGCTAGGAAGAGACAGAAGGGATCTTAAATGAACTTTTTCTGTTGTGGAAGGGCGGGGAGGGAGGTTTGAATTAATTTCACTAGTTTAACTAGGTTGTCCTTGTCCTGTGCTATCATGGATGATTGAGGGTTTTCTATGGTTATAATTCATCAACACGCCATTTTTTTGTTTGTTTGTTTGTTTGTTTGTTTTTGTTGTTGTTGTTGCTTTCCTGCTAAGACTGGGCAATGACAGTAACATATCCCAAGACTGCTTGTCTGGACCGGTAACTGAAATTTTGTGTGTTGCTTTCAAATATGAAGCTAGCAGAATTTCATTAAAGTGTCTTGCCTGTGAATGTTGTTTTTCTTTCAGAGCTTTCAAACCAGATCAGTCCAGCCCAGAAAAGAAGCTAGTCACTTGGCATTACTGACCCTCTTTGGGTATTTCAGCATATCAATATAATTTATTCCTCTTTGTAGGATTACTTAAATAGAATCTAGTTTGAAAGCCTTGAAATTGAAGCATATTTACAATTTAGGGTCTTCAGCTGGAAGCTTGGGTAGGACTCCTCAGCCTTCCTCATTGACCTTGATTTGTATTGGTAGTTTTTTTTTTTTTTTTTTTTTGTATTGGTAGTTTTTTTTGTGTTGTTAATACTCTGTCTTCTCCATTTGCTCTTTAAAAGTGATCGATAAGGTATTGCCTCCCTGGATTTTGCACCAACATGCTGGTGGAAGTTATGTTGTGTATGTTAACACAGGAAATGAAAGGAAAAATTTACTTTTGTATTTGACTGGAAGTTCACAAAAGAAGGCTTTCTTAGAAATCTCGTTTTGATCCTTGCTCACCATACCTTGGAAATTTGACAACATTGTGTGTACTACTGAAAATTATGTTTTTCTTTTAAGAAATAAGGAATTTACATGTTGACAATGTTGATTGAAGGCTCTGAGGACAGAATTTGAGCCTTTATGTCTTCAAGACTGATAGTTACAGAGTTAAGGTAAAACTGCTGATATTGAGGGTGTTAGTCAACCTACTCTAAGAGGCAAGGATCATGGCAAGATACTATGTAATGAAATTGAAGGAGGTTCAGAAGGACACTTGCATGTGTCTTTTCCAAGTAACCTTTCTGGGGCACCTATGTGGCTCTGGGTAAATTGTGTTTATGGGAAGGGATGAAAATCTAACTAAATGTGAGTTGAAAGACATATAAATGATGAAAATAAAATAGCTCCTCCCTGGCAGTGTTTCCCCCCCTCTATTTTGTTTAGTAGTTACGATTTTTTTTTTTCCTAATGGAAAATGAGATAATAGGTGGAGAATAATGTCTTTTGTGTATTCTGATGTGATTGAGGAACAATGACAGGTATAAAAAAGTCAGCTTATGTAAACAGTTGTATAACTAACAAGGCATAACTCTTCTGAAACATTTTTACAGCTTGTTTCTACCTTTGGCAGGATATTTTTCTACCCAGGCCTTGCCAGTTTTGGGTCTGGGAAGTAGCTCTTACTTTTTATAAATGGGAATTTATTTGAAGTCGGGTTTATTATTTTAACATATTTTGTTATCTTATTCAGTTACCACATTTGAAAGGACTGAATCATTCATTAGTGATTATATCCATCTTTCTGACAGCTAAAGCAAATATGAAGAATGAGAGTGCTGTATTTCATGAATTTTCCAAAATCTTTGGATATGCTTATTGGATTGATTCTATTAACATGTAGAATATAAATTCTTAAAACTTCTACTTTATTTTCTGAACTTAAATTTATGCTTAGTTTAATTCGGACAGTTTTGATATTCTAGTAAGCCTTAATCTTGTTTTAATATTTGTTGGGAGAGAACATACCAATCATTAGGGACATCGTTTAGTGTTATCTTCCAAAATTTGCAGCTGTTTAGAACCAGACACTTGAGGGACGCTACTGTGATATAATGAATGCCTTCGTTGTTAAGTCATGTGTGACAAAGGCAAAATTCAGCAAGTGCATAACCTACAGTTCTTTGGAAGCAGCAACAAAAAGAGAGCTGATTAACTTCAGAAGCATTTAGGTTGTCTTGAAATTGAATTTCTAATGACAGACATTCTTTATCCTTATAAAATTTAACTTCTCTGTGTGCATGATTATGGTATTTTGAAGCTGATGAACATACTGTATCATCTAGGGAAGTTTCTTAAAACTCGCTGAAGGAATTTATCAACTTTTCATTTCCAACTCCATCTTCTGGTTAGCTCTCCACAGAGGAAACTCCTGATCGCCTCCATTTAAGTATTCAACTTCACGTTTTTTACCCTCAGGACAATGTAGGTATAAATACAAAACTAAGGGATCCCTGGGTGGCGCAGTGGTTTAGCGCCTGCCTTTGGCCCAGGGCGCGATCCTGGAGACCCAGGATCGAATCCCACGTCGGGCTCCCGGTGCATGGGGCCTGCTTCTCCCTCTGCCTGTGTCTCTGCCTCCCTCTCTCTCTCTCTCTCTGTGTGACTATCATAAAAAATAAATAAATAAATAAATAAATAAATACAAAACTAAGCATTAATATGTGTGATTAAATATTATTAAATGTTGTTGTAAGGCATGGGTTTCATTCATCTAACAGACATTTTTTGAGTACCTTTGTACCAGGTACTCAGCCAGGGGCTGTGACATTCAGATAAATTGTCCTTGCTGCAAGGATCCTTGACCTTTGTTTTAATATTCCCTTGCCATGGAGAGCCATGGGTTTGAGGAGCCAGATTTGGACCAAGAGGGTGAACCATTTATGTTATGCCAAACTGGGATAACATTGACCTCATCTGAAGGTCAGTTTAAGGAGATATTTAGAAACTCAGGTGAAAAGAATGGGAAACATTATCATACAAGCAAAGGGTCTAGATTCCACAGATTTGTATTACTCTAAAATGAATGGAGCTTAGTGAGTGAGCACTTTTGAGTCCAGAACGAGCACTCAAGGCCAGAACTAGTCTGTGTAAGTAGTCTAAAATTAGAGCTAGAGCAAGAAGGTAGAATCTAGACATTTCACTCTGAGGCATATATGTATACCTTCTTTTTCTTCTCTAAGGTTGTTCCTTTTATTTTGTTACTGTTTTTATTCCTTTCCTTTTTTTTTTTTTTTTTTAAGATTTTATTTATTTATCCATGAGAGACACAGAGAGATGCAGAGACAGAAGCAGAGGGAGAAGCAGGCTCCATGCAGGGAGCCCAATGTGGGACTCGATCGCGAGTCTCCACCATCACGCCCTGGGCTGAAGGTGGTACCAAACTGCTGAGCCACCCAGGATGCCATTCATTTCTTTTCTTTTCTTTCTTTTTTTTTTTTTTCATTTCTTTTCTTGACAAACCTACAAAATATGTGAGCCTCTCACAGCCTTCATTTCCACTTTTTGCTTTCTTTCCCTGACATTTTATTATGAAAAGTTTTAATCACAGAAAAGTTGCAAGAATTCTTTTTAGAACAGTAGAATATCTAAGTGCATACAAACCTAGATTCTATAATTTATAGTTCGTATTTTGCCATATGTACTTACATATCCATCATCCTAACCTCCATCTCTCTTCCTCCATTCATCAATCCATCTTCTATTTAGTTGTATTTCATAGTCAGTATATTTTACCCCAAATACTTCAGTGTGCCCATCATGAGCTATTTGTTTACTTTTTTTTTTTTTTTTTAAGAGAGTGAGCTTGAGAGTGCATGAATGGGGGAGTGGGGTGCAGGCAAAGGAAGAGAGAGAGAGAGAATTTCAGACCCCACACAGGGCTTGATGTCACAACCCTGATATCATGACCTGAGCTAAAATCAACAGTCAGACGCTTAACTGACTGAGTCCCCAGGCACCTCTGTTTACTTTTTTTTTTTTTTATGTAAAATTTATATACAGCAAAATGGAGTGAGTACTGAGTGACACTCAGTTTGTGAAAAGCTAAACACAGATTCCCTTAATGTAACAGTCAAGTCTTTTACAATTTTGCTCTTTCTGTGCAAAGACCATAGGTATTGTTTTAGTTTCCTGAGATAGAAACTATTGAAATCAATTGTACCATTTAGATTTTTATGTCTTGGATATAACGGAAAATCAAATTTACTAGCTTACAGTATTGAAAAGTCTAAAGGTGAAGCTTGATCCACTTGTACTTAATGTGATCAGAATCTCATCTTTCTTTTTTCCTTTATTTAATGAGCTCTGCTTCTGCTGTGTTTGTCCCTTTGTGGTCCGAGCATGTTTGTCAGCAGTGCAGGCTCTAGGTCCTAATTCCATCAAATCCAGAAGGGAAGGATAGTGCCTCAACAGAAGCTGTAGGCAGGGCTCTTGACCTTTGTTCCTTCATCCTTGGGCAGTCTGAAGTCTATAGGACCCCTTTCCTGAGTGTTTTATTTTAATTTTTTGAAAAAACAGTTAAGTGTAACACTATTTCACCAGTGGCCCTCAAGGCCACCCAGCCTCATCCCACCTCATGGAGGGAGTGGATCACCAGTGGCCTCCCACTTACTCTACACCTCATGTCACTTCATCATGCCAAACTAGAGTCAAGCTCAACGGGATCTTCTTTCCATGTTCCTTTGGCTGTGGTGTTGCTGGATAGTAGGTAGGGACAGTAGGAATCTTGTTTGTGTGCATCACTAATTTTTAGTTGGTGAGGCATTTGGCTACCTTAAGAGAATCATAGTTACTCCCACCATTAACCCAGTCTTCATTGAATTTCTTCACTTTGACATTTAGAGCACTGGGCAGAAATCACATTGTGTCAACACTCAACAAGGAGCTTCATAGTTATTTTTAAATAAAGTACATAGGTCTGCAAAGAGCAGTTATAAAATTTTTTTTTTAAAGATTTTATTTATTTGAGAGCAGGAGAGAGCAGAGTAAGAGGGAGGGGCAGGGAGAGAAGCAGCCTGCCCGCCGAGCAGGGAGCCTGATGCGGTGCTCCATCCTAGGACCCTGGGATCATGACCTGAGCGGAAGGTAGATGCTTAAGTGACTGAGCCACCCAGCAGCCCCCAATATATATATATATTTAATGTACTTCTTTGTTAAGTAATAAGATTTAGTATGGGTCTAATAATTTCCAAGTAGTGATGAACATTGTCACTATTTGTAAGCGTCTGCAACCAGTGACAATGTGATAGGAAATCTGTGATTTTTGCTGGTGGCAAAGTGACTGGGTATTAATTAATTTTGTGGTCCTTTACTGAATTCACAAAAGAATGACATGCTAAATTTCTGTTAAAATCAGTGAAGTTTAAGATATCCTTCACCCCTTCATTTGAGCATACAGACACCCTGAGTTCTATACCTAAACTTTTTGGGGGCGGATCTGTGTGCTTCACTTAAGAAGTATAAGCTAGGAGAGTTTCTCTTCCTAGAGAAACTTCCTAGAAGTATAAGCTAGGAGAGATTCTCTTCCTTCTCTTCCCAGGAGCCTCCTGGACAATGTTTTCATGTATTGACTTTGGGTTATATTGACATTTCTGAACCAACAACTAAGGCTAGATAAGACTTGGTAACTGGTTTAGCCAGCCTGGGCCTACCCCTGCAGCTGAGGTTGGGGTCATTGCTACCTAAACAGCATGATGGCTTAGCCTTTTTTTTCTTTGAGGGAAATTCAGAGGCTACTGGATGCTAAGTAGCAAATAGTAGATGTTTATTATGTGATCCTTAATTCATCCCCTCTCCTTTGCTCCTATAGTCAACCAGTTATTAAATTTTAGTGATTCTTTAATTTGGATATATCTTTCCCTTGATTAGTCTCTCTCTCTCTCTCTCTTTTTTTTTTTTTTGATTAGTCTCTTTACTAACATCCTAAGCCTCCCATGTGGAGCATATGGGATAGCCTATTAGGTTGTAGAAAGAAAAGTATTAGAACTTCTGGTTACTTTTTTCATTATTTTAGTGTTTATTTTTGTTTTTGTTTTATGCTGTATGTAAAATACAGAAGTTTGGTGGTACACACATATATGTAAAATTTAGAAGTATATACATTTATGTAGGTATATGTTAAAATTGTTTAAATCATGGGAATGGGAAGGTCAGAGAAGTTGAGATAACTGTAGAGCAGTGCTGTTCAATAGAAATATAATGTGAGGGACACCTGAGTGGCTCAGTGGTTCAGTGTCTGCCTTTGGCTTACGTGATCCTGGAGTCCGGGGATCAAGTCCCATGTCGGGCTTCCTGCATGGAGCCTGCTTCTTCCTCTACGTGTGTCTCTGCCTCTCTCTCTCTCTCTCTCTCTCTCTCTGTCTCTCATGAATAAATAAATAAAATCTTAAAAAAAATATAATGTGAACCGTATGTAGTTTAAAATTTTCTAGATTACATTAAAATGGTCAAAAGAAACTGCCGAAAATAATTTTAATCATGTTATTTAACATAATATATCCCAGATGGCATGATTTCAATATGTAATCAATATAAAAATTATTGAAATAGTTTACATTTATTTTTTCATGCAGTCTGAAATTTGATGTTCGTTTTACATGTAAATTTCATATTAGTTCAGATAGGTGATATCTCAGATGCTCAAGAACCAGATGTGACTAGTGGCTTCTGTATTGGATAACACAGATCTAGACGAATGATCATTCTGGGTTTAGATTTCTGTAATTCTCTGTGGTTTTATAAATCCATTATTTACTCTCTTCAGTCTTTTTGTACACTTGCTGGGTTAATTGAACAAAAATCCCACTGGGATTTTACTTTCCTGTGTCACATTTTAAATTTTTTTTTTTTAATTTTTTTATTTATTTATGATAGGCACACAGTAAGAGAGAGAGAAGCAGAGACATAGGCAGAGGGAGAAGCAGGCTCCATGCACCGGGAGCCCGACGTGGGATTCGATCCCGGGTCTCCAGGATTGCGCCCTGGGCCAAAGGCAGGCGCCAAACCGCTGCGCCACCCAGGGATCCCCCTGTGTCACATTTTAAAGTAGCTTTTAACACTTTATAAGGTGGTTCATACCATCTTTCTTCTTCACATGTTTCTGGGACTGCCTACAATAATCCTGGGGTTCAGTTAGGTAGTTTCCTCAGCTGTGCCTTCCCTTTTTATTTCTCCAAATGGTATCATCCGTTATGAGGAGCCTGTTCCTATAAAACCTCTTTGGACCCTCCAGTCTCTCTACAATAGATTTCCTGAGCTCCCACTGTGTGTATTGAATACTCAGTCACTTAGCACTTTAGCACTTCATCATACACCATAGTTTGTTGTTACTGTTTCATAAATATTATTAGTCTTATCTCTCTTACTGAATTCTAAGCTTCATATCTTGTTTCCAAATTGTTTTTTATTTTTATTTTTATTTTTATTTTTATTTTTATTTTTATTTATTTATTCATGAGAGACACAGAGAGAGAGAGGGGCAGAGACACAGGCTGAGGGAGAAGCAGGCTCCATGCAGGGAGCCCGATGTGGGACTGGATCCTGGGAGTCCAGGATCATGCCCTGGGCCAAAGGCAGACACTTTAACCGCTGAGCCACCCAGGCATCCCTTGTTTCCAAATTTAGATATATAGTTAAAGGCTTAGTTCTACATCTAGTGTGGGACTCAAACTCACAACCCTGAGATCAAGAGTCACGTGTTCCTCCGACTGAGCCAGCCAGGCACTCCTTTCCCCCCTCATCTTAAGGGGGAATTTAAATTTGTAACTTTAAATTTTTTGAAATTCTGTTTTGTTTTCTACTCTGCTGGTTAACTTAGACTCTACCTTTCTAGCAAATTCGGTTGTAGGAGTTTGTATATTGAAGAATTCATTTGGTTCTGGAAAATGAAAGAATTTAATTTTACAAACTAATCTGCTTGAAGCTGTATGATCACTCTTGGAACTACAGGAGGGAATTATTGATTAGATGGAGTTTCTGAAGATGAAATTTGAGTTTGACAAGAAAGTCTCAAAGAACACATTTGCTCTATTGTCTAGGAACCAAGAGTGGCAAACTTGTTCCTAAGTAGGCCAAGAGATTTTATTTCAAGTTCAGTCATCAAGATTATTCTCTGGAGGTTTGTGGTACTTTCTGCACACTACACTTTAGTAGTCCTAGGGGATAGGTTTCTCTAGTTCAGGCAATCTTCTAGAATAAGAACTCTATCATCCATTACAGTGTTTCAGCTCATTTGGAATACCACAAAAAGGACTATGAAAATGGATCCTAAAAATAAGTCTAAAGAAAATCATATATAGCTTTATGTTTTAGGAATCTTAGCTTTCATTTGATATTTTCTTTGCCTCTGTTATATTTAACATATTATATGGTTATCTTGTTAAAATAGCTATAAACCGACATTTTTAACTTGAGGAATTTCAAGGCCTATTTGTTTACTAAAAAAAGTACAATATGTTTTAGATGTCAGGCGTTATGTTAAGCACCTTGGTTAACTTCCGTCACTTTTTCTCTTAGCACTATCTTATAAATCTTCTATATACTCATTGGCAAATAGCAATCTTTAAGAATATATACTTTTGTCTTCTTGTTTAACACCTTGTGAGTTTTTCCTCTCTTTTGGCAAATATTAAGTAAAATTGTTTTTGTTTGACGATTTACTAAGATACATTAACTTCTGGAAAGTTCACCTTTTTTTTTTTTTTTAAATTAGCAGGAGGTTGTAAGTATTCCTAAAATTATAAAACATAACTTTACATGCAGGTTGCATATATTTGTAAGACTATGTAGTATAAAATATTTTTACACTTAAAAATTATAGTTATAAAACATTTTAGAACTATTGATTTTTTTTTTTTTTTTAAGATTTTATTTATTCATTCATGAGAGACCCAGAGAAAGAGAGAGGGAGAAGCAGGCTCCATGCAGGGAGCCCGATGTGGGACTCTGTCCTGGGACTCCAGGATCATACCCTGGGCCAAAGGCAGGTGCTAAACCACCGAGCCACCCAGGGATCCCCAGAGCTATTGATTTAAAAAAAAAAAAAAAATGGTGGTCTTAAAATTTAAGTGAAAACGTAAGCCAGGATTAGTAATTGTTTTATTTGTGAATTGAAAAAATTATTTTGTTTTTTTCCCTTCTTTATTTAATCTAGGGGCTTAGGTTCTGTATTACATACAAATGTTCTCATAACCCAAAATATTCTTGGATATATTACCAAAAAATTACATAATTCTTAGTGTAGTTATCTTGTTTTACTTTGAGAATCTACCTTATCTATCCTGCTTAAGTTTTAATTATCCTCTTTTAGTAGAGAATGAGGAGTTGTAAAGCTTTTAAGAATTGTTCCTTTATGAATATCTCATGGATTTCACCTTCTTTTAAGGGACATAAAGACAAGGGTAGCATGCTTCTTTAAAATATGTAATTAATTTTGAAGATTAAAATTTGTTTGCCAGCTTATTTGTTGGGACTACTTAAATATTATTATGATTTTATTTTATTAAAGATCTGTTTACGTGCCCCCAGTGTTTCTGAGGATTTCTTTTACCAAACACTTGTTGAATTTTTCTCTTGTATAATGGCTCTGGTTTAAATACACGTTGCCTCTTGACCACAATCATATAATTCAGTGGGAATTCCTTTAAAAGTCTTTTTTTATTTTTTATTTTTATTTATGATAATCACAGAGAGAGAGAGAGAGAGAGAGAGAGAGGCAGAGAGAGAAGCAGGCTCCATGCACCGGGAGCCCGACATGGGACTCGACATGGGACTCGACATGGGACTCGACATGGGACTCGACATGGGACTCGATCCCGGGTCTCCAGGATTGCGCCCTGGGCTAAAGGCAGGCGCCAAACTGCTGCGCCACCCAGGGATCCCCTCCTTTAAAAGTCTTAACTGATTTCTTGAGTAAATCCCTGAAGGACTAGTCTGACAATTACTAATCTTTGTTTTCTGTAGAATCCAGTAAAAATTTGTTACATTGTTTATACTGTGAAAAAAGGTAACAGGATTAATATATGTAAATTTAAAAAAAGTGTTGAGAAAGGAAAACCAGGGAAGGTCACTTTGATAAATTTCTGAGAAATCCTCATTTTATTTCAATTTCTAATTTAATTCACAGACTTTCAGTTACTATTTGTAACTCTTCATAATCTATATTTCCCTAACTAGAAAGAACCTTTTGTATGATCCTTTCAGCTAATCAGAGAAAAATCCTGTTGGCCTTTTTGATTTAGCTAGCTGCCTTTGTTTGTTCTTACTAAAAGTAGATAATGAGAAATTAAAAGATAATGTATTTCCAGCAGTAGAATGGCCCCAATGCCTCTCTTTTGTGTTAAGATTTTTGCTTGTCTTTTTTCCTCGAAAGAAGAGTTTTCAGCATTCTCCTTGCCTTTTTCCCCCTTCCAAGATTTTCTTTTCTTTTCTTTTCTTTTTTTTTCTTTTCTTTTCTTTTCTTTTCTTTTCTTTTCTTTTCAAGATTTTATTTATTTATTCATGAGAGACACAGAGGAGAGAGAGAGGCAGAGACACAGGCAGTGGGAGAAGCAGGCTCCATGCAGGGAGCCCGACGTGGGACTCGATCCTGGGTCTTCAGGATCAGGCCCCGCGCGGAAGGTGGCGCTAAACCACTGAGCTACCCAGGCTGCCCCCAACATTTTCTTTTGTCATTTTTGTGTCTGGTGTTTTTTTGAGCAATTAGTCCAGTATGAGATCATATTGAAACTAAAGTCAATAAGTCTTTAAATCGCTAAAAATCTACATATACCAAAATTTCAAAAATATTAAATGGAATGTTTAATAGGATTAAAGAACATTATTTATTTATTTTTCATTTTATTTATTTATTCATGAGAGAGACAGAGAGACAGAAGTGAGGGAGAAGTGGGCTCCATACAGGGAGCCCGACGTGGGACTCGATCCTGGGACTCCAGGATCACACCCTGGGCCAAAGGCAGATGCGTAACTGCTGAGCCACCCAGGCGTCCCCATTTATTTTTTTAGAGAGGTAATGTGTTCACATGGTTCAAAATATTAAAAGGTGCAAAAAGTGAGTTTTCTCTCTTCTATTGAGCACGCTTTTCCCCTCACTGGAGGCAACAGTTCTCTTCTCCCTACTTCTAAAAAACATAAATGACAATATATTCTACTTACTATTACCTTGCCCTTTTCATTTGGTTTTTGTCTTTTATGTATTGTTATATGAAGGGTGTATTTAGTGATAGAACATCTAAATTAGCAGTGGGTTAAATAACAAAGTATTTCTCTTATAAAAGTTAAGGTGGATGGTCTAGGGCTGATATAGCACTCATGGTATTTCTCACTCTTGAGGCATAATGAATACGGTAAAATACAAAGGGATTAAGCAGACATTTTGGTAAGTTTTGACAATTGTATATAACAAACCCTGCAGTTGAGAGAAAGCCATCTAGTCTGTTTTCATTCCTTACCCCACCCCTTGGCTCTTCCCATACTATTCTTCACTGTTTGTTGCCCATGTCTTTATTGACCTAGCTGGATCTCCAGCTATTACAGCCCATTCCACACTGCTTGATGCAAGAAGGGGCAAAGGTTCCCTGCCAGCCTTTTTACAGGAAGATTTTTAGAAGCTGCCACTTGACAACATTTCCAGTCATGTTTCATTGGCCATACCCATAACAAGTACAGGCATACCTTGTTTTATTGCATTTCACTTTATTGCATTTTGAAGATTTTGCATTATTTACAAAGTGTGGTAATCCTGTGTTGAGCAAATCTATCAGTACCATTTTTTCCAGCAGCATTTGAGCAGTTTGTGTCTCTGTCACATTTTGATAATTCTTTAGTATTTCAGACCTTTTCATCATTCTATTTGGGTGATTTGCGATGAGTGATCTTTGATTGTAATTGTTCTGGGATGCCACAAACCGTGCCTATATAAGACGATGAACTCAATAAATGTTCTGATTGCTCCACTGACCAACTGTCCCATCCCAAACACCTTGGATCTCCCTATTGCCCGAGACAAGATATATTGAAATTAGGCCAATTAATAAACTTAAAGTGGCTTCCCAGTGTTCAAGTGAAAGGAAGAGTTACACATCTCTTACTTTGAAATCAAAGGTAGAAATCATTAAGCTTAGTGAAGAAGGCATGTCCAAAGCTGATATGGGCTGAAAGCTAGGCTTCTTGTGCTGCACAGCCAAGTTATGAATGCAAAGGAAAAGTTCTTGAAGGAAATTAAAAGTGCTACTCCAGTGCATATATGAATGAAGAGAAAACAGAACAGCCTTATTGCTGGTAGGAAGAAAGTTTTAGTATGGGCTGGATAGAAGATCAGACTAGCTACAACATTCCCTTAAGCCTAATCCAGAGCTTGGCCCTCATTGTCTTCAATTCTGTGAAGGCTAAACAAGGTGAGGAAGCTTCAGAAGAAACGTTTGAAACTAGCAGAGGTTGGTTTGTGAGGTTTAAGAAGCCGTCTCAATAACCTAAAAGTGCAAAGTGAAGCAACAAGTGCTGATGTACAAGCTGCAGGTTACCTAGAAGATAAAGAGCTAAAATGATCAATGAAGGTGTCTACATTCAACAACAGATTTTCTTTTCTTTTTTTTTTTTAACAACAGATTTTCAATGTAAATGAAGTAGAGTTATGTTGGAAGAAGATGCCTGTTAGGACTTTTATAGCTAGAAGAAGTTCATGCCTGGTTTCAAGTCTTCAAAGGACAGGCTAACTCTTGTTAGGGTCTAATGCTAATGATGACTTTAAATCGAAGGCAATGCCAATTTGCCATTCCAGAAATCCCAGGGCCCTTAAGAATTATGCTAACTCTACTCTGCCTGTGCTCTATAATTGGAACAAAGCCTGGATGACAGCACATCTGTTTACAACATGGTTTACCAAATATTTTAAGCCCACTATTGAGTGAGACCTGCTGCTCAGATATTGAAATAATCACTGCTCATTGGCTACCCGAGGGCTGTAATGGGGATGTTGTTTTCATGACTGCTAACACAACATCCATTCTGTGGCCCATGGATCAAGGAATCCTTTCGATTTTCAAGTCTTTTTATTTAAGAAATCCATTTTGTAAGTCTATATAGCTGTCATAGATTAGTTGTTCCTCTGATGGATCTGGGCAAAATTGAAAACTTTCTGGAAAGGAGGCATCATTCTAGATGCTATTAAGAATATTGTGGTTCCTGGGAGGAGGTCAGATTATCAACATTAACAGGAATCTGGAAGAAGTTGATTTTAATCCTCATGGATGACTTTAAGAAGTTCAAGACGTCAGTGGAGAAAGTAATTGCAGATGTGAAACAGCAAGAGAACTAGAATTAGAAGTGGAGCCTGAAGGGTGCCTGGGTGGCTCAGTCTGTTAGGCGTCTGCCTTCAGCGAGGGTCATAATCCCAGGATCCTGGGATTGAGCCCCGCATCAGGCTCTCTGCTTAGTGGGGAGTCTGCTTCTCCCTCTCCCTCTGCCTGCCACTCTGCCTGCTTGTGCTCTGTGTCAAATAAATCTAAAAAAGACCAGAAAAAAGGAAATGGAGCCTGAAGATGTGACTGAGTTGCTGCAGTCAACCTTGAACAGATCAAGAGTTGCTTCTTATACATGAGCAAAAGAATGGTCTCTTGAAGTAGAGTTAACTCCTAGCGAAGATGTAAAGATTGTTGGAATGACAACAAAGGATTTAGAATATTACATAAACTTAGTTGATAAAGCAGCAGTAAGATTTGAGAGGATTGACTACAATTTGTAAAGGAATTCTGTTGGTAAAATGCTATCGAATAGCACTGCTTTGCTAAGGGAAACTCTTGTGAAAGGAAGAGTCAATGTGGCCAACTTCATTTTTTTTTTTTTTTTTTTTAAGAAATTGCCACAGCAACCACTATCCTGATCAGTTACCAGCCATCAACATAGAGGTTAAGACCCTCTACCAGTAAAAATAATTAAGACTCACGTAAAGCTCAGATGATAGTTAGCACTTTTTAGTAATAAAGTATTTTGAAATTAATGTATGTCCATTGGTTTGTTAGACTTAATGCTATTGATATTTAATAGTGTAAACATAACTTTTATGCACTAGAAAAGCAGAAAAGTCATTTTACTCACTTTGTAGTGGTATTCGCTTTTTGTGGTGGTCTGAACTGAACCCACAATATCTCTGAGGTATGCCCCTACTACACAGTAAACTGATAGGAAGACAAGATGAATAATGTGTTTTTTAGGAGTTGCTCTCTTAAAATGGAGATTTAGGACACAAGGTTAAAATGCAGTAATTTTTTTCCCTCTTATTTTCTTGCATACATTCCTTAACATGTAGAAATATGTTCCAGTTAATTTTAAAATACCCTTTAACTTAATTGGGGGAAAAAGTAAGTAATCAAATATATTCCATTTAGTTCCCTTTCTCTAATATTTCTTGTGTTTCTCTTACTGACCTTTTATTCTCCAGTTGCTGTGTGGGCTCAGATAAATAAAGTATATTGTTCTAAATTATAATTTTTATAGAGTAATAAGTGGTTTTAAAAAAAAAAAAAAACTATTTGGCAGAGCACACACACCCACAAGTGGGAGGTGGAGGGGCAGAGGAGGAGGTGGAGGTAGAGAATCTCCAGCAGACTCCCTGCTGAGCATGGAGCCCCAGGTGGGGCTCTATCCTAGGACCCTGAGATGGTGACCTGAGCCAAAACCAAGAGTTAGACGGTCAACTGACTGAGCCCAGGTGCCCCAGAATAATAAGTGTTTTTAAAATATGTTTTCAGGGATCCCTGGGTGGCACAGCGGTTTAGCGCCTGCCTTTGGCCCAGGGCGCGATCCTGGAGACCCGGGATCGAATCCCGCGTTGGGCTCCCGGTGCATGGAGCCTGCTTCTCCCTCTGCCTGTGTCTCTGCCTCTCTCTCTCTCTCTCTGTGTGTGTGACTATCATAAATAAAAATTAAAATAAAATATGTTTTCAACTCTATAAAATAAGCTTTTGGTCGGAACATGAGGAAAAAAATTCATAGTAGTTTTCCATTCAACCAGATGGTATGAACTTTACTTACTTTTGAAGTAGGAAATAGCATTCAAAAAAAGATGTATGCATATGTTTTCTCAAACCACATGATGTCTTACTTAGTTACTGTAGCACATAGCATTGAACCTTTCACTTGGTAGATAGCATTTTTAAAGATCTAATTGAAGTGACTTTGGAAAGTGGTAGAAAAATGATTAGACTCCCAGTAGCAATGTTTTGGTCCTTTAGGGACAGGAGGGAGAACCTATGTATATAATGACATTGTTAGTACTTTTGTAATTATCATCTCTTTAGGTAAAGAAACTTAATGGGCCAATATCTATGCTCTAAAGATAGAGACTTTTAAGATACTTCCAGTGTAGTATCATTCCATTTTATGGGAGGTTGGGTTTCTGTAAATCTTTTTTTAATAAACAATGAAGCCCTAATAAGCCAAAGAACGGGAAAAAATATTTCCTATACTTAATAAGTGGGTTTTGTGGTCATTCTCAGGCCCCTTCTGAGGTCTTCATAATTTAGAACAGAAAGTAGTGTGTCTCATGTTTTTTCCTGTGTCCTTAGTGTGAAAGTGGTGTCTAGCACATGGTTAGTGTTCAGTAAACATTTGTTGAATGAATGAATATTTGTAAATTGATTTCTTTTTTCTAGCACACATATTTTGGGCAAAGAGGGAGATATTGTTGAGAGACTAACATTAGCTGACGTTTTTGCTAATTTGTTAGGTAGTGGTGGTGATGTTAATCAGGTAGGCATATGCTTGCCTCAGGATTTGTGTTGGCTTTTCCCTGTGCCTGGAACACTATTCTTGTAGATAATAAACCTTCACATGCCTAACTTCTCATCTCCAGTGAATCTCTTATATATCACCTTCTCAAGAAGCCTATATCGACTACTCTGTTTAAAATGGCAACCACTTCCCTCTCCCTGTACTTCCAAATTCCTTTATCTAGTCAGTTTTTTCCCATAACAATTACCTCCTTGAAACATATACTATGTAATTTACTCAGAACCATTACTGTCTGTTTCACCACCAATGTTAGTTCCTTTAGGGGCTTTGACTGTTTGTTCACTGTATTTCAGGTGCCTCATAGGTGCTCAGCAAGCATTTGTTGACTAAATGAAGGTAGGAAGAATGTAACATGTGAGAAAGTAAGTTATATGGGGCAGCCCGGGTGGCTTAGGTATTTAGCACCGCCTTCAGCCCAGGGTGTGATCCTGGAGTCCTGGGATCGAGTCCCACGTCAGGCTCCCTGCATGGAGCCTGCTTCTCCCTCTGCTTGTGTCTCTGCTTCTCTCTCTCTGTCTCTCTCTCTCTTTGTGTCTCTCATGAATAAATAAATAAAATAAATAAAATAAAATAAATAAAATCTTTTTAAAAAAAGTTATAAAATCATTTTTGTTTTAAAAATTTGTATTTAAAAGTACTATTTCCATTATTTTAAAAGTTTTGTTTTTGGAGACTGCTGTGTTCTATTATAATACCAAGGCCAAACCTGTGCAAGGTTTAAGTACTGTACTCCCTTGGTGGAAAGGGACTAAGTTTTGGCTTTGCTGAAGTACATCATGTGCTTCAAACCTCTAGCATCTTTTTGGTGAAGTCGTTTGTCCTAGCCTTCAGTGGTGGTTTAGTTAATAAGAGTTTCTAGGTTTGAGTGTGTTCCACTGTGTGCATCTACTTCCTATAGGAGGTGGCTTTCCACAAAGTGAGGAATGACAGTAGTAATAGCTTCCTTCCTTCCTTTCTTTGGAGTAGGCTCTATACTAAACATTTTATGTGAATTTTATTTTCTAATCTTTTTTAAAACCCTTTGAGGAATACATTCTTGTATTTTTTTGGGGGGTGGGGGGAACCTAAGAGGTTTTAGAGGTCAAGCAGTTAGCCTAGCCAGTAAGTGTGTTGAAGCTGGAATTCAATTCCAAGCAGTATGATCTGTAGAGGAACTTGACTACCCAAAATGTTTTCCTGGTGAAGAGCACCTAGAAATGAAAAAGAGATTAGAAACAACTTAGTGGAACTCTGATGTCACAGAGACCTTTATCTTTTTTATTTGCTCTAGCTTCTCATGACTCCAGTTGATTGAATGAGGCCACTGTGATTGAAGCAGTTAACTAATGCAACTTAAAGTATATTTTAAATAAAACCAGGATTGGCTCCTAACCTTATCTTCTATTATTTAGATTTGGTTTAGCTCAAGAACAATTAAATTTAATTTAAGTTTTAAAGCACTGGTGATTTGTGAAGGGTGAATTAGAATCTACAGTTGCAGGAAATTATGTTTAAGGATACTTTTGTATATGCTGAAACCTGTAATGTGCTCTGCATAGGAAAGGTTATAGGACACTATTGTGTGGATAGAATAATTTTATTTTAAAAAATGCTCCAAACCAAGAAATGAAGTACTTACTTTAGAGATACGGTGAGACTTTTTTTGGCCTGAGATGATCATTGGTGAGAGTGTTTCTCTTTTAGGTTTCTAGAACTGTGATGAGAACATCCTGCTGAATGAGGTGCTTTTCTTGATACTCCCATTCAATTTTAGTGGGCTAAAATACTGAAAAAAGCTTTTTCTTAATACTTTTTCCCCCCTTTGAAGTAGCCAGCAGAGGCTTGCTTCTTTCTTTTCTTTCTTTTTTTCCTCTCCTCTCCTCTCCTCTCCTCTCCTCTCCTCTCCTCTCCTCTCCTCTCCTTTCCTTTCCTTTCCTTTCCTTTCCTTCTTACTCTTTTAAGATTTTATTTATTTATTCATGAGAGACAGAGAGAGGCAGAGACACAGGCAGAGGGAGAAGCAGGCTCCATGTAGGGAACCTGTTGTGGGACTCGACCCCAGGACTCCAGGATCACGCCCTGGGCCAAAGACAGGCGCTGATGCATGTTCATTATGGGGGAAAAAATGTAATAGTTCAGAAGGATTTATGATGAAAGCAGTGATCCTGTCTCTCCCCTTCCCCACCTCAGTTCCCTCTCCTGTGAAACCACTTCAGTTGTTTCTGTGTTTGACTCATAATTCCCCATGTTAACATAGTTTTTCCATTTCTTGATTTGCCAATTTTAAGCATTATCTGTTGACTTTCTTCAGTGATCGTCAAGATTTAGATCTCATTTACCACCTGTCAAGAAGGGATCTGAGATTTTACCCTACTTGAAGCTAACAATTTAACCTGCCACAGTTTCATGGATGCTGGTAGAAGGCACAGAGTTTGACATGAAGTACAGTTTATGATTCATTGCAGTAGCAGTAGCCAGAGTATCAGCATTCATTTGTGCCAGTGTTCTGAACCTCAGTTCCCACAGGGTACTGCAGAGAGAGCCACATAATACCTGTTCACATAGTTTTGTTCCTGGAGAAAACTCTGATCTTAGAGATTTCAAATATTTTATAACCGGCAGTAAGCATGCCTGCCCTTTGTTCCAGAGGGAAACCATGCCTGGTTTTTGTTCATGAAGAAAACACTTTCTGTCTTGCAAGGCTGTTTGCTATGTGAACATCCTTGAAAATATAGTCCAGAAAAAAGAGCAGTGTCTTGCCTGAAAGACATAGAGACCCATTACAATTTATTTCCCAACGCCACTACCCCGTTTCCCATCTTCTTTCTGCTGTAGTTCTATCATTTTTTAGCTCTCTGGTCACCTTGGTAAGTGCTATGTATTTATTTTTATTTCAATAACAATAGGTGATATCTTTTGACTTCTTGCTTTGAAAGAGGACTATTTAAAAGAGAGGTCCTAACTTGTATTAGAAAACCAGGGCGGGCAGCCCAGTGGCTCAGCGGTTTACCACCACCTTCGGCCTAGGGCGTGATCCTGGATCCCAGGATCAAGTCCCCTGTCGGACTCCCTGCATGGAGCCTGCTTCTCCCTCTGCCTGTGTCTCTGCCTCTCTCTGTGTCCTTCATGAATAAATAAATAAAATCTTAAAACAACAACAGCAACAAAAACAGGGCAACCATAACTTAAGTGAAAAAGAAAATTGGTTCCCAGAATTGAGTCCAGGAGGGTAGAATAGGATTGGATCCAGGTGTTCACACCTTGCTTTGAAGAGTTGTTCTCTTGCTGTTACCAGTCTGATTTTCTCCTTTAGCTTTATTTTCAGGATCCTCCACACCCTGCCCACCCCTTACCCACCTGTACAGATTCTAGGCTTTGTGTTTGTTTCTTTTTTTTGTGTGTGTGTGTGTGTTTGTTTCTGAACAAGAGAATAGATTAGAATAATTAACAGCCTGGTCAACATGCATACTCTTACAGTTGGGTATGGGTTCAGTCGTGTGTGAATCACATGTATTAGGGGTGGGGAGAAGGTAATTCTCCAAAGATAAAACAGGATGTCATTATCTCCCCATATCAGAATTCTCAGTTGTATTGTTTTTAAACATAGTATCAAATTTCTAGTATCTCTCTTCATAGTTACCTTCTTGGATACCCTCTATCTTCCTGTTCTGTATGCTTTGTTTAGAATTGTTGTTCAACTGACACCCTGTGACTTGTCTTCATTATGCTCCTGTTTCCCATGTATTTCTCTCTCTTTCTCCTTTTTTTTTTTTTGCCTTGTTTTGCTAGGGTATTTACTAAGGTAGGATGTGTGAGAGGTAAAATTTGAGCAATTTCATGTCTGAAAAGATTTTTATTCTTAAACTGGATTGTTAGTGTGGCTGGGAATGGAAGTCTAGGTTGAACATAATTTTCGGTCAGAATCTTAAAGGCATTGCTCAACTTTTAGTATCCTTCATTATTGATGAAAAGTCCTAGGTCAGTTTGATTCTTTTCCCTTTGTAGATGAGCTGTCTTTTTTCTGAAAGCTTGTAGTATCTTTTTTTTTTTTTTTTTATCTTTGTTGTCTCCAATTCTCCAGTGATCTCTCTGGTTTGGGTCTCTACATTTGAGCACTCATTGGGTCCTGTTAATTGGATGACTTCTATAAATCTATTAATTTACTCATCTTTTATAGAAAATTTATATTTGGAAACTTCCTCTAATTTTTTTCTTTCATTCTGGAATTCTTTTGAAAAATTCTTTAATTTTTTAATTGAAGCATAGTTGACACACAGTGTTATATTAGTTTCAAGTGTACAAAAGTTACTTAGCTTCTCAGTGTACTATTACTGTATCATTGACTGTTCCCTGTTCTTTTTTGGAATTCTTAATTACAAGCTGACTTCCTGGATTGATGCTGTGTCTTCTCTGATAATTTTTTGTCTCTGTTTTTGTCCACTTTTTAGATTTTTTCTTCACAACTTCAAACTTTATATTGCCTTTTTAAATTTATTTTTTATTTCTAAGAGTCCCTTTTCATTTTTGCCTTTTCACAGCATCCTGTCTTGCTTTACTGATGAAATATCTTAACTGTTTCTGAGGATGTTAGTTAGAAAGCTTAACAATATCTTTTCTGTTTTATGAATTCTGCTTCTACCTTTGTCACATTTCTTTGTGTTTCCTTGTCTCTTTCATGATACAGATACTTAATTCTGATTTAACCAATCAAATGGAAGAATGAGACAATATAAAATGATTGGGATCTCTGTACCTACATGGAGTCTGTCAGCTGGTGAGCTTTACATTAGGGTGAGCAGTTAGGGGGCACCATTATTCTTGGTGAGTGGTGCTAATGCCTATAAGAGCTGCTGTTAATTCTCCTCAGATAGTTTAATTTTATTAAAGAAGGATCTGCCAGTTTAAATTTTTTTAATGTAAAATTGAAAGATAATTAGGATTATGAAGAGAGTCAGTGATCTAGGGTCTAGAAATGTTCAGGTAGTCCACTTTCCTATGTTTTAGAGTGAAAAGTTTTAGGGTATAGAGTAGTATAGCAGAGAGCGGCCCAGATGTTGGAGCCAGACTTCTTGGGTTCAGATCTGGTTCAGCCACTTAGTTACAAGTTACTTAGCCTCTCAGTGCCCCACTTTTCTTATCTGTAATATTCAGACAATAATAATACTCACCTGGAGCACCTGGGGCTCAGATGGTTGAGTGGCTGACTCTTGGTTTCAGCTCAGGTCATGATCTCAGGGTTGTGAGGTCCAGCCCTGCTTTGAGCCCTATGCTCTGTGGGGAGTCTGCTTGGGGATTCTCTCTCTCCTCCTCTCCCTCTGCCTCGCTCCCCCTCCCTGAAATAAATAAATCTTAAAAAAAAAAAATACCTACTACAGTTATGAGGATTTAGTTAAAAATACATACTGAATACTTGGCATATAGTAAAATCCCAGAAGGTGTTAATTTTCCTTTTTGCTCTGCCAGTAATAATTGTGTAATTTAGGAATGGTGGTGATTGCCTACAGCAGAAATTTTGGTAGGATTAAATTGTGTTTTTCTCTTCAGAACCTCGAAAAACACTTAGTCATTACTTGAAGTGCTGAAATGTGTATGTACAAATGTTTTCATAAAAGTCTTTGAAAGGTCCTCCTCTTCCTCTCCCCACCCCCAAAAGGATCTTACTAAAGATAACTTGATAAGAAAAGTAGTCTTGGAGCACAGCCAGAAAACTAGGAATGAAAAAATACTATTTTCATGCCCAGAAACCTCTATGTACAATCAGAATCATATGTGCTCAGGATGTTAGGGAAGCTTTGTTCCCATACAAAACACTGACGGTCCTACTTCTTGGACTTCAGAAAATGTTGAAAGTTTCTTTATATATGGATGTCTAGGACAGGACTGGCAGGAGGAAATAGTTCTTGAAAGAATTTTTTTTTTTTTTTTGAGTATGCCTCCAAATGTAGGAACACTGAGACTTTCCTTACCACACTCTGCTACTTGTGAAATTAAGGTGACTTAAATAAGAGTAAAACTCTTGTGTGGTGGTTCCTGTCTCCCTGCCCTCTCCAAACTGGACCCTTATTTGAACCTAGGGGGTTTTAGTTTGAATTATTTATCTTGTTTTTTTTTTTCCTATCCCATGTAGTGGAGGAAGTCCTTAGAACCTCTTATGGTTACTGTTATTATTTACTTTTTGAAATGCAAACACACACAAGGGTAGAGGAAGCAAGCCCCTATATATTCATGAATTAGTTTCAACATTTTGCCATAGTTATTTATTCTTGTCCCCATTTAAAAACAATTTTAAGTCAAATTCTAGACACCGCGTCATGTTAGCATTAAATATATATATATATGTGTCTTTTAAAGAGAGATTTTCGGGATCCCTGGGTGACGCAGCGGTTTGGCGCCTGCCTTTGGCCCAGGGCACGATCCTGGAGACCCGGGATCGAATCCCACATCGGGCTCCTGGTGCATGGAGCCTGCTTCTCCCTCTGCCTGTGTCTCTGCCTCTCTCTCTCTCTCTCTGTGACTATCATAAATAAAAATTAAAAAAAATAAAAAATAAAAAAAAAATAAAGAGAGATTTTCCCCATAACCACAATGCCATTATTTTACCTAACAAAATTAAGATTGCTCTGATGCTCAGTTTCTGAATTTTACTCTCCATATTAATATTATCAAATTCCTTTAAGTCATCTAAAACCCAGTTATAGTCAAGTTAGTGGTATCATTTTTAAGTGACCCATTTTTTTCATTTACATAAAAATATTTGTATTTTGCAAGTGGTTGACTTTAACTTAATATAGAAAATTTGAAACATATGAAAGTAGATAAAATCCATGTAATAACCCTCACGTGCCTATGACCCAGCTTTGACAATTATCAACTTGATGCCTGATTTTCTTTTATCTATTCTACTTTCTTCCTTCTGGGTTATTTTCAAACAAATTCCAGGTATCCTTTCATTTGTAGTGTATCTTTAAAAGATAATCACTCTTAAAAAATGTGTGTGTGTTTATCTATTTTTCCCAATTCCTTAACAACACCAAATATCCAGTATTCAAATTTCCATTTGTCTCAGATGTCATAGTTTATTTATATTTTGAATGTCATAGTTTTAATCAGGATCCACATAAAGTCACTACCTTTCTACTGGTTGGTAATGACTTCTAAGTCCTTTTTAATCTAGAGGTTCCCCCCTTACTACCTCTCTCTTTTTTTCCTCTCCCTTGTAATTTATTAAAGAAACCGTTTTTGGTTCTTTAGAGTTTGAGTCTGGATTTTAATGATTACATCCTTGTGACTTAGTTTAACACATTCTTATGTCATCGCTGTTAAGCTGCTACATCACCACTGAGCATACTAAATGTTCTCATAATTTTGAAGATAGGTTATTATTTTGTAAATCTTAGAATTTGATTTAAATACTATTTAAGTATATAATGCCAGTCACCATTTAAGGTGTGTGGCCTTTTCTTTTTGGTGAAACAGTGTTTGTAAAGTGAGTTGATAGCTAATTAGAAGCTGTAAGCTAGTGGTGCCTGGGTGGTTCAGTCAGTTAAGTGGCTGCCTTTGGCTCAGGTCATGGTCCCCGGAACCTGGGATCAGGCCCTGCATTGGGCTCCCTGTTCGATGTGGAACCTGCTTCTCTCTCTCCCTCTGCAGCTCCCTATCCTGCTCCCCTCTGCTTATGCTCACCCACTCTCTCTCAAATAAATAAATACAATCTTTATTTAAAAAAAAGTTATAAGTCAGATTTCTTGGCACTGCAGTGGACTACTCTTCACATAATAACACAAAAAGCAGCCCTGTAAGGGCAGCATTAAAAAGAATATTGTTTACTGCTGTTATGCAATATCTCATACACTTAGCCATATCTTCTTAAATATGCAGATAGTGGAGTTACACTGTTTCCTCATGTAAAATGAGGGCACTATCTGTATCAGTGGCCTTTGGTGGGTCTTGAGAGAGAAAGCATCTAGCACAGTATGAAGTATGGAAGAGACCCTTGAATGTTCATTTCCTTTTCTGTAAGGATGGCCATAATGGTAAGACTCTTCTGTCTTCAGTAGAAAGTGTAAGGTATAATGCTGGTGGCCAGGGAAACCATACCTGGTCTAAAGCTTTAGGTTGGGGCAAGAATAGATCTGTCAGAATGAACCAGGGTGTACACCAGGGTGAGCCACTTAGAACAGGTTACGGAATAGCTGGTTAGAATAGATGAGTCCAGCCACATGTACCCATAGTTCACTGTTCCCTCTTTCACCCCAACCACTATGGTTGTTTAACAGTTTGTACGTTTCAGAAGATGGGCATTAGATCAGTTCTAGGAATACAAGAAAACCCGTGATTGGATTACTAGACAGACCAAGCAGCAGAGGTGGCCATAGAGAGCTAAGGACCAAGCAGGCAGACTGGTCGAAAGATAGAGCTCCGGCAGCACGGAAGGACAAGCTGGTTGTGGAAAAACATCTAGAAAGTCTAATGAGAACAGAAGTGGAGCAATTTCTGGTTCCTTAAATGATCATTTCTTTCAAAGGCCTCAAAAACAGTTTACTGGTAAGAGCATTCCAACTAAGCTTCTAGGTTTGAATAACAACATCAAATGGAGATGACTTTTATAACTTATTTCTGTTTATCAGATAGAATCAGACATTTGGACCTGGAATAATGACCATCTGCTTGCCTCTGCTTGGTTGTGTAGGAAATTTGTATGATGTTAGGCTAGTTAATGGTATAGAAGTTAACTTTTTTTTTGTAGTTTTATACCTTTATTTGATAGTCAGTGGCTAGTTCTCACCCACATTAACTATAGAGTTTTGAAAGTGGTCGCAGGTACATAGGTAACCAGCGTATAGAGTTTGTTTGGTGAATTTTCATCCTTGTTACATTTTCTGGACAACTGCATTCATGTATGGTATGGAATCTTTCTTACTCCTTTGGCCCAAGCAGTGTTGTTGACCCTGGTGTCGGTGCATTCATCTGGAGTTCCCTTCTCCTTTGTGGCAAATTTCTGGATCTTTTTGCCACTAGCGTTTGCTCCTAATGTTTCATAATTTAAGCAAAGATAGTTTTATGTTCTTGTTCTGGAATCAACTCTAAAAACATATGTGTTGAGCACATTGAAGCAGAGTGAGTATGAGAAATAGTCTTAAGGACATTGTGCATTCGTTGGCTGGAGTAGAAGATACCCACAGTAGCTTATGTTATTCTAATATGATAGAACAACCTAGGTAGGTAACATGTTTTAATGTACATTAATTTCTAGGGCTCTTTACGGATCCCCTCTTAAGCACAGGTTTTTCATTCTTTCAGTAAAATGTTGAATGCCACCTATGTCTTAACACCATTACAAGAACTGATCCGGCTGTTGAAAAATGATTATACAAGAATGAGCACTAATTTTGGTTTGCTTTGAATAAAGTAGACAGGACCATTCTGTATAATTAGAGTATTGACTGGGTATTGTGCTAAGGACTCAGAAGTAGTGAGTCTGATATTTCTTTATTCTGTAACTTCAGTGACTACTCTTAGAGTAGAATACAGGTTTTATAGGAATTGAAGTGATATTTGGTTTAAAAATTGGGGGGGGGTTATATAAATTATTATATCTAAATAGCCTGTGATATTATAACTTACTAATTTTTGCCAAATATCACAAATTGGATATTAGCTTCACAAACTAGAGCTAAACCAGTTTCATCGGTGTTAGCTTGTGGGGAGCTGTTGGGAAGGGAAGTATTTGAATTCTATTATCTATTTCTAAGGTTGTAAAGTTTCTGGAACTTTTGAAGCCATGGGAACTTTTTAAAATGCCCTTAGTTTCTTTCTTCCTCATCTTGCTTCCCATTCCCCCCGCCCCCCCCCCCCCCCTTTTTAAGATTTTATTTATTTATTCTTGAGACACACAGAGAGGCAGAGACATAGGTAGAGGGAGAAGCAGGCTTCCCTGTAGGGATCCTGATGCGGAACTCGATCCCGGGACCCCGGGATCACGACTTGAGCCAAAGGCAGATGCTCAGCCACTGAGCCACCCAGGTGCCCCTTGCTTACCATTCCTGCCCCCCAATAAAAATGATCACACTTGTGAAAGAGGGCAAGAGGTATTATGAAACCAGCAGGTTCAGGTAAATGTTAAGTGTGGAAGGCAGGAAGCCATGTTTACTAGGACCAGGATACTGCCTGAGAAGAAATGTACCCTTAGGGAAGAGATAGTCTAGGTACAAGGATAATAAAGACCATTTTAGTTGCCCTTGAAGACTGTCATTCATATGGATCCTGTGGTGCGATGTAAAGAAGAGTTGTTTCACTGGACTTGTTGGAAGGCCCTTGTTCTGTGTCCAAATGGTGAGTTTTTTTTTGTTTGTTTGTTTTTTTTTTAAACTCTAGCGAGGTCTGTTGAGCAGGTTGGAGCAAAGTGGAGTATAGGAAATGGTTGAGGGCATTGTACATTCATTGGAGTAGAAGGCACTCTTAGTGGCCTGCGTAGTTCTGATACAATAGAATAACACTCTTTAGATATAACAGGAGAAAATCAAAAGTGGAATAATTCTCAGTTTCTTAAATTTCTGCAGTTTGTTTGGAGACCCATGTATAGTAGTAAATTTATTCATTAGTGAATTGAACTAGCAAGTTTTTGCTTGGTTGCTGTTGCAGCTCTGACAGTTCCTTTTCCCTACAGGGAATCTAGGTGGGTTCTTGAGGAAGGTTCTTGGTTATGTCACCTGGCTTAGTGATCTGTGAAAAACACTTGAGATGTACTTCATACACCCTTATGAACTTGTGACCCTGAATGTCTAAGGGTCTAATACTATGATGATATTAAATAAACTTCTTCCTTTTGCAATCAGGTTTTGAAATTTGGAAAGTGTGCTATGTGTTCTTTGGCAAAGGTCACTGAAGTTGAACAGTCTTTGTTGGTGGAATTCCTTCTCTGCCACAGTAGAGATTCAGGCCGTGTGACCTCTCCGGCTGGGTTATTAAAAGAACTCAACTGTCATACTGGAAATAACCTTTAGATTATATACACATTTTGTTCATTTATAAAATATAAAAGTTAAAAATTTCCCCAAATTTGGAAACATAAAACTGGAAAAAAGATGTTAAATTTCTTCTTTCTTTACTCTTCACCCACATTATTAGTATCTGTGTTCACCTATTTGGAAATATGGTTACTTCATACATAACAGGTGGAGTTCTTAAAAAAAAAAAATTGGGGGGCAGCCCAGGTGGCTCAGCGATTTAGTGCCACCTTTAGCCCAGAGCCTGATCCTGGAGTCCCAGGATTGAGTCCCACGTCGGGCTCTCTGCGTGGAGCCTGCTTCTCCCTCTACCTGTGTCTCTGCCTCTCTCTCTCTCTCTCTCAATCTGTGTGTGTCTCATGAATAAATAAATAAAATCTTTAAAAAAAATAAAAAATAAAAATTGGGGAAGGCTTCAGACTTCCTCTGGTTTGCACAATCCAAATACCTTTATAACTGTATCATAAATGTGAATAAAGCTTATCTCCATTGATTCCATTTCAGCAAACAGCTTTAAATCCCTCTCCACTTACCAGGCAGTCAATTTTTGGAAAAGAATGATTTTTGTTTTTTGGGTTTTTAAAAATGTGTTTATATGCTCTATTGGTATTTGCATACACATTTTTAAAATATAGAACTTAATTCATTTATAAGACAAACTAATTTGTTCAGCTAAAGCAAACAGTCAAATAAAAATAAACATCATTCCAATTGCAGTTTTTGGTGACTCTTATTCCTTAGTTTTCTGACATATTCCAGGCTATTTTCCAGCTGTCCTGTTGTGCTCAGGTTACAAGAAACCGACCATCATGGGTGAAAATTGCAGAATTCTACATCCTTAAATGAACTTACTGGCTCATCATTTGCCCATCGCTGTACTTCTTTTCAAGAAAAAGTAGACAGATTTGCTAAGATCATTGGGCAAGGGATACAACCAAAACATTATACTTAGGGAGATAGCGGCTGTTTTAAATCTTCGTCATTCTCTTTTGAAAGTACTCAAAATACAAAATAGGAGAGGTGCAAGATTGCTTTGATATCACTGCAGAATTGAATGTCTCATTTGCAAACACTGTAAGTGTTCTTGCAATTGTTCTTACAATTGCAAACATTGTATCATATAATGGGCTTCTCTTATTAGCTTGTTTGAATATATTGATGTCTCTTTTTTTTTTTCCATTTATGGCTGGCTCACTAGTGTCTCTGAATGGCTGTATGAACAATATAGACCTCACTCACTGGTTTGTGGTGCCTTAACCATGGGCCACATTTCAACTACAGATCATGATTCCAGTGATGTACCTATTTAACAACTCTTATTCCCTTTAGGAATCAATTATAAGGATCTATATCAAAGGATACTTGGTAAAAGTAGGAATATGACTTTGAACCTAAGTTTTGTAAGTTTACATTAGAGAGATTTATAAACCATTTTTAAAATTTTTGTTGTTGTTAGTAAAATAGCTTAAACAAGTGTTGATTCTGTTCAGAAAAGACCTTAGATGAGCTGAAATTTGAAGTGTTTATAAAGATAGTTCCCTGTTTTTGAGTACTCACAGCATTTTTTGCTAAGCATTTTACATGCATATATGTTAAGGACACAAGATTATTGTTATATTATTACACCTACAAGTGAGTTTTTTTTTTTTTTTTTAATACCAAACAAAACTCCCCAGAAGGTTCTAATCTGCAGCTAAAATTGAGAATAATTGCTTAGGAAGATTCACAGATAGTTGGCTTGGGTCTCTGGGTGGATGGTTATGCTTCTTGGAGGGAAAATATGGAAAGAAAGGGGCTTAGTGAATAAATGTCTGATTGGGCTGGCAGTTGGAAATAGGGTCTGAAGCCCAGAGGCGTCAGTTCTAGAGAATGAGGTATGTGAGAATTATTGGCAGCAAGATGGTATTCAGAGTTTCAGGATTAGGTAAAATTGCCCTGAGGAAGCTTGCATGATGAAGAAAAGACCCAGAACCCCAGGGAACCTTGAAATGTTTTGAGTGGGGGGAAGGAGAAGAACAAGAGAACAGGTATGTAGGTGTTCAGAAAAGAAGCAGAAACAGTAAAGGAGTGAATGGTATTTCAGAGGCCAGGAGAGTAGATGTGGGTCAGGTTAGAGAGAACAGAGGTGCCTGGCAAATGGTGGGTGCTCAATAAATTTTTGTTGAAAGTAGAATTTAGTTTTAGAAGTCATAACTTTTTTTTTCAAGGAAATCATCAGTAAGGTTACCGATGACCTTGGAAATAATTTAATTATAGTGGTATTTCTCCTACTTTGCTGTAGGGTCATCTCATTCTTTCTCCTTTGTAAGTTCCTTATTCTCTGTTTTAACTATCAGAGTTTTATAGGGCTTTGCTGTAGGCAGTTGGTTCTCCAAGTGTGGTTCCCCAAAACAGAAACATCAGCATTACTTGGGAACTTGTTAGAAATGAGAATCCTCAGGCTCTACCCAGACCTGCTGAATCGGAAACTTTAGGGATGGGACCTAGCAATTTGTGTTTTAACAAGGCTTAAAACATTTGAAAACCAATGTTTTAAGACCTTTTGTCTGTCTATACTTTCTTCTTAGGCATTTAGTTTATTATATTATCATGGTTTAAGTTACCATGCTTTGTGCCCAAACTTCCAAATTTACCTCCTTGGTTTAGTTCTTTTGAGGACCAGGTCCACAGATCCAGTTGTGTGTTATTCATTTTGACCTTGGTGTCTCACAGTTCCTCCTGCTCAACTTGTTCAAAACTGAACTGAGAATTTTTCTCCTAATAATCTTTTCTCAGGCTCAGTAACAGGCACTGTTATCCATGCATATCGTCATGCTAGAAACTTATACTTGATTCACTGTCTTACACAAATTTTAACACGTTTTTTTTTTTTTAAGATTTATTTATTCATGAGAGACACAGAGTGAGAGAGAGAGAGAGAGAGAGAGAGGTAGAGGGAGAAGCAGGCACCATGCAGGTTGCCCAACATGGGACTTGATCCCGGGTCTCTCGGATCACAACACGGGCCAAAGGCGGCGCTAAACCACTGAGCCACCCGGGTTGCCTGTACTAACAAGTTCTAAGCACATTCCAGTATACTAGTTTAGGAGAGAGAGAGAGACCCCCCCCCACACACACAAATGGAATGATGCTAATGAGTAAGTGTCCCCCAAGTTAAAGTGTGAGACAGTCTTTTAGGAAGTGGCAATTCTCAGAGCTGCTAATAAGTGATCAATCAGCCTGCCTTGCTGAGTGTGATTCCAGAGTTTAAAGTTTATTACTATTATAAAATATGTTCTCTAAACTCAGGTACTTCATCTTGTGCTCAACCAAAGAAACGTATATAAAATTTTAATCTATCTGGTTATTATAACAGTATTGAATATACAAAGTTATGTCTGTCATAATCCAGACAATTTCCAGGAAAAGGTGGGTTGGGAAGTGTTAGTGTGTAGGACTCTGGGGCCAAAATATTTTGGTTCAAGTCATGATAGCACCACTTACTATGACCTTGGGCAAATTAACTTTCCTGCACTATGCTTCAGTTTCCTTATCTGTATAATGGGGATAATAACCATCTATACCTCAGAGTTATTAGGATTAAATGTATTTGAGAGTTCTGAGTAAGGGGTGCCTGGCACATATGTAAAGAGGTTCAATAAATGTAAGCTATGTTATTACTATCTCTTCCACTTTATCACTCTACTCCAGTTATCCTTAAGTTCTCTTAGCTACTAGTAGCTATTCTGATATACTATGCACTTGAATGCTTTAAAATGCTTATGTATCTAGGTCTTCATTTAGTCATTCTCTGCTTCCTCAGATTAGATTAGGGTTCTTTTTATGTTTCCTTATTACCCTGTACTTCGTGGGGTACCTGTTGGCACGATTGGTTAAGCTACTCACTCTTGGTTTCAGTTCAGGTCCTAATCTCAGGGTTGTGAGATTAAGCCCTGCATCAGGCTCTGTCCTCAGAATGGAGTTGGCTTGAGATTCTCTCCCTCTTCCACTGTTCTCCTCACTGCCCTGCATTCACTTTATCTTCTCAAATAAATTAAATCTTAAAAAAAAAAACCCTGTACTTTTTTACAGTGCTTTGTGGCTTTTTTTTTTTTTTTTTTTTTTTTTTTTTAGATTTTATTTATTTGAGAGAGACAGTGCACCTGCAAGAGAGCATGGGCAGGGGGAGGGGCCAAAGGGAGATGATGAAGTCAACTCCTTGCTGAGCAGGGAGCCCAGTGTAGGGCTCGATCCCAAGACCCTGGGATCATGACCTGATCTGAAGACGCTTAACCGACTGAGCCACCCAGGTGCCCTTCACAGTGTTTTGTAAACATTATTTTTTTGGTAACAGCTTTATTGAAATATAATTCACATACCATACAACCCATTTAAGCGTGCTCAGTGCTAGTCACAGAGTTGTGTAACCGTCACCCAAATCAATCTTAGAGCATTTGATTCAAGTCCTAATAGTACCACTTGCTAACATGAAGATAGCAGAAAGAATCCCTGTACTCATTAGCATTCATTTCACATACTCTCCACTCCTCCCAGCCAGTGCCAACTAAATCTACTTTCTGTCTCTGTAGATTTGCTTTTCCGGACATTTCAGATAAATAGAATCATACATGGTCTTTTGTGTTTGGTTTCTTTCACTTAGCATTATGTTTTCAAGGTTCATCCATGTTCTAGTGCATACTAGTACTTGATTTCTTTTTATGGCTGAATAATATTCCACTATATGGATCTACGCAGTTTGTTTATTCATTCATCAATAGATGGACATTTAGGTTGTTTCTACTTTTTGGCTGTCGGGAATAATGCTGTTGTGAACATCCGTGTACAAGTTTTTATGTGGACATACGTTTCCATTTCTCTTTAGTATATACATACATAGAAGTGGAATTACTGGATCATGTGGTAACTCTGTGTTTAATCTTTTGAAAAACTGCCAACTTGTTTTCCAAAGCTGCTGCATATTTTACATTTCTAACACCAATGTATGAAGATTCCAATTTATCCTTGCCAATACTTACTATCTCTTTTACATTCTAGCCATCCTCAGGGCGTGTGAAATGGTAAATCTCATTGTGGTTCTCATTTGCATTTTCCAGATAACTAAGGATGTTGGGCATCTTTTCATGTGTATTTATTAGTTATTGGTATATCTTTGGAGAAATTATTGATTTGTAAGTATTTTCTCCCATTTCAGGAGGCTGTATTTTTCACTTTCTTGGTAGTTAAAATTCAGAGTTTTTAATTTTGGTGGGGTCTAATTGTCTATTTTTTCTTTTGTTACTTGTACTTTGGGTGTCATATCTAAGAAACCATTGCTTAATCCAAGATTTATTGCCCAGTTTCTTCTAAGAGTTTTATAGTTTTAGCTCTTACACACTATGTAACTATTTTTCTGTCTTCTCTATTAGAATGTCAGTGCCATAGGAGGGGTGGAGTGGTGTTTGTCTTACTTATTTGTCCTTTGGGCCTCACTTAAGGTTTGGGAGATACTAAGTGTTCAGTGATGATTGTTAATGATTTTGGAAAGACAGAGTTTAAGGAGCTATTATCAAAACACCTGAAACACCTGACTTGAAACACTGTTTAGGTTTTTGTTTTTCTTTTAAAACTGGGAACTGAAATATTTTGTTAATGTTGCCAGGAGTTAATACCTCAGATTAGGTTCAGGAGACTTTAAATAAATGTGTTTTTTATGATTGCCTTCCTTAGTTTTCAGAACTTGTTTGTTTAGCATTACAAAACTGGGCTTTTTAGCTGAGTATTTAATGCATTTGCTTTTAGACTTGGAGAATTTTGTTTGTTTACTCTGTTTTCTATTATTGATTCTTGAAGAATAAACCAATGAACAAGTCCCATGTTTCTAAGCTTATATGTTTCCTTGTGATAAAAATTTTATGCCACTTTCTGGGAATTTGATCCCACCCTCAGTAGATGTTGAAAGAACTTTTTTTTTTTTTTTTTTGGTTATTTCCATAGTAAAAAAGGATTTTGTGAGGTTTTCTTATGAAATGATGTTCCCTTTCCTGTAATACTAGATTTGGAGTTAAGATGGCATCTGAAATGAGGGTTTGACATCTTAAATTCAACTGCTGTTGGGGTGCCTAGGTGGCTCAGTCAGTTAAGCATCTGCCTTTGGCTCAGGTCGTGATCCCAGGATGCTGGCAGCCCCATCTGGCTCCCTGCTCAGCAGAGAGCCTGCTTCTCCCTCTCCTATTCCTCCTGCTTGTCCTCTCTCTCTTTCTCTCTCTCTCTGTCAAATAAGTAAATAAAATATTTTTTTTTAAAAAAGAAAGGTCAACTACTGTGATTTCCCTAAATAACAGAGATTTTGTCACTATAAAATTGAATATTTAATTTTTTGAGAAGAATGTTATTTTGATAATGAGTGGTTAGTACCTCACTAGGAGTCAGTTTTTTAATTTAGTTTTTAGTGGATTGATGCTATAATTTTAATATGAGAAGTACCATAAACTAGTACAATAAACAAATGTAAATACCTTGCTAGATTTCAGACAATCTTGGAGGAAAATTTTTAGGATTAAGCTAAATCATGGGAGGGAAATGCTACCTCATTTAACATTAAAAAAAAAAAAGTGTGTTTAAGAAGGCCTCAGGAACAGGTATTGATAAAGAATGTGTATGTGTTTGTATAAACTAAACAAACTTAGGATTTTACATCAGAAAAATAAGTCAAACAATTTGATACTTAAAAGGATACACAAGGGAAAGAACAATATTTGGATTTATTGGTTAGTTACAGTGACATGGCTGCTAAAGTGATGAAGTTTTTTCATATGAGTTAGTATATGCCTCAGTTTTGATGAAATTGCCTTTAAGTCTGTGTTTATGCTCGTGAATTTAATTTTTGAAATAGTAACCTCATTCTATCATTAAGAACTTAAAAAAAAAAAATCTGCCAGCATTGAGTGCTGTATTTTTCTATGTTGGGAATAGATTATCTCTAATGCTTGAAGCAGCAGCCCTGGTCTCATCAACATCATCACTGTCATTCTTGTCCATGAAAATATCTTTCAGAATATATAAGTTTGGGTACTGATTAGACATAACCCTAAGTCATTTGAACGGGTATTGGAAGATGGATGGGGTGGTGGTAGTGGTGGAAACTTTCATTGTTTTCTATATTTCAGTCTCCCCATTCTCATCCACCACTTTTATTGAACTTGAATAATTTTCTTTTTGAATGATTTTTTCTTTGATCCGTAACAGTTAATTGCAAAACACAAGCAACAAACAAAATACACCAAACTGCAGTTTCTACAGATGTCAAGAGAATAGCAGAGTTCCTGTACTTCAAAGTAATAAGGGTGGGTGAGGTGTGGGGGTTTGATTGAAATGAATGATTTATTAATCTTCTATGTTCTATTCAGTTAAGCTCTTTTTCTTTTGACCTTTAAGTAGGTTCCAAATACATGAAACAGATTGAATTTTCTCATTTATATTTTATTTTGTTTTAAAAATAATTTATTATATAATTTAGAAAAGATTTGCAGCATTGTACATGTTTTTCTTTATTATTTATGATCATATTCCACCACCACCATACCCCCAAAATGGGATTATCATACAGTTGTGTGTGTAGTTTTTTTTTTTTTTTTTTTTTTTTTTTTTAGAGATGAAGAGGAAAATAGAAGCCAATTTACAAAAATTTGATTTGGGTGGTCTTTTGGGAATGCCATTTTGAGACATGAGATATATCGCTGTTTTTTTTTTTTTTTTAAGATTTTATTTATTCATGAGAGACACACAGAGAGAGAGAGACAGAGACAGAGACACAGGCAGAGGGAGAAGCAGGCTCCACACAGGGAGCCCTACGTGGGACTTGATCCTGGGTGTCCAGGATCAGGCCCTGGGCCGAAGGTGGCGCTAAACTGCTGGGCCACCAGGGCTGCCCTGTTTTGGTTTTTTGTAGTGCTTTCTTGCCTCACTGTCACCTAATTTGCCAGATAAGTTTAAAAGTATGCCTCAGAAAATGAGTGCACTTGTGATGAGCACAGGGGTGATGTATGGAACTGTTGAATTACTATACTGTATACCTGAAACTAATACATAACACTACTGTATTAACTAGAATTAAAATAACAAAAAGTTAAAAGTGTGGCATCACACACAAAATCACTGATTTTGTTTAAAGTCACTGTAAATTGCAAATAATTTAGATGACCAACCCATTTTTATTGTAATCATCTTTCTAGATTTGGAGCTCTGTGTGAGACTGGTTTGTTTATCAAAATACATTTTTAAGATTTATTAGAAGTATGGGTTTTATCTACTTAATTTTTGCCACAAAGAACAAAAGCAATCTTGAGTGGTTCCTAGCACACTAAGGCAGTAGATGCTGTATCTACTGAGGAAGAACCCAAGAAGAGCTTAAACCCTTGGGATTCTTTTAAATATAGCTGGTCTGGGGCATCTGGGTGGCTCAGTGGTTGAGCATCTGCCTTTGGCTCAAGTCATGATCCTGGAGTCCTGGGATCAAGTCTCATATCTGGCTCCCTGTAGGGAGCCTGCCTCTCCCTCTGCCTATGTCTCTGGCCTCTCTCACTGGGTCTTTCACGAATAAAATAAATAAAATCTTTTTTAAAAAAATATCTGGTTTGAGAAGACACTCCCCTTTCAGCTCCCCTTTCATTTTAGTTTGAGCAATAGATTTCTCTAAACTAGCAATTAATTGACCTAAAATATAAGTTTTGATTAATGCATTAGAATTGCATTTGATAAAGAGGTTTCAAAAATAAAACTTTTAAAAACAAACTATTAAAAATTGCTTTGTAAAAATTTTCATTGAATCAGCTCAATACTGGGATTTCTCCAAGACCTGAATTTTATGTTTCATTTTTCCTGCACCTTAGTAAAAGCACTGTTATGTATGTATAAGGCCATGCTGATGTGATTATAAAGTCGTATCATTATTTTTTAAAAATTTATTTTAAATTTAAAAGAGAGAGGGCCTGAGCACATGCAGAAGGGAGGGGTAGCAGGAGACTCCCCACCAAGCAGGGAGCCCATGCAGTGCTGGAGCCCATGCAGGGTTTGATCGCCGGAACCTGGAATCGTGACCCAAGCTGAGGGTAGATGCTTAACTGACTGAGCCACCCAGGCATCCCAGGTCCTATCATTATTAAATGTCTTTTTCAGTCCTTTTCTGATTTTTGCCTTGAGGTCAGTTAATAGAGCATTAATGTGATTAATGTAGATTGAATAAAATGTTGACAAACCACAATGACAGAATAAAGTGCCACATTTTAATCCTGTATAAGTAGTAGAATACTCATACAAACCAAGCTTTATTTTGCTACTTACTGCCTGCAATGAATTTCCACTTCTATTAAATGTTTGTGAAACATGTAGTTTTCTGTAGAGTTGCATTGCTTATATTTAAAGGTTTCTACTTAGTTTTTACACAACACCCTTTTGAAAATTATATGTCAAATCTAGTATCTAGCACATATATTTTAAGTTTATGGATTATGCAAGGAAATAATAAGTATCTTTGTGCTTAAAAACAGTCCGTATTTATTTAGGTCTTACTAAATGGAACCTTCCTCTAATAGTGCTTTTCAGATAATAAAAATTTTTATTGTGCAAAGGAGGAAGAGAATTTAGCATCTGCATTAGGATCATTTTTTCCTATATCCTATTAGCTAATTCCAAGATTGTTTAATATGGTATCCACCCATTTAATTTGGCTGCAACTTTTGCTCTCATGAAAGTAAGACTGATTGTTCTGAACTGCTATGTATATGTGCTTTGGCACGGCATGAAGGTACCCTTAATAACATTGCCATTGTCTTTAAAACAGCTTGCAGTTATGACTACAAATAAAAGGGTGCGACAGGAGGGCATGGCAGATAATGGTTCTTTTTTCCACCCTGAATGTTTAACAAATCTGCTTTGTACTATGAGCCTTTTGTGTTCCCTTGGACTACCTACTGTATTTTCTGTATATTGTTCCTAGTCAACTAAAATGTTTGCATATTTGTTACTGTAACTTTGACATCTCTACAGTAGACCACTTAGATTTCTTTTTGTGAAGGAAAGCAAAATGTGTGGAAAGAAGTTGAGTGGCCTTACCCCTCTTGGCACTTATTTTTTCACTTGCATGTTTAAATACTCATATGTCTAAATTATTTTGGGTGACTCTTGTCCTTTAAACATTTGTTTACTTTTGTCTGTTTAGAAATTTGGGAATGGTTTTTTAGTTCTAATCCTTTCCTTTTTTCAATGCACAGTAATACTGTGTAATATCTTTTTCTTTTTTTTTTTTTTTTAAAAGATTTTATTTATTTGACAGCACAAGCAGGGGGAGCAGCAGAGGGAAAGGAAGAAGCAGGCTGTTTGCTGAGCCGGGAACCCAATGCAGGGCTGGATCCCAGGATCCTGGGATCATGACCTGAGACAAAGATGCTTAACTGACTGAGCCACCTAGGGGCCCCTGTGTATTTATTTTTAAACAAGGAAAAAAAAAAATTGCTGGCTATTTGACTAGCTCTGTTTTAGATTGCTGAGAGACTCTGTACTGACCATTAAGGAGAGAGATTATTTCTGCTGTACTTTATCTTATTTTAAATAGCTGTATGTAAGAGGGGCACATGATGAGATGAGCACTGGGTGTTTTGTTTTTAATATTTTATTTATTCATGAGAGACACTGAGAGGGGCAGAGACATAGGCAGAGGGAGAAGCAGGCTCCATGCAGGGAGCTCCATGTGGGACTCGATCCAGGGACTCTAGGATCATGCCCTGGGCCAAAGGCAGGTGTTAAACCTCTGAGCCACCCAGGTATCCCAGCACTGGGTGTTATATTGTATGTTGGCAAATTGAATTTAAAATAAAATAAAAAAACAAATAACTGTATGAAGTGATGGAGGAGAAAACAAATATCCATAACACAGAAGTCAGGAAAGCTTCCTTACTGCTCTATAATATTATCTTTGAATCTTATGTTCCTTGTCGACCCCTTTAAGAGAAGATGACTGACCCTTACTGACCTTCATGGCAATCACATATAGTTATTCCTATTTTGCTGATTCAGAAATGGAGGACCAGAGAAAGCAAGTATTTTACCTAGAATTAAAAGCGTATAATTTCTAGTTGTGCATCTCCAAAGCCAATACTTTTTGTTCTAAGCATATCATTTTCTACTTGAAGTGGCTTATTTTTAGGTTCAATTATATCCTTTGGGAGGTCCACTTTTAGTATAAAATATTTAATGTATTAAATAAGAATTCAGTGATGCTTAAGGTATACTAATAAACAAGAATAATTTGTCTTTGATTTCTTATGAAATTCATTGATATTATCCTTACCTTTAAAGGTACTACTGTAGTACTTTAACCTAGATTTTTACATTTGATTTTCACATTAAGGTTCTTCCATATTTGGATTATTATCTTCATTTTACAGATGCTAAAACTGAGATGGAAGCTTGAGGCAAGCGCTAAGTATTGCTAGATGTGAAGTTTAGGTTTTCAGTAGAAAACAGTGGTTTAGGGCAGCCCCGATGGCTCAGTGGTTTGGCGCCGCCTTTGGCCCCGGGTATGATCCTGGAGACTCAGGATCGAGTCCCGCGTCGGGCTCCCTGCATGGAGCCTGCTTCTTCCTCTGCCTGCATCTCTGCCTCTCTCTCTCTCTGTGTCTGTCATGAATAAATAAATAAAATATTAAAAAAAAAAACCCAGTGGTTTACTATAAACAGAACCCAGTGATTTGGAATAAGATGATTTAGGCAGCAGTACTATCAATTCCTCCTTAGCTCCCTATCTTTAAAATGAAGAGGTTGAACCCAGTGATCTCTAAATGCCTCTTTAAATATTCAGAATGATTATGTTTTAAAAGCTTCAGGGGGTCCATGAACTTGAATGAGAAAAATGTTAGATACTTGTTTTTACTAATCTCTAGCTGAAATTAGCCATTTCCTTTAAACCACAGATAATTTTATCATATGCAGTTGTTAACATATCTTGAAAATATCATTTATATGTTGGTCATAATTTGGAAATTATGGTAGTTAATAGGCTTGTCATTAGAGCTTCTTATTTCATATATTGCAAAAGTAAGAAATGTATTTTATACTATATGAGTTTTTAAAAAAAATTTTGATAACTGTATTTTAATATAATTGGCTTTTTTGGTGCATATATGTTAGTGTGTTTTTGCTTTAAAAAGGCTTATGGTTTTCACAGACTGCCAAGGGAATTTATGGCACAAAAAGGGTTAAGTACCCTTGAACTGCATGTTCTCCTCATTGACTGCAAAGGGGCAGAGGTTGCTTCTGGTTGATGTGAAAGAACTTTTGGATACTGCTTTTTTGGGGGCACTGTGAATGGGGGGGCATCTCTGTATCACTATCTCAGGTTTCCAGGTGATGGATTATGATTATGTGATTTTTTTTTCGTTAATATTGAGGAAGATAAATAGAATAAACTTATGATCATCTCTGTTTTGGATATTTGTTTTGCAAGAATTAAGTTTCTATTTATTTATGTATTTATGTATTATAGTCACACAGAGAGAAAGAGAGAGAGAGAGAGAGGCAGAGACACAGAGGGAGAAGCAGGCTCCATGCACCGGGAGCCCGATGTGGGACTCCATCCCCGGTCTCCAGGATCGCGCCCTGGGCCAAAGGCAGGCGCTAAACCGCTGCGCCACCCAGGGATCCCAAGAATTAAGTTTCTAAGTAGTTGTTCCATTTGAGGGATATAGGAAAAGACCTCTTATTTGAGGTTATCTGCTGCTGTTATTCCAAGCCAGGAGGATTATCTTGCCAAGAACAAAAGTTACCCACCTAACACATGTGCTGCACAAAATATTTCTGAAACAGAAGATCATATGGAAGGTTTTATTACCTTAAAAATATTAGGATTAGGACATTTGCTGTTGAGTTTTTGTGTGTGAGAGTGCATGTGCATTTTGTTCACCTTGTTTGTTTTGCTTGCTTGGCTCTTAGTAATAAATGTATATTAGTTATGAGGAAGGAAAAGGTAAAAAATTCTTCATATAAGTAAGAAAGAGGAATATGCACAAAACTCAGTAGTTTAATTGGAACACAAACCTGCTGGAGTTCTGTCCTGTGGGGAGTCTGTTAATTCCATTTGTAATGCATTTATCTTTGGATTGGTTAGGGTGGGATTTGAATTCTCAAAGTTACAATGAGTTTCCAGATCCTTATCAGTGGGTATTAGGAGTGACTGTTTTTAATAGTGATAATGAGGCAGCTATTCCCAGGAGGAGACTTAGTCACTGGCAAAACTGTCAGGACCCTGAAATAGTTTGGGAAAACTCAGGATGGAAATAGCAAGCTGTTTCAAAAACAAAAAACAGGCAGCTTTTTTGGGGAGGGCGAGCTAGAGTAGATAGAGGTGGCAAGAAACCAGATGAACTTCCCCTAAGTCTGGAAGCTATCTAGAAGCCGGAAGAGTTTAGTATTATTTACCTAAAGTACTCTAGTGTGAACAAGAAGTTTTGAATATCATAAGATTGAAGTGGTTAACGGCCACTAATCTGGACTAGTTTCTGTGTACATTGGCAAAATTTAATTTGACTTTGAAGAAAAAAATTATTCTGGTAGCAGTTTGTTCTGGTTGCCAGTTTGAGAAAAATTTGGTATTTTATGCCAGATATTTTACTGGTGTTATAGGGGTCTGTGTGTGAGGGGAGTCCTCATGATCAGACAGGCCAGGGTTTACTAATTAATAATGAAGACAAGGTAATCTTTGCTATGATTAGGTGGGATGAAGATGAGAAATGTAGAACATGTCTTCAGGTATGTCTAGCCTACCTTAATTTTAAGAGCAAAAGGAATAATTTTTAGATTAGGATTTCTTCATGGCTGCCCTCCTGCCAACATAACAAGCTGTAAAACCTTGTTTAGTTTTCTTTAAATCCAGAAATGATTCTATACCAAATCCAAACAAACCAAATCACTCTTAAGGGAATAAGTGAAAACATGTGTAGCTAGCTGCCTTGACTGGCCTTACATATGTTTTTCAGATTGGCTCAGTTCTCTGTGCTAAGCAAATTCCTTCTTAAACATCCTATGATGACCATGACCATCAACATCATCCATTGGGAAGGTGAACAGACAATGTGACATTTATTTATCTGAACCGTGTTTTATAAACTCTGCTCATAAGAACTTTTCTAGCTAGACAGACAGCCAACAGCTAATAGCTGACCTGACCGCTATATAAAGACAATAAAAACAAATGCTCTCCAGTTGTGTTCAAATAACATATGGTATATTACAGTCTCTGTGTACTGAAAGCTTTTAATTTAGTGTCGGGAATAATAAAGGTATGAAAAAACTGAATTTGTTGCCTCTTAAAGGCACATTCTAGAGTTAATTATGTTTATTTGAATTTTTCACAGTTCAATGCAAAGTCTCTTTTTTTAAAAATATTTTATTTATGAGAGAGAGAGAGAGAGAGAGAGAGATTGGCAGAGACACAGGCAGAGGGCGAAGCAGGCTCCATGCAGGGAGCCCGACATGGGACTCCATCCTGGGTCTCCAGGATCAGGCCCTGGGCTGAAGGTGGCGCTAAACTGCTGAGCCCTCGGGCTGCCCCTGCAAAGTCTCTTTATAGTGTTTGGAAATAATGTAGACTTGCAGAGGGAAACGCAGTGTGAGATGCAGAGTCATTTGATGTAAACTGCTTAGGTAACTACCTCCTGGAGGATAAGCCACCACCTTTTCCTGAGCTGGTCCAGATTGGGTATCATATGACATAGCAGTATCCCTAACTAATAAAGTTACAGATGATTTTGAATATTAGATGATATGGGAAACAAAGGCAAAAGAAAAATTAAATTTCCTTACTCCCTACAGCCCATTGACGAGTCTTTGAAATAGGCAGAGTGACATCCCTTTAGGAACTCAGTTTCCTTGATGTTAATACTTTGCTAAGGGCAGAAGGTAATCTTAATCTTAGCTTGACCTCCAGGATCCTGTAAGTCTACTTTAATATATAAAAATTCCTTTGGAAACTTCCTTTATCTCTATCCCCCAAGATAAATGTTAGCACTCATCCCCCAAGCATATGACTCGCTGATTTACATCTGAAGGGTCTCATGACTAAAATTTTATTAGACAGTAATAACCTTTTCCTAACAATAGGTAGCCCCCTGAAGGTCCAAGAAACCTGGCTTCCAAAATTCCTTAGAGGGCAGCCTGGATGGCTCAGTGGTTTAGTGCTGCCCTTCAGCTCAGGGCGTGATCCTGGAGACCTGGGATCGAGTCCCATGTCAGGCTTCCTGGAGTCTGCTTCTCCCTCTGTCTGTGTCTCTGACTCTCTCTCTCTCTCTCTCTCTGTCTCTCATGAATAAACAAATTAAAAAAAAAAATTCCTTAGAGACTTAAGCTATCCCTAACCCCCTCCCACCTTGAAAGTATATAATCAGTCTCTCCTTATGATCCCAGTACAGCTCTTCCTACTCATGGGTCCTGTCCCCATGCTTTAATAAAACCACGTTTTTGCACCAGAGACATCTCAAGATTTCTTTCTTGGCCATTGGCTCTGAACTCTAACATCTTTCCTACATCATTAGACAATAGTAAGATGCTTAAGTTTTTATTATACAGGTAACAAATTTTGCAGAAAATTTGGAAATACCACAACAAATGAAAGGAGAAAAATTCTTGAGAAAACTTGTAATAAGAAAGAGGAATCATGAACTAAAACATTCTAAAGTTTTCCTGCTAGTTTCTCTCATTTTTATTTTGTACTTTTTATCAAAGTTTTATTTATTTTTTATTTTTTATTTTTTTTATTTATTTATGATAGTCATACAGAGAGAAAGAGAGGCAGAGACACAGGCAGAGGGAGAAGCAGGCTCCATGCACCGGGAGCCTGATGTGGGATTCGATCCCGGGTCTCCAGGATCGCGCCCTGGGCCAAAGGCAGGCGCCAAACCGCTGCGCCACCCAGGGATCCCTTATCAAAGTTTTAAATGTGCATATTTAATAGCTCTGATAAGACTTGTTTTGAAAGCTTCATTTCTCCTCCCACTTCATCTCCCACTTCTCCCTGTCTAGAGGCAGACATTTTAATTTCTTAGAGCTGATTCTTTTTGCATTTATCTCTGTGTTCTTGTAGGGGAGGAAAAATCTTTTCCCTACTACCCTTCTAGGTTTTCCAGCTGGGGTCCTGTAAATTGGCCTGAGAAAAGACATTTTAACAAGAGAAAAGCATACACATTTATTTACTAAAAGGTTTATGTGACACAGGAGGCTTCAAAAGGAGATGAAGAGCTGAAGAAATGGTTAAGCCTGAGTATTTTTATACTAGATTTGATGGAAGAGTGGAACGCCATAGAAAAATGCGACAGTATAAAGGTATGAGCTAAGAGTATTAAACTGGGGAAACTTAGCAGAGCCATTTCCTTTGGATTTCTCTCTGTATCCCTCCATCTTCACAAGGATATTCCTTTTCTCTGAGTATAGGAAGGACATCTCTTACATGAAGGTCTTAGGACCTACCTCAGGAGAGAAGGGAAGGTCAGAAAGTCTGTCCTGCACCTGCCATTTCTCAGATTTCTTCAGTTTAAAATACTCAGAATGCCAAGGCACCGTATTTTGGGGTAGCAAGTTCTGAACACTGTCATTCTTAACAGCATGTTTGTGTTCTGATTTCTTCCATTTCTCAGCTTCAGGTAGTATCTCTTGATTTTCCATTATGGCAGGATTTAGTTCTTTCTTGACTTCCTCAGGTATCCTTTTTTCTTTTTCTTCTCCCATCCTAGTGTAGTTTTTCATAACTACTTAGATTGGTATTCGGTGTTTACACAGTTAAGACTGAACTGAACATGTGGGGCTCTAGGGTGGCTCAGTTGGTTACGCATCTGTCTTTGGCTCAGGTCATGATCCCAGGGTCCTGGGATCAAGCTCCACATCAGGTTCCCTGCTCAGCAGGGTGTCTGCTTCTCCCTCTCTCTCTGCTCCTCCCCCACCCACTGGTGCACACATGCACATGCTTGCTCTCTCTCTCAAATAAATAAAATCTTAAAAAAGACTGAACATGTTATTCACAGTTAAGCCATGGAGTAATCTATGAATGTTTATACTTTTCTTCTTTTTTTTTTATGTATATTTTATTTATTTGAGCGAGAGCACAAGTGGGGTTAGTGGCAGTCAGAGGAAGAAGGAGAAAGGGAGCAGGGAGCTCGATGCGGGACTTGATCCCAGGACCCTGAGCCAAAGGCAGACACCTAACCGACTGAGCTACTCAGGCACCCCAACTTGTACTTTTGGGTTTCCCTGAAATTTTTTTTTGTTTTTTTCTCTTCTCTTCTCTTCTCTTCTCTTCTCTTCTCTTCTCTTCTCTTCTTTCTTACTTTTTTTTTTTGATTGTTTTTATTTTCAAATTGAAACTTCTCACTAATGTAGCTCAGACTGCAACTTGTCCATATTTTTCAGGAATTTCTGACACTTCAGATATTCTCTTCGTTTGCCATATTCTCTCTCTCTCTCTCTCTTTTTAAACAATTTATTTATTTGAGATGAGAGAGGAGAGCACTGGAAAGTGGGAAGAGGGAAGCAGGAGAGGGAGAAACAGACTCCCCACTGAGTAGAGAGCCTGATCCCAAGACCTCTTGCATTATGACCTGAGCCAAAGGCAGATGCTTAACTAACTGAGCCACCTAGGTGCCCCAGTTTCCTATATTCTTGAAGATGTGCTTCTACCTGGACTGATTGCCATGATTTTTATTCACAGCTCTTATCCTGGGACTTCCCTTCACCAGCATCCTGGGGATACCCTTTGCCTCTTTGTGTTAGATTTCTTTTTTTTCTTTCTTTCTTTCTTTTCTTTCTTTCTTTCTTTTTCTTTCTTTTCTTTCTTTTCTTTCTTTTCTTTCTTTTCTTTCTTTCTTTCTTTCTTTCTTTCTTTCTTTCTTTCTTTCTTTCCTTTCTTTTCTTTCTTTCTTTTCTTTCTTTCTTTCTTTCTTTCTTTCTTTCTTTCTTTCTTTCTTTCTTTCTTTTCCTTTCTTTTCCTTTCTTTTCCTTTCTTTTCCTTTCTTTTCCTTTCTTTCATGAGAGACCCAGAGAGGCAGAGGGAGAAGCAGGCTCCCTGATGTGGGACTCCATCCCAGTACCCCGGGATCACAACCTGAGCCAAAGGCAGACACTCAGTCGCTAAGCCACCTAGCAGTCCCTGTGTTAGATTTCTTGTTTTCTAGATCTCCTATCTTCCTGTTTCTTGGTTTGTGTTTTTATTTTGGCAGCATGTATTCTGATACATTAAGTTCCTGATAATTTATGTGATTGGTTCTTTTCTGTGTTTGAAACTGCACAGTAAGGTGCCTTAATGTGAGTTTGGTTCCATCCATTGTGTTGGATACTTGATGAACCCTTTCAATCTGGGATCTATTTTATTGATGACTTTCTCCCCACCCCCTTTTAAAAATTCATTTAAGTAATCTCTGTACCCACTGTGGGGTTTGAACTTACAACCCCAAGATCAGGAGTCGCATGCTTTTCCAACGAGCCAGCCAGGCACCCAGATTTTCTCCTCTTCTTTTTCCTTCTTAGTTTTCTCTTGAACTCTGGTTACATAGATACTGGACTTACTGGATTGATCTTCCAATCTTCTTAATCTATTCTAATGTATTTTTCATTTTATTTATTTTTTATATATATTTTAAAGATTTTATTTATTTGAGTGAGAGAGCACAGAGACAGGGAGAGGCAGAAGCAGACTGCCCACTGAGCAGGAAGCCCAACACAGGACAATCCCAGGACCCCAGGATCATGGCCTGAACTGAAGCCAGACGCTTAACCCATTGAGCACCCCAAGTTTTTCATTTTATCTATTGCATTTCTTAATTACCTAGAAGGCATGCTTTTACTCACTTTCACTTTCTGACTTTTTAGTTTTAAGTTTATTGTTCTTTGTGTTTGCAGTATTTTTTTATATTTCTGAAAATACTTGGGATATCCTTCTCCCCAGAGTTTTCTTCTGCCTGCATAATCTCTGTAAGGACTAATTCTGTAATTTGCAGGGCCAAGTACAGAGTGGCAGTGTGGGTCATTTATTAAAGAATTTCAAGGCAACAACAGCAGAGCATTAAACCGAACACAGAGCTCTTCTAGGTGCAGGGCACTCTGTGACTGCCTAGGTCACATGCCTATGAAGCTGACTCTGCTAGTTCTTCCAACTTGCTTTTTTCTGTTTCATTACTTTTATGCTAGAGAGATCTAACAGTTCTTGGCTATTTGCTGGTATTTATTTATTTTGAGAAAGCAGAGTAAGCGAGAGAGAACACAGGGTGGGGAGGGAGGGGAGGGCAGAGAGAGGGAGAAGCAGGGTCCCTGCTGAGTGCGGGAGCCCAGTGCAGGACTCTGATTCCAGGACCCTGGGATCATGACCTGAGCTGAAGGCAGACACTTAACCAAATAAGCCACCCAGGTGCCTTATTTGCTGATATTTAGTAGTGGGATCTTAGAAAGCTGATTGGAAGTTCTGGATATACGGTAGGATTTAACAATTGTGAGCTTCACATAGGAAGATCTGGCCAAACAAACTTTGAGAATTTGTCATTATATTTTTCCTAGACTAATTGATAATATTCTCCAGAGAAGTCTCTTTTAATCTCCCCTGCCCGGAAGTGGAGGCCTGTCAGTTTTTTGGGAAATGGTATTGATAGAGGGAGCTGGAGTTGGTGACTACGAGTGGCACATTAGAGACAGCTGTTAAATTTTCAGGAACTTTGTGAGCCACTTGCTAAATACAACAGTTACAAAAGATTATACAAATCTATAATTAAATGTCATGTTAAAAATCAAATCAATAAATACTAAAAATTCACCACCCCCTAATTATTTTACTAAATGTTATTATGGATGCTCTTGATACTATTTACATCTAACTTATATGGTGGAAATTCTGTTAAGTGATAGGTTACCAAGCATCTTTTCTGAACTCTGAGTATGGTGATAACATTTTTTAGCTTGAAGCAACTATGGTAAGAATATTTATACCATAAAAATGCAGCAAATAGTACAAATAACTACCCTTGTTCCTCCCCACCCACCCCCACCCTACCCCTAGGTAGTTGTTAAACATTTATATTTACCAAAACACCATGGATGGGGATCTAGTACATATGTTAACTTAAATTGTCTTCACCTTATCTGTTGATTCCTTGGTCCATATAACCCTTTATTTTAACCCTCTTTAGATTACCTTCAGCCTTTTTTTGTAAGAGTGAGGGAAGCGCATTTGTCTGCCTGTCTGAAAGACTGGATCTGGGAATTTTATTTCAGAAAGATTTTTCTGTTAACCCTTCCCATTTTATCTTGCTCATCATTTTGGTAGAGTGTTCCCTGAAGCTTACCTTAGGATGCAGTTTTCTTGGATCTTTGAGTCCTTTATCTTTTAGACATTTATATTTCAGCTTTCCAAAATTTGTGGCTTTAATCTCCAGTTCTCTTTGTCCCTTTGGTTTGTATCTTTAAAAATAAACAAAAGTTAGTGTTTGGGGATAGATCAACAAATAGCTATGTGTTTAGTCCACCATCTAGTATTACCCAGAAGTCTGGGATATAATTCTTGGAATAAATAGGTAAATAACCTTAGCAATTTAAGGAGGTTCTGAATAGGCTTAGCCAACCCCCTGCTGGTTTGCAAGACATATAAATGCTGTCAGGAAATAATTCTTCTGATTCTAGAATATTTTTCCTTTTCATAAAGGAAGGAAGTAACTGTAAGTAGGTGTTGAATCAGAAGATTAGACCTGCTGTTAGGTTTTTATATGGATGTGTGGGGACATAAGGAAACACATAATACAATTTCAGATTACATAGTTTGGTTTGAGGAGAATTGGGATAATAGTACCTAATTGTTCTAGGTCTGTAGCAATTCTAGTTGTCCTTCAATGGCTGCATCTGGTGACTTGGCCATCTCATCCACTCTGAAGCAGGCAGTTACTGCTCCATCATTTAGTGAGTCTTCTAATCTTATGAGTTTATCTCCAATTGTAACCTTTTCTGCTCAAATTCAGTGCTCTTTCCTCCCATTAGATTTGATTTGGTTGGGTTGGTTGGACCCTCCTTTCCTTTAATTCATACTAGGCCACTTCATAGTCCATTAAGGTTCCTCCCTTGCCTATTGATGGTTACCATTGGATAAGGTCAGAGTAGGAAGGTCATAGGATACCAGGGTAGCAGCTCAAGTAAAAGCAGTTGCCTGTGGTCCTTCAGAAGGAGGATGTGGGCCACTCTGGTATTTTTTTTTTTTTTTTTTTTTTTTGACAATCCAAATTAAGAAACTTAAAAGTTTTAGCTGTGACTAAAGAGAATAAATAACAGAATATAAAAGGAATAAATAAATATATGACACCGTACATGTGAAATAGATTAGATGTCCAGGTGAATTTTCTTATTCACAGCTGTGAGGATGGTAATTATTTCTGTAAGACCCAATGTACAGCAATATCCAATTGCTAAATTAAACTTATCTGCAAAAAATGTTTGCGTTTTTGGCAACCACTGCTTATTGTTCCTTTTTCTAGTCTCTCCTTTCCTCATCATCTTTTGTGTTTTAATTGCAGGGCTTTTGTTTCTGATTTATACATCCAGGTCAGACACTTTTTATGTGCTAATAGCTTTTTGTTTTTGTTTGATTGGATTTTTAAAAATCATTTTTAATTTCTGGTGATCTACTTGGGAAGAAATGCTTTTCTTACACAGGATTGGTTGGGAGGATTATGCTAGGTTTTTTCCAAATCATGTGCTCAGACAGAACCAAAATTCTGTGGAGAGCCTGAAAAGATTTTTTCCCATGTTTTAAACTTTATTTACTTCAAAAATCTTTCAGTCTATTAAATCATCTTGAATCATATATTTAACAAATTACCTTACATGAAAACAGTAGAATACTGTGAAATTGAGACTGTCTAGATGTATCTAGGTCCTGTGACTGTCATGCTTACCATACTCTTTTCCTCAGAAACGGACTTGCATTTGCCTTGGTGTTGCACACATTATGCATGTGAAATAGGAAATATATAAATGAGGGACTTGTCTGCATGATTTGGGGAGAATTATGGTAGCATTATGGTAGTTTTAAAAAAGCTCACTCAGGCAGTTGGCTTTCTGATGACCTTAATTGCCTGCTGACCAGCAACCTCAGAAGACCTCCTTTTCTCAGCCCTTGATGGTAAAGCAGTCAGCCTTAACGTAGTGGTATAACCAGCAGCTACTGCCACACCTCTCAGATTTTGAAATGTCCTAAGCCAAATGGTAGGGTAAATTTTTCACCAAATTTATCAGCAGTTTCTTTTTTCTGCCTCCTTTCATTTAGGGGACATTTAAAAAAAAATCAGTTTTAAGGTGAGAAAGTTTAAAAAATTTTTATGTACATAGTCTTTATTAAAACTTGTTAAAACTGGCTTGCTGCTGAAATAGCAGATGGCAGTGATAAAATAGGAACACGTCTAAAAAGAAACCAATGCAGATTAAATCATAATTAAAAATATCCTTAATATGATTCACTAAAATGTTTTTCCTTTCGGTTAACAGTTAATATTGTTATTCCTTTGGGTTAACAGTTAATATTGTTTATTCATCTTTTGACAAAACCAAATAATTTTAAAAAGGACAGAAAATGACTAATGATGGCTTTGAAATTTCTTCTTTTAGAGATTTTTAGGAACTGGACTTTCCAAAGTCAAAGAATCTTGAAGATAAGATAGTTACTTTAAGAGAAAGGCTGATAGTTTTTTGTTTTTTGTTTTTCTTTTTTCTTCAGTGAGTTGGCAAAATACGAGTTATACTTATCAGGAGTAGCCGGTCCTCTTGAAATACAAGGAATAATCAAAGAATATTACCCATAGATGTTTTAAAATGACAAAGGTGAGATGCCTGAGTGGCTCAGTGGTTGAGCATCTGCTTTGAGCTTAGGTGTTATCCCAGGGTCCTGGGATCAAGTTCCCCATCAGGCTCCCAAAGGGAGCCTGCTTCTCCCTCTGCCCATGTCTCTCATTAATGAATAAATAAATCTTTTAATAAAATAAAATGGCAAAGGTTTTACATACATCCCTCACTTTTGCTCCCACCAAAAAAAAAAAAAAAGATGTTTTCCTTTATTTCCTTTGCACCATTCCCAAAGTAGGTATAATATGACCTTTTGGAGAGACAGCTTGTGACATTTCTAACTGGTCCCAGTGCTTAGCTCAGTGCCAAGCCTCAGTAGGTATTTAACAGTTGTTGAATGGAGAAATGAATTAATACCTGTTTCCAAACTGATGCCTCTTCTATCCATTCTCTATTAAAGCTACTCCAGGAATCTGTCAAAAACACTGAACCAAGCATGTTACTTCCTCTTAAAAATCCTATAGTGTCCCTCAGCTACTTAAAGTTTGCCTCTCAGACTTTTTTCTTTCTTCAGTTGTTTTTGGTATTATAAAATTAATATATACACTGTGGTCAGAAATTCAAACATTGAAAATAGATTTTAAAAAAATCCCTAATTCTCCTTCCAACTAACCAGTTTGCTGGACATTATATATTTTTCTGTGTATTTACAAACTACACATAAATCTTTTCCGTGTTGTTTTATACCAGTAGTATTATACTAACTACTGACCCTCTCTCCTGCTCTCTTTCCATCGGATTGGGTCAAGTTTTTAATATGGAAATTAATCCTTTGTATATATTGCAAATACTATTCTCCCAATCTTTTGTTTATTTTTTAACTTTATGGTGTCTTTTCCCCAAATAGATGCTTAGAATCTGTATTTACTAGTCAGATGTCAATATTTTGTATGTTTTAAGGAAGGATGAGTTACTTCCCGCTAAGATTTTAAAATCATTCTCTCGGGCAGCCTGGGTGGCTCAGCGGTTTAGTGCCGCCTTCAGCCCAGGGTATGATCTGGAGACCCGGGATCGAGTCCTGCGTTGGGCTCCCTGCTTCTCCCTTTGCCTGTGTCTCTGCCTCTCTCTCTCTGTGTCTCTCATGAATAAATAAGTTAAATCTTTAAAAAATAAATAAATCATTCTCTCATATTTGACAGAATTGGATTTTACCTTTTCTTTTCTTTCTTTCTTTCTTTCTTTTTTTTTTTTTTTTTAATGTAGGCTCCATGCCCAGCATGGAGCTCAACACAGCCTCTCACGACCCCGAGATCAATACCTGAGCTGAGATCAAGAGTTGTATGCTTAACTGACTGAGCCACCCAGGTGCTCCTGGATTTTATATTTTACTCAGTCTGGCACTTCTAAGTTTTTATGGTGAAGTAGGGATTAAATATACAGTTTTCTCAGTTTATTCAAACATCCTGCTTTAATCATTTAGGATGTTGTGTTCTTGAACTATTTATGTTTCTGCTCTCTTGCCATACTGTTTTGATTATTCTAGTTTTTATGTATGTTTTGGGAATTTTATTTTTCCCGCCGCAAACTTTATTGACTCTTTTTTAAAAGATTTTAATTTTAGATACAAATTACTTGCCATAAGATTCTCCTTTTAAAAATATTCAAGGCAAAAAAAAAAAAAATAAAAATAAAAATATTCAAGGCAGCCCCAGTGGCTCAGCGGTTTAGTGCCACCTTCAGCCCGGGTTGTGATCCTGGAGACCCGGGATCGAGTCCCACATCGGGCTCCCTGCATGGAGCCTGCTTCTCCCTCTGCCTGTGTCTCTGCCCCCACCCCCCCATGTGTTTCTCATAAATAAATATAATCTTTAAAAAAATAAAAATACTCAGTTCACCGGTGTTTAGTCACAAAGTTGTGCAACCATCACCTCATTTTCATCTTCCCCTTAAAGAAATTTCATACCTGTCACTCCCTATCTTCCTCTCTGCCCCCATTCCCCAACAGGCCTAGGTAACCATTAATCTACTTTCTGTCTCTGTATAGTTTTGCCTATTCTGAACATTTCCTACAGATGGATCATAAAATATGTGACCTTTTTGTATCTGGATTCTTTGACTTAATGTTTTCAAAGTTCATCATTGTTGTAGAACTGTCATGAGCATGCTATGAAAGCACGCTTATGAGTTGTGTCTTCCTACAATGTCAGCCTTATTCAGTCATAAAGCAAGCAGGTTTAAGATTTCAAACTCAGTGACATTTCATCATATTTAATTTGGCTTTTTACAGGGCACACAAAGCAGAACCTAAGTCCCACAACAAACAAGATCACAGAGGGAAGAGAGTTAACGAACCAAATGAGAAGTCAGTCTGAGCAGTCTGTGAGCATTCAGTTGAGATAAAATCACAAGTGTCCCCATCTAGCTTTCTCTTGGGGTAAGAGGCAAAGAGAGAGAGAATCTCAGACTCCCCTCTGAGTGCAGAGCCCAACATAGCTTGAGCCTAAATCAAGAGTCAGACGCTTAACTGACTGAGCCACCCAGGTTCCCCCATCTTGCTGTCTACAAGTACTTGCACCATTACTTTATTAATCCATTGTATGTAAATACCACAGTTAATCCATTCATCCACTGATGGACATCTGGTTTGTTTTCACCTTTCACTTTTCACCTATTTTAAATAGTGTTGCTATAAAACTTTGTGTACAACTATTTGTTTGAGTATCTGTTTTCAGTTCTTTGGGGGTATATACCTAGGAATAGAGTTGCTGAGTCATGTGGAAATTCTTTAATATTTTTTGTTTGACTTTATATTTTGATCTTTTATCTGGTAAGTTTTTGAACTATTAGATCAAGTAGTTTTTAATTTGATTTTTAATAGATAAGCCCCATAAGCTGTAGTTTGCAAATAATGACAAATTTTTGTCTCTTTCTTTTGAATATTTTAGTGCTTGTTTTTTGGTAATGTGATGGCTGGCATCTTTGTTTTATTCCTGACTATAAGATGGGAATGTTCTTAATATTTTGCTATTGGGTATGCTATTTTTCATAAATTTCTGTTTCCTTTTATTAAGGTCGTTTTCTTGTATCCCTAGTTGGGTAAGAATTTTTTTGAAAATCAGGAATTGGTACTGAATATTATTTCCTTTTGAGAATTTATTGATAGGGTATCTTTCCTTCAAACTGTTGATGTTTCAGGAGCATTGAGTTTGCACTCCTTGGTTGATATCTGGATACTTGAGTGGATTTTTCTTCCCTTCCAGACTAATGGTTGGTCACACATACACAAAACACATTGGCAGGAGACAAATGCAGGTGAGAAAACTAATTGGTTTTCAGATTGCTCACACATATACAAAACACATCTAACACACAAAACAGGTTTTTCTGTTCTGGAAAATCTGTAGTGCCAAGTACAGCAGTGGTGTAGAGCTGTAGATATTAGAAATAGTCCAAAATGTTTATTTTATTCAGTCCTCTTATTTTCCTTCATTTTTTCCTGTAAACAATTTAAAATCTTGTTATTCAGAATCAAGAAACACATTCCTTTAAGTGTTTATAAATATACTCCATAATTGGTTCTCGCGGCTCCTCCCACCTTGTTCCTGATAAAACAAAGCTACAAAATGCTTTGAATTTTAAGCATGTGGCAAATTATCTCTGTTCACAGGGTGCTTATCACCATAGTAACAGGGAGCCAACTCATTTTTGAAGTGGGGCGGGATGCCCGTCCATTGCTTTTCAGAAGGACCTACAACAATCCAAATACTTTTTTGTAGATTAAACAGTAGGTCTGCTCAGGGTGTGTCTAAACATCTTCATACACAAGTCACAGATGAAATAGTTTGTAGAGGAGGTAAAATACCCATTTGAGGTTTTGTCACATTACAGATTCTAAAACAATAGATGGGCTGTACTTTCTGCCTGAGGATAATAAGTAGCTTCCTATTAAGGCTTATTAATTCACCCCTCACTCCCATGCTATGTATATTGAAGACAACAGGTGAAGGTCAGGGGGACTAGGGAGTTCAATGAGGCAAAAGTAAAAAGATTCTTAGATTCAGCCCAAATTGTTTGGGCAAGGGTCATAGATAATCTTTGGTTTAAATATGTGGTTAGATTTTGAAGTGCCTAGTGTTAGATCTTGCTGTGGAACAAGGTTGTTTGGGATCTGAATCTCAGAGAGTTTCCTTAAATATGTTTTAAAGTTGTATTCAAAACTAGTTCTGGGGAGAGGATTGGTGGAGAGAGAAAAAGAATAGGTTTGGATTTGAAGATTTATTGCCTGAAACATCTACCATGATTTTTGGAGGATGCCAAAAAATTAAACCAAAATTTCAGGTAGCTAGTAAAATATAGAGGGCTATCTAGTCATTTAGTTTATGAATAGAATTAAAGAGTTTAGGAAAATTAAAATATAATGTATTTAGGGGAGCCTGGCTGGTTCAGTAGGTATAGCATGGGACTCTTGGTCTTGGGTTTGTGAGTTTGAGCTCCATGTTGGGTGTGTAGAGATTATTTAAGAATAAAATCTTTTAAATAATCCATTTTGGACTAGCCAAATAATTTATGGATAATGATGACCCCTCAAAAAAGTATTTTTTAAAAGCATTTCTAGGGACGCCTGGGTGGCTCAGTGGTTGAGCGTCTGCCTTTGGCTAAGGGCCTGATCCCAGATTCCTGGGACCAAGTCACTCATCGGGCCCCTTGCATGGAGCCTGCTTCTCCTCCTGCTGCTTGTATCTCTGCCTCTTTCTGTGTCTCTCATGAATAAATAAAATATTTAAAATAAATAAAGTAACCTCTACACCATATCTCTGAGATCAAGAGTCACTTGCTCTTCTGACCGAACCAGTCAGGTGCCCCTAACAAATGCATAAGTTTAATTATTATTAAGAAAACAGGAGAGTTTGAGATTCAGGGTAGAAAAACTCCCACTGTGAACTTGGGGGGTGTGTGTGTGTGTGGGGGGGTGGATTTTGACATTTAGAACATTGAAGGCCTAAAACAATTCGTATAATTTTTATTCAAGTATTGGCTATAATATACCGTTTGGGGCTTGATAGAGCAGTAAACAGAGGTCTTCTTGAGGTGCTGTTCAGTCAGAGGAAGGTACACCAACATGGGTACATGTCAGGAGGGAGGGAGCAATTGTTGCAGAGAATGTAAAGAAAAGATAAAAGGAATAGGGAATGTGGGGACTAGTACTTCTTTATGTGGATGGTCAAGGGGTGCCTCTTGTCTCTGAGAAGATGACATTTGAGCAGAAGGATGGAAGCAGTCAGTGATACAGTAAATATCTGTGTGCTAAAAAACAAAACTCAGCTGAATAAATTTGAAGATCTAATTGGCTTTATTAAGTGATTCATGAGTCTGTAGTGTTTAACCTAGTAAGTAAAGGAGAGCTCCAAAGATGTGTACTAAATTTTAGATTTTTATAGGAAGAAGAGTGGGGCAAGAAGGTTGTTAGCAAAAGAAAAGGCTTTGAACTAGATTTTCTTCCTTTAAGGGGAAGGGCAAGGAGTCTGATTATGTTGATTACTCCGTCTTCCTTTGGGGGGTGGAGTGGGCTGGGCCCTTGTGACTGATTACCTCATTTCTGCTGATCAGAAAATTCCTGACTGACCAATTAAGACTACATCTCTGTGGGAGGTTGGTACTGCAGTTAAGTTAGATATTTAAGCCCTCCTTTGGTGACTTTGGCCCCAGGGATGCCATTTTGGGCCTCAGGTTTTCTTTTTAACAGGGGTGTGGTACAGAAGAAAATGATAGATGGAATTTTCCTTTTTACTTTAGAGATTACACTGGCTGTTGAGTTTGAGAGTAGACCATATGGAAAGCAAGAGTAGAACTGAGACCTAGTGGGAGACTAATGTAAGTGAGAAACCATGGTGGCTTAAAACAGAGTAATAGTGGAGGTGGTGAATGGTACATGTTGACTCTTGAGCAACAGGGGTCTGAATTGCATGGATCTACTTCTGTGTGGATTTTTTTATAGAACAGTACTTTAGATGTATTTTCCTTATGATTTTCTTAATATTTTCTTTAGCTTTATTGTAAGAATTACAGTATATGATACATATATCACATTATGTGTTTAACAACTCTTTATTTTATTGTTAAGGGTTCTGGTCAACAGTAGGCTATTAAGTTTTGGGGGAGGGGAGTCAGAAGTTATACTTGGATTTTTGACTGCGTGAGAGTGGGAGGTGTCTGTGCCTCTAATCCCCCTCATTGTTCAAAGGTCAGTAGTAGTTGGATTCATATGAAATCTCTCATATGAAATCTTTCAGGGGGTATCCCTGTGTGGCTCAGCGGTTTAGCGCGGTCTTCAGCCCAGGGCGTGATCCTGGAGACCCAGGATTGAGTCCCGTATCAGGCTCCCTGCATGGAGCCTGCTTCTCCCTCTGCCTGTGTCTCTGCATCTCTCTCTCTCTCTCTGTCTGTCTGTCTCTCATATATAAACAAATAAAATAAAATAAAAACTTTCAATCTGAAAGATTGTGGGAGGGTGGTAGTGGAACATGCACAGGGAATCGGGGTTTTGATTTTGGACATGTTGAGTTTGAGATGCTTGTTAGACTTCCAGGTAGAGATTTTGTATGGTTAGTATACAAACCTGGAGTTGTGGAGAGAGGTTTGGGTTGGCCACTTGGTACAGCATATAGTTTGTATTTAGAGCCATTAGACTTGGGTGGAGCACTTAGCGAGTTTGCAGTCTGTCTGAGGAGCCCTGGGATGTCTCAGTGAATTCAACATGTGTTGCTGCAAAGTATTTTAAAATACTTTTTTCGTTTCCAGGAAAACGGTATGGATGGTGTGTAGACTTGACATATATATTTTTAAATTTTTTTAAAAAAGATATTGGGATGTGTGCTGCATATTTGAGATTTCTGTATGGCTAGAATAAATTTGAGTACAGTTTTATTTATTGTTTTATTTATTTATTTAAATAATTTATTTATTCATGAGAGACACAGAGAGAGAGAGAGAGAGAGGTGGAGGGAGAAGCATGCTCCATGTAGGGAGCCCTATGTGGGACTTGATCCCAGGTCTCCAGGATCACACCCTGAGCTAAAGACAGAAGCCCAACCACTGAGCTACCCAGGCGTCCCAAGTACAGTTTTTTTTAAATTAAAGATTTTATTTATTTATTTATTTATTTATTTATTTATTTATGAGAAAGAGAGGGCATGAGTGAGGTGGTGGGCAGGGAGAGGGAGAAGCAGACTCCCTGCTGAGCAGGGAGCCAACTCTGGGCTCTGTCCCAGGACCCCGATATCATGACCTGAGCTGAAGTCAGACACCTAACTGACTGAGCCACTCAGACAGCCCTAAGTGCAGTTTTGACATAAGCAAACACAAAATTCACATTTTATTCACATTGTTCCCCAATATATCAATCAGTCCCATATGGTGAAACAGATTTTACTTAATTAGAAGTTCCTGGAGGGTGGGGTAGAAAATTTGCCCCCAAAACTATAAAGAATCATTGCCTCTAGGTCCAGGAAAGGGCTGATGGAGATTTGTTCAAAATGTCTTCAAAAATAGTTTATTACCTTTTTTTTTTTTTTAAGGTTTTATTTATTTATTCATGTGAGACACACAGAGAGAGAGGCAGAGACATAGAGGGAGAAGCAGACTCCTGGCAGGGAGCCTGATGAGGAACTTGATCTCCAACCCGGGATCACACCCTGAGTTGAAGGCATACACTGAACCACTGAGCCACCCAGGAGTCCCTAAAAAGTAGTTTATTTCTAAAGTTGGTGCATATTTTAAATTTTTCTCTAATATTCCCTTCCCATTCTTAAAAGCTTCCTTAAAAAATGTATAAAATTAATTCCATGGGATAACATTTGCCGCAAGAATGAATGCTTAAGTTTGTTCTTTAAAGTGAGTATACTTTTCAGCTTTGAAATGTAAAGACTGAAAATTTGGGAGAGCTGGGTAATAGTGAATGTAGTCAGGCATCTTTAGAAGGAACATGATCGAGGCGTGCCCTGGTGGCTCAGTAGATTAAGTGTCTGGCTCTTGGTTTTAGCTCAGGTCATGATCTCAGCCTTAGCACACTCTGCTCAGCTGGGAGTCAGCTTGAGATTCTCTTTCTCCCTCTCTGGTTGCCTCTCCTACTCCCTCTCTCAAATAAATAAATCTTGGAAAAAAAAAAAAAAAAGAAAGAAAAAAGACTGTGCTCTAGTAAGTGAGTAGCTAGAGAGATATAGAACATTATTAAGGGAATTAGCTCAAGCTCAGAAGAGTATGAATCCATTTGGTTAGGAAGTTAAAAATCCACTTGGTTATATCAGATGAAGAAAGTTTATGATAAACTGAAGCTGATTTAGGCTTTAAGGAGGAGCTCAAAAATTTTTTTAAGCAATGCTTTTTCTGCCTTTAGGAAGGGGTGGGGTACAGAATTTTCTTGTATTGAGCAAGTTCTTTGGTTCTTAAGAGGGTTTTAATTAGTTGTTGGTCAAAAACTGTACATCAAGATTCATCATCGCTTGGTTGAATTAATCCTTAGGATATTTTTCTTTCTTTGCTTTTTCCGTGTGTAATCCAAAACTTATGGTGTAGTAACATTGATACCATGAGAGGAGAGACAAATAATGAATGGAGGACTCAGATACTTCAATTTCTGAAGTTGGAATTTTGATTCCCCATTATGACTTAATAAATTGACACTAATTTTTTAGTAAAAGCTAGCCTTTGGAGCCTTATCAGCTCAAGAGTGCAATGATAAAAGCGGATTTTCTGGTCCTGCATCTGTGTATGAAGACATGGCTAGGTGGTCATCTCATGGTTTTTTTATTCTCAGACTTTATAAATTCCCACAATAAGAAGGGATCTGTTCTGGAAACCAAATAAACATTACACTTTTTTGTTTTTGTTTTGTTTTGAACATGAAATAATAAGATGATTTTAAAGGATGTTTAACCAAGTTTTAAATTTCTTGGTGCTTTTTAATCACTCTAAATTTTTATTTTATTTTATTTTATTTTATTTTATTTTATTTTATTTTATTTTATTTATTTATTTATTTTATTTATTTATGATAGTCATAGAGAGAGAGAGAGAGGCAGAGACACAGGCGGAGGGAGAAGCAGGCTCCATGCACCGGGAGCCTGATGTGGGATTCGATCCCGGGTCTCCAGGATTGCGCCCTGGGCCAAAGGCAGGCGCCAAACCACTGCGCCACCCAGGGATCCCCAATCACTCTAAAATTTTAAGTAGAATTCTATTCAATATTATTTTGGAGAGTCCCTGAATTTTCTGTTACAGTAGGATGTGTGTGATAGTGGGATAGAGTTAAAATATCTGTGCAGGGCAGCCTGGGTGGCTCAGCGGTTTAGCACTGCCTTCAGCCCAGGCCGTGACCCTGAGACCCGGGTTCAAGTCCCACTTCGGGTTCCCAGCATGGAGCCTCCTTCTGGCTCTGCCTCTCTCTTTCTCTCTCTCTCTCTGTGTCTCTCACGAATAAATAAATAAAATCTTAAAAAAATAAAATACCTGTGCAACCTTGTTTTTAGAAAAGGCATTTTGGGATTTAAGTCTTTAAGACCAAAAAGAAAATTCACAATAATTTGATTTTTCTGATAAAAATCTGCCCCGAAGCCTTCCCATTTCCTTTTTCAATAGTGCTATGCTAGGAAAAAATGTTAATTTTAGTACTAATTTTCTTTACGTTATGGCTAGCCTTTGTTTTCATGTTAAGTTCAAAGATAATATTTGTTCTTTTTGTTTTCTATTTTTCTTTTCCCTTGCCATCTTTCCAACTGAGAACCCATAGAAGGCATTTATATCTGTAGTTTTGATTTGTGTGTTTCCTGTAATCATGCAAGAAATTTAGAGCTAAGTTGCATCAGATAGCTGTGACATCACTTTTCTTTTTTCATCAAATTTAGTTTTAGTGTTAAAAACTTAGGACATACCATATTCTTATGCTACCAGTGAGTGACCTAAAGAATAATCTCTTGATTTTTAATGTGATTCCTGGGTGTTCTTCCTTTCCCTTATATTGTTTGAAAATCTCTTTGAAGTTTTTTTTGTGCATGTGTCTCCTCATAAATCTTCTAAAATTTGTTTCAGATCTGGAGTGTTTTAGAAATGGTTTGAGCATGCACCAGGATCAGATTCAGTTCCAAAAAGACCTTGCTTTATGTGCTATTTTGTTTCTGTTTCCTGATATTCTGACCTCATTTCTAGATTTGTCATGTAAATAGGCACTCATGTTCTTTCTAATGAGTTCTATTTATTAAGAAATTTTTCATGTCAGGGTATGTTTGACTGTAAAATAGCTTTCCAAAAATCTTATGTGTTAAATATATTATGTAGGATACATATACTCTATACTTCCTTTTCTTCGCATAAAGATCTTTATGTACATAGGCTTTATTAGTCTGTCTTCCAGCTAGAATGTATATTTAATGATGATGAGTATTTTTATATTTTGTTCACTGCTGTATCCCCAGTCTTTGGATGAGTTCCTGGTACATAGTGGATGAATGAGTGAATGAAAGATTTAGTTAGTATCATAGCTCCCAAATTGAGATTTGATAGAAGGAGAAATGATTGCTTGAATGTTCAAATTAGGGACTGGAAATTATTTTATACTTGTGAAGTGTAATGAAAAGAAATTCACCAACTTTAAGGGTTGGTGAAAATTCCCAAGGATAAGAAAGGCCTGATCTCTTTAGGTCCCACAAGATAGTTACTTACTCGTTCGTTAGGTCCCACAAGATAGTTACTTACTCGTTCGTTCTTTCGTTCTTTCTTTCTGGCTCTGTACCTAATGTGGGGCTTGAACTCACAACCCTGAGATCAAGAATTGCATGCTCTACTAAGTCCACCAGGTGCCCCAATAGTTGCAACTTGAGTGCGATTGTTAGTGTTACAGATGTGGATGAGGGTGGGTCTAGAGATCTCTACCTTCTTTGTAGTTTTAATCAAATCTCTGTGGTATATACTCATAAATACAGTTTCTCCTATGCTGCTTTCATCTTCTCTTGAATTTGGATAATTTCTGGTCTGGAGCAGTATTTTGAAAATTTGAATAACGTGAATCCCATCCAAAAGAAGAAATTTGTCAGGACTCTTTAATATAGATAGAATTTAAAATTTTTTACATTATTATGTAGTTAAATACGTGTGAATAAAACTAGTAAACCCTGTATGCTTCTAGATCTTATGAAACTATAAAGAGAAAATACATAACATATATAATACTTTAATATTATTTTGACACTATTTTGAATAAAGTTTGAAAAACTAAATTGATGATTACAGTTTAAACGCTGACATTCACTTCTCAAATTCTTTAGTGTTTGTCAATTTTAAAGATACTGTGATAACTCATCTCTACTTTTCCCATTTGAGCTGCTGCTGAAATCTTTGTTCACACATTGGCTTTCATTTTGTCTTCATTAAATCAGGGTTTCAAGCACATTGGAGCATATCTGTAGGTGTTAAATACTTATTTCCTTTTTTTAAGATTTTATTTATTCATGAGATACCAGAGAGAGAGAGAGAGAGAGAGAGAGAGAGAGGCAGAGACACAGGTAGAGAGAGAAGCAGGCTCCATTAAGGGAACCCGAAGCGGGACTCAATCTGGGGACACCAGGATCATGCCTTAGGCCAAAGGCAGACACTTAAATGCTGAGCCACTCAGGCATCCCAAATACTTATTTCCAATTGAATTCAGTAACCAGAGAAGAATCTCCTATTTAGTTATCCTTGGGTATTTAATATTTTTCTCATCTGTGTAAACATTTCGCTCAGAGTAGAAATAAGAATTATAGTAAATGTTACTCTCCTAGAGGATAATTGTTATATGAAACACTGATGTAAAGGGTCTGCTTATGCATGAAACTAGGTCTAACCCTGTCACCTCTCTCTAAGATCCCAGGTAATATATAGTTTGGCTGGTTTGCCTCTGGGGTAATGTTTAGTTCTCTGCTAATGACTGTAGAAGGCTTTGGATACAGAGCTCTTAGATTTTTTTACTTTGTTTTCTAAAAGTTGGAGGGAAATGTTTAAAATGAGAGGAGACGGAGTGTCAGTTCCTGAAATAAGACATATTGCAGGGTGTTTTCATAGGGAGAACTTGGTGTATCTCTTTATTTGAATCTTTTGTAACTTAGAATATAGTGTTTTGAGTTTATAGTGTATCAGAAAATGTTGACTTTTGAAGTTATGGCTACATCACTACTTGATTTTGAGCAAGTTTCAGTTTCTGAGCTTTAATCTCTTTTTCTGCACAATGATTACTGACTGCAAATACAAAACATTGAAGGTTATAGGTTTGTGGTGACATGAAAACCATGGGGGGGGGGTAGGCATACAGAGACTAGAAAGAAAGGAAAGGAGCAGCAGCTGGTATAAAGGACCCAAGATGCAGATGATCTGAGGAACAGAAAGAAGGCCAGCTGAGATGTTTACAAAAGTGCTTTGTAGATGTAAAACATTCCTTACAACTCAGGTGCTGGCATGTTTAGGGAAATCTTTGTTTTCTCTTCCATTGGGCTACTGTTTGTTAGGTTGGAAGACCACCTTGCCTAGGGAGTAGAATCCTGCTTTGAGGCTGACAAGGAAGAGTCGGACCCATGAGTCACAAATTCCAGCAGTTTGTGAATTACCATTAGTTACTCTATTTGTACTAAAAATAGTCTGTTTCTATAAGATTGGAAGTAGGAGAAAGAGGAATAGGCTTATTACTAGAAATTTGGGGGTGAAGGAGTTTTGTATCATTTCTAATTCTTACTATGTTTGGCTTTGCTGTTTGGTATGTATAGTTTTGCCACCTATTAACCCAGCAATGAAATCTGATCTTGGGTATCAGGTTTTCCTTTGTGGTTTGGTTTGTTAATAATTGAAGTAACTGAAGGGTTCTGGGTGTGAACCCTGCATACTTTATAATTAATTTAGAACCAGGGAAGCTAGGATCTTCTGTTGAAGTAATTAATAACACATTGTGGCTTTAAAATAAATATTGTGTAACTATTATACCAAAATAACCAAAATATGATAATAAGACATAGGTTAGGTTTTTAGTGCCTTTAAAGATGAAAGTATTTTTAAATTTCTTGGTGTCCTTTTTCTTTCTAGTTTGGATGTGTAGGAATCTGTTTATCAGAAATATTTTAGCACTGATGTTGGTTTAGATTTTTTTTTTAATCTATGTAAACATGACCCTAGGCAGCTGTGTTTAATATAGTAAAGAATCATGGGGAGACTTTATAGTGTTTCTTGTTGGGACTTTGTGTGTATTTTAGTATTTAAAGGATGTGGTTTGGAGCTTTGAAAATGAGAAGGAGATTGCCTAACTCATAGCTGAATGCCTGCATATCTAGATTGTTTTGTCCTGGGGGTTATTAGCAACATGAAAGTTGTTTTTACTCTAGTGAAAATACACTATTAAGTTAGAAAACTTTTGTGGAATTACTTGTTTGCACATGGCTGATGAGTAGGCTCTTCTTTAAAATCTGACATTACATAGGAATGTTTTAGGTAACTAGGGTGCTGGAAAAAGCTGCTGTTTAAGCCAAACTATTTTTTGCTTTGCAGGAAAGTAACCAAGATTACAAGTGACCATGACCTGGAGAGTATCCTCTGTGTCTCCACCACATGTCTACCTCCCATCATTTAGCGAGCAGTGCACTAGGTCAGGAAATGGTGGGTGGAGTTGCTTAATTACATCAATTTCCTAGGCTGCCCTAGTATTGATCAGTTAGACACCCATATGTTCCATTTAAAAGATTGTTGCTGATTGGCTGGTTTCTTTTTTTTTTTTAATTTTTATTTATTTATGACAGTCACACAGAGAGAGAGAGAGAGAGGCAGAGACACAGGCAGAGGGAGAAGCAGGCTCCATGCGCCGGGAGCCCGACGTGGGATTCGATCCCGGGTCTCCAGGATCGCGCCCTGGGCCAAAGGCAGGCGCCAAACCGCTGCGCCACCCAGGGTTCCCTGGCTGGTTTCTTTTAAATCCTTAGGTTTGACATTGATTCACTCTAATGAATGCCTACCAAGTACAAGGCACTGTGGTGCATGTTCTTTGAGAGCTTGCAGAAACTAGTATGGTTACTCATACATTTCAGTTTATAATGTAGTAGGGGAGGGGAAGACAAGATAGACCATAGTAAGTGTCCCAAAGGATGCATGTAGTAGCCATTCTATAATATTGATGAGTGAGGGTAGGGCAGTGGATGAGACCTGGGCAGTGAGGAGCCCAGCTGGGTGAGCAATTTCATTCAGTAGTTAAGTGGGTAAAGAATGATAAAGATGGGGGTAACAGGTAGAGGAAAAAGATCAAATGGCTACTGTGAAGGTAAAGGGAAAAATACAAGGAAGGACTAAGGCAGGAGCTGTTAATTAGAAGCCCTGAGAGATAAGTTGTTGAATTTATTCTTCAGATACAACTACAGTGGAAAAAACCTGATTTTCACTTTTCTTTGGGGGATTTTGTGAGTTTGCTTTACAGATGAACTTTTGATCATGTAAATGGACCTAGATGGAAAACTAAAGTAATGGACCAGGAGATAAAAATTTAAGTTTTTCATCAGTTTGCCAGCTGGAGCTTCAGCAAGTTATTTTTTGGGTATCTCTTTGGAAAATAATGGTACAGTCTTTTGGATCTCTAATGGATAGCAGTTTTGTTTTCTCGGGCTCCATCTTGTCGCTGATATGCTGTTTGATCCAACACAAAGCTATAGTGATCCAATTGAGGTGCTGTACAGTAGAGATGGATGTTATATTCTCACCCTCTTTTCCAGATTCAAGCTGTCTCCTCTAGAATACAGCATCCATTTAAATTCAACAGTTTTTGAGTGAAGCTCCAGAGGCAACCGTGGTAAATCAGGCAAACAAGAGTTCCTGTCCTTGGGAGTTTACATCTTAGTAAAATAAATAGGTTATTTCCCTAGGTGGAATAGTGAATTCTACCCAAGTTTCTGTTTGAGGGAAGGCAGTACTTTTTGCCCAAAAAGAGAAGACAAGCCAGGTTTTGAAATTTCACAACATAATGTTATCTTTGACTGTGAGCTTGGGATGTAGAAAATAATGGATATTCTTTCAGTAAACAAGAAACCTAGGGATCCCTGGGTGGCTCAGCGATTTAGCGCCTGCCTTTGGGCCCAGGGCATGATCCTGGAGTCCTGAGATCGAGTCCCACATCGGGCTCCCTGCAGGGAGCCTGCTTTTCCATCTGCCTATGTTTCTTTTTCTTTTTTTAAATTATTTTTTAAAGATTTTATTCATTCATGAGAGACACACAGAGAGAGGCAGAGACACAGGCAGAGGGAGAAGCAGGCTCCATGCAGGGAGCCCGAGAGGGTACTTGATCCTGGGCCCCCAGGATCACACCCTGGGTTGAAGGCAGCGCTAAACTGCTGAGCCACCTGGGCTGCCGCCTGCCTGTGTTTCTGCCTGTCTCTCTCTCTTTCTCTCTCTGTGTCTCTCATGAATAAATAAAATCTTTAAAAAAAAAAAAAAAAGAAAGAAAGAAACCTGCTGGTAGTTGCTACTTATTGTTCTTTTTCTTTTATTCTAATATTTTGTGCTGAATTGCAGTAGGTTTTCTTAGTTTAGATTTTCTGAAGTAGTGTTTCTCTCTCCTCCCCTCTCCCTACCTGTAGAGTTGCCCAGTAGGCTTAAAATTTATTCTGATATTATTCGGTTGATCATTGGTTACTTCCAGTCCTTTGTTAAATAGCTAAATATAAACCTGGTTGCTGTCTATTCTGTATTTTCTTTCTTTTTTTTCCTAAAGATTTTTTTTCTAAAGATTTCTAAAGTAGGAGCCTGCCATGGGACTTGATCCTGCATCCTGGGATTGTGACCTGAGCTGAAGGCAGCCGCCCAACTGCTGAGCCACCCAAGCATCCCTCTAGTTTTTAATTTAGATAATAAATGGTCCTTTAGGTCAGTGTTCTTTAACCTAGTCCATTGGCCCTGCTGAGCTTTAGGGAGGTGGTTTGTGAATCTCCTGAAACAACAATCATGACAGACTTTGTGGATATGTGCCCTTTCCTCTGGGAGGATCCATTTGCTTTCATCAGAATTTTAAAGGGCCTATAATGACTATAAAAAAGATTAATGAGGGGGATCCCTGAGTGGCTCAGCGGTTTAGCGCCTGCCTTTGGCCCAGGATGTGATCCTGGAGTCCTGGGACCCAGTCCCACATCAGGCTCCCTGCATGGAGCCTGCTTCTCCCTCTGTGTCTGTTTCTCTGTCTCTCTCTGTATCTCTCATGAATAAATAAATAGTCTTTTAAAAAAAAAAGATTTTGTATAAAAGATTTTAAATAATAGGAGTGATAACATTTTTTCCTTTCCAGGCATATTTGGCAGGTGTTAATCTTTGGAGCAGTGAGTTCTTGAATGATTTGATCTCTTAAACAAACTTGGATTGTGGCGATCAAATCAGAATAGTTTTCTTGTTATTTTTCTTTTATGTGATCCTAAAACATCAAGCCTAAACCCCTGAGTTTCTGACCTTTACTCATTGTTATGGGCTGAGTTGCAAGCTGCTCCCCTTTTCACAAGTACCTGGGAATGTGACTGAATTTGGAGAGAGGGCTTTTAAAAAGGTGATTAAGGGGGTGCCTTGGTGGCTCAGTCGGTTAAGTGTCTGATTCTTGATCTCAGCTCAGGTCTTGATCTCAGGGCTGTGAATTCAAGCCTACTGTTGGGCTCCTCATTACCTGTGGAGCCTACTTTTTAAAAAAGTGATTAAGTTAAAAGAAGATAGAGTGGGCTCTAATCTAATCTAAATGGTATCTTTAGAAGAAAGAGGAATTTTGACCATAAGAGAAAGACACCAAAAGGCATGTGTATCCTGTGAGAACACAGTGAAAAGGAAGCCATCTGCAAGCCAAGGACTTAGGAAAAATGAAACAAAACCCGCTGTCACCTTGATCTTGGACTTTTAGCCTCCAGAACTATGAAAAGTAACTTTTCTGTTGTTTAAGCCACACAATCTGTGGTATTTTGTATCAAAGCTCAAGCAAAGGAACATGCTCATGGCCACATGTAGGAATAGAGTGCCAATGTAAAGTATAGCAAGGTAACTATTTCTCTTTGCCCCAGTGCATTTTTGTGCAATGATGAAGTGTTGTGTATAGTTTCACATAGTCTGACACACATTTTCACACACATCTCACTGTAAAGAGATGGTAGAAACATGAAATCAAGATATAACAGATACTAATATTCCTATTCATACTGGCCTTATTCTTGATCACTATGTAGTTTCCCATCTGTCTGTGGTTATATTTTCATGTCATCTCTTCTGTTCTCTACCATTTTTCATTCTCTGGAACTAAATTTTATAAATAAGTCTATTATAAATCAGAACCAGAGTAGTATCTGTGTGTATTCTCCTGTGTGTTTTTTGTACAGTCATTCCAACCCAGCCTTATTCTCTGATAATATTATCTATACTCACGCCTCTGTTCCATACTGTCATATTTGCATTCAAGTTTTGAAGTTTTCTCTTTGCCAAAAATAAATTTTTTTAAAAAAGATTTTATTTATTCATGAGAGAGACACAGAGGCAGAGGGAAAAGCAGGCTCCACCCAGGGAGCCCGATGTGGGACTCTATCCCCTAACTGGGATCACGCCCTGAACAGAAGGCAGATGCTCAACCGCTGAGCCACCCAGGTCCCATGTCAAAAATAAAATTTGTGTGCATCCTAGTGATGGCTGCCTTTATTGCTAACTTGATTCAATACATGGGAAACTTAAGTTTGCAAATTAATGAAAAGCTAAAGGAGCAATATAGGTTTCTCAAGTTTGCCAGTAGGTTAGGAGTTCTGTCAGTGTTTTTCATGCTGAAGCTCCGGGGTGTAGTCTAACACTTAAAGGAAGTTACGTATTTAATAAGTGAATAGATTAATTTTAAGTAGGTTATCAAACTCAGGCATCCTAAATTGAACCCAAATTCTTTTTCTTCTCACAGTTAGACTTCTCAGTCTTCATTTATGACATTGTGAATAAGCTTACTGATGGGTGCCCCATGCATGTGTTCCTCATTTGCTCTCCTTCCTCTTTTCATAATGTGGTAGGTGAGAGCGTAGCCTTTGACTCCTGACTGCGCATATCCGGGCTCCTTGATGTACTTGCTGCGGCAAGTTTCTTAACTTCCCTCTGCTTTAGTTGTGTGTTTTTTCTAAATCTGCAATTAGAGATAATAAGAGCATGCGCTTCTTAGGTTTTTAGGGGGATTGTGAGTTTTGAACAGTGCTTGACAGAAAACATTTTTGAGTTGTTAGAACTATTAATTTTTTTTTTTTAAGATTTATTTATTTATTCATTAGAGAGAGAGAGAGAGAGAGACACAGGCAGAGAGAGAAGCAGGCTCCTCGCAGGGAGCCTGATGTGGGACTCGATCCCCGGACCCGGGGTCATGCCCTGAGCCAAAGGCAGAAGCTCTACCGCTGAGCCACCCAGGCGTCCCAAGAACTATTAATTTTCTAGAAGTGAAAACAGATTATTCTCATCTATTTTATCTCTAGGTCTACATTGCTTTCTTTCTTTTACTTTAAACAACAAAACTTTTGCCAATAAAGCTGGCATGATTTGCGGTGTATTAATTAGCACTACCCCTTTGGAGAGTAGTTGGGCAAGTTATACCCAGTTATAAAAATACACTCTGATTCAGGAATTCCACTTCTGGCAGTCTTCTAAGGACATCCCCTTAAATGCAGAAGAGAGTGCGTTGGTGAAGTTTACGTTATAACCTCCATGGTTGGAGGGAGTAGTTTATTAAATTCTGACACACATTTATAATTGATGAATTTCAAGACTATGCTAATAACATGGAAAATAGTTGTGTTGAAAAGTATAACATTTTATGTATAATATGATTACAACCATATTAAGTAAATATATGCAGGAATTTTAGAGGATAGGACTTATAAGAGGTCTTTTAACTCTCGACCTGTCAGATTCTGCATTTATGTAAAGCTGGTTCTGGAGGTGCAAGTTTACCCTTTAATTGAGAGTTCTATGTACCTTGTTTGTAAAACATCATCTTTTCCTGTTTGGCTTTAGGAACCAGGTTTAGTCAAATTCTGCAGAATTGGATGGCCATGGCGGGGTGGTATAGAGGTGAAGACAGACCCTTTTTGTACTTGAGGAATAATTTTATGTGAGCTTTAAGATAAGAACATAAACCCCAGTATGTGATTTTTGTCTAATAATAAAACTGTTTGGGCTCCTTGGTGTGCCTAGTGTGCGTGTGTGTGTGTGTGTGTGTGTGTGTGTAAGAAATTTCTCACATTTACTTCTTGAGAATACTCATTTTTTAACACCAAGATCTGGCTTTGGGAAGGTAAAAAAAAAAAAACAAAAACAAAAACAAAAAACAGAAAAAACAAGCTCTAGAACAGCAGCTTTTTCTATTTTCTTTTTGACCATAAACCTCATTTCTTTACAAGCGGTAATTTTTAACAATGTGCATAGACTGTTACTTCAGTCTTGGTTCAACAGATCCTAGGGGAATGTGATAGAAGGAAGAGTAATTACTAAACAGCTGGGCACAGGACTGTGGCTTAGGCTTTATTTCTTTGGTAAATACCATGGGTCCTATTTCTGAAGTAATTCCCCCACCCCTTCTACCTCCCACCCAGGATTGCTGACAATAGTCTTGCCAGATCTTTTGTCTGCACTGATACTGCAAACAGTTTCACTTGGTGTATTAATATTTGTTACCCTGAATTTTTATGTTTTTGATTCTTTTTTTCTTTCCTGTGGAACAGTTACCCATAATGGGCCAGCCTGTGCCCAGCTGACTGTTACAGTACTTTGATCAAGACAAAGGCCCAACATGAGGTGTTTGTATGTTGGCCCATTTGTGGTGTGGTGTTGCATTTACACTCTAGATTTTGTGCTCTTCTCTGATTGCTTATATCAAACATTATTTGGCACCTAATGGATTTTTGAACTGTTTGTGGCTGGCCTTAGAATCTTTAACATTTATTTCCTAGGAAAGCGACATCTTTATGTCCAAGTTATGTTTGGTCAAAGAGGATATATGTTAAAGCTCTGATGAGTTCTCTGAAAGTACTACATTACTTTCAAAGAAAGTACTGCCTTAAAAGTTCATATAAAATATATGTGGAAGAATGACTGGTTTCAAAGAAAAATAAAAGCATCAGGTCACTCAAGGAGTAACATTTTGCTATGTGAGAGGGTAGAGATTTTCTTTTCCTTTGTTTTCTTTCAGAAATATTAGAATAGGAAAAATAATCAAGAAGGTTTTAACAGGAATGGTAAATATCTGAAAATGTGGATGCGAAATTTTCTCAGTAATGCTCAGTGTACTATTCAATATATATCAGTGATTTGGGGGGGGAATAACGTTTGGCATTATGTCACAGGAACAATAGGAACTAACTTTGTAAATCCTTGACTGGATTAATGTAAACATAATACTTCACAGCTGTTATTTAATAATTCAGAATAGCCTGATTAAGTGTTCTTCCCTCTAGCCTCCTCGGGGGAAAAAAAAAGAGGATCCACGTAAACTGGTCACTAATTCAGTATTTTGCAATACTGTAAAAATGTTAGGTGTTGCTTCTTTTATGATCACAATAGAAGAGCAAAGTAGTGGCTACCCTTCCCAACTTGTAATACTCTTTTTTAGTATGTTTTAGATATTTTATTGTCCCATCAGGCCTATAATACACTTTTGTTTTGGGGAAGTTACCTTTGTTTGGTCTTTTTTTTTTTTTTTTAAGATTTTATTTATTCTTGAAGAAAGACACACAGAGAGAAGGAGACACATTAGGCAGAGGGAGAAGCAGGCTCCCTAAGGGGAGCCCTATGTGGGGTGGAACTCCATCTCAGGACCCCAGGATCACATCGTGAGCTGAAGGCAGACCCTCAACTGCTGAGCCATCCAGGGGTCCCTTTGTTTGGTCTTTAATCATGATACACAATCTATATTAGATAACCATAAAGCAGGTATGTGTTATATTTAAATAATATTGTGAATTCTAAGAATGATGAAAGCTGTGAGCAGTGAGTTCTGGAAAACTACATGTGCTTTCAAAGGCTAGTCTCTGTATTGCTCGAGATCTTTTAATAGACAGTAAAGGAGTTTTTCATTAAATTGTGCACTGTTAACTATCCAGCCCTCCCAAGGCAAAGTTCAAAGGTCCCATGAAATGGCTTTAGAGAATGTTCCTTAAAAAAAGAGTGAACTTGCTCCCCCGAAAATGAAAGCCTCCCTTCTCCCCCAGTATTTTGGAGCTCCATTTAAGAATTACCGTCTTTTCTGGCTTAGTTCAGTTTTTTTGTTTGTTTGGTAAAGGCACTCAGTGAGATTTGGATGCCTTCTGTCAGCGCTTAGAGGCTTTGAAATGAAGTCCTTTCTTAGGCCTCCACCTGTATTCACACCCTCCTGGTCTTGGCACTTTTTCTACTTTAATGGCCATGGAAGTAGTTTCTACGTACTTTTAGATTATATTGCTTCCTATGTGATATGGTATGTCTGCTTTAATTTATCACAGTTCTATGTAGAGGTTTTATGTGGCACTGAAGAAAAACTGACCCAATTTGAAAGATAAAAAGCTCTTTGAATAGATGCTGTCGGAATTAATTTTATTTGTGTCATAATTGGGCCTAGGTTCTAAAATATTTTTTGTTTTGTAGCAAGGAAAATAGGTCCAGGAGACTCTTACTAATTCTCATCCTAATTCTCCCACTATTTAGCTGGGGGGCTTCTAGCTTTTCATTATAATAGCTCTTTTGCTTCATTTGCAAAAACAAAGATTTCATTATACATGCAGTATTCTGCTAGAGTTGCTAGTCATAAAAAAAGAGTGGTTTTAAGATGTCTCTGGAAGCTTTTACATTTTATTTATTTATTTATTTAAATATATTATTTATTCATGAGAGACACAGAGACATGGGCAGAGGGAGAAGCAGGCTCCGTGCAGGGAGTCGATGTGGGACTTGATCCCGGGTCTCCAGGATCACGCCCTGGGCTGAAGGCAGACACTCAACTGCTGAGCCACCCGGGGATCCCCAGCTTTTACATTTTTAAAGGAACAATTTATTTACTATATAGTTTTATCCCCTTTAAAATTATCGTGGGAATGCTCTTTTAAGGACTATTCTATTTTAATAGCATCTGGCGTTTTTAAGTAGGCTCCATACCCAGTGTAGGGCTTAAATTCACAACCCTGAGATTAAGAGTTGCAGGCTCTATGGACTGAGCCAGCTAGGTCCTCCTCCTCTGGCCTTTTATAAAAGAAGAATGGCTCTTACTATTCATTCATTCATTCATTCATTCATTCATTCATTCATGACTATTTATTTATTTGAGAGGGAGAGAGAGACAGACTGCAGGTACATAGAGAGCGGGGCAGAGGAGGAGGGAGAAGGAGAGGGAGAATCTCAGACAGACTCCTTGCTGAGCATGGAGCATGATGCTGGGCTCAGTCTTCCCACCCTGAGATCGTGACCTGAGCCAGATGCTTCACAGACTTAGGCACCCAGGAACTCCCCGTGCTATTCTAATAAAAGTTGACTCCTTTTTGGAGTGCATTCCTGTACCTTTAATGAAGCAGAAAGAAACTGAAAATGACTTATCTTCTAACCTGTTATCTTCTAACCTGTTGATAGGCAAGGCCATAGACTGAGTGACAAGTTAGAAAACAGGCATCTGCCTTTGATTTTTAGGCTTCCTGATAGCGTGAGGAGAAATCTCATCCTTTTCCCACCCATCCTTTTTTCCTTCTTTTAAAAATTCTTTGTACTTCTGGTGTTTTTTTTTTTAATTGTATTTATTTATTTGACAGGGAGAGAGAAAAAGCACAAGCAGGGAGAGCAGGAGAGGGAGAAGCAGACTCCCTGCTGAGTAGGGAGCCTGATTCCACGGCTCCATCCCAGGACCCTGAAATCATGACCTGAGCTGAAGGCAGGTCAGCTTAGCTGACTGAGCAACCCAGGTGTCCCCTTTCCCCCATTCTGACCCTGTGTTGACATTGTCATTGATCAACTTTATCCCTCCACAGACTAGAGTTAGTATGACTCTTTCAACTTTGGGATTTATCCAAGCAGTTGTTTTTTTTTGTTTTTTTTTTTTTTTTGTTTGTTTGTTTTTTGTTTTTTTTTCTCTAAGCAAAGTTAAATTCTCTTCCATGGCTCCATTTTGGGATTGTACATGTTGTTTAAAGGTGAGAGTTTTTCCAGCTTTTTCAAGCTAAAAACAGAGAGGCTAAAAGGTATACTGACTGGAATTATTTGAAGACAGAATTTCAACCTTCAGTGGAGGAAAGCTGTTCAAGTTTTAATTGATTCATTGTTATATCTCACCTTATTCCTGGAAAGGATCAAGGTGACAGGTAAGGTGACAGGTATTAAGGTGACAGGTGACAAAGACTTTCTCCTTCACAGTTACCCTTTGTGAAAGAGTTGTTAAGGTTCACTTTATCGCCTTCCAGTCACTCCTTCACCATGAACTTCTGGCTCTGCCCTACTCACCCACTGTAGTTATTTTTTTTTTTTTTAAAGATTTATTTATTTATTCATGAGAGACATAACAGAGAGAGAGAAGGGGAGTGGGGCAGAGACACAGGCAGAGGGAGAAGCAGGCTCCATGCCGGACTCAATCCTGGGTCTCCAGGATCACACTCTGGGCTGAAGGTGGCGCTAAACTGCTGAGCCACCCAGGCTGCCCCACCCACTATAGTTCTTAACAGCAGGGTCACCAGGGATCTCATTTTCTTTCTTTTTTTTTTTTTTTCCATTGGCCAACCTGTGTCAGTCTGCCTATTAGATATCTGTCTTGCATGCAGTACTTTTTAAAACCGGACCTACCTCTCTTCCCCCTGCTCCAAATCTGTTCAGCTACCTTTTTCACCATCTCACTAAAAGGTACTACCCTTCATCCAGTTGCTAAAGCCATAAGATGAGGACCTATCCTTTGGCACCTCTCCCTCAACCTTTATTTATAAGGAGCAGCTAAAGTTCCTGTCTGTTGTTGCTTACTTAATCCATTTACTTGTTTCTCTGCCCACAGCATCTCAGCTAGACTGTTTCTCACTTACTTCAGTTTCATAAAGGCATCGTTTACTTTTGAACCCCTTAATACACTGTCTTCCTTTAGGGTTTTAGCTTAGGAAATCAGGGATTCTCTGACCTACACTTTCAAGACTAAGCTTGGTGCTAGTGGTTCCCTCACATCCCTTCATACACTCCTTCCTTCTGTGCGTTGTCCTCTCTCTCCTCCTGCATGGACTCTCCCAGCATCCATACTGTCTTTATGAACACACACCACATTGTATTGTAATTGGTTATTGACTTCTCTGTCTCCTTAAGGGCAATGACTATGTCTTATTTGTAATTGCACCAGTAATATCCAGCCCAGAGTGTTTAGCAAATTTCTGATAATAGATAGTAAGAAATGGGCGATGGTTAGTATGAAAACAATTTTGAAGCTGTTATGCTAGTTTTATGGTTTTGATTGCTTTAAAATTTGCATCTTAAGTGCTATGATTAACCTTCATTTACCAGGTCCTATAGTAGTGGTTCTGTGTATAAGCTCCCAGAGTGTGAAATAAGGTAGGGGCAAAGCAGAAATGAAGCTGATAGGTTGGCTGGGTGGCCTCACTTTGCATTCCATTGATAAAGAGGTTAGGCTTTCCTATAGGTAACAGTAATGTAGCAGAGTAAGATAGCTGCTTAAACTAGGGCACTTATGCCAGAAATGAAGAGGGAGCATTTTATTTTTTTATTTTTTATTTTTTTAGGGAGCATTTTAGTGATTGGATATGGGTCAGGGAGGAGGAATCTATAAGCGACCCAACTTTCTGGCTTGACTGGCTAGGTACTTGGTGCTTTTGTTAACTAGTTGTGTCAATTTTTGAGATTCTTTCTGACATCCAGGTATGCCTGCAAGGCAGGCAATAGAATATGAAGTTTGGGAGAGCACACCATTGGAGAGTCATCGGTATGTGCTTGTTAAGAACTACAAGAGAGCACTTAAATATATAGCCTGAGTAATGATCTAGAAAAAGAAGGAACGCTGAGGAAGACAGACATCTAAGGCTGGGGAAGAAGAGAAGAGAACTGGGGGGGGGAAAACTGTCAAACTCAGGAGTTGGAGTTAAAGAGGAAATTTGGCAATAAAAAGGCTACTGGCTTTTTTTGTGCCTTAAAGAGAAAATAACAAGTAAGAAATTGGGTCTGTCTTTAACCAGCTGTTGAATAGATGCTTCAGGATGGACTAGTTGCTAGGCTTTTTGTTGAGCAGCTCTACCTCACCCCTCTTGGTAGCCCAGCACACTAGCCCAAATCCAGAACCCCACTGACATTCTTACATCAGATCTAGCACATGACCTTTAATCCCTTCGAAGCTAACTCTAAAGGTTAAAAACAGATTGCAGAAATTTTGGATCCAATCCCAGATTTTCTGATTCCTTGGGCCCGGGGATCTTAATTTTTTACAAGAATATTTCTGATTATCTAAGGAATAGTCATGTGTAGGTAGGTGCTAGAGCCCTTCATTTTGTTTAATTGCAAGAGAGCAGGACTTTATTATGGAGAACTTTAAAGTACAATTGTGATGAAGAGATTGGCAACCATGGAAACCTGGCTGGAGATTTCCACAGTGCCTTTGTTGGTGGGGGTGGGCTGGGTGTGGGCAGAGTGCCACCATCTGGTATAATCTGTTAGAGATCTCAAGTTTCCATCTTACAGGTTTTTGTGGCAGATGCCCCTGGTGCCCTGTATCATACCCTTGTGGTCTTCCATGGATTTCAACCCAAACTCAGATTTCCATAGTTTCTTACTCTAAGTCATGCCAGCACTTTTCTGTTTTCTGCCTCAGGACCTTTAAGCCCAGTGCAGGAAGGAGGGAGGTTAATATCCTGGGCAACCTTTAATTAGTAGGCAGCAAGAACCCATCCCTAATCGTGCTTCCTTCAGCAGTCCCCCAGACTCGTCCCCCACCCTCCAGCAGTCACCCCAATTGCATCGAATGACCTTACTGGCATTTCTCCTTCCCAGTTGTACCTTCCCTCACTTCTGTTCCCTGGGATCATCTCCTGTTTTAGTCCTCCTAAAACCCTGTCTACTAGCAACATGTCATTGAGCTGACTTTACAGGTTAATAAATGCAAAAAAAAAAAAAAAAAAAAAGCCTTCCATAATTACATTATTTTCTTCTTAATGTCCCTGCCTATCAATAATAGCACCTAAAATAATGTGTGGGGGAAGAAGGCGAAGAGAACATATTGCACAATGCAGAATGGCACACACATTGCTGAAGTTTAAATTTATTCACAGACACTCTGTAATGAGATCATTATGTGAGAATTTATTGGATTTTCCAGCAACTTCCATTTCTTTCATTTCACTTAGAGAAGGGTTGTAGAGAAGATGAAAAACCATATGAAAATATGAAAAAAAGGAAATTGTTGACACAGAGTTAGTGATATATAAAGCCTCTTTTTATTCATTTATTTTATTCATATATATTCATCTTGAAGAGTTCTCAGTGGGTCTTTTTGTAAATGATAGAAAGGCTATAAAAATGCTATAGTGCAGGAAAAGGGGGCACATCACAGATTTAGGATAGAAATTGCCAGAGATCATCAACAAACCAATCTGATCTATTTCAGGATTGTCTTTGAAAAGATACTTTGTCTTAAATGCAAGATTTCTCTTCACCTAGCTCTAGAAGATACTCCTATTCCTGTTTCTTCTTTTAACTAAGCCTAGACTCAAGGAATTAAGAGTTGAAAGGTAAACAGACTTGTTCTGTATGGTCACTTTCATCCTTGACGATTAAAATTAGTATCTGAAAGCAATTATCATAGAGGTTGACACATAGCAAGCACTCACTAAATGTTATAAAGTGAATGATAAGGGAATACGCTGAGTTGCCGAATATGCGTGTCCTAGACTGGTGTCCACACAAGTGAGAGTAGGGAAATTCTATGTGCTCAGACTTGTGGGGCTCTTGCCACCAACCCATGATCATAGATATTTATTTTTGTCTGTTGGTCTATTTTGCAGGAGACCAGGTATCCTGACAAAACATTTTTTTCTCTGTGTATAGTGTTCTGTGTAACAGTGGTTATTTTATTGTAAAAATTGATGAGCTTATTAGATAATTTAGTATTCAGATCCCTCTGTCAACGTTTGAAGTGAGATCCAGAGAGGAAGTGACTTGTCCAAGGTAAACCCAACTGAGTCTAGCTAATTAATGATAGAGCAAGGACTAAAACACACATCTCTGCATGTAATCATCTTTCTAATTTCTGAGATGGTTCCTGTCTCCTCTAGCCTTGGTCAGAGAACAAAACAGGACATTGTTTTTCTGAAATAGTTTAGAATAGTCTAAAATGATTTTTAGACCTAATAAGGATTATGGGTTCTGTATTTGATTTAAGGTATTTGGAGGAAATTTGACAGGAGCTTATACAAATAAATTATTTAGAAAATCAAGACTAGAGGCTCCTGGGTGGCTCAGCTGGTTGAGCGTCTAAGTCTGGATTTCAAGCTCAGGTCACGATCTCAGGGTCATGAGTTCAAGTCCTGTGTCAGACTCCCCACTCTGTGTGAGTCTGCTTGAAATTCTCTTTGTTCTTCCCCCTGCTCACATATGTGTGCATATGCTCTCCTTCTATAAATAAATAAATTCTTTTAAAAAATCAAGATTGGTAGATGGGCAAAGTATATAAGTAATAAACAGATGAAAAATAACAAACATCTAAAATACCCAACAGTAAGAAAAGGTTAGAAACCAGTACAACAGTTTGACAGATTGTTTGCAACCAACAAAATGCTAGCTGTGACGATTTACAAATAGGGTCAGTCTACTAGGGATTCGGGCCAGTTCTTTATATCTTTTCCTTCTATACTGTACTTATTATTTGGAAGTTTTCAGTAAGTTATTTCCTTTTTTTCCCCCCCTAACATTTAAAGGACTAATTTTATGTATAAGATGTTAACTAAGGTCACTATCTGAAATTCACTTCTATTCAGTCTCATTCACCAATTTATTTTCTGGCCTATTTACCATGGAAAATGGTTGTTTTGCCCTTTTTTTCTCTTTTAAGTATTTATTTATCTATTTGAACACAAGCAGGGGGAGGGGCAGAGGCAGAAGCAGGGAGCCCAACAGGGGGGACAATCCCAGGACTGACCCCTACATGATGACCTGAGCCAGAGGCAGATGCTTAACCATGTGAGCCACCTAGGTGCCCCACTTATTATTATTATCAAGATTATTATTCTTGATCTGTACATTAAAAACTAGCTGAAATGAGAGTTGGTATGGTAAAGATTTGATGTACTGACAATGTTTCTATTACTTGCTAGAACTGTCAGAGTATATGTTAAAAAACTTTTCTAAAAACAAAAGCACTATCTTAATCAAATATGTATTTCTTTCCTGTAGAGCCTCTGTTATGCACCTAAAGCCATACTGGAAACTCCAGAAGAAAGTGTCACCTCTGGAAATCAGCAAGGAAACTTTGAGAACTCCTATGACCCACCACGAAGTGAATGATGAAAAATGCAAAGCTAGCTACATGAAACCAAGTGTCTTTCCTTCACCCTCTCTTGGTAAAGCATCATCTCGAAAGCCTTTTGGGATTCTTTCTCCAAATGTTTTGTGCAGCATGAGTGGGAAGAGTCCTGTAGAGAGCAGCTTGAATGTTAAAACCAAGAAGAATGCATCATGTGCAACAATCCACCAGGGTGAAGAAGGGGAAGGGCCGCTTGATATCTGGGCTGTTGTGAAACCGGGAAATACCAAGGAGAAAATTGCATTCTTTGCAGCCCACCAGTGTAGCAATAGGATAGGATCTATGAAAATAAAAAGCTCCTGGGATATTGATGGGAGAGCTACTAAAAGAAGGAAAAAATCAGGGGATCTTAAAAAAGCCAAGATACAGTTAGAAAGGATGAGGGAAGTCAATAGCAGGTGCTACCAGCCTGAGCCCTTTGCGTGCGGCATTGAGCACTGTTCTGTGCATTATGTGAGTGACAGTGGCGATGGCGTCTATACCGGGAGGCCTCTGTCAGTCATACAGATGGTTGCCTTCCTTGAGCAAAGGGCCAGTGCCCTACTAGCTACTTGTACGAAAAACTGCACTAATTCACCGTCTGTGGTGAGATTTCCTGGGCAGGCCAGAGGTGGGCTCTCAGCCTCCGAGCCCTTTTCTGCTCCAGGAGCTTGTGAAGAATCCACAGAAAGGGGAAATCCTGAGGTTGGTGAACCACAGAGTGAGCCAATCCGTGTCCTTGACATGGTAGCCAGGCTGGAGTCTGAGTGCCTGAAGCGGCAGAGCCAGCGTGAGCCTGGGAGCCTCTCGAGGAGTAACAGCTTCCGTCGAAATGTGGGCCGGGTGTTGCTTGCAAATGGCACGCAGGCTAATGAAGGCAAAACAAACAAAGGTGCCCTGGAGGCACCAGACACTCAGGTGAATCCTGTGGGGTCTGTGTCTGCGGACCACAGTCTCTCAAGAGCTGACCATTGTTCTCCTAGGGAGAACGAGTCCTGGGACAGTGCTCCTCGGGGCTGTCCCCCATTGCCAGCCGGTGTGAATTTCCTCACAGACAGTGCAAAATTTGAGCCAGATCAGCAAACTGCTATGAAAAACGGCAATAGATACGACGTGGAAATGACCGAGGAACTTGCTGGGTCACCTTTTCCTCCTCGCACCTGCCCTCAAGCCATTGAATTGCCCACAGATGCTGTTGATTGTATGAGTAGAGAGCTCGCTCCGCTCACTAGCCAAAATCCTGATCAGAGAAGAAAGGAATCTTTGTGCATTAGTATCACTGTGTCCAAGGTAGAGCAAGGCCAGCCTTCTAGTTTAAAGTCCTGTGAAGACCCACTTCCAGGGATGTTGTTTTTTTTGCCACCGGGTCAACGCCAGTCGGACTGTTCCCAGTTGAGTGAAAGCACAAGGGAGTCTCCTGAGGCCAGGCAGCTTCAGGATGCTGCTGAGGGGGACAGTGCCTCTGAGGAGAAAAGCATGTCAGCTGATGCGTTTGTCCCGCCAGCCTCTCCTGTGGAAAGTACATTGCCGGTGCTCGAGGCATCCAGTTGGAAGAAGCAAGTGTCTCATGACTTTCTGGAGACAAGGTTTAAAATCCAGCAGCTTTTGGAGCCTCAGCAGTACATGGCTTTTCTGCCCCACCACCTCATGGTGAAAATCTTCAGGTTACTCCCCACCAAGAGCTTAGTGGCTCTTAAGTGTACCTGCTGCTATTTCAAGTTTATCATTGAATACTACAACATCAGGCCCGCAGACTCCCGCTGGGTGCGAGATCCGCGATATAGAGAGGACCCTTGCAAGCAGTGCAAGAAAAAATACGTGAAAGGGGATGTGTCTCTGTGCCGGTGGCACCCCAAGCCCTATTGCCAGGCATTGCCCTATGGGCCAGGCTACTGGATGTGCTGCCACCGGTCTCAGAAGGGCTTCCCTGGCTGTAAGCTGGGGCTTCATGACAATCACTGGGTCCCTGCTTGCCACAGCTTTAACCGGGCGATCCATAAGAAAGCAAAGGGGACCGAAACTGAAGAGGAATACTAGAGTCTATGTGAGAGGTGACAAAAGGACTAATCCTTAAAATGGCAAAACACCACCTAGATCCACCATTCAAGTGAATGTTGCCCCTCAGAGCCATCACTGTAGGAGAATCTGTACTCACTCCATCAGGACTGCCATTGCTCAGGCATTTTTTAAACTCTGGCTTTATGAGCTATACGAGGAAATTGGTCTCATTGTTTATAGTGGCGCCTCCCATTTGGTCCAGGGTGGTGTCCCCACAGTTTGATTCGCTTGGCTGTGAATATGCCTGTTCTCCCAAATCAAATCCATCCTCAAAGGACAAAGACTTGCCACCAACAAGGACGTTCAGAAGAGTTCATTGCAGACTATGCAGGCAATCCCCAAAAAGGGGTTCCAGAAATGTTTTAAGCACTGGCACCATATTTGAAATAAGTGACTAGTGTCCTATGGAAAGAACAGCAGCACACTTGGATGAAAAGTATGCTTACAAAGGAAAAGTCAGGCACCTTACCTTTAGCCCTTGTATGCTTGATCTGTGAGATTGAAGTTTGTGGTTGGAGATGGATTTCATGCCCTGTGGTGTTTACAGTGTATATAATGGTTGTGTTTTCATAGGGCTATGAAAGTGCACATTAAACCCGAGCGCCTTTACCTTAGATGAGTGCTTTGGCCCCTCTGTAAATAACGCTTTAAATGCAGTTGTATATAGTGGACAGCAGACTGAACATAATCCCCACAATGCAGCTAGGATAGTGTTGCGGCTACAATTGTGTGGTATTTTTTTTCTTATTGTCTTGTCTTAAATTTGTACATCCTGTATAAAATATGAATGTTTCCCAAATAAACTATGAATGTTTCTTGTATAATATATAATGTTTCTGAGAAGAAACTCTAAATAGTTAAGAGGTTAACCTGTTGAAGATACCAAATAATGGTTTAACTGGACAACCTTAAAATTAGCATAGAGAACAATCCTTTGTTATATTTTAGTGATCCACCAAGAATGAGAGGATATTATATAGTCAGATAATAACATCCTTGTCTACTTTACTCTTTCTGTCTGGTTACGAATTTTTTTTAACTTCAATAAAAACATGCATCTTAAATGGGACTTGAGTTTTGCATAATTTTTTCCTTACTATTTTGAGGTAATTAATAGTGGAGAATTATGTGGTGAATTAAATCGGAAGAATTTAAATTTTGAGTCGTTAGAAGGGGGAGAGAAAATTTTTTTTTTTGCTACAGAAAAGAGACCATCTTAATCCTGTGAGCTTACATTTTTGCAATACTTTAATGCTTATTTTGAATTTGTTGTCTGCCCAATACCTACCATGTCTCCTGTTGGAGGAGGTATTATCTAGGATGTTCTCACAGCATGTCTAAGTGTGACTAGCTAATGATTAAGAAGTCAGGATAGGGATCCCTGGGTGGCGCAGCGGTTTGGTGCCGGCCTTTGGCCCAGGGCGCGATCCTGGAGACCCCGGATTGAATCCCACATCGGGTTCCCGGTGCATGGAGCCTGCCTTTTCCCTCTGCCTGTGTCTCTGCCTCCCTCCCTCTCTCTCTCTCTCTCTGTGACTATCATAAATTAAAAAAAAAAAAAAAAAAAAGATATGTTCAAGTCTGTGGTCATGTAATGCTGGGTGGGGCTGGAAGGTACTGGCCCCCAAAAAGCTGCTGCAGAGGCTTACCTACAAACTAGGTTGGTTTGAAATCAGGTACCCCCCGAAACCCCTTGGAACCGGGGTCAGCCTCAGGCCATGAAGAAGCATAACTGTTCCAGGGAGGAGCTGATGGGGAAGTGATGAGTGCAGGCTGCGGTGGCCCCAAAGGAGAGCAGAAGTAATTAGGTTGAGGAGGCGGCTGGGTCAGCCAAACACAGTGGGACAGGGCTGGAGCCGGGTGGAGCCAGGGTCACCCATGACGGAGGTGGTGGGTGGCCATGGAGCGGCGTCCAACCCGGAATCTGCCTCCGGTTCCTCTGCCCCTTATCGTAGACACAGCTGCTGCTCCCTGGGCAGGCGGCATCCTAACACTGAACAAGTGGGCCCGTCGGGCAATGGCCGTGAAGCCTCGGAGCCCACGAGGCCAGAGCCTGTGACAGTACAAGGATAGGCTGAGAAGAGCCCTCCTTTCCTTCATGGTATCTGCGCCGTCCTCCCGACTTGCCCCAGTGGAGGGATGGCGGAAAAGCTTTTCAGTTCCAGTGCCCTGGGCTGAGGCTTCCAGGGCTTTCCTCCTCCCCTGTGGTTTGCTTTAGACTGGCAGTCTCTGCATGCCTTCCTGATAGCTTTGTCATGGCTCATGATTTAGGATTAAAGCAGATCTGCACACACAGGATTTAGAGTACAGCTGGGCGGGTGGAAAGTGCCCAGAAAACACAGCTTGCTTTGTTACTAGCTGTCGCTTCTACATTTGCCCAGGCGGACGCACAGGATAAACTGATTGTTTTAGTTGGTTTTCCAAAGGCAGCCATGCCGGATCTGTTTTTTGCGGGGGACACAAAGCTGTGACTCGGGCTGAGAGCAGAGGACCAGGTAAGAATGCCTCTGCCCCATCTTGGCATGTGATTCTTGGGGGCCTCAAATCACTGGCAACCCCCTTGGAACATTGTGGCAGGACCCAGTACTGCCTGTGGGGATGAGAGAGGATTTCTGCAGGTGGCATCAGAGGGCATCCCCCTCCCTGGTCTGGATTTAGAGGAGTTAGCTTTCCTCTTAGGGGAGAGACACTGTGCTCCAGAGCCCCCTAGTGCCACGCCTGGGAAAACCGCCCACTTCAAATTCCTTGCAACAGCGCAGCACTACCTGCTCTCCATTGCTGCTGCTGAACTTGACTCACAAGAAAGGAAATAACCTTGCCGTTGGGACCCAAATAAAGAAAACCTCCACCTTTTGGCTTTTGTTCAGAGGCTTCAATGTGCCTGGCCTAGTTTTCCCAATCGTCAGGAAAAAAATTAGAATGAGAGAAATCTGGGAGTCAGAGATCTCCCCCACCATCCTCTACCCAGTATGCAAGATGGAGATGAATTGGAAATAGCGAAGGAGCAAAGAGGGACCTTGAGCACCTGCGTTCGACTCAGGGCCTGATCCTGGAGACCCGGGATCAAGACCCACGTCGGGCTCCCTGCATGGAGCCTGCTCCTCCCTCTGCCTGTGTCTCTGCCTCTGTGTGTGTCTCTCTCATGAATAAAATCTTAAAAAAAAAAAAATGTGAGGGGTGCTGGCACGTTCTGATGGCCCTAGGCTTTACTGTAATTTTCCACCTGAAATACGAGAAACCTGAAGTGGGGAGGATTAAAGGGATCTAGAAGGATTACAGCTGGTCTCTTGGGGGCACTCTTGATGTTCCCGCAGCAGCCCTGTGAGTTGTGCTGGGTTAACCATCAGTTGTGCATTTGGTGTGATCTGAGCTCTGTTGCCAGTGGCTCCCCTGACTGGAGGCTGCGCTGGGCCCGGTGGCTGCAGAAGGCTGTGGGCTGACACCTATGTTCCCTTCCTGGGCTCTGTCCAACTATCCCTTCTAACGTGGACTTGTCAGGGCCACCCTGCCTCCCTTTATGGACAGGCCTTGGAGACTTACTACATGGGTATTCCCAGGCAGTGAAAACTGCCTTCATTCTTCACTCAGCAGACTGGCTATTATCTCCTCCTCTGTCCCACAAAGAGATAGCCTGCCTGAAAACCAGAACGAAGCCCGTCATCCCCAAACTTCTTGCTGTCTGCTGCAGACCACTCATCACAAGAGCTGACGTTGCACAGCTCTTCCTGCCAGGTACCATGTTGCACTGAATTGCATTCTCTATGGTGCACATGGCTTAGCATTTGGGGAACCTGATCCTTTCCATGTTTTTCTTCTGGGTTCAAATGAGCTAGTGTTGCAATCTTTGTTAAGTTGGTAAAAGTACCCCTGTGGGAAGGGTGCAGTCCCTTCTATTGATGTGCATGCTGTTCCTAAGTTTGTGGCCGTAGCTGGTGTTTGCATAACCTCATGGGAAGAGCAAACATCATTGTGGTCATGCTCCCTCTGGTGACTTCCAGTGTATTTATGCTTAAGCAAAACCAGTCAGGCAGCACCCCTATTCTGGGTGGCTCATTTGACCTTGGTGTTCTTTTAGAGGAGCAGAGCCACTTAGTGTTCCTAGCTGGGGAGTCCGGAACAGAGAGGTGATAGTCTCACCCCCCTGAAAGGCCCTCCCATCCACTCTTAGAGAAGAGGCCTCAGTACAAACTTGTTTGGGGACCCTTTGTCTCAAATTCTTTGGAACAATGAAACACAGCAGGAATTAGGTTCTGAAGTTGGCATTTAGGAAGGAAAGGACATACAGCTGAAATCACTCTTGGAGATCCTTTGTGTCCACCCCCCGGCAGAGAATCATCTGTACCAAGGACAGTGGTGAGACCTGTGTAAGGTGTGGAGGAGGAGGTGCTCTTGCTGAGGGATGTGTGCACAGCAGAAACAGACTTGACGAATGGCACATCCCATCTCCTAATTAGGGCAGTATCACCTGTGCTGCTTAATATACTTCTGCCCCTTACTCCCCCATATCAAACAGTTGATTTACAAACTGGCATCTTCAGATGTCTGTAGCACGGTATGAAGAGTATGATGCAGTTCAAAAATGTAATTCAAAAGTTGCCCATTGGTAAGATGTAGAGCAAAGTCGTATTTGTGTCTGTTTCCATCTGTTATGAGGTTAGATGTCCTATTGGCACAACTGCACGTTTGCAGTCAAGAGGGAGTAGGGGTGGAGCCAGGCCCAGGCCAACGCCTTCCCCACAGGGACTCAGCTGTTGGCCTTCAGTCTGCTCTTCCACACTAAAGCCTCCTTTATGTAGGTGGTTGAGCAGGATGCTCCCGCAGGGTGTGTAGCCTGCCAGGAACAGTTTTCATTTCAGCCCTGACACCTAAGTAGAGACAGATGGTGGTGAGGTGGCCCCCATATGTGGCTGGGACCTCTCCCATTACCTCTTTCTTTTCCATGGCTTGTAGTCGTGGCTTAAGGTCCCTCCATTTGTTTGGGTCTCTACTCTGCAGAGGTTCTTCATTGCACAAGGTCTCGCTAGGAAATGGGCACACCCAAAATGACCAAATTCAAGGAGGATTTATTATAAGGGTGTAGGTGAAGGGGCAAGCCTTCCTCAGTATTTTTGTCGCTCAAGGCAAGAATACAAGTATGACCCTTCTGCAGGCCCTCTTCTCTGTCCCCCCCCAATCTTAGTTTACATATTGATTACATGTCAAAATAATATTTTTGGATATCTTGAATATAAAAATCTTACCTATTTTTACTTTTTAAAAAAATTTATTCATGAGAGACAGAGGGCAGAGACATAGGCAGAGGGTGAAGCAGGCACCCGCAGGAAGCCTAATGTGTGACTTGATCCCAGGACCCCAGGATCATGACCTGAGCCGAAGGCAGACAACCACTGAGCCACCCAAGCATCACCTATTTTTAATGAGACTAACAAAATTTAGTCAGATGTGCAGATTCCAATTCTATTATTTCCACTGGACAGTGCTCTGATTCAGTGGTGCCCAAGATTTTTTTTTCTTAAGATTTTATTTATTTATTCATGAGAGAGAGACACAGGCAGAGGGAGAAGGATGCTCCATGCAGGGAGCCCGATGTGGGACTGGGTCCTGGGACTCCAGGATCATGCCCTGGGCCGAAGGCAGGTGCCAAACCACTGAGCCACCCAGGGATCACCCCCACCCCGCTTTTTTTTTAACAGACTTTTATAATCCCATCTTTTAAAAAAATTTACTGGAGTATAGTTGACAATGTTCTATTAGTTTCAGGTGTGCAACATAGGGATTCAGCAATTCTGTACATTACTCAGTATTCACCACAGGTAAGTATAGTTACCATTTGTCACAATGTGTCATAGTATTATCCCTATGCTGTACTATTTCTGTGACTTAATTTTTTAAGTAAGCTCTATACCCAATATGGGGCTTGAACTCAGGACCCCATGTGAGTCACATGCTTTACTGTGTCAACAAGCCAGGTACCCCGTGAATTTTGAACTGGGAATACCTCTTAATCACCTTCACCTATCTTACCCATCTCCCCTACCCCTGTCAACCACCAGTTCTCTGTATTTATGAATGGCCATTTTTTTCAGATTCCACATATAAGCGAAATCATGGTATTTGTCTTTCTCTGAATTATTTCACTTAACATAATACCCTCTAGGTCCATCCATATTGTCACAAAAGGCAAAATGTTCTTTTTTATGGCCGAGTAACAGTCCATCGTGTGTGTGTATATATATATATATATATATATATATATATATATATATATACACATACATACCGTATCTTCTTTATTCATCTATCGATGGACATTTGGGTTGCTTCTGTATGTTGGCTATGATAAATAACACTGCCATAAATATAGGGTGCATATATCCTTTTAATTTAGTGTTTTTGTTTTCCTTGGGTACTCAGTAGCAGAATTACTGGATCATAGGGTATTTCTAATTTTACTTTTTGAGGAATCTCCATACTGTTTTCCACAGTGGTTGTACCAATTTACATTCCCTTCAAACAGTGCTTGAGAGTTCCCTTTTCTCCACACCAGCACTTATTTCTTATCTTTTTGATGACTGATGTCTCACTGTGGTTTTGATTTGCATTTCCTGGAGATTAGTCATGTTGAGCATTTTTTCATGTGTCTATGGTCATTTGTCTTAAGATTTTAAGTAATCTCTACACCCAGTGTGGGAAACTCATAACCCCGAGATCAAGAGTTTGCATGCTCCACTGACTGAGCCAGCCAGGCACCCTTCTATTTTCTTTAGAAAAATGTCTCTTCAGGTTAAGACCTGGATTGGGTTTTTTTTGGTGAGTTGTGTATATAAACACACACATATGATCTTAACCCCTTATTGGATATATCATTTGTAAATATATTCTCCATAAAGTTGCCTTTATGTTTGTTAGTGGTTCCCTTTGCTATGCAAAAGCAATTATTTTGGTGTAGTAGCAAAATTCCATACCGTGTATGTGTTCTTTTAGGAAGTTTTATGGTTTCAAGTCTTACATTTAGGTCTTGACTCCATTTTGAGTTTGTGTGTACATAAGAAAGTGGTCTAGTTTCAGGAGCTATTCAGTTTTCCCATTTAGACGGTCTTTTCCCCATTGTATATTCCTGCCTCCTTTGTAACAAAAATTGACCATGTAAGCGTGGGTCTATTTCTGGGCTCTCCATTCTGTTCCATTGATCTATTCGTCTTATGTGCCAGTACCATACTGTTTGATCACTACAGCATTGTAGCATATCTTGAAATCTGGATTTATGATACCTCCAGCTTTGTTCTTCTTTCTCAAGATTGCTTTGGCTTTTTGGGGTCTTTCATGATCCATACAAATTTTAGGATTATTTGTTCTTTTTTCACCAGATCCTTGGATTGTGCACTGGTGGTGGCTTTCTCTCATTGAGCATTTCATAGCTGAAGTTTGGATGATTTACTGAAAGCCCATGACATTTTGTTGGCGTACTTTTTGATGACCACCCAACCACTAAGGCAGTTATCCTTAGTGCTTCCCATCTGCTTCACCCTGATTCCTGCATCAGCCATGATGTAACTCAGGGGCTGGGAATCTGAGTATGCACTAGACAGGAGCATGCTTTTACCTAGGGAGGTTGAAGAGCACTGAAACACATGTTCTATTTGGGAGACTTTCCCTTTCCTTGCTGGTTTTCCTCCTGCTGCTGGGCGGCTTTCTGCGGCCAATGGTTTTCCTGTAATCACTCTTGGTATCCTCATCAACCTGCAAGTGACCCTCTCTATAATCTAACCTGAAAGGGGACTGGGGGCAGGGTGTGTGTGTGTGTATGTGATTCTCCAAAATGACTTGGTTTTCCTCTCAATAGATCCACCCTAACTCTCATACTTCACTTTCTTTCTTGTCCTGAAGAGAGTCTGGGCAGGTTCCAAATGGGCAACCTCGAGGTCCCCATCCCTTCCTCCCCACGTTGCTGCTATGATACACCAAGTCACCGTAGTGCACATGCATCATATGATGGCTACAAAAGAAAAATGCATCTTTAGAGAAAGTATGTAAGTGGTTAGTAACTAGTTTTTCTCAGCTTACCAGAGATACCAGAGATGAACCATTATTAATACCACCATGAGCTCTACAATTTTTAGGATTACCAGATATTTTTCCTTACCTAGCAAAAAAAATTCTTTTTTTTAAAAAAAGATTTCATTTATTCATGAGAGATAGACAAGCAGAGAGGCAGAGATACAGGCAGAGGGAGAAGCAGGCTCCATGCAGGGAGCCTGATGTGGGACTTGATCCCGGGTCTCCAGGATCAGGCCCTGGGCTGAAGGCGGCGCTAAACCCCTGAGCCACCCGGGCTGCCCACAAAAAAAAATCTTTAAAAATTACCCTACAATTTGTATAAAACATTCCAGAGTTAAATCTCATTTTTGCTACCCTCAACGTATCAATAGAAACGAGTAATCAGAGCTTGAAAAAGACACACATATTAGCAAACTACTGTTAAAAGATTTATTGCAATAATACAATAAAAGTTTAGAAAACATTTGTTATGACTCAAACTGGTTTGGAAGTCGCAGAGTAATGGGAAATTCCTGCAACATGACACCACAAGGATATTCTCAGACACTGTAGTTCTTTTAACAACAGCATGCCCCTGAATGTTCTTTCCTAAATTATCGATACATGAATCCTTAGGTGAATCCTGTCCACTACCCCCAATGTTGACATACTGTTTTTCCCCTTAACTTACAGATGTGCAAAACTTCTCTTAGTTATATTCCATTACAAAAAAAGTCTTTAATAGACCATTTTAAGCAGCCTAGTTGGTGCCTGTAGGTTTTTATCAGTATTACCTTGTTTCAACAAATCATTTTATATGGAAAACATAACCAAGTTCTATGGCTTTTGTTTAAAAAAAATACCAGCTTCAATTTTTTAAAAAGCTGTTTACATATGGTTCTGGCACCTACATGAAAGATTTTAATGAGCAGCAAAGAGAGTAGGAAAAAACAGTGGTTGAAATGTATATTTAAGAATATTTACAGGGTGGATCCAGTGCAAAATAATGAAAACCAAAATATCTCAGCAGTGTAAGCCAGTATGTTGGTGTTCAAAACCACTAACGGGTTTGATCATTTAATCCTAAATAAAGTGCCTCTAGTTGATATAAAAAACAACAAAATACACCCTATCAATCCCTAATTTCCCATATCCTTGTAAGTTTTGTTGAATTACTCTAGATAGGAGTTGTGATCTCTGGATTCTATTCTTCAGTTTGACCTCACGAATTCATGGTTTCGTAACAGGCTTACTTGAGAAAACCATGACAACTGTGCATCTTTTAGCCAAGGTCAATCTCTATCCCCAAGCCCCAAATCTGTCTTCTGTCTTCTCTTAGCTCGAGACTAAGCTCTTCTTTTTGAGGGTTTGAAGTGCCTAGACAACCCTTATCTCATGGGATTTTAAATTCATTTGGTATTTGTTCAAGCCTACCTACCCATTCCCTGTGAACTTCAGACCTGGCTTGTACAATGCTAGCTCAGCAATCATGAAGCTGTACCCGGCACCACCGATTGAGAACCCACATGGAGAAAAGCCTGTTTCCTCCCTCAGTGGAAAATTCATAGTCAGGGAACTCGGAACTCCTGGATAGGATAAACACCCTTCTTTTGCAACTCTACCAAACATTTCAATATACCAATAGCAAAAGCTACATAGCACCTCGGCAAAGTATCAACTATAATAATCACAAGAAGAAAAGAAGCTAGGGAAGGGCACGTCTCTGAATGATTTATCTGAGGTACTGTCATGCTAATCACACTAAAAAGATATGGTAATAATGCCTGTTAGGAATTTTTCATAGGATTTCTATTTGTAGTTGTTACACAGGATTTTTTTTTGCAATTATTAAAAATAAAAAACTACTTACATATTTGTACATAATGCCTCTCTACAGTTTTCTTTAAGATTGTCACTAAGAGAATGACAAGACAGATACATTAGCTGAAGATGATCTCTTGGTGAGGGAAAATTCTGTCCGATAGAGAAGAGTAGTATCAGCTATGATTTGCTCTGCATTTGAGTGCAGGTAGTGATTCTAGAGAAATGCCAACCTCTAAGAAAACAAGATGGTATTCCCTGGGAAAACCTGCCACTTACTGAATCCCTTCAAAAGAAACTAGGACACTGGAAGAATGACCAGAGGCCATTTAGTTAAGTGGCTTTTATAACCTTAGTGCCTAGGCAGACAGCTTACATAGGGGAATGACCTTAAAATGACGATTTCAAAATGCACAAAGTGTAGATGGTAGGAATTTAATAATCTATGTAAGAATGAACTTAATTCCCTTCAGAATATAAGAAAATAGTTTTTAAATCTCCAGGCCATCATTGCAGCTGGGATTTCTTCTGTTCATGGATGTGGGTCCAAAAATAAAAAAGACCTTCATTTCTTTGGTGTGTGGGAGAAAGAAAAACAGGAATGTCTGACAAGCTACGACAGCAGCAGCACGAGTGAAATAATTTTTAAACTACCCCTCCCTCCATTCCTCCCCTTCCAAACAAAACCAAAATCCTTGACTTAAAAACCAAAGATGACCAAATTCTAGAGAAATCAAGTATTTCAAATTGCCTGCTGGTTCTCTGTACAAAAAATGATGGCATAAGCACAAACTCATGTGAAACAGTTTTTATCTTTCAAGTCCTAATCATCAGGAATCACTTCCTTGTGATTCAACCTCTAAAATGTAAAGTGTTCAGGAACAGTCTCAGCGACACAAGGATCAATGTGTCAGCCCACATCTGTGGGTCCTGTGGCCCATGACCGAAGGGAGCCCCAGTGAATTTTCTGCTTTAACAGAACAGGACGCACACCCTGGTCTTTCTTCTACCAATATGGGTCTGGCCAGAAGGACCTCTGACCTGTTGTTCTATCATAAGTGTGAGGGTCACTCCCATTGGCCATTTGATACGTAGAAATGCTTGTCTCCCTGCTTTAAAAAAAGCCCAACAGTTTAACCTCGTTTTGTTCCAGGCACTATCTTAACACAAAATTTACTAGAACATAGTGGAAGAACAACTTTCTCGACACAAACCTGGCGTGCTTTGGTCCGTGCGCATTAGCGGTGTCCGGTGTAAGCCTTAAACCAGGAGGTCACGGAGGCTGCGGCAGAGGAGATCATCCCACCCGCACTGCTGCTTGCGATCGGCGGGGACACCTGGCTGCTCTGGCTCTGGGAGCCTTCCACGGGCTGGGAAGGGATATCACAAAATCGGGGGCTCGGCAAGTTCTCCCAGTCTGTGCCCAGGTCGGTCTCCTCATCACTGACGTGCTCATCGCCGCTCTCATCGGATTCACCCGCGACGCCGGGGTCCACGAACTCCATGGACTCCTCCAGGTCTGCTCTCACTTCAAAGGGCCCCGACCTGTGCACACACAGCGAGGGGTCAAGACAACCAGCATTGTGACCACAAGTGACAGAGGCCTGACGGGACCTAGGAGGCCCAGAGCCACCACTCCCCGTTTCCCAAGTCTGCACCATATCCCCCGTCGGCCTCTAATTGTGCTGTGCTTCACTTAAATAGCAGCCATCCAGGTCATGGATAAAACCTCAATACCACATCGTCCCTCAATTCCACCTCTGTGACGGGGGAAGACCCTGGATGGAAAACCCATCCACTGGGACCCACCATGCTGGCCCACAGCACAATCTCCTGTTTAAACAACTGCACACTATCTATGTATTCCAATGAGATGGTCCTGACAAAAACAGTCACTTGATGTACACTCTGGTGTATTATTTGGTGGAACAAGTAATAAATGGTGTAGAAAAAAACATACGGGTGTTCTCTGAATATGGAAGCCTCCGGTTTCTACGTTCTTATGACTCAAAAGAGCTAACTAGTGTGGTGGTATGTACAGCAGCCGTGCTTCCTTGGATTGGTGTCAACAGCAGGTTCCTGGACACATTTTAAGATAGGATCACATAATTCTCTAGGGGCACATTTAAGACAGGATGAGATATAACTATTTAGAATATAGTCATCTGTACCATATTTTAGGAGGGAACTATTCCCCAAAGGTCCCTGATAACATCATCGTCTCCAAATCTAAGAACCTTTCTCAGGCCTCCCCCTTGGTGAGAGCTCATCAGGGCCACTGTGGACCTGTGTCCGCAAACCCCACCAGGCCTGCTGCTGAGCTTCCCTTTCCCCCTCGGCTCCTGCCTCAGGAGAGCCAGGTGGTGCTGCCCCTCCCCAGGACTCCCTGTGGTCAAGGTCCTCTGGCAGCCCTCTCCCTCCACCCACTTCCCCCAGGATAAGGACACATGCCTCAGATAATTACTCTGGGGTAAATGACAGTGGCCAACAAAAATAAATGAGACACATTCTAGACACATCCTAGAATGATTACAGCCTGCCATTTTAGTCTATGGTCCAAAATGCTTTGCGACCTGAACGATGACAAAAGCCTGGCACTGGCCTCCAATGCACATGTGTACCTTCTGACCCACCTTCTCCAGGTTCCTCCAAGACAACCTTGCCTCTTGGCTGAACCAGCAACAGTAGCAGCTAACATTCCTGTCCTGGGCACTGTTTTTAGGGCTTTACAAATATTCATTAAGTTGGAAAATGCACCCGCACCACAGGGTGTCCCTCTGTCCTCTTGGGGGCAATTTACACCTAAAGTGCCCCTCTGACCAGGGGGTCCCAACTCTAGGAGGCCTCCAGCTAGCCTGAAAAACCTTACTTTGAAAGAGGTGAAGGCAGCAGGAACTGGGAGACTCTCCTCACAGCCCCCTTACCTCACCTGCAGTTTTCCAAACAAACCAACCACTGAAACCAGAATCTTAGTGGAGTATCCCTTTCCTGTTTCCTTAAAGGTTCTCCATACAATTCATTTATTTTCTCTTTCCCTTTTCTCTTTCCCTTGGTAAACAAGTCTACTCCAAAGACTTTTTCCCGACACCTCCCCTTCCTCCTGGCTTCACTGCCTGCCAGAACTCTCCATCTGAAGGCTAAGCTATCGGGCTCATCTCTGGCTGAGCCAGGTGACCCATCTCAAAACAAGCCTCTGGGCCTCCACCCTCACGCTCCTGCCTGGGATCACCAAAGCAGCCCCCTCTGATCCTCAACATATACCCCCAGCTCAGGTCCTCACTGCACCACCACCTCTTTGTAGCCAGGGTCTGCCTCCAGTCTGCCCCGCCCACCTCAGCTTGCCAGAGACCTGCCTTTCTCTCCTGTCAGGTGCCTACTAAACATATTTACCACCGAAGTATCTTAGCCGGGTTCCCACCTTTCCTCAACACAGGGCTCTCTCGTCCTGCCTGTTGAGCTCTGCGGTCCAGGGGCCTTAGGACCTCACGCCAGATGAAGCCTTCCTTCCTGCTAGCTCAGAGGTATAGCCTGTTTTCTGTTCCTCTTTGATGTCACCTTATCTACAAGCATGAGACTGCCACTGTCCCGAGACCCCCTCTCAAAAGGTTTTCCTAGGGGTCAGGCAGGAGTGATACTGAGGGGCTGGAGCTTGGTCAGGGGTGGGGTGGGGGATGGGTGATGATACTTCCTCTAGGCAGAATCTACTTGACATGGAGCAGGTACTCAAGTATTTCAACTGAAAAAATAAACCAGTGGATGATTCCCAAAGTGGTCAGTTGGAGCAATTTCTGTTGCCCAGCATTACCTGAGCCACACACATCACACAAAATTAGCAAAAGAATTCAGTCTTTTATGCTCAATGTCATCATGGAATAAAGATTAGTAATTTTCTCAAGATGCTGCAGGGAACTGTTCTTACCAATTAAGGCAACAAAATGATCTTTTTGGTTTTTAAAACTCTCTTTTGCAAAATATCTTATTTCAAAAATATTACCCAACAAAATATACAACATCAAGAATGAACTCTAACATGAACTATGCACTTTGGATGATAATGATATTAAAGTAAGCACCATCATGGTAAGGACTGAATCAGATAAGAAAAATCAAGACATTAAATCCAGAAGGAAATTCTGATAAAAGCAGGAAACTGCGTGGTCTCAAAGTATCTCCCCACAGATGACTTCCTAGTTGCAAGGAAGGAAAAATCTAGGAATTATACAGTGGAGAGGTGGAAAGCCTTGTGACGAGGTGATCAAATTAACATCACCAATGAGGGACGACAGATGGCCACTGTGGCCTCCAGGGTGTCTAGAAACACTCCTGGTCCAGGCGGTGTTCCAGCCTAGAATGCACGGAATTCCTGAAAAATCACTGTAAGGAAATATCAAATTCAGAATGAAAGTTCTATCAATACAAAGGGGGAAATGTTAATGTCATAAAACACCAACTGGCTATGAAAATGTTCCAGATTTAAAGAAGACTAAAGAAACACAGCAACTAAATCCAACACCAGACTCTAGATCGGACCCTGTACTGGAGAGGAAAATGCTATAAAGGACGCTAATCTGGTCCACAGACAAAACATGCAGATGGGCAGTAGATTAAAGTATTGTATCAATGTGAAATTTGCTCATGTTGGTAACTGTACTGTAGTTAAGCAGGAAAATAACCCTATTTTTAAGAAATACACTGAGAAGTATTTAAGGGTCAAGAGCTATGATATATGTATGTAACTTACCCTCCTCACAGGGTTCAGGAAAAAATAATGTGTCTTTATGCAGATACACAAATGATAAACAAATAGGGTTAAACAGTAACAAAGGTGAGTCTGGGGTAAAGGGTATGTCTTTACACTACTTTTATTTTTTGCAATTTTGAATATTTTTGCAAGATTGGATTTATTTCAAAGAAAAAAAGGTTTACGTTGGATTCTGGATGAGATCCTCAATTCAGCTGGTCTCCATGGAAATAGGAAGTCCCACCCAGATTCCAGTAACAATCTCTGGACAGCCTTGATTCTGACTGAGGCACATGCGAAAGGGGACTTCTGAAGCTCTAGCTCCTAGCCTCCTGGCTCACAGACCACCAACTTGGATGTAATGAGCCTTGCTGTGTGTGTGTGCTTCTGTTGCACAGACCCCTACCCTAACTAGAGAGCTGACTCAAGGGCAAGCCCAAAGAAAACCTCAGAGCCTCCAAAGAAATCCACCCCTCGAAGAAGAGGGCCTATTTTTCTGAACCACCACCAGTATTGGATGTCAGCAGTTCTTTCCATGTTTGCCCAATTGCTGTGTGAAAACTGGAAAGCTGTTTTGAATTCCGCTTCTTTATTCTTAATTGAGGCTGAAGATATTTTTCATTTGAATACTGATTTCTTGCATTTCTTTTGTGTGAATTCCCTGGATTAATCCTTTGTCTATTTTTCTATTAGGTCTGCCTTTCTTTTACAGATTTGAAACTTTAAGTAGTCTAGACTTTAATCCACTGTCTGATGTACAGGCTGCAAAACATATCTGTTGCTTATCTTAACTTTATGGTATCTGGTATTTTACCAGAGGCCTTTAGAGTTTACACAGTAAAATATGTAACTCCTTCCCCTTCATGGAGTTTTGGGTTTTGTGGCTTGCATGGTAATTCTCTTCCCACCCTGTGATTATAAAACATTATCTTTTCTCCTATTTTACAGGGTTGTTTTTTTTTTTTAAATAAAATAAGGCCTTTTCTATCATCTGGAATTTATTTTTCTATATGGAATGTAGTATGCATCCAGCTCTGTCCTTGTATGAATACCCACCTAGCCCTGTTATCAATCTATTATTATCTGGTTCCACATGCCCCCCTATGACATGTTATACTCCCTGCATGGACAGGGCCTGTTTCTGGACTCTCTTCTCCTCGTCTAATTGCTCCACCTACTTGTGTGCTAACAGCGCCTTGTTTTAACTACCTTTATGCTATGTTTTCAAAGGGGCCAAGCCCATCCTTTTCCCTTCTTTCCCAAATTTCCTTGCAGCTTATGCTTCTAGTTAAATTTCAGAATTAGCCTGTCAAAATTCCATGAAGTATCTGTTCAAATTCTGATCACGCTTCCCTTTTGGGGAGAAGCAGCATTTTTATAATACCCAGCCTTCCGATCCTAGAAAATCCTGAGGATCTCTCACTGCCTCAGGCCCTCTTTTATTCAGTCCCACACTTCGTATGGTATCTGGCAGACACTCAAGAAAGAGGTGTCTTCAAGTTTCATATTTTCTTTACATGGTTTGCATATATTTTGTAAAGATTATTCCTATATAATTTATAGTTTGTACTGCTACAGTAATGGGGACCCTTTTCTCATTACATCTTCTAGCTAGTTGTCAGCATGTGAGAAAGCAAGTTCTTTTGGATGTCCAATTCAACAATCATACCCTCTACAACAACATCAATTTATTTTATTTTCTTTCCCATATAAGTATACCTTACTTCTTTGTAAAACTGTTTTGCCTCACCTAGGCTTCCAGAGCGATGTTAACTGGCAGTGACAACAGGCATCCTCTTGCTTTTATTAAACATCCATGTAAGGAACATGTCATTAAGTATAGTCTTTTCTGTATGTTTATGATAGATACCCTTTACTAATTATCTATTTTTGATCTGCAAGTAGTTTTCTTTAATTATTAATGGGAACTGAAATTTATTTTCTGCTCTCTGGCATCTATCAGGTTCATCTTTTTTTTTTTTTTTAATCTGTTAATGTGATGAAATAGTGTGTACTGGTTAAAAGCATGAGTATCTACTACTCTTGGAGTCAGATGTGTGCTGCGACCCTGGCTCTACTACTTTTACTGCCTCTGTGATCATGGGCATGAATTACTTGACTATGCTAAGCTTCAGTTAACTATCCCCCTCTGTAAAATAAGCATAATCATCCCACCTATGATTTAAGGCATGTCAGATAGTTGGCTCAGGGTCAATAAATATTGGCTCAGTAACTACTAGTTCTTTTTGTTAAGGATTAATTTTCTAATGTTGAACTCTTTACAAAAAAGGTACAAAGAGGATGGCAAGCAAACCTACAGAAATCAACCACTAAAACTGGGATGGATTTCTAACACGTTTGTATGGTTTGTGAATTAATGACTGGAATCTGAGACAAGGAAAATGAAGTCCCTATAAAGCGGCACAAAATTCTAAGTGTGTGCGCAGTTCCCTGGAGAGAATGCACAGGTTTTTCCAAAGGGTTCTATGTCCCAGGAAAGTTAGTTTCAGGTAGGGAAAGAAACACAAGCCAGTAGCTAAGGGCAGATTACCACGGGAAGTTCACTGCAATGTGGAGGAAGCCGAGCAGTGGAAGGGGTACCCCTGGAGCCTTGGTTCCTGTTGTAAAAGGAATGAACAAATGAACGATGGGAAAGGGCCTTTTATTTTCTTTGTCCTCTTTCAAAAGTGCAAATACATTAACCAAGTCCTCTCTCAAGATATATGGAGAGACCGCTAAGAGCTTGGAAAAGGCTAAGTACTCAGAGAGGAGTTACTTGCATGGAACTAAAGAAAAGCTTCCTCTGTGTCATGCTTTTTGGGCTAAGAGATGGTCTTTTTTGTTACTGACTCCAATTTTTTAGCTAATGGATTTTAAAATACTTCACTCTATAAGCTTCTAATATCCTTTATCTCCAATAAATGGTGGCCAGATAGACAAAAGAAAATTGAGAAGATCTCTTACAATGGGAGGAGGCATGAAAGAAAATGCATAGGAAAGGGGGCAAACACTACACAGCTGAGAAGAAACAGATGTGGATTCAAAGAAATGGCTCCTGGGCTTCAAGGACAGCACAGGCGGCTGCACTCCAGAACATCTGGGTTCTTCTATTTCATTTTAGGTGTTAAAAATGCTCGATGTTAATTATCTGAAAAATTATTATGTAAGGACCATAAAGGTTCAATATGATTAGCCACTCCTTCCTTCTGTGTAAGACATTATTTTTGTCTTTTTCTGGAGTCTGTGGGGGGTGAGGAAGAGGCTCTGCTGACACATACAACTCTACTCAGAAGTACTCATAGCACCACCACTTAGAAAAAAGCAAACGCCATTCTTACCTGCCCAGGTGTTCAGAGTTTGGACTGACCAGGTACATTAGGTTCCTGAGAGTATGCAGTGGTTGTAACTGATCTAAGTTTACATGCTAGAAAAAGCAAAAAACTGATTAATATTTTCAACCATGTAACACATTAAAAATGAGCTCTCAGCATATTTTCCATACCTGAGAAAAGCACAGGTAAAGGATATTTGCATTCAGTTTCTTCACTGCTCGAGTAAATTTCTGTCTGCTGAGATTTTCCCCACAAAATTCACTGGGAAAAAAAACCATACAATTTGTAAAGTTGTATTTTATTTTGAGGAAATTCTATGTTAAAATGTCTGTTTTGAAGAGTGTATTTTGCACCAGTTAAGTATATAACATACCTCACGTCCTTTGTCTCTTTATAAGTTATACTCAACAGAGACTTTCTAAAGATGAACTACTGCTCTCATGATGAGCAACTTCACCACCTCTATAAATATTTTAAAGGCACACATATATCCTCTGACCAAGCAATTCCACTTGTGAAAATTTATTCAACACAAATACTTGCACGCTATTGAAACAAATGTACAAGATTATTCTGTGAAATATAAATAGGGGACTGGTGAGATCCTGGCCCATTTATACAAAGAAACCTCTGTTAACTGTCCACTCTACGCAGAGTGGCAGCTGGAGGCTCACAAAGGCTCTACAAGGCCCACCCAGTTTGCACCTCCACCTTCTCTGCCGCCCTTGCGCTCCCCACAGGACCTTCTCTCTTTGCCCACAGCTTCTCCCTCAGGATCCCACATCATCACACAGCTGTCCGCTCACATATGCAAGCACTTCCCTGCCACTACATTCCCTCTCTTTCACCCTGCTTTAACATCCTGCACAGGATTCAGCAGCAGCTGACATGCTGCTTACTTGTTATCTGTCCCTCTGTCAGAATGAAGTGCCAAGAGGGCAAGGATTATGTTTTCGTCACCACAGTACCCTCTCAGTGCCCAGAAAAGGGCTCAAATATTTGTTAAATACTCAAAAAGCAAGATGCAGAACACCCTAGTATACCTTTTGTGTTTAAAAGGGCAGAAGAGATAGTAATACATATTTACTTGACTTGAAGTTTAAGGATGACTGAACAGAGATAGGAAGGTCTTAGTAGAACTCAGTACACTGTAAACCTTCACATTTTTTTCTAAAGATTTTGTTTTGGGGTGCCTGGATGGCCCAGTCAGTTAAGCATTCAACAAAGGTCATGGTCTCAGGGGCATGAGATCAAGCCATGTGTCAGGTTCCACACTCAGTGCAGAGTCTGCTGAAAAAACTCCCCCTCTCCCCCTGCCCCCTTCAATATGCATGCTTTCTTGTGCTCTCTCTTAAATAAAAATAAATAAATCTCAAAAAAAAAAAAAGACTTTATTTTTAAGTAATGTCTATACACAATGTGGGGCTCAAACTCACAACCCTGAGATCAAAAGCTTCATGCTCTACCGACTGAACCAGCCAGGCATCCCTACATTTTTTTTGAATTTTTAAACCACGTTTTTTATTTTAAAAACTTAAGTATTCAAGTGTTACAATTTACTCAGTTTTTTTTACACATGAGCATACCCTCTAAAGATCCTAGTTTTTCCCACAATTATTTTTCCAAGTAAGAATTCTCTGTGGTCTCCTCAAAGACTTCACGTGCAATTATAAGATAATGAAACAAATTTGCACATTAGGCTTTTGAAATCTCAGTATTTCATAATCATTTTTCTGGCTTAATATTTAAATTCCTGTTTTTGGTTTAATTAGAATAAGAACACAGTAGGAACATGAGATCTATGATAAAGATGACATTGCCACCTTTGGTTACTTGCCTGTTGCACAGCTTTTTGGGAAGATTTATATCAAGTATATGAGACAAAATGTTGACCAGCTGAGTTGCGTAGCACAATGCAGCACTGATCGTGTAAGCAGGGTTACTATGCTCCATGTCTAAAGTATAAAAACAACCGTACACAAACAAATTTAATTTCAACAAAAAATACCAATGAACTTGTATTTTATGATTTATAATTTTATCATCACATTATTGATGGTTATGCTTTGCTCCTTACTAATATACTAATAAAATGTTCATGGCCACAAATTAATGTTTCATTGTTTATGGTTGTTTGTTGGAATGTAACCTAAGCAAATGGGCCTAGACAGACCCAACATAAATGAAATGAAAGTCAGAACCGCTTGGACCTGATAATGTATTATTTATCAGAACAGTAAGTGCCTAACTTCAATGTCACCTCCTCAGAGAGGTCTCACCTGGGCTACGCCTGTCTTGGTGACATCACCTTTGTAGCACCAGTACCCAGCACTGTGCATGACAGAGGGCAGATACTCACTGTGTATTTGGAAAATGACTTAATAAACAATCTTTTCTCCACCAAAGAAAGCTATAGGGGTTTTATAGGGTTTTTCTATCTCCATTTAGGGCTGCTAAAACAAGCTCTTTACAAACTATAAAAATAGGACTCAACCAGTTACATATACTAACTACTGAGGACTTTTTTATATAAATAAGGCAATATTGGCTCCTCAAAAGTAAAATATCTAAAAAATGTTTTCAGTAAATCCACTGATGGATTGAATATAAAACGCAATATACCCACATTACATACAATGAAATATTAATCATAAAAAGAATGAAATGCTAATTCATGCTACAATATGGATGAACCTTGAACATCATGCTATGTAAAAAAAGCCAGACACAAAAGGCCACGCATTGTATGATTCCATTTCTATAAAATATCCAAAATAGACACATCTATAGTTACAGAAAACAAAATTACAGATCCTCCTCAATGTACGATGGGGTTATGTCATGATAAACTCATCATAAACTGGAAATATCCTAAGTGAAAAATACATTTAATGCACCTAAACAACCAAACACCAAAGTTTAGCCTGACCTGCCTTACACAGGCCCAGAACACTGACATTAGCCTACAGTCGGGCAAAATCATCTAATGCAAAGCCTATTTATAATGAAGTGTTGAATACCTCATGCCACGTCTTGAATACTATACTGAAAGTGAAACACAGAACAGTTATCAGTGTATCTACAGGCTGTGGACCCTCAGGACCACGGAGCTGCCTAGGAGCCACAGTGCCCAGAACCCTGAGAGTATGCATGGCAGACCACTAGCCCAGGAAAAGATGCAAATTCAAAATTCAAAGCATGGTTTCTATTGAATGTGTACTGCTTTTGTATCATCATAGTCAAAAAATTGTAAGTTGAACAATCACAAGTTGGGATCATCTGTAGGGGATGCCATGACATGGGAGGAGAGGGGACAGGGGAATGACATCTTTGTGCCCTGGAGTTCCCTTTTGGGGTGATGCAGGAGCTCTGGAACTCAACAGAGCTGGTCACTGCACAACACTGTCAATCTATTAATGCCTCTAAACTGTTCACTTTAAAACTGTCATCCTGTTATGTAAAATTTTACCTCAATTTTTAAAAAAAAAAACACATAATTAAGAGTTTTCAAAGACTATTTTGATTCTCACCAGGCCCCTGTGTGGTTTTCTTCTCTTCTACCCAATTGTAGTAGGCAGAGTAGTCCCCATTGTTGGGAAGGCTAATCCAAGGCCCTGTAATGCTAATGCTGGTATCCCCATTGTGATCATCACAGACCCATCTCCCAGAGAGGTAAGTCGTCCTCCGGGCCTCGGCAAGCTTGCTCACGGTGCTGGAGGTCATGGCACTGTCACTCTCTGAGGACACATCTGCGGGATCTCTAGAAATCAGAACATACATCCAGATTTCAAGGGAGGTTTTAAAGAGCATGCAGGATACTTGCCTATCTGTAGAATACAGAGAGATGCACACACAAGGGCAGGAATTTAACTGGAATATACAGAGGCAAGTACTTCTATCAGAGATGAGCTCAAACCAGCTGTGGCACAGATATCCACACCAATGTGAGGAAGATGGCACCATGAGTGGGACCTCAAGGATCAGGTCTCAAAGCCCCTTATTACATGCTTAAAGGTTTTTAAGGACCCCAAACAGCTTTTGTGTATGTGTGTTGTATCTATTGATATTTACTTGTTTTAGAAATCTGAGAAAATTTTAAATTCATTTAGAAATGATAAACCTATTACATGTTAACATAGCATATTTTTATGGAAAAAAATCTATACTTTTCAAAACAAGAAAATTAGTGAAGAGTGGCACTGTTTGTTGACCAGCTTACATACAGAGCAAAACACAGACTTTTCAAAATCTCTTTAATACCCAAGTCTTGCAGTTGTTCTTTCAATAAAAATAGTGTCCCATGGAAAATACCAAGTAGTTCAACTTGCAACTCACTCAAGTGCTTTTTCTTAAGCCAACCATGGCACTTCAGTATGGAGGAAAAGAGCTTCCTGCATATTTCCCATTTCATCATATGGTATATTAAAAAGATGTCTACACAAGAATCAAGACTTAATAAAACTTAAATAAAAATAAAACTTCTGGGATGCCTGGGTGGCTCAGTGGGTGAGCATCTGCCTTTGGCTCAGGGCATGATCCCGGGTCCAGGATCGATTCCCACATCAGGCATCCTGCGAGGAGCCTGCTACTGCCTCTGTTTCTACCTCTCTTCTACTTCTCTCTCTCTCTCATGAATAAATAAAATCTTAAAAAAAAAAAAAAAAATATATATATATATATATAATTTCTATTGATTCATCAAGAGCATCCTTGACGTGAAACGCTTTTTTCTAAAAACAAACAAACAAACAAACAAAAAAAAAACAAACCATGCAAGTATGTGGGAGAATACAATGACCAGTACATAGTTGGTGACACAGCTTAGGAGTCTGTCAAGGCACCAGTTTTTACCTATGATGGCTTCTGAAGCACAGTGCAAATGTCTAGGCAGTGAAAAAGGGAAAGCGTTACTAGAGAAAGTGTAGAAATAGTTCTGACAGCACAGACACCTCAGAGGATCTCAGCTGACCACGGTTTGAGAACTGCTGGCCAGGGGAGTGGAGAGGACAGGAAGTCAGAGTGGGCGCAAAGAGCATAGCGCATCTGTGGGGCAGAGAGGCTCTGTGTGGTCCAGTGGTGGCTGCAACCAGGAAAGTGCTAGGGGCTGGTGTCAGAAAAATTTAGGTGGGAAACAGTCAGACTGGGAAGGGCCTCTGTATTACACCGAGTTTAGGTTGTTCTCTCAACCCTGTCTCCTTCCGCCACAGTGGCCTGTGAGGTAATGCCCCCCGGCTGTGACGGGCAAGACAGGGCAGGGGAGCTACTGCCAGTTCCACGATGTACCTCTACTTCTTCTTTCTTCCATTTAAACTTTTCTCCATGTTTTCTCTTCTACAACTTTGTATTCAATTGTCAATCTCCTCAAATCTGGGACAGTGTTTGTGCTTACTGTAATGTCTTTTAACATTGCTATATGGGTCCCTCAGAATCTAATTTAGCCCTGGGACACCTGGCTAGCTCAGCTGGAAGAACAGGTGACTCTTGATCTTGGGGTCAGGGGTTTGAGCCCCACGTTTGGTGTAGAGATCACCAAAAGAATAAAATAATCTTAAAAAAAATCTATTTTAGCATATTTGTTTTATTAGCTTTTCCCTCCCCAAAGGCCTGGTTGTCTGTTAACACCAGTTTTCAGATAATCCAACTTCTCCCCACTGACCCAAAAGGCTACCCTAGAATCTATTTCTGAGCTTTCTATTCTGCTCTATTTTGAATCTGCCTTTTTATTTTTATATTTGCCAACCATTACTAATGAAAAATTATTTAGTAAAAGTCAGAGAGCAGGATTTCAAGCCAGAAGGAATAATCAGACCTTTAGGCTTTTAGGAAGTTCACTCTGGCAGCAGCCAAAGGACACAGTGAAGTAGAGGTAGCAAAGAACAGTAATAATCCTCACTATTAACGGTCCACTGACCATCCAGGGAAGGATGCTGGAAAGTGACAGCAACCAAAAAAGACAGGAAAATCTTCAACTGGAATAGCCTGATGGTTAGTGAGAAAGCAAAGAAATTCCTCAGTAGCAGTTTTTAAACCCCATCAAACACTGTCTGGGGGTAGTTAAAAAAAAAAAAAAAGATATTACTAGATGGATTGCGGGGCTGAAGGAGTGTCCTCTGGAACTTGTATTTGCCAAAAGCTCCTGAGTGACTGTAATGAGCATCCAGGTGGGGAACCACTGTCTTGTCCATCTGATGACTCCTGAGGGTATCCATGTGCTAGAGCCTAAGACTAAACTCAGTCTCCCGTGCTTGGCAGTGGTCAGTTACCAGGAAAAGGCTAAGCAAACAGATCAGTCAACAAGCGAGGGCCTCACTTCTTTGAGGGCCACCGCCCTTCATCTTGGCTGCCTCCCCAGTTTTGTAGCATGTACTGTTTGCTGAAGCAGATAAGACTTCACTTTCATTACTGGGAAAGCCAATGACCCCAGAATGAACCCAATAAATGAGGTACTGCCATATTTGAAAAATACTTGATCTTTGGAACTTGATCTATTCCTAGAGTCAAAAGACTCACTGTACCTCACACTAGTCTTTACTTCCTCGATTGGAAAAATGACAGAGGTTAGCTCCAATATATAAGATCGCCGAAGATTGGCCAGACGCTCATAATGACTTCTTAAGTCAATGGTTTTTTTTTCTACCAGGTCACCAAGTTTGCGATTGTGCCTCTGAATCTTCTCCTTTTTCTCTTGATGCCGCTGTGCTCGAGTATAAAGCTTCTGATTTTTTTCCTTGGTTTTGAGAAGGCCTTCAGAATCTGAAATAAATCATACCCAACAATTATTTCTACAAATAGTCCCTGGGGACTGCATAACCCACAAGTATAAGCATCTTCCTGCAGTTTAAACTGAAAGCAAAACCTCAAACAGGTTAACTAGATAATGTTCACTAAGTGAAACTGAAAGTCCAGCTTCAGTAAATAAAGTGGACCACTACTAAAAAAGACTCTAGGTCTCCATCTGTAGTCATCATTTGTAACAATCACTCAACAACTATCAAGTTTATGTTTAAGCCAGAAACTACCTGACTTACGGTAAGCACTGAAGAAAACCATGGTGGGCAGAAAATATAAATAATCCAAATCTGAAAAACTTACTGGCTATCTGATTTTCCTTAGAAACCTCTTACATGTGCTTCGGGTTCCATTCAGAGACCCAAGGATAAGCTCACGACAGGTGCTCATGCAGCAAAAAAATAGACCAAGGGCTCTGAAAAGTTACAGTGGAGTGCAGCGGCACCCAGCAGGGTAGGAGCACCTACTGTATGCTAGCTTTTGAAGCACTACAGGGGCAACCAAGAAAGGAGAGAGATGCTCATCTTGTCTGACATGTGTTCTTTTCAAGGAGCCCCTTGAAGTTCTGGATCAAGACCTGCTAGGGTGTTAGGTTGTAGCTCAATTCCTCTAGGGTGGCAAAAATGAATTGCAAAATTTCAGACAGACTTCCAGAAGCAACTTAGGGAAGGCTCAGACAAGTTCAAAATCAAGCTCATTATTTTCCCACAAAAGCCTCATCTTGATACTAGGTTCTCTACTTAATGATTATTTTTGATCTGTCCACAGCCTAAATCAGTCCCCTGCTGGTCAATTCCATGGCTGACCTACTATTTCTTAGACCTAAGGTTTTCTTTTTTCATTCCCACTGTTACAATCTTCTTAACTCTCCCCCAAATCCCACCTCCAGCTCAGCTCCACTCTAGGTCTTCACCTGCCCAGTCTTCAGCAGCAGTAACTGGTGCCCAGCGGTTCTCCACTAATGGACCCACACTCCCCTCCTCGGTCTTGAGGCCACCCAAACACTGGCACATATTCTACAGTTCTCTTCTGCACCCCTTCACTCCAGCCTCATTCACTTAGTAGACACTCCAACCTTCTTCCACAAAGTGGAACTATTTACGTGAATGCATGCATGGATGGATGGATACTGGATCCCTTTCTGATGTCCTCTACAGATCCTATTCAGATTAATTTATCTAGGGACACTATTAGCTTCTAACTCTTCAAATGTTCAAATTTTTCACATTCATTCAGGCCCCCTTCCATAAGTGCTCCCCAGACCTCTTGCTCTTCAGCCTATGGCAATGTTTATATGGTACATAGCATAGTTCCTTACATCAGGTCCAACCAAAGCCTGTTGTCCTGACTAGAATGTAACAAGCAACTGAAAAATTGCTTCATTGGTGGGCCTCCTCGTGAGGACCCCTGAACCTGGATATTTTGCTGTAGGCATAAGGTTTCTTCCAGTTTTATTTCCCTTCACTTGCACATTCTCTCTATTGTTCCTGCTCAGTGCAAATGTTCTGTTTCAGTTGTTGGTTCCATCACACTTACTTTCCAGCAAGTGCCTTCATTCTCATCACTACTGAGTTCTTCACAAGTGCTCAGATGAATGTTTAGCGATGGTCCACAGCCATATGGCAATCAGATATTTTAAGAACTGTTTCCAACTTAATATCATGACCCTTCACAGGAGGCAGGAGATCACTAGTCACCTAATCTGCACTAGTCCAGACTCAGCACTCAAGAATTTAATGTGTCCTCCTCTCCGTGCCATCTCCCCCTAGACATAAAAATGCTTTGATGCTATTTCTGTCATCTACTGTTGCTTGTCTGGATAAGTAACTTTATAGCACAGATCAACCTAACCTTAAAAGTTCATAAATCTGACTTCCCTATCTATAGCCACATAACAGATCTGTATTATTGTCTATCATGGCACATAAAACCGAAAGATTCTGGAGAAATATTCATCAGGCTCTACAGTTTATAATTAATAACCTTTTCTGAATATATATGATATTTTAATAACAAAATTAAAAAAAATACTATTTACTGGGTAACAAGCTCTTCATCTATAGACTTGAGACCATGCATACTTTCTGGAATCCATTAACTCCCTTAAAATTGTTTGCAAAATTTTTGAGACTTGTCTAAAGGGTGGCAATGAGGCTCCATTTCTGTTCTAAAGAGCAGTGGTTCCCAACCCTGGTAGGTCATCAGTACCACCCAGAATACTGCTACTCAAAGTGTGGCCTATGGATCTGGGCCCATCAGTAAACTTGCACCAGACAAGATAAGTACAGAAATACAGAGTGAGTTTAGCAACATTTTTCTTTGGCGTGGTAATATAATGCTGCCATGAAATCCAAGTGTGCAATATTTTTTCTAGTATTTTATTGTATTTTACAAAAGTACCGGTATCAGTTTAGATTAGAAATCAGAGGAGGGGGCAAAAAAGGTCTTTTACTACAGACAGTTTACGAACCACTGACCCAGTCCCCACACGTGATTTTTATTTCCTAGGTCCAAGGTGGGTCCCAGGATTTTCTCTCTAGATTTTATAAAGGTCACCAGATGACTCTGAAGATTTGCTAAAAATGGAATGCAATGTTATAGGGCCCACTGCTTTAGTACCACATCTTTTCGTGGTGGTTGTTTCATTTGGGGGAATTAGGAATCTCTTAAGATCAGATGATCAAAGTTTTAAACTTGCTCATCAGGGAAATGCACAAACTCAGTAAATCCTACAATTTTAAGAGGCTCACAGACAACTGGTGCAAACCTCTGGTGTGAACATCAATGGAGGATGTGGAAAGAGGGTGAACCAATGTCCTACACTGCTTCTGAACCAGAGCCTCTGGAGCTGCATGCAAAGCTCAGTGGATTATCAGCTGTCTATACTGAGTACCTCTTCACTATGTTGCTGCCTTCCTCTCTAGCTTATTAATCTTGTGAAACTCCACAGGAGCACTTTATTAGGACAAACATTTTCAAAGGAAGCTTTTGCTCTATTACGTACCACTATAAAATACTTGCTTCTGAAAGCAACAAGCAGACAAGAAAGGGATTCATAAGGTATGACGGTGACTCACTCTTAACTTTAAACAATGATCTTCAGAAATACATGGAATATGTCTAAGGATATAGGATTTCTAAGAAGATTCACCCTAATTTTGACAACCATCTATGATGAAGGATGACGTATATAACTATAATGTAAGAATAATACAGATTAAAATGTGTGTGAGACTCACTAATGGAGAAAAAGCCAATATTTTGTGCTTATGGAGTGAACTAATAATTATAACTGAGTACAACAAGCTTCCTGTTAGTGAAAGCAGATGGGAACTATGTATTCCTTAACATTTTTAATTGAGAAAAGTAGTTTATTCAAAGGTCATTATATTTGTGTGTGTGTGTGTATATATATATACCCGTGTGTGTGTGTTATGTAAAAAATATGTATTTGGAAAAACATATACAATATGTTTTTCCAAATCCATATACAAATGTTTTACAAGAGGAGGAAGGCAAGAAATAAACCTTTCCAGGCTGTTGTTGCCTTCCCACCCCTTCTCTCTTTCTGTTTTGCTAACTTATTAATCCAATGAAATTCCACACTAGCTCTTTATTAGGTCTAGAAAAGGGGGACAAATTACTTACTTATTTTCATTTCTTCATTTCCTTTACATATTGTTTGTTTCAGCTGTTCAATCCTCATCTTGCAGGACATTATTTTCCATCGCTGAAAAAAACAAAGTATGCAATAAATATCACAAATGTTGATCTCCTATGATTAATATGATTATCTATCTAGGATCACTATTATTTTGAGGTATATCTTAGAAAACATAATTAAGAAAACATAATGACCAACATAATTGTATTTATTATAACTTTTGTGACTAACTATGGTAGGTTACAAGAAATAAAAAGTGTTATTCTGGTTCAATGCTGAAGCTGGTAGGAGATTAAGATAGAGGGAAAGAAATTCACAGTTCTTTCATGTGTTAATGAGGAGAAAAATGGTGAAGGATATTTTCTTAATCTGCTCTGTCCGATATACAGCTAGTGATCACATGTGGCAATTTAAAAGTCATTTGAAATTACATAAAAATCAGTTCCTATTCAATATCACCCACGTCCAGTTTTCAACACATGTAGCTAATGGTTACCATGCTGGTGAGTGTAGACATAAAACATCTGCAACACTACAGAAAGTTCTACTACTGCACTGCTCTAAACTCTTCATGCTATTTACTGAGGAGACCATTAACATCAGTGGATTATCTCACTAATACAATAAGCAATTATTACTTGCAAAATAATAAAAACTATAAGAAAATCTGAAGTTTTTCTCCCCCAATGTGAATAAAGGATCAGTAAAAATAAAACCTGGTAGTCAGTTAAAAAGTATAATTTAAATACTTCTTACAGCTTACCAACTGATCTGTTATCCATCTTCCTTCCACAGCTTTTAACACTCTGCACAGAGAAAAGACAATTAATAAATTTTGTGAAACTCAAAAATGTAAAAGCAACATCTTTTAAAAGTAAATTCTTAAGAATGGCTGGAAATACCAAACTAAGATTCAAGCATTTAAAAATGTTTTCCAGCGGCGCCTGGCCAGCTCAGTCACTGGAGCATGTGACTCTTGATCTTGGGGTTGTGAGTCTGAGCCCCACTCTGGGAGAGATTACTTAAAAACAAAATCTCTAAAAAATAAAAATGGTTTCCAAATTTCCCATTCTTTATTTTTCCCAACATTTCCTTCTTTTTTTTTTTTTTTTTTTTTTTTTTATGATAGTCACAGAGAGAGAGAAAGGCAGAGACACAGGCAGAGGGAGAAGCAGGCTCCATGCACCGGGAGCCCGACGTGGGATTCGATCCCGGGTCTCCAGGATCGCGCCCTGGGCCAAAGGCAGGCGCCAAACCGCTGCGCCACCCAGGGATCCCCCAACATTTCCTTCTTTTTGCACTTCTAATACTTCCCAGAATCTTTCTGTAAACATTCACAATTTCCAATAACAGCCAGAGACTTTGTCTGAAGTCGTAAGATTTAAGTCAATAATGAAGTCAATAAGTCAATCTTAAGTCAATAATTTCCATCAGTCATTATTGCTAATAATAACTTACAAGAGAATTAATAATCTAAAATGCAATGCTTAGTTCCCAAAGAAATGGCACACAAGCAGGCATCGTTAAAAAAAAAAAACTGTTCTATGGAGTGAAGTACTCTATGGGAGAAATAAAAGTTTCTGTGATTGAGTATGTTAGAGAAATAACTTAAATAAATCTAAGCAGGTTCCTGTAATGCAGGGCACTTCAGAAGATTTAATCTGCTCATAAATGATGCACCTGGGGTGCATCTGGAGAATAGTGACTGGGTCAATTTGGGACAGAAGATTCTACAGGATGATTCTCAAACCCAGAGGGTGAGATTCATCACAGTGCTTGCTAATTCATCACTCAGATTCCAGGGCTCCCCCCCTACCCAGGCCTAGAGTTAGAGTATTTGTGGATACATTCTAAGAATCTGCATTTTTAACTATTAACTTAGGTAATGAATTCTGATGTAGATGATATACAGACCACACTGCAAAAATGCTGATCCAAAAAAAAGGTAAATGGAAGATGGATGTTCTACAGGAACCACCACTTATTTGCCTATTCTGGACCCACTTGCTGCATATCCATTATCAGGGCCAGGGAGGGGTGTGATTCATTGCTCTAGTCATTGAGTATCTGCACTGAGTCTGATCTCAGTATTTTCTAGGACCTTGATAATCTCTCCTATTTTGTTTCTCTCAGATGCACTGCTCTTTTCCACACTTTGAGAATGAATCCTAAATTCAACAAGTCAGCAATCCATATATCCGCATACCACAGCACTGAATTAAACCACATGGTGACAAGAGAACTTCCACACATGGAAAAGCAAAAGGGAAACTCACTCTTTTTGATATTCCTCTTGCTTGCTCTTAAGTTGGCTTAACCTTTCTTTCTTATCTATAAACCTGTAAGAAAAAGATGTAACGTATTATTTAAATGTTCATTTTTTTCAGTTCAGTGAGATTATGCAAATTGCTAAGAGCCAATCATTTTCTCTGGAGATGTCACAGTCCTGAGAAGTAAATACGCAAGGCGGGTGCGCACATAGCTGCTTACCCCATTTGCTCATTTTAAAACTAAGTTCAAATTCTCATCTTTAAAATTCTTTCATGGGTTTACAGGCGTCTGGCTGGCTCAATCAGTGAAATTCTTCCACGGGTTTATAAAATGTATCTAGAACTAACCTCCACCTCAGATTAAATTATCTTCCAAAACAGGCACATCAGAGCACTACAGTGAATGTGAATTCAAGAAAACTGAGGCTTCTAACATAAACATGATTTTAATTATTTAGCTTAATTCAATCCTGCTCTCACCTATATGTAAATTGGTTACTTATAATTTTTATTTTCCATTTAAAAATTATTTTTATTTATTTTTAAAGATATTATCTATTCATTCATGAGAGACACAGAGAGAAAGGCAGAGACACAGGCAGAGGGAGAAGCAGGCTCCATGCAGGGAGCCCGACATGGGACTCGATCCCGGGACTCTAGGATCACGCCCTGAGCCAAAGGCAGAGGCTCAACCGCTGAGCCACCCAGGCGTCCCAGTTACTTATAATTTTTAAATTACATTTTTTTTCTTACTAATTTTACTGCTAGTCTGTTATGGGCTAACAAGTTACTTAGTACAAGTTATCAAAAGGAAGGAATAGGGACACCTGGGTGGCTCAGTCGTTTAGAGCCTGCGTTCGGCCCAGGGCATGATCCTGGAGTCCCGGGACCAAGTCCCATGTCGGGCTCCTTGCACGGAGCCTGCTTCTCCCTCTGCCTATGTCTCTGTCTGTGTGTCTCTCATGAATAAATAAATAAAATCTTTTAAAAAGAAAAAAAACAAAAGCAAGGAATATCTCATTGCAACTTATTTTCTCTACAGTCTTCTCCCCTTATCCTTTTCTTCCTGCTACCTTATTTGGGGTTTAGTCTGATTTTTTTTTTCTTTGCATAGTTTAAGGTAGAAACTTAGATCATCTATTTTAACCTCCCTCTTTTAAATATAATCATATAAAGTTATAAATTTCCCCCCAAGTGTTGTGTTAGCTACACTCTAAAATGTTTGATAGGGGGGATGACTGGGTGGCTCAGCAGTTGAGCATCTGCCTTTAGCCCAGGGTGTGATCCCGGAGTTCCGGGATAGAGTCTCATATCAGGCTCGCTGCAGGGAGCCTGCCTCTCCCTCTGCCTGTGTCTCTGCCTTGGTCTCTCATGAATGAATAAATAAAATCTTTAAAAAATAAAAATAAAATAAATGTTTGATAGGGTATATTTTCATATCATTTAGTTTGGAATTCTGAATTTCCATAAATTTCCTCCCTTTAAGTTATTTAGAAGTATACTGCTTAATTTCCAGATATATGGGCTTTTCTAGGTAACTTATTGTTAATTGTTTTCTACTTTCTCATGTGGTCACGGAATATACTCTATGAGTATATAATCTTTTGATTAGGGAGCATCTTACAGCCCTGCATCTGGTATGCCCTCGTGAAAAGTTCCCTGTGCACCTGAAAGAATTTATATATTCTGCAGCCACTGGGTAAAGTGTTCTATAAATGTCAACCAGCTGAAGGGGATTAAAGTGACATTCAGATCTTCTAGATCTGTGCTATTCACTGAGATAAGCCACCATGTGCTACTGAGTACCTAAAATGTGGCTTGTTGCTTAATAAGGATCTGGTAAGGAAAATTCTATGACTAACATCATGCAATTGACTTTTAAACAACTAACAGTAGCTCACTGTTAAAAAAAAAAAAAAACCGATAATGCCATATGCTATAGTAACATAGTATGGAGTCCAAGATTAGGCTTTTGGCTGTCTCTCAAATTCCTAGCCTAAATGAAAACAAGAGAGTACTAATAGCCCCAGAAATATCTTTCTTAAAATGGTCCAGACTAATAGGAGTCTCTCTAAAATATCATTTCTAAAATCCCATGTTTGAAACATATCCAAAGATACCTACTTCAAAATGGTAGGATGAATGAATAAGGAAGATGTAGTAAATACACATGATGGAATATTACCCAGGAAAGAAGAATGAGACTTTGCCATTTGGGGCAACATGGATAGACCCAGAGAGTATTATGCTAAGTGAAGTCAGTCAGAGAAAGACAATATACCGTATGTTTCAGTTATATGTAGAATCTAAAAAACAAAACAAACAAGAAAATATACGAATACAGATAATTGGCAGTTGCCTCAGGGCAAGTGGGGGAGGGGAGTGCAAAACAGATAAAAGAGATCTATTTATTTATTTAAAGATTTTATTTATTTATTCATAAAGACAGAGAGAGAGAGGCAGAGACACAGGCAGAGGGAAAAGCAGGCTCCATGCAGAGAGCCCGACGTGGGACTCGATCCAGGGTCTCCAGGATCACGCCCTGGGCTGCAGGCGGCGCCAAACCGCTGCACCACCGGGGCTACCTGCCCCCCCTCCCCCGATAAAAGAGATTTAGAGGGAAACTTCCAGTTATGAAGTAAATAAGTCAGAGATGAAAAGCATAGGGAATATAGTCAATAATATTGTAATAACATTGTATGGTGTGACAGATACTGACTACACTTACTGTGGTGAGCCCTGAATAAAGTATAGATGTGCTGAATTGATATGTTGTACAGTACACCCTAAATTAATATAACATTGTAAATTAATTATACCTCAATTTTAAAAAGAGAAAAAAAATGGCAAGCATATTCTAATTGTGACCCCTTAATAGGCAGTCACTGAAAATGTATAATGTTAAACAAACAAGCAAATCAAGTAATATACTTGTGTGACTAAATTGAAATTAGATTAAAAATTCAGTTCCTCAGCTGTACTACCCACGCTTCCATAGCCATATAAGGCTGGTATCTTACTGGACAGTGGAGATACACAGTATCACTGCAAAAAGTTATACCAAGTAACACTGCAATGGACAGTAAGGTAGTAACTGCATGAAACAGTAAAACAACACTCAGAAACCAATATGGAATTTAGACAAAACTCATAGATTCATCAATTAATTTAACAGGCATTTACCTGTGTCTGCAACTTACAGCAAAGCATCTTCCTGAATATTAAGAAATCTAATTACATATTCTGCAGCTATGTATTCTTTGATATATTGTTATATGCTTCCATTTCCATGTATCAGAAATGAGAAACTAATGTGGTATTTATTTCTCTACTTTACTGAGGTAATATGGTGATTCATGTACTGATAACCTGAAGGAAATGAACTCACAAGACTCATCAAACCAGGCAAACAAAGGCTGATATGAAGGATAAAATCTTGCTCTTAGAGCTTATAAAAGTTGTCCTTTCAGATTTATCATAGAAATGCCACTTTCCACTAAAACAAATTGGGATGACAAACAACCCTGTCCAGCTTTATATTGAGCTGGTTCTCTTGGGCTTCATTAAAAACAAATTTAAAGTGTAAATATACAGGTGCCAGCAGGAATAATAAACAAAAGGTAACGATTCCTACTGTATCAAACACTTTGTGAGTAATGTTATTCTTCAGGAAGGAAATTAAAAATAGGTGGTGTTAAAACTAAACAGTGGATGAGATCAAGGAATGTGGCTGGGTCAGCATTTCCACTGCTCATCTGCACACTCATCCATTCTCTGCATTCTCCGTCCCACCACTCATGGGAAGATAAATTCATTCTACAATTCTGTACTTTCTCAATATGGTTTTTAAAAAATAGATTAATACAGTCATCATATTCAAACTAGATTTTTAAAAAAGATTCATTCATTTGAGAGAGAGCAATGGGGCAGAGGGAGAAATAGCCTCCTCCCTGAACAGGGAGGATCGATCAAAGTGGGGCTCGATCTTGGGACCCAGAAATCATGACCTGAGCCAAAGGCAGACATTTAACCAACTGAGCCACCCAGGTGCCCCCAAACTAATTTAAAGATACATATTTTACCAAAAAAAGTGGGGTTTATCACATAAAATATCGTGTTGTTTTCCATGTCAGAACATACAAACTAACTTCATTCTTTAATACACAGAATTTCAGTGAATAGACATCCTATAATTTATTTATAGGATGAACTCCTACTGATGAGCACTGGCATCATTTCCAAATTTTCACTATTACCAGTAGTGTTTTAAGTGAATGCCCTAGTGCACAAATCCTTTTTTTTTTTTTTTTAAGATTATATTTATTTATTCATGAGAGACACACACAGGAGAGAGAGAGGCAGAGACAGGCAGAGGGAGAAGCAGGCTCCATGCAGGGAGTCCGACGTGGGACTAGATCCCAGGTCTCCAGGATCAGGCCCTGGGCTGAAGGCGGCGCTAAACCGCTGAGCCACCCGGGCTGCCCCTAGTGCAAAAATCTTTAAAAGCTTTTAGGTTTCTCAGAAATTCCTACACAGTAAACTGCTGGGTCAAATATTTACACGCAAAATTCTGGCAGTTATCCTTAAATTTCCTCAGAATCATTTATGTAATTCACAACCTCACCAACAATGAGGAACAGTATCTGTTTTATCTATCTCCAAAAACTTTAATCTTGGCTAAACTGATCGGACTCCCACCTCTTGCTCCCAGAGATCATAATCCATTTATTTGCCTTTCTTTATTTCACTATTAGAAATGTTGAACGCCTTTTCCTATCTTACTGGTTACTTACTTTTTTTTTTTTTTTTTTTAGATTTTATAAATTTATTCATGAGAGACACACACAGAGGGAGAGACACAGGCAGAGGGAGAACCAGGCTCCTCATGGGGAGGCTGATGCAGAACTCAATCCCAGGGTCCTGGGATCACAACCTGAGCCAAAGGCAGAAGCTCAACCACTGAGCCACCCAGGTGCCCTGGCTACTTATTTCTTTTGTTGTTCTCCTATGTCTTTTGTTCATTTTTCTATAGCTTTTTCAAAGATAATTAGGGAAATGAGTGATTTTTCTTTCCAAAACCTTGAAATTATTTTTTCTCAATTTGCTTTCTGATTAATGTGTTTCTGTCCTACAGAACTTTCCAAACCTTTAAGCAAATACATTCAGCAATTCTTTTGTTGCTGTCAAATGACTCAGTTTTGTGTTTTTTTTTAAGATTTCATTTTTTTTAAGATTTTATTTATTTATTCGAGAGAGAGGGAGAGAGGGGCAGGCAGAGACACAGGCAGAGGGAGAAGCAGGCTCCATGCAGGGAGCCCGATGTGGGACTTGATCCTCGGACCCCAGGACCACATCCTGGGCCAAAGGCAGGCGCTAAACTGCTGAGCCACCCAGGGATCCCCAGTTTTGTGTTGTTTTTTGAAAGGAATCCGCCAGTGAACCAGTACCAAGCACCAGGGCTTTTACAACATTATTTGTTATATTTTCTATCCCAATTTAAAAATGCCTTGTATATTATTTACCAAATTCCTCCATACTTAGTGTTATTTCCCTTAAAAAGTACTTTCTTAAATGGATTCTGTCTCCTAAATTCTCTCATATTTTTGCAACTATGATTTTTTTCCCCATTAAAAAAAATGTACTGTCTTAAACTGACTTTTAAACAGTCCGCCTTCAATAGAGCCTGAGGAGAATAAGGGGGCTGTGGTCACACAACACCTGAGATGGGGGTGGGGGGGTGACCAGCATGGGCACACAGCCCAGCTCAGGGTGTCATACCTATCTGGGCTAACTTGGGGATGGGTTAGAGCTGGCTCTAAGAGAAGGAAGGCAATACAGGCAGACGGAATTCTGCTGTTTCACAAGGCAAAGGACTAATTTGTCCTGGATGAAAGCATTTCAAAACAGCAGGTGAGATAACAGGGTTAGGAGTGTGCTGCTGATGAGGCATTAGTTAGGAGTGTGAGCCCTGTCTCTCCATGTTGTTCCAAGGCCACAGACAATTACGGACAACTGAGTGGATCTATCCACAAATTGGACTATTCATACAAATCTACTCCATACCACCAGAAAAACAGCACCAGGGTGTGTGCTCTAGCAGAGATCCATATTATTAATTCTAGGTAATAATTAGCATCCTCATAACATCCACAACTTGTGTACTATGCCCTAAGCATGCCCTTCACTAAAATAACTAATCCCTCTATCTGCCCGCCCAGTCCTTGTCCTCATCCTAGGAATGTAAATTTACTTTATGCCTAAGAATATAGCAATGGAAAAGTCTGAGAAAAACACTAATGAATTTTAAGAAAAGCAATATATATATATATATATATATATATATATATATATATATATATATAATAACCTTTCAAATATGAAGTTGAGAGCCCTTAAGAATATTAAACCCTTCAAACCAGTAATTGCAGTTCAAAGAAAGAGATCAGAGAAGAAGCAAAAGATTTATGTTTAAAGGCACCAATCACGAAATCATAATAGCAAAAGTTGGAAACTTTAATGTTCAATAGGAGAATGATTTATCAAGTGATATATTACTGCCATGCAGGACATTATAATACTTTTGAAGACATGAGCATGTGTTTATGAGATGCTGGCTTAAAAAAAAAGGTCCAACACAAAATGTACACACCATATGATTCCAAATGAAAAACGTTATTTATAAGCGCGTGCGCGCGCGCGCGCGCGCACACACACACACACACACACACACACACAAACACACACTCACACAAAGCAATAGGCCAGAAGGAAATAAAACAAATTATTAGCAGAGCTGTGAGAATGTGGGTAAAATCTGTTTCCTTCTTTAGGTACTTCTGTACTTTAGAAGTTTTCTACAATAATCACATGTACACCTACAATAAGAAAAAAAAAAGATACCAATCAATCAAAAGGGGAAATGAGCACTAATAGTTTTTAGATTGGTGGTGGAGAAGATTCCCCATCTCTGATCTGGGTACGAGTTTGTTAGAAAAATTAATGAAAATTTCTGGCTCTAGAAATAAGGCAGTGAGGCTTCCCAGACAAAAGTCAGAGCACATTTTCCTTACATAAGTTAACTAAATATTTCTTGAATTAAGATACTAACATGGTAAGAATTCTTAGTCATCAAATTTTTCTTCCTTGAAGTTTTTAGGTATACGGGGTATGATATTTATGGACAAATGCAATATGGGAAAAAAAAAACATGATTCTTATCAGAATGGCTCTTTTATGTTAGAATATTGGGAATATGAGAAAATATGGTAAAAATATACTCTACTGGCAGGAATGAAGGTTAAGTCATTAAAAGAAAATAGAAACAAAGCACTGTTTAGTGTCCTTACTTGTAAAACAAAAATAAGACTTATCCTATTTGGTTACGAGGATTAAATAAGATAAATGCAAGCATAAGGCAACTTAGCATAAATATACACAAGTTTAATGTTTTCTTCATTGCAATGAGTGATTCTGTACTTAATCTTACTAATATATTAAATTCAACTACATATAAAAATACAGTTCAGATCTGGGAGTTTAAGAATTAGTATAGGCGAGGAATAAGATACAAGTACTCTGAATTTCCTCATATTAAAAATAGGTTAATAACTCATGGGTTTGTGGTAGAGAACAAATGAGATATTAAATGTGAAAGCCGGGGATCCCTGGGTGGTGCAGCGGTTTGGCGCCTGCCTTTGGCCCAGGGCACGATCCTGGAGACCCGGGATCGAATCCCACGTCGGGCTCCCGGTGCATGGAGCCTGCTTCTCCCTCTGCCTGTGTGTCTGCCTCTCTCTCTCTCTCTCTGTGACTATCATAAATAAATAAAAATTAAAAAAAAAATTTAAAAAGCTTTGAAATGAATGGTCACTTTGATATTAAAAAAATAATAATAATAAATGTGAAAGCCTTTTATAAATTCCAAAAGGCACAATGATAAGAGTAGCCATTGATACTGATGGAAAACAGAAGTTGTATATTCTCAGAAGATGCACATATGTTGGCTTAAATGTAACTATTAAACTGCATGGGATGGAAGTTGAGTTCCTTTCTGAAGGACACAAACAGCAGAGAGGCTGATAAGCTCTTATCTAAAGATGGGGAATCTAGCCACTGGTGGAACTTTTGTTCTGAGTAGGATATTCAAATGTGGGTTTGGAACTGAACTCAAGACAGATTCTTAGAGGCTACAGTCCAAAAAGATCCTGGAAGGAGAAAAGAAATATCTAAAGAAAAATTTTGGGGCGGCACCTCAGTGGCTCAGTTAGTTAAGTGTCTGACTCTTGATTTTAGCTCAGGTCATGATTTCAAGGTGGTGAGATCCAGCCTGGCTTCAGGCTCTCTATTCAGTGGGGAGTCTGCTTGAGATTCTCTCCCCCTCTCCCTCTGCCCCTTCCGTGTGCTTCTCTAACATATATAAATCTTAAAAAAAAAAAAAAAAAGGGAATGTTTTTTGGATGTTAGGTGTCAGTCTTCCCCTTGAAATCTTCAGTAACATCTAAAATGTCCTGCTTGTCCTGTATCCCACCACTAATTTATTTAGTGACTGTGTTACCTGGTAAAAGTGTAACATATATTCTTAAAACTCATCAGTGAAGATAATGCATCATTGCTGAAAACCTACTTATAATAGCAATATTCATACGCTTATAAACGCCTTTATTTTCTGATTCACAAGTTAAATAACTGATTCCTAAACCAGTAGGCAGATTTTCCAGGGTGCTATCATCTTTGGTTATCCTCAGGTTATGTTCCCCATCTCATTTTTTAAAAAAATTTTATTTATTTATTCATGAGAGACACAGAGAGAGAAGCAGAGACACAAGCAGAGGGAGGAGAAGCAGGCTCCATGCAGGTGCCTGATGTTGGACTTGATCCCGGAGCTCTGGGATCATGTCCTGAGCCAAAGACAGACACTCAACCGCTGAGCCACCTAGGTGCCCCTCCATCCAAGTTTTTTTTTTTTAATTTTTATTTATTTATGATAGTCACACACACACACAGAGAGAGAGGCAGAGACACAGGCAGAGGGAGAAGCAGGCTCCATGCACCGGGAGCCTGATGTGGGATTCGATCCCGGGTCTCCAGGATCGCGCCCTGGGCCAAAGGCAGGCGCCAAACCGCTGCGCCACCCAGGGATCCCTCCATCCAAGTTTTTAAAGTGGTATTACCTTTGCCATTTTTTCAACAATATGCCTACCATGGGCTACCCAGTGTTGCTACAATAAGCACCAATGATCCGACTGAATAAACCCAGAATTTAGGCCTTCATGGAACTACATTCCAGAAGCAGATGTCTTCCTCAAGAAAGTAATGTTACATACCATGCTCAGTACCATGAAAGAACTGAAAATTGAGACAGAAAATAACGGCGTGGCAGAGGGGAGATGAAAGTGAAAATATGGGATCCCTGGGTGGCGCAGCGGTTTAGTGCCTGCCTTTGGCCCAGGGCGCAATCCTGGAGACCCGGGATCGAATCCCACATTGGGCTCCCTGTGTATGGAGCCTGCTTCTCCCTCTGCCTATGTCTCTGCCTCTCTCTCTCTCTCTGTGTGACTATCATAAATAAATGAATGAATGAATGAATGAATGAATAAATAAATAAATAAATAAATAAATAAATAAATAAATAAATAAATAAATAAAAATATGTTAGGGAAGGCCTTCCTGAGAAAGTGACGTTTAAATTGAGACATGAAAGACAAAGTGGCAAGCAGGAGGAAAAGTGTTCAGACACAAGAAACAGCAAGGGAAAAGACCCAGTGGTGGAAAAGTTTCATATGTTTGACAATCTGATGGAAGGTCCCTGACTATGGAGATGTAAGTAGGAAGGAGCATGGTATGAGTTTATTTTCTGGGTGCTTAATATGTGCTAGACATCATGCTAAGTACTTTAATGTACACTCTTAGGTGATCACTACCAAACCTATAAAGTTAGATTCCCTCTCCCCATTTTCAAAATGACATAAACAAGCATAAGAAGGATTAAGAAACTTGTTCAAAATCACATAGCAAGTGCTGGAGTGTAAATTCAATTCAATGCAGTATGTATAACTTACAGCCAAAGTTAGAAGATAAGCAGCAGACAAATCAAATGGAGCTTTATATGCCACAGTAAGGAGCTTGAGTTTTATTTTAAACTCAGTGGAAAGCCACTGAGAAGTTTAAACGTGACATTATCTGATTTACATTTCTACCATGACTGCTGTGTGGAGGAGTTGCATTGGGTAAACAAAATGAAACCTATAAGCAGTCGGGAGAGAAATGATGGTTGTCTGGATTAGATGTAAACCAATTCAAGATCTATTTAGGAGCAAATCAAATTAGCCTTGCCAATGATTTAGAGACATGGAATAAGAAAAAAGGAAAAATTGAGAATAACTCCCAGGCTTCCGGCTTTAGTAACAAATAGATCATGATGGTTAATCATGAAATGGCTTAGGATCAGACTACATTTAGGAAAAGGGACAGTCATTTAATCATTCGACAAATCTTTGTCTTCACAGAGCTTCTACCACTGGAGTGTGTGTGTGGGGGGGTGCAGTGAGACAAATTGGTATGTAAACTGTAAGACAGCGCTAAGTGCTATGGAAGACAACAAAGCAGGTTAAGTGGGAAAGGAGGTGACTATTTTAATTAAATGGTTAGTTTCTCTAACATATGAGCAGAAGCCTAAAGGAAACAAAGGAAGCAGCTCTGATGATTTCTAGAGGAAAAGAGTTACTGGCAGTCCCACATAAGACTTCACTGGCCCTGAGACAGGAGTGTTCCTGGTATGTTTGAAGGACTGCCAAGGAGGCCAGGATGGTCCAGCAGGGTGGGTAAGGGAAAAAATAATAGGGGAACAGACAACATGGAACTTTTGATAAGGATTTCACCTTTTCACTTTTGGTAAAACAGGAAACCCTTGCAAGACTGAAGATTTGGAGAGTGGTGTTACTTCAGCTGCAAGGTGAAAACTATACTGCTAGAAGGGAGCAAGAGTGGAAGCAGAGACTCAAGCAGCAATAATCCTCTGGAAGACCAGACCAGAAGTACTGAGAGGGACAGATTTAGATATATTTTAAAAAGCAAATAGGATTTGTTGATGAGATTAGATATAGTGGCATTAAGAGAGAAGTCAAGGAAGGCTAGGCAAGTTTTTTTTTTGACCTCTATCTAAGAAGAATGAAGTTATCATTTACTGGGACAGGATGCGCATGGGAGGAAAGAATTTGTCATGGAAAACCATGAGTTCAGTTTGCCATATTAAGATGGGGATACTTATTGCAAATTTAGAAACAGATGTTGAGTAGGCAGCTGTTCATTGGATTTCTGAGAGGTCTGCGTTGGAGATGAAAGTCTGGCAGTCTTAGCACATAGACATTATTTAAATCATGGGAATTGATGTGGGAAAAAGTAGAGAAGAGGGGCCTGAACTGAACCCTTGATAAGCTCCATCAGTTAGACATTGCCATCTCATGCCTAGTAGTCTTTTAATGAAACTGGTTTAATTTTTAAAGCTATCACTTATTACACCAGCAATTTCTAAACCCATCAAATGCATCAATGAGACACAGTAATGAACTAAAAAGATACCATACAAAACTCAAAAGAGAAACTCCATTTATGATTAGAGAAACAGTAAGCACTCAAAACATTTCCAATTATAGATGTTGTACAATCCTGTTAAGTGCCTGATATATGATATATTCAGGCTGTCTGGATTTTAAATCTGGTCTCTATGCTTATAGTCTGTGACCCAGGCAAGGCACTTACTGTGCAGGTTCCTCAACAGTAAGTTGGAGGTAATTACGTTTTGGGTTGTTGTAAATGAATTAATACCTGAACTTTCCTTCTTAAAAAGTTATCTTACTATCAAAGACACCAAATCATTGAAACAAAAGTTGAGACCCTGCAGTTGATCACGCTAATTTTTCAATTAGTTGGGACTAGTAGCTCTGTGTTTAGATTTTAAAACAAGGCCAAAACATGTCCCTAAATTCAGTTCTCTTAACTAAAGGCGTACGCCTCCCCGTCTGTATTTTTAAATAAAGCCAAAGACATCGCCAAGTGCCTTAGTATCCAAAATGAACTTCGGAGGCAGAGGGGGAAAGGGAGCAACTAGGAGTCCTAGTTGACACATCAGGATAAGCGGTCTTGTAACGAGGTCCAGCTGTGACACGGGGTGCCACGGCCCGAATCCTTCTTAACCAGGTATGTGATCCTCTTGTCTCTCCTCTAGAGAATGAACGTGCTTTCGAAGATAAAGGTTAAGCCAAGCTTTTGAATGGAAGTGCAGCTCAGGCGCCGCGAATCCAACTCTACGACAGCAGAAGGGGGAGGAAGACTCCTCTCGAGTCACCATCTATCCCTTACCTTTAGTACCCAGGAGCGCCGTGGGGTCAGACTCTTCTCGGGTGGGTTAATGGGGAAACCGCGACCTTCCCTCATCTGGTCCCCAACCCCGACCACGACCCCTGGGGGAGCAAGGCGCCGGCGCAAAGCTGCTACCCTCCCCATATTCCCTTCCTCTCGCGGGGCTCTGGGACCCGGACCCGGGCCCCAGGCTCTAACCTCCGTTCGCGGAGCGGTTGGAGAAACCCCGGGAAGAAACAATAGAGCCGCGGCGGCTGCCGTACCTCTCCCGGTCGCGGCCGTCGAAGTAGACGAAATCGCCGTTCTGGACGCACTTGGCACAGGTCAGCCGCCGGCGGGTGGTGTTGCACAGCGGACACCGCTCGACCGCCACGTACAGCCCCTCCGCGTCGTCCACGGAGTCCACCAAGTCCCGGGCGAGCGGCCGAGGCCCGCAGCCAGAAGCCTCCGGCGCCCGGGCTCCCTTCCCACTGGGAGACGCCATGATGGCCTGAGAGCGGAGCCAGTCACGTGGGATTTTGTTTTCAACCAGGTGCATCCTGGGCGAGGAGGAGGGGCCTGGGCGGCGCCGAGAGGGCGGGCGGGGTCCCGGCGAGCCCCTCGGCCCGCCTCTCGGAGCTCCGGGCCGCGTCTCCCGCCTGCACTGGGGCAGCCCGCCCCGAGCGTGGAGAGTTAGAAGTTCGAGGGGCCAGTCAGCCAAACACGATGTCATCATCCGCTTCAGCATGCCACGCCTACAGGTTGACGCCTCAGACTTGCGCAAGACGTAGTAATAGGATGCCCGAGGGACTGGGGAACACGGATTGGGAACAAAATAAGGGAATTTCTTTAATTCGCTATGGGTGCTTTTAAAGTGGGCTAAACCTACTGCAAAGTCCGGGAGGGGGCTGGGTCGTGGAGGTATTTCGGCTGCCGGCCCACCCACCCCCCTCTGTGGCTAACTTCTCCGTACCTGTGTTCTTATCTGTTCGGGGAAATACGGCACCTACCCGACGTGGCGAGGATTAACAGGAACCTGAAAGTACTTTACCCGATAATAGAGAACAAGCGGAAACAATCGTGCTAAACGTGGAAACCAACGTTACCTTTCCGAAAACTGAATTTTAATGTCCAACATTCTTCTACTCTGGGCCATGCTCTGAGAAAGAACTTGAACTAGTCAGAATTTAACCTGATTTCCATTACTCCAAATTACTTTCTGTGAAGGTCAATAGGGGGAGTCGGAGGATTAAATCAGAGTACTGGGGTTTGCAAATGCCTCCAAACCACAGAAGGAAAAAAGAGAAGTGTGCCTGTAGGTCAGTTGACCTAGGCCAGTGATTCTCGAGGATTATGTTGGTAGGTTCAACTGATGACTGCCCTGAATTCTCCAGCTGCGATTTCTCTCCCAAGTTCCACACCCAGAGAGTCACAACTGCCAAGGAGTTGATTGATGGACAGTGGCCACCACAAACGGGGCATGTCAGAAACAGCTCTCCCTCCTCACCAATCTGTTTCCTCATCTTGGTGAAAGACATAATCCCTGACCACTTGGGAACAAGAGCCATGAGTCATGTTAGCCCCATCCTCCCGGATAGCCTGTACATCTCCATCAAATTCTGAGGATTCCACAATGTAATTGGGTCTTGGATCTGAACCCTTTGTTTCATTCCCTTAGTCTTACACCATCTGTTGCAATACCATGACATAAGACAACAGCACACACACAAAAAAGCAAGTCCCTAAGCTGTTTTCAAAATAGAGCTTACACCAAACCTGAATGGTTCCTGAAAGTTTATTTTTAAGAAAGAGAAATCATTTCCGCTGATCATTTCAAACAAAAGGATAGTTTGTCTTAAGGTTTCAGACGTTTATGTTTCATTTGTATTCTGACAGGATCCTTCAAGGTGCCTGTATCTAATGGCCAGGACCATCTCCTCAATATTTTAAAAGGCAAAAATAAACACATTCATTTCTATCCTGCTAGATGATGATGCAGATAGAATCTATTTGATGTAGTTATCTGAAATTTCTGTATATTCCTATGTATTTTCAGAGAACACATGTTAATAGACTATATCTTTTACAAGAGCAGAGCATTAAATTTTAATGATTAAACATTAAATATCATTCTCGCAAGGCCCTAAATCAAATTCTGAAATGTTTACTTTTTCGGTTTTTAAAATAACGTGTCATTTTGAAAAAGAAATTTCTTCAGTTCTCAGGCATGGATCCTCAAAGGGTCATCCTTTAACAAAGTCAAAATCTGCATGAATAATCTACAGTACAATGGTTTGTGTGGAGTTATGCACACTCAAATCAATATAATGTGAGATGCTGAATGACATACTCAGGCTTTTTTAAAACCCTTTAAAATAGGATAGATGTTTTCAAATGCTTCATAGATCTCAGAACGTTCTTTGGCACCTATAAAGAAATCCAAGTTTATATGATCTTTAATATATACACAATACCCAAATTCTCTTAAAACTAAAATTTCATTGTCATCTCCAAGTACTTTAATATGAAGGCATCTCTTTAGGTTTACTGGAAAAGTGACATTTTGGTAAAGACAAAAGAACTTGGTGATGACAGCCATATTCCCACAAAAGCATACCTGAGGGCAGAGTTTTCTAGTACTTTACTACGTGGGTGTATCAGTTCATCTTTTGCCTCACAGAGCACAGTATGAAATATGGGATGTTATCTCTCAGCATGTCATGAATATGACCACAGAACAAGACCTTCATCAGCACCTGTGGACATTTAGATATCAGCAAAAGAGACTTCCTTTGATCCACTCAGGTCTAGTTAACACCTTGATTCCCTAATATTGACTAACAGAATGAGAAAAGCATATATTTCATTGTATGAGAAGAGATTAGAGGAGGAAAACTGTACCACTGTTACTCCTTAGAGACTTAAGTTTCAAGGGGTCTTTAATTAATTATAACTACTGTAGGGATTAAAATGGATTAAAAACATTTATTAGACACGCTCCCTACTCTTGAGAGCTGGCAGTCAGATGCTGGTCATCCCTCACCACCACCCATTTCCACTAACTACTTCCACCTTCAAGCTATGCAGGCACAGTATTCTGAGGGTCATGGATGTACTGGTAGTACTGTTATATGGAGCTCTCAACTAATCAGGAAACTATTGCCTGATACCACTGTCAGGAGACAAGGAGATTAAAGAAAAGAATATAAAAACTGTTGGCATGAAGAGAAATGGAAAATTGCTTAAGTTGATTAAAGACTCTTACGAGCCATAAAGCTAAGGCTCGGTAAGAGAGAAACAACCCATGAGAAGTGGTTATCTGGCTTAAGTCTAATGAGGGGAAATCACCAAAAGGAGGATCACCAGATTTGACAATCAGGTAGAAATCAGGATTCAGAATCAAGGATGAGCTATAATACTACTTTTAAAATGGAAAATAGCAAAGTGTTGGCAAACATATTGAGAAACTGAAACTCTCATACATTGGTGTTGGGAAGGTAAAATGATTCGGCCACTGGGGAAAACAGTTTGGCAATTCCTCAAAACTATTAAGAATTACCATATGATCCAGCAATTCTACTCCTGGGTATATGCCCCCAAATTGAAAACAGGTACCCCAACAATGCACATACAGACACGTATTCATCACAGCACTATTCACAATAGTCAAAAAGTGGAAATTATCCATTCATCTGTTGATGGACATGGGTTAACACATTGTGATATATATACATGCAATGGAATATTACTTAGCCACAAAAGGAATGAGGTTGTGATACATACTACAGCGTGGATAAACCTCAAAAACATTATGCTAAGTGAAAGAAGCCAAACACAAAAGGTCACACATGACCTTTTACATGAAATGTAATGATATGAAATATGTTTACATGAAATTCTGTTTACATGAAATATCCAGAATCAGTAATTCCACAGAGACAGAATGCAGATTCGAGGTTGCCAAGGGCTAAGAGGAAGGAGGAATGGAGAGAAACTACTTAATGATACAGGATTTTATTTTGGAGTAATGGAAATGTTTTGGCACTAGATAGAGGTGGTGGCTGCAGAAATTGTGAGTGTGCTAAACGTCGCTGAATTGTTCACTTTAAAATGGTTAGGTTTATATTACATGAATTTCACCTCAATTTTTTAAAAAAAATGTTAAAGAATCAAAGATGAAGTCCTCATAAGCTTAAATTTATTTGAGAGACAAGGACAAAAAGTTACTTACTCCTTGCCAAGGAGTTTACTATATGTGAGTCTCCACTCTCAAAGATGTGGGGTAGGAAGAAGTGGGGGCGGGGAGGAGGTGAGTGACTGATGTGGATAACAAACTGTATCTTTGGGGTAGGAAAAACCTTGTAAGCCTCAGATTTTTATTGCAGCACTAATATTTTAATTTCTCAAGTGATTGTTTTGTAGAAACCAAACAGTGAGTTGGGGAAGCAGTAAGTAAATCATCATTAAAAAAAAATCCTGCCTCTAGTTTGATGGACTCTTTCTGCTTTTAGGTACATTTGAATGTGACAGCTTTTTTATTAGGAGGTAATGAAGTACAGTAGATCTAGCAAACATCCACCTACCCATTCAACCTCCATCCCTACCCACAAAAACCAAGGTTCCTTTTATATTTGAGAAACAGAGGATCTAGGTCCAGCATTCCAGGTAACTATGTACTTCGGGTTTTCATAACACTTAAAAAAAATCGTACCTAAGGGGATTTTGAAGCCCTAAAGTGTTTAGCATTCTGGCATCCACCGGAGAGCGGAAAACACCTCGCCCAGAAGGGAACAGACACAGAGAGTGATCATTATTTTATATCACAGAAAAACATCTATAGACACAAAAGGGCTTGGTCGAAATTAGCTAATACAATTTCCTTCATTTCCTTCATGGGAAAACTAGGCCCAAGAAGTTGAAGTCCCCCTGAACCATGAATAGCAGCTATGTGTGAAGACCTCATGTATCCAGAATCCCTTCTAAAAGTCATCAAATAAACATGGGCAGCATTTGTAACTGGGTATTACAATGAGGGGATTTGCTCCCTCTAGGCAAATATTTCCTCACTGAAATATTGGTATCACAACTTAATGGGCACCTAATTGATCCTGTAGTCCTATTAATCTAGAATCAAACATCTCAGTTTGAAGCACCAGACTCTAGTTGGAGGACTCTTGCCTTTTAAGCAAACCTTACCAGTCTTTCCAAATACTTCAGGTAATAATGACCACCACTTTGGGCGATAAATAGCACTCCTAGCCATGGTGGCTGAAGTGAAAATTCCGTGGCTGATGCAATGAAGAAAGGACTGGCTTTGAAATCAGACTATATGGGCTTGAATGCCAGCTCTACCACTAACTAGGTTTGAAATCACAGGCAAATTGTTTAACTTCTGAGTTTCCATTTCCTTACTGTAAAATAAGGACAATAGTTTTCTCAGAGGGTTGCTATGAGTTATGTGAATATTTGTAAAAAGTCCTTTGTAAACCATAACATTTTACAAAATCTAAGCCATTTTTAGTCCTAGAAGAAGGTGCTTCAGGATCAGGGATGTTGGGATGGCAGGTCCAAGTACACATGGTTTATCATCTGGTTCTGGAAGAGACAGTATCACATAACTTGTGTCCTTCCCTAGGGCTGATTCCTGGCAGGGGTTAGGGGGCACTGTATTAGATTTGCTTTTCCATCCTCAGCACCTAAAACAGTATGTGTACCTGATAGGCATGCAAAGTCTGTGAAATATCTGCCATCTGTCAATAGGTTTGTAAGCACATCCCTACCCCTTAGCCAGCCCAAACATCAATTTCCAGTACTACCTGGATTTTCCAATTCTATTTTTAGACCAAGTGATAACTATACATCTTATTTTCCCAAGCGATACTCTATATGCGTGCACACAAGGGAAACTGCAAAAAAATAGCATTAAGCCCTCCAAAGTATACATTTTATAGTCCATACTAACTTGCTATTAATGGGCGATTCCTGGTAATGACTGACAGGGATATCATCTCTCTGGCCTATTCACTAATAAGTCTTGCCATTTTTATACTGCCCTCTGACCTTCTCATGTCTAAGAACTGCTGAGGTCTAGCTGATGGAGAGTGACCTTTAATGGCAAAGACCCAGCTTCTTAAGTCCATTGTGCTGGAAGGAAAGAAAGAAATGTGAAGCATTTTAGACTCAAGACTAAAGCCTCCTTAGACTTCATATTGCTATCATCAGGGCAAGGCATCACAGCAAAACTCCAGTCTTTCAATGCTAGTGGGGAAACGAGTGGGCTTTCACCAGGGGAATAACAGCTAACATCTATACTACATTGACCATATGCCAGATACTCGTTTTTTGTTGTTGTTGTTGTTGTTTTTTTGCCTCCTCACATTTAGCAGGTAGTTTCTATGTCCTAGTGCCTTTTACATGTGTAGAAATCAAGGTGGAGAACTTAAACTCACCCAATAAATGGTAAAGAGCCAATAAATGGTAAAGCCTGGATTCAACCTGGACCCTTGGTTTTGATAGCCCAGCCTCTCAGCCATCACACCTGCTGCCTCTCACCACTCCTCCAGCTGAAAGGGAGGAGTAGGAGGGAGAAGTTGCCCTCAAAGACCACACAGGTCTTTGCAGAGACATCTAAAGAGCTGGGAGACAGGGTGAGTACATGAGGGGGCTCCAGAGCCAAGCTGCTCAAGTTCCCGCCTCTGCTGCAGCCGGCACAGCTGTTTGACATTGTTAAGGTTACTTCTCCACTGTCCCCACTTTACAGGTGAGGAATGGGGATATATAGTATAAACTCAATGAGTTAACTAGAATCCACATAAAATCCCTTATCACAGGGCCTGGAACATACATGCCCAACACACGTTAACATTAATGTGTCTGATGATCATTTGTTAGCTTTCAGCTAACAAATTTGTTATACACTGTATATTATTCCAGCAGATACTAGCTATATTAGTTTTACTGTGGTTTGAGGGAGGAAAAACCCCAAAAGGCAAAAACCTAGGTTTTAAATTCATACCAGCCATAGAAAAACACCATGGGCTTGGGAAAACAGTGTTAAATGTGGCCCAGGTCCCATTGCTTTTTGCTGTCAGGGACCATGACACAGTAGGATACTACGATTTCTTTGCTGTCAGCTCACTCAACTATAATGAGAACATTCAGACATGGTAGTTGGACATGGTAGCCACAGCCCTGGCACTTCAGGGGAGTAAGACAATTTCACATGGATGAATTGTTGTCAGAGGCCCTGAAAACAGCACGTGATACAATGGTTTAGATTCCACTTATGACAGGTATGCTGGTGTTGTACACCTCCTACCTAGGGAAGGGCTGGGATCCATTATTTAATTATAGTGAAATGCAAAGTGCATTCATTTCAGTACTCTAACCTTTTCTAGGTGAAAGTTATTCGCCCTTGTTGGGACCTTTTGAAACAGCTCTGCAGAGTCTTGACATGTCAGAACAGATGATGTGTGCCTCTCTGGGTCCCCTGGACACTCCACATGACCATCCCCAGCTAAAGTTCTAGAGGCTAGGCTGAAAGGAGGCCTCCTTGGTCCCTCTCCTCCAGTTGACACTCAAATTGAGCCCTTGAGTTTTTAAAACCTTTGCAGGTGAAAATAGATTAGATATATAAGGATAAAGAAGAGGAATATTTGTCTTGACATTTGAAGCAAAAATAACCTAAACCATGTATTCTAGGCAAAGTACTTTAGGACAATACAACACAAGCAGGGAAAAATCCCAATAGATATTACTCATATTTCAGGATTATGACACCTATTGGCTTTTACTTCATAGTGTAAGCAGAAATTTGGACTGCAGTTAATACAACTCATTCCCCCCTTCACAAAAGTTATGATCTACATCTGGCAAAAATGAAGAAATTTAGCTTTGTTCTACATGCTGAATGCATAACAAATTTTAAGGGAAGGGTATTACATGGACTTGGGTATTGTGTGTGGAGAATTCTGCCATTTGGCACTTGTAGCACTTAAGTTTTTTTTTTTCTTTTAATTGGGGTAAGTAGGAAAGCTGGTTTGAATTAAGGCTATTTAAAGGGACTTGTTTTTGTGTATCTATAATAGAAACTTAGCCTGTACCTGTCAACTGGCACTTTTAATAAGACTGATTAATGATATGTAGCAAGTATATGAAAGTGTCCTTCACAAGGTCTTGAAAAGTTTGTTCCCTTAAGTAGGACATAGGTTTGCCCCAATATTTATACTATTCAAGTTACTTGGCAGATTCCACCCCCCTTCCTTCAGGACACATAGAAGTAAACTTTATGTCAGTCACTAGGAGGTCTTAATTATTCTTGACTCTAAATTGGCAGCATCTGAGAAACCATAGCTTTGTTGTATTCAAAAGGTTCTTGAATTCCAAATAGGCTTTCTGCACTTTGAAGACACATTAGTTACTTGTTACAGTAAAACAAACTATGGAACTTTACTGAGACTTCTAAAAGAAGACTTAAAAACAGAAATTCCATGTTTTTGGATGCTAAGTGGTAACTTATCATTTTCCCCACAAATTCAGGGTATGTAAAAAACTCAAATTTTTTTGGGTGGGGCAAGATTTTATAAAATTCTAAAGCTTATCTGGAAGAATAAATATTCAAAAGAAACTAAGAAACATAAAGCAAGACAGGAAACTGATGCTAGCAGATACAAAGATCACGAAAATCAAAGCACATTTATACCACAATAGTAATATATACAATAGGATTAGCTTAGTATAATTAGCAAAGGCAGGACTGGAGAACAGACCCATATATAAAGGTCAAATGCAGTCATCACGAAGTAATAATGAGAGTAATATGTAGTAGTAAGATGGCGGCTGGCTATTTGAGGGTAGGGCATAATCAATTTGGCTCCTGCCATGTAAATTTGGCATTCATCTTGATACAGAATAACAAAATATGCAAAAAATCAGACAATATTTAACAAAAATAGCAAACTTCAGTAAGATAGTATGGAAAAGAGTCTCAACCATTCACCTCAAGAATTTTAAAAACCTTTGTTATGTAAAAATAAGCCCACTGGAAAAAGCTGTAAGTATAACAAAGAGTTATTACTTTCAATATTATGGCAAACTCATATAACTCTTTAGGGGAAAATAATTAAAAACTTGGCAGAAAGATTAAGTTATGTACACACTATTTATAAAAGATTAAATGCTATTTCTTGAGTATATTAAAACAAAAGTCCTCAATTTCCATTTTTGATTACCAGTGAGGTTAGAGCAGTGAGATCATTTTCACTTAAAAAGTTAGTTTTCTTTTTTGCCATTTTTGTTTTGAACGCTCTTGAAGGCTTGTAAAAGATACTTAAATACAATGCTGGTATGAATGTATAACGTGAGAAAACTATATTGTGTCTCCTTTAAAAAACAATTGGGTAATTTGTACTCAGAGCCTTAAGAATAGTCACATCCTTAAACAAAAGTTCCATTTCTGAGCATCCACATAATAACATAATTCTCCACACATAAATATAGCCAATGTCTGTGCCACTGTAAGTCGTGAACAAAGAAAGAACATTTAAATGCTTGACAGTAGAAAAATAAGTTTGATATGATAATGTGTTACAACAGAGGTCAGGAAACAGTCGATTAGTCCTGTTTTTTGTATAGCATGTTAGCTAAAAATGGTTTTAAATTCAATAGTTTAAGTGGTTGGGGCAAAAAAAAAAATCAAAGAATATTACATGACACATGTAAATTACATAAATTATATGAAATTCACATTTCAGCACACTTTATGTGATGCCTATAGCTATTTTTGCACTAGTGGCAAAGTTCAGTTGTTGCAATAGAGACTTTATGGCCACAAACCCTAAAATATTTAGTATTTGGCCCTTTACAGAAAAAAGGTTTGATGACCCCTCTGTTATAACACTGCACAGTTACTAAAAGTGTTCTTGAGGAGTTTGTAACAATGAACTAAGCTACATGTTATAATGGTTAATAAAAAGGCAGGATGTAAAGATAAATATACATATCAAAATCCCATAAAAACATGAAAAAAAAACTATAGTGTTTGGGAATTGAGACTAATGGGTACTAATATAATCCTTTCTATTTTTCATTTTTTTCCAAGTGTTCTACAGTAGCAACACTTAATTTATAATGGTAAACAAAGCTATTAAAAAAGGAGAAGCAAAGCAACACATAGCTATTGAATTTTATGAAAGCTGGAAGATAATCTTAGAACTTACCTGTTAACACAACTTTCCCAGATACAAAGATAAGCAACACAATTCGTGGTTTTACCATTCTATAAATAAGGCCAGGAAACAGTTCAGGTTCATAACTGTTCAGATATAAAAGGAAAAAGTTAAAAATAATACTATTTAAACACTTTCCCATAATATTCAGGACCCAGCATATTAAAGCTATTTACCAAAAATTTTTGGCTCTCTTAATAAAAATAGTCTGGAGTGCCCTAGGCAATTTCTTGTGGAATCAAGAACAGAATTCATCTTTGGTAATAACATTTTTTCAAAAAAAAATTTTTTTTTTCAACTGCAGGTCAGCCTGAGCTATTAGAAATTAAGGTAACTTAGGGCATCAAATTTAATGTAGTAAGATATTGTTGGTTTAAAAAAGTCTATCAGGGGATCCCTGGGTGGCTCAGTGGTTTAGCGCCTGCCTTTGGCCCAGGGCGCGATCCTGGGTCCCAGTCCCGGCATCAGGCTCCCTGCATGGAGTCTGCTTCTCCCTCTGCCTGTGTCTCTGCCTCTCGCTCTATCTCTATCATGAATAAATAAATAAAATCTTTAAAAAAAATTAAAAAGTCTATCAATAAAAATATATAAGCATGTTTTCTAAATTTTCCAAGTTTCCCAATAATGAGCATATTTTGTATGTATTTATAAACTGCTAAAGATAACAAATTTAGAAGATAGAACCTAAAAAGTTTCTAGACCACCGTCATTTGTCTCCGGACAGATTCTGTAAAGAAAACTAAACAATCCCAAGTTTTAAATATTTAGAATTTGTGGGCGCCTGACTGGCTCAGTTAAAAGGGCATGGGACTCTTCATCTCAGGGTCATGAGTTCAAGCTTCACAGTGGGTATAGCAACTACTAAATAAATAAATAAATAAATAAACAAATTTAAAATTTAGGATTCAGTCCTATAAATAGTAACTCACTCATATTTACTACTAAATGTAGAAGGATGATAGGGTTAAGAACTGCTTCTTCAGGCACCAGCACAGAGAAGTAGAGACTCCTAGAAAGGCTTAACAAGATTTCAAAAAAGAAAGTTTTAAGAGAAAACTGACAAAATAAAAAGCAATGGGTAAGAATTAGATATAAGAAGAAATATAAGAAATGGAACACAATACATGTAAATCTTTGCATTTAATAAGTGAATCCAGGGCAGCCCAGGTGGCTCAACAGTTTAGCACCACCTTCAGCCCAGGGCATGATCCTGGGGACCCGGGATCGAGTCCCACGCCAGGCTCCCTGCATGGAGCCTGCTTCTCCCTCTGCCTCTGTGTGTGTGTGTGTGTGTGTGTGTGTGTGTGTGTGTGTGTGTGTGTGATGAATAAATAAATAAAATATTTTTTTAGGGATCTCTGGGTGGCACAGCAGTTTGGCGCCTGCCTTTGGCCCAGGGCGTGATCCTGGAGACCCGGGATCGAATCCCACATCGGGCTCCCGGTGCATGGAGCCTGCTTCTCCCTCTGTCTGTGTCTCTGCCTCTCTCTCTCTCTCTCTCTCTCTCTCTCTCTCTGTGACTATCATAAATAAATAAAAATTGAAAAAATTAAAAAAATATTTTTTTAAAAGTGAATCCAAACCACACAGAAAAACTCCATTTCATTCTGCAATGAATAAGACCCAAACAACAGCAGATGTGAAAGCTCTTACTAGTACCAGAATGGTATGCTACAGTGGGGAGACTACCCTTCTGAATTATACGGAGGTTGGTATGGGTAGACTTATCTTCCTGGGACATCACTCTTATTGCAGGAAGCCTATCAAGACTTTACCCACTTATCACTTTCCAACACTGAGGAGTCAATGATACTAGCTGGAGCCCTGGAAAATTTGTATAGGATCTGTGAGGTTTGAGCCAAGAAAGTGAAAGCTAGGGGCATAGAAGATTCTATTTGATCTTCCAACAGAATATTAGCATTTTAAAGAGAAAAGAGTGGATGCCTGGGTAGTTCAGTGGTTGAGGCTGAGCATCTGACTCTTGGTTTTGGCTCAAATCATGATATCACAATCGTTGAGACTGAGCCCCACGTTGGGTTCTGCACTTAGCAGGGGGTCTCCTTAGGATTCTCTCACTCTCACTCTGCCCATCCCCATGCTCAAGTTCTCTATCTCTCTCTCTCTCTAAAATAAAAAATCTTTAAAAAAATAAAGGGAAAAGATAATACCAAAGTCATCGGTATGTAAGTGATGGCAAACTGCAATTGGCTTTCAGAAACACAGTTTTAAGATACTAGCATAATGAATTTCCAATGAGATATTTATTTCATCTTATTTATTCTCTGCATTTCAAAAGAAGGTTGAGGTGAGGGTGGGGAAGATATTTTGGTTGGAGATGGAGAATTTCGTGGGTTCAATAACAACAAACACCTGCCAATCTCTTGGTCAACCCAATTTCAACTCATCGGTCAAGTCTTTGCTTAAATGTCACTTTCCTTAAGAACTTTGACCTTCACACTCCCTCCTCCTGTGACATTAAATATTTTGCTTAATGGTACCATAGCATTCCAAGGGTGTTCACCTTCATAGCTATCATATTATATTTAGCTTCTCTGTCTTCCTGTTTTGACAGTGAGCTCCATGAGAGCAAGGGACTATGACTATATATTTTTTCTTCTTCCTTTTCCCTCTTTGAGAGGGAGTGGGGGCGAGGGAGAGAATCTCAAGCAGGTTCCATGCTCAGCATAGAGCCCAATGCGAGGCTTAACCTCATAACTCTGAGATCATGACCTAAGCCAAAATCAAGAGTTGGATACTCAACTGACTGAGCCACCCAGGCATCCCAGACCATGGCTGTACTACCATGATCACTGTAGTATCTGTTACACAGTAGCCACCTAGATATTACTCACTTAAGAAATATTATCAGGATATCCTTGATTTAGAAACTAAAGGAAGGGAAAACAATGCTCAGGGAAAACTGGAAATAATTATGGCATAGAAATATTGACTGAGGGGCAGCCCCGGTGGCTCAGTGGTTTAGCGCCGCCTACAGCCTAGGGCGTGATCCTGGAGACCCAGGATCAAGTCCCACATCGGGCTCCCTGCATGGAGCCTGCTTCTCCCTCTGCCTGTGTCTTTGCCTCTCTATGTGTGTGTGTCTCTCATGAATAAATAAAATCTTAATAAACAAAAAAAAAGAAATATTGACAGAGGAGGGGCCAGTGACAAGAGCAATACTTGTGGTATCAGATGCTAATATACAAACTTGTAGAGCCAGGGGAATGAAAGGAACTGGAGGTTTACAATGAGATACCACCTCACACCAGTGAGAATGGGGAAAATTAACAAGGCAGGAAACAACAAATGTTGGAGAGGATGCGGAGAAAAGGGAACCCTCTTACACTGTTGGTGGGAATGTGAACTGGTGCAGCTACTCTGGAAAACTGTGTGGAGGTTCCTCAAAGAGTTAAAAATAGACCTGCCCTACGACCCAGCAATTGCACTGTTGGGGATTTACCCCAAAGATTCAGATGCAATGAAACGTCGGGACACCTGCACCCCGATGTTTCTATCAGCAATGGCCACAATAGCCAAACTGTGGAAGGAGCCTCGGTGTCCATCGAAAGATGAATGGATAAAGAAGATGTGGTTTATGTATACAATGGATTATTACTCAGCCATTAGAAACGACAAATACCCACCATTTGCTTCAACGTGGATGGAACTGGAGGGTATTATGCTGAGTGAAATAAGTCAATCGGAGAAGGACAAACAGTGTATGTTCTCATTCATTTGGGGAATATAAATAATAGTGAAAGGGAATATAAAGGAAAGGAAAAGAAATGTTGGGAAATATCAGGATGGGAGACAGAACATAAAGACTCCTAACTCGGGGAAACGAACTAGGGGTGGTGGAAGGGGAGGAGGGCGGGTGTTGGAGGGGAATGGGTGACGGGCACTGAGGTGGACACTTGACGGGATGAGCACTGGGTGTTTTTCTGTATGTTGGTAAATTGAACACCAATAAAAATTAATTAAAAAAATAAAAACAAAACAAAAAAGGAACTGGAGGTTTTAGCCTAGGCAAACTTGACCTAATAATTACAACTGACATGTGCCATGGTTCCCCATAGGGCTGCAGACAATTAAGGAGAGATCTCATTTTAAAGACACAAACCTGTTGAGAAAGAAGTGTTTTAATGCCCCAATGTCATCAATACACACACTGGAGCTGTAATCCATAGTCTAAGGGTGGAGCCTGAATGGCAAACCTTTGTAGGAGGCAAGAATACGACTAGGAAGAGATAGTGGTAGGAATATAATGCAGATTTTCTGGCTAAATTTTTTTAAAAGATGGATGAGATAATAAAACTGGTTCAGAATGAAGATAGAACAGTGATCAACCTACTCCAAGTGGCTAAAATCAGTCCATTTGATGAATTCTCATCCTGCCCTGCTGGCCATTTTACCTTTCCAGAAGGTGGAAATAGTGACAATAAGCACTCCTACTCTAGACTTACAAAGATGACTATGTTGGTGAAAAAGAGATGGAATTTGGGAGAAATGGCATGCATCATTTTAGAGCCCTAAACAGCCAGAAAGTAGAGTGCTAAATCTAATACAGACAGGCAGAATTTGAGCAGAGATCTTTCATACATTCAGAAAAAGTTGGTTCAGAGAGAGAGACAGGCCAGAAGCCCATGATTGAGAATCTGGAAGAAAAGATGGCTCATGTGTTGAGAGACTCCTAAAAACAAAGGTTTTACTATGAATCCACAACCCATCCCAAGATTAAAGAAAGAAAAAGATACCTAAAGAGCATTATTTCCTGCATGGGGGCACTTCCCAGTGAGCTCAATGGGTACATTACAGACACCCAATAAGCATATGCTGAAAAAAATTAGTGCAGAGGAAAAAAGAAAATGCAATCAGGGGGGAAATAAACAGCACCTGAATAATATCATCAAAGCGAAATCTCAGCATGAACTAGGATTTTTGAAAAGCTAGGAAAAAATAAAGCAATTTTTAACAGCTGTTCAGATCATGCCTCAAAAAGAAAGTCAACAAATGTTAGAGAAAGCACAGCTCTGTCACTAGGAACTCTGTCACTAGGAATGATCACTCAAAGGCAAAGAGGAGGAAAAGTGGAGCAAAAGGACAGAAGTTCAGGCTAGAGGAAGAGAATTTAAGAGCATCTGTCATTGTAGGCAGCGCAAGAGGCTTGGCTAGGTATATCGGCTGCAGGGCAGTGTGCTCCAGTGCTGACCAGTCCACCTCATTCACTGATGAGGGCCTGATTGGCTGGAATAATCACCAAAGCAGCTGAGGAAAGAGGACATGGTCTGTGCATTTGCTGGTGAGATGGGAAGTTACTGTGAAGAAGCAGGCTACAGATGCTCCCTGAGGAACAGGGCTGCACTGAAGAAGGGGGTGGGGGGACCTGTTGCTACACAAACACATAAAAACCCCTGTGAGCCATCAGCCCCTTCTACCTGACCCATCTCCTACCCCTCCTCCTCTGGCATTGCCACCACCAGCAAGCCAAGTGTGCCTGTTTCAGAAATCTGTAGGGCAGCTGAGTCTCAAGCTTCTGGCAAGAAGGACAGACATCACCCGTGAGCTTGTTAGAACTGCAAATTTAAGCAATATCTATGATGATGCAGCCTAGGTAGGAAAGGGTTTTAATCAGCTGGCCAGGTGAGTAATTTTACAGGTGAATAATCAGCTGGCCATGTAATTTAATTTTGAGAACCATGGTTTCAAAAGATCAGACAGAGACAGAACCAGGAAGGATTTAAGCACCGCACCTGAATTCCTTCCCATACAGTCTTTAGAAACAAAAATACCATTTTCTTGGAAAGATACACTAGATAAGCAGCCCGTAACACAACAGCTTCAAGATCTTGGTCAACTCAGAATGTTATAGAACAGTCATACCTACTGAACTGCTGGTGAGTTAACACCAAACCTTCCAGACTGATGGCAAATCTCACATCACAGCTTCCAACCATGTTCTGAATTTTAAAATCGAGGAATCTGGCTGGGAACCCCAGCTTCTGCACCACACGAGCATACTTCCTCGCTGCGAGTCGAGACTGCTCTTCACTGGGGAGGGACAAATGTATTTGAAGAGGTCTTAATCACTATGCCCTCTATATTGCTTGGGCTGTTTTCACACACTTCCCTGATTGTACTTTTACATCTATACCGTGTTTATCTTTCAACATATACTACAAACCTGTAGATATTGAGGACCAGGACCAACTTCCCCTACTTTCGTCCCTAGCACCTAGTCAGAGGTATAACACAATGGTCACAACCAAATCATAAACACATTTTCATCTGAATTTGTCATCTTCCACACATAGGGGTTTCTCTTTTACCTGTTTTAAACACTATTAGATACAATGAACTATTCCACAGGTTCTCAGAGTGTGTCCTCAGACCTGCAGCAGCATCACTACTTGAGAACTTGGTAGAAATGCAAAGTCCCTGGTCCCAGCCTCATGCACTCTGGGGCTAGGGCACAGCAGTCCGTATCCTTTTTTTTTTCTTTTTTTAAAGCAGTCCATATCTTAACAAGGCCTCAGGATTGTGACGCTCAGTAAAGTCTAAGAACATCCTTCCAGTCTAAAAGTGCAAGCCACTTAGATGGGAACAATGGCAACAAAAATAAGGAAACATGCATAAAATCACATGAGGAAGTAAGAGGTATGCCAATTGGGTGGCAAAGATGACGTGGGGACTTGGATCTTCATGTGACATATATATATATTTATATATATAAATTATATATTTTTTAAAACATAGCAACACTTCAAAATCTGCCTGGTTTTGTTCGGGCTTTCTCGCAGAATGGTCACTCAACTGAAGAAATTCATTCAATTCTGTGGCCATACTCTCCCAACTGTTTGTCCTGCTCTGACCCTAAATCCAGGTCACAGAATGTGAAGTTCTAAGATGTGAGGCTTTATTTTTCATTACGTATGTTTCAATGGTCACTGGCAAACGAAACCATGAGTAGCAGGGATTGCCAAACAGGGACAAAACCTGGTGGGTGAACCATGTGAACCCTGCTCTCTCTTATGGGTTGCCCCATCTTTATGTTGAAAAATCAGACATCTGAAAGACAAGCTAGATCGAATTTGTTGTTTGCCTGGACCAAAGGAAGCATTCCATTCTCTTTTCTATCTAGATTCTTCACCATACTGCCCCACTTATGTGTATTAATTCCTTCACATATTTCACTCCATTCCACGTTGCTTCTCTTCACCCATTTCTAACTCCTGAGATGTCTCTAACAAGGTCATGTCTCCAAGTTAGCAGCGAAATAAACAGTTTCTATTTTAAAAAAATACATTTTCCCAAATGGGCCATGACATTTCCCATCGTGCTCATGTTTGTAAAGTCAAATTTTAAGAGTCTGGGTAGCCCTGTAGTTTCATGGGATATTAGTTGTGAATGCGACATAGAAATTCCCGAACAACTTGTGGCTAAAGTCTACATATATGTTCCTGAAAAAACATTAGGAACAGAGTAAGAACTTTGAAATATCACCACCAGGGGTGATAACCACTGATTACATTTGACCCTTTTATGCCTTTCCTGTGCAAACACAGGTATCCTTCATTAGCAAACTCTGGTTATTAAAGCTAAAAGAACATGTTTGGATACATTTTTGGAGATAATTCTCATAAGTCTTAGACTAACTAAAATTTCACAAATCTCTACCCAAGACTCAGGAACCAAACAGATTTGGGGAACAGGTATCTCTTATTATCTAAACTTGTATCCAAGCTTTCACCATCACCTTTTGGAAACCAGATCAATTCAGATAGGGAAAGATACTCAGGAATATGTGTGTAATACAAGCACATTTTAAAGTGAAAGCTGGATAATAAACTTACAATTTAGTTGCCTGTCCCCCTACAACTTAACACAATGTGACCATCCTTCTAAATTGACATATGTGTTTTAATAGCTAAATATAATTTTATGATCTAATCAAAATTCTAAGTATTTGTCTCCCTCATTTTTAAATTTTTGTTCCCCCCCCCTTTTAAGTACTGCTGAAATGAACATCTTTGCAGATACCTTGCAGAGTTGTCCAATAAGGATTTAAAAATGGGAGATTTCTAGATCCAAGGGTACATGGATCAATAGAAGAGAAAGCCCAGAAACTTACCCAGATACATGCAAAGAATTTAATGTGTAAAAACAGGTGGAAGGAAATGGATTGAGAATGGATTCATTACATAGATGCAAAAAATCCTCAACAAAATATTGCCAAACCATATACAGTACATTAAGTAGATCATTCACCATGATCAAGTGGGACTCATTCTGAGGATGCAAGAAGGATTCAATATCCACAAAGCACTCAACAGGATACACCACCATCAACAGAACAAAGGATAAAAATCATTTGATCATCTTAATAGATGCTGACAAAACATTTGACAAAATTCAACATCCATTTGTTAAGAAGACTCTCAACAATGTGGGTTTAGAGAGAACATACCTTAGCCTAAAAAAGGCCATATATGAAAAACCCACAGATAATATCATACTCAATGTGAAAAACTAAGAGCTTTCCTTCTAAGATCAGGAACAAGACAAGGATGTCCTCACTTACCACTCTTACTCAACATAATACTGGAAGTCCTAAACACAGCAATGAGACAAGAAATAAGAGGTATTCATACTGGTAAAGAAGAGGTTAAACTGTCATGTGCAGATGACATGATACCATCTATAGAAAATGCTAAAGACTACCTAACAACTACTAGAAGTAATCAATGAATTCATTAAACTGAAGGATACAAAATAAATACCCAGAAATTGGTAATATATCTATACGTTAATAAAAAAGTAGCAGAAAGAGAAATAATGAAAACAACTCCACTTAAAATTGCACCAAAAAGGACAAAATACGTAGGAATAAACTTAACCAAAGAGTAAAAGACCTGTACTTTGAAAACTATAATACATTGATTAGGGCAGCTCTGGTGGCCCAGCAGTTTAGCACCGCCTTTTGCCTGGGGCCTGATCCTGGAGACCTGGGATAGAGTCCCACGTTGGGCTCCCTGCGTGGAGCCTGCTTCTCCCTCTGCCTGTGTCTCTCTGTCATGAATAAATAAATTTAAAAAAATACATCAATGAAAAAAATTGAAGATAACATAAACAAATGAAAATATTCCATGCTTACAGATTGGAAGAATATTGTTAAAATTGCCCATATTATCTAAAGCAATCTATAGATTCAATGCAATCCCTATCAGAATGCCAACGTTTTTCACAAAACTAGAATACCAAATTTTGTATAGAACCCCAAAGACCCCAAATAGTCAAAGCAACCTTGAGAAAAAAAAAGCTGGAGTCATCACAATTTCAGATTTTAAGATATACTATAAAGCTGTAGTAATCAAAACACAAAAACAGACATATAGATTAACGGACAGAGAGTCAAGAAAGAAACCTGTGATTACATGGTCAATCTATGACAAAGGAGACAAGAATATAAAACAGGGAAAATACTGTTTCTTCAATAAACAATGATGGGAAAATGATAGCTACATGTAAAAAAAAAAAAAAAAAAGAAAAAGAAAAAAGAAACTGGACCACTTTTTAGCACCCTACATGAAAATAAACTCAAAATGGATTAGACCTAAATTCAATACCTGAAACCATAAAAATCCTAGAGAAGTCAGTAATTTCTGATATCAACCATAACAACATTTTTCTAGATATGTATCCAAAGATAAGGGAAACAAAAGCAAAAACAAACAATCGGGACTACATCAAACTAAAAAATTTTGCATAATAAGGAAACCATCAACAAACCAAAAAGCAATCTACTGAGTAAGATATTTGCAAATGACATATCAGTTAAGCAGTTAATATCCAAAATATATAAAGTACTCATACAACACCAAAAAATAATCCAATTTAAAAATGGGCAGAGGACCTGAACAGATATTTTTCCCAAAGAGGACATACAGATGGCCAACAGACATATGAAAAGATGCTCAACCTCACTCATCATCAGAGAAATACAAGTCAAAACCACAATGAAGTATCACCTTACACCTGTCAGAGTGAGTGAAATTAAAAAGACAAATAACAACTGTTGACGAGGACGTGGAGAAAAAGGAACCCTTGTACACTGTTACTGAGAATGTAAATTGGTGCAGCCACTGTAGAAAACAGTATAGAGGTTCCTTAAAAAGTTAAAAATAGAAATACCCTATGGTCCAATAATTCCACTATTGGGTATTTACCCCAAAACATAATTTGAAAAAATAAATGTATTCCCATGTTTACTGCAGCATTATTTACAATAGCCAAGATATGGAAGCAACCTAAGTGTCCATTGAGAAATGGAGGATAAGGAAGATATGTTTTATATATATATATAGATAGATATGTTTTATGTATATATATACACACACTATATATATATTATGCCGTCATAAAAAAAGGATGATTATGCCATTTGAGACACTATAAATGGTCCTAGAAGATATTAGGCTAAGTGAAATAAGTCAGAGTGAGAAAGGCAAATACCATGGGGAATGCTTTCTTAAGCATGAAGCCAAACATCAAAACCCTAAAGAAAAACTGGACTGTATACACACAAAAATTTTAATTGTATAAAAAAATAAAACACCATTAACAGTAATTTGGGAAATAACCATTATAGTATAAGCAGAAATACTTACATACAAAAAGCTGTTTACAAATGACAAATATCTCCATAGACTATTGGGCAAAAGATACAGTAGGCAATTTACACACTTACGAAAAGTTAGTCTCACTAGCAAATTAAAGACATGTAATTAACACTTTTTTTGCCAAACCATTTGGCAAATATAAAAAAGTGTATTAATATCAATGTTCCTTGGAGAAAATGAATCTTGGTGTATCTCTAGAATTAAGATAAATTCGTACAACCTTTCTGGAGGACAATTTACTACTCATCTTCTAACACTTTCAGGGAAGAGCAGCTCTCACACTACCGTTTTATGGTGAATGCATCTAGATCAGCACAGGGCTTACTCTGCATGAGGTCCAGGAAAAATGAGTCTTTTAAGAGTTGCTTCCAGAGCTAATGCTCAAGATAATGGTCAAGAAGTACCTAATTTGCCTCTTTTATAAAGTTCTAGCCATTTATCTGCAATAAGGAAAATATACAATAACTACTTCCCCAGGCTTATAATAGGCTTTACCACTACCATAGTTTTCAAGTGCACAAGTTTTTAAGAATAAGTTCTAACAAGTTCTAACAGCCTAGCTAAGTCCCCTCAGTTTAATGGGGCAGCTGCAAAGTGAGACATAAGTCAGTATTACACAGCTGAATGTTGTTAACCACAAATTTGCCATTTCATGAACTTCAGCAAAAATATTTTGCTTCTCCCATGTGTTTTGCAACATGGATACTATTCTTCCTTGTTTTGCACCCTGAATTATTTGTCTGATAATGGTGGAAGGTGGTTCCACATACCTTTTGGCTCCTGTGCAGACCATTTTCCCAGAACTAAATATGAGGGCTGTCGTTCTGGGCTCTCGGATCCTCATTATGACAGCAGCAAACCTCTATATACAGAAGTCAAAGGACAATTAGCCTCTGCTAGAATTTAACACTATTCCAGTTGAAAAGCTGAGCTGGACATGAAAACAGTCTTGAGTAAACAGAGATTGGATGGGAAAGCAAAAAAAAAATGTCTCCTCACGCTAAGGTAAACAAAAATAATTCTAAAATGTCCTTAAGAAAAAAACAAGAATAAGAACAATAAAGCTAAAATTTGAGTGTCTAATTCAAGCCCAAGGCTAAGAGCTCTACAAGTTTTGTCTTTTTTTTTATCCTCATGACAGAGCTCAATTGAGTCCATGATTATCACCATTTAGTACACAGGGAAACTAAACGGTTAACTTCCAACATTGCACAGGCAATGGTAAAGCTGAAATTTAAAGCCATGACTAGGGACACCTGGATGGCTCAGTGGTTGAGTATCTGCCTTTGGCTCAGGGTGTGATCCTGTGGTCCTGGGATTGGGCTCCCTTCTGGGAGCTTGCTCCTCCCTCTGCCTATGTCTGTCTCTCTCTCTGTATGTCTCTTATGAATAGATAAATCTTCAAAAAAAAATATAAAGCCATGACTAATCAGATGTTGTGCCATTTTCTCTGAAACACTTCCTTTTTCTTTCAAAGAATATTTCGTGGAGGGGAGGGAGTACGAGGTATGTTGTAGGCTTGCCAAGACCGTAGAATGTAGTAAAAAATAGCCAAAATATAGAACAGAATATATATATTGATAGGTATGCTGAAGAAGAATGACAAAAAAATGATGTGTCATTTTTGAATGAACCACCATAGCAGTTCTCAGTATGGTCTGTAGCCCAGCAGCATCGGGAAGCCCTCCAGGTGGTGCTGATACAAGGGGCACTGAGGATGGATGCCTGGCCTGACACAATGATATGTCACCAAAGACCTGCTCCTCCTCCTGGCCCTACACAGGCACCCGCTTCTCCTGCTCTCATCTTACCCTAGCAAGCTGAGAAGGAAACCTGAGAAGGGTGAGTATTATGCAAGACTGCAGCTTCCATGGGTTGAGGGGGGTCTATAGGACCAAGAAAGGACTAGCAATTTCAGATTAGAAATGTTGACAAACAGTGAAATACCCTGAGTCAAGCACTACACAGAGTTGATGGAATCTTGAGAATGTTTTCCAAGTGTTTAAGGTAACACTCTTACCCAGTATTCATTTTATTAAATTTGTAAGGTAGCTTAAATGCCAAGCCAGAATTTCTCTGGCTGTCAAGTCCAAGTTTGGATAGTTCCTATATACAACAATAACATGGAGAGCAGAGCGTGATGGACAATAAAATATGCTTGAGGCACCTGGGTGACTCAGTGGTTGAGCATCTGCCTTTGGCTCAGGTCGTGATCCCAGGGTCCTGGGATCAAGTCCTTCATCAAGCTGCCCACCAGGAACTGCTTCTCCCTCTGCCTATGTCTCTGCCTTTCTGTATCTCATGAATAAATGGATAATATCTTTTTTTTAATGCTTAAATATGCTGATTTAATGGTGTGGGCAATCATGGCTGCAGCCATAAGAATCCTAGCTTATCATTGTGATTTTGTGCTCATCATAGCCAGCTACATGAAATAGGAAAAAAAAAAAAGAAGGAAATATTTGGCTAATATTCAAGTACATTTAAATTCGGGTGTCAGCAAGAACATTCCCACAACAGCAAAAACAACTTAATCCATAAATAGCTGATGCTGACAAGGTCCTCTGCATTCCTACAAATATGGCCTTTTCATCTAAGGCCATAAATCCTCCACCACCCAAGACTGTGAACTCTTCCTTAGTAGGGATCAGGTCTTGCTCATCTCTGCACTCATAAGTACAGAGACTAGCAAATTACTAAATGTTGATCAAATGAACAAATCTACCTCCTAGGATAACAGACCATTAAAACTGGATGCCTACACTTGGCAGGACACAACAAAGAGTAGATTTTATTAAATTTGAGCAAAAAAGAAATCCCTGAATCTTACATTGGTATGCAGAAGCTTGAACTTCACATTTTCAACAATGCAGTGCTCTCAAGCAAGACAAATTGTAATAGAAAAATATGTGTCAGGTAGGTGGGATAACATTTAGAAAAAACTACTTCCAGAATTACGATAGCATTTTAAGAAAGTAGCATCCCCATTGACTGAAAGTGGTCATACTGAAAAATCTTTTTTTGAATGACAAGGGGTAAAATCTTAACTTTTAGGTACTGCTCAATCACCATCTTATTCAGCACAGAGAATGAGGTTATTTTTTTATTACTTCAAAACAAACAATGAGGCAACTAACCTCTTGAGTTGCCAAAGCTTTGCACTAACAATTTTTTTTTTGTTTTAAAAACAAAAACAAAGAAACAAGTCAATAACATGATCATATGAAGTAAATCTAAACAGAAGCTAATTGTTGAAAGGAATACTGAGAAATCTCACCTTAGGGTTATACTCTGCATTTTTTGCATGCAAAGCTATTTTCTTCAGATCCAATTTACAGGCCAGGTTTACAGTGGAAACTATATTCCTGAAGAAATAAGTCAACTTAGAAAATTACATCAGACATAAAAAGTAAAAAAAAAAAATTAAAATGTATTGACTTCCTCATTTATAGATTGTAGAAGATTAGCAACTTCTAGGAAGAAAATTATTCTCAATGTGAAATACACAGTAACGTGAAGGACCCTAGTAAAATATACAAATTCCAAAGAGGAGTACTATAATAGCTTTTTCTAAAATGTCATGCCTAGCTATGAGAAAATTTTAAGTCTTTTTCAAAACCATGTCTCAAAATAGAAAGCATAATTCCAAATCAATTTGCAAATTGAATTCAATTTAACATCTTTATATTCTTTGTGTTTAACCAACCCAACCCCAACTCCAATTTCTCAGCAATTACAATGCTTTAGGTATAAATAATACAATCCTTTAAGAATGTACATACTAACTCTTAACCCTCTCTTAGGGGATCAAGAACTAGGACTTCATTCATTTTACAGATAACCAAACTGTCTAAAGCCACAATCCATTAAGAACTGATAAAAGAATAATTAAATCTGAAATTCTCTTCCCTACACTATTATTCTGAAATTAGTGGCCATCACATTTGGGAACATACAATGTATACCCAGGAACATCACCCACTAAGAACACACACATACACAAACAACTTACTGTAGTTGAGGCACAATTCCAGAACATTCTGAAACGGGTGTCATTGGTGTCATGGGAGTTATAGACACCAGAGGCATAGAGTTTGGTTTCTCAAGAGAGGGCTGGACCGAGTCAGCATCAGCAGGGTACAGGTGTGAATGGGAATTCAACAAACTGCTGCTGCCTATTAAGCCCAGACCAATGTCCTGTTCTCTGGGTAACGACAACCTACTTTGCTGACTTTGAGTTTTACAATTTTCTTCAATTTCATGCTTGCTTCTAATAACACTCTGGTCTTTATTTTCTTGGGCAAGTTCATCCGGTAGGAAGCTAAGATCCACAGATGAGAAATGGCCAGGTGTTTCTTTGACTTCTTCAAGATGTGAATTAAACACCATCTTTGGATTGGATGAATTAGGCATGTACACATCATCAGGTACAACTGGGCTGAGCACTGGTAACCTGGGAGGAGCGAGATCATCCTAGGCCATTCCCAAAACAAAATGCAAGAAATATAACAGCAAGTCACACCAAAGAGATACCACTATAACTAGCAGGCAGTATGTTCAAGATGCAGAGCAGTCCAAGATAGCTTATATTCATTCCTTACCTCTTTCCATAAAGTATCACTAATGTTATATTTCAGAGTTATGGCACACTTGATAGAAACAGGAAGGTAGATCTTTTTTTTTTAAGATTTTATATATTTATTCATAGAGACACACACAGAGAGAGAGAGGCAGAGACACAGGCAGAGGGAGAAGCAGGCTCCATGCAGAGAGCCCGACGTGGGACTCCATCCAGGGTCTCCAGGATCACGCCCTGGGCTGCAGGCGGCACTAAACCACTGCGCCACTGGGGTTGCCCAGGAAGGTAGATCTTAAAATGTAGAGAAGGCATTTTTCAAAAACTGTTTTTCCTACATTAGATTCATAGTAAGTTGCCACTCTAAATGTAATTTTGTAAGAAAGGCAATGAGCAATCATATTGTGTGTGCTTTGGGTCCTCTTTCTGCCTGCCCTCTTTCCATGCTGCCATAATGTTGCACATGGATGTTCTGGCAGATGCTCTCAAAAGCATTAACAATGCTGAAGAGAGAGGCAAGTGCCAGGCCAGGTTCTTCTTATGCCATGCTCTAAAGGCATCATCTGGTTTCTGTGATGATGAAGCATAGTTACATTGGCAAATTTGAAATCACTGATGATCACGGAGCTAGGAAAATTATTGTGAACCTCACAGGCAGGTTAAATAAGTATGGAGTGATCAGCCCCAGATTTGATGTACAACTCAAAGATTTAGAAAAATGGCCGAATAATCTGTTCCTGTCCTGCCAGTATGGTTCCATTGTACTCACAACCTCAGCTGGCATCATGGACCATGAAGAAGACAAAAACACACAGGAGGGAAAATCTTGGGATTCTTTTCCTAGGGATATAATACATATGTGCAAACAAAATACCTCAATGGACAAAATAAAAAATTTTTTAAAAATAGTGTGTACTTTGTTTTTTTTTTTAATAGTGTGTACTTTGAACTGATTTATTGTACTCCTTGATTATGAACTTTAATTGATTTAAGTATTTTTTAGAGTTTTAAATTCATATTTCATAAAGAGACAAGTGAAGGGGGAACCCTGGGTGGCACAGTGGTTTGGCGCCTGCCTTTGGCCCAGGGCATGATCCTAGAGACCTGGGATCGAATCCCACGTCGGGTTCCCGGTGCATGGAGCCTGCTTCTCCTTCTGCCTATGTCTCTGCCTCTCTCTCTCTCTCTGTGTGACTATCATTGAAAAAAAAAAAAAAAAAAGAGAGACAAGTGAAGGAAGCTTAAGATAGTCTTGATTACTAATCAATAATCAACTGAAGACCCAACATTATTCCTTCTAGTCAAAGGGGATATAAGCAAATATTCTAGTTTTGCGAATTTACAATAGGAAAACAGTTATTGAAATTTAAATGGCAAGAACGGTTTAAATCAATGTATTGTATTTTCAGTCTGGGGAAGGCTGCTCAACCTCCATTACTTTCAACTAGGGAAGGAGGTTTGCAACTGAGAGAAGCAGTTAATGCAAAATTCATGGGCTTTTTTATGGAAAAAAAATCAATTACCTTGATACATATATTACCACCTGCTTCGCCCAAGCTGCAGACCTAGATTCCAGATTCAAAATCTGGAAAAGCACTGCTTGCAGGATAACCTCATCCCTTAGAATATCTGACTTCTGACAACTGAACATTCTCAAATAACTCTTGTTAGATCTGCTCCACGATAGACCTAGCTCAAGCTTAACATAAAATGTCTGGCTAGACCCTACTGAATTGTTCTGTTACTCCCAGTCCAGCAGATGGCAGGGGTGACTAATTGTTCAAAGAAAACACTTCTTTAGAAGAATGCAGCAATTCTCTTGAAATAAGATGTTGGACTGTCTTATTTTGAATTATCTAATTCTCCCTCACTTACCGCTACTCCACAGATGGGCTTTAAGCAAAGTGAGGTGGGGGAAATGGCCAGGATCCCTTTCCATGGTCTCCTGGGCTTCTCTTCTTCTGGCAGAAAGGATCTCATCAACCAATTTACACTAAAGCACTATTATCTGCAACAATCAGCACCTCCCCTCCTTTTTCCCATTATGGCATTTTAACAGGGAGGAAGCTCTCAGCCAGGGAAACCCTGCTTCCACGAGGACTCTAAGGCAACGGTAACAAAATACTGAAGGGGGATGTTTTACAGCAATGGAAGCTTGACAGCCTCCTTTAAGGTTTACTGTAGGAACGCGATGCACGGACAGCATATTCACTGCAACTTGGACCTTCTAGCTGAAGAACATTTTTGTTGTCTTTGCAGTACCATCAACTCCTCCCTCCTGCGTGGGCTTTCATTTGCTATGTTAAACGCAACGAGGCTTCACTATTTCTACTTTGGTGCTAACCGTTGTCTTTTTAAAAAATCTTTCTCCACGCAGAAAGTTGCCCTTTGCTTTGCTTTTCGAAGGCTCCTTGCTCTCTCTCTTCTACAATATTTGACTCTAACGAGTTTTTAAGTTAAAAAGAAAGAAAGAAAAGAAAGAAAAGAAAGAAAAGAAAGAAAGGACAGAAAGAAAAGAAAGAAAGAAAAGAAAGAAAGAAAAGAAAAGAAAGAAAAGAAAAGAAGGAAGGAAGGAAAAGAAAAAAAGCCCTTAAGAATTGCGAACTGAAAGAAACCACAGGTGTCTCCAATTCCAATCTTGCAACCCCACCCCGTGGACCTGCAACGGCACCGGTAGCCATCCTGGCCAGAGACTATTTCTGGAGGCCTGTTCTAGGCCTGTTCTTGGCATCGAAGGTCCCCCCCCCGCCCCCCCAAGGTGCGAGACCCAGGCCCCGCGGGATAGCCGGCCTACGTCTGCCTTAGCACAGCAGAGACAGTCTGGAACCAGAGACAGTCCCCAGGGGAGACGCGGCAGCGCTAACGGGCCTGACCGTCTGACCGTGGCCCGGAGTCACACCGCCCCAGGCCACCAGGTTTCACGCCTGGCTGGCCACCGTGCAGGTTAACTCCCCTCTCGAAGCTTCTTCGTCTCCACTTAAGGATGGAGACAGCCTGGCCCACCTGCCACGGGGCTAGGAAGCTAGGAGTTCCGTAAGGGACACTGAGGCGCTGCCCTTGGGGCTCGGGACTGGGCGCGCGGGCCCGGCGACAGCGGCGGCGGCTCCGGGCTCACCTGGGCGAAGCACTGGTCCAGGTAGAGCTCCAGGTCCGTCTGCTCCTCGTCCATGGGTGGAGGCCGCAGCGCCCCGGGGACCGGAGCAGCGGCGGCGCACGAGCGCTTTATGAGGCCGGGGGCGGCGGGGGCGGCGGGGGCCTGGCCCGGGTCTCCCTCCGCGCCCGCCCCGCCCCGCCCCGCGCGCGCGGACTGCGCGACCCCAGTGCGCAGCCGGAGAGGGGCGCGGAGCTGGGCCCGGGGCACCGCTCCCGGGGAAGGGGGCAGGGGGCGTGCCCGGGGGAGACCCGAGGGAAGGGGCTCCCCGGGGTGCAGTCACACCCGACCCGACCGCGACTCCGCGGATCTGGAGATTTCCGTCCGGACCCACGAGTGCGGCCTCTGCCTCCCAGGACAGTCTCGGTGTCCGCAGCGTGAGAAGGGAACGCCCTGGACGCCGAGAAGAACGAAGGCCGTCCCCACCACCCTGCTTAAGGGATGGTTTTTTTTTTTTTCCTCTCCTGAACAGAGCAGGTGGAATTTGAGACCCCCTTACCCACTCAGGTGTAGTGCTTTCAGGTTATGATTGCTTCTCGCCTTCCAATCCCAGGTGTGTTTTCTCCAATCACAGAGAATTCAGTCTAAACCTGCATACTGTCTGAGAGTAATATAATACTATATGTTAATTATACTGGAATTAAAATTAAATAAAAAATAAGAATCTTTAAAAAAAGGGGGGGGGGGTGCAGCCCGGGTCGGCAGTTTAGCGCCGCCTTCGGCCCAGGGTGATCCTGGAGTCCTGGGATCGAGTCCTGCGTCGGGCTCCCTGCATGGAGCCTGCCTCTCTCTCTCTCTCTCTGTGTATATATACATACATATGTCTCTCATGAATAAATAAATAAAATCTTTTTAAAAATAAAGCTACATACAATTGAATGTGCTGCTGCAGTTTGGGGCAACTCAAGAAGACAATACAAAGACCAAGTATTCGGGGTTGGCTCTTAAAGTCATTATTTTAATTTTTAACGACTCAGCTTTCCTAAGAACTTCAATGTGCAGGATGATTCTATAAATCTAATGGGCACTTTCTATGTAAGATATTTCAAAATGTACATGGAGACCTACATAAAGTACGACTTTCCTGTTAGACTATACTCTCTGAGAGCAGGGATTTTGATTACTCATCTTGTGTTGCTGTACCAAGCTCACAGATGATCAATAAAACTTTATTGGTGAGTGAAACTGCCCTCAAAATAGAGCATGGAAAGCACATTATGGTAGAGACAGATGGCTCTAACCATCAGATGACAATAGAGATCTTATAGAATTTCTAATCAAGAATACAGGAAAACATCTTGATAAAGCTGACTTTTATATAATGGTTTATAATGGCATGTAATTTTGTTACAATTATGCCTACAGAAAATGTTTTGCATAGTACCTGCCTGGTGGCTGAAATACTAGCTCTTGGTTTTGTTATTAGACTCTTATGTACTGAATCGTGTTCTGCCTCAGATTCATATGTCAAAGCTCTAATCCAATATGACTGGTGTCCTTATAAGAAGAGAGAGACACCAGGGATGCATGTGCACAGAGAAAAAGGCCATGTGAGGACACAGTGAGGGGGCAGCTATCTATAAGCTGAGGAGAGAGGCCTCAGGAAACCAGACCTGCTGACACGTTGACCTTGGGTGTTCAGGCTCCAGAACTGTGAGAAAATAAATTTCTGCTATTTAAGCCACTCAATCTGTGCTATTTTGCTGTGACAGCTCTAGCCAACTAATATATAGAATTATAAAGCGTCTCATCATATGTGGTAGACAGAATTCTGAGATGGCTCCCACAATTCCTACCCCTTGATGCCTACAGTTTCTCCCAGTTATTCAAACACCAATCTAGGTGCTACTGTAAAGGGATTTCGAAGATCTAATTAAGGTCCCAAACTGGAGATCCCTGGGTGGCTCAGCGGTTTAGCACCTGCCTTTGGTCCAAGATCCTGGGTCCTGGGATGGAGTCCCACATTGGGCTCCCTGTGTGGAACCTGCTTCTCCCTCTGCCTCTCTTTCTCTCTCTTTCTTTTTCTGTGTGTCTCTTATGAATAAATAAATAAAATCTTAAAAAAAAAAAAGTCCCAAATCGGTCAACTTGAAGAAAGATATAGATTGTCCTGGGTAAGCCTGACCTAATCAGATGAGATTTTGAAAGGAACTGGGTTTTTCCTCCTCATGTGGGAGATTCAAAGCATAAAAACCTTACCACGAAGGAGTCTCCACTGCTGGCTGCGGAGAGGACTGGGGCCATGTTGTAATGAAGGCAGGTGACATGTAGGAGCTGAGTGGCCCACAGTTGACAGCAAGGAAAAGGAGACCTTCTCCTATAGTTGCAAGGAGCTGAATTTGGCCATAAACAAAGAAAAGAATCCCTGAAAGGAACTCAGCCTGGTCCATACCTTCATTTAAGCCTAGGAAGCCCTGACCAGAGAACCCAGTCACACTGTGTCTGGACTTCTGACCTATGCAACTGTGAACTTATAAATGGTGGTGTTTCAAGCCACTGGACTTGTGGTAATTTGTTTCTCAGAAATAGAAAATGAAAAAAAGAAAATGAACGCATCATAAATTATAAATAAGAAGCAGAGACACAGATTTGCAGTGACCCGCAGTGCAAATGGTAAAGTAAATGAATAAAATGTAAACAATAAGCAAATTTGAGTAAGGGATACATGAGTGTTCCTTGTACTTCTATTTTTGTAACTTTTTGGTTTGAAATTATTTCCAAATGAAGTTTCAGAATAAAAGAGGTGTATCTGTTTGGGTGACTGTTTTTAGTTGCTTTGTTGAGAGTTAATTTGTCCAAAATCTTTTTTTTTAAGATTTTATTTATTTATTCATAAAAGACAGAGAGAGAAAGAGACAGAGACATAGGCAGAGGGAGAAGCAGGCTCCCTGCAAGGAGCCCAATATGGGACTCCATCCTGGATACCAGGATCACGCCTTGAGCTGGAGGCAGATGCTCAATCACTGAGCCACTCAGGTATCCCAATTTGTCCAAAATCTTAAATTGTTGTATTTCTGAGAATCAAAGATTGATATGGTTTGAATAATAATTAAATGCTAGCACTCACTGAACTCTTATGTGCCAAGCACTGTTCTAAGTGTTTCAGACATGAACTCATCTAAACATCACAACAACCCTGTGAGGTAAGTACTCTTTTGTGTCCATTCTGGAAGAGAGGATACTGAGGCACAGAAAGGTTTGGTAACTTGTCCCAGGTAACACCACCCCTATTCAGAGTATTTGACTCTCAAGCCACATGATATGTATTGTCCCCATCAAAGTCTACATATGCCATTTCAAATTAGTAGTTTGCATTTGAACTGTGTTTGTTAATCTGTTTTGATCTTCATTTTTTCTTCAGATTTTGTACTTTGTTATATTTTGTATTTTGGCAGAAAAAGAAAAAAGAAAACAAAATAACTTTATCCAAACATTTTAATCCATTCTTTCTTAATTACTGTTGATTAAGAAATTAATCTTAATTACTGTTGATTAATTACTGAAGATTAAATGGGTAAAATGGAAGTATGGCTAAACTTTCAGCAAGCATTTTGCACATATAAAGTATTATTTTTAATATCTTTAAGAGAGTAATGTCAAGGAGTGCCTGGGTGGCTAGTTAGTTAAGCATCTTCTTTGGGCTCTGGTCATGATACCAGGATCCTGGGATCGAGCTCCACCCCCTCAGGCCCCCCCCCCCCCAATCAGTCCGCTGAGAGGGAGCCTGCTTCTCTCTCCTCCTCAGCTCCTGCTTATGTGCTGTCTCTCTCACTCACTGTCTCATAAATAAATAAATAAAATCTTTTAAAAAAGAGTAATGTCAAGACTTAGATGGACCATGGCAATAGTTATGAAGAGTGTTCATAGGCCTTTAACTCTTATTTTAATAGGCCCTGTCCTTCATCATAGAAAATATTAAAACAAACCCATATCCCACATTAAATGTAATTTATAAATCACTAAGAGTTGAATTGCTTGTGACCATTTGATGTGTCCCATTTTGTAGACATTTATTCAAATTTACTAATTCAGTTTTGGAATTTAAAAATATTTTGGAGCCAATAAATTTTTCTCAGCTCTCAAACAATCAAGAGCACTGGGCCTTAGTCTCTAAAATTGCCACTTGGGGCCAGATAGTCTCAGGCAGGAAAAAAAAAAAGGATGGAACTGCAAGGTTGAAGGAATATTGGGAAATATGTTTCACTAGGGGGCGCTCTTTTCTCTCCATCGATATCTTCTGGGTGGGGGCACAAACAGCTTTTAGTGTCCGATTACAAAGGGGTCCACACATCCCCTAGATGTTAAAAAGTGGATATTTCTCTGTGGCAGAAGACTAGAGGATACTTCCAAAAGATAAGATTAATCACTGTACCAATCAATGCAAATACATTTGTACATATTTATACACAGAGATTCAACTTATGGTGGCTAAACCAACCAAAAGTGCTTGTAGAGTAATCCACATTCATACCACCTTGATGGGTGTTATATGTGAGGGGCAATTTTGCACCCTAGGAAAAATCTGAAAGGCAAGAATTTTCATAAATGTTATTAGGTTTCTTGAGGCCATGTTAGGAGAGAACATTTTTAATCTGTGGCAGTTTGGTTTCTTTTTGTCTTAGGAGCCATGGACATTCATTGCAATTAATCTCTATATTGAGCTGTAAGTTTCCTGACAGGGACAAGAATATGAAAGTGGATTTGAGCATTGCTTGAAGGTCTTTTCTAGATCAAAGTTTAATGAATTTTTGTCCTTTCAGTAATCATTTGAAATAAAAATATCCCACAATAACTCATCCTTCTCCTTCTCAATGGATATGGAGCATAAGTGTCAGCATCTGGGAAGGAGCCTGTATGATGGCTCAATCAAGAAGGTGCTGAAGCATTGTCACAAATTACCCCCTTAGTTACCATAGCCGTGGCTCACCAATCTCAGTCCCCTGAAAATCTTGAATGGTAACATCATCATCGATTCTCCCCAGTGATGCTACTGCATTCCTTCTCAGGTGGTATTGTACACTGAATGTAAAGAAGATGCTGTATTTTCATCTTCCTAAGAAAATGGCTCAATCTCATGTAAAATTAAAGCCAAGAATTAAAATTTCACAAGCTCCTTTTTCTCTCTTTGACTAATCCCTATTATTTTCTTTCTGTATGGACATCTACCATCAGAGAATTTCTACAATAAAGAACACATTATTTTTTAAAGCATATTATAAATAGGAAGTACTATTTATGGGCACGGTTTGGGTAGCTGTTACATGAAAAAGGAACTGAGTCCATCAGCACTGGTTCTGGGCAGGAGAGAGTCGCTTGACCATTTCTCAAACTGAATTCATCCAGGGAAGTCTGATCCCAGATGACAGCTAGCTGCCCTGCCATGCAAAGCAGATTAGGTTTTATAGTGTCTGCTCAGGAAAGTACATATAGGGATTTCAGCTTCCTCTTCTCACCAAACTAAACTTTGTACACACCTCACTAAAATATGAATGTTTGCACACACCTGCACTTGCATTCTGTATAATTAGAGCCAAGTCAGGAATGACTCTCCAATACCGCCTTCTCCACCCTGAGAATTAACATTTAAAATCTTAATTCTGACAGACATTCTCAGGAAACTTGAAACACATTACATTTCTTATGTAAAATCAAGTAAAGTTCTGAGGTTGCAACTGTTTGGCCATCTGTGAATGGTCGGCCTCAACAGTTCTAACCTGGGAAATGCAAGAAGGCTGTTATTTTCACTCAGTACTTCGATATCGAGTGGGCCTCATTTTTGTAGTTGTGGAGAGAGAAAAATCAGCCTTTCTGGATGTGCGGGTGCATATTAGGAGACAGTGGAGTACAGGGTATTACGAGCCCGAATTTGAGAGTTAGAACACAGTTTGAAACTTTGTGCAATCACATAGATGGTGACTTCAGGCAGGTTACTTAATGTCTGTAAGCCTTAACTTTCTGCCTTGTGAACTGTAGCTAACCCTAGAGTCATGGGAACAATCTCATGAGATAATCAGTAAAGCACTGAGTCCAGTGCTGGACCAGTGGTGGTGGGGTTGCTAGAATATTCTCTGCATGTATTCTCCATCAAGACAGAACACTCCACCATGAGCCTCTAGAAGGCAACTCTACAGAGGAGCCCATGGGACTATGTGGGGGACCTTTTGCTGTGGGTAGAGCAGAACGGCCCGTGCCACTGAAAGCTTCCACAGCTCCTGAGAGGCTCTGGGGTGAAGCAACCTTCAGGAGCAGGCTGGAGGCTGAGGTGAGTCAGCACACCCACCCAGTTCCTGAGAGAAGGCTCCCTAGGGCCACTGAGTCACTCTTCCCTTAAACCAGGAGTCAGCCCCTCCCGCACCCCTTTTTTCTTTCTATTTCAGAGTCAAATTAATGCTAAGAGGTATAATGGGAATAATAAAATATAATTACCATGATGACAAATCTGCAAACGATTTTCACAAGGATATGAAAATGTATTCTCCTTCAGATACACTGTACTTCCTCAGAAAGGCCACTGAGTGGCAAATCTCCAAGTTGTGCTTCTTGTAGGTCAGAGGTAGTAACTGTTGGCAGAAATGTCTTAGGAGTGACAGAGAAGAGACTCTCCACCTTTGCAGAAGATGCCAGTGCTGATAGGAGATTGGGCAGAGGACTCCTTCCCTTCAGAACATTTCCAGACGCGTCTCTACGTTGACTATTTTATTTATTTCTTTTTTTAAAAATTTATTTATTTATTTATTTAGAGTGAGTGAGAGAGCACATGATTGTGCATAAGTAGGGGGAGGGGCAGAGGCAGTGGGAGTAGCAGAACCCCTGCTGAGCAGGGAGCTAGACATAGGGCTCCATCCCAAGACCCCAGGACCATGACCTGAGCCAGAGGCAGATGCTTAACCAACTGAGCCACCCAGGTGACCCTCTATTTTCTTTTTTAAGATGTATTTATTTATTTGAGAAAAGAGAGAATGTGAGTGGGGGAAGGAGTAGAGGGAGAGAGAGAATCCTCAAGAAGACTCCCTGCTGAGTGCAAGGAGCAAACTCAGGGCTTAATCCCAGGACCCTTAGATCATGACCTGAGCCAAAATAAAGAGTTGGATGGTCAACCAGCTGAGCCACCCAGGCAGCCCGACTATTTTATTTCAAGACAACTTACCTGTCATTTCCTGCTCACTCATCCATTACTCTGTGAGAGATACTCCTTAGATCCCATCAAGGATACAGAGATGCCAGTCTTTAAGCAACTTACAGCATGGCAGGGAGGATGACAACAGCAATAATAATAAGGATAGTGATAACAACCACACTTACCGATGACTTACTATGTCCAGGCACTCGTTAAGCTCCTTGAAATCTCTTTTTTTCTTAAGTCAAAATAATGCTGTAAGTAGATGTAATTATCATCTCAGTTTCAAAGATGAGGGAATTGAAACCTGGAGAGTTAGGCAACTCACTCAAAGACAAGCCCTGTATACACACAATAACACCAAGTAGAATTCCATTCTGTGTCCTGGCAGTTTATGGAGGGAAAGATCACTTCCTGTGGAGAGACATCGGGGCATACTTCATAGAGGATGCCGGGATAGAGCAAAGTCTCAAAAGTTGTAGGGGGCTGAATTGTGGCCCCTCCAAAAGACACATCCTCCCCAAACTCTTGAATGTGACTTTATTTGGAAAAGCGTTATTGCAGATGTAATTAAGAAGCTTGAAATGAGATCATCCCAGATTTAGGGTGGGCCCTAAGTCCAATAATAGGTGTCCTTATAAAAGAAAGGCAGAGGGAGATGTGAGGCATAGTCGCCTAGAGAGAGGGCCCTGTGAGCAGAAAGCAGAGCCATGCAGCAGGCATGGAAAGCCAGGAGTGAGGCACAGGACAGACTCTCCCTTAGAGCCTCCTGGAAGAACCAACCCTGCCAACACCTTGGTTTTGGACTTGTGGCTTCCAGGACTGTGTGAAAATACATTTCTGTTGTGTTAAGCCACCCAATCTGTGGTAATTTGTTCTAGCAGCCCTGGGAAGTGAGCACAAAGGGTATGTGAGAATCACCTGGAAATACCAGTTGGAGCAAAGACATGTTAGAGCAAAACACCGGAAAAGGAAAAATATGGAGGCTTGAGGGTGTCTATTTTGGTTTGCCTGAAGCATAAGGACCCTGAAAAGGAATTAGCTTCTTAAGATGAAGGTCATATAGGGACACCTGGGTGGCTCAGTGGTTGAGTGCCTGCCTACCTTTGGCTCAGGTCATGATCCTGGAGTGTCAGGATCAAGTCCCACATCAGGCTCCCGGCATGGAGCCTGCTTCTCCCTCTGCCTATGTCTCTGCCACTCTCTGTGTGTTTCATGAATAAATAAATAAATAAATAAATAAATAAATAAATAAATAGTTTAAAAAAGATGAAGGTCATATGATGGAGGCTTTGAATGTCAGTTTAGGAAATCTAGATTTTACTTGATGAGCAATGAGGAACTTGATAAGCATTGTATATTTAGAAAATCAAGGTGTCCCTGACAGCCCTGAGCTGTCAAGAGTTAATATGCAGCTGACTTAGGGCAAAGGTGGTGGGAATGAAGACAAGGGACAGGAGGAATGTATGTATCTTATAGGGATCCAAGAGACTTAGCAATCAATAGATTCTCAAGCTGACTCCTGCTAAGTAGCTTGATTCATATCTTACCTGCCATCGTTTATGCATTTTTTTCTTCTGGGGTGCAAAACACCCACATTTTAAATGAGCTACCCCAAGTCTTTTGGCTGCCTATCAAGTTGGATTATTAACTCGTCCTGGCTTCCTGGCAAGTCAAGATGAGCTGTACGTTGAGGACTTTCTTTTCTGGAACCTTGAGAGAGCGTTTCTTTTGCCTTCTCTGCCCTATTCCTCCCACGTGAGCTATGCCTTTAGAAACTGTTTCAATACCCTTAGTCACCTCTTCTTGGCAGCCGTTCTGTCCAGGCTGGGCTGGAGGCAGGGTTGCAGGGCCGCCGCACTGGCCTCTCTCCAGCATTCTATTACCGATCCTGTCTTTTTTTTTTTTTTTTTTTCGATCCTGTCTTAACATTCGATGCTAAGTGTGATGTAGAGGCAGCATTGATCAAGCTGTGACATCTGGAACAGATACAAATCTTAGAGCTGTGTCAAAAGTTGGACATTGCCAGTGCCCTGGAGACCTTTAATGTGGTCTGAACCTTCAAGCCTCATCAGCATCATATTCCTTTCGTTAGTTTCCCCCAAATCACACCAACTCTCTTCATTTGGCTTTAGAATATGGGACCAGAGGGAGGGAAAGAAGAGGAACCAGTGTTTATACAGGGCTTGCTCATCATACGAGGTGCTTTGCCTATGTTATCTCATTTCATCTTCATGTCAGAATCATGAGGCAGGTGCAATGATCCTCTTTTTACAGATGAGAAAATTGAAGCTCAACCCAATTAGGTCACACAGTGACGAGTGCTACCAGGATGGAACCTTGGGGCTCTCCCAGATACCACACTGCCTCCTACATAGGTGATTATTTTTTGTCAGTGCCACTAAGATGGTGGGGTTCAGTTTGTGGCATACATGCAGGATTTGCCTGGTGCATGTGGGTTTTTTACTTCATGACATGATTTTGTACCATCATGTCTCCTCATGTCTTCACTTCCTGGATATCAGCTTCAAGAATGTTTGAGAACTATGGGGCACTGGGGGGCTCAGTCAGTTAAGCGTCTGCCTTTGGTTAAGGTCATGATCACAGGGACTTGGGATTGAACACCACATCCGGCTTTCTGTTCAGTGGGGAGCCTGCTTCTCCCTCTCCCCCTGCTTGTGCCCCGTCTCTCACTCTCTCTCTGTCAAATAAATAAATAAAATCTTAAAAAAAAAAAAAAAAGAATGCTTGAGAACTTTCTAGGCTGATGAACTTGTGCTGTTTCCCAAAGGAACAGTAGTGTGGTTTAGCATCAGGTTACAGTCTACAGTTGTCTGGTTTCATCTCTAGGTTAGATTGCATTGGAAAGAATAAATAAAACAGGTCCTTTGACATGGCTTTGATCTCTACATTGGTTTGGGAAAGGGAAATGGCTGGAATACAGTGCCATGGGTGGTCATGCCTGCAGTACCTGTGACACTAGGACTTCCCACCCTCTAGTTTCCAAACCCAGGCCAATATCCTCAGGACCCCAAGCACACCTGCTTTTGTCCCACATTTCTCCTGCTCATTCTCAGAAGTTACTTCAGCCTTCTCTCTGCAATTCCAATACTAAACTTCGTCGGTGGCTCAGCGCCAGATCAACTGCCTCCATTAAGCCTCTCCTGATCTGCTTTCCGTCACTGAGCTCCTGCAGTCCATTTGCTTCTTTGGCGCTCTTCTCCAGCTTGCTTTCTGACTCTGGGTCTGTGCATTATCTTTTTAATTGATCACAGCCTCTTAGAGTAGGGAGTTCGGTCTTCCTTTTGGCCTGGTGGTGCTTAGCAGAATGCTGGGCATACAGCAGGGCTGGTTGGGGGGTTAATTATTGACGGAGTGTGTAAATTGCAGATACATTTCTAGAACACAGATTCCTTATAAAATCTTCATTGCTTTCCTCACTGTGTATAAAGTGCAAATTCCTGAGCATGGAATTAACCGAGAGAGAGAGAGAGAGAGAGAGAGAGAGAGAGAGAAATATAAAACAAAACACCTCTCCATCTTTAGTTTCCAAACTATACCTCCAAGCTCTGAATAAACACTAGGTTATCATTGCTCTTACCATCCCCACAGCTGGGAATATAGTTTCCAGATCCTCTGTCCTGGAAATCCTTCCTAGCCTTCAGATGCTGCCTTCTGTGTGGAGCCCTCCTTGATCTCCCAAGACACAGCGAAGACAGTTTTTCTTCTGAATGCTTATACCGTGTCACGTTCATCCAATTTGACCTGTATTTCATTTAACCTTGTCCTATATTTCTTTGTTTACATCCCTTCTGGACTGCATACTGCTTGAGGCGTGGAAAGCGGTTGACTCACTTTTGCATCCAGTTAATGCCTAACATAGGATCAGCAGCCTTTCGTTAAGGCTGGCTGTGCTAATTCCCGTCTGATAAAAATGAGCCACAGCTCTAATGCTTTTCAGCAGCTTGCTTGCCTGTAGAGGACTGAAAGGTAGCTAAAACCTAGTAGGGAATGTATCTGCTCCTTTTACACCCTCCCTGGCAGGGGTGGCAGAGACAAGGGCTCTTAGCTCTCAGTATCTGAGGCTTAGCTGGCCTTCCTTAGCAACCTGTCTCTGCTGGTGAGGCAGGAATCATCCCCAATACAAGTGCGCACATTGCATCAGAGGCAGGCCAGGGCCCCTGTGTCTTATGAGTCAGCAGGCATTAAACCAAGTTCATCTCTCCCTCTTAATTCTAAAGCCCGCAAAAACAGCCAACTCATTATTACTGTCCAGGGGCTAATGAGCATTAAGCCAAGGACAGAGCAGCCTGGGCCAAGGCAGGGGCTGCTTTTTCTCAGGGATGGTACAGTGAGCCATTTTCCTTCGATCTCTCATGACTTATAGACTACTCATGGACAGCCAACCAGAGACAGCCACTTGACATCATTCGTCGTGAGAGCCAGATGTCAGCCACGAGATGTTTCTAACTTCCCCAGCTTGCTGAGCTCATTTAGTTCTTTATGATCTAGTAAAGATTGTCTCAAATCCCCACCCCTTATGCAGTAAGTAGCCCAGATACTTTGCCAACAGCTCTGAGAAACCTTGCAAGCAGGGTGTGCAGAAAGGACCTGTGTTTCCTCTGCCATACTCTCTGCCTGCACTGCTTTCTTGGGCTCTATGTTCTGCTTCTTGCATGCCCTGTTCCTTCCCAGCCTTTCTCCTCCTTTCTGGCAGCTCCTTGGCTTGTGGCAGCAGAAGTCCACTCCCACATAGGGTTTTCCCTGTGTACCAGTCTGTATCCAAATTTCCTCTTTGTAATAAGGATGCTGGTCACGTGTGAACAGGGGCCTACCCTTTACCAGTATGACCTTGTCTTAGTTGCAACATCCCTATTTCAAAATAAAGTCGCATTCTGAGGTATTAGGGTGTTAGAACTTGAATGTGTGAACTTGGAATACAGTTCAATCAATAAGTGTGTGTGTGTGTGTGTGTGTGTGTGTGTGTACGCGTGCACATGCGCATGTCAGGGTTGGAGTGCTACATGACAGAATGGAAGGGCAAAACACAACTGAATATTTAACCATCTCAGTTTTTTTATTTGATTGAGAGAGAGAGAGAGAGAGAGAGAGAGAAGAGAGAGCATGGGGACAGGGAGTGGTAGAGGGAGAAACTGACTCCCTACTAAGCAGGGAGCCCCACACGGGGCCCAATCCCAGGGCCCTGGGATATGACCTGAGCTAAAGGCAAACACTTAACCAACTGAGCCACTCAGGTGGCCCTAACTATCTTAGTTTTTTTTTTTAAGATTTTATTTATTCATTCATGAAACACACACACACACACACACACACACACAGAGGCAGAGACACAGGCAGAGGGAGAAGCAGGCTCCATGCAGGGAGCCTGACGTGGGACTTGATCCTGTATCTCTAGGATCACACCCTGGGCTGAAGGTGGCGCTAAACCACTAAGCCACAGGGGCTGCCCAAACCATTTCAGTTTTAAACATTCCTCAGCCATTCAATCCTCTGGGGGGCTTCCTGGGGTCCTCTTCCCCTAGCCTCCTGCCATACTGCTGGACCCCTTCTGATGGTCTTCTTGGATCTCTCCTTGCTTCTTCCTGTTTCATTCAGTTACAACTCCAAAACTTCCTGTGCATTTCTGAAGCAAAACAGCTTAACTATTTTTCTCTCTCCAGAGGAAACCAGCCAGAATTGGCTTCAAGGATCATCCTGGTAACTAAAAGCTCCATTAAAGATGTTTCTCGGGGATCCCTGGGTGGCGTAGCGGTTTGGCGCCTGCCTTTGGCCCAGGGCGCGATCCTGGGGACCCGGGATCGAATCCCACATCGGGCTCCCGGTGCATGGAGCCTGCTTCTCCCTCTGCCTGTGTCTCTGCCCCCCTCTCTCTCTCTGTGTGACTATCATACATAAGAAAAAAAAAAAAAAAGATGTTTCTCACAAAGACAGCTCTCTAGTCGAGGAGAAGTTCTGTGATCAACTCTGATAGAATCTTTTTTTTCTGCCTTCATCAGTAAATAAAATGAAATTATCAATTGATCTAAATATTTTCGTGAGCTAATTTCTATCTGGGTGCATCAAAAAGATGTTTCCCGTGAAAAATGAAAAAAAAAAAAAACAGAAACAAGGCAAATGAATATAGGTTGTGCCTCATAGGTGAAGGATGGGCAACTTATTATTCTTCCTTCTACTACAAGACATACTGATAAATGTGGCACTCTTCTTGGCTAGGCAAGGACATGGCTTCAGAGTCCTCTATGGAGTTGATTCAGGCCATTGTTATGAGTCCATTAGGGTTGACATGAGAAATGAAGCCAGTTTGACATCAGAGTTCCAGACATTCTGTGGGGGGAGTTTTATGCTTCTGGTGATTGCTTCTATTTCTGTGCATTAGCAGTTGCCAGTAGGGGACAAGGATAGAGGTTGGAGAATGTGATTTCTGTATTAGTCAGCCAAAACTGGGATATGCTTTGGTAATGAATGACCCAACATCTTGGTATTCCTTGCTCATCTACATGTTCTTTAGGATCAGCGGAAGTTCTCCTCTGTGTCACCTTTATTTGGGGAGTCAGGCTGACAGAGCAGCCTCTATCTGGAACATTGCTGGTCTGTGGCAGAAGGGAACATCCTGTTGAAACATGCACTGACTCTTAAAGCTTCTACTTGTAAGTAATGCTTGTCACTTCCACTCTCATTTCATTGGCCAATGCTAATGTCAGTGAGGTGGGCAAGTGTAAGCTTCCCTTGGTAATGGCCAGCAAAAACATTGATTCAGTTTATATCAAATACCTCCCGTGTTATTGTTCTTAAATGTCTGGGGAACAAAGTGAAAGAAAATGGGGACCTTTTCTATTTATCTAGTTTTAATGGCTATTCTTTATTCTTCTTAATATAGATGGTAGAAACCTTATTATGAGGTTTAAAGAATAGAAATACATATTTGATGTGATTAACATCAGGACCTTTATGATTCAATACCTTCCTGCAGCTGGAATGTAATTAGTTTTAACAGAAGGCTGCTTAATGGTCAAAATTAGGTCTATTAATGCAGACCAAGATAATAATCTTAGTGGCTAAATCTGGACCCTAATTTTCCAACACAATAGTATGGTCTTTTATTTACCTTAGCAGTGGAATAAGGTAAACCTAACAGTCTTAGCCTCAAGAAGCATAGCCCTTTCAACCTTTAAAAAATATGTTGTACTCTCATACATACTTTTAATAGGAAAATAATCTTTTCCTATTGAAGTACATTAAAGCAGATATAAAAATAATGATCACATGCTGTGATAATTATTCACTTCATCCCATTAGTAGAAGATTTTCAGCATGTGACATGCAAAGCAGCACTGCTAAAGGATGTTTGGAAGAGCACTAGCTTAGAAAAATGTTAAAAGATGTTACACCAAAAAAGTTTAGTAATTCAGGGGTTCAGGGGGTTCTTAGTTAAACACAGAAAACAGGTTTCTGTGATGTAAGATATCTCAGAACCTTAATGATGCATTATTAGTGCCTGAGCCATTTATCTAATAATATTCTTCAGAACACACTGAAATGCTGACTCACAGTGCGCAACCAGCTCCATTACAACCACTTTCCAACCTAATTCAAACTCCAATCTTTTGAGCCCTCTGTTTACTTCTAATCAATACCCCTCTGAATTCTTTAGTTCCTTGTTTATCCATCATACACTGAATGATGCATCATTTTAGGGTCATGTTTGGCCAATCATCTGAACCTCTTTCTCTCTTAGTTGTACCCAGTTGGACAAACCCAGTTGTGGATGACTCCAACTTTCTGCTTCATCCGAGCTCTGCTAGAGAAAGCTTTATGACCGTTAACTTCAAACAGACCTCTAATATCTGACAATCTCCCTGTACCTGACAATCCTCCCCTCAACTTACTTCTTACTCTCCTGCCTCCTTGTGATACTATTTCAAATTCTTCCTCCTTCCTGGAGTCTATAAGCACCCGTCTCCATCCCCATTGCATGCCCTACCCACCTAGCTCTTCTACAGAGTGCAGTGGGTCTGGTGTTCCCAGTCTTGCACCTCCTATAGCTGCCCTCATTCTAGCCTCCTTTTCCCCTTTTGGGGTTGTGGAAATGTTTCTCCTCCAAACAAGGACAATCCCTTCACCTGTACATTCATTCCCACACCCTTCCACCTTTCTAAGGACCTTCTGCTATCAATTATAACTTTCTTTTTCTACACAGAGTCAGTCTTACTTTTCAACTGGTCTTGTTCATCAACCATCAGCTTTTCACATATGCTTAAGCCTTTCCTGTTAGGGGAAGGAAGGAAGGAAGGAAGGAAGGAAGGAAGGAAGGAAGGAAGGAAGGAAGGAAGGAAAGAGGGAAGAGCATTTTATTCAATATTATATTCTGTTCCAGCCAGTGCTTCCTCTTCATAGCCAAAAATCTCACTGTTTCCATTTCCTTTTCCCCCCACTCTACTCAGCCTGCTCACATCTATTTTTTGCAACTTTTGAATTGAGATTTAATACACATATGGCAATGTGTACTCATCTTAAATGTACAGCTCAATGAAGTTTTACATATTTATACACCCCATGTAGCTACCACTCAGATCAAGATTTAGAACATTTCCAGGAACAAAAAGTAACAATATCCTCCATGTTTCATGACTTGATATCTTCACTTAATAATACATCCTGTTCATTCCACAGCAATACATTGAGGCCTTCTTCATTTCTTTACTACTGAGCAGTGTTTCATTATGTAGTTGTACACCATCATTTATCAATATTCTGCAGATGGACATTTAGACTGCTTCCAGTCTTTTGCTATTCTAAATGGTGCTTCAATGAAAGGTTTTGTAGTCATCATTTCATATTTCTGCCAGTGTATGTTTGGTACAGATTCTTAGAAGTGGAATTACTGAGCCAAAGGTTAAATACATTTATAATTGGCTAGATGTTATCAAATTCCTCCCTATAGAGGTTGTATTGTTAGTATTCCCACCTACAGTGTGTAACAGGAAAGCATCTGCTTTTCCACAGGCTTGCTAACAAAAGTTTAATTTTTTTTGAATTTTATATGCTTATCCTTTTAGTTTCTCTTTATGTTCTTGTAGGTTTTTAAAAATATTTTATTTATTTATTCATGAGACAGACAGAGGCAGAGACATAGGCAGAGGGAAAAGCAGGCTCCCTGGGGGGATCCTGATATGGGACTTGATCCCAGGATCACGACCTAAGCCAAAGGCAGATGCTCAACCACTGAGCCACCCAGGTGCCCCTATGTTCTTGTAGTCTAACTAAGATATAATTGACATATAATATACAGCACACAATTTGATGAATTTTGCTATACATGTACAACTATGAAACCATCCCTACAATCAAAATAATGAATGCATCCATCTCACCCCAAAGTGTATTCATGCTCCTCTGTAATCTGTCTCCCTGCCCTCCCTGCCCGTCTTCTCTTCAAGCGCAAGAGCTCTCAGCAATTTTATTTCCTATATACCTTTTTTGGGGGGTATCAGGATATGTGCCTCCCAACATGGGGGAGTAAATGAAGACTGAAGGAAACAGCTTAGTAAACTCAGGAGAGAGAACATGTAATCCTCAGCATGTGAGGAGAAATGCAGTCTGTGGCCTATTGCAGTCTGGGTGGGGGAGGGGGGCACCAGCACAGTCGGGGGACAACTGGTTTGGATTGGCAGCAAATCATAAGACCCCAGGAGGGATGAAAATGAAACCAATCCAAAACATGAATGTCAAACATGTGGAGTGAAAATTTAGAGACTTAAACAGAATTTGTGGCTGAAAATCAAGCAAATGACCAGAGAAAGATAATAAGAAAAGAAAGGAAAAGTTATGATATGCCAAAGGACCCAATGATGTAAATACTGAAGGTGACTTAATGAAAATTATGATATGAGTTTTCAAGGGTGGGTGGAGTGGCAGAATGGGAGGAGCAGGGCATGCGGTGGGGGTGAAAGAAGGGCCAACTCTTCTTTAGGGCAGGGTGAAGGAGCATTCTTACAATTGAAAGGTCAAGAAGGAGCAAAAGAAGCATGTTTGGGCGCACCTGGGTGGTTCAGTAGGTTCAGCATCCGACTCTTGATCTCAGCTCAGGTCTTGATCTCAGGGTCCTGCTTTCAGGCCCTGTGAGCTCCACACTGTGTATGGAGCCTACTTAAAAAAGAAGGAGGAGGAGGAGGAGGGGGAGGAGGAGGAGGAGAAGGAGAAGGAGAAAAAATAACAAGAACAAGAACAAGAACAAGAAGAACAAGAATGTTCTTGGTAAGTCCCACAGCCTTACAGCTTGGCTTGAGTGACAACTCCATGTGCCCCTTTTCCTGACCACCCTTGGTGGCTCTCCTTCAGGCAATCTTGTGCATACCTCTATTGGGGCACCATCATAATTTTTTATTTACTTTTCTGTATGCCCATGCGATTGTGAGCATCTTGGGGGGAAGGACAGTATTTAATAACCGCTTGGTCTGACACACAGGAAGTGTTCAATTCATGAATAATACTATGGATCATTGCAAAAGCAAAACTTACCAAGTTTTGGTAAAATTAAGAGGAATTTAAAGAGTCTGTTAAGAGCCCTGTATATTAAAATTAAGATCAAATCATAATAATTTTAAGACATTTATTCATTTTACTCCCAGAAATCTCAAAATATTCCATGTTCTAAGGTAATGAACTGTTAGCGTGCCTATATCTCTGCTTAACTCTTCAGGCTACTGTGAATTTTTCTTAATGAGATTAAGTGCTTGGGGCCCTTTCATGGGAACATGTATTTAACTTTTCTCATGTATTAATGGAAAGGTTTTTATATTCGCATTTCTATTACTTCCTGCTGGGATAATTTCATAAGCCCTAGTTATCTCATTAGGAATAAGAAACCACTATTTCCAGGAAATATTATGGGCAATTAAATTGTGGTTAACAGTGCAGGTGTGTATTACTTTTAAAACTCAATATCAAACGAGTTGATTGATAAAATATATTCATTTTGCTGGAGGTAGAGAGCAGATGGAGAAAGGAAGTAGATGGTGATTAATAAAAATAATTTTCTTTTTGCGGAACAATTTCCTTTGTTCCCTGAATGCATTTAAAACACAATTCAAGGGCACCTGGGTGGCTCAGTTGGTTAAGCATCTGCCTTCAGCTCAGGTCATGATCTTGGTAGTGCTGGGATTGGGCACCATGTCAGGCTTCCTGCTCAGCAGAGAGCTTCTCTGTTTACCTCTGCCCCACCCACTGCTTGTGCGCTCTCTCTCTCTCTCTCTCTCTTTGTCAAATAAAAACATAAATAAGTCTTTAAAATATATATATATAAAATAAAATACAATTCAATTTGCTACAATCTAACACACAGATATTTTTCTAGGAGCACATCTGTAACATAAAACACGTCAATCTCTTTTCCTAAAGCTACAATATTGTAAGCTATATACTCCAAATGACGAAAGGGTGGAAGAGGTACCTTTGACCATCACACTAAATGACCCAACTGCAGAATTTTCATTGCCTGTCTTCCAAGTTCTGTGTTTTGCTTCATGCCCACAGGAGGAATGCTTCCACCAACAGACATAACCCTAATGGATTGGAAGGTGAGGTTTCCATGAGTGAAAAGACCAAAAACAGTTTATAATGTTGATGGGGTGACTGTGCTTGCCGCATAAGGAGCAACAGGCCTGCTGCCTGTGGAAAGCAGGGAGATGAACCACCCTGATTTCTCCGAAGGTAGGATTTGCCACCCTGCTATGAGCAGTGTGGTTGGCAGACAGCTTCCAGCTAACCGGTCCTCCTGAACTGCAGAGAGCTAGCTCCCCCAAGCCACATCCTTCCTGAGCTAGCAGGAGACAGAGCTGTGCAGCAGTGCTCCCTCTAGAGCTCCCCACCAGGCTGGCTCAGGCGCTGCCAGGCTTGCTCTGCAAGTAGGAGTCTTCTGCTCAATTCTGTGTCTGCTCTCCTAACACCACACGCTTTGATACCTAACAAACACCTTGCACCCCACACTCTATCTCAATATGTGCTTCTGGAGAACCCAATCAGCACACTTGGCTCACAGTGAGGGGGAGAAGGACTATGGTTGGGACTCAAGGGAGAAGGACTATGGTTGGGACTCCCACTAGGCTGCCTCTTCTGTTGCCACTGCTACTGTCAATGATACGAGTCAGTGCAACACTATAGCAACTCGATAGAAGCTGGACCCAGAAGGATTGGACCCTGCAGAAATTAAGGTCTGGTTCACTTCATCATGTTAAAGATCCCCACCAGCTGAGATGCTGGTAGAAGGCCAAGGGGACATGAAAAATAAATAATAAATACCAACCATGGTACATACACAACATTGCAGAAGTAAGAACAATTTCAGCAACATGTGCTTTCTCCTCTGCTGTGTCATGGATATGCTGATATACTTGAATCTCCCTTTCTTCTCCCCTTTCACCCACAGTTATATATGGGGCATACTGGTGGTAGTTACCTTTAAATTTTAGTTTGCATAATATAGACTATCAATGAGGGCTGTAATGTAAGAAAAGAGAAATAGACATCTCCCAGATACCCTGGACTTGAAAGCTGGACCTAGCAACTGTTTAGGCTTTGAGACTTAAAAAAAAAATTGTTTTTATTAATTTGGGAGAGAGCACACGTGAGTGAGGGGAGGAGCAGAGTGGGACAAAGCCGACTTTGAGGGAGGGGACAAGCAGACTTTGCACTGAGCACAGAACCCAATGCAGGGCTCTATCCCAGGACCCCAAGATCAGGACCTGAGCAGAAACCAAGAGACAGATACTCAACCGACTGAGCAACCCAGGCACCCTAGCTTTGAGACTCTAAAAAAGGGCTGAATATAGTTTTGTTTGTGGGACCCTGGATGGCTTAGTGGTTGAGCCTCTGCCTTTGGCTCAGGTTGTGATCCTAGGGTCCTGGGATCCAGTCCTGCATCAAGTCCTGGGTCAAGTCCTGCATCGAGTCCTGCATCAGGCTCCCCAAAGGGAGCCTGTTTCTCCCTCTTCCTCTGTCTCTGCCTCTGCCTCTTTCTGTGTGTCTTTCACGAATAAATAAATAAAATATTTAAAAATATATATATATATTTTTTGTTTGCATAAGTATACTTTAATTTCGTTAGGTAAGAACACTTTGGGGACTATAAGTATGTGTAAAAAAGGTAGATGATGATATTGGGCAGTGAAAAAGTGGAATGTAAGAAAAGGAAGAAGAATTACTTTAATATTTAACATTTACTGAGCACTTGAATAAACTCATTTAATGAATTAAATCATTTAATCTTCGCGACAGCACTGAGAGTGGTGCTATTACTATCTCCATTTACAAATGAAACTGAGGCTCCTAAAGCTTAATTAACTTGGCTACAGTTGCAGAGCGTTTGCACGCAGGCGTTCTGTGTATCCTATATATGCTCTTAATCTGAGTTATGTTGTCTCGCTTTGCTGTAGAGGATGCATATCATTCTTTCAGGTTGCCCAGCATCTCAATCCTCTGATTGTGTTTGGGAAATTCTCTTTCATGCGCACCTGGGTAGAAGACAGGGCCCACCTGCCGCTACAACGTTAAAAGTTCTGATACTTCCCTCCCATTTTCTCTTGCTCTTCGGGTGTGGGCATGTTATTGATGCCACCTGGAAAATAACCTCTTAACCTTGAAAATAAAACTGTCAGTTATTTACTAGCAAAAGTGGGTTTATCCAGGAATAGCAGAGAATGGCACCTGGGGTAAGCAAGCCGTGCACAAGAACAAAGAAGGCCTTTTGTTGAGGAAAAGGGGAAATAGTTGGAAGCCCGTCACAAAAAGTCTATTTTGGTAAACTAGGAGTTCTACGTATAGTGGCTTTTCATTGGCTGGGCTGTTGCTATGGTGATGAAGAAGCCTTCCCTCCTCCTGCTGGGATAGTAAAGTAGCATCCCCACGCAAATTGCACCTCTGGCTGTTGGATTTGGATTGAACAGTGCTGAGTATGAGAGCTCCCCCTGCTGGCCTCTCAAATCCCTCCTACCCAGGGTTTGCTTTTATTAATTTTCATAAGGTTTACTAAATCAGATGCACCTTCTGGTGGCTATTACAGCAAGATCAAGTTTCAAGAGCACCAGGGGTGGGGCACCTGGGTGGCTCAGGGGTTGAGTGTCTGCCATTGGCTCAGGTCATGATCCCAGGATCCTGGGATCGAGTCCCGCATCAGGCTTCCCGCAGGGAACCTGCTTCTCCCTTTGCCTATATCTCTGACTCTCTCTGTGTCTCTCATGGATAAGTAAATAACATTAATTAAAAAAAAAAAAAAGAAAAAGAGCCCCATGGGTAGCAGTGTTAGTGGTGGCCTTCACTGCCTAGTGCCAGGGGTGGTAGGGTCATAAGCTATAGCTTCTGGGCTTTATGGTAGCCACAATGGACCTGTCCTCACCAGACCAGGCTTGTATTATTTTGGATGTTTTTGGCTATAAAGACATTAACGTGGTCTATGCAGCCTTCCCAGAAATTCTGTGAGGTACCCAACATTCTGATTTGTAGCAAAAGGCCTTATGGTTGTATAGCCTTATTTCTAAGATGAAATACTAGCTTACATATATATAGCTTATGGCTCTTTTTCTCTACAAGGCACTGTTCTAAGTGTATTACATACATGAGTCAAATGAAGTCTTAGAAAAATCTTAGGACTTAAGTTGGACTGTTGTTCTCATTTAACAATGAGGAGACTTAGGTACAGAGAGCTTATGTAACTTGTTCCAGGTCACACAGAGACATGATTTAAGCCCAGGTCGTCTGTCACCAGAGTCTCTACTCATTACCAGTCATTTTACCAGGGTGCCTTCATTTCTGAATTGTATTGATTCTCCCACTTCTTTAGATGACTGGATTTTGTCAAAGTTTTGTTTCTTTTTCAACAATTGCTCATAGGTGTTGTTTTGTTTGGGTTCTCTCATGCTGGAGAAACTCTATCTTTTGCCTTTATACCAGGAGCGAACTTGCTGAATATAAATTCCTAGGTCACACGTTGCTGTAGAACTCTGTAGGCATTGTCCTTCTGTCTTCTGGAATAGATGATTTTTGTGGCGAAGTCTCAGGGCCACCATATTTTTCTCTCTTGAGTGGAACTTTTTCTTTTTTGCTTTTTGTATGTATATTGGTCCTTTTTCTTTCATTTTGCTTTTCTCTATATTGATCCTTTTTCCTTGATTAGGCATACTTTGACTTTGGGCATTCTATCTCAGTTTTTCCCGGGTCATGTTATGGTTTTTTTATCTGAAAATTCAAACTTTTTTTTTGGAATAATTTTCTCCTCATTTTTGGGGAAAAAATTTAAAACTCATTTGGTTATTCTTCAGAAATATCAATTATGGGTCTGGTAGATCTACTTTGACTCCTGTGTCTATCATCTCTAATATTTTTTATATTATTTTCCTTTCTTGTCTCTTTCTGGGACTTCAAAAAAACCTGTCAATTATGTCCTTTACTATGTTTTTGATTGTGTTATTTCCACTTTCATTTGTCATGTAGTGTTTTTTGGTCATGGTTTTTAATTTCTATTCCAATGCCTTTTCCCCTGAGCTCTGCTGGGTGGCTTGCCTTTTACCTTTTTAAAAGTTTTTTTGAGCTGTTCCTCTGTTTCCTTGGATAATTCCTCTTATATATACATTCTTTATCTGTAGCTCGATTACATTCTTTTATACTTTTTTTACTTTCTTCCTGCAGTATATATGTATAGAGCCTAGATGGTTTATTTCTTTTTAAATTTATTTTATTTTTTTAAAGATCTTATTTATTTATTCGAGACAGAGAGCACAAGTAGGGGAGGAGCAGAGGGAGAAGCAGGCTCTCCCAAAGTGGGGCTCCATCCCAGGACCCTGGAATTATGACCTGAGTTGAAGGCAGATGCTTAACCACCGAGGTGGCCCTAGGTGTTCTCTTTGTCATGTCAATAGGGGGAACCTAGTCGAGGGAGGTGGTAAACAGTGAAGTTGGGCACTCTTCAACTTCCTATAACTACTACTCCTCTTTCCTAAGGGACCATATACTCTTCATATGTGGCAGTTAAGAGGTTAGAATGGTGTATAGTAAATCCTTTAACTACCTCTGAAAAATATACTAAATTTTCTCTCAGCTACCAGGCCAGGTTATAGATAATAAAAATTATTGCCATCAGGGTCTCTTTTTCAGCTATCCCTCTCCTGCCACTTTATAGTGCAGAATTAGTGTCTCCCTAGGGGCACCTAATGCTTCTCCCATGGACTCCCCATGTCCCTCCATCTTGGTGCTCTAATCAAAGACTTTTTGAAACTCTCATTTATTCTCAGAAATACGTATATTTTGCCTGAGATCAAGGCTGTCAGTGTTCACCATCATTTCTGTTTAAATTTGAAAGTGGTTGGCAAGTATTCTTCATGGTGGTTGTTTGGAATTGTAGTATTTCTGTTTAAAGATGAGGTTAAGAATCCAGGAATGGCTTATCTAGGAGGTTCTGGATCAGGGTCTCTGATGAGGTTGCAGTCATCTCAAGGCTTGAGTAGGGCTAGGGAATCCTTTCCCGTGCTCACTGTCATGATTGCTGGATGGTCTTAGTTCCTTGCTAACTATTCACTGGAGACTTCAGTTCCCTACCACATGGGCCTCTCCAGAGGGCTGCTAACACACAGCAGCATGCTTACTCCAGAAAATGTGATGAGAGAGAGAGAACAAGAGAGCATCCAAAATGAAATCACATTCTTTCACATTTTAAGAAGAGCATACTATCACTTCTCTTATATGTTATTGGTCATGTAGATTAACTGTGGTAGAGAATGGGAAGGAACCCCACAGGGTCTGAATACCAGAAGGTAAGGATCATAAGAATGATCTTGGAAGCTGGCTACCATGAGTATATGTAAGTGTGTGGCTAAGTATATGCATGTGCATGTATGTATATATGTATATAATGTATATTACACACATGCACAAATTAAATAGAAGGATGTTTATAGCAACTATAAATTTGAATGCCCTTAATAATATAGCTTTGCAATATGTGAGTCAAAAATTGATAGAGCTACAAAAAGAAATAGATAAATCTATTATAGTGAAGATTCTTAGCTCATACCCAGTAACAAATAGGCCCCATAGATGAAAATATCAGTAAACCTAAGTTTTGAATAAGACAATTAACAAACTCAGTCTAATGGGCACATATACAGGACCTCATAAAACAGTTGGAGAATGCACATTCTTTTCACACCACTCAGAACCTTATGAAATGTGATTACTTAATAATCCACGATTCAAGTATCAATAATCTTGAATTGGAACCACAATTTCTGACCACAATGCAATTAAAATTCAGATCAATTTGTAAAGAGATGACCATGAAAATCCTATACGCTAGTAAATTTTAAAATGTACTTCTAAATAATTCACAGGCCAAAAAAGAAATCATAATGGGAAATTTAAAATATCTAGACCTGAAAAATAAAAACAAACACTACATATAACAATTTTGGAGAATCAGCTACAGCAATGAAGAGAGGGAAATGTGTAGTTTTAAATTGATAATTTAGAAAAGTCAAAAGACCAAAAGCTAATAAGCTAAGTAGCTATTTGAAAAGCTATAAAAGCAACGATAGAATAGACCTAGTAGTAGTAGAAGTATGGAAATAATCTAGAATACAGTGGAAATAAATGAAATAAAAAACAAAGGTAGAAAAGGATAAAAAAAAAAAAAGCACAAAATTTCCAAGTTACTAATAGAATTAACATATCTATTAACATATCAACAACAAGAGAAGGTACAAAAACACTATGTTGGTAATAATAACCGGTATACAACCCAAGGAACAGTAGAGATTAAAAGGAAACTAAGGAAAAAACTTCATGACAATAATTTTTAAAACAAACGAAAACACATGCCTACAAAAAATTAATTTGCCAGAGTAAACTAAAACAACAAAGCAAAACAAATCCTGAGAAGTCCCTTAGACATATGGAATTTTTTATTTTAAATGGGGTTCTTAGAAAGAAAACAACGGGTCCAGATAATTTTGACGACAAGTTGTAACAAACTTTCAGTGAAAACTCTTCTAGAGAAGAGAATGAACAAGAGCATGTATATATTAAATGATTAATTTCAGAAGCTGGTAGTAACTAACAGAACATACCAGCCAAACATTTTGTGACCTCTTCTGTTAAATATGTGTATAAATAAATTTAATCAATTTAAGGTAACTGTTGGGCTTATTGTGAATTCTATCTGGTTCAGCCAAAGTAATTGAACTTGCCTCAGATGATAAAAGTCCAATAGAACTCAGCTTCAAATTCTCTTATTCATCTTTGTTATAAAAGTGATCATCCTTCTTGTTACATTTTGAACTTTCCAGTAATCTTGTAAGAGTTAGGTTGTTGCCGCAGGCGTAGTAGAGTTTGGTGTCAGCAGCATCCATAAGCTCTACAGAATCACAGGTGGGAGAGACTTCTTGCATTTGCCCATATCAGTACACATTTGCCTCAGTTTTTCCTTTAAATAATCTTAAATGATATGACTGAGTTATAATCCCCCCTCTCTCTGAATTCAAAAGAGAACTGGAATCTGGAATGCAATCTTTATGACAGAGTTTAAGACCAATATATTTAATTGACATAAAATGTAAATTCAGACCTGCATTTCTCTCTCTGTTCTGCATGCCGTTAAAGTTTAGACATAAAAATCTCCCCATTAGTTTATGATACCTGAAAAATCATTTCACTAATCTCACTGTGACCTCTGATGCTCTTGTTGGCATCCCAGGGGCTGTCCTTTTCTTTCACAATCAGGTAAATGATCTCTGCCCCAGATGTTTATGAATCACAATTGTGGAATTTTTGTTGATTTGTCTATTTTCTCCCTTCTCTCAGTATCTTTTTACTTTCAATGGAGACATCACTTCCAGCCTCTTCTGTTTTCAACAGACCACAGAATCTTTCCTGCACAGACTCAATTAGGACCTACAGAACTATCATGGGCACAGGGCAATTTACTCAATGTTTTTTGCTCTCATTTCTCACCAGTTAACTGGGAACAATGATTCCTATCATTCAGGGTAGTTGTTGTGAACTGAAAGTGTGTATCTCCACCAAATTCTTATGTTGAAACCATACCCCGTAGTGTGATGGTATTAGGAAGTGAAGCCTTTAGGAGCTTGTTAGGAGTAGATAGAGTCATGAGGGTAGAGTCCTGATCAATGGGATTAGTGCCCTTGTAAGGGTCAGGGGAGAGCTTTGCTTTCTCTCTCTGCTCTCCACCACGTGAGACTACAACTAGAAGTTAGCAGTCTGTAATCCACAAAGGAGCTGTCAGCAGAACTTGACCATGCTGACACCCCCACCTCAGACTTCTAGTCTCCACAATTGGAAGAATGAAATTTCTGTTGTTTATAAGATACCCAATCTATGCTATCTCTGTTAAAACAACCAGAATGGATTAAAACGAAGAACAGTAGTACAAGCATTCCTTGGAAATATTGTAGGTTCTGTTCCAGACCACCACAATGAAGTAAATGTTGCAATAAAGAGACTCAAATAAATGCTTTGATTTCCCAGAGCATGTAAAAATTATGTTTACATTATACTTTAGTCTATTAAGTGTGCAATAGTATGTCAAAAAAGACAATGTACATACCTTAATTTAAAGATATTTTATTGCTAACAACCACTAACCATTATCTGAGCTTTCAGTGAGTCGTAATCACTGATCACAGATCACCATAATAAATATAATAATGAAAAAGGTTGAAACATTATGAGAGTTACAAAGTGTGACACAGAGACGCAAAGTGAGTAAATGTAGTTGGAAAAATGATTCTGGTAACTTGCTTGATGCGGGGTTGCCAGAAACCTTACAGAATGCAGTATCTGTGAAGTGTGAAAAAGCACAGCATAATAAAATAAAGTACACCTGTAATAAGGTTAGAATGACATTAAGTGCTTACCACGGTGCTTAGAACTCCATAAACACACAATGCACACCAATCATTATTCTTATCATAATCCCCATCCCCAAGGCCACAGTCCGTATATTATAGGGATAAATAGATCTTTCAATTTTTTATTGCAATTTCTATGAATTGCCTATTGACCTTGTGCATTTGGTGGCAGGGTATATTATTAGATTTTGAAACATGAATACCCTTTGAGATCTCTGAGAGAAGAAACATAATGTTGATGATTTGTGTCTCTAATTGCCTTTAATGTATCCGTAACCTCTCTGTGAATGAGTATCAAGCCCTTGTGAGATATCTTAGCTACTAGTATGGAAAAGCATCTGACTTTAAGGACCCTCAGCAGTGAGTTGATATTTAAATCTTATTATTCATAATGCCGCATGAGACCTTTCCTCTGTGATTATTTTACAGACATGTACAAGGCAGTCTTTCTTATATTTTAGGCCTCTTTGAACCCCGTATCAACACTTGGCATGCTATGGACTAAAACTTTCAAGTGAAAAATTTTTAAGCATTGCTCACTAATAAAAAATAATATTCAAAATTTATGGTGATCATTTAAGTTTGTAAGAGGTCTCATGTTGTACGCAATTTTTTTGTCAAGCCAGCATGATAATGAATAACTTGAGCTGTCGGTCACATCGGTTTCTTTTCTTACTACTTATATCTACACAATTAAAAGACCCAAACTCACAACTATAGGTGGCTGAGAATAGCAGTAGGTGTTGGGTTTTATTTCAGATAATTCTAGCTATTATTTGGATTGACGTGGACCCCATATTTTCAAACACCAACATCCCCATTCCACAGCCATTTGCAGTAACCTTTGCTACTGCTCTCATCAGGAGGCGAAGTCTATTCTATCCTCTGTCCCCTATGTCTTAGTTTTCTCTTGCTGTGTAACAAATTACCACACACCACAGCTTAAAGCAACACACGTTTATTATCTCACAGTTTCCTTTGTGTCAATAGTTCAGTGTATTTTAGCTGGGGCCTCTGCTCTGAGTCTAGCACGGCTGAAATCAAGGCACTGGCCAACTGTATCCTCGTGTAGAGGTTTAACAGGGAAAGATTCATTTCTAAGATCCCATTAAGTTATTGGCAGAATTTATTTCCTTCTGGTTGTGGGACTGACATCCACCTGTCTTACCAACTTACTGTCCAGGGACCACTCTTAGCTCCTAGACGGCACCCTCAGATCTCGGCCATGCATCTCCATCATCTCAGCAATGGAGAACCTCCCCTTAATTGAATTGCTCTTCCACTTCTGATCTCTCTAATTTGCCCTTCTGCTGCCAGCAAGAGAAAAATTCCTGCTTTGAAAGGGTTTATATAATTAAGTCAGGCCCACCTAGATAATAGCTCTATCTTCAAGTCAATTGATTAGTAGTCTTAGTTATATCTGCAAATCCCTTTGCCATGTAACTAATCCCTTTTCCAAGTAACCTCACCATGGGAACAATCCCAGGGGGCAGAGATCATGGGAAGCATCTTGGGAATTCTGTCTACACACTAAATCTGGGGTGGCCTAGGACTTGCTTTGTATGGAGGAATGCGGTCCTAGGCCTCACAAAGCCTTGCAGCTTCCACTTGTGCCCTTTGAAGTGCTCCTTCTTAGAATCCAGCCATCATGCTGAGAACCTTTAAGCTGGCCATGTGGAGGAGAACCAAGATGTCCTGGGGCCAGCCCCAGCTGATTATTATTGTTTCAAGGCACTAGTTTTTGGGGTGGTCTGCTCTGCAGAAATAGAAAACTATTTTCATTTTTATTTTTTTAAAAAATTGTAGGGCTTTCCATTCCTTTTCCTTTTTTTTTATTTTAAAATATTTTATTTATTTATTCATGAGAGACACACAGGGAGAGGCAGAGACACAGGCAGAGAGAGAAGCAGCCTGCCTGTAGGGAGTCTGATATAGGACTCCATCTCAGGACCAAGGATCACACTCTGAACCGAAGGCAGATGTTCAACCACTAAGCCACCCAAGCATCCCTAGAAAACTATTTTTAGGACTCCATCAGATGCTAACACTGCAGCATTTCACACTCAAAAAATGAAGTTTGAATGCACTGGATTAGAAGAGAGGGTAAATGGATTCCTCATTCATTCTTTGGTCACAATAGAATTTGAAAGTGATTGATTCCCTGCTGCAGCTTTTAAATATAAGTTAAAATATGCCAAATAATACATCATTGATTGATTTCCAGAGTGTGTGAAAAATTGTCAATAAAAGTTTATTTCAAGAGTTAGTGAAAACCTAAGGTTTCAGAAATTGAGCCAATTGTACATAATTCAGTTCTCTAAAAATGTTGATATTTTATTCTCAACATTAAGAATCTGGATAATTCTTACACTGCCCATGGGAATGGAAGCTGGCACAGCTACTCTTAAAAACAGTATGGAGTTTCCTCAAAAAGATAAAAATAAAGCTACCCTATGATCCAGCAATTGCACTACCAGATATTTACCCAAAGGATGCAAATGTAGTGATCTGAAGGGGCACCTGCACCCTATTGTTTATAGCAGCAGTGTCTGCAATAGCCACACTATGGAAAGAGCCCAGATGTCCCATCAACAGATGAATGGATAAAGAAGATGTGGTGTATATATACAATGGAATACTACTCAGTTATCAGAGAAAATGAAATCTTACCATTTGCAACAATGTGGATGGGACTAGAGGGTATAATGCTAAGCAAAATTAGTCAATCAGGAAAGACAATTATGATTTCACTCATACGTGGTATTTAAGAAACAAAACAGAGGATCATAGGGGAAGGAAGGGAAAAGTAAAACAAGATGAAATCAGAGAGGGAGACAAACCTTAAGAGACTCTTAACTATAGGAAATAAACTGAGGGTTGCTGGAGCCGAGGTGAGTGGGGGGATGGGGTTACTGGTTGATGAGCATTATGAGGGCACTTGATGTAATGAGTGCTGGGTGTTGTACACAACTGATGGATCACACTCTATCTCTGAAACTAATAATATATTATATATTAATTAATTGAACTTAAATTTAAAAGAAAGAAAGAAAGAAAAGAAAGAAAGAAAGAAAGAAAGAAAGAAAGAAAGAAAGAAAGAAAGAAATTAGTTTTATCCAAGTAACATGCAGTAGCATGCAGTATTTTTAAACCTACATGGGTTAGTGTTAAGATTTATAGAAATCAAAAATTTTTTAAGATTTTATTTATTCATGAGAGACACACAGAGAGAGACAGAGACATAGGCAGAGGGAGAAGCAAGCTCCCTGCCAGGAGCCTGATGTGGGACTTGATCCCAGGACCCTGGGATCACAACCTGAGCTGAAGGCAGATGCTCAACCACTGTGCCCCTAGAAATCAAAATATTAATTCACATAATTTCAAACTAAAGTCAAACGTAATACATCTAGAGTAATGATTTTTTAAAAATTTGGGTAATTGACTTAATGCCTAAAGTTAGTTCAAGTCAGTTTCAGACATATTTTGCTCCTCCTGATATTTCCTTGAATGACACACCAAACCCTAGTTACTTATTTTACCTCAGCCACAACCAAAGCCACCAAACTTTACTGTGGCCTACTTGATTCTGCTTCTTGGGTCTGACTAGCCTCTCACTGAAAGTTGGGTCACTCCCCTTGCTGCTATCTTGCATCCAAGCTAACCACCCTTGTTCCCGGGAATTCTGGTTCCTCCTGTCACTTCTAGACCTGAACAAATACTGTACCACAGGACTTCCCATAAGTCCCCAAAGGAGCTTGTATTAGTCAGCGTTCTCCAGAGAAAGGGAAAAATAGGGTCTGTGTGCATGTATGTGATTTCTGAAACACACTGATCAGAGTAGTCCTTGTAACGTATTTACAACTTTAAGAACATAATGATTATTACGAATGAAATGAGATTCATGGGGAAAATCATATTTAATTAATTAATACATCTCACTTTTTAAGTGTATGTGCAACAGTTTATTAGGTTTGCCTAAGTCCTTAAGGTATGATAAGTTTCAGATACCAAAAGTTCTGAGACTACCATGTAGAAACTTAATAATTTTATTTTTTCTTAAGATTGTATTTATTTATTTATTTATTTATTTATTTATTTATTTATTTTTATAATACATTTATTTTTTATTGGTGTTCAATTTACCAACATACAGAATAACACCCAGTGCTCATCCCGTCAAGTGCCCCCCTCAGTGCCCGTCACCCATTCACCCCCACACCCCGCCCTCCTCCCCTTCCACCACCCCTAGTTCGTTTCCCAGAGTTAGGAGTCTTTATGTTCTGTCTCCCTTTCTGATATTTCCTACACATTTCTTCTCCCTTCCCTTATATTCTCTTTCACTATTATTTATATTCCCCAAATGAATGAGAACATACACTGTTTGTCCTTCCCCGATTGACTTACTTCACTCAGCATAATACCCTCCAGTTCCATCCACGTTGAAGCAAATGGTGGGTATTTGTCATTTCTAATGGCTGAGGAATATTCCATTGTATACATAGACCACATCTTCTTTATCCATTCATCTTTCGATGGACACCAAGGGTCCTTCCACAGTTTGGCTATTGTGGACATTGCTGCTATAGACATCGGGGTGCAGGTGTCCCGACGTTTCATTGCATCGGAATCTTTGGGGTAAATCCCCAACAGTGCAATTGCTGGGTCGTAGGGCAGGTCTATTTTTAACTCTTTGCAGAACCTCCACACAGTTTTCCAGAGTGGCTGCACCAGTTCACATTCCCACCAACAGTGTAAGAGGGTTCCCCTTGCTCCGCATCCTCTCCAACATTTGTGGTTTCCTGCCTTGTTAATCTTCCCCATTCTCACTGGTGTGAGGTGGTATTGATTTGTATTTCCCTGATGGCAAGTGATGCAGAGCATTTTCTCATGTGCATGTTGGCCATGTGCATGTCTTCCTCTGTGAGATTTCTCTTCATGTCTTTTGCCCATTTCATGATTGGATTGTTTGTTTCTTTGGTGTTGAGTTTAAGAAGTTCTTTATAGATCTTGGAAACTAGCCCTTTATCTGATAGGTCATTTGCAAATATCTTCTCCCATTCTGTAGGTTGTCCTTTAGTTTTGTTGACTGTATTCTTTGCTGTGCAAAAGCTTCTTATCTTGATGAAGTCCCAATAGTTCATTTTTGCTTTTGTTTCTTTTGCCTTCGTGGATGTATCTTGCAAGAAGTTACTGTGGCTGAGTTCAAAAAGGGCGTTGCCTGTGTTCTCCTTTAGGATTTTGATGCAATCTTGTCTCACATTTAGATATTTCATCCGTTTTGAGTTTATCTTTGTGTATGGTGAAAGAGAGTGGTCTAGTTTCATTCTTCTGCATGTGGATGTCCAGTTTTCCCAGCACCATTTATTGAAGAGACTCTCTTTCTTCCAATGGATAGTCTTTCCTCCTTTATCGAATATTAGTTGACCATAAAGTTCAGGGTCCACTTCTGGGTTCTCTATTCTGTTCCATTGATCTATGTGTCTGTTTTTGTGCCAGTACCACACTGTCTTGATGACCACAGCTTTGTAGTACAATCTGAAATCTGGCATTGTGATGCCCCCAGATATGGTTTTCTTTTTAAAAATTCCCCTGGCTATTTGGGGTCTTTTCTGATTCCACACAAATCTTACAATAATTTGTTCTAACTCTCTGAAGAAAGTCCATGGTATTTTGATAGGGATTGCATTAAACGTGTAAATTGCCCTGGGTAACACTGACATTTTCACAATATTGATTCTGCCAATCCATGAGCATGGAATATTTTTCCATCTCTTTGTGTCTTCCTCAATTTCTTTCAGAAGTGTTCTATAGTTTTTAGGGTATAGATCCTTTACCTCTTTGGTTAGGTTTATTCCTAGGTATCTTATGCTTTTGGGTCCAATTGTAAATGGGATTGACTCCTTAATTTCTCTTTCTTCAGTCTCAGTGTATAGAAATGTCACTGATTTTTGGGCATTGATTTTGTATCCTGCCACGCTACCAAATTGCTGTATGAGTTCTAGCAATCTTGGGGTGGAGGCTTTTGGGTTTTCTATGTAGAGTATCATGTCATCTGTGAAGAGGGAGAGTTTGACTTCTTCTTTGCCAATTTAAATGCCTTTAATGTCTTTTTGTTGTCTGATTGCTGAGGCGAGCACTTCCAATACTATGTTGAATAGCAGTGGTGAGAGTGGACATCCCTGTCTTGTTCTTGATCTTAGGGGAAAGGCTCCCAGTGCTTCCCCATTGAGAATGATATTCGCTGTGGGCTTTTCGTAGATGGCTTTTAAGATGTTGAGGAATGTTCCCTCTATCCCTACACTCCGAAGAGTTTTGATCAGGAATGGATGCTGTATTTTGTCAAATGCTTTCTCTGCATCTAATGAGAGGATCATATGGTTCTTGGTTTTTCTCTTGCTGATATGATGAATCACATTGATTGTTTTACGAGTGTTGAACCAGCCTTGTGTCCCGGGGATAAATCCTACTTGGTCATGGTGAATAATTTTCTTAATGTGCTGTTGGATCCTATTGGCCAGTATCTTGTTGAGAATTTTTGCATCCATGTTCATCAGGGATATTGGTCTGTAATTCTCCTTTTTGGTGGGGTCTTTGTCTGGTTTTGGAATTAAGGTGATGCTGGCCTCATAGAATGAATTTAGAAGTACTCCATCTCTTTCTATATTTCCAAACAGCTTTAGTAGAATAAGTATGGTTTCTTCTTTAAACGTTTGATAGAATTCCCCTGGGAAGCCATCTGGCCCTGGACTTTTGTGTCTTGGGAGGTTTTTGATGACTACTTCAATTTCCTCCCTGGTTTATTGGCCTGTTAAGGTTTTCTATTTCTTCCTGTTCCAGTTTTGGTAGTTTGTGGCTTTCCAGGAATGCGTCCATTTCTTCTAGATTGCCTAATTTATTGGCGTATAGCTGTTCATAATATGTGTTTAAAATCGTTTGTATTTCCTTGGTGTTGGTAGTGATCTCTCTTTTCTTATTCATGATTTTATTAATTTGAGTCTTCTCTCTCTTCTTTTTTATTCCTTTATTTAGAGAGAGCATGCACTCAAGTGAGGGAGGGGGAGAGGGAGTGAGAGAATCCTAAGCAGACTCCATGCTGAGTGTGGAGCCCAACACGGTGCTCAATCCCACAACCCCCAGACCACCACCTGAGCTGAAATCAAGAGTCAGAGCTCAACCAGCTGAGCCACCCTGGCATCCCACCATGTAGAAACTTTAAAGTAGATGTTCAGGAACCAATAGAATCTTCTATAATGATGAAAATGTTCTATGTCTATGATTTCCATTATGGTAGCCACTAGTCACATGTAACTACTGAGCACATGACATACATGTGACTGATTTTTAAATTTTATTTCGTTTGACTAATTTACATTGGAAAAGTGGAGTATAGAACAGACCCTTCACCCACACAGAGTATAGACAGACTGAGAGAGTTATGATGTGCATTCCCCAACTGCCACCAAGGAATGGAGCTAGTGGGTGGATGCCTCTAAACCCAGAGGAAGACAAGGTCTGTTCCAGAAATAAAGGATGAGAGTGGGGCTGGGTAGCCGTGAATAAAAGTTTAGTGGGGCCAAGACTGGCTGCATGGTTCCCGAGGCCTTGTTGTGAAAAGAGAGAAAGGTGTGGATACCTATCTCACACACTGTCCAACAAAATATCCTGGAGGGGTGGTGAGGGCCTTACAGAGATTTCTGGAGAGATTCCCCATATTTCCAGGGGCTATAAAAGGAGCAAGGATTTAAGATATGGTTTCTCAGGGAAAGAAGTTGCATATAAAAGATGTCTGATTGGGAGGTCTCTGAAGAAACCACAAAGGTTACCCACACTCCTCCTCCTTGTTTTTGGCGTCCCAATTTTGTTCAGGTATCTAGTAGCCAGTGGCTTCAAGTTAAACTGGGTTCCTCCTCTGCAGCAAGAGGTGCATCTTGTTTAGCATAAGCCAATTATGTAACTCCAACCCTTGCCAGTGATTTCTCTAGGAGTGAGACTTGGCTTAGTTTCAGCCAATGAGATATTAATGCAGAAATTCTGGGAAAGATTTTTTTTACTCTCAAAAAGAGAGAGATACAAGAAGAAAAAATGCTGTTTAAGGTAGGATCCAGGTTGTGAGGCTTGAAGCTTATCCAATTTGGGGGCCCTCTTTAAGAAAAAAGGCATAGGGATCCCTGGGTGGCGCAGCAGTTTAGCGCCTGCCTTTGGCCCAGGGCGCGATCCTGGAGACCTGGGATCGAATCCGATGTCGGGCTCCCAGGGCATGGAGCCTGCTTCTCCCTCTGCCTGTGTCTCTGCCTCTCTCTCTCTCCCTGTGATGACTATCATAAATAAATAAGAAAGGCATAAAATTGTTTTGCTTTTTTACAGTTTACAACAGTATATGATCAAGTGAATACATACATTGCAAGGGTACTTTTCTAGGGCCTTGGAAAGAGCCTGTGAATGTGAAGAGTTCTAAGGGTTAAGCTTCTTTAGTTTCATGGTAAATCACCACTGGCAGGGATCCCTGGGTGGCGCAGTGGTTTAGTGCCTGCATTTGGCCCAGGGCGCGATCCTGGAGACCAGGGATCGCGATCCTGGAGACACGGGATCGAGTCCCACGTCGGGCCCCCGGTGCATGGAGCCTGCTTCTCCCTCTGCCTGTGTCTCTGCCTCTCTCTCACTCACTGTGTGCCTATCATAAATAAATAAAATTAAAAAAAGAAAAATCACACTGGCAGCCTTTTACTTTTTTGGAAAACTTGACTTCATGGGATGACTGGAACTATGGCAGCCGTCTTGAGACCATGAGAAAAACTGGATTAAAGTGACAGCCAGCAACTGGGTGTCACTGGGTGTCTCAGCGGTTGAGCACCTGCCCCTGGCTCAGGGCGTGATCCCGAGGTCTCAGGATCAAGTCCCCACATCGGGCTCCCTGCCTGGAGCCTGCTCCTCCCTCTGCCTATGTCTCTGCCTCTCTTTGTGTGTGTCTTTCATGAATAAATAAATAAAATCTTAAGAAAAAAAAGCGACAGCCAACACACTGAGGAAGGCACAGTTCAAAGATGAAACGAATTGTATTGGAATCACAACACCTGAATTTCTCAATCTTGGAACTCTTTTAAGTGCATGCTTTTTTCATGAAAAATTATAAACATGTTTATGGTTTAGGCCACTCTTCAGTAATCTCTAGGAAAAAGTAATCTGTAGGCAAAAAATCCAAGCAAAAACAACTACCACCTACCTTCTCCATTGTTTCATGCACATGCACACACATGTACAAATATGTGGAAACAGTATAACCTTAAATATGTGGAAAGGAGACAATCTCAGGGTATGGCCATGGTGTCTACCTCAATTAGCTTAATGAAAAATTAACTCACTATCCTAGCTTTTCTTATTAGCTGTCTACCCAGTGGAAACTCCACCATAGTATTTGGGAAGCACTAGTCTACAACAGTGTTACTCAAAGTGTGGTCAATAGGTTAGTGACAGTCCATGAACTGTTGATTACCAGCATATGAGATAAGCACAGAAATTGAGAGTAAGAATTTAGAAATTTTTCATATCACTTCAAGATTTGACAGAGTAATTTTATGTCGGTTCAAAGTAATAATTTAACATTTTGGGGGCTTATACTTTGCATATCTTTGTTTTTTTAATTTAAATATATCTTTTAAATTTTACTTAATAGTTTTAGATTTACAGAAAAATTATGAACTAGTACATATACCCTACACCCTATTATTAATACCTGACATTAGTATGGTACATTTGTTATAATTCATAAACCAATATTGATACATGATTACTAATGAATCCATACTTCATCGAGATTTTCTTAGTTTTACTTTTTTCTGTTTCATTGGTCCTTTTTCTGTTCCAGAATCCTATCTAGGATGCCACATTATATTTAGTTGTCATGTCTCCTTAGGCTCTTCTTGTCTGTGACAGTTTTTCAGACTCTGCTTGGTTTTTTTAAGATTTTATTTTATTTTATTTATTTCATTTTATGGAGAGAGAGACCGAGATAGCAAGAGAAAGTATAAGCGTCAAGGAGAGGGAGAAGCAGATACCCCATTGAGCAGGGAGCTGGACACAGCGCTTTATCCGAGGATCCTGGGATCATGACCTGAGCCAAAGGCAAATGCCTAACCAACTGAGCCACCCAGGCACCCCCAGACTTTGCTTGTTTTTGATGGCCTTTTTGATGACAGTTTTGAGGAGAACTGGTCAGATATTTATAGAATGTCCTTTAATTTAGATTTGTCTTATGTTTCTCTCATAATTAGTCTGTTATTAATTTCATTTTTCTAGCGTTTTTTTGTATTTTATGAAAGTATCAATCTGCAACAGATTAGAAAAACCTTTATTACAGATAGTTTGAGAATTGGTCTTAACCACTATTATTCCAGTCTTAGCATTTAAAAGTGTAAAACAATTTCTCCTAATGAAACTATTGGGTTATCTTGCAATACCATTTTTTTTCTGAATCAAAGTATTAGGAGTGGGGGCTTCTAAATTTGAATCTTAAGACAAGGTAAATTACTTTTTCAGAAAATTATCTTTTTGGCTATTCAGAGTGTGTCAGTAAATGCATGATGGCTTACAAAGCATTTGAAAGAACACGCAAAAACTTTCAACCATAAAGGAACGTGATTTTTCTGAATCAAGATCTTTATTCAAGGGGCTTTCATAAAATATAAGCCAGAGGCCTTAGAGGTATCATACAAATCTGAATATAGCTATAGTGGCCACTCATCCACATTTTGCTTTGTTTTGCTTCCTTGCCAACTGTTTCGTTTTCCTTCTTCTCTCTTAATTTCACCATTCCAAGTACTTTGAGCATTGCCAACCAAACTTTCTCCATTATATCACATTCCTCAGTTGGTTATTACTACCATCTTCATCTTTTTTACTTCATGTCTCCTCTGATATACTCATTTTGTTATATAAGGAGTTCCCTAAACCTTCCTTCTTTGGGAATTCTCTCTTTGATCCTCGTGTCTAGAAACCTTGATATAATGAGCCTGCTTTGGGCTTTGATGCTAAAAGCGTCATTTAGTATGTGTTTCCGCTTTGGAACTTGATTCTTCCAGTTTCAAGATGTGTGTTAAACAGTGTACATAAACCATTGTATGCTGTTTCCTTTTGTTTATTTTTGTAATTTATGAAAGTACAGCTTGTTTTTGTTTTCTTTGTTTAATGTCACAGCCTTTAATTTTTGGTTTAGATCTCCTTTTTGCTTTTGAAGATTTTTAAAAAGATTTACTTATTTATTTGAGAGAGAGAAAGAGGGAAAGAGAATGGGGTGAGGGGCCAGCAGAGGGAGAGGGAAAGAGAGTCCCAAGCAGACTCCATGCTGAGTGTAGAGCCTGACTTGGGGCCCTATCTCACAATCTTGAAATCACGATCTGAGCTGAAACCAAGAGCTGGGTGCTCAACCGACTTGCCACCCAGGTGCCCCACTTTTGAAGCTTTTGACTTCATTTTGTAAAGTTAGTTCTAATTTCTTGCCTCATTTATCATGATAGGTATGACCATGAACTTGAGTATGTTTTGGTTGGTTGGTTGGTGATGAGTCAACTGAGCAGCTATGGAGGATTTTCAAGAACAATTGGCCTTAAGACTCTTGAATCTCATTTTAAGATTGTGGTAAGACTGTCCTTGCTCTCTCCTCAATCTTTACATAACAGTTGCCAACACAGAAGGATGAAGAAGAGAACATGTAAGACTTCCATTCATTCAGTGAATGAATGTGCAAGATGTGTTCATGTGCAAGATGCTGTTGCCACGCCAGCACTGTTGGGACTTGCTTGGAAGGTAAACTGCTCCCATTTATTGTGGGAAGTGGCAGGTCTCCCATACCATAGCCATTTTTTTTCCTGAATGTGTTTCTTTGGCACCATTTTATTTCCTTGCTACAATTTTATCTGTATTCCCTTCTGACACAGAACTCTGAGTTTCAGATGTCTGTCATGATTGGTTTCTTCCTTTCCTATCTCATTTTAAACAACTTAAGGAAAAAGACAAATTATCTATTCTTCGTAGGTCTGTCTAGCCAAAAGTGATTTTGCCACACAGTCATTTGCTTGTTCATTTGTTCATTCATTCATTCTTTCATTCATGTATTTGGCAAATGTTTATTGGGACGTTATTATGGGGCAATGTGAGTGCCAAGGAGTAGTGGCGCAGAGGTGAAGATGGACACAATCCTTGATAAGAAACTTCTGATTTCGTGGGAAAGAGACACGTGAAATACGTATTTACATACATAATTAAAGATGAAGTTCTGATCAAGGCTGTGAAAAATAAGTACGACCACAATTACCCCAGTTTTGTGATTAGCGTTTGGAGGAGACAGAGGCTTTCTCAGGGAGTGACATTCAGATTGAGCCCTGTGAGACCTGCTGGCCAGGTAGGGTGGAAAGAAAGAGTCCTCTACAAGGAACCCACATGTGGGGGCAAGAGGGGTGGTTTTCTTTGCTTTTGTCTTTAGCCTGGAAGAATTTGCTCATTCAAATAATATTGAGACCCTACTACCTGCCAGGCAGAGAGAAAAACTTGTATGTGGAATGGATGTTGTAGTAAATACTCTTTAATGATATAAGCAAATAGTTTTATTTATGTTTCTGAAATTATTTTTGTATGTAGAGCTCATTTCTCCTCTTCTTTACACTAGTAATTGATTAGAAAAGCTCTTAAAAGCATGAAGGATTGAGGGATGAATTATAAGAGTGGGCAAAAAAAAAATCTAATCTTGAACTCATCAATAATCCTCTCTAGGTATCAGTTTCTTCATCCTTAACATGATAATGATCTGGATGAGATCCTGCACAAGGCTTCCCCCAGCTTCAAGTTTTGGTGAAGAGCTACTAACTTTCAGCATTTGTTCATGAGAAATAATTCTGACAGCATTATCACTTGGAATGTTTTCCATGAAATACAGAAAAGAATTACTTCTGTGAATATAGTTTTGAATTATATGAAGATGTTTGCAAAAACTTATTTTTATTTAGCCATCAGTAAATTTCTTAACATTATTTATTCCTGTTTCAATTCACCAAATGTACTATTGCTTGGAAACTTGTACTCAAGAAACACTAAACTAATCAAGTCTATATTCAGGCAAGTGTAATCAGTTATGTAGTTAATTATGTATATAAATTTCTTTTTGGATCCCTTGCTGTTTAAGCTCTGAGATTTAAAACTGTTATTTGGAACTGGAAAGCAAAATTTAGTGCCAGGCATTAGACTTTTTTTCCTCCTGCTCAGTTGCAGAAAAGTATAAGATACTAAATCTTGACTTAGTAGTGCAGTTATAAAATGTCATATTTTCCAAATAATCCTTTGTGTGTATGCACATACACGTGCACACATATTGCTCAGAGGAATATGCAAATACTGTTAAATGTATCACAATTTTGGCCAGAAACAAAGCCCCTGGCAAAAGACTGAGAGAATCCAAAGCATTTTGCCACTTTTAAACCTGCTTCTATTCCTCTTCTGATTTATGGCTCTAGCAGGAGCCACCATTACCGTACTGCATGGATGGCATCAGCTGGCTATTCCTTCATCAAATTAATTAATAAAGATCTTAAATGAGTCATAATTTTATCTAGGAGTAATTTTGGCAAGAAGATGACTTGGCTGAACTCTCTTGCTTCTCTTTCTCCAAAGAGAATATTAGTTTTGGAGTCCTGGCCACATTTCTGTAATGCATCCCTATAGACCACTGCTGTTGGATAGAATGAGAAGTTTCTCTACCCGCTCTAAAGATGACAACGCAGAGAATAAAACCTCCATTATACCTACAAGGAAAGTATAGCTAATAAAGCTAATAACCGTTTAGGTGGGAAATGGGTTTGGGATCTGTACTTGATCTTAGCCAAAAGGCTGAGTAGCGATGGGTTTGGGATCTGATAAGTCAATATTGGAATACTATTTTTGGCAGTTATTTGCTATATAACTTCAGCGCTCCTAACTGAAAATGGGATAATGATTCTGTAATCCACATGCAAGTAGTCCTTGTTGACTACCCCATACTTTCTTAAGATCCAGCTTAGTATATTGACATTTCTGGGTAAAAACAGAAAAAAAAAAAAAGCAAAAATCTACATTGAAAAATAATGAAGACCTTGACTAGAGGTTACTCAGAAAAAAATAATGAAGACCTCCAGTCAACTGGAGCTTACATTACACAATGCATAGCAAGGCTCTCTGAAACTCCTAAACATTTTTACTTTCCCCTAGATTTTAATGCCTACATCAATTTTCACATCCATTAGTTGGAGAATTGACAAAATACTGTAATAGAGTCCCTAAACGCAATGGTTCAAAAATTGCCTCTCTGTCTGTCTGTCTCTGTTCCCTAACAGGTAGGATGTAAATGATCCTGTTCAACTGGCAGCTCTTCTCCCTGGTTCTCCCAGGTTCCTCCTAAAGCTTTGCTCTGCCTTGATATTACATGCATAATAATATCAGGTGGATTCTAGTTGGAACGAAAGGAGAAGAGAGGGGATCCCTGGGTGGCGCAGTGGTTTAGTGCCTGCCTTTGGCCCAGCGTGTGATCCTGGAGACCCGGGATCGAATCCCATATCGGGCTCTCGGTGCATGGAGCCTGCTTCTCTCTCTGCCTGTGTCTCTGCCTCTCTCTCTCTCTCTCTCTCTGTGACTATCATAAATAGATAAATAAAAATTAAAAAAAAATTTGAAAGGAGAAGAGAATGTGAAGGAAAGAGAGCTTTGTGTCAGAAGATCCAGGCCTACACATTTCACTTCTGCTAACATTTTATTCGTGATAACCTAATCACTTGACTATACCTACTGTGGCGGTTTGCAAATTGGCCACAATCCTTCACTCTGCCCTGTATCCAAACCCTTTGTAGTGTAACTCTGCAGTTTCTCTGATCAAGGGGTAGACTTTGTCTCTGTTCCTCCTGAATCTGGCGTGGGCTTGGGATTTACATTCCTAATAGATTGTAGCAGAAGTGATATTTTAACACACAGTTGAGAGCCTAGACTTTAGGCTTCTACTTTCTTGAAATCCTCCAGCTGCTGTGTGAACAAGTGAAGGAGTCCATGTGAACCAGTCCAACCAGCCTGCTGGAGGATGGGAGACCATGAGGAGCAGTGATGAGCCATCCCAGCTGAGCCTCGCCCAAACTGATGACCTACAGAATTAGCAACTGAGTAAATGGTTATCTGGGTTGCACACAGGGTTCTCTGGGAAGTGGATGCTGAGATGGAGTCAGGAATGCAAAATATCTATGAAAGGAGAAGGGAAGGAAGCCTGTTTGGCTGGGGGAGGGAAGAGGCGGAGCCATCAGAGCATCATGTTCCTGACAAGTCTCCAACAAGGAGTTCCAAAGCTAAGATTGCCCATTAGCCAAATCCTGAACTGGACAGAAATAGTTAGGTTTTTATACCACAACCTTGCTTTGGTATTGGGTAGGTGCTACCCTGAGATGAAAATGGCCTGCTTAAAAGCTGCCATCTAACTCCATTTCTTCCTGTCAAGCAGAGGGTCCTCACTGCAAGAAGAATCTGAGTGGTGCATCTCCATGTTTGCAACATTCTTTTAAGCCACCACATTTTTAGGATTACTTGTTACCCAGCAAAAGCTAACTGATTCACATAACCACAAGGGAGGCTGGGAAATATAATGAGCTGGACAAGCTCAACAAACAAAAGAGCCTCTTTTTTCAGAAAAGAGCGTGGGGGTGTAGGCATGTATGCAGGTGATCACAAATGGTTATAGTTTATCCTTATTACCTACCTTGTGTAGTTGTGAAAATTAGAGCTAATATACATGAAGTACCTAGTAAACTTCTCAGAGGTAGATCCAGGTTCTGTTGGGCCAGAAGCTTATATAATTTGTACAACTCTCTCTCTTTTTTAAAAAAATTTTATTTATTTATTCATGAAAGACACGGAGAGAGAGGTAGAGACATAGGCAGAGAGAGAAGCAGGCTCCCCACGGGGAGTCCGATGTGGAACTCTATCCCAGGACCTCAGGATCATGCCCTGAGCAGAAGGCAGACGCTCAACACCTGAGGCACTCAAGAGTCCCTGTAGGTCTCTTTTTAAGGATACAAAATTACAAAACCAAAATTAAGTCCAAAACCTTGGAAAGGGCCCCTGTAAGTGAGAGCCCCAAAGCTTATCCTTCTTTCACTTTATATAATAAACTTGCCCCTGACAATGCCTGATGGATGATAGGTGTTGAAAAAATTACATGTTATTATTTGTCCACATATATGAAATCACATAGCTGTTAATTTGTTATTGAGTCAGCATTTGCACAAACAAGATATCAGGAGGTTCACATAGTTGCAAAATCCATACCAACTTCAGTTATCTTCTTTTTTTCTTTTTTTAAGATTTTATTTATTCATTCATGAGAGACACGCAGAGAGAGAGAGAGAGAGAGAGAGAGAGAGAGAGAGAGGGAGAAGCAGTCTCCATGCAGGGAGCCCAACACGGGACCTGATCCCAGGACTCCAGGATCACGACCTGAGCTGAAGGCAGGCGCTAAACCACTGAGCCATCCAAGGATCCCACCAACTTTAGTTTCCTTCTGAAGGAGAGCCTCATCATTGGCAGAGGCCATTCATTACTTCTGTCTTTCCATCCTATGAACCTCCCGGGATGGAGGAATCTGCAATGGGTTAGGCCTTCACTCTAGAAGCTGAAAATACCAGAAATGCCCTTTCTGAGCCTCTTACAGCCAGGGTGGAGGCACAGCACGAATCACTCAGGACACAAACCACAGATTTTCAAACAAAAGTTATGGTGTGAAGAAGGAATGCAGCAGAATGCTGTCTGGTGGTGTCTCTGGCAACAATATCCAGTGTCAGTGGGGCAGGGGTGCACGTTGCAGCGTTTGCACCAGTGCAATGGTCCTTGCACCAGTATGAATATAGACTCTAAAGAATCCATGAGGTGCCCAATATCTTTCAATAGACTTCGTTTCTTTAAGATTTCATTTATTTATTCATGGGAGACACACAGAGAGAGGCAGAGACATAGGCAGACAGAGAAACAGGCACCCCACTGTGAGCCTGATGGCAGGACTCGATCCCAAGACCCCGGGATCACAACCTGAGCCAAAGGCAGATGCTTAACCACCGAGCCACCCAGGTGCCCCTAGATTTCCTTTCTTAAATCAGCCAAAGTGGTTTTCTCATGCTTTTGACTTGGACCCTGACTGACATACAAGACAGGGGTTTTTATTTTCGGCCCACACAACCAGGGAGCAGGAAATGTTTCCTTTCACTTTGGGTTGATTCCTCCATCTGGAAATGCTGAGGGAAAGGAGTATGTTTACATGAGAATCCAATGAAAAGGATTTTCCTCCTCTGAGTCAAATTACGCAAGTATGATGTCTTCTGCCATTTACTTGCTATATGACCTTAGGCTACTCACAGTTTCTAAAAGTCTCTAAAATATCGCTCCTAATACTGGGTTTGGTGTGAGGCTTGGTGTGATAGCACATCTGAATGCGATCTTTAAATTGTTAAGTACTTAACAAGTGTAAGTTATTTTTAAATATAAAAAAAAAAATCTTTCAAGCTCTTGCTCCAAACCTGATCCACTAATTCCCCTCTGTAGGTAGTTTGGGTAGTAATTAAAGTCATTTTACGGGCTTGTACACATTCTTCACATAATTTGAGCTTGTTCCAGCTTGTTTGTGTAATTAATTGGTGGCATCTCCCATGCCAAATGTACCTTTGTAATTTTCTTCTTGTTGATGAGGAGTAGGAGTTCCTCATCTCAACAACTTAGATATTCTTCAAAATTTCTGAAGAAGCATACTTTATCATCTGGATTCTTAAGAAAAAAGAAAGTAAATTTAATGTGGGTGAAAATAATTCAAGATGGTTTATGCAATCACAGGTCGATCTTCATGGTTTTCCATTCTTAGTTTGAAGCTTCAGAGTTTCTCTTTCTGGTTTCTCTTTAGGGTTTTCTTTCTGGAATTTCTCTTGGTTAGACAGCTTGGATAAAGATAGGGAAGCCAATCTTGGAGACAGCAGCACTGTATTTTTGTAATTATTCCTGAGGTTCCTTGCAAAATATTGTTTGGCCTATACATAATACATATTTATGCAGAGAAAATGAAAATACAAAGAAGAAAACCTTCTAAATCCCATTATTACCACTTTGTCATTTAGTTAGTTGTTGTTTACTTGCGTATTATGTGTATAATTATTCATTGCTGTGGAACACACCACCCCAAACCTAGTGGCATAACACACTTCATGTTGTACAGATTCTGTGTGGAATTCAGGAATTCAGAGTGGAGTGGCTGCACTGCTCCAGGGCTTCAGCTGAAAGAACTGCTGGTGACTCACTAGCTGGGACTGGAATCATCTGGTGGCTTCTTCACTCATCTGCTGATTGAGCTGGGAGTACTTGAAGGCTGGACTCGCCTGGGGTTTTGACTGGAGTCTAAGCATCTAAATTCAGCCTCCCCACCAAATGTGTGTGGTTTGGGCTTTACACAGCATGGCAGGTGGTTCTGAAAAGTGTCTTAAGAGCATTCTTCTGGAGAGTATTCTAAGAGAATTGGGCAGAAGCTCCATGACTTTCTATGAATTAACTTCAGAATCCACGGAGTATCACTTTCTCCATATCCTATTGGTCAAAACAGCCACAAGCTCATCCAGATTCAAGGGGAAGGGTACCCCACCATCAATGGGAAAAATAACAAAGAATTTGGGGACCGAGTTTAAAACATGCATTGTGTAAGACCTTTTCACGTGGCCAACACAGTATATACCACATATAAACACGCATCTATGTTCACATACATTTTTATTTTATTTTTTATTTTTAAAAATATTTTATTTATTCATGAGAGAAACACACACAGAGAGGGAGAGGCAGAGACATAGGCAGAGGGAGAAGCAGGCTCCATGCAGGGAGTCCGAGGTGGGACTCGATCCTGGGACTCCAGGATCACGCTGAAGCCGGGTGCCCAATCACTGAGCCACCCAGGCGTCCCTCAAATATATTTTAAAACAAAAGTAGAACCACATTATGTAGTAAATATAATTTTATGTAAAAAGGAAATAATGTTATTGAGATGACTGTTGATTTTCAGGAACTGTTAAATTCCAAGTTCTAAACAATGATCTTAATTTTTTTTTTAATTTTCTATTTATTTATGATAGTCACAGAGAGAGAGAGAGGCAGAGACAGAAGCAGGCTCCATGCACCGGGAGCCCGATATGGGGTTCGATCCCGGATCTCCAGGATCGCGCCCTGGGCCAAAGGCAGGCGCCAAACCGCTGCGCCACCCAGAGATCCCTAAACAATGATCTTAAAATGATCACCAAAGTGCATTTAAAAGTTAATTCAGTTGGGTGTCCCTGGGTGGCACAGTCAATTAAGGGATCGACTCTTGGTTTTGGTCTAGGATATGATCTCAGGGTCATGATCTTAAGGTTCTGATCTCAGGGTCCTGAGATGAGCTCCGCCCTGCATTGATCTCCATGTCCAGTGAGGAGTTGGTTTAGGGTTGTCTCTCCCTCACGGTTCGCACATGCTCTCTCTTTCTCTCCTTCTTAAATAAATAAATAAACCTTAAAAAAAAAAAAAAGAAAAAAAGGTTAATTCAGTCAGAAAAATAAAATTTTGGAAAAACAGCATCTACCGAGTGTTAAAAATATATAGCTCTAAATAGTGATAGTATTTCTAGTTTCAAAGCTATTATTTGGGTTATTTTTTAAAGATTATTTATTTATTTACTTATTGAGAGAGAGAGAGCAAGCACAAGCAGGGGAAGGCAATAGAGGGAGAAGAAGAGAGAGAACCCCAAATAGACTCCATGATGCCCAATGTGGGCCTGATGCCCTGACTCTGAGACCATGACCGCAGTTGAAATCTAGTCAGCCACTCAACCTGCTGAGCCACCCAGGTGCCTTCAACATTTTATTTAAAGACAAAGTATAGGTCTCTAAACCCAGCTTGTGTTTAAAAAAGAAAAAGCACTAATAAATAAGGTGTATTTCATCTCATAATTTTTAAGATACTGTGAATTCCATGTAGTAAAATTATGGTTCAACTCTTTCATATTCACAGGGCTATAGAGAACACTCTTCCTATGTTGTTATGCTCCAAATAATCCAAGGCCTATTCACAAGCTGACTCTGATTCAGAGATCTGGGCCTGCTCCTAAATTCTACATTTCTAACCAGCTCCCAGAAAAAGCTACAGCTCCTCTGCAGTCCAATCAATTTTTGAGCAACAAAGGTTAGAACAGAGGGAAGACCCAAACAACAATAAACTTTGCATAGTCTCTATTCTTTAACTTTTTTTTAATTATAAAAGAAATACATGTTTATGATATGGAATTTCTGTACTGTAAACATATATAATCCCCTTAATGACTACTATCCTTCAGAGAATGGAAAATAATATATATATATTTTTGGAAAATAATATTAACTAATATTTATTTGTGTGTTTATGTGTGTGTTTATTGAGCTCTAAGTTATTTAAATGAGCTTTCAGGCATAGGCTCAGGCAACCACATGAGAGAAATGCTATTACTCTCCTCATTTTACAGATAAAGGAATGGAAGTATAGAGGGATTAGCTTAGTCATCTTCGCAGCTAGAAGATGCCAGAGGTAGGATTCAAACTGACCATTCTCCAGACCCTTCAGTCTGAACCACAGGGCAACCTGCCTCATCTCTTAATTTTGTTCTATGTACACACTAACAATGAATTATAATAATAATTTTTTTAAATGTGAACATTTTCTTTGCATATTATTTATTTATTTATTTTGCATGCAAGTAGTTTATTTGGGGAAGAGTTCCAGGAAACTGGAGTGGGAGTTTCTTCTATGAATGAAATAAGGAGACAAAACCAATGCAATGGTGAGTTAGTGAGCTGGTTCCCATTCTGGGCACCTGGGGTTTAATCCCCCTGGAGACCCTCTACAGAACTGGAGTATGTACCAGAGAGGCCCCCAGACAACAAGAAAGGAATAACCAATGGGGCCCAGAGGAGGCTCTATCTAGTTGCACCTGTACACAGCTGGTGGTGTACAGTAAATTTTTAAGTTTTTAAAGTTTTTAAAATTTAAAATAATTTTCATGCACATAATCAAAGATATAAATTGAAATTAGTCTATGGATTAAAAAGCAAGTCTCTGACTTCTAGTAACTCAGTCCTCCTTCCCAGGGGCAATTTCTGTGTGTACTCTCCTATATATCTTTTCAGAGATATGCCTTGTATATGCAAAGTAATCCTTCATTTTCCCCCTTTCTTTAAGTCGACTACTGGTCTGTGCCTTTACAAATTTCTATCTAACCACCTTGATAATTATTTACATTTATGTTTAGAACTCTGTCTTCTTTGGAAGGACCACAGTATTTTATTTATGTCTGTACCATAATTTACTTAACCACTCACTGATAATATTGATACTTCCAATATTTTTTTAAGTCAAGATGATTGAGGTAATACATACAATAGATCTCACCCTTCTATGTGTACAATACTGAGAATTTTGGTGGATGTATAAAATTCCACCACTCCAGAAGCTCCCTACTGCACTTTTTGTAGACAATCCCCAGCATTTATTGACAGTCACTGGCAACCACTGATCTGTTCTGTTTCTGTATTTTACCTTTTCCAAAATGTCACATAAATGGAATCATATAGGATGCAGACTTTGGGTCTGATTTCTTTCACTGAGCCCGACGCAATTGAGATTTGTCTGTGTGTACATCAATGATTTGTTCCTTTTATTACCGAGTTATATCCCATTGTATGGATATACCAGAGTTTGTTTATCCATTCACCAGTCATAAGATGTTGGGTTGTTTCCAGTTTGGGGCAATGATGGATAAATCTACCATTATTGCATGCTGGCTTTTATGTGGACATAAGTTTTTATTTCTCTTCAGTAAATACCTAAAAGTGGGATTACTGGGTTCTATGGTAACTTTAAGTTTGACTCAGTGAGCAATTGAACCTCTTTTCCAAAGTAACTCTTCCACTTTGCTTCCTCACCAGGAATTATGCATGCTCACCAGCATTTCATATTGTCAGCTGTTTTTATCTTAGCCATTTTGATAGAGGTGTATGGTTGGTCTACTATAAATAGTGCTATAATGAATATCCTTATACACATATCCTTTGTAATTAGTGTATCTTTAAGATACATTCTTAGAACCAGAACTGTTGGGCTAAAGGGTGTGAAAGATTGATCCAATAGTGTCATACAACCTTCTGAGAAAGTGGAGCCAACTAGGCATGGCAGTGCCTGTCTCCCCTCGTCCTCATGAACACAGTGTGTTATTCATTCTTACTACACAATTTTAAGTGAAATTTTACTTTAGATGATTGCTCTGCACATATCTACCTCATCCGTTGTTGGTGGGGACTTAATGTAAAGCTTTTAGAGCGGTACTTGCTGTGCAGAGGGTGGCAGAGGATGTTAATTGTTGTATGATTGTCATTTCCATTCAATTAAACACATTATTTTTTCAAGGTTTTATTTATTTATTCATCAGAGAGAGAGAGAGAGGCAGAGGGAGAAGCAGGCTCTGTGCGGGGAGCCCGATGTAGGACTCGATCCCGGGTCTCCAGGATCACGCCATGATGGGCTGAAGGCGGCGCTAAGCCGCTGAGTCATGGGGGCTGCCCTAAACACATTATTGTTTGCCTTGCTCTCTGAGTTCTTTGTATATGCAGGGGTGCGTTTCTGTGAAGATCTCAAACATTCCATTTATGCTGGCCAGGAATTCAGAGGCTGTGTTGTTGTTATTTAATTAGTTAACTTTATTTTTTAGAGCAGTTTTAGGTTCATTGCAAAACTGAGTGAAAAGTACAGGGGTTCCTATATACCCCTTCCCTCCCCTCCCATAACCCTTCCTTCATATGATCAATATCCTCCACTGGAGTGGTACATTTCTTATGATTGATGAGCCTACGTTGATACGTCATTATCACCCAGAGTTACATTAGGGTTCACTCTTGATGTACATTTTATAGGTTTTGGCAAATGCATAATGACATGTATGTACCATTGCAGTGCCATATAAAATAGTTTCATTGCTTTAAAGAATCCTCTATGTTCTGCTTATTTATCCCTCCCTTCCCCCTAACCCCTGCCAACCACTGATCTTTTTACTTTCTTCATAGCTTTGCCTTTTCCAGAATGTCATAGAGTTGGAATCATATAATATGTAGCCTTTTCAGATTGGCTTCTTCCACTTAAATGCATATTATACATTTCTTCTGTGTCTTTTCCAGGCTTGATAGCTGACTTCTTTTTAGCACTGAATAATATCCCATTGTACCATTTATTGATCCATTTACCTGTTTAAGAACATCTTAGTTGCTTCCAAGTTTCAGCAATTACGAATAAAGCTGCTATAAACATCCATGTGCAGATTTCTGTGTGGACATAAGTTTTCAGTTCATTTGGGTAAATACCAAGGAATGCAATTGCTGGATCTTATGGTAAGAATATGTTTAGTTTTGTAAGAAACTGCCAAACTGTCTCCTAAAGTAGTTGTACTATTTTTTTTCATTCCCATTAGCTTTCTGTTCCTATTGCTCCATATCCTAGCCAGCATTTGGTGCTGTCAGTGCTTTGGATTTTGGCCATCCCTAATAGATGTGTAGTTGTGAGATAATAGAAAATATGTATGTTGGCCTTAGTCCCTGGTTCCTAGCACAGAGCTTTGAAACCCTTGAATTTCCTAAGTGATAAGAGCATAGGAGCATCTTTTGTTCTAATATTCCGTCTTTAACCCCCATTCCCGATACAAGCATTCTAAATCCCTTGGCATTTCCTAGGTGATAGGACTGTCTTTTGCAATAATGAGGCAACTCTTGGTGGGCTGGTCACCAGAAAGACCAGGTCATTATTAGAAGCTTGTGATTTTCAGCTCTACGCCCCATTCTCCAGAGAGGAGAGAAAGGCTGGAAATGGAGTTAATGATCAATCATGCCTATTTGAGGAAGCCTCCAGAAAAATCCCAAACGTATGTTGTTCAAAAAGCTTCCAGGTTGGTGAATACCCGAAGGTGTGGGGAGAGCAGTGTCCAGAGAGGATACAGACATTCCACTCCACTTTCTACATACCTTGCCCTACCTATGTATCGCTTCTGCCTGGGTGCTCATCTGTATCCTTTGTTATATCCTCTTATAATAAGCTGGAAAGCAGTAAGTAAACTGTTCTCCAGAACTCTGAGAGCCACTCTAACAACCTAACTGAACCCAAAGAGGGAGTGGTGAGGTGCGCTGGGTGGCACAGTTTAGTTAAGTGTCCAGCTCTTGGTTTCAGCTCGGGTTGTGATCTCAGGGTCCTGAGATTGAGCCCCGGGTCAGGCTTTGTGTTCAGCAGGGAGTCTGCTTGAATTTCTCTCTCCCTCTGCCCTTCCCTCCTCACTCTCTCTCATTCTCCCTCTAAAATAAAATTTTTAAATCTTAAAAAAAAAATGGGAGTGGTGAGAACCTTCAATCGATAGCCAAAGGGTCAGAAGCACAGGTGACAAGTTGGACTTGCGATTGCCCTCTAAAATAAAGGGGCAGCCGTCTTGTGGGATCTGGTGCTATCTCTAGGGAGATAGTGTCAGAATCGAGTTAAATTGCAGGATTTCCAGCTGGTATCACAGAGAATTGTTTGGTTGGGGAACCACCTCTCCCTCAACACATGGTGTCAGTGTTGTGAGTGTGGCAGTAGTATGGGAGTAAAACAGACACATGGGAAGAGAGTTGAGTTTTTCCTACACAGTAGTGATATCTCATTGTTGTTTTAATTTACATTTCTCTGATAACATGATGTGAAGCATCTTTCCATAGACTTACTTTCATTGTTATATCTTCTTTGGTAGAGTGTCTGTTAAGGTCTTTGGCCCATTATATATTTTACTTATTTTTTTAAAGTTGTTTATTTATTTATTTGAGAGAGACAGAGAAAGAGCATGTGTGTGAGCAGGGGGAAGGGAAGACGAAGAGGGAGAGAGAGAGAATCTTAAGCAGACTCCCCACTGAGTGTAGAACCCAACACAGGGCTCAATTCCACAACCCCCAAGATCCTGACCTGAGCCAAAACCAAGAGTCAGACCCTCAACCAACTGTGCCACCCAGGCGCCCCTGGCCCATTTTTAAAAATCAGGCTGTTTGTTTTCTTATTGTTGAGTTTTAAGATTTTTTTGTATATTTCAGAGAATAGTCCTTTATTGGATGTATCTTTTGCAAATATTTTCTCCCAGTCTATTGCTAGTCTTCTCATCTTCCTCTTTTATTTTCAACTTGTCCTTTCTCACTTAACAGTGCATCATCTACTTGATTATTTTTCATATCAGATTCCCTTCTGAGAGTGTTGCTTGCTTGGCACATATACTCATAGGCTGGCACTTTTGTTTTTTTTTGTGTTTTTTTTTTGAAAGCTGGCACTTTTGGATTCAGATTACTCTATTTTTATAAAAGATGTTATTTGTTTATTCATAAGAGACACAGAGAAAGAGAGAGGGGCAGAGACACAGGTGGAAGGAGAAGCAGGTTCCATGCAGGGAGCCCAACGTGGGACTGTATCTCGGGTCTCCAGGATCATGCCCTGGGCTGAAGGCGGGCTAAATCGCTGGGCCACCGGGGCTGCCCTACTCTATTTTTTAAAAATATTTTATGTATTTATTTGAGAGATAGAATGAGCAGGAGGGAGGGACAGAGGGAGAGGGGAAGCAGACACCCTTTTAAGCAGGGAGCCTGACGTGGGACTTGATCCTAGAATGCTGGGATCATGACCTGAGCCAAAGGCAGATGCTTAACCATCTGAGCCACCCAAGTGCCCCTTAGGTTACTCTTTTTAATAATACTTGTAGACATTCTTTACTTAGGGCTGTGAAAGACGAGAGAAAGATTAGTTGAGATAATTGAATCCATATTATGGAATAACCCATGTACAGATACAGCTTAGTATAACTATTCAGTATGTATAGAGTTATAATAATTTACAGATAGAATTAAATATGACTCTAATTTTTCTACTTTCTGCATAGTACTTATCTCTACCGCACACATTATGTTTTTGCTCATTTATATAGCTCCCTATAATCTTAGCTCTTCCAATGAAATATAAGTGCTAATATTACAGGAAGCTGTTCTGTTCACCACTGTGAGCCTAAAACAGCATCTGGCACATAGTAGGCTGTGTGTTCATATGTAATGGATACATTTATGAATAAATTACTCTGGGGTCCTGTATCCTTCAGATATTGGTGAGACCTTAAAGCAGCTGTGGCTAACGGAAATGTGTCTGCCTTGATTCTGAGCCATTCCTTTGTCTGTTTGTCTTCAGATCTGCCTATACCTGTCTTTAGATCTATCCTGCATCCAGTGATGATCACATCACTTTCTATTGTCGGAGCAGAAGCCCTCATTGCAGGGAATCCTTTGTTTCCATGTCTGAAATTGCTCAGAGAGCAGATTTAAAGGAAAAAGTATCAAAGAATGGTATTTTTAAGGCTCTTGTTATAACATATGTGACTCTAATTCTGCAAAATCCTTGCTTCAGCTGCCAGGAAATGCCCTTGAATGCTGGCAACCATCAATTGCCTTCTGCAAGGACTGTGGCAACTGGAAGCATTTCAGCAGAAGAGCACAACATTCAGTCCTGGGATGCCTAGAAAATTCCCCGTCTGACTCTCTCTGCTCAAGAGACTTCCTTTCCATTATCACCTTGGCTATCTCGATCATAGCTGGCTGAATGAAGAATAAAATACAGTAACTTTACTAGGGTTGTTATTTATCTATGCCAGGCATACATATGGCATATTATGCATGGGAGAAGGTACTCATTACATGCTAATAGATTAAGTCTCATTAATATTTAGGGTTGATAGTTAGGAAATGTGTACCTAAAAAATCACATTACACCAAAGAAAGTATATAAATAGTCAATACACATATGAAAAGATGATCAACATCAGTAATCTTTAGGAAAACACAAATCAAAACTACAAGGAGAGGGGCACCTGGGTGGCTCAGTTAGTTGAGTGTCCAACCCTTAGTTTTGGCTCGGGTCATGATCTCAAGGACATGAGATCAAGCCCTACATTGGGCTCCATGCACAGCTGGGAATCTGTTTGGGGTTCTGTCTCTCTTCCTCTCCCTCTGCTGCCAACCCCTACTCTCTCTCTCTAAAATAAATAAATCTTTTTAAAAATGGAAGGAGATATGACTTCACACCTATTAGGATGGCTATTATAAATTTATTTTCTTTTTTCTTTTTTTTTAGGCAATGGGGTAGAGACAGAGGGACAGAGAGAGAGAATCTTAATCAGGTTCCATGCCTGGTGCAGAGCCTGATGCAGGGCTTGATCTCATGACCCTGAGATCATGACCTGAGCTGAAATCAAGGGTTGGACACTTAACCAACTGAGCTACCCAGGTGCCCCTAAAAAATTTTTTTTAAGAATAAAATCATAAGTGTCGGTAAGGATGTGGAGAAACTGGAACACTTATGCATTGTTGGTGGAAATGTAAAATTGTACAGTTGCTGTGGAAACTGGTATGTCAGCTCCTCAAAAAATGAAAAATGCAATTACCATTTAACTCAGGAATTATGCTTCTAGGTATACACACCAAACAAGTGAAAGCTTGTATCAAACAGATACCTGCACATCAGTGTTTGTAGAAGCACTATTCACAATAGCTAAAAGGTAGAATTAATTACCCCAAATGTCCATCAAGGGATGAACGGATAAATAAAAGGTGGTATATACATACAATGGAATATTATTCAGCCATAAAAAGGAGCGTAATTCTGATCCATTGTGACCCAACATGGAAGGCATTAGGCTAAGTGAAATAAGCCCGTCACAAAAAGACAAATACCGTGTGATTCCACTTACAGGTGGTACCTAGACTAGTCAAATTCATGAAGACAAAAAAAGAATAGTGATTTCCAGGGGCTGGGAGAAGGGAAGAATGGGGAATTGCTGCTTAATGGGTACAGTTTCATGGGATGAGAAAGATAGTTTTGGAGTAAGATAGTGGTGACAGCTGCACAGCAACATGAATGTACTTAATGCCAACTGAACTGCACACTTAAAAATGGTTAAGATAGTCAATTTTATGCTACATACAGTTTACCACCTAAAAAGACCAAGAATTTATATTATATACAACTGGGCCTATCTCCAAATTAAAAATGTAAATGAAGGGCTCCTGGCTGACTCACTTGGTAGAGCATGGGACTCTTGATTTCAGGGTTCTAAGTTCGAAACGCATATTGGGTGTAGTGATGACTTAGAAGTAAAATCTTTAAAAAAAAAATGTAAACGAAAAAGAAGTAACCATGGCGGTAAATACCTCTAATATGCTTGCCGTTTGTCAGGCACTTTTCTAAGTGCTTTGCATATGGTCATTTCATCCCGCCAACAGCCAATAATGAAATAGATTCCATTATTATCTTTAGTTTACAGCTAAGGAAATAGAGGCAGAAAGAGGTAGAATAATTTGCAAAGCATTACACAGCTAGTAAGCGGTGAAGCCAAATCAAACCCAGTCCCACCAGAGAGGCTCTTCTTCTTAACGACCGTGGCACACTGCCTCTCTATCCTGTAATTTACTAATATGCATGCTAAGCTAACACAAAGGGCCTCAGTGAGAAAATACAGCCCTGCCCCACAACGCAAATGAAACAGCTAGCTGAATGTGATACAGCTTTTTCATTTCCTCATTTGACAAGCTCTGACTTTTGAGAGGGCTTGAGGTCTTTGAGCAGTGAGGAACAGATTATTCGAAACCATTCCTGTGATTGGACTCGCAGACTGTTAAATACGGATGTGCACCCCTCTTGGGGATCCTCTGGGACATGCTTAATTTTTCAATTACAGCATGAGCATTTCATTTTGCATTGGCTGGTACACAGTAAATGGAGCAAGCAGAAGCCAGCTGATTTCCAGAGAGGCAGAAAGCTCAAAAATCACAACTAAGAGTCATTTGGTCCTTGTGTTCTATGGCATTCTTTCCCAGAAGTACACAAAATCAGCACTGCCAGGCCATTCTGGCGCTTCCATCTCTGGAGAACTTGAGCTCCAGAAAGGAGAGTAGTACATGCTGGAATATGTGCTGGAAACGAACTCTGAGGACTGTGGTCCTGGCTGTGCTTTGCTATGATTTCAGAGTCTCTCAACTTAGACTAGCAAAATTGAATCCAACTCTCATATTTGAAATTACCTACCTTATAGAAGCCATCACCTGTGAAACTTTTTGGGTTTTTCTTGCCGTATTAGTACTAACTGAGAGCTTACTAAGTGCCAGGCACTCTGCTAAGCACTTGAAGTGTCTTACTACATTGTCACCTCTGAGACTACCTTTGAGAGACTACCTCTAATTATAGGTAGTCTCACCTGCATTTTATGGGCCAGGAGGCCTAGAAAGGTGAGGACTGCCCAAGTCCACACACCCACAGAGAAGCAGAGCCAGGATGCAAACCAGGTATTTCGAATATGTTGCATGCACTCTTGCTTGCTTAGTTATGCTTTTTGTTTAACAACAAAATGTATTTCTGTTAACTCTCTGATAGATGAAGAAAGTAAGAAGTAGGATTTTATTAAGTTGAATTATGTGAAAGGTTGTTTTTGCAGGTCAAAATAGTAAAATATTGGCAACTACATGAATTCAATCTGACAATTCATAACTGGTGAACTGATTAACTTCTTTTTCATATCTTGAACATGCTAATGGACAAATATACACAAAACTATGAATTCCTGTTAAGTTTTGAAAACACAGGTGTCCCTAAATAGTTGTGATGGAACCATGAAACCACATAGACTTTACAGAAAAGGAAGTCTCCCAGGAAAGTGGGGTTACCAAGTAGACCTTCATCATTTGTTGGCCACATATGGGCAGAGAAAGCACACTCTCTATGCTGCCCTTTGGGGAGCTAATGGGACCAGTCTGTGATGAGATGCTTCAAGTTTTAGCGTCTCGCCTCTCCAAACAGCAAATTCTTGCATTATCTAAAGTAGTAATGATTGCTTCTGAATATCTCTTGACTTTATTATCCTATAGTGGTCATTATAATGTAAATACACACACTCTGTGTGTGTGCGCATGTGTGTGTGTGTCTGTATGTGTACACGCATATACATGTTCATTTAATGTTAATGACTAAGAAAAACACTATTCTAAAACAGTATATTTCTCTCTCTTCCTTCTCATTGATACCAAAGTAGCCTAAAATAAGCCTTTACAATAGTATAACAGAGGACTGAAGTTTTTTGGAAGGAAAGAAATTCTGACACATGCTATGACATGGAGGAAACTTGAAGACATTGTGTTAAAATAAGCCAGTTACAAAATAGTAAATAACATATGATTTTACTTATACTTCAATGAGGTGTCTAGAATAGTAGTCAAGCACATAGAAAGCAGAATGGTAGTTGCTTGGGCTAGGGGGAAGGGGAAAATGGGTATTTGTTGCTCAAAGACCGTAGAGCTTCAGTTTTGTAAGATGCAGAGGTTCTGGAGATTGGTCACACAACAACACGAACATACTAACACTACTAGGTTGTACATCTAAAAATGGTTAAGATGGAAAAAAATGGTTGAGATGTAAATTCTGTGTTATGTGTATCTTACCACATTTTTAAAAAGATCAAAGTTTTAAAAAAATATCCAGCTTTACCAAGATTTATTATAAGTATATGGGACTTGTCTATGAAAATTATTTTAGAATGCAAAAGTAAAGGGGCACCTTGGTGGCTCAGTCAGTTAAGCGTCTGCCTTTAGCTCAGGTCAGGTCCTGGGATCAAGCCCCATGTTGAGCTAGCTCCCTGCTTAGTGGGGAATCTGCTTCTCCCTCTGCCTCTGCCCTCTCTCTCTCTCTAATAAATAAATATAATCCTTTTAAAAAAAGAATGCAAATATAACAACAGCCATTAATTCCTCTTTTAAAAGTAGTTCTTGAAGGCTACAGGCTTTTTTTTTTTTTTTTTTTTTTTAATTTTTATTTATTTACGATAGTCACAGAGAGATAGAGAGAGAGGCAGAGACACAGGCAGAGGGAGAAGCAGGCTCCATGCACCGGGAGCCCGACGTGGGATTCGATCCCGGGTCTCCAGGATCGCGCCCTGGGCCAAAGGCAGGCGCCAAACCGCTGCGCCACCCAGGGATCCCGGCTACAGGCTTTCTGAATAGAAAAAGCTAGCTGAAAATTTTTCATTTAAAGCTAGATTTACCACATTTTACCTGCAAGCATCTACAGTTTGAATGCAGCAGTTGTATGTGTTCTTTCCAGAACAAACAAACATGAAGCTGTAAAAACATATTGACAGTGGTTTACTTTTATCAATTTAATGGCCTAAGGCAGAGTTTCATACTGTTAGATGGTTTTAAAAAGCATAGCAACTCTGAAGGCAGGACTTTTTATCCTTCCTCTCTATGCCCAAAAACCTTAATGAGTAATTTCATGAAAATAGAGAACAAATTTATATCTTACATTAGCTTTAATACTGCTATAGTGAAAATGCTTTTTGTTCTGTTTTGTTTTGCTGTTGTTGAGGTGACAGGAAGTTGTGTCTTTGTTCTTTTTTTTTCTTTTTTTAAAGATTTTATTTATTTATGAAACACACACACACACAGAAGCAGAGACATAGGCAGAAGGAGAAACAGTCTCCATGCAGGGAGCCCGATGTAGGACTCGATCCCAGGTCTCCAAGATCAGGCCCTGGGCTGAAGACGGCGCTAAACCACTGAGCCACCCGGGGCTGCTGCCCTATGTCTTTGTTCTTAAAATGGAGAGGAATCAAGAATATTTCATGAAACTATTAGGCAACACTTAAGTCTCATTGCTAATACTGTGTAACAGTGAACAAAGGTGCAGATGGAAAGGAAGAGAGCTTAAGGTAAGTCACTGCTATTTTACAAGAATAAGGTCATTATCATGTGTCAAAATTAAGGAGCTCAGAAAGTCAAATGCAATGGAAAAAGGAGCACAAGTTATTATCCATAATTAAGAAGCTTCAAGATCAAAAAATCTAAATAAGTTCTTCAAAGCCTTCAAAGTAAACTTCTTAGGTCAGGACTATGGAATACATACTTTGTTTTTAATTATTCTGTGTTTAATATCATGTATTTAATGTAAATACCGAATATCTATTATGAAGATACCTCTCTAGAGGTGGGAAGACTGTCCATGAAAATCATGAGGCAGATTTTCTAGCTACCCTTTCTTGCCTCTGAAAAATTTCTATTTGTCTAGCTCTTTCTTTCTGTAAAACATATTTCACATGGTTGTGACCTTGTCATTTTATTACTTCATTTTATTACTAGTCAATAACCATGAGTGATTAAAATTGCCTCTTCAATTGATCAGTTTTAAATAATGCATCAGCAATGACTACTCATTATTGAGTTGGCTCATAAATCATTTGAAGTTGTGATCAGCTCGTTATTAGAGGAGTCAAACAAATAGCAGTTAATTTTTCTCATTGTAAGAAATCCAGAGGATTATGGCTACTGATATTGGCTGAGCAGCATAAGTTGTTGTCAGACCATATTTTTTGAAAAATAACTATACTTTCAAAACAAAAAGAAAATCAAAAGATTAGCGTTTTGCAAATCTCTTTAATCTCTGGCTTAATAAAGAACAAGTAGATTTTCCAATCTTCTTCTGCAGTCAATCTGTTGGGCCATGGTTATTTGGTTGGAGTATATGAGGGAAATCTGATCTCACATAGATATATGGTTGGAAATGGGATGACCTTGAGAACCCCCTGAAAGGGCCTGAGGGACCCTGAGGTCCTTGGGTCACCCTTTGAGAACCCCTGGATTGGATGACGCTTTCTCCTCATGTTTGTTGACTACTACTGAAAAGAGGACTATTGTACCTTTGCTTGCTGTTTACAAAGCAGACAGAAGAGGGAAAAGTATAGGGCTTTCTCATAAGGCATTTCTTCTCAGTAGATTTCTCCTCATCTCACTAATCATACCTGGGTAATAAGCCATAATGAGACCAATCATTAACCAAGAGGAGTGAAAAGATCATGAGTAATTTAGAGCTGGGGCTACCCTAGGGCTGGGGTAAGCTTTACCATTCCTGTGATTCAAAGATCTGTCTCTGTTTAAGGGTTACCGTATTTAGCAAATAAAAATACAGGATGTCCAATTAAATTTACATTTCAGAAGTCAGAGACAGTTGGCTTCAGAAGAGCTGTCTCTATGAGGCAGGCCTGCTACTGGGGGTGGCACGGGGAATGCAGAGAGCAGGAACCACTTGAGAAGTAGCTCTTTTCTGGGCTGTCACCACCCAGGGGTGCAGAGAAGGCTGCTGTACTGCAGGAAGACAGCAGCACAGCGAGGAAAAGGCAACTGAGTAGAAACCAAGAGTAGACACTGGTTTGAGCTGTATGGAATGTTTGAGGAGCCCGACAGGATCCCAGTTTCTGAGTGCTGAAAAAGTCTGAGACAGAGGAAGGAAGGAAAAAGAATGTGTCCTTGTCCACATATCTCCTTTTCAGTTGCTCCCTTCTCGCTCAGAAGCATCTGTATTTGCATGATTTAAAGTTGAATTTACGGGATCCCTGGGTGGCGCAGTGGTTTGGCGCCTGCCTTTGGCCCAGGGCGCGATCCTGGAGACCCGGGATCGAATCCCATATCAGGCTCCTGGTGCATGGAGCCTGCTTCTCCCTCCGCCTGTGTCTCTGCCTCTCTCTCTCTCTCTGTGACTATCATAAATAAATAAAAAATTAAAAAAAAATTTTTTTAAGTTGAATTTACATTCACAGATCTGCAGATTCAGAAACTGTCCTTTTTTTTTAAATTGAAATTCTCAGTACTAATTCATGCCTCGATCAGATTGTAAGTAAGCAACAAAACCAAACAAACCACAACACTATTGGGGTTTTGTTTTGTCTTAAAGCAAACTCTTTCCCTAGGCAACACACAAGTGACAAAATAAATTATTTTAATACTATTTACTGATCAGCTTGCATAAATCATTCACCAACTTAAAGAAATGGGGCAGGAGGCTATCGTAAGAAAGCTTTGATAGTAAAAAGAAAACAAAAATTTTGTCACCAGAGATTGCATTTTCTATGAAAACAAGATACCATCTATGACAAGGTATTAAATCTTTTTTTTTTTTTTTTAACTAACAGCTCTGAGAACCCAAAGACTCATTTATTTATTCACTCAACACTTACTGTGTTCGTCTCTGTGCCTGGCTCTGTGCTGTTCATGATATAAATGTGAATTAGATGTGTTTCCAGACAGCTAATAGTTGAGGGGCGGTGCTTAAATGCTTAAAGAAATAACTAACAGAAATAAAAAGAAATGATTCTAAAAGATACTTTAATAGATAAATGAACTGAAGAAAACATTTATTGTCAAGCACTGTATGAATGAAATGCTCTATATCGAGGATCAAATTTGATGGTAGGCATATGAGGTAGGCACTGTTATTATCTTCATTTGGTAGATGAGAAAGGTGAGCTCAGGGACATTGAAAGGTTTGCCCAAGTCAGTAAGTAAAGGAACTGGGATTCAAACCAGTGGCTGCTGGCAGGTGAGGAAAGGTTTCCATGAGTAGATGGACCCTTGAAAAACAAGTGTTTCCTCATAGGAAAGATGGAGTGGATGGGGTGAGGATGGGACAGTCCTGGAAAGAGAGAAGAATGTACAAGGGGGTGGGAGAAGGGAAACAGGGAGCAATTCTGAGGGAGCAGCGCCTGGCTGGGCATTGGGTGTGGGGAGTAGGAGAGAAGGCTGGTAAAAGACCAGGGTCTGGACGCTGGGCAGGGTGGGGGAGGTGCTTGAAAGTCTTATTGAGGAATAGTGGGTTTGTTTCCATCAAAGGGACTTGGCAGGGGAGTGACAGAAGCAGATTTGCATTTCAGAAAAATGACTCTGGCAGCAGTTAAATTACAGAGAGGCAGGAAACGATTTGTCTCCCTGGCTCAAGAGAGCGGGAAAGTAATGCCACTCCTGAGAATATAGCCTAGAGAGCCTCTCAAACATCTGCTCAAAGAGAGCAGTGCTGCACTGTTAGCAGCAGCAAAATTCCTAAACGTCCTTCAACAGAGAATAAATAAATAAATTGTGGTATAGTCACAGAATGAGTACCATATGGTAGTTACAGTGAATGAATTAGGGCAACACGTGTCAACAGGAAGAAAAAATTAAATCGAGTCAAAAAAGCAAGTAGCAGGAGGTCATTTTTATAAAGTTTAAAACCTACAAAGCAATGCACTAAATTATCGACTCGAGTATCTAGAGAAAGCACAAAACACACGTGATAATAGCAAATTCATGACAGTGTGCTGGGAAAGAAAGGGCTTGGGAATGGGGGTAGGCTAGTCAAGGTGGTCTTAAATAGTTATATCTGTAGCTGGATCTCTTCATTTATTTAAACAAAATCGCAAATATGACAGTGTTAAGATTTTGTTAAAACTAGTAGAGCACAGTTGTTTGTTCTCTGTCCCCAGCTGTATATTTGACATACAACATTAAAAAAAAATTAAGCGGGGATCCCTGGGTGGCGCAGCGGTTTGGCGCCTGCCTTTGGCCCAGGGCGCGATCCTGGAGACCCGGGATCGAATCCCACGTTGGGCTCCCGGTGCCTGGGGCCTGCTTCTCTCTCTGCCTGTGTCTCTGCCTCTCTCTCTCTCTCTCTCTGTGTGACTATCATAAATTAAAAAAAAAAAAAAATTAAGCTTGGATCCAAAAGTATACACTTTCTCCCACAAAGAGAAAGAAAAGAAGTAGAAAGCAACAGGGTAGCCCAGAGAGAGGGAGCTGGGAGACCAGGCAAAAGGTGATAGGACATGCAATGACACAATGGCAGTGGGAATGGAAAGGTCACAAGACGTAGATGATTATTGGCTGTGGCAAGTGGGAGAGAGAGTAGAATCCAAGTGACTTCTAGCACCTGGCTTGCATTACTGAGTGGGTGGTAGGGCTGATGGCCAAGAAAGGGAATGTAGAAGAAGCAACAGGTTTGGTTGGGGTGTGGTGTGTGGAGATCTGTTTCAGGCAAGTTCAATCAGAGCCTCTTCTTCTGGGAAGAAACGTCCAGCATGCCATTTGATATTCAGTTCAGGAGTTCAAGGTCTCTGGTAGAAATATAAAATTGGTTACCACTAGCATTTGGGGGAAACCATGAGAAAAATAACAAGATTATAACTCTTATCACATGAATAAATATAGAAGTATAATATGGATAACACTGAAAACAAACTTCAAATGAAGCTGAGTTCAGATATGACAAGTATTATGTGTAAGTAAAATATGAATCCTGATTTTTACTCATATTATTTCAAACTTTTAAAAGAAAGTAGTAATCTGCCTTTGGCAAATTACACATTTAAGATCTGGAATATGTGTGGTCCTAATCTCTCATCACCATGACGAGGAACTTAATAATTATCCTTGAAAAGTCTATGATCTCTCTGCTGGGTGGTATGGAACTAGCAAAAAGGCACTACTAAATTACTACTGGGAAACCAACCTAATGTTGGGAACCCAGCTAATGCTCAGGATCACCCAGGGAACCAGCAAAAGCAGTCCAGATTTCAGACAATTTGAACTAGAACCCTAGGACTGAGGCCTGGGAAACACCATTTCTAAAAGCTCTACAGGTCAGGCTGGTCCTCAGTCAGGCTCAGGAGACACAGTATCAGCTCCTGGACAGCTGTCATCTGATGTAGTAGAGACTCTCCACCTCCATCTGATGACCAATCCTCCACTGGGACTTTGGGCAAGTGACTTAATCTCTTTATGTCTCAGTGGCCTCATTCCTATAATGGGGAAAAAAGATAATACCTACTCTTAGGGTAATTGTAAGGACTAAATGAATTAACTGATGCCAAAGACTTACAATACTGTCTGGCATAAGAGTGTACACATGTAATAAAAGATACTTTCTCTAACATTATTTTTATTAACATACATGACAAGGATACTGGGACACCATTTCTACTACCATTTTTGCTAACTAAATATTCTAATAATTTTTTGAAGAGAATAAGATTTTCCACTTGAGTCTTTTGTACTGTCTTCACTTCCCCTAACTTCCAAGCCTCTTGAAGTAGATGCCTTGTCTCTTTTATTTCTCTAGCACGGGAAATTTATCCTGAAGCTATTGGAAACGTGAAGGCGTATTTTACGCATGAACTAGTCTATGAGAGTTTTGGCATTCAGTAGAGGATTGATTTGTATTCAAATGGCTCTTATTATTATCCAGGTCCCTCAGCAGAACCTGGTGATTTTTGGAGTTTCTGCCAGTTTCAGAGGAAGTTTTTCCATGGTTAAGAAATTTACTGTAAAGCAAATTTAGTTGTTAGGCTTCACATCCAAGAGTGCCCTGAAGACCTAATTATATGGACTTCCTAAGGTAGATATATCATATTACACTCACTTTTTTAAAGGGAACACTCCTGAATTATTGTGGTGCATATAGATTCTTAATGCAAATAGGTTTGTAAAGAAGAAAAACATCCCATATGTGTATTATAGACATACTCCTTACCAATCATCTTGCTAACCATCTCATACTAACCATGCACCTTAGGTATATCTTATGAGTATTTCATAGACTCATTTTTTAAAAAATATATGTTTCAGGTATATAACATTATAATTCAACATTTGTATACACTTAAAAATGGTCATCACCAAAATTCTAGCTACCATCTATCACCATACAGTTGACCCCTATCCCTTTGTCCAATCACCAGTCTATTCTCTGTGTCAATGAGTTTTTTTGGTTTTTAGATTCTACCTATGAGTGAAATCATACAGAATTTGTGTTTCTCTTTCTGACTTTTTTCAGTTAGCATAATAACCACAAGTTCCATCCACGACATAGCAAATGCCTAGATCTCATTTTTTAAAGACTTATTTATTTATTCATTTATTTATTTGAGAGAGAGAGAGAGAGAGAGAGAGAGAGAGAATGAGAAAGCAAAAGCAGGGGAAGTGACAAACAGTGGGAGAGGGAGAAGCAGGCCCCCAGCCCTGCAGGGAGCCTGATATGGGGCTTGATCTCAGGACTCAACAATCATGACCTGAGCCAAAGGCAGATGCTTAACCAACTAAACCATCCAGGTACCCAAGATCTCATTCTTTTTTTATGCCTGAGTAATATTCCAATGTGTGTGTTTAGTTTCCATAACTTGGTGACTGTAAATGATGTTGCAGTGAATATAGTATAAGGGTGTATATATCTTGTTGAATTCATGTTTTCATATTATTTGGATAAATACCCAGTAGTAGAATAGCTGGATCATAAGCTCTATCTTTAATTTTTTAAAGAATCTCCATACTGTTTTCCACAGTGACTGTACCAATTTACAATCCCACCAACAGTCTGCAAGTGTTTCCTCTAGATCTTCTCCAACAGTAGTTATTTCTTATCTTTTTGATAATAATGATTCTAACAGGCGAGAGGTGATATTTCATTGCAGTTTTGATTTGCATTTCCCTAATCATCAGTGATGTTGAACATCTTTTCACATGCCTGTTGGCCATCTGTATGTCTTCTTTTTTATTTTCTTTTTTTGTTTGTTTTTGTCTTATTTTGCTTTTCCCCATGCCTACCTGCAGCACACTCACCTCTCTTTTATGTCTTCTTTGGAAAAATATCCATTCAGATCTTCTGCCCATTTTTTAGCCAGTTGTTTGGTTTTAGTTGCTGTATTGATTCATTTTGATAGTTAGTATTTCTCTACATTGAAAGATACTCAGTAGTTTTAATTTCCTGAGAAGTTAATAATTCTAAGATTTTTGCCTGTTAAGTGGTAATTTCTAAATCATTACTAAAGCACATTTAGAGAGCTAAATAAAAGTGTACCCAACTGAGAGAGGGCATGAAATGATGTAACATTAAAATTTCAACACATGAAAAAAATGCTCACAATCACTGTCATTAGGGAATACAAATAAAAACCATAAAGAAATACCACTACACACTTGCTAGAATGACAAAAATTAGGAACACTGATAAAACCAAGTGTTGACAAGGATGTGGAGAAATTGGAACTCTCATATACTTCCAGAGGGAATGTGAAATGGTACAGCCACTTTGGAAGCAGTTCGACCATTTCCTTTTTTTTGAGAGGGGGTTGGGGGGCAGAGTTGCAGATGGAAAGGAAGAGAGAGAGAGAGAAAAAAAAGGAAAGGGAGGGAGAGAGAGAGAACTTAAGCAGGCTCCATGCTGTAGCATGGAGTCCAACATAGGGCTTGATCGTACAACCTGGAAATCATAACCCTGAGCCAAAATCAAGAGTTGGATGCTTCCAACTGAACCACCTAGATGCCCCACAATGTGACCATTTCTTATAAACTTGAACATATACTACTATTTGACTCAGTGATCCCACTTTTAGTTATTTACTCAAGAGAAATGAAAAATTGTTCCTACAAAAACTTCTATGCAAATATTTACAGCAGCTTTATTCATAATTGTCCCAAACTAGAAATAACCCAAATATCCTCTAATGGGGTAACTGGATAAGTACTTCATGGTAGATCCATATGTGGGAGACTGAATAATGCCATATTTGAGGATATCCATGTCCTAAAACCTGGAACCTCTGAATGTTATGCCCTACGGTGAAAAGAGAACTGAAGATGTGATTAAGTAACTTGAGCTGGTAGGATTCACATGAATCCTCATAAGAGTAAGATGAAGATTTGACTCCAGGTAGTCATAAGAGGAGGCACTGCAATCATAAAGCTGCAGATTGGAGTGATGTGGTCATAAACCAAGCATTGCTGGGGCTGGAAGAGGCCAGAAAAGGCTTCTCCCCTGAACCCTCCAAAGACCCTGTCACCTCCTTAATTTAGACCCAGTGATACTGATTTCAGGCTCTGGCCTCCAGAGCTATGAGAAAGTACATTGCTTTAAGTCACCAAGTGACTTACCACACCAAGTGTGGTAATTTGTTATAGCAGCCATAGGAAACTAATACCTCTTAGTGATAAAAAAGAATTAAATATTGATATACCCAACAATGTAAATGAGTTTCAAGTGCATTAATCTCTGTGAAAGAAACCACTCAAAAGGCTATATGATGTCATTTATATCACATTCTTGAAAAGGCAAAACTATAGGGACTCAGAAAAGATCAGTAGTTGTCAGAGCTTGGGAGGGGTTGATTATAAAGGGGCAGCATAAAGGAGTTTTTTGGGATTATAGAACTGTTCTGAATCTTGACTGTGGTGGTGGTTATGTACTCTATTTGTCAAAATTCATAGAAGTGTTTGCTAAAGAGAGCAAATTTTGGGCACCTGGGTAGCTCAGTGGCTGAGCAGCTGCCTTTGGCTCAGGTCATGATCCCAGGGTCCTGGGATTGAGTCCTGCATCAGGCTCCCTCCAGGGAGCCTGCTTTTCCCTCTGCCTATGTCTCTGCTTCTCTTTGTGTGTCTCTCATGAATAAATAAAATTTTAAAAAAAACACAAAGAAATATTTTTTTAGATAGAGTAAATTTTACTTTATGTTATTTGTAAAATAAAATTTAAAAAAGAATGTAAGCTTTAGCAGCTGGGAAAAATGTCAAAGTGTTAATTTTAAAGATCACATAACACAAGTCCCTGCCCTAAGAGGCATTGGTTTTCAGCTCAGACCTCAATCAGAATATTTCTCTTTCCAGTAAGGGAGAAGTTAACCCTTTGGTAGCTGACAATACGAGAAAATGGAAGAGCAGAACAGAGAGCATATTCTTCAGGTGACTGAAGAGAGAATGCTGGGAATTCATTCTAGAGGGAAGAAAAAGCTCCTCAGACAGGAGAATAGAGAGAATCGTCATTCCCAGGGAATAAGGGTCTGGGTTTGTAGTTTGTACGGTGTACTGGAGGGAACAAACTTCTTCAAGAACTGTCCTTCAGGTGAATTTTAACTAACCACATAAAAGAAAGACTGAGTCTTTCTGCAAAAGGCCAAAGATATAAGAGGGGGGAAAGACAGAAGAGGCACAGTAGAACTGGAGCAGCACAAATTGGAGTCGGACCAGAGCAGATTCTTCTCCATGGTGTGATGCTTGCTAAGGATTTCCACTCAGAGGGGAATTGGGTGTTTGTAGTCAAGCTTTTCCCCAACACACTGGTAAGGTGTAAGTGCAATCACACTCCACGGTAGTACAGAGAATTCCTGAGCTGGTCCCATCATTGTCAGCAGTTCTTCCCTCGCTTTCACAGAGTTTAAAGTTGAAGTTCTCTTTTAGGTATTGTTGCCATACTGAGTTACTCAGAAGCAAGCAAATGTGGGAGTATGTTTACTAAAAATAATAGCACAAGTTTTGAAACATGGTAAATCCTCCCTCTCTGGCCTGTGGATTCCAAAGCCTGAAACTGTATAAAACTCAGTCTTGTTATCCAGTCAATGAAATGACCATGAGCCAGCAATGCAGACAGAACAGGGCAGCAGAGAGATCTAGGAGCACAACTGTGCGCTGTCAATCTATCATGGTCTCTGCTGAAGCTTGATATCACCTGGTGGCAGTTTATTGACATTGCCAGAGATAATTCTGGGGCCTGCGGCAGGCTGAGTGTTCTGGGACAGCAGCAAAGATTCCAGGAATCTCTGTTAGCTGGCGGTTATCTTGATGGTTGGCTCTAGAGAGCCTGAACCAAGAATATACTGTACACCCAGGGACTCACTTTCAACCTCTGTACTTCTTAAGGCTACGATTGTCTACATTTCCCTGCCTGACCTAACCCTCATTTCCATATTTCTCTGCAGAAGAGAAGAAATTTAACTGGCCCCCATTTGAGAAACAAAGTTTGAAGGATTATGGAGACCGACTGGCAATTGCATTATGTTTGAGTTCCTCTCATGACAGAATGTGTTATCACTGTTATGTTTTGTTTTGTTTTACAATAAACAGAATTAATTCATTGTTTTTGACAGCAACTAAAAAGCTGGCCACTTATCTATTAAGCCAGCCTCGTTGGTGAAGAAAAAAATGTTATCTAAAATATGGTGAACCAGGATGCCAGGGTGGCTCAGTGGTTAAGCGTCCGCCTTTGGTTCAGGGTGTGATCCTGGAGTCCTTGGATCGAGTCCCACGTTGGGCTCCATGCATGGAGCCTGCTTCTTCCTCTGCCTGTGTGTGTCTCTGCTTCTCCCTCTGTCTCTCTCATGAATAAATAAATAAAATCTTTTTAAAAAATGTTATCTCAGCTTCCTTATTAAAAAATAAAATAAAATAAAATAAAATAAAATAAAATAAAATAAAATAAAATAAAATAAAATAAAACAAAATAAAATATGGTGAACCTAACTAAGCCTGCTTGCTCTCAGATTTGTTCCTCATACTTCTGCTCTGCAGGCCTACTTCCTAACCCCTTGTATCAATTAGATTCTAGCCAAGTTGGCCAATGGGAGGCAGAATAATGATCCTCCAAAGATGTTCATTTCCTAATCCTCAGATCCTGTGAAAATGTTAAAATGTAATGTGGCAAAAGGGACTTTGTAGATATGATTAAGGTTAAGGGCCTGAGATGGGGGGATTATCCACTCTAATCATACGAGCCGTTAAAGAGAGAATCTTTTCTTACTGGGAATGGGAGAAATGAGTCAGAAGGAGAAGTCTGAGAGATTGAAGCATGAGAAAGACTTGATCTGACATTGCTGGCTTCAAAGATAGAGGAAGAGGGCCATGAAACAAGGAATGTAGGCAGCCTCAAGAGGTTAACATCATCCCTGCTTGACACCCAGCAAGGAAACAGGGACATCAATCCTACTCCCACATGGAGTTGAATTCTGCCAATAATCTGAATGAGCATGGAAGCAGATTAACCTTCAGAACCTCCACAATCAACTATAGCCCTGCTGACCCCTTGATTTCAGTCTTGTGAGATTAAACAAACAGAAGATCCAGCTGAGTCACACTTACTTGGACTTCTAACCTACAGAGTGGGGGCCCCTGGGTTCTGTAATATCAATTCTTCCTATTGTCCCTCCCACCTGAAAATCCTAAGACCTTTCTGCTGTTGTGAATATCTGGGGAAACACATTTCCTGCTGGTCTCCTCACTCTCTTCCATATCTTGGGTTACCAATTCACCTGTAGTAAGTTCCATCTGCTTTAAATACTTCGAGTGGTTTCAGTTTCCTGATTTGACTCTGTATGATATATATAGGATAATACAGTTTTTGGTAGTGATTGGAAGGGAGGTTACAATCATTTATTCATTCTTTCAACAAACATGCATTGAGAGACAAGGTCCTTGACTACAGTGAACCTTACACCACAGTCAGGCAGACAGAATCTTAATTGGTAATGAAAGTAAAGCATTACTATTATGGTAAAAACAAGTGTAAGAATGTAAAGTGAGGGGATCCCTGGGTGGTTCGGCAGTTTAGCGCCTGCCTTCGGCCCAGGGTGGTCCTGGAGTCCCAGGATGGAGTCCCGCGTCGGGCTTCCTGTGTGGAGCCTGCTTCTCCCTCTGCCTGTGTCTCTGCGCCCCTCCCTCTCTCTGTCTCTCATGAATAAATAAAATAAAATCTTAAAAAAAAGAACATATAGTAGGGGGTTCTTATACTGATCTAGGAACTACGGAAGGATTCTGTAAAGAAGAGATATTTAATGAGAAGGTAGCATAGAGTTTTCCAGACAGTGTAGTCAATAACGTTGGTGGTGGTGGGGGGGGGGGGTTTGCTGGAGAATAGGAGTAAAATAGCCCTGTTTTATTCTGCTAGAAATATAATCAACAAAAAACTACTGGAACTAATAAGCAATTACGGCAAAGTGGCAGAGTACAAAGTTAATATACAAAAGTCAATTGCTTTTCTATAAATGAGTAACAACAGTACAATTTGGAAAATAAAATGTTATCTTTTACATAAGCATCCCCCAAAATGAAATACTCAGGTAAAAATGTAACAAAATACGTATATTCATGCGGAAAACTACAAAACTGATGAAAAATACCAAAGAAGAAATAAATGAATGGAGATAGTTCATGTTCATGGTTAGAATAACTTAATATTGTCAAGAGGTAGTTCTTCCCAACTTGACGTACAAATTCAATGCAATTCCAAAAAAAATCCCAGCAAGTTATTCATAGATATAGACAAGCTAATTGTAAAGTTTATATGCAGAGGCAAAAGACCCAGAATAGCCAATACAAAATTGAAAGAGAACAAAGATGGAGGATTGATATTATCCAACTTCAAGATTTATGATAAAGCTATAGTAATCAAGATAGTGCTTTGGTAAAAGAACAGACAAATAGATGAATGGAATAGAATAGAGAGCCCAGTAATAGGCCCACATAAATAAAATCAACTGATCTCTGCCACTGGAGCAAAGGCAATACAATGGAGCAAAGATAGTTTTTTCAACAAATGGTGCTAGAACAGCTAGACAGCTACATGCAAAAAAGAAAAAAATCTAGACATAGACCTTATACCCTTTACAAAATTTTTTCCCTTTACAAAAATTAACACAAAATGGATCAGATCTAAATGTCAAATGCAAAGCTCTGAAACTCCTGCAAGATAATATAGGAGGAAACCTAGATGATCTTAGGTGATGATACTTTTTTAGATACAACACAAAGGCATGATCCATGAGGGAAATAACTGATAAGCTGGACTTAATCCAAATTAAACACTTCTGTTCAGGGAAAGACACTGTCAAAAAGATGAGAAAACAAGCCACAAAGTAGGAGAAAATATTTTCAAAAGATACATTGACAAAGGACTGTTATTTGTAATGTACAAAAAACTCTTAAAACTCAACAAGAGGGATCCCTGGGTGGCGCAGCGGTTTGGCGCCTGCCTTTGGCCCAGGGCGCGATCCTGGAGACCCGGGATCGAATCCCACGTCGGGCTCCTGGTGCATGGAGCCTGCTTCTCCCTCTGCCTGTGTCTCTGCCTCTCTCTCTCTCTCTCTCTCTCTCTCACTGTGTGCCTATCATAAATAAATTTTAAAAAATTAAAAAAAAAAACCTCAACAAGAAAACAATCAACCCAATTTAAAAATGGGCAAATGGTCTTAACCAAAGAAGATATGCAGATGGTAACTAAGCACAAGAAAAGATGTTCAACATCGTGTGTCATTAGAAAATTGCAAATTGAAATGAGATATGAATACATGACTATCAGAATGGCCCAAGTTCAAAACTGACAACACTAAATGGTGGTGAGGATCTGGAGCAATGGGAATTCCCATTCATTAATGGTAGGAATGCAAAGTAATACAGACACTTTGGGACACAGGTTGGCAGTTTCTTACAAAACTAAACATATTCTTTTACGATCCAACAATCATACTCCTTGGTATTCACCCAAATGAACCAAACACTTATGTCTACACAAAAACCTGCACATGGGTGTTTATAGCAGCTTTATTCATAATTGGCCAAACTTGAAGCAACCAAGGTAGATAAATAATGTGGCATATACAGACAATGGGATATTATTTGGTGTTGAAAAGAAACAAGCGGTCAAGTCATGAAGAGTCAAGGAGGAAAAATAAATGCATACTACTAAGAGAAAGAAGCCACTCTGAAAAAGTGATTCCAACTATATGACATTCTGGAAAAGGCAAAATTATAGAGACAGTAAAATAACTAGTAGTCACTATGTATTGGTGGGGGAGGAAGGGATAAATAGGCCAACAGGGAGGATATTTAAGGCAGTGAAACTATTCTGTATGATATCACAATGGTAGATACATGTCATCATACATTTGTCAAAACCCATAAAATGCACAAGACCAAGAGTAAACATGATGTAAACTAATATAATGTAAACTATAAACTTTGAATGAAAATGATGTATCAATGTAGGCTTATAAGTTTTAAAAAATGTATCACCACGGTGAGGGTTATTAAGAATGGGGAAGTTTGTATATATGTAGGGAGCAGGAGGTATATGGGGATTCTCTGTACTTTTGCTCAATTTTGTTGTGAATCTAAATAAAGCTGCTCTAAAAAATAAAGTTTATTAATTTAAAAGATCCTATATGCTATTTCAGTGAAGAGCCGAAGTAGGTGCCATCTTTGACAATTAGCTTTCTTGGCCAGTCTACTTGGCTCTCAGAGAAATTCTTTCTGGAACCACACTGGTGTTTGACCTTATTTAACTTGGATGCCAGACCAGATATTTTAAGTGGCATTTTTTTCATGCATTCTTGAGAAATGCATAAAACAAAAAATGATTTTTTTTTGCTAAATCAAATAAACAATGTACCCAACAGGTACCGTATCAATTTAACATAGGCCTATTAATCCAACAATTCAATTTCTAATAGTTTATTGTGAGAAAATAATCATTTAAGGAAGTTCAACTCAGTATAGTTCAGAATGGTAAAAATAAGATACAATTTAAATGTTTACTGGTAGGCAAACAGTTATATAAAACAAAGTGCATACATACTATTTAATAATGAAAGATGTTGACGCAGATCTATATTTATTGACAAGGAAAGATGTCCACAGCATTTACTGCAAGAAAGCAGCAGGTTATAAAACCATACACAGATCGGGTGTGTTTGCATGCAGTACCCCTAGGTGGTAAGGTTTGGGAGTGTATGCCAGTGATCAATTTATGGCTTTTCAGCTTCAAATTCATGCTTCATTCCCCATTCTGCGAAAAATGGAGATGGGCCCATATGTATTTTCCCTTTGCCAGCTGACACATGTGTTAAACTTTAGCCATACAGGGAGCTCTCATTGTAGACGGAAGGGATTTCCCCTCCCTTGTTCCAGTGGACTGCCTTGGCAGGCGCCTGTAGCCAGAAACTTCCCCTAACAGACATATCCAATCTCTCCGGAGGTTTTGCAACAGAATGTTTCTGATGAGACACCACCCTGTGATGAGCTTTCCACAGCACCCTAAAGAGCAGATTCTGAGTAAGTGTAGACCACACAGCAGCACAGTAACTTCCCTGCCAACCCATGGCCACACCCTGCCCAGCAAAACCTCTCCTCAGCTCTTGGTGGGGAGGGTCCCTGGGCCCTCTAGCTCAGACCTAGGGGTTTTGGCTGCCCCTCATATCTGCTCTTCTTATAGTCTTTAGAGCTCTCTGTTTCACTCCTTGTTACTCCAATCCCCTGCCATGGTTAATAATTCTTTATACTAAATGTTCCTTGCAAAAAACAAAAAACAAAAACAAAAAAGCAGCCACAAAAAGCAAAACCTAGATAAAATCATCTATAACCATAGTCTCTCTTTGATAACTACCATTTACATCTTGATGTATACACTCTAAACCTTTTATCTTGTATGAATGTGTGTGCAAGCATTGTATGTGTATGTATATACACATATATTTGTACTATCCCCTGTGGTTTTCCTACAGCTCCTCCATTTCTTTGTAAATGAACCCCACTTGAATTACCCTAGTTTGAGCATGCCAGTTGTTTTCTTACTAATATAACCTTTAAACCTGAATCTTTATGTACATCTTTAATTATGTCCTTCAAGTACATTTCTAGATGGAGAATTTGCTAGGACATTAAGTGTACCTATTGGGGTTTTTTTGTTTATTTTTTTCTGCAAAAAGCTTTATTGGTTCCATTTGGTCCATGGCTTGTGAGAGAGCTCCAGGGTGGTTAAAAAGCTGCCTAGTGGCTGCAAGGAGAGGCTCAGGCACAAGCCCTAGAAGCACGGAGTTGCCACAGGGGCCCCTCAAAGGCTGCTGGGCTTCATGGTTGTGCTTGAAGGTGAGTCTTTAGAAGAGATCCTCACCCAGCCCAGCCTGGGGGCAGCTAGGCTGCAAAGGTGAGTCAGGTAATCCCCATCTTCTTGATGAGCCTCACCTCCTCATCTAGGAAGTATTTCTCCAGGAAGCCACAGAGGTAGGGGTCTGTGTGGGCAGATCACAGGGCATGCGTATCCAAAAGGGCCTGGTTCAGGTTCTTCTCCAGAACTAGGATGGCTTCTATGGTACTGAGGTTTTTACCCCATTCATCTTGGGACAGTTCCTGTGTGATTTTAGAAGAGGGCATGGCTGCCATGCTGGTTTGGCCTCTTCAAGAGATGTTCAGCACCCTCAAGCTTCTCCTCAGCCAACTCGAGAAAGAAGGGGCCCTTGCCCTCCAAACCCACATTGTAATGGTCAAAATAGAAGCCCTGAGAAGGGTAGGTGTGGAAGGTCAGCAGATTCATGTTGACTAGGTGGCTGATGATGGTGGCCTCCACCTGGGTGTAATAGTTCTGAGGCATGTTGGAGCTCATGGTTGATCCATAATAAGGAGCTAAGCTCAAAATAAGATGTGGGCAATCCCAGAGATAGAGAAGGCCAAGAATATGGCTCCCAAAATTGTGACTGGAGGAAAGGTTGGAGGTTGGTTGGAAGCTGGTAGAAGGGGAGTCCCTGGGTCTTTTCTTTCCAAACATTGTTGAAGCAAGAGACAGATCCATGGGACCTCTCAGTGCACTGAGTAAACCTGTTTTTAAGATGTGTGAAACCTGTTTTGGTGTTCATTTTAGTTGGAATGTTTATAATCTTGATGATGTAGGGAGTCACCCTCTAAAAAATATGTAATCTAAACTCTGGATCCTGCCAGATGCGAAAGTACCTAACGACTCAATAAGGACAAAGAAATTGGCAAGGAATATAGCCCACCATTTACCTTGGTCCCTGAGAAGTTCTAGAGATCCCAAATCTTCCTGAACTTTTTAATAAACCCATTTTATGAAGGAGTATCACTAGCATCCAGCTAGAAAGTGAACTAAAGAAAGAAACCCAATCAGTTCGTGTTGGTTTATTGAGCAGAACAAATAAACCTTCCACATGTCAGTTGTTATCTGGGCTTCTGAGGCCTCATTCATTAAATTTCTAATGCAGGTAACCCAAACTTGATGTTTCAGAGTGAGGCCCAATTCTCATGATGATGATTTCTTATACGTGAGCTTTTCTAAGACAAACGATTTAAAACAGGTGTGGCAAATATGACTGCTTTACAAACTCAGGAAGCACAAGAAATATTGCACCTTTTGCAGGGTGAACCATATAAAGCTGTTCTGTAAGTTAAAAATTGTCAAATATCAGCAATTTCATCTGCTTTACCCTAGTACTTTTCTCTACATCAATTTAATTCAATTTTGCACCTTCATCTTGCCATATTCGCTGGAAAGATAACCTTAGCTGTTTGCAGGATTCCTTTACACCCCCCTCTTCATCTTCTGTTGTCCTCTCTCCAACCTCCTCCTCTGCTTGAGAATATATCAGAGTTTCTGGGTGAATGGGGAGTTGAGGGGGGAGAGCATCTGTTCAAGTCAATACTGTGTCTTCCATATTCTCTGTCTGCCTCTGTCCTTCCTAGGCTATTCCTGGAGCATGGGAATCAAGAAGCTGCCTAGGGATCTGTCTGCCTAGGCACACTGGTCAGCAGTTTCTTCTCTGAGATCTTAATATTTCCATAGTTGCACAGCTGTGAGTGCAAACGGGTTTCCAGATGATCATACTGAGGCTTACCACAGAGGAAATGGATCACTGTCCACAGTACCAGGAATATCATAGGTACTCAGTAAATATTGATTGAAGGAGTAAATAAATGATCTGAAGTTGTCAACCTAAGCATACTAAGCAGAGTGAGCAGAAAAATAGCCATAGCAAACACTTATAGAACTCTTAATGTGGCGTTGTTCTAATTGCTTTACGTAAATTAACTCAGTTCTTGTAATGACCCTAAGACTAAGGTGACTGAGCAGAACTAAAGGATTGTCTCACATTTGTGACAAACTTCTGTAGCCTGAAAATCTGTGTGCTTAAGCTCTCGTCCACACTGCAGCCCAAGCATAGACTTGAGGATGCTTTCTAACTTTGTAAAGGAAGTTGGCCTTCAATGTCCTTGGGTATTTCATTTAGCTTCAACACAGATTTTGCTAGTGACATTTATCTATGATACTTAAGATCACTAACAAATCCCAGGCAACATCCGGCTTGTAGCAGCCCACTGGCATTCCCATCTGGCACACTTTGCAGGACTGGTCATGTGAGAGAGACAGCTAACAGCAATAATTGCTGGGTGATGAATGGCTAGAAGTAGGGCAGCTCGAAGCATGACGGGGACAAGGAATGCAATCAGGAAATGCTGACCTGGAGCTTGGAGTAGGGTAAGTTGAGCTGTGATGGATGGAGGGCAGCAGCTGCACGTACAGCATGCTGGCACACACGGTCTGAGAAGCGCTGCTTAATTTGAATTGAAACGGGCAGCTTGAGAGGCAAGCAGCGACCAAAGCCACAAACCAAAATACAAACCTTTCATTAATCTTTCCAACCACACTCACACTCTTGGGTAGTATTGGTTAGCATCGTACTTCGATATGATTAAAAACAAACAAACAAAAAAAACCAAGCATGCTACAGGGCTATGAGCACTCTGAGACTTCTGAGGGAGGAACAGGCAGAAGGGGCTTTGAGCGGAGATCTAATGGGCACAACTGAGCTGATATCCAAACAAAGGCTTCTGTTTAATTTTTCTAGAATGCACTGAGGTGCTTATGCACGAGAACAAAATATAGTTGGTCCCCCCCCCCTTTTTTTCCCACACCTCAGTCAAGAACTCCCTCTGTTATTTTTCCCCTTCCCCATTGTGGTCATACTTCTTGCATCTCAGCCTAGGTCAGAGATTCAGGCGCCCCAGGTACCAGGAGACTCCCCCCAGCAGAAACATGATGATCTTGAGGAGTCAGTGTAATGTTGGGTCCACGTTGGTGGACTCCATGCTGTTCCGGATGTACTTGTGCCACTTACAAGAAGACCCTTCATGTGTCTTTTTGTTGTGGTCTCAGCTGACACTGAAAATGGGTGTTTAAAAATTAACCCTCTTTCAGATACATGGTTTGCAAATATTTTCTCCCATTCTGTAGGTTGCTTTTTCAGTCTGTTGATTGCTTCCTTTGCTGGGCAGAAGCTTTCCAGTTTGATGTAGTCTCACCTGTCTACTTCTGCTTTTGTTGCCTGTGCTTTTGGTATGATATCCAAGAAATCATTACCAAGACCAATGTCAAGGAGGTTTTCCCCTATACTTTTTTTTTTTTCCCCTATACTTTTTTCTAGAAGTTTTACAGTTTCAGGTCTTTTTTTTTTTTTTTAAGATTTTATTTATTTATTCGTGAGAGACACACAGAGGGAGAGAGAGGCAGAGACACAGGCAGAGAGAGAAGCAGGCTCCAAGCAGGGAGCCCCACATGAGATTCGATCCCAGGTCTCCAGGACCAGGCCCTGGGCTGAAGGCGGCGCTAAAGCGCTGAGCCACCCAGGCTGCCCTACAGTTTCGGGTCTTAAGTTTAAGTCTTTAACTCATTTTGTTGTTGTTGTTGTTGTTTGTTTGTTTAAAGCATATGCGAGTGGGGGTGGGGGCAGGGGCAGAGGGAGAGGGAGAGAGAATCTCAAGCAGGCTTCATGCCCAGTGCAGAGCCTTATGTGGGATCAATCTCGTGACCCTGAGCCGAAATCAAGAGTTGGACCTTAACCAACTGAGCCACCCAGGCACCCAAGTCTTTAACCCATTTTGAGTTGATTTTTGTATATGCTGTAAAGTAGGAGTCCAATTTCATTTTTTTGCATGTGAATGTCCAATTTTCCCAGACCATTTATTGAAAAGATTGTCTTTTCTCTATTGTGTATTCTTGGTACTCTTGTCAAAGATCAATTGATCATATATATGTAGATTTGTTTCTGAGCTTTCTATTCCATTCCATTGGTCTATATGTCTGTCTTTATGCCAGTACTATACTGTAGTATACCAGTACTGTACTGTTTTAATTACTGTAATCTTGTAATGTGTTTTGAAATCAGGAAGTTTTCATAGTTTTATAAAGATATTTTTATTATAAGAGAGAGGGACAGAGTACAATCAGGGGCAAAAGGAGAGGGATAAACAGAGCACCCTGCTGAGCACCCTGGGATCATGACCTGAGCTAAAGGTAATGACTTAGTCAACTGAGCCACCCAGGCACCCTAATATCTTCATCTGTGTTCTTCTTTCTTAAGATTGTTCTGGATACTTGGGGTCTTTTGTGGTTCCTATGAATTTTAAGGATATTTTCTCTATTTCAGTAAAAAACGTCATTGAATTTTGACAGGGATAGCATTGACTCTAGATCTCTTTGGGTAGTACGAACTTTTTTTTTTTTTAGTACAAACATTTTAAAAATATTTAGGTTTCTGATGATAGAACGCAACAGTAAAAACACGAATAATCTAAAGTAAAAATGCACAAAGGCCTTGAACAGACATTTCTCTAAAGATATACAAGTGGCCAACAGATATGAAAAGGTGCCCAGGGCTCCTGGCTGGCTCAGTGGGTAGAGCATGCAACTTTTAATCTCACGGTCATGAGTTCACGCCCCATGTTGGGTGTGGAGGTTCCTTTAAAAATTTTTTTTTAAAACTATACTTACCATCATTAATTATTAGGAAAATACAAATTAAAACTACAAGAAGATACCACTTCACACCCATGAATAGCTATAATAAAATAGGATGTCTGCCTTTTTCTTCTAGAGTTGTAGGAGTCCTTCACCTATTCTGGATACAAGTACTTTGTTGGATATATGTATTGCAAATTTCTCTACCAGCTCTACCCTGCATTTCATTCTCCTAATGGTGTTTTTTGACTGAAAGGTCTTAATTAAGTATAATTTTTATTCTTTTGTTTTATGCTTATAGTTTTTTCTCTTATTTTATACCTCAAGATTATGAAGATATTCTCCTATGTTTTCCTCTAAAAGCATTAGTTTACTTTTCTTATTTAGGGCTACAATCCATTTCAAAGTAATTTCTGTGTGTCTAATGTGAAATAGGTATCACCTTTTCCTTGTCCAATTGATCCACTACTATTTACCAAAAGGACAGAATGCAAAAAATTTAAACTATGGATATTATGTGAGGAATGGAAGGCAGAGGTGTTCCAATACGAGAGAATGGAAGACAGTGCCAGAAGGAATAATATATTTAGGAATGAGTAAATAGGTGTGTTTGAGGTAGATATTGAACTTTAACATTCATAGTATTACCTATTAAAAATACTGATTCCTGGATATTCCTCCCCCCCCCCCCTTCAGATCAGGAGTAATCACAACTAATTTGTGAACTACACTTTGAGAAATGCTGGTTAAGGCATGCAGGTGCTGTATGTCTGTCTCAGATCATGATAATTACTTTAAAAGTTTTGTGAACTTCCTGAGTGTCAATTTATAATCCATTCCATTCTATAGGAGTCACACTCACAAATCTATTTGAAATAAGCTTTCATCTATCTTGTACTTCCTATAAACTTGCTGTGGGACAATGACCTTAGATTCACAGAAGCCCCATTCCTGAAACAGAGAAGTCTGCAAGATACACTCTTAAAATCCTTAGAAGCCTTTCTGTCTGTCTGCAAGGACCTATGAGTCACTGCCTTAAATCTCCTTGACTTCTAAATAAAGGATCTTACAGCTCTATCCTAGACTTGATTTCTGCTCTGGAGCCCTTTGAGAATTGTTTGCCACTTACAATACACTCCTACAACTCGATGAGACAAGATTCACTACAGGACTTATGAGAAGAAACTGTAAAAAAGTTGAGGGATCATTCAAACCTGAAGCTGTTGTGTAATGCTTCAGCCGTTGATTTGAACTCCTTTTAAATCAAAACATGCTTTTTTCTTTCAGAGATATCTGTTATTTCTCTTTTCCCAATATTAAATAACTCTGGACAAAAGTATTTATAGAACTTCTTAGTGGGGCATTATTAATGCTTAGATCTGGGCTTTTTACCACTCTTGACATTGTATCTTCTACTGTCAGGCTAGGAGCTGAAAAGAGTTTGCTGTTGTTGACACTCGTTCTCTTCCAATCTTGGTTTCTTTTCAATCTCTGGCACCAGTGGGAATTCAGATCTTCCATAATGGTCCCAATGCACTCAAAGGGAGGAAATAAAATAAGAAAATAATGAATTTTAAAGTCAAAGAAGGAAAAGCATGGATGAAAAAAATCTTTCTTTGGCTTTTAGCTGACAGTAGGGATCTCCTTTCTTTCCTGGCAATTTCACAGCAAGTGGATGCTGATAAACCCTTGAACGAGTTTCTAAGCAAGATGCATATTTCTTGGTTAGTATTTAAATTCACAGTTTGTTTTTTCTGCAAATTCTGCTCTTTATTATTGTCATTGGAATATTAGAACTGATTCGTAAGAACATAACAAAAAACTAATTATCTCTTTACCCCATTAGTTGGTGGAGAGTAGTACCAATGGAGGTTTTGTGGGAGGGTATTGTTTTACCTTAGTTATCGCTGCCTGAAATGAAATAAATCTTAATATTGAGTTCTACTCTGTGATTGGTGCTGTAAGCCAAGTCCATCTACAAACAGATCTTTTGACAATCACTGATGTCATTACTCAGACACAATAGAAAATGAGACTGATGTGCAATACTTAAAAGACCAGGGTCCCTCGTCAACAAGCCCTCATTGAGTAGTGATTTTTGATGAGATGCTAAAGAACACTGAGCTTTTTCTAGGTTTTGAAAGTCAGAGCTCACAATTATTATACATGCAAAAAATAAATTACTCACTGGATTCAACATACAAATGTAATTTTCGGTCACTTAAGGAAACGAATGCTTTGTGAACATGACAAATCATAAACTAAAGGAAAAATAAAGAAGTTTAACAGAGCATTGTAAATGAACATGAAATGTTGGGTTTGGATGAGATGATTTCTATGGTTTCTTCCAGATCTGACATAGGTTTTCCATAGTGCCGGAAAAATTAGATTAATAAAAATTCACACAAAAAGGATAAAGACCAAACTACCACATCCATGCCCTAGAAAATATGGGAAAATATGAGTGAAGAGCAAAACTGAGCTGAAGTGTGTGACTTCCAGGGCTTTGTCTTCAACTTGCCAAGAAAGCATAACTCTGTCCTCAAAGGCATGTAAGCTATTGAAGATAATTATGAGAAGTGAGTGAAAGGAGGGGAAGGCAATGTTACCATCAAACATTTCTCCCGGGGATGCAAAATAAGTTTGAGTGTCATCAAAGATTTATTGTGGGGGTGCCTGGATGGCTCAGTCAGTTTTGTCCAACTCTTGATCTCAGCTTAGATCTTGATCTCAGGGTCAAGAGTTCAATGTGGGGCTCCATGCTGGGTGCAGAGCCTACTTAAAAAAAAAAGGATATATTTTGGGAGGGTAGTGATGGATTTAGTCTGATATAAACAAGATCCACTTTAAAGTAATTTTACTGAATGCTTTCTATGTCTCAAGGAAGTTAGGTATCCAACTGCCCCACTTTGCCTAGGACCGAGGGGTTTTCTGGGATGGGAGACTTTGAGTGATAAAATTGGGAAAACCTCAGGCTTTTTTGTATAAGTTGGTTAACATAGTTACAATAGAACTAAATAGAGGCCAGATATCCTTGGTACAGATACATCACAACACACAGTAGAGTATATCCCTCCTCTTGTTCAGTGGCTTGAAGAAACACAAAATGGCCAAATGGAAGCCTCAATTTTCAGTTCAAACTGAACCATGTTGTATCTCCTGGTAGAACCTTCCTCCTTTGGGAACTGAAACCTCTAAACCTGAAGAGAGCAGAAACAAAATTTTGTATAAGTAGATGATTAGGTATAATAACAAGAAAGGCTACTCTCTTGTCTTCCTCTTGGTTTCTGCCCCTATATAACCTGTGGAGTGAAAAAAGGAGCCACACATATTGGTAGCTGATTAGCAGTATATAGTGCATTTTGTAGAACAACAGCCTAATGTAAGGTATCATCTTTGTCTCTTGTTTGTCATCAAAACAGGATCTTTGATAGTCATCTGGCCATTCTATAATGTCAGCTACTTCTAGCAAATGCCTTGGGTCTTAGCCTATTGCCTCTTTTTGCTGTGAAATGAGTTCTTCTGTCAGAACAATATTGTGTGGGATACTATGACAGTGAATAGGCATTCAGTAAATACACAGATGGTGGTGATGGCAGAAGCATTGCCTGCAGGGAAGGCAAATCCCCATCTAGAATGAGTGTTTATTCCAGTGAGGACCAATCACTACTCCCTTCATGATGGAAAGTGGTTAATTAAAATCAACCTGCTGTCTGATGACTACTGTTCCACCCATGGTATGGTGCTGTGTACCAGGGTTTAGTGTAGGTTTCTGCTGGTTGGTCTGCTGGGCACTTAGCAGTGATGGTAGCTAGATTAGTCTTGGTGAGAAGTCCACATGCTTTAACTCCTGCCTAACCTCCATCCCTGCTTCCTATGGCTGTTTTATTCATGAGCTCACTTAACAAATTGTAGGTTGGCCGAGGACAGAGATTGGTATACCCATAGTGGCTCATCTTGCTCACTTGATTATAGAGAATGGCAAACTTGTGCCCTGGATGAGCATTCACATGGAAAAGAAATGTCCTTACATTCTCCATCTATTGTAAAGTGGACATATCCACATGCCTCTTTCCCAAATCTCCTTGCTATCAGTTCTTCAATATTGCACCTTCTAGGTTACTAACCTCCAACCCATGAATCTGTGTAGATCTAAACATATAAGCATCTCTCCTTTCAGGCAAAATGCACACCATATGTATGGCTTGACTTTATTCCCACTGGGAAGATTTATTCTTCTTATCGTGCTTCAGGGCCCCCCTTGAATGGGGTCATGATTCTACAGCAATTGACTTTCAGCTGATACTCACATAATGTATAGTTGTATCTCTAAACCAGGCTCAAATTTTTGCTTCCCTGATCAAGTGGAATTTTGTATGAGACCATAGGTGTGATGAAGGAGAGGTGGCACTGGAGTAGATGACATGTTTATGTAACTCATTTGTGCTTTCAGAGCCTGCTCATGCTAGATCTTAAAAGAACCATATCTTTTTGATGATGAACATTATTTCCCACATCCAAAATGGGTTGATGGGTTGGATTACATTCAATTTATAATGAGCAGCTCAGGTCACCTGGTTACTTGGTGTTGTTTCATAGTCACGTATTTGAACTCGATTAGGGCATAGTGGCATTAAGTATATCCTAAAACCTAGAAGTCTGCTTCATGATTCTTCTATTGAGACTTGCTGGAGGCTATATACAGAATTCTCATCTTTTATGGATACCTCTAGCATTATTGAATCTGCTGGGTCAAAACGCTCAATTGATAATAGGAGACACAAAAGCCCTGGACAGAGTTCTTTCTTGTTCTGGGCCCCACTCAGAGTTTACAATCTAAATTACTTAGTAAATCAGCGTAGCAAACCCAAATGTGGTATATATTGCCCTCAGAGTCCAAAGATGCCCATGATGGTTACGTTTAGGTGTTAACTTGACTAAACCACAGTATCCAAATATTTGGTCAAACATTGTTCTAGATGATTCCATGAAAATAGTTTTTAGATGGAATTAGCATATAAATCAGCAGATTTGGGGAAAAGCTGATTATCCTCCATAATGTGGTGAGCCTCATCTAATCAGTTGAAGGTATTACTAGAGAAAGCCTGACCTCCCTGGAAGAAAAGGAATTCCGCCAGTAGATTGCTTTAGGACTTGAACTGCAACATTGACTCTTCTCTGAGTCTCCATACTGCCTGCCCGCTCATAAAATTTTTGGACGTGCCAGTTTCCAGAATCACATAAGTTAAGGAATCACCAATTCCTTAAAATAAATCTGTTTTTTTCTCTCTCAATAAATATTACAATCTACTGGTCCTATTTCTTTGGAGAATGCAGATTAATATAATTGCCTTTTCCTTAGTGGTAGGGGTTGCAAAATGCACCAACTTGGCCCTTGCTTGAGAATACAGACTATAATATAAGATGAGGGAGGAATTGTAAAATTAGGTAATAAAGGGACAAGGCTGGAACCCTGAGGGACAGGAACACAAAACTGATAGAGAAAGGAAACTAAAAAGGAGACTGAGAAGGAGTTTCAGGCTGCAGAGAAGGAGAAGAGGAGACAGAAGAGCCATGTGGGTATGGTGACTGAGGTCAAGGAAAGAGAAGCATTTCCAGAAGTAATTAGTGGTGTCAAGAGACGAAGAGGAGTTAGCAGTGGAGACATCATTGATGAGAAGCATTTCAGAATACAGTTGTGGTTGCAGGAGCAGTTTACTGTAGTATGACGAATAAGTGGATGGGTAGTAAGGATACAGTTAAGTAACTTGCCTCTTAACCAACCAATGAACTAACCAACCAAAAACCTGACTTTGCAAGGCATGGGGTAGATGGGGTTGTCTAGAGTTTATTTATTTATTTATTTATTTATTTATTTATTTATTTATTTATTTATTTATTTAATTTATTTATTCATGAGAGGCAGAGAGCAGGGAGCCTAATGCTGGATGCGTTCCCAGGACCCCAGGATCACGACCTGAACAGAAGGCAAATATCTGTTCAACCACTGAGCTACCCCAGGTGTCCCTGGTCTGGAGTTTAAAGGAACTCCTCTTTTTTCTCTGTTTGAGTGGAGAGAGCCCTGAATGCACAAATGGCTGCCAGGAAAGATTGAAGATACAGACAGAAAGGGTGTGCTGATTGAGTGAGGTCCCTGAGGAGGCCAGAAGGGCTTTGTATTTGACTCTTCAAATACATCCAGAGTTCTGTGTTATGAGAGTTGGCATCCAGAGGAATTATTCTATAACCTTCACAGAATGATGATTTGTAATGAAGCTTACAATCTGTTTATCTTGTCTTATAAATATAAAATTTCCAAAACAATATTTGGAAGTACCAAAAAGTGGCTTTTAAAAATTGTTGAGTTGGATCAAAGCACATTGGTAAGCTGGAGATGTGGTCAGAAATAAATGGAACAAAGCTGGGGAAGGTTAATTACAGGGTTGTCATACTATGAAGAGGAAAAAAACCCCGTAAGGATTGGCTGGGATCTAAGGGTCATAACAAGGAGCTGAAAATGGACCAGCAAAAAGAAGTGTGGTTTAAAAAGCATTCTGGAGGACCAAAAGTTTTTTTTTTAAAGATTTGCTTATTTATTTATTTATTTTAGAGAGAAAGGGTGAGAAAGGCAGGGGAGGGGCAGAGGGAAAAAGAAGAGAGAAACCCAAGCAAGGTTCTGTGCTGAATGTTGGAGCCTAACATGGGGCTTCATCTCAGGACTTGGAGATCATGATCTGAGCGAAAACCAAGAATTGGACACTTAACTGACTGTGCCACCCAGGTGTCCCTGGAGGACAAACTTTTTTACATGCACATTTTATATTTAAACATCTAATGTGATGCTATGCATGTTGCAAATATTGCTGATTTGGTTTGATTTGATCTGAACTCACCAGGTCAGACTCTTAAGAATTATTTGGGTAGTAGTGGTGATGGTTTATGCTAAAATATCCATGTTCTCTTGCCAGACTCCTTAGGCCAGGGTTCATCTCTGCAACATGGCTGGTTAGGATGAAGCTTGTAGGCAATAGTGGTGAAAGAGTTTTGTTTTGTTTTTTTCTTATGTGGCACTAAGCAGCCTTCATGCTGACAACATTTCTTCTTTAGGCCTTACTGAATAGCTAATTCTAATGAACAGATCTAACCTACTGAACAAATGACGTTTGTCATGTGAAGACTAAAGAATGAAGAACTAATCTTTGACCCTGAGCATTATTTAGATCTCTAATTAGTAAAAGTACAATATCCACTATTAAAGAGTGCCATGAAAATGTTAAGAGAGGACCCCAAAGATGAGGAGAGAACTGGAAAGTAAGACATCCCCCGGCCCCCAGGCAGTAACTGGATTAGAGAAAAGAGAAATGCTGTGAGGGTGATATTCATAAACTCTTCAAATACATACAGAGAAATAGGACCATCACAAAAGACACAAGAAAAGGTTTAAAACCATACTGATTTTTCTCCTTACATTTTTCTGTTTTCTGAAAATTTTCTATAATAACCATATGTTTCTTTTGAGTTTTTCCTTCAGCATTTTATTGTGGAAAAAAAATTCAAACATAGAGAAAAGTTAAAAATAGTGCAATGTACACCTGCAAAAATGTTGACATTTTTCCATATTTCCTTTATCCATGTATAGTTTTGTGGAATCATTTGAAAGTATGTTATAGACATCATGATTTTTCACCTAAATATTTTAACAGGTGTTTCTGAAAAACAAAAGGATTGACATAGTTACTTATTGCAATCACATATATTGTTACACACAAGGAATTAACATTGGTCCTCTAATATTGTCTATACTTAGTCCATATTCAGATAACTCCAATTTGTACCCCAAATGTCTTTCGTAACATTTTTTTGCATAATAATTCAATCAAGGATAACTTATCACATTTCTTTGTTCTCTTTAATATGTAGCAGTCCTGCCAACTTCCTGAGTAAAAGTCAGAAAAAATCGATAATAAAAAACAGGATGTTATCTAAAATTTTTGCATATGTTACTTCACTTGGCATTTACAATCGTACTTATGATAAAAATGTACACAGATTTTTTTTAATGGAAGAAATGTAAAAATGTTACCTCTGGATATAAGTCTATAGGTAATAAATTTTTTTTTTTTGCTTCTTTCTATTTATTTATTTTTCTTTGCCAAGTGTATTTTAACAATGAACGTGGTTGGGGCAGCCTGGATGGCTCAGCGGTTTGGCGCTGCCTGCAGCCCAGGGTGTGATCCTGGAGACCCTGGATCGAGTCCCACGTCGGGCTCCCTGCATGGAGCCTGCTTCTCCCTCTGCCTGTGTCTCTGCCTCTCTCTCTTTCTCTCTCTCTCTCTCTCTCTGTGTCTCTATGAATAAATAAATAGATTTTTTTTTAAAAAGGTGTCTAAGATGGAGATTAGGATGGAGGTTAGGAAGGATTACACAACAGTAAGGTTGTGGTGGGAAGGACGATGGGACACTGAATATTTAAAACTGAAGTAGCTGTTTGAGGAAGAATATTGGATTATATGTAATGTCTTTAGAGATAAGAATGATTTCTACCTATCTGGCAGGGGCAGGAGAGTGGTCTGGCCTGAGGTGACAGGAGAAATGTCAATTCTCTTTTTTATGCTATACAAGCAGTTTATCAACTAGCAGTTGTATCAACTATACAAACAGTTTATCAACTAGCCGGTTGGCATATCAGGGGTGGAGTGGAAGAAGCTCGGATTTGGGATTTTCAAATTCAGTGCTGCCACTTACTAGCCATTTGGCCTAGGCAAGTTATCTGAGTTCCCGAACCTGCTTTCTCAACTGCAAAATGGGCATAGTTACATCTCACTTAACTACTGTTAGAATTTGCAGTTATAAGCAGTATATAAAAAGCTGACATTAGGTGCCTCGTTAGCACAGTAGGCAGCGCGTCAGTCTCATAAAAAGCTGACATTGTAGTTATAACTCAGAAATAATTTAAACAATATCCTATCTAATATTTATATTGAGTAAGAACCTGTTATAATGTGGTTAGTCTATAATAATAGAGTAGTTATATTATAATTTTGTTTCAAAATATTTAAAAAGAATGATCTCAGGGCACCTGGCTGGCTCAGTAGGTAGAGCATATGTGTGACACTTGATCTTGAGGTCATGAAGTGCAAGCCCCATGTTGGGTGTAGAGATTACTTTAAAAAAATGCATGATATCATTTAATTCTCACATTAAGTCTTAGAGCTAAGTGCTCTTATCCTCTGTAATCAGGGAGGAAACTAAAACTCTGAAAGGTGAATGACTTGTCTAAAGTCACACAGCTAGGAGGGAACATAGCTAGGGAGCAAAACTAGGTTCTGTGATTGCAAATTCAATATTTAACAAAAATCCGGGGGGATCCCTGGGTGGCTCAGCAGTTTAGCACCTGCCTTTGGCCCGGGGCGCGGTTCTGGAGTCCTGGGATCGGGTCCCGCGTCGGGATCCCTGCGTGGAGCCTGCTTCTCCCTCTGCCTGTGTCTCTGCCTCTCTCTCTGTCTCCTCTCTCTCTCTATCATGAATGAATAAATAAAATCTTTTTTTTTAAATTTTTTTTTTAATTTTTATTTATTTATGATAGTCACAGAGAGAAAGAGAGAGAGGCAGAGACATAGGCAGAGGGAGAAGCAGGCTCCATGCACCGGGAGCCTGATGTGGGATTCGATCCCCGGTCTCCAGGATCGCGCCCTGGGCCAAAGGCAAGCGCCAAACCACTGCGCCACCCAGGGATCCCCTGAATAAATAAAATCTTTAATAAAAAAAAAAAAAAATCCGGGCAGCCCAGGTGGCTCCGCGGTTTAGCGCCACTTTCAGCCCAGGGTGTGATGCTGAAGACCTAGGATCGAGTCCCGCGTCGGGCTCCCTGCATGGATCCAGCTTCTCCTTCTGCCTGTGTCTCTGCCTCTTTCTCTCTCATGAATGAATAAATAAAATATTTAAAAAAAATATTTAACAAAAATCCTTACGAGGAAGTTTATAAAATCATGCGATCAAGAATCAAAGAGATTGTTTCTTCCAGTTACTAGGTATGCTGGAACAAAGTATACATTTTTCAATAGTGAATTCTGTTAAGAGTTTATAGGATGCTGGCTGGTAGCCATTTTCATATTGCTGATTTAGTTGGATGTAATGTATGTACTCATTATTTATGCTAATGGCAGAAAAGATATCATGAGTAAGTGAAATCTATATATAAATGAATGTTTTAAATGTTTGTGTTTCTAAGGGTTTACACCTTGGGAATTAACATAGTACATTGGCACATGCATGGGAATTGGAGTCTGGGTTTAGCTGCTGGTTTTTGAGTTCTGTGTCTTTGAGCTAGTTACTCAGCATAAGCCTAGAACTTACTATACCATCGGGTGGTTTTGGTAATTGTGTAAACTAGTGTACATTAAATACCTGCATAGTGCATAGGTATAATCAATACTGGTTCATCTTTCCTCATTTAATCCACCAATTTTCAATTGTGGGACAATCCTTTGAAGATGGGAGACACACCAAGGTAGTTTCAATAATGTTAAATTATGCTACAAAGTAGCTTTACCTCACTACCCATTCCTACTCAAGTTTCCCTTCAAAGTCCCCAGTGAGATCTTGGGGTTGTATAGGTAAAGTTGGAACTCCCTTCTGCTTATATGAAACTGATATATTTTTAAAAAATGTATTTAAATTAAATTTGCCAACATACAGTATAATACCCAGTGCTCATCTCATCATGTGCCCTCCTTAATGCCCATCATCCTGTCACCCCATCCCTCCACCCACATTTCCTTCAGCAACCCTTTGTTTCCCAGAGTTAGGAATCTCTCATGGTTTGTCTTCCTCTCTAATTTTTCCCCACTCAGTTTTCCCCCTTTCCCTTATGGTTCCTTTCATTATTTCTTATATTCCACCATATCATATGGAGTGAGACCATATGATAATTGTCTTTCTCCAACTGACTTATTTAACTCAGCATAATACCCTCCAGTTCCATCCACGTCAGTGTAAATGGTAGGTATTCATCCTTTCTGATGGCTGAGTATTACTCCATTGTGAATATATACTACAGCCTTCTTCCATTCATCTGTTGAAAGACATCTTGGCTCCTTCCACAGTTTGGCTTTTGTAGACATTGTTGCTATGAACATTGGGGTGCCAAGTGTCCTGTCATTTCACTACATCTGTATCTTTGGGGTAAATACCCAGTATGCAATTGCTGGGTCTAGGGTAGCTCTATTTTTAACTTCTTAAGGACTGTTTTCCAGAGTGGCTACACTAGCTTGCATTCCCACCAACAGTGCAAGAGAGTTTCCCTTTCTCTACATCCTCGCCAACATTTGTTGTTTCCTGTCTTATTAATTTTAGCCATTCTCACTGGTGTAAAGTGGTATCTTATTGTGGTATTGATTTGTATTTCCCTAATGGCTAGTGATTTGGAGCATTTTTTCATGTGCTTGTTGGCCATGTGTAGGTCTTTGGAGAAATGTCAGTTCATGTCTTCTGCCCATTTCATGACTAGATTGTTTATTTCTTGGGTGTTGAGTTTGATAAATTCTTTATAGATTTTGGATATTAGCCCTTTATCTGATATGTCATTTGCAAATATCTTCTCCCATTCTGTAGGTTGTCTTTTAGTTTTGCTGACTGTTCCCTTTGCTGTGCAGAGGTTTTTATCTTGATGAAGTCCCAATAGTTCATTATTGCTTTTGTTTCCCTTGACTTCCTTGATGTGTTTTGCAAGAAGTTGCTGTGGCCAAGTTCAAAAAGGTTGCTGCCTGTGTTCTCCTCTAGGATTTTAATGGATTCTTTTCTCGCATCTAGATCTTTCAGCCATTTTGAGTTTATCTTTGTGTGTGGTGTAAGAGAATGGTCCAGTTTCATTCTTCTGCAGGTGGTTGTCTAATTTTCCTAGCAACGTTTATTGAAGAGGCTGTCCTTTTTCCATTGGATATTCTCTTCTGCTTTGTTGAAGGGGAGTTGACCATAAAATTGAGGGTCCATTTCTGGATTCTTCATTTTGTTCCATTGATCTATGTGTCTGTTTTTGTGCCAGTACCATGCTGTCTTGATGATCACAGCTTTGTAATACAGCCTGAAGTCAGGCATTGTGATGCCCCCCGCTTTGGTTTTCTTTTTCAACATCCCTCTGGCTATTTGGGGTCTTTTCTGATTACACACAAATTTTAGGATTATTTATTCCAACTCTTTAAAGAAAGACTATAGTATTTTGATAGGGATTGCTTTGAATGTGTAGATTGCTCTAGGTAGCATTGACATTTTCACAATATTTATTCTTTCAATCCATGAGCATGGAATACTTTTCCATCTCTTTGTGTCTTCCTCAATTTCTTTCATAAGTGTTCTGTAGTTTGTAGAGTTCTCTTTGGTTAGGTTTATTCCTAGGTATCCTATGGTTTTGGGTGCAATTGTAAATGGGATTGATTCCTTAATTTCTCATTCTTCAGTCTCATTGTTAGTGTATAGAAATGCAACTGATCTCTGTGCATTGATTTTGTATCCTGTCACATTGCTGAATTTCTGTGTGAGTTCTAGCGATTTTGGGAGGCTCTAATATTTCTTGAAGCTATTTAGAAGTAGAAGAAAGATTATTCTGCTTATCTATTATTGATTAACAAGCCATTTAAAAATCATAAAAATGATATGGGGTCAGAAATTCAATTGGGGCTTGGCTGGGTGATTTTTCTCCATGGGGTACTGAGTAGGGCCACTCTGTAGTACTTAACTTGTGGCATGGATAATCTGGGGTTCTAGAAGGCTCCATTCATATATCTGGCACAGTGGTAGGTACAGTTAGAAGGGTAGGCCCAGGTAGGTCTCTCTTCCTCCCCTAGTTTCAGAACCTCCCCACGTGGTCTTTGCAGCAGGGTGGTTGGGCTTCTCCTCTAGTAGCTCAGGGTTCTAAGATTAACGCTTCCAAGAGACAGGAAGTGGAGCTGCCTGGCTTTTGGAGTCTGGACCCAGAACTTGGGGTATTTACTTCTAGCATATTGGTCTTATTGGTCACAGCAGTCACAGAACCCTTCCAGATTCAAGGGTAGGGGACACAGATCATACCTCTCCATGCAAAGAGTGGCAGATAATTTGTCATGAAAGCACTTGAATACTATATGCTTGAAGAGACTACATGTCAAAGGGGCACAATACAGACTTCTAATAAGCCCAGTCATGTGCCACTTTTGATTACTTGTATGTCTGCAGCTGCAGATGTTACTATGAACTTCCCCATTCCATTACTTGGGAGGATAAGGTATACCTGGAATCTGACCTTTACTCTTGGTTCGGTGAATTGCTTCATTATACTTTCATCTCTGCCATCCCCGATCTGGTGGAGTAGGAGATGTAATCTGTTACTCACATATTACTCAGATCTCTACATAACTCACCACTTCTGGGGAAATCTTCCCTAGACAAAACAGGAATAGCCAGCTTTCTCTTTCTGCTGGAGAGATGTGTACTGTGTCTTTAAAAGTTGTCCAAAATTCAGAACAGAGAGAATAATTATCAGAAGGTATGCTCCAATAAACTGCACTTTGTTAAATTAAAAATAAAAGAGATGATTACTCTTTAGGTGTTACTCTTTACAGTTTTTTTTATTTTATTTAATTAAATTTGCCAACACGTAGTGTAACACCCAGTGCTCATTGCATCAAGTGCCCTCCTTAGTGCGCATTGCTCTTTACAATTTTCAATCAAATTTAATTTCTTAGCTGTTACCGTAAGAGATAACTCAGATGCTAATCCTTTTTAGCAGGTTAGTTGCTGTCTCAGTAGCTTTGGAAGGTAGGAAGCAGCAACCGAGATTAATTACATTTTAGATTAATTATTATGTGTTAATTATTGTTAATTATACTATATTTCAAAACTTAGAGGGTAGGTCTTAATTCCTAATACGGTTTATCATGCATAACAGTTCTAGTTAGCCTTTTTGTTTACATGTGAATAAATAGAAAATTTATAAATGAAGCAACTAATCAGTTTCCTTTTAAAAATCAAAGTTCAATCACCCAGAAAAGTTGAAATAGCTGATACACTTATGCTTCTTTGTTTCAAACTATGGAACACGAAAATAAGCGTGCTCTGACTGTAAAACAGTATATTTAGGGTAAACATGTCCCCAAATTCTACTTACTGTCTTACCTACAAATGTATTTAAATATTACTGTCTCTAAAATGACACAGGTTTTACTGAAGTCAGGAAAATGGCAGAAATTTTTATTCTAGTCTAAAACGTGCTTTAGTACTAACCAGAGGAAATTAGGTGGCTATTTATAAGCCAATCAAGAGTCCTTAAACTCCATTATACAAATGATGCAATTCCCCCTTTGTATTGGGTCTGATGGCTTCACTCTTCAATAACGCTGGATCCTTTGGCACACACTCAGGAGGCAGCCAGTAGTTTAGAGACAGATTGCTTTGAGGGCATTGGAGCAGCTGAGGGACTGAGTAACACTACTGAGAAAGGAAAAAGAGGACACTTCCCGAGTTAAAATAAGACAATGCATCTTTGGAGGACATAGTGGCTGGAGGCCAGCAGAATCCTCAGCATCTCAGGCTAACACGTTCTTGTTCAGTTTTCATTTGTACTTTGGAGGGGCTCTAGAAAGCTCAGACAAAAAAAATTAGGATTCAAATGAGTAGGGCGTTTTAGCCAGCTCATATACAGGAAATCCTCTGTTGGTGTAGGAACTGTTCTGATGTTCATTCCTTACAGATTGCTTCTATTCCCCCTGGGTCAGGATGTAAGGGGAGGAGTTAGTGACAAGTCCTAATTTTAGTGATCTCAGTCTACGCTCTAAAAGCGTTGAAATCATTCTGAGTTCTCATAACGTTCGAGGAGAGTTTGGGGTATCTGTGTATGGTCTGGGTAGTGCCTGGCATTTTGCAAGAGACTGATGAGCATCGCCTTTGCCGGTAGACTAGGAAGATCGCTGCTATCCTCTCAGCAAAGAGCAAGCTAATCAGCAGGGGTTCGGGCAGCCTCTCCTTCCCGCTGCAGCTCCGCGTTATTTACTCTGGCTGAAGGAAGGGCCACCAGCTGGCAGACACAACAGCTTCATAATATTTGCACACAATTTGTTTGGGTCGGTTTCTAATCTCTCTCTCTCCGCCTGAAGCTGGGGTTACCCGAAGGAGAATTCAGAGAAACTCTGGAGACGGAGGAGGGGGAAGATTTCGTTTTCCAGTGATTTCTGGGAGGAAATCTAGGACGGGCAGGGTGAAATCGGGTACCATTTGGTTAAGGTTTAAAAAAAAAAACCATCCAGCGTAGGGGGCCAGGTGGTTCTTCAGTGGGAGGGCCGTGCAAGACGAAACCAGCTTTGGGCGAAGGAGGGAGAGGGCGAGAGGACCAGAGCAGGGCGAAGGAATGAAGCCGGGAGTTCCGCCCAGCCTCCCGACCCCGGGCTCCCACCCGCCACGCAGCTGCGGGACGCCGCCCGGGTGGGGGGAAGCCCCGGAATCCCGAGCCTGCGGCACGCCGGGGCTTACGGGAGCTGGCGGACGCGCGCGCGCAGGGGGGCGGGGCCGAGGCGGCGGCGCCTGTGCCTTTAAGGGGCCGGTCTCCGGGCACCGCCGGCCCAGACGCCGGGACGTGCCGGGGGCCGCCCCGCCCCGCCCCGCAGCCGCCCGTTTCCTCCCGGGCGGCGCGACGGCACCTGAGCAACTGCGGCGGCGGCGCCTCGGAGCGGGCGGCCCGGGCTGTGCTGCCCGCGCCGCCGCGTCCTCCCGGTCTCCTTCCCCGGCTGCGCAGGATAAGGGTGAGCAGGCCGCGCCGGGCCGGCCGCCGGCCGCGGGGACCGCGCGGGGTTGGCGGGGGAGAGGGCGCTGCCGGCCGCGGTGTCCCGGGGGGGGGGGGGGGCGGAGGGCCGCGCCGCACGGGGGGCGCGGCCCGGGGCCCGGACTCCGCCTGCGCCGCCTGCGCCGCCGCCGCCGTCGCCGCCGCCGCCGCGTAGGCCTAGGGCGCCGGGGCGCCGCTGGTGGGGCTTCAGCCTGAGCCGGGCCGCCGCGGCGGGGGCTCCGAGGGGCCGCCCAGGGCCCGACCCGAGCCGGGCTGCGCGGCTGCGAGTCCCCTGGGGACGTCTCCCGGTGCGAGGTTGGCCGGAGAGGGCCCTGGGGTGACCGAGGCGCCTATTTTTAGCTGGGCCTCAGGGCCCCCAGGAGGAAGGCGGATTACCGCCGCCTCGGCCGCCGGACAGAGGGAGCCCGTCCGCGGGCCGGAGCTGGGCCATGCTTACGCCATGCTGGAATTTGGGTCCTCGCTGCCCCTCCGGATACTTAGGGGACCGGCGCTGCCGCCTTCCCAGGCCCCCTCCCACCGCCGTGTGCGCGTCCCCGGGTCGCGGCGGGGGGGCGGTTGGGGCTGGGAAAGCGGCGTGAGGGGACTTGGGGAAAACGTGTGGCCCGCCCTCGAGACGGGGGAAGTTACCCCTTCCTCTCCCCGAGGGGTGTGTCCTTCCTCAGTGGCTCCCCCTCCCCCTCCCCCTCCTTTTCCAACAATGAGATTTTCTTGGCGTTTGGGGATCTCGGCCGAAAACCAAACCGGCAGCCTAGAAAAGTCGTTGGGTCATCAGACACCTGGTGTGGGATGTGCCGCGGCGCACGTTTGTCCCGGAGGAGCGTGTGTGCGGCGGAGACGAGCGGCTCGCGTCGCGGGGCAGCGGCGTCCTAACCGCGTCCAGCTGCAGCTTGCTCAGGTTGGGGACCGCGCTGCTGAATGTGAGCCCTTCCTTCGCTTGGGAGGGAGGGAGGGAGGGAGGGATCGACGTTCGCAGTCGGGCCTGTGTCAGAAGGGGATGCCTTGGCAGACCTGGGAATAAGCGCTGCCTGCAAGAGCTAACTGTTCAAAGTTGTAGGGGTTTTTTTTTTTTCTTTCTTTCTTTTTTTTTTTTTTTTTTTTGAGATGCTTTGTGGAAAGTCCTGAAAATTTTGGACGCCCGTACCCTGCCGTAGATCAATACCTTGAGGTAAACGAAGCATGTCGAATTGCACAGAAATAGACCTAAAGTTTGAATTCTTGCTAAGTTAGGTTGCGCTTTTTCTCTCTACCTCACCTAGCCGGCAAATGGCAACACTGTCCTCCGGCTTGGCCAGAAAACGGTTTCTTAGGAGAAACGGAATGATCTTTCCCAAGGATAACACTGAGCACTCTGGAGCTGACCTGTATTTGGGATGGATACCCTGCTTTACTACCGACTGTCGTGTTTACTGTGTTCTCTGAGAAACAAGCTGCCCCCGTCCGTCTCCTTTTAGTTCTAGGATCTAACAAGAAATAGCTGGGCTTATTGTTTGTAGGTTCTAAGAAAAAAATCCATTTTCCTCTGTAACGTTGAATTAGAAATGACTTTTCTAGTTTGGCTGCATGAGCAGTCATAACAGTATCTCTGTCAGGTGTGCTTGGAGAGTGAAGTGTTTACCTTTCTGAGACTCATACTGAAACTTAAAATACAGGAAAGCCTAATGAAAAATTTTCTTCAATGCATTTAAGCACTTTAAAATGATAAGGGACATCCAGTATTACGTAACTCTTTCTTGAAGACTCAGGGTCAACATTATGAATAGCCATTAATATATGGCTTTTTTCTGTATCATCCCTTAGCATCAGTGTCGCTTCTGCTTGATGCGGATGTTTTCTTCAGTCTCTCATCCCAAGTCTTCTAGTTTGTAGGCTTGAGTCTACTTTCAGTAGGGAAAACGTTTTAATAATTAGATGTGAAATAACAGTCAATATAGCTTTTCTAAAGGGCCTGAGAAGTGAAAGCTTTTTTGAGGCTTAACTTCTAAAGGATTCATGTTAAGATTGTTACTGTTACTAAAGTAAAAATGGAATTTTACTTGAAAAAATATGGAAGATGTACTTTTAATTGAATGTTTATTACAATTTTTGTATAGCAAAGAAAGTTGTAATCTAAAAGATCTCATAATACATTGTAAAAATTTAAATTGTTAGTAAACTTAATGTTTCCAGGAAGGTTTTGGGTTTTTCAGGTATCTGACTTCTAATATGTAATAAAGAAATGGAGAGACCGTGCTTTGCAGGAACATTCAATTATTTGAGGTTAACATCTTAGAAACTGCTTGTTCTTGTACTCTTTGTTTTTAAGTTATTTCAAAGTATATAACTATATAGTTAAGATTTAGTTAAATCCAGAGTATGCCTAGAGGTTAGAAGCAAGTGACAGGTTCTTTATAAATGGGATTGATCACTCATGCATAGAGTTTCATTGCTTTCTTTTTCAATTTTTGTGAACATGACTTTGGATGTTCTGATCTGAAAAATGTTTATGTGCAAATCAAAGGGAAAACATTGGTTTAGATAAGGGTATAAGCTACTTTTTCTATAAACAGAATTAAATGGGAAAAATCTTAAGTACTATGAACCTAAGGAGTTTGTTTAACTTAACTTGCTGTATCTGAGCTCTAGAAAAAGAAAAGTAATGATAATTTATAATTGTTTGCATGCCAGACTGTTGACTCGCTATTTAAATTTTTTTTTTTTTTTTGGTCTTTGAGAGAGAGAGAGCACTGCAAACCATTTAGGCTATCCTCTCCTCCGATAGTATAGACTTTAATGTTAAAAAGATAAAATAGGCAAAATGTACTTTTAGTACTAAGAGTAGTTTTAGTAGAGACTCCCAATAGGAAATAGAATATTCTTAGTAATTATTTAAGAAATGTTCTACTCCTTTTGAAAACGTTGTGATTTGCTATTTTACTTGTCACCTTAACTGCTACAAGTGGATTAAGAACTTTTAACTTAAATCTGGTTTCAGAAAATGATTTGTACAGTAAGTGGAACTTAATTGGTTTATACTCCCCTCCTTCCAGGACATTGCTTTTGGATTTCTCTCACTAATTGCTTTGGTCTTTCTGCCTTATGATTCATCCTCTACTCTTGAAGTGGAAGTGCTCAGGCCTTGGTTCACTTTTCTTTTTATATTCCCTGGTGATCTCATCCAATGTCATGGCTTTAAATACCTATATGCTGATGGCTTCCATATTTGTATTTCCAAGCCAGGCTTTCCTTCTTTACTGCAGACAACCTGTTCTGCATTTCCATTTGTAGTTGAAGTAGTCCACTCAAACCGACCTTCCATCTTTCTCTTTAAACCCTACGGTCTGGTCTGCTCTATCGCATTTGATGGCAGCCCCACCCAACATTCAGGCAAAGGAAAAAAAAATAGTTGGAGTCACTCCTGATTTACTCTTTTGTTGGTTACACTTGACTTTCTCATCTTGGGGAATATATCCAGAATAAAGTCACTTCTTACCACCTGTATTGCTTGCTAGGTTGGTTCAAGCCATTTTATCTTTACCTAGATTTCTGCAATTAGCCTCCTGACTGGTCTTCCTGCTTCTTCACTAGCTCCCTAGGTCTCTTTCAACTCAGCAAACAGATCCTATCACTTCTCAAAACACTGCAGTGACTTCTCCTATGCAGAGTAAAGGCCAAAGTCAGTATGGTCCGCAATGCCTTATAGAATCTACTCTTCCTATTCTTTACTTCTCAAGTTAGCTACTACTCTGCCTCCTGCTTATTTCCCTCCAGCCCCACTGGCTGTCATAAGGCCTTTAAATTGACTGTTGTCCTTCCTTGGATCACTTTTTCCCTAAGATATCAGCATGGCCAACTCCTTCAAATCTTTGTCCTTCTAATGTTTTTTTTTTTTTTTTTTTTTTTTTTTTTTAAGATTTTTATTTATTCATGAGAGAGAAAGAGAGGCAGAGACACAGGCAGAGGGAGAAGCAGGCTCCATGCAGGAAGCTGGACGTGAGACTTGATCCCAGGCCACCAGGGCTGCCCCAAATGTTTTTAAAAAAGTCTAACTGCTTTATTTAAATCTGCATTCCCCTGTGGTGCCTGGGTGGCTCAGTTGGTTAAGCATTCAGCTCTTGGTTTTGGCTCACGTGGTGGTCTCAGGGTGGCAAGATGGAGCTCCCTAGTCAGACTGCACTCAGTTGGGGAGTCTGCTTGAATTAGTCTGCTGGAGTTTTTCTCTCTCTCTCCCTCTGTCCCCCCTCCCCACCCACCTCACCCCATGTATGTGCACATGGGTTCTCTCTCTCAAATAAATCTTTAAAAAGGATAAAGCTGCACTCCCCTATTTAGTGATCCCTATATCCTGCTCTGTTTTCTTCATGGCACTTGCCACCTTCCAACACACTATATAATTTCCTTGTTGATTGTATTCATTCGCTCTCCTCTCTGCCCCAAACATATACTATAATGTAACGACTGTGAAGGCAGGGCCATTTGTCTGTTTTGTTTATTGATGGATCCTAAGAGTCTTGGGCAGATGTTCAATAAAGATTTATTAAATAACTATCTGTTCATTATATGTGAATTAATTCCTTATCCTGCAATTTCTTATTGTGATACCTCATTCTTGAACACATATAGTTTTCAGTTTGCTCATTTCCTAGGAACAGAGAACCAAAGAAAAGTGGCAGGAGGCCTCTGGGAATACCTTGGTGGAGGTAGTGATGTGGAACTCTTCTGGACCTTCCCTCTGTGATTAGGATCATTGGTTAGGTAACTTAAAAAGTTGTGTTTTAACACAAACTCAAATATTTGTGTACCTTAAGTGTTTTGTTTTAACTTAAAACATTTATTTTTGTCTTTCTTTTTATTTGGATCAATCTCTTGTCTTTAGTAGGGGTTCCTGATCTTTTTTCTATAAATTGTACCCTAAAACCATTGCCTTTGGTTTCTAGTATTTGTTTCTTTAAAATGGAATGAAAATGTAGGCACTGGGAAACTTTCCAAGTCAAAAATCATTCTGGATTTTCCACTCATTCATCAAGGCCTTCCAAAGAATGTAACATAGTTTTAAAAGAAATAACAGCTTCTGTTTTTATTCTACTATTTAATGAATTTATAGAAATAAGTGAGTGTATAGGAGAGTAGACTGCTCACCAGGAACATTTAGCTTTCTGTAGACACCAGCCCATGTATTTTTACCAAGGGGAAGGATGTCAGTACTCCAGTGAGAGAGGTCCTTTAAGATAGCTTCCATATTGAATACATTTCATAAGGGCCATAGCTTCTTAGCCTACAATTACTAGAGGAAAATGTCCTTAATCCACATTTCTTTATTTTGACTGGTTAGTTAAAATGTTAGATTAGTTATCAGAACTTAAATGATTTTTAGTAATTGTCTATCAAGAGGTCTGATGTTATGCTACATTCTCACTGGAGAACATGGGACAATTATTACTTATTTTTGCACATGAGTCATTTAAGTTGCCAGGGAAACAGTCTGGTCTAGTGAAATAAGCTAGAAGTCCATACGTAGAGATCTACAGGTCTTAAACTTTAATAACTCCCAGATTTTATGCAAGTTTCTTTTTTTCACTATGTGTAATGTGTGGCATAATGGAAAAAGCATGGGTGCTAGGGAGTCTGAAGAGCTTAGTTTTGGTTTTGCTAGTTAGTACCCCTTACTGTGTGTTAACCTCCCTAAGGCTCATTTACCTGGCTTGTATTATCTTACTAGTTGCTACATAAGGGATAGCTAATTATTAGAGTGCTTATTTGCTGTAAGTCTCTGTTAACACTTTAGGTGCAGAACTATATTTTGTCATTTCAAACAATTTTATATGAGACAGGTACTATTTGGTGGAAACTAGGGAGATAGGTTTAATAATTTGTCCATAGAGCAAGTAAGAGGAAGAACTTGAATGTGAACTGAGGTATTCTGATTCTAGAGTCCATCCTCACTCATTGAGCTGTTTTGTAAGAATGCTTTCTAAACAATAATAACAACAAACCACCACCAATATTAATAATGGAGTGTTTGGCTGGCTCAGTTGGTGGAGTGTGCCACTCTTGATCTTGGGGTCATGAGTTCAAGCCCCACGTTGGGCATAGAGATTACTTAAAAGTAAATAAAGTACTGTCTCTGTGCAATTTTCTGTTAGGTGTTAGAAAGCTACATTAATGTTACAGATTTTTTATATTTTTATTTAGAAAATAGGTAGACCATGATCTTTTTAGATTCCAAGAAGTCTTTTCAGTTTCAGTTCCTATGAGTATGTATTATAAGTTACTGCCATGTGATCTTGTAGGCATTGCTCAGTGGTTATATCAGAAAGGCCAACTGTTGTCACCCCATCTAAAATATATACTCTATTTTTTATCCCAGCCTTACATTTTTTTTCATTGATTAGTTACTACCTAACATTGTAGTATATGTTTATTTATATGCTTGATAGCTGTGTCACTTATAAGCACTATGACACAGGAACTTTGTCTTGTTTACCAATAGACCAATTCTATTTCTGGTAGATGGCATTCTTTTTTTTTTTTTTTTTTAATTTATTCATGAGAGACACAGAGAGAGAGAGAGAGGCAGAGACACAGGCAGAGGGAGAAGCAGGCTCTGTGCAGGGAGCTTGATGCAGGTATCTGTCCCGGGACTCCAGGATCACGCCCTGGGCCGAAGGCAGGCGCTAGACTGCTGAGCCATCCAGGGGTCCCAAGTAGGTGGCATTCGATTTAATGATGAATGAGTTGCTTGATTGAACATGATTGGGACTCACTGAGCCTTCTGCTAGTTCTTTGTGCCATTCTCCTTTATAGTATTGCTAGTTGATTTACGTGAAATGACGTGTAAAATGAGACTTCGAGAGTAAGGGTTTCTGGGTTACTCTTGAGAGCTGAATGGAAAACTACTTAATACACAAATTTCAGCAAAAATATATCTGTGCACAGTTCCAGTTAACTTTGTTGATCAGTAATGTAAGTGTTCTGAGTAAAATGTATACATAATTTAGTGATTACATGTGTTGAGATCTAGTTATCTTTGAAATAAACTTGAACAAGCTAAGCTGTACATCGAAAGCTCCCAAGTGTTCTGAATGCTGTGTTGCTGAACGTTTAAGATGTTTTCTTATATTTTTAATATCCACACACAGGTTAAATTCATTTATGTTGCTTCTGACTTGTACTTACTTAGTTTATTGGGAAGTCATGTTTATTTGAAATGTGCTCTATAATTCTTCTACCGTTTTTATAACTTGAATGTCTGAGGTTGACTGACGTTTTTGATTTCTGGGATGTGAATTTCTCAAGCTTGTCATATCATTTGGTACTCTTCATTTCTGGGTAGTTTCAGGTACTATGGTGTATAATACTTGTGGTTGGTACACTGTTCCTGATGAATGGGCGTCATTTCTTAAAGCGCTTTGAGCTTGACCTAGATGTTAACTGTAATTTTAAGTTTAAATTGGATCCTTTGTAAAAGTGACTTCGTTATTTTGCTCCTTTGGTGGTTGGGGGTGGGGGAGTGTCTAAAAAATTACATTTAGTTTTAACTTGAATGAAGTCTTTCTGGACTTGAAATTTTTGGGGTACTTTTCAAGTAAAATATACACTTAAGATTAGCCTTGGAATTATATAACCCATATATATTCCATAGCCTTGGAAGATATAACCCATGCATTTACCTTCTCCGATAGGGGTAGGGGATAAAAGAAATACTTTATAAATAAACATAGAATAACTGTAAAATTCAGTAAGGCTGAATTCTTGTCTCCTTGTTTCGCATTATTTATCTGGCATAAATGAGTAATTATATTCTATATGCTTTCAGTTTTATTTAAGCAAAACATCCCAGCAGCATTTAAAATAACATACTACTTTTCAAAAGATTTTATTTTTCTTTTTAAAAGTAATCTCTACACCCAGCATAGGGCTCAAATTCACAACCCCCAAATCAAGAGTCAAATCACTTCACCAACTGAACCACGTGGTGCCTCTAAAATAACATACTACTTTTTGTGTAGGGAGTTTCAGCAGTTATTACTCTGGGTTACTATATCTGATTTCTTAAGGTAGCTTTGCGCTAGTCAAGAAAATCCTGGGTATTTTTGTAAAGATTTTAGAACTTTCTTATATTTTGAAGTATTTGCTTTAAAAAAATTTTTTTTTTAAAAATTAAAAAGGGAGATGGGGGTTGGATTTGTTCTATAGTATAACTTTCGAGAGGTGCTTAGCACTGTCATAATTTATAAAATTAAGAAGCAGGAAAGCATATGCCTGTTTGCTTGTTAGATAGATAGATTTATTTATTTATTTAAAAGATTTTATTTATTTATTCATGAGAGACAGAGAGAGACAGAGAAGGGAGGCAGAGACACAGGCAGAGGGAGAAGCAGGCTCCATGCGGGGAGCCCGACGCTGGACTTGATCCTGGGTCTCCAGGATCACACCCTGGGCTGAAGGTGGTGCTAAATCGCTGAGCCACCCAGGCTGCCCAGCTTGTTAGTTTTAAATTTATGTTTACCTCTTTGTACTTGTTATCTTTCTATTTTGTTGAGAGTTAAAACATATTGAATGATTCAGGTATACAAGAGACTGTCTATAATTTAAAGATTAAATATAAAAGAAATAGCCCTGTACTAAATACCTGTGTACCTTTCATCAGTTTTATTTAAATTTTTTTCTTTTAAAATTAAGTACATAAAAATATTCATAAAATATATGTAAGATAAAGAGTAAGGATATAGTGAAGAGCCTGTACCTAATATCCAGTTAAGAATGTTATCCTAACTTTTAATTTTTTTTTTTTTTTAGTTTTGCCACATATATTCCTAACTTTTTTTTGTTTTGTTTTTGAACTTTATAATTGAGATCCTTCTGAATGAGTTTATTTACAACTTCTGTTTACCCTTAGCTTTATGGTCCTGATATTCTTCCACCATGTTATATATAGCTCTTATTCATTCACTTTCACTGCTGCATGGAGATTTCATTGTGTGAGTATTTTTCACTTTATTACCTGTTCATGGGCATTTCGGTGGTTTCCAAATTGGCAAATACTAAAGTTAGATACCCTAATGAAATGATCCCTTGTGGATTCTGCACTAATGCTTACTGAGAGGAGACATATTTTCTAATGTGTACTGGCCATTTTTTTCTTTTCTCTGGAATGGCTGTTTATCTTTTTTTTTTTTTTTTTTTTTAAGATTTTATTTATTTATTTATTCATGAGAGACACAAAGAAAGGCAGAGACATAGGCAGAGGGAGACACAGGCTCTCTGCGGGGAGCGCCATGTGGGACTTGATCCCAGGACCCCAGGATCATGACCTGAGCCAAAGGCAGATAGGTGCTCAACCACTGAACCACCCAGGTGCCCCTGTTTTTCCTTTTTGATTGACAGGAGTTCTGTATATGTTCTGAATATGTTCTTTGCTGATTAGTATCACAAATGTCTTCTCTCACTTTGTGACTTGTCGTCGTCTTTTTTTTTTTTTTTTTTTTTGGTCTTCTTGTATAGTGTGTTAATAAAAGTTAAAAATTTTAATTTAGTTGAATTTATCAGTATTTTCCTTTTACGATTTATACTTTGTGTCTTAGGAAATCCTTCCCTACCTCAATGTTATAAAGGTACTCTTATATGTCCTTTTATGTTGTCTTTCACAATTCTTTGCCTAGAATTGATTTTTATTTCTTCTTTTTTTATGCTACTGTTTTCTCTAAAATTTTACTGCTTAGCATTTCAGTTTGTTTTTTAAGGCTAAAATGTGTGAATTTACTAGATGCTTTGAAATAAGTCTTTGAGTTAATAGTTTTGTGCATGGTCTATAGCTTGCTTTTAGAGTTGTAAGAAAATAATTATGTAAGAATGTTAAAGTATGGATAAAGTATAGGTAACTTTTTTTTTTTTTAAGATTTTATTTATTTATTCGTGAGAATACACAGGGAGGAGAAAGAGAGAGAGGCAGAGGCAGAGACAGAGGCAGAGGGAGAAGCAGGCTCCATGCAAGGAGCCTGACAGTGGGACTCTATCCCAGGTCCCCAGGATCACGCCCTGGGCTGCAGGCGGCGCTAAACCGCTGAGCCACTGGGGCTGCCCAAAGTATAGGTAACTTGAACGTCTTCACTCACCCCATGTGACATTATAAGAGATTTGTAAACATTTTAGTGATGCCAGTGTTTGCATGTGGTTTTCCTGAATTGTTATGGACATTGTTGTGAATTATTGTCTGGTTAATTATTTCCTTAAGTAGCAGCTCTTTGTGCTTGGTATTTTGCAATTTCACCACAGTGCCCTGTAAGTGTGGACAAACTTATCTATATCCAACTAGTATTAAGGGTATATGTATAATTTGAGGAATCCGATCTTTCAAGTTAGGAAAATTCTTGGCTCTTTAAATATGGCTTGTATTTTCACTTCTCTTTTGAAAGACCTAAGTGGGGTCTTTGTATATTAATTGCTCTTTCAGTTTTTTTCCCTTTTTTTTTTTTTTATGCCTCATACTAGGTGAATTCAGTCAGTACTCTGCAGTAGTTTCCAATTCTGCTCTGTTCAGCATAGACTTCCATTTTGTCTGTTGAATCTATATGCCACTATCTACAGTTTTCATTTCTTAGATTTGGAGTTGCTTTTTCAAATACACCTGTTTCCGTTCTTTTCTTTTTTTCTCTGTAATCTTTTTGCTACTTTAAAAAAGGAATCTCTTATCTCTCTAACATCTTCAACGTGTTCAAATTTAAAAATCTTTGTGAAGACTATTTTATAAAACTAATACCATTTGGTGTTAATAACTTTATTGACCCCACCCCCATCATTAAATTTCTTCCTGTGGTTTGGAATTTTGGTTTGTTAGGCTTGGAGATTTTTTAACACTTTTTTTTTCCATCAGTGCTAACTCCCTGTACCATTATAAGTTATTTTCAGTTTCACCCAGGCTCACTATATCTCTAGTCACAGTGAAAAGAAAAAGAAAGAAGTGGTTATAAGTGTTTTTAATATACAATCCTGTACTAAGAATAAGAAAGGAGAAGATATATGTGTGTGTGTGTGTGTGTGTGTGTGTGTATATATATATATATATATATATATATTGCTCTTATTAAAAATAGAAGAGAATGTATGTGTGTGTGTGGGGGGGTACCTAGATGGCTCAGTTGGTTAAGTGTCTGCCTTTGGCTCAGGTCATGATGTTAGAGTCCTAGGATGGAGCCATGCTCGGCGGGAAGCCTGCTTCTCCTGCTGCCTCATGCCCGCTCACACTCTCTCACTTTCTCTGTCAAATAAATAAATCTTTAGAAAAGATGGCTTTAAAAAAGTAGAAGAGAAATGAAATCTAAATGATGGTTACTTATGGGGGACAGAAGCATAGTGTAGAAAGTACAAGACTATAATCCATGCTTTGAATTTTCCTTTTTCTTAAGACTTGACTTTGGAGCCATTTAAATATTTTACGTAATTATTAAACAAAAATTTAAAAATGTCTACAAGTCAAAGTTAAGTGAAACCACTGAATCTTACTCGTATTCACTTGGTGAACACCAGAGTGAACTATACCATGTGACTTTAAAACATGGTAACTTGACTATATGTCCCAATTAGAATGTACTCTGGGAAGAGAATGGAAGAAGGATGGCAAAAAAGGAAAACAAGTTGAACTATTACAGTCATAGTCTTGGTAGTAACATATACATTGTTATTCCAGTACTGAGTAATGTGTGCATTGTGGGCCAAATGAGATGAGTGATTACATTGGTATTGTTGAAAACAGATTTTTGCCATTGTTGAAAACTGATGTAGTGTTAAGGTCAGTGAAATATGTAGAAATGCTATACTACTAAGTTTGAATGAAAGGATCTGTAGGAGTCATGCAGTAATTTAACTTATTAAAAATGTATCTATTTTTTGGCTCTGTTGACTAAAAAGACCTAGAAGCAATGATCAACCTATTAGCAAAGAAACACTCCTGGTGCCTATATTGTAGTCTTTAAATACGTTTCATGACAAAAGTAAACTAGTGCTTAGAGTGGGCATTTTCTAAGGCAGGAAATGTATAAGACTGAACCTACAAATTAAAGATTACTTTCTGTGTTACAATATTACTATAAGGTTATAGAGAGAACACACGTTATATATTTAAAACAACACACGTTTATTATACCATGGTTTCTGTGGGTCAGGAGTTTGCTTAACTGGGTCCTTGCTTAACTAGATCTACAGTGTTTCACAAAACTGTTACCAAGTTGACCAGGGCTGGGGCGCCATCTGAAGCTTAGGCTAGGGAAAGATCTGCTTCCATGTTCAAGTGGTTGGTGGTAGTATTCATTTCCTTGAAAGTTGCCCAAGTGAAAGCCTCAGTTTCTTGCTAGTTGTTGTCCAGGAAGCTGACTTAGCTCCTTGCCATATGGCCATTTTTCATAGGCAGCTTACAGCATGGCAGCTTGCTTCTTCAAAGCCGTTGAGGGAGAGAAAGTGTCCTAATAAAATGGGTTATAGTCTTAGGTTACATCATGTATATGTAATCCTTCAGATCCTGTTACCTTTCCCCTACTTTATTGATTAGAAGCAAGTTACAGGTCTCACACTTAATAGGAGGAGGTTGAACAAAGGTGAGACTACCAGGAGGTTGGGACCATGGGGACTACTCTATAGGGTCTGTTTGTCACAGCCTAGAACATACCAGCAGCAATAGACAGACTCAAGGCTATGAGGGTAGTAGTGTCAAAACAACACAAGAGCCATCCTGAATACCATTGGCCAAAAGGGGGGGCGGGGGATTTGAACATCGATAAAGATAGTAATTAATTAATTGACAAATGAAATGTTTGACCTGTGAATTCATGATAACTAAACCTTAAAAAAACCTTTACTTAGTTGCTCTTGGTCCAGCTTATTATTTTGACATGTGGTAAATAAACATTTGTCCTATTCCCACAATTTGTGGGATCAGGAGAGAAATTTCTATAGATGTAGTCTACCAAATCAAGAAAGAATGATAGAATATCACCATTTTGTATCTCTTAATAACGTTGAGGCAAAGATCACCAGTAGCTGCTATTGTCACTACAAAGGGGGAGACATCTGGACATTAGATACCTACTTTTAGAAGTATGCCATGCTGTCTATGCCATAGTCATACAATCAAGTCATAATCCTGAATCTGATGTAGTCTTTATTTTTTTTTTAAACATTTATTTATTTGAGGTAGTTCACACAGGAGAGGAGCAGAGGGAGAGACTCCTGAGCATGAGGGGCTTGATCTCATGACCCTGAGATCAGAACCTAAGCCAAAACCAAGAGTCAGTCACTTAACAGACTGTGCCACCTAGGTGCCCCCTGATGGAGCCTTTAAATTTACCAATTTATAGGAAATAAAAGGATAAAAAACTTGTTAAATACTATGAAGATACCATCCACAAAATTCATACTGGGAATCCCTACAGGACCAACTCCCTGGTTCTTCCACCTCCCCAAATTCTGAGAACGATAAACCAAATAATAAAAAGAGAAACCTAGGTGATAAATGAATCAGTCAACACAGAATAACTGAAAAGATATTTACAAAGTAGTTGGGGAGATATGAATACTAGCTTAATACTCGATAATAAGGAGTTGTTTAAAATTTTCTGTAAGGCTAGATGTTTTGTCCTTTTTCCTCTCCAGTTCAGAGCTTTTATAGAGCTGTAACTCTAGGTAATAGGTTTGCAGCCTGGTTATTTTTCATCTTTCTCTTTGCCTCCCCTCCTTCCCACTTTCTCCTCCTGCCCACAACATGTGTAACTCCTGTTCCCATTCCTACTCCTTGGTGTCAAGTAGTGATTCGGGTTCATTTCTATTGCTGTTACCTGCAGGAGCTGAATACTTTTGCCTATTCGAGAGCCAGGATCTGGTCGTCACCTCCATTCTTTTCTACACTGCATTTAGGTATTGGTTACTGTTTTGGATTTTTATTGTTTCTGATTCAGGGAGATGTTATCTTAGTTTTGAGTTCAGCCATATCTTTGATGATCTTTATCTTTTTTCCATCATTTTAAGTGTTTGGGATAGAACCATCCTTATTGGAAATCTTCATCTTCATTTTTACCTCTTATATTCCTAATTTGTTTTTTGATGCTTAGCTCAGTGTCCTGACTGCCCTAGTTCTGTTATCTGTTCTCTTTGCAAAACTCTGCCTTCTTTTAATCTTGTTGGGTATTATTTAACTCTATAAGAACACATTGATTTTAGTATCACACTGATTTGTTATGATTGCAATCAATGAAAATCCAAAAGCCTTGAAGTGTGATTCTTGTCATGGTAGTTGATCTCACTCATCTTATGTTTCTTTAGTCTGTTTTGGAGTGTAGGTATCCTTTGCTAGTCTAACAGACTGAATAATTTTTTCAAGGTAGAACTGGTATCTCTTGCTCTCTGAACTCTTGGTTTCTTCTTACCTCAAACTCAGAATCACATGTACCTATCCTTTGTTTAATGTCCTGAGTTCATTCTTGAAAACCTTGCTAAGGTGACTGTAGTCACCATGTTGTACATTAGATCTCCAGAACATACTCATCTTGTAATTGGAAGCTAGTATCCTTTGACCTTTACTGATTCTCCCACGTCTCTTTGTAACTACCAATCTACTTTCTGTATGTACAGGTTTGGATTTTTTATTTTTTATTTATTTTGTTTTTATTTTTATTTATTTTTATTTTATTTTTTTAGATTCCACAGATAGGTGAGATGTTACAGTAGTTGTCTTTCTGTCTCACTTATTTCGCTTGGCATAATGCCCTTAAGGTCCATTCATGTTGCAAATGGTAGGATTTTCTTCTCTTTTATGGCTGAGTAATATTCCATTTGTGTGTGTGTTTTCTTTATCCATTCTTTTTTTTTTTTTTTTTTTAAGATTTAATTTCTTTATTCATGAGAGACACACAGAGAGAGAGACATAAGAGGGAGAAGCAGGCTCCTCACAGGGAGCTCTGTGTGGGACTGGATCCCCAGACCTGGCTGGGATCACGCCCTGAGCTGAAGGCAGACACTCAATCGCTGGGCCACCCAGGAGTCCCTCTTTATCCATTTTCATTATCTATTCATCTCTCAACAGACACTTTGGTTGTTTCCAGTTTTAGCTATTGTAAATAATGCACCAATGAACATGAAGGTGTAGCTATTTTTTTGAGATAATGATTTCATTTCCATTGAATATACACCCAGAAATGGGATTGCTGGATTATATGGTAGTTGTATTTTTTAAAAATATTTTATTTATTCATGAAAGAGAGAGAGAGAGGGGCAGAGACAGAAGTAGACGGAGAAGCAGGCTCTATGCTGGGAGCCCGATGTGGGACTTAATCCCCGGACTCCAGGATCATGCCCTGGGCTGAAGGCAGGTGCTAAACCACTGAGCCACCCAAGGATTCCCGGTAGTAGTATTTTTAATTTTTGAGGAAACTCTGTACTGTTTTCCACAGTGGATGTACCAATTTACGTTCTACCAAAGTGTACCAAGTATTTTCATATCCTCATCAGCACTTGTTATCTGGTCTTTTTGATAATAGCCATTCTGACAGGTGCAAGGTGATATATCATTGTGGTTTTGATTTTCATTTTCCTAATGACTAGTGATATTGAGTACCTTTCCATGTTCTGACCATTTATTTATCTTCTTTGGGAAAATGTCCATTCAGATCCTTTGCCCATTTTTTAAATTAATTTTTTTTTTTGCTATGAGTTATGTAACTTGGATATTAACTCTTCCTTGATAGTTTATATATATTTTGGACCTAATTTGTAGGTTGCTTTTTCATTTTGCTGTTTCTTTTGCTATGCAGCAGCTTTTTAGTTTGATGTAGTCTTGTTGATTTTTGCTTTTGTTGGTTGTGCTTTTGGTGTACCATCTAAAAATCACTGTCAACACCAATGTCAAGGAACTTTGTCCTATTCTTTAGGGGTTTTACATTTAAGTCTTTAATTCATTTCTAACTGATGTTTGTGACTGTTGTAAGATTAGGGGTTCAGTTTCATTCTTTTACATGTGAATATCCAGTTTTCTCTACACTATTTATTGAAGAGACTGTCTTTTCCCTATTGAGTTTTTTTAGCACCTTTGTCTAATGTTAGTTGACCAGAGACATAATGTGTGAGCTTATTTCTGGGCTCTTGTTTCTGTTCAATTGCTTCATGTGTCTGTTTTTATTCTACTACCATACTGTTTTGATTACTATAGCTTTGTAGTATAGTTGTAAGTCAGGAAGTGTGATGCTTCCAGCTTTGTTCTTTCTCAAGATTGCTTTGGGTATTCAGGGTCTTTTGTGGTTCCATATGAATTTAGGATTGTTTTTTCTATTTTTATAAGATGTACCATTAGAATTTTGATGAGATTGCACTGAATCTATAGATGTAAGGCTAGGACATTATGGATGCCATGAACATGTGATACCTTTCTGTTTATCTGTATCTTTAATGCTTTCATTGTCTTACACCTTTCAGTGTACACACTTCCTGGTTATGTTTACTGAGTATTGTTTCTGGTTCTATTATAAATGAGATTGTTTTCTTGTGGCTGTATTTTAGATTTCTGTTATTTGGTCACCTTTGAAGCATTAAATAGTTCTGTTGTCTGGAAGGGAGGCTTTGTAATCACAAATTTTGAAGGTTCACTATTCAGTGTTTTCAATTATGTTAATTAGATAATTTATAAAGCAACTTGAAGAGTGTGGGAATTCAGTTGGTAAAATTTCAGACACTTGAGTTTTTCTTGGAGATTGTTCTTAGTAAGGTAACTTTTCTCACTGTTTTTTTTGTTGTTGTTGTTGTTTAGGTTGCTTATTGGGAGTTAAAAGAATTGTATCAACAGCAAACAAAAACCAAAACAAAACTTCTTTTTCTTGGCTGTTGCAGGCTTAAGTGTTAAAATACAAAAGTTCCACTTCCAGTTTATGGTAGTTTTAGCTGGACTATTTGATTTTTAACTTTCTGTTATATATTCCGTCTTCATCTTCAAGAACACTATAATGAAGTCCATATTGTGATTAAAAGTCCTCGATTTTTTCAGAGTAGTAGTGAACACAGATAGGATTAATTGTATTGTATTTATGAAGGTTTATTTTGAAAGAAAATCCAAAGCGAGGGGCTCATAAGGATTACCTGTATAAAGCTATTTATGTTTTGAAAAAAAATTTTTAAAGATTGTATTTATTTATTCATGAGAGACAGAGAGAGAGAGAGAGAGGCAGAGACATAGGCAGAGGGAGAAGCAGACTCCCTTTCCGGGGCCCAGTGTGGGATTCAGTCCCAGGACATCAGGATCATAACCTGAGTCAAGGGCAGATGCTCAATCACGGAGTCACCCAGGTGCTTCTGTTTTGAAATTATTTGTATCATGAGGGAAACTTTTTATTTTTCCTCTATAGATTTATGCCATGCTATTTGTGGAGCATTGTATTGGGCTTACAGACAGTAAGAGAGAAGGTACAGATCAATAGGAGACTTATTCATTTGGCATGTTAAACTTCCAGTGGTGTAGAGTAAGCCTTGTATAAGAAGTAGGTAAAGTCTTAAGTGAATTTTTTTTTAAATTGTGGTTCTCAAGGTACAGTTTGAAAGAAAGGTGACTTTATAAGATTGTGAATGTAAAAGCAAATACTGCTTCATTTTGGTAAATGGGAATGGGAACATTTCTTAATTTTTTAAAGTGTATAACATCACTGTGGATTAATAATCAATATATTATGTAAGTGTTGCAGAAAAATACAAAAATGAAAACATGTAAGTAGTTGCCTTGCTCTTTTTTAGTTCCATCAATTTATATGTGCTTGCAGTTTGGATATGTGTAAGATTTTGCTATTCACAATTTTGCTGTTTGTATAGACTAAATTTATATCTTCCTCTTAAGTAAAAGAATTAGGAATTGTGGAATGACATTTAAAAAATTGAAATACAGACTGTAGAAGTATAGAAATTGAAATGTAGACTGAAGAATAGATTGTATTGTCTTAGAAAAAAATAATCAGGGGGATCCCTGGGTGGCTCAGTGGTTTGGCGCCTGCCTTTGGCCCAGGGCGCGATCCTGGAGTCCCGGGATCGAGTCCCATGTCGGGCTCCTGGCATGGAGCCTGCTTCTCCCTCCTCCTGTGTCTCTGCCTCTTTCTCTCTCTCTCTATGTCTATCATAAGTAAATAAATAAATATTAAAAAAAAAGAAAAAATAATCAGACTTCTGGTGCACTTGATTGCAAAATACTGTGAAATTTCGTTCTAACTTTATATGGTTCTGTATTTGGAAGCTCTGAACACTGTAATTGAGGGGCCAGGAAGAGAAAGTTTTTTGCTATCAATTTTCTTCTTGGCTTTCTCAGAAGTTCATTAAGAAAAAGATCGGCTATAATCCCTAATGTAATGAAAGTGTTTTGTAATATTCTCAGTCATATTCTGGTAGGAAGTATTGCTCATTTACAAAAACTATGTTTTGGATTATTAATTTCACATCAAGTATTTTTGTTTGCTAACAGCAGTTTTTTTTGTTACACATAGCTGATAGTCTTTCTTTTTAATAATTTATTTTTTATTGGTGTTCAGTTTATAGCTGATAGTCTTTATTGCTTCTGAAAACTGGATATTCCAGTGTTTAGCTGGATCTGGAATTCCGTGTTAATGGAATTGTTTCTATGGAGATTTTATTTCATTATTCTTTGGCTTCTATTGCTGACTAATATGTAAGTCTAATTTAGTTCCTTTATAGTTTTTTTTTTCTACTGCTTTAAGATCATTGCATCTTTTGTTATATTGTTTTACTACTACATGTTTAAATATGTTTGTCCTGTTCAGATTTTGTTGCCCTTCCAGAATTGGAAGGTTCTTATCTTTCAGTAGTTTTTGAGAATTCTGTTATTATCTCAACAATTACCTTACTTGATTGTCTTCTCTCCTTGACTTGCCATTTGATCTTTTGGACTTTCTCATTCTTTCATTTGTGTCTATTAGTATTTTTTTTTCATGTTTTCTCTAATGTATTCTTTTGTGCTGCACTCAGTTTTTATCAGATCTGTTCTTTTTTTTTTTTAAAGATTTTATTTATTTATTCATGAAAGACACAGAGAGGTAGAGACAGACATAGGCAGAGGGAGAAGCAGGCTCCCCTCCCAGGACCCAGGGCAGATGCAGGACCTGAAGGCAGATGGTCATCCACTGAGCCATCCAGGCGCCCCTCCTTCTGTTATTCTTATCAGTCCATTTAGTTTTAAAAGTCTGTGTTTCTGTGTGTGCATATGTGTATGGATGCTCACTCACAATTTGTAGTTTCTTCAATTCTTTCTAATCTGGTCTTTTTTTTTATATATATAAGTTTTTAATTCTTGCGTGTGATTTCTTTTATGCTTCCAACAGCTGAAATTTTTTTATACTCTCACCACATTATTCTATTTGGGATTCTGGGGATATAATCCCTGTTTGTAAGTTTACCTTCATCAGGAGCGTATGTGCAAATTACTGTACTGTGCAGGTTACACTGGGTAGAGGAATTTTTTTCCAGAGAATTTCATGATGTTGGCACCATTTTTGTGTTAATATTTTTGATCCAAGGAGTGGGAATGTCCTGGACTGGCAGAGACTGTGGATAAAAATCTCAGAACCTATGATTGCAAAATCTTTATGAAAACTTTGTTAGCTTGTCCCACTTTTCCTTCCATTCAAAAGTTTTTCTTTTCTTTGTATAAATAGGGAATTTCTACCTCTTAATTTAGCCTTCACTGACTGTGGAATCCTTGAAAGTCTCAGTTTTAATATTTATCTCATTTCCATTTTCCCAACTGCAGCACAGTGTCTTCTGTCTTTCTCTCAGATGGCTATTAACACTTTCATTTCCTGTTTGATTTTTCCCCTTTCTTAGAATTTCCCTTAAATACCAGAAGACTTGCCTATTTTAGAGCAAAACAATTTTTGTTATATATAATTGGAAGAGTTTTTGCTTATAATGCTAAACATGGATTCTTCAATTTGATTTTAGGTCATAATTAGTTCAAAATTTAAAAATATAATTAAATTTCAATTGTGTTATAAAAGTATTACGTGTGCATGATGGAAAAATGTAAACATTATGAAGGATATAAAGCAAAAAGTTACCAAGAAAAGTACTCAGAAATCACCATAGAGTTATCGGTTTCTGATGTGTCTTAAATGTTTTCTAAGCATGTATGAGCATGACTCAGTCCCATAAAAGATAATTTTCTTTCTATACTTTCTGCAACTTACATTTTATATATGTTTGATTTATGTACAATATTTCTTTTAAATGTCTTACCATATTACACGTGAAGCTCTTCTACAGGCTTAGTCATTTCCCTAATGCTGGACATACAGTCCTTTTTATTTTTTACAAAGTTATATTGCTAAGTGAACACTCTTGGGTATATCATTGTGTGATCATAACTATAGAATATAGACATCTAGTAGTTTTTCTTTTTTTTTTTTCCTAGTAGTTTTTCTAGGAAAGGAATAATTTTCCCTGTCAAGGATTATGCACTGTTTTTATACTTAAAGATTTCTCCAAATTTCTCTCCAAGGAGATTGCACTAGATATAATCAAACTAACACTAAATGAAAATACTGGGTTTCGTACTTTGTGTCCCATGCCTGATTTTTTTTTTAGGCAGCTTTGTCAAATTTCTTTAAAAAGCTGTTCAAATTGATTTTATTTTATAATCTACACACAATAAGCTACATATATTTAAAGTGTATAATGTGATAAGTTTTGACAGGTGTACATTGCTGAAACTACCACAACATGATAATGAACATATATGCATCACCTTGTACCCCTTTGTAATTCCTCATTTCCACCTTTTCCTGCCCTGCCAACCTAAGTAGAGACGAATTTTTTTTAATGTGACTGAGGTTGCATTTTTTAAAAACACATTTATTGGATATCATTATTTCCTTTGAGAACCTTTAAAACATGTCCTTTGGGTTTACCTTTTCGGGTTTATTTTTATCACATTTTAAGTGATGTTTGTAAGTTAAAGCAGTCAGACCTTTACCAATTTAGGGATTTAGTCATTTTTCTTTTGCCATAAAAATCTTTATGATGTTTTCTAGTCAGATTTCTCAGTCTTTTCCTTTATGGTGCTTGGTTTTACATGAGACACAGAAAAGTCTTTGACAAGGATTACTTTAAAATGCAAAGAAATACACTTGTGTCTTCTAGTTCTTCATGGTTTAATTTTTTACCCTTTAAAACTTTGATTCATGTATTATTGAGGTGTATTATTGATGGCTTATTTTCCCCTGAAAATGGCTGTTATTTGTGTCAGTACTACTCATTAAATAATCTATATTTTTTACATATTGATTTGAAATGGCCCGTTGATTATATACTGAAGTTTTCGTATGAATTTGGTCTGTTTCCTCTACTTGGCTGTTCTTGGGCAAATTCTTGTTTTCATTAAGTGAAGCTTTTGAAGCTTTTTCAGTATTTCCCTCAGTCTTTTTGTTTAATATTTGGCATTCTTGTCTCATCATTTGCATTTCATGTTTAGTTTGTGAAATGATGTTTTTAGTGTTATGTCTTTCCTGGGAATAGGGAAGAATAAATACAACATTTTGTTTTAGTATTTTTGTTGTTGAGTGACCTAAGGTGATACACCGTGGCATTATTTTATCAGCCTGTTATGTTCAACTTTAACACTCTAGTCAGGCTTTTCTAAGGGTGGCAGGTTTTGAAGAAGTTTTCTGTTTGCTGATAAATTGAATTGATACCAGACATCATTTATTAGAACTTCTTTTTGGTGGTGGGATTGGACCTATTTGGTGAGGTTAAGAAGTAGAACCATTGAAGAAGTTACAGGGAGATAAGATTTTGGATCATAACTGGGAAAAATGTTCTAACAGCTTTCAAAATCTATAAAAAGGGCTTATGGGAAGTGCTTATTCCAGGGTTTCAAGCAGAAACTTACTGACCATTCAGCTGGGTCCAACCTTTGAATGGTTAATTGGATTAGATGGTAATTTCTAATCCAAAAATCTTGTAGTAAAAGTAAAGGTAGGTCAAGATTGTAGACATTAGGGGAAGGAAGTCTTCTCTATATGGTATAAGTATTTTATAGTTACATTATTGATGTGAATTTCATGTTTTAATGTTAATTTTTGAACAGTTTTGATGAGTTATGTTCTTGTCTTTAGAAATTATATATTGATTTGAAATACTGAGTATTTGGGGCACCTAGGTGGCTCAGTTGGTTGAGCATCTGATTCTTGATCTCAGCTCGAGTCTTGATTTTGGGGTTGTGAGTTTAAGCCCTGCATTGGGTTCCATGCTGGGTGTGGAGCCTACTTGAAACACTGCATATTTAAAGTGTGCTTTTGGCATTAAAGTTTTTGATTTAGTTATCAAAAGTTAGATTTCTTTATAGACATAAACTTTTAACCAGATTATCACCTGTTGTGATGTTTTGAAATGAGCAAGGTTGTTTGCTGAGAAAGTGGAGTAGTTTGGGCTTGATGGTTAAGCACAAGTCTGGAAGATACTGGTTTAACGTTCAGTTATGCAGATCCTTTTTAATTTCTTTAAAAAAGCTGTTCAAATTGATTTATCTCTTGTATTAAAGAAGAAAAGTAAGTTTGGTTAAAAAAAATTGGCCGTTTCATGTATTGTGATGTGATACCTAGTGGAGAAATTAGATTTATTACTCATCTTTGGCATTAGTTGGATTTGTTTTAGATTGGGGTAGCAGTACTTTAGAATGGATATTGCTTGAAATAAGAGGTGTGTTAGTAAGGTATGAGTCACAGAAATAACTGTGTGTTGCAATTTAAAAGGAGAAATTGCACCACAGCTTTGAGATTTCAGTGTAGTCTATGAAGTTAATTTTAGAAAAGCTGTTGTTAGTTGAATTCCCATGTCAGGCAACTCATTGTTTCATTTACTGGCTTATCTTTTTGTTACTTTGAATTCTTTTCCTCTTATTTTAAAAGATAAATTTATAGTTTTACTGTGGACTCTGGGGCCATTATACTTTCTGTGTAGCAACTGACTAGAGAATGGAAACTTAGATGAGTTTTTGTATTTTGATGGCTGTTCCAGGAAGCAGCTAATGCCTTGATTTTTCTCACTGGTGTATTTTTCTTGATTTGTAGAATCAAGTTTTAAAAAATTCTTATTTCAGGTGTATTACACTTGTAAACTTTTAACCATATACATATAACTGTACAAAATAAGGTGAGTCTTATTTTCTTGTTTTCTTTAGTACTTTATACATTTTCTTATATTTAAAACTTTGTCTGAGGGCAGCCCCGGTGGCGCAGCAGTTTAGCGCCGCCTGCAGCCTAGGGCGTGATCCTGGAGACCCTGGATGAGTCCCACCTCAGGCTCCCTGCATGGAGCCTGCTTCTCCCTCTGCCTGTGTCTCTGCCTCTCTCTCTCTCTCTCTCTCTCTCTCTCTGTGTCTCTATGAATAAATAAATAATTAAAAAAAATAAAAGTTTGATGGCTTCATTTGATGTAAATGATCTAGCCCTCCTCTATTGGCTTGAAATAACATATAGTACACTAAATGTCTGTTTGGATCTGTTTTATATTTTGAGTTGTGTTATTATCTGTCCTTTTATCTGTATCACATTGCAGTAGACTACAGTCTCCCTTTAATTGTTAGACTGTCTCCTGTGTCACAGAATTCTGTAAATGTATACATGAAGAATAAGTACTCTAGGATTTTAGGAAAAGGGGAACTAGCTGTAGGAATGGTACTTGAGCTGAAAGAGTAGAACCACATGGAGACTCATGTTTGGTTTTTATGCTCTGGTTTATAGATAAAAGTGTGCTTAACTTTCTCAGCAAGATCATGAATTCATTTAATATCAGCAATTTGTGCAACACTGCTAAAGCATCCAGCATTCTCCATCCCCCCCCCTTTTTTTTTTAATTTTAAAGATTTTATTTATTCATGAGAGACCGAGACAGGCAGAGACACAGGCAGAAGGAGAAGCAGGCTCAACAGGCTCCATGCAGGGAGCCCGAAGTGGGACTCATTGGAGACCTGGGATCACACCCTGGGCTGAAGGCAGCACTAAACCGCTGAGTCACCCAGGATGCCCTCCATTCACGTTTTTAAACTTAAGTGGACAATCAAACAATTTACAAAGAATAAAAAATTAACAATATAATAATTGGGATGTGTTTGATAGGACCTCTAATACCACCATTTTTACCCTTATTCTGGACTATTCATTAAGAAAATAGTAGCATCAAAAAAAAAAAAAAAAAAAAGAAAATAGTATCATCAAGGATGAGCATTTTCACAAAACTTCTCTACCGTATCTACTTCCTTGCCTGTGTCTGTTTTTACAGAAGTTTGTGCTTCCGTCTAAGGTCACTCTCTACTTGTATACCAAATCCTGTTTGTTCTTGCCATTTGAAAACATTGCCCTTCATTCTCTTGCATCATCAATCTTTCTCTTTCTGCTGGATCATCTTTGTCAGCATATTAGCATGCTGTAATTTCTTCTGTTTTTAAAAATCAAACTCTCAGGCTCATATTTCCTTCTAGCTTCTTCTATTTCATTTCTTTCTTTTCATAGAAACTCCTCCAAAGAGTTGTCCACACTTGCTGGCATTCTTCTCACAGATGAAGTCATTTCAGTTTTGATCACAGCTACTCTACTGCCTTTGGCCAGAAATCATCACTGATGTCTGTGTTGCAAAATCCAACAGTCACTTTCTATGTTTCGTCGTACTTTATTACCAACACCGTTTGATAAAGTTGATTGATCTCTCCTTCATACACTGTTCATTTAGCCACCAGGGTAGTGTACTCCTAATTTTCTTTAATTGCCTTAGGTATGATTAATGTACTGAACACTCCTAAATTTGTATTTTCAGCTTGCATGTCTCACCTGTCACATACTGGTTTTTTTTAGCTGTCTCCTGGACATCTCCACCTGTCTAAAACCTATTTCCTGATTCAGCCCTAATCATCTCCTTTCCATATTTCCCTCATCTCAGGAAAGGGCAGTTCTGTTGTTTTTGGCATAGTCTAAAATCTTTGGAGTTGGCTTTATTTTTACTTGTTCTCTCACACCCCACATTTTAGTCCTCAGCAAATCATCTTGTCTCAACCTTCAAAATGTATATAATATAACAACTTTTTAATACCCCCTATGCCACCAACTTGCTCTAATCATCTCTTGCTTAGATTATTACATTCATCTCTTAACAATTTTCCCTGCTTTCAGCCTCCCCTACGTATTTTCTGTTCAGACCCTCCACTAGTTTCCCATATTACTCAAAGCCCAAGCAATAGTCTTTACAGTTAAGAAAGTACATGGTGTTCACTGCTCCTGCCCACTTCAGATCATCTCTTTAACTTCATCTACTTTTAATCTTGTTTATTATACTTGAATTACACTGTTATTATTCTTGCTCGAATATACCATGTATTTTCCTGTCTCCTATACTGTAAATTAATTGCTGGCCTGTCTTCCCTATAGTAGAATGATGGCCATAAAAGGGCAGAGATTGTGGCTTTTTTTTTTTTTTTTTAACTTTTTTTATTCAGAAAACCCTAGTGCTGACATATAATTGGTGCCAGGTAACTGTATGAATGAATGACAGCTTATTATGGAAGACCATAGTTAAAAAGATAATATCATAGATAATGATTTGAGCTAGGTTTTGAATGATAAGTGAAGATTTATGCAAAGGACAAGGCAAAGTTTTTTAGATTGGATAGTAGGGAGGAGGTGAGATAGGTTTTTTTTTTTTTTTTTGAAAAATGACTTTTGGTTTATGATTTAGAACCTGTGGTAACTTCTTACTGCTGATTTTGTCTCAATTGACTGCTGATCTTCTGTAGCTGGTTATGCTTTATATTCTTCAAAATCGTATCTAAAACTCCCAGACATGAACCTACTCCTGTATTCTTGATGTTGGCAAGTGATTTTATCATTTATGGATTCTTCCAAGCTAGAAATGAATTGTAGTAGTTTCTTCCTTTGCTTTTCACTATGCTCTGAGTGTTGCCTCATCCTTAATTCCACCAAGGTGTCTCTATCTGCATTGACTTAATTCATTCTCATCAGATATGTTTGGCTGAGTGAGATAGTAATTTTAATTGGCTTCCTTGCATCCATGTTTTACTTATCCATTGAATTTAATATTTTTATTTTATTTTTATTTGTAGAAGTTCTAATTTACACCTACCCAGTTACTTTTGGTAGTTTCAGTTCTTTGCTTATTTTCACAATTCCCTCTTTCTTGTTTATGTGGGTATGTGGTAATTTATTGGTTCCAGTATCTTAAATCTTTAGGGATCTAATTTCTTATTTTGTTTTTTGTTGACTGTTGCTCATGGTGGCTTATTTTGTGTTCTGTCATTTTGGATTGTTAGCTCTTATCTGGATGACAGTCTTGGGAAATCTTGAGCTTTGCACTTGGGAGGGCATTCCACCAGAGGGAATGTGCATTTACTTCTGGTCACAGGCACTTGTGAGCACCATCATCTTGAGACCACTTAAATTTTTTGGCTTTGTATTCTGAGATCATGCAGGTTTTTTGGACCTTAAGAGCTTTGTAAGAAAAGACCCCTGGAGCCAAGGCAGATTAAAATAAAAAGTCAGGACTCTCAATTTCACTTTAGTGCTTTATTATATTGCTATTCATTGGTCTTAAAATTTATTTTTGCTTAGGATATATCAATACTATAGCATGCATACTGTATTAGAAGGTTAGCCACAACACAATGCCTACTCTTAAATTTTAGCAAGAAGAGTTCAGAAAATATTATAGGTACTTATGTTGTAGAATGGAAATTTGATTAAATAATACTTGTCTACCAATAATAGACTTTTTATCATTGTACTTTCTATATACCATTTTCATAGAAAGATTAACTTGTTCATTTAAAAAACAATGTAAGATATCATGGATTTGAAGGAAGGGAAACATGGTATGAGTAATGGTATGTTTGGAATGCATACTATTTCAATTCAGTGTGGTCAGGTTACAGATAGGTTTCTTTTTTACTTAAGAACACTATTTTTACAAAGAACCTGTAATAAAAGTTTTCAGTTTAGGCTTGTTTCACAGCTACTTACAAAATTTTAACTATGTTGTATATCGTAAGTTTCTGTAAGCTAATCTGAGAGTCTCTCTGTATTTTAAAGGTGTGTTCATTTAGTTGTCCAGACTGTATTGATTTATATAGAAATTTAGTATTCCTGGGTTGAAAACTGCCTTTCCCTCAGTCTTATTGATTGATGATTACTTTTTTACAAATGTGCCTGCTTACTAGTATGTTGTTTGGTGTACATCAGTGGAAAAAAATTGACTTTCAGTTTGTTTGGAATTTAGTCTAAATTTTGTTGTATTTTTCCTAGTAGTTCTTTGAGTCATCCCAGTTGACGTCATTTTATCAATTTATCAACAGAATTTATAAAATAAGTTTTTTGGGGATCCCCTTTGTTTTAAATCTTTTTAGTTTAAACAAAATGATGGCTGAAGCAAGAGTAACTGAAATGCTACGGTAGTAAGAAAGTAGAATTCAAAATCTTACATTGAAATTGAAATTCAGTAATATACTGATCAAATTGCTTTAGTTTTCCCTCCTTGTAACATGTAAGCAATTCCTTTTAATTTGTGTTTACTTAAACCTTTAAGACTGTAATGGGCATTCAGGATGGTTAAATCTGTTTTAATGTAGAAGAAATTTAAAAAGTTGAACAGATATGCAGGGGTTAGAGGCAGTTGAAAATCTACGTTTAACTTGACTGCCCCAAAACTTAACTACTAATAGCCTGTTGTTGACTAGGAGCCTTCTTGATAAGAGTTAACATATTTTGTGTAATATATGATTATGTACTGTATTCTTACAGTAAAGAAAGCTAAAGAAAATATTAAGATAAAAGTAAGGAAGAGAAAATACATTTACAGCACTGTGTTATATTTAGTGGTAATGAAAGTTTGTATTGAAAAAAAAGCTGCTTGTAAAGACCTACACAGTTGAAACCTGTGTTCGAGGGTCAGCTGTACATTAAAAATATTTGTAATCTCACTCTAAAAAATGATTTCTCCTTTTCTGTATAACCTTAGGTTATCTATATGTATATAATTGTGCTCAATGTAATTTTTAGCTTTTTTGTTATTGTATTTTGCTGTATTACACTGTCCATTATTTTAAATAGTGTAATTTTTTTTTCTTTTTTTTTTAATTTTTATTTATTTATGATAGTCACGCAGAGAGAGAGAGAGGCAGAGACATAGGCAGAGAGAGAAGCAGGCTCCATGCACCGGGAGCCCGATGTGGGATTCGATCCCGGGTCTCCAGGATCGTTCCCTGGGCCAAAGGCAGGCGCCAAACCGCTGCGCCACCCAGGGATCCCTGATTTTTGTTTTTTTTAAGATTTATTTATTTTAGAGAGAGAGAAGGTGAGCATGCCAGGGGGAAGGACAGAGAGAGGGAGTGAGGGAGTCTCAGACTACGCGCTGAGTGTAGAGCCAGGCTCCATCTTACCACCCTGGGATTATGATCTGAGCAGTCCATTCTCAGTGGACTTTGCCACTCAGGTGCTCCAAATGGTGTGATGTTTAAATATGTGATGTTTTTGTAGATGTCCCACACTTACATAATTTCATTGCTTTTTCATTATAAACAATCTGTTGTTATTACGTATGTAGTTTTATCCTTTTTGATTAAGCAGTTTGGTTAAAATTGTAGTAATTGCTCCTAGATTTTATATCATTTAAAGTTTCAGGTTTTACATTATTAATATAAAAAGGTTTTTGAGTCTTCTGAGAAATTTACAAGATTTAACTAATGCCGTTCAATTTTTGTCTGAACAAATTAAGTTATAAGATGACAAGTAAGTGGAATTTTTTTTTAAGTAAATGGAATCTTAAAATTATTTGATTAGCATTCATAATACTCAGATGAAACAATTTATATATATTGTTTCTTCCTTCTGTTAACTTAAAAAAAATTTAAGTCCTTTATCAGTGGGGGAGGGATAAAAACTCTTCGTCTCTTACTCTAGAGCAGGATTTTAAATGTGGGATTCATGCATACCCCTTAGGGAGTCCAGGAACCTTCTGAATTATATGTACACCTTAGCATGTTACACTTTTGAGAAAGTGCATTGATGTTTGATCAGTTTCTTAAGGGAGTATGTCTAAATAAAATATGAAAGCCACTGGCTTGGTATGTGGTTTGAGAATAGTTTGAACTCCATTTCTTATGATTCCATGGTTATTTCGGTCCTGCTTTAGTTGTCTACTCTTGGCTGTTAATTACATTCAGATTGGAATTTATTAAGGTTTAAGGTATGATTAGGTTCAAGGCTCTTAATATTACAAAGGAAATAGAATATGGAGCAATTAATAATATTAGTGACTTTTGCTGTCATCTCAAAACCTGAGTTGCTGCTTGTCTCCATGTTTTATTAACTTAAACATTACATTGAGTTGCAAATTGCAGACTGAGAAAATTTTAGCTACTTGAGTAGTATCACCTTGAGCTAAAAATTAACTTTGTTGCATCCTCTCCTACCCCTTCTTTTTATTTTTCCATTGTTATCCCCTGCCCCCACCTAAAATCTATTCCTGCCTTTGCTCTTCTCTGTTTTTTCTGGATTTCATTCCCAGTTCCTTTTTGCCTCTTTACCCTCTTTATGTTACTTTTTAAGAAAACTTTATTTATTTGAGAGCCTGTGCGTGTATGTACTTGAGGTGGGGTGGAGAGGAAGAAGGAGAGAATCTCAGAGTCCTTGCTGAGCCTGGAGTGCTATGCCTCTTGATCCCATTACCCTGAAATCATGACCTGAGCTGAGTCTAGTAAGAGTCAGGTGCTCAACTGGCTAAGTCACTCAGGCACTCCTCTCCTTATATTATTCTTCTACCCATGTATATAATGTGAAAATAAAGTTTATTATTGATTTTTGTGGTACATACTCATTTGCCATTTTAAAAAATAAGCTAAGTATTAAACATTTTGTGGATTCCTTTTTAAAAAAGACAAAGTGTAAAACTAAAATATTAAAGCAGGTGAGACCACCCATGATTCTGGTACAACTCTAATGATCTTGATATACCGTGTTATACATAAAATGTTTTGATCATACAAGTAAAATTATGATTTTGACTATTTAGTTTTATTGAATTGAATTAGACAAAAATCTTATTTAATTTTTAAACATATTTACAGTTTTAAAAGCAATATTTTATTGAGTTGATATTTGCTAGTTGAACCCATTCGGATGTTGAATGTTTTATGTCTGTCTCTTTATTTTTCGTATATAATGTTGCTGTGAACATCTTTATATGTACTTTTCCTTGCAAGTGTTTTGGGTTAAAGAATCGGGATTATTGGATTAAAGAAACATAAGCATTTTCTTGACTTTAAATTTGTCTTGGTGTTCTGATTAGGCTCCTCTAGATGTGGAAAACAAGTTCAAGACAGGGTGAATTGAATTGTGTGAAGGGCATTTCCTGGAAATCCAAAGATGAGAATCCTGATTCTTCCAGGCTTATATGGGACCTGGAAAAGGAAATCAGAAAATCATCAGAACATTTGAGGAAAATGTTTCAGAGTTCTTGTGGTCTCATGGCTTCTCTTTTTTTTCCCTGAATGTTTGCTTTTTGCTCTCCTTGCTTTCCTAAAACCTAAGCTGCACATGGCTGCAGTTTGCTGTTCATCAAGATCTTTGACTTTGACATGACCTTTTTTTCAGCATCTGTGGCTGCTGCTAAGTAACTTTGCGTCTTTTCTTCCCCAAATTAAAAATCTGAGTTCTAACTCGTTTTGTCCTTTTTCTCCTTCTAATTCCCCAGCCAAGTTGGACAGGTTATGTGTAGCCTATGGATGATAATGTTAAATAAAAAACAAAAAACTTGGTCTCTGCTTGTTGAAAGCATTTCTGGTTGACTGGTAACATTTAGACACACAGTAATATATGTCTAATTGATTGAAAACCTGGAGAGTTCATGCTTTATAAGGGAAAAATAATTCTGTATAAAATTTCTTTTAGTATTTTATTAGCACATGATTTCTGTTCCCCTTCAACTTGTTAAGACTTTGCCTAAGTCTAGGGTTCTGTTAATATCATTAAAAAATTGCTTGTGGAAGTATAAAATGTTAACAAATGCTTTTTAATCATAAAGATCAAGAGTGTGCCTAATAAACAGCTTTGTTTTCAGGTTCCATTTCTGGCTATTTTCAGACTTAGGTCATTGCTGGTGTAACTTGAAAAAAAGTATATTCCACATTTATTATGAGTTATAACCAAGTTGAAAGGCTAAATAAATAATTTATTATGTTATCAGTATAGGATTTCTAGGTCTTTCTATCTGGCAGTAGAGACCACTATGAATGGCTTTATTTTGTCTTAGAAAATTCAAGTCCTCTTAAAATGGTTTTGGTGAAGTCTTGTGATTCATTAAATTCAGATTTATTCAGCTTTAAAGCTGATTTTTTATAAGATCTAAAATAATTCTTACAGTGATTCCTCTGTTTAGGTAGAATTTTGTTTCTTTAATCATTACCTTTTTTTTGAGACTTAAGATGGATAATTAAAAAATTTAAAATTCTCAGATTCATTTATACATTTAAAGGACAAAAGTTGTATTTAAGTAGCTTTATCTTAAGCATGTTCACAGGCTTAATTTCATCTGAATTACATACCTTGTCTTTTTCCATAATAAATTTGATATGCATTATAAGAATATAAACCATATTTATGTGGCTTATATCTACTTATAGGAATATTGATATCTAAACATAATCATTCTTACTTTGAGGTTTAATTTTAGCTATAACTATCCTTCAGAAGGAGGGATTGTAGTGTCTGCATTTGAGGTAGATCTGGGTAATCAGTTCATACCATTATATTCTGTAGCTATTGGGTTAATCTAAAAGTAGGACTTATTCTCTATTGAAGAGGGAGGTCTTCTTTTATCTTTTAGCATTTGGGAAATATTGTGAGGGCCAGCTTTGTTTTTGCAGTATATACTTTGTTGCAGTAAGGAGTACCATGAACAAAAATGGAGAAAAGCATCTCATTTATAATTTTAATACCAAATGACACAACCTAACATTTTGATTTTCACTTTATTATATCTCCATATCTGTGCTGTATCCCATTATATCATGAGGCGGTTCGTCCCTGAAATGAAGGTGCTAGGAGTTTGTGAAGAGCTTAAATCTCTAAATGAAGGAATGAGCAACCTCTATTTCTTTTCTTTTCTTTTTCTTTTTTTTTTTTTCTGTTAAAAGTATGGTACTTTTAATAATACCCAATGTTTGGTAATAGTTCTTCTATTTCTACATATAGTTGTACTAATCAATGTGCAATAAAAGGAAAAAAGCCATATACTAATAAAATGTCAAAAGTTGATACTTGGAGAAAAAAGTAATGGGTGTCTAGGTTCTTTTCCTCCCATCAGGATCTTTTCACATGATTTAAAAGTAGAAGGTGTGTACACTCTTTTTAGTTATTACCACAAATTTTTCTTTCATAGTATATTTGAATTGTAGGTGGCAAAATAATTGTGTGATTTAAATTAACCTATTTAGATTTATACACCAGGTTAGATCTGAAATACTACTTTCAAAAGCAGTTTTACGTGTTTAATTTTTATAATACTGACTCGAGATTGTTTTTTTCTCTTTCCCACATTTAGGTTTTACAGAATTACATTAACAAAAGCACCATGGAGTTTTATGAGTCAACATATTTTATTGTCCTTATTCCTTCAGTAGTTATTACAGTAATTTTCCTCTTCTTCTGGCTTTTCATGAAAGAAACGTTATATGATGAAGTTCTTGCAAAGCAGAAAAGAGAACAAAAGCTTATTCCTACCAAAACAGATAAAAAGAAGGCAGAAAAGAAAAAGAATAAAAAGAAAGAGATCCAGAATGGGAACCTCCATGAATCTGATTCTGAGAGTGTACCCCGGGACTTTAAATTATCTGATGCCTTGGCTGTAGAAGATGAGCAAGTTGTACCTATTCCACTGAATGTAGTTGAAACTTCAAGTAGTGTCAGAGAAAGAAAGAAGAAGGAGAAGAAACACAAGCCTGTACTAGAAGAGCAGGTCACCAAAGAAAGTGATGTGTCAAAGATTCCAGGCAAAAAAGTAGAACCTGTCCCAGTTACTAAACAGCCCACCCCCCCCTCTGAAGCAGCTGCCTCAAAGAAGAAACCAGGACAGAAGAAGTCTAAAAATGGAAGCGGTATTATAATCTTTTTAACTTTATTATATGATTATATTAATTTTAATAACTTTAGAACTTGAAATCTAGATAGTTTGTTAGGTGTGTCCACTATATTAAATCCTGAGTTAAAAACCAAGAACACTGTTATTTTCATTATATAGGTTTGCTTTCATTTGCATCAATTGCTGGTAAAATAATTAGTATTGATCATAACATAGCATTTAAAACTACAACTTATATTAGAAACATAGAAAATACATTAAATGGAAATATATAAAATCCAGCTGTTTTACTAACACAACTAAGGACCTATAAATAGCAGCAGTTAGAAGTTTACATTTATTTCAACCAATATTTTCTAATTGGTGTGATAGGAATTAAAGATGAAAAGATAAATTAGACATCATTTTTTGCCTTTGATTAAACATTTATCATGTAGTTATTTTATATACTAGGATTATACTAGGTACTAGGACTACAGAGATGAAAGTAGTGCATTTTTAAGCTGTGGACATGAACATAGTTACTATAAAATACTTATTTCAGTTCTTTTTTTTTTTTTTTTTTAAATTAAGTAGCCTCCATGCCCATCATGGGGCTTGAACTTATGACCCTGAGATCAAGAGTTGCATGTTCCACCAACTGAGCCAGCCAGGCACCCCTCTTATAAAATGTTTAGAATAATGATCTTGGTATGTAATACCAATGTAGAACCAGTGTAATAGTTCTAATGTGGATGGATCACCTAGAGGATGTGATGCCTGAAATTAATTTAGATGTTAACGTAAGTACTAGCTAGAGTTTTGGGTGTTAGGGGACGGGTGGGATAAGGGTATTCCAGTTAAAGGGGTTAACATATGTAATGGAGGGATGCCTGGATGGCTCAGTCCATTGAGCGTCCTACTTGATCTCAGCTCACATCTTAATCTCGGGGTTGTGAGTTTGAACCCCACATTAGGCTCTACACTGGCTATGGAGCCTACTAATAAACAAGACAAAACAAAAAGCAAATATAATGGAAAGCACATAAGAAATGGTGTCATGATGTGTGAAACTGCAGTTTGTATGAAAGGACTTGTGTTTAACATTAACTTGTTTGTGTGTCTTGTGGAGTATTAAATTAGTTATATTGGATTTTATTTTATTATTTTTTAAAGATTTTATTTATTTATTCATGAGAGAGACAGAGACACAGGCAGAGGGAGAAGCAGCTTCATGCAGGAAGCCCTGTGGGACTCGATTCCAGGACTCCAGGATCATGCCCTGGTCCGAAGGCAGGTGCCAAACCGCTGAGCCACCCAGGGATCCCCAGTTATATTGGATTCTAAATATTTGTTTGCCAGCATGATTAAGGCATGGTACTAGAGAAATGAGTAAGCACCTCTGTTTTAGTGGAGGAGAAGGACATGTAAGCCAATAATAAAATGTGACTTGTGGAAGAGATATATGAAATACAGAAGAACTGCAAGAAGCATAAAGGACTATTACTTATGGGGACCGGGGTGAAGAGCTTTATGAGGAGGCAGTGCCTGAGATCTTCCCAAATGACTCACTTGACCTTTATCAAGCAACTAGTGGATCTCATTCCATGCTCATCATGTAGAAAGGCTCAAAGATAAGAATACAGTGTATTGTTGAACCATGAAATTAGAGGTTGGGAGTGGTAGTAAACAAAGATGAAAAGATATGCTGGTGCTAGATTGTGATGGTTTTTGTATACACTGTTAAGAAGTGGGATGTTATAGTTCAAGCAGGTCAGTTTACATGGTCATATTTATATGTTAGAACTATATCTTTGGCAGAACTTGAGAGCAAGTTTTATTATGTATATAGACTAGTTAAGAGGTTATTTTACAAAGTCAAATAGGAGGACTGAGCTATGGTAGTGACAGAAGAAATACAGAGTTGATTAAAGAGATGGATGCCTGGCTGGCTCAGTTGGTCGATCATCTGACTCCTATCTCAGGGTCCTGAGTTCAAGCCACACATTGGGCATGGAACCTACTTCGGGGGGGTGGGGGGGTGGGGCAAGAAAAAAAGAAAAGAAAGTAGGTTAGAGAGGTGTATGAAGTAAATCAATATGACTAATCTTACTAGATTAAGTATGACAGATGGAGAATGCAGTATCAGAGCTAATTACTGAAGTTCTAAATTTCTCAAGATTGGCATACTAAAAACCTTTTTGCCAAATCTGACCTTCCTGTTTTACATGGCCCATGATCCAAGATTAGTTTTTACATTTTTAAATGTTTTGAAAAAAATTCAAAGAATAACAGTATTTTGTTAAATGTGAAAATTATATGAAATTCAAACCTCCTCATCCACTTTATTTAAAGTGTTTTTGAATGCAGCCACACTCACTCATTAACATATGTCTATGACTGACTTTCATGCTGCCAACAGCTGATGAATAATTTTGACAGAGTCTGTATGGTCTACAGAACCTAACCTATGTAATGTTTGGCCCTTTATAGAAAAAGTTTGTCAACCCCTGATTGGGAGGTGGTTGGTAGCACTAAGATTGGCGAGAGTGAATGTGTATGGAGAGGAGAAATGCTTCCAGTTTGTTTCAGGTTTTTCTGGGGGGCCACTTACATAGGAGCAATTTAGGATGCAACAGGTTGTGTAAGGAGAGGCATAAGACTAGAATATAGATTCAGAAGCCCTAAGCATGAAAAGTAGTAGTTGGAGACATAGGTGTAGATAAGAGCATCCAAGGAAATTATTTACATTAAAGACATTACCCTGAAGAATACGAGCATATGAAGTATTTTGCAGGAGTGGCTCACAAGAGTCTGAAAGGGAATATTTGAAATGTAAGAAAGAATTATGGGAGCTGATAGAGAATTCTAAATTTTATTTTATTTTGGTAAAATAATATTTACTGTTTTAACCGCTTTTAAGTGTATATAGTGGCATTAAGTACATTTATATTCTTGTGCAACCATCACCACCAGTTGTCTCAAGAACTTTATCTTTCCCAACAGAAATTATGTACCCATTAAACAATAATTCCCCTTTACCCTCTCTCCCCAGCCCTTGGCAGCCATCATTCTACTTTCTGTTTCTGTGAATTTGACTGCTCTGGGTACTTCATATAAGTCAAATCATATTTGTCGTTTTGTGACTGTCTGATTTCACTTAGCCTAATGAAGAGGAGAGAATTTTAAAGAGGGTAGGAGATCAGTAGTAATGAGAAATAGTCAAGGAAAAATTAAAGGATATTGATAGAGTGGGTGTTTGGGACACTAGGTTGCTGTGTAAATCCTTTCATGGATATAATGGAGGAGATAAAAATCAGGTCTCACTTAGTTGAGGAATGATTGGTAGAAAAGGAAGTACAGATCATTCTTATTATTATAAGGAAATGGATGTGGGAAGGTAGGAATTACAGCGGTGGGAAGGGTTTTATTTTTTAAATGGTAGAGATTTGAGCATGCCCGTAGTAGGATTAAGAGTGTCTGAAAAATGGGTTATAAAAGAAGGAGCAAGTACTGAGAAGTCTTAATGAAGTTAAAGACAGATATAACAGAGTAAGAAAGCTAGAGTGATGTTACTAGAGAGTTTAAAAATTTGAAGGTAGAGCATTCTGGGACTTACTCATTTATTGAATCTTCTGCTGTGTTTACTAATTATTCATTAGTAATTGAATGTTTTACATTGTTTTCAATGATGGCTTTCATTTATTTTCAATAAAGATGACCAGGATAAAAAGGTGGAAACTCTTATGGCACCTTCAAAAAAGCAAGAATCATTACCCCTCCAGCAAGAGACTAAACAAGAAAGTGGATCAGGAAAGAAGAAAGTTTCTTCAAAGAAGCAAAAGGCAGAAAATGGTGAAATGTGTAGATATGTATTTAATAAATACTAATTCTAGAGAAGTACACTAGAACAAGGATCCTAGAAACCTTGCATGCTTATTAATTCCCACTTAATGTATTATAATAACTGTTAATGCTAATAGAAGTCCAGGGATCTCTAGAGCCTTGGAGTATCATAGTGCTCTGACAGATGGCCAGGGTCTAAGTTTATGATGAAGAAGTTTATCTGAATTTTAAAAAGGACAAAGCATTTATTAAACATTCTCATTCTTAACTGAGTTTTGAAAATAATATAAATAGCATACAAATTATAGAAGAAAAGTATTCCTGAAATGTTTGTACTTTTAAGTATTACTTAAAAATTATGCTTGAGGGCTTTGGCTACATCTGTCATTACCCTATACTCCCAATTATTTCCTAAACATAGTTTTGCATGTATATATGGAAAGCATCCAATGAAGAGTGATGGAGCAATTTTTATATGCTCAGAATTGTCCAGGGAAAGCATTATGAAATGTATGTAGATTAAGTGGTTATATTAAGATAATAATTGGGCTGTGGTATCAACTAGTGCTAGAAAATAGTACAATTGGAAAGAGAAAAGATGAAATTCAATTTGTATCAAAATTATGAAGCAACTAGGTACAGAAAAATATTACCCACAAATATTTGGTAATATTAAATGTTTGTTATAGATTTTAAATAAAAACTACATATGCCCCAAAAATTTTTTAGAGAAATTTTCATATGTGTATGGAAGTTTATATCTCTAGCTAACAGATGTCAGACTTTAATGTTTAAGCTCTTACAGTTCTTCCCATTAAAATTGGGAGCAAAGTATAAGGAGGCTTCCTTTTTCCACTTTTAATGTTGTTTTGCAAATTTTAACCTAAATGTACCATGGAAATTATAGACATAATTTTTAGAAATGAGATGGTATCTGCAAGGAACAATGACTGATTTTTTTTGTACTAGGAAGTGACTCAATTAAAAACTATCATTTGTAGTAAGAATTCAGTAAAGTACCAACATAAATACAGATTAATATTTTTCCTTGGGCACTAATTAAATGTGAGTGGAGTTTTAGTTAAAACAGGAAGAAAATGAGAACTAAGTAAACTCTACATTTTAGTAGAGGATAGAGAAGAAATTTTCAGATACTATTAGGAGATATGTTAACACATTTTTAGATAATGTAAGTGATTTATTGTAAAATAATACTGAACCGGCACTGCTTAATTAGAGTGTTTTGACTTGTTAAATGATAAAATAGGAATTTAAAGCCAAGTTGGTGTTAGATATTTGAAACTAACTGCATTTATAATTAAACTTAAATGTGTGTACATGTTATGAGTTAAAACTGTGAGTGATTATAATTTTGTTGAACTTAAATTGCAGTCTTGGTAGATGAGCCCCTTATACATGCAACTACTTATATTCCTTTGATGGATAATGCTGATTCAAATCCTGTGCTGGATAAGAGAGAGGTTATTGACCTAATTAAACCTGACCAAGTGGAAGGAATCCAGAAAACGGGGGCTAAAAAATTGAAGACTGAAACTGACAAAGGTAACAAATGGCATGCAACAGTTTGTTGTATTAAATACAATTTCTTTTTTAAAGATTTTATTTATTTATTCACGAGAGATAGAGGCAGAGACACAGGCAGAGAGAGAAGCAGGCTTCATGCAGGGAGCCTGATGTGGGACTTGATCCTGGGACTCCAGGATCACACCTTGGGCTGAAGGGAGGCACTCAACCGCTGAGCCACCCAGGCATCCCAAGAAATACATTTTTGAGTTCTAGTGGAATGAGCTGTAAAGTAATAAGAGAATCTTTGCAGTAAAAGGTTTATTCGTAGTTTTCTAGTCTGGTCTACTAAGTTTTGTAGACCTGGACCCTGGAATTTGACTTGCCCAAGATCTCACAGTTATTTTGCTGCGTGGTGATTTTTTTTCTTGGACTCTTGTCACTTGTGAAGTTTCTATGCTAATTCACAACCATCTCTTATTATTACTTTTATAATAGACTTTTTTTTAGGAGCAAGGGTAGCTTCACAGCATAATTGAGTGGAAAGTATACAGAATTCCTATACACCCCTTGTCCTCACACATGCACACATCTGACTTTAAAGTTACGACGTTGCTTAACTATTAAAGCCTTGAGCTTCTTTGGGTCTAATTGGTTGCAGTTGCTTTTTAAGAAGAAGTTTGTGCTTCTTCTTGTAAGAGCCTCCAGGGAAATTGGGTGATTCAGAGGATACTTGATACATGAATTTTTTTAAATGTCAGGATTGTTTGTATTTGATATTTATAAATCAGATTTCCTTTTTATAATTATCTTTGTGCTTATTTTCTCATCTGTAAAATTTGATTTATATGCCGTGAGTATTAAGGTTAAATGAGAATATTTGTGAACATGTCTGGTATAGATACTAGCATACTAGACGCGTGAATATTTGTTTTTATTTTTTATTTTTTTTATTTTTATTTTTATTTTTTTTGAATATTTGTTTTTAAAGTGAAGGCATACTGGCACTTTAGTATTTTGCAAATTGGCCAACTTTTTAGTTGGTGTAATTATTCCGTAATGTATTAAAGACTTTTTTCTCTCCTGACTGGTACATTTTTTTTTTTGTTTGGCCTGAAATGTAAATCTATTTTCTCTTGCTTATTGACTTTCTGGGTCAAGAATTCTTGATGCTTACCTTTGTTGAAGTTATTACTTGGGTCTCTTAAATGTCAACTCTTTGTTTTTTTTTTAAAGAAAATGCTGAAGTGAAATTTAAAGATTTTCTTCTGTCCTTGAAGACTATGATGTTTTCTGAAGATGAGGCCCTTTGTGTTGTAGACCTGCTAAAGGAGAAGTCTGGTGTGATACAGGATGCTTTGAAGAGGGTAAGCATATTTTTGGTTATGGGCATATTTGGGAACAGTGATTAGAAGTTCATCAAACAAGGAGCACCTGGGTGGCTCAGTCAGGTGTCTAACTTTTGATTTTCACTCAAGTCATGATCTTGGGGTTGGGAGATGGAGCCCGTGTCAGGTTCTGCGCTGGGTGTGGATTTTGCTTGAGAATCTCTCCCTTTTCCCCCTCTCTTCCCTGCTTGCTCTCTCACTCTCAAAAAGAAAAGGAAAAAGATTCACCAAGTAAGACTTTGCTAGAGGAATGAATAAATTCACATTCCCATCTTTCATACTCCAAAGCACATAATCACACTTAAAAGTTCCAGAATATCTTCAGAAGTTATTTTTTTAAACCATACTAATCAGTATACTTATTTATTTAGTCAGGTGTCTGAGTCATCTGATATTTTGACAAAAGTGAAGTGCTTATAATAAGATGATTTATAGGATTTTAAGGTCATTTGGCACTTAACCTTGCTTTGCTCTGCTTGGAGGTATTGAAGGCAAGGTCAGGTGATATCTGGTTAGACTATATGGAATGTTTCTGTGACTTAATATAGCATACGTCAAAGAATCTGGGAGAGTTGTGTGTGAGAGAGAGAGAGAGAGAGCGTGATAGAGATATCATCCTTCTAAAATAAGTGATTTGGATGGTAGAATCATTGCTGTGACTGAATTTTTTTAAGAAAAAGAACAACAAAACAAAACCAAGCCCCATCCCTCCAAACAAAAGATGGAATTAATATTTAATTTCTCATGAATAGTATTATGTATACTGTGTCATACTGGGAAAGGTGACAAATTTTCAAATATTGTGTAAGATAAAATGACATGGTGTCTGGTATTCAATATTAGACGCTGGACTTAACTGTTCTTATTCTAAACATACACATACATTCCTAACCACTTATATGCTTTAAAACTATGAATGGCTTCCAGTTTTTTCTTTTCTTTTTTTAAAAGTTTTTATTTATTTATTTATTCATGAGGGAGAGAGAGAGAGAGAGAAAAGCAGGCTCCCTGCAAGGAGCCCGATGTGGGACTCGACCCCCAGACCCCGGACGGGATCACACCCTGAGCCGAAGGGAGACAGTCAACCACTGAGCCACCCAGGTGTTGCCCATTTTTTCTTAAAGACACTTGAGTCCAAGCCATCTCACTCACCAGATTACCTTCAGTAGTCTCCTAGTTGATGTTTCTGTATTATTTCCTCATATAAGGCTAATCTGAATTCCCACTCTAAATTGTTCTCTCTGCTATTCTTTCTCCTATCTAGACTTTTTTGTTGTAGCTTTTATCATAGCATATTAAGTCTATACCTCCAAGGATGTATTGACAATGTATTTTACAACTCTGGCATTTTATAATGTAATATGCTTGTTGGACAGTTTGCATATGGTGCCAGCAATGGCCCAGAGTAAACAAGGTCTTCCAGTGTAATCAGGGAAAGTGTGTAACTGTGTATGACTTTGGGTACAAAATCACATCATTCTGTTGCAAGAGACTTGAAATTCTTAGTGGAAGAATTTGCCCTTTGATTTGTTTTATTTTAATTGGATAAGTGTATATCTTAAAAGTGTATATCTTAGTTATTTGTAGGGATAAGAGAAAAGCCTACAGCTGACCTAATGATTGAAATTACTGCTTTTTAAAATTGAAAATAATTGCTTTAAGTGTTCTCTTCTGAGGATGGTGGTGGTGGCTTATGGAGGAAAGAGTAATTATTTTATTGTCTGAGGTAGCTTTGAACTCTAGAGACTGGGTTGATAGCTCTTTTAGGCAGGTCAAGGAGGAAGTTGGGTCCTCTTAAAGATGGTGTTTTGAAATAGAGTATTTTGCAACTTCACATTTTTCCCCATCTTTGGAACTTTTTGGTTTTCTTTTAAACTTTTACTGTTCTGAGTTTCTTATGGAGTGGTTCTCTTATCTGTAGGCACTCAGTATCTGCAAAAGTAAGTTTAGTGTCTTCCTTTTCCTGTCATAGAAACTGTCTTTGTCAGACCTTTTACTAGATCTCAAGGTTCCAGGTATAAATAAATACCGACACCTAATAAGGATTGCTCCAGATAAAGGGTGAAGATAAGTGCAGGAGAACCAATATAGGATAGAGATACAGGAGTTAGAGGACTTGCTGACCAGTTACCTCTGGTAGCTAAAGAAGAGTCTAGAATGAATGCTTGTTTTTGTCTCTTTAGTAACTGGATAGATTGTGGTGACAGTGGTGTTTATGAACACTTTGCCAAGGAGGAGAGACTAGACGATTGTGAAAAATTTCAGGAAGTTGTTTTAGGCATCCTTTGGATCATTTAAGTGGGTGTATTCATTTCACAGTTGAACATCTATTTCTCTGGAGTTGGAAAAAGATCACAATGGGTGTGATTTAGGAAAGTAACCTGCTATCACCAATACACATGGTAGATGTGTATTAGACCAGACCTCTCTATATATGCAGAGTTCTAAGAAAGTTCAAGAATGAGCCCTGAAAACCACCACCATTTAAAGGGCCAGGAAAGCCACCACAAAGGATACTGAAGAGGAGGAGTAGCAAGGCCAGGGGGCAAGTGGAATCATAGATGCTTAGGGAAGGTAGAGAGCTCACGGGTGAGGGGAAAAGTCAACAGTGACATGCTTTAGAGAGATAAAGGAGGATAAAGATGTGAAAAAATGGATTTGATATCCTCAGTGAAAGCTGTTTCATCAGAATACTGGACTGTAAATAAATACTGAATAAATAGGAAAGGTGATAGTGTGTCCAGTTTGAATAACCTTAGATGGGAAGAGGAGAATAAATGCTAGACGGGTTGCAGAGTTGAGGAGATCTTAGGTTGTGTGCCTGTGTGTGCATCCACGCATGTGCCTTTATGTTTAAACCTCAAGACACTTGTGTTTTATATTAGAGCCAGGTAATATACTGGGTTCTAGAGTCAGATTTTCTGGATTCAAATTTGGGTTCTGCCACATTGAGATTTGTTTGGCCTTAAGAGAGTGACTTAACTCCAATACCTCAGTTTCCTAATCTTCCATATAGGAATGATAATCAAGTTTTGAAAATTAAATGAAGTAATACATAGTAGGTGCTTAGAGTTCCTACCATAGACAATGTAATTATTAGTAAGAAAATATTTTATATTTTAATTGATTATTAATTTCTTAGTGTTCTTTAAATATAGTTGCCTCAATTATGTGATTTTTCAACTTTAACTTCTCTCTTTTGACTCTATGCTATATAATAGGAGCAGGTCTACCTACTTAAATTTTTTCTTATCCTCCTTTTTACCTCTCAACTTTTGTTAATTATAGCATTTGTTTTTTCAGATAATTAGAATATTTAATGTTTGTTTTGTGACTGATTTTCACGTTTGGGTTAATCATAATTGTACAGGTTAATGCTGGGGTCAAAGCTTGGTAGCAGTTTTTTTTGCAATAGTTTCTGGATTCATCTCTTGATTGGCTGAAGTTATTTTCTTCAAGAAGGGCTCATAGGAACTATATTTCTCAAATTCTGGCAAGTTAAAATGCTCTTTTGTTTTCATTATATCTGAATGATAATTTGGTGGGGTATAATATTTCTGGGTTTCACTCTCTTGAAAATTTTTCATGCTTGCATTATGCCGTTTTCTACTCCTATAGCTGGATAGAGATCTGAGACCACACTGAATTTTGCACTCTTTTCATGTATTTTTGTCAGAATATACTCTCACAACAAAAACATCTTTTGGGCAATTTACCTAAGTATTTATTATTTATTGGATTTTTCCAGTGTCCACCCTACAAACTTGATTTACAGACATCAAGGGATTCAGCTTCTTTTAAGTTCATCAGTAAAGTTAATATGGTTTTGGCCTTGACTCTTGTGTCCTCTTTCAGTATTTCTTTGGATAAAGCATGTCTTTCCAATCATGATATTTGTCCCTTAACATAGTTGAAATAATGGGTATTGATTAAACATATACTAAACCTTTGCCTGTTGTCTTTATCTTTTATATTTTAATGCTGAAAATAAAAGCTTTTTGTTTATTTCTCCTTATTCTCTCCACCCTGGACTCTTTCTTACCATAGTTCAGCAGTGTGTCATTTTCTGTTCTCTGCTTCGAATTGGGTTGTATTTCTGAGGTGGTGTTACTTTTACTTCCGCTCTGGGTTTTGCCAGCTCATATTTCATCTCATTCTCTGGTCTTTCTTTGAGCTTACCTTTTGTTGTGCGGTCTGTTCTTTGCTCTTGTTTTTCCAGAAATGACTGCTGTAAGATTTTTAAAAATCATGGCGATATTTTTTTTATCACAATTTTGTCTGCTCTTTGACAGTCTTTTTTGGGTGATTTTTCTTGTCATTTGTTTTTTGTTCCTTTCCGTCCTTTTTTTTCATGTATCTTGCATAGACCCTGTTTTCTTTTTAGTCAGTACTCTTTAGATGAGCATATTCTTCTTGGATCAACTCTGGCCTGGAGATTGATAATGAAAGGACCAAGGCTAACTGCTGTTTTCCTCAGGCTATGTGTGAAAATAAATTATTTTAGTCTTTTCATCTTCCTGGATAAAAGACTTAACTACTGAGTCTCACTATAGAGAATTTCTTTCGACTCTTCCTAACTAGCTGCTCTCTTGGAGTAAACTTTATCTGTATGATTTCTTCTTCATTCCCACTTCTTTAGCTTCTTGAGGTCTTCTTTCAAAAAGAGTCGTATTTTCTTTGTTCCTCATGTCAAATGGAAGATTGTTGGTTTTTCCTTTCAGAATATGCGAGTTAATTACAGAGAACTAGGCACCAGGGCACTTCGGTAGTCTTGAATATATTTTAATGGGGTTGTCAAGCACTTGTGTTTGATATCCACTACTTTTGGCAGTCTTTTCTGATGTTATGTTTTGATATTACAGGTGATTGTGTCATTTTGGTTGTTTGCATTTTGGTTTCATATTCCTCTTTTGATCTTTTATGAGGAGAAGGGAGAGATTGCTACCTTGACTGTGGGTTTAAAACTGGAGTCTTAGAATTCTTTGAAAAAATTTATTTTTTGGTTGATATGTATCCTATTGTATGCATCAGAATATAGAATGATACAGTGACTTTCACAAATGATATTTCACTGACTAGTACTTGCCTATGATTCTATTTTATGTATTGTGAATTCTGCATTGGCCTAAGAACGTTAGATATTAGATACTTCATTTTCATTAGCCCATGTTAACTTTTACTAATTCTATATTGATTTCTCAATTGTAGTCAAGTAAAGGAGAGTTGACTGCACTTGTGCATCAGCTTCAAGAAAAAGACAAGTTACTTGCTGCTGTGAAGGAAGATGCTGCTGTTATGAAGGATCGCTGTAAGCAGTTAACTCAGGTGAAGACATTCTTATATTTAAGGGATATGTGTTCTGAATCAGGAGCAGTGAAGGATTTCAGAAATTGTTTAATTATAGATTTAATTATTTGTATAACGAATTTATACCCAGTAAAATTAAATTTCTTATAGAATTATGGAAGTGTCTCACTTTTTCACGTTGTTATAGCCTACAGTTGAATTATAAATTTAAAATAACAGTGCTTTTAGATATATTCATTTCAAATAACAGAAGCATTTGGACATTGGGAACATGTTTCATTTGGATCTGACCTAGAATTAGTCTCTAAGGAAGCACAAAATTGGGTGTGATCTTGTTTAAATCCAATTGGATAAATGTGAAACTCTTAATAGGTAATTTATTTATAAAGGTTCTTGTGATAAATATAATTTTTAATCAGTGAAGTTCTTTAAACCTCAGAAATTTTACTCTGAGAGTTTAAAAAAAAAAAACCTTTAAAAACTCATGTAAAAACCATGTCAAATGATAAAAATTTCTAGGTAGAAAACATATCAGTCCTGGGGATGTAATGTACAGCATGGTAACTGTAGTTAATAATACTGTATTATATATATGTGAAAGTTGTTAGTGTATCTTAAAAGTTCTCATCACGAGGAAAAAAATTTGTAATTATAGTGGTGATGATGTTCACTAGACTTCTTACAGTGATCATTTTGCAGTATATACAAATACTGAACCATGTTGTATACTTGAAGCTTATATAATGTTCTATGTCAGTTATATCTCTCAAAAAAATTACATAGACTGAGAATGTAATTGAGATTCTATAGAAAATATAGTCTTCCTGAGGTACTTGTTTGTCATTTTAGGAATTAGATACAGGAAGTGAGGTTTATTTATTTTTTTTATTGTTCATGAAGCTACTTGATGACATTATGAGGATAGCCTCATTTGAATATAAAACTTTTTATGTGAATTTGAAATAAATGAAAGTTAATGGAAAAACTTGGTCAGCATAAGGTTAATCAAAGTTGTTACTAAAATAAGCATGTTTCTGGGGCACCTCAGTGGCTCAGTGGTTGCGTGTCTGCCTTTGGCCTGGAGTCCTGGGATTGAGTCCTACATCAGGCTCCCTGCAGGGAGCCTACTTCTCCCTCTGCCTATGTCTCTGCCTCTCTCTCTCTCTCTGTGTCTCATGAATAAATAAAATCTTTTTTTTTTAAAGCATGTTTCCTTAAGATTAGACACTTTAGTTTTCTGTGGCTACAGTATCTTAACTATAACTTAAAAATTAAGAAGGGTACCACTTGGTAGTAATTCATTGAGCTATATACCTAAAAGATGTGTGTACTTTTTTCCTAAGTGTATTAATATACATTAGTGTAACACTTTCCAGATGTAAGTAAACTCTTATGGGTACATAAAAGTACGTAAGTTTTTTCCAAGTACATAAAAGTATTAATTTGGGGGGGTGCCTCGGTGGCTTATTTGGTTAAATGTCTGACTCTTGATTTTGGCTGCGGTCATGATCCTCAGGGTTGTGAGACTGAGTGTTGGGTTCCATGTTGGGTGTGGAGCCTACTTAAGATTCTCTCTCACTCTGTCCCTACCTGCCCTCTCCCAACATGTGGGCACACACTCACTTTCTTAAAAAAAAAGTTTAAAATTTTGTCACTTTCTTAGAGGAGGTGTATAAACTGATCATACCTGCTGATAACTTGAAAGTTGGTTGGCTCTTTTTTACTTTGATAATTAATATTCTAGTTCATGATAGTTGAAATACAAAATGAAATCACCCTTTTAGGATTTGGCTTTTGAGTATAATAAGATTTAGAGTTCTGATTTTTTTTACTTTGTCTTATTCTAAGCTTCCGTTTTGCTATAAACATGTCTTTTTGTAAGCTTCTATTCTGCTATAAACAGGTCTTTTTCTCTTTCTTAGGAAAGAGACTTCTTTTTTTCCCCTGCTAGGTTACTTTTGTAGGCCTTTTTCTAAACCCTAAAAAAGCTAGTATCTGCAAATAATAGGAAATTAATTGTTTTGCCTTAAAACTATGCTTAAGATCAAGTTAGAATGTAGGATTTATTCTAGGTTCACTTCTTTAACTCTTAGACCAGAAAGTGCATTTGAAATAAGAGTAAACAGAATAGCAAAGTGTTTATGAAAGTCATTGATGTAAGGGTAGATGTAGGTAAGATGCAGAGACAATTTCTTTCTTTTTTCTTTTTTTTTTTTTTTTTAAGATTTTATTTATTTATTAGAAACAGAGAGAGAGAGAGAGGCAGAGACACAGCAGAGGGAGAAGCAGGCTCCATGCAAGCTGACATAGGACTTGATCCCGAGTCTCCAGGATCACGCCCTGGGCTGAAGGCGGCACTAAATCGCTAAGCCACCGGGGCTGCCTGACAATTTCTTTTTTAAACCCTTGATCTCAAGCATGTAGTTATTTCAAAATTCATGATTATTTTATTGACATCATTTTTGCTGATGCTAAAAATGGTTTTTTATTATAATCTTATGGTATTTTAAAAAAAATAATTTTCATAATTTTTTTCTGGTTTATTCTTCTAGGAAATGATGTCAGAGAAAGAAAGAAGCAATGTGGTTATAGCGAGAATGAAAGATCGGATTGGAACATTAGAAAAGGAACATAATGTATTTCAAAACAAAATGCATGTTAGTTATCAAGAGACTCAGCAGATGCAGATGAAGGTATTTTTTTATTTTTTGAAAACAAAATGAAATTTTGCATTCATTTAATTAGCAAACTTAAAGCGCCTAATATGTGCAAGGCTGTGTGCTGGGTGATGATCCAATGGCTAGCTAAATTGGCTCCCTGTCTGTAAGTAAGCACCTTTCCAAGGTGGGGATGAGGCAGAGGCTGGAAGCTGAAATACTCCAGTACAATAATGTAGTCCTGCTTTATCCTCATCACTTTCTGTGGTTTCAGTTACCCATGGTCGGCCGTGGCCCGAAATCCGATGATTCTCCTTCTGACATACTGTCAGAAGGTCAATAGTAGCCCAAGACTGTGCATAGTGTCTGCATCCTTACCTCCCATCTCATCATGTAGGCATTTTATTATCTCACATCATCACAAGAAGGGTGAATTCAGTATAGTATATTTTGAGAGAGAGAGATCACCTTCATGTAACTTTTATTACAGTACATTGTTACAGTTCTGTTTTTAGTTATTAATCTCTTAACTGTGCCTAATTTATAACTTAAACTTTGTGATGTGTATGTATGTATAGGAAAAAAACAGTATACCTAGGGTTTTAGTCCTCTGCAGTTTCAGGTAGCTACTTGGGGGTCTTGGACGGTATTCCCTATGGATAAGGAGGGATTATTGTAGAGGTAAGCAGTGGGTGTTTTGGAACCTTTGGAATGGGATGTAGGGAAGAGGAAGATGATAGTGAAGAATTGCTAGAAATGATAATATACAAACTGTGTTGAATGTTTTAAAACAACTAGGCATTATTAGGTGAGAGAGTAAAAAATGGGCACTAGCTTATTACTTGGTGTGATTACTTAGTCTCATTCCTAGAGGTGATGGTTCAGTGGGTCTATTTTGGGGCCCAGGATGGACTTTTAATGAGTACATCCCAGGTGTTTCGATAGAGATTGCTCAGTGATAACAGTTTGTGAGAGATGCAGTGTGAGTTTTGGTGTTTGGAAATCAGGGCTAGGATGAGGAAAAAATTTAGAGATGTAAACAGAGGCCCTGACTTAAAGGGCCTTGCATAGCTGAAGAGTGGGAACCCATTAGAAGAGATTAAGAAACTCAGCAGTTTGATTATATTAGTATTTTAAATTATTACTCTGGTAACAAAATGGAGAGTGGAATAAGAGATAATTGGAAGGCTTTTTGCAGGAATTCCAAGTCTGAGAAAAAGAGTCTAAAATCAGGTGTTGACAATGAGGGGTTGAGTTTGAATGATAGAGAAGAATTAGAGATGGGGCTTGGTGATGGATGATAGAGAAGAATTAGAGATGGGGCTTGGTGATGGAGTGGAGGAGAGAGTAAGAGCGAGCTAATATTGAAGGATAACTCCTAAGGTTTTGACCTAAGTAATCTGTCTCTGGTCTTACTTTAATCTCTCTTCTTTCATTGTTTCAGAAGTGTTAGTTCTTATTGTCTTTTCTACAATTATTCATTTTCATGAATCCATCTAGCTCTGGACCAGTGGTTAGTTGGTTTGTTATCTCTCTCTCTCTCTTTTTAAGATTGAAATACCACTTTTATCATTGTTGAAGAGGGTGTTGTTGAAGAGGGTGTTGAACATGATTTGGGTCAGGCTGTCTAGTGGGCATCTAATACTCTCCTTATTTGAACTTTCTGGACCAGTGATTTTTTTAAAAATTATTATTGCTAGCTGATGCTTCAGTTTGGAAACTCATCATCACCTCAAATTTAACATACATCTAAAATCAAACTCTTAAAAAATAAAATAAAATCAAACTTGTTTTTGATCAAGTTTTTATTTTCCAATATCTGAAGCATTAATATCCTTAATGATTGAATCCTTTGACTTCTCTCTCTTCCAGTTTATAGTTCTGAAATCTTTAAGATTCTTTATTTCAAGGTACTCTTGCATTCAGTTATTAGACATCACCCATCACCTTAGTTTATTATTTCATATTGGCATAATTATAGTGTCTTTTCAATCTCTGATTTCCATTCTAACATGTAAATAGTATCAGATTCTTGTTTGTAAGGTATTACTTTGATCCCATTGTTAGTCTGCTGAAAAAATTTTAAAATATTCTTCATTGCTAGCAAAGTCCCAGTGTTTTCCATGGACATACACAAATAACAAAGAAGAAGTGAATGAATCTGTTTTCAGGTTCTTACAGTGTCCACTACTCTGTGCTTTCATTTGACTCAATTCTCTATCTTTCTAACCCTCAGCCATTTGAGGTATTCTTTCCCATTAATAAATAGATTATAGAAGAACTGAGTTTTCTAGTCTCAAGTGATTTTTTTCTTTTTCTTTTTCTTTTTCTTAATTGCTACTTAACTACTAATTTGGAAATTAGTCAAATATTTGTGGTATTTTTATTGAGGGTGGCAGGTGATTTATCATTTTTATTTTTCTTTTTTAGAGGTCAGGATATAGGTTCTATATGATAAGTTTTCTGAAAAACAGAAACATATACTTTAATTTTTCTCACTTGAGTAGGTTTTCTTAAAATTAAGATTATTTCACATTCTAAAGTAAGATCTATCCTTATGGGAATGTAAGATTCACTGGTTTTGTAATTCTGAAATAAGAGGCCAGAATATTTTTGTGAATAAATTTTTGCGTGACGAATTTTCCATCTATTTGGTTATAGCTCAATTTGTAACAATAAAAATATATTGGACAAATTTCACTTTTTAAACTTCTGATTACTAAAATCTTTCATTAAAAACTGCTGACATAAAATTGATAGAGGATAAAGATAGAATTATTTTGTATGAGTCTATTGGGTAGAAAAGAAATTCAAAGTCTTTTATTTCTAAAACTATATTTCTATTTGTATTTATTTTACATTTCCAGTATGATAGCAGCTACCATCTACTTGCATTCTTGAATGTTGGCAACTTGTATTTGCTTTGTATTCCCCACTATCAAAATGTAATTCACTTTTTAAATTTGTTTATATTCATTTGAGAAAGATGGTCCAGACTTCATTCTATTGATACTTTTTACATACTCATAATAAAATTTCTTTTAAGTTAGCTTTTGGCAGTTATTGTTTCTAAATCTTATGTTTATAAAATACTTCTAGTTCCAACAAGTTCGTGAGCAGATGGAGGCAGAGATAGCTCACTTGAAGCAGGAGAATGGCATATTGAGAGATGCTGTCAGCAACACTACAAACCAACTAGAAAGCAAGTATGTTCCAAATGCTTTATTTTTAATTGAATGGCAGAATATTTTCATTGAATGGCAGAATATTTTCTTGAACCATCAAAATGATGTTTGATAGTAATTGGGTAGACTTCTGTGTTTTACATTTGTTTCTAAAGTGAATTTTCAAAAACAAATTTCTTGTTTGGTAAAGAACTTTATCAGCTAAACTGTGTGATAACTACTAGTGCCAGCAATGGAACATTGTCTACAAATTTATGAGATGGAATTTATAAGTTTTAAAACCTCTATCCCCTTTAACAGTAGTTCTTAAACTTCATTATTCTGAAGGGCATCTGACATGTTCATTAAAAAAGCATATTGTTGAGTCTTACCCTTAAAAGATTATGATTCAGTGGCTCTTAGATGGAGCTCAGGAATCTGTATATTAAGACACATTCCTTGTGATAGTGATGAAATCGTCTCTGGGCCATATTTTGAGGAACTGTGCCTTAGAGAAGAATTAGCATGCTTATAAGAATAAGCACTCTGACGGATTTTTTTTTTTTAAGATTTTATTTATTTATTCATTAGACACACACACACACACACACACACACACACACACACACACACACAGAGGCAGAGACACAGGTAGAGAGAGAACCAGGCTCCACGTAGGGAGACCGATGTGGGACTTGATCCCAGACTTCAGGATCACGTCCTGGGCCAAAGGCAGGCGCTAAACCACTGAGCCACCCAGGGATCCCCTGACTGACTGATTTTAATAGATTTTCAGGACACCAGTTTGAGGGTGACACTGTTGACTGATGCTCATGATTGTGTGGTCATCCATTTTCCTTGATTATTTTATGGCGATTTTAGAATTTAATTGTTATCAGAATTATTCAGAGATTATACTCAATCAGACCTCATTATTAATAGTCTCTTACAATATTTCCTTCTCTATTGGCTGTAAGTGGAATTTCTCAGAAAAATATCAAATGCATTTTGTTTATTCTTCTTATGTGTTTGTAATAATAGAAGGTTCCTAATCCACTTATTGTTTTCAGGCAGTCTGCTGAACTAAATAAACTACGCCAGGATTATGCTAGGTTGGTGAATGAACTAACTGAGAAAACAGGAAAGCTACAGCAAGAGGAAGTCCAAAAGAAGAATGCTGAGCAAGCAGTTACTCAGTTGAAGGTGATATATTCCCACCTTTATTTATCATTTCATAAATACTACTTAATCCAGGGATCTAAATGTGTATGTAGGTTTGAGAAATGTAATTTGAGGCTTAAAGGGACCTGTAGTTTAAGAGCTCTGTTTGTATGGAAGCATGTATAGTAGTAATGAGAGAATTGAGTATAGGCTTGAGTTTGAAGTTAAAGACTGAAGATAGGAAAAATTAAATTTGCTGATTGATGGATACAAACAGAATTTCTCTGTAGGGAGGTTAGGTTTCACATGTGTGAGGCAACAATCAAGTTGTTTAAAATTACATTTAATATCACCACCATAACTTGGATTTTTCAGTAAGTTCAATAGAGTGTATTTTTCTTCCACCATTGGACTAGATGATTTTCCTTTCCTTTCCTTTTCTTTGCACAAGACCGAGAAATGCTCCAGTAGCTTTTGCTTGAGCCATAGTATAAAAAAATCACAGTTTCTTTAGATAACCAGAATGGTAGTATCATGAGAAGCTCATGCTGAGAAGTGATGCACAGGGTTGCTCAAGCTACAGAGGAATAGATTTGTTTTTTTTGCACCTCATAGCATATGTACATTGAGTAGAATGATAAATAGAACTGTCCTTTCCTCCTCTAATAGGGAGAGGATTTATTGAACATACAGTTCAGTTTGCGTAAGTCCAATATATTAGATTCTTTCCTAGATCATTGATAGAATCAGGTATGATTCTGATAGAATATGATCATTCTGATCATATCCAGAGTGGTAGGGGTTAAAAGGACTTTGAGAATAATTGAATGTGGAAAATGGTACAATTTGTTTTCTTGAAGTTTTCATGGGTCTCTTTGGGAGATTGATAAAATTGTCTTTTATTAAGATTTGTCAAAATAAAAGATTTGTCTTGCTGCTTTGTTTACTGCTGGTGCTTACAAATATGGAGGTTCCATATGGATATGGATAAGCAGATAAAGGATACTAAAGACTGTCATCATTGAAGTATCATGGATCTTTTAGTATCATGGATACTAAAGTCATCATTGAAATGTGCTGTACCTCAGAATTTGAATTTTAGGTCCCTACTGAGATTTGGCAGTAAAAATACTATCCTGTCTTTTGAAAGCATATCAGCTGAAGAAGATAAAAATGGAAACAGATCATAGCTAAGTAGATGAGATATATACATAGTAGCCTAGCTATAGTGATCCACCTACACAAATACTCAGTTTTTGTAAATCCTGCATATTGGAGGGTAGAATGACTGTGGCTGATATCTTTGTATATAATAAGTCTGGGCATATCTGTCTGTGTTTTATTAATGTAGGGGACTATTGGAATAAGCAGTTTTTTGATGAATAAAGAGAGAGGATGCATTTTTAATTTGAAATCCTCTGATTGTGCTGACTTTATCCAGGTTCAACTACAAGAAGCTGAGAGAAGGTGGGAAGAAGTCCAGAGCTATATCAGGAAGAGAACAGCAGAGCATGAAGCAGCACAGCAAGGTAAGGGGAGAGATACTCATGTACATTCAGTATATAGTTCTGGGTAAGATTTTCTCCCCTCTCTAGAGATGAAGAAAGTATGAGTTGACCTTTTTGTTGAGGACAATAAAAATAGCTTTTGCACTTCCAGAGTACCTTTATTTTTTTAAGAGTTCCTAGACTTTCTAAAATAAATTTTCTACTAGCTTTATCCTGAAGCATTAAGTTGCAGATAATATTATAGTTTATAATAGGGTAATAGGAACTTAATTGTGTATGTTTCCTTTCTGTAGTTACTCCTTTTGGTTCCTTGATTACCTCCTTATTTTCCTTATTTTTTGTTTGTAAGGGAGGATCCCTGCATTGTGAAGAGAAAAACAGCAAGAGCTTTACCATTTCAAATAGTTGACCTAAAACCATCTACTTAAATATTAACTTTTATTACTTATTCTTAATTTGGTGAATCCATCTGATAGATAATGAAGCTTGTATTGTGTGCATCATTTGTCTACATTACTCCTTTTCCTCCCACAGGAGTCAGTGAACTAGTAAAATACAGTTCCAAACAGTAGGATAGATCATACAGAGTTTTGGCTCTTTAGACCTTTGGGTTTCCTCTGATTCCCCATCCCTGCCACTCTTCCACCCCTGTATTTCCCTTTAGCTTAATATTTAAATATATTCAAGAACTTTAAAGACCTTTTTCTTTATGTATAAAGTTTATGTTAAAATACATTTACTTTTTAAATTTGTATTTTCCATCAATGAAACACGTATGAATTTTAACAAAAGAATTGAGCTATAAACTATAATATATTTCTCTATAAACCATGTAACTGTAAACCATAAAACCTCACTCTTGAGAGAATCAGTCACTTTTACTTTTAGTATTTTCCATCTTATTTCTAAATAAGCATATTATTTGTACATGTACTGCTATTTCTTAATAGGCATCTGTTGACTTTCTGTTACAGGAAATGGACTTAACACTCCTACATCATTCCTCCCACCTTCCCCTCATTCTACTGATACGATTATGCATACTTCTTGATTATGTCAGTATCCATTGTTTACATTATTATGACAGTGTAACTTAGTCCTGAGCCAAGATAAATATTAAAACTGTAAATCTCATGAACAATGTTGTTTAATTACCTAGAGCTAATTATTGATTTATGTTATTAACTTGTTTGATCCTTGTTTTATGATTTAAAATTTTACCTGTGTTTAAACTCTTACCTCTCCCCTCTCCCCACCTCTCAACATAGGAGGTACTGGAGAATCTTTTCAGTTTTTTCTAGAAGCCTGTGTTAGCTGTGCCTCTGGAGTTGGCCATCTTCCTGTTTCAGGAATTGTTTTCTTGGCTCCATAGCTGTCTTCTTGAGACTACCTGTGTTCTGGATACTATGTAACCACCATCTTTCCTGCTTTCCTCCCTCATTTAATCGCATATCTTTTAGTCCCATGAGAGTATGCTTTTAAGTACATATGTCGAGGCCTTGCATACTTGAAAATGTTATTATTTCTCCTTCATGCTTGATTGGTAGTTTGATTGGATGGAGAGTTCTAGGTTATAAATGTTTTTTTCCACAGAATTTTGAAGGCATTAATTCAGTGTTTTAACTTTTACTGTTGCTGGTAAAGAAGTACTGTGCTCTTCTGAGTTCTAATCTTGGATGTGACCATTACATTTATTAAGGAGTTCTTTTTGAGTTGTATTTCATTCTGTTATTAATGTCTTGTTATGGTAATAACATCTTTTCTTAAAATGTGCACACACATGCCTTTCCTCTTTTTCTCTATATTTGCCTCTCTTCCTTGGTGGTAGTGGTGGTAGACTTGTTTATGTTTAGGGCCAAGATGATAGCTCTCATAATACCTAGTATCTCCATTCTTTCCAGATTTCCAGATTTCTGAAACACCTTTCTTTTCCAAGTTAGTGATCATCTCTCTATTCATTATATCTTAATTTCTGTGATTTGGAGTTAGTTATTTTCTGATTGCATCAAAGATAGCTTGTGTTTGTTTCTCATTTTCTTTGTTGTTTTGGGGTCATTGCTAAGAAGAGAAGCAGACAGAAAAGTTGTACTTCATTGTACACCAGAACACTTGTCAGCGCTCAGCATCTTTCTTTGTTTTCCAGGTAGGCGAGTATAGGGAATTTATAAGAAATTCACTAGATAACTTACTAAAGTGTCTTTGGGGAAATAAAGAATGCTTTCAAGAAGCAGCATTTTTAAACATTCATGTACCATTCGGTTGACACATTTATTGAGTATGTACTGTGTACATACTTGGACACTGCTCTGGATATAGAGAAAAGGCAATTCTGATCACAGAAAGCTCACTTCTTGGGCGAGGAGAAGAATTAGTACAATGTGACAGGTTCTGTGATAAGGTAAGTCTAGACTGCTCAGGGGAGTCATGTGCAGGAGGGTAAGAAGAAGAGGTATTCGAGGAGTTTTTTCCAAAGGAGGTAATGCCTACACTAAAGATGAGTAGTAGTAGTAACCAGGCAGAGGAAGATAACTTTGTAAAATGTAATGCTTTGTTACAGATTTGCAGAGTAAGTTTGTGGCCAAAGAAAATGAAGTACAGAGTCTGCATAGTAAGCTTACAGATACCTTGGTATCAAAACAACAGTTGGAGCAAAGACTAATGCAGTTAATGGAATCGGAGCAAAAAAGGGTGACCAAAGAGGAGTCTTTACAAATGCAAGTTCAGGTATCTAATTCTCTTTTTAAAAAATAAAGGTGGACCATGGCTTGATGTGTCTCTGTGGGAGAAAGAAGATAGTCTACCTTATCCAAATTCTGGAGTGGTGATGAATAATTATAACTTAATCATTGAGCATTTGTCACAAATGGTGTGTTTGAATATATGCTTAAAGACATCTTCACTCACAGTCTTAAATTCTTTGTGTTAGATTAGGGATAACAACTTATTATTTTTTACCGTATACATCAACTCTCAGAATAGAGTGCCTAGTCATTGTTGTTTAAATTATGCCTTTTGGAATCTAAGAATGTCTTTTTAAAGATAAACAGAAGTTTGTACCTCATTTTGTTCATATAAGTTGGTATATTTGTTAACAGCCCACTTTTCCTCTCTTTCCTTTTTGGTTGCTCTTTCTGAAAGGATATTTTGGAGCAGAATGAGGCTTTGAAAGCTCAAATTCAACAGTTCCATTCCCAGATAGCAGCCCAGGTAATTGTGCTTTCATATTGCTTGTCATTGCTAATATAATAATAGTAACAGCATATTAATATAACTATATAATATGTAATATGTAGAAATATATAGTGTAACAATATAATTCTTAGCCATTAAATTAATCACTTGAGTGCCTGTAGAGTGCCAAGCACTGGATTAGCATTTGGAAAACTAGTCAGTGAATCAACAGTGATGATCCTGATCTGCAAAGCACTCTGATAATTATGTATAGTGCTTTGGGAAAACACCAAGAAAGAGATCCAACTCCAACTAATGGAGCGTTTTTACCATAGGAGGAAGAAATGTTCATAATCTTGACACAAAATAGCAGAAATTGGCCAAATAGTGTTAGGAATAGTGGTTTACATATTAAAGATGCTCACTAAATACTGACCAGCCATGAGGGAAAACTTTTATGTATATCCCCAGGTGATAGCAGTATGTTAATAATATATGTTAATATATAATCTCAGATTATGTATACAAAAAGATCATTTTAAAACTTCTGTTCAGTGAGTGGGGACACCTTCTAGAGTTTTTTGCATGTTGTATTGTTAGACCTGTTATTCTTTGGCAACATTGCTGGGTAACATAGATATATTCTAAAGTGCATATATCTATATTTATAATACAACATTAAGAAAAAAGAGAAAAAGCTTCTAAGTACATTTTCCATAATGTACATACTGTTCTTTTTAATTCCTCAACTTTTAAATTCTAAAATTATAGAAAAAATATTAGCCTTTTCTGTATTAAGATATAATTTTAACATTAAAAACTTGTTTTTAAGGTTCAGGCAAATTCAGACTCCCAAAACTTTGAGACTGCACGTGTTTTTTTTTTTTTTTTTTTTTCTAGTTAGTTTCTTTGTAAAAACAATAGTCTAAAATGAATTGGGTAAGAATTTTTTTTTTTTTAGAATTTTTTTTTTACTATAGGAGAGAGTGGGTGTATGTGAATGCCCATGTATATATAAAACTATAACTCAAAGTGAATTGAAATTTTGAGTTAGTAGCTCTAGAAGATTTAGAGAAATTACTTAGAGAATGCTGTAAGTACACTTTTGAAATGTAAAGAGGAACATGAGTATTACCAGATGACTTGTTATTTTAATCATGAACTGTATGTATCATTTCATTATTGGAAGTTGTTACTAAGATAAAGAAGGGTAAAGATGAAAAATGGCCTTTTGTGGGTGTTTTTCCTGTATATTTGTTACTTGTCAGTTATATAATTTCCAGGCCTGGCAATTTGTTTTATTTGAACTGTCTTATGCTATGAAATTCCCTAATACTGGTTGTTGGTGATCAAAGTTGTTTTCAGAATAATGGCTACTGTTTATTGACCACTCATCATGGGCCAGATGCTGCCATAGAAACTTGATATACATTAATTTCTTTTAATTTTTAAAGCTCTGTTTGCTTATTGTACAACTTTTAGACTTAAATCCTTTTATCTTGACCCTGTTTTTCTTTCTTAGACCTCCGCTTCAGTTCTAGCAGAAGAATTACATAAAGTGTAAGCCTTTCAACACTTCTCTTATAATTGCTTAGTCACCACTAAATGATACCTGTTCCATCAGCACTTATGATTTACTTGATATTCTAACTTGTTCAGAAAATAATCTTAACTAGATCTAGAGCAACTTTTGCTCTCCTCCCTCTCAGTGAGTTGAATTCCTAAACATTGCACATTTTGTGTTTTTATGTCTTTATTGTAAAAAGAGTTGGGGAGCCTTTGTTTAACTTGGGCTTTAGCAGTGGAAGAGAGAATAGTGATTTGAGATTAATGGAAGTAAATTAGTTTTTGTGCCTAATAAGTAGTTGTACTTGCTTGCTCTGTATCTTAACTATGTGGTAGTATTCCCAAAACAAGGTTTTGTTTTTATTGTATTGTTTAATTTACATACACATAGCGCACTTGAGTTCAGAAAACCTGAAATCTGGCTTTGGTATTACCAGGCTTGTGAGCTTAAGTAAATTACCTCTTTTTACCTCAAGTTTTAAAACAGGGGTATGTATTTTAGGGAGTTAAAGTAATGCATACGATAGTTACTACTAAACTGAAAGGAGCTGCAGAAATGGAGGTTACAGATACATGAGAAACTCCTTAAATAGGCATGACCATACTTAAAGCTTTTAATCCTTTGATTTGTGATAACTTCTAAACGTTTATTGAATATACAAATGTATTTCCTGTTAAAGGATTGCTGAAAAGGATAAGCAGATAAAACAGACTGAAGATTCTTTAGCAAATGAACATGATCATTTAACAAGTAAAGAAGAGGAACTTAAGGTACAGTAATTCTGATAAATGGCGACAGTATTTTATAGGCATTGAATTACCCTGATAAGGTAATCAGTATGACCTTTTATGAAGAATGGAAAATACTCTAAATTCATTTGAAAAGTGTCCATCTCTTTTCTAAACTACAAAATCCTCTTTAGTCTTCTAAGAAGAGATGTTCAGAGGGCTTTTCTCACATGATGTAATTCACAGTAATTTGGCAAATATGCTAAATACCAAGAATTGATGATTTCTGATTTAAGAAATTATGATTTGAGACCTTTGCTTTGAGACCTTATGTAGAAGAGATGCCTTACAAACTTTTAGAAATATTTAATATAATTGACTTTATTCTATTTTTCATTCTTATTCTAGGATATACAGAATATGAATTTCTTATTAAAAGCTGAAGTTCAAAAGTTACAGGCTCTGGCAAATGAACAGGTAGATTTTTATTGCTATTGAGCATTTACTCAGAATTTGACCTTGTCTATACTTACTTTCATTGGTATCGCAAGCCCTAATTTAATTTGTATACATAGTAAATACAGTGGTTACTTGTGTTTACCTGCATGGCTATTGTTGAAAGCCTTGTCTATGACCTTGATTTTCACAACCCACTTAGATACTATTATTTTCATGTAGAAACTAACATTCAATCAAATGAATTGATCATTTTTAAGATCTCAGAGGAATCCATTAAAACATTAATGTGCTGATTTGTTTTAGCTTTCTGCTGTTTAATCAAAAAGAGATATACCTTTATTTGGATAAAATTTGACCAGTGAGAAGTACAAAGTACTGGACAACAAAAAGTATTACAGAAATGTGTATGACATTGCTTTAACTTTTATTTACTCCAAATATATCAAATGTAGTTTTTCAGTATATAAAAATAAAAAATAATTTTGAGTGCTTTCTAAGAAGTTATATATTCTTATCCCATTCCAAACACAGGCTGCTGCTGCACATGAACTGGAGAAGATGCAAAAAAGGTGATTAAAGCATTGCTGTGCATGGAGGCATTCATACATTCATGTTCAAGTGTAATTTTAGAAATTATTGCTACTCATAACAGATACTTGTGCATATAACTTATGTAATCTTTTTGAATATATGAAATATTTTCATTGATTTTTTTTCTCATAGTATTCATGTTAAAGATGATCAGATAAGACTGCTTGAAGAACAGCTACAATGTGAAATTTCAAACAAAATGGAAGAATTTAAGGTGTGTAATGAAGCTTGTCAACTGAGTTTAGAACAACTTTCTATAGTTGAAATGAGTCTAGAAATACTAGTTTTTATGTAAAATCACCCTGAAGCAAAGTTTCTGTAGCTTATTTGGGGGCTTATACAGACAGTGAATTGTTGTCATATAATTTTTGCCTAGATTATTTTTGTTTTGTTTTTGTTTTGTTTTTTGTTTTTTGTTTTTTGTTTTTGTTTTTTGCCTAGATTATATTACATGTTCTTATAATAGACTTTTGAAATTTGCTTTGCCTCAGTCTTTGCTCTACAATTTTCACTTGATAGTTTGTGATGGTTTTAACACTCCATTGTCAATGCAGTGCTAGTTTCTGGTCATGGCCACTCAGCTTGAGTATTGGAAAGCAGTCTTCTTGCTGGGGTCCATCTCTTCATGTGTATGAGATTTGCATTCTTTTACTTTTTGCTTTTATTTAATAGGAAACTTGTAAATATTTGCTTATGAAAGCAGGATTTCCCAGAATCCGTTGGCACAAGAGATTCTCAGAATCTCTTATAGCTTATAGCTAGTACTACATATCTATATTTTGGAAATTCATTGAAAATGAAACCACATGAGATTTGCATTCTTATGTCAATCCATAATTCACTTGTCACTTTAAGAATACTTGAAGGAATAATAGGGGTTTTGAGTTTGGGGGTAAGGGAGGGTTGATTTTTTTTTTAACTTATTAAAATGATTACTTTGTTATCTTTTCTTAATAAAGCAGTAAATTGGAGATTCTTTTATCTTTTTCCAGATTCTAAATGACCAGAACAAAGCATTGCAATTAGAAGTTCAGAAGCTACAGATTCTTGTTTCTGAACAGGTAAGGCTTTTTATGAATTATAAGGTAGAAATATCTAATATTAACAAGATCTAGTTCTTAAATATTAACCAACTCATTCCTTTTGAGGAGTTTTGCTAAGTATGGATATATCTTTGCATTGCATTTCTATTCATCTTGTACTTATCAAGTATCTGAATTAAGGAAAATATTTTTTTTCCCTGAAGGGAAACTAATGCTAATCTCTTGTTTATAAGCACTTAAAAAATGCAATAAAAGACATTAGAAGCATTTAAGTCATTTTGATACATTTGGCTCTCAAGATAAAAGTCTTTACACTTTTGGAGCTTTTCCTCTAAGGCAGCATGGTTTCTTAAAAAGAGATTTGAAACCTCCTACGGCACTTAAAAGCAGAATGATGTTGATCAAACTCCTTAACCTTTCTGAGACCTTTCCTTCCAAGTCTTTAACGATGAGATTTTTTTTTTTAACTTACTCATGAGAGGTACAGAGAGAGAGAAAGAGGCAGAGACACAGGCAGAGGGAGAAGCAGAGACATGGGACTCGATCCCTGGTCTCCAGAATCAGGCCCTGGGCTGAAGGCGGCACTAAACCGCTGAGCCACTGGGGCTGCCCTAATGATGAGATTTTATTTACATCATAAGCTTGTTAGATTTAAATGGAAAGTTTTTGTATGGTGCATAGCCTAGTGCTTGGCAGGCATCTTCTTAAACCTTAATTCCTTCCCTTAGAATATTTTTCATCTCTCTACCTCCTACTGCTATCATACTTTGTCTATATTTATAGCAAGCTATCAAAACTATAGCAGCTTGAATAAGCATGGCTCCATAAACTAGAGCCTCTGGCAATGTCTGTTCTGTGGCTGTTCCTGAGAGTTGCCTTCAGACTTTTCTCTTACACAACTCTTCTTCAAAATCCAGTGTGTAAAGATGTTCTGAAAACTCTTGATACTGGATGACACATTAAAATAGAAGCTTTGAATATTTCTCTAATAGTATTAAATTTGGGGACTTGTAATGGAAGCTGAAATGTAAGTTATTGCAAATGATAGTACTTTTTTCACAGATGCATGCTTGCTTTCTTTAATTCACATTGTGCAGGTATTGGTATAAGTAGCTATACCAAATACTATAGAAGTTATTTAACATCTGTTTACTTTTTAAGAAAATCTACTTATTCTCCTCCCCCTCTTGAGTATGATCGTAAGTGCCTCGCATAATCTTCATTACTTTGTATATGCTTTACTCTTGCAAACAAAAGGCAGTGAAGGAGATAATGTAAATTGATGATATTTAGTGCTGTGCAGGAATATGACTTCATGCTGCTGTAATCCTAAAATATTTAAGTCTTATTCTTAAGTCTTATTTTTATTTCCCTTTGTTGTGGTATAGCTTATAAGATATATTTTATCAACTGTAAGAATTTTCCCCCTCAATTTATTAACTCTGAAGTCTGGATGTATTTTACGGTCTCTGGTTATAGTTTAGCTGACAGCATTTAAAATTTTAGTAGCTGCATAAAGTGCCAAGGGTAAGATGCAACATTAATGACTTGGATGAGGTAAAATACAATTGATAATTTTTGATTGTGTTACTTCTTACCCAGAAAAGCAGAATGCTAAATTGTGAGTTGGTTATAGAGTTGGTTATATACACCTATTTCAGTGTATAAGGTTTTGAATACTTCCTAAAATTAACTTCATAGGAGGTAAAACAAATGTCTAGAAATGTATGAATCTGTCCTGGAATTCCAGTATTAAAGGTGCTGGTAACTCTTATATTTAAACAGAAAACCTGAATCTTAACAAATCTTTTAACTTGTAGCATTCTGTAATCTTGTAGTTCTGTACTAAAAATGTATTCTCCATCATTAGACAAGAAAAAAACCACTAGCCTTAAATTTTTTTTCCTTAAAGATAATATGATGACTTGAGAATTGCCATTCCTTTATCTTGCATAAAATTTCCCATATGTGTGGAATTAATTAATAGGAAAGAAATTCCTCTAATTTCTGCCTTAACCAAATCAGCCTTCTTCCTATTACTAAGGTTTCTATGTACTTTTAGATATTCTGTTAAAATAACAATTTTTTGCACGAGATAGATTTTGTTTAAATGAATAGTTTTATGAAGTTAATGAACAGTCCATGGAACAAAATTTTATAGCTACATTTAAAAAAATTATTTAAAAGAATTTGATACAGCAAACCTATTTTGTGGTACTAATTTAAGATTTGCATTTTGATGATTCTTAGAATTTTTCTTATTCTTAAAGCTAACTCTTTTAAAAGTCGTTTGTAAAGCATATAGCTATGATGGTATGTTTTGGTTGTAGTTGTGACTTCTTTCTCTCATCTTGGCAGACCAAAGAACCATCTCTTTGGCTTCTTCTTTGGTCATTTTTAGTGAAAGAAAAGATAAAGATTAGTATAATCTTGATTTCTTTGATTTCCGCCTTTTTTAAAAAAATATTTATTCATGAGAGACAGAGAGAGAGAGAGAGAGAGGCAGAGACACAGGCAGAGGGAGAAGCAGGCTCCATGCAGGGAGCCTGATGTGGGACTTGATCCTGGGTCTCCAGGATCACACCCCGGGCTGCAGGCGGCGCTAAACCGCTGTGCCACCAGGGCTGCCCAATTTCCACCTTTCTTTAAACCCTTCCTATCCAGCAGTTAGGATTCCAAGTGACAGTTGAAAGATGAACAGTTTAGTTATGTAAAGAAAAATTCAGTCCTTTTGCTCCATGGATTTTTATCTGGGAGGAAAAGATTGAGCCTATTAAAACAGAAACCAGTAATGGTGCCAAGCTGTTGTTTCTTCAGGTGTAGGAGGCAGAAAGACAGCAAATACCAGGTAAGGTAACCTGTTTGTTTCTACACTAATGAAGGGAAGGCCCCGTTTGGATATAGGACTGTGGATAGATGGTGCAAATAAATCAGTTACTAGGATCTCATTTATTCAGAATAAATTAAAATTTCTGATGAGGCAGGGTTCTGAGTTATCCTTTTTTTTTTTTTTTTAATTTTTATTTATTTATGATAGTCACACACAGAGAGAGAGGCAGAGACATAGGCAGAGGGAGAAGCAGGCTCCATGCACCGGGAGCCCCATGTGGGATTCGATCCCAGGTCTCCAGGATCGCACCCTGGGCCAAAGGCAGGCGCCAAACCGCTGCACCACCCAGGGATCCCCTCCTTTTTTTTTTTTAAAGCTCTTTTTAGCAAAGGAGGAGGAGTGTTTTTATTATTCTAATATAGATTTCTAAGATTCACTGATCAAGATTATTAAGTAAAAACTGTTGGAGTAAGAAATTTTTTCTCTTTGCCCTATTGCCTGGTTGTATTTTATTGCAAAAAAAATTATTGTATAAAGTGTAGTTTTGGAAAAACATCTAGGGAGAACAAAATTGGATTGGGTTAGGCCAATAATGTATAAAGGAAAAAGATTGGATAGATGCTAAGTTGGTCTCTTTTCTACAATTGAATATTTGGTAAACTGATGACCAAGAATACATGTTAAACTGGAACCTTGTTAAGGAAATTAATTTCATTACATGCTTATGAATTAAGTGTATACTAGACATTGTGCTATATGCTGAAGCTACAGAGATAGATAGGACTTGGTTCCTGCCCTCAAGAGTATGACTTTTAGTGTGGAGATAGATGTGTACCACAGAAAAGTATGGTGAATAAAATTATTGAACTGTGCTACAGAGTTAGAGGAAGAGATAATGAATTCTGCAGCGAGGGTGAAGAGGCACTACAGAGAAGGGCCTGCTAAACTTGACTTTGAAAAATGACCATGAATTTGCCCAACAGCTAAGGGGAAAGCTAGGCTGGGGGAATACAGTGTTAAAAGTCATGGCAGTGTGGGTAGACTGGTGTAATCAGAGTTTATTGGCATGTTGTAGAAATGCAAAGTATGCAAAGTATGCAAAGTATGCAAAGTAAGGCGTAGAGAAGGATTGGCTAGGGTCAATCACGAAGGACTTTGTATGCTGTATGGACCATGAGCTTGATCTAGCATATTGGTAAATCCCTGAAGGGTAACGCAAGGATGAGTAAGTGTTTTGTCTAGCATTTTAGATCACTCTAATAACAATGAGGTATTTGAATTTGTGTGGGGGAGAAATACGTAGAACTAAAGGTATAATGCAATGAATGATTAAGGTGGAAATAACTTGGACTTAATGTGTGTTTTTTTTTTTTAATGAAACGTAATTGACATAAAACATTTGTTTCAAGTGTACAACACAATGATTTATGTCTATATAATGTGAAATGATCACAATAATGTCTGGTTGATAGTTAACATCCATCACCATACATAGTTATAAATTTTTTGTTAATTTTTTTTAAGAGAGAGTATGCATGCTAGCAGGGTAGGGGGGAGTGGGAGAGGGAGAGGGAGAAGGAGAAGGAGAGGAAGAATCCCAAGTAGGCTCCATACCCAGTATGAACCTTGATGCAAGGCTGGATCGTACCACCCTGAGATCATGACCTCAGCTGAAATCCAGTCTAATGCTTACCAACTGAGCCACCCAAATGCCCCTGTTAAATCTTATGTGAGATGGCATTCATCAGAAATAAAGATGGGCAAAAACCCATCTTGATGAAAGATTTATAAACTTACTGAATTATTTATTTTCATAGTGTATAAACCTGACCACGTATTTTTGATAGCTCATATCTCCTTTCAATGACAGAAATTTTTCCCATTGGGAAGTTCTTCCTATACCCCTCACAAAATATTCCTTATAGGCAACAGGCAGGGAGAAGAATTGTTTGGTATTGTGATATTTGAGATGAATGAAGGCATTGAAAAAAAAAAAGGGAGTCAGTTTTAGAAATATGTAAGAAATGAAGTCTTAGGACTTGGGTTTGGCAATGGAAAACAATAGTATTTGTGAAAAATGGTTATAATAAAATTGGGGGAAAAGTAAGAAACAAGATTAGGAGAGTACAGGTAGAGAATGGGATGGGCAGAAAAAAATAATCAAAGAAGACCCCAAGCCTGTTTTAATAGGCTGCTTAGCTGCGTGGAGGCTTGGGAATGCTAAGGGGGAAAGCCCCTCTTCTGGACAAAATAAATTATAGCAGTGGAGACTTTTGTGTTTTTAAGGAGATGCTAGAAGGGAAGTGGTTAAAGTGGGGATCAGCTTACGTCATGTTTTAATGCTTTACAAGGAGAATATATTCATGTGTTGCTCTTGCAGTTTATAATCAATTTTAAAACTTCCATGTATTGGTTTAGGTGGTAGTCACATAATATCTACATGTTAAAAATTGATTTGTATACAAGATTTTTTTCACTTGCCTCTATAAATGTTAGTTTTTTAAAAGTAAAAAAGTCAGTTTATTAGAAGAAAGAACAAAGCCTCCTTCCTGGTCTTCAAGGCTTTAGAGCCTTGGATTTTTTTTTTTTTTTTTTTTTTGAAGAATTGAATTGATGTAGAAGAATTAAGGCAAATTCTCTTCTTTGTTCTTAAGATTTTCTTTTATAGTAATTAAATTATTCATAAGGTACTAATTCATTTTACTAGCTTATATTACATTTCATCTTTTTATGTGTTTGTGTAGCTGCTTATCTTCTGTCTTGTGTTTTCTGAATTCATTCTTTAATTATTAGCAGTCTTTAAGTGTAGATTGCCTTCTAAATTTTGGATCTAATTAAAACTAAACAATTTTCATACAATTCTATTTTTAAACTTTTTTCTTTTTTTGGGTGATTTTTATTTTAGCCTAATAAAGATGTTGTGGAACAAATGGAAAAATGGTAAGAGTTTAAATTTTTCTTTTTATATTTTAATGACTCATTTCTACCAAATTCAAGGTAACAGAATTATTAACTATATTAATCTAGATTCTTAAATTACTCTTTGTACTTCATAATGGAAGAGGGTGGTATGCTGTCAGCTGGTTTGATTTGGGATCTCATTTGGTTAGTAGTGTTATGTATGGTATTGACTTTGTTTAGGCTAGCATGTAAGCATATATTACTTGAACACATTTTACTTACTGGTAAAGAACTACCTTTAGACAATGATCAAAGACCTTCAGATATCTTCCTAGAATTCATTTCCTAAGAAAGACACAGGAGTTGATTGCTATGCAATATTTAGCAGTGATAGCATTTACCTTGAAAAATAGTTAATATGTTTTAAATTTATGATTTCAGCATTCAAGAAAAAGATGAAAAATTGAAGACTGTGGAAGAATTACTTGAAACTGGACTTATTCAAGTGGCCACAAAAGAGGAGGAACTGAATGTAAAACATTTTGTGCATTTGTTTTCTTTGTGGGTTAGTCAGTAAAAATCCTGAAGGGGATTTATTGTAAGATTTTTCCCCACAGCTTTTAAAACTTAATATTATCCACATTTTATGAATATATGATCTTTTTCCCATTAAATTTAACATTTTATTAGGAATAAAAAATGCATAGTTGATTGTAGCATTTACTTCTTAATGAAATACCGTTTTTATGGTTAGTAATATATGCTTCCCTACCTTCACCTATCCCCAAAGTATAACCGAATGATAACTAACAGACTTCATAAGTTTGAGTTAGGGGAAGAAATGACTTGACAGTGGTATACTGTGTGTTCTTGAGGTTGTGGAAACATAAGTGGAAATACTTGTTGGGGATAAATGAATTAAAATTCACTTGACTATCTCTAGAAGTTGTAGAATTGTAGACAGGTGTGACAAGGAGATGTCTGGGCCTTCCAGAGAGGGGGAGAAGCAGCTAAAAAAAATGAGAAGGTAGGATATTTTGAAGATAGGTAACTTTTTAGAAAGTGAAAGTATGTTGTGCTTTTGTATCTTTGAAAAAGGCAATAAGAACAGAAAATTCATCTCTGACGAAAGAAGTTCAAGACTTAAAGGCTAAGCAAAATGATCAGGTAATGTAGATCCTGCAATTACACAAACCTGTTACATTCAAATAGAGCAAGTCTGTTGTTTTTTCCTCCTTTCACTGATGTGGGATTTGTCAATCATATTAATCTGTGAATGATTAGTGACTTGAATAACGTACTAGAAGCTGCAATTTATTGAATGCTAACTATGCCATGCACCGGATAGAGTACTCTAGATAGGATATCATTGCTGCTTAATGCGATGATAAAAGGTTTTGAATGTACAAATGTAAAGACTCTAAATAGGTAGAAGAAGCTATCTGAAATAAGGCAGTTTCCAAGTTGTATTTTTTTCTTACCTGGTTAGAATTATTAAGTTAGTTATGACGTGTATCTATTGATTTTTCTTTTGGCCTACACTTATCATAAGTAGACTTAAAGCTACTTACTTTCAGAGTGCTTTTCATTTTCATAATATGACATTTAAAAAATCTAGAAAGAATCAATTCCTGAGTTTACTGTTTTCCTTTGGATTTTGGTATAGTGGAAAATTTAAGGGTGTAATATACTATTCTATTTCTGAATTCATTTATATTTTGAGCAAATTACTAAGTAGGATACCTTCTTATTTCCAGGTTTCTTTTGCATCTCTAGTTGAAGAACTTAAGAAAGTGTAAGTGACATTTTAAAATTCGTCATTCTTTTTTGGTCCACTTTCTTAGTGCTTATAAATCATGATTTGTGCAATTTAGCCTGATATATGTGTTAGTTTAAGCCTTCACTCTAGAATTTTTCACTGGTGGATTAAGGAAATTTAGCTGTGCTTTCCTAGTGCAGTATGATTGCTAAAACATCTATTTCTATAATTCCATTTATTTTCTTATGGCATCAAATTGTTAATTTTCTGTTTTTGCAGTAAGAATTATTAAAAAAGAAAACCAGGTTATACTGGATATAGAGATCATGTATTCTCTTGACCTCTGAAAAGTTTGATGCCATAATTTTGTATAGGTTTTGCCACTGCTTTCAGAACTCTGGAAGCCAGTATTGTTGAGAGAAACTTGATTCTTTCTAGTATTCTTCAGGGTACACATCTTAACATTATCTGTGTGCTTTCAAAGCATGTCACCTGCTTCTCTTTGTGTGCATAGGCTTTAGCCATCTGGTATTTACTGGTTAATTCTCATTTAGGAATACTTCTTTTATTTTCCTCATTTTTTTTAGAGAGAGGACAAGGGGAGGGCGAGGGAGAGTAAGAATCTTTGTCAGGCTTCACACTTAGTGCTGAGCCCAACACTGGGCTTGATCTCAGCACCTTGAGATCATGACCTGAGCCAAAATCAAGAGTTGTACGCTTAACCAACTGAGCCACCCAGGCATGCCTCATTTAGGAAGACTTTTAAGTATTTTTTTCCCTTATCTGCAAGATATGTTGCTGTTTTACTTAAAATGGGAAGAGTTGTTTTGGATGACCCTTGTTGCTGCTATTTTTTTATGTCTTGGTGGATCTTGATGATTTCTATTAAAGTTTAAAATACTGCATTTCTTCATCTAAGGATCCATGAAAAGGATGGAAAGATCAAGTCTGTGGAAGAGCTTCTGGAAGCAGAAGTTCTCAAAGTTGCTAATAAGGAGAAAACTATTCAGGTATTGGGAGAGAGAAAACTGTGTGTGTGTGTGTGTGTGTGTGTGTGTGTGTGTGTGTGTTTATCAACTTTAGTGAATATCATTTAATTTCATGTGTTTGTCTGTACATTGCATTTTATGTCAATTTCTGTGTTTCCATTGTCCAATCTTGTCTGTTTTGTCATTGTCAAGGATTTGAAACAGGAAATAGAGGCTCTAAAAGAAGAAGTAGGAAATATCCAGCTTGAAAAGGCTCAACAGGTAAAAATCCCAGAGCCATAGCATGACAGATTTGTTAGTGTATGTGTATTTATGAGCTGTTTGATTTTTTTTCTTGTTACTTGAAAAAAAAAAAACTTTTAGTGTGCTGTAAGTATTTTGGGTTATGTGCTTTTTATTTAATTATTTTTGCTTGATTTGAGAAAATGTTCTTGATATTTTAATCAATATATTTTTTAACTTTTAAAGATTCTTTTCTGGAAAGTTCTTTGTATTAATGTTTTGTTTTAGTTTGCCAACTTGAACACACAACAGTTTGGTAAATCTTTCTTTAACCTTTTTTTTTATTGCATGTATTAAAATATTTTGTTATAGAATATGTATTGCTCCACCTTTGCTTATAGAACAAGTACAAACTTCGTTGTGGGATTTCAGAGGTAGCGGGCATTGTTGGACATAGATAGGTTTTGGTGAATTTAATCTGATAAGGCTTCATTGAAAAAAATAGTGAGAGTGATGGAATTGATGATTCAGCCATTTATCCAGCAGAGTTATTCAGTAGTATTTCCTGAGTTTCTTCTACTTGTGAAAGCACTGGGTTAGTGATTTAAGATAATATGTGAATGAAACAGATTATGATGAAAAGATTACAGTTCTCTAGTACAGATTGAGAGATTAGGAAAGTCTCTTGAGGATCTGACATCTAAGCCAAAATCTGAAGGGACTATGAGACGACAATGGGGGATAAAAAGTGCTGTTGAATTACTGTGTATGATGAGGAAAGGATAATGTTGAGTACTTATTGAGTAGGTGGCTTTGAAGCCTGGAAGGAAGAAGAGCTCTGACATAGTAGAGAGGTAAATGTACAGTTAATACTCTAATTTTCACAACTTTAGAAATTATCACATTATTTAGACGTATTATTTTTATTTTGTAACTGTCATTGAAATCAAGAGAAGGCAAAATCCAAACACATCTCATTTTGGCAAATTCAACTAGGGTCTTGGTAATTTGAAGTGTATGCATTTTAAAGCTTATCCTAAAGCTTACAGTAAATTGAAAGGATTATAAATTGCTTTTTTTCTGCTTTTTTCTTTATATTTCAGTTATCTATTACTTCTCAAATTCAGGAACTTCAGAACTTGTAAGTAGTACCATTTCTCTTACTTCCTTTTAATATGTCTTTTCCACAAGTTAAATACAAGTATGTACAAGTCAAATACAAATCAAATATAGTTATAATGAAAATTATAGCTGCTTTTTATTTAATTTCAAGTAGCATTTTTAGGAATATGAAAATATATCTCAAAGTTATCATGGTTTTAAGTTTTTCATTAGAATTTCACTTAAAAGGCTTTTTGATTGAGAATGGGGATAGAGTGGAAAGTCTTATTTTTCATAATTTAAAATCTGAATATGACCTCAGACAGAGATGTTGCTCTTTGTCCATTTTGATAGTCATTGTGAAACTGGCTATATATTTTATAGCCAAACCAGTAGTAATGAACTAAATTTGCTGGTATTGATTTAAACAGGATATGGGTGAGAGTAGGGCTTACCCTAATTTATTTAGTATTTGGATCTTCAGTGATACATGAACTTTTTTCATTAATTGTTCTCTACTCCTTTTTTTTTTTTTTTAAGATTTTCTTTGAGAGAAAGAGCACAGGAGAGAAAAACATGTGAGCAGGAGAGGAACAGGGGGAGGGGCAAAAGATGAGAGAGAAGCAGACTCCCTTCTGAGCTGGGAGCCTGACATGGGCCTTAGTACCAGGACCCTGGGATCATAACCTGAGCTAAATGCAGACATTTAACCGACTGAGCCACCCAAGTGCTCCAGTTGTCCCATAGTTCTTAATTTATTATCTGCAAAATCTTGTAGGCCTTTATACTTAAAATATATTTTAATTTATTTTATGTATATTTTAGTTTATATATTTTAGTTTGGGCTGTAAATACAGCTTAAAGTCTACTTTTCCAGTCTCCAATAATTTTGGTTTGTGTAGTTGTGTAACATTTTCACTGATAGTTCTTATTAACTTATTGTCAGATTAAAAGGAAAAGAGGAACAGATGAATACCATGAAGACTGTTTTAGAAGAGAAGGAGAAAGACCTGGCTAGTCGAGGGAAATGGTTACAGGTGAGAAATTAAAAACAAAAGTAAACAACTTTTTTATACTTGAGTATCAGTTCAATTCATACCAGTTCTTTTTCAGGATCTTCAAGAAGAAAATGAATCTTTAAAAACTCATATTCAGGAGGTAGCACAGCATAACTTGAAAGAGGTATAGTATAAACATTACCAAACGTATTACATAAAAGATGAGGAATCTTTTTTTTTTACTATGCTAGGAAATAACTATGTTCTCTGAGTTTACTTGCCATAAAAATTACCGTATCATGGTTGAATAGTTGTTGATAAAATAAGTTAAATTTTATCTTTGTAAGTTTTCCTGCCTTGATTTGTCAGTCTAAAAGCATTTCTCGTCCTTACTTTTTGAGATTGACTCTTAAACTCACATAGGTATCTATGTTTATTTGGTATGTTAATCTGTAATCCTTTAAGTAAAGGATTACAGTTAAAAAATTCAGTTAAATAAAGTTCATTCTGTCTTTGTTTTATAAATGGCCTAATTTTAACATATAGTTAATGTTTTTATTTCATTGATGACTACCTGATCTTTTTGATGTTAGAATTAAAAATGTAAATCTGTTTCTTAGGCATGTTCTGCATCACGACTGGAAGAACTTGAGACTGTGTAAGTATAATTTTCACCTGCATTTTAAAGAGGGACTTCTCATTATTTTCTAAAATGTACTTGAATATCATGATGAGTTTCTTCTCAGTCATTTCTTGTTAAATTAGGAATTGATAGTCCAGAGGCAAATAAACTAGTAAGTCTCTGTTTGGTTTAATAAAACAGAGGCTCTTTCCGTGCTTTTAGATACCCGGAGACTTTATCCTTTCCAAGCCCTTCAAACCCATCATCTAAGAGATAATCTTAGTTATGATCTTGATGATTATTGAATCTTTCTAAAAAAGCTAACTTGCTTGAGGAGACTAATATCGTCATATCAGTTACTGTGCTGAAGAGTAAAAACATTGAATCTGATCAGCATAGGAGGTATCCGTCTTTATAGATGTTCATCCTAGGAAATTGTTGTCTTAAAAAGTCTGTTTTCTTATCTTAAATGAGTCCACAGTGGTGAGAAGGATATTTGGACTTCATTTTTTTGGCATGCTATAAAATTACTTTTAAGAGATTTTGCTTTGCTGTGCTGCCATCAGTCTTTATGGATGTTTAAGAAGTGGCTCTTTGAAACTGTGTCTTTAAAAGTAAGATATTGAGGATATTAGGTCATTGTCTTTATGAAGACAAAGGAGATGTCTCTATTCTTGACACTAAAATTCTCATTTGTATAGCCAATTGTTTATCATGGGGACATTGTGTAACTGTCAAGGTATTTTTGTTTCATTTGCTAATAGAAAGCTTGGGGACACATTCCGGCCCGTTTGTAGTAAATAACTCATTAAAGTATGTGATTTTAGCTGTATTTCTGCATCACATTTTTCTTTAAAAAAAAAAATATCAATAGAATTTGTGGATGGATCAATTTTAAGTTTACAAAAAATTGGGATAAAAGTACAGAGTTCCTATTTTCCTCCACCCCGACCCTGTTTCTCTTGTTATATCTTGCATTAGTGTGTACATTTGTTATAGTTGATGAAGCAACGTCGAGATAGTGTTATTAACTAAAGTCCATAGTTCCCATTAGGGTTCACTCTTCTGTGGGTTTTTTTTTTATTTATTTTTTATTGGTGTTCAATTTGCCAACATATAGTATAGCACCCAGTGCTCATCCCATCAAGTGCCCCCCTCAGTGCCCATCACCCAGTTGCCCCCACCTCCCCTTCCCCCACCCCTAGTTTGTTTCCCAGAGACTTCTGTGGGTTTTGAGGAATGTATGATATGTATCCATCATTACAGTATCATACAAAATAGTTTCACTGCCCTAAAAAAATCTCCTGGCTCTACCTATTCATCCCTTCCTTCTTCCACCGCCCCCCCCCGCAAGTCTCTGGCTACCACTGATAATTACCGTTTCCATAATTTTGCCTTTTCCAGAATGTCATATAGTTGAGATGCTATAGAATGCAGGCTTTCAGAGTGGCATCTTTCACTTAGCAATATGTATTTAAGTTTTGCTGGGGTTTTCCCCCGAACTTTTTTTTTTTTAAGTTTTTATTTATTTATTCATGAGAGACACAGAGAGAGAGAGGCAGAGACACAGGCAGAGGGAGAAGGAGGCTCCATGAAGGGAAGCCGGATGTGGGACTCAGTCCCGGGACTCCAGGATCTCACCCTGGGCCTAAGGCAGGCACTAAACCACTGAGCCACCCAGGAATCCCCCTCCCCAGAAATTTTTAATCCTATTCTTCATGTGTGGTCTATTGTCATTTTTCATGTAGATCTATAAACATCTTGAAATTCTTACTACATTAAGGTGGGACAAAAATAACTTTCAGTTCAGCAAATATTTGAGAACCTGTTTGCCCTCTGGCACAGGAATACTGAATGGCTAAAATGGGTTCTTGCCCTGAGAAAATAACACTTAACACTATTAAAATAATGTGTTTATACTAGAAGTCTGTGGCTTAGGATGACAAGGCCAGTTGGGATTCACTTGAGCTAGATAGAGTAAGACTAAAATGTATTATGGGTAAGGGAAAACCAGATTAAATTATATGTAAAATCATTTCACAAAGGCTTGGACATATTTTAAGTTCGAGGGTCAACCAATTAATGGCTTCATTTTTAAAATTTTTTAAGTTTTCTTCCTAGGTAAAGCCATTCTTGCTTAAGGAATGTTAACTATGAAATAAACTGTAGCAGTTTTATGATGTACTTTGAGTTGAGTGATTCTGGAAATAATGTCTTTTAAAACAAATTTATAAGTTGGTGTAGTATGGAAAGAAGGAGCTATGAGTCATTGTTTTTGCTGTCTTTTTTTTCTTAGGGATGCTATTGAAATCTGGTTGTCCTTTTTTTATATGTAACTAAATATAAGGTCTTTATAAAAATTCTAGGTTGAAAGAAAAGGAAAATGAAATGAAGAGAATAGAAACTATACTAAAAGAGAGAGAGAATGATCTTTCTAGCAAAATAAAGCTGTTACAGGTGAATATATTTAGTTATAATTAATTATTGTTAATTATTGTCTTTGCATATTTTAAACAATTTTAACTACCACAAAAGAAAATAGAGACTTGCCTCCCAGTCATGCTGCATCTCATTCTTCAGGAAACTATCAAATATTTGTGTATCTTTTGAGAAAGTGCCGATGCATAAAATATGTATATGTGTACTTGTTTTAAACACACTGTATTTAACCATACACATGTTTTTATTTGGATTTTCTCCCTCAATTATTAATGTTTTTGAGATCATTCCATATAAGCACATTTCTGTCTTCATGGTATTCTGTTGTATCATCTGTCATCATTTATAGAACAAATCCTGGTTTACAGATGCCTAGATTATTTAAAGTTGTGCTTCCTGTTACTACAACAAATATCCTTCTATGTTCATTTTCAGTACTTTTCCTAGTATATCTGTATTTAAAAATCTGGGAAGTGACATTTTGGGTCAAAGGTTTATGCAATTTCTTTTTGAAAAGAGGTAGTTAAAATTGAAAATTCTTTATCTCTTCATCTTCATGTTGTTAAGTTTGAAAGTACTTAGAGAACATTGATTTGAAATGATAGTAAATTTAGATGGCCGCATTGTCTCCAACCACTCTTGCTCACATTTCATAGTCCAAGTGTTGGTTCTGTTACATTCTCTTTCTCTCCCAAGTGGATTCATTTTTAATATTGTTACATAATGCTAAATCACTCTCCAAAAGTATTTTTATAAATTTACACCAACAGAGGGCCATTTGCTTTTCCTCCTCTTCCAGCACTGGCAAAGATGAAAACATTTGATATTATGCTTGAAAGATGGTTGGGTTGTTTTAATTTACAGTTGATTATGAGAGAAGTACTTCATTTGTCTATTAAATGGCCTTTAATTTTTTCCACATTTTTCTTCTGGGTTGACTTATTCTTACCAGTTTATAACTTTTTTTTTTACATAAAAAAATTAACCTTCTGTCATATGAGAAGTGATTCGTTTTCTTAAGCTTTTCTTTTTATTTCATTTGTGTTTTTCTCCTTACTTCTGGAAGTTTAAAACTTTTATGTACTCAAATATAAGTAATTTTCTGAGCAGTCTTAGAATGAAAGATTTTTCTTACTCTATGATCATAAAAATATTTTCACATTTCAATGTTTATTAAAATTTACTTTTTTGATATCTTATTCGTATGTAATTTATTTGAATAAGTTAGAATAACATTTCAACCTTGAAGGGAAAAAAAGTCTAGCCACATTATTAAAGAATCCATTATTACTTTACTGTACTGGTTCTGTTCTTCACGGGACACTGTCTGGAGACAGTTTTGGTTGTCACAGCAGGTGGAGGAGTGCTACTGCATATAGTGGATGGAGGCCATTGATACTGCTAAACATGCTAGAGTACACAGGACTGTCCTGTTATCAGAGAAATATCCAGACCAAAATGTCACTAGAACTTGCCCTATTGACCTTTAAACGTCACTTTGTACTAAATTCTTATAGGTATTTGGATCTGTTTCTGGATCCTGTTTTTTTTCCATTGAGACATACTCATTCCCAGATTGATACTGAATTATTTATTCTAATTTCATACTGTTTTTTAATGTAGAACTTATTACTTTTAGAATTATCACTTAAAAAAAAAAACTACTGTTTTAGAAATTTCCTGGCTTGTATGGAAGGTTTCAAAAGTTTATATGGAAAATAATCTCTGTGCAGGTATTCATGTTTAATTTTTGTTTAAATAGGAAGTACAGGATGAAAACAAGTTGTTCAAATCTGAAATCGAGCAGCTTAAGCAATGTAACTACCAACAGGTAGGTACTATTAGGTAGCTTGCCTTTCATTTATGTGGTAAAAAGTTATATAACCCATGACTGTCTATAAATATTCTTAACTATTTTGCCTTTTTACTGAGACTATCTTGTTTTATTTATAAGTATTTAGCAGATGTCATGAAAAAAAAGTAATTTTTTATGCTGTTTGCTATGCTACATCCAAGATAAAATAATCTATAATTTATAAGGTGTATGCAAATAATATTACTATCTATATTCCAGTTCTTTTTCTGCTCCCCCCCCCCCCCACCCAAATTAGTATTTGGAGAGAAGCTAGGAATTGTGCAATGTTATGAGTAATAGTTGGTCACTATTTAAATATTTTTCAAGGTATCATTCTGCTTGGTAAAAATAAAATTGAAAAAAAAATTTTTAAGATATTACCAAAAAAAATTTATTTTTCCCCCTCTGAATGGATGTAAACTAGAGTATTATGAGGGGGCAAAGAATGTGTCCTTCTCAACGAGAAGATTATAGTGTAATAGTTCAGTTTGGAAGATTATAGTCATTAAAGAATGTAAATACTTTATATGAAGGTCTGTGTACTTATACATAATTATGTGAAATTTCTGTTTATGTGCAAATTTTTCTTAGTTTTTCTTTTGACTTCATTTATGGGTTTTTTTTTTTTTTTTCTTCTGGAGTCTTAATATAGTCAAATAAGAATTGTACAGTTGGAAGATTTCAGGCATTAACTCAGTGCCTTACACATAGTAGGAAATTTGATAAATACTTGTTAAATGAAGAGTTTATGTATGTAGTGACAGTGAAGATTTGATTTAGTGCTTAAGTACATTTTATGAACTTATACATATTTTAATTAAAATTACTTGGTGGTAGGCATACAGAATATATAGCATTTTTACCTTTGTTAATTTATATATGAGAAGAGCTTAATTGTTTATAGTCGTGTAGAAAACTTTTTTTGAAAAAACATTTAACTCTTTCAATAGGCATCATCTTTTCCCCCACATGAAGAACTATTAAAAGTGTAAGTAATAATTTTGATTCAGTTTGGGAAGTGGTAATCGTTTTTATCGTTTTACATGGTTCTTTAGATAAGTAATTTAATGTAATTTCAAATGGCACCTAATTCTATTTGATATGTGAACTCTGCAGGTCACAAGTGTTGAGCTATGCCCTTGGATGAACTGATGTACCTTTTTTGGTACTTGGAGTTTTGTTGAAGGAAGTTGTGAGGTCTTTTAGGCATTTTGAAAACATCTAATAAAGTTAAAATATATTTTAGAGCTTTACTTACTTACCTTAAATTATCTCAGTTATCCTGATATCGTGGCAATGAATAATGCAAATAAGGTTCTGCTTCTGCATTAAAAAAATAAAATCTCATAACCTTTACGGTTGCTTTTTTTCTTTTAATTTTATTGCTTGATTGATTGCACAAGTGGAGAGGGGGTAGGGACAGAGGGAGAGGGAGGAGAGAATCCCAAGCAGGCTTCATGTCCAGTGTGGAGCCCCGTGTACAATCTCAGACTCTGAGATCATGACCTGAGCCGAAATCAGGAGTTGCACACTTGACTGACTGAGCCACCCAGATACCCCAATAGTTGCTTTCTTTTAAGGAGACTTCTTTGTTTTTTGAAGATTTATTATTTTAGAGAGAGCTCAAAAAAGAGGGGCAGAGAGAGGGGGAGATCATGAGATCATGACCAGAGCCAAAACCAAGAGTTGACTGCTTAACTGACTAAGCCACCCAAACTCCCCTTAAGGAGACTTTATTTTTTTACTGAAGCATTTTTCTTTCATTGTTGGCTTGTATTTTTTGCTAAGATGGTACATTTAAGGTCGTTTCTGTTAAGTTGGTATGTTTGAACTGCTGGATGTCAACCACATTAAGTGTATTCAGTGATAAAAGTAATCTAAATGTTCTTTCATCTTGACTGATTTACAAGGCTATTGGTTTGCTAGTTTAGAATTACTTACTGATAAATTGAGTCTGGAGTTTGGCTGTGTATAGCACAAAGGTGAGCAAACTTTTTCTGTAAATGGCCTGTAGTGAATATTTTAGGCTTTGTGAGCCATAGAGTTCTGTTTCATGTTCCTTTTTTTTTTTTTTTTAAAGATTTTATTTATTTATTTGAGAAAGAGCACGAGCAGGGGGAGAGTGGCAGAGGGAAAGGGAAAAGGAGACTCCTTGCTGAGCAGAGAGCCAGATGTGGGGCTTGATCCTAGGACCCTGGGATCATGCCTGAGCAGAAGGCAGACGTGTAACTGCCTGAGCTACCCAGGTGCCCCTCCCCTGCCCTTTTTTTAAAAAATGATTCTTTAAAAACATAAAATCAACTCTTGGCTTGAAAGCCAGACCAAAAAGGACTGTGGTTTGCGCTCAGAGCCCTATTTTGCCAACCTCTTATATAGAGCCTTGTTCTTAAGGATAAGCTATTTGTAATTTAACTTTTACCCAAGCTGCTTTCAACTTCAGTGGAATTGAATTGTGAATTTTTGACGTTGCTTTTGCATTTCTGGGAATTAAATAATTCATTAGGATTAGAAAAACCTGAGCCCTGAGAATGTTATGAAAATAATGATACCTACCTCACATTAATTAATATATTTTTGTTGTTTGTTAGCCATTTAAAGAAAGTCATAACTGATTACCTTTTGGGAAAAATATTTAAGGGAATGTTTCTATATATCAGTTTTCACCCTTCTGAAAATAGCTACTTCCTTGCCACAGATAAAAATAGAAACAACTATAACTGTAGCAGTTCATATATTCATGAACTGTTTCTTAAGGGGATTATTTCTCTTTAGCACAAATATCAGCATGCCATATTGTAAAAGTCATTTGTGAAAATAAAAATGCATCACAAATAGGTTTTCTATGGTTACAGTTAATAGCTAAGCTTGAAAGTGTTTGCCTATTAAGTTAATACATTTTTTAAAGCATCGTCTACTTTCTGTTTTAATTTTGTAGTAATAAATATCATGTTCGCTGTTTACCTAAAATATTGCTATGTGTATTCGTGTTCTGGTTTAGAATTTCAGAGAGAGAGAAGGAAATAACTGGTCTTCAGAATGAGTTAGATTCTTTGAAGGAGGCTGTTGAACACCAGAGGAAGAAAAACAATGTAAGCAAATCTTTGTCAGAATAAAGCTTTTCTTTTTATTATTTCACTGAAATATGCTTCACCATTATTAAAAAAAAAGTACTTTTATTGTTGTTTTCTTAATCTTTATAAGAAAGTACTGTTTTATGTGTACCTTTTTTGGGAGGATTATTAGAGTAATCATTTTATTGGAGAACAGATACTTTAATGAATAATGAAATTAATGAAAAGACTAATTTGTATACTTCTAATCACTTTAGATATTGAAACTATAATTATTACAGCTTCAGATTTTTAATTTTTTAATTAAAATACAGTTGACTTTCTGTTGAACTTTAATTTGAAAAAAAATTATTTTTTAATCTCAATATTTTATTTATTCATGAGAGACACAGACTGAGAGAGAGAGAGAGAGGCAGAGACACAGGCAGAGGGAGAAGCAGGCTCCATGCAGGGAGCCGGATGCGGGACTCGATCCCGGGATCATGCCCTGGGTGGAAGGCAGGCGCTAAACCGCTGAGCTACCCAGGGATCCCCTCATCTCAATATTTTAAAATCAGTGGTATCTCCTTTTAATTTGACTGGGCTAGCCTTTTTGTAAACTAAGTTTCTACCCAGTATTGAAACTCAGTATTTTCAGTAATTAAATGCCTTTCAGAGCCTTCTGGCCTCATTTTTTAAACTAAGAGGTGGTTTAAATTTTGGTAGTTAAGCATGGTAGGGGCCTCAAAACCTGAATACATTTATACTAGAATGGGAAAGGATAGTGTCCTGAGAAGTATAAATCCTAATACTTCTGCTGAACAAATAGTGAATTTAGGTGATTTTCTTAAATTCTCTCTAATCAGAAGTAGAATCCAAACATTCTTGCTAGAGAGAGAATTTTTGCACAAAAAGTATGATTGCTAAGACTTTAAAGTTGAAAAATGTTACTGAAATCTCTTAAAGGGGATATGATAGGAAATTGATAAGTGTTTTGTAATGAAAGTTTAATTTTTCAAAGTTTGCATTAATTTGTTAATTTAACGAGTTGACATGTCCTTGCACCCCTGAGTTTGTCAAAATTAGGAATGTGAATTGCCCTTTGTATGTTTGTGTAACCTTACTAACAGCATCGCTTGGCCACAAAACCTGAGGTGAATTTGGCAGTATACTGCTAACATCTGCACTGTTTTATTATCTGGATTCTGAGATAAGGAGGACATAGTAATACCAGTCTAATGCAGCAGCATCGCTGCAGGCATTGAAGTGTGTGAAAAGAGCCAGGACGCTGGAGGCCAACAGATTGCGGTGGCAGTCTGTTCTACATTCTAGTTCAGCCACTTACCTGGCTGTGGACATTTGACCAAACTTCTTAACCCACCTCAGCTGTGGTTTCCCCATCTATAAAATGGGAGTAAACACTTGTTAGTGTTGTTGTGAGGATTAATGAGAATTTATTTGAAGCACCAAGTTTGGTGTTGGGCACATAAGTAAGCATTCAGTAAACGGTGATGATTGGCTTTTTGTTTAATGTGTAGATTTCAGTCTGAAGAAGGACTGAAGTATAGCAGGTTGTCCTTACTGGTATTTGCTAATGAAATGCTGTTAAAATAGATCTTTCAGAGCTCAGTTTCCAATGACTTCTGTTTCTCTTCCAAGAGAATGTGGTGTTGAGCTTTCCAGCCTCCCTGTTTTCAGCCTCAATCAAGTAGCTCATGCATTCATGTCAGGTTGCTTTATGGCATACACATTTGACTATGCCAAAAAAGATGGGCAAGCACAGTGAGTGACTCTGTTATTCATAGGTAGACTTGAAAAGTGTTAATGCAATAAAACCTATTTAGAGGGAAAAATATGTTGCAGTGGAAGTCTGAGTGAACATGGGCCTTGTTTAAAAATGACATATAAAGCTTTTTGCTGTACTTGTGTATTTGCCCTGTCTTTAATCCTCTAATATTTGGTGTACCTGAAATCATATTTTTATCTTGGTTTGTGTGTTTACTTTTGAATGCTTTCTTCTTTGTCACATGTGCACAGTAATTACTCTATAGCTGGCATATCTGGTGTGTATACTAAAACATGGGAAGTGGGCATCTTTATTTTCTCATTCAGACTTCTAAACATTGCCTTTTATTTTTTTGCTAATATACATATTTCCCATTGAAATAATTTTGCAGTAACCAGCATTTAAATGCAGTGCAAAATACTGATGAAGTAAACAGCAAAAATCTTTCAATAATGGATAAACTGAAATCATTCTTTCTAAAAATGATTAGGACCTTCGGGAGAAAAACTGGGAAGCAATGGAAGCATTGGCATCAACTGAAAAAATGCTGCAGGACAAAGTGAACAAGACTTCCAAGGTTGTAATGCTAACTCCTAGAAGCAATCCATTGAACAGAGAAAATCTGCAGCTTGTCTTAAAATCAGACTAAAGCATTTAATTTTACTGCAATTTAAATATAAAATCTCCTTATCATCCACATTTATCATCTCTGTCATCTCTGCTTTTTTCATCTACTCTTTGAAGCTTTAATTTTGGGCATGCAATTTGTTGTGATTACCTGATTGTTTGAGCTTTGATGATTACTGCTTTAAGCTGAAGAATCTCAGGAGATCTGTGCTACCCGTGTAAGCTCCTGTCACACTGTATGCCTCATGGGTTGGTTAAGGGGACTTTGGTAAAAACCCTGACCCCTCCCCCCAAATCTAACTGAATTAACAAACACATTTGAATATCTTGATGTACACAAACTCTCCTAGGTTGTTTGGGCACATCAAGATGATTCACAGAAGGTAGAAAATGATCAAAGTGCTAAGTAGAGAGAAGGGATCAATTCTGAGTGGTTTCTTAGAAGAGATGGCGTTAAGATTAAACTTAAGGTTTTGAAGTGGCTAGACAGTAATGAGGTATGTGTTATGTTTAGTATGGCTATTAACAGAAGAAATAATTCTCTTGACCTGAGTATGTAAAGTACTTCTGAAACATAGAGCTCCCTCTGTCTTCAAAACAATAAAAGATACTCTCTATGAGTTTAAGTCGTTCCATGAATTTGAAGATTCTAATGAATTGTAATTAAGAAGAGTTGTTCTTAAAGATGGAGACAAATTAATGTGCCAGTTCAGTCAAGCATTATGAAAATTCCTGGAAAGAATAAACGTGGAACAGGAGTATTGAATATTGTAGATGACTTAATAAAGTTAATTATGTGATTTAGTTGAGCGTTCTGGAAGTATTTTGTGGATTGCAGTACCCTGTTAAATTTTAAATGTAGGTCTTAATGACATTTGGAGGACTTCTTTTTAAAGTAGGATAGTTTCTGTAAATTTTTTAAATCACATATGTTATTATTTTTTCTCTAGTGTGATAGATTTGTATTTATTTCTGTACCTATTCCCCTGCCTTAATTTTCACTAAAACCTAAATTTGAGACAGTGAACAGATACTGGGACTAGAGAAATCTAGGCCAGGGAACAGAATAAGCTAGGTTAGGTAGGATATTGTTTTATTGGAAGTGGCTGAAGTCAGTTCTATTAACAGTGAGGGTTCTAGTGTAGTTTCTGGTTGTTTCTGTTACTTTGTTTTTTACTCTTAACACCTGTCCTTTAGCTTTTATTTTGTTCGTGAGATTGGGGTTTGGGGAAGTGCTACTCCCTTACTATACCATTGCTGCAAGAAATTAACAGGCTACTGTGTAGGCATTCTTGCATATTGTTTCCAAAAGAGAACTAAAATTTATCCATGTTTCCTCATGTGCTCAGTGATGAATATAAAAATTGACCCTTCTTTCAAAACTCATCATCAAGTGCATGGTAGTAGCTTCTTGCATAGCTAATTATCTAAAGAGAATAGAATTTACAGTCTTTCTCTATTTTAATGGAATTTAGACTGTTTTCAAATAGTCTAGGTATAAAGTGATTGACTCAGAAAACCACAAGTTATGCTGGAAGGAGAAATAACTGTAGAATTCCTTTTGTGTATTAGATGATGAAAATATGGAACAATAAGCTTATCTAAAATGTGAGAGAGGGTGATACACTGCTTTTTCAGGATTATCTTTAAAGTAGCAAATATTTTTGAAGAGCTACTATAAATGATAGGTTCACTTGAAAGATACTTCATATATATTATATTTAGATAAAGATAGCAATTTTCAATATTAGATCTTTTCCAGAGTAAAGTGGAATGGAAATTGCTATCCACAACCATGCTGCTATATCAAATGGAATATTTTTTAAATGTTAAAAATGGAAAATTAGTACAGATCAAAAGTAACTTCTCATTTTTCTGTGTCTTGTTATAAGTTAGACAGTTGCTTCTTTTACTTAGATTCTTCTTCCCTTGGAAAGTTTTCCAAAACACTTGGTTGCACAGTATTCTCTTCCTGTTTTTCTTTAGCAATTGTTCTACGACTTCTATGGTCAGATAATTAAAATTACCTCTTAATTGTGAAATAACTAATTCTGAATTAGCAGTTAGTTTTCCTGGAGTGAATGTATCTTATCCAGTTAGGTGGGTGTGTTTCTGAAAAATAGTGGACTTTATTGAATCACTGAAAATACTCCATTAAAACATCTGGTAAAAATACTGCCACTAATCTTGAATAAAGTAAATTTCGTGTGTGTGTGTGTGTATAGCATGTGGTGAATCTCTAACTTTATTGTGTAATTTTAGATTTTCATATTATTTAGATTTCAGTTGATGAGTGTGCATCTTATCTCAGTAGTGGGTTTCAAAAGTCACATTTAAATGATGTGGGAAAGATAGGGTTGAGATGTTGCTAGCTTGCTTGCCTTCTTGTCACCTGTTGAACTTCACAAGTATTTTTTTTCTTGGCTTGTTTTAGATGTGCATTTTTTAGGTGTCATTTTTTTAGTTTTGTAGAGATGATTTATTAGATTTTTATTTTGTGTGTGATCAAATCATTACCCTAATTTTGACAAACCATGGTTTTGAGTTAATAATTGATATCCATTATAGCTGGTTTTAAAATCACCAGATTTAGACATGCACTTGTCATAAATTTACAGCTGACAGAGTCCCTGTGTCATAATTATTCTTCTTGATGCTTGGTATTGGTGAATTAATTGCCATCAGTTTTTCCTCTTTTTTCTTTTCTCTTTTTCGCATAAAGTACCACCCATCAAATTTTGATGGCCTATTTTTTTCTTTGTTTAGCATGAGTAACTTCACTTGACCTTGAAGCTGGAAATGTGAAAGTTGCCTTTTTAATCTCACGGCATTATAGTCCAGCAGTGATGCCTTTTTTAAATAGAGATTGCCCAGCCAGTAAGCCTCAGTTATGTTGCTCAGGTGCATCTTTTTGCATGTAGTTCAAGTGTTAGCTATAGGAAGTGTTTTTTGGTTTTTATACATGTAGTTTAAAGTTTTAGCTGTAGGAAGCTTATTTTTAATTTTTTTTGTTCTTTGTTTTTTGAATTGTTTTTAGATGGGCAGATCACTTGATTTCTAACAGCAAGGAAAATGTCCATATTATGAGATGCTGCCTTCGCTTAATTAATATAAGACATTGTTATTTAGGATGCTTTAGAGATTTTGCAGATTTTTTCTTATGCAAGCATTTTAATATTTTGAAATGAGGAACTTTAACTTTCATCAGTATCAAGATGATGTTTTAAAAATATTGTGACTTTTTCCTCCCTTGGAGCTTAAAAGATTTTTAAAAAATTCTATAATCTTGTAAGTTTGACTTGGTTCATCTTCTGCTTTAGGAAAGACAACAATATGTAGAAGCTATTGAATTAGAAGCTAAAGAAGTTCTCAAAAAATTATTTCCAAAGGTGTCTGTTCCTCCTAATTTGGTAAGATTGATTTATTATTTCTTTAAGTGTGTCCTCTTTATCATTATTTAAGGAAGTTACGAATAAGCAGCATTTGCATTCTGCACTTGGTTTAGAAGTACATCTATTCTTAATTTTTTCCATTTTTAACCTAGGGTGCTTTTGATTAGGGAAGATAAATAACTTGGTTCAAAACTCATTTCTGTTTATTCAACTGATACTCTTTTGTATGCTATAAAATTTACATATCTTATTTAGGGGAACATAAACATTTGGGAAAGAAATATTGCTTAACGTTTAAGCCAGTTATGTTTTCAATGGCTTTATTCAAAACAGAGCTTAATTTTATTTTTATTTTATGTATCCATTTATTTATGTATTTATTTTTAAGTGGGCTCCACACTGGGCATGGAGCCCAACAGGGTTCTAACTCATGATGGTGAGATCAAGACCTGAGCCAAGACCTGAGTTGGACACTTAACTGACTGAGCCACCCAGGAGCCCCAAAATAGAGCTTAATAGAAATGATTGGTTCTAGTTTTAGAACACTTTATTTTTTAATGAAATCTGTTTAATACTTTGAACCAGGCTTTTTTCATACCAAGGCTCAAGATTTTGGTCATCTGTTAACTTCTTTTTTTTTAATTTTTTTTATTTATTTATGATAGTCACACAGAGAGAGAGAGAGAGAGAGTGAGAGAGGCAGAGACACACACAGGCAGAGGGAGAAGCAGGCTCCATGCACCAGGAGCCCGATGTGGGATTCGATCCCGGGTCTCCAGGATCGCGCCCTGGGCCAGAGGCGGGCGCCAAACCCCTGCGCCACCCAGGGATCCTTGTTAACTTCTTTAAGGAAAAGTCTTGAGGATAATACAGAATAACTTGCTTTACTTGAGGTTAAGTGAGAGAGAAAAAGTCAGAAAATGAACATTTCATTCTCTTGATTCAGAGAATTATTACAGTGAATATTTGAGGGTAGAGAAAGGCAGTGAGAGTTCATATAGTTTCCTAAAATGGTGTTATATCTTTCTTTAAGCTTTATTTTAATGGAAAATTGTATACACACTCCGATAACATAATGAGCCTGATGTACCCCATATATCAATACACAGTCTTGTTTTACCTCCTTTCCTATACTTCCTAGACTCTTTGGAAGTAAGTCAAACATCAGAGCATTTCATCTGAAATTACTTTAGTATGTATTTATGAAAGATAAGGATTCCTTTAAAAAATTACATTAAAAATCCTTAATTTCATATATTTTGCCAATGCGTTTCTCCATCTGTCATATACATTTTCAGTTTTAATGAAGTAACAACCACTTACTGTAGTTTGTTACAATCAGGACCTAAGTAAGGTCAATATGTAATTGGTTTAAGACGTCTCTTAGATCTTTTTGATTCCACGGATCCTCTCCAATATGTCAGCTACACCTCCCTTCCCCAACTTTTTTTTCTTCTTTCTGTCCTTGAGGGGGAGAGAGAGAATCTTAAGTAGGTTCCACACCCAGCGTGGGCTCGATCTCACAACCCTGAGATCATGACCTGAGCTGAAATTAAGAATCAGACACTTAGTAGCTAACTATGCCCCCCAGCGTCCCGCCCCCACCTTTTAAGCTTAATGGTTTCATATGAAATTTCCTAGTCTGAATTTAATTAACTGCATTCTTGTAGTGTCAGTGTGTTGTCTGTCCTTTTATTCCTATAAATTGGTAGTAAAGGCCTGATGAAACTCAGGCTTAGTATTTTGGAGGTGGGATTGAATGGGGCAAAATTTCTTCATGGCAGTATTGTGCACTTCTATCATGAGGTCTGTAAATATCTGCTTATTTTTCTTTGGCCCATTGGAACTTATTTAGGCTGCCTATCAAATCCTTTTTGACACAGCACTGCTAAACTTTCATAGCTGCTTTGCTTTGTGGTATGACAACATGTTTCTGATTTATCATTTACATTTTCTGCCACAAACTTGGAATCAGCTGTTTATCCAAGGGGCTCTTGGCTCTTCTTTCTGTGTGTGCTAAGTGTGGTATAAGTAAACTTCATAGCCTATTTTATATATAGTGTGAGTTTAGCTGTTACTCTCAGATTATATTTACAGACAGTCTACATTTAACTAGTACAAGAAGCAAAATTTTTTTTTCCTTTGTCACTGTTGAGGGTACATTCAGGTTTGATCACTTTAGTAGCTATCTACTTCTGTGAGTTCAAATGATGAGACAACTTGTACTGGACAGACTGAAGGATACATTATTAGTTATAGTGGTGGAGAGCCTAGTAGTTCTAGGCTGTTACATGGAGCCTAGAAAAAAGAGGTTGTTGTTCATCTATTTCATATTTGTTTCTTTTGTGCCATGACTTGTTTTTTTTCTTTATTCCTACTTTATAATTTTATTACTTAATGGAAATAAATTGAGAGATTTATTTGGCAGTGTTTTTATGAGCCCACAGTTAGTGATTATACTATCTGTTCTTTAAAGATTATATAAGATCACCAGCATTAAAAATTCTTAATGTAACAGATTCATTCTTAAAGCAATTATTACCCTCAGTAGCCATGTTTTTGACACTGTAAATATTTATAAATCACCATAAGACTTGGATGATGATATTTGGCTTTTGTTCATCACTTGTTAAAAGTTAAATATTTCTGCGTGTAATCTGTATTTGAGAAGTATATTAACTCTACTACTTAAAAAGTGTAGCATTTTTATGTTTTTAAAAATGTGAAGGATAAGCTGCTCTATTTAACTTACATTAAAACAATGTTAATGAAATTTAATCTTAAGTTAATATAGTTAGTAGATACAAAAAGGGCCTTGTACATGAAGTAAAAATTTTTTTACTGTTTTCTATTGTTTTTCTGCTAAGCAAATCTGTATAGAAGAGATCTAAACTATGTAACCTAGAAGAACGTTTATAAACTTTAAGCAGTTAAATCAGCTTTTCAGTTGACTTTAACTTTTACTGAATCCTGGTATTTGAAGCTAAGTAGGACTTTAATAGTATACATTTGGTCTTGGATTAAATTTATAATATAAGAATGTAATTTTTTTTTAAATGGGCTTTTGGGGATGCCTGGGTTTTGCAGTCAGTTAGGCATCCAACACTTGGTTTTGCTCAGGTCAAGATCTCAGGGATGTGAGAACAAGCCCTGCATTGGGCTCCATACTGAATGTGGAGTCTGCTTTAGACTCCCTCCCTCTGTGCTCCCCCTTTCCTGCCAGATGCTTGCGCGCGTGTGCGCTCTCTCTCAAAAATAAATCAATCTTAAAAAAAAAAAAAGAGGCTTTTTTTTTCTTTTGACAATTTGTTCTATGGGATGGTCTTAGCGTCCAGCTCTATTTATTTTTTATTCTTATTTAATAGAGTATAGAGGATTCTGATTAGGCCACCTAAGTAAAGCTTTAAATGTGAGCAGTTAATAGAAATTTCATGTGTTTTTTGTTCTTTTTTTAATTTTTTCTTGGAGTAAACTAAACCAGGGATTTTAAATCAAATTTCCTCTTATTCCTCTTTTAAACAAATACTCTATATCAGAGTTTAAAATTTGGACAAGGAGCATAAAAAATATAGCATAATTTATTCTAAAATTTAGGATAATGACTAAAACCAAAATATATGCCTTGTGTTGGCATCAGCTGACCTATCAGGATTTTTTTGTTGGTTTTAAACAAGTAAATGTTAATGTATTCTTATCACCTCTCATTATGATTTTAAAAACACTTCATTCTAAGTATTTATTTTGAAGTATTTCCAGAATCCCTGGAGTACCTTCATAGTTTGAAAGCCTCTGAATATTTTTAGTTAAACTCTTAGTTTATAAACTCAGAATACTTAGTTTTTGAGAACTGGTTTACCCAAGAAAAGTTTTGAAATTTATTTTCAGTTTTCTCTGTTTTAAAGATTGACTCTATTAGTCCTGGCACTAGTAAGTGGTAGAAGCTGGAATTAATTGAGTGCAAAGCTCTATATGTAAGTCCAGAATTCAGTGGTAGATATCCTTGCTCAAAGTAAATAAGGTATGATTTTGGTGGTAACATAGAGGTATATTTTTAGTGTTTATTTTCAAGGTGGGTTAGGTACAATTTATGCAACAATTCTGTTTTTTCTTAAAGATTTTATTAATTTATTCAGGAGAGATATAAAGAGAGAGAGGCAGAGACACAGGGAGAAGGAGAACCAGGCTCCCGGGGCGGGGGGGGGGGGGGTGGGAGCCTGATGTAGGACTTGATCCCAGAATCCTGGGATCAAAAGCTGAGTTGGGGGGAAAAGAAAAAACTGAGTGAGCCAAAAGGCAGATCCTCAACCACTGAGCCACCCAGGTGCCCCAGCAATTATGTTTTTTGAAATTTCCAGGGAGGTGGTGTTTGTCTTTAGGTTTTTTTTGTTGTTGTTGTTGTTTTTTATAGTCATCTAATTTGGTTGTTTAAAATGTTTTATCTATTTCATTTAAATATTTTTGGAAATCGGTTATTTTGGCTTCTCTTTTACAGAATTATGGTGAGTGGTTGCGTGGATTTGAAAAGAAGGCAAAAGAATGTGTGGCTGAAACTTCAGGTTCAGAGGAGGTTAAGGTTAGTTCAAGAAATGAAGTATCTGTGTTATAACCAGGCATGGAAGAAGGAAATAAATCAGAATTTGTCTTTTTAAGTTTGGAAAGATAAAGTATATAATTATGAATAGAATAATGACCTTTTGAGAAAGTATAAGAAAGTGGTTTCATTTTGTATAAATTTTGATAGAAATGCTATAAATCTTCATTGCATTTGATAAGTACACAAAGCTAATGTTTGCTGTTTAACTCTGTATCGTAATCATTTTTAAAACTGTGTATTTAACTATCTCTTACTCTCTTTTTAGCCTGGGTTTAAAAAGTAAAGATCAGTTGAGGTAGGTAGGTAGAAACTGACTGGTTTGCTTAAAGTATCCCCAAATACATCATTAAGAGTTCAGAATCTAGATGTGTTTTTATCTTTGCTTAAATTTGGAAGATTTATTTGTATCTCAAGTGGCATGAATAAAATCCTCTTTTCCATGTGTGTGTAGCATAGGCGTTGTGACTTGACTTCACATGTGGTTCTGCTTTGATTTTAACCATCCTGCTAAAGAATGATAAGCCTGTTTATTATAAATTGTATTATATATTTTGTAGTAATCAGACTCAGGGAGTTTTATTAGTAAAGCCTGAATGACCAAAAAGGTCATTGAACTTTATTACTACCTAATAAGGTTGAAATGTAATATCTCACTATAAAACAGTTAGAAACCATTTGTCATAATATACCGTTAAATACTGGAGCAAATTTGAACCACACAAAACTGGCAAAACTAGAGAATTTTTCTTTATTTCATTCTTTGTAGGTTCTAGAGCACAAGTTGAAAGAAGCTGATGAAATGCATACATTGTTACAGCTCGAGTGTGAAAAATATAAATCTGTCCTGGCAGAAACAGTAGGAAATGATTTTTTAATCTACTTTTTGGTTTTATTTTTAAATTATTAACTTACTCCTTAGTGGCTTTAAATAGTTTATTTTGTCATTAACACATGAATTTTTCAAAACAACTATACTCTTGCTTGTAGGAAGGAATTTTACAGAAGCTACAGAGAAGTGTGGAGCAAGAAGAAAATAAATGGAAAGTCAAGGTCGATGAATCACAGAAGACTATTAAACAGGTATTTAGAAAAGCATAGGGCTAGTGGTTCTCCAGAGTGTGGGCCCTCAATCACCAGTGGCAGTACAACCTGGAAACTTGTTAAAAATGCTCCTTGGGCCCCACTTGAGATTTTCTGAACCTGAAACTCTGTGGGGACAGCAGTATGTGTTTTGAAGGGCCCCCACATCTGATTCTGATGCGCACCCATGTTTGAGAATAGGTGGTTCAAAGTTTGACTGAAAGGTGGTAATCTAGAATGTAGAGTGCTTTGGGGGTTGTAGAACTACTATGTGGTAATATAAGGCAAAGAATTGGGGGTTCAGAACAAACAATGTTGTTATGTGACCCCATGATATAGTATATTCAAGAAAAAGTTAATGGGTCCTGTTGTCGCATCTTTGTATGGACAGATGGTAACTAGACTTTTTGTGGGGATCATTTTGTAATGTAAGAGAGTATCAAATCACTATAATGTACATCTGAAGCTAACAGGATATGATATGTCAATTATACTTTAATTAAAAATTACAATTAAAGGGAAAGTAAAGAGTGTCATCTGTTGCTCACTTGGGCCAGCCTGTGCAGAATTTAGGGTTGTTGGTGGTATTCTATGTTAATGTATTTGGGAATTAAATATGGCCAGGACCAGTTATTCGTTGGTTGTAAAAAAAAAAACAAACCCCAAAAAACCCACACGTTGAGCTGGGCCTTAATATCATGCAAATGGGAGTAGGTTTTGACTACAATTAAATCAAGTTAATCAAGTTAAGATCAAGTTAAATGTCATGCTCTCCTTTTCAAGGTCTTTTAAAATTCAGTATGGCTTTAAATAAGATCTCAACACCTCTGAAGTTTGATTAAAATTCTACGAGATAGAAGCCTCTCTATCCTTGATTTACTTGGTCATATAATTGTTTCATATTTCAGATGCAGTTGTCATTCACATCTTCAGAACAAGAGCTAGAGCGATTAAGAAGAGAAAATAAAGATATTGAAAATGTATGTTATTTCCTTGCTTGATTTATATATAACCTGTGGACTCAGTTTTAGCATTAAGGGTTGTCTTAAGATCTGTGTTTTAAGACTTTAATGATACAGTTGTTACACTTTTAAGAACATCTTGTGTAGTGTTTGAGATGATACAGTGTTGTATTTGTACATGTCATAACTTTCCATTGTGGGGGAGCATCATGAAAGGAGTTCTTAAATGTGGTAACTTTTCTTCTTTGTTGCGTTGCTAGCTGAGAAGAGAACGAGAGCATTTGGAAATGGAACTAGAGAAGGCAGAAATTGAACGATCTACCTATGTTACAGAAGTCAGAGAGGTACTTAGAATTTTTTCCACCTTGCTTCTCAATTTAAGTTTATAATAGTGATAAAATATTTCAGTGTACATTGTTTGTGGCAGAACTTCCAAGTAGCATACAAAACATGGGATATCATAAGGAGATCAATCTTAAACTCTAAACTTCATTGCAGCTGAAAGATCTGTTGACTGAATTGCAGAAAAAACTTGATGATTCATATTCTGAAGCAGTAAGACAGAATGAAGAGCTAAATTTGGTAAGAAGCTTGTTCTCCACTGGGTATCAAGTAGGCTCTGAAAACACTTGTGTTGACATGTGGAGAAACCATCCAAACTTTTTCTCCTTGCTAACATCTTTAGCTTGGCATTTTTGTAAGTTTGAGATAATCTTCATATTCTGATGACTCTTAAGATGATCTTTTCTTTTCTTGACTCCCTAAGATGATCCTTTTTTCTTAGCTCCTAACAATGGCATGTTTGGCTTGCAACTCTTTTCCAGAAAAAAATTCGTGTTTTATAAAACCTAATTTCTTAGCATTATTTTCAGTGATAAAAGAAGTGAAACAAATAAAGATTGCCTGAATTGTGAAGATTCTCTTCTCAGAGCTAATGATAGTTAACTGGACCTCTTATTTTCTAATCTGAAAGGAGATTACTAAAGATTGTAGATACATATTCTTCATTCAAGGGCAACAATTCATTCCAGCTTCTTATTTTAACTGGTCTTTCTATTATTATAGATAACAGAAAGCTTGTGAAGTTCTTTATCATCAACATAACATTTAGAGTATAGTAATTCTAAAACTGTAGACTTAAAGACAACTATGGTTGTCTTATAAAGTTAAATGCCTTATAAAGACATAGAAAATACCCTATATTCCCATTCTTAAATTTTCTAGAAATTTACACTGATTATGATGACAAGCTTAGCTGTTAGATAAATATGACTATCTTGTATGTTTCAAACAATAATTATGTCTTTCTGTGACTGAAAAATTGTTATAACACTTGACTAAATTTGAAATATCTGAATGAACTCTAGGAAGATCATAGTAAGTTTCTCCTTACCCCAAATTAACCCTGCACAGTTTGGAACTTTCTTAGTACTGCTGTATGTATCAAAAATTTCTTAACTCACTCATTTGTAGTTGGTCTTCTGTGTTATGGCAGTGATTTATGGGAATGAGTTTTCAAAGTAGGGCTCTTTGAAATGTACACATAGAACTCCCCTCTTTATTTTCGAAATAAAATTTTGGTTTTACTTACTTTCATTTTATTTAATCGAATCATTCCCACTGCAGTGTGTGAAGTTTTATACATATGCTTGCTATATATTGGCACAGATCAGGACTGTGGTTATGCCATAGCTACAAGCCATAAGCTTTACCCTAGAATGTGTTTTTTAAAAATCATTTTAACTTTAGCTATTGGAGATTTTACTTTTAACTTTGGTGCTTAGTAGCTGACTCCCAACAGAGGCATCAAACCCGTATAGGATTATGATTGAGTCTTCATTCAGCCTAATGTTTTTTTTGTATTTTTGCCTCTCTACTTCTGTTAAGGGGCGCCATTTTAAATGGTATTTCTTATTTTTGCCTTGAATTCATAATCTTTTAGTTTTTCAGTTTGTTTGCTCAGGTCAGGATAACTGTTGCTACATTTTAAGATAAAATAACTTTGTTTGCCTATACATACATTATGTGTTTGGGAGCTGAAGGAATAATCTTTCTGATGTACTAAATAGAGTTAAGTGAAGGAGCAAAAACTGAAGTATTTAGATAGAGTTCCCCAAATGAAATGTCCCTCACTAGTTCTTTCTCCAGTTCAAAATGTTAGTATCTTACATTTCTCTCTCTTAGGTCTCCAGAAACTGTTTGGAATGTTGCACCTTTTTGTGTGAGGCAAAATCTGTTAACTGGATGAATTTAATAAAGTTATTTGTTGTCAGTGTAGTCCATTTCCCTTATGCATATTTAATTGGAACATTTATCATGAGAAGAGGCATTATGTATTGGCAATAGAGTTTATAGAACTTTATAACTGGACAAATTGACTATTGAGAAGTATATCTTAAGACATCACTTGTATAATTAGGCTGGTGTGATCTTACACTGATCTCTTTTAGTGATGATTTAAAAGATGATCAAAACTTAAATTTTTGAAGTTTTCATTTTATGGATTTCATTTACAGATTCATCTATTCAGTGTCTCTTAAAATACACAGTTGACTCTTAACTGTATAGGTCAGAAAGCCTTAAACTAATGAGTAAAATTTCTGGCTACTTGCCTTTTAATTTGAAATAATTTAACTGTGAATGAAATACTTTATGAATAGTGAACAGTAATACTTTTAAAAGGCACTTTACTGGAATGTGATGATTTTTGTTTTTACGTTTACAGTTTTCTATTCTGAACCATAGTTTGTTTCTGTAGCTTTTCTTATATTTAGCTTTCCAGATGGGAACCTCCACTGCTTAGCTTTTCTATACATCTGGTGCAGCATATTGGCTAATCCACTGTGCATAATAACTGTTAGCAATCCCATTCTTTCTCATTCATTCTTCTAGAGGTCTCAATCAAAGAGGCATGCAAATTAAGTTAATTGTAGTATTCCCTTTATTTTTACAGTTAAAGACACAGTTAAATGAAACACTCACAAAGCTTAGAACTGAACAAAGTGAAAGACAGAAGGTAGCTGGTGACTTGCATAAGGTAAGACACTGCTTGTCTTGAAGATGCTATATCATCATGCTGTGTTGTGCCTTGAATCTTAAGTAAAACATACTGCTAATTCTGGATTTGTGGGGTTTTTTTTTTGCATATTAATGTGTTTATAAATTTAAGCTGTTTATTCTACAGTTACATTTTTGGAACTAAACTTTTTGTCTTATTTTCCATTCTTAATTTGCTTCATTATTTCAACACATTTATATAAGTAATTGTTTTATGAATTATAGATTAAGTTTTAAATGTAATTGTAGGTACTCTTTAAAAAAATTTGGCCACATCCATATATTGTTTTGTTGGGATTTTCCTATGTAGTTGCTTACAAAGTATGTTTCCTTTGATTTTTATAGATTTAAAATGTGTAGACCTCTGATGTTTCGGAAATTTATTCCTTTTGTTTCTTCATGGAAATAGACTTTCTTGATCTCGTGTATAAATGGGGAATTTTTAAGATTATATTTCTTACTCTTTACATTAGCTTAGCAAGTTATTTTTCATTCTGTTTTTAGATATTTTTAATCGTGCCATTCACATATGCTTATATTAAAGCTGCTTTAGAGCTAGGATTATGTTTGTAGGAGTCATTAGCAAAACAAATGTCACTTTTTTTAAAGTTGAAATATTTCTGTATGATACAGCTTCTGATATATAAAAGTCTAGGAATCCATGAAGTATACATTTAGCATGATAAAAAAGTATAGGAATCCAGAATTGCTTCAAGTTATTTTGGTGTTACTATTACCAGTAGACAAATGTGAACTCAGGATGTTTATTTCAGAGCTCAAACGTAGATACATGATATGGTGTCAAGGACGAGCAATCTGATTTACTTTGATAGATGATTTTATTTTTTGACCTCTTGATCAAAATATAAAACATGCAAGTTTAGGAGTGTCTGTGTGGCTAACTCGGTTAATCGTCTGCCTGCAGCTCAGGTCACAATCCCCAGGGTCCTGGGATTGAGCCCCACGTCAGGCTTCTCCCACTGCCCTTGCTTGTGCTCTCTCTGTCAAGAGAATAAGTAAAATCTTAAAACAAAAACAAAAAAAACCCCTAGCATGCAGTTTTAGCCTAGCAGTTTAGTTTCTCAGGTATTAAGGATAGTAAACAGGTGCTAAAGGATGGATGTACCATTATTTATAAATGATAATGCAGTAGAAAACGGTTAGCTGCCTCATACCTGTAGACCAGAAATACTATGCAACACTTGATTAGAAATGCACATAAATATTCATATAAAAAGTTAACAAAATGCTTTGTAAAAAAGTATAAAAGAGTGTGTATGTTAAAAGCACATTTATATGAAATTTTCTATTAGCACATATATGTGTACAAGAGGGATCTGGACAAGATGGTCAGAGGAAAGCCACTGTTTTAGGATTTGTGGGACATACATGGTTTTTCACATATGCACTTCTTGGTGTTTTTTTTTTTTCTTCTTTGTGTTTTTAACACAACTCTTTAAAAATATAAAAACCATTCTTGGCTTATAAGCTACAGATAAACAGGTTGTAGCCAGATTCAGCTGATACTTGATCTAGACTAATGTTAACCTAAATATCAACTGTGGTAATTTCTTCTTTTAATTTCTTTACCCATTTTCTCTGCCATTTGAACTTTTTAAAGACAGCATGTTTTTACAATCTGGTCAGGGAGGAAACTTTTCATTTTGGAGAAAAAAAAATCTTAATAGATTGGCTGTACATTGTATTTTGAGATGAACCTCAATCTTGTACAAAATAAGAAAATCACTCATTTTTCTTCTCCTAATACTCCATTGTAGTATTTAGAAGCTACCATATTGCTTTCCTAACAGGCTCAACAGTCGCTGGATCTTATCCAGTCAAAAATCGTAAAAGCTGCTGGAGACACTACTGTTATTGAGAATAGTGATGTTTCCCCAGAAGCGGTATGCATTTTCTTTTACCCTAAACCTCTATGCTAATTACCTTGTAAATTACGTGAAAACTAAAAATGTGCAAGATCCTTCTCTGACTAAAACAATGACTTTGTAATGTACTTCCATCAGGTATGTTGCATTCTTACTGAAGGTTGTCTTGTCTTCCTGTTATTTTATCTGAAATCCAGTGTTCTTTTTAATGTTTGTTTTTCACTTTAGTTTAGTAAGATATTACATTAATTTAATGTTTGTGTTGAAAGTATTTTGGTATACTGCTTTCAGAGCGCGGACTTTGTTAGACTGCCTGTGCTTGAATCCTGACCCTGCTTCTTAGTAGCTGTGTGACTTTGGACAACTTTCCTTAGCCTCTGTGTGCTTTAGTTGCTCCATCTCAGAAAGGCAATGATAATAGTACCAACTGTAGGATTGTTTAAAGGAGTAAATGAGTTACTATATAAAAGGTTTTAGAAGAGTGTATAGCACTCACAACAGTGCTCTTGTCTAGCACTGAGAGCTCAATATATGTGAACTTTTTTTACTCTTATGAATGTGCTCCCCTTTAGTGTCTGGCAGGTTTTTTTCCTGAACGGAGAAATGGATTTACAACTATTAGGCAGGGTCTGGATTTTTTCCCTTTGTTGGCCTAGTGACATTTACAACATAGCTTTCTTTGATGCAACCTAATTTGTGCTGATAGATAGCAAATGCTATTTTTGTATGTGGTTTTTTGTTAATTTTTAATGTCATTTTCAAGATTTTTCATGTTTATATTTAAAACAGCAATAAAGTATTTTCTGTTTTAGGTTGGCAAATGCCTTTTCTTTATGTTTGGAGTTTTTCATCAAAAGTGATCTTCTCTTTTAGGAGTCTTCTGAGAAGGAGACAATGTCTGTAAGTCTAAATCAAACTGTCACACAGTTACAGCAGTTGCTTCAGGCAGTAAACCAACAGCTCACAAAGGAGAAGGAACACTACCAGGTATTAGGTAAGAATAATTGAAGTACTATTGTCTGTTTATGGGTAATCTACATAGTGTGTGCGAATGTATGTGCAGTGTTGGTTTACTAGGAGTACAGGAGCTCTTGTCCCCCTAGTAGAAATAGTCCCTCGTTCTCTCAACGCCTGCAGTTGACAGCTTTAGCTTTCTTAGGGTTTTATTTCCATCTCTTATATATTTTGGTCTTGCAATTTGAAAGGGTGGGGGTGACCTTTTATTTTTACCTCCTCTGACTTTCTTATAAAACAAACTTTCTTATAACTTGTTTACCTAGGTTTTGTTAATTGCATAAAGTGGGCAATTGCTTCTTTAGTTTATCCTAATCTTAGTTCTGTTAAAGTATCTGTGTGATTTTTTTTTTTTTTTGATAACTTGGTAAAATAAAGTGACTATAATGTTTTTACTGAGATAAGATGCTGAATTGAATATCCGATCATCACAATTTCTTTAAATTGTAAACTGACTTTTACTTAAGTCTGCTAATAAAGATAAAGAAATCCCATTTTTTAACCCCTAAAGTAAGAGGCTTAATTGAAGATAAATAAACCTGTCGTTAACCAAACCATTGTTATGAAATTTTGTTGCCCTCCAGATAGGTTAGGTGTCCTGGAAAAGTTGGATGGACCTCCATTTTGGTATAGGGGCATCCATTCTGTCTCGCTTTTCTGGAATGATTGTCCTCTGGCCTGCCTTAACATAAACTCTCTTTAAAATGCTATTTCAGGTCAGTCACCTCTATAAGACTTTGTAGATAAACCCAGCTCATTCTTTTAACCTGTCAGCAAAAATAATAGTATCTTTATTTTTTATCCTTGGTAAGCTGACCTCTCCGTTGCCTGTAGTTAAACTTTTGCTACATTATCTCCCTTCTCCACATTAGAAAATAACCTTCCTCTTTCATTGGGTAACTTTTTCCCATGTCTTCAGTCTTATTCTCTTCCTTGCACATGCTTCTTCTATTAGGTCTTGAAAACCTGCTCTAATGTCTTATTTTAACCTTGCATTTCCCTTCAGGTTATCACCTTAATTTTTTTTTTACCTCAGTGTTTCATAGAGATTCTTAAAATAAGAAACTGTTCTCACAGTATCTACTTCTTTACTCGCTATATTAACAGCTCCATGGGCTCTAGAATGTCATTCCAATGAAAACTTTTTTGCTGAGGTCATTAGTAATTTCCTCATTGCTAGAACTAATACAGGTCTTTATTTTGATACTGAAAGTATAAGAAAGTATAAGTTTCCAGTATAAGAGACTGAAAATAGTTTTAAAACATGCTAACTCTGCTGAAGTCAGTCCGTAGGCCTTGGTGTGATAAGGAAAGGGTTTCATTTCTGAGAGTCTAAGAAGGATTGGATTGTCATCCCTTCCCTTCATTTATACGAATTAAGAAAAAAATTTTTTTTAAGCTTTGGACTAGCAACACTAGTACTTTATAGTATGCTTTTCTGTACCCAGATATCTATTTTTCCTTGTTTTATATTTGCTTGTCTTCTAAGTGTTCAAACTGTATATTGGACCATCTCAGAAGATTTCACTACTCCAGAGTTTTAGTCTGTTTGGGCTTTTATAACAAAATCCCTTAGAGTGGGTGGCTTAAATAATATTTATTTCTGATGGTCTGTGCATGGCAGAAGATGCAAGGGAGCTCTCTGGAGTCCCTTTTAGAAGGACACTAATCCCATTCGTGGTGATGGAATCTTTCAAAGGCCACCACTTCCAAATGCCATTTCATTAGGGGTTAGAATCTCAGTATATGAACTTGGTGGGGAGTGGGGCACAAACATTCAGACCATTAACACTCAAGTTCTCTTAGCTTGGAAACAGTTTATGGAATCCTGTGGAGGAAGGGTAATTTTAATAGCAGTCACTTTATGAATATCATTCTAAGCTTGAACAGGCTTCTGACTTGGGGTCGTTTGCTTAATCTTGACAACAGCCGAGGGCAGGGCTTAGGTTGGTGTTATTATTTGTTTTTTTATTCCCATTTTACAACAGATCCACAAAAGTTCTATAATTTACCCAAGGTCATACGTCTAGTAACTAGGTGAGCTGGGATTTAAATTGAAGTGAGCTCTGCCCAGTGCCTACCTTTGCTCTTAATCGGTACTTTGCTTCTGTAATTCAGGCATTCTGTGCTCTGACCTTTTTATGTTGCTGCTTTTTTCCCTCCTCATTCTGTCTAATCTTTTTTTGCCAGCCTCTTAGAGTTTGTGTTGCCAATTCTCACTTTTTCCTAAAGTTAGCATTTGGTTTATCAATAGTGAGTTGGAGAGGCTCTCGATGTTTTCTGGAAAAAAATGAGGTGGAATTTTGTGACGTGTTCTGTATGTATGTGCTCTACCTATTCCATGTGGCAAATAGATTTTTTTTTTTTTTAATGATGTAGTTGTTTCTTGTTTCTGAAAGAAAGATGTTCTTTTACAGTGGTATTGAAGTACAGGGATTAGTGCTCCAGATAAAAACTAGCTTTTATTTCTACACTTCACACTTGCTGTCCTATAGCTCAGGTTTTCATATTTTGTGATGTGTTTACACAGCACTTAATAGTGCCCTGTTCTGGTGGGCTATGCAGACTGTCTGATCTGACATTAATCTGGTTTTTAGTTAAAGAATATGATAGCCAGTGGTAACTTTGCCTTTTAACTTTCTCATTCTTTTCCCCTCAACTTTTTATTTTGAAAAAGTTTACGCATAAAGAAAAGTTTTAAGAATAGTGCAACACACACATCCTTCACCTGCTTTATTTCTTTACACGTATATATGTATTTGGTTGATGTCAAACTGTTTGAAAGTAACTTTTGGATGTCATGACATTTTATCCCTAAATACTTCATTATGCATTTCTGAAAAACAAAAGCATTCTCTTATAAATCCACAATACCATTATCACATCCAAACAGATAAAACCAGTAGTTATATAAAATTATCCAGCATTAAACTCATAGTCAAGTTTCCACAGTTACACTGCATATATTTTTTTAGCTATTTTTTCCAAACCAGGATCTAGTCAGAATTTACACGTTGCATTTGGTTGTCTTTTTAGTCTCTCTCATGACTTTCTGAAGTTTAATTTCCTTTAAAAGAAAAAAAAGATTTTATTTATTTATGTGAGAGCAGAGCCGGATGGGAGGGGCAGAGGGAGAGAAGCAGACTCCCCAGTGAGCAGAGAGCCCAAAACAGGGCTCTATCCCAGGACCCCAGGATCATGACCTGAGCTGGAAGCAGATGATTAATCAACTAAGCAAACCAGGCATCCCTGAAGTTTAATTTCTTAAAATTATTCTGACTTAGAAAGCTTCACATGACCTCAGAAAATTTCTGTCTGAAACTTTATTCATGGGGGGAGAGTTGTAAATTTTAGTGCTGCTCACCTGATTAGCTTTATATTTTCTTAGTAGAACTAATAAAAATGGATTCCCAGTGTTCTCTTAAATTTTCTAATAGTATTTTTAAATCCTCACATTATTCTCCATTTGGTCTGAGATTTTCACCCATATTTTTAAATCTACCTCAAAAGCTTCTGAATCTTGCTATTTCTCTCTTGTTTTTTATTACCATTACTGTAATTGCTTTGATCCTAGTTGAAAGAGCCATGCTAGATCAAATAGAATATGTATTTTTGGTGTTTGACAAATGTCTTCTGATTGCCTTTTGTTTCTTGCCTTAAAATGAATTTCTTTCTTTCTGATCTTTTACAGAGTGAAGTAACTGGGAAACTGTTCATTCAAGGATAACAGAAAGCATTGTATTATATTTTGCCAAATTAAAGCCTTATTTATGTTTTCACCCTTTCTACTTTGTCAGAAACACTGAACAGAGTTTTGTCTTTTCTAATCCTTGTTAGACTACTGATTTAAAGAGAGAAAAAAAAAGCCAACTCTGTAGACACCTTCAGAGTTTAGTTTTATAATAAAAACTGTTTGAATAATTAGACCTTTACATTCCTGAAGATAAACATGTAATCTTTTATCTTATTTTGCTCAATAAAATTGTTCAGAAGATCAAAAGTGGTGAAGACAATATAAAATTTAACATTTTAATACTGATGTTGTACACTGTTTTACTTAACATTTTGGGGAGTAACTGCCTCTGATTTCAAGAAAACACTTTTTTGTTGCTAATGTAATCTGTTTTTTTGTAATGGCGTCAGCAAATAAAGGGATGCTTATTATTCAGACTTGCTCTAATTTTCATTGCGCTTTAACATTAGCAGTACAGATCAATGTAATTTAGAATCCATTAATTGCAACTTTTGGACAAGGTAAGATAGGTATTGTTGCTTATCTTCTGTAAGAGAAGTTCTGGGTCTTCTCTGTGGCTCTCTGCAGTGTAAGCCGTGTCCAGCAGTGCTGTATGCTACAGAAAGGATGAGGCAAGAATTTAGCTTTCAGATTCACCACTCCCAACTCCAGGTGGAAGAACTCTGCTTTTTTCTTAACCAGTAATAGTTGACTTTTTAGTATCCTTCTTGTCAGGTACTGTGTTACACAGTTTGCATGTGTTATTTTTTGTTGAAGAAAGTTTTAATTAATTAAATAATTTGATGCAAGCACTAACTGAGATGCTAACCCTGCAGATGCTAACTGAGCACTGAAAGCTGTCCTGTGCCCTTGAGTATGAAAGTGCCTTTTAGGCCGTACTGTGGTCTCCTTGCTATTTCAGTAATGCTTCTACTTAGAACTCCCTTCCCTTGGGTATTGGGCTTGGCATCCTTCTTTACCGTTTTGAAATCTGTTTGCTTGTCATCTTTCTCATCAGGTCTTTCTTTACCATCCCATATCTCCCTGGCCTCCCTATCCACCTATCTACTTTTGTTTATAATTTTTCTAGTCTCCAATATACCTCTTCCTCCCACCAGGAAGTAGCTCCATGAGGTCAGGAATCCTCTCTTCTTTTCTTCACTTTTTCCACAGCCCTGAGCCAAGTGCCTGACACTTACTTGTGCTCAGATATTGAAATGAATGAATGGATAAAATTCATTTTCATAGTTTGAGGATTATCTAAAGTGGTGCCTTCCAACCTTTTTGTATCACCTCATCTACACCAAATCAGTATTTTTAAAGTATGTAGAGATAAACTAAAGAGACTGCTCATAGCCAGTGATGACCGGTCTGAGGATTTGGACTCTTCCAAGCCTTACCTGGTTGCTTTCTGCAAATCTGAAGGCCAGATACCATATCATCATCATCATGTCAGTCGTTTTCCTTGGCTATTGCCTATAAAGATACCATGTCTCTGCCATTTGAAAAATGCAGACGGAAATCCCACCTTTCATCTTACAACCTCTTGCCGCTCTCCCTTCACAGCTTTTCCTCAGAAGAAATGTGTAGCTGTATTATTTTTCAACCTCTTCATTTGTTTAAATTTTTAAAAATTAAAATAAATTTTAAATTAATCAATTAAGGATTCAGTTCAGTCATTAATTTGTGTCCCCACCCTCAACATCCCAACCAAATACACATTCAGGAAGTTCACAACCTTGCCGGTCCAATTTGGGATTTATAATTGTCTCTTCTGTTCTCAACTGTCTACCTTTCCCCCTGTGTGTTATAAGTAGATCACTGAAAGAGGAAAGGAGCATCAAAAGAGAATCCTCTGTCCTCCATCTTGAGGGACTCCCCTTGTCACTATTGCAGCCAGTTGAGGCAGGAAGCCCTAAGAATATTACGCAGGTCGAGGAGAGCCTACAGGGAGGGGAGAATGACCAATGCACAATGTTGACAAAATCGTGCGTGGTAACAGGATCCATTCTAAACAGCAAGATAAACTAGGGGATTTTAATGTAACTGTGCCAAAGCACAGACTCCATGTTGCAAGTAATTTGTAATTACGACATGTTGAGTTTTGCTGTTGTGTCTCAGAATATCCACAGTTGTCTGAAATGGCTGCTGCTCTGTTTTCCAATGACATACCTGTGTGAGGTCAGATTTTCTTTGTATGCTTCAACCCAAACAGCATACCACAGCAGACTGCATGCACAAGCAGTTCTCTTCCATTAGGCCAGATAGTAAAGAAATTTGCAGACTTGTAAAGTAATGCTAGTTTTCTCACTATATCTTTTTGGTTGGTTTTGTTTTGGAAAGTGAAGTTACATTTCATGGAAACGTGTTCATTATTTTTATTTAAAGATTTTATTTATTCATGAGAGACAGAGGCAGAGACACAGGCAGGAGAAGAAGCAGGCTCCCTATGGGGATGCTGATGTGGGACTTGATCCCAGGACCCTGGAATCATGACCTGAGAGCAGCCCGGGTGGCCTAGGGTGTGATCCTGGAGACCTGGGATCGAGTCCTGCGTCAGGCTTCCTGCATGGAGCCTGTTTCTCCCTCTGCCTATGTCTCTGCCTCCCTCTCTCTGTCTGTCCTGAATAAAGTCTTTAAAAAAAAAAAAAAAGGCAGATGCTCAACCACTGAGCCACTCAAGTGCCTCTGTTATGTTTTTAAAAATAAGACATGGCAGAGGGAGAAGCAGGCTCCATGCAGGGAGCCCGATGTGGGACTTGATCCCGGGTCTCCAGGATCATGCCCTGGGCTGAAAGGCAGGCTCTAAATCACTGAGCCACCCAGGGATCCCTCTAAGTGATATATAAAGGCACTAATTAAAAATTTTATGTAATTTTGATTTCCTTTAAGAGAGGGTTTTTTTTTTTTTTTTTTTGAGTATCTTTCACATCGTTAATTTTTTTTGAGAGAGAGAAGGGGGGAGGGGCAGAGGGAGAGAGAATCTTGAGCAGGCCCCATGCCTAGCACAGAGCCCAAAGTGGGGCTTGACCTCCCCACTCTGAGATCATGATCTGAGCTGAAATCAAGAGTTGGACACTTAACTGACTGAGCCACCCAGGCAGCTGACCTCATGGATTTTTTAAGTATTGTTTCCTAATACTGCATTTGGTCTGTGAATATGACTTCTATGACACCAATTTCCTGAATTTGTGGTGACTTTAGAAGAAAGAAATTATAAACCAAAAAAAAAAAAAAAGGCTTAGAATAAAAGAGGTTATCAGCAAGAATGCTAATAAGTTTTGGCAGGAAATAATTTCATTATATGATTTGAGATTTCAAATTACCAGGATAGTTCTGATCCTCTTCAGTTAGAAAATGAGAAAGAATTGGATAATACTTATTTTCTGGTGATCTTAGGGTACAGAGTCAAAGAGGTGTGGGCAGGTCTTATTTACATTTGTGCATTCTCTTGCTATGAAGAATCAAGAAGTTAGTGGTTTTTGAGTTAAGAGCAGGTTTTTCTTGAGCTATTCAACAGAGTTCTTGGGATTTCATTCATTGCCAGAATACAGAGTTTATCTGCTCAGTGTGCAATATTCATTTCAAAATATCTAACACATGGTATCATTGTAATTGATAGATGATAGTTGTAGGAAATAGAAATTTACCTACATTAATGAATTGTGTTGATAAGCGTATCTTCATCACCTTCTAAATTGTGCAGGCTTTTTAGCCCTGGGCATCTAGTTTTTCTCCTTGTTAGCTGTGCACGTAATAAGATGATGTGACTTTAGTAAGTTCTAACCCAAATGCAACAATGAATTTTCTTTAATTCCTTTGTTGCCAATGGCCAATATTTGTAAATATTCTAAGTGATTGAAGAGAATGAATATTTTCTATTTATTAAACACAAATTGTTGATTGATACGTTCCCGTCATGTTTATGGTTTATTAGATCTGAATTAGGGCTCAAGAATTTGCAATTTGGAATGAGTTTCAAGTGATGCCGATGTGGGTTTGGTGACCACACTTTGAAAATCATGCATTATGGTTTTTAATTTCCTTTTCTTGTGCAAGTTTTTTTGCAGTTTCTTGTCAAATAAAGAGTTCTTATTTCCAAACATTGCTAAATATTTATCAATTATTTTTATGTCTTTTCCATAATTTCTATAAATTTGGGAAGGAGGAGAGCGATTGCAGTATGTCAGCCTACTACATTGAAAAAGAAATTCTCCCAAATCCTAAAAAGACGTAAAGTGCTAATTGGTGGTTTTCTTGATGTTCTTGGTGTTTCATGATATTTGCTGGTTATGCCACATTGTTTTTTTTTTTAAAAAAACAAGTTTATCTTAAGTTTTTTCCCTCTTTGGTGGATTTCTCTATCCCCACTACTCCAAACCTGAATGTGTATGAATGTTATTCTATATGTTGACTAATGTTAGGATTTTTATCTTCTTAAAGGAAGAATCAATTGTAATAAAATTTTTTCTTACTCTTCATACCAAGGGTAGGATAATTTATGCAGTCAACACTGTGAGGATGGTATAGAAACTCAGGTATAAAGACTCTTAGAGAATATTTGATATCCCCTTAGGGATAGTCTCTACAGACTCAATTTTCTGTAGATGAACATGTCCAATCAGATGGAACAGGTTTTTTTTTTTTTTCTGACAACCTAGTGTTTTGACTAACTTGACACCTATTTTGAATAAACCTGAATTATATTTCCTACCCACGCTTGGATAGAAAATACAAAACTTTCTCACATGTGCTGAGCAACTGGTTTTAATGCTATCAGTAGCCTTAACAGACAATTGGCCTTGCTCTCTATTCACGCTCAGAATGGTTTAGGAGTATAAACTACCCCACTGCCTTAGAATATATCACCCAACACTCTAGAATAGACAATATATATTACAACTTTTAACTGGATTATGGCTGATGCCCTTATAAAGCAACTAATTAACCATTTGGGGGCATTCAATTAATGATAATAAAAAGTGGCAATCATAATTAAAAGTATTGAAAGCTAAGTGTTTTACTTTTATTTTATTTATTTTTTTTTGAAAGCCAAGTGTTTTAAGTGCAGGTTTCATTTTGCTGTTGATTTGCTTTTGAAGTTTAGGAGGATGTATTATTGCTTTGGGAGTATATTCTTTGTAGTCTTTGTAGAGTTTTCCATTGCCAAAGTTGAGTTTTGCTAACTCAAAGACTAGACTTTCTAGAAGCTGAAAAAACCAAAGGAAAGATTCTCTCCTAGAGCCTCCAGAAGGAACTCAACCCTATCAACACCTTGATTCTATACCAATGGAACGTATGTGGGATTTCTGACGTTGAGGACTGTAAGAAATTAGTTTGTGTTGTTTTAACCCACTAGGTTTATTGTATAGCAGCATGAGGAAACTAACACAACCACTCCTGGCCATAGTTTTCTGTCCTTTGCACCTTGGATGGATGTTCCTGCTTATCCAGTGACTAGGCCAGCTCTAGGCCCCGGGGCCCTCCTGCATTCCTTGGCTGATGAGCAGACCTTGCTTGTGTCATTTCAAATACTTGCTTCGGTTGTCACATCTATCTCTTGGTCATCTTGCCTTCCTCTTCTGGGGACTCTTGTGATTATATTGAAGGCCCACATAGATAATCCAGGAAAATCTTCTCATCTCAAAATCCTTAATCACAGCTGTAGAAGCCCCCTTGCTGTGTAACATAACATAGTCACAGGTTCTGGGGCATTACGATGTGGCTGTCTTGGAGGGAGGGGCATTGTTCAAACTACTGCAACTCCAAAGACCATCTCTTTTACACCTATGACCACACGTTGAACCTTGCAGTTATTCTCCATATCCTATCCTTTGATACAATCCCATATCATTCTAGATCTCTTGGCTTCTAAATGCCACTGTTCCTGTTATTTGCCCTCATGGAGGGCTTAGACCCTTGACAACATTTGAAAAAAAAGTTATAATGCCTATTGATTTTATCCCTCCCTTTCTCTCTGGTCCATAATATCTCCTTTGTGTGTGTGTGTGTGTGTGATATACTAAGTTCCATTACCCCTATCCCGTGCCTGGCCAAGAGCTCCAAATCTGTAGAAGATATTCAAGTGGAAGCTTATGTGTGGTGAGATTGTGCTGCTGCTCTTAATTCCCACATCCACTCTGATGGCATAAAAGGGCTCAAAGTTAGAAACAAATTAAGAGGATTTTTCTGAAATTGCTATTCTTGTGTTGTGAGTTCCATCTCCGCCAAGGGAGAGAAATAGGTGGTAGGAGGAGGGAATCCTTCATCTCCAGTCAAGAGGCAGGGCTTTCAAGGAGACTGTCTCTAGAGCTTGTAATGCATCCTCTGCATTTGGAAAAGAATGGACCAGGGAATAACTCCTGGAAAATACAAACACCAAAAGATTGTTGCTTTTTATTTTTTTTAACAATTTCATTTATTCATTCATGAGAGACATAGAGGCAGAGACACAGGCAGAGGGAGAAGCAAGCTCCCCGTGGGGAGCCCGATATAGGACTCAATCCCAGGACCCTGGGATCAGGACCTCAGCCTAAGGCAGATTCTCAACCACTGGGCCACCCAGCACCCAAGAAGGTTGCTTTGATGACAGGTTAGGGGAGAGGTGACTAAGATGGATGGCCTGCATTACCCACATCTTTCAGAATGAAAGATATGTGGATATCACCCAGGCAGAAGGCACAGGAGGGAGAAAGCCAATGGGATAGTCTTGGATTCTATCCAGAAGGGCCATCTGAGAGGAAAAGACCTCAGCAGACAAAAGCTGAAGGTAACTCCAGATGCCTATGAGTTGAAGAAGTAAGTAGCAAGTTGGGATAGAGATGCTCTTGCCCTCAAGGCCGGTGCAGGTGAGAGATCTCCACGGCTGGGAATGCAGGATAGGGTTGATGGAGTCACACCAGAGAGCTCAGATCCCAGAATCTGTGCTTGGGGGAGAGCTGTGCAGAAGCACACTGTGTGGGCAAGAAATCACCTTAGTTTACCAGTGGGGCTAATTTGTCCCCACAGTATGTTACAGCCCTGTAGCCTATACAGCGTAGCCATTTGCCCCCCGAGTTGTGGGGAGGCAAGTGAGATGGCATGTGTGTGGTGCCTGACACATTTTGGGCCCTGGATAATGTTAATCTTCCTCCCTTCCCTGGTGAACTAGATAAGCCTCATATGGTAAACACTGGCTTGTGCACTGAGGTATGTCTGAGGCAGGGGAATTGGGTCCTTGTTGCCAGGAAACCAACTTAGATCCTTTGAGCACCATCTCTCAGCCTAATTTATTGGTTTGTCTTATTCTAATTTTGGTTCCAGCGATAGGATTATCTACAGATCTTAACAGGAAGTAGCTTCTTGGTACTGGACCACATCAAGTTTAAGCCCATTCCTTCTTGGCTTCACTTCTCAGGTGTTTGTTTGTTTGCTTTTTGGCTAGGATTAAAGACACTTGCTGTAAATATGGATATGCCACAATATGTTTACGGAGCATGTGACTTTTTTTTCATTCAACAAGTTTTTTTTACCATAAGTCTTCGAGGAGTCAGGAGGTCTGGGGCTGGGATGCAGCAGAGAACAAGAGACGTGGTGTCTTCACAGAGCTCAGGGGGCCCGACAGGGTTACAAATCATGGCAACTCCAGTGGGAGGTCCACTGAGCCAAGTCAAGGATGGCTCTCAGGAGAACATAATGTCTAAACTAAGGCTTAAAGTGGGAGCAGAGGCAAAGAAGGGAATATAGGGCAGGGAGTGACAGTGGGAGGAGGGAGTGGAGCAGGAGGTACAGGAGATGGTGATGGATAATGTGAGGTGTGTTTCCACCCTTATCTAAGTATCTCCTATCGTTTAGCAGGTACATGATAATGATGACAAGACAATTCTGTCCATAAAGTTTCACTCTCACAGCATTTCTGAATGAGAACCAGCACATCAGTGATGGCACTCCTTTATGGATGGTGAATTAGGAATCAAGACTCAGCTTAAGAGTATCTTAGTCTGTTCAGGCTCCTATAACAAAATGCCATGCACTTGGCAGCTTGAAGACAGAAGTTGAGTCTGAGATCAGGGTGCCAGCATGGTGGAGTGAGGGCTGGCTTCCAGGTCATAGATTTCTCATTGTGTCCCCACGTGGTAAACGGAGCGGGGGTGGGCAAGGGAGCTCTCTTGGGCCTCTTTCATAAGGGCACCAATCCCATTCATAAGGCCTCCTTCCTTGTAACCTAGTCACCTCCTAGAGGTCCCACCTCCTTATACCATCACCTGGGGGTGAGATTTCAACACATGAATTTTGGGAGAGCAAGCATAATCTCTGCCTTGGAACTTTCTTGAGCATATGTAGCCTATCTGCTTAGCAGCCACACCCAACCTCCTTCTCCTTTGCTACCTCCCACTACAGAGGCTGAAAAGCCAAATACTTTTTCAGCTTCCCTTTTGGCTAAGGGTGGTGATGTAATCCAGATCTGGGCTGTGAACCCGAAGTAGAAGTCTATAGGAAGGGCTTCTAGGAAAGCAAAATCTCACTTGATTCAAAAAGAAAAAAGGAACACATGAGCTGATCGAGCCCTTTGGCCTTTTCTCTTTTTTTCATACCTGAACACATGGCTGGAGATATAGCAGTCATCTTGTGGCATGTAGGACAAACCAAAGAAACTGGAAAAAGAAACCCCCAATCTTTTTTTTTTAAGATTTTATTTATTTATTCACGAGAGACAGAGAGAGAGAGAGAGGCAGAGACACAGGCAGAGGGAGAAGCAGGCTCCATGTAGGGAGCATGATGTGGGACTCGATCCTGGGACTCCAGGATCACATCCTGGGCCAAAGGCAGGCACTAAACCGCTGAGCCACCCAGGGATCCCCCCTATCTTTGAAGCTCTGCTTGCCTCTGTGACTTCTCACCTCCAGACTTGTTTAAAAAAAAAACCAAAACACCAGCTATGTTTAAACCACTAGAGTGATTTACAACAGAAATCAGTTGTTACACAATGCTGAGCAGAACCTAGTAGTCCTTCCTCTGAATTTCCGCCTTACATGTCGTACAGTCTTCCTTTCCATTATCCCTGAATACTTCTTTTGGGTTTGTCTGTATGACTTTCCCAATAACTCTGAGCTCATTGGGGTCAGGGACTGTCCTACCACTTGGATGACCCCAAAGCTATCATAGTACCTGGCAGATAAGAGCTGCTTAGTACTATTTTGTTAAATGAGTGAAGGACTGAATGAATGATGTGGCCGTGTGGAGGAATGTGTGGGGAAGGAGATACACATTAGTGCCTGTGAGGCCAGGGGAGAGGTTGGTAAGAATCCAGGCAAGAGGTGATGAAATCCTGAGCCAAAGCAAGACCATGCAGATAAGAGAGTAGATGGAGTCAGGGCTCCATCCAGGGCTCATTTAGGAGGCAGAAGGGACAGGACTTGGTAAGGACTTGGGGAAAAGAGAGGGGAAGAGAAAGGGCTCGAAGATGCCTGAGAGCACTTCAATGCTTTGTGGGTTTGTGTGTCCACCAGTTCTGTGGTCCTGAGTTACTCAGACATGTTGGGGCCTTAGTCATCTCATCTGAAAAATAGGGCTAACAGTAATGCACTTAGGCTTGTTGTAGGAAGCAAATGACTTAGCATGTGTAAATTGCTTATACCAGTCCTGGCACTTTGTAAGTGTTCGACACATGTTATCAGTTGTCACCATCATGGTCTGTGGCTATTGGGTCAGGAGGGCAAGAAGCCAGGCAGGGTGTTGAAAGAGGATGAGCAGGAAGGGGGAGTTCAGGAAGAATGAGGAGAAGGACCCAAGTAGCTAGCAGGGTGACTTTAAGATGTTCAACAGCTTCTCAGTCTCCGCCCCTAGAAAGAAAGACTTGATTTAAAGCGGCACTGAAAGTCATTTAATGAGCTCAAGAGGGATGGGATTAGGTACAGCCCGCTTTTATTAAAGACTGGTGTCAACTGGTTATGCTGCTTTGATTATTGTTTTAAACATGTCCCAGAGGGCTTAGGGCAAGAAATGAAGAGTTGAGGATGCTCATTTTTAATGTGAAGAATTGTAAGCTATTCTGGGGCACAGTAGGAATCTCGGGAGGGCTGTGCCTAACAGATTTCTGAAACAATTAGTGAAGCCGGGAAGAACAAGAATAACGTAAGAGGCACCGTGTGAGGGCCATTAGCCTCGAGGCAGCGGAGGACCCTGCATGATGAGGCGCAGCGAAATGGCAGGGCAGCGACCACGCTCTAGCTGCTGCGACGGGGGGGGGGGGGGGGGGGGGGGGGGGCTGTGATTAGGTTACAGGGGAACGATGACAAAAGCTCCACTTACTACGAGGGTCCAGTGTTGTACATGTTCGTCTAATCCTCTCAGTTTCCTGCAAGAGTGAGCTGTTATTATGCCCATTTTAAGAATGAGAAAACTGAGGATTGAAGAGAAAAGGAACATTTCCAAGATTGACTGACCAAGAAGAGGTAGAACCGGGATTCAGACCAGGCCTGGCCAAGATTTGGCTGTTTCCTTTTCACTGTATTGTATAGCTCATGACATTGCTGCGCAGGAATTTTATTGGAGGGTTTCTTACCTCTGTATTACAGGAGGTGCTTCTCAGCTCAGACTCAGTCTGGAAGTTTACTTCTAGGAAGAACAGAGTATAAACCCTCAAACCTGTCTGAATCATGGGCAATATCTGTGAATTGACTACTTCAGCTCAATCTAATAGACTTTTGTGTGTGCCAGTAGACGGTTTCTGATTCCCAAGTGACCCTGGCTCCTGGAGGTGGGGGGTGAATCTGCAGAATGGGTCTTCGGTTTGTTACAGTTCTGTCTGCCCTTGGTGTGGGCTTGCAGGGCTGACCCGAAGCTTTGAAGGAATTGAGACCATGATGGGGTTTCCTGCTGTCCCTTTTAAGGACTGAAGAATGAGATCCCCGACCTCACTGCAGAGAAGCATGCATGCACTTGGTTGTGGCACTGATGTCTTGCATCCCAGCACATGATTTTTACTTTTTTAAGATTTTATTTATTTATTCATGAGAGACACAGAGAAAGAGGCAGAGACACACAGGCAGAGGGAGAAGCAGGCTCCCTGGGTGGAGCCCACCATGGGACTTGATCCCAGGACCCCAGGATTATGCCCTGAGCTGAAGGCAGAGCTCAACCACCCAGCTACCCCGGCGTCCCTCAGCACATGATTTTTAGAAAGTATCCTCCTACTGTGCTGTAAAAAGAACTCCAGGCCTCTGCACCTTGGAGGCGGCAAGGGCGGTGTTTTCTTTAGCAAACAATAAAAGCATTTCTGTAGTCCCTGATTTCCCTTTTCCTTTCTACCCAACTTGTTATCTCATAAGACTGCAAAGAGACCTGGCAGGTCTTGACCCCACTGTGGAGTAGAGACAGAGGCTATTACACGGATTAGGAGGGCTGCCTGGCTGACACCTGCAGTGTCAAAGGTGATTGCTCAGGAACAAACGTTTTGTTCTTCATCCTGACATCTCCTCTTTCCAGTGCTGGACCTATTTTTGGTAGCCAGCGATACAAATTCCTCCACACCATCCTCAAATCGATCTCTTGAGCCTATAAATACTCTGAACCTCTACATGTGTGTGCACGCACACTTTATCAGCTTGCTCAGATAGTAAGTTTGATTTAGAGTCTCTTTTTTTCCCCTCAGGATTTTATTTATTTGAGAGAGAGTAAGTGGGCAGGAGCAGAGGGAGAGAGAATCTGAAGCAGACTCCCACTGAACACGGAGCCCAACTCGGGGTATGATCTCTTGACCCTGAAATCATGACCAGAGCCAAAACCAAGAGTCAGTCATCTACTGTTGGTCATAGTCACCATCTGTGCCACCCAGACACCCCTGATTTAGAGTCTTAAAGAGCTCCCTATGGATTTTTCTGCTCCTCCTCATGATCACTGGTTCCTCTTTATCCACCAGGGTATAAAGCCTCTGTGGAAGAAATCCATTCTGATCAAAGCCTGGCCTGAACATGCCCTTCTGGTTGTGCTCAGGAACCTGTGTGCCTGAGGGGTGGACAGAGCGGCTCTCATAGGAGCTGAGGGAATAGCAGGATAGGGTGTCGTCCTGTGGGTTTGCAGTGGCTCTAGGCTTGAGACCAAAGGAGAGGGATGGAAGAAGGGGACCCCTGTGATGCCATGGTTCTTCTTCAGAAGTGAAGTATGTAACAGGTCATAAGCCAGGCCAAAAAAGGAGAAATAACTGCAAGATGAGGATAGTTGAACAAAAGAAAGTATATTTAAGTACTTAGTGGCAACATGTTTTTAAGTTTCAAGGAGGTAATGCCTCTGAGCAGGTCCAGAAACCATAAATGGGTTTCTAAGGCAGTGGAAACCACTCCTCAAAGATGTTGTTCACAACAACCGTAAAATTTGTACAGGCCTTAGCTCACCCCAAGCACAATGCACAAGCCAGGACACATACGAATCACTGAGTCCCTGCTGCATCTCCGTGATATATGCAGTCTCAATCCCATTTCACACATCCAGCAATGGAGGCACAGCATAGAAGTCACCGGCTGGAAACCACAAAGGGATGCATGGCAGCACCAGGCTTCCCATGAAGGTTTGACTCTAAACCCCTAGCTTGTTCTCTTTTCCCAGTTTGATGACTAGGCTTCGAAGCAATGTTGGTGTGAGGCAATTTGGTGGTAGAAAACACCCTGCCTATTTCACAGGACTGTGGTCAGGATACAGAGATTACATGTGTGAAAGCGTTTTGAGAACCATGCAATGCTGTCCAAGTAAAAAGAAGCATTATTATTGCTGTCATTGGTCATTTAATTTTCCAACTCTGTCGGTGGATTCTGAGTGTACATCACATATGCCATCACTAGAGGGAGGCAACAGACAATGTTTATAAGCAAACTTGGTCTTGGAAGGAAAATATATTTTTCTTGTAAATGATGCTCAGGAGTTTAAAATAGAAAAGCAAAGGTTTGTAGCCATTCTCATCAAGGTTTGATCATGTGTATTTGTTGAGGTGTTTCCACAAACGCCTGCTAGACTCTTATGAATGCTTTTGAATAGTGGGTATTTTCCCCCAAAACGAATGGATGATATTAAAGGTGAAGAATTTACTCTTTCTCTTTGTTCTCTGGCTTCTTGCTTTCTGTCTCCTTTGTGATCATTTTTGTTTTTGTTGAGGTTCAACATATCCTTCTTTCTCTCCACTTCATTTCAGTTCAGTAAGGCACGTTCTTGACCCTTCCCATCTCTTTAATGGTGTTCTCCTGAGCTGGCCTCTTTGACTATTGTATATGGACCATTTGATGGTTATTTTTACATCATTGTCATTTGTATTTTTCTCTCTGTTATCTTCTCTTGCCATTCTTCTAGAATTCTTCAGCTCCCTTCTGCTAGGTGGAAAGAATGCTGGACCAAGAGTTCAAGCCTAGTGAATATCCCTTACTAGGTATTTGACCATGAGACACAGAAGAATCCCACTGAGCCTTTTTTCAGAGATAATTATAATTTCCATGCTTACTCTCCAAGCCATTATTTTGTAACCCATATTAATCTGGTTCTTGTCTCTGCTTTTATGCAGAATTATCCAAATAGTCCACTTACTCTCCTACTTTGAAATATTTCTGGGAGTCAGTCCCCAGGTACTCATGAAGAAGTCTCCACCTGCAGAGTCTGTTCTGTTTCATCAGATGATCCCTCAGCCATAGTAGATTCTTCTGTGGCTTCCCTGGAACCAAAGCTGCGTGGGGCTCTGTTGCTAAAGAGAAGAGGGTCTCTCTTACTTTTACGTTACCACCTGTTGGAAGACTCCCAAAGCAGTACCATTAGAGCTTCCATATCAGGTTGCCTCTCTCTCACATTCAGGATTGGCTGGAGGTGGATTCATATACTAGCCCCCACACTTTTATCATGAGAACCTCTATCTCCTTTAACAACCAAGAACCAATCAGTTGTGCTGAACTCTTTCCCTTAGGATGATTCCTACCTTTCTGTGCTGCTCTGAAAACAGGTTATTTGCCAGACATAATACAGTTTTGTTTTGTTTTGTTTTTTTTAGGGTCAAGATCTTTTATTTCCTGATTTTAAAAACTGCCACCATCATGGCCCTCCTAGGTTCTTCTGCACCTTTGTCCCAGTGGCTCCTGGCAGTAGCTCCACACAACTCCTTTCTTGCCCCTGCCTTTGGTCCTTCTGGTCTTTGCCCATCAGCTTGAATTTGACAGATCAATTTGCTTTGTTCCTCCAACCTGTGGGAGTAAGGACTGGATTCTTCTTCCTGGTGGAGGGTTCCTCATCAGCCAATGTTCAAGCCCAGCCTACTACTGATTAGTTCTAGTTGCTCTTGGCTTTTGTGCCTTTGGCATCCAGCACGCTCTAGGCATGAGCAAGCTGCTTTACAGAATCTAGCACGAGGATTCCAGGCAGCACCAGCCACAAGCCGTTCATGAAGACACAGTAAAACCAGAAGTAGAGCGGGTGGCCCAGCTCCCCATGCTGGAATCCGTCCCGGTGCTCTGTTAGGAAATAGAGCACATCCCCATAGATCTGACCCACAGAGACCACAAGTTGTAAGATGAAGCGCAGGGGCTGCTGGCGGAGAAAGGTGATCACCACCCACAGGCTGAGTGGTCTCCAAAGGCAAGCTGTGATGGTCTCCATGCATATCGTAAAGTTGTCACTCAGGATGTATCGGCTGTCTCCCTTGGCATACTCTTTCCAGAGATGGGACAAGAAAGCTTGGTCTCCAAGAAGGTCTTTGTGATAAAGGCTGAACCAGCCCTCAATCACCATGTGAATGAACCCACACACTGCAAACCAGCACAGGGACAGTCGCCGCCAAGTCCCCAGGAGGATGACCGCAGCACGACCTGACAACAGCCATGTGGTCACAACCAAGACCCCAGAGACAGAGAAGAGGCCAGCCAGGAGATGCCAAGTGGGGCAGTCGTTAGGCACAAAGTTGTCCAGCCTCAGCTGCTGAGGCCAATATGGGTGCAAGGAGCTGGCATTGGTGGTCATGTCTTTGTAGGCTGATGGCCAGCGGTGCGGTCACGGCAGCCTCTCTCACACACTCCCGCCATAATACAGTTTTTGAATCTATTAGAGGACAAATCTTGAGTTCTTCCCATAAGACTATGTCTCACGCACATAGACTGTTGTTAGACCCATTCCCATGGCCCCTGAACATATCTGGACCCCTGTAGAGGACAATGGGAAGCTCTGGCTGAAGAGAAGATCTCTGCTTTAGTTGAAACTATAAGTATCCTCTTGTCCAGTCCTTTATGGTTCTTCTTCCTTCTTCCACATTTCTCTCAATCTTTTTTTTTCATTTTATTTTTCACTTTCTTTTTTACATTTTTTAAAAAGATTTTTATTTATTTATTCATAGAGACACAGAGAGAGAGAGAGGCAGAGACATAGGCAGAGGGAGAAGCAGGCTCCATTCAGGGAGCCTGACGTGGGACTCAATCCTGGGCCTCCAAGATCACACCCCAGGCTGCAGGCAGCGCTAAACTGCTGTGCCACAGGGGCTGCCCCTTTTTTACATTTTTAAAAAATTTATTTTATTTTATTTTATTTTATTTTTTTTATTTTTTTTTTTTCATTTTTAAAAAATTTAAATTCAGGGCAGCCCCAGTGGCCCAGTGGTTTAGCGCTGCTTTCCGCCCGGGGCCATGATCCTGGAGACTGGGGATCGAGTCCCATGTCAGGCTCCCTGCATGGAGCCTGCTTCTCCCTCTGTCTGTGTCTCTGCCTCTCTCTCTCTCTGTGTCTGTCGTAAATAAATAAAAAATCTTTAAAAAAATAAAATAAAATTTAAATTCAATTTGCCAACATATAGTATAACACCCAGTGCTCATCCCATCTTTCATTTTAAATACCACTCTTACATGTTCAAAGAACAACTGAAGTGGATATGTCAACAGGACACAAAATTTGTTTAAAGGGGTTCCCCTAACCAAATTTGGGATAACCTGAGTATCAAAATTAATGATGACAGTAATGGATAGTAACACATTGCATTAACAAAAGAATCTACCAGTCTACATTTATACTAAATGCAAGGGAGAGGGGTGAAGGAAAAGCCTTTCTTTGTAGGAGAATGCCAATTAATAAATCCAGAGGAATGACAGAATTACAAAACCATCATTTTTCAAACCACCACCATAATAATTAATTCAGGTAAGAATTACTAATAGATAATAGAGCCATTGCATGAAGGATATTCTCACAGTCTCAAAGCATGTATCACTCACTAATTATAAAAGGAAAAAGGCACCTTTATGATGGAAAAATCTTGCAGACACCACCTTAACTAAGTGATCAAACATCATAAATAATGGACAAATCAACCTCATGGCCTCTGGTGTGACACATGAAGATACAATACCACCCCCATGGATTCTTGCCAAAAGTGTTGAGCCTGAATCTAATCAAGAAGAAACAAACATCCAAATCAGGGAAATATACCAGAGAAAAGGAAATTAACAAGACATTTCAAATAACTGCAATGTATGGAGGTGCTTGGGTGACACTGTCAGTTAAGCGTCTGACTCTTGCTTTTGGCTCAAGTCATGATTTCAGGGTCATGAGATCAAGCCCCATGCAGCCTCCACACTTAGCCTGGAGTTGGCTTGAGATTCTCTCTCTCTCCCTCTGCTCCTCACCACATGCGTGCATCCTGTCTCTCAAATAAATAAATCTTTTTAAAAAAATAAATGCAATGTGTGATCCTTGATTGGACCCTAGATATTGGGGAAAAATCAGATACTAAAGGACAGCATTAGGACAATTGAGGAAGTTTGAATATGGTCAATAATAGTACTACATCAATGTTAGAAATCATAATTTATATCATAGAGGAAAAGTTAAAATTAAATTAGAAATAAAATGAAATAAAATGACATTCATTATTGGGGGCGTCTGGATGGCTTAGTTGGTTGGGCATCCAACTCTTGGTTTCAGGTTAGATTGTGATCTTAGCATCATGAGATTGAACCCCACCCACATTGGGCTCCATGCTTAGCCCAGAGTCAGCTTGAGATTCTCTCCCTCTCTCTGCCTCTGTCCCTCTTCCTGCTCATGCTCTCTGTTCCTCTAAAATCAATAATCTTTAAAAAATCATTTATTATTTATGCATTTGTGTCTCAGAAAACTAATCTCTATTTTTTTAAAAGTCTCCCAATTTTATAGGCTGGTAAATATTCCTGTGATCTTTACTTGCTCCTTTTCTGATATTCTCTTTCAATTTTCTTTGCTTTATATTTTGATTACAAGGATCTCACAAAGAAGAGGGAAAATCATCAAGAAATGGCAATTTGAAGGGCAACTTGGGTTGTCAGGACATATTGGACAGCATAAAACATGACCTTGTATTTACTTTCCATCCTTCCCTAACTCATCCTTCTTTCCCCTCACTTTACTGCCCTGGCATTGAGCTTCCCAACTAAAATAATTAGCCTTTAATTTTTGACGACACGGAATCTAACATAGGCTTTGGAGTTCAAAGTGAAGTTCCTTCTAAATTTTTCATCTAGGCCACTGTCCTATGCCATTTAGTTTTAGAGAAGGGACTCTAGGGCACCCCTGGTGGCTTAGCAGTTTAGCGCCGCCTTCGGCTGGAGGTTTAATCCTGAAGACCTGGGATTGAGTCCTCTGCCTGTGTCTCTGCCTCTCTCTCTCTCTCTCTCTCTGTGTCTATCAATCATAAATAAATAAATAAATATTTTTTTTTTTGGTCCTGACAATTCTTAAAGAGAGACAACCATTGTCCAATAAGTATATCTGCTTGGCCACACACAACATCTCCATTCAGGCTATAAAGAGCGGGGGAAATGTACCATAGGGCTGTCCATCAAAGGGAAGAATGGAGAGGGAATTTACCCATCTCTAGTCTCACTGGCCAAAATGTGGCCCATTTAATTTCCCTGAATTGCTGAGTGTCATTGAATGGCCCCGACCTCTAAGAAAACTAGGACCCCCAACACACATCTGTGGCTGATGCTCATTCACATCCAGAGGTGTTGGAAGGAGACAGACTCTGGACATCATAACCACACCAGAGCCTTGCCAGAGTCAATCCCCATCACAACAGGTGAGATGAAGTAAGGAGCTGCATCTAGGAGGTAGGTGGAGGCCAAGAAAATAAGAAGGGACGCTGAGATGTGTCAGATAAAATGACATGATTTGTAGTTAAAGGAAATCATTACTCTTTGCTCCTAATTTTCAACATAGCTGTCAATTCTGCCTGTGTCTCTGCCTCTCTCTCTCTCTCTCTCTGTGTCTATCATAAATAAATAAATAAATAAATAAATAAATAAATAAATAAATCTTAAGAAAAAAAAAAGAAAAAGAGAAGGGGCTCTATCCATGGACCAGAAAGTATGGGAAGCAGAACCCAGCAACTACATGGGAGAGGTGGACTCTGATCAGGGAGACTGATCTCCAGTGTTTCCATGGCAAGTTAGGAATTCAGAATCAGAGGACTATGACATTTCCGACCATCTTTCATTTCCTTGCTGTTTAACCCGGACCTGCCTTGATAAGGCTGCATCTTCTCTCTTTGGTCTATGCACTGGCATGCATGTATGCTTTCAGCCTTTAAATGTATTGTACTTAGATGATCCGAAATCCTCTGAGCCTTATATCATTCCTTCTTAATAAACAAAATGATGGCTCAGCCCCCAAAGACTGCAAATCTCTGTTGTGAATTAATGATATTAGCAAGTTACTATTATAACTTCCCATTCTAATCACTTGGAATGAATTCCTTTGCTCTGATGTGACTTCCAGATTCCTGTGGGGCTCTTCACAGATGAATTCTAGACAACTGAGCATCTTGTTGGCAAACAAAGAAATAAGAAATGGAACTTCTTCCCTACAGGGACTAAGAAAATGCTGACAGAAGTCCTGGTGTCCTCTAATAATGCCACCTCCTTTAGCACGTCACTTGTTCATCTGTTGGCCCTGGCTGTAGAGAAGTCAAACTGTGAGAAACCATGTGGTCACTAGAGACACATATTTCAAATCCCTTTCTATTGGCTCTCATACAACAATGACATAATTTAAGATTTCATGGCTAATGAATCTCTAGAAATCCAATTTAAGTCTTTAGGGTTTATAAAATATCCCCAAATTCTTCTGTAGATATCATAATGAAAATGCCAGAGCAAAACCACCCCATAGCAACATCCATTCCAAGCTAATGATGAGGGGCTGCCTTGGTAATGTCAGTATGAAAGCAGCTCCCTTGAGAAGAAAGAGGATTAGTTCATGACTTCAGAATTCTTTAGGCTGGGTCAGATCACAGAGAAGATGGAGAAAGGTCTTTGAGGGACTGGGAAAGCAACCCAGTAGTGCATGGTCCACATCTTTGTCTTTTTCCACTTCAAAATCCTCAGCCCTGATGCAGAGAGGTACACTGTGAGGTCTATGCCCCTTAAACTGAGACTGGAGCTTCTCCTGGAGTCAGAGCTTGAAGGAGAAGTCATTTAAAGTGATCCTCCCTGGGCTTTTCAAAGAAGTTCCATTTGGGTGTCTTGGGGGGCTCTGGCCTCAGAACCAGCGGTCACTGAGGCCTGCTCTGAAAGGAGCTTGTCCATGGATGTGTTTGTTGCAGGGACAACCAGAATGAAAACAGTCTGATGCATTTGAAGTCAAAGACTTTTTGCTAGGGTTCAGCATTTTCTTGATGACTTCTTTGGTGCCAGAGTGTCTGACTGCTGTTTTGTCTGGAGATGCGTCCAGAATTGACTACTGACAAATCAGCCTGGGGTTCAGTTTCCCTTTCTCTGTAGACTCAGCAGGACTGTCAGCTGAAAGGCTATCGCAAGCCTTCTGAATGCAGACAGAGCCTCTACTCAGGTTCTCTGGTCTCTCAACTTCCTTCAGTATGTATGAAGCTTTTAATAGCTGGGTTGAACCATTTCTATAGAAATGGCTGGGTATATTTCTAGGAAAAATAGGTGACAAGATAGGATTTCCATATTGGCATCATTCTGTTTTACTACTTGTTTTGTTCATATCTTTTCTCCTTCTAAAGGCTCTTTTTATTTTTATTTTGAGGTTAATCAAGTGGGGGCCCCATTAGGCTGTTGATGCACTCAGGGGTTCCTCCTGGAGTGCTGAGGGGTAACCAATGTTCACTGTTGAGAAAGGAAAATACCTTACTCTGAAAACCCAGAACACTGCTGTACACATAGCTGCTTCTCTTTCTTAGGGGTCAGGGGAAGGTCCTGGCATTCTCTTTAATTCTCATCACACCATGGGGCTCTCAGTGACAGAGAAGACACTTAAAGGGGAAGGTCACCTGACTTAGGCCAAACTTCTCCCCCCACCCCCCAGTTCTGGGGGGGGAGGGGCAATGAAATCTCTACTTGACATCCCCCTTGGCACTGGTATGTGGGAGCTGTATCCAACCCCAGGGAGGAAGGAGGTCGGGAGACTGGTTCCTCCTGGACCAGCCTAGATTGCCGCAGCCTGGAGGCAAGGGCTGATGTATTTCGGGACCTGGGAAAACAGAGCGAGCAAGAGAGCTCTATATAAGGCACTGCTGTCAACTGTTCCCAGGCTTCGGTTCCAAGGCATGGGGCAGCAGGGACCCTGCCCTCCACCACCCAAACAGAATCAGAAAGGGCCAAGGTGCTCGATTTAGCAGCAGAAAAACACAGCAGCAAGGATACAGACAGAGAAAGGGGAGCGCATGCAGGGCCACACCAGTCCCCTAAGAAGAAGGAGGATCCAGGGCACTGACAAGAGGACCTAGGGGTTAAGGACCCTCTGTGCAGCCCGCTGGCCAGTGGTGGGGAGAACCACTTCTCCATGACGCTGAGGAGGCAGTGGCGCTGGGTTTTCTTAAGGGTGAGTCCGCATGTGAGGGGTGGGGCCCTTGGACTGGGGCAGGTCTTGACTGCCCGGCTGAGGTTGCATGAGCCCCGAGTACCCGTCATCCACGCGGCTGGGCTGCTCGGAGAGGGCAGGAGGTCGGGGGCTCCGTGCCACTCATGTTGACAAACCAGTAGGCCACGGGTCGGGCGCTGTGTGGACGGAAGACGTGGGAGGCCGGCGAGTTGTCCGGGATGGGCACCCGCTGTTGGTCTTGGGCCAGCTGGCCCAGGTCCTTCTCGTTGGTTTCCCGGGTAGAAAACAGCCGCGCGAGGCAGGCTCCCGCATGGTCCCGCAGGTCCGCTACCGAGTCTGCGCACTAGGCGAGGCTGGCGCTGACGGGGCACGTGCTCAAACACGCGCTCGCCCATTGGCTGCCGGAAGTCACGTGCATGGGCCCACCTCAGCACGTTGGCCAGATGCCAGCTCGGCAGCGGCCACGGGGGCGCTGAGGTCAGCCGCGTTCACCAGCTGAAGGGGCTGTGTGCCAGGGCTTCGACCAGGGTGACGACCACGCAGGCCTTCCGCGTTCTGGGCCCCGGCCTCAGAGAGCAGGTACTGGACTGGGGTCTTGGGGATAGTGCTCCCCTCCTCCACCAGCGGGGGCGCTGCACCCTGAGCAGAAGAGCAGAAAAGCCAGGGGCTTCTGAGCAGCTGCCGACTTCCGGTCACCTTTGCCCTCGGGCGGGTCGCACCTCCTCCTTGCCGACCTGAATAATGGCGGCGGAGCGGCCTACGGAGCTGGCCGGGGCACCGGCTTCCCCTCACTTTGGGCTCGGGTCAGAGGTGCGTTGTGGAGGCGGCAGGGAAGGTTTTCCAAGAGCTCCTGAGGGAGGGGAGCCAGGTTTTAAGGAGGAGGGGGAGGGAGGGGCACGGAGGAGGCACCGTTACCAACGTGGACTGTACTTCCGGGGAGGCGGCAAACGTGAAACCTACATAGCTGCTTCTCTTGGATGGGGCGCACTAGAAACTGATTTTTCTGGTAATCCAGGCATCTCCTAGAATAGAGGTTTCCACACTTTTTAAAGAAGCAGACTCTTTCTGGAAAGTGGGAAACTATAGTCCCAATGTATGGAACAGATAAACCAAAGGGCTTGGTTGTGGAGGTGGGTTAAATGCTCCACCCTCTTGACCTTCTCTTTCCCCTTCCTGTCTTGGCAACATTCTATGAGCCTTCCGGAAGTCCTGGCACTTCTTGGAACAGTGCCCGCCGGATGTATGAGCTGATATATTTCGTATTTGTTGGCAAGATGATGATACGGTTAAAGATTACATGTAATATCAGTTTGACAAAGGCAGTTTTGGATATTGATGATACAGGTGCCATGGCTCCCATATGAGGCCATTTGAGAGTTCAGAGTTAGTTTCTGCGTAGAGGGAAGTAGCAAGTCCTAAAACAGGCACATAGTTATGTGTATGGTGGTGGTGCGGAGTTCCCATTTGCACCGTGGCCACCATGACTTAGCCCAGAAAACCCCAAAGGTGTTAGGAAGATCACTTGTAGTCTTGAGAGGTGTTAAGTTCAGCATTTAAGCAGGAGGATTTCTTCCCTCGTTCTTCCATGAATCAAGGCTCCTGGACAGTCAGAAAACCAAAGGGCTTCCTTTTGGGTTGTCTTTTGGTGCAGTGAAGCTGGTCTGTTCCATTTGACTTGAAAGTTAGGAATAACAAATTGATAACTTTGGTGGCTGTTACATAGTTGTTTTAGGGTATATGAGTTTGGATTAATTCTACCTCGCCCATAAATTTCCAGTGCCCCTATGTTTCTGATCCCCATTGCTAGAGCATACCATGGGCCATTCAACAACTTGCCTTTCTCAACAGGCACAGTTGAGGAGGTGTGAACAGCGGGTGCAGGTGTGTCATCTGAGGGTTATTGACTGACAAGGCCTTATGTGTGATACTAACCTACCCTGGCCAACTGGTATTATCCTTGCAACTTCTGCTTAACAATATCACAGAAATATCCAGAGCACTATCACAGTGATCACAGAAATTCTTAGTTGCAGCCCACTTTGTCACGTGAAAGAAAAAAGCCTTGGAAATAGCTTATGGGCTTAGTCTGATAAATCATATCCCATTAATTTCCAAATATTTCTGAGAAATCAGGAAAGTAAACCCAGTAAATTCTATTAGTTCATGACTGAGTGATTACTAATCGTTATGCATTTTAAAACACAGAGAATTACATTTAATGTTGTCTTCATCTGGAGAGAGATTTGTTTTGTTTGACAGAGCATGACATCTTGGGGCTAGTACCACTTGGTCCTCCCTGAAAATTCCTAGATATGGAATTTAAAAATTTTCTTTAGGTGAGCATTAAGAAAATAGGTACTAATTTCTCTCTCCAATTTATTGGTCCCATAGCATGGAAGTAGTACCTTTCAGGCCTGATGGAGCTTGCCTGCTCCATCCATGGGGTCTCCTCTCCCTGGAGATGAGCATGAGGTCCCTCTTCTGCCTCTATCTTATGACACTTCCCTAAAACACTTTGTTCCATACTCTCTTCCTTGGCTTATAAAAGGCAGTGGTGCAATGGAGGTTCAGTATTTAGGCACACATATTTTGTGTTAAGGGGCTGACATATTTGAAATGATAAATTTCATATTTCATTTATGAGGGGGATGTTGTTGACTAGCACAGGAAGAGCATGAATTTGAGTTTTCTTCAGTTGGTGATGATGAATTGCCATTTGCTCATTTAGTAATTATCAGTTGATCACCTTCCCTTTGCTCTGATCTGTCCGTTTTCTTCTGCTCTTTCTTTGTATGTTCAGGAGCTTATCTGTTGGTTAATTGTCTGTGTTAGATGCTAAGTATTATCATGGACAAGAGTAAAACAATATCTCTGAATGAATCTACAGTTCTTACCACAGCCTTTGAACTTATCAGCCACCATTCCCTTTTTCTGGTAAATAGGATTCCTTCCTTCCTTCCTACCTTCCTTCTTTCCTTCCTTCTTTCTCTTTCTCTTTCTCTTTCTCTTTCTCTTTCTCTTTCTCTCTCTCTCTTTCTCTTTCTTCTCTTTATCTTTCTTTTTTCCTTTTCTTTCTTTCTTTCTTTCTTTCTTTCTTTCTTTCTTTCTTTCTTTCTTTCTTTCTTTCCTTCCTTCCTTCCTTCCTTCCTTCCTTCCTTCCTTCCTTCCTTCCTTTTTTTGTAAGTAGGATTTCAAAACTGATGATTCTGTTTTGATTAGAGCCATAGTGAAGAAGCTAAAAACATGGGCTTCAGAAAAAGATTGCCTAGGCTTGATTCCTGAATCTCCCACTTACTATTTAGGATACCTTAGGCAGAATACTTCACCTCATGGTGCCTCGGTTCCTTGCAAAATGGGGTAATGTTTACTTACCTATCTCATAGTGTTAGAGGGAAGATTAAATGAGATAATCCTCTAAAAGTTTATAGAATAGGACCTGGCACAGGGTAAATTCTTAGTAGTAAATGTTCGTCATTATTATTATGATTATTTTAGTTGTAATCATTTTTTATTTCTTTAATTTCCTTTAGTTATGTGAAATATAGTTGTGAAGCATAGTCATGGTATATGAATGGTGAAAATAATCTTTTGATTTACCTGATCCTTGTCTAAAAGTTTGTTGCCAAAGGTGTTATCCTGGGGTGCAATATATTGTTCCCTTCTCTGGCCCCCATGCATGAAAGGTAGGGGATATAAGTGAGATAATAAGATTGTATTGGAAGTCAGGAGACACAAAGTTGGATGTTAACGCTTTAACTGTAGAACAACTTTGGCTCAATTCTTCAGTCACCTTCCGGTCACCTTTCCCTATGTATGAATCTGAACTGTTAGGAACCACAGTAGGTGGCAGTGAGAGCCTTGATATATGTATATGTGTGTGTGTGTGTGTGTGTGTGTGTGTGTGTGTGTATAGTGTTTTAATGAATTTTTTATATAATGTGCAGATGAGCAGAAGCACACATCTGTGTGAACCCACCAGGCTCATTGGACGACTTTTAATGTCATAAACAACAAAAGCCTATCATATACTGAGCTCCAAGTGTGTGCTAATTCTCTATGTTTATTATTTCATTTACTCTTCAGAGCAACCTCATGATAAGTTGTATTATTCTCACTTTTCAGATAAGGAATCTGAGCCTCCAAGAGTTTAAGTGATGTGTTCAAGTTCACTTGGTTAATGAGGAGCAGGAAGGGATTCAGAGCTAGACCTGTCTTAAGCATTGCCTCTATGATAATCATCAGTGCTCTTTTCTTCCAGGCCAGAATGTTTAATTCCTTAAGCAAGATTCTCCTTCTGAAAGGGCAGTTGGCTCTTTTGTCCACATGCATGCTTGGGTTGCTCTGATGAGCAGAGTGCCCTGGCAGCCTGAGATGAGCAGGTGGTTTGAGCATGAGATAAATTAAACCTTCATGGTTTTTGGTCTTTAAGATTTTGGAATTCTTTGTTACTGCAGCATAACCTGCCATATCTTGACTAAACTGATCATCTTCCAATAAGATGATTAACATTGATAGCTAAATTATCTCTGTATTTTCCTATTTGTCAGATACAGGCAGCAGGCTGAATCATCTTTGGGAGAAATAATGATTAAACGTTTTTCTTTCTTTCTTTCTTTTTTTTTGATTAAACGTTTTTCAGTGCTAATGAGATAGGTCATGAGTTGAAAGGATCTCTTATAATTTTATCAGTGTTTTCTTTCCCCTCTTCTGCCATTTTTTTTCTCTGCTTTTTACTTCTCTTATTCCTTGCCCTGGGCCTCCTTTTAGTCTCTATACAGTTTGAATGCCTACTGCTACTCAAATATTGTTTTGAAATAGAAAGGAAAATTCAGAATCCAGGAAAACAAAATGTTAAATTCCAGATCCTCTTCCTTTTGTTGGCAATTTGGTTAAAAAAGATGATGTTTAAGGAGTTTACCTTCACTTTTCACTAAACAAAGCAATAATAAAACTCAATTTCTTATTTTTCACATATCTTCAAAGTTCTTTTCACCTCCATTTCTCTGGGTACTACATCTGTGTGGCCTGAGGAGGAATCTTGGCTTTTGCAGGAGGATTGAATTTCTGGCTGAGCCCATCTCTCTCTCACCCAATTATCATCAATAAATATTTATTGGCCAGCAACCCCCAATGGAGCCCTGAGTATTAGGCCTCTGTGAGTCCCAGCTGATCATTATTAATTCAATGAATGTAGTTGTAAATTGGCTAAGAACACACAATGGAAGCGATTACAAGTGCTCTTGTCAATGTGGGCTCACTCCATTGAAAGATGTTTTAGATCTGCTTCAGCCTTGTTCCAAGAAAATACGAGAGGCAATTTACTTCAAACTCCTTTAGTTTCTTGCCCAAATATTAAGCAAGAATAAGGCAGGTTGGAAGAGGCATCTTTGGAATGTATTGTTCTAAGTGACTTGGAGGTTTGCAGGGTCACTTTTTGAGCTAATGTGAATTAGCAGGCAAAATGCTTTCCACTGAGATGAATTATGTGCTCAGGGTCACCTGGTTTTTTATCCAAGTTAGAGAAGTCAGAAGTAGATAGAAATGAAATGACCCATTATCAAATAATCAATGAAAAAGCTACACTCCTGCAATGTTTCTGGATCAATATACAAGTTACCTTTCAGAGAGATGAATTATTCTTGAGTAGTTTGGAGCAGAACAATGCTCACTTCCAGCCAGACTCCCCAAATTTATTATGTGTGAAAGCAGAGAAAGAAAGCATTAACCTACCAGAAACAAGAAAGAGGGATGCTCTCCAGGCAGGGGCCTTTCCTAAACAGTGCCCAGTGAGGGTATTCTTGGGAACATGGTTTGGCAAACATTGATCCGGAGGCACAAGCTGCTGCTGGTTAAGGGGACAGTGTAGATGAAGGTCTGGGAAAAGGGCGTGTTCCTACCCCTAGGACAGCATAAACCGATAAAGACTTTCCGAGAAGCAATTTTGTAGTGTCTATCAGAATTTAAATTTCTGTACTCTTTGACCTACCAATCCAATTCTTAGAATTTATCCTACAAATACAGTTACGTATGTATAAGGACGTTTCTTTTTTGTGATGGTATATACATAAAACAGCTTAAAAATGTCCACCAAAAAGGGAATGGGTAAGTCAATTGTAACTTATTGATGCCATTGAATATTATAAGCCATTAAAAATTAGGTAAATAAATATGTTCTGGCATGTGACCTCAGGGAAGCTATGAAACCTCTTACTGCTTGAGGTATCTAATTTGTAAAATGAGTATAGAATTTAATAACTATTAGTTGAGTGACAGACTAAATGACTATGTGTATGTATGTTGTACACATACAGTTTTTTATTTTTGGAAGGACTGAAATTTATAAAAGTAAATGAAAAACCCAGTAGATAGAGCTAAGTTTAGAATCCCTAGATCCTCATCTAGAAGTCAGAAGTGGGGGATGGAGAGACAAGAAAGGAAAGTAGTTTTTACTGAAAACACACAGTATGCTAGGCTGTCTGCTATATACTTTATATAATCATATTTTTTAGTTTTCAAAATCATTTTTATTAGGTACTATTATCTTCCTCTTACAGATGAGAGTAATACGACTCAGAGAAAATTTACCTGAGGTCATATAGTTGTGGGTCGCAGAACGAGGCTTCCAATTTAGGTTTAGTATCAAAGCCATGCTTTCCATCATCTCCTTTCATACTAAGATCATATCTTATCCCTGAATATTTGATGATTAGTGTAGGGCCTGGCTCCATAATGCTTGATACATTCCATAAAATATTTGCTAAAATAATTGAGGATGCTGACAGATCAGTTTTGCTTTTTATTCTTTAATATGTAGGAATAATTATTATGATACTTTCTTTAGTGTGTAAGTTTTTCTGTGTTCAGTCACCATAGGCTAAGTTGTGCTGCAGTAATAATTTTACATAGGTAAAATTTTTGTTACATATACTTCATGGATTGACTGCTACTCTGCTGTATGTTGCCTTCATTTCACGATGTAGGCTGAAGAAGCAGCCCTTTGCTGGAACATTGTAAGTCTCATGGGAGAGAAGATGCGGGATGGAGGAATCATGGAATAGTCCATAAGGCTTCTGCACAGAAATAGCGCATGTTGTTTCTACTCACATTTCACTGGCCAAAGTGAGTCAGATGACCAGACATGAACACAGTAGGGTGGGAGGAGTATAATCTTCCCAGAGGGAGAGTTTGTGTTGGGAGATCCATTGAGGAGTAGCAGGTAAGAGCAGCAAGAGATATTTTGAAGAGTAATGAAGAGTATATCTCATTATCCTAGGCAAGATAAAATTTAAGCCTCTTGAAATAGATACTGTTTTCTACTTCTGTTTGGCGCATATATAAATATATAGGGACTTTTACTCTTCTAATTCTTAGGCTTTTTTTCACTAGAAAGTAAATTAAACTTAATTTCACTTTTATGGGAGTCAGTCTGATCCCAAATCAGCAGTTCTCAAAATATGTTGAGGGAACTCTGGTAGCTCCTGAGACATTGTCAGGAATCTGTGAGGACAGACTGTCTTAATAGTAATACCAAGTTGTTACCTCCGTTCTCACTCTCATTGTCTCATGAATGTGCATTGGGGCTTTCCAGTGCTACATGACATGTAATATTGGAACAGACTGAATACACGAGCAGATATGAGAATGGGCTATCTGCTAGGAATTCAGGCATTAAAGAGGCTAGCAAATTCAGGCATTAAAGAGGTTAGCATTAAAGTGGTATGTAAAACAATACCACTCTTCTCACAAAATATAGTGTGCTTTATAAAAATGTTAACATATAATGGTTTTTTTCTTAATAAGATTAGCAAATACATATTTAAAAATTTAAGTTTTAATTTCTAATATAGCAAATGTCAATACTCATAACACATCTAAACAGTAGCTCTTTGGGGGTACTTAATAACTTTGATCAGAATGTAAAGGAGTTCTGAGCACAAAATGTTTGAGAACTTCTGTCCTAAAATGATGTGATAGGCCCAGCCTGTCTCAATGAGAGTATTAGTGGAAAGATCATTAAATACAGCTAAAGTTTCCTAAGCTATACTGAAGATAGTGTGGAGCCCAGTGGATTCCTATAAGTACTGTTATTTTTCATAATCATCACCAGTGTTCCATATCTTGTACCTCCTGAAGGGGAGAGATGATTAGTTTGTTAAAGAAGATTGGTTGCATGAATTATTTCCAGCCTTGCAGAAGTTCACAGCTTGATGTTACACCAGTAATGAATAAGAAAAATGGCAGTACATAACCCTGAAAAGAAATATGTGGCTTTCTAATAAGAGGCTCTAGTAATTTAACGTTGTCTTGGAACTTTATCATCATGTCTCACTAACTTCAATACAGAAGAACTGAAAGCAAACCACACATTTACACTGATGAATAGTAATAATGAAGACTACTTTGTGGAGAGCCTTTATTCAGGCTCTGTAGTGTTTTTCATGTATGAACTAATTAAGCCTTCTTTCACATTTGTGACCAAGCTCAGAAGTTTTATTTTTTTTGCTTCCCTCTGCTTGCCTTTGCACTATGCCGGTGCCCTTCTCCCCAAAGAGGTATCTCCCAATAAAAGGACTTTAAAAGGCAGAATCTTTTATCTCTGTTTCAGAATTCTTATCAAATAACCTTGTTTTGAAAGTTAGTTCTGAAAGGATAGTTCTGAAGGAGCATCTGGACATGCATGCTTGTGTGTGGTGTGTGTGTGTGTGTGTGTGCGTGCGCACGCATGTGTGTACATGTGTATGTTTTGGTATTTCATGCCGGAAAGAACTTTGCTTCTTCTGAGCAGCTGATAGTGTTGTTTACTAAGCAGTGAGGTATGTAACATTGCTGCATTTCATTTTCTGCCTTGGCTTCCTGGAAGCTCAGTCCTCACATGATATTTACTTTTTAAATTCTTTTTTATTGGGATCCCTGGGTGGCACAGCAGTTTAGCGCCTGCCTTTGGCCCAGGGCGCGATCCTGGAGACCCGGGATCGAATCCCACGTTGGGCTCCCGGTGCATGGAGCCTGCTTCTCCCTCTGCCTATGTCTCTGCCTCTCTCTCTCTCTCTCTCTCTCTGTGACTATCATAAATAAATAAAAATTAAAAAAAAAAACTTAAAAAAATAAATTCTTTTTTTATTGAAGTTATTTCCATTTTGGAAGCAGGCTCAAGATACAATATTAATAAAGAACAACAGTAAACCAGTTAGATGTAGGATGGCCTTTAAACATAGGTAAAATTAGTCACTATTACATTTGAAAGGCTTAGCTAGGACAGGAATTCCTTCTTGAGTACCATGTGTCTGCCACTGTTGCCTAAAATTCCAGCAGGTGCCTCCTTTCAGATAAGATATTTGGTTTCGTGAAAGCTGCTATTTTACAATGAAAACATACTATTGGAAAGAGGCCTACCTCAACCCATTGGCCCTTACTGAGACCATGGCAAGGGTGTATTTATCTGCCTGGTCAGACTGAGAGCATAGTCCTAAGGAGATGGGACAGGAGTTTGGAATTCCTGCAAAGGACTGGTGGGTCATGTGGTGCTATCAGGCATCCCAAGAAAACATGAAGAACTGATACTGGGGCATACGGACTGGGGAAAAGTTGGGCTAACAATGTGGAAAGGGATGGAGTATCACTGTTCATCATTTCACTGTTGTACTGATTAACGGGCTACGACAGGTTTGGACAATGGGAAGAGACTGGAGGAAGCCTTGGTCATGTAAGAGTCTAGTTGTCAATCTGCTAGTTCCATAGAGGGGTCTGCTACAGCTGACATTTACAAAACTCACATTTGTCCTCTTGTCTAATTGCAATAAACCACCAGGATATTGCTAGACAATAGTAGAAGCATGGACAACTTTTGTTCTTTTGGATTTTAACAAATATTTCCTTTTTTAAAAGATTTTATTTATTTATTCATGAGACATACACACACAGAGGCAGAGACACAGGCAGAGGGAGAAGCAGGCTCCGTGCAGGGACTCCTGAGTACTGAAATCATTATCATTATCTATACTCTCCAGAAAAGAAAACTAAGATATAGAGAGATTAAATCTCTAAGGTCCCAATTTATTAGGTGACAGAGGTAAAATGTGAATTCAAAGACCAGATCTCTCTGTTACACTCCTCTCAACAAGATGGAGGAGAAAGGCAAACTTGACAAACTCAAAAAGAAAAAACTGGTTTCATTTACCAGTCAACTACCTTAAAACTACTAGTCAAATGTATGCTAAGATTAACCAAGTTTTTTTCTCAGGCCATTATTTAAAATAGAAGATAGACCTCCTCTCAGAGGAGATCCTCGGACTCCAGGATCATGCCCTGGCCTGAAGGTAGGCACCAAACCGCTAAGCCACCCAGGGATCCCCTGAACAAGTATTTCTATAGTTATTCACCATTAAGTGTTAAGCTGCCTCTTTTGAGATCTACATATTTAGTTATCCTTCCCTAAATATACATAAGATACTTATTATATTACAGATATAACCACCTATTCCTGTATCCATATAGTCCTACCTTATTAAGAGTTTTCATGAGGGATGAGTATTAAATTTTCCTAAATTCCTTTTTTAGATAGGTATGTATATGATCATTTGGTTTTTCTCCTTTGATCTATTACAGTAGGGATTTACATGAATAGATTTTTTAATATTGAATCATTTTTATATTTTTGGAATAGAAATTCCCTGAGGTATTGCTTTCAATGTATTGCTGGATTCTCCTTGTTAAGGCTTGTTAGGTTTTGAAGTCACTAGTATTTGGACTTTTTGAAAAGAATTTAAATCTCTGCTTTCTCTATGCCATGCAACAGATTTAGGTATTCTTGGAATAAGTTCCTTGAAAAGTTTAAGAGAGTTCTCCCTGGAGCTATCAAGCCCAGCTGTTTTTCTCAAGTGCATTTACTTACAGTTTTTATAATTGCTATCAAACTTATCTTTTTTTCTTATATCACTTCTTTGGTGAATTCTGATAAGCTTTTTCCTGGAAAATGTTTCATTTCATCCAGGTTTTCAAATTTATTAACATATAGCTGTATGTTACTCTTTTATTATTTTTGTATGCAACATTATTTTTTAAAGTGTACATAATGAATCTGTCTTGTGGATAGGCCATAATTCATGTAATTAGTTCCTATTATTGGACATCAGAGTTGTTCCTGACTATCTTCTATTTTAAATAATGGCCTGAGAAAAAAACTTGGTTAATCTTAGCATACATTTGACTAGTAGTTTTAAGGTAGTTGACTGGTAAATGAAATCAGTTTTTTCTTTTTGAGTTTGTCAAGTTTGCCTTTCTCCTCCATCTTGTTGAGAGGAGTGTAACAGAGAGATCTGGTCTTTGAATTCACATTTTACCTCTGTCACCTAATAAATTGGGACCTTAGAGATTTAATCTCTCTATATCTTAGTTTTCTTTTCTGGAGAGTATAGATAATGATAATGATTTCAGTACTCAGTACTGGGACTGGAAACCCAAGTATTTTAAGCATAAAGGAGTTTAATACAGGGAGTTATTTACTTATGCAATTGTTGGCAAAGTTGGAGGAGCACTCATCTGGACCTCCTAGAAAGATTCCCCATCCCAGAACTGATCCAACAGAGGAGCTGATACTCCTGAAGCCACCATGGGAACTGTTGAGTTCAGGAAAATACAGCTGAGGTGTCATGTTGCCACTGCTGCTTCAGGTGCCCAGGAAGCTGGAAGAATGACTATAATGCTGCTGCAGAAAAATCTCACATTTCCACACTTGCTTGTCAGAAAGAAACTTCTAAAAAGGGCAAGAAGCAGCCTCTGTCTCATTTTTACCTTCCAAACTCATGCAAATACTTAATATCAGTGAAACCTAATTTATATGCAAAACTGAGGGAGCTCCACAGGAGTCTGGAAACAGTTTTCAGCTTTACAGCCTAGAGGTTGAACAAGCCAGTCCACAGCCAGACACCCTTCATGAGATTGTTATGAAGATTAAATAAAAATAATTTATGTAGGTACCTGGTACAGAGTATAATGCAGTCAGTATTGTTATTTATTATTGTTTATTAAGAGCAAATCGTGTGCAGAGATTGCATTCATTTACTAGGGTCGGAAAAAGTAATAATGTTTCTTTGCTGTCCTCAGAATATTCCTAGTAAAAGTAGGTAGTAGATATTAAAGAAATAATTCTATCACAACAAAAAAAAAGTCCTGTGAGAAAATAGGGACAGGGTAATAACTCTGTTGGCAGTATGTGTTACTTCATTTACTCATTCACTAAAAAAATATATTTATAAACCTAATTCATTATATGGACTAGGCCTAGTGTTAGATGCTGGGTTTCAGAAGTGAGACAGGGTGTTGTCCCTGCTCCAGGGTGTGTGTGTGTGTGTGTGTGTGTGTGTGTATGTGTGTGTAGGGGGCAGTGGAGATTGGCATGAAAATCAGAGGGAAAGGCTTTACAGAGGAGGGGACATTTGGGCTGGATCTTGAAGGATGAAGGAGATTTTCAGCAGAGAAGGGAAAAAAGGCAATTAGAGAATCACAGGAGTGAGATTTATAAAGGATTTTAGGCATCAGCCTAGGGCAGTGTTTCCCCAAGTGTGTTCCACAGAATACCAATCCCCAGAAGTGGTTCCTTGAAAGGATAGTTTCAGGGTGAGGCACTATTTAGAGATGATAAGGATTATGAACACATTAAAATATTGAGGTTTACTGTATAATATCACTAAGTGTTTAATTCAATATTAAGTTTTTGACCATGTCATGGTCAAGATGATGTAATCTCTTTATGTAATATCTTTGATACAATATCTTTGATGTAGTATAGCAAAGGACCCACTTTGGGAAACATAGTCCCAGGGCAAGCAACCATTTTATTCCATGAATGGCAAGATGAGGTGCAGAGAGGTTAAGGGTCACATAGCTATTTTATGAATTCCAAGAAGTCAGAGAGCATGTTATTCTCCAGAATTTTTATTTCCCCAGCAATTGATCCAGTACCTGGCACAGAGTAGATATGAAAAAATATTTGGGATGAAACATTGATGAATCATTGATAGCATGAACGAGAAGAGAACTCAGATACTTCAACATTTAGATTAATGTTTTTACTAATATATACCTTTCAGCTAATGGGAAGCATTTCCAAAAAAGACACAGAGAGAAATTCTGCCCACAGGCGTTATGTAGAGACCTTTGCCTTTCAGGTAGGGTTGCCAGATAGAATGCAGGGTGCGTGTAGTATTTGGGACATGCTTACACCAAAAAAGTGTTCATCATCTTTCTGAAATTCAAATTTAACTGAGTGTCGTATATTTTTATTTGCTAAATCTGGCAACCCTATTCTTAGGAGAACAATATGGAAACCTTTCTACTTGCTAAATGTTGCTTGGTAATCACCTTGAAAAGTGATTCCTATACAGAAGTGTATTTTACTTTTCAGTATATCACAGGGTCAATCTCAATCCCTTTAAGTGGGTCTAAGAAGATAAACCGATTACGTACAACTTCATTTCTTTCAAGTTCCTGCTGAGGGGAAAGCTTTTGTGTAAATAGGGAAGTGGCAAAACATTTATCTCATCAGCCTCGGACCCCAGCACGTGGGAGGGAGCACCAGAGAATTCTTCCAGTCAGGGCATTGCTGCCACCTGTTATGATTCAACCAACAGAAGCTTGACAGAGATGGGAAGATGCATGTCATGAAGGAATAGGGAAGACAATCTTCTAAATAGTGAGGCTGTTCAGACAGAGAGCACTTGCTATTACATACCCCAAGCCAGGTTTATGTTTCCAAAATGTGGTAAATTTAGCCATAAAATTTCTGGAGCTTGGACTAGGTGATTCCTTCATTTTGTGCAGTGCAGACCTGGATGTAGATCACAAATTATAATGCTTTTTAAAGGACTCGTTCTCCATTCATCTTTGTCCTGCCCCACAAAGATGCACTGAGACCTCACACAAACCGTCCATTATTTCTTTGCCAGGAGGATCCTGACCTTTAAGACAGTTAAACAATTAAAAAGAGCACTAAAAAAAACCAAAACACAAAACCCCAAAACAAAAACAAAAACCCTCCCTAAAACCTTTGCTTTTTAAACTGTGAGTGACTTTAGGCAGTCCACGTTGCTTTTAGCCTCAGCTCGGTGTGAATTATACGTGCTTTTGTAAACCTCAACTTAAAACCTCTTATGTCTTTAGATAGTTTTTTGCACTGCACTCCTTTATGTGGGTTATTTTTCATGATACACTGCAGTGATTCTACTTCTGCAGAGACGGGCAAGGACTTGCTTAAAGTGTTGATTAATTACGCTTTTATTCATTGGTTTGTGCATTTTACAAACATTTAAAAAATGCATACTGTCCAGGAACTGTGTGCAAGGCACCGGAGAAGCAGATAAAGCACAGCCGGTGTCCTCAAGGAGCTGGCAGGTTAAACAAATATTTGCAATTCTGTGTGAGAAGTGAATAGAGGTGCTGCAAAGAAGAGCTGGCTGAGTGATCAACTTCGCCTGTCGGAGGTGGAAGGGGAAGGGAGAGCCGCACAGAGGAGATTTAGGAGCTGAATCCTGAGGAATAAATAGGCATTTTCTAATAGAAAAGGCAGAATGGGAACAGCACGTGCAAAAACAAGGGAATGTAAAATGCTAGAACTTGTTCAGTGAGAGGCCTCTACAGCTAAAGCTGACCCATTGGGATCCAGGAAGAAAATAGCTTAACTTTTTACCTTTAGTTTTATATAAAAGTAAGCTTCACTAATATTAAGTGTATGACTTATAGTTGGCCTATGTAATTTATCAGCAAGGTTTGACTGGTTGCAAGCTCAAAAACGCTTCACCAAAAGGGGGCGCTCACGATCAAACTAATTTGGCTACCATTACTGAAGTGGTAGAGCTAGGGATTCAGTTCGTGGCTTCCAGCTCAGGCTGCAACAGTGCGTGCCAACAGGAATCTGAATAATTATGTTTCCTTTAGTCCAGGGGACCTCAAATTATGGTCAGTGAAGATGGAATGCCTAGAGTGCTTGCTAAAAAAAGTAAATTCTCAGGCCTGTCCCAGGTCAATAGAATCAGCATCTTTCAGCAAAAGGAGCCAGGAACTTAAAAATTCTAAGATCTCCCCAGGTGATGCTTATTGTCCTAGTCGACTCAAGCTGCTGTAACAATATATTGCAGACATATGGCTTAAGCAACAAATTTATTTTCTCACAGCTTTTGGAATCTGGAAATACCATAGTTAAAGTTCCATTTGATTCAGTCTCTGATAAGGGTTCTCTTTCCTGGCTTACAGATGGCTGCCTTGTCTGTGTGTCCTCACAGGGTAGAGAAAGCTCTGGTGTTTCTTCCTCTTCTATAAGGGCACCCATTCTGTTAAATCAGGGCTCCACCCTTACGATCTCATTTACCCTTAATTACCTCCTTAAAGGCGTTGTCTCCAATAGTTTCACATAGGGGGTTAGGGCTTTAACATAGGAATTTTGGGGAGACACAGTTCAGTCTATAGGTCTTATGTTCACTGAAGTTTGAGGACCATTGTTTTAGTTTAACCAATAAAGGAGCAGTACTGTCAGTGATAGCTTCTGATGTAGGCTTATTTATTCCTTAGAACCCAGAAGAAGAGCCAAAGAAATTTGGAATTTTCAGCATCCCTATTACCTTCCAGATTAGTGCTGTTCAGTAAAAATGTATTGGGGATGAAAAATGCAAATCACATATATAATTAATAATTTTTTAGAAGCCACATTGAAATAAAAAGCAAAAAGATGAAATTAATTTTGTTAAGTTAGTTTAATATATCCAAAGTATTATCAGTCCAACATAAAATCAATATAAAAGGTTATTAATAAGATACTTTGAATTTTTTGTGCTAAATCTTTGAAATCCTACATGTATGATTTTACACTTACAGCATATCTCAATTCACATTAGCCAGATTTCAAATGCTCAGTGGCTATATGTGGGTAATGGTTACCGTATTGAATAGTCTGTGCTAGGTTATTATAGTCTTCCATTCAAGGCTTGAGGAGGCAAAGCAGACAAAATGTGTTGTGAGCATGCTGTGCAAGTAGCAGCATTTCTAAGAAAGGCTTTATGAGTATGATTAGTCCTGAAATGTTTTTGTTAACATGACTCTCCTCTAACCAGCAGCTTAAGATGTCAAGTTTAAGCAGAGAACAGAAACTGACGGCTCATCCTTGCAGTTGAAGAAATTGTCACCATTCAATGTTTTGTTTACCATTTACATTAGAAATCACAAGCTGCCAGAACTGGCCGATGACTCAGCCAGGCTGACCAGATGATAGTTTGCCCTTAAATGAAAATTGAGCTGCTTTTGATTTATCACCCTCAATTATCACTTCTCACCTCCACTGAACCCTTCCCAAGACCACTGTTGATGTCACTTCAAAGGATCAGAACTGGATTTCATCTGTGTATTAATCCTATAACAGTCTCCTTCAAACAAAGAAGCATCTGCAGTCAGTGTTGGGGGTGGGGAGAACATATGGAGAAAGTTCCTCGAATTTTATATAATGAAGAAAGCATTAGACTAATTGTGAGGTTAACTTTATCCGTATCCCACACGACCAAGTGGCTCTGGTGCTACAAGCATGATATTGGTGCTGGGATGTATCTTGGGACCTACTAGAGCCCAGATGCTTCCAGTTACTTTAAAGACAATAAATTCTTGTCTTGTTAGAGGAAATTGGGAGTGTTTGGCTGGAAAAGAGAAAGTTTGGTCGGGGAGGGCATATATTTGACAGCTTTTGGAAGAGGAATTACTCATTCTATATAGTCGGAAAGGGCAGAGTTAGAACACGTTTTTAGCTCAAACAAAAGAAGACATTTTTAATGAGATTGTGACATCATTATTAGACATGGACATCAGACTGTGTTTCCCTAAGGAAACGTTTATTGAGTACCTATTTTAGTCATTTATATTATTTCATTTAAATTTCACAACATTTGTGCAAAGTAAGTTTATTACTTCATTTTAAATGTGGTATATTCCTGCAGCAGGACCCTATGACAGCAACCAGGTTCGAGGAGGCCATCCCCCCTCTTGCTGGGACCTGCTGAGTATTCAGCTTTCCTAACAGGCTTTCTGCCCCCAGACAGGAAATCAAGTGTAAATGTCATTTGCTTTCTGTGCTGGATTGGAAAAGAAAACTTGTGTGTTCTCTACAGTGGAACTCTCATTTAATATGAGAGAAACATTAAAACAACTAGTACAAAGTTGTAAAAGGTTTTTTATTTAAATCAATATTTCCCATTCTTACTAATAATGTGTGTCATGCCAGAGTCTAAATTCTCTTCTCTGTGTGCATTTAAAATTTTTTTCTAGCCTATATAATTTGCACATCCATAATCACTTTTTTTGACTGAGATACATGTTGTAGTATCCATGAAAGAATATGTTCATAATGCAGTTATAAAATGGATGTTGGTTTTTCTTTGGTCCTACCAGCAGAATGGGTTGTGGCTAGAGCTGTCTCTTAGCTTTTGTGGCAGGAAGTAGACATAAATATACGTGTGTGATACAAACATATAAAATATTAAATGGGGCAGCCCCGGTGACACAGCCTGCAGTCTGGGGTGTGATCCTGGAGACCCAGGATCGAGTCCCACATTGGGCTCCCGGCATGGAGCCTGCTTCTCTCTCTGCCTGTGTCTCTGCCTCTCTCTCTCTCTCTGTGTGTCTCTCATGAATAAATAAATAAAATCTTTAAAAAATAAAATAAAATAAAATATTAAATGGCTAATGTTATCAAGTGCTTACTATGTGACAGGCATTATTCTAAGGGCTTTATGGGTCTCAGCTCATTGTTTCTGGGTTATTTCCCATAATATAGCTATTGTTAATACCCCCTCTCTATAAAGGAGGAAACTGAGGCATGGAGAGGTTACATAACTTGCCCAGGGTTACACAAATAGTAAGTGGTAGTCAGGATTCAAACCAGCTATTCTAACTCAAGAGACCATAAGCACAATAGCTATCTTGTCTCTTGGTATGGCATAGCATAATGTTTCTCCTACTCTAGCAAAGAACAAGCACACTAGTAAGACCCCAGTAGAGACTAGACTTACACCGTCAAATGTGGTCACCACACATGGCTAATGAGCACTTGAAGTGAGGCCAGTCCAACCCGTGATGTGCTATAAGAATAAAGTGTATATTGGATTTGAGGACTTCATATGAGAATGAGGGGCTCTTGGGTGGCTCATTTTGTTAAGCATCAGATTCTTGATTTTGCATCAGGTCATGATCTCAGAGGCTGGGCATGGAGCTTGCTTGGGAGTCTTTACTGCTGCCTCTGCCCCTCCTTCCTCTCTCCCTATCTAAAAAAATAACTGCAAAACATCTTGTAATTATTTCATATTGATTAAATGTTGAAATAATTTGGGCATATTGGGCTAAATAAAACATTTTTAAAATTAATTTCACCACAAAAGGTTGCAGATGGGGAGGGGTGAGAGGATGGGGTAACTGAGTGATGGGCATTAAGGAGGGCATATGATGAAATGAGCACTGGGTGTTATACTATATGCTGGCAAATTGAATTTAAATAAAATATACATAAAATAAAAAATGGTTTTAACTTTTTAAAGTATGGTTTCTAGAAAATTTAATACATACATGGCTTACATTTGTACCAGTTTTTCTGTTGGACAGCACTGGCTTTGACATTTGCTTAATCATTTGTTCACTCATTTGTTCCTATGTCTTGGAACCCATGAGGCACAAAGGATGAAATATAGCAGTCAGCAAGACAGATTTGGCATCTATTCTCACGTAGCTCAATATTTTGGAAAGGCTGGTGGGTTGGGGTGGGAATGGAGCCTAAGAAGCAATTACCTAAGTAGTTAATTAGTCATCATCATTACTATTAAATAGGAGAAGGGGTTTGCTATGAAAGAATACACTATGGGTACCTTACCCTTGGGCGCCGCACAATAAATATTATTCATTCAGTAAATATTTGTTGAGTGAGAGAATGAATCTGGGGGATTAAGGAGGCTTCCCTGAGGAAATAACTTCCAGACAGAGTTCCAAGGAATGAGGAGAGAAGTGAAATATTGGGAGCTTCAGCTGCAATCACCGGCCCTGCAGGGCTGGGTGGCTTTGGCTGGTTCTCCCCTTACAATAGGAACACTTCTGGTCCGGTTTCATGACACAGCTATGCCCAAGCATTTTGTAGGGGTGCACAGACATGTGGGGAAACTGTGCTCCTTGGCATGAGGAGGAGTGGGCCACAAGCAATGGAGGCGTTTTAGGGAGCCGGGCAGGATGGGGTGGGGGGAGGGGTGCAGGTGCCTTTGTCTCCCTCCTGCAGGAGCGGGCAGTGCTCAGCACCCCCAGCTCTAGGACCTCAATTTCTTCCAAGTGGTGATAGCTTCTGTTCCTTCTTTTCCTGTTCCTACTTGCCCCCACCCCTAGTTTTGCCTCAGCAACATTTCCCATTATGGCACGATCCATTCGACAGGTTTTTATTTTGTTGTTGTTGTTGCCCAGTATAAATGAGACCTCCAGTAGGGAGAATGACTTTTAAATCTTTTGTGACCCTGGAGTACAAAATGTTCCCAATTTCTTCCCCTGAGCAGTTTCCATTTCTGTGGCAAGCAACAAGAGTGCTTATTCTTGTTGATAATAGTGTAGCTTGGAGGAGAGGGAAGGAGGAGAAACCTGTGCTGGGTGGCTGGGTGGCTGGAACTTGCCTAGAGGAGGAGAGAGCTGGGAGCAGGGCTGGGGGCAGAGGGCTGCTTTGGGCAGCTTGGGAGGAATGCTGGGCACTTGCTCGAGGGCTTGAGGTTGTATGGAGCCTCACGTCTGTGCAGCCCCTGGGGAGCAGATTCTTGGATGAGTTTCCTTCAGTTTTCTGCACACCTGATCCCAGGTTGCCAAGTTACTCAATGAGCCGGAAAATAATAAAGCCACCAAACCCAGCTGGGGGTGATTTTGTTGGGTTCTGAGCTTGTATATCTTGCCTGGATCTTGTATTGGGCTTGAACACAGGGCTATCCCAGGGTGGGTAACCCAGAAAATTTTAACAGGGAAATTATGCACAGTTCCCTGAATACACCCAACAAATATTTGTTAAACCAACAAATAAGAATTTGCAGTAAGAAATACCATTTTAGGTAATTTTTTAAAAAGATTTTATTCATGAGAGAGAGAGAGGCAGAGACATAGACAGAGGGAGAAGCGGGATCCCTGCAAGGAGCCTGATGAGGGAGTCTATCCTAGGACCCCAGAATCATGACCTGAGCCAAAGGCAGATGCTCAACCATTGAGCCACTGAGGCACCTCCTATTTTATTTAGTTAATTTGCTACACATGTACTCCCTGGGTGGGAAGTCAAGCCAGCGAAGTATTATGATGTGGTTTGGTAAATATTGTGTAGGATTACTCTCATTGTCATAAAAACCTGACAGGGTGTCAGTTGGGTTCGTTGTTTCTGAAGTCTCTTATTGCTCAGATTCTGTGATTCTTTGAAGGATGCTTGGGCAAGGGACAGACGAGCTTCTGATCCAAAGAAGGTTTATATTCAGGCTTTGTCTACCTAGTGGTGACTATAGTTCTTTGCTGAAGGGTGTTTCAACTTCACTATTGTCTTTCTTTTAATGGGGGCTGCCCTGTGCATTGTAGGATGTTTAGTATCATCACTGGCCTCCTAGATGCCAGTAGCACCTCCCCATCTGACCCAAGTGATGAAAAGCAAGACTCTTCCTGACATTGTCCAATGCCACCTAGGAGGCAAAACTACCTCTGCCTGGGAACTGCTGTTCTATGGTAATAAAGGGAGACAGCACTACAGACTGTTATGAAAAAGCCCACTATGCAAAAAGCAGTTTCTGCTGGAATATATCATATAGAATGCAGGTTTGTGGATTTATTTTCCCAAACCATTTTGTTTAGCACACATTAAAATTGTCCTTTCTTAGCGCTCACTGCTTGTGGTGGAGGGTGGAGGGGTGGAGGGTCCTTGAAGCACAGCAAGATTCTAGGGGTGGATAACTCAACATGGGTGATGTCTGCCTGCTATGTAATCCTTCTGTCCATACTCCTTCCACTATTCCTTGTGTATGGTAGTGGTTCTAGACTCTGAATGTACGCTAAAGTCATCAGGGAGGCTTTTCCAAAAATAATGTGCTTGGCTCCACAGCCAGGATTCTGACTGGGCATCCATATCAGATGATTTAACTGCGGAGATAGGGATAGGGGCCTTTGATGTGGCAAAGAGCATGGGCTTTGGGACACGTCTGGCTTTAGCCTCAGCCAAACTTCTCTGAGTTCATTGTTGATGAAACTGGGGATAATTATAGCTTTCTTGCGTGGTGACAAGTAAAGGAGGTAATGTTCGAAGGAAGGTCTTATTGTGAGGTGCATAATAAGTGCTCAATAAATGCCCTTTCCTTGTCAGTCTCTTTCCTGATCTACTTCCTCTCTCCCCATCTTTTTCCCACTGGGTCCCAGCCAGTCTCAGGCCAGTGAAGTATCTCTGTGTGGCTGATGCAAGGTTGTCTCACACACAACTCACAATGGAGCCACTTTAGCTCCCTGCACCTGGAAAGAAGCAGTTTTTGAGGCACTGGGCCCTGGCAGGCCTCAGAAGGCTCTCCTGGTATATTCCTGGAGAAGGTGATCAGAGGAGCCAGCAGTGAGCTGCCAGCTGGGACCAAGGAAACACATTCCTGGTCAAGAGTGTCTTGATCACAGCCTCCTATTTTTTGAATGGGGAAGGGGGCGGGGCGTGGCTGCGGCAGAGGCTGTGCACTCAGTAAGTCTGAGTCAGCAGAAGGTGATGTGAAAAAGGGAAGGTGCCATTTATTCTTTCATTCGTTTACCTTTCTAAGCCATTGCCTTTTTATTTTTTTAATTTTTAAGATTCTTTTTTTTGTATATTTTTTTTATTGGAGTTCGATTTGCCAACATATAGTATTAACACCCAGTGCTCATCCCTCAAGTGCCCCCCCTTAGTGCCCGTCACCCAGTCAGTACCTTTTTATAAGACCCCCATCGTGCCCCGTAGATGCAGGCCCCCAGAATTGGAACAGTGCCCTAGTTATGTTGAACTAGAAGGTGATAAATACCCCTGAAAAGAACGTACTTGTGTATGTCTGTTGGCCCTCCTGGAGGCTACTGACCAGCCACAATGTTTAATTAAGAGCCTGGGGTCCCTGTGAACCTATCTGGTCCTGGGCTTTAGAAAACCTCACTGTTTTATCAGGCAGAAATTAGTAGCTACAGATGTATTATCAGGGAGTTGAAGTAGCCTTGTAAATAAGTACAAAAGTTATATACCCTCACCGAATTATTTTTAATTAATTTTCTTCCCTTGGAATGCTCTTTGCAATTCTTTGCACTTGTCTATCTCTGTAATTCTATGGCTCAAGGCAGAGAGAAGTTTGGGTGTCTATCTAAGGAATAGGGATGGAGAGGAAAAGTCCAGAGAGATTTTCATTTGCCAAATCAGAAAAGGGGGAGAAACTTCAAACCAAGGCTCCCATGGTTAGACTTCAGTAAACTTCTGTGACCTCTGCAACTTCTCACCTTTGTTATTTTGTTTTCTTTTTATTGATTAGCAGAAAACACTGAAAGTGGAGTGTGAACAGAGAGGAAAGAGGCAGACAGTTTCTGGAACCATTAAAAATACTGTTTAGATATGACTTCATGCTGTCTCCTCCCCAAGGTGTCGCTCTTCTGGAGAAGGCCAGAAGAAACTTTCTCTGGTTCTTCTGGCTAAATACCCCCAAGTAAAAGCCCTATTTTCGTCTTCCTCCCACCTTCTGCCCAAAGACTTTGGTCTGGCCCCCAATATCTACTTCACAGAGAGTGAGTATCTGCCCCTATTCACAGGACTTGTCACACTGGCAAGCATGACATGGATCTGTATTGCCTGAATCTTATTGACAGTTTAGGGGTTATAACTCACCTGGAGGGAGGTCGTTAGTGGTAGATTGTCCAGTGAGTAAGGACTGTTAGGTTCAAACAGAAAATTTGAATTAGGAGTCCTAGGGGTACAAGGAACATTCAGCTAGAAGATCCTGTCAGCCCAGGGGCTGAGATGAGCATAAAGGTTAACAGTCTGTTTTCCAGGTGAAGAAATTGAAAGATGAAAGATGCTCAGTGAGGGTTAAGATTTGCATTCATGGTAGAACCTGGGAAGTCTGGATATGCTATTTCCTGCCTTGATCATCTGCTGTGCTGACTGCTTTGGGGTAGAGAAAACAAGTTAGGCCCCTGCCCTGGCAATTTGTGCTGAGAGGCACAGCTATTAGAAGAGGCTCCATTAGTATTTGTTTTCTGACTTGCTCTTTGCTTGAAAGTCTCCAAGTACAAGTGGGAATTTGGATTTCACAAAGAACAGAGCAAGTGTAAAATCCACTCTTTAAACCCAGCTTGGAGCAGGCCTTAGGCAAGGTTGTAACGTCTGTGAAGTTGCTTTCTAGTTCCAGGAAGGCCTTTTTTTCCCTCTGTTTTTCTGTCTATTCCCCTAGCTCCACAGCTACTTTTTCTCTGTATAAAATTTCCTGATGTAAGAAAGTAAAAAGCAGCTGTTAACATAATTCTAAGTGAAAGAAGCCAGTCTGAGATGGCTACATGCTTTCTGATCAACTGACATTCTGGAAAAGGCAAAATTTTGGAGATAGAAAAAGATCAGTGGTTGTGAGGGGTTGGGGGGCAGAGGGGAGAGAGAAATAGGCACAGCACAGAGGCTTTTTAGGGCAGTGAAAGTACTCTGTGTGATACTGTAATGACAGTTGTATGTCATTATACATTTGTCCAAACCCATAGAAGGAGTAACATCAAGAGTGAGCCCCCAGTAAACAAGGTACTTTGGATGATAACAATGTATCCACATAGGTTCATTGGTTTTTTTTTTTTTTTTTTTTTTTTTTAAATATTTTTTTTGAATTTTTTATTTATTTATGATAGTCACAGTGAGAGAGAGAGAGAGAGGCAGAGACACAGGCAGAGGGAGAAGCAGGCTCCATGCACCGGGAGCCCGACGTGGGATTCGATCCCGGGTCTCCAGGATCGCGCCCTGGGCCAAAGGCAGGCGCCAAACCGCTGCGCCACCCAGGGATCCCGGTTCATTGGTTTTAACAGATGTTCTACTCTGTGAGAGAGGTGGATAATGGGGGAGACTCTACATGTATGGGGGTAGAGGATATAGGGGAAATCTCTATACCTTCTTCTCAATTTTGCTGAGAACTTTAACTCTTTGAATCTTTTTTTTTTTAACTCTTTAAATCTTAAAAAAATACCCCAAACTAACAAAAACAAACAAAATGACTGTTAAGACAGAATGTACTTATATTCCCGGATAATTTGACCCTTTGAGGACATATGTCCTTTAAGCCAAAAAAGAGTTGCAAATTGTACATCAGAAAGAACTGTGCATCACAATAAAAATAGTATTTAGCATCTTCTCTGGGCCTGGCAACTCTGGTCAGCATTGATACTTCCTAATTCATCAGTTATTCCACATTATCTTTCTCTCCTTGCTAGCAGAGCCTTCATGTCCAATTGCTACCCCCCCCCCCCACCACGTGTTCCAGGAAGGTGACTGTACCTCAGTATCAGGAGGTCTGTGTTCCTTAGGTCGAAGCTAATTGTGCTACCTGCCTTTTTGTTGCCAGGGATTCATTTAGACCTGGGAATACAACGCACACCTGAGACATAAGGGGGATTTATATCTTCTTTGATATAAAGACCTTTTCAGGGGAGAATATGCCTTCCCACTCTTCTGCTGGTTGTTGTTGCATGAGGTAGTGTTGTTTGGAGCATCTCCTGCCATGTTGCCACCACTGGGGAGACACATTGCTGAAGGCACAGCAGAATGATGGAGAGCGTGAATCCTTGATGATGTAAAAAACTGCTCAGCCAGCCTTAGAACAGCCCCAGTTCTGAACTTACTATGATTCCTTATTGTTTTATTATGATACTTTTATTTGGGTCTTCTTAGTTATTTAGAGCTGAAAGCATCCTAAATGATGCTGTGCTAAATGCTGTATGTAGATCATCTCAAATGATTCTCACAACTTATATTGATGAGAAAATGGTGGCTTGGACAGTTAAATTGCATTCTCCAAGTCACACAAGCAACCACTGAGACCTCATATCTAGACGTATGCTTTCAAACAGCCTGGCTCTCACCCACTATGGCCAAAAAACTACCTCTTGCTTCTGCCTTCCTCTTGGACCTTACGTCAGTGTCTTAACCTTGCTGAGCTTCAATTTTCTCATCTGCAAAGAAAGACAATACTAGATGGCCTCAAATGTCCTCCCCAACTCTAAAATTCTAGGAATACAATTCCAATTCTAAAATTGGTCCCCTGTCCAGGCACCATTGTGTAAGAATGGAAGTCTGTATTTTGCTGGCTTCTTGAATGCAGATGGGAAAATCTAACTCTGGATGACATAAGCAGGAAAGAAATTTGTTGTAATACATATCAGGATCACAATCAAAGTCATGTCCTTGGAATAGCCTGATGAAGAAGTCACTGCCTCCCCTAAGGCTGCTCACTGGTTCTGCAGCCAGCACCAGTGCTACCACTGTGTTGGACACAGAAGGTACTCACTGGTGGTCTCAGAATGAATCATAGACTGTTTTTAATTTTTCACTTGCTCCAGGGTAAAAATTGCAAGTGGAGACATTTAGGTCATATGGACTTAAATTTACGTTCTGGTTCCTGGGGGCTAGGATTCAAGCTCAGGTGGGGTTCCCCCAGAAGCAACCCCAAAACAAGAGTTTAAGTGCAAGTGGTTTGTATGGAAGGCTTGTCCAGGGAAACAATGGTGGGTAAGTGGGAAAGTCAGGCAGGAAGAGAATGTATCAATAGAGGTTGTGTTACCAAGCAATTTACCCCTCTGGGCAATCCAAACTTAACTCAGTTGGGGAGTTCTGGGAGACAGTGGAGACCATGTACCTCAAACTTATCCCACTAATGGACAAAGGAGCTAGGGTATTTACCCATCAGCTCTTACCAGTCATTGGTTGAGGGCTGCTGCAGGGTAAGGGGTGCTCTGTACATTCCCTGGCACTCCCTGCTTGTACTGCATCCTGTGGAAGCAAAGTAGGGGTCAGGGAAAGCCCTTGGGCAAGAAGCCTGAGGAGCTGGCAATTGGAATCTGATGGTGCATAAGCACCTGGCATTTGTTACCTCTTACCAACATTTCCACAAACATAGGAAGAAAGTTCAGAAACTAGGCAACCAGCACAATCAATATCTGTCATGGGGTCCTTTGTGAAATCATGTCAGAAAGGTAGCCACACCGTGTGTGTGTGTGTGTGTGTGTGTGTGTGTGTGTGTGGTGGGGGGGACCTGCACAGACCAGGTCCTCTGGGTGCCACCAGCATCTGAGGCCCGGCCAACTTGTTAGAAATGTAGCCAGTGCAGGCTCCGGTGTCTTATGGCTTCTCACATGTTTATTTCATCTCTTATGTGACTGTAAGCATTTCAAAGGCAGATACCATCTTTGACCTTTTTTATTCTCCTCTCTCTTATCAGTTGCATTCTTTATGATGCTAGGCACATAGCAGCCACTAAGATGTTTAAAAATTGAATTAAAAGTTTTTGTAAATGCTATTATTAGTAGTCTATATAGATTGATGGAAAGCTAGAATTGTAACTATGCAGAAGGACCCTGTAAATCACATAGAACACAGCTTTTCTACACCAAAACTCCTTCTATGGCATTCCTGTCACAACTGATAGTCATCGCTATTTAGGGGCCACTCTTGGTGGCCTGGTGCAGTGCGGCTCTATAGTCAGCCTGCCTGCTTTTGAATTGTGACTGAGCCTTTACTCTGTTTGTGGCCCTGGCAAAATTAGGTAATGTTTTGCAGACTTCGTTTTCATATCTACACAATGGTAATAATGGTAGTGTTCCTTTACATAGGTTTGGAAAGATTAAATGGAAAAACTGTATGTAAATATAAATACACATATAGCATATATACACATTTGTTATATATCTGTTATCTGTAGTTATTAGATAATGTTATTTAGCATTGAGTCAGCGAATAGCAAACACTGTGTTGGGGTGGCTATTATTCCTATTCCAGAAACAGGTTATTCAGTCTACTTGAAGATGGACTTCTTCATTTGGGAGCAGCTGCTATTGTCAGCAAGTACTTCAATATATCAAGTCCAGATCTCTTGTTCTCTAAATTCCAAGCAAAGGTTCAGTATTGAAAGTAAATTATAAATTCCAAAGGAGTGATTTTTAAACATGCGTTGATCTTGTTTTGCCTTTTCAAACTATAGAGAAGAATTCTTTTTCATTTACATGATTAGCTCTCAAATAAGAGAAGTACATTATCAACTCCAAAGTTGGTTATTTCCTAAAATATCTTCTGAAAACTCTACACCCCAGAGGAAAAAGCCTCTCCTTCAAGTCACAATGCCCATTCATACATTAAAGCCTCTGAGAAGTCCTACAATAAATCCTTTCCCAAATTAAGTTGACATGGAATCTTTTTGTTATGTCACATTTATTAATATCCCTGAAGTTTTGTGGCACAGATGTTTATTTGTTTGACCTCTTTTCTACAAGGTTTCTGATATTGGGCACCAACCAATACTACAGATACTGAAAATAAGTGCTGTATTTTCACAAAAAAAATTGAATAAAATTTTGCAATTAACGACTTCTCTTCCCACCTCTTCCTTTTGCTCTGTACAGAAGGACATTTTATACTGTCTGCAAAACTGGAATGACATGGAGGGGAAAGCAAAAGAGCCTGCTCTCTCTGCACCTGCTCTCTTCCCTCTCCCCTGACTAGTAAAGCTACTCCTGCTTCTTGAAGATCAGCTGCTCCCACCACAGCAGCAGATCAAGAAAGAGTTCTATACAGAGAAAGCCTTTTCCCATAGCCTTGTGGGGAGGGGGTTCCCATTAGTGAGCATGAAAAATTAAACTTGAAAAGGAGGGCATATTTTCACTAGAACCTATCTTTTAAACTCTTCCTGTGGCTACTAAAAACTCTGGAGATTATCTTCTCCCACTCGTGAGTAGGCTCCTCACCCAAAGCTGAAGTTGATAAAAAGGTCATTTTCATGATCTGAATGACAGTGGCTCTTCCTTATTGTTTCTGCCCTCATAAAGGCAGGTCCCACTCCTTTTGCTGGCAAGCAGTGTAATTAGGTTTGAGGGACAGTGCCTAGGAGAAGCACCAAGCCACAGGATCTCAGCGCTGGAGCCTGAAGCCCAGACTCTGTTTCACAAGTGAAGCAGTTATGGTCCAGAGAGGTTAAATGTTTTGACTCAAGCCACACAGCAGAGATAACTTATTCCTCCTACTCTAATGATACCTTTTGTGCTTTCTCTTCTGCTCTTGTGTGTGTGTAAATTGTGGGGAGGAGGGGGGCATATGGCTTCACAAATCTGATTTTTTACCTTTCCCATTTGCAGCCAAGAAATATATTGCTGAGTTTAAGGTCTTTCTCATTCATTCAGTAAATATTTATTTAAGTGCTTACTGTGTGTCAGGCATTGTGCCAGGACATTCTTCCATTGTGTCTATTAAATAAACATGATTTATTTCCCTCTGAAGCTGATAGAATGAGGTCCTAGGCCAGTTGCTGTATGCACAGAAAAATGGTATTTTTTATTTTTTGGTTCCTGGCACTAGATACTTCGACCCCCATCACTGAAGAACTCCACTGGTGTTTTCAGCCCCTTGGTGTCTCTTGAACTGAGTCAGTTCATGTCTGAGACCTGAGGTTGGAATTTTACAGAGGTGGCTTGCTGGGTCTTTCCTTGCAGGGGACTAGGAGTACTCCTCTTCCTTGAAGACTGAGAGAGTATGGGCTGATCTGAGTGTGATGCCCTTGTACCAACCCCCCCATCTCCAGAGTGTGAAGGTCCTAGCTACACTGAATGGGGGTGTCCTCCAAATCTGTCCTGACTACCAGACATGAGCAGACAGATGCCAGAAGGAGGGCAAAGAAAGGAATGTCCATGCTCTGGCTTGTGGAGTACCCTGGGCTCGGGTCCTGCCCTGAGGTGTTAAGACTTAACTTCAACAATTATTTCCTGAGTGCCTTCTCTATGCTGGTCATAAGTCTAGGTGCTTGCATACAGCTGTAAATAAAATATGCAAAGGTCTCTGCCCTTGTGGTACTTTCATATGATTGTGAAATGTACACATGAACATGGAATGTACACATGCACATGGAATATATACATGAATATAGACTGCACAAATGAATGTGGAATGTTCACATGCGGGATCCCTGGGTGGCGCAGCGGTTTGGCGCCTGCCTTTGGCCCAGGGCGCGATCCTGGAGATCCGGGATCGAATCCCACGTCGGGCTTCCGGTGCATGGAGCCTGCTTCTCCCTCTGCCTGTGTCTCTGCCTCTCTCTCTCTCTCCCCCTGTGTGACTATCATAAATAAATAAAAATTAAAAAAAAAAAGGAATGTTCACATGCATGTGGAATGTATACAAAAACGTGAAATGTTCATGTGAGCATGGAATGTACATATGGTAGCTTGCTGTGGATTGCTGATAACTCAGTTGAGAGAAAGAATGAGGCATAAGACAGGCCCCTGTTTACCAGAATGGAGTAAGGGAGAGACAATGAGGATTTCCAAAGGGATACTTTATTCACCTCCACAGTCTTTCTGGGCCCTGACTTTTGCTGTGCTCTCAACAGAAGCAGGACTTGCCAGCGTCTTTCCTTTTAATCAAGAATTTTCATCTCCTGACAGTCTCCCGTAGCAGCAAGAGGGTGGAGCAGCTCACCTGTAGCACCTTACTGTCATTTCATCTGGGCTCTTGTGTGATGGGGGTCAATGTGTAGGACTTGTTTCTGCCATCAATATGATGAAAAGAGTCTGGAAAGATTCTCCTATAACATTCTAGAACTTGGAAATATTAAAGACCAACATTTCTCTGCCTTATCAAGTCAGAAGATTGAAGAAGCTGTTTCATTAGAGCCAAGATTTTTAGAGTATGGTCTTCAAACTAGCAGCCTCAGCATCACTTAGTGTGTTAGTTATATATTGTTGCTTAACAAATTACCCTCAAACTTAGTGGCTTAAAACAGCAAGTGTGTATTATCCTAGTTTCTGTGGATCAGGAACTGGGTGTGTCTTAATTAGAAGTCCAGGCTCAAGATCTCATGAGGTTGTGGCAAAGCTGTCAGTAGGGCCTAAAGTCTCCTCTGAAGGCTTGACTCAGTTTGGGGGGAGATCCACTTCCACAGCTTACTCTTGTGGTGGTTGTTGGACCTCAAGCTTTCTCCACCTGAGCCACCTCTTAGGACTTTTCGTAACATGATAACTGACTCCCCCCAGGGTAGGCATTCCAACAGAGAGTAAAAAATCATTCAGGATAGAAGTCTTATAGAATCTGAACTTGGAATTAGCATTCCATTATTTCTGCCATATCCTAAGTTCAGGTAACACTCAGAGCAGGGTTTGAAGCAGGGTATGCCTACCAGGAGGTAGGGATGATTACGTGCCATCTGAGAGGCTTTCTACTGCCCCCTGGGAACTTGTAGAAAAGCAAATGGTCAGGCCCCATCCCAGACCTATTGAATCAGAAACTTGAGTGTGGGGCCCAATAGTATGTGTTCTAAATAAGCCTCTCAGGTGATTCTGATATATGCTAAGCTGGTTATTGTTGTCTTAGAGTGCTGAATGCTCAGTTCCCACTAGAACATGTCCTTTGGAGAATGAGCAGTCCCACATTTTGCAGCCAAAGACAAAGAGGATTGTATGTGGAAAGTTGACTTCAACTGGGTAAATAGGCTTAGTTCAAGTTAGAATAAAGTAATAGCTTTAAAAAGGGGGCTGGGCAAGTAACATGAGTTAAAGGGAAGGATGAATCCAGTAGGAACTGGTGAGAACTAGGGAAAAATGGAAAGTGAAGGCCCCATTATAGGGGGCAGCTGCCCTGTGTCCTCGCTTGTGGCCAATTGGTAATTGTGCTACATCTTTACATCTTTACATTTTTAAAGGAAAATACTGAAATCTAGACTTTGAATTGAAATGTCCCATTTATAAAATGTTGGTAACTAATTAAAAAAATTTTTAAAAGATTTTTAATTTATTTATGAGAGACACACAGAGAAAGGCCGAGATATAGGGAGAAGCAGGCTCCCTGCAAGGAGCCTGATGTAGGACTCGATCCCTAGACCCTGGGATCATGCCCTGAGCCAAAGGCAGATGCACAACCGCTGAGCTATCCAAGCATCCCAATTTTAATAAATTTAAAGGCACTTTGTTGATGCATTGAAACACACACACACACACACACACACACACACACACAAAGTGCCTCTGGAAGAAGATCTGCAAGAGATACAGGTGGGAGATTGTATACTTGTCCTGTGCAACATTTCTTCTTACTGAGTTAGCTTGAGGGCCATATCACAGAAGAAATAGAACAGGGCAGGGAGATATTGGGTATTTATGGAATGTTATGGGGCAAAATAGTTCTGAAAAATAATACAAACTTTAAAAAAAGTATTTATTTAGTTGAGAGAGAGAGAGAGAGAGAGAGAGTGTGTGTGTAAGGGCAGAGAGAATCTCAAGCACACCCTGTGCTGAGTGAGCATGGAGCCTGACCCTGAGATCACAACCTGAGCCCAAATCAAGAGTCAGATGCTTAACCAACTGAGCCACCCAGGTGCCCTAAAATAATGGAAACTTTCATCCTTATTCCGTCACAAATATAGTAATGTCACTTGTTGAGTACTGATCTTTCAGGAAGTGCTGAACTAAGTTTTGATGAGCTTTACATAAAAGAGCAAAGAAATGGTCATGTCTTCTTAGCTGGCTATTGAGGGTAAGGGGTGTTTTCCTGTTTCATTTTTTTTTTTAAATTTTTATTTATTTATTTATTTATTTATGATAGTCACAGAGAGAGAGAGAGAGAGAGAGAGGCAGAGGGAGAAGCAGGCTCCATGCACCGGGAGCCTGATGTGGGATTCGATCCCGGGTCTCCAGGATTGCACCCTGGGCCAAAGGCAAGCACCAAACCACTGCGCCACCCAGGGATCCCTGTTTTCCTGTTTCAGAAGAGGAGGAAATAGACATTTACTGAGGTTCCTTTACAAACTGAAATCCCAAAGAAATCCAGTTCTTGAACTGAGACAGTACTAAAAATAGCTGCTTGCATCCAGGTTAATCTACACAAGTAAAAGAAAAATAATTATGTTAACTGCTATAGATGGGAAAGCCAGAGGTATTAGGTTAGACACAAGGAAGTACTTAGAGGATAAGAAGACTTAAAGGCACAACAGAGAGAAGCTCTGAGTTTGTTTGTTTGCTGATCTAGAGTTTCTAAAAGGAAGACTTAAAAGCTTTCTCCCTGATATGCTCTGTAAGCAGTCCTGCTCCAAGAGGGGTGGGTGAAGGAGGCACTGTTTGGCTCCTTTTTTATCCTGTGATTTCTTTTTTGGACCCAGCAAACAAAAGACCTCTACTTTACTTAACTCACCCAAATGATTTACCAGCTGTGTCTTCCCCTAGGAGGTAAACAGGCAATAAAATAAATGAAACTCCTATTCTTTATTACTTGACCCCCATAAATCATCATTCACCCTGGGTGAGTACTTATCTCTAAGGCATCACACAATATTTAAATGCTATCTCCTTTAGTATAAATGAAATAGAAAGGAGCAAAAATCCCAATGATGTATCTTCATGCAAAGACAATTCCACAGGCAATAACTATTAAATTTCAGAAAAAAATGGGAGATCTGTGTGTGTGTGTGTGAGGGGGAGTGAGGATTCTTAGGGGGCTTCTCAGTTTCCTCTATTCTGTTCCCAACCTTTCCTAGGATTAGCTTCACTTTTGGAACTTTAGGTCCTCACAGAGCAGCAACGCATAGATAAAATCATATGGGATATTACTTTCCATATTTGGTTACTTATAAAGTCTATCTTGAACTAAAAGCTTATTGTGCCAAAATAGGGGGCTTTTGTGTGGTGCTGGTAAGCAGGCGGGTGCTATCCTGTCACCATGACAACAATCATTTGCATTAGAGCAGGCTCCTCAGACCACATTACAGTCACGTGGCTCACAGGGACCCCTTTGAAGCCCTTGTAATCTTTTCCCTAAGCGTGATTGTTAACATCTTCTGAACATAATCATTAACCATGTTCCGTAACAGATAATTACCTACTGTAGTTAGCATTTTCTATCCCTGAGTGCTCTGTGGGATTCACAGAGTGCATGACCCATTCTGCTGCTACTTTACCTAATCCAGTAAAATAAAGCAATTTGGCTTCTTGAAATCTGGAAAAGTTTGCATTTCACACAAAAATATTGTGTTGACCTAGAAATCATGTTTATCTGTCACATGCCCTAGGGTGTTCGTCATCCCTGTCTTTGCATACCCTTTGCAGGCAGCTTCCAAAATGTCATGGGCTCCCTTCTGTCTGTGTCTGCTCTTTTTTCCCTTGATGTCTGCTCACTTACGGAACTCCTAGTGCCAACTTGTTTTTATTTCAGATTTATTGCACTCACTTGCCAGGATTTTTTTTTCTGTTTATAGAATTTTTCCCTATAGATTTCTCTTTATACCTAACATTATTCCTTAAGACTCTCAAGGCTGGTGTCAGGACCCAGGGGAGTCATATTTCTCTCTTGGCTCTAGTTTGCCCAGGAAAGTCTGTCTTGCATCAGAGAAAGCCTTCTCTTCCAGGTTTCCTAACTCTATTTTATCTTTAGGGGAACACTCAAAACTTCAGGAGAGCTAGTTGACATGGATGTTAGAAAGAGAGCATGTGAGAGAAAAAGGAAAGAAAAAAGAAAATCCAGACCTCCAAGCCACACATCCTTCCAAGGCTTTGATGAAAACACTGCACTATATTACTCTATACCTGTATGGAATCACTATGATGATAAAGAGTGCTTAGGTGTTGTCATTTTTTTTCTGCCTTTTTTTTTAAGAGAGGGAGAATGAGAGTGAGAGGAAGAGGGGGGAGAGAGAGAGAGAAAGAGAAAAGAGAAGAGAGAGAGAGGGAGAGGAGGTGCAAGGGAGAGGGAGAGAGAATCTTAAGCCGACTCCATGCCCAGCACAGAGCTTAACATGGGGCTTGATCTCACAACCCTGAGATCATGACCTGAGCTGAAACCAAGAGTCAGATGTTTAACCAATTGAGCCACCCAAGTGTCCCAAGTGTACTTAGGTGTTTTAAATGGTACTTTGCCAGATATTTGGATTCTAAAGGTGAAGCAATAGCCTTTAGTAATCTAGGCCATCCCTTGTGGCATAGGTTGGGACATGAAGAAGAATGTAAATCATACAACATGTTTATTTCCTGCCCTGATGATCTTTCTTTGCAGATCAAATAGACTAAAATGAACTTTTGGAGTTATATAGGTGCCATATCTTCTGAACTCCAAATCTGGACCCATGGCAAAGCCATCATACTCTGTGGGTGATAGAATCAATATCTCCAAAATCATGTGGCTGAAAGAAGTAACCAAAACTCTACTCTGAAAGGGAGAAAGACCCAGAAGAAGTTGCAGAAGGTCAGTCTGCTGGATGAGGGGGTATGCGGTGTCTTGGGGAGGGGCTCTCTCGTGCTGAATACATATATAATGTATATACATGTATAATGCATTTATATGTCTGTATGTGCATGTGTGTGCATACTATATATATAGATTTTTTTCTTTTAATGAGCCACTCAGGTTTTTAAAATAGCTGGCTAGGCCACCTCTATTTTCAGTTTACTTTTGGCTCCAGGTGCCTTGATTCCTACAGCATTATGGCTCCCCTTTCTTTACCCTTTCCCTCAAAAGCCTGGAAAATGGGGCCAGTGCCCTATTTGTATGGCACTCTAGACAAAGTTTCTATCATAATGAGCTCCCTTGTGATGCAGAAATCAATAAACCTCTGCCATGAACACCTGATAGTGAACCAAATCACACATTTCTTCAAGTGAGCATTGTTTTATTTAATATGCTCATACCTTTCTAATGGTAGGTATAAAATTGTTGTGTTTATGGGAAAAAACATATTTGGCTCTGAGTGAGTGTGTGTGTAGAAGCTTCTCTAACACTACCACAAGTAAATATTCTTCTGGGATGAGGCATTGAGATTGGGTGCACTGAGGCCCCATCCATTTACATTTCTGAAGGCCTAAGGCAGAGGAAATTCTTAACATACAGAATATAATTACCCAAATGGAAGGTGACCAAGGTACTGGAGTTAAGATTCTTGTTCTTACACACAGTAGGGTATTTCAAGAACCTCCTTATCATAAACAACTGGACACAGTTTTCAAAGATGAATGTGTTAGGGCAGGAAGATAACAGCTGCTTGTTTGGCCAGTGCATTGTTTTTGCATTAATTTGACTTTTTTTTTTTTTTTTTTTTTGTCAGAACCCAGGTGGAGATGAACTCATTTAGATTCTTTCTGCCTGCCACATGTCAGTTCAGAAATATCCCAATGCAGTGTGGCATTAGTTATGTGCTGTGGGATCTGGGCCAACCGATTGGATCCAGTGAATGTGGATAAGCTTTATTCATTGGTGAAATTAATAAACTGTCACTGTGACTTGAGCCAGTCAGAAGGCAGCTTATTCATCACAGTTCAGAGCCTCTGGGATGAACCGGTCTAGTCCTTGATTGGCTTCAGCCACACAATAGTTCTGTGTGTTCACCAATCAGTGTGTCGGGCCCGTGGGGGCACTGTCACAGCTCTGTACTGATATCTATCAGATAAACTGATTAAATCCGCATTAATCACAGGGCCCACTGCAAGTGCAGTCAGTGCCCTTGGATATTGCCAGGAGGATCAAGTGCTTTGGTTTGGAGAAATAAGTGGATTTCCATATTTGCTGAAAGTGATTACTTGGTGACAGCATTCTAGTGCCTTGCTATTATCTTTTAATTAATGAGTACTGAGGAATAAATTCTGACCACAACCATGTGTACATGCTATTCAGATATGGGAGCAGGTAGAAAGAGAGATGGACTAACACATGAAGGTTTTGCAGTATAAGATGCGACATTATTGACTTCCAGTTGTTCCTTACCCCTCTTCCTTTATGTGCTGAACTCCCCTGATGCATGTTCTTTCCAGCTTAAGGATTTTGCATTTGATGTCCATTGCCTGGAATGCTCTGCCCCCCAGATGTTTGCACAACTGGCTCTTTGTTGTCATTCACATCTCCTCCACAGAGAGAGACCTCTGATCACATATAGTGCAGCTCCGTTCCTTCACTCCATATTACATTCTATTGTATTTCCTTCCTAGCACTTATTGCCATCTGAAATGCTTGTTGAATAGGTTATTTGTCTGTAATGCGGCTCCACTGAGTTCATCACTATATCCCCAGGCTCTAGCACAGAGTCTGGCACACCCTAGGTACCTATGTGTTGGGTGAATGAGTTTTTGTGTCCTGTAATGGTTTTTTTTTTTTTTTTTTTTTAAGATTTTGTTTGTTTATTCATGAGAATAAATTCATGAGAGACACATAGAGAGAGGTAGAGAAACAGGCTCCCTGTGGCTAAACTGATGCGGGACTTGATCCAAGGACCCTGGGATCGCAACCTGAGCCAAAGGCAGATGCTTAACCACTGAGCCACCCAGGTGTCCCCCATAACAGTTTTTGAATAAGTTAGTGGACATATGGTTCAGAGGAAAGAACACTTCACCAGAGGGCTTTAATACTTTTACTCTAGATTAATACTTTTACTCTAGATTCAGGCCCTAAACTATGGGATGTCTTTGGGCCAGTCACTCAACTTCTTGGGGCTAATTGATTACATTGGAGCTCCTCAGTTTTAAGACAGTGTTTCCAAATGTTGGTTTTTGGTTGAGAGGGGAGCAAATTGGATAATTGGTATTTTCTGTTTTAGTCATTAGAGTTTGAACCTTGCCCCAGAAGTTTATCTTAGAAAGAGATGGTAAGGAGCACCTATTAGGGTACTAGTATGCAACTCATTTAATATCTTCCAGACTATTTAACAGTCAAGATTCCCATATGGGAGATTGGTTTTCTCTCTTTGGAGACCTGTGGTCCATGAGTACTTACAGGCCAGTAGAATTAGACTAATAGTAAAGATAAAAACTAACACACATGTAGAATAGTTTCTGTTAGATCCTTCAGTGTCCATTTCCTCTCATGGAGCTTGTGAAGGAGCTTAGGACAGCTGTAGGGAGAAACTGAGCTGTGAGAAGGAGGTCTATGGGTCCCAGTGCTCCTCTGCCTGGGGCGGGAGTAGGCAGAAGCCTGTGCTGGTGACAACCTTCACCCCTTATTCTTATTCTTCAACCTTCACCCAAACATCTTCATGCATGGGACTCTTGGAAAGCAGATTCACAAACTGGAATGGCCATATTGTTCCCACATTTAAAAAGAACTGCACCTTAATGAGTTTTAAAAGGACGCAAGTGATTTGAAAAGCAGCAAAATACAAGTGGCAGAGCACTGGTGTGAAAACACAGATAATAATCCCAAGGTTGGAGACTGAATGTGATCTTTGTAAAGAAACAAAAAATGAAGCTGTTAAACCAAAAACAGGAATGAGAAGATCAGCCCCACATAAATTCTCCAGAGAAAATAAGATGTGAAATGCAAGAGAAGTTTTGGAGCAGTGGTTTTATTTCGATAGATACGACTTGTTCTGATGCAATTTTCTGATTTTATAGCTTGTTTCTTGTACAGCAACTCTCCAACCTCCCTACCACTTACACACACTAAAGGAGTATATTTATTTCTCCTCCTGAGAAAGAAAACATTAAAAACGGTAACTTTCAGGGTGCTTTCTATTTCAAGGATATTCTTTGCCACTAGTGAAGAATTTTCCTGGGTCCTACATGATAAATGCAATTATTTTATTCCAATCAGCTAATGTTCCTCAATAAGTTATTTTTTTGGAGGGAGAACACAATGCTTTAAAAATGTTTTTGTTTTTAAAAGTGGATCCCTTTGACACTTCAACTATTATTGGGAAAAGACAGAGTTTGATGTTGATTCCTGTCCAAATAGGAGTTACATTTGAATGGTAGGAGATAGTCCTAACAACCAAACAAATGATGAACACTTTGAAGGAAAATGAAGCAGGTAAGAAGATAGAAAGGAGAGAGATTACATTTTTTGATAGACTGGTTAAGGTATCTCCTCTTGGAGTGGGTGGTATTTGAGCAGATTTAGATTTAAGTGAAGTGAGAGAACAAACCATTTAAGTATTTGGGAGAAGAGCATTCCAGGCTTCAGGCAACAAGACCAGCATGATTGGAACAGAAAGAGTGGAAGGGAGAATGAGGTTGGGACAAATAGTCTCATGAAGCTAAGGTGAGGACTTCATATTTTACTTCCATGTTGACTACTTTGGAGGACTTTGAGCAGAGAAGTTACAGGGACTGACCTAAGTTTTAAAATAATTATTCTGAGTACTATGTACAGAATAAAGAAACTAAGAGTGGGATCAGGGACACTACTTAAGGAGGTATTATATTAGTTCAGGCAAGATAGTGGCTTGGAATAGGATGTTAGAAGTGAGTTAGTGAGAAATTATTATATTTGGAACATATATTTATTTAAATTTTTATTTATTTATGATAGTCACAGAGAGAGGGAGAGAGGCAGAGACACAGGCAGAGGGAGAAGCAGGCTCCATGCACCGGGAGCCCGACGTGGGATTCGATCCTGGGTCTCCAGGATCGCGCCCTGGACCAAAGGCAGGCGCTAAACCGCTGCGCCACCCAGGGATCCCTGGAACATATATTTAAAATAAAGGTATTGGAATTTATTGATGTGGGATGAGGAAAAGACAGGAGCTAATAATGAATCCAAATCCTTAGGAACTGTGGGAATGGAGGGATGGTTTTGAGTTTCCAATGTACTGAATAAATACTGATAGAAGTGCAGGCAATAAAGATGTAGGTCTGGGCACTTAACACAGGTGTGGTGTGGAGGACGGCTAGGACAGGTTCCTTTACATGCTAGTTCATTGCCTTTTTGTTTTTCACTGATCCTTTCTGACTTTGTGAATTTTGTTTTTTTGGGGGGGGCAGGGGTACAGTGAGGTGGAATTTAGTGTTCTTTTTTTTTTAATTGAAATATAATTGAAATTAGCATTGTGTAAGTTTAAGGTATATAAGGTGTTGATTTGATACATTTATATATTGCAATATGATTACCACCGTAGGATTAGCTAACACCTCTATCATGTCATGTAATTATTGCCTTTTTTGTGGTGAGAACAATTAGGATCCAGTCTCTTAGCAATTTTGAAATTTATAATACAGTATGGTTGACTATAATCACTATACTGTGCATTAGATGTCCAGAACTTATTTATCTATTAGTTGCAAGTTTGCGCCTTAAAAACATTTCCCCAGTTCCCCAATCCTCAGCTCCTGATAATTACCATTTGACTCTCTTTTCTACAAGTTCAATTTTTTTTTCAGATTCCACATATAAGTGATACCATATAGTATTTTCCTTTCTCTGTCTGACTTATAATATAATGCCCTGAAGTTCCACTCATATTGTTGCAAATGTCAGGATGCTCTTCTTTCTTGTGACTGGATAAGATTCCATTGTATATATGTATGTACTACGTGTTTAACCATTCATCCATTGATAAACTTAGGTTGTTTATGTATCTTGCTATTGTTGAATAATGTTGCAGTGAAAATAGGAGTGCAAATAACTTTTTGATATTCTATTTTAATTTCCTTTGGATATATACCCAGAACATATGGTGGTTCTATTTTTAATTTTTTGAGGAACCTCCATTCTGTTTCCCATAGTGGTAGCACCAATTTATATTCCCATCAGCAGTGCACACATGTTTCCTTTTCTCTACATTTTTGCCAACACTTGTTATCTCTTATCTTCTTGATGAGAACCATTCTAACAGGTGTGAGATGCTGTTTCATTGTGGTTTTGATTTGCATTTTCCAGATGATGAGTGATGTTGAGGACCTTTTCATGTACCTGTTGGCCATTTGGATGCCTTCTTTTGAAAAATGTTCAGTTCTTCTGCCCATTTTAAAAATCAGTTTTTTGGTTATTCAGTTGTATAGCTTTTTATATATTTTGGATATTAACCTCTTAATCTGATACACGGTTACAAAACTTTTCTCCCATTCCATAGGTTTCCTTTTCTTTTTTTTTTTTCAAAGATTTTATTTATTTATTCATGAGAGATAGAGATAGAGAGAGAGAGAGAGAGAGAGAGAGGCCTCTGCCTCTCTTACAGGCAGAGGAAGAAGCAGGCTCCCTGTGGGCAGCCCAATGCGGGACTCAATCCTGGGACTCTGGGATCACACCCTGAGCTGAAGCCAGACACTCAACCACTGAGCCACCCAGGAGTCCCTATCTTTTCATTTTGTTAATTATTTATTTTGCTGTGCAGAAGCTTTTTAGTTTGATCTTGTTCCACTTGTTGATTTTTGCTTCTGTTGCTTATGATTTTTGCATTATATTCAGGAAAATCATTACCCATTGCAAGGAGCTTTTTCCCCTGTGTTTTCTCATAAGAGTTTATAGAATTAGGTCTTTTTTGTTTAATTTTTATTTATTTATGATAGTCACAGAGAGAGAGAGAGAGAGGCAGAGACACAGGCAGAGGGAGAAGCAGGCTCCATGCACCAGGAGCCCGACGTGGGATTCGATCCCAGGTCTCCAGGATCGCGCCCTGGGCCAAAGGCAGGCGCCAAACCGCTGCGCCACCCAGGGATCCCAGAATTAGGTCTTATATTTGAGTCTTTAATCTATTTTGAGTTAATTTTTATGTGAGTGGGATAGGATAGGGATTTTGTTTGTTTCTGGTTTTGTTCTCTTCTAGGAATTGTCACTGCCTGATGTTGGCCCCATGGATCTTGAGACTAGATCCAGGCTTTACTATCAAACTGACCACATAGGGGCAGAGCTCCCTGGTCTCCAGGAATAGGCTCTGGACCTTTGCTTTGAATTCTGCAGAGTTCCCAGAAAAATTCACACCTGAGATCTAGTTTTCAGGGGTGAAGCTGCAGTAACTCACTAGGGAAGACACCTCTGTCCTCACTGGAATTGCAGGACAACATGACCAAGAGTGTCCTAGCTACACTGAGCATACTCAGCCCGTCTGTGGCTCAAGCTAGTCAAGGTTCACCAGTGTAGCCAAGAGTAGAGTCTGTTTTTCCAGTGTATATGGTGGAGGTAGATACTTGAAGGAAAGTTAAATTTCTTTCTAAAGAGACAGGGGAGATATATGCGTTGTGGCCCCAACAGGAAATGTCTACTACCTGAGGGGAGAGAAGCAGCATGCTCAGGGGACAGATGGAAGAAAAAAGCATTTTGGGGTATCTGTAGTCCATGACAGAGCATGACATAACAATCTATTTTGAGCTTACTTATAGTTAGACACCTCCAAGGATTACATACATTGAACCACACCCTGCCTTTAGGCGTTAATGAGAAAATGATAACATGTGTCTGAGTCAGAGCCAGCCATGCCAAGAGACAGAAGCTTCTCAGAAATCAAGCTCATGCTGACCTCTTTGCAGTCATCCTAGAAATAAGCCATTCTTCTCCGTGATTGATGGCAGTATTAGCCCTGGTTCTGGTTTAAAGAGATCAGAGATAGGCAATGTACTGGTTTCATTAAATGTGCATTGTAGGTTATGGTATGTTAGAGCTGAAAAGGATCTCAGAAGCTTTTTAGTCCAATCCTTTAATTAGATGATGCAGAGGAAAAGCCTTAAGTAGAGTTCTAGATATAAAATAACATACACATATGAAGACTTGTTTAACCACTCTATGCAAACTGTGTGACTGTCCTCTTAATTTGCTATTTCTCCTGGGTTCATGTCTGAATGAAGGGAAATTAGGCCCTTTTGGTATACATCCTTTGTCATTTCCTGTCAGTCACTCATTAATTAGAAAAATTTTCACTGAGTACCTATCACGTGTCTGGAACTGTTCTCAGTTGAGCATATAATAGAAAGACAGGTAATAGAGGGAAGAGACAGAAAAATCTCAATAGTCAAGTGCATTATTTAGAAATTGTTAAGATATGATAAGGAAACACAAGAAGGATGCTATAAACTAGTGAAAAATGGAGCTACTCTAGCTAAGAAGATCAAGGAACAAGTCTCAGAAGAATGGGATGATTCAAAAAATTTAACTTGGAGTAGTCTGAGAAAATTCCAACCGGCCTAGTTCAGCTGCTGCCCATTTGAGATGATCCTAGAGCTGTTCTTGTCTGACTGCCCTCAGGTTAAAGATTCCCTAAGCTGCTGGGAGTTAACCAACTCTACATAGCCCAATTTATGGAGACCATAATCAAGAATGGCCCAAGAAGTAGCTGGCTATTTTGGGGGATGTGTGTTCAGATGCCAGGTTGTATCTTGTACAGCTTTAGGGTCACCATTCACACAGACTGAATTAAACACAACTGTACAAGGTGACTTTGACCAAGACCAGGATTTTATTTTATTTTATTTTATTTATTTATTTTTTTAATTTTTTTTATTTATTTATGATAGTCATACAGAGAGAAAGAGAGAGGCAGAGACACAGGCGGAGGGAGAAGCAGGCTCCATGCACCGGGAGCCTGATGTGGGATTCGATCCCGGGTCTCCAGGATCGCGCCCTGGGCCAAAGGCAGGCGCCAAACCGCTGCGCCACCCAGGGATCCCAAGACCAGGATTTTAATATGGTTTTCCCCTTTATCATATGCAATGGTCTGGGTCAAACCAGGGAAATAATGGTAGGGGAGGCAGATTGAAGAAGACCATAGATTCAGATTAGTCTACTCTGTGTCCCTCGTGTAAATTCCATGGTGGTGATCTGAACATTCAGGTTTTGTGAACTTTAACCCTATATATTTCCAAACAGAATCATCACTGCAAAACATGAAGTCTAAAAGCCTTGAGGGGCTCTTAACTAGTTTGTTCCAGGAAAGAAGTCCAGAAACTTGATACTGTTGACAAAATTCCCCAAATACAATGAATTGCTTGGAATGTTCAGGTATCATCAGCACTACCCTCCCACTCCCAGCCTAGTGATATTATATATTTATTCACTTGCCTTTTTTCCTCCTTCTCTCTCATTCCTCAAATTTAGGCTGCCTGAGAACAGAATCTTTGATTCATTCATGCTTCCCAGAGCCCTAGACCAGCACTGCCTTACATGTAGTTGGTGTTCAGTAACTTTATTCTGTCAATTAACCTGGAAACTCACAGAGCTTATGTGATTATGAGTCAGGGCTTTTTCATCTGGGGCCTCCCAGAAAGGTTTGACTTCCAGTCCTCCAGCAGAGTAATCCCATCTCTGGGAGTTGGGAACAATCTGGAGGCTCTTACCTGGGGAAGATAGAAAATCCAGCATCAAGGTTAAGATAGGCTGGAAACAGAACTCCCATCCTAGTGACATCCCCGAGTCCTTTGCCTGAGTAGGGGTGGTAGATAGGGGTTGGGGCTTCTTGGGAACCCTCTTCACCTTCAGTGGCTGTGGGCTGAGCACTGCACCAGCACTATTCATCCAGTATGCTCAGAATTCTATTCCAGAATTGTATTTTAAGGGAACCCTTCTTTACCTTGCCTTTCATTTTCATTTTCAGCCTTTAAATCAAAAGGAAAACCTGTTTTATTCTAAATCAAGAATGTACTTAATGACCTTTTCCAAATGGAAGCAAGGTACCCATAGCCCACAATTTTAATTTAAATCAATTCCTTTCCTAGCATGAAAAACAAACACAAATAACTTCCCAGGAAGGTGAACTTTGGAGACTATGAAGGGTTCTTGGGGTACTTTCAGTTTATCTTTTACAAAGGTAAACAGGAACTTACCTTGCTTGGTTTCTGAGAAGTTTGTGGGGGGGTGTGTGCCAGCCTTCAACAAAACACCGTTGTGAGGCCGAGTGCCAAGTTCTTTGCGTGAAGGGCAAATCCATGTTGGTGTAGGGTTGCGGCCACATATGGTGCAGATGCCTGCTGTTTGGAAAGAATTGCAGTGCAATTAAAAGACTTTTTGAGACTTGGCAATATTGTTAATTCCTTTGCCATTTTATATGAGCAGGAGGATTAATTAGCATTGGCTTTATAGAGTTATATCTTAAATGCATATGTTTTGGGTTAGATATTTCTTTTTACTAGATTAGTCAGACTTGTTCCCAACTGTGAAGGCTGCCTCATGGGATTCATTTGTGCCTGCCTGAATGCTTCTTGTTTGCTGGAGTGTGTTATCCAAGGCTGACACCAGCACCATTTATAGTGAGGCTGACTCTGTCCTTACCTTGCAATATTACTTTTGATGAAGAAATCAGAAGGCAAGTGAGTAGGGATTTTAGAATGCAGGGGCAGACTCGGTCACAGAATACCTTTTGTTTTTGTTCATTTCTGCAAATGACTTTTTAAAACAGTCTGATTTTCCCAATTGCAATTTCTTGATTTTGTTTTGTTTTTACACTTTTTATAGGAGAGAGAAAAGGAGACAAAACTCTTTGCAGCAGGGGCATCTTATAATGAAGCTTAGAATAGGCCTCTAGAGCTACTTTTTCAGACTTCTTCAGTGTTCAAATTTGAGCCCAGGAGGTTCCCAGTTCAATATGGCTGTCAATTATTAAGCCATAATTAGTAGAATAGTTGTTCATGGATGCTTTGGTGACCTTGGAAATATAGGATATTCCAGAAATATATGTATTCATGATTCTCTTTCTTATTGCTCATGGTAATTTGGGTAGTTTACTCACCTCTCAGCACTAGGACTAACATGTGGAAATGTACAGTAAATGTTTGTTGAATGGATAAATGTTTGGCTTGGTGCTTGGGACACTGCAGACAGTGGCTGTCAATTTAGCCTGTATGAGGTTTCCAAGACAGCTTATTAACAGAGTCCTTCCATGTACCAGCCTCAAGTCCTGATTTGGAGGTCAGAGGAAGGGTGCAAAAGTCCATATTTTTAACAAATACCCTGATGGATTTGGATGCAGGTTACCTTTGGACCTCACACACTGGGGAAAGACACTGCTCTGGGGGATATGGCAATTCTAAAGCTTTTAAGGAAACATTTCTTCAGATCAGCTCAGGTTCCTTTGCATTTCCATCCATGCCCCTGGTCTCCTCTGAGGACCCTCCATGAAGGCTCAGGTAGTCCATCCTGGTGCCACTTCTTAGTCTTCCACTTCCAGACCATTTCGGGGGTCCACTTTGCTACAGACCGGATTCTTGCTGTTCCTCTGGAGCTACCTGAGAACAGCATAATTGAACTATACCCTATACCGCTTTGTCTTACTTATTGTACAAATTTACTGGTGGCTAGGGTGCCTTGTGCTTCTTTGTCTGGTTTTTCTAGGCACCAGTGCTGTGTATTTCCACAAGATATTGAATGAAGTCAATTATATGAGCTTAGGTGTCTAAATAAGATGATGAATTTAAATTTCTTAGCACACCTCAGGGTATATAACATATGCTCCATGTATTGTAGATGTTTTTCCCTCTGTGAATTATAAACTCCTTGAGGGCCATTCCAGGGATACAAACTAGAATCAAACTAGGTTTTCCAAGGGATGAATCCAGAGCTGATATTCACCTGAAAGTTGGACATCAGTCTGACATAATCATAAAATAAATAAATAGCAAAACTCCAGGGATGCATCAGGTGGGCAGTTTTTAGCAACAACTGATGCTGTCTACTGAGAGGGGTATTGATAAAGTGATATAGGAAGTAACTGCACTAATGCTTCCTAAGTAGACTTAGCAGAGCAATGTGATCTTCACACTCAAAAGCTTGGGATGCTCCTCACCTCCTCCTGGCCACCATAGGAACAAAGAAGGCATTTTGTAGTAGGAAGACTTTTTTTTTGGTCTCATTAAATGAGTATTATACTTTTGATAATAGCATAAATGTGTGCTGTAGTAAATAGGAGCAGAAGTAATAAAACAGTAAAAATGTAGCTACTGAAGAACACATTTTAAAATCTCAAATGTTGGCCACAGCAGACAGAGACTGGGAATTCTCTCTAGGTTTCCCAGCTCTGATTCTCTTGCTCCTTAGGACACTCAGTGTGCAAAGCCTAAAGAGATGTCATGGGAGATCCTCTCAAAGCCTGTGTAATACAGGATGTCAGGGCATATCGGGGTAGTCTGCCTTAGTCTGCGAATCATCAGTCAGCCAGGTTAAGAGGGGCTGAAAGCAAAGGAGAACTTACTTTTAACAAGGAGTTGGTGGTCTGCAGTTTCAGAGTTTGTTCAGAAGATTAATCCTCTGAGTTGGTGATTCTTTCTTTTGGCTTTTCTGTTGATATAGTATGGTCATCACAGCTCAGAGGTTCCCCACAGCAGAGTTCCAAGAGGGAAGGAAAGGGTATTTTTTTCTCTCTTTCCCCTTGTCTGTCACCCTCCTTTTCCAACTTCTTTCCCACCTTTTCTTTTTCTCCTCATCTTTCCTCATCTTATCCTCCTCTCTTCCCTTTCTCCTCCTTTTTTTCTCTCTCCCTTTTTTATCTAGGATTAAAATCCTTTTCAAAAGCTTATAAAATATTTACTTTACTTACCTTTGACTAGAACCAAGTTATGTGCTCACCTCAGACCAGTCACTAGCCAGTGCCTAGAGGGTTACCATTTTGGTTTAGACCTACCATGGGTTCTTTCTTGGGTCTAGAGAGGGGCTCCCTTTTCTGAGCTTGTAGCTGCATGCATGAAATCAAGACTCAATGCCCCAAGAAAGAAGAGAGGAGTGACTAACTGGTAGGCAGTTGTTACAGGTTTCTAAAGCTGTTATAACAAAGTATCACAAACTGGGTGGCTTAAATAATAGAAAGTTATTGCTGTACAGTTCTGGAGGCTACAAATCTGAGATCAAGGTGTTGGTGGGGTTAGCCCCTTCTGAGGTTCCATGCCTTTCCCATAGCTTCTGGTAGTTTGTTAGCAATCTTAGGCATTCCTTGGCCTCTAAGAACATCATCCCAATCTCAGCTTTTATCTTCACGTCGCTCTTTTCCCTGTGTGCATTCCTTTGTCCAGATTTCCTCTTTTTTTATAAGGACATTAGTTATAATGGATTAGGGGCCCACCCTACTTTAATATGGTCTCATCTTAATTACATCTATGATGACCCACTTCCCAAATAAGGTCACTTTCTGACATACAAAGGTCTAGGACTTCAACATAAGAATTTTGGTGGTGGCGGGAATGGGGGACACAATTCAACCTGTAACAGCAGTAAGTAGTGTCTGCCATGTGAGGTAAAGTGGCTAGGTTGACGTGAACATGATAGTCTCAGCCTTAGCTACTCTATTTTCCTGTTTGCATTTAGCATTTAATTCAGTCTAAAGAGAACTTGTGTTCTTCTTTTTTTTTTAATTTTGTTTATTCATGAGAGTCAGAGAGGCAGAGACATAGACAGAGGGAGAAACAGGCTCTCTGTGAGGAGCCTGATGTGGAACTCAATCCCAGGACCCCCGGACCACACCCTGAGTGGAAAGCAGATGCTTAAGCACTGAGCCAGTGTCCTGAGAACTTGTGTTCTTTCAATGTTAGAGAATAATAATAATAATTTAAGAAAAGCAAGTGAGGAAAAAAAGGCACAAACCCGAAACTTCCAAGAACATAAAAAATTAATAAATCATCACAGTCATCATCATCATCATCAATCCATCCATTTTTGTATCTGTCTACTTCCTCACTATAAATAGCAGTAGAAAACCACAGCCACTCAACTGGCAAATATTGGGAAAGCCCTCAAAAATCTAAGAAGCAGTAACACTGTATAGTTACTATACTCCATACTCATGAGGATCATTAAGTAACTCTAATCATTTATGAAATTTAGTCTAGTGGAGTCATAAAATTGATTTTTCAAACATTTATATCCATTATTTAAACATTTTTTCCCTACAATTGGCCATAGAGAACACATAGAAAATCAGTTTACTCATTTTAGACATTTTACAACTATGTGTATGTCAAAATTTATAAATATTTAAAATACCTTTTAGAGTGGTAAATGTTATGTGATGTTCTTCTCTTAAAGTAACTGCATATATTTATTCCAACTTTTTATTTAAATGGGAAGTACACTTCTAAGAAGATGAGCATGACATGTTTCTGCCTAAAATATTTTTTTGAAGAAGTCATTAAAAGGTATCATATAAAGATCATAAAGCACCCTATGACAGAATTATTTGGAAATTATTGTAGTAAGTTTTTGGTCATCAAGACTACTGTTCTGTGGTGCTTTCTGATGGGTACTGATGGCTTGGAGGGCTGACAGGGAGCAGGAGGCACCTGACACATAGCTCATGTCTAACTTGATAAGAGAAGATGTGTGTTGGGTTGGAAGAAGCTGGTTCTACTGAGTTGTGTGCTATTGCATAAGGCAAGAGGCCCAATTCACGCAATGCTCTGCCCTCCACATCATGAATTTGAGCTTCACCTGAATGAAGCCATGGGGCTCTGCCTCCACCCAATGCATGGTGTTTCTCTTTCTTCAGGGATTGATGCAAATGAGGTCTCTATTGAGCAAAACTGTCCTATGTGACCAACACTCCTTTGGCTGAGCCACCAAGAAAGGGTCTGTACTTTGGCAAGAATACGTTTTCTCAAGCCCTTCCCCGTGAGGGTAGACCTGCTAAAAATTGTTTCGTAGGCTATGCCCAGGCCTCTTCTGGACTGCAGAGCCTGGGAAATTTGTCTTGAGCTCCCCTCTGCCCAGCAATCTGCCCTCTGATGCATTTTAGGGTCAACAGTTGCTTTAATTGCTCCTGTTTCCACTATCCCTCTCTCTATCCACCACACAAGCATGGAGAGCATCCATTTGAGTGATGCTATGACTTTGTTAAAAATTAAGGTGAAATCCACTTTATTTTTAAAATTAAAAAAATATATTTTATTTAAATTCAATTTGCCAACATAGAGTATCACACTTAGTACTCATTTCATCAAGTGCCCTCAGTGCCTGTGGTGAAATCCACTTTATTTATTTATTTATTTATTTATTTATTTATTTATTTATTTATTGAAATCCACTTTATTTTTTTATTTTTAAAATTTTTTAAACATTTTTATTTTTTTATTTTTTATTTTTTATAATAAATTTATTTTTATTGGTGTTCAATTTACCAACATACAGAATAACACCCAGTGCTCACCCATCAAGTGCCCCCCTCAGTGCCCGTCACCTATTCACCCCCACCCCCTGCCCTCCTCCCCTTCCACCACTCCTCGTTCGTTTCCCAGAGTTAGGAGTCTTTATGTTCTGTCTCCCTTTCTGATATTTCCCACACATTTCTTCTCCCTTCCTTTATATTCCCTTTCACTATTATTTATATTCCCCAAATGAATGAGAACATATAATGTTTGTCCTTCTCCGATTGACTTACTTCACTCAGCATAATACCCTCCAGTTCCATCCACGTTGAAGCAAATGGTGGGTATTTGTCGTTTCTAATGGCTGAGTAATATCCCATTGTATACATAAACCACATCTTCTTTATCCATTCATCTTTCGATGGACACCGAGGGTCCTTCCACAGTTTGGCTATTGTGGCCATTGCTGCTAGAAACATCGGGGCACAGGTGTCCCGGCGTTTCATTGCATCTGTATCTTTGGGGTAAATCCCCAACAGTGCAATTGCTGGGTCGTAGGGCAGGTCTATTTTTAACTCTTTGAGGAACCTCCACACAGTTTTCCAGAGTGGCTGCACCAGTTCACATTCCCACCAACAGTGTAAGAGGGTTCCCTTTTCTCCGCATCCTCTCCAACATTTGTTGTTTCCTGCCTTGTTAATTTTCCCCATTCTCACTGCTGTGCGGTGGTATCTCATTGTGGTTTTGATTTGTATTTCCCTGATGGCAAGTGATGTGGAGCATTTTCTCATGTGCATGTTGGCCATGTGTATGTCTTCCTCTGTGAGATTTCTGTTCATGTCTTTTGCCCATTTCATGATTGGATTGTTTGTTTCTTTGGTGTTGAGTTTAAGAAGTTCTTTATAGATCTTGGAAACTAGCCCTTTATCTGATACGTCATTTGCAAATATCTTCTCCCATTCTGTAGGTTGTCTTTTAGTTTTGTTGACTGTATCCTTTGCTGTGCAAAACCTTCTTATCTTGATGAAGTCCCAATAGTTCATTTTTGCTTTTGTTTCTTTTGCCTTTGTGGATGTATCTTGCAAGAAGTTACTGTGGCCGAGTTCAAAAAGGGTGTTGCCTGTGTTCTCCTCTAGGATTTTGATGGAATCTTGTCTCACATTTAGATCTTTCATCCATTTTGAGTTTATCTTTGTGTATGGTGCAAGAGAGTGGTCTAGTTTCATTCTTCTGCATGTGGATGTCCAGTTTTCCCAGCACCATTTATTGAAGAGACTCTCTTTCTTCCAATGGATAGTCTTTCCTCTTTATTGAATATTAGTTGGCCATAAAGTTCAGGGTTCACTTCTGGGTTCTCTATTCTGTTCCACTGATCTATGTGTCTGTTTTTTTGCCAGTACTACACTGTCTTGATGACCACAGCTTTGTAGTACAACCTGAAATCTCGCATTGTGAAATCCACTTTAAAGTGAACAATTCGGTGGCATTTATACATTCATAATATTGTACAACCATTACTTCTGTTGAGTTCTAAAACATTTTCATCACCCAAACAGAAATCCCCTTACTTTGTATCCAGCAGTCATACCTCATTCTCTCTTCTGCCCCTCACCTCCCAGCCCCTGGCAACCACTAATCTGGTTTCTGTATCTATTCTGGATATCTCATATAAAAGCAATCATGAAATAATGGAACCTTTTGTGTTTGGCTACTTAGTGTAATTTTTTTCAATATTTATCCATATTGTAGTGTGTATCATCACTTTATTCCTTTTTAATGGCCAACTAGTCCACTATATGGATATACTATGTTATTTATCCATTCATCTGTTGGTGAACATTTATTTGGTTATTTCTCCCTTTGGCTATTGCTATGACTTATTTTTAAAGGCTGTGTCTTCCCCTTGTAGGTAGAGAACTATAGACTAAAATCATCAACCATGGAGCCATAAGAGTCTTGAAAAGGTGGCATGCACAGTTTCTAGACCCTGGGGTTCTAGCTTCAGCTGCTCCAGAAAGTGTTTCCCTGTCTTTCCTCAAGGAATTTGTGAATCCATCAGCCACCTGATTGGGACTGACAGCCCTTGTCACGTGTTCTTCATATTAGTAGCACTCGTGCATCTACCCGATGACTTTGTCTACACTTTCTTCCATACTGATTCAGCATCTCTCTTTCAGGTTGCTGTTCCTGTCCTGTAAGCTTGACCATGGCTTATTTTCATTGCTCTTAGATTTCTCCAAGAACTCAGAGCTTCCCCTACCCTAGGCCTAGAACTAGGATTTGGAGGTCATGATATAAGCCCAGTAAAGTGGCTAGCTCTTTTTAGCATTTAAGTTTTCCAGACTTGAAAGCTGGGCCCATGGGAATGTTAAACTGCCTCATGGTTTTAAAAATGCCAAGTGCTAGAAAGATTATGTGCAAAATGGAAGGCCTAGGTAAATGTGATTTTTAAGAACTTCAGCTGTGGGGCCCCCTGTAGTGGAGGGCAGTAACAAACTGCTGCCCTGCTGGGCTTTGAATCATGAGCCATTATTCTCCTTGGCCCTTCTGCTGACTCCATAAACCATTTGAGTCCAGTCTTATATTTTATAATGTCACCAGGATCCCCGTTGGTGTTACAGCCCATGTCTCCTAAGAATTTTTTCTGTCAGATACATGGTGTGTGCTCCTATAAGACTGTTCCCTGGTTGGTCAGTTTTTAGGGCTAACACGTGTTTTGGCTTACTTTCCATGTTAAGACAGTTTAGAATTGCCTAGAACTGACCCTACATGTTTATAAAGCCTCAGTATGCTGACATGATTAAGTGGTAATTCTTTAAATGTGAGGAATATTTTTTACCATGAAGCCCAAACAGTCCTTGATGACATATGGGAAAACCACTGCCAGCTGCATCACATCTTTGGGGGCCTCTTGCTGCCCATGGCACAGACACCCCCTCTAGTTTGTATGTGTAGCATTATACGAGTAAGAAGATGGCGTCACAAAAGGAAAGATTTTGGCTCCATTGTGGATGAAAGAAAGTTTACCTTACCACTTCCTATCTAAATAAGCCTAATGAAAACCCTATAAAGCTTTCCTGGTCATCTGGACCACTGTGTTTTAAGACAACATCCCTTAGGTCAGAGCTGTGGAGAGAAAGGAATGTTTTCATCTCAAAGCTTTGTGCAGCTTTATGAGAAAAGGAACTTGGGGAAATCTTCTGACTCCCAAACCACACTGCAGGAACAGGACCGAAGGTGACACTCTGTTTCCTCCATTCCGTCCTGCTCTCCTCACAAGCACTGCTCCAATTTACTTATGAGCAAAACTCAGAAGAAATTCTTTCCCACCACTTCCCCCCACGTCATTACCAGGGCACTTTCCAGAAAGAACTCAAGGGCCAACTCTGAGAATTCCAGGACAACATGCTTTACAGGGCCTTATGACCTGTGGTGGAAGAAATTTTGGGCCTTGTGCCCATTGGCCGATAGTAAAAAGAAGGTAACTATTATTGCAAACAGGGTGGGGGACCCCGTCAATAAACAAGAGGAAGTAAGATTTGTGACAACTTTTACAACATGATTAAATGGGGAGATCTCTACTGGGAAATTGTATACTTACATGGGGCTCACGCTAACTCCATAGTCTCAGCATTGTCCCCTCTTCCCTCCTGCCCATTTCTCACCAGTGCTTGTGTTTCAGGGATGATTGGCCCAATGTTGTCCAGCAAGCTCATACATACCCCAGTGGTCTATTCTGTGCAAAAGAAGTCCGTTAGAAATGTTTCTTTGTGAAATGTGAACTGAGTCCTTGAGGTTCTTAGGCTTGGCACAGGGATGCAGGGTTGGTGAAGAGGTATCCAGTACCTGGTGAGCCCCTTCCCATCCTGCCCCAGGCCCTCCATTGGGCCATTGTGCAGGCTGACTTAATCTGTCCTTCCAGCCATCCTGTGAAGTAGGAATTATCATTTTTTTGTAGATGAGGAGACACAGTCTCAGAGAAGTTATGTTTATTTATTTTGCTCCCTGCTGTTCTTTGAAGGATTTGAGGTAGTTAACAAAAAGCACTTGCAAGTCAAAAGGAAAACTATAAAGACTTGATGCAGAGAAGTGGAATGAAGGCAATGCATGGAAGGAATAATAAACCACCCAGAAATGCAAACCAACTGATAGAGTGGTTAGAAGTAGTCATAAATTTAGCTTAGGCTTTCCTAGAGGCCAAGACAGAAGGAATAACAATTTATAGTTTATAAAGTTAAACAACTTATGTAATAGGTAGAGGAGCCAGAGTTTGAACCCAGTATTGTCTGATGCCAAAGATCATTCATTCATTCATGTATAGGATGGGACTTGTGCTGTCGTTTTAAGTGGTGGCTAAGGCTCAAGTCTACAACAAGAAGCTAAGCAACAAGTCCTAAAGATTTGGGCCAGACACTCCATGCCAGGCTTAAGAAGTTGCAGGATGAGGCCTGCTAGCACCCACTACCCTCCCACTAGCCCCTCTCTGGGCTTTTTGGGAAGAGGACTGGGAGGGTGGTCTTCCTAGCACTTAGGCCATGTGTGTGTGGTAGGGGGCTGGTATCTCACTGTGGAGAAGGGGGGCTTTCACTTCTTCATTGTGCAAAGATTGGGGACCTATGAACAGGGAAACTAGCTGCTGGGGGTTTGCTGAGCTGTAGAACCCACAGGTTTACCATGTGCTGGCACCAAAATAAAGAATGTTGAAGATGTTCTTGGAAAGGTCAACCTGCATTCCCTGAAGTTGAGGAAATATATATATATATTTGCAAATATATAAATATATTGAGCAAATATAAATAAATATATATATATATATATATATATATATATAAATATAAGACTGGTTCCCATATGGGCCTAGACAATTGTGAAGACAGAAGGCCCACTGGAGTTGCTGGTGCCAGTGAGATTATGGGATTATGGGGCAGTGTCCCTGGGAAGAGGAGGGAGCATCTCCCACCCTATCTTGTTCTCCACAGCGCTTGGAGGGTAGTAAAAGTATTCTTAAAGCTTTTATTCTTCAAGCATTCTTAAAAGAGACTTTTTTTAAAAAAAGATTTTATTTATTTATTCATGAAAGACACACAGGGAATATAAAGGAAGGGAAAAGAAATGTTGGGAAATATCAGGAAGGGAGACAGAACATAAAGACTCCTAACTCTGGGAAACGAACTAGGGGTGGTGGAAGGGGAGGAGGGCGGGTGTTGGAGGGGAATGGGTGACGGGCACTGAGGGGGACACTTGTCGGGATGAGCACTGGGTGTTTTTCTGTATGTTGGTAAATTGAACACCAATAAAAATTAATTAAAAAAAAAAAGACACACAGAGAGAGGCAGAGACATAGGCAGAGGGAGAAGCCCTTCCTCATGTGGAGAGCCCAATGCAGGACTCCATCCCAGGACCTCAGGATCATGCCTTAAGCCAAAGGCAGATGCTCAACCATGGGGCCACCCAGGCATCCCCATTCTTAAAAGAGTTATTTGGGCAAGTAAAAACAAAAGCTAAAAGACAAAACCCTTCAATCTAGAGACTTTAAGCAAGTTGCTGACATCAGCTTTTTCCTCATTTTTGCCACCTATAAAATGGGCACAGGACTTACCATCTCCTCCTCCTCCCACCAAGATTTTGTGTGGCTTCACTGAGACCAGCACAGGATGCATCTCAAGACTGGCTCACACAGGGCACTCAAAACATGATGTGGAATCTGTTTCCTGTGATCTTTCTTTCATCAGTTCTCTCAACTTCTTTATCTGAGTTTCTTCTGTCCTGAGGAATCCCTAGGATATCCTGTTCCTGTGGATTGTAGCCCTCTCTCTTTGGGCTATTGATTATAGAGTCTTGAAGAGATCTGTAAAACCAGATTCCTGAGCTCATTCAAGGGGCTTCTCACTCAGTAGCCTAGTGTGGAGGTAGGAATCAGAAGTTTTAATAGCTCCTCAGGTGATTCTGATTCATAGCCAGTCAGGTGTGAACACTCCTGTCTCAGGCTATGCTTGAAAATTCTGATTGTTATTGCCTTTTCTGTAGTTTGACCAGGGTGCCACCTACCCCTTCTTCGAATATTACTTCTTGTTACTACAAAATGCATAAAGTTCCCTTGAAGTTCTCACCTTTGCCTGAAAAGCAAAGTTGCTTCAAAAGGTGGGTGCAGAGAACCTTGACTCACTGCTAACATTCCATCTCAGACTGGTTTATCAGATTAGCCCCTGTCAACCTCACAAGTTCTTGAGGAATGGGACTGGCGCAGATTCCTTTTGATGAGCAATAGGATGAGGAGGTTCCAAGCCTGGGAATCCCATTTAAGAGACCAGACGTGGCCCTGAGAAGCCAGGGGATAGCCCATGAGCGGTGGTATCTTGAGGAAGGAAAAGGGGATGGAGAAGGAATACAGTCATCCCTCACTTAATAAATATTTACATCATTCATTTTTTAAAACTTTTTATTTTGATATAATTTCAGACTTACAAAAAAAGTTGAAAAAATAGTACAAAGATTCCCCACACCCTTCCCTCAACATCTTCAGATATTAACATCTTAGAAACTATAGTCAAGGGACTCCTGGGTGACTCAGCGGTTGAGCGTCTGTCTTCAGCTCAGTAATTTTGGAGTCCTGGGATGGAGTCCTACATAGGGCTTCCTGTGGGGAGCCTGCTTCTAACCTCTGCCTATGTCTGTGCCTCTCTGTGTTTCTCATGAACAAACAAATAAAATCTTTAAAAAAACAAAAATTATGGTCAAATGATCAAAATGAGGACATTAACATTGATATGATACTATAATTGCTACAGATTAATTCCATAGAATTAAATTCAAATTTAATTTCAAATTAAATAATTCAGATTTCTCTAATTATCTTATGTATGCCCTTTCTCTGGTCCAGGATCCAATCCAGGATCCTGTAGCACATTTAGTTGTATTTCCTTAGCCTCCTTGAACATAGAACAGTTCCTCAGTCTGTCTGTCTTTCATGACTGATGCTTTTGAAGAGTGCAAAAAAAAAAAAAAAGTTATTTTGTAGAATGTCCACCAGTTTGGTTTTGTCTGGTGTCTCCTCATGATTAAATTCAGGTTATTAATTTTGGCAAGAATACCACAAGAGATGATGTGGTTCCCTTCTCAAGGCATTATAGGAGGTGGTATGAGATTTTGTTTTCTTTGTTTTTTTTTTATTTTTCTAACATGAAAAGCATGTTAGAATAAAATGTACCTATTTTAGCAATTAACAATCTATTTTAGGAATAACAAGGAAGAGGTGAAGCTCCATCCTGAACTGGTGCAGAATAGGATCCTGCTCTGCTATCCTGGACCACCTCTTAACTTAAGGGCTCATCATTTCCTTCCAAACACTTCCTTCCTCCAGTGTGTTCCTTGCTGTGTGAAGCCTCCTCTTAGGGAGACAGAGTACTTCGAGAAGCATTTGTGCAATCTCCTATGAAAATAGATCCGAAAGTAATAAAGGTGTGGCTACTGCCTTTAGTTAAGCATCGTTTTCTTTGGGAAGAAAATTGGATCTAACAAAAGGGATTGAATTTGGTTGAAGAAGCAGAGATATTTATGGTTGTATGTGCACAAGACTTGCCAGCAAGGAAAAAAATTAAACCAGAAAATATAATTGTTGGTACAAAATTAGCTCGTGTTCCAAGGGGGTAGGAGAGAAATGTTTCAAAATACTATAGGAAGAGAAGAAGCTGAGTGGAATTGTGAGTACAAGAACAAGAGGATACTTTTTTTTTTTTTTGCCTTCCCTGCACAGTTAGAGGTCATATAATTTTAGGATGACCTTTGCTAGAGTGACAATATCCAGAATATGCTTGTGTTAACATGTATATATATATATATATTCATGTTAAGAATATATATATAATCCTTTATATAAAGTTATTTATTTATTTTAGAGAGAGAGAGAGCATGCCTGAGTAGGGGGCGCTGGGACGGAGGGAGAGAGAATCTCTAGCAGGTTCCACACCCAACAGGGAGCCCCATGTGGGGCTCAGTCACTGAGATTATGACCTGAGCTGAAACCAGACGCTGAACCAACTGAGCCACCCAAGCTCCCCTTCATGGATATATTTTTGCCTTGCTTGAGTCATTTTGAAATACATTAAGAGCTTTAACAGAGGTAAAGTATTAAAAACATCAAGGCAGACTTCAATTTAGTACTTGTTTGTCCATTTGGTGATGCTGACCTAAGTGAAGAGGAAGAGTACCCAGAGAATAGGCCTTTATTTTTACACTACGATGTCAGTGACCTTATTGTTGGAGAAAATTATATTTGTTTAATTTAAGAGAATGAAAGAGAGAAAAAAGATAAAATATATAGAAAAAAAGGAGATAAAACATTTCTGGATCAAACACTTGTAGCAGTTGGCATCTTTCAAGATCTCTTTTTATCCATATACCCACATAGAGGTGTGTTATTTTATGAAGGTGAGATACTGCACATATTGGTATGTATCCTGTTACTTTTTTAGTCTCTTCTGCTGCTTAAAATTATTAAATGCTTATTGTAAAAAAAAAGATGCAAACACTTGAGGATATGTGAGGCAGGATATGAAAGCCTCTCCAGTAAACACCATTTTAATAGTTTCATGTATGTTCTCTCTGATTTTCTCTGTACTCTCTTGGAATTTAATGTTTTCACCTAAAGTATCTTGGACTTCGTAACTTTCTGACGTTGGCAGGTTCATGTGACCTTTCTGTTATTCAGAATTTCTTTTCTTCAGATTATGGGGGTCAAAATGTTCATTGATCACCTATCTTGTAAACATTTCTCTCATGACTCATCTTGTTCAATATTTTGGGGATATCTGTCTCCACTAATTACCCCAACCCTCTTCAGAATTCTCCTGCCTTGACTTCACAGCGCTGCCCGCCATCCTGTCACTTACCTGGCTGTCTCCCCTACTAAATTCTGCATGCATTCTCTTTAAACCAGAAGGTCTTTCCTGTTTCCTGATCTCTTATCCAGTGTCTCACTCTGGCTGCTCTGCTTGCTTCTCACATTCTCTTTGCCCTCATTCTGTTTTAGATCTTTCCTCCCCTCTCTGAGTCTTCTAGAAGGATGGCTGCACAACTTCTACAGTTTTGGTTCTTACATTGATCCCTAATGAGGAATCTGTTCATATTAGTTTCCAAGGGCTCTTTAACAAAGTACCACAAATTGGGCAGTTTAAGACCCCAGAGACTGGGACACCTGGGTGGCTCAGTGGTTGAGCATCTGCCTTCGGCTCAGGTTGTGATCCCACGGTCCTGGAATCAAGTTCCGCATTGGGCTCTCCACAGGGAGCCTGCTTCTCCCTCTGCCTCTTTCTCTGTCTCTCATGAATAAATAAAATATTTTAAAAAAACTCCACAGAAACTCACTTTTTAACTATTCTGGGGGCCAGAACCCAAAATCAAATATCAGTAAACTCAAGGTTTCTCCCAAGGCTCCAGGAGATAAATCCTTTCTTGCCTCTTCTGGCTTTTGGTGCTTACTGGCAATCCTTGGTATCCCTTGATTGTACCTGTATCACTCCTATTTCTGCCTCTGTCTTCACCTTTTCATGTGTCCTGGTCCATATTTCTGTCTTTTTGTGAGGACACCAGACATTGGATTAGGGCCCACTTTAACCCAGTATGACCTCACCATAACTTGATAAATATCTCTTCAAAGATTGTATTTCCACATAGGGGAAGGGAGGGAAAAATGGAATGGAAAGAAACCAGAGAGGGAGACAAACTGTGAGAGGCTTGTAAATATAGGAAACAAACCAAGGGTTGCTGGAGGGGGAGGTGGATAGGGGAGTGGAGTAATTGGATGATGGGCATTAAGGAGGGCACGTGATTTGATGAGCACTGGGTGTTCATGTAACTGATGAATTACTGAACTATGTCTCTGAAACTAATGATGTACTAAATGTTGGCTTATTGAATTTAAATTTTAAAAAAGACATTTTCACATGACGTCATGTACTGAGGTTCCAGGTGAACATGAATTTTGGGAGAACACTATTCAGTTTATTTTTTTAAATTTTTTTTTTAAAAGATTTTATTTATTCATGAGATACACAGAGAGAGGGAGAGAGAGGCAGAGATATAGGCAGAGGGAGAAGCAGGCTCCATGCAGGGAGCCTGATGTGGGACTCGATCCCGGGACTCCAGGATCATGCCCGGGGCTGAAAGCAGGTGCTAAACCACTGAGCCACCCAGGGATCCCCCACTATTCAGTTTAATACACCACTATAGATCAATCTTATCACTTCTCTTTTAAACATTTCTTTCTGAATGTCTCCAACTCAACATACCAAAAAAATGAGGTCATTATCTTACTAGTCCTCTGAGGAACCCTGGCAATAAATGGCTAAACAAATTCAAAGTTATCAAGAAAGACTCTTTGAAATTTAAATTTTATGTGCAATTTTGAAGTAAATGTATATTGTGCTTTGAGGATGTGCTTCTGCTAATATGAAGCTATCACAACCTGTAAGACATTTGAATATTATAATCTCATCCTTTTTAGTTTATATTTTCGTGTATATTTCATTTTACATGTCTATAAATGCTATGTGTATTATATGATACATTAATAGAGTAGATCAGGTATATAATTTTATAAGTAAATAAATACATATACCTGTATTAGGGTGTGTGCTCAGAGATTTTTTCAGTGAATAGAGTGTATGATCAAGATTTTGGAGAACAGTGGTCTGCCAAATCAGGTTCATTTTCCTTAGCATTGCATACAAGGCCTTCAGTTACAACCCCTAAATTTATTTTATTTTTTTTAGAGTAGTTTTATGTTCACAGCAAAACCAAGAGGTAACAGATTTCCTCTATACACTCTGCCTCCTCCCATATATAGAATCCCTGCTTATCAGCATCCTACACCAGAATGGTACGTTGGTTACAACTGCAAACCTGTATTGACACATCTTAATCACCTAAAGCCCTTAGTTTACAACAGAGTTCACACTTGATAGTGTATGCTCTGTGGGTTCAGACAAGTATATAATGGCATGTATCCATGATGTTAGTAGGTAGGGAGTAATCTCACTGCCTTAGAATCCTCTGGGCTTCACTTAATCATCATCCACTCCTCCTGGCCCCTGGCAAACATTTATCTTTTTACTGTCTTCATAGTTTTGCTTTTTCCAGAATGTCACAGATTCTGAATCATATATTATGTAGGCATCAACCTTCTTTTCAACCTTGTCTCCACTGTATCCCTCTATGCCAGCACACCTTATGCTCCATGCAGCCATTCACACATTCTCTGGCTCTGGCTGTCTTCTCCATTGTCAGAGCTTCTTCTTATGGTTCACTCCCCTCTTTCTGCAACCCTTCTTTTTTTTCCAAGGTGGAGTCAATCCTGTCTCTTCCTTGAGTCGGCCTTTTAGTCACTCTATTGTTCTCTCCTCTGCTCTCTCTCATGTGGTTTTTTATACTGCTGCTCAGCTTCTCCACTGTAGTAGGTGGTGGTGTTGGCTGTGTGTGTGTGTGTGTGTGTGTGTGTGTGTTGATGCCTGCTAGTTGGAAAGTCCCTTGAGGACAGAGCCAGCCATTCCTTATTCTTGATCACCCTCATCTCCCCTTCTCAATACCAGTAAGACACTTAATATTTGTTCAATACATTTTTGCAGAATTGACTTGTTATTTAAAAGTTCTCAGGTTAATGACATTTTATGTTTGAGCATGGTCTACATTTCCCAAAGAATGGAAATCATTACTAAGTGAGGAAATGGTAAAATCCAGCAGTTCTGACACTGTTTCTTATCTGAGACCTTTCTCTCTTTCTCTGTAGATCTGTCACTGTTAAGTTTTCACAGTGACTGAACATGGCAGAAGAGCAGAGGACACAGTCTCAGATGGAGATAAAAAATTCCATAAAAATGGAATGTTTTCCATTCTGGTTCTTTTGTTACCAAAACCTGGTTTTGCAAATTTGCCAAGTTTTTCCCTATTTGCCAATAGCAGTAGTCACTTCCCTTAGCTAGAAAATAATTTTCTTTCCTTCTAAAAAGAAGTTCTTAGTTCTCTAAGACTTATATATGTTTCATCCATTTTTAGCTTTCTTTTTTTTGGCAAAAGAAAAACTTTTTTTTTTTTTTTTTTAAAAAAACCAGGTATAAGATGCAGATGTTTAATGCAAAAGGAATGAGCTTTTGTAGTCAATAGAACCTGTTTGTACTCATCTCAGAAATGGCTACTGAGATGAGCAGTGTGTGACCACTGGTTATATGGCTTTCTTTTTTGTCTGCTTCAGTAATTCTGAGGGCTGTCTAGAATGACATTTATTTTTTATGCTTGGCCTGCCTGTACAAACCAGACAAGAAAATAATTTTCAACCTTATCTTTCTTATAATATGTTTAAGCAAGTATTGTAAGAACGTGCATGTGTATCATGTAAAAATAATAAAAAGATAATACCAAGTTTTGGCTAAGTGGTGGAGCAAATTATGCTTTCATCTCCTGTTGGCAGGAATTTGGATTGGTATAATGTTTCTGGAAAGCAATTTGGAAAAATGGATTAAAAACTCATAAAATGTGCATATCATTTGATCTAATAATTCCATTCTTAGCAATGCATTCTAAAGATATCATTATAGTTTTGGACAAAGATTTAATGTAAACATATTCATTGCAGCATTATTTATAATAGTGATAAAAATTTAGAAATGACCTGCATGTCCCATAAGAGGAAATTGGTAAAGCAAAGTTTGGTTTTCCCTTATGATAAAATACTTAGAGGCTAGTACAAATTGAACTGTAGATGAATTTTTAAGATACAACATATTGCTAAGTGAATTAGGCTATAAACAGTATGTTCAGTTTGATTACAATTTGTTATTAAAAAATGTGTGTAACTTTGATTTTTCCAGTTTCCTCTAGCCTCAAGAGGCTATACTTGCTTTTAATATTCATATCCTATGGCTCAAGCCCCCATTGAGCTTTCTACTAGAAGATTCCTTGCTCTTTCTCTCATTACTTTGTCTGGCATTTCACTCCTTTGCAGGTCACCTGTTACTTTCTTCTCCAGATTAGTATCTCACTCCTTATGATGCTTTGCAGAATCATGGACAACAACAATTGGGTTCCCTGTAATGCCCCAAGCACAGGTAAGAGTAAGCTGTGATGCTCAATGCAATTTTCCTGAGTACTTAGGTATAATATGTGGGAATGGCAAAGCAAAAAAGAAAACTTAAAATTGGAAACTAGGTATGTTTGCTTCCAGAAAACTTATGCTTGGTTCAGTCTCACCCATGTATCCATGTGTCCTCTACTGGTTGTGTTTCTCCTTTTCCACCGATTGGTCATCATTAATGCAAGGACCATCGTTTATTCCTCTCTCAAGAGTGCTCTTAAGCTTATGTCCCCTCCCAGGAATTTTTGCCATCAATCCCTCAAAGACTCTGGTGAGGGGAAAACTGTTTTCCTAAAAGGAAACATAATTTGTACAAATTAATTCCACTCACACCGAGGATAATGATATTTGCATTATTATGCTTAGTGATTTAACTTAGTGTCTGAAGCCTCCCCATTTCAGAATGGGTTCTTATAAATTGTGTGACCATTAAAGAGACCCTTCTTTTTGTTCCCCATACTTCCCAAAATAAAGGGACAATTTGCCAAAAGAAAATACCAGCTGTCATTCTGGAATGTAAACATTTCGTATAGTAATAAAGGAAAATTGTAGTTCTTCATTTTGCCTTTGCTTTTTGCCAGTAGTGCCAGTGAAAGGATGCAAAGCAAAATCAGCAAAGGGAAAAGAAGCGTAAGGTAAAGATCTGGAGAAAACCAGGTATGAGCTTCCAAGAGTCCTCTGGAACGTGGAGTTGTCAGGGCACACTGAATTCCCTCAGCAGAAAGTTGTGACAGTGTTCGTGAAATGTTGTCTACCAGGGACCCTCATTAACAATTCAATGCCTAGGGATTTTAGCAGGAGCTGGTCACATAGAGGTACCCTCTGCCTAGAATGTATCAAAATTCCAGACTCCCTGAGGAAAGACTGATATTCAGCCTAAGCCATATTATTTGCATAGACAGTTTAGGAGTAAGCCCTTCTTATCAGGGAATGGTGGGAAAACTGTTGAGATCCAAGTTCCCAGGCACTAGCCAAGGGACAACCTTATAAGCAGAGCTTTCTGAGGATAAGAGTCTCAGACCTGCTGTGGTAACTCTTTTTTTTTTGCACACCTAATCTCAGAACTGATATCCCTGACTCTTCTATAGTCTGTTCACTAGATGTGAGTCATAAGGTCATAAGGTGTAGCCCATAGGCAAGGGTAAGGGATTTCACAAGGACATGATTATCTGGAGGAAGGAGAGACTCCTCACTACAAGAGGTGACTTTGCTTTTCCTTTCTATAGTTTCTGTTTTTTCTCTAAGGATATGTGGTATTATTTTTTTTCATGTAGCATTTTTATAATAAAAAGCTATTTGAAAACTGATTATATATATATATATATATATATATATATATATATTATATCAATATGTACTGCTGGTGGAAGGAGGAGTGTATTTCTTGGTGGAACAAAACTAGAATTTCTATAGGCACCATCCATACTTATAGGTGTGGATTCTTATAGCCTAATAAATCTTGTTGATGTATGAGATGGTGAGGTTACCTGGGAGGAAAATGTTTCTAGTTCTATTTGTAAGAATAAATGTAGGATTGAAAAAAAGTTTAGTGTTTTAGAAACAGAAACAGTAGCAGCAGGAGAGCTGACGTAGGCAATAATTTGTGAAGTGGCAGGATGTGGAGGCTAGAGGAAGCCTTACCAGGCTCCAGGAACCTTCAGATGAAGGCAGATATTATGCCTTGAAATATCTGGCAAGAAACTCTGCATGTCATTGATAAATGTGTGCAGCATGGGGGCAGGGTGAAGGGGGCATAAAGAGGTTGGAGTTGGCCACTTCCCTCCCTTGGCCAGGGGTGATGGTGTTCTCACTGCTGCTCTGGTAAAAAGAGATGAGGGGAAGAGGAACTTCTTTCCTCTTCTGAGCTGGAAATTTCCGAGAGGAAGAGAGCCTGGCCTAAGGGAAGTTGGAGTTACCCTTGGTGAAAAAGATGCCTGATGATCTGATGAGGGCAGTCACATGGGGGTCCACTGCTGTCAGGCATCTGGAGACTCAGAGGGCACTAGGATAGCACCTGGGTAGCAAAGAGGCATTTAGTGAGAGAGAGAGAGAGAGAGAGAGAGAGAGAGATGAATGTATACATGTAGTCTAGAGGCTACTCAGAGGCCTCCTCCATCATTCATGATCCCCCAAATCTGCTCTTTTCTACACATGTTAATTAAGATATTCTAATATGATATTATTATTATTATTAATTATTTTGGTATATTTCTCCCCACCATAATGTTAGCTCTTTGAGGGCAAGGATTTTCTCTGTTTTGTGTCTGGCATATTAAAGGCACTCAATAAATGTAGTAGAATTGAATTTAAAAACACATCGATACCAGTACTTCATGTTTTTTTTGCCCTGCTTCTGTTACCTAGTGGTTATTTAAATCAGAACTGCCTATATTTGCCTTTCAACTTAGTGGATTTCATCTGCTGAACTGCATGAACTTTAAAGAAGATTTGCCAATATTATACTAAGTGAAAGAAGCCAGACAGAAAAGGCCACACGTTATATATGATTTCATTTATATGAAGTGTCCAGGATGGGCAAATCCCGAGCAATAGAGGAGCAGATTCACAGTTGCCAAGGCCTGCAGGGAGGAAGGAACAGGGACCAAGTTCTAATGGGTGTGGGGTTTCTTCTTTGGGGTGAATTAGAGAGTATTATAGTTGTACAGCTTTGTGAATATACTAAGCCCACTACAGGAGGCTTAAATTGTACACTTTAAGAATGGTATGGGAATTATATCTCAACAAAGCTGTTATTCTAAAAATACACATTTGTCATTAATTTCTCACAAGGCAGGGTGGGGGTCTGTCTTTTATTGCAGTTCCACAGATAAGTAAGACAAGGCCTTTTAGTAGTGCGGTGTGATACAAATAGTGTGGTGTTGGAGTCCGACACACCCAGATTAGTATCCAGCCTCTTACCACTGTGTAACCTTAGGCAAGTTTCTCTTCTGACCTCGGAAGTCTCATTTTCCTTTTTTGAAAAGTGGGTATACTAATACCTAAGACAGAGGACTGTGTGAAGGTCAATTGCATTAACCCATGAAAAATGCCCAGCTCTGGGCTTGACAGCCTGACAATGAGCTTGGTCCTTTTCCTTCTTCTTCCTACCTCGGAAGACCTGCACAGTGCCCAGGTGAGTGGCAGGGCAAGTAATTAGAATCTGATTACTTGAGGTAGTATACATTTTGTTGTATCCAAAATGATGAATCTGCTTCTTGAAGTCTGCAGTGGTGCAGCTTTGTTGTGTGCATTATTTGCCGTAGAAAGTCACTGTCCCATCTCTTTTTCTCATCATAATCAGAACAGGTGTTCTAACAGTATCACTGAGCATGCCCAACAGGTCTTGTCACTGCTCTGGAGATTAGTGCGGTCCTTCTCCTTTCTGAGAAGGAAAGAGGTAGGCAAACAGAACTCATTCCACTAATTCTTGTTTGCTAAGTGGTTCGGCAGCATTTCTGCTTCACACAGTGGCATGCTGGTAAATGTTAACAGTCCATTCTCTGGGACATAAAAAAGTCCTGATTTGTAGTGCGTGCCAGTTTCTATGGTTTAAATCTTTTCTCCAGGGCTGACTTCAAGCTACCAATGTGATATCACTGACTGTGGAATTGGGAAAAGACGCACCTGATCAGTTTTTTTTTAATTCTTTTTTTAAAATTTATTTATGATAGTCACGCACACACACACACACACAGAGAGAGAGAGAGAGAGAGAGAGAGGCAGGCTCCATGCACTGGGAGGCCGACGTGGGATTCGATCCCGGGTCTCCAGGATCACGCCCTGGGCCAAAGGCAGGTGCTAAACTGCTGCGCCACCCAGGGATCCCTTGATCAGTTTTCTCAAGTTGGGGGAATGGGCTCCAGCAATCACTGCCTTTATGAGGTAATTATACCACCATGGATCAGTAGAGCTGCCAATCAGCCTATAGACATGACCACTTAGGCAGGAAGGAGTTTCCTCACACAGATTTTCAGAGCATGACACCTCTCATGTGTCTTCTGCCTCCTGAGAGCCCATGCTTCCCTGAGAGTATGGAAGGCACAAAACTCTGAACTTGGAGGTAGGGTTAGGAATCTGTACAGGGACTTACTGGAGAGTGGGGGTTGGGATGGTTAAGAGTTTAAGCTAAATCTGTTTGAAAGATGACTTTTTGACCATATGTGAGGGTGTATTGGAGTCAGCACATTCAGACCACTCAAAAAGCCTCATACACTATAGCCTGATGGAATTGAGTGCATGCATATTTGACAAGGTCAGAATCACGGAACTAATGTCTAAGGATTATAGGATGCATGTTAAGGTGAGAGGCAAAGGTTTCTGGCAAGTTGGCAGCCCTACAAAGAGAAGCTATGCAAACCAACTAATGCAACCTCCACTTCTCCAGGGGGCTGACCCATTTCCTTTTGGGTAGTAGGTTACAGATATAATATACCTGGAAGCAAAGCCATATTGATGAAGGTGATTACGGAAATAATCTTGAATTCTGGAACTGTTTAGAATTTGCAGGATGCTGTGTATTGGTGTGGGGAGTGTATTGGTTGTTTTTGTTTGTTGGTTTGTCTTGTTTTTTTGCCATGAGAGTAATGGCTGGGCTCAAATTCTTTTCTAATCAAGGACAATGGGTTAGTTAGAGCAACCTAGCTGTTATAGCATACTCCAGTGATTTAATATTAAATATCCTGTTTCTTAGGACTTTCTTCTGGTTGGCTGAAAGTGAGGTGGCTCCACTTTCCCTAGGCTTTCAGGGATTCAGGTTGATAGAGGCTCTGTTTTCTTCAGTGCATGGCTCCCTTATTTTCTTCCTATCAATTCCCAGCTAGTGAATGGGAGAAGGACAAATAGAAGAAACATGTTTGCTTTCAACTACATCCATTCCACTTACATTCCTTGATGGGCCCCCTTTTGCATGAGGAAAAATTTCTGGAACAAGATGAGCATTTATTGAAGTCCTTCTGTCTTTACGACAAGCTCTTTGATTTTTAGATCATTGAGTAGGCCCTGGCTGGGCTGCTACTTCCCAAGAACAAATGTGTACTATGGAGGGGAGCAAAATCTTTGGTGGGCAGCAAGCTGTGTTTTCCAGAGGCAGAAACAATTCTGTGGTCAAAATGGGTGCTGACCAAGAGTGTCCTTTTGTTAAGAGTATCTTTACTTACAGATTGGGCGTGTTAGCGTTTTTGTCTCATATGTTTCCTTTCAGGAGGAAACTTAACATTAGTCAACAAAGCATGGTACTGTGTTAAAGCCAAGAATTGCATTTGGTCTATGTTCCCTCAGTGGGGCCATTCTTGAAGGTGTGGCCTTTCAGCCCTGGGGGAGCCATTAACTGAAGGCCCCCTGCGCTTTTTGCCTTAGCAACTTCTCTGCTTCTTTGATCCCTAGGCTCTTGTTAAATCCACTAATTTACTAATTCACAGCCCTGGGGATTTTAATTGAAGCCAGCATGAGTAACAGTTAAGGTCTCATGGCAATTATTGGGGCAAATAAAATAACCCCTTCCAATAACTAAAGCTACTTACTAAGAATTCAAACCTTATCAATTTCTTTTCATACCCAGAGATTTCTAGAAGATTTATTTCTCCAGGTTCATGCCTTAAGAGATAATGAACAGTAGATGAACACATTGAAAACTGGCTTTTCTGGCCAGAGGGAACATCTGTGCCTTAATGCTTTGCATATATAGTGGAAAGGGATCCACTTCATTTGTTTACTTTTGCAGAAAAGCAGATAGATAATTTAGCATGGGACAGTCAGGGTAGATATGACCCTTCAGCTGCCCCCAAGAATGTCAACAGCTCTGTATTCAAATGTGAAGATCAGTGACTTCACACCCTAAGGGCTCTTTTGATGGTGTTCCAAAAGCCATTTGGTGAGCTTTAATCTTTGTGCCTTGAGATAGTCTTTTAGGCTTCCCAAAGGGGATTTTAGATTAGTGCTACCAAGTATTTGCAGGCAGCTCAGGCAGTGAGGGCTTAACATGTTGAGGGTTTCCGTACTAGAAGGCCTATCCTTGCTGTTCTTGTCCCACTCTCTGTTGTCTTTCTGTGGCTTCTTGTTCTTCTTATTTTTAAATTTCTTTCATGTTGTCCTTGATATTTGTAATATTAATTTTATGTCAACTTGATTAGATCACAAGATGCTCAGTTATCTGGTTAAACATTATTTCTGGATGTGTCTGTGAGGCTGTTTCTGGCAGAGGTTAGCATCTGAATCAGTAGACTGAATAAAGTGGATTACCCTCCCCAATATGGGTGGGCTTCCTTCAATTCACTGAGGGCCTACATAGAACAAAAAGATAGAGGAAGGTTGAACTGACCCTGCCTGTCTGAGCTGGGACGTCAGTTTTCTGCTGTGGTGCTCCTGGTTCTCAGCTGTTCAGAGTCTGACTGGAATCTACACTATCTACTCTCAGCTATTTGAATGGCTCTGCTGGGTCTCCAGCCTGCAGGTGGAGATCATGGGATTTCTCAGACTATAATCATGTGAGCCAGTTCGATATAATCTCTTCCTCTTTCTCTTTCTCTTGCTCTTTCTCTTTCTCTTTCTCTTTCTCTTTCTCTTTCTCTTTCTCTTTCTCTTTCTCTCTCTTTTTAAGTAGGCTCCATGCTGGGCATGGAGCTCAAGGGAGGGTTTGAACCCATAACCCTGAGATCAAGACCTGAATGAGATCAACAGACGCTTAAATGACTGAGCCAACCAGGTACCCCAATAAATCTCTCTTTATATTTAATCTCCTGTTGGTTCTGTTTCTCTGGGGAACCCATTCTCATATTTCACCTGTGTGAAGTCGATGGGAAAGTATGATTCCCCAGACGAGGTACCAGATCCCAGACACTGGATACTTCTAGAGTTAGCACTGAGTAAATGTGTCTACTTGCTAGGGATATGCATCAGAGCTGGTTTTCTTCTACATGGTTGGGATTAGAAATTTAATGACTTCCATAGGGTATCAAAATGTGTATATGTTTGTAAAGACTCCCAAGTGGTCTGATCTTATCACTGATCAAATGTATTTCTTGCCCTAGTCAAGATGACAAAAAATCTAGATTCTTATGTAGACTACATTGAAAGATTCAGTCATGTTTGTATATATCTTTTCTGTGTGACAGTCTACTTTTTAGCATTTTCCTTATGATAAAAGTTGACTGTTGGGAAATTCCTATTTGTCTTGGTATGGCAATAGGTATTTCACATGTGAGTGCCAATAGTTATTCCTGTCTGGAGACTTATGCTGAGAAGAATAATGATTCTGCATCCAATTTCAGTATGAAAAACTTGCACCATTGATTAGCAGCACCTGCCAGAGGAGTAGAAGTCAGACACAGTGACATATTTGTCACCTCCATTCATTTAGCCACTAAATATGGAGTGCTTGTTACATGCATGGCACTATTCTAGGGGAGAGGGCATTTTGTTGCCTAGTCTCTATCGTAGGTGCAGGGGCACTGTTGTAGGAGCTGACTCTTTGTTACTCCTGACTGACTCATTATTTTACAGGTCTAGATAGGTCAAATGATTCATCTGAGGCCACATAACTAGTCAGAAGAGTGTCAACCAGAAACAAAGGACTCTTGACTTCCTAATTGTCCATCCTATGACCCTCTCACTATTACCTGGTGAACTGATTGTAAGCATTTTTATTCTAGGCAACTTAATAGTTGTAGAAAAATTCTTGACCTTCTTGTGTGTCTTTAATAAAGGTTTGACCCTCAACTTGGGCTGTAATCCAGGAATGAGACTTTTCCTTCTTTCTTGGAGCCTTCCATGCTGAATTACCTGCCCCCTTTGAGAATGTAACACAGGCAGCAGTGCCTGTGGAAAATTCTTTGTTGGCAAATATCAATGTGGATTTAGTTAAAGCAGGATATTATCCAAAGACCCTATGGAGGTTACAGAGTGCCTGGGGAGGGGAGGGGGAAGCTCTGTGGATCAAAGTGTCAAATGGTAGTTGGGTGAATTTTTCCATGGCTAAATTCCAGGAAAATGATCCCTGATATGCTTCTGTTGTTCAAAGTAAGCCCGTTCCTGCCCAGGGCTTGTAAGAGTAGGCATGTCCAGATGGGTGGGTGGAGAGTCACTTGGGAAGAGAGATTATTTTTTCTCATTAGGATCCAGTTTATTTCACCAGTTCCTGAGCTCACTCTACCCCGTAGTTAGGGAAAGGGTGTGTGCCTCCCTGCTATGATTTCAATCTGAACTTCAAACCTTTGCAAAACAGGCTACTCTATCTCTTTTCCTGCTTTGTCGCCATGGAAAACTGGTGAGATCTGACCTCCTCCCAAAGTGTTTAAAGCAAAGTGTCTACTCAGAACTCTGTGGGCTCTTACTACAATTCCAGGGAGGACAGAATTCTGGCCACTAGTGGAGAAGGCTTTGCTTGCCCCATGAATCTTTCTTTCAAAGAAATCATAAGCTAATTTATATAACCATGTCTATTTAAGGGTTGTTGAAAGGATTTCTAGGAAGTTAAGACAAATCTGAAATAGATGTTCTAAAATGCCTCTATCCATGAGGGCATTATTTTTAAGAAGCTTACTACTGGTCATTAGAAAGACTGATATAGCAGGATTTGTCTGGCCCAGCTCAGATCATTTTGGCCCACTCAAACATTGCCCACAAACGATCCTGTATGAGTCCATTGGCTTCCCTGGCTCTCTGCCTGAGAACGGTCCCTGGCAGTGCTTTCTGGACACAATGTTGGGGAGTTAACACCGGAGGAGCAACCTTAGTCAATAAGGGACAGGACTTGGTGGGTAAATCCTCCAGCTTCCTCACCCCCACAGTAATGAGTTCTGAGGTGAGTCTCTAAGAGGTCTCAGTGAGATAAAGCCCAGCTATCTGCAGCCAGAAGTTTCTCATTTATGCCCCTTAACTGACTTGCCTCCCTTCACTGTCTCAGTTTCCAGTTTTGTCACCATGAGTTCTTGTCACCTCCAAATAAAACTTGTACCCAGATCCTGGTGTCAGGCTTATGAGGAAACCCAAATAAGACTTGACAGACAGACCTCTGTATCTTTTTCTGCCTGAGCTGGAATATCTAGATTGTAGAAAGGGTGGGGGTATTTTTTTTTTTTTTGAAGGTTTCAAATGTACTTTATTTCTTAAATCATGCCACATTTTAGTGGGTGCACAGTGCTTTCACTTGGCATCAATTATGAGTTGGTTTTGAAACAATCCATTACTACACCAGCTGGGATTACTGATCCCTCCGCTCCTTTGGGGTGACTCTGCCAACAGAGGACAGGTTCCATTCTATTCCAATTTGTGTTGCTGTATATGCCCATACAGCAGTACAGAAAGTGGCTCCACTAGCTAATACAGCATTACCATATTTGTCATGGAAATCAGGTGCCTGTTTCTGGTTATTCTGGCCAAGCTGGGAGAACTTCTTGAAGCCTCAGCCTTCTCCGCTCTCCTCTGTTGGCAGGTATGTTTGTCCACCTGAGGGGTTGTCTTATCCAGGGTGGGAGACACAGCACCACAATGTAAACAAAGGAAGAGTCACTTTGGAGGAGCACCTGGGTGGTTCAGTCAGTTAAGCAATTGCCTTTGGCTCTGGTCATGATCCTGGAGCCTGGGATCAAGCCCTATGTCAGGCTCTGCACTCAAGGGAGACTGCTTCTCCCTCTCCCTCTGCTCCTCCCCATGCATTCTCTCTCAAGTAAATAAATAAAATCTTGAAAGGAGTAGTCCTTATTTGGGAAATAGAAGGTGTTACTTTCCTGGTCTGATTTCATGAGCTCTTCTGTGACCTTTCTTCCTCTAGCATACTTCCCTACAGTGCCTCCCCTGTCCTTCTCTGTGGTCTGGATTCCTCTGCATTCTTTCACAGCTCTACTAGGCTGGGAAGTTAGTGAATATTGGGAGATGACCAGAGAGCTAATGGGCTAACATGTTGATGATTATAATAGCTAGTGCTTCTTGAGTGTCCACTCTGCGTCAGGCACCCTGCTAAGGACTATATAAGGATTATTTGTCTAATCCTTTAATAATCCCAGAAATTAAGTACTATAATTATCCCTGTTTTAAAGATAAGAAACCAAGGCACAAAGAGTTTAAGTAATCTTCCCAAGGTCACACAATCAGTAAGTACTGGGGCCAGTACACAAACTCCTATTTTTTTTTATAATAAATTTATTTTTTAATTGGTGTTCAATTTACCAACATACAGAATAACACCCAGTGCTCATCCCGTCAAGTGCCCCTCTCAGTGCCCGTCACCCATTCACCCCCACCCCCCGCCCTCCTCCCCTTCCACGACCCCTAGTTTGTTTCCCAGAGTTAGGAGTCTTTATGTTCTGTCTCCCTTTCTGATATTTTCCATACATTATTTCTCCCTTCCCTTATATTCCCTTTCACTATTATTTATATTCTCCAAATGAATGAGAACATACAATGCACAAACTCCTATTTTTCAATAAATATTTAACACCTGTGTGTCAGGCGAAAAAGACGGGTAACACCCTTGTTTCCTGTTCTACAGTCTCTCAGTCACTAGTGCCATGCAGAGAATTAAAATAAGCTGATATGGTGGAGTTGCAAGGTGGCCACTTCAACCTGGGAAGTCAGGGAAGGCTTCTTGGAGGAGGCGACATTAAAGCTGCTATCTGAAGGACAAGGAGCCAGACTCCAAAGATAATGGGGAAGAAAAATTCTGCAGATGAACAGCTGGGGCAACCAAAGAGTCAAGGCAAAAACAGAAAAGAGAGGAAGAATGATTTCTGTGAGAGGAGGGAAAGGCAGGAGGGTCCCTTCTGGAGCCTCCCAGTTGCCATTCTTCATTTGATCAGGTCTTTCAAAACTCAAAGGGACTCTGGGGCTCCCCAGTGGGAATTAGGCCAAGGGGCCCTATTAAGCTTATAATACCAGCCATATGGGTAACAATGTGATTAGGACCAGGGTGGGAGGCTAGGGCACACCCAGCTGGCAGGCTCCCTGGCTTGCTGCACTCTGACCTCATCCCGGAAGCTGGGCAGTGCTGCAGGCTAGGAGCCACCCAGAGATTTGGTGGGAGGGCTTTGTGTCAGGTTGGCACTATCTCCACTCCCTGACAGGACGAGGCCTGGGCAGCCACATCTGGGCTCAGTGCCAGCACCTCATATTGAAAAACAGTGGGACTGATTGCAGTGATGTTTTGCAAAGGAAACAAGGGAGAGAACGTGACGTTGGCTGAGATTACAGCTCACAACATTTCAGGCCTGGGCCAGTTTCAATAATGAAGGATCAGACTCCTCCCAGAGTGTTTCCAGGAAACCTCAAGGTATGAAACTGTTCTAGAGAAAGGAAAACCTCCCAGAACAAATAATAACAGAAGGGCAAATGAATCCTGCTTGTGAGAGAGCATGGGTGAGCAAGAGAGCTCCAACACTGTAACTGGATCTGAGTAGTTCTGGACGAATTCTGTATACAGTTTCTTCCCATTCTCTAACCCTTTTCTTCCCAGTGATCTTTGGGACCAATCCTGCTGAACTGCTGAGGTATCAGTCATAGAGAGGCAAGTAGCTGGAGAAAGGGGATTTGCAGCCGCCTGCCAGCAGCACATTTCACACATTAAGAAGGATACTCCTGGTGGCATGTATAGATTGCATAGCCAAGGCCAAGCTCACTTTCTAGGTCCTGAGATAGAATACCTTGCTGTGGAGGGTGGGAATGTGTGGTGTGTTAAATCATCAATATCCCAGGTGCTTAGATGGAACACCTACCCCAAAAGAGGCAAGAGAGAGGACTGTGAGTTATTTTGAAAAACAAATGCCCCAAGATAAACAAAGGACTTACCTGGGGGTAGAGGGGATATGAAGAGCTGTTAATCAAACCTCATCTGCCTTGGGTACTTAAGCAGTGGGTCCAGAAAATTGTTATGTTCACACCAGTCCCAGTATAAGCCTAAATTTTCCTTTATGCTTAAGGAAGACTTGATGTTCTGACAAAACCACTGCAGTCTAGGCTGGAGTTAGAGTTTTCAGTGGAATGGGCTCTCTTAGTCTCCATGTTTTGGTGATAGAAAGGACAGATAATGTGTCACAGATTGGTATAGGGTCAAGTAGGGCCTTCATGTTTGGGTATGGGGTACATGTGGGGGCCAAAATCCAGCTAGCAGTATTGTCAAAGCTATTTGCTTGCCATGCAGTTGTGTCAGCCCAAAGAAGGGGACACATTTTAAAAACTGGTTCTTCTAGCAGGATATTGGTTCCTAATTCCCAGAAAGGTGTTATTGTGTAAGTCTTTGTCACTAAAGAAAATGTTTCTCATATTTTCCTTCTATATACCTTTTCTCTCTTCCTTCTTTTTTTTTTTCCTCTCTTAGAACACTTCCCCAAATGTCTTCTGGGAAAATGATATGTGATTTATAAAACGAAGGTTCAGTGTTAAAATAAGTTTGGGAAATGCTAGTTTAACCACAGATTTATTTGAGTAGTAGGATTTCTAAGAACATTTCATATGTGACCTGTATTATGAATCTTTGAGACATGCTGTGGTGAGTAGAATTCCCCAAATGTATACAGCCATGGAAGCATCTTGGAGAACTAATGTTCTGTGAACATATGTAGTACTGTTTTTTTTGTCTTGTTTTTGGTTTCAAGTTTTTATTTAAATTCTAGTTAGTTAACATAGAGTGTAATATTGGTTTCAGGAGTAGAATTTAGTGATTCATCACTTATGTGTAACACCCAGCAAGGGCTTTCCTTAATGCCTATCACCCATCTAGCCCATCCCAAAACCTACCTCCCCTCCAGCAATCCTCAGTTAGTACCCTATAGTTAAGAGTCTCTTATGGTTTGCCTCCTTCTCTTTTCTCCCTGCTTCCCCTACGTATTCATCTATTTTGTTTCTTAAATTCCACATATGAATGAAATTATATGGTATTTGTCTTTCTCTGACTTAATTTGCTTAGCATAATATACTCTTGCTCCATCCACATCATTACAAAGGGCAAGATTTTATTCCTTTTGATGACTAATATTCCTGTGTGTGTATGTGTATGTACACATCTTCCTTATCCATTCGTCAGTCAATGGACATTCGGGCTCTCTCCATGGTTTGGTTATTGTTGATAATGCTGCTATCAACGTCGGGGTGCATGTGCCCCTTTGAATCACTGTTTTTGTATTTGTGTAATTGCTCAATCATAAGATAGTTCTATTTTTAACTTTTTGAGAAGGTTGCACACTGTTTTCCAGAGTGGCTGCACCAGTTTGCATCCCTACCAACAACATAAGAGGGTTCCCCTTTCTCTGCATCCTCACCAACATCTGTTGTTTCCTGAGTTGTTTTAGCCATTCTGACAGATATGGAGTGGTTATCTCATGTTAGTTTTGATTTGCATTTCCCTAATGATGAGTGTTATTGGGCATCTTTTCATGTGTCTGTTATCTATCTGCATGTATTCTTTGGAAAAATGTCTGTCCATGTCTTCTGCCCATTTCTTAACTGTATTATTTGTTTTTGGGTGTTGGATTTGATAAATTCTGTATAGATTTTGTATACTAACCCTTTATTAGATATATGTCATTTGCATATATCTTCTCCCATTCTGTAGATTGTCTTTTAGTTTTGTTGATTAGTTCCTTCACTATGCAGAACATTTTTATCTTGATGAAATCCCAGTTGTTTTTTGTCCTTGTTTCCCTTGCCTCTTGGAGACATGACTAGTAATAAGTTGGCTGCAGCTGATGTCGAAGAGGTTGCTGCCTGTGTCCTTCTTCAGAATTTTGATGGATTCCTGTCTCACATTTAGGTCTTTCACCCTTTTTGAATTTATTTTTGTGTATGGTGTAAGAAAGTGGTCCAATTTCATTCTTCTGCATATAGCTGTCCAATTTTCCCAACAGCATTTGTTGAAGAGACTGTCTTTTTTTCCATTGGATGTTCTTTCTTGCTTTGTTAAAGATTAGTTGACCATATAAATGTGTGACACATATAATACTGTTTTATTTTTATTTTATTTTTTTAATAATAATTTTTTTTATTGGTGTTCAGTTTGCCAACATACAGAATAACACCCAGTGCTCATCCTGTCAAGTGCCCCCCTCAAGTGCCTGTCACCCATTCACCCCCATATAATACTGTTTTAAATGATCCAGGTTGCATCCCTTAGATTTTTAGTCAGGAGAAGATTGCTCTGGAAGCCTGTCATTGTTTTGTCAATTGGGAACCTAGGGTAAATGTCAACCAACTGCCTTAATTTCCTAGTGGAGTCATGGCCTCCTTGGTGAAGGAGACAGCATGCTTTTCTACAAGCACTGCTGAAATATTCAAGGGTGCACAAAGCATTTAGCATGTAGGAGGACATCTTCTTGGATGGGTGATTGGGGTTTGACAGTCACTTATTCTTATAATCCTACATAAATGGGATTCTTCAAGCATCAACAACCAAAACCAATTCCTAGGGGGCCAAGAATTTTTTTATGCTATCATTCAAAATAAAGAATAGAAAGAGATAGTAGAATAAGGAATTTATTCTTAAAGACCCACAAGTGTTAAGTTTGCTTGCAATAAGGAATCATGCGGAAAATATCTGATGACTTTGACAGGAGTCTTCGAAATATGGAGAAATGTCTGTCTCCCCCACCCACCTCAAGAAGCAAGTGAACAAACAAGCAAAAAGGATATTTTCTGTGTCTCTGTTGCTTTCCCTTGTACCTTACTAGAGTTTCTATAAGACCAAGAGAAGTTTCTATTCAGACCAGGGGACTACAAATCTCCTTGTAGCCCTAGGGATGGAAAGGGTCTGGCTCCCAAGTCAATGTTCCATTTGTATCATTGTCCTTGCTGACTGTAGCAGGTAGGAGACCAGTCAGTAGAGTCCAGCTTAGAGTGGAATTTGAGAATGTATTTTGTAGGCACAGTTACTGCACCTAGAAAGCTGAAAATGAGATCTTCCAGGAGTCTCTAGGTCAGGAAGGGTGCTGTTAAGCCTCCCACTCACCCACATATTGAGGTCCCATGGATTATCCACTCTAAATCTAGATTGCTGTTTTATTTTGTTTATCCAGCTCTGTGATTCATGCAAATTGGAAACATCTTGACACAGAAAATCACCAAAAAAAAAAAAAAAATAGCAACTACTATTGTTTTTGCTGAAAGTATTATTTTGGTTTGTCGTATATGGATCTGGAACTAGCCCTAAAATTTAAAGGACATCACAGAATCATAATAATCAGGCACACCAGTGAGTCGTTATTTCTGCTTTAGTGCTTGGAGAAGGGGAGATTTCTTACACTGATTGGAAAAGCAGATGAATTCAAATGCAAATCCCCTTGCCTACATGTGGGATTAGAGAAGGTGTACATTATAACAATTTGAATACTCGTTTAAATTTGACTCTATTTGTCTTTCCAGATTTTACTCACATCTATCCTCATTGTGTTTGCCAGCCAGGTAATGAAGAACTTGGAGAGCTTTAAAAGTAATTTCCCTTCTTGTACCCTGAGCTAGCCTCATAGAAGAAGTTCTACAGATTTATGAGTAGAATGACCTTACGTTTTGGTTTGCCCAGACAGTCCTGGTTAATGCTTGTTGATGGATTAATGATTGTTCATTATTTTTAGCTCCCAATTTCACTCTCCTAAGTGTCCTATTTGGATGATAAATTACATGGTTTCTCTACTCATGAGTGGGAGAAGTGGGTAGGTAGAAGAAATACCACAGTTGGTAAATCTCCCCTTTTAAATCATTTTGGCTACACCATCATTTAAATAATAAACACATTTTGTATACACACATATACATTTATTTTTTAAGTTATTAACTTTAGACAGTATGTATTAATTCTCTACTGCATAAAATGTAAAATGATACAAATGGAACATCATCCACATATAGCATTTCCTCCACTTTCATCACCCTTGCTCCCTCCTAGCTTTGGTCAGTCATTATATTACTTTCACATTGTCAAGATTTACATTTGTTAGTAGCATGTATATTCTGTTGTGTTATGCAACAACTTTCTGTTTTGCCTGTAGGTGGATTCTAAAAGTTGAAATGCAGTGAAAAATATTTATAATATCATACTTATGTAACTATTATTCCCAGTAGAATCAAGTAACATGAATGAACCTTTAATTTATTTTTTTATATATTTTTTAAAGATTTTATTTATTTATGAGAGACACAGCGACAGAGAGGCAGAGACCTAGGCAGAGAGAGAAGCAGGCTCCTTGTGGGAGCCTGACACGGGACTCAGTCCCAGGACCCCAGGATCATGCCCTGAGCTGAAAGCAGACGCTTAACCGCTGAATCACCCAGATGTCCCATGAATGAACCTTTAGAGAAGTATATCCATCCTATGCCATAATCAAGACAATGTTTCAACTCAAATGGATTACCTTTTTTACCTTGTCATAATTACTCAGGGTTTTTGTTTTGTTTTGTTTTGCTTTATTTTCAATTATATCTGAAGTACTTTTTCCCCCCACAGGCTTTGTTTGTTATTTCCTCCTTTGGAGTTACTATTTTTCTTTTCACTTGTTAACTGAAAGACATGTCCTTAAGAGCCTCCATGTTCTTCTTCTTCTTTTTTTTTTTTTAAGATTTGTTTTAGAGAGAGCAAGCATGCATATGCATGCACAGGGGTAGAGGTATAGGGAGGAAGAATCCCAAGCAGACTCCCCACTGAGCACAGAGCCCCAGGTAGGGCTTAATCTCTCATGACCCTGAGATGAGATCATGACCTGAGCCAAAATCAAGAGTCAGATGCTTAACCAACTGAACCACCCAGGTGCCCCAGAGCCTCTAGGTTTTTAATCATAAATGGAACCATCTTGTTCTTAAAGACTTTCACAGAAAGCTCTAACCTCTTGTTTTAATTTGGATCAATTGCTTTCTAAGTCAATTGCAAAGTTGTCATCTTCAATTTTCTATTTATTGGGTTCTTGTAATAGTTCCTTTCCCTCTCAGAAACCATTTATTATTCTTAAATATTTTTTGTTGTTTTGCTGAAGGCTATTATCAAATAATGTACAGAATAATTTTTTGTATTGCTGGATTTTTGAAAATGTCTTTCTTTCACCCTCATATACAATTGGTGCTCATCAAGATCCCAATCTAGTGCATCACTCTGGGTCCAATCAGGAGACAGAAGCCACACAGTAGTTTAAAGGTAAATAATGTAAAGAATTATTAACTCTAATGGAGGACTGGAACAATGAGGAATTATCTAGTAAGAAGTAAAGAGAACTCTCTAAAGAATATAGGAATAATAGATATAAATAACAGTTCTACCCCCTCTGCTGAGAGAATTCCCAGGAAGAGCCACCCTGAGCCCAGAGCTGAAATCCAGATCTTTTTGGAGAAAGGACAGCCATGGCTCATTGGATAGCAGAGAGGATGCTGTGGTGCCATGCTAGTTGGAAATCTACCCTCTGGAACTTGCTAGAAATCTGCCCTGTAAGGAGAATTGTTAGGGAAAATTGTTCATGTGTCTGTTCAAGGGTCTCTCACCAGGGATGATGCTGTACGATGAAACAGCTCCAGCAATGACTCCAGGAGTACTTCTGGCCACTGGGTGCTGCTGCCAGCTTTGCACTTTGGGAGGTGGTTGCTAGAAAAGCTGCTGGTGCTGCAGCAGCCTGCTGAGTGATAGTACGCAAAGCAGGACACAAAACCCTGTGAGGTTGCTTCAGCCTCATCTACTGGCAAAGCTTTGGTGATGGCTGTCAAAGAAAAATAAAGGGCCTAGGTCAATTTTTATAGAGCAAGCAAAAAAGGACAATTTGGAGCAAAGAGGCAATAAATCAATAACTGGCACATCTAGGTTCAGAAGTATGTCATTGGGATATTGAAGACTTTATTGCCTTCTGATAGCTTGTGATACACAGGAGAAGTGTAATGTTATCCTATTATTCCTTTGTGGGTGACCTGTTTTTTCCTTTCTGCAAAGTTTTAGAATTCTCTTTCTCTTTAGGATTCTGAAAATTTCATCAGTGTGTGTCCGGATGTCAACTTTTTTCCCTATTTACCTGCTTGAGACTCTGTGGATCCTCTAATCTAAAGACCTGAGTCTTCAGCTCAGGAAATTCTTGTATTTGATTATCTTATTATTATTCCCTCATGCCAATTTCTGTTCTCTTTTGAACTGTTTCTAAGCAAATGTTGTACCTCTTGTATTGGTCCTTTCTGTCTTTGCAACTTTCTCCTCAAACTTTCACTGTCTTTTGGTTGAAGTTCTGGGGAATTTTCTTTGCTTTATATTATACATTACCATTTCAGGCTTGGCTGTGTCTGTGTTAATATTTCACACTCTCTGTTAAATAATTCTACATTAGTAGTAATATTTTAAGTTTCCAGTAATCTCTTTTTTCTGATACTGCCTTCTTGTAACAGTGTTCTTATTTTATGAATGCAATATCCTCTTGAATCTTAGGATACTAATTTAGAATTTTTCTCTTAGTTTTTTTTCTATTCCTTGAATTTTCTGTTTCCTGAAGGGTTCAATTACTTTGTTTTGGTCTCTCCATTTTATATGGCTGATTTCCCTAAAGAGTTCTAGTTTTTTGTTTGTTTGTTTCAAGTTTTTATTTAAATTCTAATTAGTTAATACTGGTTTCAGGACTAGAATTTAGTGATTCATCACTTACATATAACACCCAGTGCACATCACAAGTGTCCTCCTTAATGCCCATCACCCATTTAGCCCATCCTCAGCCCACCTCCCATCCATCAACCCTCAGTTTGTTCTTTATAGCTAAGAGTCTGTTTCATGGTTTGCCTCTCTCTCTTTTTCCTTCCATGTTCATCTGTTTAGTTTCTTAAATTCCACATATAAATGAAATCATATAGTATTTGCCTTTGTCTGACTGACTTATTTTACTTAGCATAATACACTCTAGCTCCATCCGTGTCATTGCAAAGGGCAAGATTTCATTCCTTTTGATGACTAATATTACTGTGTGTGTGTGTGTGTGTGTGTGTGTGTGTGTGTGTACACATCTTCCTTATCCATTCGTCAGTCGATGGACATTTGGGCTCTCTCCATGGTTTAGTTATTGTTGATAATGCTATCAACCTTGGGGTGCATGTGCTTCTTTGAGTTAGTGTTTTTGTATTCTTTGGGTAAATACCTAACGGTGTGATTGCTCAATCATAAGGTAGTTCTATTTTTAACTTTATTTTTTATTTTTTTTAACATTTTGAGGAAGTTCCACACTGTTTTCCAGAGTGGCTGCACTAGTTTGTAGTCCCACCAACAGTGTAAGAGGGTTCCCCTTTCTCTACATCCTTGCCAACATCTGTTGTTTTCTGTGTTCTTAATTTTAGCCATTCTGACTGGCATAAGGTGATATCACATTGTAGTTTTGTTTGCATTTCTTTGATGATGAATGTTTTTTTTAATAAATTAATTTTTTGTTGGTGTTCAATTTACCAACATACAGAATAACACCCAGTGCTCATCCCGTCAAGTGTCCCCTTCAGTGCCCGGCACCCATTCACCCCCACCCCCCACCCTACTCCCCTTCCACCACCCCTAGTTCGTTTCCCAGAGATAGGAGTCTTTATGTTCTGTCTCCCTTTCTGATATTTCCCACACATTTCTCCTCCCTTCCCTTATATTCCCTTTCACTATTATTTATATTCCCCCAATGAATGAGAACACATAATGTTTGTCCTTCTCCGATTGACTTACTTCACTCAGCATAATACCCTCCAGTTCCATCCACGTTGAAGCAAATGGTGGGTATTTGTCGTTTCTAATTGCTGAGTAATATTCCATTGTATACATAAACCACATCTTCTTTATCCATTCATCTTTCGATGGACACCGAGGGTCCTTCCACAGTTTGGCTATTGTGGACATTGCTGCTAGAAACATCGGGGCACAGGTGTCCCGGCATTTCATTGTATCTGAATCTTTGGGGTAAATCCCCAACAGTGCAATTGCTGGGTCGTAGGGCAGGTCTATTTTTAACTCTTTGAGGAACCTCCACACAGTTTTCCAGAGTGGCTGCACCAGTTCACATTCCCACCAACAGTGTAAGAGGGTTCCCTTTTCTCCGCATCCTCTCCAACATTTGTTGTTTCCTGCCTTGTTAATTTTCCCCATTCTCACTGCTGTGAGGTGGTATCTCATTGTGGTTTTGATTTGTATTTCCCTGATGGCAAGTGATGCAGAGCATTTTCTCATGTGCTTATTGGCCATGTCTATGCCTTCCTCTGTGAGATTTCTATTCATGTCTTTTGCCCATTTCATGATTGGATTGTTTGTTTCTTTGCTGTTGAGTTTAATAAGTTCTTTATAGATCTTGGAAACTAGCCCTTTATCTGATACGTCATTTGCAAATATCTTCTCCCATTCTGTAGGTTGTCTTTTAGTTTTGTTGACTGTATCCTTTGCTGTGCAAAAGCTTCTTATCTTGATGAAGTCCCAATAGTTTATTTTTGCTTTTGTTTCTTTTGCCTTTGTGGATGTATCTTGCAAGAAGTTACTGTGGCCAAGTTCAAAAAGGGTGTTGCCTGTGTTCTCCTCTAGGATTTTGATGGAATCTTGTCTCACATTTAGATCTTTCATCCATTTTGAGTTTATCTTTGTGTATGGTGCAAGAGAGTGGTCTAGTTTCATTCTTCTGCATGTGGATGTCCAGTTTTCCCAGCACCATTTATTGAAGAGACTAGTCTTTCCTCCTTTATTGAATATTAGTTGACCATAAAGTTCAGGGTCCACTTCTGGGTTCTCTATTCTGTTCCATTGATCTATGTGTCTGTTTTTGTGCCAGTACCACACTGTCTTGATGACCACAGCTTTGTAGTACAACCTGAAATCTGGCATTGTGATACCCCCAGATATGGTTTTCTTTTTTAAAATTCCCCTGGCTATTCAGGGTCTTTTCTGATTCCACACAAATCTTCAGAGAGTTAGTCCATGGTATTTTGATAGGGATTGCATTAAACGTGTATATTGCCCTGGGTAACATTGACATTTTCACAATATTAATTCTGCCAATCAATGAGCATGGAATATTTTTCCATCTCTTTGTGTCTTCCTCAATTTCTTTCAGAAGTGTTCTATAGTTTTTAGGGTATAGATCCTTTACCTCTTTGGTTAGGTTTATTCCTAGGTATCTTATGCTTTTGGGTGCAATTGTAAATGGGATTGACTCCTTAATTTCTCTTTCTTCAGTCTCATTGTTAGTGTATAGAAATGCCATTGATTTCTGGGCATTGATTTTGTATCCTGCCACGCTACCAAATTGCTGTATGAGTTCTAGCAATCTCGGGGTGGAGGCTTTTGGGTTTTCTATGTAGAGTATCATGTCATCGGCGAAGAGGGAGAGTTTGACTTCTTTTTTGCCAATTTGAATGCCTTTAATGTCTTTTTGTTGTCTGATTTCTGAGGCTAGGACTTCTAGTACTATGTTGAATAGCAGTGGTGAGAGTGGACATCCCTGTCTTGTTCCTGATCTTAGGGGAAAGGTTCCCAGTGCTTCCCCATTGAGAATGATATTCGCTGTGGGCTTTTCGTAGATGGCTTTTAAGATGTCAAGGAAAGTTCCCTCTATCCCTACACTCTGAAGAGTTTTGATCAGGAATAGATGCTGTATTTTGTCAAATGCTTTCTCTGCATCTAATGAGAGGATCATATGGTTCTTGGTTTTTCTCTTGCTGATATGATGAATCACACTGATTGTTTTACGAGTGTTGAACCAGCCTTGTGTCCTGGGGATAAATCCTACTTGGTCATGGTGAATAATTTTCTTAATGTGTTGTTGGATCCTATTGGCTAGCATCTTGTTGAGAATTTTTGCATCCATGTTCATCAGGGATATTGGTCTGTAATTCTCCTTTTTGGTGGGGTCTTTGTCTGGTTTTGGAATTAAGGTGATGCTGGCCTCATAGAACGAATTTGGAAGTACTCCATCTCTTTCTATCTTTCCAAATGATGATGAGTGTTATTGAGTATCTTTTCATGTGTCTGTTTCCATATGTATGTCTTCTTTGGAAAAATGTGTGCTCATGTGTTCTGCCCATTTCTTAACTGGATTATTTGGGTTTTGGGTGTTGAGGGTTTTTTTTTTTTTTTAAATAGATTGGGTACTAACCCTTTACCTGATATGTCATTTACAAATATCTTCTCCCATTCTGAAAGTTGCCTTTTGGTTTTGTTGATTATGGTTTAGTTATTTTGGTCCTTCTGTTTCATATGGCTTATTGTCCTAAAACGTTCTAGCTTTTTGCGGGTTACTTTCATGTATGAATGAAGAACTAGCCTGATTAATAAAAGGAGGTGATGAAAAAAATAAAAGGGGGTGATGTTAACTTCCTTTGTAGTTGTCTAGGAAAGTTTCCTCAACAGATCCTTTCCCTCAGTGAGATGGCTAACTTTAGGATTTGTGTACTGAGGGAGTAGTGCCAGAAGTCAGTCCACCATGTCCCTCTGCTGCAGGGGATACAAACTGAATTTTCTGAGTCAAAGGGCAAGTAGTGTATATCCGAATCCTTAGTAGGAAAGGAGAATTGGCATACTGACAGCTTTTTCTTGAAATCTTTCAGTGGGATCTTCCAGTTCTATCCTTTTATACTCAATATTCATGAGTTGATTAACTGGTTATCAGCCACCTACTTTGAAAATTGCTGTATCCTGTTTAGTATCCTATTTTTGAAAAGCAATGTCTAATTGAATCTTGTTGTCTTTACCAACATATTTATTTTAATATATATTTTAAGGATTTATTCATTTTTAGAGAGAGAGTAAAGGAGAGAGTGAGGGGAGAGGGAGAGAAGCAGATTCCCCACTGAGCACAGAGCCTGACATGGGGGTGATCTCATGACCCTGAGATCATGACCTGAGCTGATATCAAGAGTAGGATGCCTAACCAACTGAGCCAAATAAAATAAAAGTATTTATTTTAATACTGATTTGGAAATATCTTTGAGTATTTATGAAAATGTACATGTAGGATAATATTCCTAAAAGTGTACCAAATGGCGTTCAGTCTTAACTTGAGAATCAGTGGCTTGGCTGATGGGGAGGAGTTGTGCCTGACTCAATTATTAGCTACTCCGAGCTTTTTAAACAGTTACAGTCATTGCTTCTCTTCTACCTGTACTTCCTTCAGTGAGTGCCCAGAAGTATCTATATGGCATTGGGAGACAGGTCCTTCTGGGAGGTGGGTCTCATGCCACCTTGAGCTTCACCTTTGATTCATTGTGTGACTTTAGTTAATAACCATAACTATACCTGCTGTCCCAAGGGTTTCCCATTGGCCAGGCATTATGTCAAGCCCTGTATAAGCACATTGCTAATTATCTCCTACAACAGCTTCGTGAGAACAGGACCATAATCACCCCCAGACTTACTGAGATTCAGAAAAGTATCCTATGATGGTTTCACAAGTCTATGAATACACTATAAACCACAGAATTATACATTTTAAATGGAGGAATTTTATAGTATTTGAATTATATCTCAGTAAAGCTGTTATTAATTTTTTTTTACCAATCTGAGGTGCAAGTGATTAAAATTATGAATGAGGTTAAGCATCTTTTCTTTTGCATAGTAGAAATTTTTATTTTTCTTTTCATATCTTTCATTCACTTAAAAATGGGGTTGTTGGTTTTTACCCACTGATTCATAAGAGGTCAAGGTTGATCTATCATATATGTTGCAAATATTCTATGTTGCTATTTGACTTTTGACTTTATTTGTGTTCTCTTGTCCATCAGAAAATGCTAACTTTTATTGAGATAAATTTTTCCATTTTTTATGTGTTTGGTGTTTTATGTTATATGTAATGTTTACCTGTCATCAGCTTCAAGATGATTTTTTAAAAAAAATCCATGCTTTCTTCTAGCATATTTATGATTTATTTTAAAAATGTTTAATGTTTTATCCATTTGGAATGGAAATAGAGTGTAAGAATTTAGTGTTTTCTTCCAGATGGTTGGCCAACTGTCCCACCATCATTTAATGATTAATATATCTTAGCTTCATTTATAAGACAGTCATTTCTATCATGTGTTAAATTTCCATATGTGTTTGGTTCTCTAACTTTTATTCTGTTTCACTGATGTTTCTGTCAGTTCATTCATCAAACTCTTTTATTATTGTAACTTTATAATCAATTTAAAACATGGTAAAGTTCTTGTTCCTTTTGCTTTTATTTGGGAATTTTCATGGCTTGTCTCTTATATTTATTTTTTTTAATAGGTGACTTTAGCTTAAATAATCAAGTTTCTGGGGCACCTAGGTGGCTCAGTGGTTAAGCATCTGCCTTTGGGTCAGGTTGTGATCCCGGGATCCTGGAATTGAGTCCCATGCTTCTCCCTCTGCCTGTGTCTCTGCCTCTCTATGTCTCTCATGAATAAATAAATAAAATCTTTAAAAAATGATCAAGTTTCAATAAAAAATTTGTTGTTTATTTGATAGTATGAAATTTACACATTTTATTAGGAGCCTATTCCCTATATGGTTAAAGATGCCCTCTTTTTTGGTTTTCCTATACTTCTTGATATTCCTCTTTGTCTCCTTTACTCTTGTTTGATGGTCCCCAGAGTTGGGTTATTGGTTAGCGGGACTATGAATTTATTGTTTAAACCGGGACACTTTTGAAATTAAACAAATTGCTATGAATAATTGTGCTAGGACAACAGGTGTAAACCAGGACTGTCCTGGACAATCTGGGATATATGGTCTCCCTAGTCATTGGTCCCTTTCCAATTTATAATTTTTTCTCCCCTGTGATCTTATATATTGTCAGTGTATCAGCTACAGTCCACATGTTAATGATTCCCAAATTTGCACCCAGCTTCTCTTTAGTTCTTGATTTGTATTTCCAGCCCTATGTCTGACATTCATCCATGTCCCCCACAGTCATCTCAAACTCAAGTTGGATTCAGTTTCCCTTTATAAATGGGTTCTCCTTGCTTGTTTCCCAGTAAAGTCAGCCATTTAGCCTTTTGAGCTATAATCTGAAATTCATCCCTATCTGGAACTCATCCCTTTCTCATATTTCCCCCATTGGTCTCAAGATCTTTTCAATTCTATCACTGAAATAGTTTTTACATCCAATCCCACTTCTAATTGCCACAGTCTTCTCTTTATTAGGGTCTTTGTGAGTCTCTTTTTCTGGATTATTACAATGGCTTCCTTTCTGGTCATCCTGTCTCAAGGCTTTCCTTACTTCAGTCCAGCCTCCAGTCTCCTATTAGAGTGAAAATGGAAACCTGATCTTGTTATTTATCTGCTGAAAGATTTGTGCTGGCACCACCTTGCCAAACCCCTTACCATGCTATGTAAGGCCATCACAGTCTGGTTCTGTCTTCCTGTTTAAATTCTCACCTCTCCTGATACAGATGCCCTCAGTCATACTGAAAGTCAATCCATCTCCCAAATATACCATGACCCTTCTATAACTCTAACTCTGCACAGACTGAGCACACTAAAATGCCCTTTCTGATCTCTCTTTTTCTGCCCAAAACCAGCCTCCTCAGACACTGAGATAAAGCCTTGCCTCCTTTGTAAAGCCTTCCCTGATTCTCCGAGACACTGAATCCCCTCCTTTGCAGTGCTCCTGCATCTGTCTCTTCACACCTTTCACCCACTTATCACTCAGTGATTCCTTCTCTGTGCTGGTCACTTCTTAAGGGGATGGACTTATTTCTCCAGAGCCTGGTACTTAGCAGATGTTCAATAAATTTTTGTTGAATAAATCCATGAAAGATACTGTGAGCGGTGGTTTGTGACTATTTGTGGTTACCTACAAATTCCATCTGGAATGCCCAGGGCAAGCTTGCTTATTTTTAATATTATAAATTATAACAATAAATTCAAATTATTAATAGTAAAAGTTGTGGAGGACCTGCTTTATTTAATATTATTATAGACCCTTCAGGAGGCATTTTATTCTTTAATCTTAAAAATAACCTATCAAGTTATGTTTTTTTCTAGTCATTTTATGATTAAGAAAGCTAAGGTTGAAAGTGGTTAGGTAACTTTTCCTAAGAGCTAGTAGATAGGATTAGAACCAGCTGTATTTGATTTTAGAATTCACAGTCTTTTCTAACTTCGTTTGGAGGCAACTTTTCCCTCCTAACGATTTTTTGGGATCACATTTCTTCCTCACCATCCCTGATCTCTCTTATTCTTTCTCCTCCTTATCTCAACCCAGAGGCTGATTCTGAACAGCCCACCAGTAGGGCCTAGCCTTTCTGATTCATGACCCCCTATCCCGACCCCAGGTAGCCCCCAGCACCCTCAAACCATTAAAGAGTTATTACTGTCCAAGGTGGGAATGAACTAATCTGAGAAGGAAATCTGTGTACCAGTGGAATGATCCAGACAAGGCTCTCAGGTCTCCTGCTTTCCTCCAAAATCACACAGAGGCATTTAACAGTGGATCTCCTGGGGACACTATTTTGTTTGTTGTTCAGCACAGACAGGGTAATATGAATTTTGGGAATTGGGGGTGAGGGTTTAAGGTTATAAGAGAGCTGCAGCTCAGAGAGATATTTGGGGATGTTAGGAGGCTCAGGCAGTGTCAGAGACTACCAGCTCTGGTCTGGGCAAAGCAGGTTCCATTCATAATCCTATTTAACTTCTATCTCAAAAACTAAAAAATTAGGCAATCATAAGGAAAAAATGTCACTTTTAATCCTTTCATGGTATATGTACTTTAAAATGTTTTTCTATGCATACACCTCTCCCCAACCCACTTTTTCTTCTATAAAAATAAGATCATACTCTGTAAAGTTCTAATATGTATCTTTCATGTTATTGAACAGTCTTGCTCCACACCATTTGCATGCATTCATTAATGGTCATGTGAACAGTTATCTGATGTTGTTTTGGTGTGGCATCCCATGGTTTAGAAATGAATGGGCAAGATGGGGTTGAGGAGGCAAATGGTGGTACACAGGTTTAAATGGCTGACCTGAAACTACCTCATCAACCTACTACATCTGGCTCAGATACTATAAATTAGGGCAAGAAAGAACTTCAGAAATGACTTCACTGGCCACCTCCTTTTACATTTGGGGGCACTGAACCAAAAAGTGAAGGTTCTTTTTTTGTAGTTTGTTTCTAAAGATTTATTTATTTTAGAGTGAGAGAGTAAGAACACAAGCAGGGGGAGGTGCAGAGGGAAAGGAAGAGAGAGAATCCTAAGTAGCCTAGCAGAGAGCCCGACTCCGGGTTCGATCTCGTGACCCTGAGATCATGACCTGAGCTACAACCAAGAGTTGGATGCTCAACCGACTGAGCCCCCAGGCGCCTATGCTTTTGTTTTCCAAAAGTGGAGGTTTTTGCCCAAGGTCACTGAGGCTTACACTGGCAGGTCAGGCCCAGAGCCCAGAATTCCTGGTTCTTTGTCCAGGCTTTTCCTACTCTTCCAGTAGACAATCTCAAATTTTTAGAAAAATGTGATGAATTTGGAAAAATTTTACTTACAGTGCTCATGTAGAGGTTGGAAAGTGAGAGCTTGGAGGGAAGACAAAAACAGAAATTATCTAGACAAGATAAAAGCAAAGTATGAGTGATTATGATCATTGTTAAGAGTTTGAAGTACTAATATAAAGTGAGCATGACCTGTTAGGCATTCTAACAGAAGAACTAGATCAAAAGATATATTTGCTTATTGTTGGTAAGTGGGTTTCAAAGGGTTATAGCTGATATTCACGATAGCTAACCATGTGTGAGGTCAGTGGCTTTAAAGATCTTCAAGTTAAGTAATAGTCTCCCTATTTTTGAAGGGATAATAGAGGCCTAGAGACATCAAGTAACTTCTTCAAGATCACAGAGCTGACTGGCCACTCCTAGGGGTAACTGTGTGTTCTAGCTCGGAAGCCCATCAGAGATACAGGACTATCTGCCTGGAGAAGGAAGGAGGAAACATATATATGTTGCTATACTTGCCTGTGGTCAGGTGGTGCTCTGTAGGTATTAATTCTCCTGCATATCTGGTTGTTCTTGTGTGAACCTGTGGTTCCTGGTCAGGCAGGCCTCAGGGTAGAATGTGAGGAGCTTGTATAGAGGTGCACCTATCAGGCAGTACCTGTATGAGCTGTTCAGAACCTATGCAGAATTGGTGACAGCAGCTGTGGATGGATAAGAGGTGAGGAGGAGATTTGGAGTTGTGTACAAAAAGTATTCTATATTCAGACTAGAACTCAAACCTGCACAGGTAGAACATGCTATGCAGCTAAGACTTCTTTTATTTGTGAAGGCCTTTCTGAAATATGGAGCCTCAAAACTTAGACTCTTTCCTTTATGGCCCAGGGAGCAGGCTGCCATGACTGTTCGTATTTGGGTCAGGAGCCATCTCTAGACAATCATGGCGGCCAGGGAAGCATGGCATGTCTATAAAACGACAGGTGCTGGCATTTAATCATATTTAGAGTTTAGTGAAAGGTACTAAAGGTTCCTAGAAATCAAACAGTAGATGTCCATTAAGACAGCAGCTAATAATGCATTTATCAAAACTTCTTCGATCCAAAGCTCAGAGTTTTAACTTTTATTTAAATCTTGATCTTCACAGGAACTCAGTGAGGTAGTTAGGTAAAAAATGTTTCATACAGAAAATAAGGAAAAGCTGTATCCCTTTGAAGAAAGCCTCTAAAACATTTGCATGGTTTCTCTTGTTTCTCTCCTTCATAAAGTGCACAGAAAGGACACCTTGAATATTGCATCCAGAAGGCTGGGCAGAGTTGGTTCTTTTTGAACCAAATTGGAATGGAATTTCAGAGACAAACTTACGAATACTTCTAATGGCTGTATCCCACAATAGCTTTCCAAGATAGATTCAATTCAACATTCCAAGTGGATACAAAGTTGACTGAAATGGAAAGGGATTATTACACTGAATGGTTTTGGACAGTCTAACCAAAGGGTGTAGGCCCTTGCCCATGTATTAAGAGTCAAACTGTACCTGTCTGCATGCCTGAGCTTTTTGTCCCTGGTACTCAGAGCTTTTTTGGGTGAGGCCAGGGGCAGACTCAAAATCTTCTTACCAGTTTTAATTGGACATTAATCTTATCCTTTGTTCTGGTTGATTTTTCTGAAGAAACCAAGAAAAGCAGGTAGCTTCATGCAGTGTAGTTGCCTTTGTTACTATGAAAGGCTGTAATTAAATTTGCAAACCTAGTTTTAACCCCACACTGTCCTTTGTAGAAAAGAAAAAAATTCTCCTCCTCCTCTTTCTTCTTCCTCTCCCCCTTCTTCTTCCTCCCCTCCTTCTTCTTCCTCTCCCCCTTCTTCCTCCCCTCCTTCTTCTTCCTCTCCCCCTTCTTCTTCCTCCCCCCTTATTCTTCCTCCCCTCCTTCTTCCTCTCCCCCTTCTTCCTCCCCTCCTTCATCTTCCTCCCCTCCTTCTTCTTCCTCTCCTCCTTCCCCTCCTTCTCCTTTTCCTTCTCTCTCTTTATAAAACCAGCTCAGGAGAACAGCTGTACCCTATCCATATTTTGGATAGAGTCAAGTGAAAAAGTACATTTGCTTTCAAGTGTGTTTTCTTGTTTCTTTTTTTCTTTTTTTCCCTGGTTCTGCAGCTGTCAAGCTTCTGACTTAGATAAGTTAGATAAGTTCTTGATATTTCACCTAGTTGAACTGTGTATTGGGGGCTAGATTTTCCTCTCCCCTCATCTCAGCATATGCCTCTTGATTCCTTATTTTGCATCTCCGTCTCCTAGATTTTCCTTTCTCCATTTAGGCCTATCTCCAGAAAATTCCCCATAGAGCAGAAAGGAAAAGAGATGTTCTTAATTTGACTTTGGTACTGGGTGTGAAGGCAGAGGACAGAAGGTCCCACTTCAGAATAAAGAAATACTAAGGGAAGGGTGGTGATGAGAAATCCTGAAACACTGGGTGGGGGTCATTTTTGGCATTTTCCCTAGAACAGGATGAGCATCAGTATGTTGGAGCCAGCTCCAAATCCAAGTTCAGTGATCTCATTTTGGTAGCTTAAAACTAGCCATGAGGAAAGTATTTACACCATGGAGATGGACACACATCACAGACGCTTTTGAAGTGCTGGTTGTTAAACCTTTCCCAGTGAATCATAGATGTTACCACTGAGTGCCTGCATTATTACGGTTGGGAGGCTTGGATTATAATGTCTTTGTAATAGGTTTTCTGTAAAACGCCCATTTGTTCCACTTCCCTTCTCCATATCAGATTCCACTGAGTGAGGTACCAGAGGCTCTATACCAGATGTTAGGGGAACAAGGATCTGATCCAAACTGATTGTCTCCCTGGAACTCTTTCCCCAGATAAAGTATGGCTCACATTCCCTCCCTCCCTCCTTCCCCCTTCTCTCCTTCCCTCCCTCCCTCCCTCCCTCCTTTCCTCTTTCTCCTCCTTCTCCTCCTTGTCTTGCAGTCTGTGTTTCAAACTCCCCATCTCAATGAGGCTTTTTCTGACTGCCCACATATCCCTATGACAAGCTCACATCCCTACCACTGCACTTCCTGTCCCACTCTGTGCTTCACTTTCATTTTTCATGTCTCTTATCTTCTAACATATTACACACTTTGCTTATTGATCAGTTTATTATATGTCTTCTCATCTGGAATGTAAGCTCCTCCAGTTTAGAAATCTTTGTTTTGTTCACTGATGTATCCCAAGTACCTAGCATAGTGTTTGGCACATAACAGGTGCTGAATAAATATTTGTTGGGTGAATCAAATGAATGAACAATCCTGTCTCTAAACAAATTGGTGGAAGGTGTCAGAAGTCAACAATTTCCTGGCCCAGGGTTCCTTTCCCTACTCTGAAGGAGGCCTCCCTTGAGAATCATTTGGAGGATGTGACTAGAAACCTCACAGCTGAAAGGGTTGTCCAGAGGGTGATGGTGGAGACAGATTACTGTCTGCTGCTGGCTCTACCCCTGTATGGTTACCATCTGGGCGTATTTGCTCAAGGCTTTTCAGCAAGAAATAAACACAGGACAGTGCAGCCAGGTGGAGGAAGAAAGAAAAAGGACAGACTCTTAGCCTCACCTTTGTCGTGTTCTGGCTACTACTATGGGGACCAGTTTGGGGAGAGCTCAGGCCAACTTCATGCTGGTGCAGTGAGCTGTGCCTCACCTCAGGCCCACATCTTGTATCTCTCAACATTCACCCTAGAGCTTCTTTATTGATGCCTCGGCTGGGGATTCCTCAGGTGTTTATTAGGCTTACAGGTCATACCATCCAAGGCAGTTTATGTTTCTCTACACCTTTTAGGTTGGCAGGCTCCATAATGCATTCTTTACCCCTCTCCCAAACGGTCCCTGGGATCACACTTTCTAATCAAGTGCTGGCTTTTATTTAAGGCTTTGTCTTAGTCTCTGCTTTGTAAGGAGCCTGGGTTAGGCAATCCTTTTCAGTGTAAAGTTTAAGTTTTCTGACTGCTTTCCCCCAAAATTGCTTAGTGGGAGAAAGGCAGAAAACAAGAAGAGTTCTAAAATTGGGGTAGATGGATCAGATTTTAGGAAGTCTGAGAACTCTCCCAAATTGAATGCAAAATTGTGTGGTTGCATGCATTTTTTTTTCCCTGAGAGAAGTCCATTGGATTAAACAGATCATCAGAGTGTAAATAATCTTTTATGGAGAGAAGGAGAAGGAAGGAAAGGAGAAATTTGGTTCTAAGGCATTGTTTGAGAGAGTAGAGATGGGACCTTGGTGTAGATGCTGAGTAGCTGGGAAGTGGTGGCACCAGAGAGAGGAAAGAGTGAAAAAAAAAAAAAAAAGGAAGTAAGAGTAGATGGAAAATATGTTTCTCTGATTTTACCTAGCTGGGAAGCTGCCTCTGGCATTCACTGCAAGCTTTACCCACTATTCAGATAGCCAATGCTGAACCTCTGCTTTAGATCCCACTTGTCTCTGCACCTAGACCTTGGTTTCCTAATTTGTCAGAGAAGAGGATTGGCATTAAAGATTGCTAAAGAACTTTTAGCAAGAAAATACTTGCCTCATCTGGTTCATGTCATTGTGGTTTGATTTCTGGTAGCTTTTACCTTGGGAAGACTGAGCATTTTTGCTTTCACCGTAAGTGGAGGAACCCCAGCCCAGTCCTTAACTGGGGCCCTACCTATCTAGCCCTCAGTACCTGAAGTGTCACACTGGAATGAAAATTATGTTAATTGAATTTTGGGGCTGTGAGCCTTTGGAGTGAGCAACTAGAGAGTCAAAATCTAATTTACATACTGATAAGAGTTGAAAAATGATGCCTTCTAATGAACAAAATGCCTGTAACTGGTCTGGCTTAATATTAGCATAAAAGTGTTCATCACATTGGCATACAGTCAGAAGACTATGTAAATTTTCCTTTAAAAATTCACTGAATCAGAGATCTGTCTCCATTTTTGGTTTCTAAGTACTCTATAGGTATTTTGATAGGCCTGAAAGCAGAAACAAGAATCTGATTAAAGATTAGTGTTTGACATTATTCTATTGGTTGGTTATATTTGTTTGATTGGTGAGAGCTTTGGAGAGTGAGAAGAGAAATTCCCAATGCTACAACATCAGCTTATGGTGATGTTGGCTGGAAGATCCTGGTTCAGGTAGGATTAAGTTTCTCCCTCCCACCCCCTTGAAACGTGTGGGCCCAATGGCTCTAGGCTAGACAGTCTTCTGCAAGCTTCACAGGACTGTTTGGAAATGAAAGGTTTATTTTCATAATGCTGCCCAGCTGCTTTGATTGACTTCTGCCCACCTCCAGTACTGACAGGTTGTTTCAGCGTCAGGTCTCTGGCCTTCCCAATTTTTCCCTCCATCTTCTGTTAAGATAGTGAGGTCACTCTCAGATGTGTGTGTGTGTGTGTGTGTGTGTGTGTATGTGTGTCTGTCCAAGATTACTGTGAATTTGTACAGAGGGAATATTCATAGCAGCACTATTCACACTAGCTCAAAGGGGAAACCACCCTCTATCCATGAATGGATAAACAAATTATGATATATCTACATAGTGGAGTATTACTGAGCCATAAACTGGAAGGAAATACATGCTACAACATAGATGAATCATGAAAACATTATGCTAAGCGAAAGAGGCCAGACACAAAAGGACAAATATTTCATTTTTGCATTTATAAGAAGTATCCAGGATAGGTAAATCCATAGAGATAGAAGAAGGCAGATTGCTGATTGTTACGAGTCAGGAAGGGAGAGAAGATGGGAAGTGATTACTTAATGGGTATGGATTTTCCTTTTGGGATGATGAAAGGTTTTGGAACTTGATATAGGTGGTGCATACACAATATTATGAATTAAATGCCAATGTCTTGTAAACTTTAAAATGGTTAATTTTGTGTTACGTGAATTTCACCTTAGTAAAAATGAAAATCAGATGTCTCTGAATGCAATGTGGAGGCTGGGTTAGAAGAACAGACTTCAAAACTATTGTAATAGTCCAGGTGAGAAATTCTGATAGCATGGACCAAGGTGGTGCTTTGAAGGTAGAAAGGAATAGGTGGATGGATCCAAGAGATATTTAGAGGTAATTGTAAAAAACCTAATGACCATTCATCACATCACAGGAGCCCCTCTGATGGTGTCAAAAAAAAAAGGGGGGGGGAAATTAGAGGAATTCTTCTTGGGGGCTCTAGTTGAATTTCTTACATTAGATGCTTAGAACTCTTTGATTTTATAGGTATAAATAGAGTAAAATATTTCATATCGACTACCATTGTGCAGCTATGCCATAACAGAAAATTTTAGGCTTTGTGGGAGAAAATACTTGGGAGCTTGTGTATTGGTCACTTTTCTAGCATCTTACTGCGTTTGAGAAATCTTTCTGGAAGTGATGAACAGATATACTAGAGATACCATCCAACCCTGGATGGTCACATCACACCCACAAGGAGGCTAACAGCATATGCTTTGATGTGTAGTTGGTACAGATAAGTCAATAAGCTTTTTGAAACCAGAGGGAAAAATCTACGGCATGTTTTCCCTGAGCACCCTCAAGAAAGTACAAATTAAAGGAAATGACTCAAACTGACCATATGTAATTAGACTAAGGGTATTCTCTTTCTCCCTCATCCCCATATTAAACCTCTCCAAGATTAGCTTTGGGGACATATATCTAGTTTCCACAATAGTAGATACTTGTCCTAAGAATCTTCTGTTAGTATTGTAAAAGTAGATTAATGGGGCATTGACTGGCCATGGAACAATTTAGCAGAGCTCATTAATCTTTTTTAGAAGTCTTTTTTCCCCTCCCTATCTTATCATCTTTCTCCTTAACAAATATTGTTATTTTAAAAACATCTCCAAAGTAAGAAGAGTCCCAGTGGTTATTTTTATCATGAATTAATCTCTATCCTGTGAGATTGAAGGCCCTCTGGGTGAGTCTTACTTCTCATACCATGCTGAATGTACAACTATCTTTTTTCTTTTTTAAAAGATTTTAATCTATCCATTTGAGAGAGAGTCAGAAACAGAGCATGAGCAGGAGGGAGAAGGCAGAGGCAGAGGGAGAAGCAGACCCCCCCTACCCGGATCAGGGAGCCTGACACAGGGCTCAGTCCCAGGATCCTGAGATCATGTCCCAAGTGGAAGACAGACACTCAAATCACTGAGTCACCCAGGTGCCCTGTATAGTTATAGTTCTCTCTAATAAGTGTAGCCTCCATCATTGTTGCTTAATAGTTTAATTATATTACCCAGGACAAAGGCTGGCCCAGGCCTAGTTAAAGACAGTTCAGATAGTAAACCCTAGCTGGCCATGGGGAGCAGGACAATGCTTAGGGGAATAGAGTGTTAAGTGGATATATGTGTCTTCAGTTCTTTGGTTCTCTTTTGCTTGTAAAGAAAGCACTTTGCTCTTGGCCCAAGGACTGACATTCCCAAGGGCACTAGTATCTGTCTCCAGTAGATGGAAATGTACATGGTGGGATGCTCCTGATTTCTATCCTTACATGTATGTTAAAAAATAGTATAAGGTGTGGTAACAGTCACACAGTAGAATGAGCTAGAAAAACCAGCAGTGAAACCTAAATATATTTAAGAAAAAAAATGATAGGAGAAGGGTTTTCAAGGTTTGGAAAGTTTGGAAAATTTTAGAGAAAATCTATTTTTTCTTTCTTTGAGTTTTTTTTTAATGACATAAGTCATGCATGAATAAATCATAATTATAAAAATTTAGGTTGCCTGTAGCTAATTATTTGTATCAACTACCAAAGTGGTTATCCTTTACTCCCCCCCCACCCCTGTGCCACCCCAATAACTTCACTAAAAACAGTTTTCCTAAACAAAAATGAAATTGTCTATACCTTACTTAATATGCATTGAAGGAATTTGGGCCTGGCTTGAACTTACCACGAACTGAATATTTTTCTAAAAAATTCATATTATTCCATTGTAAAGAACTTAAAGTTTACTGGCTTAAAGTTGGCTTAGATTTGTATAAGACCTTGAAGCTTTCAAAAGAATAATAATGTTATGAGAAATCCAATGACATGGTTAGACCACTGAAGTGATTAAAGTTTAAATGAAGAAAGAAATCTTCAAAAAGACACAAATAACATCTAGCCTGTGAGAACTAGAGCAAATCTTTGGTGTCATCAACCCCCATTTTATGGATGGGGAAGCCAAAGTCTTTCCAAGATAAAGTATTGGCTTTTACCAATCAAATTCATTTTTTTTTTTTTTTTACCTTTTTGATTGACTTGGCTTCATCATCCCTTTGACCTCAATACCCTTAACTAATTCATTCAATGGACATTACTTGAGAACCCACTGTTGCCAGGACCTGGGGGAACCAAGATGAGAAGCTGAATTCTTTCCCTTCAAGGAGCCCACCCAAGTATACAGTGGTGGTATTAAGTCCCCTAATACAGACAAAAACACATTCTTATTTTTATGCTTTTGAGTTTTTTTCTGCCTTTAGTTCTCTTCCCACTCTTTTCTATCCCTTTCATTACCTTTTATGGCATAACTATCTTTTCAGACTGCTATTCCATGCTGATCTCTGTGTCCTCCTTATGCTTATAATTAAGGTTCCAAAATCTTAGAAGTTAACTCTCGTATCAGTCAGGATAGGCAAAGTTACTCTTGAGTAACAAGCAACCTCCAAATATCTGTGGTTTTGCATAACAAAAATATATTTCTCATTCATACAAAATCTCCCTTGTAGGTCAACAGGGAACCTTTTTGTATCTTATCACTGAGGGAACCAGGCTGGTAGAGGCCTTACCTTGACATGCACTTTCATGATGAATGCCCCTGGGGAGGGATGTTGGAGCTGAATGCCACTAATTAAATGCCTTCATGGAAAAAACATGACACCTATCTCTTCCTCACATTCCATTGCCTGTATGGAATGGCTGTATCTCTTCAGGGGATGGAGAAGTGCAATCCTTCCTTGTGTATGGAAGGAGGAGAATTGGATACTTTTGAACATATAAATGATTACCACAGTTATGTAGTCCTTATTAGTATGCTAACTTTATCAATTTAAAAGAATTGTGAAGGTAAATGACTATGACCTCATTTTGTAAAACCATTGTGTCCACCAGAGGGCACAAAACCAGGAGGCACTTAATACATTTATGTTTGACCTGAGATTTTTTGAAATCCTGTTTAACTAAACCTAGTTTATGTTATTCAGATTCTGTCCTTATCATATGGATTAAAAGCTTTAGAGAAATATAGGACCAGGTTTGTGTTCTTGCTAGCAGAGCCAAGTCAGAGAGTTCCAGACAGAAAACTCATTGAGGCCTTTTCTAATTCCCAGACCTGTCTAAATATTCTCAGTGATAGTCAGTCACTTAACACCACTCCCAAACAGTCATTTATTCAGCTTAAAACAAACCAGGCAAAGTGACAACTCATATTTATCAAGTATCAGAAGGAATGCACATTCCAGATGACCTCTGAGATTCCTAATAAGATTCTTTAAAGTTTCTTTCAAGGAAGATGGTAATGAGAAAAGAGCCTGCACCTTTTTAAAAAATTTTATTTAAATTCAAGTTAGTTAACATACAGTGTATTCTTAGGGGTAGAATTTGGTGATTCATCAGTTACATATAATATCCAGTGCTCATTATGTCAAGTGCCCTCTTTAATGTCTGTCATCCATTTAGCCCATTCCTTTTTTAAATTAAAAAAAAATTTAAGTTTTTATTTAAATTCTAATTAACATATAGTGTAATATCGGTTTCAGGAGTAGAATTGAGTGACTCATCGCTTACATACACTAGTGCTCATCACAGCAAGTGCCCTCCTTAATGCCCATCACACTGTAACACTCCCCCACCTCCCCTCCAGTAATCCTCAGTTTGTTCTCTATGGTTCAGTCTCTCTTGTGGTTTACCTCCCTCTTCATCTTAACCACTTTGAAGTGTACAGTATGGTAGTGTTAACTACATGCATATTGTTGTGCAACATACCTCTAAAACTTTTTATCTTGCAAAATTGAAATTCTTTGCCCATCTTTTAATAGATGAGTTTAGCCAGTTCACAGTTGCTGATCCAATAGAGGGGTTTGGTGGTAGTTTTGTCATTGTGTTTTATGTTATTCCCTCAGTTTTTAGTGCTCATTTAATATTGAAGTCTTTTGCTAAAAGATTTCTGTTTTCATCATTTTATTTTATTTTAGCCCATTCCCCTACTCCTCTCCCCTCCAGCAACCCTCAGTTTGTTCCCCTATAGTTAAAAGTCTCTTATGGCTTGCTTCTCTCTCTGTTTTTATCTTGTTTTATTTTTCCTTCCCTTCCCTTGTGTTCATTAGTTTGTTTCTTATTCTTATTTCTTAAGTTCCACATATGAGTGCAGTCATATGGTATTTGTCTTTCTCTGATTGACTTATTTCACTTAGGGTAATATCCTCTAGTTCCATCCATGTCATTGTAAATGGCAAGGTTTTGTTCTCTTTAATGGTTGAGTAATATTCCATTGTCTGCGTGTGTGTGTTTGTACACACACACACCACATCTTCTTTATCCATTCATTTGTCAATGGACATTTGGGCTCTTTAAATATTTTGGCTATTGTGGACATTGCTGCTATAAACACTGGAGTGCATGTGCCCCTTTTTATTTTTGTATCCTTTGGATAGATATCTAGTAATACAATTGTTGGGTCATAAGGTGGTTCTGTTTTTAGTTTTTTGAGGAACCTTATACTCTTATCCAGAGTGAGTGCACCAGTTTGCATTCCCACCAACATTGTAAGAGGGTTCCCCTTCCTTCACATCCTTGCAACACGTGTTGTTTCCTAAGTGGTTAATTTTAGCCATCCTGATCAGTGTGAGGTGGTACCTCATTGTGGTTTTGATTTGTATTTCCCTGATGATGAGTGATGTTGAGTACTTTCTCATGTGTCTGTTAGCCATCTGTATGTCTTTGGAGAAATGTCTGTTCATGTCTTCTGCCCATTTCTTGACCGAATTTTTTATTTTTGGGGTGTTGAGTTTGATAAGTTCTGTATAAATTTTGGATCTTCACTGTTATCTGATATGTCATCTGCAAATATCTTCTTCCATTCCATAGATTACCTTTTAGTTTTTTTGATTGTTTCCTTTACTGTACAAAACCTTTTTTTCTTGATGGTGTCCCAATAGTTCAGTTTTGCTTTTGTTTCCCTTGCCTCTGAAGATATGTCTAGCAGGAAGTTGCTATGGCCAACGTCAAAGAAGTTGCTACCTGTGTTCTCCTCTATGATTTTGATGGGTTCCTGCCTCACATTTAGGTCTTTCATCCATTTTGAATTTTTTTGCGTATAGTGTAAGAAAGTGGTCCAGTTTCATTCTTCTGCATGTAGTTGTCTATTTTTCCCAGCACCATTTGTTGAAGAGACTGTTTTCCATTGGATGGATATTCTTTCTCTTTCAAAGATTAGTTGACCACAGTGTTGAGGGTTCATTTCTGGGTTCTCTATTCTGTTCTATTGATCTGTGTCTCTGTTTTTGTGTCAGTACCATACTGTCTTGATGATTACAGCTTTGTAATACAGCTTGAAGTCTGCAGTTGTGATGCCTCCAGCTTTAATTTTCTTTTTCAACATTCCTCTGGCTATTCTGGGTCTTTTCTGGTTCCATACAAATTTTAAAATTGTTTTAGCTCTGTGAAAAATGCTGATGTTATTTTGATAGGGATTGCACTGAATGTGTAGATAGCTTTGGGTAGTGTAGACATTTTAAAAATATTTGTTCTTCCAATCCATGAGCATGGAATGTTTTTCCATTTCTTTGTGTCTTCCTCTGTTTCTTTCATAAATGTTCTGTAGCTTTTGGGATACAGATCCTTTACCTCTTTGGTTAGGTTTATTCCTAGGTATGTTACAGTTTTTAGTGCAGTCATTAATAGGATCATTTCCTTGATTTCTCTTTCTGCTTCTTCACTCTTGGTGTATAGAACATGCAAGATTTCTATGCATTGATTTTATATCCTGTGACTTTTCTGAATTCCTGTATCAGTTCTAGCAGTTTTTTTGGTGGAGTCTTTCAGGTTTTCTATATAGAGTGTCATGTCATCTGAGAAGAGTGAAAGTTTGACTTCTTTGCCAATTTGGATGCCTTTTATTTCTTTTTGTTTGACTACTGAGGCTAGGACTTCCAGTGTTATGTGGAACACAGTGGTGAGAGTGGACATCCCTGTGATGTTCCTGACCTAAGGGAAAAGAAGGGCCTGAACCCATAAGCTTGCTGAACTATCCCTGAGCCCCAGAGCCCATTTGGGCCCTCAGCTTTATGATGAATCTGCATCTTGGGCTCTAGACTTTCGTTTGTCCTTGCACCCATCCACCTAGGTCTGTTCATAGTCACCCAATTCCCAACCTCTTACCTGTGATGCCTCCCAAACCTGGGTGGTTCAAACAGACTAATCATTCAGTGCTCTTTCAAACTGATTCTTTAAGTTTTTGTTCAACATGTATTTTAAGGAGAGGCTGCATGGTGGAGAATAGAGAAGCAGGGTGGCTGATGATAGTGCTCAGATTCCCCTCTGGTGCCCTAACAAATTCACCTCTGGCCAACTCTGTAACAAAAGACTCCAAAATTAGTGACTTTAAAACAAGAACTATTTATTATTTCTCATGAGTCAGTGGGTTAGCTGGACTCATTCACACATCTGTTCAGCTGGTGAGTCAGATGAAGACTGCCTGGTTTGGGATAGCCATGTTTGGGATAGATGAGATCTCCCCTGTGGGCTTATCACATGAACATACCGCACATGTCTCCCTGGCAGGTCAGCCCAGGCATGTTCTCAGGCTAGCCTATATATGTTCTCAGGACATTCACAGAGAAACAAGAGGACAAAGAAATGCTCAAATACTTTGTAAAGCCTCTATAAGTGTCAGGTTTGCTACTGTCCTGTCCCATTGGCCAAAGGAAGTCACACGGTTCAGCCCAGAATCACAGAATAGGTCCTATAGAGTTACAGGGAGGCCATTGATTGGGGCCATTAATACAGCCAATCTACCACAGACCCCAAACATGCATATTCCACACTGCAAAACCAAATCCCTACCCTACAATGATCAAGACCTACTAGTTCAGAAGCCAGTTTATTGTGGAAAGAAATTTATATGCTCTTGTTGCACATTCAGGAAACTAATAGGATTTCACGGTGGGTGACTGGGAGCCAGCTGAGAGAAGTAGAACTCAGGGTGAGGAAAGGGACCACTGGACACTTACCTCATTTGTGTGAGACCCTGGCTCCTCTAAATTAATAGAGCATTCTTGTTGAGTGATGATGAGAAATTGGTCATTATTATCATACTCATGCATTTGCATATAGATGGCAAAACTGATGTCTTTACTTTTGCTAGGACTTGAATTTGCAAGGGAAGGGCAGGGAATATAAAGATTTCCATATTAGGGCTTTATCCCCTAAGGAGATGGCGTCAGTTTCAGAGAGCCTGATAATGTCCTCAGTCAGAATTCAAGAGCCACTAAAATGCTGTAATGCAAACAATTTTTTATCAAAGGCTGCAGAAACCAATTTATACAGTGTGCCTTTCTGACCCTCTCTACCTTTCTGACCACAGGAAATAAATGATAAATATTATTAAAATATTACACAATTCTAGAGGGAGTCCAGAACCTCTTCAACACTGCATTTATATCATGTTATAAAATTTCTCTTTAATTTGTTAGGAAAAGTTTTTTTTTTAAATAATTTTTGGAATCTGCAAAGAAATGTCTTATTTAAAGTAAGTTTCTTATCTCATCTGAACTGGGACCTGCCTGTCAGCTAGGCATACCATATTAACTGAATCTCACATGCAATGCCAGGGGCAAGCAGGCTGTTGCTTAACAAGAATGCATAATAGCTAATTGCATTTTAGGCCATTGGTTTGTCACTCTGACAGTGCCAAGTAACATTTTCAAAAGCAAAGCAGTGAGGCCAATTCTGATTCATTGATGAGCCTGAAAATCATAAAACAGCCTGCTCCCCAGGAGTATGATGTTCCCAAGAATTTTGGCTTGTATGGTAGTGTATCCTGTCCACTCTTAGACTTGACTGACATGTGTGTCTGGAATGTATTATGAATCCTTGTGGGTAATCCTTGATGTCAGTCATCAGTTGGCATAATCCTCAAATGCACTTGCTTAGTCTTTGCCCATATTCTGCATCAATAACCTATAGAGACAAAGCCTGCATAAGAGGAAGGCAGTGTTTAACCTCCCTAATTAACGGCTGTGGATGAAAGAACATCTCCAAGGTGCTCAGAAGGAAGAGATTCTAAGGAGATTTATGCATCTCTCTTTTAAGATGCTTTGCATGCTGTGTATAATTTGCAAGTACATAAGGAAGTGAATGCTCAGAATATATTCAGAGCTCATCTATTTATGTTTGTATTTATTAAGTTCTTTGTAAATCTCAATTTAGCAGATGTCTTCTGACTCAAAATAAAGCTCTTCACGAGGGAGTCAGTGTGGCTGTACAACAAAAGTCACATTATCATTTGAGTACAAATATTTGCAAAATAGAACAAACTGGAAAATTGAGGGGAAAAAAGTACCCATTGGAATTTGTGACTCATTAAGTTCTCATGTGCATGACATATTTTGAAAAACTTTGTTCAGTCCTTGGTTCAAAGGATTCTTTTCCTCCTCCCTTCTTGGCTTTTGGCACTAATAAAAACTTCATGGGAGTGTCTGTGTGTGTGTGTGTGTGTGTGTGTGTGTGTGTGTGTAAGCCACACTCTACTCTTTTCATACTAGAATATATTTCTAGAGGATGTTATAATGTGTGTATGTTGCATTTCATGTTCCAACATCCAGAAAAACACATAGAAAGGTCCCTAGTTCATCAGGAGACATTTTCTCTGAAGGGATCTTACCATAGCTTGTGCCCATAACAGCCTGTGCCCTGTCCATGGCCAAATCCTTGTCCCTTCATAATTTCCTATGTTTCTTTCTTGAGACATTTCTCTAGTCACCACTGCCTTCTTCTCTTCTGAATTTGCTTGTTCTGTCTTTGCCACTAAATGCCATTCCATTACTGCATGTATAATGTCAGGTTATCTCAGTTCTGGTTTTAGTTCAAGATGTTGACATTCAGATCTCTATCAGCTTCATGTTCTGTAACCTGTAAAGAGTCTTGTCTCACCTCTGCATTTACCTGAGGCTTCAGAAGTCCTGGTGACCAGAGGTGAATTTAGGCAGAAAGTGACATCAAAATGGAAATTCATCACTCTCTAGGGCTCAACCTTACAAAGCTATTTGTGTTCATCCAAAATAAAACTCCCTTACTAATATGTTGTGGTGTTTCCACCAAGAAAAGGATTCAGATAATTCTCGACTTCATTTATACTTTTGGCTTCTATTACCTCTAGAGCCAAGAATTCTGTAAGTTTACTACTTGCAGTGTAAAGTAATACTTTACTTCTTCTAAGATGTCATTCTTCAAGCATTGGTTCTAGAATTCTGAGGCTCTGGACATTGATGACTCCATCATCATTTTTCTGGATTGGTAAGTATATGTGGGTTTCCTCCAGTATTTGCTTCCACCTTTGAGCTTCTGGATTTGAGAATCTTACTTATTATCATTATTTGACACTGTTCCTATTCATGGATGCAAAGATGACTGTGAAGGCTGATGCCTGGCCAACAATTCTTTCTGTAGGGTATTCAGAAAAGAGCTGCTTTTATTTGTAGCTACCATTAGTAGCAAATGCCTCTGTTTGAGGTTCAGTCTCCTTCAGTCTATCTTCTCTGCATAAGCCCCCCCCCCCCATGTCTCATGTCCAAATTTCCTACCTAGTTAGGATCTTTTCCCTTTGTCCTAAATGTTGGCATGTGGTCTAATACTGTATTTATCCTACTGAAGCATTTTTAAAAAGATTTTTTAAAATTTATTTATTAGAGAGCACACACAAACAGGGGGAATGGAAGAGGAACAGGGAACCCAACATGGGGCTCTGATCCCAGGACCCTGGGATCATGACTTGAGCCAAAGGCAGATGCTTAAGTTGCTGAGCCACCCAGGTGGCCCTGGAAGCATTATTTTAATGCACTGTCAACTGTTCTCTCCCCATGGGCACACTGATAGGGAGTTTTACATCTTATGAATCTTCCAACTAGATATTGTAAGTAAGCAGTTGGATATTAAGTTCTGGGGCTCAAAAGGGAAATCATAGGTAAATATAAGATTGCAATCATCAGCATTAGGTGGTATTGAGGCCATGGAATTGGATAAGATCTCCCAGGAAGAAAACATAGAGGGGAGAGGGAAATGTTGGTATAATTCAACTCACAATGACGTTTCAATTCTGCACAGCTGATATTCTGCTCATTTTTTGATTTATTTTTTCATGTCTTCTTATTTGTCCATGTCTTTGCATCTTATGTTACCAAAGTTCTTAGTCATCTTCTGGTACCAAAGTTCTTAGTCATTCTCAAATTTTGATTTTTAAGTTTGGTGGTTTCTTTCTTGGTAATTATGATTAATTGAAAATGTTCAAAAAGTCTTTTCTTCCTCGGAGTCAGTTAATAACTTTGCCTTTCCAAGAGCCTCTCTGGTCCCTCCCATCACTGCTTCTTTTCTCACCTTGTTCAGAAGTCCTGAAGAGACTTGAACAAGAGTCACCAGTATCTAAGGATTAGCTGAAGTAATAAAGCCCTAGTAGGCAAATATTTCTCAGGACCATGGTCAGCAGCACACATGTCCTGAGTTCCACTCTTTTCCCAAATTTTTAGTCCTTGCTATATCTGAGAGTCTCTATCTTCAGTTTCTGGTCTCAGTCATTGTTTCTCCCTTCCAAGGGCAAAAAGATAATGTCTATGTAGATAAACCATGCTTTTCAAAGTTTTCTACCCTGCTCTTCTCCCACCATCATCTTTATCAAAAGTCCAGAGAAGGTTGAACATGAGTTACTCCTAATAGAGTAAATTGTCAAATTGAGAAGACTTTATTCAAGGGCACATATATGTAACCTCTATGATAACTTCAAGTTTTAGCCAAGAGAAAATAATTCTGTATCTCCCAGTATGCCTTCAGTTTGCAGAAGAGAGAAATGGGCAGACTCGTAGAGAAAAATAGCCATTGAGAGATCGCTAGGGAGAGGAAAAAAGCTTTTGGCATTTCATTTACCAAATTATTTACCAAGAAAGAACCATATACCAATCACAAATGAAATGTGAAAAGAACACTAGAAAGAGTTAATAAAATGAAGGAAGGAAAATGTGAGATCTGTAGCAGGTTCTGCAAACAGATAGTTTTGTTTGTTTGTTTTTGCAAACAGATCATTATTCTTAGCTTTACTTTGCTAGAGATGGAGCTTGATGTCAAGCTGAGGTCCCTAAGAACATTTAAAATTTCTTGAGCATGAGCTATGTGGTGCCTCACAGGGTGCATTCAGCAGCAGCTTCAGCTCTGAGGCCAGTGGGAGATATCCAGCTGCTTTTAAGATTGTCCTAATGTGGAATAGTGTTTAAGCTTGGGTTTAGTGTTTGTGGTCAGAGAGATGCTGATTCTGCTAAGTGATTTATAATTGTGTACATGCCGTCATTGGCGTGCCTCTGGAGGCATTTTTGTGAGGTTACAGAAATTCTTAATGACTAAGAGATTTGATAAGATTTATCGAGTCAAAAGATTTGATTGTATGATAGCTTCTTGCTTTTTTCCTATACCCTAAGTTAGAGTATATTCTGGCCTATTTTCAGTACATTGCTAGTTTGTGTGTATGTAAATTTTTATAGTAAAATAAGAATGCCTATTTTCAACTTGATAGAAAAGGCCACCCAGGTCTCCAGCAAAAAGTAACTCTAAATTCACATAGTAAAAACAAATTCTTATCAGGGCTTAACTGTAGTTGAAGGGTGGTTAAAAGAAATCTCTGGAGTCAGCAGGATTACCCAACAAGCTTAAATTCATTCCCAGTACTAACTACCAAGATCTTATGGGATTTCATGGAATTGACTGGTTCATGTAGCCCTGGATCCTGGCACTGCACTTGCTCATGGTGGCTTATGTCGGTTCCTGCTTGCTGCACTCCTGCTCAACTGAGGATCTGCAACTTTCATTCTGTGGATGTAGTTCAGCCCTATGATTGGACATAGCCAATGAGAGTCAGCTTTGGAATTCTATCACAATGAAATTCCACCCATAGGTGATGCCTGGATTTAATCTGCTAACTGAAGAAATAATCCTTTATTAATCTAAAGGCAATGGGTGCCTGGGAAGCTGTAGTCTTTTTTTCTAGTTATCCTGTGTGGAGAAACCTATGTCCCAGTTTCAAGTTTGTCCATCATAATGGTCTCAGCATACCTCACAGCCAAGCCAGCCCAAGATATACCACCAACATATTTAAAATAGTACATTCTTACTTGTAAGTATTTCTGTATTGCTAATAGATTTCATTGGTAGGGTATGTTACAGACTAAACTATTGTCTCTTAAAGTTTCCATGGACAGTTCGATGTGAAGGGAAAAAAATTCCTGATAGCATTATATTATTCAGATAGAATCAGTTTACTGGCCAGTTTACTGATCCATTGAGTGAGGTAGAATAGACAGTGGGACAGATTTTATTGAATGTGGCTTCCTTCCTCACCCAATTAATTCCCTTTGGAGGGAGGCATCGTGAGCTTGTTGGGCTAACTGCCCTCATGATAGCACAATGGCATGAGATAGAAAGAGTAGGGCCTCTCCAGGCTGGGTCTTACATATATATAGTCTTTAATCTGAGGAGCCAGGTTATAGGTAACATATCCTAATTATTGCCCTGAAAGGATTAACTAGGTGTGTGTACTCATCTTTGCCTTCTCTCCTATCAGTGATCACCTGCCTCTTTCTCCACAACTCTGCTCCTTCCTTTGCCTCATTCCCTTCTGCATCACCAACTTCATCCTCTTGGCTGACAGTTTCCATCAACATATAAATATTCTCTAAGATCTTCCATGTGGAAAACTTTCCTTTGACCCCACTATCTGCTCCCTTGAATAGTTTTGGAATGCATTACCTTTACTCACTATCTCTGTTTCTTTACTTCTTATCTGTAATTGAACTCTAGACAAGTTTATGTGCCAGCTCTCCACTAAAACTGGTTTCCTTTCACTAAAATTGATCTCCTTAAAGAGTATCAGTTTCTTCCGTGTTGCCAATTAGAGGCTGTTCTCTGTCCTCATCTAACTTAGCCTTTGAACAGCATCAGCCACTCCAGTTGTTAGTTGGTTGACCATCCTCTCCATCTACCAATACTTTCACCTCTTGTCTTCCAAAGCACTGGACTCTCTTAGTTTTCCTTCAACATCCCTGGCTATTCTTTCTCAGCCTCTTCTGCTGGTTACTCCTCCTTTACAATTTCCAAATGTTGGCACACCTTGCAGTTCAGTCCTGAGCTTTTATTATTTTTTTTCTACTCACCTCTTTTTCCAAGGTCTTAATATATTCCCTGGTTAAGTCTGACTTAGACCTATGTCCTGTGTTCCATACATATCCAGTTATCTGCTATTTTTTTCCCCATTAGAATGTCTGACTTCTTAAACTTATTGTGTTCAAAATGGAGGAGTTTTTTCTATCTCACAAATCTAATATTGCTCTAGTATTAAAGCTCTTGGTAAATGACACCACCCTATCTCAGTTTCTTAAGCCCAAAATATACAAGTTATGCTTGATGTTCCTCTTTGTTTCAGTTCTCCCCAGGTTAATCAGCAAATCTTGACTCCACATCCAGAATAGATTTAAAATATGTTGACTTCTTCCCATTTGCATTATTACTCCCTAGGTCTAATTCATCATTATTTCAACATATTGTTGAGTGAATCAATGATTGAATAAATGAATGAGTTATTGTCTTTGGAAATGATACTATTATAGAGCCTTTTCAACAGCAGTATGCTTTTACTCTGCTCAAAGATTTTTCTCCCACACCTGTCACTGATATCCAAGGAAGAAAAAGCAAAGTATTAAGTGCCCAAGCATCACAGCTTGAAAGTACTATATTTAGAGAAAGTTGGCAAACACAGGCTCTCAATTCCAATTAAATTCTGGCATAGTAAAAGTACTAATGGAGACAGTGGGCTGTAGTTGATACCTGGACAGGGAGTTTCTGACCATTCGTATTATAGATGTCTATTAATAAACAGGCAGTTCTTAGAGAACAAGACATAGCAAATAAAACTTAGTAGATTGAGGAAGACTGACTTTTTTGGCTAACTTGGATTCAGTCTCTTTTTAATGAAGAATATTGATCATAAAATTCAATTTTATTTGGCAAGTCATATCATTAAGGAGTAGCCTTGTAAATATCTCTAGACAGCCAATCTTACTTATGATAAATTAGATTCCTGCTATAAAATTCTCTAAGGTAAACAGATATTGAGTAATGATTGTGATCTTCTTCTTCAATCTAGGCCAGTAAATACAACTCACTCAAGTACACGTCCACATTATTATATTGTATCCAAATCTACACTTTGATTCTGGACACTCACAGCATTGTCATTGTAATACAGTTATCAAACCCAAAGAGATTTGATCAAAATGATGCTACCAGTTCTTCTGTTTTTAAAAAATATTTCTTAAATACAGTAAAATTCACTTTTTTGCATGTATTGTTCTGTGGATTTTTAACCCATGTAAAATGTGCACCCCCGTAATCATAACATAGATGGTTGTACCACTCAAGAAAATTCTTTTTTTAAAAAGATTTTATTTATTTATTCAAGAGAGAGAGAGAGAAAAGCAGAGACACAGGCAGAGGGAGAAGCAGGCTCCATGCAGGGAGCCCGATGTGGGACTCGATCCCGGGACTCCAGGATCATGCCCTGGGTTGAAGGCAGGTGCTAAACTGTTGAGCCACCTGGGCTGCCCACCCAAGAACATTCTGTTGTGTTACTTCCTTTTGGTCATATCCTTCCCTCACCCTAACCCCTGACAATCATTGATGCATTCTTCATCGTAATAGTTTTGTCTTTTTGAGACTGTCATATAAATGAAATTATACAGAACACAATCTTTTGACACTGGCTTCTTTCACTTAGCATAATGCCTTTGAGATTTATCCAGTTTGTTGCATGCATCAGTGGTTTATTCCTTCTTATTGCTGAGTGTATTCTATTGTATACATACACACTACTTTTTTACCAATTGCACTGGCTAAGTTTCCTGATGTTGAATAGAACTATTCCCTGGATAAATTCCTCTTAGTTGTGGTGTATTGTTCTTTTTATGTATCACTGGATTCAATTTACTGATATTTTGTTAAGAAATTTTGTGCCTATGTTCATGAGAAATATTGGTCTTTAATTTTCTTTTGTTCTCATTGTCTGGATTTGGTATCAGGGTAATAGCCTCTGGCCTCATAAAATGAGATGGGAAGTGGTCTCTGCTCTTCTATTTTCTGAAAGAGATTTATAGAATTTGCATGATTTCTTTTTAAAATATTTGGTATAATTCACAAGGGGGGAAGACATCAGATTTCTTTTTTGGTGTTTAAATATTAATCAATTTCTTAATCATTACAGGACTGTTCAGGTTTTCTATTTCATACTGAATGATTTTTGTTAATTTGTGTTTTGGGGGAAATTTGTCCACTCCATCTCAGTTGTCAAATTTGTAGGTATAATTTGTACTATTCCCTTATTATCCTTTGGTGTGTCTGTGGTGATACCTTCTCCTTCATTCTTGATATTAGTAATTTGTGTCTTCTCACTTTTTTCCTCATGTCTTGCTAGAGGTTTATCAATTTTATTTATCTTTTCAAATAATCAGCTCTTTGTTTCACTGATTTTTCTCTGTTGTTTTTCTGTTTCAATTTTATGGATTACTGTTCTTTATTAGTCCTTCCTTTGGCCAGCTATTGGTTTCATTTTGCTATACTTTTCAAGTTACCTAAGATATGACGTCGGATTATCATTTGAAACCTTTCTTTTCTCCTAATATAAACTTTTAATGCTATTAATTTCCCTGTAGAACTGCTTTGGAGACATCCTACAGATTTTGATGTGTTTTCTTTTCACTTTTATTCAATTTAAATTTTTAAAAAATATTTCCTTGAGACTTCCTCTTTGAACCACGGATTGATTGTTTACAGATGTATTTAATTTGCAAGTGTTTGGAGGATTTTTCTATTATCTTTCTATCACCGATTTCTAGTTTAATCCTATTATGGTCAGAGAATTTATTGCATGATTTCAATTCTTCTAAATTTGTTTAAGTTTATTTCTAAATAAATGGTAAATATTCAATGCGCACATGAAAAAAATGTGTATTTTGCTATCATTGTTTTCTACGTATCATTAGATTTACTGATGGTGCTCAGTACACTATATTTTTACTGATTTTCTATCCACTAATTTTATCTATTACCTAGAGAGAAGTCGTGAAGTCTACAAACATAATTGTGGGTTTTTTTCTATTGCTTCTTTCAGCTTTGTCAGTTTCTGCTTCTAGTATTTTGAAGTTCTGTTGCTAATTGCACATACATAAGAAATGTATGTCTTCTTGGTGAACTGACCCTTTTTATCACTATATAATGTCCGTCTGTATCTCTGATAATTTTTTGAAGTTACTTTGTATGATATTAATATGGTTACTTCATAACTTTCTTTTACTAGTGTTTACATGATATAACTTTTTTTTATCCTTTTACTTTTAACCTACTTAATTACTGTGTTTGAAGTGAGATTCTTATACACAGTATACAGCCAGGTGGTTTTGTTTTTTCTTCTAACAATCCTCATCTTTATTTTATTTTATTTTATTTTTCAATCTTCATCTTTTAATTGGTGTGTTGAGATCATTTAAAGTTAATGTAATTATTGAAATGTTTGGATATAGGTCAGCCATTTATGATTTGTTTTTTGTTTGTTCTCCATGTCTTTTGTTCCTTTGTTTCTCCTTTACTGTTTCTTCTGAGTTATTTGAATATCTTTAGTACTGCATTTAATTCTATTTTTGTTTTTGAAGGTGGTGATCTTTGTGCCATTGTTTTGAAATCTTGTCACAGGAAATACTGTACTGATGTTCAAAGAGTACAAATACTGTACTGATGTTCCATTTCTTTTACTTGAACAATAATATCAACAATAACAATAATAGTAGGTATGATTTAGTGAGCACTTAATATGTGCCCTTTTCATACCCAATCTATAATCTTTATAACAGTGTGCCATGGTTAAGTAATTTTTTTCATTTTATAGCTGAACCAAATTGAGAATTACAGGGGCTTAAATGTCTCAAAGTCACCTTGATGGTAAGGAAGGGAGTCAGTAGGCCAGTCCCCATCTAACTGCAATGGCTATATTCTTTCCATTGCAACTTTCACAGATCTGGCATACATATGACTTCAGGATACAGGATTTTGCTATTTATCCTGGCAATGAAATTTCATAATTATTAAAATGATCAATGTAAAATACATTTTATATTGTGGCAGATAATCCATTCTCCATCAGCTTCATGCTTCTTGTGCCTCTTGTGGGAAAGCCTCCCCTCCCGGCACAAGTGACTAGGAAATTCATGGATCACAAACCTTTGTTGAGCTTTTCTGACAGTCTGTCCCCAGCTGTAAGTAATACCACACTATATTTTGGATCTACTACATATAGTTTAGTTATACTCTTACCATTCTCCCTTTCTTTTGCTCCAAATGTTGTATCCCAGTGTCTTTTGAGCCTTATAAGAGCCTTATAAGAGAGAACAGCTGGAATGCTACAGTGAGAAGAGTGAGAAGAGTTCTCGCTTCTATCAAGGTAGGAAGACGGGGAAACAGAAATATAGAAACAAAAGGCCTCCAAGGGGGAGGGGCCCCGCGAGGAGCCGGGCTAAGGCCGGGGTGAGTGTCCCCAGGACAGGAGAGCCCCGACCCAGAGAAGCAGGAGCTGCACCAACCTTCCCGGGCGGAAAGGCCTCGCAGGGAGTTGGAGCAGGACCCAGGAGGGCGGGGATGCCCTCAGGCTCCCTGGGACAGTAACAGAGCAACTGCGCCCCGGGGAGAGGGCGCCGAGCTCCCTAAGGGCTGCAGCGCGCATGGCGGGACCCGGGAGCAGCTGAGCAGCTCGGAGGGCCTCGGGCGGCGGCTCCGCGGAGGGGGCTGTGCGGCCCCGGGAGCAGCTCGGAGGGGCTCGGGCAGAGGAAGCGGCTCCGGGAGCAGCTCGGAGAGGCTCGGGCGCGTCTCCACAGAGGGGGCCTGCGCGGCCGGGAGCGCGAATCCAACAGCGCAGGCCCCGGAGCACTGGGCGCCGGGGACACAGCCCAGGATCCGGCCCCCCTGGGACAGGCAGAGGCCGCGAGGGCCCAGGACCGCAAGGACGCTCCTGCCCTGCGCTGAGCAGATGAGCAGATCCAGGCCCTGCAGACGGAGAGCTCTGGAGCTACTGTGGGTGCTGAATCCAGGGCTCCAGAGCTGGCGCTGCCACTGTGGTTGTTCCTCCTGGGGCCTCACGGGGCAAACAACCCCCACTGAGCCCTGCACCAGGCAAGGGCAGAGCAGCTCCCCCAAGTGCTAACACCTGAAAATCAGCACAGCAGGCCCCTCCCCCAGAAGACCAGCGAGACGGACCAGTTCCAGGGGAAGTCAAGGGACTAAAAGTATACAGAATCGGAAGATACTCCCCCGTGTTTTTTTGTTTTTGTTTTTTTGTTTTGTGCTTTTTTTTCCTTTTTTTCCTTCTTAATTTCTGATTGCTTCCCCCCACCCCACCCCACCCTTTTTTCTCCTTTCTTTCTTTTTTTCTCTTTTTCTTCTCTTTTTCCCCTTTTTTTCTTCTTTCTCTTTTTTCTATTTCTCTTTTCTTTCCTTATCTCTCTTTTTCTCCTTTTCCCAATACAACTTGTTTTTGGCCACTCTGCACTGAGCAAAATGACTAGAAGGAAAACCTCACCTCAAAAAATATCAGAAACAGCCCTCTCTCCCACAGAGTTACAAAATCTGGATTACAATTCAATGTCAGAAAGCCAATTCAGAAGCACTATTATACAGCTACTGGTGGCTCTAGAAAAAACCATAAAGGACTCAAGAGACATCATGACTGCAGAATTTAGATCCAATCAGGCAGAAATTAAAAATCAATTAAATGAGATGCAATCCAAGCTAGAAGTCCTAACGACAAGGCTTAACGAGGTGGAAGAACGAGTGAGTGACATAGAAGACAAGTTGATGGCAAAGAGGGAAACTGAGGAAAAAAGAGACAAACAATTAAAAGACCATGAGGATAGATTAAGGGAAATAAATGACAGCCTGAGGAAGAAAAACCTACGTTTAATTGGGGTTCCCGAGGGCGCCAAAAGGGCCAGAGGGCCAGAATATGTATTTGAACAAATCCTAGCTGAAAACATTCCTAATCTGGGAAGGGAAACAGGCATTCAGATCCAGGAAATAGAGAGATCCCCCCCCTAAAATCAACAAAAACCCTTCAACACCTCGACATTTAATAGTGAAGCTTGCAAATTCCAAAGATAAGGAGAAGATCCTTAAAGCAGCAAGAGAAAAAAAGTCCCTGACTTTTATGGGGAGGAATATTAGGGTAACAGCAGACCTCTCCACAGAGACCTGGCAGGCCAGAAAGGGCTGGCAGGATATATTCAGGGTCCTAAATGAGAAGAACATGCAACCAAGAATACTTTATCCAGTAAGGCTCTCATTCAGAATGGAAGGAGAGATAAAGAGCTTCCAAGACAGGCAGGAACTGAAAGAATATGTGACCTCCAAACCAGCTCTGCAAGAAATTTTAAGGGGGACTCTTAAAATTCCCCTTTAAAAAGAAGTTCAGTGGAACAATCCACAAGAACAAGGACTGAATAGATGTCATGATGACACTAAACTCATATCTGTCAATAGTAACTATGAATGTGAACAGGCTTAATGACCCCATCAAAAGGTGCAGGGTTTCAGACTGGATAAAAAAGCAGGACCCATCTATTTGCTGTCTACAAGAGACTCATTTTAGACAGAAGGACACCTACAGCCTGAAAATAAAAGGTTGGAGAACCATTTACCATTCAAATGGTCTTCAAAAGAAAGCAGGGGTAGCCATCCTTATATCAGATAAACTAAAATTTACCCCAAAGACTGTAGTGAGAGATGAAGAGGGACACTATCTCATACTCAAAGGATCTATCCAACAAGAGGACTTAACAATCCTCAATATATATGCCCCGAATATGGGAACTGCCAAATATTTAAATCAATTAATAACCAAACTGAAGAAATACTTTGATAATAATACACTTATACTTGGTGACTTCAATCTAGCTCTTTCTATACTAGATAGGTCTTCTAAGCACAACATCTCCAAAGAAACGAGAGCTTTAAATGATACACTGGACCAGATGGATTTCACAGATATCTACAGAACTTTACATCCAAACTCAACTGAATACACATTCTTCTCAAGTGCACATGGAACTTTCTCCAGAATAGACCACATACTGGGTCACAAATCGGGTCTGAACCGATACCAAAAGATCGGGATAGTCCCCTCTATATTCTCAGACCATAATGCCTTGAAATTAGAACTTAATCACAACAAGAAGTTTGGAAGGACCACAAACACGTGGAGGTTAAGGACAATCCTGCTAAAAGATGAAAGAGTCAACCAGGAAATTAGGGAAGAATTATAAAGATTCATGGAAACTAATGAGAATGAAGATACAACTGTTCAAAATCTTTGGGATGCAGCAAAAGCAGTCCTGAGGGGGAAATACATCGCAATACAAGCATCCATTCAAAAACTGGAAAGAACTCAAATACAGAAGCTAACCTTACACACAAAGGAGCTAGAGAAAAAACAGCAAATAGTTCCTACACCCAGCAGAAGAAGAGAGTTAATAAAGATTCTAGCAGAACTCAACGAAATCGAGACCAGAAGAACTGTGGAACAGATCAATAGAACCAGGAGTTGGTTCTTTGAAAGAATTAATAAGATAGATAAACCATTAGCCAGCCTTATTAAAAAGAAGAGAGAGAAGACTCAAATTAATAAAATCATGAATGAGAAAGGAGAGATCACTACCAACACCAAGGAAATACAAACGATTTTAAAAACATATTATGAACAGCTATACGCCAATAAATTAGGCAATCTGGAAGAAATGGATGCATTCCTGGAAAGCCACAAACTACCAAAACTGGAACATGAAGAAATAGAAAACCTGAACAGGCCAATAACCTGGGAGGAAATTGAAGCAGTCATCAAAAACCTCCCAAGACACAAAAGTCCAGGGCCAGATGGCTTCCCCGGGGAATTCTATCAAACATTTAAAGAAGAAACCATACCTATTCTACTAAAGCTGTTTGGAAAGATAGAAAGAGATGGAGTACTTCCAAATTCATTCTATGAGGCCAGCATCACCTTAATTCCAAAACCAGACAAAGACCCCACCAAAAAGGAGAATTACAGACCAATATCCCTGATGAACATGGGTGCAAAAATTCTCAACAAGATACTAGCCAATAGGATCCAATAGTACATTAAGAAAATTATTCACCATGACCAGGTAGGATTTATTCCCGGGACACAAGGCTGGTTCAACACTCGTAAAACCATCAGTGTGATTCATCATATCAGCAAGAGAAAAACCAAGAACCATATGATCCTCTCATTAGATGCAGAGAAAGCATTTGACAAAATACAGCATCCATTCCTGATCAAAACTCTTCAGAGTGTAGGGATAGAGGGAACATTCCTCAACATCTTAAAAGCCATCTACGAAAAGCCCACAGTGAATATCATTCTCAATGGGGAAGCACTGGGAGCCTTTCCCCTAAGATCAGGAACAAGACAGGGATGTCCACTCTCACCACTGCTATTCAACATAGTACTGGAAGTCCTCGCCTCAGCAATCAGACAACAAAAAGACATTAAAGGCATTCAAATTGGCAAAAAAGAAGTCAAACTCTCCCTCTTCGCCGATGACATGATACTCTACATAGAAAACCCAAAAGTCTCCACCCCAAGATTGCTAGAACTCATACAGCAATTTGGTAGCGTGGCAGGATACAAAATCAATGCCCAGAAATCAATGACATTTCTATACGCTAACAATGAGACTGAAGAAAGAGAAATTAAGGAGTCAATCCCATTTACAATTGCACCCAAAAGCATAAGATACCTAGGAATAAACCTAACCAAAGAGGTAAAGGATCTATACCCTAAAAACTTTAGAACACTTCTGAAAGAAATTGAGGAAGACACAAAGAGATGGAAAAATATTCCATGCTCATGGATTGGCAGAATCAATATTGTGAAAATGTCAGTGTTACCCAGGGCAATTTACACATTTAATGCAATCCCTATCAAAATACCATGGACTTTCTTCAGAGAGTTAGAACAAATTATTGTAAGATTTGTGTGGAATCAGAAAAGACTCCAAATAGCCAGGGGAATTTTAAAAAAGAAAACCATAGCTGGGGGCATCACAATGCCAGATTTCAGGGTGTACTACAAAGCTGTGGTCATCAAGACAGTGTGGTACTGGCACAAAAACAGACACATAGGTCAATGGAACAGAATAGAGAACCCAGAAGTGAACCCTGAACTTTATGGTCAACTAATATTCTATAAAGGAGGAAAGACTATCCATTGGAAGAAAGAGGGTCTCTTCAATAAATGGTGCTGGGAAAACTGGACATCCACATGCAGAAGAATGAAACTAGACCACTCTCTTTCACCATACACAAAGATAAACTCAAAATGGATGAAAGATCTAAATGTGAGACAAGTTGCCATCAAAATCCTAGAGAACAGAGGCAACACCCTTTTTAAACTTGGCCACAGTAACTTTTTGCAAGATACATCCAGGAAGGCAAAAGAAACAAAAGCAAAAATGAACTATTGGGACTCCATCAAGATGAGAAGCTTTTGCACGGCAAAGGATACAGTCAACAAAACTCAAAGACAACCTATAGAATGGGAGAAGGTATTTGCAAATGATGTATCATATAAAGGGCTAGTTTCTAAGATCTATAAAGAACTTATTAAACTCAACACCAAAGAAACAAACAATCCAATCATGAAATGGGCAAAAGACATGAACAGAAATCTCACAGAGGAAGACATAGACATGGCCAACATGCACATGAGAAACTGCTCTGCATCACTTGCCATCAGGGAAATACAAATCAAAACCACAATGAGATACCACCTTACACCAGTGAGAATGGGGAAAATTAACAAGGCTGGAAACCACAAATGTTGGAGAGGATGCGGAGAAAAGGGAACCCTCTTACACTGTTGGTGGGAATGTGAACTGGTGCAGCCACTCTGGAAAACTGTGTGGAGGTTCCTCAAAGAGTTAAAAATAGACCTGCCCTACAACCCAGCAATTGCACTGTTGGGGATTTACCCCAAAGATACAGATGCAATGAAACGCCGGGACACCTGCACCCCAATGTTTCTAGCAGCAATGTCCACAATAGCTAAACTGTGGAAAGAGCCTCAGTGTCCATCGAAAGATGAATGGATAAAGAAGATGTGGTCTATGTATACAATGGAATATTACTCAGCCATTAGAAACAGCAAATACCCACCATTTGCTTCAACGTGGATGGAACTGGAGGGTATTATGCTGAGTGAAGTAAGTCAATCGGAGAAGGACAAACATTATATGTTCTCATTCATTGGGGGAATATAAATAATAGTGAAAGGGAATATAAGGGAAGGGAGGAGAAATGTGTGGGAAATATCAGAAAGGGAGACAAAACATTAGAGACACTTAACTCTGGGAAATGAACTAGGGGTGGTGGAAGGGGAGGAGGGTGGGGTGTGGGGGTGAATAGTTGATGGGCACTGAGGGGGCACTTGACGGGATGAGCACTGGGTGTTATTCTGTATGTTGGTAAATTGAGCACCAATAAAAATTAATTTACTAAAAAAAAAGAACAGTGTTTTAGATGTTAATAAAGGTAAAGGAAACAAGCATTTGTTGAGTGTGTACTACATAGTTTCTTTAGTATATTATCTTCAGTAATCCTCTCAGTCTGAAATGTAGGTATATGTGTATATCTCATTTCACAGATATGTGATTTTTGTCACAGAGATTAAGTAATTTATGTAAGGCCGTATAAGGATAGAATTGGGGAACTGAGATACAGTTTAAACTATATGACTTCAAATTCCATAAACACGTTAGTAGAGCAAAGTATCTGCTTTACCATTTTTCCTTCATGTTGATTGTTAACCATATATCTCTAGAAAAGTTCTGCCTTTTCCATTATTTTAGATCTGACTCAGTTTTATGTCTATTCTATAAGAGTAATAACCAACAAAACCAAAATACTGTAATGATTAATAGCACAGACTTTAGAGTCAGGCTGCTGGGTTCAGACTCTAGCTTTGCTATTTATTAACCGTATAATTTGAAGAAATTATTTAATTTCTTTGTACCTCAGTTTCCTTCTTCAATGATAATAGTACATACCTCAGAGGCTTATTATGAGGACTAAATGAGTTAATATTTGGAATGATCTTAGAAAAGTGCCTGGTACATTCTAAATACTACACACATATGTTTGCCAAATAAGTAACATTTGTTTGTCATTTATTGTGTATTCAATACTTTGCTAAGCACTCTAGATATAATATCAAATATATGGAAGGTACTATTATTGTCTCCATTTTATGAATGAGGATGCCAATTAGAAAGGATAACAGCTAGTCTGAGACCATACCAGTGGTAAGTTCTTTATGGAAAACCAAAAAGAATATAGGAGAGGAAAATAAAACTCACCCATTCTCACTCATTCTGTCACTTAAGGAGTATTGTGGTTACATTTGGAGTATTTTCCTTATTCTGTTCATATCACTATAGATTATTGAAGTCAGATTGAATATAATATTTCATTTTTTTTGTTCCTTAACATTATATTATTTTCATCTTAACATATCATTGATGGTTTTTTGTTGTTGTTAACATTTTAATGGTTATAGAATATTCCGTCATTTGGATATGATATTTTGTTTAATCCCTCAGATGTTGGACATAAAATTATTTCGACTTTTGTGCTAATAAATAATGTTATAATGAATATCTTTGCATTTTGTTTTTTTGGGGGGATATATTTCTGGGCATAGAATTACTGTGTCAAATGATCAGATATTTTTAAATTCTCTTAAATGTACAAATCAGTTAATATTTTCAAAGGAGCTTTCAAAAAACTATGAGCAAAAATACAGATAAAATATAAAAATAGGACAGTCAAGTTATCCAGATAGTTTTTTTAATTAAATTTTTTATTTTGAGGTAATTACAGATTAACCTATATTAAGAAATAACATAGAGGATCCTGTGTATCCTTTACTCCATTTCTCCCAATATTAACATCTTAAAAAACTGCACTACATTGTCACAACCAGGATATCTAATTGATAAAGTCAAAGTAAAGAATATTTCTGTCACCACGGTGATTCCTCATATTGTCCTTTCATAGTCATACTGCCTCCTCCTAACTCCCATCCCTGACTCGGCCATTACTGACCTGTTCTCCAAATCTGTTGTTTTGTTATTTCAAGAATGTTGTGTGAAGAAAATCATACAAATGCTTGACTTTTTTTGCACTGTCTATTTTCATGCAGCATAATTCCCTGGAGATTCAGCTAAAGCTGTGTGTGCCAGTAATTTATCCTTTTATTTCAGAGTACTGTTCTGTGGTATAGATGTACCACAGTTTGTTTAACCATTCACCCATTGAAAGACATCTGGATTGTTCCCTGATTTTGGCTATTACAAATAAAGCTATTATAAAATTTGTGTATAGCTTTTGATATAAACATAAGTTTTTATTCTCTGAGGAAAATGCAGACGATGTGCATTTTGCTAGGTTATATATGGTAGTTGCATGTTTAGTTTCATATAAAACTGCCAAAGTGTTTTCAGAGTGGCTGTTTTATTTTTCATTGTCAGAAGTAATCTATGGATGATGTAGGTTTTTGCATCCTTGACAATATTTGGCCCTGTTAATGTTTTACATTCTAGCCATTCTGAAAGGTGTGTAGTGATATCTCATTGTGGTTTGAATTTGCATTGCCTTAATGGTTAATGTTGTTGAACATCTTTTCATGTGCTTATTTGCCATCTGTATACCCTCTTTGTCAACATGTTGTTCATATCTTTTGATGATTTCTTAATTAGATTGTCTTTTAATGTTGAGTTTTTATATATTCTAGATTCTGGTCCTTTGTTGGATGTGTGCTTTGCAAGTATTTTCTCCTAGTCTGTGGCTTATCTTTTAATCTTCTTAAGAGGGTCTTTTATAGAGCAAAATTTTTATTTTATTTTTAAAATTTTAAACTCTGATCTTTAAGATTTATTTATTAGAGAGAGAGTGTGTGAGAACATGTGCATGAGTCAGGGGAAGGGTAGAGGGGGAGAATCTTCCAAGCAGACTCCCCGCTGAGCAGGGAGCCTGATGTGGGTCTGTCCTATGACCCATGAGATCATAACCTGAGCCAGAACCTAGAGTCAGACACTTAACAAACTGAGCTACCCAGGCACCTGGAACAAAATTCTTATTTTTGGTGACATCTAATTTATCAGTTTTTTTCTTGTATGGATTATGCTTTTGTTGTCAAATATAAGAATCCTGCTTGGCCCTAGATCCCAAAGATTTTCTTCTATTTTTTTCTAAAAGTTTTATTGGTTATCCCCCCACCCCCACCCCAAACCCTAGGGTCTTTTGGTAATGACTGGAAACCTGCTGGACAAATTCTAAAAGAACTGTGATACTTAATTTTACATTTTATATTTAAATTTGTGATTCAGTTAGAGAGGGTGACAAAACATATGAGACTCCTAACTCTGGGAAATGAAAAAAGGGTAGTGGAAGGGGAGGTGGGCAGGAGAATGGGGGTAACTGGGTGATGGGCACTGAGGAGGGCACTTGATGGGATGAGCATGGGTGTTATACTATATGTTGGCAAATCAAACTTCAATAAAAAAATAAAGTTGAAAAAAAATAAATTTGTGATTCATTTTGAGTTAATTTTTGTTTAAGATAAAAGGTTTAAATAAATGTTCTTTTTTTCATTGTTTTGTTTTGTTTTGTGGCTATGGAGTGGGAGTGATATCTCCCACTTAATTATTTTTCAAAATTGTTTTAGCTATTCAAGTTTCTTTACCTTTCATATAAATTTTGGAATAGTGCTGTCTATATATTTACAGAATATCTTGCTGAGGATTTTTAATAGGGATTACATAAAACAATGTCAGTTTGGGGGAGAATTAACATCTTTATTACTTTGAGTCTTTTTAAAAATTTTAATTTCTGTATAGTTAACATACGGTGTTATATTAGTTTCAGGTGTTCAATATTGTGATTCAACAATTCTATACATTACTTAGTGTTCATCATAGTGTACTCTTAATCCCCTTAACATTTCTTGTGGGATAGTTTAGTGATCATGAGTTCCTTTAACTTTTGTTTGTCTAGGAAACTATTTTTCCTTCCATTCTGAATGATAGCCTTGCTAGATATCCTTGGTTGCATGTTTTTTTTTTTTTCTTTCAGCATTTTGAATACATCATGTCACTCTCCACTGGCCTGTACAGTTTCTGCTAAAAAATCAGTTGATAGCCATGTGGGGTTTTCCTTGTATGTAACTGTTTTCTCTTGCTGTTTTTAAAAATATCTATCACTACTTTTTGCCTTTTTAATTACTATGTGTCTTGGTGTGGACCTCCTTGAGTTAATTATGATGTTAGAGTTTCTCATGCCTCTTGGATTTGGATTTCTGTTTCCTTCCCCAGATTTGGGAAGTTTCCAGCTATTATTGCCTCAAAATTTCTACTCCCTTTTCTCTCTTCTTCTGGGATCCCTATAATGCAAATATTATTATACATAGTGGTATCACCGATTTTCCTGTCTATTTTCATTTATTATTATTGTTTTTTCTCTTTCCTGTTCAGCTTGATTGTTTTCTATTACTCTGTTTTCCATGTCACTGATCCATTCTTCTGCTTCCTTTAGTCTACTATTTATTCCATCTAGTATATTTTTATTATTTTATTTTATTTTATTGTTGAGAAAGAGAGCGTGTAAGCATGGGTGTGGAGAGGGGCAGAGAGAATCTTAAGCAGACTCCACACCCAGTGCATAGCCCAACATGGGGCTCAGTCCCTCAACTTTGAGACCATGACCTGAGCTGAAATCAAGAGTTGGTTGCTTACCTAACTGAACCATCCAGGTGCCCCTAGTATATTTTTAATTTCAGTTATTGAGTTCTTCACCTCTGTTTTTATTTTTTTTAATGTTTTATGTCTTTGTTGAAGATCTCATTGAGACCTTCCACTCTCAAGTCCAGTGGGTATCTTTATGATTATTACTTTAAATTGTCTATCAGGTATATTAATGGCTTTCATTTCACTTAAGTTTCTTACTGTGATTTTGACCATTCTTTCATTTGGGACAAATCCGTCAGTCTCCTTATTTTGTCTAATTCTCTATGTCTGTTTCTGTGTTAGTAAGGTCAGCTACATCTTCTGCTCTTGAAAGAAGTGGCCTTATGAAGAAGATGTCCTATAGTGCCCTGCAGTGCAGTGTCCTCTGTTTGCCAGAACCTGGTTTTCAGTAGTGTCTGTGTGTGTTTTATGCACCCTCTATTGTGGCTGAGACTCTTTTGCCTTTAGTCCGGTTGTCTGCAATGGCTCTCTATGCCTGTTGTGAGCAGGGTTTCATCCATCCTTACTTGTAGGCCAGTCTGGGGCTGCTTTGGATTGAGTTGGGTTAGACTAGGCATTTTCCAGAGATACATTAACATGGAACTACAGAGTGCTTTCCTTGTGTTGTCCCTGAGATGTCAGACCAAATGACTGCCTTGAGCCCATTGCTGGGGCCATAGTCAGACTGATAGGTTGTTATCTTCCACTCTCCCTGGGGCAGGAGTCACTTTGGAGTAGTGCTGGCCCTGGTCAGGGCTGCTTGTACACTAGCAAGCTGTGGTACTGCTTTGGATGGGCTCTGGCCAAGGGTATGTTGGAGAGAAAGTCTACAGGGGAATATGTGGGTGGGCACATGGTGTTAGCTAGGTTTAAGCAGGCCTGATGTGAGAGGAGCCCTGGAGCCATTTTAGAAAACCCCTACCACAGGGCTGGAGGAAGCAAGTCTATAGGAGAGCATGGGGAAGGGCATGCTGTTAGCAAGCATGTAGATGGCGAGTGTTGGTTTTAGCTTGGTTTCCATAGGTGTCCATGTGTTTAGGCTGGGGGATGGAAGAAGGAAATGGTCCCTGCCAGCTCCTTTCTTCCTGGAGAAATCTAAAGATTCCTGCTCCTCCAGCATGTATTCTGAGATTAGTAAATAATTTTCCCTCCAGTATGCCCCAGGTGTTTTTCAAAAATTGCTGCTTCTATGCTGTATCTCTCTGGGGCTTTGTTGTGGTGGCTCTTTAAGGGTGACTCAGTTTCCTATTGCCCTCCAGGCTCTCCCAGATCCCCAGCCTGCTGATTTTTAATGTTCTAGATGTTGAGATCCACTGGTTGTAAAATCTCAGGAAATTAGCCTCTGTGGTTTTCAAAGCCAAATGTTATGGAGATTTGTCTTCCCCATGCAAGATCCCTGAGCCTGGGGTGTTTGGTGTGAGGGTCTGTTTCTTTCCCCTCTCCATGCCTGCTGGATCCCTCCCTCCTCTGGACAGTCCCTCAGGTCTGTTTAACTCCCAATTGTGTCTCCTCCCTTCCGGCCCTCTTCAATATGTCCTCTTTTCCACATTTAGCTGTGGAGAGTCTGCCAGTTGTCAGGTCATTTTCTGGGTTATTTATACAGATGTAGGTGTTATTTGTACTCATGGAACAAGATGAGCTTAATATCTTCCCTGGAAGCCCCTATATTGATTCTTTCAATCCATGAACATGGTATCTCTCTCTTCTATTAGGTCCTCTTTGATTTTTTTCATCAGCATTTTTTAATTTTCAGCATACAGATTCTATAAATGTTAAGTTTACATCTAAGTGTTCACTTTCTTTGGCATGATTGTTTAGGGTACTGTGGTTTTTTTTTTTTTTTAAAGATTTGTATTTATTCATGAAAGACACACAGAGAGAGGCAGAGACATAGGCAGAGGGAGAAGCAGGCTCCCTGCAGGGAATCTGATGTGGGACTCAATCCCAGGACCAGGACCCTGGCATCATGACCTGAGCCAGAGGCAGACGTTTAACCACTGAGCCACCTGGGTGCCCTGGGTGTTTTTAATTTCATTTTCCATATGTCATCATCAGCATATAGAAATGCAATAATTTTTTAATACTGATCTTCTATCCTACAGTTTTGCTGAGTTCACTCGTTCTAGGAAGGTCTTCTGTTTTGTTCTTGTTTTTATAAATTTCTTGGGATTTTCTACAAAAATAATTGTGCTATCTGCAAATAGAGATACTTTTATTTTCTTCCTTTCAATTTATATAATTGTTTCTTTTGTTTCTTTTTCTTATTGTAACATAAAACTCCAGTACTGTGTTAAGTAAGGGTTGTGAAAGTCCCGTGTTGAACAAGACAGAACCAACCTTGTCTTTTTTCTGATCTTGGGGGGGAAGCATTACACATTTTTTCATTAGGTATAGTATTAGTTGTAAGGTTGTTTGTTGTTATTTTTTTTTAAAGATATTCTTTATCAGGTGAAAGAATATCCCCTTTATTCCTAGTTTGCTGAGGGTTTTTTATCATGGATAGGTATTGGATTTTGTCAAATGCTTTTTTTAAGATACAGGTTTTTCATTATCATAAATCTTTGTAAAACATTCAGGTAATGATTTTTGTAGGCTCGATTACCATTCCTCAAGATGGATACACAACCCCTGCAGGTGGTCTAATATGATCTTGACTAGGTTTCTTCCTTTTCAGTAACCTGTCTCACTGTGCTGGGTGCCAGTTTATTTTCTCAGGATCTCAGGAACTGATCTGTTTTTTTCATGTTCCTTGGCAAATGTGAAGGTACTTTATTTATCAGAACTCAAATATTTTCCTATTCAGACCTCTCAGATTTTTTCACTCAAGTCCTATTTCTGGTTTGAGAAATCTGTCTGGTTCAGAACTCATTATCAATGGATTAGTGAGGATTACATTAACTGTAACTGATTTCCTTGTCTTGGATTATCTATACTGCCCACTTTTGGAGTCTTTTAGAACATATCTTAGGTGACTTCTTCACATTGGTGTGCTAATATAGCTTTAATAACCAGCTTTCAGGGTAAGGGAAACTCCTGATTTCTTGATTTCCAAGATATAAATATTCCTAACATGACTGATTTTAAGTTAACATTATGATGTCACTGAACATGGAGGTGGAGAGAGATGTGCCCAGCTAGCTTTCGTGAATGGTACAAGCCAGATCCAGCATTCCACTCCTTATACATACCTTAATGTAACACTGGTGATAGCCACCCCTCATACAAACTTTTCTAGGTACTTAATTTTCCAGACTATTACAGGATTGCTACATTCTTTCCCCACAGCATTCTTAAGAGTATATGAAAGAAAGGTAGGTAGGTAGTCAGCCCCATAGGAATGGAGGTTAATGAGTAGCAAATATAGCATTTTTTTTTTTGGCGTGTATCAATAGTTCATCCTTTTTTTCCTGAGTAGTAGTCCATGGGATGGATGTGCCACAAGTTTGTTAACTCTTCACTCAGTGAAGGATGTGAGTTGTTTCCAGTTTGGAGCTATTAAGAATAGGGCTACTATGAATACTCAGGTATAGGTGTTTGTGTAAACATAAATCTTTATTTTCAGTATCCTTTTTTTATCCTTCTCCCCCCCCCCACCTCCACCAAAAATGCCTGAAATCCAGCAGTTATATTTTCTTTGCCTTGTCTTCTAAATCCAATTCAAGATATAAGGGAATTACTAGAGAAGTACATTTGTATAATTCTATCCTTAGAAATGATAGAATTTTGAGAGAAGTTAGCCATTGGAAGCTCTGAATATGGACAGGACTTGACATACTTATTAATTGTTACAAAATGTCCTTCAGTGTTCATATAGAGAGCATCATGATGGGGTTTGCGGGGTGGGTTGACACTCTCCTGCTGTTCTACTGGCTTTTAGGACCTGCTGATATCTTCACACCCTCAGCATGAGCTTCTGCTATTCTACTTCCATATCAGGGTGAATGAAGATTTTCTAAGCAAATAAACTGTTGGGAACCCAAAGCCATGTCCTGCACTTATGTGGCCAAGGCATACCAGTTACCTGCTCTTGAAATGCATCTTAAATGCCTGTGTTGATTGATGCTTATTAGCTGGCATCATGACTGTATGGATTTTCATTTCTCTGAAGCATGGCCTTTTCAAGGGGGCAGAATTTCTAAGTGATTAATAGTATGGGTCAAAGACAGACAACCTGGGTTAGAATCGAGCTCTGCTGGGTATTAGCAGTGGGGCCTTGGAGAAGTTCTATCATCTCTCTTGTGCTCAGATTTATAATTTGTCAAATGGGCTAATAATAATACCACATACAGTTATTACGAAGGTTAAATGTGATAGCATATGTAAAGCTTTAAGAAAAATGTTTGGACATAGTAAACACTCATTACATTATCATCATCATGCATATATTGAGAGTGGAGAAGAATCCTAGGGCCCATTCTCTCAAGGGCCACTTGCTTCCTCACAACTTTGGTACTCCCTTCTCTGTGTGGACTTAACAAGCATCAGGGTGGGTGGCTTCTCATTTTGGCCCCACAGCTCCACTTCTCAGGAACTCTGCTGAAATACTAATAACTTTCAGCCCTTCTGAGCTCTGTATTGGATCCTGGAGGTGCTACTCACTCCTCTGTCAGGGCCTTGCACACAGTTCACATGATGTCTTAAAGATAAGCCAGCCGACTGGCCTGTAAGTGAGCCCTTGGTAATGGCTTTCCTTCAGGGTTGCCAGTTACTCCCCTCTGTTCCACCTCCTTCCACACAGCAGGCAGTCATTACAGGCTGCCCAGCCTGAGCTCCACTCTTAACTTTCTTGCTCCTAAACCCCTGGCACTTGCTCCAATGGGGCGGGAGAGTTGTTTCCGGCTCCCAGCACCCCCAGCTTGTTTTCTTTCAGCATCCTCCGCAGGTCTTTTCTCTCCAACCAGTCCAGACTCAGCCCTTTGGCACCTCGTTCAACTCAAGGATTTGGGTTTTCTTTACGGGCAGTAGGGAACATTCTGTATATATTGGGGAGGCAGTGCTTCACCCAGATTCTCTCAGGTCCTCTCATCCTCACTAGCCAGCAACTCCTTAAGGCTGAAATGCATGCATCTTCCTGTCATGCTATGGCCCAGTAAAGTGCCTTTATATAATATGTCAATATTTATTAAATGAATGCCTGAATAAATGATGAATTTCTTGAAAGCACCTGGGGAAATGTCCTGCTAGCATGGATCCCTGCTGTAACCTGGGGACTGGCCTTCCGCTGGAAAGTTGGCCCATAATCCTTGCAGTACTCCTTGGCCACTGATTTTCCAACCATGGCTTTACACCTGTTTCATTTTATAGTATTTATTGTGAAAGCACGTTAGCTACTTATTATAGTCAGATATCATCCGTGACAAGCCATTTTCCTTGAATTAGCCCAGTGAGAAATATTTCTAAAGGTGTTAAATGAAGTCATCCAGACGCTTCCTGTGGCCAGCTGGACCTGGCAGCCACATTTAGTCCCTGGACTTGAATATAGAGTGGATTGTGTTTTCAGTCTACTCCAAGCAGTGAAGCTGCTGCTAATTCTTACACTAATAAATGAGGTTTTAACAAATTCTACCAAGCAAAAGTAACAGCGGAATTTATAACTGTATTTTCAGTAAATTAGTGAGATAATACTGTGCCTGGCTTATCGTAATCAGCCAGTAAATGCTAACTGTTATGATTTTGGACATCACTACCAAGAATTGTTGCAGGTATATGACACCAAAGAAAGATGAAGATTGGTAGGCGAATACATTTTCAAGGGTTAGTAGAAAATAAAGTCCTATAAATACATACTTTGTTTGAAGTTAGAAATTTAAAAAATGGTGAAAAAAAGACCATTTAATAAAAATTAAAGAGATAAAAATGGAGGAGTTAGAAGAATTGAGAAAAGGCTAAATAGCAATATACATTTCATAATGTGTGTATAAAAACAAGAATTACATGCTTATACTCTTACCCTGGAAAATTTCCCACACTTAATCAAATCACATTGTTTCAAACTGTGATTCCAGAAACTTTGAGATACACCAAAACAGTGTCTCCAGAAATGTTATAAGTGGAAAATTGTAATTATATCCTTACATAATTAATTTCAAAGGTTTTTGAGTAGATGCAGAAATCTCTGTTGAAACTTGAAGTTATGAAACATGTACTACTTAGCTCCATGATTACATTTTGGCTTTGAGATACCACCTGTGATGTATGTTATCAAGATGCCTAACTTCATGGGGCTTGTGTAGGGAAACTTCCATTAACTCTAAGATCTGGGCCCTTCTGCCAAAATACCTTTCTTGGCTTCTATGTTGCCATTATTTCTTTACTTTTGTTATTAAATATGAAAGGACTGATTTTGACCAGCTATAAACATAATTATCAGCTTTGGTTTTACTAAAGCCTTTCTAGAGTCGTACTTTATTCTTACTAATTTTAGATGTACCACCTTTCATAACATGAGTTTGTAAGCCTGGAAATAGAATTTTATAGCATGATGCCTCTTAATAATTATCTTTTATTTCTGGGTAAATAGAATACTGATTCTTATACAGCCTATGATCAGTAGTAGTGGTCTTGAAGGAAGAAAAATTTAACAGTGATCTTAGCAGCCAGCCATGTATGCTAGGTCATCAACTGAGAGAGAGGGCCAGGTGGTTGTTATATTTTAATTTAAAATTTTTAAATTTTTTAAAAACAATTTTATTGAGGTATAGTTGACATGTAAAAAGCTGTTTATACTTAGTGTGTACAACTCACTGCATTTGGGGATAAATGTACACCTGTGAAATCATCCTCATCTTCAGGGACATAGACATATCTATTGCTTCCTTTCCTCTTACCCCTGTTGTCATTGTTGTTATTATTATTATTATTTTGTGTCGTGTGTGTGTGTGTGTGTGTGTGTGTGTGTGTGTTAGGAGCACTTATCATAAGATATATCTTCATCAGAATATTATAAGTATACATCGTAACAGTACTGTCAGCTGTGGGCACTATGCTTGAGAGCAGCTTTCCTGGACAAGGTTTTATTAGGGCAAAACTGAAGACAATCCAAATGGAAGAGAAGGTAACCACAGCACAGAATTTCTGATGAATGGGGACTGCTTAGGTTGTGGCCTAGGATAGTGCTGGTGACACTGTGGGGAGTAGACCAGTATCACATCAGGCTGAAGCAGGTATGAATGAGGGTCATGAGGGATAGTGAGTTTGGAGCCAGTTTTGCCCTGGGTCAGATATAACCACATGGCTGGATGACACCTCCCCACCTCAATCCAGTAAAAAGATGCCAGTATTTTACTCTAGCAAAAAGCTAGAAATGAATAATATTTTGCTTTAGAAGTATATCTCAAAGATATTTTAAGGGATTTTAAAATAAATACATCCTGAGCACAGGCAGTTGTCATAAAGCAAGATAATTAGTAAACTTTCCTAGCTTATTCCATAGTACAAGGAAAATCCTATTTCTCCTCCCACCCCCACCAAATTTGTATGCTGGTGAGAGCCAATTATTTTTACATGTTTCACTTACATTAAGATATCAGTAACTCTTTTTTTTAAGATATTATTTTTAAGTGATCTCTATATCCAACATGTGGCTTGAATTTACAACCCTGAGATCAAGAGTTGCATGCTCTACCAACTGAGCCAACCAGGCACCCTGGTAACTTTTTGTTTTTATAAATCAAGGAAACAAACAATGGGAAAAATCCAGAAGCATTTTTTTCAGAGGTTGGCAAAACAGTATTTTTTAAATGAAAATCAAAACTTTTATATTATCTCAGTGGATTAAAATTAATGTGAACTTATGTTTTTGACACCCTATCATAGCAACATATTACTTAGCACAACTTTCATGTGTTGGATTTAGAAGCAGTACTTAAACAGAAACTGCTAATTGACACTTAGTGAAAAACAATTTATGGTTCATTTTGTTTTCTCATTGCTATAAAACTAGTTTAAAATAATGAGGCTCATGAAAGGATATGACCCAGACCATAAAATACACTTATTAGAGTTGTTTGATAAATCATAAAGGGTAGATTCTCACCTCTTAATAAGTGTAAGACATTACAGTGTGAGAGTAGGGCAGAGATGGAGCATGGTAAGTCTCTAGGCTGCCTGTAGTGCTTGCACCCTCTCCCTCTGCCTCATTCTCCCTCCCTCCATTCCTTCTCCCACTTCTGCTCCCTCCCTCCCCCTCCTACCTTCTTTTTCTCCCCAGGTGTCAGAAAACAGCCTAGACTCCCTCACATCTTCTGTTCTTTAGTATCCAATTTGGTATCTAGACACAGTGAAACTTATGTCAGAGTGGGAACAAGATCCTGTCCACAGATCCCATTTGGGTTCTGACAGACCCAGAAAGTTAAAATGACATCCCTCACTAGAAATGACCCTCCTGAGGTCACACTGGTATAGGGGCCTCATTTATATAGTCGTTCCTTCATTTGTTCTTTTGTTTGTACATTTCTCAGATGTGTTTTTGAGCATCTATAATGTCTCTGGCTCTGTGTGGGGTGGTGTGAGCCCAATAGAGAACACAGAACATGGTCTCTATCCTCATGGAGCTTGCAGATGAGAAGAGGTGTGCTGAGTGCTTTGATGGAGGAGTCTAGAGTACCATGGGGACACAGAGCAGAGAGAAACACTTCAATGAGGACTCTGAACTCTATAAGAGATGGGGAAGCAGGTTGTGGGACACCTGAATCCTTTAAGGAAGTTGTAAACCCAACAAGATGGTGTTTTACTGGTCACAAGTACTACTATCAAGAGGATTCTAGGCCAAGGGAAGTACCAGACACTACAACCTCAAGGAGATACAGAGATGCTGAGAGCACCAGTGAATGAGCAGAGGCTTTGGCAGGTGGAAGAAGCTGTCAGAATTGGGACCTTTGAGATCTGAGTCAATTGCCTGAGACCTCAGCAGACCTGTCCTCTGGATGGGATAACTAGGTGCAGCCACTCCAGGCTTAGAAAATTTTTGTCTTTAACATATCCTAAGGGTGCAAAGGAAGGTGTCAACAGTATAGCATCCATTCAAGCATGTTACATTACCCAGCTTAACCAGCCCTAAGTCTGATGGAGTTACCTGAGAGCCCTATATCATTCTGAGGATGTCCTTGACCACAGTGGTATATGGTGGGTGCTAACGTGGGTGAGTTTTGCTTATTGCCTGAACAAAAATGGCCAATCACACCTCAGCATCCTCAGGTCAGGCAGCAGGTATGATTTACCACACACTGGAAATCCCACCTAGGATCCAGAAGGCCCCAAAGGAGAAGCATCTGGAAATCCCTTTCCACTGCAATGTCGTATGATCTGTACCCTCTCCTGCCATACAGCCGGATGCTTTCTTGGAACAAAGCCATGGGAGAGGCATGAATATGAGAGATTAAGCATTTGTCACTAACAAAATAGAGAATCCAGAAGTGGACCCTCAACTTTATGGTCAACTAATATTCGACAAAGGAGGAAAGACTATCCACTGGAAAAAAGACAGTCTCTTCGATAAATGGTCCTGGGAAAATTGGACATCCACATGCAGAAGAATGAAACTAGACCACTCTCTTGCACCATACACAAAGATAAACTCAAAATGGAGGAAAGATCTAAATGTGAGACAAGATCCATCAAAATCCTAGAGGAGAACACAGGCAACACCCTTTTTGAACTTGGCCACAGTAACTTCTTGCAAGATACATCCACGAAGGCAAGAGAAACAAAACAAAAATGAACTATTGGGACTTCATCAAGATAAGAAGCTTTTGCACAGCAAAAGATACCGTCAACAAAACTAAAAGACAACCTACAGAATGGGAGAAGATATTTGCAAATGATGTATCAGATAAAGGGCTAGTTTCCAAGATCTATAAAGAACTTATTAAACTCAATAGCAAAGAAACAAACAATCCAATCATGAAATGGGCAAAAGACATGAACAGAAATCTCACAGAGGAAGGCATAGACATGGCCAATAAGCACATGAGAAAATGCTCTGCATCACTTGCCATCAGGGAAATACAAATCAAAACCACAATGAGATACCACCTCACACCAGTGAGAATGAGGAAAATTAACAAGGCAGGAAACAACAAATGTTGGAGAGGATGCGGAGCAAGGGGAACCCTCTTACACTGTTGGTGGGAATGTGAACTGGTGCAGCCACTCTGGAAAACTGTGTGGAGGTTCCTCAAAGAGTTAAAAATAGACCTGCCCTACGACCCAGCAATTGCACTGTTGGGGATTTACCCCAAAGATTCAGATACAATGAAATGCCGGGACACCTGTGCCCCGATGTTTCTAGCAGCAATGTCCACAATAGCCAAACTGTGGAAGGACCCTCGGTGTCCATCGAAAGATGAATGGATAAAGAAGATGTGGTTTATGTATACAATGGAATATTACTCAGCCATTAGAAACGACAGATATCCACCATTTACTGTGACGTGGATGGAACTGGAGGTTATTATGCTGAGTGAAATAAGTCAATTGGAGAAGGACAAACATTATATATTCTCATTCATTCGGAGAATATAAAAACTAGTGAAAGGGAATAAAGGGGAGAGGAGAAAAAATGAGTGGGAAATGTCAGAGAGTGAGACAGAACATGAGAGACTCCTAACTCTGGGAAACGAACTAGGGGTGGTGGAAGGGGAGGTGGGAGGGGATGGGGGTGACTGGGTGACGGACACTGAGCAGGGCACTTGATGGGATGAGCACTGGGTATTATTCTATATGTTGGCAAATTGAACACCAATAAAAAATAAATTTATTAAAAAATTGTCACTAAAGAATATTATCCTTTGGGGACAGTTGACAGTATAGGGCTATTCTGAGATTTTGGACTAAATTTTTTTTTTCTCCACTAGCTGGTGAATGGATATGACCCATAAAGAATCCATATTTCTTTGTATGCATGAGTGTAGATAAGTAATTTTGTGACTCCCACAATTTATAATTGGAATAATATGCATCTCTTAAAATGATAATTTAGATCTATGCTTAATAATTTGGAAGGTTGTCTGTGATACTTGAGAGGGTAAAAAGGGGGTCCCAAATCTTTAAGCCTGCTTTGAATCTATTTATGTAAAATTGTGTGTGTGTATACTCAAAAAGAAGTCTCAGTAAGTTTTCACCAAAATATCTGGGTTATCTCTGCATGATATCAGGTGATTTTTTTTTCACTTTCTCCTTCATGCTTTCCTGGATTGCTTTAATATACTTCTACAATGAAAATTATTTATATTTTAAAGAAGCTATTTTCATTTTAAAAAACAAAATGGGGCAGCCTGGGTGGCTCAGTGGTTTAGCGCTGCCTTCACCCCAAGGTGTGGTCCTAGAGATCCAGGATTGAGTCCCACGTCAGGCTGTCTGCATGGAATGGAGCCTGCTTCTCCCTCTGCCTGTGTCTCTGCCTCTCTCTCTCTCTCTCTCTCTCTCTCTCTCTCTCTCATGAATTAAAAAAAAAAAAAAACTTGTAAGTAACTTTTGGGATTTGGTGTCATTATTTACTAAATTCCCTCTAGATTATTATTTTGTTTGGATAGGAAGCCAAAATCCTTGTAAGAGATGGATTGTGTAGTTGAGCAATTTCTATAAGTAGTTTTTATCTCTTGCTGAGATGTTACCTGATAACTTCCTACAGCTAACATGCTACATGACCCATAACTTCCCCACATGAGGAAATGATCTTTCTTTGATATCACTGTGACAGACAATCCAGAGGTCCTGAATCCATGGTCTTTCTCATATACAACTAACTGAATTCCTCAGAGATACAAAGGAGGGAGAATAAGTCATGAAAGTTATTGATGTTATTTGAATTTCTTTAAAGGTAGGATAAAGAGTATGTAAGTCATCAAAGGAAGGAGTAGGAATTTGCTCTTTGGATAAGGAATGATGCCGAGTTGGATTTAATTTGCTTCCTAGCCTATTCACATTTATTATGGGGAATTTGGAGGTCAAAGTCATAGCATAACCTTTGCAATGAATATTGCATACCAGGCTGTCAGCAGCTGGTGTATCAGGGAGTCTTCCGGGGGTTGGTGGTGCAACACAAAGACTTAATCAAAAGCAGAGTGGAATTAAGTATGTGAGAGCACCATCCTTTCCTCAGCTTGGGTAGCTGACAGCACATTTATTTAGTGAGAAGGAAGCGTTGTGTACCATGTCCAGCTTGCCATGGATATCCTGGTGTAAAGTTACAGGGTATTGGAAAGAAATTGTTTTTTAATCTGAAATGTGTTTAGAGTTCCTAAATTTGCTTTACCATTTTATGATTGAATTTTCTAGAAGAGTCAGATAGATTCTGGGTCCTGCCTATATGCTGAGTATTATCAAGAGCTATTTAAGAACAAATGGCCTGCTTCAGGCAGTTCAGTCTTAAGTCCCGGCTGGTTCTCCAATCTCATACCCTCCATACTCCCCTTTGTGGCTGATTTCAACTGCACCAAGCCCTAGCCATGTTAGTTTTCTTTATTGTTCTTTAAACACATCAAGAATGCTCTGACTTCAAGGCATTTGCCCTTTCTTCCCTCTGTTAAGGCCTTTCCAGTTTGAATATCATCAACTGAGTGGCCGTCCCTATAAAAATAGCACTCCCTTCATTACCTAGTTACTCCAATGCCCCCTTTACCTTATTTTTTTATATAGCACTTATCCCAACCTAACATACTGCATATTCGCTTGTTATTTGTCTACCCCTACCTTCGATGTCAACTCCATGAAAATAACTGTCATCTGTTTTGTTCACTGCTGTGTCCCTAGTACCTAGAACAGTGTCTGCCATATAGTAGATACTCAATAAATTTTTGAATGAATGAACAGAATGCTTGAACTCAGTTTACCCAATGAACATGTTCCTGAGTAATTGTCTATAAATTAATTATTATAAATGGAAATGGATTTCAGACTTATTAGGAGAACACTGTTGTTGAAATGAATCCTATCTTTAATCAATCCTGTAAAAGGAATTAGAATTCCCAGTTGGTCTTTTGTTTAAACCCAAGTTTTAGAGTTCGATATTTCTTCAAGCAAGTTCTACCTATATATGGCTGCATGCATGTTGGAGAACATTTCAAGGGTCATCCAGACTCATCGGGACTTTCTGTACAGGTGATCAGAATGGTCACTATTCCTCGGTTTGTTTACTGGTCCCTAATGAAGATCAATGGAACTGAAGGACCTGGTTGAAAATACTAGCTGGAAGGAGAGATGATACTAAAATATTAATAGCCAGTGTGGCCACATACGCTATGTCAGCTCTTTAGTTGATGGATCTTGGGGAGTTGACACAGCAGGGGAACATGGGCTGATGCCTCAGGGCTGACCATTGGCTAGGAGGAGGAGTTTGCAGATTGCTCAATGTGCTTGTAGATTTTATTTGTGTCAGTACCACATATCATCTACTTCCCTACAGGATCTTTCTAGCATGGGCGGGGAGTACCTGCCTGGTGCCTGTTTTAGTAGGTGCTTAAATAACATTTGTCAGTGAATTCATTATCTGAGAGAACTTGGTGAGAAAATCTAACGTGAAAGCGCTTTTCCATCCATGGAAGTGCTTTATTCCTGGGAAAGTTAGGGTTTTATTTTCTTTTTTAAAAAATATTTTTATTTATTTATTCATGAGAGACACAGAGAGAGAGAGAGAGAGAGAGAGAGAGGTAGAAACACAGGCAGAGGGAGAAGCAGGTTCCATGCAGGGAGCCCGATGTGGAACTCGATCCCGGGACTCTAGAATCACGCTCTGGGCCAAAGGCGGGTGCTAAACCGCTGAGCCACCCAGGGATCCCCAAGTTAGGGTTTTCTTACAAGAGAAGCTTGTGAGGCTCCATTCCTTTCTTTTAACCAGCAGGAGAGAGTAGGAATAGCATTTGGATAGGGCAGATATAAGTTTTGTGGAGTCTGAATTGTTTACGATTTGGATGCCCCTCTTTGAGGTCAAAATTAAGCACAGGGTCTGGGCCATAGTCTGGAGGATTATGTTTCAGTAGTTCAACAGGCATTCTGCTGCTGGGGCTGCATGCTCTACAGTTCTGGGGGATGGCTTTATCAGGGGGTTCTGGAGGTGGGCTCACTGAGGGCCTGTTTTGCAGGGAGGATGGGGCACTCCCTGGGGACAAACTTGTCCTAAGGGTCAGGCCTGCTAATAACAATGCCCTAGGACTTTTCCTCAGAACTGGTTTCTCTCTAGCTGTAAATGATGTTGCAGCCCAGAGCAGCACCTGGGTACCCAGGGATAACGTACAGAACAGAACAGAACAGAAGAAATGGCCTCCTAATCTCCATAAAAAGTGGGCTTCAGTGCCCAGAGTGCTGGTAACACACAAAGGTGGGGACAGCTTAACACTGATTTGGAGTCCATAGTCTGGGCATCTCCTCACCTCACAGACAGTGGTAGAGGCTAATAGACTTTATAATAATCAGTTATAGTTTCTCTTCGTAGGGCACATTTGTGCTGGGTGTCTTTATATATATTCTCTGTCATTCTTTTTTTTTTTTTTTTAAGATTTTATTTAGGGATCCCTGAGTGGCGCAGCGGTTTGGCACCTGCCTTTGGCCGAGGGCGCGATCCTGGACACCCGGGATCGATTCCCACGTCGGGCTCCCAGTGCATGGAGCCTGCTTCTCCCTCTGCCTGTGTCTCTGCCTCTCTCTCTCTCTGTGTGTGTGTGTGTGACTATCATAAATAAATAAAAATAAAAAAAAAGATTTTATTTATTCGAGAGAGAGAGTGAGAGAGAGAGAGAGAGAGGCAGAGACACAGGCAGAGGAGAGAAGCAGGCTCCATGCAGGAAACCTGATATGGGACTCGATCCGGGTTTCCAGGATCACGCCCTGGGCCAAAGGCTGCGCTAAACCACTGAACCACCGGGGCTGCTCTATTCTCTGTCATTCTTAAAGGAATTCTGCAAGGTGAACATCATTAATTCCATTTTACAGGTATAATTGGATGATGGCATATTTGCTCACATGACACTGCACAAAAACAATGTCAATTATTTTCTTCAGCCGAGTTGAATCTCTTTATTAGTCCCAATCCTGCTGGGTAGAACAGAACTGAGTCCTCCCAATTAACGAGACTTCGGTCTCTACTGGTTTATGGCCTCTTTCCTGTTTAAATATTCAGGGTTTTCTAAGTTAAATTTCCTGTGAGAGCTGTTTTCATTAGCTCTTTTGGATGACTTATTCTGCCTGGTGGTCAGATACTCTTGCTGGGTTCCTCATTTACCCCTTCTCCACAAAGACAGTTCTGCATGTTGGCAGGACTCACTGGGATTCCTCAGTCAGGGGATGGGACTTCTGGACAATCTACTCTAATCCATGGGCCAGCCGATCAGGGAGGGTGAATGGATCTGGCTGGTCTTCCAGAGTCACATGTATTGCACCTTGTTGGGGTCTGGTCATCTGTGCTGTTGTGAAGTCTGTAGGGGCTGATCACTCAGCACTTTCCATGAGCCCAGGTAACTTCTGGATCCTTGAATGTCACATATGGGCACAGGGAGACTAGAGAGCAGCACTGGCCCACCTGTCTGGGAGAACATGGCACTGACTCTCTCTCTGGCTCTCTCTTACCCTGATCCCTGGAGCTGGAGATGCCATGACTTCCATTGTCTCTGTGTGACTTTGTGCATTCTCTCCCCATTGGCATATCATATGACCCTATGATATAGCCCAGTGGTCTTCCAAGTCCTTTTCTGTGTGCCCCTGCAGAAACATCTGCAAAGCTATGACCGCCTTTTCAAATTGATACCAGATGTTTTTCATCTAAATTAAAGAGTTGCCAAGGTTGTAATTTCTAGCGTATTGTAAATACTGACATTTTAGAATACAATTGTTACAGCACTCTTTTACATTTACCCAGTGGAGTCTAAATACCAGAGTGATTTAATACCCATGGTTCAAAAAACACATGAACAAGCTCTTTTTTAGCAGTTAGAAGTTTTACAATGTTTCTTTTTCTCCTTGAAATTGTGTTTCCATTTCATTTCTCCGGCAGAACTTTATCCTAATGTGACATATTTTTATGCTTGAAAGTCTTTTATTAATCATCCTATCATCCTTCAACAAAAATATGTATATACATTGAAAATTTTAAATTGTTCTTATTTTTTGGTCACTGCAGCACTGTTAGAAAATTATTATGGGTTAAATTCTCAATAGAATTATTATTAGCATACATTGATCAAAGCAATATATATATATACATATTATATATTTTATGGTTAATTATCCAAGATAAAAATAATTGTACTAGAAATCCACCTCTAAATGAAATGCAGGGGAGGGTTGTTTGGCAATTCCAGTGGGCTTCGCTGATGCTAATATTTCAGTTTCCTTTTGTCTGCTTCCCTGGAAGTTTTCATGACTCAAGGAAATGCATCTCAGTAAGATTTGAAGCAGCTTCCTTTCTTTGAGTTGTCTGTATTTCTCTGTGGAGTGAGGGAGGAAGGAGATAGGAAAGTATTGCAGAGAGACCACTGATTCCCTGTAACTCTCCAGACCTGGGGTGCCTTGGAAAGTGAGAAGTTTCTGGAAGTTTAAAGACCACTATCCTCAGCTCTGGCTCTCATTCCGTTTTGAAGGGAGAGTGGCCAAAATGCTCTACTTTCTTCTTCTCCAGGACACTAAATCTCATGCAAGATTTAGAAGGGAGCAAGACAATACAGATACCTAATCACTCCTTTACAAATGTCAGTAGGTTACCTATGTCATAGAGATGAGGAAATTAAGGCCTGGAGATATTACAATAGCCCGTCAAAATATTTAGTCAGTTGGTGGCAAAGAAGGAATTTGACTCCAATTCTGGGGCTCTTTCTTTTACAGGATCATGGTTTCAAAGCCAGCCTCTGGATGGCTGTGTCAGAAGCATCTGAGTCTCTTGTTAAAATGATATAAAATTCCCAGGCTTCACCTCTATCGGAGGTGGATTTTATATCTGACTGTTTATATCTTTAAGAGCTCCCCCAGTGATTCTGAAGTGGGATCAGGGTTAAACCACACAGCACACCTGAACAGGGCCTGAATTTATTCATGAGCAAAGATTGCCCTCCCTAAATCAGTTTTTAGATCTAAGAGGGTGGCACTTGGGAGGGAGATAGAATTGGAAGGTTTCCTAACATGGAGTGGATGTGAGTCAGGGAGGCACCTTCTTAGTTTGCTGGTTGGAATATTGTTACCACTAAAATGGTGTGGCTTTAAAGCCCAGGCTCCTGGAGACATCAGGATCCTAGGTCACAGAGTTACCAGGAAAGAACAGGAAGCATACTTTTCTTCTTAGCAGCTTCTGCATGGGGCTGCTTTTAAGGCACCTGCCCAGGACTCCGGGGCTTTCCTGTGAGAATCTCTGTGGCCTTTTGGAGTCACTCTGGAGCAAATTCAGGGTCTTGCTCCTGAATTTGGGAGGATTGGTCACCCTGTCTTCAGCATGGAGAATGGAATGCCTGCTGTGAACCCATTTCTTTGTTCTCATCCTCAGTGCCTGTTGACAAGGCAGCATCTTGTCCTGGACCCTCTCCCTCATGGGGTTTCCCCAGTAGCTGTTCTGACTGATAGTCCTGCAGGTGAATTGCCTTCCTCGCAGGGCAGCTGAGAGGGAGGGTTACACTGTATACTGATAGTCTTTGGGTTTCTTTCTGGGATGGAAAGACCTCAAGGAAAACCTGATATTGTCAGTAGTCACCAAGCTCCAAATCCAGCTCTGTGCCCTATATCTGCTTCAAGTATAGTTTGGGAGAACAGGGTTTATACACACCTCTTTCTAGCAAGGTGCTCCTGGAAACACTTTTCATACCCAGCAGGACGAGAGGGTGAGTATTAGAACAGAGGGAGAGACAGGAGACTTATTTATCACTGTGTTGTCACTTGAGGGAAAACAAGCTTTATTCCTGCTTGCCACGGGGCCTAGGTGGATGTCAATTGAGTTACTAAATTTCTATCTGAAAAATTGTGCCCAGTACTAGAGCCTTCAGGGGACATCCATGATGGGAAACAGTGGCAAGGCAATAAATATCAGGCTGCGGTTCTTGCCCAGGCATGTGGACTTCTGCATTGATGCACACACTTGTTTATTCATCTTTTTCTGGAGATGGTCCCCTGACCTGGGAATCTGAGGGATCCTCCCCACAATACTTTAAAACTTCCATTAGGTCTGTGCTGCCAAGTACTAATGAGGCTCCCGTCCTATACAGAGCCCTACCCCTCCCTCCTCATCAACTCAGTTTCACTCTCTTTCTGCCAACTCCGGCAATTGACCAAGAGAAACCTGTTAAGGGATTTTTTTTCTCTTAAAACACACACACTCCACACCTCATAAAGGTTGCAGAAAGGTGCAGTAATGGTCTGGCAGACATTTATTCAGTGAGACAAATTTTCCATTGTGAAAGCTACTGCTCCTTTAGTCCAAATGTAGAGGGTGCAGAATTCTTTACCTGACTTCCTCAGAGTTGCTAGGATGTGACGTAGAAATTGGATATTAGGAGTTCAGTGGATTTGGTACTGGGTCTCATAAAGGGTGTTTAAATTTATAGTATATCAACATTTTAGTGGGAGATTGAAGAAAATCCATAAGGAAGATTCAAGGTTTGGGTCTTTAAAGCTGTGATTTCCTTAAAAGCATGAGGCAGTAGGTATAATGGACATTTTTGTCTATCCGGTCAAAATACCCTATCCTCGATGGGAAAGGGAGAGTAAATACTTAAGGAGTTATTCTCAACCTTAAGAAATAGTTTAACTTCAGCTCTTTTTCATTTTTTAAGATTTCATTTATTTATTCATGAGAGACATAGAGAGAGAGGCAGAGGGAAAAGCAGGCTCCATGCAAGGAGCCCCCCGACATGGGACTTGATCCCGGGTTTCCAGGATCACATCCTGGACCGAAGGTGGTGCTAAATCGCTGGGCCACCAGGGCTGCCTCTTTTGCCTAAAGATATGTAAACTGGTCACAGAGTGATCACTGTCCCTAACATCATAGGGACCTAGGGCATAACCACTGATGCCCTACACTACTCCTCACCAGTGTCTTCCAGAATGCCTAATACAAAGAATAGTTTCTTGATTTCTTTATACCATTAGGGAGTGCCACCTTCATTCCTTCAACCATCCATTTCTTCATTAAGCTACCATTGTGCTATGCAAGCAAAACAGACAGGTTCTCTGGGTAGCAGCTGAGCAAAAAGAAGATTAGGGAAGTGTGGGGAAGTGATGGCATAGTCCAGTGGAGAGCAGATGGCGGTGTGAACCAGGACCAGATGTTATCAGTAGTCTAGTGAGTGGCACACAGATCTGTAGTACAGTTTGAAGACACCATTAATAGAACTCAGTGAAGAACTGGGAGTGGAGGCATGGGCCACTAGTTTCCAACACAAGCAACTTGGAGGATGCAGATTCATGAGGTGAGATAGAGCACACAGAGATTTCTTTTTCCCCTGCAGTTCCAACCATTCTTTTTGCCTGTTTTGTTTCTTTTACTCTGTATATCCTTTGAATATTGAGGTTCTCAAGAAATTTATCTTTGGCCTGCCTGTGTGATTTCTTTCACATCCATCTCCATATTTCCCACCAAATGCTGTGATGTTTTTTAGGCATTTGAAATTCAGCATGTTGAAAATTGAACTCCTCTTCTCCCCCTGCCATCTCCCACTACCCAGTCCCTCACTACCTGTCTTCAAACTTGTCCAACACCTGTATTCCCTACTTTTATCATTGGATCACTGGCCTTCTGGTCTCCCAGATCTGTATCCTGGGGATCATCTTAGACCTTTCTTCTGCTCTCATGGGTCTCTTCCTCTCACTGTATTTTGTTGCCTCTTTAGCTTATACATTGCTCATCCATGTCATTTCTCAGCTGCCCCCCCCATGTCTTTCAGCAGGTCCCTCTGTCACTCTTGACCCTTTCCAGTCCACCATCCTCTACCTTGTGTGCTCCCAGACTGATCTTATTCTCTCCCCTGAAGCTGGAGGATGACTCACTTCCTTCAGAATGAAGCCTTTTACACAGTTTTTAAAACCATCCATATAGCTCACCTCCCACTGGCACCAATTTCATCATCTTTGTTCTTCAGGGAAGTCATTTCTGCCTCTCCATCACACCTGTCTCATGATCCTCCTGTCTTTGTTCCCCAGGTTGAAAGGCCTCTTCCTCCTCCTCCCTTCTTCACTTGGTATGCCCCCTTCCAATCCATCTGAAGCCTCACTTTTCTCAGAACCATCCCTGAGCCCTTAGGCTGCCATAGGTCCCCCTTCTCTGCATTTCCTACCCCATCATTAGGCACTTTATACCTTGTGCTGTCACCGTGAATTCTTTTGTCTGCCTCCCCCACTAGGCTACAAGCTCCTTGAGAGCACTGATGCTTTCTTGATTTCTTGTGTACTCAGTACCAAGCACCAATGCACTGTTAACCACCAATAAATTTAGTTGAATCAGTGAACAAATTGGTTTATATGCATTTTTTAGAGAAGATCTATGAGAAAAGTTCTATAAAATATATGGTTCTGACTTTTTTGTTATAACAAAACCTATTATTTTTTAATAACCTTCAAATTGATTATGAAGATATAGAAAACTTTGATTCTGAGTCTTAGCTGTGAAGGATAAGACTATGAAATTCAAATCTACTTCCGGATATTACACACACTCATTAACTACTATCCTCTCTTCATTTTGGAAGAGCATCTCATTAGACAATTTTTTACATTCACTATAGGAGTGTGGACAGTGTTGTAAAGCATGGATATTAAACAACATTGGTATGTCATGTAAATAAGGGAATTACTATCCTGGGAAAGTTAGTCAGGGAAAACAAAAACAATAACAAGAAAAAGGAAGAATTAAGGAGTACCCAAAATGTTTGTCTTACCTTCCACCAGAATATAACCTTCATGGGGATAAGAACACCATTGGGTTCCTTCTGCATTCCCAATGCCAAACACATTGCTTAGTGCATAAATTGTGAAGAAGGAAGGAAAAAAGATGATGGGGGTTGGCAGATATGGGAGCAACAAAGGATACATTTTTAAATATATGAGCAGCTTGCTTTTACATAAGATATACAAGCTAAAGCTGAGTTTTCAATTGGTGGGTATACCAGATACTGTCTCTGGTCACTCAGCCCATGCTTACCCTTCTTTATCCATCTCTCTCCTGGGTCAGTAAGCCTGTTAACTACATTTCTCAGACTTTTTAACCAGTTGGCTTATTGGATTCTGCTAGTGAGAGGTACTGATAGGAGAGTAAAAGCTGGGAGAATGGGAGAAGCTACTCTATTTTCCAGCTCTGGGCAGCACAAGCAGCAATGACAGCTATGTCAGTGGGCAGCAGGTGTCTTTCCTCGTTCTTGCTCAGCACCCAGGTTCCTTCAGTTGATAGCGAACATGAGCCATGGTGACATCATTGCTCCTTAGCTCCTCTAGGGCTTCTACAGTTATTTATCTTTGAATAATTTATATCTTGTACCCCCAATTCCCTCCATCACCTTTCTTTCTTTCTTTCTTTCTTTCTTTCTTTCTTTCTTTCTTTCTTTCTTTCTTTCTTTCTTTCTTCTTCTTTTTCTTTCTTTCTTTTCTTTATTATAATAAATTTATTTTTATTGGTGTTCAATTTGCCAACATACAGAATAACACCCAGTGCTCATCCCATCAAGTGCCCCCCTCAGTGCCCGTCACCTATTCACCCCCACACCCCACCCTCCTCCCCTTCCACCACCCCTAGTTCGTTTCCCAGAGTTAGGAGTCTTTATGTTCTGTCTCTCTTTCTGACATTTCCTACCCATTTCTTCTCCCTTCCCTTCTATTCCCTTCCACTATTATTTATATTCCCCAAATGAATGAGAACATATAATGTTTGTCCTTCTCTGATTGACTTCTTTCACTCAGCATAATACCCTCCAGTTTCATCCACGGTGAAGCAAATGGTCCATCCCCTTTCTAACCAATTACCTGTATTATTAAATCCCCTCTGAAATATCTGGAATACTTTTCATTTCCCTGGTTAAAAACTGGCTGCTATATATACACACTGACCATTAGATACCAACGGATGAGCAAATCAGTATATGCACATATCCATTTTTGGTTAAAGGAATGTATATAACATCACCTTGAACTATAAAATGCCATTGAAATCAAACAATGCATGAAATAAAGAGATAAGTGATTAGTAACAGGTATATTAGGTATAATTTCCATTCAATAATATATGTGTTTAAAATCAGAGGAATATAATGGTAAGATAATGCAGAGAGATATAGTAAAGTTAGGAGGCCCCCAAACCAGGGAATTCACTAGCCAGCTCTCTGCCTTTGACAGCCGACATCAACTCCTTTGCCTCAGTTTCACTCTCTGTAAAATAAAAGGGTCAAATTAGCTTCTAAGGCTAGAATTTTAAGGATATTTACTTTTGAGTCAAATCTTCCTTAGACAGCTGGGCAGGAAAATCCTCCATTTACGTGGAGAGCCTGAGCTTGGCTGGAGCTTGCTTCCAATTAGCCTGACCCTGAAATGCATGTCTGTGTGCAGACCTCTGTTAGCACATCCTGAGTCCATCCATTGCCAGATGTTTGTCTTCACTCTGTGCACAGGAACCATTTCAAAAGCTGTGGATGCCAAGTCATTGCCATGGCAGTGACCTCTTAGGACCCTTCACATTATAATCACAAATGCAGTAAAGCAGGTTCATGCAAGGTGCATATGATGAAATTAATAGCCCTATAATGAATAGGAAGATTGTGCCAGGAATATGTCACATTATTAAATACAAAAGAATCGTTCTAGACATTACAAGCCTGTTTTCCACTGGTATGTTTGCTCTGTTAGATTATCTTTGATTTATGTCCCTTAATGTGCTCCCTCATCACCATATATATTTTGTTAATATTAATGTATTTATGCATCTTAAAATTGCCTAATTAATCCCTTGCTTTCCCAATGAGTTATGGAAGTTTCTGGATTTATATGATTAATATTATAATGAAGAAAACACAACAATGGAGCATAAAATACTAACTTAATTTACCATACACATAGCAAAGAAGTTTAGGCTATGATTTCCCCTCTGAAATTAAGTAATATTTCTTATTGATTTTCCTAATTAAAACTTATCCCTTTCCTACATCCTAAGGGTACCATTTTTATTCTTACAAATATTTAAGAGCTGCTATGTATCAAGTCATTATGTTGTATATTTTGGAGGTTACTAAGCACAACAACACAGATCCTCCATCCCCAGGTGTTTTTTGTTTCTTGTTTTGTTTTGTTTTAACAGGATTTAAACCTTGTCACTATTGACATTTGGGGCCAGATGAGTCTTTATTGTGGGGGTTGTTGTATGTTTTGTAGGCCCTTTGACAGCATTTCTGGCCTCTGTTCACTAGATGTCAATAGGACCCTTCTCCCTTCAGTTGCAACAACCAAAAAAATCTCTAAACATTACCAGATGTCCCCAGAGGTATGTGTCAAAATTGTCCCCCACCCTGTTTTGGGTCATCTCTGGATACTCAGTACTTAGTACAGTGTTTGGTACATAGTGGATCCCAAATAATGCTTGTCAAATGTTGAATGAATAAATAAATAGCCAAGCCAAAAGAGAGGTACAGATAAACACTGTAAGAGTCTGGGAGAGGAGGAAGAGGATTTCTAGAGGAGCTACCATGGGAATATGAGGCCAGGAGGGCTTCCTAAGCAAAACTGCTCTGGATGAGGACAGGGTGAGCTGGGAGAGGAGATTAACTGGAATGTAGGGTAGGCATAGGGCAGATTGGGGACAAGGCAGAAGGGACGTGGATTCAGTCATGGAGGGTCTGGAATGCCAGATTTGAGTTAAATCAGGTTCACAAAACCATGGGAAATTAATCATAGTTGTGATTGAGCAGGCATGTGGCATATATCCCAGCAGCAGGAAGACTAGCCTGAAGATGGTATACAGGGTGTAGAGGACACTGGAGATGGAGAAACCAGTTGGGGTATTTTTATAGTATTTTGAAACAGAGCATAAACTAGGCTTGTAAGAAGCTCATGAGTTCTGAGGGTGATTGAGTTGATTTGGGAAGGACTTGAGGTAGTGTGCTAGCTCCTTCCCTTGTGGGTATAACATCCAAGCTCCTTTGTGGGACATTTAAGGCCCTTCCTCACTCTCCAGTCTCTTCTTCCATCATATTCTTTATCAGTCACCCTCAGTCTTCTCTTCTTAGACTCTACTGATGCTTATTTCCTGCAATATTGAACCAGAGTCTTTCAAACAATATCTATCCTTCACAATCTCTCTGGAATATTCTCTCTGCCTTCATGTGCCTGGAAAATGCTTATTCACTCTTCCAAATGCTGTTCAGGTACCATCACTTTCACAAAACATGTTGAACCACTCAGGATGTAGTGAACACTCTCTCCTATATCCTCTGCATATTTTTAATTTTTACACAGATCACATTGTTTTGTGATTACCTTATTTAGTCTTCTAAATCCTTCTCCTTGAAAGTAGGAATTAACATCTTACTACATTTTTTTTTTCTATTTGTTGGATAGTGACTAGAAACTAATGTTTGTAAGGTAAGATTCTTCAGATTTGGTCACTAGTAGCTTTCCAGAAGAGTTTCTGTGGAATACCAAGGGTGGAAGGTGGTTCAGTAAGAATGGAGGGCTAAAAGGCGAGACAGGTGAGAATCCCACCTGAGAAGGTGAGAAGCAGAGGCATGATGGAGACCACTCTGTCAAGAACTGTGGGGGCAAAGGGCAAGTGTAGAGATCAGGCTTGTGAACTCTGGAGTCAGGGTATTCAGTTCAAACCCTGGCTCTGTCATCTACTAGTGTGTGACCTTGTGTAGTTCATTAACTTCTCTGTGCCTTTTTCCTCATTTTTTAAAAAATGGGCAAGATAGTATAGTACCTTCCTTATAGCACTGTGGGGGATTAAATGAGTTAATCCACATAAAGAACTGAGAATGGTGCTTGACACATAATGAGTACTTAACATTTAGCATTAACAACTATTCACTTTTAAGAAAGTAGATAACAGTGAGATCACAGAGTCAGGGAAGTGGTAGTTGGATGATTGGTTTTCTTCTTGGCAAACTTAGTATATTTATACAATGAGGGGAAGGAATGGGTTCAGAGGGAGGGATTGTGCAGCAAGCAAAACAGGGGATGATCCCTGATGGAAAAAGCCATCACTAATGCAAACCTTCCTCTGAGATTGGAGAGAAGCAAGGGATGTAAAAAGAAGCTAAAGGAGAGAAGGGAAGATGAGGGAATGCACTTGAATATCCTTTCTTTTTTGTGATATGTGAGAACCCTGCTGTATCTATTGAGTTTTGCAGGTAGATTCTGTTCTCTATAGCACTTCTCTTATAACTTTTTTAAAGCTGTTTTTCCTTGCACATGTGTGAGACGATGTAATAAGCTATTAATTGTAGCTTATAAGTTAGTAATTGTAGTTTACAATAACAGAACATTCAGATCACCCTAAAAGTCCCTTTTTGGGAGAATGGCTTATATATTATGGAACTCAAGAGGATACTAAGCAGCTGTAGCAAGGAACAAAGAACCTTTGAATGTACTCATTTGGAATGACCGCCAAAAGCTGTTGTTGGGTGAGAAAAGCAGTGGCTAGCATGCTACCATTGGAAACCACTGTAATAAAAAGAGGAAGGGTGAAATCTAAATTGGCATATTCATAGATACCTAAGATATCCCTGGAATATACTGGTAAATTGGTTGCCCTCAGTGGGAAGGACCTGGCTGGGAACCAGGGTAAAGGAAACTTCTCACTATGTATCTTCTTGAACTCTTTGAATTTAGAACATGAAAATGCACTATATATGCAAACGAATTAAATATAGTGAAAATGCACTATATATGCAAAAGAATTAAATATAGTGAAAGTGTCCGATAATTGTTCCAGTTGTACTCCTGTTATTTGATATGGTTTCTTGGGCCTTGTAGGTATATCAACAACAGGAAGAACCATAATAACAATATTAACCAAACCTGCTGCTTATAACCCCAAATACCTTCTCAGGAAAGACATTGCTATGGAGAACAATTGTTCTCACCTTGTTCCGTTGAGTACCACACTGGATTTGTACATGTGGATTTGGGAGTAGATGCTCAGAAGCAGCACAATTTCCTTGCATAAGAAAGACATTCCTAGACTAATCTCAGACAGAATAACTGGGAAGTTCGGGATAGGAGAGAGTAGAAATGAGCAAGATGGGGGTGCAGGGATGGGGTTGTCTGTGAGAAACGGGAGACCAGGGCAGCCAGACTGACCAAGACACAATTATATGTTGTTTTTCTTTTGCATCGAATATGATGCTACTTCATTCTGCTACAGGTAAAAGTTGTGGATATCTTTCAAAGGGTTGTTGGGAGGATCAAATGAGAATACATAGGTGCTTTGTTGGTTTTTTTTTTTTTTGTAAATTTATTTTTTATTGGTGTTCAATTTACCAACATATAGAATAACACCCAGTGCTCATCCCATCAAGTGCCCCCCTCAGTGCCCGTCACCCAGTCATCCCCACCCCCCGCCCACCTCCCCTTCCACCACCCTTAGTTCGTTTCCCAGAGTTAGGGTCTCTCATGTTCTGTCTGCCTTTCTGATATTTCCCACTCATTTTTTCTCCTTTTCCCTTTATTCCTTTTCACTATTTTTTATAGGTGCTTTGGATAGAGTCTGATATATAATAAGCATTCAATAGATCTTAATGGTTAATAATAAATATAATGATTTGAACTTGTTTTGAAGGCAGAGATTTTGGAGAGTAGAAACCAGGTTTGGGTCAATTCCAGAGTGGAGATCAAGGCATACAGACTGAAAAAACTTCATCTGAAGTAGGGAATTGGAGACTAAGAACAATACAGGTATAAGCTTATAGGGAACTGAGAAATTTTGAGGAGAGATGTTTTGGACTTTGGTAAAAGAGTGTGAATCCACCTTGTCTACATCTTAGGTGCGTATGAAACCCTAGCTAACATATGAACTACAGAGCCAACCAGTGCCCGAAGTTCACATGGCTCTGGTAACTACAGTGGGACAGCAAAAATGTTCCCATGTGCTATAACTGTAACTTACTACCTGCAGTGACCCTGAGGGGGTGGATATTGAGGAGGCTGTCAGGGAAGAGTCTGTCCCTGCTGCTCATTTCACATTTAATAGCTTGCTTCGTAATGTAATCCATCCTAATGAAAACCAATAGCATGTTTACAAACCAGGATTATTCAAATTTTATAGAAATCGTTGTCATGGTTTTATAACTTGAAAATGAATGTAGTTCCAAGAGGAGCCCACCCAAACATATCCAGCACTTCTGGGTGTCTGTTACATATAGAACGTGGAGGTCTGATTAGCCTCAAGGTCATTTCTAATGGCGAAAGTTCACCAGGATTTGATATAGTTATTTAAATTTCTGTCTTCAGAAGGAGGTGCCTCTGGAGAATTACATGATACTACTAGCAGCTGCTGTATAGATTTAAACTAAATTTGGGTTATTGGAGGGACGCCTGGGTGGCTCAGTGGTTGGGTGTCTGCCTTTGGCACAGGTTTGTGATCCTGGGGCCCAGGGATCAAGTCCCGCATTGGGCTCCCTGCATGGAGCCTGCTTCTGCCTCTGCCTGTGTCTGTGATTCACTCTGTGTCTCTCATGAATAAATAAATAAAATCTTAAAGAAATAATAAAATAAATTTAGGTTGTCGGAAAATGGTTTTAGGAATCAAAAAATGTGTTACCTATTGTCTCTTCTGAATGCTGTTCTCATTGCCCCCAAATTATTTAATTCATCTATGGTTCTACCACAGGCTTTGTGTCTTTCAACTTATTTCTTAAAGCAGTGGTACCTGATTATCCAAATTTATTTCCCTTAGGTTGTAATGCTGTGTGTAGGGGCAACCTGGGATAATGATTTGGAGTCAGAAAACCTGTGTTTGAGAGCTGGCTGGCAAATTTGGGATGTCCCAGGGATTTCCATATACAGCCTTTTCCTCTATAAAAGTTTATATTTTATTTTTATTTTTAATTTAAAAAATATTTTATTTTTAAAGACTATCTGAGAGAGTGTGTGAGCACATAGGGATGAGGGAAGGGCAGAAGGAGAGGGAGAGAAGTAGACTCCCTACTGAGCACAGAGCCAAGATTTTATTTATTTACTTAATTGAGAGAGTGAGAGAGTGTGTGTGCATGTGCATGTGCAAGCAGGAGGAAGGGGTAGAGGGAGGAGAAGGAGGGAATCTCAAGCAGATTCCCTGCTTAGCCCAGAGCCTGATGCAAGGCCCTATTTCATGACCCTGAGATCATGACCTAAATTGAAACCAAAATCAGACACTTAACCAACTGAGACACCCAAACATCCCTATATTTTATTTTTAAATGTTCATGCCTCTGGGAAAGTGTCATGCTTTAAAACCTCCTCCCTCTCTCTCTATCCATTTTTTCATTCATCCATCTATCTTTTCAGTCTATCCTTAGTGTCTATTATACTCTTTAAAAAATGCATTTTATAAGTAAAGAGCGCAAGTAGTAGAACTGGCTAAGGCCTAACAACATACTTCAGAGTATTTATGCCCCTGCTCTGGTCTGGAGCTGACCTCCTGGTTTTTACGTGTAGCTTCTGTCCCTTCATTTTAAAACTAGGCATATCCTGGCAGCAGGAGACTGTGGTAAGATCTCAGTAGCATTGGCTGCTGGCTCCAGGCAAGGACTCCTACATTTCAGCCTGGGCAAGCTCCTCCTGGATGGTTCCCTGCTCAGTCTTGGAACATGTCCACTATGGCAGCCTCATCTCATTATAGTTCAGGTTCCAGGCATTTGTCACAATGAACTCATATGCCCCCAAATGGATCAGTGTCTCTGCTAGAGCTGTGAAATTTGACAATTGGCAGCCTCCTGGCAGAGTGGGTCTCAGAAAGTCTGCTTAAGCTGGGTGATTAAGCTTTGGCTGTTCCCAGCTTTGGGCTAGGCTTGTATGCAATGGGTGGCCAGCATATCAGAATCATGCATTTGTACGTTCCACACGTATTAAGCACTCTCTGTGAGCCAGGCAGTCTGAGCCACTGAATATAAGAAGGTGGCCAAGACCCCTCCAATCGCCCCCACTCAGTTGCTGGAACTCTGTACTCATTTGGAGGTAGGCCTGAAAGCTCCCCAACCCTTCTGGGGCTAATTAGGCACTTATTTGGTGTGAACAACCTGGAAGAGGACCCTCAGAGCCTGGCCTGGAGTTGGCCAAAGGGTTGTACTTCCTACCCTAGGCAGGAGTACCATGGTCTGCAGAACTGTATTCTTCCTCTGCTTCCTAATGGAAAGGATGATGGTATGGTAGGGTAGAGAGTGAATTTCTGCCCCCTACTGGGGTTAGAAAAGTCTGACCTGAGCTCCTCTAGGGGCTTTACGGATCTGGCCTCCTTAGGTTGGATGGGCAGCAGAGGTTAGGAGCTAGGAGTTTGAGGGAAGGAGGGACAAATGTGGGCAAAGAGATTCAGGGCTAGAGAACTGATCACAGACCAGGGTGTGATAGAAGCAGAGTCATAGGTGGGATGAGGATCAGCAAGATGGGCAGAAAGTGTGGGTGCAGGGCCCAAGATAAGGAGAAATAGATTTGACACTCCTGGCAGGAGGGGTTAGATATTTTCCCCTTATTTTCCCTGTATCAAGTGCAATACTTCATACAAATGTTCATTAATTTGAATTAAATTCCATAGGCAATTCCTTAAAAATCCATTGTCTCTATATCAGAATGTGTATTAATTTCAGGTTGACAGACCACTACCACGCAAAATGTAATGGATGGAGGAAGAGGCAGTCTTTGTGCACTGCCTTCTGTCATGCGTGGGGCTAAGCCCCTCATGTTTATTATCCCATTGGAACCTTTAAAGAGCCCCACAAACTAGAGGAGACCATCCCCATGTAGATGAGGAAACAGCTTCAGAGAAGTTACATGACTAACTTACAGCCCAAGTTTACATGACTATGATATGGTGAGGATGGGACTACAATGTATGGGGAGTCCAGGATGGTCTGATTTTCAAAGACCAAATGTCTTCCTCATACCATCCTTGAGAGCCCCTTGGGGGCAAAAATCATGCCTGAATCCTATTTGTGTTCCTGGCATTGGGCCTGGAGGTGGAAAGCAGTTAGTATGTTTTTGATGAACAAATGAATGGATGAGTGAGTGGATGGAGTTGCATCTTTGTTCATGTGTATGTGATTGATGAGTCCTTGGCCATGAAGTTCACACATGTGAGATAGATGGAGACTCAGGTTTTGAGGTTTTATCACTAAAAGGCAGGGGTCATGTTTTCTTTTTCTTTGATGTTTTATATTCAATAGGTGGTATATTACTACTTTATTGATAATGCTCCTGCATCTTGAACTCTATCAGAAACAGCTGCGGTCTCCAAAAGACAGCACCACAGTGACTCAAACACAGTGGAGGTTTGGAGCATTTGTTCAAATAGCAGGGGGCGGGGGGGAAGTGTGGAGATATTTGAGGCTTTTTCTCCCTTTATCTGAGCCACCTTTACCTTTATGGATTCAGAGTATTGAAAGATTACAGGTCATTTCTAACTGTTTCTGGGACTTACTGCTGCTCCTTTCTTGAAAGCAATTTAAAATCTGTTCAGACTCACATTTTTTACAAACAAAAGTTTATTTGCTATATATAGAAAAATGCCACCAGAGGACTAATTTGGCAGCTTTGTTGATTACCCATTGTAATGAGCCTTATTACATAATTAAAACAATTTTTTTCCTAACTGCATTTCACTACTAATTAACATTTTACACATTTTGCAGTGGACACTTTGGGTTGAATCAGAAACATAATTATGTCATTTCTATGCAAGAGCAGCCTATGAATTATTAATTAATATTAAATCTGTTGATTAAAGGCTAATTCATAAGTAAACATATTATAGCTCACCATATATTGCTCTCTAGAAGCTTTCATTTGTGATTTCTATGGTCCCTTGTCCCTTGCTAAATATCAGGGCAGGGACTAAAGAAAGACAGAAGCTAGCCACACAAATTCCAAGGAATAGAAGTAAACTACTTAAAACTCTTTCTCAATTTTTAACCTCAATTTATGCTTTCTCATTCCATTTGCTTCTAAAATCATGAAGCCCATATAGGGTACAAATAGATTATAGAAAGCAGGTCCTTTGTTTTCTTAACCTGCAAAATGGAGACCTGTTTTCTTTTAATGCACAAGCTGTTCTACTGCCTGAGTCTACACCTGCCTGGAGTGTGCTGAGGAATCAGGGTCTATGTAGTGTCTGGGGCAGCCCTTCCCAGGGAAATTACTAAGATCCCCACCAGCCTCAGCTGAGGAGCAGTAAACTTACATAGGTGCTCCTGAAGAGAAGTTATCTTCATGTCTCATGTCCTGTTGATGCTCTGACCTGGCACTGCCCTTACCCATGTGGGCTCTGATGCTGCTTATCTCATATCATGGATGGCACAGCTCTGACTGTACCTTTCCTCAGTAGTCAGCTGGTAGCACTAATGAAATTCCTTAGTACACTTTATTTTAGGCCACAAACTGTTTTTGCTTCATACTCCTGGTTTCTGTCATACCTCCACCAAGCTGTTTGCCTTGGAATTCGCATTCTTGTTTTAATACACTTGGTAATATTTGTAGATTATTCCTAATTTCTGCTTTCTAAACTTCACTTTAACTAGCAAACTTTTATTAGTTATTCCTCTGGGAAGCTATTTTTTTTAAAACCTCACCAACGTGAATTCCATAAATTCTTGTCTGTTTTGCTCATTTACCATGGGTTATCTTTGATTTATCTTGGCCTGCCAGGTCTTTCACTGACCTGAATTCCCTATCCTCCACGCATGTTCTGTGTCTATGTGTGTGTGTGTGTGTGTGTGTGTGTGTGTGTGTGTTTTGTTTTTCTTTGTGGAAGAGTTACCTTCTGTTGCTGGGGGATAGAGGGGGTCCAAGCTAAGAATTATTAGGTGATACTGTGTTACTTTCTACATCACTGTTTAACACATTTTCTCTCTCTCCTCTGTCTCTCAAACACACACACACACACACACACCACACACATACACATGCATGCATAGTCCCATTGTTGGCAACAATAACAATAATATGTTTTGTACTTGTGTGTATTTAATAGAATTGTCTACATCTGTCACCTTATTTGATCCTCATAATTCCCATATAAGAGTAGAAAGTATTGTTATTCTAATTTTATTCATAAGTAAAAATATCACAAAAAGGCTAAATGGCTTGGCCCTTATCCTACAGGTAGTTAATCTTGAAGGCAGGAACAGATCCTTGTCTTTATCTTCTACTTCATACCTCTTCTCAGTACATATAATCCCATAAACCATCACCCCAACCCCTCCCTACATATGTCCATCTGGTGAAAGGGGAACATGTGAAAATGCCCAGTTACTAGACTTATGTTACTTCTCTTTGAATGCTTGTCCAACCTGACTGATCAGGTTTGCAATATAAAGAGTTCTCATGGCTGGTTAAAGTATAAACATCCCTAGAATGAGGATGGTATTATATCATCAATGTTACTTACCTAGACTGATTAAGCTTAATGATTTCTTTCCCAAGAGCATATTGTTCTAAAAATGAAGAAAGCATCATTGACCTGGGTTGTACAAATGTGGAGATCCAAGATGTTTCTTCACAGTGGATATAGAGCTTCTAACATCAGCAGGACCATGAAGTTCTAACCTAACACAAGTTGGTCACAGAGCTCAATGACTTGATCTCCCAGGAGCATAACTGGCAAGAAAGGCTCCACTTGAGACCCACTGACAAATGAGGGAGCTAGATATCCCTTTGTACTGGCTGTGGTCATGTGTGATGGCCTCTCTCATCTTCTACCTCATCTGGGAGACAAAAATGTTTCCCTAACTCTTGACTTGGAGGGCCAAGTTCTTGTCATTAAAACTGGAATTTTAGCTTTGATATGAGGACACAAACCAGGAAATGGTGCTGTCCATGAGTTCTGTCTTGACAGCAACTTGTGTTGCTGGACAAATTGCTGCAATAACAAGACTTTTCGTTCAAGAGCAGTCTCAGTTCTCTGATCTTCTGTTCAACCAGCTGCTGTATTAGAGACTCTTATGCTATTAATTACACCTAGACGTCCTGGTAAGTAAGCTTCTTACCCATAGATCATGGCTTTTACTCATGCTTCTGACTTCTCCCACCTCATCTCCTTCCAGCTATGGACTGTTAAAGATAGAGACTTCAAAGTGGCCCAGTCCAAATATTTTGTATAAAATTTCAGCAGTTTCAACAAGGGAAGACCCTGTGGTAGAGAGATATGGCCATATACTCTGCTCTTAGTTTCCATTTGACTTTATAAAAAGTGGATGTACTACTTTCTTATATTCTTCTCTGTAGCATTAAAATTTTACATACCTGGTTTCTGAAACTAAATTGGCATTCTCTAAGTGTTTACTCAATGAATGAATTAATGAATCTGAAGTCTAAAAATTCCAGCTCCTCAGTGCCCTGAAGACCATCTTACCTCCATTGCTTTCTCCTCTACCTCGACACATTCACTGTCAAAATGTTTCCCCAGTGCACCCCTCAACCAGCCTCTGAGATCTTCCTATGCTCACTCAGTACCTGGAAGGGGGTCTAATCCAGAGGTCAAAGGCATAATACTCTTTGGTCTTCCACTTAGCTTGGCCTGAACTGTCCTTGGCTATGGGATGTAGTTTACGTCCTGATCAAAAGCCCAGCTGTCAGGACTTCAGCCCCAGCCGAGGGCCCAGGAGAGAGAAGTGAGGAGACTTATTATAAGGCCTCAGAAGACTTTAATTTGACCCAACTTTGTGTTGATCCTGGGAGATGGCACAGATAAGGAAGTAACCAGGAACCCACAGAAATAAGACTCCTGAAGGTTTACCAGAAACAATTGAAAGAAAAGCCTAAGGTTTTCTGGAATAGAACTCTGTGTTCCTAACAGACCTAGCAATAGAATTAAAGCCAACGAGAGTGATTGCTGGTGCTGTTTTAATCTACTCTCTCAGCTTCTGCCTCCTCAGTTTCAAGCACTGACCACACATTAATTCTTCTAAAATGCTTTCCTCCTTATCTGTGACCCAACCTGCATTCATGCTCATGATGAATCCCAAAGCTCAGTCTCGCCCACCTGCCTCTGCACCTTCTGCTAGATTACCTGGTCCTACCCTGAGATATTTCTACCACTCTAATTCACATACAAGTGTAGGCCCAAATGCTCACACAGCTGCAGCTAATCAGGGCACTGGCAATCCAGTTGAGTAATGAATTATTTAGAGAGGGCTAAGCTGCTGAAACACAATCCAGCAAAATTGTAATGGCCCCAGAAATACAGAAGTTTATTTTTCTGCACGTTCTAGGTCACTGGCCAACTCTCTTCATTATTTAAGCGCCCAGGCTAGGGCTGATTCTGCCATCTTCAACACCTGTTTCCCAAGGCCACTTGCTTTTTGCCTTTTCCCACCCTAGGTGAAACAGAAAAGAAAGCATGGAAAGTGTATATACAGTCTGGTCTTGAGTACACCCTATAAGTGGTCTGCATCACTGCCACTCACATTCGACTGTGTTACATGGCCATATCTAAGGAACTGTGAAGAAGACTATGAAATGGAGCCCTGTTACATACAAGAAGAGGATGGGTTTGGTGAATAGCTCACAATCTCTGCCATAAGGAAGGAGAACACAGATATGAAACTACAGATCATATGTCTGAAACATGAACCTAGGAAAGAATAACACCAACTTTGAGTAGCAGCAATCTGTGAAGGAGATCAATTTCCAAGGACTGTATGAATGAATATATTTTGCTCTGATTATGGTGGCAAGGAACAGAGCAAGCAGAAGAGAGTTGAGGTGTGGGTATGTGCACCTGTCTCGTGTATCCACGCATTCATTCAATTAATTCTTTGGGTATGCCAACAATAGGAACAAGCAAGTGGTGTGTTGGGAGCTAAAATGCAAATGAGCTTGGCTAAAGAACAAAGCCCATGTTAGGGGAATAACATGCAGAAGAAGCTCATGAAGCTAATGGAATACGGAGAAGAGATAAAAGGTCAAAGCCCTGCTATGGAAATCAGAAGTTATATGATGGGCAAGAGGAAACTTCTTTCTGATTGATCTAGCAGCTGTATGTAGAAAATAGTAGAGAAAGAGCAGAGGAATCAAGACAGGATGGAAAGCAATTACCAAAAACTAAGAGATGAGGTAATGAGTCTTGAATTAAGAGTGAAATTAAAGAAAGAAAAAGATATAACAAAGCAAATGAGCAGGACGTAGGGACTGATTGGACATGGGAAGCAGAGAAGGATGAATTTCTGAGTCTGGAGAACCTGGTACCATTGATGGAAGGAGACACAGGGAAGGGGGGTGGTGAAAGCAGTGCCTCTGCATTAACCTTTCATATCTAAGTACAGCTGTCCTGTGGGTAACTGGAGATATAAAACTCAAGGGAGAATGAGAAATTAGGGCTAGAAATGTGAGGCCTGGGAGAGATGTGCAAGTGAGTGATACTGGAATGTGTACACTGCCTCAAGAACAGATATAGAGATGGAAAATGGCTGACTTGGGAGTGAGCCAGTGTCATATGCACATCAGTGACATTTTTGAGACATTACTAAGATGATTTTGCTCATATGGAGCCCTGCCCTCAGGAGATGAGCAAGAAGCATAAGAAACAGTTACACATTCCATTTTTATTGTCCCTTTTCTTTGTGGACACAAACGTTTTAATTGAACGTCCTCATTTTTCTAAATTCTGCTAGAAAGGTTTCAGGGAGATAAGGCACAAGGAGGTGAAGTCATTTGCTTTTAGTTGCATGAGTTAATGGCTATAGTAGTAATACAACTCAAGACCATATCCATTAGGACAGTGTTCCCCAAGTCTGAGAATCGATAATCTATGGTTTCATTAAAGCAAAAGCATGGTGCTTTAAGACAAAAGCATGTCACAGTGTTTCCTGGCACCATAAAAGTTACTTTCATATTGAAATTTTATCCCTGTTGTTCAGAGTCACATTTTGTATGTATTATTGAGCGCTTGAATCCTGAAAGCTTGCCCTAAGGAACCTTCCATGCAGCTGGATTTGGCTATTTTAGTCTCTGGTCAGGTCTCCATTCATTTCATCTCTGAAATCTAATGATCTAATCTAATAAAATTATAAAAGATTCTAAACTGCTCAGCACTTAATCAGCTTAGTCCAAGAGAATTAAATCAAAGCCTTAGGTGTGCACACTTCATCGCTCAGATGAAATCTCACCCTGGGAGACAATCTTATTATTTGGTTACTTATTGTTTGGGAGGCTGGAAGGTTGGGAGGGGACTCTGTGAATTGCAAAAGATATGCGAAGAACCTAACACATGGCGGCAGCTCTGTGGCTTTACTGGTAAAGCGTAGCATAAAGAGTAGGGGTTTGGGCTATAGACAGGAGATCCGATCCATGTGCCATCACTTATTAGTTATGTGACATAGGAAGTTACTAAGCTTCAAATTCACTGTGCATTGAATTAGTAGACTTAACATGAGAGTGTTACTTAAGAATTCATTGAGATTTTATGTATATATAAAGCTTTTTAGCATATGTATACACACATATTTATGCATATATATATTCTTGAAGTGTGTATGTATATATACATAAATATATCTCCTACTCTGTGTTTATGTTCTAGCACTCTTTCACAAAAATGCAAGTAGTTATTATAATTACTAATTATTATATTTTTTAAAACATTTTTTATTAAAAAATATAGCAGTGGGCTCAAAGAGTGGGGAAGAGGCTGCAGAACACAATGTTGAGATACATTTTTTCTGCCTGCATCATGACAGACTTCAGGAAGCCAATAAGAGGTCAATAATGCCAAGTTATTATGTTTCCCTCCTAGGAAAGACAACCTAAAGAACATAGCTCTGGTGATGGGTCTGAAAGGTAAACTTCACTGATTGTAGTCCTGAGAAGATTTGGGGGGACAGTCCACTTCATGCCTTATTCAAGTGTAGAATAGAACATGTCTCCTTGGACTAGGCTGGCATGAACCCAATATTGTGAGAATCCCAGAGAGTTTCAGGAGTATTTTTCTCTAGTGACTGGCCTTCTTTGACTCTCTGTGGTGTGGAGAAACAAAGATTTTTGTAGCTTCAGTCCTGGGACAGGATATGATTCTGTTTTGACAGAAATTCAGTTTCTCAACTGAATTTTCTGCAAATATGGGATCTGTTAATAATCAAAGAAGCCTCCTCAGGCAGTTATAAATTCATTTATATTTTGGACATTTATTGATGCTTTGTTCTGTGCCAGGCACTGGAAATACAGAGACAAGACATGCAGTTCTTCTGGGCTCATGGGATTCTGGGGAGCTGCTAGACACAAGTGGACATGCTCAGCACTGCAGTAAATGCTATGGTGAGGGGAGCATCAGCCCTAATTAAAGTCTACAAGTGAATAGCCCAGCCAGTCCCAAAGGCTGAGGAATATAGATGACTGGCATGTTACTGTTCCTTAGAAGAATTTCCTTAAAATCATCTTATCACTCACAGCATTTCTTTATGCCTCTGAATCCTATAGTAGGATTTTGGCCCAGGAACTATTTTAAACTCTTACCAGTGGATCTTGTTGTGACTAAGCACTACCAAAGTAACAATGAGTATTATGAGGATATTCATAGAAGTATTTTGTCCTTTCTAAAGGGAGAACTAGTTAGCATTGCAAAAAGAGGTGGTAGTGGTACTGAGTACTATTCGCTATGCTTCTAGAAATCATAGGAAGTTTTCAGTATATCTACATGCATTCCTGACACTATATAGCTTCTGAAATTTAGCTCCTCATTCCCAGTGTCCTGTTAGTCCCAAGGCCTAATAATGGTTCTGAAGTCCATGAGTCAGGTATTCTTAAGGCTGCTGTCTATTTGAAAGGCACTCTTGAGTTGTTCAGTTTACAACTTGCTCAACTGAATATGACAGCCCTTAATTCAAGTAGTTTCATTTTTAAAAATTTTTTTTATTTATGATAGTCACAGACAGAGAGAGAGAGAGAGAGAGTGAGAGAGGCAGAGACACAGGCAGAGGGAGAAGCAGGCTCCGTGCACCAGGAGCCCGACGTGGGATTCGATCCCGGGTCTCCAGGATCATGCCCTGGGCCAAAGGCAGGCGCCAAACCGCTGCACCACCCAGGGATCCCAATTCAGGTAGTTTCAAATCACAAAGGAGAGACTTCTTGTTCTTCCCTAACATGGGTCAGGATTGATTATAAATATTGCTAAAATGAGAATACATTTGAGTATCCTTCCAGATACATGCAACCTCTCACTATCTCTTCTCTCATTATCTGTGATTCATCTGTGAAGAGCAAGGTCATTTGGATTTGCATCCATGTTCTATCTCTGGGACCTTGGGTGAATTACTTTATCTTTTTGAGCTTCATCTGTAAAATGAGATAATAATGGTTAACATTTTTTTAAAAGACTTCATTTATTTATTCATGAAAGATCCAGAGAGAGAGAGGCGGAGACACAGGCAGAGGAAGAAGCAGGCTCCATGCAGGGAGCCTGATGCAGGACTCGATCCCGGGACTCTAGGATCACTCCCTGGGCCAACGGGAGGCACTAAACCACTGAGCCACCCAGGGATCCCTAATGGTTAACATTTAATGAGCTCTCACCATGTGTCAGACTGCAAACACCTCAGTGAGGTACAGTTGTAATCACTTTCTTTGCAGAAGAGGTTACCAAAGCTTAAACGTTGGGGTCAAGATCTACCTGAGGTCACCTAGCAATTAAGTTCAGGAATTAGGATTGGAACCCAGATCTGTCTGGCTCAGATGCCCATGCATTTCACTAGGCCATGAACTAGTCACATGAATTGACATATTATGATCCCATACAAAAATGTGGATTTTTAGGGATGCCTGAGTGGCTCAGTGGTTGAGCGTCTACCTTTGGCTCAGGTCGTGATCCTGGGGTCCTGGGATTGAGTCCCACATCAGGCTCCCCACATGGAGCCTCTTCTCCCTCTGCCTATGTCTCTGCCTCTCTGTGTCGCTCATGAATAAATAAAATTTTAAAAACTACCTCTTTAAAAAATGGATTTTTATTTTTCACTTAAGTTAGCAGAATGTCTTTCTGTCTTATTGTTTCAAAACTTCGTTGATGCTCAGATTTGCCTTGGGGGGTCTGATTCAGCTACCAGGTAACAACTCCTCCTAATACTACCTTTGACTTAACATATTCTGCAGGATTCAATAGCTCAACTAGAAATTTTAGATCACACTTTATATTAATACTAATAAATATTTATTTCTCCTAAGTCCTTCAAATGAGATTTGAATCTACTTGATAATTTTTCTTTACTAGTCAACATAGCTGACAATGAATTCTGTGAACCTAAAATGCTATACCTCTGTCTGAATAATTACTATATTCTAGCAACAGCAATTACTGGACCTTTTGGCTATCCACTTTGATTGTCTTCATCTAGTTGGACAGAACACCAGTTGTAGCAACTTGAGGCTTTCTAAATGAGGGCTTAAATAATCTAATCAGTTGTCTGGGCTGCTTTCCCATGAAGAACAGGTGTTGTAAAGTAATTGAGTCCCTGACGTCGTCTCTGGAATAAAAGAGAAGACAAGTGAGCTTGGGTCCCCATACAGATGACCAGAAAGCCTCACCATGGGATACTCAGTGCTCCAAGACTAAACTCAAGAGTCCAGGGCTCTACATTCAAGGCATTTCCCCAGGCTAAGTCCAGCATACTGGGTGTTGACTGAATCATGTGAGGGCTTGTTTCTCATCTTCATCTTTTTTTACTTTAATTTTTTGGTTAATTTTCTCTGATGATAAAGGTAATACATGTTTGTTATGCAAACTTTTGAAAAATAAAATCACAAAGAGACTCATAATGCCAATCACTAAATATAACTATTAACATTTTGGTGTATTTTCTAAAATGTAGCTGTAGGTATAGATACATAGTTTTAACTGTAGTACTTACTACTGCTGCTATAACAAATTATCACAAACTTAATGTCTTACAACCAGACACATTTATGATCCTGTAAATCTGAAGGTGTAAATGTTATTGGCTAAAGTCAAGGTGTTGGCAGGGCGTTCTTTTTGGAGACTCTAGGGAAGAATCTATTTCTTTGCTCACTCAGGTTGTTAGCAGAATTCAATTCTTTGTGGTTTTAAGAACAAGGTTCTCATTTCTTGCTGGCTATACACCAAGGGCCATTCCCAGTGTCTAGGGCTACTCACATTTCTTGGCTTGTGGCCCCCATCCCCTCTTCAAAGCCAGCAGTGGTTGATCATATCCTTCTCACATGGCATCTCTGACTGCAGCTGGGAACGTTTCTCCATTTCAAGGACTCGTGTGATTAGATTGGGCTGACCTGTTTAATCCAGGCTATCCTCCCCATTTCAAGATCTGTAACCTTAGTCACTGGTGCAAACTCCCTTTTGCCATGTAAGGTAACATAGCCAGAATTGGAATATGTACATTTTTGAGGGCCATTCTTCTGACTACCAAAATAACTTTGGAAACATCCATTTATTGAAGGATTCTCAATTTTCAGTATGCGTAAGATTTACCTGTGGAACAGTAGGTTTGAGGGGGGCCTACGAATCTTTATTTATGCAAGCTCCTCCTATGATTCTAAAACAGTGGTCCATGAATCACACTTAAGGAAGCTTGGTCATGACATCATCATCCTTTTAGCATATATAGTTTAATGAATACATGGCATACATGTATCATTTTCTTTTTTCGTAAGTCTTTCATAATCCTGTTGGTAATTATTTATTTGTACCACCAACAATTATTTCCTTATCACACCTTCCTTTAAATGCAAAACATGTTCACATTTATGAGCAATTCTATGCCTGGGTGTGTAGTGTTTTGTTTTTGTGGTAGAGGTGCTTGTTTTTGTTCATTTATTGGAGCAGTGAGGAGCCTTGGGCCTCTCTCCTTCCAAACGTTAAGAAGAAGCTGACAGCATTATTGATCATCTGCCTGTCGCAGTGCCTGACCACAGTTGGTCCCTGCAGTGTTTGACCATTGCATTTCTGTCGCTGGAAGCTGCTCTGCTTGCTGTTGATGGCAGAGGATGCATTTTGCGAAGTTCATAATTCACCCAAACCTCAGTGTTTCCACCAGAACTGGAAAATTCTGATGTGCAAGTTCATTTACTCTTAAAATGTTCTGTTTCTAAGAAAAAGAATTCAGGAAAGCCTTTATAAATACCTTCCAAGACTATCAAAGAGGTGGAGTCACACACATTTAATGACTTTAAGTAGAAAGGAATAGTGGCACAAACATCTTCCTTAAATTATTTAGCTTTAAAACTGGAAAAGAATTGGGCAAAGAAAAAGGGTTTCCATTTTCTTATAATTGGGGTTTGGAAAATAATTACAAACTACTCAAGATATATAATCAGACCATCCAAACATGTTCAGAAACCTCAAAGTTTGATAGAGTCCATCACTTGCCTTTCTTAAGAAAGCATTTGCATGTCTTGAAAAAAGTTCTTGGCACTTTCATCACAAAGAATTGTTGTTTGTTTAAATGTTTTTCTATCTTAGAACTTAGTTATGTTGAAATTTTGGAAATTTATATAAGTGGCTTTATTTTTTTTCCTAAGTCAAAATCTTTGTAATGAGATATTTTGTGCTTTCTTTATTCTGCTACAGATTAAGATTTTTTAAAAAGATTTTACTTATCTCTTTGAAAGAAAAAGAGTGGGGGGAGTGGGGAAGGGCAGAAGGAGAGGGAGAAGCAGATTCCTCACAGAGCACAGAGCCTGACATGACTAGACAGAGGGCTCCATTCCAGGATCCCAAGATCGTGACCTGAGCTGAAGTCAGACACTTAACTGATTGAACCACCCAGGTGCCCCAAAATTTTATTTTCTAGAAAAAGAATTGGTAGCATTAAATGAAACACAATCCAGACAATTTACATTTTACTAAGCAACACATCTGTTTATAGATGCAGCAGTAGGCTACTGTGGAATTAGTGACTAGGCCTAACGGGGCTTAAGAATGACTATACAAGCCCAGAGGGAAGGACACTACAGAAGATGAACAGACAATTTTACTATCTAAACTGTTTTTGAAAAGAAGGTCCTGGAAACTAATAGTTTAGTGTCTAAACGAAACCATTGTTTTTTTTTTCTTTCCTTTGCTCTAAATAAGTTATTCCAGAGCCACATTTGCCCAAAGATGGGGATATTCTAAGTGTGTATATTTGCATGTGTGGGTTTGGTGAAGTAAACAAGAGGAATCCTGTTGTGGAAGAACTTTCTCTGGTAGATGAACTCCTGACATCTTTTGAACATATTTTTATTTTATTTTATTTTATTTTATTTTGTTTTGTTTTGTTTTGTTTTGTTTTGTTTTATTTTATTTTATTTTGATTGAGATATAACTGACATATAACATTGTATAACTTTAAGATGTACAACACATTGATTTGATATACTTACATATTGCAATATGATTATCACCAGAGTACTAGCTAACACCTCTATCATATCACATAATTATTATTTGTTTTTCTGTGGCCAGAACATTTATGATCTAATCTCTTAGCAACTTTGAAGTGTATAAATACAGTATTTATTATAATTACTATGTTGTCCATTTGATCCAAAATTTACTCATTTTCTAGTTGCAAGTTTATATCCTTTGACCAACACCTCCACAGTTCCCCCACCCCCTGTAATCCCTGGTAACCAGCATTCTACTCTCTGTTTCTGAGTTCTGCTTTTTTAGGCTCCACATATAAGTGAGATCCTACAGTATTTGTCTTTCTCTATCTGACTTCTTTCACATAACATAATGCCTTCAAGGGCCATCCATGTTGTTGCAAATGGCATGATTTTTCTTCTTTCTCATGACTGAAAAATAAATAGTCCAGTGTATGTGTGTCTGTGTCTGTGTTTCTATGTGTCTGTGTCTGTGTATACATACATATCTGCTTTATCCATTCATCCATTGATGGATATTTAGGTTATTTCCATATGAGCACTTTAAGAATGTATTTAAAACAAATTCTGGAGTTTAATAGTAAATAACCTTCTGCTCTTCTGAGACACTAAAGGTAAAGGTAGAGATTCTAGAAATTAGAGATAGGGAGAGAAGAAATTGTAAAAAGGTTCAAGTAAAATAGAATAGCTCATTTAAAATGTAGATATAACAACTCCAAGTATTGGAGAATATATGGAGCGATAAGCTGGTGAGAATGTAAAATGGCACCGCAACTTTGGAAAACAGTTTGGTAGTATCTTAGAAAGTTGGACGTATACTTACTGTACAACCCTGGAATACCACTTCTAGGTATTTACCTAAGAGAAATGAAAACATGTCAAAAGATTAGTACACATCTAGCAGCTTTATTCATAATAGTAAAAAGTTCAAAAGAACCCCAAATGTTCATCAGTAGGTGAATGGATTTAAAAAATGTGTCATTTTCATACGGTGGCATACTGCTTAGCAATAGAAAGGAATGTACCACTCATATACACAAAAAGTTGGTGAATGTCAAAAACTCTTTTGATCAGAACTAATACTACATATGTATGTTTCATTTAAATAAGACCCTAGAAAAGACAGATCTAATCTTCAGTAGATGTGATAGTTGTTGTCTGGGGCTGGAGGTGGATATAGGATTAACAGGGAAAGGGCACAAGAGAGCCGATTTGGAAAATTTCCACATCTTGCTTCAGGTAATTTGTATTTATCCAAACGCCATAAACTGATAGAGTGTTTCTTTTTTATTATATGTAAATTGTACCATAGTCAAATTGATTTTTTAGAGTGTTTCTTTTTTATTATATGTAAATTGTACCAGAGTCAAATTGATTTTTAAAACATTGTTACAGGAATTAACAAAGTGATAGGTGCAGTTCAGAACCACTTCACTACATTGCAGATAATTATGGCAAGAAGTAAAAATACTTCAGACTGGTTTTATGAGGTGCTAATGCAAGGCTTATTGCTCTGTCATCTGTGAGTGAGTTGTTAGATATCCAAAATCCCTGAAAGGGAATTCCTATCTTTTTTCAGGTGAAACACACACACACACACACACACACACACACACACACACGCACACAGTTTCATTGAGTCAACATCTGTTGGTTTTGCCAGATACAGCGTATTTGAGGATGAATATATGGCTCTCACATGTCGAGAGCAAACAGTCCTGCAAAAGACTCAGCAATCTTAACAAGGACTCAGCACAGTGAAATTAGTTAACTATATTGACAGCAATAATAACAATCACTTATTGAGTGTTTTCCTGTGGCAGGCACTAAGGACTGTGATTAATATATTAGCTCATTTAATCTTCCTATCACAGGGGAAGCTTTGCAACATGGGTGCTGTTAGCTCCCTCTATTATAAAAGACACAACAGAGGCTCAGAGATGTTAAGTGACTTATTCAAGATTATATAGTTAATGAGTAGTAAATGGCAGAGTTAAAGTCTGCTCATAACCATTATGTTGTAACTCAACAGTAGAATATGTAGAATATTAATAAAGTGCATTTATTTGACTTCAAACATTCAAAAACCATTATACCATAACAGTTTGTTCAGCCTTGATCAGACTCCCCTCAAAATCCAGGCCTGCCAGAGAAACTCAGGTTTCTTCCCAAATAGGTACTATTGTTACCTTCATCCAGATTCTCCTAAAGATTATCTTTCTGAACAATAGGTTGGGTTCTCTGCGATTCCTTACACTGACATTCTTCCACCAGGGGAGCCTGCAGAGCTGAATAATGTTCTTGGGTTTGTGTCTCTCATCTTGTCACTGATTAGTCCTAACTCTTCCTGGCAAGGCTCCTGCCAGGCTATTTCAGGAAACAAAAATTCATTACATACATCCTTATTGATTTTCCCTCTCCTTTGCTTATTACTGAAATGCTTTTCCCTCCCTCTCTTGAAGAAGCGGCATTGCAATTACTGGAAGCTCTGCTCTCCCCAGCAGCCTGCCCCCAGGACCAGAGGGTCTTGCTGATGCTCTCAGGAGGTGGGGGCACAGAAGCTGGAGCAGTATGTCCCTACTCTGTCCTCCAGGAGTGAGCCAGTTGATGGCCTCATTCTAATGTGGCTCCTGGGCGTGCGACTTAGTGGTATCTCATTAGATAACTACCAGAACTGTTTCTAGTGATCATCTGAGTTTACCGGTTTCCTCAAGTTCCTTCCCATTATTTTGGGTGTAAATGCTGCAGTATCTCAGGAAAACTACTCAGCTTTGGTGGAGTCAAAAGAAGAGAAGCCAATTTTTATTGAGTGAATTAAAATATTATTGAAAATATCCTTATTGAGTACCTACCATGTTCTAAGGTTCTGGGGACCTGTGTGAGCAAGATGCAGAACTTTGATCTCATGGATTTTATAGTCTGGTGAGGGATATAAACAACAGTGGTAACAATAGTAATAACAAAGTAAAGACACAGAATAATAAAATAATTAGAAGTTGTATTAAAAGCAGTGTCAGAACAGTAGGTGGCTAAGAGAAAAAAATAGGGGTTGAGACATTTTCACATGCAGTATCACTCAGTTACCATAACACCCATCAAATATGTATTCACCCTGATATTGGAAGTCACATGACGTAGTTTGTTGCAGGTGACAGAGTGGGAGGCAAGGCCAGGTCTGTCTGACACTTTCCAGTGTGCTGTATGCTAAGGCTCTGGAGGCCCCCTCCATCACTCCACTCCCCACCACTGAGAAATATGGTTTAGTTTTTAGGCTACTGTTGGCTCTTGATGTGATTCTGTTCTCCTGCGTGCAAGCAACCTGTCTGCCAGAAGAAAAGGAAGACAAACCCAAGTCCCTCCAAAGGAGTAAGTGGTGGACTGGATATAATTCGCTCCCTGGGAAGCCCTCAGACGGTTTGCTAGTGACTCAGGCCAGGGCAGCTCTTGGTTTCCAGTAGGTAAGTTCTACACTGGGACACCTTCTATCTGGAGATGATCTCTCTCCTCTGGGGCTGCCATTCTAGGCCCTAAGACATGTGCACTCTAGGCTTTTGCATAGCCTGTTCTTCACTCTGCCAAGTGCCTCATAGTTATTTACATTTGTGTTTGGGGATCTCCATCAAATCAGTGCCACATGTCCCTTCCCTCAAGTGACAGTGTGCATGAGGCTGTCCCCTCTGGGAGAGCATAGTTGGTGTCATAGGGACTGCAGGAAACCATCCCCCCAGGCTGGGCAGACCCCACTTGTTAACATGCAAGCACTCCTGGAGGGCTCTGGGAAATCTCAGGCCAGGGCCAGTGCAGGGAGTATTTTTTTTATATAAAAGATTTTATTTATTCATGAGAGACTCACAGAGACAGAGGCAGAGACACAGGCAGAGGGAGAAGCAGGCTCCACGTGGGGAGGCCAATGCAGGACTCAGTCCCGGGACTCCAGGATCTCTCCCTGAGCCAAAGGCAGATGCCCAACCGCCCAACCACTGAGCCACCCAGGCATCCCTAGTGCAGAGAGTATTGGTGGGGGAGTCTGAAAGTGAGCGCCAAGATGTGGGCTTGGGGCATTCACACTATTCACACACCATCAAGAGAAGGTGATACGCCTGCCTCCTTATCTGTACTCTTTAGCTACCAACAATGGACTCATTTACGTGCTCTCTGTTGTAGAATGCACACACATACCCACACAGAAGCACTTCACAGGTTGCAATCAGGGGTTCAAAGCAAAACAAAAACTTTAATCTCCCATGACAAAAACAACTCTCATGTCAAACCCATGGTGGAAAACTGCACTTCATTCTTTCCAAGTAGGCTTGATCACTGCAGTGTTTTCCAGTATTTTTATGTTTAATCCCAGTCAATTCAGTATAACTACCTCCACCCACTTTTTCCCCTCAGGGGACCTACAAGCTCTAGCTTTATATGATGTCAGAGATTGGGGGTGTGGTGGAGAGATGGGGACGTGATGGCCCAGCCCTTGGCTGCCTTCTACCTTTTGCAGATCCTTTTGTCTGACCTTTGGTAATTGGCTTATTTCCCATTAGCATCTCCTGAGATGTTCACCATCTCTCCTATGATCTTGACTAACAGGTTCTCTTCATAGGTCACTTGACTACTACTATTATAATATTTATTATATTTATACATGCATATTACAAAAATGTATATACATATCAAGATTATTTGACTATTATAACAATAATAATAAGTATTATTACTTTGGAGCTGTGGAAGAGAAATAGGGATACATAGATCCATTGCCTATCTAACCCCTGTTTTTGGAACCATCCTCCCTCATTCTTTGCCTAGCTAACTCTTGCCCATTCTTCAGGCTCCAGTTAAAATGTTGTGTCTCCTTTCATCTAAATTAGCTGATTCCAGTGGCACCTGGGTGGCTCAATCAGTTGAGCGTTTGCCTTCAGCTCAGGTCATGATCCCGGGGTCCTGGGGTTGAGCCCCACATTGGGCTTCTGCTCAGTCTGCTTCTCCCTTTCTCAGTCTGCTTCTCCCTCTCCCTTTGCCTGCCACTCCCCCTGCTTGTGTTTCCTCTCTGTCAAATAAATGAATAAAATCTTTTTTAAAAAATTACCTTGTTCCCCCTCTGAGAGCTGTGTACTTTCCTTTCACAATGTTTATCAACCTAAACATATATATACATGTGTCATTCTCTGATTAAGGGCTGAATCCACACCTCCACTCCACTCCATCATAAACCCCATAAAGGTCAGGATTTTTCATCTGTTTTGTTTGCTTCTGAATTCCGAGCACTTTGACAAATGCTTCGTACTAACGAGTTACATAAAAATATAGAAGAAGGAAAAAACTTGAGGTCCTGGGCTTGCCCAGATCCCATGGCTAATTAGTAGAACAACAGCACTTGAACCCACACCTCTTTGGTGGCCCATAACAGGGCCTCTGTCAGTACGCCATGCTGAGTGGGGTTGCCTTTGACAAGGTATTAAAAATCCAGCTAATTCCTTTCAGATTCTAAAGCCCTGTTTTTAATTAAGAAATGACAGAGTGTAAGATACTGGTATGAAAAGGGGTGTCCAGTGAAAAGTGGCTTTACCCTGGATTGCTCAGAATCACACTCCTGCATCACAGTGCTCCCAAGAAATCATTGATATGGGACTAGCTTGTTCATGTCAGGGAATCAGAAGAAACATGAAGGAAAGGCAAAAGTTCTCTCCACTGACCTTGTGGAGAAACCTTGTTTTGTCTGCATCCATGCACAAGGGCTCTGAGAGTCTCTCTGGAGGAGGGCCAAAGTCAGAGGCACATGGGCAGGGCTGATTCTAGGACAGAGGTCTGCTTGAGTCTCTGTGGAAGTTATTGCCTGGAAGCCTGCTTGACCCAATGAAATATGGAGGCTCTGGTGGAAGAGGGAAAAGTGTCACTGGTAAAAGTGTGCTCTCTTGCCCATTGTCTGTGTTTATCATCCTGGTGATGGGATGGATCTTACGCTGGAGTTTGGTGGAGACGTGGCATGGACACCTAGATGGGTTGAAAGGGCAGAAAGTAACAATTTATTTTCACTAAATGGAGCCTTTTTCCTCTTCCAAATTTAATTCTGGCTGTGAGTGGTTTTATCACTAGCTTCTTCTTAATAAGGCAAATTGGAGCATAGTGGTTATGGTAAAGGTAGTTTGCTTGATGCTAACTTGGGTCATGTAGCTTGTATCTGATCCAGTCCAGTGCCGACTGTGGGGCCTGAGTGTTCTGATGCTGAATTTAAGCCTGGAGCATGAATAAATTAAACAAGACCAAGAGGAAGATGAGCTACCAGGGCATTTGAACTTTATCAGGCCATGCAGTTGACCTTCAACCCAACATTCATTTCTTTTGCCCTGCTCATGTTACTGCTGTGCATCCAACATGGTCACAATAATGTTGAGAATGGGAGTTCTGTTGTTTAATCCCTTATCACTCTCACCAAACAAGTATTAACTGCTGATACTGCCATTACTCTTTATTAGATATTGTAACAAATTCCTAATTATTTAATGTGTCAGTAAAGATTAGGTTCTGTTGTAACAGAGCAGCTCAAATTCCTTCATTTAAAAGAAGTCTGGAAGAAAGCAGTTGAGAGTTTGTAGGGCAGCTCAACATAGCCTTCTAAAGTCAGGCTCTTCTCTCTTTGGCACACAGTTTGTATCACCAGGGCCTTCTTAGAAGACTGCTGAAGCTCTAGCCATCACATCTGTATCCCAGTCAGTGGGAAGGAGGAAGGAGGACAAAGAGTGGTTTCCTCAGCAGTGGCTGCTAACTTTATATCTCCTTACACAGCCTTCTTGAAGGTTCCACACGATATTTCCGATTATGTGTCGCTGACCAGGACTTTGTCACCTGCTATAGCTAACTGCAAAGCAGCCTGGAAAGTGGCTTTCAGCTGTGTGCATTGCTGGACCAAGTAAGATTCAGGGTCCTTTTACTAATAAAAGGAGGAGAGTGGAGGCAAGTGATAGTTTCTGCCACGTGACGTTTGCATTTCTTGGGGCTTTTTGTTTTTTTTATCTTTCTAATATTGGGACTTTTAAAGGAGAGAAGTAAATAGAACTGAAAATCACACTAATCCATTTTGTTACTTGCTTTCAGATTTGATTTAAAAAAAAAAATCTGGAGAAGAGACCAGAATCGCCATCTTTACACTAGAGGGTAGACTTTTCCATACTTCCCTATTATATATGTTCTCCCTCATCCTATGTGTGGAGGGAATAGATGCCAAATTTGACTGTGGGAGGTAGACATAGCGTTAGAACTAGAGGGAGAGATAAGGGCTGAATACACAGATTTGGGAGTCCCTAAGGTCAGATGAGGGTGGGAGCCCTAGGAAGCAATGGATGACAAGAAACACAAAGCAAAGGGGCACCAAGGAAGTTCCTCAACCCAGGGCAACCTCAACATGTATTCTTCTTGATTGTTTACCTCCCACTTTTGCGATGTCTCCAGCCAGCTATTCTCATTGCAGAGTTTTTATGACAGTCATGGGGGGAAAGTCTGTAACATGCTTAACTCTTCGGAAATTAGGCATTCAGCCAGCACAAAGGCTTGGTAAGAACTTCTGGCCCAACTTCAAGAAGTTCTCAGAGAGCACATGTTATTTTCCTTGAAATGCCAGATTCTTCCATGAGTAATTTCATCTCTGGTCCCTCAGGATCACACATCAACAAATTTACTTGGTAGTGTTCTGAAGAAGGAGGACATTCTTCTGATTTTTAAGTGAGAGAAGCTAATAAGAAAAATAGATTTTATTTTGGTAAAACCCAAGGTTCTAACATGCATATAGTGATACATTATGAAAGGTTTTCTCAGCACTTCTGTCCTGAAATCCTTTCTCTACTCCACTGGGTCTGCTATGATCTTGCATGAATGGTTGTCACTGGTGGCAGAGCAGCTTTTTAAATAATCTGCAGTGACTCCCAATTCCTCCAGTGTCCTCCTACCTGTTCCCACTCCTGTGCTCCAACTGTTCCTGCACAAGAGCACCAACATAATTTGCTTCATTGTCTGTTTTCCCATCAGGCTATAAACTCTTCCTTGGAAAGAAGAACTGATTTATTTAAATTTGACAGCCTCAGCATCTTGCACAGTGCCTGGCATTTATTTGGTCCTTATTGAATATTTTTGAATGGATGAATGAATCAATAAAGAACTCCAAATCAAACTTTACAAGCTCGAGCTTGTGTCCAAGTATACCCGACACAGCGGAGCAGGGACTTGGACCCCGAGCTCATTGACTCATCAGGAAATGCATCTTTATGGATTTGGAAAGAACTGAGAGACATTATCACCAATGGTCCTATTATTATGTGAAGGATTCTTCCCTGAGATTCTTCCCCTGTTTCAACTGACACTGAAACACTGTGAACTCTTTGGAAGACAAATTTCAAGGAAATAAATGTTAGGCATTGCTAATTTTAAATGCACTTGCAATATGGTGTCTATTATAATAGAAATATTTTTATCTGATTTTTGCTATTTATTATCCTTTCCCGCTTTTCAGGTGGAGGAGGCATTATACGTGTTCATAAGTGTTTTTCTTTCCTTCTGATATAAAATTCTTACTTTCTTCCTATCGAAGGAACTCTTTAAGAATAAGGCAAAAGTTAATTAAACTATTCTTAAAATGTAAAAAAAAAAAAAAAAAAGTTTCAGTAGAAACTGAAACCACTTCTTCTTCTTCTTCTTTTTTTTTTTTTGAAAACACTTCTATTAACAGGCCGAGATTGGTTGGCATGGACTGGGTTGACATGACATTATATTTATTGGTTTGACCTCTGACACACTCATGTTGTGTAGAATGCCATGTGTTGGTCTTAAAACTTGTTCTCAACAAAAGAGAATGAGGAGGAGAAAGAAGAGGGAGAAGGCACAGAAAGAGGAGGAGGAAGAGGAAGAAAAGGGGAAGGCTTATGGTTTCCTAAATTCTGTATTTGTGGAAGAATGAAGATGAATTTCATCTCTTATTGTATCTTACAAGGCTCATAGTGGTACCAAAAAGGAAAAATCAAAAGGGATGAAACTAACAACCAAGTGGTTTGGGGAGGAAAGGCTAAATAAAATGCATGTCTCAGAAGAAAAATGAGAATCCTTTTGTCACTGGTTGACTGATGTGATCTTTTTATTCTTTAGATCTTATTTCTTAAAAAAAAAATCTTATTTCTTTATTCATGAGAGACAGAGACATAGGCAAATGGAGAAGCAGGCTTCCCTCAGGGAGCCCAACATGGGACTAGATCCCTGAACTCCAGGATCACACCCTGAGCTGAAATCAGAGCTTGACCACTGAGCCATTTAAGGTGATAAGAAGAGGCAGTGAGTTGCTGAACTTGACTGACTCTATAAGCCCTGGCCAAGCTAATCCTATCTCTTGAGTTCAGCTTCTATGAAACTCTCTCCTTCGATCTTTGTTAAAGGATTCTTGCCAAGCAGATCAGCCCCATCAGCACCCATCCTCACCCTCAGAAACAATCTTGGCCACCTATGCTGTTTTAGCAATATTCAGGCTGTTTCCCTGGAATCCTTTTGTGACCTTCCCTTTCTTGGTACCTTTCTTCAGGCCATTACTATAGGTTCTTGCTTCAGACATTAGTGGCATATGCTTTACCCCAGGTCTTAGTCCTTAATGAGATAAAAAGTTGTGTCTTGTAAAGGCTGAGGATTAAGGGTATGATGCAGTACTTTACAGCTGCCTCTGACTCCCTGCAGATTATTCCACAGCAGTAAGTTTGCTGACCTGAGAGGATTCATAATTTGGGAAGTAATGCCCAGGCCTCCTTCTTACCTTTGACTTAGCCGTTTGATTACAGGAGCCTGTGGAGTCTAAGAGAGAAGGTCCTTACTTAGGCCTCTCACAGAAGAAATCGGCAGATCTTTCTGACCAGAAATGGATTGTACCTGGGGTTAGTCAGTGCACTATACCTTGGGACAGTATTTGTCACTGTACTTTGGGGACCTGTGGCATCAGCATAACCAGGCATAATTATTAAAGTTTCCATTTCCTGAACTTTACCTCAAATCTAATCAGAACTTCTGGAGGAGGCACCTCTAGAATTTTCATAAAGAAAAGACTTGGGGTTAGCAATCTGTTGGGTAAAGGAGCTACAAGTCTTTTCCTTGAAACTGTTTCAGTAGTAAATACAGTCTGACTTAGAGTCTATGTAACTGAATAAAAGCCCAAACTGAAAACAAGCAAATGTCCATCAGTAGGTGAATAGATAAGCAAATTGTGGTATATCTTTACAATTGCCAATGATTCAGCAATAAAAAGTAATAAACTAGTGATACAAGCAACCATAAGGATAAGTTTCACAGACACTGCTGAGCAGAAAGAAGCTAGACACAAAAGAATACACATTGCTTGACTATATTCATAAAAAAAACTCTAGTAAAGAAAACCTAGCCTAATGACAAGAAAGAGATCAGGGCTTGCTCATGATGGGGGAGATGGGGTAGGGGTTGACTGGGAAAGGGAAGAGAGAGGAGTTTTGGGAGTGATAAAAATGTTTGTTTAGAAATCATTGTGGTTGTGGTTACATATACATATGATATTGTCAAAATTTATCAAAACTTGCACATAAAATGGGTACATTTTTTGTATAAAATGGTATCTCAGCAAAATTGATTTTTACACAGAGCAATGGTTTCTGCAGATTCACACTTTACAGAAGAATGATGAAATTTCAGTTGTTCATATCATATTGATGTACATTACTATTTTTATAAAATAGTGGCTCAGGGTGCTCATGGGGATAAAGGGGATGCTCATGGGGATATAAAATAGTGGCTCAGGGTGGCTCAGGGTGCTCATGGGGATTATGGGGTGTGGGCTAAATCTCTCTGAACACTTCTTGGTGACCCTACTTATCTTGGGGATGAAGCCCAGAGATCTATACTTGATCATGCCCCCAAGGTGATTGTTACACTCTCTAGTTGAGCCCCTTTACAAATGTTTATCAGTGTCCTGACAATTATTGAGCTGACTTGCTGATGTTGGCCAGACTCAGTGAGTTTGGGGCCCGAAAAAACGTAATACTTTATTAAGTTCAAAAATTTCAGTGTTAGTTAAAAGGCCTCACTAATGGCTGCAATATATCTGGCTAATTTTCACGCAGTAATTTTATCTCAATAACCAAGGGGTGTTGGTTGCTTTGTTTGAGCATCTGATAGGTTTCAGAATGTTTGAACAACCAGGTGTCATCCCAGACAGCCAGTCTTGTAGGAACTGGTGTTCTGTGTGGCTTACCATCTCTTCCAGCACCATCCTAGAGTTTCCCTTTGGGAGGACAAAGTTGTTCATATCTTAATGACATCACTTAACACTTAGTGGCCAGGCTGAGTACCTGGCAGCCATCGTCTCACTTAATTTTCACACTATCCAAATCAAGAGGAATCTGGGGTTCAGAGAGATTAGGGGACTTGACAGAATTTTCACAGCTGCTTTATCACCAGAACTAGACTTCAGCCAGTGTCCAGCACTAAACCATCAGTCATGCTTTCACATTAGAATCATCTGAAAAGCTTGTAACACTCCTAATGCCTACACTCTACCCGAGAATAATTAAATCAGAATCTCTGGGGGGTGCAACCCAGTATTTTTTAAAGCTCCCTGGCCCCCAAAGATACCGATGCAGTGAAACGGCAGGACACTTGCTCCCCAATGTTTATAGCAGCAATGTCCAAAATAGCCAAACTGTGGAAGGAGCCTCGGTGTCCATCGACAGATGAATGGATAAAGAAGCTGTGGTCTGTGTATACAATGGAATATTACTCAGCCATTAGAAACGACAAATACCCACCATTTGCTTCAACGTGGATGGAACCGGAGGGTATTATGCTGAGTGAAGTAAGTCAATCGGAGAAGGACAAACATTATATGGTCTCATTCATTTTGGGGAATATAAAAAATAGTGAAAGGGAATAAAAGGAAAAGGAGAGAAAATGGGAAATATCAGTGAGGGTGACAGAGCATGAGAGACTCCTAACTCTAGGAAATGAACAAGGGATAGTGGAAAGGGAGGTGGGTGGGGGGTTGGGGTGACTGGGTGACCGGCACTGACAGGGGCACTTGATGGGATGAGCACTGGGTGTTATGCTATATGTTGGCAAATCGAACTCCAATAAAAAATATATAAAAATAATAAAGTTCCCTGGTGATTCAAATGTGTAGCAAAGGCTGGGAAAAATGCTCAATTATAACCACAAGGTTATAATGAAAGATGATGAGCCCAGCACATCAAGTTCACCTGGAACAGACTGAGTGATTTGCTTCTTTGTGGGTCCTCACACTAATTATGACCTTTCAACTTGTGACTTAGCGTTGTCATGTAGGCATAAACTTTCAGGGAGACCTTTTCGTATTAGAGAATATAGTGTCCCTGAGTTGAATGGGCATATTCAAAGGCTCTTTCTTTCTTTCCTTCCTGTAACATTTCCCGAATACCTGCCATGCTTTAGGCACTGGCTATACAAAGGTGAACAGGCCTGGCTATGCTCCCAGGGAGCTGATACTGCCTTGAAAGGGGGAAGGAAGCTCAGGGGGACAAAGGACACACACAGGAGTCTACAAAGTCTCCCTGGAGGAGATGCCAGCTGAGTGAAGTGATGGTTAGAGATTAGCCAGGTGAAGGGAGAGGAGCGTCAGAGGCTGGGAGACTGTGTAAGCAAAGACACAGGGCACAAGATGGCAGAAGCATAAGGTAGACTTTCCACACTTCCAGATGGTAGAAACCACATGGGAGGCAAAGAATGAAGAGTAATGAGCCAGAGGAGGAAGATGAATGACCTTGAAAGCATGTTGGGGAGCTTGCACTTTGTCCTGTAGGAGCCAGTAAGTCACCGAAGTGTTTCAAACAGGAGAGTGATGTGATTAGGAGTCAGTGTTTAAGGTGATAATGGAAGAAGAGAAACACAGGGAGGAAATATGGAGGAGAGAAAAGGCAGCAAACATCCCTTAAAGCTTTCTATTCTGTCTTCTGTTGGAATGGAAATACTCCAATGAGTATAGCTGAGGGAATAGGGCTGTTAACCTGACCAGCTTATTGAACAGATCAATAAAGACTGACTTGATAGTAGCTGGTAATGACAAGCTCCATTCTTTCTTGGCCAAGCAATCTTCTTATAATTGGAGAAAGAAAATGCTTGTCAGCCTAGGGACAGGTTTTCATACGTGGCTCTAGGGATCCATGAACTCTCTGAAATTGTGTGCAAAATTCTGTGTATTTTCCTGGGAGAGGGTCTGTAGTTTTCATCATATTTTCAAAGGCATTCAGGACCCACAAACTGAGTAGCTGAAGATGAAAGTACTAAAGTTTAGATAAAAAGATGATCTGTTCTTTTGGCTGACGTGGAGACAGGCCTTGGGAGAAGGATCCAAATGGATTCTCACAAGTATTTTAAAGGTGAAATTTTAGGTACCAGACCCTTGCATTGCCTATAGTAAGTGTACACATAAACTCATACATACACATCTCTGATGTAAAGCATTTGAAGCACATTTTTCTAGGCAAGGTGTGTAAGCTTGATTCTTGATTCTACAGCTTTAGAACTGAAAAAGACAAGCTGACTGGAACAAAGGGCTGAACATCGCCCAGAGGGGATTCCTGTTAGGAGCAGCAGCTGTTGAGATGATTGGTTTTGCATGTACAGGAGCCAAGGTCTGAGAACGCTGCTGGCTCTGAGGCCCGGATGGCCCGCTGAGAAGAGGCCAAGGTACCATCCTCGCCTAGGCTTTTGTTGTTGTAACTGTGTATGTGTATACAATCACATATCAAATATGTGCTCCCCACTTTGCCTTGATTCATGTTGACAGAGTTACTTGGTAAAGCAGGTGGGTATGAACGACTCTCCCGGCAGGAAATGTCTGCCTCTGCTGCTTCATGACCAGCTCTCCTGTGATAATGAGCTTCACCCCATGCCACCTCTAAAGCTGTTGTCCCCTTTGGAAGCAGCCATATTAAAGAGGTTAATACTTTCTCGGTAAGTGCTGTAGGGGTGGGAGGTGGTGTCCTGTGTGTGTGTGTGTGTGTGTTTACAACCAGAGTCTGGCAGATAGTTATTAATAGGTGATAGTACCCACTAATTAATCTAATGAATTTTTTTCCTCTCCAACAACCACAAATACATTGCCAATGGTTTGATCCTCTGGGCTATAAATTTCTTCATTTGCAAAAGAAAGATGTTGCAAAAATACGAAAATGTCACTTCAGCTTAATACCTTCATCTTCTCCCCATTTCTTAGAGCCACAGCATCCTGAGGTTTACATCCAGGCACCATTGATGTTAACAAGAAAGATCTTAGGTATTCCTCGCTCCTGGTCAGGGGAGTTCTGCTTTTATCACTTTTTTTGTGTGTGGGGTTTCCACAAGATTTCATTCGGTAGAAAGGTCCACTTAAAATTAGAAAGATTTCAAAAAGAAAAGTATGAAAACTATTGGTCCAGAAACAAAGTGTGATAAAGGGAAGGCTAACCTAGGAACTACCTGGGAAGTCTGTCTCTCTGAGTTACTGAAATGGTGCCAGGTAACTCAGGTTTCCATACTCAGGTCCTTACATGGCTGGGAAAGAGTAACTTAATTCCATTCCCATTGCAATGGAAGGCAGCCCATATTGGAAAACTTAAAAACAGTCCCCCCTGGCTGCCCTTTCTCTGATAAGTACTTTACTCTGTGCACGCAAGGTTTCAGTCAGTGGAAAGTTGGCAGGCAGCTGAAATTCAGAAACCAAATATGCATGTCAAGGTGTTGTTTACCACATAAGAGCGATTTATTTTATCATTGAATCAATTTTAAAACCTTAATATGGTTCCCAAGAAGATGTCTGATTTAGAAAAGGCTAGAAGAAAATTGAAGAGAGAAAAAAACTGTAGAAAAGTGAGAACCATTTAACTGAGTTCTTTCCAGAATTTAAACTCAGCTGTGGTAAAAATGGATTAGTATGGATACCTGTTTTATTAATAGACTTTTGGTTCCACTCCCAACCCCACTAAATAACTGGAATGTAGAAAAAATATTTAAAGACTATTGATTTGAAGAGACATCCAGTTATTGTTTTTTTAGATTTATTTATTTATTTATTCATGATAGCGCACGCGTGAGAGAGAGAGAGAAAGAGAGAGAGAGAGAGAGAGAGGCAGAGACACAGGAGGAGGGAGAAGCAGGCTCCATGCAGGGAGCCCGTGGGACTCCATCCCGGGACTCCAGGATCACGCCCTGGGCCAAAGGCAGGCGCTAAACCGCTGAGCCACCCGAGACATCCAATTATTAATCTGCTTGAAGGAGCCCTTACATCAAGGCCTGGGTTTGCCTGGGGAATAAGGACTTACTCTTTGGTCCCGTTCATCAGGCTCTTCACAATTGGGCTTCAAATTCCATTTCAAGCTTTTTCTGCCATCATTTTCCCCATGAACAGCCATGGATTACTACTTGTTCCCTAAACCCGCCAGATGCATTCATTACTTCCTAACCCTCCTGTATTCCATTCACTCTACCAGGAATACCCATATATCTATCTGAAAAACTCCACCAACACTCTCCAAAATCCAGCTCAAATATCACCTGTTGTGTGAAGCCTTCATAGCACACTAAGTCATGTACTCCATTGTATAGTCCTCATCACATGGCAATATGATTCTTTCAGTGATTTTTTTTTCTTTGCTGAACCTTGAGGTTTGTGGTTATGTTTTCTTTTATCCTTGTATCTCCAATGTGTATCATAGGGCTATGCATGTAGTTAACATTTTTTAAAAGAAATGAATGACTTGATGACTTTTAAGGTCCCCCCATAGCTCTAAAATTATATTTTTTATGAATTCACAAGGGAAGCAAAAATTTCAGAGTTTTGCAAGACCATCAAATAGCCTATTCTATAGATGATTGAGAATCAAAATAAAAGTATCCAGATTTGTCACCATTTTCTGGAGCTAGTTAATTTATATTTGGCACTGCCCAAGCAACTCTGTTGGTTTCCTTCTTTAGAATCCATCTATATCCTGTGAAGTCAGAAGCCTTCAGCCCTCTCACCCATGGGCATAGAATAGAGGAAACAAGGTCGGGGATCATCAACTCTCTTTGATTTTTGGGGTTACATGGGGGCTCACTGAGATTCAGCTGATAAAGCTAGATGTGGTGATTTCAACTTGAAAGAATTGGATAGTTAAAAGGAAAAGGAGTAAATGGATATGTTTGTGCTGCTGTTGCTGTGTACTCCACTCAAACTTTGACTTTCTTCTCCTTTTTTTCTTACCTTCTTTCTTCAACCTTTCTCCTGTTGCTTCTAAGTTTGGTTTCAATGATAATGTATTTATTCATGAATGCTTTTATGTGTGGGAAAGATAAGTTGGCTTTGAAAAGAGTTCTTCTAAACTAGAGAAGCAAATTCAAGGTGCTACTGCAATGATTAGTTGATATTTAAATTCAATTCCCCCAGATATTAGATTCTAGAAAATCATGCAGAAATGCAAAATGCCAATGCCTCATTGTCATTAAATTTTTCTGAAAGAAGAAAAACTAGATAATGTAGGGTCTTCAGACTCTAATCTTTTCAATAGCCTTCTAGCTAATGTATAGGTCTGGCATTTGTAACAGAAACCCCAAACTATAGTGGCTTAAAGAGGACAGGAGTTTCTCTAGTCTGACAGTTTAGTGTAAGCAGTCCAGGGCTGGCACAGAAGGTCCTCTGTTTCAAGGACCCGGGCTTCTTCAGTCTTGCTACGCCACCATTCCTAGGGCATTCCTCTTCCACATCATCCACTTGGGATCACAACCATGCTTGTATGCCAGCTGGTGGAGGCAGACAAGGGCCCCTTCCTCTTTTCAACAATGCCTGGAAGTTCTCACAAAAGACTCTTGATCATTTTGGATTGGGCAGAACCAGACATATGTCCATGTGCTAGTTAAAAACCAGGGGTTTTATTACTACAGAAGAACGGAGCAGGGGCCTCGGGGGACAGCCATCAGTTTCTGCCTTGTTGTCAATTCATGATGTTTCCTCAAATTTGGCCTTCATTATAGTTACTTCTATTTTGTGAAAACCCTTTTCTTGTTAAAAGGAAGCTTATATATTGGCAGCTATGGACATATGTGGGCTCCATAGTAGTTCCTGAAACTTTCCTTGATGGATTTCCTTAAGTCCCTTAAGAATGACATCATTAGAATGTACTCCTCCAAGAACATAAGAGTCCATTGGGCTTTTACGCCCAAACATATGAAGAGCAAAAGTGACCTAAGGAACATTGCCATCACATATAAAATTAAAATTTTGCTTTGAAAAGGGTGAGGAGTTTTCTTCTCAAGTGCTGAGGATCTGTAGAAGAATATTAATTGATCATGGAGCACTGTGTTTTCATTTTTGAGGAGAATTGCAAACAACAATTCCTATAGCAGAGTCACTATCATTTTCTTCCTTATTTTGAACTTTAAAATCCCTTACATTTTTAGAGATTCTTTCACATCATTTCATGTTAATTCTTTCTTTCTTCTTCTTCTTTTTTTTTTTTTTTAAAGATCTTATTTATTTATTCATGAGAGACTCTGAGAGAGAGGCAGAGACACAGGCAGAGGGAGAAGTAGGCTCCATGCAGGGAGACCGATGTGGGACAGGCTCCATGCAGGGAGTCCAACGTGGGACTCAATCCCGGGTCTCCAGGATCACACCCTGGGCTGAAGGCAGGTGCTAAACCGCTGAGCCACCCAGGGATCCCCTCTTTCTTCTTTTTTTTTTTTTCCTAAGTCGTTGCCCTTGGCTGCAGCCCTAAGACTTCTTTGACTCTTTCCTGGAAAATAACATGCTGTCCAGTAAATAACCAAATGCCAGGCTGACTTTACTCTGCTTATCTATAAACTCTCTCTTCACTGGCTCACCACTGTGTGCCTGTAGCTTCTACCATTAGAGTGGCTCCTCTGGATAGGATTATTTTCTCTGCTGAGAAGAATAACATCTGAGCAGCCATTAAAACACCAGAGTGGATTACATTTTCAGATTAGCTGCACAAAACAGAATTTAAGGACAGGAGAGAGGAGTTGTTCTTAGAAAACTGTAGAACCATGTCTGAGGCAGGGAGTGGACAGTGGGTGCCTATGGTGGGTGTGACTTTGGGGAGGGTCCCCTATCATTTCCATCACTGCTCCTTCCTCAGAGCACCCCATATTCTCCAATATGGCCAAATGTCATTTCCCCAAATGAATGATGCACCCATATGGCTTGTACACTTTGATGTCAAGAACTTGGTGCTTCTGTGGATTACAGATGTTCTTTTGTCTTAGTCAGGAGATCAATAATAATATGTAACCTGTGCTGAAGGCTTACTCTATGCCAGGCACTATGCTTCTACATACTCTGTCTCCATTAACCTTCCCAACATATCTTTGAGGTATAGATTATTAATTCTGTTTTATAGATGGGAAAACTGGGACCCTGAGAGGTGAGGTCATATTTCCAGGGTCACAAAGCTACTGAGTGACAGAAAGGATTTTCTTTTTTTTTTTAATTTTATTTATTTATTCATGAGAGATACACACACACACACAGAGAGAGAGAGAGAGAGAGAGAGAGAGAGGCAGAGACACAGGCAGAGGGAGAAGCAGGCTCCATGCAGGGAGCCCGACGTGGGACTTGATCCGGGGTCTCCAGGATCACGCCCTGGGCTGAAGGCGGTGCTAAACCACCGAGCCACCCGGGCTGCCCCAGAAAGGATTTTCATGTCCTGACTGCCTGATGAGGAAGCTGTCTGCTTAGCAGTGCAGTTGGGGGGAGGGGTCTTAAACATTAAGTAATGGACACTTTGAGCATCTAATGGCTATATGTCATCTCCACAGTGTACAGCTATGGAGACTTTAAAATTTCTATTCACAGTTTTGTCATTCCTTCACTCCCCAGTACTCCTGCAAAGTTAAGGAACTCTTCTCCTAAAAGACTCCATACTCTTGGGAATACTCCCGGCCTCTGGGTAACTCAGGGCCTGTTTTTTTCTATGCCCCTCCTCACTGTGAAATGAGAATAGCCCTACATGTGGATTCCAAAGTACCTGTCCATTTGAAGGAAAGAGTCGAGGTGGGGAAAGAAGGCTGCCTGCCCCAAGTTGCACTTAGAATTATTCACAAGCTGTATGAGGTCTGCCGGATGCACAGGACAGGTGGCCCCACAAGGATGCAAATGAGAGTAAGACCAGCATTGCTCTGAAGGCTGCCAGCCCTGGGCATGAGAAGGGGCTGTGCCACCTCCTAAGGGACCAAAGGCAGCCATTGGAAAGTCTGGCTTCCAACCTGGAAATGCAAAACAGGCCAGAGGGCAAAGGGCACCCTTGTGCCAGCAGCTGTTTTCCTGGAAAGACTGAAAATCTCACCATGGGTCCCAATTAATTCTTCCCAGACTGGAGCAGAGGTCTTCTCAGGAGACCCAGTAGTGTCTTTTATGAATAAATGGGACCTATGGGAATATATATTCCTCTTCACTGCCCTTACCGTTTATTTCCACAATTATTTATTTATATTATAAATACTTCATGACTTTGTCAGTCTTGTAGTGATTCCCTCCATCCTTCCTCCGTGCCCCCTTTTTGTTCTCCAAAGCTTCCAGAAAAATTTTGATATTTTAAGGAACCTGCAGAGACCCAGATGTTGTATGTTAATGCGGGGAACTCCATGCATGGCTGTAATAATCAGCCCTCTAGTAGAAACCCAAGTCCCCCAAGCTAGTCAAGACAGGCTGCTGCCTGCTGTCCCTGGAATATGAGTCAAACCAGAAGGAAAGGTTGGCTTGGTTGGCTTGGTTGGGAGGTGGAGGGGAGGAAGGCCAGGAGGCGAGGAAGGCCTAATGTGGTAACTGGAGAAGGCTGAATTGCCATCCTGAGTAAGCGAGTGTCTTAGCGGACAGCAGACATGATTTTGACACTTTTTCTATGTCAATAGGTAAGGAATTAGTGATTTATACAGGAAGTCTTGTAGATTGTTACTTCTGGATCCTTAGAGTGAAGGAATATCTGGTTCTTTACAGTACTAGTAGATTTAGAACAGAAAAATAAATGTTTAGGCTTATTTTGAGAAATTCATTTTGATTTTTAGAAGAAATCTAGGCCAAAGAGAGCCCTGTGAGGTGTGATTCTCCAAGTGAAAATACTTTATAAGGAATTGGATTTAGAAAGGAAAAGAAAGCTTAACATGGGATCGCTCTCGGGGGAGCTGATTCAGGAGGTCTAATTAACATCTCTGGAATCAGAGGAGTATGGGCAGAGACGAGATTGAACACAAATCATTTGCTTTTGCAACTCCTCCCAGCCAAAGATTAATGGAAGAAGGTGATCCTTGATGCAGCTCTGGACTGCCTGGTTGCAAATATTGCACTCCAGGAATTATTCAGAGTTTTTACTCTACAGAGTAGGCTGCCCACTAATTCTTACTTGCACTTTTTTGTGTGCTTCAAGTGACAAGGAGCATCAAAGAACCACTTAATAACAGCATTCTCTCCATTTATATTTTATGTCAGAAGTCCCTACTAAATCAGTTGAATGTTAAACTATAAATAAGTTATAATTGTTTAGGCTTTTAAAGATATAAATGCCTAGAATCTGGTACTTTTTCTAATCATCTCTTCTAAGTTCACTTTTTAGTATGAAATATGTTGCATATGTTGAGATCATATGATGTGTATGTATGTATATATATGTATATATATTTCTTTTTTTACATTTGTATACACACACAATTTAAAGATGTATAATAAGATTAACCTGTATAATCACCCACAATAGAATATAACTAGTACATCTGAAGCTCTCTGTATGCCCCTCCTCAGTTGCATCTGCCCTCTGTCCCATGAAGAAGTATTCACTCTGCTGAATTTTGGATTTATCATTGTCTTGCCTTTTTATAGTTTTTTTTTTTTACCACATTTGTATGCATCTCTTTAAAATACATTATTTAGTTTTTTACTTTTATATAACTGCAAGAATACTATATATATCCTCTGTGTTCTGTTAATTTCATTCTACACTGTGTTGACAAGTGTAGCTGTTTCTCATTCATTTTTACTCCAGAATAGTTTCCCATCTTTGGATCTTCCAAATTTACTTACTCCTCTTCCTGTTGATGGATATTTGAGGTGTTAACCTGTTTCAGGCTATTGCAAGTTGTTTTGCTGTGAACATTCTAGTTTTATTCCCTTTGCGTACACTGCCATTCCAAGTGTATTCCAGACAGGAGGAAAGAGGACAGGGAAGGGAAAAAGCATGTACCCTCTCCTCAGTGCACATATCACTTCTGCTGTTATCTTCTTGGCCAACACGCAGTAAGGTAGCCACACCTACCTTCAAAGGCTACTGGGAAATATAGTGCTTTATTTGGAACAGCCATGTACCCAGGCAAAAACTAGAGAAGAAAGAGAATGGTTCCTGGAAGTCTCCTGCCTGTCTGTGCCACGGCATTTTATGTATTTTTGGAAAAACTCTGTGGAAAGAATGTAATTGTTGGGTATCATGTCTGCTGATGTCTATTAGACCAAGCTTTTAATAGTGCTGTTTAAATCTTCAAGGTTTCGAAAAAAAAAAAAGAAAAAGAAGAAAAAAAAATCTTCAAGGTTTCTGGTCTATTGAGAAAGCTACAATAATATTTTCCACCATGATGGTGAATTTGTTTATTTCTCTTTGTAGTTCCATCAGTTTTTGGCTTACATATTTTCAGGTTATTCGATTAGGAACATACAAGTTTCCTGTTTTCCTGCCAAATTGAACATTTATTCATAAATAGTGACTCTCTTTGTCTCTAGCAATTGTTTTTTGCCTCAAAATCTACTTTGTCTGCTATAAATATAGATATTCCAGATTTTGGTTTTCCATTTTAAAATTGTAAACATGATTGTATTTAGCTCTGTGTATCCTTGTATAGGTAGGTTTAATCCATTCTGGTCATCTTTTTCATTTAAACTCAGGGAGGTTGGTCCACATAAACTGATTGAATTTACTGATGTATTTGTATTAATTTTGACAATATGATTTTATGCTTTGTAATTATTATAGCTTTTTTCATGTATCCCTTTTGTTCTACCTTTAATGCCTTAGTTCAAATTGTTTGAGTCTCTAATCCATACTAAAAATTTTCCTTCTTAATTATATACTCCATTTATGTTTCCTTTCAGTGTTTGCTCTAGAATTTTAATATCCATATTAACTTAAAGTCTAAAGTTAGTTTGTTTTCTCTCTTTTCTAGAAAAATGTGAGAATGGAGCATCTGTGTGACTCAATCAGTTAAGCGTCTGCCTTCAGCTCAGGTCATGATCCTAGGGTCCTGGAATCGTGTTGTACGTCGGGTTTTCTGCTCAGCAGGGAGTCTGCTTCTCCCTCTCCCTCTGCTTCTCCCCCTCCCTCTGCTTCTCCCCTCTGCTGTGCACGCACTCTCTCTCTCAAATTAATAAATAGTCTTTAAAAAAATGTGAGAACTTTAACTCCTCTCATAGTCTTCTGGCTTATATGTAGTTTCCCAGTATATTTGTTCTTTTTTAAGGTCTCCAAATTAGACATTATTATTGCTGCATTAAAGAATAGAAATTGAAGTTATTTCAGTAATTCAATAAACATTATTCGTTTTCAGGCTTGTGAATGTAGCATTCTTTTTTTTTTTTTTTTTGTCTTCTTTGTTGCTACTGAGAACTCAGAGGGTTAGATCTGCCTAACAAGTGTTATTTTATCAAGAGTCTTCCTTTTTTTCTTTAGCAGATAAAAACATTTCATGATATAAGGTCTTTGACTTTCGTGTTCTGAAGTTTAACAACAATAAATCTGGGTTTTTGTTTTGTCCTCTTTTAGCTTACCATTTGAGATTCACCAGGCTTCCTAAATATGAATTTTTGCTTTGTTTTAGAGAGAGAGGGTCAGGGCAGTGGGAGAGAGAATCTCAAGCAGACTCCCTGGCTGACGTGGACCCCAATATGAGGCTTCACAGCCCTGAGATCATGACCTGATCTGAAATCAAGAGTCGGACCCTTAGCCAACTGAGCCACACAGGTGTCCCTGAACTTTTGTATTTTTATTAGTTCTGGAAAATACTCACCTGTTACCTCTTTGAATATTGCCTCTTCTTCATTCTCTGTTGTCTCCTTCTGGAACTGCTTAAGCCTCCTATCTTTCATTCCTCTTAACCTCTCTTTGAGTTTTCCATTTTTTTTAAGTCTCACTGGGCTGATTTCTGTGCTGTCTCATATCTATAATCCAATTCATGAATTCACTTCAGCTGTGTTTCATCTGCTTTTTAAATTACCCAGTTTCTTTTATTTAAAAAAAAAAAGATTTTTATTTATTTGACAGAGAAAAAGTGTGCACAAGCAAGAGAAGTGGCAGGAGAGGGAGAGGGAGAAGCAGTCTCCCTGCTGAGCAGAGAGCCCGACTCGGGACTTGATTCCAGGACCCTGGGATCATGACCTGAGCGGAAGACAGACACTTAACTGACTGAGCCACCCAGGTGCCCCAGTTACCCAGGTTTCTAATGCCAGTTGTGTTCTTTCTGTTTTTGCAGCTATATTTTTCAATTCTGTCTAATCAAATATAATTAACTCTTTTTCTTTAGCATCACTTTTTTAAAAATTTTTTTATCTATTTATGATAGTCACATGGAGAGAAAGAGGCAGAGACATAGGCAGAGGGAGAAGCAGGCTCCATGCACCAGGAGCCCAACGTGGGATTCGATCCTGGGTCTCTAGGATCGTACCCTGGGCCAAAAGCAGGCGCTAAACCGCTGCGCCACCCAGGGATCCCTTTAGCATCACTTTTAATTCTTCTTTTCCATCTTTAAAATGTATACATCTTTTTAGATGTATTTTATATTCCATATCTTAAAATTTCTGCAGAATCTGGCTCATACGATCTCGTTTCCTCATGTGTTTTGTGATTTGTTTTGTGCTTAATGATTGTTGTAAGCTCATTGGAACTTTATCTGTGGGAATTATTTAAAGCCTAGATTTAAATGAATTCCTTTGTTTCTACCAAAGGCCTGGAGGAGCTGTATCCCAAGATAATTTTAATCTAAATTTTCAACTGAGAGCTTTGGGAAATAATAGTGCAAATTCTTGCCTTCAGTCTTCATAAGGGATGCTCATAGCAGTTAGGAATTCCCAAAGGAGACTCTTTTGTCTATTTTCTTTTTTAGTAATAGTCAATACCAAGAAAAGAAGTTCTTACTCCATATGGAAGATGGTCCCTCCCCTTCCCCTTCACAATTTACCTCTGGTGGTCTGGTCTTTTCAATGTCCTGGCTTTATTGGATGTAAAGGCTAGTCTATGTGCAACCTCCCACCATGCTTAGGGCCCAGGCTTCTCTCCTTTTCCATGCATCTTTAGCTCATTACAACCTAAGTTTCAGGCCATTGGGGATTAGCATTTGCCACAGACTGATGCTTTAATGCTCTCTTTCTTCTTAGATTTGTGTACTCTCATTGATTTGAATTTCTGAGGATTCCTCTTCTTTCTTTTTTAGAGGCTTAGTCATGCCCTAAGATGATGCTTCCCTGAATTTCTATCTTATATTTTAAGAAGTTCTCTACTGAATAACTTGTCTGTCATATTGGTGAATATGGGAGTTTTCCCTAAATTTTTTTTTTTTTTTAGTTTGAATGCTTAGAATTTGATTAGAATGTGCCTTTATAGCAAAATGAAAATCCATAGTCATATTCTCCCAGGAATGGCTTGACATTACTTTCAAATGCTTTTAAGATGTCTGATTCAGCTATTGAAAGCTTCCCAACACAGGCAATCTGACTGCCTAAAACCAAGAAAGGCAAAAATATGTCATGTCTCCTGCCTACTCTGAAATATTGGTGTGGTGGACAGAGCTTAAGGTAATCCTCATGATCCCTACTTTCTGATGTTCACACTCTCTTGAGTGTGGGCAGGACTTGTGACTTGCTTCTAACCAGTAGAATACAGCAAGGGTGAGACAAGCTGTCCCTATTACATAAAACTATAATGTCTTGCTAGCTGACTCTCTTCCTGGTTGAGTCTGAAGACGTAAGCTCCATATTGTGAGCTGCCTATGAAAGGGTTATGTGGCAATGAACTGAGATAAACCTCTTGCCGACAACCTGTAAGAAACAGAGGTCCTCAGCCTGATAGCTCATGAAGTACTGCATTCTGCCAACAACCACATGAGTGTGGAAACAAATCCTTCCCTCTTCAAGTCCTAGGTGAGAACCCAGTCTTGGCCAACAGCTGGATTGCAGCTTTGTGAGAGATCTTGAAGCAGCTAAACCATGCTGAGGCTCCTGACCCACAGAAACTGAAATAATAAATGTATATTGTTTTTAGCTGCTAAATTTTTTGTTCTCTGTAATGTAGCAAGAGATAACTAATAGAATTGGTGATGGATTACTTGAAAAATATTCTGGAGCTGAGTTTAGGCTCAGCCGGAGAGAATACAGGGATCAGCTGGTGATGTGTGCCAGGATAAAAGATCAAGGAGGCAGCAATTGTGCTCATGATTTCTCAACTTGGCCTAAGTTACCAAAGGTATTTAAAGGGCAATGTTAGTGTCTCTTCTAAGCAATCCAGATCACCTCTTGGTCTGGATTGGTCTGGGCATCCAGCATGTGGCCCACAGCCCACAATTCATTAACCAGAATTTTCTTAAATTTCTTTAGCCAACACAAATCTAGAAGGGACTGCATTTGGCTGCCACCATCTGTAACCAACTCTGACTAGATTCAGAACTAATTAATTTTAAATAATCTACCTTAAGATATCATAAAGGATGATAACAAAAATAAGATAGTTTGAAATAAAACCTCTATGTAGATTTAATTAATATTTGAGCCTCATCCAATACTCACATGAAGTGAGGTGCCTCTTGATTCACAGTTATTATTTAAAAAATGTTGAAACCTACACATGTAGACTTCTAAGCATGAAGCACATGAATTGTAAGAAAGGCAGATATGCCTGACCTAAAGATCTAGGCACACTCTCTAACCTTCTTACCACTTCTCTTTCATGCAATAGATGCAGGAGAGAAACTACACAGGTATCCTTTTGTTAAGAATGTAAAATTTTTAAGAGCATATCCTTTCTAATCAGAAGATAGTAGGTTCCCAGTTACTCAGACAGAGCAAACTGTTGCTCATTACTAATTATCAAGTTGAAAGTTAGTTCAAGCACATTTGCATGCCAAGACTTCTTTTGGTGACTCATCAATGATTACAGCTCATTTGCAACTTTTAAAAAATGCCTCTGCTTCTAGAAACATTTTCAAAGTGAATGTTTCTTAACATAGGATATTTTAACAGAAATTTAAACAGAATGTCCACTGCTTTGCACATAATAGGTACTTAAAAACAATTAGAGTAAATGAAAAAATTTAAATTAATTTTGTGCTTGCAATTGAGTACTTTTAGTGTTTCAGCATTAATACTGTGATAAGATAGATACACACACATGTGTGCACATGCACACACGTTTTTTTCCTTTCATGTTCACATTATTCCTGCAACCTATTTACTTTCCCCTTTTTTTTATGAATGAGTAAACAAGATTAAGTAACTTACTTACTTACAGCTGGTAAATGATAGGGATGTGAACCACATTGATTTGAGCATAAAGCCTTGTTATTTCTGTTCTGGTGCATTGTCTCCTGGAAATTAACCTAAAAATATTTTCATAACTCAAATGCTTTCACTTTTCTGCATCCTTGCTGACACATTAACACAGCTAGTGGGAAATCAACTTTCACTGCCCAGCTCTCATTTTGTATGACACAGGGCAGAAATGCTTCTATTCTTCTCTCTCACACTAGCTGCTCCCCCCCTTTTTAAGATTTTATTTATTTATTCATGAGAGACAGAGAGAGAAGCAGAGACATAGAGAGAGAACCAGGCTCCATGTAGGGAGCCCCATGTGGGACTTGATCCTAGGACTTCAGGATCACACCCTGGGCTAAAAGCAGATGCTCAACTGCTGAGCCACCCAGGCATCCCCACTAGCCCCTTTGGTACTGATCCCACCTTATTCCTGTTGAAAAGTTTAATTTGGAGGATCAATTCCAGAAGGCCTGATTCAACAGGCCTGCTTTGTACTTTCTGCTTTCACACAAGAGCACTGAATTACCTAAAATATCCACTGTGGAGATATGCTCCAGAAATGAAGACTAGTCAGCTGGGTCATTGTCTTGCTAGATTGGGGTTTAAAGTACAATAATCATGGAAAGAAACCTTATTTCACATCTATAGAGATAAAAGGATGAAACAAATTCACTTATTTATTGATCTCTTCAATGACTGTCTCCTGAGTACCTATTAAACTTAGGAGAATAGAAATGATCAAAATGGAATGAGTGAGAATAGTGGCCTGGGGTGGGAATGGACACTGTGTCACTGAAGTTTAGTTGTCTTCCAATAAAGAACTGTGTGAAGAATGGTAGACAAGGAAGGCCTTAAAGACCTTCCTTGCCTGAGCCCTACTCATGTAGGGTAGGTTCAGTGGCCCTGCCTCTTATGTTAAGGGTAAGAGAAGATGCTTAACAGCCAAGAGGCAAGATAGTGAAGGAATCAGAGCTATGTCCCAGTTTGCCGCTATCTTGCCATGTGATGTGGGACAATTGTCCTTACCCACCTGGTCTTTAGTTCTTCTGTGTTCTTAGTGATTATCTGCAGTCCTCTTCTGTTCTATCTGGCAGAAAGCCCAAAACTGGGGGCTATTTCTGGTCCTAATGGCCCCTGGCCAAGCATTTGTGCCTACTTCTTTAGTAGGAATGGCTGAATGTTTGCTCTAATGATAATGGTGAGCAGAATGCTGAGGCTTGCTTATTCCCTTCCAAGTCATATGAAGTGAAAAAGCACATGATCAGAAAAATTCAGAGTAGTTTTATGGCATACCTAGAAGTGCTTGGAAATGGCTGAAAAGAGCTGGGGACAGCTTAGCAGGTATGGCTGCCAGGTGCCAGCTGCCAAGCCTAGAGTTACACATCTGAGCTAGGTTGCCCAAGCTTGGCTGTGGGCCCCTGGGTGAAAGACTGTCTTCATGCCTAGAAGGAGCTGTATACAAACAGTGGATCAGTATCATGGCAGTTGGCAGGAGGGAGCATGGATTCCTCCAAGGAAAGTGCCAATAAGCTGGCACAAATGAGCCTGACCCAGAAGCAAGAAAAGCTTTGAAAATCAGAAAGTTCAGAGATCAGGGAAGGGAACTTTGAACTCTGTCCCATTTTCAACTTCAGTTCAAGTCAACAAATAATTTTTGAGCACCTCCTTTTTGTCAGACCTCTTATAGACTCATGGAATATGTCAGTAAATAATGATTCTTGCCCTTTTGAGTTTACATTCCACAGGAAGAGATAAATGATAAATAATAAATGTAATAAAGATGTCTTATGGTATATCAGAAGATGAGTGCTTTGAAAGTCAGGAAAGCATAATCGGAGAAGGACAAACATTATATGTTCTCATTTATTTGGGGAATATAAATAATAGTGAAAGGGAATAGAAGGGAAGGGAGAAGAAGTGGGTGGGAAATATCAGAAAGGGAGACAGAACATAAAGACTCCTAACTCTGGGAAGCGAACTGGGGGTGGTGGAAGGGGAGGAGGGCGGGGGGTGGGGGTGAGTGGGTGGCGGGCACTGAGGGGAGCCCTTGACGGGATGAGCACTGGGTGTTGTTCTGTATGTTGGCAAATTGAACACCAATAAAAAATAAATTTATTATTAAAAAAAAGTCAAGAAAGCAAAAAAGGTAAGGGAGACATCAGAGTATAAGGAAGAGGGAATAGGTTTTACTATTATCCTTTCTTTACTCTGCTTTTGTAACCAAAGAATACCTCAAAACAGAACCAATCAAGGAGCTTAAACACTTTTGAGATAGAACTTGGTATGGGACAGAATGCAATGAGCAAACTTCTATAGGATATAACCAGAACATTTGGGAAAGGTCAACAGATCAGACCAAAATAGAGGCTTGTCTTTAAAAATGTCCCAAAACACATTTGCTCAGGCTTGGTCCACCAGTGCTTTTGAAACTGGTCCTTAAGGAAACTGGAGGAACCTGGGAGAGGGAAGAAGCAAAATTATCATATCAACCAGGGCTGTTTTAGAAACAGACTCCCGGGACACCTGGGTGGCTCAGCAGTTGAGCATCTGCCTTCGGCTCAGGGCATGATCCTGGGATCCTGGATCGAGTCCCACTCGGGCTCCCTGCATGGAGCCTGCTTCTCCCTCTGCCTATGTCTCTGCCTCTCTCTGTGTGTGTCTCTCATGAATAAATAAATAAATCTTAAAAAAAAAAAAAAAAAAGAAACAGACTCCCAAATTTTCTTAACTCTCTTCGCTTTTCTGAACCATCTACAAAGTTTTGTCTGTCTTGTGAACTTCTGAGAACTGAGAACTAAACCTGCAGCTGTCCATTTAATTTTCTTCGTAAGGAAAGAGACAAATATTTTTAAGCTGATAGTTGCTAAGGCTGGTATTGCAAACACTTGTTTGAAGAGGTAAACATAAAACCAAAATTTGAAAAAGAGCCCTAAATTCCAAGATTGAATATGTGTTTCAAATCTCAGATACATGGTCCCTGGAGACTCCTCATAGAATTCTGTTGAAAGGTTTAGGAAACAAAGATTTTACATAAGAGGTTGTTGGTTTTACAGTGGTGGGATGATGAGAGACAGAGTTGGGTGGATCATAGGAAGGTCAACATCCTGAAGGCCTCACCCCAGGGTGTCTGTGTGCATTAAGGCTCCTTCTAAAGTTCTATCTCCATCATTACTGAATGCAGATGAATGCTGTGTGATGTAGTACTTGCCCTGTGGATTGTGAGGAAGAGCTGGTTCTCCCAGAAGAAGAAAGGTGGAGAGCATTAGGGGTGAAGTAGGAAGAGATGTAGGTCCCACAATGGTAGGTGGAAATAAGAACCAGAGAACTATGAACTATGTCTTGCTCTTGTTAATCTGATGATATGTGTGTGTATTATATAATATTTAGAAATATATATAATGTTTATATGTACCTATGTAGGATATCTGAAAATTTAAAAGAGAAACGTCAAAAGCAGCAATGTGGATGAGGGAGTGTGGGGACCTGGAGTGGATGGGTCCTGATTGGACCCTTGTGACCTGTGCTAAGAAATAAAAGTCTGGCTACTGAGGACAAAAGCTCTCACTTAGGAAAGAAGATCAGGAAAAGCCAGAGGCCCTTTCTGGGATGGAGCACTCCCTTAGTGAGGGAAGCCCAGAAGGCAAGAGTCTTAGAAGGCCATACCTCAGGCTGTCTGGAGACCAGCAAACAGGCAGTATAAGCTTCTGCTCAAACCACACCCAGTGTTACCCTAGAGTTTTCACAGCATGTAAATAGAAAGAAAAGAATCCAGCCCCCTCAACCTGACAACCACAAGAGACAGGGAATTTAAGCAAAAGGAAGGGATGACTAGTTTGCCAACTCTTGGAGCTTATCTGCTTGAACTTGAGAAGCTTGTTCTAAGCACATGCCTGCTCTAAAGCTTAGCTTTTTAATAGGGTTCTTTGTTTCTGATTAATAAAAAGGGGGGGAAATAAAGTGATCAGGAATTCAAATGGCAAGTAATGTTCTCCATCTCAGGGTTCTAAATGACAGGATGCCATTCAGAAAGGATGAACTGTTGACTAAAATTTTGGCCACAGCCTCCTGCAGCAGGAGTGTAGCTGCTGGGAGGAATTCTACAATGTTGGGAGATGGAGTGGTAGCTGGGCAGGTAATTTTATAAATGGCGGCATGTTTTGGCTTAATGGCGTAGAGTAGAGAAATTGGATAGTAAAGTCAGACCAGTTTGGCTGCACATTCTGACTCTCCCATTCCCTTGTGTTTTTCACATGTGCTTCACTGTTTTCTTGTTCAAAATATTTCAAATAACACTAAGGAGTAGAAAGTTAAAGTTCTTCCTGCACACCTGCTGCTGAGGGGGAAACTGTTAAAATTTGGTATTTTTCTTTTTCTATGTCAGTGCCAATAACTATGGCCCCAGCTGTCAATATGGATTATGCAGATGCATAGTCTTGAGCTTTTTACACACAAGTGGAATTATACTATAAAGACTGTCTAAATTCTCTTTTGTTTACTATAAATATATATATACACATATAGTTATATATATATTAATAGCTCTGTTATGTTCCATACTGAGTACAGGTCATAATACATTTGATAAGCTCTACTAATGGATATTTAGCATTTCACTTTTTTTAGCTGTAAAAAATCATGCTGCAAAAAAAAATCCTTTTACAAATCTACATATGTGTACACTTGCTGAGTATTTCTATAGGGTACACTGCTAGAAGTAGAATTGCTATGTTTAGGGGTATACACACTTATAATGATGATTATATTGCCAAATTTCTCTAAAAGAAAATTGGACTGATTTGTATTTTCACTAATAAAGAATGAGTGGCCTTTGCCACACACTTTCACATGTATTTTTATTGCAATTATTCACATTATGTGACGGATATATAGCTCACGATTTAGTGCTGAGTAGACATGAGCATCATCTGTCTTGGCTCTTTGCCATTGTCACAGAAGCTTCCTGTAAGACCAGCTCACTGTAGCACAGCTTCAGAACCACAACAACCCAGAACATTCTACCTCAGTGGTAACAGTTATGTTCAGTCAAAGCCTGAGGCTATACTTGTTCACATGACAGCTGCCATTGCATAATTCTACACTTTAATTTTCTGCCAGGGAAAATGTGGGCAGTATATTTTTCTTCCTTCCTTACTTTACTTTCAAGCCTGATAAATATCATGGAAATTTTTTATTTTCTGTTTGGCCACCAGGCCAAGATGCTTTTTATGACTTAGCATTCACATTTGCTTTTTTCTTGCATAAGACTAAGGGCAAATGATCAGAGGCAAGAGTTTGTTAACTCAGAGTCTGGATTCAGACTATACTCTTAGCTTGTTTACTCATAACCTCTTTCAACTTTTGTCACCTAATTTAAATAGATGCTTTCTACATTTTTACCCAGATTGCAATAAATTTACTTGACTACCAAATTGATTTCTGCATTCTTTCATATTGAATTTACCTTGAATTCCTTTCATACTTTTGTCTGACTCTCTGGCCATGGTAGGTAAATGACACTTCGCATAGCCTGCAGGGACTGGTAGGACCAGCATCTTTCCGTATCTCTGTTTTCTTTGATGCCTGACTTCTCCAGTAGACTCTGAGCACCAGGAGGGCTGTTTTGTTTATCACTGACACCCAACACAGTGCTTGGTAGATAATAACTTCTTGGTAAGTCAACAGTTTAATAAATGGGTGAACTTAAGAATGAATGGATTAATGAATGAGCTTCCTGGGAGAAAAATCAAGAATACTAATATGTGTAAGACCCAGGGTCATAGGATTAATTCTCAAAAAAAGGGGGGGGGGCAGAGTACACCATAGTCTCTCAAGGTGAGTGGGACACATGTTCTGAGAGTGGGAAAAGGAACACTGGCAGGAGTTTGTGTGATTACTGTTTCCTGAGCTCTGTGCACAGTCTACACTGATTAGTTCCCTTTTAAAGACAGATTTGTTAAGGTACATATATAAATGAAGAAACTGAGTTTCTGAAAGCCTAGGAAATTTGTCCCTGGTCTCATCACTGGTAAAGGAAAGAGGAGATACTCCAATTAAGGTGTGTCTGATTCTGTTCTTTCCATAGTACATAAATCTTGGAATTTATTTATTCCTTTGACAAACATTTATTATTTGTTATATGATAGGCCAGTGCTAGACACTGAAGGTACTAAGATGAATTAGATACCTACCTTCTTAGGAACTCACTGTTTTTAGGGAAGACAAATATAGAAATAATGAATAACTATATCATTACTCATTTGCTTATTTATTTATTCAAAAAATATTTATCCAACATCTAGTAATATGTCAGGTACTGGAGATGCAATGGGAAAGCAAACAGACATGCCACCTGTCCTCATGGAGATTATAGTCTAGTGGAGGAGATATCTTCATGGAAACGACTATAAAACCACAATCACGAAGGGGCTCTGATGTAGGAGTTTATGATGTTTTATGCATTTATGGTGGGAGGGATTTGCCCTAGTCAGGTATGTCAGGGAAGAGGAATTAATACCTGAGTTAACCAGGTGAGGAGTTGAGGGAGGAGTTTCCAGGCAGAGATTGCTGTGAGCACTAATATCTATGGTAGGAAGGAATATGACAAATTCAAGAAACTGAGACAAGGCCAGTTTGCCTAGAGTGGAGCAAGCCTGATAAGGCAGATTGGTGGGTGGTAGCTGGACTATGAAGGCCTCGGTGCCTTTTTTTTTTTTCCTGTGGGAGAGGGAGAGGGAGTATGAACAGGAGTGGAGGGGGTAGGGGTGGGCCAAAGAGAGAGAGAGAGAGAATTTCCAGCAGGCTCCCCACCCAGTGTAGAGCCTGAGGTGGAATTTGATCTCAGAACTCTGAGATCATGAACTGAGCCAAAATCAAGAGTTGGACACTTAACATATTGAGGCACCTGGCACCCAAATGTCTTTTTTCTCAGAGTGGTAGGAAGCTATTGAAGCCATTTAAGCAAAAGGATGACAAGATGCATCTGTGTTATGAAAAAAAAAAAAACACTTGATAAGTACTATTAAAAGCAGATGGGGGTGCCTGGGTGGCTCAGTCAGTTAAGCATCTGCCTTTGGCTCAGGTCATGATCTCAGCGTTCTGGGATCGAGCCCTGCATTGGGCTCCCCACTGAGTGGGGAGTCTTCCTCTCCCTCTGCCCCTTCCCCCGTGCTCATGTTCTCTCTCTCTCTCTCAAATAAATAAATAAAATCTTTAAAAAAATGTGTAAGAGGGAGTGAGGTAAGAGTGGGGGAGAGCTGTAAGGAGACAAGAAATGAAGTTAGTTTTGATCAGGTTGGTAGTTGTTGTAGTAATGAAGATGTAGACAAGTAGACAGACTCAAGAGATGGTTAAGGCAGTGCCGTATAATAGGATTTGGTGATGGATTGGATATAGAACATGAATGAGAGGGAGATGCCAATGATAATTCCAAAGTTTCTGGCTTGAGTTGTTGAAGGAGATCATTCTCTGAGGTACAAATTATTGTCCAAGGACCAGGTATGAGGAGGAAGGATCATGAGTTTACCTCTGGACTTGTAGAGTTTGTGATGACTTGGAGATATTTCAGCAGACATATCAAGTAGGCAATGGATGAATATTCTGGATCTCAGAGAAGAAGTCTCAATTGGTGGCATAATGTAGAAAGTACAATAAACTAGCTATGTACAGGTGCTATGGGGAGAAATTTTGCCAGTAAAGGATGTCATGCATGCCTAGTATGCAGACAAGGGGATTTTCATCTTTTGTAATAATTTTACCTTATAATAATACAATACATTCCAATTTATCAGCCCTTTCAGATCTGTTGGCTAGTTTATACATCATGACACCTCACTGAGAATTACTGTTTATGTTTTATAGTTAAGAAAACTGATGCTCAGGCTTTCAAGTTTGATAGAACATGCCTAGATATGGTCTATTCTTCACTTCCCCAGTTCCTTCTTTCCTCTCATTTCTCTGTCCTGCCCAAATGGCTGTAAAAATTAAGACTTTATAAGAATAAAATGTTAACAATGCTAATGCTCGCCAAAGAATGGCAGGTTATAAAAGAGTGTGTTTGCCTTTATGTGTGGGACTGATGAGCTCTCTAATATTGGGATGACTGCTTTGTGCAATGAAGACTTTCCCCCTCAGGGATAGCATTATACCACAAGGAGACAGTACAGGGCAGACATTGCTTAGGTTTATTACTCCCCAATTTTTATATTAGTTTGCATTATTTTCCCCTACTGTTTGAGCTTCAAAAGCTCTGAAATTGCTTGTTCTCATCCTCTGTTGTATTTTCGGATCCAGCCAAATCCAGGAAATGGCATATGATCATATAAAAGCTTTGCATGGGTATAAAAATGCGGGGTGGGGTATGTGTCTTTATTTTGTCAGAAAATCTTTGCCAGTCTCTAAGAAGGTGATAGCTCTGAAGTCATACTGACTTTTTTTTTTTTTTAAGAGTAGTTTCTATTTATAAAGTCTCGCAAGGAAGTATAGAAACCAACAAGAAGCCAGTCTCTTCTCCTTATTTAGAAGCAAAAGAATCATGACCGTGGCTGATGTTCCACATCCTCTTATTAATGATCTCCCTAAAGTATCTTTACTGTAAAACTAGATTGTTATTTCTCAGACAGGTAAACTGACTTTCATGGTCCCAGAGGTGGTTGGTTAATAACAGAATGAGAACCCAGTTTCATGACTCATGACTCAGCCCACCTTGCCACATGGATAGAAGCAGAATGTTATGTGGCAACCTGCAGAGTTGTTTTACCATTTTACTCTTATCTTCAGAGAAGGTCTCATTGATATTGTTCCTTGTATGTTAGAATCTATGTAGTGTTGGTACTGTTTTTATTAAGATATTTAGAGGAGATTACATAACATCCCTAGGGAACCCATGTTCATATTAACCTTCCTTATGTCCAGGAAAGTCCTTATATCCCATGAACTGGCAATATCCCATTTCCACCCTTTCAAGTAAAGGAAAACATTGTCTTTTGGAGGTTAAACTGAAAAATGGTAAAGTACAATGTGGATGTAAAGTATCTAAGTCATATTTTCCCCATGTAATGATTTTTATAACCATTCTTAATCTAGTCAGTTTTTCAAAAGCTCACTAGAAAATAAGCTGTACACTTTTGTTATATATCTGTATATGTGTCTGTGTCTGTATTTAGGTCTGTGTCCATCTCCATATTTGTCTGTGCAGTTTTATAGAATGATCTCTAGAAAGATGTATCCAACATGCTAATAGCTACTGTTGCTTGCAGGTGGAATCATGAATATTTTATTGTTTTCTATATTTTATAATTTTTCCATAATGCAACAGTATTAGCCAAAAAGGAAAAAAAATAATCTTTTTTCATTCTACCAATCTAAAGTATTAAAATGAATTTCGGGCTCACCTCAGAGATTATGGGAGCAATAGTAGTTGTATTTGTAATCTTGTTTAGCCTGGGAAGTAAGTAAAAACTAGCAAGTAAGAAGTAAGTAAAAACAAGTACAAAATAATGCAGCACTGACTTAGTAATCTGTCTTTTGAAATAATAACATCAAGAGGAAGCTTGCAGAGGAAGCTGCTTAGAGGGGATCAATTTTCAGATGTGGGTTGAAGTGTGTGATTGGTGTGGTGGTGAAAGCAGGAGAAAGTCTGTGAGGGTAACCAAGGAAAGGGTCAATCATGAGACCCAGTGCATTGTAGATACAGGACAGCAAGTTGATTGGCTTTATGGAATAGAAGCTGAGCTGAGAATATGCACTGAGCATATGTGCATATTCATTCTTTAGAGATGAATCCACGTAGACATTCAGTCACAAACACAAGTATTATATATTAGTGGCTATGATTCTTATGGTTGCGAATGGTTGATTGAAGCAGTCCCGATGGAGTGACTATCACTTGCCGGTAAAAGGTGTATATACTTCATCTTCTCTATATGGAAAATTCACCAGTGAAAGTGGCCCATGAAAAAAAGTGGATTCTAGGTCTGAAGTTAGACAATACTCCTAGGACCTGCAGCAAGGCTCATTTTACCAAATGGCCAGTGTATGAGATGGAGGAAGCAAGTGATACTGCCAAAGTTCCTGTGTTCTTATCAAAGCTCTTATGTTCTTATCACAATTTTTATGTTCATATCAGAACAGAGGATACCAGTGATATTGCCAATGATTCTTAGGATGTGTAATCAAAAAGGAACTGGATTCTCACACCCCTTCGAGGCACTAAGATTCTACTGATTTTGATCAAACCAGGATAAAAAAGTTCCCACCTTTGGAAATGTACAGAGAAGTCTATTAGTCAGCATTGGTTCCAGGCTTTCCACTGGAACCTGCTGTTTCTCATGGCACTTATAAAGTACCTTTTAGTATAGGAGTTCTACCCCACCCTATATCCCCTCCCCCCGCAAAAAAACAGCCAACAAACAATGACAAAACCTAGGTATATACCACCAATATTGTAAGGTAGTTGTGAGATAGGTGCAAAATATTTATGGGAATCAGAATAAACCATTTTACTTAGATTTTGTTTGTTCTGGAGAAAGGAAAGAATTACTGGGAATCTACATGATAATATTTATTAAATTGATCTGATGGTGATGAACCACAAAGGTTAGAGTCCTTGTAGTGTAGGTAGTAAGCTACAAACTCAGTATTTGTCCAGGAAAAAAATTTTAAAAACACATAAAAATATATTAAATATACATTCACAGATATTAAATATTCATATAAATTATGTATATTTAACAGACACATGTTAAATTTCAGTGGATATAATCAGAACAAACAGAACAAGAGTCATAAAAGTGATTGAAAATGTGTGTATGGGTGATTGATAGAGAGAAATGCTAGTATATTTGAATTTCTTGTACTTCTACAGCCATAATTAAAGAAAAAGTTACAAGTGAAATAGTGATTCCCCAAATTAAGATATTTCTGTGCTCACTTTGAGGAAGCACTGTCTATATTTTTATGAGCCTTCTATTGTACCTAACAATTACATGTTCTGAAAGAGTTTTGATTCCAGGATGGTAGAGTAGATTTCTAATCTAACAACCTGACACCCTGATAACAACTATAAAGTCTGAAAAAACAACAAAAAAAGGCTCTTTGAGGGCTCTGGAGAGTGTAGAAAAGCCAAAAGGGAGTCAAAATTTGGAAGAAGTGACTGCTAGTGACCAGCATCAGTTTTACGCTGAGAGTGAGGATGGTGTGGGCAGGAAGGTTTAAAACTTCAGTGAAGGCCTGTGTCTCTCTGGCAAGAGGAGTTAGAGAAAGGATCTTTGAACAGTTAGAACCACTGGAAAGTGATGGAGGGAAACTCTAGAAATGAGAGAACCAGGGAAGGAATGTCAGATTCTGTGCATAAACTGCCCAAGACTCTGACAGACTGTTGAACCACACACACAGAGTCACTACCAGGGCAGGAAAGTTTGCATTTTGCGTTTTGAGTCTAACCAAGCTAATTGCTTTCTTTTTTTTTTTTTTTTTTAAATTTTTTTTCTTATTTTATTTATTTATGATAGGCACACAGTGAGAGAGAGAGAGAGAGAGAGAGAGGCAGAGACACAGGCAGATGGAGAAGCAGGCTCCATGAACCGGGAGCCCGACGTGGGATTCGATCCCGGGTCTCCAGGATCGCGCCCTGGGCCAAAGGCAGGCGCTAAACCACTGCGCCACCCAGGGATCCCGCTAATTGCTTTCTAAAATAAAGAGAGAAAGAATATTCTTTGGATGGATATAACAGAATTGAGAGTCTCTACAACATGGTATTAACATGTCAAAGACCCAGTGGAAAGTTACTTGATTTATGAATAACCAGGAAAATATGACCCATTCCTAAGGGAAATAGTAGTCAATAGATGCCATGTCCAAGAAAACGTAGACATTAGAATTGTCAAAAAAGAACATTAAAGCAACAATTATAATTAACGCTTAATCAGGTAAAAGAAAATATGCTTGGAACAAATGAAAAAATAGACAATCTCAGAAGACAATAGAAACTCTTGATATGCTTTTTAAAAACATGATGGAAAAAAGGTGAAATTATAACAAATGTGTGAAAAGTTGTACATAACCCTGGATGTGCAATGAAGGCGTGTCAGGCCTGTAACTGCAATCTGTCACAGATGTCTTAAGTGACAAGAAATGAGAACTGCTATAATAAAGAAAAGGGAACTACTGACCTTTGTCCTTGTTGGTTGGTTTGGTTTTAGGAGACTGTCACATTGAGAGCTGTGACTTAAAAAAAAAATCCTATTTAAAGGTGTTTAGATGATTGAAGAAGAAATAGACTATAGATGGAGTACCAAAAAAAAAAAAAAGGCAAGGAATGTTTATAGCAAATGTAACAAAATGTTATATAGTTATTGTATCAGGTACCATTGTGTAAAGTTCTAAAATTAATAAGAAATATAGTAAGATATCAAAGTATAGCAGACAAAAGACATAGAATACAATTCTTAAATGAAAAAATCATAATTAGTAAACAAATATAACAAAAATGTCAGTTTCGCAACCACTCAAGGAAATAATGGTATCACTTTTTATCAACTGAAATGATGATATCACTTTTTGCTAATTAGCAAAATTTTGATGATAATATTTAGTTTCAGTTGAGGGCATAGGAAAATTGCACATTCATATATTATATACAAAATTGTGTTGAAATTGTGTATACTTTTCAACTGGTTTGAAAAGTAATTGGCACTATGTATCAAGAACTGTAAGAGTATTCATATCATTAAACCCAGTAATACTAATTTTGCATATATAGGCAATAACCTCAAACATTAAAAGTGCTACATAAATGAAGTTGTTCATCCATCACCAAGTAACTTATAATAGCAAATTAAAAAAAAAAGGTAGTGTTGAGAAAAAGATCCAATAATAAAGAAATTCTTAAGTAAATTAGTATACATTCATAGGATAGAAAGTTGTTCAGTCATTAAAATCTTATGGCTATTAAGATTGTGTAACATTGAAAGATAATATGAGTGAAGAAAACAGTCAATAAGATATATAATATAAACATAATTCTCTAAAAAATGCATCTGAAAGATGAACCAAATTAAGATTGTAATTATGTGAGAGTAATGGGGTTCCTGGGGTATGATTGATTTTTCTCCTCAAGTTTTAAACCATTTATTGTGCTTAGCATTATAATTTTTTAAAAAGTCTAGGCAAAGGTTCATGGACCTTGGGAATAGAATGTGAATAATGAGAAAGGCATGGATTAAAAGGTGAAGAGAAGGTCAGATGGAGAGCATCTGGACCTTGACTATGGGTAGGTTATGGGAGAAAGCAATGTCAAAGGTATTTAGATTTCTAGATTTCAATCCTGAGTGAGTAGGAGGAGCTAATTCCAGAAACCAATATAGGGAACACAGGAAGTCAGGAAGCACAGAAGGGAAGAACATGGATCCTATTCTTGGGCATGTTCAACCCAAGGATCAGTTGGACTTTTCAATCCAGCAGACCATAGGAAATGGGAGAAGTCAAAGAAAGAAGGCAGGATGATGTTTATCCTATGGAAGTAAACTATTGAATTCCTGGAATAGGATAAGATCACCAAAGAAGAATAGGGAGAAAAAGGCTGAGGATAGAACTGAATTTAAGGATGAGAATAATAGCAAGGAGGAACAGTGGAATAAGAACAAAATTCACCAAAACTTAAAGAACTGAGTCCAAGTCCCATCTTCCTCTTTCAGGCAAGTGCAGCAATTGCTCATTGGTAGTCCTCATGAGCCACAGTTCCCTTCCTCTTGAACAGGGGACCTGGGCCTGTGACTTGCTCTAACCAATAGAATGTGACAGAAGTAATATTCTTTGCCAATTCTGGTTTTAAGACTTAAGAAGGCTTTTGTTCTTTGGGGAGCTCTGAGCCACTATGTTAGAAATCCAGTAATCTGCTGAAGAACCCATGTATAGAGAGAGAGACTATATATGAGACTGAGACTATGTGGGAAGGGAAAGAGACAGCCATCTCAGCATCCCAACTGAGCCCAGCCTTTTAGCTGTCCCCAGTCAGGTGCCAGACGTGTGAGTGAGCCATCTAAGACCTTCCAGCCCCAGTCACCATCTGATGCAGCTTCATGAGAAATCCCAAGTGAGGCCAAAAAAGGAACAGTCCAGCTGAGCCTCAGTCTATCCACACAATCATTTGAAATAATAAATTGGTTGTTGTTTTAAATCACTAAGCTTAAAGTGGTTTGTTAGATAGCACTAGATAACTAAAACCACAAGCTAATGAAGGAACTTACTCTATCCTCAGCTTTTGTGCATGCAGAAGTGATAATTGGTTTACCATGATGGTTAAATGAGATCATGTGCTCAGTGATTCTGATTTTTTTTTCCCATAAAAGCATCCCTGGTGGCAGAAGATAGTGAATGACCTACCTCTGGGTCTGGAGAGTGTGTCTGTTTCGTGGAAGGCTTGTGATTTGATAGTAAACACAGCCAGTTTTGCATTCTCCATAAAGTATCCCCATTATTATTTTTAAATGTATTTTCTCTGTTTCCACATACTCTGGTTTTTCCTATGTCTTCACATCCCTCTATTGCATCGTGGTGAATTTGGGAGGCATAAATACCATTGGAAAGATGTAGGTACATGTAATCCATAAATGTGCAACAAAGGAGAACTGCTAGTAAGGAGATGGATGAGGAATAGTCGAGAGAGGCCGAGGAGAACCTAGAAATTCCCAGGTTTTAGAAAACTGATAGATTTGTGTAACCATCAGATGTTGCAAAAAGGCTACTGGATTTGGTTGACTGGTAAGTCACAGATCTTCAAGATAATAATTTCTTTGTGAGAAGGCAGGAGCCAGGGGTAGAATGAAATTGGACAGAGTGGGCTCTTTGAGAACAATGGGAGAAAAGGAAAGGCAACTGATAGGACAGCATACATTCAGGAAGTAGTGGGTATATGAGAGGGATCTTGTTTTTTGTTTTTTGTTTTTTTTTAAGAACAGAAGAAGTCTGCACGTGTCTTTAATGTTGGGGAAAACAATGAAGAAAGAAAGAATTTGAAGGATATGAAAAGAATGATAAAATAAGGGGGAGGATTCAAGAAGAGTCAGGAGGCTAATACAAATAGAATTAGCCTCAGAATGGAGAATGAAGAATCATCGCTGTAATGGAAGGGAAGGAGTAGAGAGCAGGAGAAGAATTTGAGAAATTTAGAAGTAGAATGGAGAAGGAGGAAAGTTCACGTTAAGCATCTCCAGTCCTCCAAACACCAGGTCCCATGCAGAGAAGGGAAGTGCGGAAGCTTGAAGAATGGGAAAGATTGAATATATTGGAGGAATGACAGAAGAAATCAGCTGAAGGCAAGTAAAAATTCAAGCAGCAGTGAGGGTCTAGCCTAGGGTGGAGAACATGATGCCTAGGGTAGCATCAATCATTGACCTCATTGAATAAATTTATATACAGAGAGACACAGAGATAATGAGAACAATGAGCAGTTTCCCAACAGTGGGGATTGAAAAGTCAGTTAAGTCCAGAAGAAGTGTCAGAGAAGGGATACCTGGGCTATCAGAGCATGGTTAACCAGGTGAAATGTAATCTAGGCTGAAAGTATGTTGGTGGATGAGGGGCAGTGTTTAGAGTTGGGACATGATGGACATGAACACTCTGGGTTAGAGTGTTGGGGGAGGCCATGTTAAATGTGGTCAAAGACATTTCACATTTACAGATCTTAAAGTTTGAATAATTGCCAGTGATGGTGTGTTCCAAAGTGTAATTGTATGTAATGGATAAAGTGATATAAAGACTACAGTGAATGGTTTGAGGAAGTCAAGACTAGTGGGTTTGAAGTATTGTCTTATGAATGGTGTGATGGTCAGTTTTATGTGTGAACTTGGCTTGGCTGTAGTCCCCAGTTACTCAAACACTAATCCAGGTGGTGGTGTGAAGTTATTCTGTATTGTGATTAAATTTCATAATCAGTTAACTTCAAATGAGTGAGATTATTGCAGATCATCTGAGTGGGCCTGATTCAATCAGTTGAAAGGGCTTGAGAACAGAGCCGAGGCTTCCCTGAAGAAGAAGAAATTAGTCTACCCATGGATAGCAGTTTTAGTCAATACCTGAAAATTTCAACCTGCCCTTCCTGGATGGCTTGCCATATGGATGTTTGGACTTTCCTAGTCAGTTCTCCCAGTATCTAGTTCTCCCAGTATCTAGTTCTCCCAGTATCTAGTCCCTTCCAATAAATCTTTTAATACATCATTTCTTGGTAGTTCTGTTTCTCTAGTTAAATCCTGACTGATAAGGAATGAACTACGGAGAAAGATTGTAAGCTTTTGCTTTCTCCTGCTCATGTGATTTTGGTACTTCTTTGCAATATACAGGTAAAAAGATGAATGTAATTCAGGTTTGAAATGGAAGGAATAAAGGATAGATGGATGGACAAATGGATGGATGGACAGTTGGGTGAGTGAAAGAGTGTGTGCATGGATGAATAAGTAAATGGTCCCGTGTATCTTGCCTCCAAAATAGGAAGAAAAAATTACTATTTACTAGCCTCGTGGAGGTGAGATGCTTAGGGGTACCTTTGAAATCCGGAATTATTGGTAAATATAAAACATTTGTTTTCCATGTTAGTCATTAACTCAAAGTGTTAACAACTACAGAAAATATCTTGATTTAGGGTTTTTTTCAAGTCACCTAAAAAGCTGTTCCATGTATTCACCCTGCCGGTATTAAGCAGGATGTGAAGAACCACCCCAGTGGAAGTGTTGGTCTTTTGTTTAGCAGATATGAGAATGGTAGATTTGAATTGGGACTTGAGATGGGACAAAATAAACAAAATTTTTCTTTCCTTTATGCTTTTCTTTCTTCTACAGCGGGGAATGAAATAGAACTTCATTTTGTTTAACAAATGGCTCCTAGGGCCAGGTGAACTTGAGTGAGGAGCAATAGAAGGACTTGAAATACTTCACAGAAGAGGTGGAAATTTCTCTGCAGCATTCCACCAACCAAATTTCAGTTTGGTCCTTGCTTTTAGGAAAGTTAAGGAAGCTTTTAAATTTCTAATTCAAAACTGTGCACCACCTCCCTGGAATTGGAAATGTTATCACCTCCATTAGCGCTTCTCTGATGGTGATAGGTATGACAGGCCAGATGAAGCAAATAAACATGAGAATGATGATCCTACTTTGTGTGTTGGCTCCCTGCCTAGAGGCTTATGCCCTTGGGGACATCCTCTGTGACCATGTGGGATAGCTTTCATATCTGGAGATAAGAGGGACTGCTGCTCCAGCCTGATATCTGCCCATTGCTGCTGATCTGATGTGTCTGGGCATGACTGGCTACATGCAGAACGACATGGCAAAACCTTCTGTGCGTGTGAGCTAAGTAGCCCCCTTGGACAGAGGTTATCCAAAGGCAAGAAGGAGCCAGCCATGCTGAATTGACTCAGTAACAGAGCCTTAGTCATCGGAGGAGTGTAGTGACTCTAAGGGCAGTGTATTTTTTGTACGTTGCTGGATTCTGATACTGCCTGGACCTAAGTAGAGAGAATGGTTGGTAAGAACTGAAAGAACTGTTCTGCTAAAACTGTAATTATGGGGGTATTGAAAAGTGTGGCTTAGGTGAATATCTGAAGTGAGAAGAGAGAATTCTACCTCACTTTGCTGTAAACCACCCAACAGCCGAGGTATGGTGCAGGGCCAGATGCTGGTGGTGGTGCATTGAATGGCAGCAGCGGACGCCAGCTCTGAGCAAACCATGTGCAATGCCAGCAGGAGGAGGCTTGTTGGTGACCACACAGCACACATTCCCATGGACTCCCCAGAGGTCTCCGGGGCTCTTTGCAAGGGAGTAGAAAAGAGCCTATGGCGCTTGAATGAAGTATTGCCGTATCATGAGCCCAGCTCTATCCCTAGATAGATTGGATCTGGGGAACGTCGGGCCACATGAGGACTCAGAGGACCCCCTGCTTGCGTCTGGTGATCTCCTATCAGATAAAGCTTAGAGTTCCAACCAAGGATCTGAAGTGCATCACTTTCCCTCATAACTCTTTTGTTCAAACATTTTGTTAATTGTATCCTATTTATTTGTAGGTATGGCTGAGTTAAATGCCAGCCTGCCCTGTGTATGCTTCTTGGTGTAAGCTTGCCTTTTTGACCAAGGAAACTGAAACTAAATGGCCACTTCTACTTTTTTCTGTTGTGGGTTGACTGTCTTCTGATGACCTTAAATGTCCCTCTAGGTACTGTCTTTTCTATTCTAAGCAAAGGCCTGATTACCTGCTGGTGTGTGGGTATCAAGAAACTGGGCTGGGCTGGAGTCAGATGGTATATGGTTCTGTCAGTCTGTAATGGCCACTGACCAAACTGTACAGTCTTTTAAAGAAGTTCTTGAAATTCTGTATGCATAGCAGTCAAGTTATTCCCTCTCAGTTGGATCCTAAACTCCTTTATTTTTCACTGCGAAAGGGGCTGTGTACCACCTGGGGGCTTCTCCTGATGCCCCATGAAAATGTAATGTTTTGTTCACACTTTCCTCAGAGGAAAGGACCTGACCAGGTTATGAATACTAGAAAACACACATTTGATTTCTGCTTTCAATATTTTTTTAAACATTTATGTTCCTGGATGTGTATCATTAGATAGAAGCAATGGAATCAATAAAACTTGGAATAGTGTAATGAGAGAGGTCAGTTTCTTATTATATTTATAATAACAGAACTCATTGGGTATCACTCTGCTCAGTGAAAGCTAGTAAATCAATAATGCTTTTACAACCTGGATAATAATAAACCTTGCATTAAATGGGCGATGCCAACATGTGAGTCAGGAGGGAGCGAAAGAGGATTACTATCACCATTCATAGAAAGGACCCGAGCCTCTCAGGGTGATACCTGTGAAGAAGCATCAATTCCTTTCCCTGTTCCAACATACTCTCCTATTGTGCATAAGAAATTATTCAAAGATGGCAACGAATTTTTCATATGACCTTTACAGCTACTGGTTTGGAATGACTTTTGGCTGCTTTCTGAAAAAAAAAAAAAAAAAAAAAAAAAAAGATCTCAGAGATGAATTGTCAGGTCAGGACATTAGCTCCTTTTCCCATCAAGATCAAGCACATTCTGTACTTGATATATGTGAATGTGTACTACTGAAGAAATACAGTGTGAATATGTAGTAAAAGCAAATGCTCTTTGTTGGCTGCCATGCTCAAGGCTGCTCTAACTAGTCATAATGATTGGTGCTCCAGCTCCCAACCCCGCAGACTTTAGGAGGTTTCCCTTCAAAGAAAGCACCTGGGACAGATTTTTTTCTGAAAATGTCTTTCTACAGTAGAGTGTAACATGTTTTCTTATGAAGGGCAGGGGTTGAAGAAGCAGCACCAATTGGAAGACATCCTAAAGGAGACTGTGCAGCTACCTTTGCTTCTCTGAGCTTGTGGGAGTTGGAGGGCTCTGGTGTGAAATTTGCTCTACACCCATTCTTTCAGGGACTGTTGCCCTTTGGTTCTAGGAGAACATGGCAGTATGGGAAGGACCCAAATAATTCTAAATCATTACAGGAAAGGAGCTCTTTTTGAGGTAAGGGCTTTCAGGTTATTGCAGGTGGTAGAGGCAGAAAGCTGGGGTTGGTGCAGGTTTGGTGACCAGAAGTTGCTGAATTTCAAACTGCTTCATGAAGCCAAAACATTCTCTGGATTCTGACAAGCTTAAAATCTAAATAACATTGTGTTTTCTGCCATTGAAAGATTGTGATGACTTCTCCTTAGTTCACACAGGAAAAGAGTCTGTCACTAGTGGGTCTTTTGTAAATAAGAAATCCTTTTAGAAAAAGAGGTCATAACTGGCCAGGTTTGGGGATTAAAAAACCCCCGAAAGCCTGACACTGATCCTTGTTTCAGAGAAACAAGAAATTCTGGGTTCTTTTTAGTGGAAGCTAAAAGTTTAACCACCTCCGTGATTTTCTTTTACATGAAAATGTTGAAGTTAAGCAAATAAACCATGACTTCTTGTATTATTATTTATAAAGGAGAATATTGCTACCAGGAAGCATGTCTACTAATGTGTTTTGGCCAAGTTCTCCTTAGAGACAGTGATTAATAGAAGGAATGGGTGGAAAATTAGTATACACAAATAACTATTCAGAAATGGGGGTGAAATGCTAATGCAGTGACCTTTAAATCTTCATTTTTCTTTATTTCTCTGAATGCTAATTAATGGATGCGTTCAGTACCAGGAGGAATTTGTGTCCAAGTCCGTCTCCCAGCTAAGTGGTATTTTGAGAATTTCTGAGGCTGAGTCTCAGAGAAGTACTGACCCAAGCTTCCTGAGGCTCCCATCTCTGTTGCTGCCTTGTGACTTTCCCCCAGAGAACAAAAAATGCTATCGTCCAGCAGCTCATTAGCATGGCTGTACTGCCTCTGTGGTTAACAAGGTAATTAGTTTCAGAGGTAAGTGAAGGTAGGGGAGGTTTGGAGCACAGCATGTTTATTGAGTGCTGTCCCCTGGACAACAGAACCACTGCCTGCTTTATAAGGAGACCTGAATTATTGCCTGCCCTGAGTTCCAGGACCATAGGAAGAAGCAATATGATATTTGGGCCTTTCTTGAAGCAAAGGGCAAAGGTAAATTTGTAATTCAGGCAATAACCTTTAGAGTGATGCCAAGGGATGCTTTCTGGAAAACACTGCCTTCATGTAGGAAGGGCAGTAGACTGAAAGTGCATGCTGAGTTTGAGGTGGGAATTCCTGTCATCTGGGAGGAAGAAGAAATAGCTCAGACTGAAAATGAGTTGGAGTTGTTTGGAATGAACTTTTATAAGGGAAATTTTTACAGGCATAACTTTTCTGTAATGGAAATGAGAGATCTTGAAAGTTCAAGCAGAGTTGGATGGTCATTTATGCCTGTCTTCAGTTTTCCTCATCTGTGAAATGGGGATATAATACTCTCTACTTCATAAGGTTATTATGAGGAAGAAATAAACTGGTATTGTAAGTCACATAATAAATTCCACATGAGGGCATGACATTACTGTTATCAGCATTAATTACTTTTCTGTAAAGAATATGCCAGTTTGGGTAGGAGGTTGGACTAACTGACCTCAAGATTTCCCACCACCACCATGATCACCACCCCTCCCCCCCCCCACCTCCTCTTGAGTCCTATGACTCAGTGGAAGCATTTACATCCCCACAAATCCCTTTAGGCAAGTTTTCATTTAGGGCACACTCTTCTACCTGTTCTTTTGAACTGCAGTAGATATCTTTAGAACAGTGATGATTTTTCTGTCTGATTTCCTTGACCATTTAGAGCAATATATACTTTTATTTATTTATATCCTAATTTGTTCATAGTAGATTTTAGATAAGACATTTAAAGTAACTTTGGCAGGGGGGGGCCTGGGTGGCTCAGTGGTTGAGCATCTATCTGCCTTTGGCTCAGGTCATGATCCCGGGGTCCTGGGATCGAGTTCCTCATCAGGCTCCCTGCAAGGAGTCTGCTTCTCCCTCTGCCTATGTCTCTGCCTCTTTCTCTGTCTCTCTCATGAATAAATAAATAAGATCCTAAACATTAAATAAATAAATAAATAAATAAATAAATAAATAAATAAATAACTTTGAATGTGCTTTGGAAGATATACTAGATTAAACTTTCTAGACTTCTTGATGAAGCGTTGCTTTTGAAAAAGGATATAAAACATTAACTATATTGGTAATTATGGGTTCTAAATCTGATATTTCTAAAAGCATACCCTGTGGATATTATGGAGCAGACAGTGGTATAGGAGGAGAAGGGACTGGGAAGAGGAAAAGGGTACTGAGAAAATGAATTACAATAGCTTCAAATTATAAAAAACAAAGGTCAAAGGCAATAATTCTCTACTGGAACCATCAGATGCCACCAAATGAGTGACATTCAAAAGATGGAAGAGCTCATGATGGAGAGGGTGACAGAGAGAAAGCCTGCTGTGTGCCAGTTGCTTTAAAAACATCATCTGTTTTAATCTTCACTAGAATCCTGATGAGAAATTGATATTCATAAAGACAAAGTAATGTGCCCAAAATCTAGTTAGTAAGTTGTAGAGTTGGAACCCCATCCTAGGAGTACCTAGTTCCAAAATCCATGTTCTTTCTAACATTTTCTTCCTCTCTAATGTAAACCTATAAGTAACCAGCATCCAGTAATACTGAAACTGGGGAAACAGAGGTGTGTTCCTGTCTGTAATTTATGAAGTGGTTGGTCACCTAAGCTCTAAGCTCCTCCTCAACTCTCACATAATCTGGGAGATTTAAGAAAATATAATCCTGTAATTTTCCATCTTTGGATCCAGAAACTGTAGCCAAAGGTGATTTATATTTCAGAAGAAATTACTTTAGAAGACTATAAGTTGATACCAAAAATCAGAAAGGGTCTCCTTTCTCTATAGACGAGCCAAACTCTCTATCTTCAAATGAAAATTTCATCAGACTTGGGATCCCTGGGTGGCGCAGCGGTTCGGCACCTGCCTTTGGCCCAGGGCGCGATCCTGGAGACCCGGGATTGAATCCCACATCGGGCTCCCGGTGCATGGAGCCTGCTTCTCCCTCTGCCTGTGTCTCTGCCTCTCTCTCTCTCTCTCTCTGTGACTATCATAAAAAAAAAAAAAAATTCATCAGACTTGTACCATTAATATAAACTGAATCCTTTCTTATCAGATCAGAAACAAGACAAGGATGTCTATTCTGATCACTTCCATTCAAGTTTGGAGGTTATACTGGAGTCAGTACAGTAAGAAAAAGAAACTTGTGACAAATTGGAATGGAGGAAGTAAAACTGTCTTTATTCACAACATAATCTTGTATATAGAAAATCCTAAAAATTTACGAAACAACTACTAGAACTAATGAAAGAGGTTAGGAAGTTTGCAGGATATGGGATTAATACAAAAATATCAATTATGTTTTCATATACTCTCAATAAAAAATCTGAAAATGAAATTAAGTAATTTTGTTCAAAATGGTATTAAAAATACTAATAATTAATTTAACCAAAAACTCCAAACATAACATTTACAAAGTTCAGAGTACCATACAAAATGTGACCCGGTCTTAAGAAAAAAGGCAATCAATGGAAATTTACCCCGAGATGATCCTAGAATTTGGATTCTTAGACAAGGAACTATAATAGCTATGTGCTATGGGGTAACAAAAAATATGCTTCTAAAAACTAGACATAAAAACTCAGCAAAGAAAAATAATTTTTTTAACTTAAGTGACTACCAGTTTTTTTAAAGGCTATAAGTCAGGAACAGCTGGATAGAAGAGATGCCTAGGGCAAGGAATAGGGAAAGGATGTGGAGCTTACATATTCTCTTTAGGTGTGCCACACTCCCTGAATACGAACATGAACTGGGAAACTCTGGAATCTGTCCTTTGGGTTTTTATGGAGGCTTCATTACGTAGGTACAACTGATTAAATCGTTAGCCTTTGGTCCAAAATATTTTTGAAAATCAAGTGAAGTTTTTAGGATTTAACATTATAATAGCTAAGACTAAAAAATTTACTCAATGCATTTAATAGCAGGATAGCCATGAAGGAGAAGGGTCAATAAACTTGAAGATAGATGAAGAGAGAAAAGAGATTGAAAGAATGAACAGAGCCTCAGAGACATAGAACAAAAGCAGAGGGTCTAACATATGTGTAATTGGAGTCCCAGAAAGAGAAGAGAGAGGAAAAATGGGGCAGAAAAAATGTTAGATGAAATAATAGCCAAAACTTTCTCAAAGTTGGTGAAAAATATAAAGGTACAGAATCAAGGAACTCTGTGATCCTCAAGTAGGATATAGATGAAGAAAACCATGCTTAGACACATATAAACAGAAAATTTTAGAAGCCACCAGGAAAAAGTGATACATTACATAGAAGGAAACAGTTCTTTAAATGACTGCCCTACAACCCAGCAATTGCACTACTGGGTATTTACCCCAAAGGTACAGATGTAGTGAAATGACAGGACACCTGCACCCCAGTGTTCATAGCAGCAATGTCCACAGTAGCCAAACTGTGGAAGGAGCCATGATGTTCTTTGATAGATAAAAGGATAAAGAAGATGTGGTGTATATATACAATAGAATATTACTCAGCCATCAGAAAGGATGAATACCTACCATTTACATTGACCTGGATGGAACTGGAGGCTATTATGCTGAGTGAAATAAGTCAGTCAGAGAAAGACAATTATCATATGGTCTCACTCATATGTGGGATATAAGAAATAGTGAAAGGGACCGTGAAGGAAGGGAGGAAAACGAATGAGGAAAGTTAGAGAGGAAGACAAACCATGAGAGACTCTGGGAAACAAAGGGTTGCAGAAGAGGAGGTGGGTGGGGGAACGGGCTAATTGGGTGATAGGCATTAAAAGAGGGCACTTGATGGGATGAGCACTGGATTTTATACTAAATGTTGGCAAATTGAATTTAAATTGAAAAAGGGGGAAATATATTAATGAACATTTATTGAGCACCTACTATATAAAATGAAAGAAAGATTTGAAAAATAAAAAAATGACTACAGACTACAGATATAGAAGACAATGTAACATCCTTAAAAATAATTCTGTCAACAGTAAATTTTACACCCAGCAAAAATATTCTTCTAGAATGAATATACATGAAAGATATTTTCAGATGAATGATAACTAAGATAATTTATCATCAGCTGTCCTACAACCAGAAATGCTAAAAGAAGTTCTCCCCAAGATAAAAAGAAAACACTGGAGGGAAAGTTGGATCTTCAGGAAGGAATAAGATCGTTTAAGAGAATAAATATATAGGTAAGTACCAAAGACTAATTTGCCTCTTAATTTTTTTTAAAAAAATAAAAAGAACTGTTTAAAGCAAAACTAACAGTGTTTACTGTAGAGTTTGTAGAATTTATAACATATGTAGGTGCAATTTGTATGACAACTCCAGAATAAAGGAAAGAGATCGTGGGGGGAGTAGTTCAATAAATATAACTACACAGTTGCAAGGCTCCTATGTTTTATATAAAGAGATACAGTAATAACTCTACCTAGAATGGAAAGTTAAAGATATGTATTGTAATCACTACAACAAACTAACAAATAATACAAAGGAGTATTGCCCAAGTGCCAATTATTAAATATTAAAACATGTTAAAATAATTCCAGAGAAGTTAGGAAAGAGAGAAGGGCAAAAGTAAACAAAAGAGGCAAACAGAAAACAAAGAATTAAAATAGTAAGCTGAAGTCAATACATATGAATATCTATGTTAAATATTAATGGTATTAATATTCAAGTTCAAAGGCAGAGGTTATCATACATATTTTAAAAAGCAAGCCCCAACTATATGCTGTCTTATAAGAGTTGCACTTTAAAAATAAGAATAGGATAGGTTGAGAATAATGGAAAACAGATACACCATGATAGTAGGAAATATAAGAAGATTGGAGTGGCTATAATAATATCAGAAAAAATAGATAAAAGGGGACATTTCCAAATGACAAAAGGGTCAGTTCACTAGGAAAACATAATAATCATAAGTATATATGCCAAATAACAGTATTTCAGAATATGTGAAGCGAAAAGCGACAGAATTAATTGGATAAATGCCAGCATTATAGTATTATGTAGATATGTTTTAGACTCCATGATTACAATTCAGGTTGGAAAGTATTTATTAATATTTGCTACTTACTGGTTTTGTGTAATAAAATAAACAAAATAGTATGACAAGGTCTGTATCTTCAGTGAACTTAAAATCCTACTGAGACGTGAAATTTATGCTTATAATACAGTGGAAGAATAGGAAATTTTAGAAGACCTTGTCTTCTGTTCCCTTAGTATTGATACTTAGTATTGATAAGTAGCCACTTCTGTGAAGGTGACAGCAATTACCAGCAGAACACAGGAAGGAAGAATGTAGATAGGACTTGGATCCTAGACCAGTGCTAAAGCAAGAGCATAATGGATCTTGTGAGTTGACTTCCCAGTTGCCCCTTTGATTTCAAATGGAATTGCACATATTTTTGTCAGATGTCACTGACGCTATCTCTAGATTTTGAAAGAGGTTTAATTAGTCAGTGAGTTTAATCTCATTGCCATTGCCACAGCAGTGGGATGACTACTGTTTGGTGATAGCAGGGAGAAATGCTTTCATTTCCTGCTGCCTGAGGTCAAGGAATTTTGTGCTTCTGACTGTTGCCAGTAGCCACTTTATTTTTGGATAAAACCTGGTAAACACTTTGTTCTATTTATTGAACTACTAATGGATTGTTTATTGTTGTTTTTGTTGTTGTTGCTGCTGGTGATGGGTGAGGAGGGTGCAGTTGTGGTGGTGGTAGTGGGGTGTGTGTGTTACTTTTTTCAGAAGGCAGAGCAGAGAGACAAAAAGTCACCAAATTTGGTGACATAGTTAATTAAGGCTTTGGGTCAAACCAATCTTGAAATCTTTCTAACTTCTGAACCAGTTAGAAATTAGGTTTCTTGTTTTTTTTTTTTCACCTGGAGGGTTCCTAACTAGTATTTTGTAGTCAATATGATTTAATTCTATGTGAAGAAGAGCACTTTTATGAGGATGATCCTCAACATCTCCATAGTGATTGAATGTGTGCCTCATATAATTGTATATACAAAATGAAATTATAGACTCGACAAGACAGGTGACTCCCCCGGGCTTCCACCATCTCTTATCTTTTGCTAATTGGTACTGCAGTAGGCACCTACCCAAACTCGGGCTCCAATCTTGTCCTATCCCTTCTAATCCATCTTTCCACACAGCTGCTGGAGTTATCTATAAAATATAAATCTGATTGTCTTACACAAGCACAGGCATACACATCCATGTATTATCTGCTTAAAATTTTTCTATAGTTCCCAATGGCCTACTGAATTTCATTCAGACTTCTTCCTACAGCTCACATGGTCCTTAGACCTGCTTCAGTCTCCTTTTTCAATTTCATCTCCCAGGAGCCTCTCCCACAAACTTGATGGTCACTGTACTGAACATATGATGTTCTCAAATATCTTCAAGCCTTTGCATGTGCAATTCTCCATGCCTACAAAGTCTTTCTCCTGCTTTCTGTATTGAGGAATTCATCTTTAAAAATGCTCAACTCAAATATCAGCTGTCTAAGGAACATTTCTTGATACCCCCTGGCAGAACCATTAGGATATGACTTATTATAGGGATTTGATGTTACATAATTATGGGAGCTAGTTAGTAGGGGAAACATCCTATGGGAAGTTGTCATATCTGCCTTCCGGAAAGGCAGTTGGAAAGGCAAGATGGGAAAAATTAGAACAAATTAGGACAAATTAGAACCCAACTGGGACCTACAAGGATGAACTGGAACCTGGGTTGGTCTTTTGCCACCTGTACGCCTCCATCTCTGATGCTGTAGGTGTCCACCATGGGGGAAGCTGCTGTACTTTGTCATGATGCTCGATTTGTGCCTGGCCCAGGAGTTAAGGAGGCTGAAGGAAGAAACAGTAAGAGCCAGAGTTTCTGTGAGCCTAGCTGCTGCCTGTCCCCCAGCCACAACCAAGTAAACCAGCAGATACTCATCCACATATGTGATATGTCACAGAACCGCTTGCCCTGCTCTAACCCTTTGAGTGTAGGAAGAATATGATTTCTCCCAAATTTCCCATGAAACAGTTCTTGTGCTCCTTGCTAACCCCAAACTGTAGAGGAAAGAGAATTCTGAGAAACACAGATCCAGTGAAACTGAGCTGACACAACAAATCCATTACACCTCCATACCTTCCTTTGATAAAAATAATAGCTCTTTGCTGACAGGTTGCCGCCATCAGGGTATAAATTATTTTGATCAAAGAACATGTCTCATTTATATTTGTATCTGAAGCACTAACAGGTAGTAGGTATTTTTTTTTTAAGATTTTATTTATTTATTTATGAGAGACACAGAGTGACAGAGACACAGACAGAGGGAGAAGTAGGCTCCAAGCAGGGAGTCCGACATGGGACTCCATCCCAGGTCTTCAGGATCATGCCCTGGGCTGAAGGCGGCGCTAAACCGCTGAGCCACTCAGGCTGCCCACAGGTAGTAGGTATTATCAGTGTTCAATAGAACAACTAATAAAAAAAAAAATTCTTGCTTGTTTCATTAATATTATTTCTTATATTCATTTCTTAATGGTTGAAAAACTAGTGTTGGCATTTGTTTGTACAACTACCTGAAAAGTATCTTGGAAGGGAGATTTCTTAACATACATATTAGTACTGAATTTCAGAGCGGAATAAGCCTACTTCATTGGTGAATCTGGTGGTATCTGCCTCTAAGGATGACAAAGTAAAGCTAAGGAATGCATTGCAGAGCTTTCCAAAGAGGTGGCAAAGGTTAATTATTTTAAGCATTTGGAACTTGGCAACAAGTAGGGTAGAACAAACATACTGACTAGACATATGCTATAGAATATTCCATAAAACTCTTTCTGTCTATAGTGGTTTACGCAAAAAGCTGAACATATGGCTGGCTTTGTTTGGCTTTTTCTCTGGAATCATCTGTCAAGACATGAGCTGCCACCTAATTACTCACTCATGTTCTACTCTGCATTTTCCATTTTTGGTCTGATTTTTCAAAGCCTTCAAACACTCACGTTTTAAAGTTTATTTTTTAAAAAATTAATTTTATCTGACCTATACAAGAGTTGTGGGTGTTCCTGGGAGACACTTTTAAAAGGCAAGGAGTGTGGATTCTATATCATTGCTTTTGGACTCTATGTCCTACCAATATAATATGTGTCTCAGAGAGGTAATGATTTATTACCCTACAAAAGAGAAAGGGGAATGGTGGGAATTGTTATGTTTTCTTGAACACTTACTTTTTTTTCTGAGTGATTATTCTTAAGGGTGAGGCGAGAAACAATTCAAAAGTACAGCCCTTTCCTTTGGATCAGATATGCAGATGATGCATGATTTTATATTTTCATTTTTACTTACAACTAACAGCCACTGTCTAGTAATCTATAACATGAATTATTAAGGCTTATTGAAATGTGATATTTATAAGCTAACATATTAGGAGAGCTGACTTAGGCATAATGGTTATTCTACTGACTTGATTATTTTGAAAAGCTTCTATTGGGCATATGACCCTGCAGATAGTTGCAATTCTTGAAAGAATACATCATTATCAGTACTGAATGAGTGTTGCTTTGGGATGATTGTGGTCTTTCATTGCCGTTATCCTAATATTAATCAGCTTGTATCTGTAGCTTTTACTTCTGTTAAAACTTTATTTTTGTGTATGTAATGCCGCACACAATAACGTTTTGATTTCAATTTAGCTTCTCTCCAACTCTTGTGGTCACCCAGTTCTTTCTCTACCAAAAAGTAGGGAATAGGCAGTGTTAGTAGCTCACATAATTTTTTGTCTGGCTTAAGAAGGCTCCACACATGATACATATATGCCATGGAATATTATTCAGCCATAAAAAGAACAAAATCTTGCCATTTGCAATGACATGGATGGAGCTAGAGAGTATATAAGCAAAATAAATCAGTTAGAGAAAGACAAATACCATATGATTTACTCATATGTGAAATTTAAGAAATAAAACAAATGAGCAAAGTTTAAAGTAAGAGAAGGAAACCAAGAAACAGACTCTTTATTATAAGGAGCAACCTGATGGTTACCAGAGGGGAGGGGATGAGGGATGAGTGAAATAGAGGGTGGGTATTGAAGACTACACATATCATGATTAAAAATAATAAAGTTGAAACAGAAGGCCTCACTCAAATAAGTTAGCTGTCCACTAATATAGTTAGACTACAACATCACAGAATCATCAGGATAGACAACCAGAGACTTGGCACTTTTGGGTGTCAGTTTATTTTCATGGTAATCATCTGTGGTGATGCCTTTTCATCTAGTAATTATTTTTAGACTCAACATTGGTAATAAAATCATTTACTTGATGAGGCAGCATTCAGTGTCCAAGGGAAGCAGGGAACGACTGGCGTTTAGCATCTCGTCTCACACCAGAAGATGAGCTAAATGAATGGTCCAGAGTAATAAATGCTCTGTCATGCCTTGCGGCTTAAATATTTTATAACTTTTAAGCTCTATTAAAGGAAGTGATGTCAAGAGTATTTAGTGGCGATAGCTCCTAGCAATGGCTTTTTATTAAGAAAGATGACACTAATCATCCACTGATGATAGAGTGAGAGAAGATATTACTCTGCTCAAGATGGGCTTATTATCTTAGTCCTGGGAAAGTTTGGCTGTTGTTAGAAATGGTTGGGCAAAAGAGGGCAGGAGAATTGACAGGCATGATTTAACCAAAATGTTTGTGCCTGGGTTTCCTTAGGGAGAGATGTTCAGGCAGGGGATGAACTGTCACCAGCACAGTTTTTATTTTAGTAAATGCTATTCTTACTTATCTGAAGAAGATCAGCTACTCATGGAACAAAGTGTATTCTATACCCTCTTTTACTATCTTCTATGCCGGTTGAGGGTGAGAAAATGTCTTCCCACACCTTCAGTCTCCTTTCCAGGACCACATTCCATGCCTTGCATTTGACCCATGTGGACCAACTTATCCCCTAGGACAGGAAGGCACAGCACCCAGGGCCAATAAGACTTTTAGAGGTCCATGAAAATGTCTTAATTTATTTTAAAATCAGAAGGAAAATAATGAATTTTGGGTCAAAGAGTATGTTTTAGTATACAGTGTTAATATATTCATTTTTGTAACAATGCGGTTGTTAAATATAATTTTTAATAATTTTTTAATGGAGGAGTGGGCCCGCAAAGATAGAACTGTGGAGTCCTAATTAAAGTCACAATGCAGTCATAAGTGGGCACTCCATAAATGCTTTTTATTTTTTTTAAGATTTTATTTATTTATTTATGAGATACACACAGAGAGAGAGAGAGAGAGAGAGGCAGAGACACAGGCAGAGGGAGAAGTAGGCTCCACACAGGAAGCCCGATGATCCCGGGTCTCCAGGATCATACCCTGGGCTGAAGGCGGCGCTAAACTCCTGAGCCACCCAGGCTGCCCCATAAATGCTTATTAATTGAAAAATAATGTTTGAAAGCTTCATTGTATTACTCTAAGAACTTGATTTTGTTCATGCTACTCTTTAGGAAGTTTCATGCAGCAGCAAAGAGCACTGGTGGTGAGCCAGGAGACCTGAGGTTGAGACTCCCAAGATTTTAACAGCATTGGGAAAGTCACTTAGTCTCCTAAACTCTATTTTCTCACCTTTAAAAAGAGGGCATTGAATTAAATTCCTAGGATCTTTCTGGCTTAGAAATTCTATTATGTTTATCTAGGACAGATAGCAAGAGGCTGAAGTTCCTTCCTGAAAAATTTTAGACAGATGGTAGAAGTAACATTTATTTGTTACTTCATGAACTCATAGTAGATGATCAATAAACAATTGTTGAATAAAGGACTTCAGTGGTGCTGGATTCCTGCAAAAACTTGTACTCTCTCAATCTCTAACCACAGGGTAGGTGCTAAATCGTCTAAGAAGAGAAAGGCAGGCATCAGGTCATGTATTATCCTCTAGTACTCCTTTCCCAACCTGTGATTCATTCTTGTTGAGAAAATTGGAGCCCTTGTCTCCTAGCCAGGCTTAAAGATGTATGTAAACTGATAACCTGTCATTGGATTCAAAATTAATTTATAATAGGATTGGCTGTCCAAGAGCCTGTGGGTTCAGTTGGCCTCCCACAACGACAAAATCCAAGGTAGAGATGCTCACCTGTTCAGCTCACTCTTCCTTTGCCCACATAGTGCTTATAAGTCTGAGCCCAGTGAGCTTTCTGTGACTGAAGGTTGTGGCCTAGATAGAACTGATCCTCCAGCTTCTTTTTTTCAGAACTCTGGAGGGAAGATAGAACATAGTGGGAGGAGTTCCCCATGTTCCTAACAGCTCCCTAAATCGCTTTTGCCCCTGGCTGAGAATATAAAAGATGATTGATACCCCCTTTTCCAGGTTCCTGAAAATTAATCAGGAACAGATGTGAGTTTTAACATTATTATCACTATTAACTAGCATTGTTGAGTGTGTGTAGGTGAGATGGACATAGACCATGCTAAGGCCATAAAAACCCCAAAAGAAAACATCAACTAGGAAAGAGAGCCGATGCGCACCATTTCACCATTTCATTACAATATTGTTCTAATGTTGCCTTAGAAGAAAATAACAGGATTAAAACTCTGGACCTTCTTCAGAAAACATATTGCAAAGAGTCATGACCCATGTAGGCTCAACCCCAAAGCATGCTGGGGCCTTAAAGGGGAGCAGAGTGAGGAGTGAACCTGGAATGGGATGACCTGAGACTTAAGATAGATGCTAGGGCTTTTCTCCTTAGGTAAGGTTGCACGATCATTTCAGCAATTTTGGAGTTATACTCTCTGACTCTAGGAAAGCCATCATTTGTGTGACAGGAATTCTGGGACATGTATTAACTTGTGTAATGCACAGAAGTGGAGAAGAGAGGGCAGAGCTGAGGCTCATACCTCTGTGCATAGGACTTCACTCTGCTTGCTTGTAAGAATGACTATGATCTGGCCTTCTGGTTTGCTATTGGATCTAGTTGACAAGAGCAGATATAGATATGGAGGTTGGTCCACTGGGGAAGGAGCTGCATAGTTCCAAATGCTATACTTTGATTGATTTCTTAGAGGAGATTCAGAAAATGCTGAAAGTAACTGTCTTCTCAATTTTAAGGATGTTTTACATGGAAAATGAATTATATTGCTTTTTCAGAGCACACACAGGGGAAACTCACAAATGTGTCTGTTTTTCTTTCATGGCTATAATTACTGTTTTTATTTTGAGCTTTTTTTTAACACCTCTTAATATGGTATAATATTAAAAAGTACTTTTCTGCTATCATCTGTTACCAGGTATGTTTTTAATTATGTAACTGACCCTGAAAAATATAAAGCCAAATTAGATATTAAAGACAAGAAGCTAAACCCTTTTATCCTCAAATGTAAAAATTGTCAAAAATTACTCTTCACCTTTGAGTCTTTGTTTCTCTAAACTTCTGATTTTAAACATTTTGCTGTTTCTTTTAAGTCCTGATTAGATAGAGTGGCATTCTGACTTCTGTGTTCAGTCAATATTTTTCCTGCTTTTTTTACTTCATTTTCTCTTGTTCTTATAAGATTCTTTAGACCACGGGAAGTTCAGCTTTTTATCAGTGATATCTGTCTGACTCTTATCAAAGCAAAGGCCCTTGTTTACTGTTTGTATTATACAGATTTGCAGAGGGGGAAGTAATAGGAAGCAAGGCATTACAATGTTATAATGTGATGATGGGACATGAAAAGAGACCACGGAGTGAAGCATTACAGCTTCAATAACAGCAGTAGGCCTACTGGAAAGTTCTATTATAAATGAGAATACCAAATGCATACGATACCTGAAAAAAATTGAAATATATAAATACTATCTTCTTGATATTGTCTGATTCTCCATTCCTCCTTGATCTTTTTTTTTTTTCATTCCTCCTTGATCTTTAGTGAAAGCCAAGAATGGGAATGGGGAGGAGCCAGAATTATTGATCAAGTGCCAGATTCTTTTTTTTTTTCTTTAAGATCTTATTTATTTATTCATGAGAGACACAGAGGGAGAGAGAGAGGCAGAGACACAGGCAGAGAGAGAAGGAGGCTCCACGCGGGAGCCCTATGTGGGACTTGATCCTGGAACTCCGGGATCACACCCTGGGCTGAAGGCAGGTGCTTAACTGCTGAACCACCCAGGCGTCCCAAGTGCCAGATTCTTTTTTTTTTTTTTTTAATTTTTATTTATTTATGATAGTCACACACACATACACACAGAGGCAGAGACACAGGCAGAGGGAGAAGCAGGCTCCATGCACCGGGAGCCCGACGTGGGACTCGATTCCGGGTCTCCAGGACCGCGCCCTGGGCCAAAGGCAGGCGCTAAACCGCTGCGCCACCCAGGGATCCCCCCAGGTGCCAGATTCTATACCAGGATTTAGTCTGGTTCATGATTTTGTCAAGTACCAGTTTTGTTTTTAGTTACCATTTTCCATAGTGAGAAACTGAGGTTCAGAGATATATTAAGTAACTTATTTAAAGTTACATGATTAAGAAGCAAAATAACTATTTTTTTCAAGTCAGATTTATTCAAAAACCTGTACTCTTTTGTGAGTCTCTCTTTGTTGCCCGCAAGAGAGAAATGGACTGGCAAAATCTGTATGTTCATTATTATATTAATATTAAGGTAATTTTATTATGATGTATGTATTATATAAATAATTGTTTTGTTTTTTTATTATTACGTAAATAATTATTTTTACTGGATACTAATTTGAGGATCAGAAGTCATTCAGGCATGGGTCCTATCTAAATGTCCGTAGCTGTAGGAACAATGTGATGATTGTATACATAACCACAATTCAAAGTAAAATGTGTGTGTGCTCTGAGGTCAGAGCCTGGAAATCTTCTACCTGGGAAGATCTGAAAAGACTTCAGGGAGAAGGTAACTTTTGAAATAGGCTTTGCAATATAGGTTGGATCTGAACTTGTGGGAATGATGGAATGGGTATTCTATGCAAAGGGAATGGTCTAAGAAATAGAAAATAAAACCACACTTTAGTAGGTATCTTGGTCAGCTTAGGCTGCTGACCATTGACTGGGTAGTTTGAACAACGGATATTTATTTCTTACAATTCTGGAGGCCAGTAAGCCCAAGATCATGGTACTATCAAATTCTGATCTTGGTGGACTCTTCCTGGCTGGTAGACAGATGCCTTCTTCCTATGTGCTCATGTAGCATTTCCTCAGTGCAAACATGCAGAGAGAGAGAACCTCAGGTATCTCTTCCTCTTCTTATAATGGCACTAATCCTGTCATGAGAACAATACCCTCATGACCAAATCTTAAACCTAATCACCTCCTGACGACCTTGCCTCCAAATACCATCATATTGGGGGCTAACATTTTAATATAAGAATTTACAGAGGGCAGCCCCGGTGGCGCAGCGGTTTAGTGCCGCCTGCAGCCCGGGGTTTGATCCTGGGGACCCTGGATCAAGTCCCACATCGGGCTCCCTGCATGGAGCTTGCTTCTCCCTCTGCCTGTGCCTCTGCCTCTCTCTCTCTCTCTCTCTGTGTGTGTCTCTATGAATAAATAAATAAAATCATTTTAAAAAAAAGAATTTGGAGAGTACACAAACATTGAATTTATAACATTGAGTATCCATCAGGTACAAGAAGTATCATGTATGTCATTTCATTTAATTATTATAAGAACTGTAATGGGTGGTATTGCTATTTGTTCACAAGCACATAAGACACAAAGTTTTCAAGCTGAGCTCAACACTTTTCTCTCCTCCTATCCTGCTCCTTCACTTCCTATGTATGTATCCAGGCGAGTGATATCACTGTTTATTTCTGTTGCACAGGCCTGACTTCTACTTGTAATTCTTGACTCCTCCCCTTCCACCCTTCAACCTCATGAAGCCTTATTGATACCACCCCCTAAACATCTCTGGAATCCACCCACTTTCCTGGGCCCTAGCTGCCAGTGCTTTGGTCCAGGCCACTACCATCTCTTGGGCAGCATTGCAACTACCCTCTACTAGTGGATCTTGTGGCTTCCAGTCTTGCCCTCCCACCCTATCCTCACTCAATCCATTCTCCACATAGCAGCCAGAGAGATCACTCTAGAAGGCAGATTTGGTCACATTCTTTCCCTGACTAAAATTCAGCGAATACTTTTCATTTCCCTTAGAATAAAGGATGCTTGAATAAAGCTTAAAGAGTCTTCATGATCTGGCCTGTGCTTCCTTCCTCAGCCTTATCTTGGACCATCCTTCTGTCCCACATCCATCCTCTTGTCCCACATCCATCCTCTAGTCACACCAGATTCTTTCAGTACCCTGTTCTGCACCTCCCTTTTGACTGCCCCTCCCCACTCACTTAATCAGCACCAAGGTTAAGTTTGCATCTCCTATCAGTCCATTATAATCCAAAGGGTATGAGCTCCAGAACAGCAAGGACCGTGTCTATTTGTTCATCAATAAATATATTTCAATGAATAAATTGATTTTTAAAAAATTGTGGCTCAAAGGGCTTAGGTTACTTTCTCAAGGTCAAATAGCTGGTTAATGGTAGAGCTGGAAATCTCAAAAGAATTGGCCTGTATCTAAATCTAATGCTTTTCTCGTAACATCATGGTGTCTCTCATAGATGAACAAGTATAGGAACACAGTGATTCATTCTTCTGGATCATAGCATGCACATAAAAGGAGACTAGGAGACAAAATGGTATAAGAAGACTTTAATCATATTGAATATAGCCTGTGCTCTAAAATTAAGGAATTAGGATTTTATTCTCCAGGTAATGGGGAATCGTAGATGGGCACAGAAGTGACAAGAGCAGAGTAATTTAGGTTTTCTCATACCTTCCAGAAGTGAAAGTGGGAGCAGAGGAACATAAGAATTTAGGATCTTCTTACCAAGATCTTCATCTATAAAATCACACTGCCTATGTCATAAATGACTTTTGTGAAAATGAAAATAAAGAATGCATGTACAGATGCTGTGTAGCTATACACTTCTTTATAAATGTTATCATATATTTTTCTCCTCCTTTCAATGTTTGTTGATGAGGTTGTTTAGGTTTGTAGCTACTTTTAGAAGACTTTGAGCAGACCCTCTGAGGGGCCATTCCTTAACCGTAGTGCTGAGACAATAAATGAAGTTTTCAAACTATTAGGAAGTTATGGACCTTTTCCAGGAGGCAAGAGAAACCATGGACTGAGCAGCTGGAAATTGCCCATGTGACAAACTGGGGTGGAGGACAGGACAGATAGGAGGCACTGTGGTTGACAGAAGATCCCCCACTAGGAGCAGCTGCCAAAAGACACTGCCAGCAGTCCTGTGAGAAAGAGCAACGGAAAAGCAGCAATGGAAAGAGTGTGGAGCCTCATGAAGATGGAGCTGGATTCCCTGAGGGCCTTGGCCTAGGCTGTCTCCCCAGCCTCATTTACTGTGAAGGGAAAGAAGAGGTGGTCTAGTTCTCTGCTTGTTACCAGGAGGATAACTGGAAATAAGTGTTTTGATGTAAATAATAACTAAAGCTAAAAGACACAATTCAAGGCCCAGAAAGTCTATTTAGGAAAGAGCACCCAGAAGAATGGCTGCCTTTAGGAGTAGCTCCTGGGCCCAGAGAATTGAGTGTTTTGCAGGTGGTCATCTGAGGGCCCCCTGAAGTGACTGTTTTCATGTACTTCTCTTTGGACCCGCTATTTGGAAAAAGGAATAGTGGAATGTTCAGGGTAGAAGTCTTAGAAGCTTCGGTGGTCTGAGTCAAGCTCTGGACTTGAGAGGAATACTTGCAGGGTTTCTGTAACATTACTTGCTTTTTATCAGCTTGAAGAACTGCATGCAAACTTAGAGAAACCAGCTTTCAAGAACAGGACATCTGCTTGCTCCTCTTGAATTCCCTAGCATGGCAATGTATCCTGCAAATACCTGGTGAACTCGTTGGAAACCTCTCAGCTGCTTTCCCTATGACCGGGCTCTGGACAGTGGGTCTTCCTAGCACAGTAGTAAGCAGTGAGGTAGAAAGGACTGGAACACAAGTCAAATGTTCTGAGTTCTATTCCCAGCTCTGCTAAGAATAAACTGACATGAATGATGTCTACAACCGACCGGGTTTCCAGATGGTACTCGAGATTTTTTCTAGCATCTTGGCAGTGAATATGACTCATCATCTAGTCTAACAGGTCCTCTCAAGTAAAAGCTGAACATGTAATTATGACCAAAATGCTTTCACACAGTTTTTCAAAGAAGTAAGCTTAAACACATTGTCAAGGAGAAAGTGTTGTCTGCGGGTGTCACAGGCAAGATTTCTGTATGCTACCTATGGAAAAAAGATATAAATGGAGCTGATTAAAGATTCCCCCATTAGAGAGTATCCCAAACCAACATGGGCTTAAAATGATTACGTCCTTTGGCCAATTGAACTTCTTTGCAATACGACAGAGAAAACTGCCCTTTAATTTGGATCTAGTTTAAATTATTTAATGAGTTCCCTTTCTCAGTTAATTGGACATTAGCTTTAAGAATGAATAAAAGTGCTTCATGTGCCACATAATAGCTAAACAGTGTCTGTGGCAAGCAGCAAAACCAGCTGACATTCTTGAAGAGACTGATCAGTGGTCTGGTCTCAACCTCAGGCCTGGGAAAACCATTAACCAAACAACTTGAGTTTTATTTTTAATTTGATACACTGTGTTTAATGCAAAATGTATGGGTATTGCAAGAGGCGGTTTGCTCAGTTGTGGGGAATGGCTGTAATCCCAGTGGGTTTATCTTGCAGTCTTGGGAGGCTGCTGTTATTTCCTGGTGGGTGTCTAAGGGAGTAGGCAGGAGAATGCAGAGAATCTGGGCAAATGAAGCCTCGTGAAGCAGCCCTTTATTAGATTAGAACAGGCTTCTTTATCCCTCAGGGAGTGTGTGAGTTGGACTGTGGGTGAAGTGCCAAATCAATCCTTGCCTGCTTTGTGACTATTGGGTCACAGCAGGAATTCAGGAGATAGAATTAAAAAAAAAAAAAACCCCTTTTGGAGCTGCTAAAGTTATGAAAATGCCATTCTGAGAAAGGGGGAGAGCATAGGTGTTCTGAGGAAAATCCATCTCTTGATGTTCACAGGGCCACTTTTCCACACTCTCTTCCCTCATCCAACAAAAAGTTCTTGAGTGCCTACTATGTGCTAAGCAAATGGCTGAGAAAAGGTCTCTGATCTGGAAAAAAAAACATTTTTGGTAGGAGTGATTTCCATCTAGATAATTAAGGCATAAAATAAAAGTATCATGTTTAAGATAGGTAGAGAGAGAGTTCAGTGGCAACATAAAGGACTGTGTGACTAAATATTTTGGGAACATTCATTTAACTCATTGTGGCAAACATATATTGCTTGCCTGCAACATGCCAGGCTCTGTGCTGGGAACAGACAGACACTTGCCTGTGATAGGCAAGACAAGAGAAGTCTTTGCCCTCATGGTGCTTTCAGTCTAGTGGGTCAGAAAGGATTTTGAGAGATGAGTTAGGCCCATCAGGTGAAGAAGGAAGACAAAGAGAAAAGGAAAGCAAATGGGCAAAGACACAGAGACTTGGAAAAATAAGGAATGCTAAGATAATAACAAGAAATTCTGCGTGTGGCGGGGGGGGGGGGGGTGGTTGGGGGAAGGGCCTAGTAGGAGAGGGGGAAGAGAGTGAACAGAATGTTATCTGTGAGGAAGTTTTAGGGAACAGGGCAAGAAATGTCAGGATGTTTGAAGCCATCTTTGAAGACTTTTGTATGCCTTGTCTTTAGTTTGCTTTTTATCCTGTAGGAACTAGAAGCCATTGTAAGATTTAAATGGGGGAAAACTTGGAGAGTATTCAAGAACAAGTACTTTGGCAGTCAGAGAGAAAAAGAGGAAGGGTCTTACATAAGATTGTTGCAACTAGTGGATGGGAGCATCCAAAGGGACAGTATTTAACCATTTGGATTGCCTCAGAAAGGTCAAGAAAGGATAGTGACTAAAAACAGGTCACTGGATTTGGCTCCAGAATGGTGCTCTGGGTTCAGCTGGGTGGATGGCCCTGGTTTAAAAAGTAATTTACAGGGACACCTCGGTGGCTCAGCGGTTTAGTGCCTGCCTTTGGCACTGGGGCGTGATCCTAGAGTCCCGGGATTGAGTCCCACATCGGGCTCCCCGCATGGAGCCTGCTTCTCTCTCTGCCTGTGTCTCTGCCTCTCTCCCTCTCTCTCTCTCTCTCTCTCTCTGTGTATGTCTCTCATGAATAAATAAATAAAATCTTTAAAAAAAAATAATTTACAGGGAGGCATTAGAGGCTCTAACCATCCAAAGCATAGTTGCTTTTTCATGATTGTTGTTCTGTCCAGTGAGTGTTGCTTGCTTTGAAAGGAAGAAAACCCAAGTGTGACACTTATCCTGATGGCCTCCAGTGACTGTGTTGGTCTCTGAGAGTTGTATTTGGATGTATGGTTGTGTTGGCCTGAGGTTTGTCCTTCGAGGCAGCCTTTGTTCACCTCAGGAGTCTTTCCTCCAGGTTGCCAGCTCCCTTGAGATTGCAGGGAGTATCCTGGTTTTAGAGTTTCCAGAATGCCATTTACAAATCATTCCCATGCCCCCAGTTACATTTTTCATCTTGTGAGGACAAACCCAGAAACACCCTCTCTGAATTCTAAGGAGGCAGGGAAGAGTTCTGAAGTGCTGTACCAGGTCCCTGATCATCCCCTGGAAAGTCTGTAAAGGTGGAGTTCTATCCCAGAACCCAATCCCATGATTGCCAATTCTGTTTCCCCACCCAGTGATAGAGCCAGCCTGTTTTTACTGACATTGTGACCCGGCTAGCTCTTTGCTATAATCAATGTTTCCATTCTTTTCCAAAATAAACATGTTGACGGTCATTTGCAAACAGGGAAATGAAAGTTTTCCATCCCTAGGTGCAGCGTATATATTTTTGAAAACAAAGAATTTAGCAAAGGAATTTAATCTAATCTCTGGTTACTTTTTAATTTGTCTGGGAGCATTAGACCTTAGAAAACAAATTTTTTTTCTCTTTTAGATTCAGTTAAATGTTCCCCCACCCCACCCCCATCCCCTTCTGGCTTTGTTCAGAATTATCAGGCAGAGTGGCTTGAAGAGAATAGGACCTTATTGTATCACATTTCGAGAATGAGCCATGAGGAAACAGGAACCAAGCCTGGAATTGAAAACGGCCTTGTAAATGACCAACAGAAGATAGGAGTTAAAACACACAACTGTTGTTGTGCCAGAAAATTGTCTGCCCTCTCTGAACGAACGAGGGAGTGTTGGTTTGTATTTATACAGGTTTTAAGAATAATAAATGCCACTCTCCCTGCTCAAATGAAATGTAATTTCATAACTGCTTTGAAGATAACCCTGCCTTTTTGTACCCACAGAAATGAATAGCTTCATATCCTCGAAAGTCCCAGGTATCATACCTGTTTAATGTAAACAGGGTTTGTTTAGTCTGGATGATTAATAATTTTATTTCAGAAAGAAATGACTGATGAAGAGTTGCACAGATGTCATGATCAAAGCTTACTTCTCATTCCCCGGGGGTGTCAGAAGCAGCCAAGCTGTTTATGTATCCACTGGGCTAAATTAGTACCATTAGCACTTCAGTAAAGCTTAGATATTACTCTGCTCTCTGTTAAAGAAACCAATTATAGTATCTGCTGGACGGTATATTAAATGATGCCATTTAATTAAAGCCTAATTTCTCTCTGAATGAACAATATTTTAAATTATTGTACATTATTTCACTCAATTACTGAAAATCCCTGTCCATTTTTTAAGTGCAGAAAAAATTCATTTGGCACCCTGACTGCTGGGAAGAATAATTGCCATTCTGTGTTGTGTTTGGTGCTCAGTGCCCAGTAACAGTCAATCCAGGACACACATCAGTTCAGGAGCTCTTTTAGTTTTCAAATATTTCGGATTTGTTTCTCAAGCCTCTGGGCAGCAAAGAGCCCTATTCTGTGATTGCCAGTGGTTCCCTCTAAGGACTGCGGGATAATGGAGACCTCTAAAAAGAATATGTTTAGAGGAATAAAGCCATTAAAGAAATACAATTCCCATGCCAGGAGCAGAGCTATGTAACTGACAGGATAGCAATTCATTTTGAATGAATATCTCATAAGGGAATGCAAGAATTAAAATGGACTCAACAGCGAACTCAAGAGATAACCTCTAATAGAAAAATTCACTTGGTAGAAGGAGAAGTGAGTTACAAACAGATAACTATTTAAAAACAGGTAAGGGATTGCTGAGAGTGAACAGACTTTCATTCCTTGTAGTTATTTAGTTTAACTATGGAGAAATGTTGGCATGCATTTGGATAGTGGGCAGCAATAACCCCTAGCCAAATACAGTGATATGCTGCTTCTGACGGTTTATAACATCAAGGAACATTATGGAACATGATGTATGGATATTATGTGTTCATCAGCTTATTGGGCTATCAGTTCAATCCCAGGGAAGGAAAACAGCAGCAGTGTATCTTAGATATTGTAGGAATATACTCCAGAACCCAGACTGTGGATGGGAAGGCTGGAACTCAACCCTATGACCTAGCACCATGCCTTGATCACAAGAAGTCCTGTGTAGATTCTAATGTGTGAAATTAATGGTCCGAAGCCAAGCTGATCTATACATCTTTTGGTCAGTTCTTGGTAAGTGATTTAAGTTCAGATTTTTTTTTTCTTTAAGATTTTATTTATTTTTTTAAGAGACAGAGAGAGAGACAGCCATCAGGAGCTGGGGGAGGGGGCGGGGCAAAGGGAGAGGGAGAAGTAGGATTCCTGCTCAGCAGGGAGCAAGTCGAAGGGCTCCATCCCAGTACCCTGGGATCATGACCTGAGCCAAAGGCAGATACTTAATGGACTGAACCACCCAGGTGCCCTGAGTTCAGATTTTGACTTGAGGAATGGTGGTAGTCAACCATTTATAATTAGGTGGTTATAAGATGACCAGAGCACAGTGCAGGTTTTCTCCATGAATAGATCACATGATCTTGGTCTATTTGTTCAACTTTGTGGATTTTGTCCCTTGATGTTAACTTTTTTAAAGACTTTATTTAAAATTTTTTTAACGGTGAAGAGAATATAGATTTATTCTTTAAAAATCTGTGTTACAGATGTATGACATAATTTCATTGATGGGAGTGAGGGAAAAATTTACCAAAATAATTTAGGAAATGAGTAGAGACTATAAGACTAACCACTAAAGGGATTATACAGAAGCACTATACTGTAGTTAATAAAGTTGTTTCCCATGGGAGCACAGGTTAACAGTTCTGACACCACTATACATGTATACTGGGGTTGAGCAAATAAATCGATGATGGATAATGGTAAAAAAAAAAAAAAAAAAAAAAAAAAAAAGAAGAGATAAAATTTTAAAAAATAGAAAAAAGTATAATTTGAGCCCTTCCTTTGTGCTGTGCCAAAAACAAAAGAGGAAACGTCTAGCTCTTTCCATATGGCCACATTCTGGTATACTCTTTTTTTGCTTTTGTACTTGATCTTCCCTCTCTGCATGTACTATTTCCTACTTAATCTACTGAATTAATTTGTACTTCTCCAAAAAAAAAAAAAAAAAAAAAGAAAAAGAAAAAGGGAAGGGAAAGAAAACCTACTATCATCCCAAAGCTTGGTTCTTGTAATGGGAATCAGGCTTTCAATAAAATTGCTTCAACTAAAAGTTTATCAATAATTTCAGGTAATAGTGTTATTTCTTGATTTTCAGCTATAATTGCTCTCCCCATTAAAAAAAAAAAGTCTTTTTTTAAGAGTAATTTTAGGTTCACAGCAAAATTGAGAGGAAGGTACACATATTTCTTGTATACCTCCTGCCCCTACATCTGCATAGCCTTCCCCATTACCAGCATCTGTCACCAGAGTAATAGTTTGTTACAACTGATTAACCTACATGTACATCATAATCCCCCAAAGTACACTGTTTACTTGGTTTTCACTCTTGGTGTAAATTCTGTGTGTTTGGACACCTTTATAATGACATGTATCCATCATCATATATTATACATAATGTCTAAACTGCTCTAAAAGTCTTCTGTGCTCTGCCTCTTCATCCCTTCCTCCATCTCCCACCATAACCACTGATCTTTTTATTTCACAGTTTAGCCTTTAATAGAATGTCATATAGTTGGAATCATACAGTATGTAGCTTTTTCATATTGGCTTCTTTCACTTAGTAATGTGCATTTAAGTTTCTTCCATGTCTTTACTGTGGGACCCAGGAAATTTAACAAAAATCCCCTACCCCTGGACAAGCAGAGCAGGACTAACTCCATTTTGTGCTACACCCGCCACCTCCTGTATGACCCCCACATGACCTGCTTATTGCTTAAGGCGCTGCCCCACCCTAGTCAAGCCGCTGGGCACACCCTTACCGGAAATCAGCTCATAACAATGTAACCCTGCCTTGTGCCCGCCAAAACTGCCCGCCAATTGTGACCAAAGTAATAGGCCACCTCAAATGGATACTATAGGGTAAGATGTAATTCAATCGGCCACCTGTGTGTGGACCGACATGACTGTGCAACTTTCTGCGTATCCCATTGGCCACTGGCCCCTATAAAGCTGCTACGCCTCTTAGTCTCGGGGTCCAAGTCCCTGCTCCGGTGTGTTGGGTACACTTGGACCCAAGCTTGAGCTTGTAAATAAACCCTCGTGTGTTTGCATCGGTGTCGGCTCCTTGGTGGTTTCTCGGATTCGCAATCTTGGGCACAACATTTACATGACTTGATAACTATTTTTTCTTTTAGACTGAGTAATAATCCATTGTCTGGATTTACCAGACAATGGATTTATCTAGTCTAAAAAAAATAGTTATCAAGTCTATTTATCTAGTCTATTTATCTAGTCTCTGCTGCATTTTTTTGATGACAACTCCTGTTTTTATGTAATTTTCAACTATCTACATCTAGGGAACATATGCAATGTCCAAGGCATTGGGCTTATTATTGTGGCTATAAAATGGTCCAGTGTGACATCAAGGTTAAAGGTGTGAGTTTTAGAGTCCCTCACTCATTCACTTATTTAACAAACATTTACTGATCCCTAATGACGATCAGAAAGAGACTGGGCCCAGGAATACTCAAATTCAAATTCCCAGCCCACCTGTACTAATTGATAGCAATTTAATAATTGATATTATTTAACTCTCCCCACCTATAATGTGAGGTTAATAATATACCCTCATGGAATTACTATGAAAATTAAAAAGAGTAATTTCAGTGTCTGCTATATAATAATATAATACTCAGTAAATAGTAAGTATATAATGTAACTTTATAGGTGTCTCTCTTTTTTTTTTTTTTTTTTTTTTTGACCTGAACACAGTCATTTTATTTTTCTCAAGAGTTACCACTTAGGTCACTCCCCCTTGTGAGGAAGGAGTGAAAGAGAGGAGAGAGATTAGAACTAGAATATCCTGTATATGAAAGAAACCATCTTGAATAGGGAGGTGGCACCCTCCCATCTTACTTTACTTTTTTTTTTTTTTAATTTTTATTTATTTATGATAGTCACACACACACACACACACAGAGGCAGAGACATAGGCAGAGGGAGAAACAGGCTCCATGCACCGGGAGCCCGACATGGGATTCGATCCCAGGTCTTCAGGATCGCGCCCTGGGCTAAAGGCAGGCGCTAAACCGCTGCACCACCCAGGGATCCCCTTACTTTACTTTTTAAAAACTTAATGTGAGAGATGTTAAAACACTTTACCTATTTTCATTGTTTAACTTGAAACAGAAGTGTAAATCTTTCCTTTTATTCTCATTATATTATTATAGTTGGTTGGAAATACTACTCTATTAAAGACCAAGTCTTTGAATTGGAAAATAAACAAGATCAGAATAAAATTCATATGAGTTATGTTTGTGTAGCCCAGTGTGCTGTGCTTGAGGGTCCAGATTAAACTTCATTGGTAGTGATGATAGATTCCATCAATGTGACCTGCACAGCTGGGGATGCATTAAAGGATAGTTTTATTTTTCTGAGTTTCTGTACTAATTTAGAATGACTGAAATATATGCTGTTTCTCTAGAGAAAAATATAGGGCTCCGTACTTCAAACAGATGATTGGATTTTCTTTAGTTCTTTTTCTTTCATAGTAAGCCCTGGTAACCTCTGAGGAGAGCAGAAACCCTTGTTTTTGCCACCATTTCCTTAAAGAGTTAGTTCATGGCTATATGTTGACATACTATTTTATCAAAAATAACATTGAATATATTTATATTAGTATAAATATTAATAACCAAGATATATTTTGATTTAAATTATTTCCCTGTAATGTTTCTCAGCTAGAAATTGGCAACCTAGAAAAAACACGTGCAATAATGGCTGAAGAGCTAGTTAAATTAACAAATCAAAATGATTAACTTGAAGAGAAAGTGAAGGAGATACCCAAACTTCGAACTCAGCTAAGAGTAAGTACTCTTCTCTTCATTTAAGGATGAGTCCAAGGGAATCCCTAGGTGGCTCAGTTGGTTAGGTGTCTGACACTTGATTTTGGCTCAGGTCATAATCTCAGGGTATGGGCTTGAGCCTCACATTGTGTTCTGCACCCTGCAGGGCATCTTTTTCAGGATTTTCTCTCTCTACCTGCTTGCTTGCATGTACACACTCTGCTTCTTTCTGTAAAATGAATAAATCCAGGTGTTTTTCCAGCTCTTGGGAAGCTTGATTGAGACTACCGACTTCTTTTTTTTTTCCATTGACTCTAAAGAGTAAGTGAGGTGCTCCCTGGGTGGCTCAGCGGTTGGGCGTCTGCCTTCGGCCCATGGCGTGATCCTGGAGTCCCCGGATCGAGTCCTGCGTCGGGCTCCCTGCATGGAGCCTGCTTCTCCCTCTGCCTCTCTCTCTCTCTATCATGAGTAAATAAATAAGATCATCTTTCAGGCTCTTCTAATTCTTCTTCTTCTTCTTTTTTTTTTTTCCCCCTATAGGTGTCTCTTATCTTCTAAGAAGTATAATTTGGCTCAGAGGCTGCACATATGTAAATATAGGAATAATGATTTCTTAAAAGTGATACTTATGAACCAGCAAGAGTTAATGCTAGCTTGTGTGAGACAGTGCAGCGCACCTGAACCTCTGCATACACACATATTCATATACACAACATAATTTTTAGAATAAGTGTACTTCCTGTTGAGGATGCTTCATAATTGAAAATGGTGGTAGGAGCTAGCAGGTCAGGCCTGGAATTATTAGACGTCATATCAGGTTGAATTACTTATGCAAAGCCACTGATTTTTCATTGCCCTTTTAGAGATGTGCCCTTAGGCCCTGCTTGAATACTAGCCCATTGCTATGCAGCAGGGGAAATGTTTCTGTCCATAAAACTTATCTCTTGGTTTCAAATTCTAATGTGAGAAAGGACTGTCAAATAGATACTCTGTCTTAATGATAAAGGGGACAATGGACATTCATTGTCCTTCTTCTGGATGGAGACAATGGATAGGACATGCATGTTGAGGATTTTAAGATAGACAACTGAAGAATAAAATATTTAGAAAACTAAAACGTGGCTCAAAAATAAATTCAGTAGAAAATTTGGCCAGGTGGGAGAATAAAGTCCTTTTCAAGAGTTCTTACCCTGAGGCAGGGTAGTAAGCAATGAGGATTGTATGGCATTGAAAATTATCAAGGTTAGATAATATGAGAAGTATGTTCTGGATAAGTCATACTTACTGTGATCTAAATGAATTAAAAATGGGGGTCAACAGCAATTGCACTGCTGGGGATTTACCCCAAAGATACAGATGCAGTGAAACGGCAGGACACCTGCACCCCAATGTTTATAGCAGCAATGTCCACAATAGCCAAACTGTGGAAGGAGCCTCAGTGTCCACCGACAGATGAATGGATAAAGAAGCTGTGGTCTATGTATACAATGGAATATTCCTCAGCCATTAGAAACAACAAATACGCACCATTTGCTTCGATGTGGATGGAACTGGAGGGTATTATCCTGAGTGAAATAAGTCAATTGGAGAAGGACAAACATTATATGGTCTCATTCATTTGGGGAATATAAATAATAGTGAAAGGGAATAAAGGGGAAAGGAGAGAAAATGAGTGAAAATATCAGTGAGGGTGACAAAACATGAGAGACTCCTAACTCTGGGAAACGAACAATGGGTAGTGGAAAAGGAGGTGGGTGGGGGAATGGGGTGACTGGGTGATGGGCACTGAGGGGGGCACTGGATGGAATGAGCACTGGGTGTTATGCTATATGTTGGCAAATTGAACTCCAACAATAAATAAATAAATAAATAAATAAATAAATAAATAAATAAATCCTTTGGAAATAAAAAAAAAATGGGGGGGGGGGTCAATACGGGCCTGGGCATGGCCCATGGAGATACTGAGGCACACACTTGAGGCCCGGTAGCTAATGGTACAAAATCACTTCCAGGCAGTCATGTAACTCAGATTGATCAGAAAGCTGCATCTTGTTACAGGATGTTTAAGAGAAGAGAGCCACTGGTGTGGGCTGGATGCCTACAGTCAGTGCTGCTTTTATTATTATTAGCTCCAGTGTGTGAACAAGAGGGCAAAGGCCAAGGTCACTCACTAGCCAGTGGAAGAGCCAAAAGGTCCAGACTTTTCTCCAATGTTTTATTGTTTTGATAGGTAAATGGCATTGATCTCATCTACTGATACCCCTAGAAAGTTGACTCTACTCATTATCTTCTGTTAAACTTTTCTTCACTGACCCTGCACCAAATTTTCAACTGCTCTTTGAAGATTTCCTCCTGCATGTCTCTCTAGCATCACAAACAGGACTTCTAAAACAATTTATTTCCTGCCTCACTTCCCATCCTGCCCCCAACCTCCCAGTCAGGGGTCCTTCCTCCAGCCTTCTTACTTGTAATGGCACCATTCCCCAGTCTTCCAGACTCAAATCTAGTGTGACTATCAACACTTTCTCATTTAACTCATCCCTCTCTACCTTCCCCAACCAGTTCATTTCCAGTGTCCTTTTTCTTTTCATGTCCACTAATATCTCAAATCTAGACTTTGTAATCTTCTACTATATAAGCACTGTTGAAGTAGACTCTAAACCGGCCCTCACCTTCCCATCTTTTCCTGCTTTGACTCATCCATATGTACTGCTGAATTATTCTTCCTAAACCACTGCTTTGACCCTGTCACTTTCCTATTATAAACGTTAAATTGGTTAAGAACTTTTGGAGCACATTTTTAGAGAGAGCAGAAGAGTAAGTGCAAAGTAGTTGCCCTATCCCATATCCCCCAGCCAGCTCAGCTGGAGTCTACCTACAGCTGCAGGGGAAGACCAGCAGCTTCCCTCCTCAGTCATCTGTTGCTCAATTCTTCTTCTTTGGGAGGGCTTTCTCCTGCTCCCTTCCTACCCTCTGTGAATACCTGGAGTAAATTGGAAGTGCTGGGGAGCTCATGCTTTGGGGAGCAACCCTCCACCAATGGGGAACAGGAGCTGTAGACAATGCCCATCTCTCCATCCTCCAATGGTGTGGTTCTGGGGTGTGTTCCACATGATTTCCTGGAAGGTCCTAAGGGGAATTGTGCCTCAGGTGCCCACAATAGTAACCTCCTCATTGATGTACAAGTTTCTGGCTTTCTCCCTCTCCTGTTTCACATTCCCAGTTCTCAATTCTGTTCCCAAGGATCATTACCCAAATAAGCTACTTGTACAGTACTGAAATCTTTGTCTCAGGACCTCTGTTGGATGGAATCCAAACCAAGACACCACTTGAGAGGGGACATATTGAGATCATCCTCAGCCTTGAATGTTCGATTTAGAAAGGGAGCACTATAGGAGTTCTGCCTTGACTGTCCTAGAGAGAAGAGGGTGAAAATAGGAAAAGAGATATTTATAAAGATGACTTTCTCAGTGGTAAAAGCCGTAAGTAAAGTTAAAAAAGAAGTCTTTACCATTTGCAATACCTTAAGAGCAGCAGCTGTTGACAGTTAGACCTGTCTCCAGAGGTTTAAAGTAGCTGGGCACATCCTACTGCTTCTGGTTGAGGGGAGGAAGGTAGGGAAGTGCAGGAGGAGGGTTCCTTCTCTGTCCTGCAGAGTGGTTCAGCCCTTCCTTCATTTTGTGCATTCATCTTATTCAAAGATAAGCTGATGCTCCTTGCTGCACAATATTTCAAAAGGCTCTGATGATGGAAGGTAATACAAGCACCTTTCTTTATCCTTAGGGAGCTGACATTTTGAAGCCTAATCCTTGAGTGTTGGTTCTAATAAGTTTCCCCAAGGAACTAGTTTAATCAGTTTTTATTTTATTTATTTATTTATTTATTTATTTATTTATTTATTTTTTAATTTCCTTTTTTTTTTAAATTTTTATTTATTTATGATAGGCACACAGTGAGAGAGAGAGGCAGAGACATAGGCAGAGGGAGAAGCAGGCTCCATGCACCGGGAGCCTGACGTGGGATTCGATCCCGGGTCTCCAGGATCGCGCCCGGGGCCAAAGGCAGGCGCCAAACCACTGCGCCACCCAGGGATCCCTAATCAATTTTTATATTCAGTGGCCAGATACAAAATTTTGGTGACTTCCTAGATGCTTTAAAGGTATAACCCCCATCATTTTGAGATTTAGGCATCCCATTTTATTTAGTTTGATTTTATCTAATGACTCTTATAACTAAAAGTAAAGGCATACATTTATGTCTGAAGGAAATAAAAACATTGAGATTAATTTGCTTAGACATTTTTCAAGAGAAGGTTCTAATCTCTTGGGATACCTTGAAATAATAGTGGACCATCCTTTGTCCCAATTAAGATTGAGGGTGGTTACTCTAAAACCTAGAGAAAGACCCCTGTGTAGTTATTTAGAGTTCCAGAGAAGGGACTCCTCTTGGAGGGGTGGGACATCTGAAGGCTAATTAGATGTGGGCTCTCCTCTGTCCAGTTTAAATGTAAGTAGCATCAGATTCAGGAAACTGTCAAGTGCCTTGCCCAGTAGATTGCATATAGATGATCCCCCAGAAATGCTTAATAAATAGAAAATATATCATAAAATATATCCTTAAAAATTTACAATAAACATTAAAAGCAAGTAAAAAGTTATGAGTGAAATAAAAGGAGTTGTTTTCATTGTCATCCTCCTCCTTCTCCTCCTCCTCCACAGGGGAGCCTGAGTGGCTCAGCGGTTGAGTGTCTGCCTTCAGCTCAGGGAGTGATCCCGCAGTCCCAGGATCTGGATTGAGTCCCATATCAGGTTCCCTGCATGGAGCCTACTTCTCCCTCTGCCTGTGTCTCTGCCTGTCTCTGTGTCTCCCATGAATACATAAATAAAATATTTATTAAAAAAAAAAAGAAAGAATCAACAGTACTTTCATGTAGAACAAAAATGTTCTTCCCTGGATTCTTGTGTTTTCAGGCAATTATTTGATAATGTCAATTATTTAAATGGTCTATGAGGAAGTCATTGGTATCTGGAGTTATCTATTTTAATTCCTATGACATTCTTGTTATGGTTGAATTATACTAAGCTTGATTTCAGTTTCTCTCAAACCTTTGGTTGCTGGAAATAGACCCAGTGGCTGAACATGATAGCAGCAACTGTTTTAAGAATAGCCTTACACACCTTGGTGGCTCAGTTGGTTAAGCATCTGACTCTTGTTTTCAGCTGAAGTCATGATCTCAGGGTCTTGAGACCAAGCCCTGCATTGGGCTCTGTGCTTGGTGGGGAGTCTGCTTCTCTACCACTCCCTCTGCCCCTTCACCTGCTCTCCCTCTCTCTTTCCCTCCCAAATAAATAAGTAAATCTTAAAAAAAAAAAAAAAAGAATATCCGTACAGACTATCAGGCAGCAAGATCTCTTAATAAATCTTAAGCCTGCTCTGAAGTTTAATGATTTTGAAGGCAGCCATAGTTGGCCAGTCAACCAAAGACACATTAACTTTATTAATAAGATTTTCTGTAGTCCTTATCTATTTATGCATCAATGGACACCCTAGCAACAGAACCCATCTCAGTACTGCCCATGAACATTTTCAGTTTCTGGTTTCTGCAATACTTTTTCAGCACAGATGTATTTGTGTACTCGACTGTAGATGAATTAAGTGATTTTCATCACTCAAGGCTGAAATGTCTTTCCCTAGCAAAAAATAGCATTAAATATACTTGACTTTAGACACTTTATGTGTTTTCTTGGGAGAAACTGTGAAACAGTCATTTAAAAACTTGAACTAGAGTGATAGGACAAATTCTAGCAACATAGAAGGCAATATGTTCTGCATACCTTTGAAAGCCACGTCTGATTCAGAACAGGAGGCTTGGAGGAGATGCAGGAACCAGGTACCTCAGTAAGGTTGTACACAAAGCCATCCCTTAGCCCCTCCCCTATGCACCTATCAGCCTGTAAGCCTCCTTGAGCCAACTCAGGTCCCTAACTAGAGATGCAGCAATAGATAAATATAGACCTCTGGATTGTTTCCAAGATTTTAGTTATTTACCTGGACCAAGGAGAGGAATTCTGTATTGGGGAAAATAATTTTCTCAGTGGGCCCATGCAGATACATCCAAAAAAGTGTTAGAGATTGATTAAAACTTTGGATTTAGAGTCACTCAAATGTAAGTTAGAGTCCTGTTATGACACTTAACTACTTTATGACCATTAACAAGCTGCAGGGTCTCTGTAATCCTCAGTTTCATTATTTCTGAAATAGGGTTGATGATGAAGAAGATGCTGAGGGTAATTAACCTTTATTAAACACTTACAGTGCCCTGAGAGCTGTACCAAATGCTTCATATACATTCTTTCAAGTTCAGTCCCATTCCTTTCAGCTCTGGGGCATATACTATCACAACAGATAGTGCTCTCTAAGTAGTATTACTATGATGTCCACTACAAATGCCACCGTCACTGGTCCTAGACACTGTTGCTAGGAATTGGACATATTCTTGCTTGCTTTCTTAAGGCACCAGGCCCTTTCCCTTTTTGTTCCAATGCTAGATGTTTCTGAGATACAGTGATATAAGGATATGTTGTTCTATCATCCATTTTTCTGAGAAGTGTGCGGTGCATATAATTTTGCCTTGCATTATTTAGGAATGTTGATCTATTCTATTCCAGGTTTACTTAATGGAAAAATCTAAATCCATAATTTTTCTATAGAATCAGGCTGCTTTAAAACTGAACCAAAATTTTAAAGATGTTAACCAAAATAACAGCAACAATGACAAAAATAATCTTCCCAATAATCCTGTACAAGTCCCTGAGTTAGGTATTGAATTTTCTTTGACATTGTCGGGTGATTCAAGCTGTTCAAGCTGTTCTTTATGCAGCAATTGCTCTGTGACACTGGCTCTATTTTATCAGTGATTTGTTATATTAATGCAGGTGCCTGAGGAACAGCAATTGTGATCAAGACAAGGCAGTCAGCTTCCTGGAAGGTAAAATTTCTACCACCGAAGACAATATAATATCCATTATTACCCTTAGCCATAATTTATTAGTAGTATTTGGGTGTTAATTTAATTTAACCCATAATGTGATGCTCTCCGAATTACAGCATGCTACACATGTACTAAGCTGTCTTACCCAATTAGACAGGTGGAAGCAACCCTGGAGTGCTAGTTACTGACATAGAGAAGCATTTTATCACAGGTGGTGTCATTTATTGCATTATACCTAAACTCCTGAACCCATCCTGAGAAACCTGAGAGATGCAGAAACTCACCCTCCCAAAGTGGCATATGTATTTCAGTTAAAAAATTGTAACTTTCTACAATTTTACTATTACATTTTAAAAATCTAAACTTTAAACTGTTGAAACTTTTAAAAAAATCAGGCACAGTTGCACATAAGCATGTACAATGCCTCACTATTAATCTCCATAGATGAATAGATGTATATGTAACCTAGCTACAGAAATTCTGCACTGCTTTTGCAATACATACTGATCTGCAGTGTATTACTTGCCTCTGGTAGGGACTTTGGGGGAGGAGGAGCTTGTTTGCTCACTGTGGGTAGATTGGACTTTGGGTTGTTGTTTGGAGGTGTTCGCTATTGAGGATTCTGAGTGTGAAGCCCCATTCAAGAGCCCATTTCAAGGAGACTCTGGAATCTTCTCCTGCAGATTAAGATAGATAGAAACCAAGGAGCAGGTTTGTACCTAGAATTGCCCAGATGCAGGGGATTGGCTTATGTGAACTTAGCAGTGTTCCCTGTAGTTTAGTGAAGTCTCTTCTGAGAGATTGTGACACCACAATTCTCTCCAAAAGCCAAGGCGGATGAAGAGATAGCTGAAGGAAGCTATGGCTGTACTGTTTTTAGTCAGCTCAGTAAAATGGTACCCAGATGATTTGCAAACTTAGTGCTTATTGGAATCACCTGGTGGGTCTATAAAACACACTGACACCCTGGGCCCAACTTGTGGAGAATTTAAGTCAGGAGTTTTGTTACAGGATCTGAATCACTTATTTTTTGTCACCTTTATTGAGGTATAATTGACAAGCAATAAAATAGACTCATTTTAAGTACAGAGTTCTGTCAGTCTTGATGGAAGCATACATTCCTGTAATCACCAGCATGATCAAGGTATAGAACATGTCCATCACCAAAAAACATTTTCTCATGTCCTTTGAGCTCAGTGCCCCTCCCCACCAAACTCCTGGCTCCAGGCATTCATTGATCTGTTATCTGTTACCATAATTAGTGCCTTTTCTAGAATTTCATAAAAATGGAATCATACATTACCATTAATAAAATATTATTTTGTATCTGGCTTATTTCTCTCAACATAATGTTTTGAGATTCACCCATTCTGTTGCATATATCATTGATTCATTCCTTTTAATTGATGATTAGTATTCCATTGTGTGTCATACCACAATGATTTATCCACTCACTATTTGATAGCCATTGGGTTATTATAGAGTTTTGGCTTATTAAGAATAAAGCTGCTATAATCATCATGTAAAAGCTTTTGTGTGGAATTTCTGGGTCATATAAGAAGTATATGTTTAGTTTTATAAGAAACCACTAGCTTGTTCTCCAAAATGGTTGCACCATTTTTAGATTCCCACCAGTACTGTTTGAGAGTTCCAGTCCTTTCATGTCCTTACCAACACTTGGTTTTGTCAGTGTTTTTAATTTTAGCCACTCTGATTGGATACCTGGGATTTTGTAAATAAGCTCCTAGATCATTCTGATGCACACCTAAGTTTAAGAAGCCTTCCTCTCATAAAATCAGTAACTTCTGACAACCTAAAAGCAACCTGAGCCCTGAGTCTCAACCTCAGCTCTGAGCCTGCCACTGCTGTCTTAACCCTGTGCTCTTCCCTAATAAATAGGATCCTTGCAATTTGGTCTTTTCTGTGTCTGGTGGGTGGGTATCCCACCTCTCTGCCACTACAGCCCACCACATACTGTTGCCCATGTACTGTCCTCACATCTGCTAACTCTACACCTAGTGACTCTGGAGCTGAGTTGTATTGAGTGAGTAGACACTGTGGGGAGGGAGTTCACAGTCCAGGCAAAGGGTCCAGCAGAATAAAGGTTTGGAGACCCAAAGTAGGCTGGTCCATTTAGGAAACTGCAGGTAGTTAGGTATCCTTAGAGGGTGACGCTGAGAGGAGAACTTGATGAGCAAAGGCTGGGGAAGGACCAGACCTAGGGCATGGTCAAGGGCTTGGACTTTTTTGTAGGAGAGGCTGAATGAGGGGGCATGCAATGCTGTCTTCTGTGTTTCAGAAAAATTACCCTAGTGTTTGCCTGGAAAATGTATTGTAAGGGAGGGAATAGAGACGGGAACAGTAGTTGGGAGTCCAGTGCTGTACTCCACATGTGTCCCCAGGACCTGTCCAGTCCTGACTCATTGTGGGTGTCTTAGAATTATTTTTAAATAAAAGAATGAAAATAATGAATGAATCTTTTTGGGTCACTCACATCTTGCTTTTTGGGGTCTTTCCCTCCCCTCTTGCCCCACCAAAGGTGGTGGAATACACTGAGGGATGTGGGGTTCTGGGTCCTACCCAGACACAAAGATCATCTTGCCAAGATAAACACCACAAGATAAATACCAACTTCACTACTCCATGGGGCAGCCTTGTCATCATGATAGTTTTGTGACTATTGCCGTCTGGTCTTCACTCATTTCTCCATTCAGCAAGCTGAGAATTTAGTATGAGCTAGGCATAAGCTGGGCATTCAGAGATGAGAAAACACCATCCCTGTCCTCATAGAGCCTGTACTCCCTCCTCTCATCTTCAAGCCTTAGGCCAAGGGCCTGAAAAAGACTTCTATAAAAGGCCAAATAGTTAATATTTTTGGCTTTGGAAGCCATTTGATATATTGCCACCATTAAACAGCCATCAACAATATGGGCCAGGCTGTGCTTTAACAAAATTTTAATTATGAACACAGAAATTAGAATTTCACGTAATGTTTATGTGTCATGAAATATTCTTCTCTTGATTTTTTTCCAATTATTTAAAAATACAAAAATTTTTCTTAAGTTGGGGCTGCACAAAGCCAGGTCAAGGGCAGGATTTGACCCATTGGCTGTGGCTTGCCCACCCACATCTTAGGCTGTCTTCTCATCATGTATGAACAAAAAGTCTTAATTTTGATACCAAGTACAGTCACCACTATTTTCTCCTGCTTACTCTCCAAGGCCATGTCCTTCCTCTACCTCACATATACTTGCCCCAGTCCTCCATCTTTGCTATCAGAGTCATCTTTCTACAAGGTAAACATGATGGACTGCATTCTTCCCTGCTCAAAACCACCCTCTGTCTCCGTCCTGAGCTGTGCTGCGGGGTAGCTCTCAGCCTCCTGGGCCTGGCTGCCTTTCTGCTGAAGGCCTCTCTCCTTCTTCCTTGCCAGCCTCCTCCTTTACCCCTTCCCACCTCCAATAACTCAGGCTCTGGTTGCTCCAGAGCAGTCTACTGCTGCTCTTCTTGGCTGTATTCCTCAGTTCATTGCATTTGCCCAGCTTTGGATTCTTTTTTTCTTTAGGATTTTATTTATTTATTCATGAGAGACACACACAGAGAGAGGCAGAGACATAGGCAGAGAGAGTAGCAGGCTCCATGCAGGGAACCTGATGTGGGAGTTGATTCTGGGACTCCAGGATCATGCCGGGAGCCAAAGGCAGATGCTCAACTGCTGAGCCACCCAGGCGTACCCAAGCTTTGGATTCTTAATCTCTTTTCTATCTGGCTAACTCCTGCTTCCTTAAGGCTCGGGCCCTCATCTCACCTCCAGGTCACCTGCTTTGACCACACACCCCTGGGTAGCATTGGGCATGCCTCCTGGCACGTGGTGACCCCTGGCAAACTTGGAGCAACTGAGGGTTATGTCTTGTCCATTTTCAAGCACCCACTACAATGTGGAGCACAGAGCAGATGCTCTGTAGACACTTTCATGAGTTCTCAAACATCGAGACCCATTTTACATACTTAATAAAACCATTAAGTATTGTGTGTACATTCTTTTATAGATTTTCTTTTCTTGATTTCATGAATGGTTGCCACTGTAAAGTTTTAAGTTTGTAAATGCAGCACAGAGTCTGTGTTTTAGTATAGATCTTCCCCGTCCTTCCCCATCCTTCCAATAACATTTTGTGGTTCCCAGATTCTCCCCTGGGCCTCTGGCTGATTGTGGTGGGATGTCAGTAGGGGGCCTCTAACCAGCTTGTCTCATAGGAACCACAAAATGCCACTGAGGTGCTGTTAGGGCTTTTCTCCGCAGATGAGGAAACTGCTGTGCCAGAAGCAGCAGCTTGCCTGAGGGCTCAGCTGGTAAATGACAGAAACAAAACACAGGCTGGGAACTGGACCTCCAGATCACTAGCATTTGAAGTTTTGGTGCAGTTTGTGTCAGGTTGAGCTCTGATATGGATTTGTGATATGGATTAGGTGTAGGGTGAGTGGAGGTATGGAGTGTGCCCGGGAGGCTGGGCAGTGGTGACCTTTAGTACCTCCCATCTTCTGAATAGGATTCCTTGTTAGCTGGTCCTCATGGCCTTTTTCTTGTTCCTTTAGTTTATCAGTCATTCCCTAAAACAGTGACACTCATTATAGCTGCCAAACAAATGGTCGGGAACTAGGCAACTCCAATTATTAAACTCAGCATGTAAAATCATTTAATCAGAGCTCGCAGGACTGAGGGGCAGTATTAAAAAAGAAATAGGCACCCTGTCTTGTCCCTAGAATGAACTCTTTTCAGGAGAGAAGAGAGCTTATTTATTGTGGCAGGAGGAAGATATAGTGTAGTATTTCAATGAGGAAAGGATGTAGATGGAAGTGCTTAGAGACGAGGACTCCACTTGAACTCTGTTCCTGATTTCTTTTTTCAGTTTAATTTTAGAACAAGTATGTAATTACTGTGTAACTCAATTTCCCCCACCATAAAATAGAACCACTGCCTTTTTAAAATGTATTTTTTTTTTGTATCTTTAAGATCTCTTATGATACTACCCTGGAACCTGGAGCAGAAATGTCTGCATCATCTTGCATTCATCCAAATGGTTGTAGTTATGGAAAGACCCAAAGGACCTCATTTTATGGTGGTTTTAACTGCAGTATGTATGCCATCTTGGCGGTTCCACTGAGTACAAGGATGCATTTTTTAAGGCTTAGAAGCCATAAGCACACATTTAAAGGGTAATTTTGTGTTCACCACTATTTGCCTTTTTTTTTAATGGTATAGGCAGCCTTTTGTTAAATGTGAGATTATGGAGGATGGAGCATTGTGCTGGGAAATGTAATAGTTGGAAAATACATCAAACACTAATCCAGACAGATGCTGGTAGTGGCAGCAGGCTTTCCTTCATATCTTTTTTTTTTTTTTTTTTTTTTTTAAGATTTTATCCGATGTGGGACTCCATCCTGGGACTCCAGGATCACACCCTGGGCAGAAGGCAGACGCTCAGCTGCTGAGCCACCCAGGCACACCATCCTTTATATCATTTCTAACTTCTTTTGGATTGAGAAGGAGTCTTCCAGAACTGTGTATACAGGGGCAGGAGGCTGCAAGGGGACAGCCAGCGTCCGACCCAGCCACCACCACTTGGAACGAGCATGCACATGGGTGCCGCATAGTCCCTTTCTGTCTCTCCAAAGGTGTTACTACAACACATTTTTTGGAAAACATACTACTTGTCTTCAAGAATTTCATATTTTTTCTAAGGAAAAAAAATTAACATTCTTCTCCTGACTGCCAGAATTTAAAGAAATAAATGCATAATCCTGGCAAATAGGATGCAACTTGTAAATGACCACACAGAATATGCTTTCCTCACAACATACAGAGGCCTGGGCTAAAACCTAATACCTCCATTTAATAAAATTAATTTCACTTAGATGCTACCCAGAAAGCTATATATGCATGTTTGTTTGTTTGTTTGCAATTTTTTCTTTCAGTTGTTACTGGCCTTCAAAGTTGTTTTCGTATCTCAGATAGCTTTGGGAGCCTAAGGACTAGTAGCCAGAAATTACATAAACTGCCAAGGTGGGGAGTGTGCAGTGTGGATAGTTAGGGAATTAATGAGGATTCAACACACTTTATGGTTCCTGCAGACTTCGTGAAGACCCCGTATCAGGTCTTTTAAATGAGGAGGATTTTAATATGCAGTGTCTCTCTCATTTCATTTGAATCGAGCTCTCTAGTGTCCAATGTCAGTGGAAGAAACTGCAGTCATTTGCTCTGGGCAAAACCTTGTATTCTTACTGCTTGGTAGTGGGACTTGGAGGGAAAAGAAGGCTAACAGGAGGCCAATGGTAAGTGGTAAGCAGACCCACATTAATCAGGGTATTTTAGTCAAGCAGAATCACAGAGTCATTATAATTTTTTTAACTCCCCATATAAGCTCTTTTTTTTTTTTTCCTGGTTTTTTTCTGTCCTTCTGTCTCATTAGTTTTTTTTTTTTTTTTTTTTAACATTTTATTTATTTAGTCATGAGGGACACAGAGAGGCAGAGACATAGGCAGAGGGAGAAGCAGGCTCTCCGCAGGGAGCCCCGTGCAAGACTTGATCCCAGGACCCCAGGATCACACCGTGAGCCGAAGGCAGATGCTCAACCACTGAGCCACTCAGGCACCCCAGTCTCTAGTTTTTTAATCTCTACTTCTTCCCTACCACCACCCCCACCCCCCACCCCCGCCCCCAGAAACAAACAAACCAAAATACTCAGAAGGCAGGTTTTAAGATCTCTAACCAAGAAAAGAGAAACCATACTGAACCACAACTTGGCCTTAGGCCTTACACAGCCAAAAAGAAACAATCTTTTTGAATATTCTGATCAGGGGCTTTGAAAACAAAGCTTTAAAACTTCGGCTCAGAAGAGTATGATTAACTTGGAGCGGATGTGGTAGTTCTAGTCACGTAATTTTAGACATTCTAATTGGCAGTTTAAAAATAGCAGAGTTGCAGCCTCCTCCACTGTGTTTTCCCTTTGTTTGCCTGTCGCCTCTGTATTGCATTTTAGGAGTCTTGTGTTGCCTGAGGCCTGGGAACCACCAGTCCCTGGGTCCTCATCTCCTGCCTCCCAGTTCTCCTGCCTCTGCCTTGAAATACCATGAGGGTAATAAAAACTTGTATTTTCTTAGGAATGCTCTCAGCCTCGGACTCACAGACATATTCCTCTTCCTTCATCTAATAACTAGGTGCTTAAGGGGTATACTTCAATGATGATATTCAATTAAATCAATTTCTGGACACTTTAAGCTTCCAGCTGAACTGCAACATTCACTTGCTAGGTAATAAGTACTTTAGGATGTCACCAGGAAAAGGAAAACACTGATTTCAAATAACCCAATTATTTACTAGATTCTTTCCCATATCTCTGTGAGGTAGTGTCCAGAAGCTAAAACCAATGTTTGTTCTTCTTAGCTGGTGTTTCAGCTGACAGCAAGATAACATATCCTGGTAGGCACCCACGACAGAGCTGATTTCCTTTCCCTGTGCGTTTCCAAGGGGCCCTAAGAGGCCTGTCCAGTTAGGCATGAAGTCGCTTATCTTTACCTCATTTCAGTCTCTGAGTTTCCCTTCTGGGAGACACTTGTTGTGTCACTGAGGTGAGGGTAAGAAATGCCCAAAGCAGTGTAGCTGCCTGTGGCAACTCCAACCCCCTTGTCCCACATGGAGGTTTGGTGGGACCCGTGCTGCTGGATTCTCAATTGCAACCACATTCCCTGTGGGATGTGGTTTATCTTCCCTGCTTTGAATTTTTATTAACACGGAACCTTGCAGTTTCCTAACCAACAAGGCCACAAAAGCATAAACTATATTAAGTCCATAAATCCCAGAGTGCCAAATCTCTGGAATATCAAGTGTCTGTTTTCTAACCCCCGGTGAGTAATAAATCTCCCTGTCCATTTGTGTGGCAGGCCTTTGGTGCACCAAGAATACTGTTATTCTCAGGGCACCCTTTTCTTCCTGCTCTTTTCCCCACGGGGTCTTGCATCCACCTCTCTCTTCCATCTTAAACCCTCTTATAATGCACCATTTTTTCAAAAACTGGAAACAGGGAAAAAAAACAAAACCCAAAGTTGTTTTTTCCTGGCTGGCTGGTCGCAGCAGGTGAAGCCTGCTGACATGAGGCTTGTCTTTCATCCCAAGCTCTCAGAAACACACTGGGAATAGCGACCGAGATGTGTGTCCCTCCCCTCATCACTCAGGCTTCTCGAGCCCCCTCTGCCCCCATGGTGCCAATAGTCAGAGAAACTGTTCACCCAGAACCAGAGGCCAGTCCCTCTTTTGCTTTTCCCAGAAGTCATGGTAAGAGTAAGACCCTCAGTGTCCCAGGGAGAGGTGAAGAACAAGCCTCATCCCTTATAAATTTCAGCACTGACAGTCATCCAAGGGCCCTGACAAAAGCTCTGGAGAAATGAGGTGATCTGTACTCTAGGAAGTGGTGATGACATTTCTGAACATGAAGGATAGTGAAGAATATACTCAAATTTTAGTTTTGGTGTAGAAAAAAGGAACTCTCATGCATCATTGGTGGGAATGTAAATTAGTACAACTGTGGAAAACAATATAGAGTTCCTTTAAAAAGTAAAAACAGAAACAGAAATACCATATGATCCAGTAATTCCTCTACTGGATATTTATCCAAAGAAAATGCAAACACTAATGCAACAGGATAATATACAGCCCTGTGTTTATTGCAGCATTATTTACAATGGCCAACATAGGGAAGCAGCCCAAGGATCCATTTATAGATGAATAGATAAAGAAGATGTGGTGTATATAGTATATATACAAAGTGGAATATTATTCAACCATAAAGAAGATTGAGAGCTTGCCGTTTGTAGGGACGTGGATAGACCTAGAGGATATAATGCTAAGTGAAATAAGCCAGTCAAAGAAAAACAAATACCATATGATTTCACTCCTATGTGGAATTTAAGAAACAAAATAAAGACAAAAAGAGCCAAACGAAAAAACAGACTCTTAAATACAGAGAACAGAGGGGAGCTGAAATAGATAAAAGGGATAAGATGACACATATTGCGATGAGCACTGAGCAATGTATAGAAGTTTTGAATCACTATTGTACACCTGAGACTAGTATAGCACCACATGTTAACTCTACTTTAGTTTTTAAAAAGGGAACAAAATAACACACTCAAGTGGCTCTCAGTGGGGAGAGGCTAGGTGTCACCTATGTGTCACTTTGGGTCTAATAATAGTACCTACCTCATAAGTATTCATATCATGTGGATTAGCTAGTTATTTTATTTATTCCTACATATTTGCATATATGTATATATGCATATTTTTACATACATGATGTGTATGTATAATATGTATGCATGTATGAAGTCCTACAGTACTGGTAAAAAAGGCTTAAGATGGAAGCAGCACTATGAAAGCATTTGCTAACTAAATAAACAAGGCTTTGAGGTAGGTGCTACTTTTCTCTCTATCTTAAAGATGCCAAGAGTGGCATAGAAGGGTTGAACAACTCTCCCACACTTAAAATGGCTTGTTGGTTTCAGAGATGGGATTGGAGCCCAGGCCACCTGCACCCTTTAAATACTGTGCCATACTGGTGCTTGGTAAATACTGGAATGCATGAGTGAAAATACAGGTAAACTGATAAGAGTTCCACACTGTGACTTATGCCACACTCTACAGCTAGTTGGAAGAAGAATTGCTATAAAACTCTAACTCCTAAAATTGAAGGTTTACAAGGATGGTTAGGAGCCTACAGGTTCTGTGCCCCTTAATGAGAATCAGTTTGATGAGACTATTATATCTCCAACACTTACTGAGATGAGCTGTGCTGAAGGAGAGAATAGGAATACCGAGAAAGAGAGACAAGGAGAATTTGGGAGTGCGAGGCTGTGTGGGATTAAGGCAGGCCAGGACTGAGTAGCAAAAGTAGCAAATGTTTGACCTGCAGGGAGAACTGAGGATAGCTTTGACTTCAGGCAAAACTTCAAAGTTGAAATTTTCTTTTGCTTAAAGTCAGGCCTATTCAGAGAATAGACTGCAGTTGGCCATGACTTAGAAATGTGAAGCCCTGCTGAGCATGCTCTGAGCCGCCTGGAAGAGTACAGGCTGCAGGAGAAGGGAAGAGGGGATTGCTGCTCCTATTTCCAGGCCATAGGAATCCTACCTACTTAGAAAGAAGCACCTCAGGCTCACTTTGCTGTCTCTCACATGATACTGCTTCTAGAGAAGCAGGGATAGATAGGGGGATCCACAGACCCATCCAGGGTCTTCTGTACATAACCTGCGAAGGGCATGTATAAAGCTTTAGTGATGAGATAGCTATTACCTATCACTGCTCACCAAACACTGGCTTTACACTTAAAATTATTTAATCCCTGTAGCTCTGACATAGTTAATCCAACCTATGTGTATATGTTTAAAATCATGAGTTAGAAAAGGAAAACATCTTAGACCATGACTCCAGAGCCAATAGTCAATATAGTCACCTCAGGGAGTTCATCAGCCACCAATAAATTGTTCACTTCAAGCATATGGTATTAGGGTCTTTTCTAGACACAGCTGAATCTGTCCCCGAAACCTGCAGCCTTGGTGCATCCTCACTTGCAGTCTGTCTGGTTCCACTCAAACTATTAAGAAGTTGAGGTCACTCTGCAAGGCATGGCCTGTAAATTTCAAACTCCCAGCCTAAATGTGTGCAAAGTGGTATGTGTATGTCTCCAGCCAGATTTCACTGCCACAGGAGGTGAGGGAATCAAAAGCAGGGGGTTGGTTTTTAAAAGGCCCAGAGAAATTTATGACTCAATTTAAAACCACTTGTAGTTTATCAAAGCAAAGGAAATGGAATCACAAGCTCCAGGGCAGGAGCAGATTTTCTGTAAGGGAGAAAGAGGAGCCTGTCCTTCTACCCAGTCTTCCATGACAGCAAAATCTTTCCCCAAATCCCACAAATCTGGCAACAAAGCAGTTTCTTTTTGACATGACCAATAATTGTGCAGAATTTATAAATGTCAAGACTGCCTTTATAAAACTTGACTAATTGGGGGGTTGGGCAAGAGCTTCTTGAGATGGCTCTGTCTGTTCTCTGACTAATTTCACTTAGCATAATGCCCTTAAGTTCCATCTATGTTGTCACAAATGGCAAGATTTCCTTCTCTTTTATGGCTGAATTATAGCCCATTGATATGTATACCACATTTATTCTGTCCATTCATCTATCAAAGGACATAGGACATTTAGGTTGTTTCTACACCTTGGCCATTGTGAATAATACTGCGGAAAACATGGGTACTCAGATACCACTTGTAGATGCTGATTTTCTTTCCTTCAACTATATACCCTAGAGTGGGATTGCTGGATCATATAGTAGTTCTAATTTTAATTTTCCAAGGAACCTCCATACTGTTTTCCATAATAGCTGTACCAAGGAGACACTTCTGCAAGATGTGTTATCCATAGGATGGTACACGAATGAAGGAATAAAACCCGAGATTCATAAGTATCCTTCCACACCCATTTTAACTCTTATTCTATAAAACTTCTCTCTTCCTCTTTTATCTAAAGAGAGATTACTCTGTCAGTTAACAATATCTACTTCAGTGTACCACGAAAAATCAAGGAGACAGATCTTATAATTCCTGATCCTGGCTGCAAATCACAATCACCTGGGCAACTGTTTTAAAAATATAGATTCCAAAAATAAAAATAAAAATAAAAATATAGATTCCCAGGGCTCTATCCCAGAGATTCTTTTTTTTTTAAAGATTTTATTTATTTACTCATGAAAGACACACAGAGGCAGACAGAGAAGCAGAGACATAGGCAGAGGGAGCAGCAGGCTCCCCACAGGGAGCCTGGTGCAGGACTCTATTCCAGGACCCTGGGATCATACACTGAGCCAAAGGCAGACTCTTAACCACTGAGCCACCCAGGTGCCCCTCTCCCAGAGATTCTAATTCAGTAAATCTGGGATGGTGTTACTAAGCACTTCAGATTCTGTGTCTCCAGAGACGGAGTCCTCCTTTCATTGTGTCAATACCTTTGCTTCCCTGTAGAGTATTTATAGGATGCTCCAGGAGCTTGCTCTCATGCCTAGCTCTGCCAAACCCTGGAGGGTGGGAACTGTCTTTTCTCTTAGCATTTTGTCTGTAGCACAATGTTTGAGTGCCTGGTGCGTAGTAGCTACTCATTAATTATTTTTTACATTGTTTAAATGAATTAAATGTATAATTTACCTGGAAATGAAATGCTGAAATGCTGCTGAGAACACTAGTACAAGGAAGTTTGTCTTATCTACTGAGTGACCTGTCTTAACTTAGAACTCAGGAACAGAATGTGCTGTGGAAGTGACTAATAAAGGATTTTTAATGACCTTGGTGGTGAGTCACTTGATAGTCCTGAGATTCAGGACTTCTTTTTTTTTTTTTAAACAAAATAACATGTATACAAATAACTGTGATGCCAGTTACCCATGGTGATCAAAAAGTTTATTTGGGATAACACACATTAAGTGCTTAGTGCAGTGCCAGGAAGAAAGTGATCTAACAATAAATATTAGATGGTGATGCTAATGATATGACAACTCTAATTATAAGAGAAAACCCTTAAAAACAACTTAGAATATATAGAAAAATATAAGGAATAAAACTACCCTTAATCTTGCCAGCAGAATCAATACCTTACAGTATAATAATTTCTTTTAGTTTTTTCTGAGTATCTATATTAACATGTACTTTTAAAATATATAAGGTATATATTAATTAAGAGTATATATTATATGTTTTTGAATGGCCAGTAAACACATGAAAAGATGTGCTCAACATCAGGAATCATTAAGGAAATGCAAATCAGAATCACAGTGAGATACCACCTCATACCCATTAGGATAGCTACTCTCAAAAAAACAGAAAATCACAATTGTTGGTGAGGATGTGGGGAAATTGGAACCCAAACACTGTTGATGGGAATATAAAATGGTTTTGCTCTATGGAAAAAAAGTATTGTAGTTATTCAAAACTTAAAAATGATCCAACAGTTCCATTTTGGGGTATATACCCAAAAGTATTGAAAGCAGAGTTTTGGAGAGATGTTTATATACTGGTATGGGTTGAATTATGTACCCTCAAAATTCTTATGTTGCAACTTTAATCCCCAATATGATGGCGTTTGGCAGTCAGGCCCTTGGGAGGTAATTAGGTTTAAATGAGATCATGAAGGAAGCCTCATAATGAGATTAATGCCCTTATAAGAGACATTAGATATTTACATATTCTCTCTCTCTGTCTCTTTCTCTTTTTCCCGCTCCCCCTTCTTCTCCCTTTTTTTCTCCCTTTCTGTCTCATTTTCTCTCTCTATCTCTCTTTTTCCCCTCCCTCTCTTCTCTCCCTTATGATGACACAATGAGAAGGCCATCTGCAAGCCAGAAGAGCACTTTCATTAGAACCTGACCAGGGTGGCACCCTGATCTTAGACTTCCAACATCCAGAACTATAAGAAAATAAATTTCTCTTGTATAAGCCACCCACTCTATGGTATTTTGTTAAGACAACCCAAGCTGACTAATATAAATCCATATTCATAGCATCATAAGCAACCCAAGTGTCCATTGACAGATGAAAATGGTATATACATATAATGGAATATTATTAAGCCTTTAAAAGGAAAGAAATTCTGACATATGGTATGACATGGCTGAACTTTGAGAACACTATGCTAAATGAAATCAGCCAGTCACAAAAAGACAAATACTGTGTAATTTCATATATATGAGATAATTACAGTAGTCACAATCATAGGGACAGAAAATAAAATGGTGATTGCCAGAGGTTGAGGGAGAGGAGAATGGAGAGTTATTGTTTAATGGATACAGAATTGCCTTAGCTATTCAGGGCTTTTGTAGTTCCATATAAATTTTAGAATTGTTTGTTCTAGCTCTGTGAAAAATGCTGGTGGTATTTTGATGGCGATTGCATTAAAAGTATAGATTGCTTTGGGGAGTATAGACATTTTAACAATGTTTATTCTTCCAGTCCATGAGCATGGAATGCTTTTTCATTTCTTTGTGTGGTCTTTAATTTTTTTCATAAGTGTTCTGTAGTTTTTGGGGTATAGATCTTTTACTTCTTTAGTTAGATTTATTCCCAGGTATCTTATTGTTTTTGGTGCAGTTGCAACTGGAATCAGTGCCTTGACTTCTTTCTCTGAAGCTTTAATCCTGAATAGCCAAAGCAATTCTGAAAAAGAAAACTGAAATTGGAGGCATCATGATTCAAGATTTCAAGCTATATTACAAAGCTGTAATTAGTATGACAATATGTTACTGGCATGAAAACAGACACATGGATCAATAGAACAGAATAGAGAACCCAGAAATGGACCCACAACTCTATGGTCAACTTATCTTTGACAAAGCAGGAAAAAAAGCAGGAAAAAAGTCTCTTCAACAAATGGCACTGGGAAAACTGGACAGCAACATGCAGAAGGATGAACCTGGACCACTTTAGTACACTATACACAAAAATAGACTCAAAATGGATGAAAGACCTAAATGTGAGACAGGAAACCATCAAAATCCTAGAGGAGAACACAAGTAACAACCTTTGTGATCTCAGCCACAGCAACTTCTTAATAGGCACATCACCACAGACAAGGGAAACAAAGCAGTAATGAACTATTGGGACTTCATCAAGATAAAAGCTTCTACAAAGCAAGGGAAACAATCAACCAAACTAAAATGCAACCTACAGAATGGAAGAAGATATATGCAAATAACTTATCTGATTAAGAGTATCCAAAATCTACAAAGAATTTATCAAACTCAATATCCAAAACAAATAACACAGTTAAGATATGAGCAGAAGGCATGAGTAGACACTTTTCAAAAAAGACATCCAGGTGGCCAACAGACACATGAAAAGAGGCTCAACATCACACATCATCAAGGAAATACAAATCAAAACCATGATGAGATACCATTTCAAACCTGTCAGGATGGCTAAAATTAACAACACAAGAAAAAACAGATGTTGGTGAGGATGCAGAAAAGGGAACCCTCTGCACTGTTGTTGGTGGGAATCCAAACTGGTGCAGCCACTCTGGAGAACAGTATAGAGGTTTCTCAAAAAGTTAAATATAGAACTACCCTATGATTGAGCAGTTGAACTACTAGGCTTTTACTGAAAAGATACAAAAATATAGATTCTAAGGGATACATGCACCCTGATGTTTATAGCAGCATTACCAACAATAGCCAAACTATGGAGAGAGCCCAAATGTCCATCGACTGACAAATGGATAAAGATGTGCTGTATACACACACACACACACACACACACACACACACATATATGCACAATGGAATATTACTCAGCCATCAAAAGGAATGAAATCTTGCCATTTACAACGACGTGGATGGAGTTAGAGTGTATTATGCTAAGTGAAATAGGTCAGTCAGAGAAAGACAAATACCATATGATCTCACTCATATGTGTAATTTAAGAAAGAAAATAGATGAACACCTGGAAAGGGGGAAAAGAAATAAAGGAAAAAAGGAAACAAACCATGAGAGACTTTTAACAATAGAGAACAAACTGAGGGGTAATAGAGGGAGATGAGTGGGGGATGGGCTAGATGGATGATGGGAATTAAAGAGGACAGTTGTGATGAGCAGTGGCTGTTGTATGTAAGTGATGAATTACCAAATTCTATTCCAGAAACCAATATTGCACTGTATGTTAACTACCTAAAATTTAAATATTAAAAAAGATAATACAATGAAAAAAGATGGATACAGAGGTTCAGTTTTATCAGGTGAAAAGAGTTGTGGAGTTGGTTACACAGCAGTTTGGATGCAGTTGATACCACTAAACTGCTCACTTAAAAACAGTTAAGATGGTAAATTTTATGTCATGTATATTTTACCACAATCAAAAAATTTAAAAGATATATATGGTTTAAAATATTTTAAGAATCTACTTTAAACATATTAAATATTTTAAACATGTATAATGTTGCATATTATTATTTTTTAATGTTGCATATTATTATATATAATCTTATATCACACATAAATAAAAAATACATATTTACACATACTTAGATACACATACCTTACACATATTTTTAATTTAATATTTACACATACTTTTTAATACATAAAAATATGTATTTAGATATACTATATCCAGCTTTGTATCAAGTAGCACTATTCCCTGAGATCCCTCCTTATGCCTCTCCCCATTTTACCAGCTTCATTGGTTTGGGATCCATTGGCCTCGGCTCCCCTTCCTCTGTGTCGAGAGCCCTGCCCACCACTCTGCATAGGCCAGCCTGGGGTGGCAAGCCCAAACTGTTTTCACAGTGATGATAATTGGTATGACCAGGAGCTTGGACAGTCTGGTCCTGTCGTGGGGCTCTGCTGAGCTGTGGGGTCACTATAATGCCAACGAGGGGGACTTTTTTCCCCCTCAAGCTGTGACCACGTTCATTACTGGCCCTCCCTTCTGCTGCCATTTGGAAAAATGACATGTGGCCGTGGCTTAGTTGCCACACGTTAAGCCTCATCTCACATTGGGCACTTGGTGGGGCACTATCCTGGGCATTTGAAAGTGACATTGCCATTTCCTACAAGGTGAGACCCATGAATCATTTCCAGCCAAAGGTAAAAATTTACATTTCAATGATCAGCAAGTTTTAGTACATTTAAGAAACCGGCCAGAGATGCTCAACCCCCATATACAGGTTTTGTTAATGAATCTGGCAGAGAGGAGCTGCATTCCTAGGCTAAGTATTGGAACAAAAAGGACCTGTTTTCCTATGTAATGAATTGCTGAGAAATTATTCAAAATGTGACTTAAAAAGCCTCTTGCCAGAGAGCTCAATTCTCTGAGTCATGAATTAGATAATGGGCTTTTATAAACCCACAGAGGGAAACCCTCTGAGGATTTATGTGGGTGAGGAGAGAATGTCTCTCCAGAGCTGCCACCTTCTCCCAAATGCTCATGCACAATGCAGAGGCTCAGGGACTTGCACACAAATGCCAAGGCCAACTGTATTACCAGCAAGGGTGGTATCAGCAGTGCTCACCGTGAATACTTGCCTAGGCTTGCAGCTGCAGATCTGAGCAGAATGCAGCAGAGTGCTGCCCTTGCCCTGCCACCAGGAGAGAATGAATGGTCAGGGGGAGAGGGAAGGCCTTCTTCCCAGCACCATCACTTTCTCAAATATGTGCTCCCTGTCCCTACGCCCTAACCCTAATTCAGATGACAAGACCTGAGCCTCCCATGAAACTAAGGCTTATAGCTCCTAAGTAGGTATGGTGGGAGTGTTTGAAGATGAGTCCACAGAAATGAGGTATGTGTCACACAATAGAAATAGAGTCCATTTCACAAGTAAAGCTTCAAGAATGAAGGAGGTAGTGACCAGTGAAGAAGGTCTGACTGTGACAATAGAGCTCCATGATATCTTCTCATCAAGCTTTCCCTTCATAAAGCCAAGGACACTTGTGGGCGCATAGAACTTATTCAATGCATTTTTTTCCCCTTCACTTAAGTGTTCTCTGGTACAAGGGATACAAATTATTTCTATCCCCACAGGGAACCTTGCCTTGTTTAACTTTGATTACTTCTCAAGCTAGCTGCCTGTTTTGACATGAGTAGAGCTCAGATTTGAGTATGCTGGTGCCCACTGCCCACTCTGACTGTGTGCCCTTGGACCACCAGCTTGGAGGTCTGGCCTGGTTCCCAATAATCACTTGGGCATGAGAACAACCTGGAAGTGACATCTGTCAGCCCAATGATGGCCAAAATAATCTGGCAGCACCTACCCTTTTTTGATTCCCAAGAGGTTCCAAAAACTATTTTGCAATCTCATATGCAATGAGATCTATATGCAATCTCACAGAAGTCACAAAAGATTTCCTCTATAACCTAAGTTTACATGCCTTTTGAGAGAGAAATAAATAAGATGCAAGAGGGTCTTCCATAGATTAGGGCCAGAAAGATACAGTGGGTGAGAATGCCATGAAGTAGTACAGCAGACCACCCCAGTATACAAATTTAAAAAGAACAGAATCCTTTCCTAGATCATACTGGAAATGTCATTATTCTGGGGGTAAAAACCCCCATGTTTCTAATTCTAAAAGCTCTCACTGTTACTTCTCCAGAAACTCCAAAGTTCAATGAAGTATAGACCTCATATCACTCTGGGGAACTAGAAAGGCAGATTGATATTAACAAGATATTTTGTGGTTCTTGGAGGTGTAGGCAGAAGCTGGTTGGTCGGTTTGGTTAGAACACTGCAGCAAGCAGACCAAGTTCATATAACCAGATGGCCCAGACAACATTCTTCCCATTTGTGGCCATACTTGTGGTATGGTACTTGTTTAGTGTATGGTCTCATGGGTAGATGAGAGTGTGTTTGTGTCATTCCTCCTTTATTTTTTTTAAAAGATGTATTTATTTTAGAGCAAAGGTATTGTGGGGAGGAGTAGAGGGAAAGGGAGAGAGAGTCTTAAGCAGCACAGGACTCAATCCCAGGATCCCTAGATCACCACCTGAGCCAAAACCAAGAGTCAGATGCTTAACTGATTGCACCACCCAGGCACCTCGTGTCATCTCTCCTTTAAGTCAGTAAGTCTGTCCTAAATACAATGCCTAGCATTATAGTAGATGCTTCAAGATATAAAAAATTACCTCAAATTTATTTTTTTCCTCCTCATTGTAAGGCTGTGGCAGCTGATAACTGAAACCTAAAAACTCAGCTCCAGGTTTCTCAGCCATTGTGACTCAAGTTGCAAGGTATAAGCACTTACACACCCTCTGATCATTGTAATCTGGGATTCACCTGGCAGTTGCATGCCCCAGATCAAAGCTACCCCTCCCCCCGCAGTCTCCATAATTGTGCTATTATTGCATTTTCTTGACTATACCTGAGGTTCCCACTGGTGTGAAGGGTTTGTTGTTTTAGTGTTAAACCACTTGTCTGAGGTTTGGTGAGTTCACTTAGCTTTGGCCAGTACCTATTCTTGAGGGAAGAACACCAATCTCTCAGTAACCACTCTTGCTCTATGGAGCCCTGTTCTACACTTGAGACTTGGATATGGTCACCTCTTGACTTGCATACTGTTGGTTGTTTTATGCTGATTACCACATCAGGAATACATGGCTATTGATGCCATTTGGTCAAGGCTGAGGGCACCATTTCTATTTGGATGACTGACAAATGGTTCTTCTTGGTCCACCCTTGCTCCTGGCCTCCTCTGTCTGCCTGGCTCATATTGAAGTCCCTGTGTGACCTGGAGCTGAAACTCCAGAGATAAGAAAACCTGTGATAGACAAACTCTACTGGATGGCAGAGTTTTTATGCTAGTTTTCAGTACTATTCCTTTCACATAGCAATAGCACCCAGGTCATAATCTCTCAAAGAACTTCTTAAATCAGGGCTGTTTCACTCTCTACTTCATTACTCTCAAAGCATTTAAAACCAACTCTTCTGTATTGGATTTAAACAAAAAATCATAAAGTCCCCATTTCTACACAGCCTCAGTCTTCTCTCTCTCTTTTTTTTAAGATGTTATTTATTTATTCATGAGAAACTCAGAGACAGACATAGGCAGAGGGAGAAGCAGGCTCCATACAAGGAGCCTGATGTGGGACTTGATCCCAGGACTCTAGGATCGTGCCCTGAGCTGAAGGCAAGTGCTTAACTGCTGAGCCACCCAGGGGTCCCATCAGTCTTCTCAATCATGCACCTGTAGGTTGAAAAGCCAGAAGTCTGGAAGAGACATTAGAGGGCAGGAAACCTGTATAAAAAAAGTAAGTATTAGCTATACTACAAATTGGTGGTAAAATAGAGTTAGCTATAAAATACAGTAAGATGAAAAGGCTGAGACCTAGAGAGCATCCACAGATGTTGAAAGTAACACATTATTTGTCCTTCTTATTCTTAGAGTTGTTGGATTGCCCTGTAGTAGTATCTGCTATGCTCTTTTCTGGTGATAAAATCCCTCTTCTTTATTTTGTTCTTTTCTTATGCTCTGCTCATGCAGTACCTCTGGCTACAAGGGTGGCATGGGGACAATATTAATCACAACACTTTGTCCCCCAGCTATGGATTCATTGACAGGTGAGCACATGTCATAAGCCAGAAAAATCAGAGGCAGCCCATTCTGGGATAGTAATGCAAACATGAAAGACTGTGGGAACCTTTAACTGCTGAGAACTATTTTGTCCACCATACAGAGACAGCCTGCCACCACAGAGGAGAGCAAACCTTAAAATGTGAAGAAACAGATTTCTGATGACACCACTTGACCCAGCCATGCTAGAAGCCAGCAGATCTATGTCACATGGTCTATTTGGTGGCATAAACAAAGAAATGATGCTTTTGTTAAGCTTGCTTGAATGAAATTTCTCTCATTTTAAATCAAAACCTTCCTGACAAGTATCCACCCTATTTTTGGGATGATGAGGCTATAGCCTGGACACAGTAAAAGTTATGAGGAAGGAAGGTTATTGGTCCATGTACCAATAACTGGAGAACACACTTGTAGTGAGTAACACATAAGGCAGTTCCACAGCAATTAATGGGATCTAGTTTTAAAAGTATTTCTTCTTTTTCATGGGGAATTTGACACTTGATAATAAAAGATTTATTTTGTTGCAGAGGTCCCTATGGATGACATACAAACCACAGTTTTCAAATATGCTAGCCAAAGTCATTGGGAATTACTACATGATCAAGAAAACTTGAGGTTTTTTCAAGCATGGAACTAGACTAGAATGAATCAAATGACAAATCTCTCTGCCCTTCCACTTTGTCATGAAAATACTAAGTGCTACATCTTATCATGAAAATGAGCGTGCCATGATACATAATTTATATTAGGGGTGGAATAATTTACAGGGACTATGAATCGATTCCATAGAACAGAAAAAGCAAAAGTAACAGTGGTTTGAATAGGACAGGAGCTTATGTCTATCTCAAATGAAGTCTGAAAGCAAAGAGACCAGAGCTACTCTGGGGGCTCTACTAACTCATCAGAGATCCAGACACCTCCCAGCTCTCTGCTTGCCCTTCCTCTGAGGGCCAGCTCTGAGATGGCTTCTTGATCTCTAGCCATCATACCCTTGCTGCAGGCAGCTCCATGGATATATGGATAAAGAACAAACCTGTTTCAGAAGTCAATGGGCCTCTGGCCAAAAGTTGGTCACATGGTCTCTCTTCACAACTTTTATGGCCTAGTGAACGTGTTCTTTCAATTGGGTGGCAATATGCCCGACTAAAGATCCGGGATTATATTACATAGAAAAGGGGCAGAGTGGATTTGGGGAGGGGAGCCATGCAAGAGTAGGGCGGGGATTCAGGGATCTTGAATCTTTCAAGGCTCAAAGATTTCTGTGTCTTAAACTTGATATGTCTGAAAGGAAGCTATGGAATTGTTCATGATATGTATACTTGGGCTCTTGCTTTTTTGAAAAACTTTGTGTTTTGGCTTTCTCTGCCTTGTCCTTTATAAAAATCAGGTCCCAAAAATGCACACATGAAAACTAGATGTTTCCATTACTCAGGGATTTTTATTCATTGCATGAACTAGATTACTCATATATTTGCTGGTGATAGGTATAAGTCAAGATTTTAATGATAAACATAAAGTGAGTACATTATTTCCTTTCTTACTATGCATAATTTATAGTTCTTCCCTTTCTGCTTCCCCCTCTCCCCAAAGACTTCAAAGAATATTCATTTGGTTTAAACATTTGGATGATGGCAGAAAAAGGACTAACACCGTTTGGAAGAAGTAGACTTAAAATTCTTTCTCAACTCTTCATTGTTTTATCAACCTCCTACCACCACCTCTTTACCTCTCTCTAGCCTTCCAAAATCTACAAGGCACTGTAAAGGGAAAAAAGTCTCTTCATAAAACTGTGTGTAGATTCTGATACATGGCTGTTTGACTGGCTGCCTGATTGGTGAGAGAAAAAAGGATTAAAGAGTTTACACAGAGACCTCCGGTCAAGATGTCATGATAGATTCAGGCTTTCACGTACCCATGTGGCAAGCATGTAGCAAAAATGGGTTTATTAAGATGAACCATATGAAATTGCCAATATTTCACCATTTTGCCAATAAACTGACAATTTTATATAGTTCAATATAATGTAAAGAAAAAAAAAGAGAGAGAGAGAAAACAAGTTTCAAAATGACATAGCCAGGATCAGAAATAATCATAATTTAAGGCCAGATTTAGAAAAGAATCACTAAGCAGTGAAAGGGGCTGAAACCACTGGCCTGTGTGGACTCTTGGATTTAGGCAGTAGCATATAGGAGTTTGGCTTTTGTGGAATAACAAAGACTCAAAGCGCTCTGTGCATGATATCTAAAGCTCACTCTTGAATTAGCAAAGCCACCCTGATCCCGAAAGAAGTCTGAAAAATCTGCTTTTGACTGCTGCTTGGGGCAGTGGTTCTTGATAAGGTACAGGTCTGGGAAGATAGGAAAATCCAGAACCAATCTCCCAAACACTTACATAGGTATACATTTTAAGAATTCAAGGGTGTTCACCCAAAGAATAGAAGGAATAATGCTCATATCCTGCTGAAGTATAAGTTTCTCTAACAATTTTGAAAAGTAAGTTAACAGTACATAATAAAGTTGAAAATATACAAACTCCACAAACAAGCAATACTATCTCTAGATGTAAACACAGAGAAAGTCTCAGAAACATATGCTGGAGGTGTGCAAGAATATTCATTGCCAGAGCGCCAGAATGGTTCAGTTGGCTAAATGTCTGACTTCAGCCCAGATTATGACCTCAGAGTCCAGGGATCAAGCCCTGTGTTGGGCTCCCTGCTCAACGGGGAGTCTACTTCTCCCTCTCCCTCTACCCCTCCCCCACTCATGCTCTCTCATTCTCTCTCTCTCTCTCTCTCTCAAATTAAAAAAAAAGAAGAATGTTCATTGCCATGTTTTTGTGATATGGAAGTGAGGAACAATTCCATTCATAAGTGAAATATCATACAGCAAAGAAAAATGAATACACTTGACTAGAATCACATGTACAAACTGTATAAATCTAAAAAAAAAGTTAAGTACAAAAATAAGTTGCAGAATATGTACAAAACTATACTATTTTTATCCAGTTTGAAAACACATAATACACTTCTATATTGGTCATATGTAGTAAACATATAAGTTTCTTAAGAATTATAAGTACCTTTTGGGATATGAATTATCTCTGAGGAAGGAGGAAAACATATGGAAGGGAGAAGTACTTAGGTGGCTTCAACTGTGTATGTAATATTTTCTTATTTTGTTTCACTGTTTAATATAAAAACAAGATTTTTTTAAACTTGAGTGATAAGAACACAAGTGTCCGTTTTTCTTATACTTCTTTGTATGTTTGAACTATTTCACAATTTAAATAATTTTTAATGATTTTTTAAAAGATTTTATTTATTTGTTTGACAAGAGAGAGAGAGAGAGTGAGAGCGAGCATAAGCAGGGGGATCAGCAGACAGAAGGAGAAGGAGAAGCAGACTCCTTGCTGAACGAGGAGCCCAACATGGGGCTTGATCCTAGGACCCTGGAATCATGACTTGAGCTGAAGGTAGATGCTTAACCAACTGAGCCACTCAGGAGTTCATGATTTTTATACTCATGGGAACCAGGACCTAACTAAAATTAATATATGGAAAGAAAGAGATCCAGGAGCTTCAGAGAAGTGGTAAGAAAAAATACAGAAGGAGTTAACATCACACAATTTCATAAAACCAGTAATGCTTCTGTCTTGTTCATTGATATGTTGATTCCCAACCTAGTATATTGGTGCTTAATAAATATTGATTAATACATTAAATGAGAATGTGTTAGGTGTAAGACAACTAACACATAGCAGTGGAGGGCAGATGCCCACAGACTAGAGCAGTCGTCTTTCAACATTTTTGTTCACATAATACCGAAAATAATTTCGCCTGTGGCCAGACGTCACCTGAGGATTTTACTGGCATCCACTAGATACCAGGTTCCACCACCATATGACCCTTGCACATTTTTAAATGACATTCAAAAAATTTTATCCTAAGTCTAAATAGTTGGAAAAGGTGCAATTCCCAGAAACTGTAAATATTCACATTTAAAAATAAAACTTTGTCTTGCTCTTTTAAAAATATCCAGAGGTGGGGTGCCTGGGTGGCTCAGTTGGTTAAGCAAATGAACTATTGGAACTTCATTAAGATGAAAAGCTTCTGCACAGCAAAAGAAACAGTCAACAAAACTAAAAGACAACCTACAGAATGGGAGAAGATATTTGCAAATGACGTATCAGATAAAGGGCTAGTTTCCAAGATCTATAAAGAACTTATTAAACTCAACAGCAAAGAAACAAACAGTCCAATCATGAAATGGGCAAAAGACATGAAGAGAAATCTCACAGAGGAAGACATAGACATGGCCAACAAGCACATGAGAAAATGCTCCGCCTCACTTGACATCAGGGAAATATAAATCAAAACCACAATGAGATACCACCTCACACCAGTGAGAATGGGGAAAATGAACAAGACAGGAAACAACAAATGTTGGAGAGGATGTGGAGAAAGGGGAACCCTTTTGCACTGTTGGTGGGAATGTAAACTGGTGCAGCCACTCTGGAAAACTGTGTGGAGGTTCCTCAAAGAGTTAAAAATAGACCTGCCCTACGACCCAGCAATTGCACTGTTGGGGATTTACCCCAGATACAGATGCAGTGAAAGACCCTGCTTAGAGAGAAGCCTGCTTCTCCCTCTTCCTGCCACTCTCCCTGCTTGTCCTCTCTCTCTCTCTCTCTTTCTGTCAAATAAATCAATAAAATCTTTAAAAAATATATCCAAAGGAAAACATTTGGAGGTGATAAATATGTTTATGTCAGATTGTGATGATGGTTTCATGGGTGTGTATTTCTCTCTAGACTCATCAAATTGTGTACATTAAATATATACATTTTTTTTGTATGTTTATACCTTAATAAAGTGGTTTTTAAAAATCCAGAGAAATCTACAACATAGTAGTCTGATACTCAACATTATCCACTTAAAAAAATAGATGTGTTATGTATAAAAAATCTAATATCTCAAATATATATCAAATATAAATATAAGAATGAGAAAAATGCATAAGCCTACTTTTAAAAGTTGGTCATTTTATATCATTTTTCTCTTTCAGTGCCCCCAATTAATCTCACTGTAGTATTTTTGTTTAAAAATCTTATATTTGTTACTCCATTATACTTTGAAACCAAAAAAATGTATATACATAGAAATTTAACTTTTTTAAATGTGACCAAGTCTGTAAATGACAAAATATCTTCTGAATTGGGTATAAATTTTAGCAATATGAAGCTGGTAAAAAAACAATAAGAATGTGTTACCAAGTTTAGTAATCAAATTTAAAAAGTACAATTTTATTGGAAATTTATCTCAATATTGATAGGGATTTTAATAATTTCAATTCATTCATGTATCAATGGATAGATATATTTATTGCTAAATAAGTTAGGGTTCAGCATCAATTCCATTGCCATTATTGCTTTTATTGCTGTAAGCTAAGGTATATTATTAATATGGCAATAGCCATGATCCACACAGACTCTGGAGTGGGTCAGAGTTTAAATCCTAATTCTGTGACTTGCTGCTCTGTGAACTTGGATGCGTAGTCAACTTCTCTGAGCTTCCTTTTTCATCTATAAATTAGCTGTAATAATAAAACTTACCTTATAGGGTTGTTGTGAGTATTGAATGAGTGTGTGTAAAGTGCAAATACTCACTGGTGGCATATAATAAATATCTTTAAATATTTAAGCAAAATGCTAAATAAGCAGACAAAATAGAGTTTTTGCTATAGCATAGTATCCAGTTGTGTTCATTCCTCTGAGCTATTTGCCAAAAAAAAAAATCACATCATGATCTATTTTCCAAAATTATTTCTAGTAATATATCAGGTGACAATTCCTCCTTCATGTCTGTAAAAGAAGTGAATTGGAAATTATCTGACTTGAGGGAGGAATTGTTAGTCATCTGAATCGTTTACTTTTTCAGTGTCTGCACTAACGTCTCTAACTTTCCTTTGCTTGATGACCCCAAGGTTTTTATACCCCTGGGCATTGCAGTAGAGTTCTAAATGGAAAATCAGAAGGCAAAAAAAAAAAAGAAAGAAAGAAAATCAGAAGGCCTCATTCTTTCAGAGGCAAAGGCAGACTGTAAAATAGATTGTTTGTCTAAAGGTAAGATCCCAGGATCAGTCATAGCTAGGAGCCCACCTGAAACTCAAAAGTCTTCTTCTTGGCAGTGTGCTGTGGATGTCTTGTGACTCCCAGCAGAAACTGCCCTGTTGGACGTCTCTGATGAGTAGCAGACCTGGGGGTGGTTGGGGCAGCCTGAGATTCAGTTCCTTCTACCCAAAGGGAAGCCATAGGAATAACCTAGTTTCTCAGTGGCCTAGAGAGTTAAGATGCCAATGGTTGGCCAACAGTTTGGAGGAGGAGCCACAACAAGAAGCCAATTTTTTCCAGAACCAGGAAAATAAGTGTACAAAAGGATCCAGAAACAGGAATTGCTGAGACTTACCTCCTAAGCCAGATGTAGTCAGTGGCCCTCAATGCTTTCCTGTAAGGGGATTTTTTTTTCTCATGTTCTTCCTCTTACCTGTAGGAAATTGCTTTTGTTTGTTAGCAGAAATGCTGCCTGCTTTAGGACTGGGTGCTTGGCAAGGTCCTCGGCTCACAAGGTAGAGCACACTGGTATTCAAGAAACTTGGGAACTTGGGGAGGACAAACAGGTGGGCCTGAAATTGGACTGTGCTCTCTTGGTGAGGAACATGCATTTCCAGGGTCATATCCTAGGATGGCACAAAGCTCAGAAGAAAAATCCCCGCTGTGGCAGAGGATTCTTTAGCCTGAACTGAGCAGTAGGTTTGCACCAGAGACATGACTTTCCCTCATTCACCTATTGATATAAATTATGAACCCCCTCTTTGTATTGCCTGGAAATAGGATTTGTAACTATTTTCCTACACATAATTCTTACACCTACAAGTGGATGCAGTGAAAGAGCCAGTTATTTTTTAATAACTGGTAATTTTAAAAATTCCAGATCATAGCTGGCTAAGAAATGCTTCTGTGCTTTCCTGAGGTGTGGTGGGTGTGGTGGTATGCATGCATACATAGCCCATGCAGTGAGGGGCCCAGCAGCACAGCACCAGAGCAAAGACCAAACACCTGTTCTATATCTCCTGATTTGGGCTGCTCTTGGGTTATTATATTTTGCTTCCCTCTTTTTCGGTGGGGGGAAGGGGTCTGAGAGAGAAGTATACGGAGAATCAAGACATTTGTTGAAATTCCATGTGATTGTGAGAGGCTTTGCTAAACCCCACATGCTTTATACAATCTAATAAAGGCATTCTGTAAACAACAGCCAAGATGTAGACAACTAGTAGAACACTCCCATAGAAAAAAAGAATGAGAAGAGGTAAAAGAAAAAAAAAGTTAGGCTTCAAAAGACCTTTGGAGATTATTTATAGAAACAGCAGACAATGAGAACCTGACAAAATTATTTTCCAATGTTAGATGGTCTGGTATCACCGAGGGAACTTTCCATCTGATTAAAAATAATTATTGCTGGCATTAAATCCAGTTGGAATCACCCAGCACGATTTATCTTCTATGTCATGCTGCTACCATATGCCCGACATTGTGGAACAGAAACATTCTCTTTCATTCTGATAAATAGTACTTTGTAAATATTTAGAGACGGAAGCTCTGGATCACTGAACAGTTCTGACAGGGAACATGTGCAAACGAGCTGGTTATTCATGTTCCTGACAGAGACTCTGTTTGAGGTGTAGGGCCCAAAAGCATTCATGAAGCCAGGTATGCCTTTCCCAAAAGTCTTGTTCAGAATTGACAGCATTTGGAGCAGCGTGGCTGGGCTCTTCAGCATGAGCTGTGCTTTTCAAAAGTGCATACATACATACATACTTGGGAATAAGACGTTCTGTTGTCTGGCTAACGCTGTATACGATGATAAACTGCCATATTTATTAAACTGGCTGTTTCCAGAACACTTGATTCAAGAAAGAAATCATACTTAATGTGACCTTATTTGGAGAAAGGGTCTTTACAGAGGTAATCAAATTAAAATGAGGTCATTAGGGTGGACCCTAATCCAGTAAGACTGGTGTCCTTATAAAAAGGGGAAATTTGGACACAGAGACAAACATAGAGGGAAGACCATGTGAATAAAAAACTGTCACCTACAAGCCAAGAAGAAAAGCGTAGAACAGCTTTTCTCCTCACGGCCCTTAGAAGGAACCAACCCAGCCAGTGTCTTGATTTGGGACTTCTGGTCTCCAAAACTGAGATAATCAATTTCTGTTATTTAAGCCAGTCTGCTCTGTTACGGCAGCCTTAGCAAACTCATACAGAAAGAAACTATGCCCACTGCTTTTGGGGGGCTTCTGTTCGGGGAATTTGAGTTCCCCCAGAGGAGAAGGATTTCTACTTTACTCTCCAGGTAGGAGCTGTTTGGAGGAATCCCTGTTCCTCTCTCCCCTCCTGAGAGGAGTAATTCATCAGATCACTGACACTGGGACACAGGTCACTAATTGCATGGCCCAGCTTATTGTGCCTTGCTCTCTCTGTGACTGTCAAGCCCTCGAACTCAGCCTCCTCTTTCATCCACTCTGCTGCCTTGCAGCAAACTGTCCAAACCAAGGTGTACACTCCCTGTGCTGGGGTGACCACCTTCCTCCAGGGCTTTCCTTGGGCTTCATTTGAATGGGAAGCATAAGAAGCTCCAAGTCAGTCTCATGCTCAAGCTGGCTCTCTAGCATCTGCAGTGACAAAACTACTAATTTGATATTCTGTTGTCTTAGTCCGTTACAAGGATACTCTGTTGTCTAGGACTATAGCACCTTGAATAAACTCCTGCAAAATATTAGTTTGAGGGGGTCTTTGACTCTTCTAAGGAGTAGAATTGGACCATGATACACATCCTTCTTCTTTATGTTTGGGTGTGCCTCCCCACCAAAATCGGAACTGTTAGAAAAACATAAAGAGTAGGAATTTCAACATTCAGTTATCCCTGGATTCATGTTGGAATTTTCTGTTCATGCCTTTTATGGACATCTGACATATCCCCTCCAATAAGGAAACTTGCCAGATCAGCATTCCTCTGTAATTTTGATGTTTCAATAAGCCTATAGAAAATCATTCTCTATGTCTAGATAAGTCTATAGAAAATCATTCTCTATGTCTAGATAATTTCCAATGAACTTTTTTAAAAAAAGGAACATCTCATCTGCCCCATCCTGCCCTCATTCTGAAGCCTGTAGCTTTAAATTTAGCATCCATCAGGAGCAAGGATGAATATCTTAGGACATATGTCTTACCTGTTCATTGTTAAAAATCATTTATCCATCTTGAATACATCTTCCAAAATATTTACCATGTGTAATTTATCAGGGTGAAAGGGGGTTTTCTACTCAGCAAAGTTAGGGTCTGGTAGCTCTGTGATACAGAAAATGAATTGTGCAGAAAATAATGTCAATTGTCATTAGAAACAAAGAGTAAAAGGAAGAAATAGAAGAAAAATGTAGGGCAAGGGAGCAAATTCATTGTTGTTAAAGGGCCCAGAAAAGATGCTGTTAAGAGTTAGAGAGCCTCCTTTCCTTGTCCTGGACTAGATGGACCAGAGCCCAGCCATGCAGTCAGATGGGGGGTGGAGAGAGGGGAAGTAGGGAGAGAAAGGAGATAAAGAATGAATGCTAGCAAAATGTGGAGACACAGAGAAAAAGAAGTCGAAGAAATTATGTGTCTGCATGTATTTTCTCCTGATTGAACATACACAGATAAAATTAAATACTAGCTCTTTTCTGAATAGTCACTGATTCCTATAGCTATATACTAGACAGTAGTATTTAAAAATAGCATTTATGTAGAATATAGTTATTTATCCTTCATTAAGTAAAAAACACTTTACTTAGGAGAATTTGGGTTTTGCAGGTTATGCACCCAGCTGATACAGGTTAACAAGTCTTTAATGGAAACAATAGATGGTTTGGAAAAGAGCAGATTCAGCATTTTTCACCAACTGGTGAGGAGGAAAGGTTGTTTAACTCTGAGTAGCAAAAAGAATACACACACAATGACTCTGCAGCCCACAGTTGTTATTAAAGGATGGGTATGCAACTCATTTCTCATCCATGTGATGCATTTTCTGGTTTTGACTGCTATAAGGGTAAAGAAATACTGGAGAAACCCGTGTTCACCCTGACTCCAAAGGAATATGGCAAAGTAAGATGTGGAAATGGAGTGTCCCATCACTGACAATCTTCAGAATACAGCTCAAGGGGTTGAGAGGTGGATGTGTAATGATAATGATAAAACTGTAGCTCCAGCTTAATGATTCTAATACATATTGAGAAGGGTTGGAGACTCTTTAGAAATAGATATAAATAGTTTTGCTTAGAGCTTGGATGCCACCTCAAAGATACGGTCATTAACCTTGTGCCTTCCGTGCTTTTTTGAGAAGTACCTAATATATCTCATCTCCGAGGAACGGTGTGTCTCATCTTTATGTTTTGTCTACGCCATTGGAATGTTGCGCATTCCCTCCTTTCTGTTTTCTCAATTTTATTCAATCTTCAAGGATTCTATTAAATCTCTTTTCCTATGAAATTTCTTGACATGCCCAGACAGTGATGATTTTAATGTAATCCCATAAAACTTAGTGTATATATTGCCCATAGCTGGTATGAATTTTGCTTCACTACCATGCTGGACTGACAAAAAAAATCTGAGCAATGAATTCATACCAAACACTAAATTAGATGACCTGGAATTCTACTGGCCAGGATGACAAAAAAATCAGTCTCAATTCTTACTGGGATTTGCCACACCATCCCATTGTTCAAAGGTCCCATGGGTCTTACAGAATCTAACATAGTCTGCCTTTTATCCTTATTTGGTACTACTGAGATGCTCCTTGTCCCACACAGTTCTGCCTTCCATGCCACGTGGGGCATAGAGGCCTCTGACAAGGCTGGGGGGTCTAGCGTACAGGGCATAGCCTTCCCTTAAAGACAGCACTCTGCCATTTTCCTCTTAGCTTTGTCCACTTTCATATGATGCTAAAAAGGTTAAGTCTTGAAAACTTAACCCTGGGATTTGAAAAACTCAATCCCAATCTACTCTCAAGGAATCTCATGTACCCTGGTTCCCTGGCTTATTTCTACCACTACCCCTACAAATATTTTTTTTAGTAAACTCCTCCCCTGCCTCCTGGCAAATCCCATGTACATGTCTTTCAATGAGCCTTTAGAAATACATCCTGAGAATGGGGTTTGGCGGGGCAGGGTTGCTGATACCAGTCAGTTCTCTCTTACCTACTCACCCAATTACACTGTCATTTGGCATTCACCATATAGAGCTTTATAGTTATCACTTGTTACATTTTTCAAGTTCAGTGTCTCACCTACGCAACTAGATTATAAATTTCTGCAGACATTGCCCATACATCAAAAGTCTTTATAATCCTTACAGTGCCAGGCATACAATGATTTATTTTTATTAATAGGTGGAGAAACACCATTGGCTAGGTGTTTTGTTTTTTTCTAATCATTTTATCTTTGCAGAAACTGCTAGTAAGTCAGGTTTTCTTGTAGGGCCTTTTTTAAAGGTGAGAGAAATTCACTATAACCACTATTATATAAAATATAAATGCTATTTATATTTTAGGACCTTGTTCAAACATCATCCCTTCAATGAAGGTTTCCCTGAGTTCTCTAAATAAGAGTAATTTTTTTCCCTATAAACTTATAAAATACTTTAACCCTTTCTCTCTTTTTCTTGGTCTAGATTTCTGGATATTGAGAAAGTAGTGTGTGGGGTGGCTAAGGACACAGATTCTAGAGCCAAATCACTTGGGTTCAAAATGTAGGTATGTTGTTTCCTAAGTTTGTGACTTTAGGTAGTTTTATCATTTGGAAAATAATGATAATAATAGTAGCTATCTCCTGTTAAGTATTATGTGAGTTTATATACAGAAAGCACTCGGGACAGAGTGGGTATTCAATATGCCTTAGCCATTAATATATGCTGATTTGGCTCATAGTGTTGCAACATTAATTTAAAAGTCCCTAATAACAATAGTAATATGATAATAACTTGGAGTGAATGGAAGGAAAAGAGATATATACTAATAGAAATGGATTTTTAAAGTAAATCACTGATTGAACATACACAGTAATCAGAACTAAACTGATAAAAATGTTTCCTAAACGAGGACCTCTGATGATCTGCTTTAAAGAAGGAAATTATTTGGAGTTAACATATCGGTTTTGCAAAGAGTGCTTCTAAAGAGTCTAAATGTTGAAAGTAATTTGCTCCATCTAGCCCTTGAAAGACTTAACAGTTTTATGTAATGTATGCTAGATATATGTACATTTTACAAGCCAAATAGAGGTGTGGTTCTACATCTAAAAAAAGAGAAATTACCATATTATTTTAAACGAGCCAAGTTAAGTAATATATGATGGATGACAGATACTAATTTGTCCCCAATCAATGAGGTTTTCCGGTTTTGTGATCTTTTATCCAAGTATACCAGATACAAATGACCTGGAATGCTTCTAGGAATGGAATTAGACCTAGTTTTCAAAGGATGGTAGAGATGTAGTTTAGGTTGAGGCTCCTTGAAAAAAAAGACTTTGAGATGGAGATTTGTTTGCAGGAGGTTTATTGGGGAGTCCTCTGAGGAACAAAACCTGGAAGGAAGTGAGGGAGCTGAATTAGGCAGAAGTGGAAGATGAATTTTGATGATGTTGCCACAGAGATCTGTTTTGATCCCACAGGAGCTTTGGAACTATGGTGGCCCTTCATAATTACCCAAAATTGAGTCAAGGGTCTAAGCTTCCGTATAACCATCACACACATGCACACACACACCCCGACCAACCCGGGAAAGGAAAGGGACATAATGCTGTGCAGTGTAGCTCCTGTCAGCTGTTGGCAATTCATCAGCCAACACTCCAGAGAACTGAGGGAATGAATGTCCAGATTCTGAAAGCAGGATCTGAGTGTAACAGCACAGCATCTAATACACCACACCAGACAGACAACAGTTGATATGACTTGATTTTAAAGTTTATGAAGGAGGTGACATAAACCCTACTAGCACACTCTAGTTTCAGTGCTGAACAAGTTATCCATCTTTTCCTCACTCAGGGTTCTTACATGGAAATTAGAGATACTATATCAAGAGTGGCTAAGATGGATGTTAGAAGAAAAGTCGCCCAAATCTACTTTTGATAGAACATTCATAGACAGCCTCTTACCAAGGCTTATACTACTTTAATTAAACCTGCTCCAATCCCTTGTGATTTTTGCCCTCAGGCCAAAAGAACAGCTCATCCATCCCTTGCCTATCTAATTTACTTTGACTCTCCATGGTCCAAAAATAAGGAGGGGGGTCGGTCTGGCAGTTATGTGGACAATTAAATTCATAGAATATTCTTCCTCACCATCAGATCTATACTGAAAATGAAAAAAATGGAAAGATTCTGTCTCTGTGCTGGGAACTTGTGCACATCTTAATTCCCTCACGGTGTCATAATACAATGCATTTATTTTAAATTTGATTAAAACCCAGGAGTAAACAATGCATATTAATTGATCCATGCATTGCAGCGAACAATAAATTTGAGTCCCTGGATTGATTTCTCCAAGCACGCCAATAAAGTAAGTAGACCTTGCATTATTTATCACTGGTCATCCAATGTAGTGTTTAAGTCGACAGCACTGCATGCTTCCTGTGTCTCTTCAGGGAGAGGAGCAGGCTTATTTAGGGGATATCAGGGTATAGCATCAGATCTTTACTTTCAGTCTTTCCAAACCCAATCCATCCAGAGCTTTCTGTTTTCTGAGTACACATGTGTATAAGGAAAGACAGTTCATCTGTAACCTTAGAAAGAAGTTAATAGACCAAAATGAAACCAAGTATATTTTTGCCTATCAGATGAGTCATTTTCCCATGAGGTTAATTATCATTAATGACTTTAATTAAGGAATCGTGTGAAGTATTTATCTTGGAAAATGTGTATCCATATGGTTCACACTATTGGATTTTAGCTCTCTGCTGTGATTGTGCCCTTTGAAAACACCCTATTAATGTGAAATCTCTTTGGTGCTGTATGCTTAGGATGTGGTGCTGAGGGCATATTTTACAGTGACAGTGGCCAGGTGTAACCTGGCATTTAACTAAGTGTGGCGCTAGAATTATTCTTGTTCATCTGAGTTTCCAACTTGGAACTTGTAAGATAAATGAGTCAGTTGCATCTATTCTCTAGCAATTAACTGGTAATTGGGGCATTTAATCAGAATACTGACTTGAAGGACTTTAGCCTGATTAGATGCTGTTGGTATGAAAAAAAAATTCAAGTCCTAGTTCATCTCATTCGTGTGCTGTATTCGCACCTTAAGCCCAGATCAAACCCAAATCCATATAAATGAATACTGATGAAACTGCTTTATGAAGATTAAATAGATTTAGAAGCCAAAATTTTCCAAAATACTTAGGGTAATAATATTCTTTCTATAATTATTTGTTACTCATCTACTTGGTGCAAGAAAGTTCCTTATAGGTATACAAACAAAAATAATATGGCTGTTGAATTCAAGAAGCCTTCCTAAATTTCACTTGCATAAGTCAAGATAAACAACTGTTCCTCAGTGTCATCTATGAAAACCAGGTAACCACTGTACTTCATGATCCACACAGTGAAGATGCAACAGAGGAGTAAGTTTTTGTGGTTTGCACCAAAATTATCAAGGTTAACATACATTATTAGTTAAAGTCAGGAGTTCAAATCTCACTGTGTGTTAGAATCATCTGGAATGTTGGGGTGCCTGGGTGGCTCAGTTAAAAGTGTGACTCTTGGTTTCGGCTCAAGTCATGATTTCAGGGACCTGAGATCAAGCCCTGAATCAGGCTCTGTACTCAGTGGGAAGTACGCTTGGGATTCTCTCTCCTCCTCTCCCTCTGCCCTTTCTCCTGCTTTAAAATAATAAATTTTTTAAAATGCAAAAAAAATAGTCACCTGGGATGTTTTCTCAAAGTTTCCTTGACCAGACTCTGGATCCATTAAGTTGGAATATCTGGTCTAGGGACCTTTGTATGCATTTCTCAAATAGCTTAGGTGATTTTTAATGTGTGAATTCATAACTGTAAAATTTTAATTTAAGTAAAAAATTTTTAATTTAAGATTATGGATACAGAGTTATAGCAAGAAGATAGAAGATCCTAACAGTCTGTGGGGCCATAGGAAAACCAGGTGCCAGGTGTGGGTATAAAGGGGTAGAATGGAGTTGGAGGTACAGGGGCCAGGGAGCCATCCTCTGGCCATCTGAGTCTAGCCTTGCAATTGTCTCTCCACTCACAAATGTGTGACCTTACTTACTAGCAGAAAGCTGCAAGAAGATGGCCTCTGCTTTACATCTGCCTTCCGAAGCTCAGACAAGTATGACTTGAGGCCTCTTCACCTTTGCAGAATAGGAAGATACCATAAAAGGAGGGTGGAATGGGGTTGAGTTACACAATCTAAGTATCCCTTACAAGCATCCCTCAGAGGTGGAACACATCCATTTTCTTGGTTTCAACGGCTATCTAAATGATTATGCCACTCAAATCAATACCTGCAACTAATACTTCTCTGCAATTCAAATTTATATACCCAGATGCCTCCCAGACAGCTCCACCTAAGTATTCTAGAGTTAACATATTCCCAAATGAGTTCATCTTGCTTGCTACACTTGCGTCTCTTCTCATGTACCAATTCCAAATTGCTGGACATGTCACCATCATCCACCCAGGCACCCTGGCTGTGTTCTTAAACTATATGCTGAGATCCTTTCTTTGCCTCATCTCCCATATACATCTCCCATATGAGTCTTTCTCATTCATTCTGTCCTCCCCAGGCCTGCTACCACTGTTCTAGCTTAACCCCCCATCATTTCTTACCTGGATTTCTGCAACAACTTTCTAATTGGTTTCCCTAGTACCAGTCTTAAACTGCTCAAATCTATATCCTCCATAAAGTTGACTATGATTGCTTTAAAGACAGACAGGATCACATCAGTTCCCTTTTTGATGGTTTTTTATAACCTAATAAAATGGCCTTAACGTCTGCCTGCAGATTAAAATTTATTTAGAACATATTATAAGACACATCTTGGGGGTATTTATTTATTTATTTATTTATTTTATGATAGTCACAGAGAGAGAGAGAGAGAGAGAGGCAGAGACATAGGCAGAGGGAGAAGCAGGCTCCATGCACCAGGAGCCCGATGTGGGACTCTATCCCAGGTCTCCAGGATCGCGCCCTGGGCCAAAGGCAGGCGCTAAACCGCTGCGCTACCCAGGGATCCCCTTGGGGGCTTTTAAAACTATTAATGCCTGAGCTCCACTTAAGACCAGCTGTATCATAATCTCTGGAGCTAGGGTTCAGGAATCAATATTTCTTAAAAGCCCCTTAATTGGTTCTAATATGTACCTAGAACATGTTAGATCAAATTCTGTTCTGGCTATCTATTGCTACCCAACAAAATTTATATGCCCAACAACTTAGTGATTTAAACAACCATAATTTCATCATATCCCACAATTTCATGGATCACAAATTAGGAGAGGGCTTACCTGGGCAATCTGCTCTATATCAACTGGGATCACTTGTATTTAAAAGACAGATGGGCTGGTCTGGAGGACCGAAGATGGTGTCACTGAAGTCGGAAAGGCTGGGCTCCCCTGGCACCATCAACTAGAGTGCCTACACATGACTTTTTCAGTATAACAATCTCAGATTAGTTGGTCTTATTACATGGTAGACCACTTACATGGCCTTGCTGCCCAAAATATGGTCCACGGAACAGCAGTACAGGCATCATCACCTGGAAGCTTGCTAGAGAATAAAGAATCTCTGGCCCCACCCCAGTCCTTCTGAATCAGAATCAACTTCTTAACAATAGTCACAGCGGTTTGTGTGCACTAATGTTTGAGAAACAGTGCTACCAAAGTATTTGAGGTCTTCTTTTATCTGACTCTTGCCATGCTTCTCCAGGGTTAAAACTCTACTCTTTTCCAGACTTTAGGATGCAAGATCACTAAGCAACTCTTATCTCCCTGGACTTTATTTTCCATGTTTCTGCTCATTACTGTCCCTGCCTGTAGTATCTTTCCTCCTTCCTCCTTCCACTAGACATTTTTCCTGCTAAGTCCGAGTATTGCTTCTAGCAGGATGTCTTGTCTGCCCTTCCCCACATGTGACTTAGGGTGTGGTGCCTCTCCTCTGTGCTAGCATAGCCCTTATGCAACCCTCTATCACTACACTTGTGACATTGTATTGGTATTTTTACCAAGTTTTCTGTTTCTGGGTCAGCATCCTCCATTAAACTGTGAACTCCTAATGGACAAGATTTGTGCCTTAACTACATCTATTTCCCACCACTTAATAAATAATAGTTGCTCAATTAATGGTGACTAAATGAAAAGTAATATTTATGAGTATATAATTATGATTGAAATTGTTCTCAGCAAGTTGTTTATGAGAAGCATCCATGCAGCTCTTTAAACCTATCTTCCTGAGTGAGCATCATTGCTAGAGATTCTGACTGAAGGACTTGAGTGGAGACCAGACATCAGTATGCTGAAGAAATGTCACAGGTAATTCTGAGCCACAATCAGGATATGAGAACTGTGGTTCTGGATATTATGAAGAATTTATGTTTTCCTATTTTGTACTAATTTATGTTTTTCCTATTTTGCAGTAATCTTGGTAACTAGTAGTTTTGTCCAAATGAGCAAGCAGAAAAATGTTAAGATACTTACAGTGCCAAATTGTGGGAGACTTTGATAATACTATTAATACATTTGTAATTCAAGTAGCTCTAGGTTACAAGTCAATCAGTATAGATGTAATCTTGTTAATAGACACCTAATATTTATACTAGACATTGGATATAAGGCAGAGTAATCCCTGAGACAAGGGAGTGAACCCTGTGATCCACCTATTCCTTTCTTGAGTTACTATAGTTCTGGAGGGAGAGCCCAGACCTCCCTGAGTTGAGGAGATAGAACTCAAGAGTCTGGAAGTGGCCAAGGCAACTAACATCTGGAGGGAGAACCCCAGGGAGGAGAGAGTTGCTGAGAGAGAGAGAGCTCTGAAGATTTGAAGAGGGACCTCTCAAGCTTTCACCTGATTGCTGATTAGCAGTGAGGAAAGGCTGGAGAAAGAACCCCCAGGAAGCATTAGAGAAAACAATTTTCAGGGCTCGTGTGGTGCTGGAAATAGTTTGGGGTTTTGCCAGTCAAAGTGGAAAAACTTCATCATTTACATAACTCATCAAACATTAGGTAGAGCCCTCAGAAGAGTATTGTCTCAGTAGTGAGGAAAATTATCCCTAGACAAAAGACTGCTCTGAGCCTGCTTAAAATCAAAGTCTTGCAAGGATCAAACTGTTTCTAATTAACTGTGTCCCAGAACAAGCTCAAAAATAGTTACAGGAATACAAAAATATTGACACTCAATAAAGTAAAATTCACAATGTTTTAGGACCCAATAAAAAATAACCAGGCATACAAAGGAACACAAAAATTTGACCCATAATGAGAAGAAAGTCAGCCAACCAAAACCAACCCAGAAATGACACAGGTAATAGAAGCAGTAGGTAAGGACATTAAAATAGTTATTTTAACTACATATATATGATCAAGAATGTAGAGGAAATATTGAGCACGTTAAGTAGAGACATGGCATATATTTTAAATAAAAAAGGGGGGGAGAGAGAAGCAAAACAACCAAATAAAACTTCCAGAGATTGAAATGTTGTATCTGGGATGAAAGCTACACAGAGTGAGATTAACTACAGATTAGACACTGAGAAAGGAAAAATTAGTGCCTTTAGAAATATAGCAGTTGAAACTAAAATGAAGCATCGAGAGAAAAAAGACTGAAAAAAACCCCCAGAGAATTCATGAGCTGTGGGACTATCTGAGATGGCCTCATAATCCATGTTGAGTGCAAGGAGGAGGAATTAATAAAAAATATGTATACATTTCAAGAAAGTGACCAAAATTTTTCCAAATTTGGTGAAATTAGAATCCTATAGTTTCAAGAAGCTCAATAAGCCCAAACACAAATATAAAAAAAAAAGAAAAGAAAAGAAAAGAAAACTACACTGAGGACATCAGAATCAAATTACTTAAAATCAGCGATAATGCAAAAATCTGCAGGGGCACATGGATGGCAAAGTCAGTTAAGTTACAACTCTTGATTTTGGTTCTGGTTGTGATCTCAGGGTGGTGAGTAGAGCCCCATATGGAGTGCAGAGCCTGCTTAAGTTTCTCCCTCTCCCTCTGTTTCTGGCCCTCTCCCCCTGCTTGCACACATATGCTCTCTCTCTCAAATAGATAAATAAAATCTTTTATTAAAGATTTGCATTATCGCTGATTTTAAGTAATTTGATTCTGATGTCCTCAGTGTAGTTTTCTTTTCCTACACTTACGTTTCTAATGTAGTGTTATCACCATATTCAATATATTGTATTATAATCAAGTTGCATCAGCCATATACACATCTGTCCCATAAACTTCAATCACACTAGGATACAACCTGATGTCCAAAGAAAGAAAATCTCATTACAAGGTGGCCTTTGCTTAGGGAGACTTGCACACATGGACAAAAAAGATACATTATTTTCAGAAAAGCAAACACTAAAAATTACAGCAGATTTAATCACCAGAAGCAGTGCAAGCCAGAGAAACATCACTGATGTACTAATGTAAAAAACCAGAATCTAGAATTCTATGGTCAGCAAAAACGTACCAAAAACAAAGATAAAAGAGAGACTTTCAAACCTTCAAAACTGAGCATTCTTCACCAGGAAGCCAGCATTTCTGGAGATGTTAAAGCAAGTCTTTTAGGCAGAAGGAAACTAAAACCAGATGGAAACCTGAATCTACACACAGGTATGAGGCACACCTGTAAATACAACCATTTTTTTCTTATTTCTAATTATTTTAAAAGATAACTGGTAATCTAAAACCAAAATCATAACAATGTGTTGTGAGATTTAGAACATATGTAGAAGTCAAACCATGAGAACAGACAATACACTAAAAAGGCCTGGAAAAAGGAAAATGGAGGAATATTAGTATCGGGTTCCTATGCTATATGTGATGTGTGTATCTAATGTCAGCTAAAGTTAGACTGGGCAGGGAGAGGAGCAGGAGGGAAAGATTATGGAAAAACATGAGAAAATTTGAGGGGAGATGACATTGATGTTCATTATCTTGACTTTAGTGATAGTTTCATACAAGTATATAAATATGTCAAAACATCACACTTTATACTTTTTGTGCAGCTCAGTGTATATCAACTATACTTCAACAAAGCTGTAAAGAGAAGAAAAAGAAACACCTGAGATACAATTTCACAATCATTAGACTTGCAGAATTCAAAGAGGTCTTAACAATGTCAGGTATTGTCAAGGATATGATTGTACACTGCAAAAGGAAGTATATTTTGCTCAACCTCTTTGGAAAGCACTTTGGTAATCCCAAGCTGAAGATGGGCAAATGAATATACATTCCACTTTGCATTTCTATTTCCAGGTAATGACAGAAAAATTAGATACATGCACCTTAAGACATATATACGTGTATTCAATGAAGCATTATTTCTAATAGCAAAACATTGGAAACAACTTAAAGGTCCTTCAGTAGGGAAACAGTAAATATAAGCATATTTATATGAATATTATAACATATTTGTATATCATAAAGCATAAGTAAACTGTGGTGTTGTCATATGATGAATGGGATACAGAAATTTTTTTCTGATTTTTGTGTGCAGAGGAACCACCACCTGGGGATCTTTAGGTCTGGGGTGGGGCTTGAGGTTCTGCCTCTTTTAAGAAGCCTACTGGTGATGCTGCTGCTTCTGGTCTGTGGTATTTTGTGTAGTAAGACAATATTGCATGCATGAACTAGACATATTTGTATCGATATGGATCAGTCAAAAAAAAAAAAAAAAGGAAGGAAGAAAGAAAAAAATAGCAAGTTACCAAAAGATTTGTACAGTATGATTGCTTTGATGTAAAAGTTTAAAAATGCAAAAGAGTACTATACGTTCTCCATGAATATGAATAGATACAAGATTTTTTTAAAAGATTAAAAACACAGAGGATAAGAAACAGGAGAAGTTGATTGTAGGAAGGGAGAAAAGGGAATACATAGTGCTGAAGAGGGAAACATGGATGTCCAGTTTAATTATGATATCCTATTGTGTTTATATTTTTAAAAAGCCCTAGAGGTAAACCTAAAACAGAACCATTTGTTCCTTGTTGGATGTGTACCTGATGTTTTATAGATTTTGAGAACTATGACATGTTGTAAGCTTATAAAAACAAAAAAGGAAATTAATACTTAAATACAACCTATTACACAGTTCAACTTCCATAATAATAATAACAGTGCTAGGAATCTACACTCGATGCCAAAATGGCCATATTGCCACTGGATCTTGAAGCCAGAGAGCCTCACTAATGCTTCATTAAATGAAGCAGCTTCTCCTTTTGGTTGTGTGCAATATTTTGGTAGATAGAGACCCTAATGCCCTGCTGTTCATGTGCCCTTAGTCTCCCTAAGCAAAGGCCACCTTGTAATGAGATTTTCTTTCTTTGGACAGCAGGTTGTGTCCTAGTGTGATTGAAGTTTATGGGACAGATGTGTATATGGCTGATGCAACTTGATTATAATACAATATATTGAATATGGTGATAACACTACATTAGAAATGTAAGTGTAGGAATGGATGTAGCTATGATTTTAAAGGGTGAATTATTTTCCTATGATGTGACAAGACAGCTCAGCCTTCACATCTGGCTACTCTCCTTCAGAAAAAGGTCCACATTAGCTAGCCCCCAATAATAAGGTCCCCAGAGCAGTCAGTCTGAGTAATTAGGACAGTCACCTTGTCTGTGCTACTGCCATTGCAGATTTCTGAGACCGAACACTCAGGCTTTTTTTTCCCTAAGTGAATGAAGAAGGACCCAATTTCCCAGAAATTCATAGGCCAACAGAACAACTCCCTCTTCACCACCAGATCACACTAAGCCCATCTGAATTGATGAGAAACTTTAGCCCTTTTATTTTACATTAATCCTCCCCTTTTCCCCCAACTCACTTATGGGAAGACTGCAGGTAGCATTAAAGTGTGCTTGTTTTGGGTGTATACTCTGAGTTTCTGGTTTTGTGTAGTGGAAAAAAGATCACACTTCATTTCCAGGCTAGAAAATGGACCTCAACCATCCTGATAGATTGAATTGGGTGCAGGAGCCCCCACCACAGTAACCAGTGAGTCTGAAATTGCAGCTTTTCATTCACACACATGGCCACTGTGATCAACGTGAAGCCAAGCCAGGAATCTGAAGCCTGGGGCCCTGGCAGGTCCACAGAGGTGCCCCTCTAGGGGTGGAACTTGGCTCTTGTTCCTCTAGCCACCTGTGGAGATGGGAATCCACTACACTCATTGTTTGGAAAATTGGAATAATGCCACTGTACCTTGAGGCCAGAGATGTTTGTCACTATCTTGGCAAAGAGAGAAAAATGTTCTTCTGTATTCAGCCCAGGCAGAGGAGTGGGGAAGGAGAAGGAAGGGTTGTTAGTAAGATTTATTGAGCCCCAAAGTGCTATGGTGCTTAATGTACAGCTCATTCCATTTCATACAACTAAGTTCTTTTTCTACAATGACAAGTGCTGGCACTAGGACTAGGTCAGGAAGTTTCTGGTATCAGCTATTGGGCCTTTCCTAAAATCACCTCTCCATTCTGGCTCACTTGTCCAGATTCCCCCTTCTCTGTGATAACTTCTCTCTAAAGACTCCCTTGTCTTTCTGGCTCCCACTGGGGCCAACCCAGTCCATCAGACATGGCTGTGTGTGATTTCCAATAGTGGGCAGCATTCAACTCCTTTGTTTTCCCTGGGAGGCTTTCAGTCCTGTGTAAATTAGTGGCTATAAAAGGAAATGTCAGAGGGAGGAGTAGAGCCCAAATCTACTTACCAGGGGCCCCAGAGGCTCAGTTCTTGTCTAATGGAGGCTCTGTATTGTAGGCATATTTTTTTTTTTCACGCATTTCCATTTGATTATCACATGAACTCTGTGAGCCAGATGATGTTTTCAGATATTTAAAACCAAGCTCAGTGAATTATAAGTGAAGCAATAGTTTAGGGAAGAAAGTAGTTGGAGGAGGTAAGATGGAACCAAGTTTTGAAAGAGAAGGATTTAGAAAGTGACTGTGAAAAGTGGCCTCTTAGGTTCTAAGTTTCTGGGGAGTCAATAGCCCAAATGAAGAACTCTCAAAATTGGAATTTGACTCTTGAGAAGAACAATTTAAGATCGAAGAGTAACCCTGCATTGCCTGGAATTGTCCACATGTAGATGTGAGCCAAATAGTCTCAGGAATTAGAAGTCTGAGGAAAGGTCATCAAGATAACATTCTGGACTGTGGGATGATTCTGTTGACTGTCATGAAGACCTGAAGATGAAGGTGTTACCAGGGAGAAAAGTAGCTTATTCATTTCTTATCTGGCTACATCACATCATACTCAGAAGTATGGACAAAATGGATAAAAAGTGAACAAGTGTCTGATGTTGAAGGCTTTAGTGTATTTCAGTAAAAGAATTTAGCTAAAATCCCAAAATTTTTATGGGAAAGTAGGGCCAGAAATTTGAATTGATTCAATAATGTGAAGAAGAGGAAAATTGCTATTACAATTACTGTGTCCTTGAAAACTCTCCTGACTTGCCGGACAGCTTTTAGGTTTTACTGATACAAAGCAAACCGTGGAACTTTATTTTTTTTTTAAAGATTTTATTTATTTATTTGAGAGAGAGAAAGCACAAGCAGTGGGGAGGGACAGGAGGAGAGGGAGAAGCAAGCTCTCCACTGAGCAGGGAGCCTAATGCACGGCTTAATCCCAGGACCCTGAGATCATGATCTGAGCCAAAGGCAGAGGCTTAACTGACTGAGCCACCCAGGTGCCCCATGAACTCTAGAGCTTCAGAAGTTCAAATGGCTCTGTACTAGAGGGAAAAGAATTTGGAGTATGGGCTTGGCATTGAGGTTCATCTAGAGTGTATGGAGGTGAAAGGCCAGGGGATAGCGTTAGCCTGAAGCATCTCTGCCCAGAGTGGCTAGTGTGAAGTCTTGGTGGAGAGGAGGCCACCAGTCTAGATTAAATTTAAAATCACTTGAAATCCCATATTAAAAATACCTCTTCTTTGGAGTAAACAAAGATTCATACACTAGGACTTAAAATATATGAACCACAAAAGAAAAGCTGATAGGTTTGACTTCACTAGAATTAACTTTTGCTCATCAAAAGACCATAGTAAGAAAATGAATAGATACACCACAGAGTGGGTCCAGAGATTGGACCTCTATAAGACCCAAAACAAGAGCTCAAGCCAAACTTGTCAAGATGTCAAGGAGGTAGGGAGATCCCTGCAACCATGTGGGTTATATTAAGAGCCTTCACTCAGGCTCACTGGGTTTGTCTAAGTATTTGAAAACATTGTATCAGAACTTGAAGGATTTTTTTGGATAAACTTTCAGTGTCCGTTATGCTATATTCTCCAGTAAGATCCAGTGGTGACCTAAGTCCAGTCATTAAATTCCTTTTTTCTTGCTCTTTATAAAGGCTCACACAAGTGTATCCTCTCTCTCCCCACCTCCTCTTCTTACCCCTGTCCTTGCTTTGAATTCCATTTCCTCTTTACTTCCTTCCTCTTATTTCCTATTTCTTTACAACTTTTCTACCTTTATTGACTTCAGTATTATTTTGTGCAAAGTGTTTCTGTGTTGGTAAAAGTGTCACTAATTATGCAAGAGTAAAAACTGAGCTAAGATTGGCTTTAAGTATTATTTAGGTTTTAATATTTATCCTACACTCTGAAGTGAAATCCAGAATTCAAACAATTTGTTTATATGGCAGCTCTAATCGGAGTGGATTGGATCCAGATTTTACTAATTTGTCACCTAAAACAAAACAAAACAAAACCAAATCCCAACTAACCAAAAGGTCTAGCTAATATATGAATGAGAGCCTTGAATCAATTCACACAAAGAACACAAGCTGTCTTTATAGTGTTCTCCTGTTGCTGCTTTTAAGTTTGTAGTGTTTCATAGTAAATATCAACATGTAATGTTACTCCAAGCATGCACAAGTGCAAAGCAAACTCACTGACATGTGCAGAAGAGAATGATAAGTGTTATTTTTGTTTTTCTTTTGTTGGTATTTTTTAAAGTCTGAACTTGGTTAAACTAAAAACCCATAATCAATTTTGAGACAGACATAAAAACTTCTGCAATTCTCTCTCTAGAGAGAGCAAAAATAGGCAGCTTCCAATGCAAGAAATAGCTGTGGTTATATGGAAACCTTTGACTCTCAGTTTCTCTTTCCATCTTTCCAGGGCTCCAAGAACAGCTTACAATCATGGAGAGAAAGCCTTTGAGAACTTGTTCTAAAGGGGGTTATTTTGGGGAAAACATAATTTTAAAAAATCATGGCTGGTTGATTTAGAATTTGCTCATGTAAAATACATGTGCATTTGTCTCCTCAATGCACAAAGGATTCCTGTTATAAACCTCCTTCATACCAGTGAAGAGAATTGGTCTACTGGCAAATTTATCAAGGGATTTCTCAGCTTAAGTACTATTTGTAAAATCTTTTGCAGATGGGGAAATTATTTTAGTCCACTCTTATGTCCTCCAGATTTGTGAAGAAGAAGAAGGAGAAGGAGAGAGGAGGAGGAAGAGGAAGGAGGAGGTAGGGAAGAAGAAGAAAAAGGAGAAATTGAGACCTATGAGTTGTTAACAATGCCAGGACCTATTTTTTTTAATTATTTTTTATTTATTCATGAGAGACAGAGAGAGGCAGAGACATAGGCAGAGAGAGAAGCAGGTTCCTCAAGTGGAGCCTATGTGGGACTCGATCCCGGGACTCCAGGATCCCACCCTGAGTCGAAGGCAGATGCACAACCACTGAGCCACCCAGGCATCCCGACAGGACCTAATTAGACACACTCTAAATATTTTGCAAGAAGCTGTAATATCCAGTCGATGTCAACAACTCTTAATTCAAAAATAAAAATAAAGGTAATCCAAATAATCCAATGATTTTGGGCAACTAGCAGGCAAAGAAAAGAAAAAGAAGGAAGAAAGAAAGGAAAGGAAGGAAGTGAGGAAAGGAGAAGGGAAGGAGCTCTCTCACTTAGGAAAGAGAAATTTTGCTAAAGAATGAAATCTGTTCATCTGCCACTAGAAGCATCAATTTTTAGCACACGGGTCACTGCTTCTGAATAGGGTGCCAGCTGTGTGCCATACATGATGTTGACAAGGGAAAATTCTGCTTTGAAACCTCAAGTTGGTGTCATCTCACTGGGAAATCAACCAACCTGGAACACCAAGAGTGTCATTTGTCTTTACAGACTTGATGAACCACTGAAGGAAAGGTGAGCTCCTTAGCCTGCAACGCTAAATTATGTTAAGAAAGGCACAGGGGTAGTGGAAGGGGAGGTGGGCGGGGGGATGGGGTGACTGGGTGATGGGCACTGAGGGGGGCACTTGACGGCATGAGCACTGGGTGTTATACTATATGTTGGCAAATCGAACTCCAATAAAAATATGCATAAAAATAAAAAATAAATAAAGGTTGGGGAAAAAAAGGCACTTGACCCACATTCCCACATTCTCACCAGGGACTTGATGGTCATGGCAAGCTCCAGGGTTGGTAAAACACTGGGATGGCAATGATGTGGAACATGTGGCTTGAGTCCTCTTTCCATTTCAGTGCTAGCTCCTAGGGGATAGAGTGCACACCTTTGTCCCTGCAGTGGCTAATGATAACTAGAGTGCAAAGAAGGAAATAGAGGCCTTGGGGAGTTAAGTAAGGTGTCAAGGTCAGATAAGGAGATAAAGAGAGGCAAAACAGGTTTTAAATCCAAGTCATCTGACTATAGGTTCTTAACCCTTGTTTTACATTACCTCCCACAGCATGGGAGGGGGGCAGTATGAGGAATATTAGGAATACTTGTTCTTGATTGTCTCCAATTTCAAGAGTTCTTTTCCATTAGTCACCTTCTCTTACTTTACTCCCACCCTCAAATGGTATTGTAGAGAAAGGCAAAAATGTCCCCATGGATTAGACAAAGAAAGAATAAATAAATGTCTGTCTCCTTAATACTAGCAGCTTTTCACTGCAACAAAAGCCTAAAGCTCTAAAAAGAAATATGAGGATGAACTGGGAGGGGTGGGTATAAGGAGCAGAAATGGGACAAGCAGGATGCATGATGCATTTTTCTATTTACCAAGGAATTTCTGGTTTGGTTTTATTTTGGCTTCACTTCTGTGTTTCTTTTAATGTAGAGAAAAGAAGATGTGAAGCTGAGCTGCAGAAAATTCCAAAGTGATTGGAAATAGCCAGGGGTCTAAGAGATTTCAGCCAATAGGAGGAAGGCAGAGAGGGTCATTATATATGCGCTCCCAAGTCTTGGGGGGAGAATCTGCTCTGTGTATCCTGCTTCCATATGGCTAGCTTTCCAGACCACAAAGATGGATGAATACAAAGATGTGTTGGAATATAAACCATTGTGGAATTAACTGAAAGATTTTTTTTCTTTCTTACTTCAGTATGTATTCTGATCTCAAGGGAGTACATCTACTGTCTATTAGATATTCACAAAGGTGAACAGATTGTTACGATGGGCTCCAAAGCACAAAGGTTACAGGCCACCAAACATAAAGCCTAAATACACTAACATCAGAAACCTCATGGAAGAGAGTGGTAAGCCATGAAAGGACAGCAGCTGGGGAGAGTGTCCCTGGGGCAGGAACTCAGATGTGCTACTAGCAGCTCTGAGTTGTCATTTTCAGTCTGCACCTGTCTCTTCTTCTGGACTCCAACCCCCTATTCCCATTCCCATTTCCATCTCCCAAATTGGTCTTTGGATTTCGATAAAGAGATATTAACAGTTTTAATAGCTCATTGAAACTCATCCATGGCCAAGCTTGTAGACTTCACTTTTTCTAGTTATTTTCAAGAAATCTTTTTATTAATCTATTTTTACTTCATTCATTTGAAAAATGTTAGCAATGATTGCTACACACATATTTGGTTAGAGTCCATAGAGAAACATTCTGGGTCAAATCAGGGTAGCCAGTGCCCAAACCCTAGAACCAAAGCAGGACTTTCTCCAAGAGACTGGGCCAAAAAAGTCTTTGTGAGAATGGAATCAAACTGTTCTTCCACAGTAATATGAAAAATCAAATAGAAGTTTAAAAAGCATTTTTCTTGTGATTAACTGAATTATGTATTCACAATTGTTATCATCATCCTTGACGTTATCTCTTTTATCCTCCAGACAGCAGAGAAGCTTTCAGAGAAGGAAAATCTGTGTCTTCTGATAGAAGAAATTGGTGGCATTGATAAAATTGAGGCTTTGCAACTTCATGAGAATCTTTAGGTTGCCCTTACTGCTTTGAACATTATTGAGAACCATTTTTGTGAGGGAGAAGAAAGTGGTACAATATTACCAGCCCTGGACCAAGATAATGAATTCCTAAACCGCTTAACAAAAAAATACCAAGGCCCACGACTTCTAAACAAAGGACCAAACCCTAATGGGTAACTTCTTTGAGGACCTTCTGTGAATTGGCATGGCACGGGTGTAAAGCTTTTTAAACTAAATGTTAATAAAATTTTCAACACATTAAAAAAAAAGAAGGTATTTGGTATTTGGTAGTCCTGAGAATGATGTTTTTCATAGGCCTTTTTTGTCATGATGCCGATTTGTATTTTTTTCTGCAACATTTGTGTAAATATAAGAAACACTAATAGGAAAAGTGAGATAAACTGAAGGTTTTGAGTTAATTCCTTTATGTATTTCCTGCCCAAGTCATAAACTGGTAACAGAGTATGGGTGATCTGAAAACCACAAGTATAAGCTAAACCTGTGTTTTACAAATCAATTTGATGAGTGCCAACATTTTTTTAAGTGAAAAAAAAAAAAAAGAATGGAATAGAGAATATCAGAGTTGATCACATATAATTTAAATATTTTTTCATGAAGTGTTTGCTTTAGTTGAGTGTGTGTTGGCTTTTAATTTGTTTATTTCTATGGGTTTCATAAAAATTTGGGGGGTGGAAAACTACTGGCCAGAGAGCAGAGGAAAGAGAAGCGCCAGTTAGATTGAGAGAGGCTGGATTATTCAGAATGCTGAAAAGCAAGCTAAGGAACTTGACTTTATGTAGAATCCACTGTGTCTTCTTAAACATATATTAAAAAATGATACGGTAAAAGTGAAGTTTTTGTAATAGTTCGGCAGGGTATGAGTGATTGCTTGGGAGCAGGGATAGATATAGATAGAGATATCACTGACATTTCTCAGAACAGACACCAATCCTTGCTGTCTTAAGCATGAAAGGAATTTTTCAAACGGATATTGGATAGCTCACAGAAATGCTGGGAAGTTTAGAGAACCAGGCTGAGGAAATGAGCAGAACTGAAGGGTACTACCTAGCCAGAGTCACAGTTGAAATCACACCCATATAGCTGATTTGGTGAGGACATTGTGCAGCAGCTGGACACCAAAGCTGTAGCTGACTTGGCATGCATGGGTCTCCTGTGTGGCACTGAAGACATTCATTGGCACTGCTGCCCCTGTGACTGCAGCAAAAAATTCTCAACTGTTTCCATCCCCTATGCATCATAGTCTCAGATTTAGTGTCCGGGACGGGTACTTCTGATTGGCCAGCCCGGGAGACAGACACTTGAGGTCTAGCTGCAGAAGAGGCTGGGAAACATCATCTGCCCTTTCTGGCTTCTGCAGAAGGAAGTTGGCTTTGCCTCTAATGATCCTGAATGCAATTCTAGTATGTGGTGGTAGTTCCCATGCACTACCAGGCAGTTCTCAGACACCAGCTAGGTGTCCTACAATTCAACTCAATGCTGACACCATCTATTTGGAGATAGTAACAGACTCCACAGGTTAAGGGCTCAATCCCGCAAGATCGCTCTCCACTTCAGATGCCAACTGCAAGTCCAGGTTGTTATCTGTACTTCTGAACAACTGCCTCTAAATCAGAAGTTCTCACAACTGCCTCCTTGGGTTCAATTAATTTGTGAGAGGGGCTCACAAAATTCAAAAAAAGATTTTATGTACTAGGTTATTGGTTTAATATAAAAAGGACATAACTCAGAAATAGCCAGATGGAAGAGATATATAGGGCAAAATATGGAGAAAGGACACAGAACTCTCCCTGAATCTTTATTTGTTCACCAATCAGGAAGCTCCCATCCTTGTTGAGTTTTCATGGAGGCTCCATTACATAGGGATGACTGGATAAATCATTGGCCTTTGGTGATTGATTCAACCTCCAGCCCTTCTCCCTTTCCTGGAGGCCAGGGGTGGGACTGAAAGTTCCAACCCCCTAATCACGGGGTTGAGTCCCCTGGCACTCAGCCCCCATCCTTTGGTTACCTAGGGGCTTTCCAAAAATCAGCTCATTAACATAATAAAAGATACCTTGATATTCTCATTACTTAGGAAATTCCAAGGGTGTTAGAAGCTCTGTGCCAGGAAATGAGACAAAAACCAAATCTATATATCTTATTATAAATCACAATAATCACAGCCTCCTGTCAGGATTCACACAATGGAAAGGTCTCTAAACATGGAAGAGGAGTTGGTTAATCATGGACTAGCTAGATGATTGCAGTTTTCCAGCTGGGGTGATGTGGGCTTTGGAGTAGGATGCTGACAAAGAAAAAGCCCAAAGAACTAGCCCAAGAGGTTAGTGAACAGAGAAACAAACAGATTTGGTGACAGATTATCTACAGATGATTAACAATGGGGAATGGAGAAAGCCACTACCAGGCTTCTGTCCTAGAGGAAATGAAGAGAGGTCGTACTGCTGGCAGATATAAGAATGGAAAAAAGAAGAAACTGAAGAATGTTTGTGAAGTCATATTAATGACCATAGGACTTAATCATTCTTGAAGATAGTGGCCATGATGAAGACAACTCCTTCAGCTAGTCCTGTTCTTTGAGATCATTTGTAAGATAAATTACATAATTATACTGTTGTCTTTTGTGGCTCTTCTATATATTGTCACTGGTGGTCTGATACTCTTGTGGGTTCAGAATTTCCTAAGCCAGTGAATTTCCTTAGCCTTGTAGCCTGCATCCTGCTCTCTTTCAATATTTATTTTTACATGTATTTTGAAGACTCAAACTAGAAAGAACCTTAAAGAATGCTTTATTTCTTTAAAATTGTAACACTTAGTGCCTACATGAATCACAATTTCCCATTGAGATTCAGCACGTTAAAAGACTCAAGAACATATTTATAATGCAAACTCAGAAGCACAGATAAACCCTGGATAATAAATCTATATGGCATTAGCTGCCCATGCTTTCCCCTCCCAAGATGAGAAAGTGTCAACTATCCATCACACTCCAGTGCCCTTCATTCTCCCCATTTGGGATAGGACTGAAATTCCATATCCATGCATCCAGTTGATGTGTGCATTTGTTCATTTGCATCTTATGTCTCCTACAACTTCTCATTCTAGACCTTGCAATTTAGAAAGTACAGTGAGTTAGGTTATGAAGAATATGAACAAACCAAACAAGAGAGGTGCTCAAATCAGTTTGTAGCAGTTCATATCTGGAAGTGTGGACTAAAAACCACTAACAGTCCTTCCTACAGCATTACTTCCCTGGTGTCTCCTTTCCTAATTACTCTTTCCCACCTCCTTTTATATGCAGAGCTTACTTACACATTTCAAATTTCCTTGCTTTTAAGATTAAAGCCAGATATTGAGTCTCCCTAGTAATTCTGAAGCTCTTATTTCCTGTCTAGCATCATGGTCTCTGGATGCTTCCAAATTTATTCTCTTTTCCTTGTATTTCAGACAAAGAAACTAGGAAAGTGTAAATGGACTGAATTTAATGAGAGTTAGATGACAATCAAGAGACTTGGAGTGAGGCAAATGTTTTCCAGTTCTGGAATAATATGAAAGAAGACTGAAAACCAATGCTTTGAATGAGTTTAGAATGAGTACTAACCAATTCTTCATTATCATGATTTTTAAAATCATACCAAATAAGTCACTCCAGACTCCAGTTTTACTTTCCTCCTAAACTAGTGCTTGCTGATTCTTGTTATCAACAGGGATTGATGATTGGAGATTACATTCTTTTTTAAAAAAAGATTTTTATTTATTTTTCTATTCATGAGAGACACAGAGAGAGGCAGAGACATAGGCAGGGGGAGAAGCAGGCTCCCCACAATGTGAGACTCAATCCCAGGACCCTGGGATCATGACCTGAGCCAAAGGCAGACACTCAATCGCTGAGCCACCCAGGTGCCCCCAGAAATGTTCTTTAAGAAAAATTCAGTGTAAATTCTTACTGATAGGCAAGAGTAAGATGCCATTTCACCAGTGCAAACATATTATCAGGATAGGCAGACTGGTTACTCTGAGCTGGGATAGAATGCTTATTTTGAGATATCGGTAAATTTCCTGAATGCCTTAGGCTTTTGTGTTTTGGGACATTCAAACTTGGATAAATTGCTGAGGATGAGGGGTAGGTGTTGGGGGTCAGAACATCTCTTAAGGAAAACTGAAAAGCCTGTTACAGGGAAAAGTGGTGAGGATAATAAGAAAATATTTATAATATATGTATACCTATATATTCTGCCCTTCTTGAACAGATGGTAGTGAATCCTTCTGAAAAGTGAATATTTGTATGCTAAAGTATTTTGTAAATTCAGTTTTTCATCTGATGAGATTCTGAAAGCCCTGCCCAACCACATTTCGATTCATCTGCTTGCTTCTTTGCATCGAATTCTTCGTTCTACAACTTTAGTGCCAGTTTTTTAGAAAGATTCCCTGGTTGAAGGGGGAGATTGAACTCCACATGGGGCCCTACCTAGAAATGAATTTCTGCATCTAATAATAACCCGAAGGAAATATCCTGTGCTAATATTTGAAAATGAGACAGAAAGCTTTTGACACTTTTGCCAGTGTCTTTCATAAAATGTTTGTCTAAAAGAACAACTGCAACCCAACCATCTCTGAACTGTATCTCATTTTGCTTTAGGACATTTATCATTCTGTTCCTTTCTCTGCTCTGCTTTAATCTCATGGGAGTTTTCATTAAAAACTGATCTGAAGAGGAGAAGCCATGTCAGTGTTATGAATGAGGACAGGTTTCTGATACCATCTCCTATCGGTCTGGGATAGGAGATGTCTGCTGAACTTGGATGCTGGGTGAGAAGCAAGCTTGAGCTAAGAAATGGCCCTGGGAGGAGCAGGAGGTGGTAAGTGGCTGCTGAGCTGCCATTTTAGCAGCACTCAGGTCTGGTAGCTCAGGCTTGGAGACTAGTGCCCAGTTAGAGGGACAAAAGAGAACTGCTGCCCTTAAGAATCATTGCCTAGGGATCCCTGGGTGGCGCAGTGGTTTAGCGCCTGCCTTTGGCCCAGGGCACGATCCTGGAGACCCGGGATCGAATCCCACGTCGGGTTCCCGGTGCATGGAGCCTGCTTCTCCCTCTGCCTATGTCTCTGCCTCTCTCTCTCTCTCTGTGTGTGACTATCATAAATAAATAAAAATTAAAAAAAAAACTTAGAATTTCTTTAAAAAAAAAAAAAAAGAATCATTGCCTAATGTACAGCATAGTGACTATAATACTGGACTATAATGCAGTTCAGTTAATAATACTGGACTGTGTATTTGAGGATACTGAGAGAGTAGATCTTAGAAGTTCTCATTACAAGAGAAATATTTGTGACTATGTGTGGTGACAGATGTTAACTAGATTTATTGTGGTGATCATTTTGCAATGTATACAGATATTGAATAATTATGTTGTATACATGAAACTAATAAAATATGTCAATTATATCTCAATAAAATTTTTTATAACAGCAATACAGGTAATACTATATTGTCCCTGAGAAGTTTTCTATTGATTACCTTTTCATATGCTAATAAATTCTCTGATGATTATGTGAGAATTATGTACTCTAAAAAAATAATAATTCGGTGCTAATAAAATAGCCCTCTAGGGATGCCTGGGTGGCTCAGCGGTTGAGCTTCTGCCTTTGGCTCAGGGTGTGATCCTGGGGTCCTGGGATCAAGTCCCACATTGGGCTCCCTGAATGGAGCCTGCTTCTCCTTCTGCCTATATCTCTGCCTCTCTCTCTGTGTCTATCATGAGTAAATAAATAAAATCTTTAAAAAAAATAAAAATAAAATAGCCCTCTAAAATAAAAATTTAAAAAGGAATCAGTGCTGTTCACTGAGAGAGGAAGGGGTAGCCCAGAATCTACCATTCTAGGCTTCCTCTTATGTCATGCCCTTGATAGTACAGCATAGCTTCATCCTGGCTACCAGCAACTCTCAAGGCCAAGGCAGAGATTTCAGTTCAAGATGCTCAAAAGCTGCTGCTTCAGGCCCTTCATCACTATTATATTTCTCTTCTCCTCTCCTACGAGGATTTTTTTAAAAAGATTTATTTATTTATTTGTTTGTTTAATTATTTATTTATTTATTTATTTATTTATTTATTATAGACATAGAGAGAGAAAGGGGCAGAGACACAGGAGGAGGGAGAAGCAGGCTCTATGCTGGGAGCCTGACGTGGGACTTGATCCCAGGACTCCAGGATCACACCCTGGGCCAAAGGCAGGTGCTAAACCACTGAGCCACCCAGGGATCCCCTCCTATGAGGATTTAAGTGAGAGGTAGAAATAGGCTGATACCACCAAATAATAATAATAATCAGTATTTGTCAAAGTCTTGACCAGGCAATGTGCTGAGTGCTCTCCATACTGCCTCTTTAATTCTTTTAAACTGAAGCACAGAGTGGTTAAATAACTTAGCCAAAGTCTCTGGTTGGACAGTTGTAGACCAAGCTTTGAACCCAGGATATAGAACTTCAAAGTCTATACCTTAAAACTACATTATCAGATGACTCCAAACATCTAGCTGAGGCACTTAACACGTCAAGTACAATGGACCTTGGAACAACACAGAGATTAGGGGCACCAACCCCTACACAATTGAAAATCCATGTATAACTTTTGACTCCTCCAAAACTTAACTACTATAGCCTACTGTTGGCTTGAAGTCTTACTGGTAAGCTAAACATGTCTATTAACACATATTTTGCGTGTTAAATATTTTATTTATTTTTATTTTAAAATATTTATCAATTTAAATATTTATTTTTGTATTCTTACAATAAAGTAAGCTAGGGAAAAGAAAAGTTTACTAAGAAAATCATAAAGACAAGAAAATACATTTACAGTGCTGTAGTTATTGAAAAAAAAATTTGTGTGTAAGTGACACTCATAGTTCCATCCTGTGGTGTTTAAGGGCTATTTTGTAGATGGACTAATGGGCAGGTGGTCCTTGATCAGGCCCTATACTTGACATAGTAAAGATTAGACTCAGAAGTCCATCTTTACATAATTTATGTAATTTATATTACTATATCTTATCATCAAGATAATTATCATCAAGTTAATTTTAGAAATACTGAAAAAAATGGGAAATCTTTGACTCAAGATCAAGAATTAATTGAATCCTGAATGAAATCAGGTCTTATGAAATTCCTGCTATACAAAAATCTTTGTTGTTTCTATGAATCATGGTTGAAGGCTTATGAAATGGGGATGAAGTAGTCCTGAGGTTTAGAGCATGATTATGAAAGGTCTATTATGGTCTGGGAGTCAAAGAGTTCTGAGTCTTAGACCAGGGCTAGCTCTGTGTTAACTCAGCCACTCTGGGGCTTTAAGCAAGACTCTTGGAACCAGTGCTCAGGTTTCTCATCTGAAAATTGAGATGTGATTAGATCAGTAGTTCTCTCTGGTGGCACCTTAGAGTCATCTGGGGAACTTCTACAGATAAAAATGCCTCATCTCAACCTAGGAGATACTGATTGAATTTGTCTGGAGTGAGGCTTAGACCTTCATAATTTTTAAAAATTGTTCAGGTGGATGATGCTGATGTGCAGTCAGGTTGAGTCCACTACCCTGTATCAGATAGCATCCTATTTTTCTGGGAGACCTAAACTTCTAAGAGTCAGTGCTTTTGTCGCTAAGCCAGGAGGTAGATAATTTCAGAAGCCAAAAGTGCAGAAGGTTGAAACTAGAGCTAGATATATGAACCAATATCAATCTGAAGCACCACCAAGTCTGGTCCAATTTGAGGACCAGAAGATGTCTGCATAAGGTAGCCTTTTCATTATTTTCTAAACTTTATAAAGAAGTTAGATAAAAATCCCTAAAATATTGTAGTTTTTAGCCTGTTTTGGCAAACCAGAAAGTGCATTTTAAGAGCAGAGCTAAGGATTGGATGTGCTCAACAGTGAAAGCTATAAAAGAGCCCAAGCAGGAGACTAGGGGAAAGTATTTGTTTTATACATATATGGCTTCAAAGTCTTTCTTGGTAAGTCATTCTTTGAATTAAACCTGGTTAAGAATTTTCTTAGAAAAAGGAGGTAGAGGGACAGGTAGGGAATAACATGAATACCTTAAGTCAGTGGTGTACTGGTAAATATTTAACAACTGTATAATAATAATAGTAATAATAATAATGCTCTAATTTGTAGCATTTGTCAATTTCTCTGGTGTAAATATTCCTACCACTGCTGATTTCAAGCTACCAACCTGATGTCACTGAATGTAGAGTTGGAAAGGGATATACACAGTTGGTTCTTGTAAACAATTATAAAGAGCTCCAGCACACCACTGCTTATGTCCATAAAACAGCATAGTGTGAATTAATTGATCAGATTGACTTTCTCTGTAATTGAAATGTCTAAGCAGCCTAAAAGCTCAGGATTGACAAGAAGGGTATCTGAGGGTGGTGACAAGGTCAGGATGAAAGCAGGAAGGATATTACCTAATCAATTGTCACCCATTCGATAAATGTTCCTAAGTAGCTATTATTTGTGAGCTTCTTGGGCATGTGTATGGTTAGGGGTAGGATAGCAGTCCACACAGGTGGGAAGAGAGTTTATTTTTCCCTTCCTTTGGTTTACAATCTGGTTTTCCCCAGAGCTAACTACTGAATCTTGGTCAGCGCTGATGGTGGTGGAAAGGGATCCTTCATCCAGCTTTTTATACTGAGGAAGCACTAAATGGATCATTTATAGCAGTAGGGAGACTTGGTGGAAAGGGCTGCTATCTTTGTCTAATGATTAGACAACCATTAACAGCAGACAATCACTTGCTGTTAATGTTTACGGGAAAGGAACAGCAATCGATAATCTTAAGAGAAGGAGGAAGAGTAGAACTTCCCAAATGGCATCCTACCATCATACCAGAGCTTCTGCCAACATACTGCAACTGAGCATTCTGTGCAAACTTCTTTGGGCAACCGCTTTTGGGGGGAGGGGGAGGGAACACTTGAGGCAAGCTGTTAAAAATGATTTGAAGAGAAGCCTGGTCCAAAACTTCTGTCTTGAATCAGTAGGGAAGCTAGATGGTTTAAATGACGCTGCACTGCAATATCCACTGCTTGAATAGGTAAGAAGTCTTATTTCCAGGCCTTGCCAGACAATGGAGCTGTGTGTTCATTTGTTCATTCACTAATTCATCAAATGTTTATTGAGGGTCTTCTGAGTGCCAGGCTCTGTAGTAGGGACAAGAGCTACAATAGAGAATAGGAGAGCTATGTTCAGTCCCCCTCGTTATGCTTAAAACCAACTGGAAAGAATAATGTGATAAAAAGTTAGTAAGCCAATGATTACCAACTGGAAGTGCTAAGAAGAAAACAAGTTGCTAAACAAGGAAATAAAGGAAAACATTGGAAACCTAGTCTTTCATAGGGTATTCAGGAAAGTTCTGAATAGATTACATTTCAATATAGGCATGAGAGCAGAGAAACCAGCCATGCAAGATGTGGGATGAAGGGCATGTGGAACCCTGAAGAGTAGGCTGAGAGAGATGTCTAAGCTGAGGGAATCAGGTGTGCAAGGCTCTAATGCAGGTAAAATCTTGGTGTGTTCAAAAGCTAAAACTAAAGCCAGACAAATCTGGAAAGACAGAAAGTAGGTTAGTGGTTGCCTTAGGCTGGAGAAGTTGGGGGGAAATGGGAAATGATTGCTAGTGGGTACCAGATTTGTGGGGGAAGAGGTGGTAAAACGTTCCAAACTTGATTGTGGTGATGATTACACAATTCTGTCATTATACTAAAAAACATTAAGTTGTATACTTTAGTGAGTGGCATGATATATAAATTATAACTCAAGCTGTTATTTAAAAACAAACAAACCCTGAATGTTTGCAGTCTAATGAGCAAGAGTAGTGAAGTGAATGAAATAAAGTCGAAAATTATCAGGCAGGCTCACATCAGTTGGGACCTGAGGGCCCTTGTAACAAAGTTGGATTTTATTCTAGGCACAAGAGAAATCATCACATTGGTTGCTGTATGGGGGGGAAGAGAAAGGCAAGGGTGGAAGGAGAGAGCACTTAGAAAAACATTGCAATAATCTAGGTGGAGAAGGATGGTTAACATGTAAGTGGGTGTGGAGAGAAATGGCGATTCAGAATACTCTTTGGAGGGCACAGCTGATAGGAACTGGTGAAGAACTGAACGTGGAGCATGAGGAGAAATGGTATGTCAAGGAGAACACCTTCTAGTTTGTGTTCTTTCCCACCTGCAGCTTCTAGATTCTGAGGCAGAAGATGCAAGTAATCAGAGCCTGTAGCCATCCAGCCCAGGACTTCCCTTAAGAATCTTCTACAGGGTAGAGACAAATGGTGAATATCGTGCTGTCTCTACTGAATGCCCTTCCCATAACTCACATGTACCCCTTCCATCTCCCATCTGGATCTGTCCCAGTGGATATAGGAAGGAATACTGCAGGGTTGCAAGAGTCCACTCTCAGAATGGCCTGAGGCTGCATGGGACCCCCAAGTCCCAACAGCCCTTGCTGTGTCTTGCAAGCCATAGAGGATCTCTTCATTTTACTCCAGTTGTGTTAGAAAAAGAAACTGGGCAAAGGGAGGAGGAAGGAGAACCCAGTAAACAGATATATGAATTCTTCTCAATTGCTCAGAAACTGCTTTTTCATCATCAGTACTATAGTCCCATTTGGCACAAAGTGATGTGTGGGCTAGGCTCACCTCCACTATCATAATCAGTTGTTTGACTTCCAATGCTAAGATAGTAAGTTTGGACCCCAGCAAAGTTTCCCTCACTGTGTTTCAGTGCTTGTATCCACTGTTGCTGACCCAGGATTAGAGAACTCTTACAGGACAGCCTGAGTCCAACAGTAGCCCCTCTGAATCTGGAAGTGCACACATCCCTTTTCTTGGCTGCCTTCTCTATTACCCACATGGCTCTTAGACTAAGAATATGATCTTCTGCTTCCCTGGTCATTCCTCCATTCCTATATTTGTCACTTGTCTCCTCACGTAACAGAGCGTGACACAGTAGAACAGTGGTTTAAAGAGCACAGACCTGGGAAGCTTCCTAGCTGGCTTATTTCGGCTTAACTTCTCTGAGCCTTGGTTTTCACATTCCCCTCCCTCACATAACTCCACCAAGAGATACAAACAAAGCATGGACAGAAATAAATATGATAACATAGGATGCAAGCCCAGACATGGTGAATTTACTCATTCAGTGAATATCCTTGAGAACCTACTCTAGGTCAGGTCCTATCTGGAACCCTGTCCCATGGACTGTGTGTTATTTTTCCTAACTTTAAGAAAATTGTAGTACAGATGGGGGCACAAATATTTGGGGTACAGCTTGTTACTGCGTGTGTATACACCAGTGGTAACCACCACCCAAACAAAGAAATAGAACATTCCCCAAATCCCAAAAGATTTCTAATGCTTCTACTCAATCAATAACCACTCCTACCCAGAGGTAACCACTGTTCTAACTTCAATTACTGTAGACTAGATTTGTTTCTTAAATTCATGTAGATGAAATCATGTAGTATATATTCTATTGCATTGCTCTTTTGTTTTTGGCTTCTTTTCCTAAAAAATGTCTGTGAGAATCACTCATGTTGTCATATGCATCACTACTTTGTCCTTTATATTGCTGTGTAGTATTTTATTGAATGAATAAGCCAATATTTATCTGTTCTACTGTTGACAGATATTTGGTTTATTTCCCTTTTCAGCTTTTATAAGTAAAGCTGATAAGAAAATTCTTTTTTTTATAAGAAAATTCTTAAATCTGTCTTTTGTTTGACTTATGCACTCATTTCCCATGTGCATATATATTTAGGAGTGGAATTATTAGTAATATGGAAGCTTTATAACCTTGATAATTACTGCCAAATAGTTTTCCAAAGTGGCTGTTACAGTTTATACACCCACCAGCAATGTATGAGAATCCAGTTTCTGGTGAGAAGGTAGACAGGCTCAAAATATAATAAGTTAAATTATACAATATGAAAAAATATATACAATATGTTAGAGGGTGGTAGGTGCCCTGGAAAAATAAAACAGGAAAGGAAGACTTAACTCCAAAGTTCATTTGTGTTCCTATTTATCTTTTTCTAACCATAGCTAGATGTAACACATCAAGAGATGATTTAATTATCAGTTAAAGGAAAATTTATTTATTGAGCATCTACGATGTACCCAGCACTATGAAAAGAGATACAGAAGCATAAGGCAGGGGCCATAACTCGAAAGAGTTTACAATATGGTCGGAAGTGACACTGATCCAATCAGAGAATGTGCACTGCTGCCCTGGGACAGACCTTCAGTATAATAGGAGCTTGAGAAAGGAAGAGAAAGATGTCAACTCTAGTAAAGAAAGGGAGATTATACAGGAGAGATGGAAGCATGTGCCTGAATGTGAGCTTATTTCTTCACATTTTCCTCCTGTTTAAATCCTCTTCCTTTTTAAAAATATTTTTTTGTATTCCAAAAGGCATCACAATATCTTTGTGCAGCTGTAACCTGCCTTATTTGATTTTTTTGTTTTGTTCTGTTTTTTGGATTTTTTTTTTTGGAGGCTAGCCACCCATACATTACTTCAGATTTCAGTGAAGTTTGGTGCAGTCATTCTTTCAGCTCTGGCCTTGTGTCAGGCTCTTTCCTAGGTACCAAAGATGCACAGATGCATCAAAATAGTCTCCACAAGAAGTTTCTATAGTCCACAGGGAGAAATGGAATAGATGCATAAAGAACTACAACAAAAGAGAAAGTAAACTCTGGTAACTCTGAGTATATATCCAAGGAAGTGAAATCAGAATCTCAAAGAGATACCTGCACCCTCATGTTCACTACAGCATTATTCACAGTAGCCAAGACGTGGAAACAACCTCAGTGTCCACTGATGGATGAATGGATGTGTGTGCCTGCGTACGCGCGCGTGTGTGTGGTGTGTGGAGTGTGTGTGTGTGTGTGTTTGTGTGTGCGTGAGAGAGAGAGAGGGGGAGAGAGAGAGAGATGGAATATTATTCAGTCATAAAAAGAAGGAAATCCTGCATTGGCAGCAACATGGGCAAAGCTTGAGGCCATTATGCTAAGTGAAATTAAGGCAGAGGGAGGAAAGATGTATACTGTATGATCTCACCTCAATGTGGAATATAAGAAACAGCTGAACTCATAAAGACAGAGAACAAATTGGTGATAGCTAGTGGCAGGAGGTGGAGGATGGAGGGAAATGGGTGAGGATGTAATCTACTGCATGCATGTAATATTTATTACTTATTTATAAATATGATTATATGTTAAAAGTTCTCATGCAAAAGAAAAAATTGTGACTATGTAAGGTGATAGATGTTAATTAAACTCATTGTAGTAATCATCTTGCAGCCCATACATCTATCAAATAGCTATGTTGTACACCTGAAACTACTACAGTGTCATATGTCAATTCTATCTCTATGAAAAAAGAGAATAAAAGAGAAAGTAAAGTGTCCCCAAGAGAGCTTTGGTACTAAAACATTTCAGGGGTTTGGCTGAGAGAGAGAGATGTTGAGAGATGAAGTAGCTAAAACTACACATAAACAACACGCACACAGACGCACGTGCGTGCACATACATACACGTGTGCACGCACACACCCCAGATCAGCTGCTTCTGCAGCCAGGAGCAGAGCCCATGCTTGGCTGCCTGGCTGTAACTTTCACCCTTTGTGTCTTGCCGTCTCACTCTCTGAAAGCTAATTCTCCCAATGCTGCTCAGACAAGAAGCCTTCATTTGTGACCCCTGCCCCCTGATTATGGGCTCTGGCAGCCCCAGAGCAACCTCAGCATCAGCAAACTCTTGAGTTGTGAGCGGTGCCTGCTTGGCTAACCAAAGTGAGGCGCGCAGGCGGGGAGATGAAGGAAGGATGTGCAGAAGGACGGGGGAGGTGGAGTGTAGAAGAAAAGAAGGGAGTCCCTGAGAAGAGGTCTGCAGGCGCTCCTGCCAGCAGGGGTGTCCCAGAGCATCATCTGTGTGTCACATCCTCCTGTTAGAGAATATGCTCTCTCACCGTGTGTTACGCTCTCTTAGAATATTGAGGGCAGTGATGTAGGAAAATACATGCAGATGGCGGATCTGAGTCTGCCCCTGCATGACTCCCTTCTTTGTTCTTTCCTCCACTCTGCTTCTGGGAACAGGGTTGAGTTGATTCTTCCCCAGATCCTATCTTAGACCACAAGGATGAGACCACATACTCCAGAGGGAGGAGTTGCAACCGGAGCAGAACTGCCAAATTAGCTCTGGATTGTCTACCTCCAAAGAACAAGTCCTTGCTTGTCTGAGACACTGTTATTCTGAGTGTCTATTATTCACAGTTAAACCTAACCCTGAGATCAGTTTTTTTCTGGTACAGCATGGTTTTCTTAACAAATTAAAATTTGCAATCCGATTACCAGATGATTACCATTACCATCTCACATGATGAGAACTGATGCAATCTTTCTTTCAGTTATACTTTAAATCTCAAAAGCAATTTTGTACTTCAAGCAATATGGAGATATTATAGTAAAGAGTGAAAATTTCTCTTTGAAACTCTCATCTTCCTCCTTCCTTAACCACCGAATTCCACTCTCAGCCTTCAAAAGTTCCAGGATCATCTTTTGGGTCCTTATCTGGACCCTTAGCAAACATCTGTGAGGATTTCGTAAATACTTTAAAAAGAAGTGTGAACCCACTGTGCATTACTCCACAGTTCTTTTTTCATTTCAACTAAATGCAGTATGAGCATTTGAGCATACTGGTGCATTCTTTTCAACCACTTGAAAGTACTCCTTAAGTATGAATCAACCAAAATTAATTAACCAGTTGCCTTTTGATAAATTTTTAGGTTGTTTCCAATTTTCAGTATTATAAGCAACGTTCAGTGAACAGTTTTGTGCACAAGAGTGAGGTTTGGTAGAATATATTTCTAGAAGTGAATTTGCAAGATTTTGACCTTCTGAAGTAGACTTAATTCTTTAAGGTACAAAGTCCCATTGTAGTTTTTTATCTTTGCTTCCCAAGAACAACTATAAGATGTGGAACTAAAGAGAGAGAGGGTAAGCATGAAGGCTGAATGTCCATTTCAACCTTTTGTCCTTTTTAGTCACAGAAGGCTGAAGAAGGAGATGCTCCATGAACAAAGGCCCTGTGACTCCAGAAAAAGGACAGACCTGTGTTCACGTCTGGATTCAGGAAAGGAAAACATCTTCCCGGAGACAGTTCTGCAATTCAGTCATTTGCTTTATTTTCCCCTCATTATAACCGATTTTCACAAACAATTTAAACTCTCAGAGCATCATTCTGCTAAATGATGTTCATCTAAGGGTGCCCCACTCTGAGATCAGTCTACAACATCTTCACGTGGTTCCTGGCTCTCATTTGCAAATTTTCCCCAAGAACAATAAATGAAACTAACCCAGAGCACATTTTGAGTGAGAGAATGGATCCATAAAGACCAATTATTTTGAGGAAAGAGGCCAGAGGCTACTTGACCAAACAAGCACAAACTCCACTTTCTTTTACAGTTGACCATTTCCTTTTGGTCCCAGTCTATTTATGGAGTCCCTGGAATAGGTCACATCCTTCTCAGCATATCTAGTTCAGCAGAAGTCCATGAATTATTGACCAGTCCTGAAGCCTTCAAACCCAGGGCCAGAGAGATTCTTGACCCTTCTTTGGTCCATGGATATATTTGGCAGCCTACTGAAGCCCATAAACTCCTTCCTTAATGTTTTTAAATACTTAACATAAAGTGAATGGGATTATAAATGAAATAAGTTGCATTGCTATCCACTCATTAAAATGTTAAAAATAAGTGTGTTATACAACTTATATGTTTTTGTTAGTATTAAGTAATGATATTTAGCAGCAGATCCAATAATAACTATCATTTTGAAGAAGTGGTAAGTGTAAACAATATTTTATGATGTCTACAATAATTGAAACATGTTTTGAATATATCTGTGATTTCTATTGGTGATGAAGTTGGAAGTTCTGCTTATACCACTGGGGCCTATGGCCTATATGCTTAAAGAAAATACAAAATCTGGTTAGAGTTAATGAAAACAAAGATGCAGGTTTTTTTAGGGCTGGTACTGTGTTTTTGTTTAATTTCATTTATTATTTTTTAGCATCTAGCACAGTATGTAGCATATAGGATCTACTAATAAATTTATAGCCTTTTTAAAAAGGTGAATTATCAAAGAATTAATTAATTAGTGAGAAGAAAAAAAAAACATCTATAATTTCTTACATTTAAATAAAGTGTTGAGGCTCCTGGGTGGCTCAATCGGTTAGAATGTCTGCCTCCAGCTCAGGTCATGATCCCAGGGTCTTCATATTGAGCCCCACTTTGGGCTTCCTGCTCAGCAGGGAGCCTGCTTCTCCCTCTCCCTCTGCCTGCTGTTGCCCTAGCTTATGCTCTCTCTTTCTCTCAAATAAATATTTATTGTAGCACTGATTCATAGTAAAAATATATATATATATTGTGAAGCTAAAAACACAGAACTTCTGTATCCTAAATTATCCTTGGGCCATTCTATTGCGCACACCCCTCAGAGAAGGAAGGGCAAGGGATGGAGGAGGCCTGTGTGCTGCTATGTCCTGAGGTTTGGTAGGGAGAGTCCAGGGCTCCTTCTTTGGTATAACTACTGATTTGCTATGAAACATGTTCTGAAAAATATAGGCCTTGCTGCTCCTAGAAACATGTTTTGGTCCCAGTGAATGGTAATTCCAATTCCTATTTGAAATAAATCCCAACTTTGGAGGTCATTGACTTAAAAGTCTCATGATGTTTAATAGAACAAGACCATAATTTTGGATTTTGACTTTATTAGGTCTGTGTTTTCTATCTTCTGGGACCAAATGCCTGACATTCTTCCTTAGTAATATGGTTCCTCACTCACAAAATCTATATTTCTTGTCTTTTTTTTAAAAAAAGTGCTGTTTTCTCCCATCCACTACCTTAATTTATAAATAGCCACTAGATAGTACTAACTTATCCATTCAACTGTCTATCTAGTTGTGCTGCTGAATTTTTCCCCCAGATGGTGTGCAGTAGGGGTGGGGTGATGACAACTCCAGTTTTCTCGAATTCTTCCAAATAAGGAGGCAAATTTGACCATACTGCTTTGTTCAGTTCTGCACTCAGCAGTGTACCATGGGTTAATAAGGAAAAGAAGATGTTTGTGAGTTTTTATGGCCATTATTTAGGAATTGCTATCTTTGGAAACAATCTTGCATTAAATCCTATTACCATGTGCCTCTGGCCAGCAGGATTCTCCTTCGGCTGTAAACTGTATGTGAACTAGGTGGGCAGATGCAGTGGCCTTCGACTAATTCACTAGAGTGTTTGACTTCCTGGTTAGGAAGACCCTCATTATCACTAACTTGAGAATTGCTGCCAGTTATAAGACAAATGTGGTGGTGCCACAGTCATTCATCAAACAGAGGGAGAGAGCAACCTTTGCCATCCATTAGGATGAGATGAAAAGCTTTGGTGTTAGCTCAGTTAAAATGGTATATACACCCATGCCTACCCTATCAAATTCAGAGTCAAGGCATTGCTAGGAGTGATTTGACTGAGCTTCTGCTCCTGCACAAAGGACTATTTTATGTAATCCAGCCTCTAGTCCTAAAAGTCTTTGTCATCTGCCCTGCGAGAGAGACTTCTCATTCAGTGCTTTCCATCTTTTAAGGATAGGAGACAGCTTTTGCTAAATGTTGTTGGGATACACAGACATTTAGTAGCAGCTTCTCTCCAGAGCTAGCTATTTTTAAAGAGGTCTCCCTCTTTTCTTTTTTTGGAAACACAAAGCACATATTTCTCTGGCTAATTAGTATTTCAAAAGCAAACTCAGAGACAAGGCAAGGAATCCAGAAAGTATTTAATTTGTAGAAATGTTTTATTTTTGATGTAGCCAAGGCAGTTTAAACACACGCTTTATCAGAGGCAGGAGGGGCACCTGGGTGGCTCAGTCAGCTGAATGGCTGACTCTTGATTCTGGCTCAGGGAATGATCTCAGGGTGGTGAGACTGAGCCCTGTGTGAGGCTGTACTCAGTGGGGAGTCTGCTTGAGACTCACTCTCCCTCTGCCCCTTCCCTCCACTTTTTCGAGTCTCTCTCTCAAATAAATAAGTAAATCCTTAAAAAAAAAAAAAAAGAAGAAGTAGGAAAGAGGTTGGAAAATGGATCTGAGGTCTCAAGAATTCTTGGGCAAGTAGCTTTCAAGGGCCTAGAAATCTTGGTATGGACATGGTCTCTTGGGCTAAGGATCCAGATTTAGCAAGGGATGTCACAGGAGTAGATGCTGTCATCTGACTTCCTGGACCTCCACCTTCACATTTATCCTTTGCTCCGCTTTTACCAAACTCTCCACCCTAACGCCACCTCAGGGTTATGTTAGAGACAAAACTAGAAGAGAAAGTAAGGATGCCAACTGGGCCAGGGTATTGTATGCTCCAAAGAAAGCAAAAGGGGGGTGATAGGCCACAGGCTGAGGCTCCATGGAGCAAAGCCACTGCCAGAGACTTGTGCCAGAGAGAAAGCCAAGGAGTACCGGGTTCCAGGAGCCAGAGCCAAGTGCAAAGAGCTATGCCCAGAGATGTCAAGGCAAAGGAGAAAAGGAGAAAAGATTCAGGCCACTAATTCCAAAGTTCAGGGCTGCAGAGCCTTAGCTGAGAGAGGCTTATAATCTAGCATATGGGCCAGCAGATTCTGGTTTTTCCCTTTCACCTTTCCTTCTCTCATTCTGTGTCATTTCTTGTGTGATTTCATCCATCCCCCCTTGCCATCAATGTTGATGAAATAATGATTTCCAAAATCTACACCTTCAACCCTGACTTGGCCTTCTGAGCACTGGCCTCATCTTTCCTCTGTTAGCTGTCTCTATCTGGATGGCCTCAGCAGCCACAAACTGCCTATCGTTACTGAATTCACCCCACAATCATATTCTTCTGGTTCACTAGTTAGAAATTTCAGAAATCATCTCTGATTCATTTCATTCTCCCTCACTCTCCCTGTGCACCTACCACACACAACTGGCCAGCAAGGCCATGTACTGTACTAATCTGTGCCCCTAGAACACCTGTCAGACACATACTTTCTGTCTCCTTTCCAGTACTGGTTCCTTAATTCAAGCCCACACTGTCACTTACCCTGACTTTTACAGCAACCTCCTCTTTTCATTCCAAGCCTCCTCCCATCCATTCCTATTTCAATCAACCTAAGCTTTCAAAAATACAAATATGATTATGCCCCTTTCCTGGGTTACTCGTTTAAAGACTCCACATTGTCCCCAAGACAAAGTCTGGGCTCCTTAGTGTGGCACTCAGGGCTTTTGGACCACCTAGCCCAGTCTCCATCCCCTGATCATTTAGGCAATTCTCCCACTCTTGGCCCTTCCTGTGGGCTGTGCTTTCTGCTTAGAATCCCTTCCTCACCCTCATGTCTAATCGCTAAACTCTTGCTAATATAAGCATCAGTCTCCCTTTATTACTTCACCTCAGCACTAGAACTAAATGCTGTGTTATCTGTGCTCCAACAGCTTGTGTCCAACCTTTAATAATACTACCTACACTATGTTGTGGTTATATGTTTGTCCCTAAATGTTTTCGAATGAATGAATTCTAGATGTGTAGTGATTGGGAAAGGCATATGGACCATCTCCACCCAGCTCTGCAGTCCTGATCTTTATTTGTGATCCAAACTCCTATTCTGCCTCAGAAACAGTAAAAGTTTTGTTTCAGTGTTAAAAATAATAATAATAAATCATCTGGGCAGGGTCCTGACAGGCCATAAGCTCATCAAACAATTGGCTGAAAGACACTGACAGTTCAAGAACACATTTCCTTTAAAAAAAAAAAATCTATATTTACATCTCATGTCCAGATAAATACATCTCCTCTTACTTCATTTACAATCAAGTGTATTTTAGTATTAAAGAATTATTTTTGACTCTACCTTCTCCTGCTGTTAGAAGGCACAGTGCTGCATGATATATAACAATGAAATCTTTTTGTAGTAAATCTGGGATCACCATGAGCCCAGAGGCATTGTCAGCTCTTTGTGTGACTTGGTCTATTAAAGTGCAGAGGAGTTAGCTCTCATTATCTCTCTCTCACTTTGCCAGGAGACAAACTTAGGCACACACAAAAAGTCATGTTTGACTTAAAGGAAAAAAATTTGATCAGAATGCTCCTATTCCCAGCTCTAGTTTCTAGGACAGACTTGCCTTCTTAAGGGGGATTAAATAACTTTAAGTGGGAAATTAAGAGTACTAAAGAAATTGGTATCCTTTTGTTATATAAATGGGAAAACTTATGGAGAAGAACTAAAACACAGAACCAAGCATATACCGTAGAACAAAAATTCAATCGAACTGGATTTTTTTTTTAATCTCATCTGCTGGTTGTTAGTTCTAGAGGACAATATAGTTTTAAAGTTTAAAATATTGCCCTGGTTATACATAATTGCCTTTCTTGATATTGACATTAACATTTGAATACCTGGAACATGAAAATGGAGATCATCAATAAACCCTGACTAAAATATAAGATCAAAGACTTGACTCTAGAATGAAGTTACTTCTGGCCCAGTCATGATGCACTATGATAAAGATCTAAGGATAGGAAATGGATGGAATTTTTGTTGGGTTTTCTCTTCCTGTCATGCCCAAGGTCAACAAAAACAAAGAATGACCGCACTCATTTTGATCTGCATACAGGTCTTCAAAGCATCAGTACAGTGCTCCTGGGGGAAGCCACCAATAATCCATCACTGTTGATGGTTCCACCTTTCAGGAGGGGACCAAGCAGGAAGCAGATGGTACACTTAGCTCAGTAACTTCAGGGCAGTTTAACACAGGGGCTCTGGCTCATCCTTACCACTCCCTGCTCTGACGTTACAAGTGGTTTGGAGAATCCAGCAGGAGTGGCTGTATGGAGAGGACATCTGACGGCAGCTCTGGCCTTTATTTTTTTTATTTTTTATTTTTAGATTTTATTTATTTATTTATTTATTTATTTATTTATTTATTTATTTATTCATGAGAGACAGAGAGAGAGGCAGAGACACAGGCAGAGGGAGAAGCAAGCTCCTCGCGGGGAGCCCGATGCGGGACTCGATCCCGGGACTCCAGGATCACACCCTGGGCAGAAGGCAGCCTCTCAGCCGCTGAGCCCCCCAGGGGTCCCGGTTCTGGCCTTTAGTAGTGGAGCAGCCAAGGCATTGTATTCTGGCAGGGAGGGGGCTGGGGAAATAAATACCCAGGCCTCACTCCTCTCTCACTGTCCAGTCCCCTCCCAGCGTGTTCCACTAATCAGGCCTAGTTGGCACAATCTGTACCGTCAGCCCCTGTTGCACAGGACAGAGCGAGGAGCAGCGTGGAGAGTTGCTCTGGATGGGACAATGGAATATATCAGATTGAGAACGGATGGAAAACATGCTACCATTTGTAGCTCCTTTATCGTGCTGTCTTCTGCACGTGGGTGCAAAAACAAAACAAAACAGAATGGGCGGCTGATGCTAGGGTGTCTTCATTTTCCCACCAGGTACGCAGGAGTGAGCCTGTGGACCTCTGAGATAGATGGGGCCCTTCTCCAAGTTTAACATTCTAAACCAGTTGACTTGTTGGCAAGAGAGTCCCAGCCGATGTTGGTAGAAAGAAGTGACAGACTATTTTGTTTCTAACGCTTCTCAGGCAAAGCATCCAAGGAAAATTTCCTCCTTCTTTTCATCTGTCTGCAGATGGGAGTCCTTGTGTCTCTGGAGTCATCTGCAAATGTTACTAATCTCCCATCTGAATCCCCAGCCAGTAAAGGAGCGTGAGCTTTCAGTGGAGTTTATTCATATCCAGTCTATATATTTTTGATTGAAACCTGATATCTTGACTCTGGAGCCAAGTGTCTTGTGACCTGCCATCACCCAAATGTGTTACTGAGGCGTCATCCTGAGGGTGTTTTCTCCTGCTGCAAATAAGATGTTGTTGGTTTCTTTTCTGTTGTGGAAAATGTTTGTATGCCAGTTTTCAAAAATAAAAATTCTAAAACGATCCGTGGAACATTCTAGGAGGGCTCTTAAGAGTAGAGAAGGCCTTGTCCAAGTAGGGTTTATGTTAGCATCTGGCCTGTGTTTAAATGATCACATTAGGGAAGCCGCATCTGGGATTTTGGCTAAATTACCTGTAACATACTGTTAATGCAAGAGAAAGGGTGGCAAGAGAGGAAAACTCATATAAAAAAATGAATTTAGAAGTATTGCTTCCCTTTTCCCCTTTGGTACCAGGGTAGGTAAAGCAAAGAGGTGCAAATGTGAATTCTGTAGATGACCTCACTATTTCTCACATGGTCATTTACAATTTTTTTCAGTAGATATTTAGAGTTGGTATGGTTCAGTGTATCTTACATAAACTTTCATCAGGAAAACGGAAGGAGCCTCTTATGGTACATTTTCTAATTGTATTTACAGACATTTGTCTCACTTTACTATATAAAGACCACATAGGAAACAATAAAATCCCTCTGTTTCTCTCTCTCCATTCTCTCCCAGATTCTTTCATCTCTATTGCCCCCTCTACTTCGTTCATCTCTATGTTTGCTCCTCTGATTTCTCTTTAATACTGATGTTTCCTGCCTTTCCTGAGCCTTCCCATAACTTGGAGTCAAGTTGGGGAGGTGCTTGGGCGTCTGAATACTCCCCAGGCCCCACTTGCCCTGCCTGTCTCTTCCAATGAGTTCAGCCTGCCATGAGAAACACAGCACACTCAGCATGTGGGGGTGAAAGGGTGATTAAAATATGGTTCCTGGCCTATGGAGCTTGCAGTCTAATGAGGGAGTCAGAAATACACTCTACTATAGTTCAAAGTAGTAATACATATGCTAAGAACTTAAATGGAAATCTTTATAAAGAAAGGGCTCATGAGGAAGAGCTGAATTCTGGCCAGATAAGGATCACCTGTGTGATGTGGGGGTGAAAGGGTGATTAAAATATGGTTCCTGGCCTATGGAGCTTGCAGTCTAATGAGGGAATCAGAAATACACTCTACTATAGTTCAAAGTAGTAATACATATGCTAAGAACTTAAATGGAAATCTTTATAAAGAAAGGGCTCATGAGGAAGAGCTGAATTCTGGCCAGATAAGGATGCGAATGGAGGCTTCGAGAAGAAGGTGGCACTAAGTATGAGTCTCCATTAGAAGAGGGGAAGCAGGGAGTCTTCCAGCCAACCAGAACAGTCACTCCTGGGGTCTGGTGATGTACCTCTCACCCAGGGAAGGAGGCTGGGCTATGGGAGTGAGTCAGGTCTCTGTGGGAAAGAACACAGTAGGGAAAGGAAAAAAGAAAAAGCAGAAGCTCAGCCACTGCCTACATAGGGAAGGAAGAGAAGCCAGTGAGGGGCTTAGAGAAAAACCATCAGAGCTTGGAGGAGAACCAACAGGTCAGTAGCAGGGAAGTGAAGGGATGAAGGCATTTCCAAAGGAAAGACGACTAATAACAGTTATGAGGAGAATAACAGCTAACATATGTGGACTCTATGCTGTGTGCCAAGCACTATATTGATGCTTCTAACAAAGCTAAAAAAGTGACAGAGTTAGAACTTGCACCCAGGCCTGATGGATGCCAACACTCTTAGCTCTGCCGATGCTCATCAGAATGAAGACCTAGAGCATGCCATTTGTCATGGTGATTCGGAGCCCACTGGCAACATCCCAAATGAGAGATTCTGGTAAAATGATCAGGAGAGGTTGCAATAAAAGGAAGTAAAGGTATTGAGTTTGGCATCTCTTCCAGAAAATTTGGCAGTAAAACTCAAGATATGGGTAGCTTAAGAGAATGGGAAGACTTTTTTTTTTTTTTTTTTTTTTTTATGATAGTCACAGAGAGATAGAGAGAGGCAGAGACACAGGCAGAGGGAGAAGCAGGCTCCATGCACCGGGAGCCCGACGTGGGATTCGATCCCGGGTCTCCAGGATCGCGCCCTGGGCCAAAGGCAGGCGCCAAACTGCTGCGCCACCCAGGGATCCCAAATGGGAAGACTTTTATGAAAGGGGAGCTACTTAGACATTAGGTGGACCATGAGCTTGAAAATCTGAGAGGAGATTCCCAAAGAGGTGAGAGGAAGCGGGATCAAGGATACGCATCAGAAGATTATTGTTGAAAGAGTGAGGGACACTGCTTCCTGCCTCTGAGGTAAGAGAAAAGAGGACAAGGGGAGCATAGGTGGATCTGCTGCAGAGGGTGGAGGAGTTGAGGAAGTTTGCCCAGGATGGCCTGGCCCTCCATCTGGCCCTCCATCTCCTCACTAAAGATTGCTAATGAAAGGGCAGATGGTAGGGGGGGACTCTGAAAATAGAAAGTGGAGTGACCACTGTAGATCATGTGCTTGGGAAAGCTGATCTGTAGCAAGTAGGAAACGTCCACTCGGAATGCCGACGAAGTATATTTGGGACACAGAATGCAGAGCAGGAAAACAGCAGTGCCATGGGCTAAGATGGAAGTTGTTTTTGAAAGTAAGGAATCCCAAAGACCAAAAAAAGCAGATTCACATTCCAATTGAGTGCCTAGCCTTCTCCCCTTACTGATTTTTTGGCCAAGAAAGCAGTGACCAAAGAGTCTGGGCATCTATATACCAGAAAGACCTCTGATAAATTAAAAGTCACCTTGGCAGAAAGCAGAGTTCTCAATGCCCCTGGCATAACACAAGGTTTTTTCTGTGGAATGAACCCTACAAAACAAGGGCTTAAAGTAGGGGTTTGGGTGACCTGGAGAGCCAGCTTATGGACCGGGCAAGAAGATCCTTCATCACTTACTGGCATAGCATTTGCCTTTCCTAGTTGATCATGAAACAAAGTATAGTGAAAAGAACATGACCTTGAGCTCTGAGGTCCAGAATTCAAGTGTGGATTCTTATTAGTAAAGCGCAACTTTGGGCAAGTTACTTACTCTCTATGAACTTCATCTATAAAATGGAGGTAATAATACCTACCGTATAGGGCTGTCAGAATTGGATGAGATAACAGATTTTCTTTCCTTTCCCTACCTGCCATGGAGACCAAAAATCTCAAATGCTAAGTTGAGGAAAGAGGGTATATATTACATCCATCACAGTTCTATAGCGTCTTCTCTCCAAGACTTAAGCAGGTCTTTAAAAAAAAAAAAAAAATGACAGGAATTTTACTTTTGCTGAGCAGAGAAGGAAATGATCAGGAATAGGTCTAGTGTAAATCTGGGAAAAGCACTAAGATGCAGGCACCGGCCTGGAATTCCCTGGGGTCTCTTTCTGGTCTGCTAGTCACCACCACTGCCGCCGCCACGCACGCTCTCCTGAACGCCTGAGAAGACATGTGGCAGAGCAGGGGAGCCTTGCAGGAGAGAGAAAAGGCAGGCACCGGTAAAATCACGATAATAGAAGGTTTGGTGTCTTCTTCCCCCAGGAATGACAGAATCAGGTATGAGAGATTTCCTCAGAACCACCTAATCTGGATGTCAGGAAGTTGTTTCTAGAAGAAATAGTCTTAGTCCTTGGGTAGGAGAGCCCTCTACTCTTCAGAGTATGGTAAGTTAGGCACAAAACTAATAATAGCAGCAGAGCTCTTGTTGGGTTCTAAGTCACAACTTCTTGACACTGACATTCCTTAGCTTTGCAAAAATGTGGAATGGTAACCTCTGCAGGAGGCTGACACTGCTTCAGCCCAAAACGGGAGTGATCAGGGAACTAGCACAAGGTTCCACCTTATATCTACTGACACGCCTGCCTCTGACTGAGTCTCTGCCTTTTCTCTGTAATGACCTGGCCTTGCTCCTGCCTGTTACCAGGATCTCCACCTGGGCCCCATGCCGTCCCTCAGTCCCACACAAGGATGTTTTCTCCAGCAATTCTCCTCTCCTTTTCACCTTCAAGTTTTCCCGCTCTACAGCCTTGGTCCCAACAATATGCAAACATGCTGTAATGTCTGTAGTCTTAAAATAATCCCTTTCTTGGGACCCCTGGGTGGCTCAGTTGGTTAATCATCTGCCTTTGGCTCAGGTCATGATCCCAGGGTCCTGGGATCGAGCTCTGAGTTGGGCACCCTGCTCAGCAGGGAGTCTTCTTATTTCTCTGCCTCTCCCCGCTGCTCATACGCTCTCTGTCCCTTAAATAAATAAAACCTTAAAAATAAAAAATAAAAATATCCCTCTCTGACCCCTCTTCCTCTTCTAGTCATACCCCATTTTTTTCTTTCCTTTTTTTTAAATAAATATTTTATTTATTTATTCATAAGAGACACACACACATACAGAGGCAGAGACAGAAGCAGGCTCCCTGCAGGAGAGCCTTTCTCTTTCCTTCAGAAAAATCTCCTTCAAAGAGGCATCTATTCTTGCAACTTCCAGTTGCTTCTCTCTCCCTTTCCCCTGAACCCACTTGAGGCAGGTTTGAGACCCCATTCTTCCACGGACATTGCTCAGGGTCACCAGTGAGTTACAGAATTGCTAAATCTAATATAACTTTTCAGGCCTCATCTTAATTGACCTCTGAGCACCCTTTGACCAAGTCAATGCTCTTTCCTCCTTGGAAGAGGAGGCTGTTCCTCTTGGTTTCCAGGTTCTCCTGGTATTCCTCCTCCCTCACTGGTCAGGGTTTTCTTCATCTTTCCAAACTCTAAATCTTGGACCTTGTTGGAGCTCAGCCATGGGGTATTTCACTTGCTCTCTTGGTGAATGTTTCCAATCTTATGGCTTTAGGCATGTCTCTGTGCTGATGACTCCCAACATTATATCTTCATTATATCTTTTGCTTAAAAACTTCCAAGAGCTTGGAGCACCTGGGTGGCTCAGTGGTTGAGGGTCTGCCTTTGGCTCAGGTCGTGATCTCAGGGTCCTGTGATGGAAGTCTCGCATCGGGCTCCCCACAGGGAGCCTGCTTCTTGCTCTGCCTGTGTCTCTGCCTCACTCTCTGTCTCTCATGAATAAATAAATAAAATCTTAAAAAAAAAAAAACTTTCTAAGGACTTCCCATCTCATCCAGAATAAAAGAACATCTACACAACGATGTTCTGTTAACTTCTTGACCCCATTTTCTGCTGGTCTCCCTCTCAGTTACTCCAGTGAAGCCAAATGGCCGCCTTGGTGTTCCTCAAACACACCTGAGACGTTCTTCTGCCCCAGTGCCTTTGCATTTGCTATTCCTTCCACCTGGATTGCTTCTTTCCCAGATAGCCTTATGGTCAGATCTCTCACTTTCTTATTTATTCAAATATAATCTTTTCAGGAAAGCCTATCCTCTTCTGCTTCACCCTCCCCCCCCCCAACACATTATCTAACTGTATAGTTTATTTACCTTGTTTATTGTCTCCCCCACTAGAATGAATGTCCTACAGGATCAGAGATTTCTCTGGTTTACAACATTATTCCAGCACCCTGAACAGTGCCTGGCACATAGTATTTGTTGAAAGACTGAATGAATGGATTTTATTAATTAAATATATTTGAAAAGCCAAAGAGATTATCATCAATTTTTTAAGAAGGTATTTTAGGGGAAAGGTGGCAGAGACCTGGTGACCTGGAGTGTTTACATTCATGCCAAAGAAGTCTCCTAGTAGTAACTTTACCTGCAGTAATCAAGAATGAGATTATCAGGAGTAGCATTTTCTTCGTGGCATGCTGATGGTAGGCCTCCACCCAGAGAGCTTCCTGCTGCCAGTAAAGAACCAATTTTGTGGCTCTAACCTTAAGAATAAAACTATGGTCACATTTACCAAGCAAGGAATTTAGGGCAGAGTAGCAGTACTCTGTAATGATTTATAATCTCAAAGTGATAGGATAACACATCTTGGGGCAGTGAGGAAAAGCAATATGTTGTCTTTGTTATGGTTATGGATATGGATGGGAAAATTTTTTCTGTCAAATGTGTGACCCAATCACATTTCCAGGGCTCAGAAAAGTGAACTGAATTAGATTTTATGTTTCTTTTGTATGAGTGAGACATGGCTTCTCTTTTTGAGCAAAAAAGCTATACTTCAAGCACCCGGGTATAAGAGATTTATGGATAATAAATATGACGTAGCAGCTGCACTTAAAAAGAAATTCAAAAGTCCCCCCCCTCCCCCCCCGCCAATATTAATTAAACGACTAGCCGATGTTACGGTTGGCTCTTGGCGTTTTGGAGCTACCATGTCCACATTTGTAATATGGTAGGGTGTGCTATATGATCGCTAAGGTCAGTTTCTACTCTTATATTCTTTTGACATGACATCAGCTAAACCTTTTTTCTGTAAAATAATATAGTCAAATTTATCCTGTACAGCTCATATTTTGCTTAGGATCAAATGAAATAATGTTTCTGAAAGCTCTTAGTAAACTAATTACACTTTGCCAGTGCAAAACATTTATTGTTACTGTTCTCTATTAGTTTCATACAATGTATTTAGTGTATTATGGTCCCTCAAATATTTTTCATTTAAATTCCAATTTGTTAACATACAGTGTAATATTGGTTTCAGCTGTACAATATAGTGATTCAACACTTTCATAGAACACCAGGGGCTCATCATCACATGTGCACTCCTTTGTCCCCATCCCCTGTTTCACACATCCACCCATCTCCCCTCTGATAGCCATCGGTTTGTTCTCTATAGTTAGGAATCTGCATCTTGGTTTGCTTCTCTTCTTTTCCCCCTATAATCATTTGTTTTGTTTCCTAAATTCCACATATGAGTGAAATAGTATGGTATTTGTCTTTCTCTGACTTATTTAGCTTAGCATTATACTCTTTAGGTCCAACCATGTTATTGCAAATGGCAAGACTTCATTATTTTTTATGGCTGAGTATATATTACATTGTGTATATATATCTTGGGTCTTCCTTGGGTCCCCAAAATATTTTTAGGAAAAGATAAAACTCTAGTGAAGAGCAATTTTGACTATAGTAATACATAGAAGTACTTGGGTAATTGAATTTTTTAAAGTAATTTTTTTAAGATTTTATTTTTATTTATTCATGAGACACACAGAGAGAGAGGCAGAGACGCAAGCAGAGGAAGGAGAAGCAGGCTCCGTGTAAGGAGCCTGATGCGGGACTCAGTCCCAGGAATCTGGGATCACACCCTGAGCCAAAAGCAAACACTCAGCTGCTGAGCCAGCCAGGCATCCCAAAGTAATGTAATTTTTAAGGCTGTATTAGTTATGATTGTTTTATATATATATATATATATATATAAAACAATATATATATGTTTTTATATATATGTGACAGATAAAAGTAAAGTAATTTTTAAGGCTGTATTAGTTATTAGTTATCATATTAGTAAACAATATGATTGTTTATATATATAAACATATATAAAACATATATATATATGTTTTTATATATATGTGACAGATAACATAAACCAAATTAGCCCATATAAAAACTTGCATAAAAACTGTGGGGAGTCCAGGGGAAATCATCTTTATACATGGCTTTGTTCAGCCTTATGTGATATCACCATAAACTGATCACTATCCTTTCTTCACATTAGCTTCCTCCATACCAGCTCTAATCACAAGCCTTCTCTGGTCATAAAGTGTCTTCCAGAAGTCCTCAGGGTGATATCCTTCTAAGTTTGAATACAACAGGAAATAGCAAAGCTTTTGTACATCCAGTTTTAGCAAACATTCAGTGAGTCACATACAAGCGCCTGTACCAATTTCTGTGGCCAGGAGAAATACAATATGTTGACTGGTTTAGACCTCAATATAAGCTCTGTCCTAGGGGAGGCTGAAGCCTTGTCCAGCCCTTCTGGAGTTGGAGTGAGTAGAAGCGGCTCCCTTCCCCAAATTGGTCCATTGACCCAAGAAGAAAGAGTCATAGCTAAGGAGGCAGGCCTCATGTGTACATCTAATAAGAAATATATAGGCATCAACTCTTGCCATTGCTACCGTATGCTCTCCAGTTGCCAAGAAAGTAGCACATCTTTTTACTGTGCCAACGAGCAGGCTGTTGGGAGGCCATATTAACTTTTGTTAATAGAAAGCTCTGAGTTTGCAGAGCAGAGCCAAATCTCCCCCAAGAGCCTGTGCAGTCAGCTGTGTTTATCTTGTCCTTGCTTTCAGGTAAAGCTGCTGGATCAGATCAGCCATGCCATTAACAGCCATGAACAGTACGCACTGCTCACAGGTTTTGGTACAGATGTGTTCCGGGCCACCACAGTTAGGCATTGCTCTTGCACAGTTCAAGGGAGAGAACCGTCTATCCTCCAAGAGCAAATTAAACACAACTTTGTGGGTTTCGTGGTTAGCTGCCAACAAGAAGACGGATCTCTGAATTAATAGTTCATGACAGGATGACTCCGGAGTTCTTGGCAGAAAGCAGTGTTTCCAATACTAATGCTCCTTATGGCAAGAAAAGGCATCGAGCTAAGTAGCCCATATTCACTGGTAATATTTGCATAAAGCATCAGCTCTATTATTATATTCACTGCCAAGATTTCCCAAGGTGAGGGAGATGGTAGTTACTCAGCATGAATATGGTAATGTAGCTGTGCCACTACAAACCCTGTGAACGGTTTAACTGTGGAGGATGTACCATCAACGTGACAGGTTTTCACATGAGATTACTCTCTCCTATGAATATGAATTTCCCTCTGTGGCATATGAGAATGGAACCTTATATTGGAAGCCCCTCTACAAGGAGATTTGGCTAAGCTGTCAGACCATTAAATAAATGATCTCTTACAATTTGTTTATATGTATACTGAGCACAACATTTCAATAAAGAAGGAAAATTTTAACTGCCTGAGGGGAGATGGGAAAGAGATTACAAGTCTATGTTGGTGGCTGACCTTTATCTGATTCCAGGGACTTTATTTTTCTGAGCATTGAGGAGAAAATAGCAAGAAAGTGGCTTCTAAAGGTTCTTGGGGGAAATGCCACAATTGTTAAAAGAACTAGCCAAATCAGGGTCTTTCTCACAATAATTTGTATGGGAAATAGAAATCAGAGTCTGTAGTATGAAAACAATCTTGTCCTTTTCCCACCTTCACTGTGATGCCTCTTGGTTGAATATGACACTAAACCATCCTTGTGTGAAGGCAGAGTAAAGAACAGGAAAGGATTAAAAAAGTAAGATTCACATAATTTTCCTTGCAAACTATTTGCCCGCCTAATTTTTTTTTTCAGTTTGTGTGATTGCTGAATTTTATCTCAGGATATTTGTCACCAAAACTGTTACAGGGAAGTCTGGCTAAGAGTGAAGTCTCAAAAGCAACTGCTCTGGCTAATTTCAGCATTTCCAAGAGCCAGAACCAACTGTCCTCTATAAGAGACTCATCTCTGCCCGTGGCTATACTCCTGTATACAAAACATGTAGAGAGGGATTGGCTGAAGCATGCCAGTATGGCCCTTGCTTTATTTATAATGGGCTTGGCAAATACAGCCAAAGTAAGCTTTTTCTCAAAAAGTTCTACTAGGGAGACAATCATTTGCCATTTGTTAAAGGCAGGCAGGGAAGAACCGTGGGTAAGTGTTCAGATGCTGCGATCAGATGGCCCTAACTGCGTGACTTTGTGCAAGTTACTAAATCTCTCTGATCTGTTTTATCATCTCAAACACGAGGACGATGCTAGAATCTAATGCAGCATTGTCTTGAGAAATACATAAGGCAATAAGCATAAAGTGCTTGGCATAGTTTCAGAAAAAAACTTGTAAAAGTGCTGGACCCTGCTATGGAGATAAAGTGTAAGTGTAAAAATTTCCCAGTCATCACACATATGTGCCAGTGCGCACATGCACACACACACACACACACACACACACACACTCTGAAGCAGAACTTCATTTTTAGTCTGACCAGAACAGCTACCTACCTCTTTACACAGCTTCTGGATTTGCTGAAATGTTTCTCTTAATAGTAATGCATTTGATAAAGGAATTTAAAACCGTGTAGGTTTGTCTTCATGGGCGAGACAGAGCCAGCCATATCCCTGGGGTACAGGGAGGGGCTGGGGGCTCTGTGGCTGAGAGGAAACCTGGAAGGCCCTGATTTCCAGGGATCCAGAGGTCAGTGCCAGCAGCCTACACACAAAGCCAGGACAGAGGCCCTGCCAAGCAGCTGCTATGGGCTGTGCACGATCATTTTGCCTGGCAGAAGGGTTGACCAGACAGCCTCTCCTCAAATGCAGTAAAACCAATTACAAGCAGGGACACCTGGGTGGCTCAGCCATTGAGCATCTGCCTCAGCTCAGGTGATGATCCCAGGGTCCTGGGACCCAATCCCGCATCAGACAGGGAGCCTGCTTCTCCCTCCGCCTGTGTCTCTGCCTCTCTCTCTGTGTCTCTCATGAATAAATAAATAAAAATCTTAAAAAAACAATTGTAAGTGCACACCTGCTCTTAAGGGTGATCTGTGGGCACAGAAAAATAAATAAATAAAAGACTCCCCTTGCCTTTGTTTTAAGAGAAAAAAATATCCTTCACATTTCCTGAGAAGGAGCCGCATAAAATATTCAGTAGGGAAAATAGGTGGTGAGACCAGACGTTATCTTTATTTCCTCCAACCGTGATCTCGGAGAAATCGGGGTTTTTCCTTCGATGGAGTTAAAATGGGAAAGGAAGGGGAAGGCACCGCCTCGAGGCTTCCTCTGTGCTGGGCCGCGGTCGCGGTCGCGGGGCGCAGGACGGGTCCCCCCCGCAGGGACGGTGGCCCCGGGTCTCAGGTGGCGCCCTGCAGGTCACCGCCGCTTTGGCTGCAGATGGAAGGCCGGGCCACTTACCAGTGTGGGGCATTTGCTAATTAATGGCAGATTTGGCTGGTGTCTGCAGGCGAGAAAGCTCGGGCTGACTCTGGCCCCATCTGCTGTGAAAATAACGATGATCAAATTTTGCGAAAAGACTCCTTTCGCAGGGAGCCCCTGTCGGGTCTTTCCCGGGAAAACAAATGGGCGAAGGTTTTTATTCTCCTCGTGGCAGGGTTGTTTGTTTTGTTTTGCTTTGTTGGCTTAATGTACAGGAGAGTTTCCTCCCTGATGTTTTTGTCTTGGGGCTGGTTAAAGGGCCCCCCACGTCGGAGGAACTGTTTCCTTTGTTCTTCTGGCTTTCAGGCAAACCCTGAACCCTGCAGAAATCTCTGAGAAAATGGATATCTAAACTTAGCTCTTCAGGGTTAAGCAGCTTCCCTTTATTTTAGCTGCCTCTGTTCATCTTTTCCGGCTGTAGGGGAGCCAGGCCTCCTAAAGCTCATTTACTCAACACGGATTTTTCTTGCAGAAAACGTCAGTAGATCCTTCCTGTTCTTACAGTGGTTTTTGAATTGGGAAATTCATTTCTTCTTGTTTGTGTGTGTGGGTGTGTGTGTGTGTTTGGGTTTTTTTTTTGTTTGTTTGTTTTGGTCAGGCAGTAATTACTCAGTTTTCTTGTTTAATCATATTTATGTGGGATTGGAAACCAGAACAAAGTAAATGAACAGAAAAACAAACACAAGAAAACAAAAACATTCCTATTTCATGTGTGGATTCCAAAAATAAGTAAAGGAAGGTACAGTTGTTTTTATTTTTTCCTCCCTTTTCCTGAAAGACTGGGCGAAGATGTATCCACACCCCACCCCTCTTTTTATAATGGTTCTTGTGTCACCTCATCTTTTCCTGGCTTTTTTAAAGAGCTTTTTTGCATAGCTTTCATTAGCTAGATGCTTCTAATAACTCCCCTCAACTCATTTTCAGCATCTTAAAAAAAAAAATCCAGTAAGAATGCAAGAGTTGTATACTACTTGCAGCAGATAACCATTTCTCTGTTAATTAAGTCATTATGATCTTAATGCTATAAGAAGGATTTTGCCTGTATATCCATCCACTCTGTAGCCCAGAATAATGAAAACTCTGCAAGAACCTTTGCTGATGGGCACACCTTTGAGTTTACAAAGATTAATGATTTTAAAATTGACTCTACAGACCACTAGTAATGAAATTGACCATATCCAATTTTGAAAGCCCTAAGACCGGAGAGAAATTGCAAATTAGCAATGAAAAGGTAGTGTGTTCCTGGTGATATGAAGCCTAAGCTGATACTGGCCCACTGAAGTGTTGTAGAATGCAGCAGGTTAGGTTAATATTGTAACATCGGGTTAAAGGTCAGCCTAGATGTGAAACATGGAGAGCTTAAGGAGGCATTCATTTGCAATTCCTAAAGTACTTGAAGTAGTGATAGGACAGTGACCATATGATTATACTCGTTATAATTATTAGCTATTATATCCTACTGGCACAGGATATAAATGAAAAGAGGAAGGAAATAGTTTGGGCCGTTATCTTGGTTCTGGTGAAGTAATAATAATGGTAGCAACAATACTAGTTAATATTTATTAAATATGTGGTACGTTCCAGACCCTAGGCTCAGTACTGATTACCCGTTACTTCATTAGTTATCATCAGAATCCTGGGTGGTATACACTATTATTATTGCCCCCCTTTAACTACTAAAACTTAACAAGGCTAAATAACTTGCTTGGCTTAATCAACTGTCAAGTAGTAGATAGGAGAGTTGAACCTCCATCTATGTGATTCACAAGTATGAGCACATAATCGCTATATTTCCCTGTCTCTGTATAGAACATTGCTGCACTATTTTATAGAATCGCATGATGGGGAAGGGAGCGCCAATGGCCACCATGGGCCACCTGAGTCAGTCATTTGAAAGTCTTTTCAATAACATCCCCAGCTTCTTATAAAAAATTTCCTCTTTGACATTCAATTTAAATTCCCCATACTGTCCTTTCAAACTCCTAGCTGTCATGTCCTTCCCCCTGCACAATTAGAAGCACAATCAATGTGACCCTCTGGCTTCTTCAAAGAAAATAAAAGTAAAGGTGTGTCTTATAGTCTTCAAATCTCCTTAATTAGCATCTCCTAGCTCCCATCCAGCTGTCGATGAACGTTGTCTCATTGGCGTACCTTCCTGTGATGGTGTATAACCTGTGGTTCTCCAAAGCCTGCACTCCTCAACCAAGTGACTTTAAATACTATGGTGCAAATCACTGAGAAGAATGTGTAAGTCCTTTCTCAATGTCCTCACATAAATAAGTTTTCTTTTCAAATACTGCAACATGGAATTTATACTTCAAATGTTTTTGCTGAATACAGGATTTCCTAGTCCTGATGGATTAAAGGGAAAATGATAATTTTTTGAAGCTGTATTTCTGTATTTGAGAGAGTGAGGTGGGGAGGGGTGGAGGGAGCAGGAGAGAGAACCTTTAGCCGACCAGCCCAGCACAGAGCCCCACACGGGGCTCAATCCCATGACCCTGAGATTACTACCTGAGCTGAAACCAAGAGTCAGACGCTTAACTGACGGTGCCACCCAGGTGCCCCGAAAATGCTATTTTAAAGACTTACTTTTCTGATATCTACAACTTTTTACGTTCCCTCATTTCTCTTCTCTCCCGACACCCCATCCCATCAAGATTTCTTAATGGCTTTATTCTCCACAATACTGCTTTTATTTTATTTTATTTATTTTTTTTAATTAATTAATTTATTTATTTATGATAGTCACAGAGAGAGAGAGAGAGAGAGAGAGAGAGGCAGAGACACAGGCAGAGGGAGAAGCAGGCTCCATGCACCGGGAGCCCGACGTGGGATTCGATCCCGGGTCTCCAGGATCGCGCCCTGGGCCAAAGGCAGGCGCCAAACCGCTGCACCACCCAGGGATCCCCACAATACTGCTTTTAAATCGAATGCACGCTTTGTAGTAACAAGAGCTAAAGAGTGATGTGTGTACTGGATTGATTTTTCAGTTTCTTTTCAAGAGAAACTAAGAAAGCTTGGCTCAAAAGAAGGGCAAAGAAATAGAACATTGTGACATTTCTCTCTCAACACTCAGTGCTTAGTTTTGGTTCCTTATTTTTTCCATCTTTGACTCTTAGTACACATTTCAGACTATAGCCTTACCTGGGCTTGACCTGTCAGTCTTGGCCAGTCTCCAGTGAATTCTGTTTCTGTGACATAATATTAGAAAAATGAAAGTACTTTGTCATCTCAAGCACTAGCAAAGTGTGCCGTTTCCTTCTCTTATAACCCTCTCTCTCCCGTCTTTCTCTCCTACTTCATTAAGTTTCAGAGCAGCTAAGTTTTCATTATAAACGAAGCTCCCTCAAGTCCAGAGAAAATAAAATGAATAGATAAATGATGTCTGTCTTTCCATGATGGCTTTATCCGTTTAAAGAGCCACAGGAAGCTTCAGGTTGCATTTCCATCTCATGAAAAATGGTATAATTTTTTTTTTTGTAGCTGTGTCACAAGTTCCTCTAAATTTAAATATGTGGGACATGGAGAATCCAGAGTTAGATTTTCTGGCTGATTTCTATAGCAACTGGAATATAGTGCTAGATACAGGGGAGCCCCTCAATAAGTACGTGCCAATTTCAGCACCTCTCAGTCTTACAAAGACGCTGAAGCATTTGAGGAGTTCCGAATGGAGGTAGATGAGAACGACAAGTATACAAAGGCAAGAGTGATGCGTTGTTGCTTGTATCTTAGGCGCCTGGAGCGTCCATAGCTTATGAGCATGTGAGCTGATGTCATCTACTGATTGCTGTGGAAAATTTAAGGGAGGTCTTAGTGAATCCACCATGGAGAAAATGCTTCCACGACATACTGAAGTATATGACTGGAAACATAATAGCTATTGAAAATTAGAGGATGGGGAACTGTGACCGCAATTTGGTAATAATCATTTAATTTAAAAATATGTGTAAGCACAGAGCACGATGATGGAATTAACAGCACTACTAGAGTGTGCATTCACAAATTAGAGACGGGCCAAGATATGGTATTGGCTGAGCCTGGACAAAGGAGCATGCATGGAAAGGGAAGTAGGAAAACCATAAAAATGATGTTTTTATGTTTTATAGTATGTCGGGCAGCCTTGCTTCCTTCCCTCTTCTCTCGGAGTCAGCCACGATGTGACAGCCGGGACTCAGGGGCCCTGTGTTCTGCAGACACAGTAGCAGAGGAAAGGAAGTAGAAGGAACCAGAGAAACATTTCTGCCAGTCAAAAACACGTTGGAACCATAGGCTTCCCTTTTAAAATAGAACGAACAGCAATCTAGAAACTGATGGTGTAGAAAGGCACAGAAGCAACTGTTGGAGTCCTAGGTCTGTGACAAGGGCAAGTTACTGAACCTTTCTTAGTGTCAGGTTCTTCACCTGTCAAGGTGAAATCAGGTATCCGCTTCTTCACTCCTCGGGAAGAGTCATTAAAATCATGGACAGGGAAATACCCCATGCTCAGTGGGCCTCGGGAGTATGGTGGTTGGGTGGGGTTGCTGGAGATACTCATTTCCTAGGGCTGCCATAAAAAAAAATATCATAAACTGGGTGACTTTGAACAACAGAAACATATTCTCACATAGTTCTAGAGGCCAGAAGTCAAAAATCAAGGGGTCAATGGGTCACGCTCCCTCCGAAGGCTCTAGGGGAGAAGCTTACCTTGCTTCATTCAGCTTCTGGTGGATGCAGGTGTTCTCTGGCTTGTGGCTGCCTCACTCCAATCTCTGGCTCTGTCTTCCCTATCTTCTTCTCTTGTAAAGTTACATATCGTTTGAGATCGGGCCCATTCAGGTAATGCAGGGGGACTCTCATCTCAAGATCCCTCAGGTGCTTATGCCACAAAGACCTTTTTCCCAAATAAGGTCCCATGTACAGCTAGTGGGGATTAGGACTTGGACGTATTTTGCAGGGTGGGCCACAGTCCAACCTACTGCACGACATTTCTAAGTCCCAAGACTTATTGGTCATTTATAGCTTACTGTGAGTTAGTCTAACCAGAGAACAAATTTCCATAAAGAATAATGAGTGTTGTTCTGCTGAAGACTGAGGGAAAGTCTCTTGGAGCTTGGGACATTTGGGGGGCAGGTCATGAGAGTGGAGTACTGCTGAGCATGGTGGGACATCGAGGATCCTGGCACTGAGAGAAGGGGTGCAGGGGAAAAAAACTGAATAAAAGGTGAAAGACAAAGATCACCTTCCTTACATTCATTCCCAGGGCCCTTGGTATGTTGCTGCTGTGTGCAGCCAACAAAATCAGTTCGGTGCTGCTTTGGCACACTTGGGCCACCCGGGTGTTAGGTCTGGCCTGTGACACAAATATGAAATGAGATACACTGTTCTCCCTGAAGAACAGGCATACCTTGAAATCAGGTGTACAACCCCTGTGGCCGGTGTGCATGCAATTAGTAGGCTGTCAGGAGAGTTCCTTGCTCTGGTGAACAGAAGTAAGGGTGTATCTGCATTCCTGAGCCTGTGGGAGGATGCTTTCTTTTGGTCCATGCATTCCCACTGCCTAATCCTGCTGGGAGCTGCAGCTGACACATGGCACCTCTTAAACCAGTAATGCATGACCCAGGTAGGGGCCTGAGCTCAGCAGAGTCCATCAGCAGGGTCTTAGGTGCTCTCCAGGAGTACTTTAATGGGCTTGGATGGCTGTGCCTATTCCTAACACTCCTGGAATAACTGAATTCCAAAGAACATCTTAGGATGAGGGATCTGGGGTCTCAAGTTCTTTGTTGTAATATCTCTGATAGATACTCATTTTTTCTATGTAATAGCTAAAATGGAGCAAACATTCAGTAGTACTCTAGGCATCATTCTATATCCTTATGATGCATTATTTCTTTAACTCTCATAAGAATCTTGCAAGGTAGGCATATTATTGTCTCCACTTTTAAAGTTAAGAGATTATTGACCAGAGAATTTAAGTAACTTGCCCAAAGTCACACAGCTAGTAGGTGGAGGAGCCAGAAGTCAAATCCCAATGTCTCTGAGAGCAAAGCTCTTGCCACACAAACCATAGACTCTGGGGGTGAGAGAGGCAAGCCATTTCCATGTTAGGAAGTTAGGGAGGGCTCCACGCAAAAAGCTTCTTAAAAGGAAGAAAGGCTTGGAGACCTAAGAAATGAAACTGGAGAATTTTCAGACCATGTGGCAGGTACAGTTCCATCGCTCCTCATCACCCTAGCCATCATCGCTGTCAGCCCACAGCCTCCTTCAAACACTGAAGGGACAAATGGGGCCACCCTCAAGAAGGTGGCAGAAGCTGACAGTGTGACACAAACACACACAACAGGACAGATGGTTGTTCGTAGGAAAGCTGCCTTTAAGAAATGGGATTCTGTGTCCTTATTTCACACAGTGCAAACCCTGTCTTTGTCTTGCGTCGCTATCTAGCTACAAGTACCACAACTTTTGACTGGGACATTGGCCCCAGCAAGGTGACTCTCATTGCCCGTGGTGGAGAGCTGGTGAGCAGGAATGCAGGCGCCTGTGGGAGTGCGCGTCGGTAGAGACCCCTTGGCCATTTTAACAAGTTGCTGTGAGTAATTCTGAATCTGAGAGCACTCGCTATTTAAAATGCTCAGCAATAATTGAATACAGCTGTTTGAACATTTCTAAATGATTTCGATTTCAGAGTTAGGAAACACCAGAAAGATTTTGTTGCTCCAATTACAAAAAAGGAATTTTTTCTAGGGAACTTTAGTTCTAGAAAAACAATTGGACACGTGTTGGGGGAGGGAAACCACGTCAACCTTTTTGACATATAATGTATAATCACTGGTTCCAGGCCTTGCCCGTCGACTCATAAAAATATATATAATTTGAGATGCCTATTTTTCAAGTTCCTCCCATGAATTAGTATGAAGAAGACCATATTTTATGTTCATCCAAAAATAATTTTTCTCGCATGTTGACTCCAGAAAAGCTTTAAAATAATGGAACTTTCTCCTTGGAAGAAAGTGTATAGTTATCTACATAATAAAAACTATTTCAAAATATAGCAGCTTAAAACAACAACATGTTTAATACGGTGGCAGATTCTCACGATCAGGAATTTGGATAGGGCGCAAAAGGGTTGTGTTGTTTCTGCTCCGTGGTGTGTGAGATCTCAGCTAAGAAGGCTCGGAACCAGAGGGCGCCATCAAGGCTGGAGGCTGGAATCCTGCGCTAAGCTGACTTAGTGAGAGCTGACAGGAGCACCTCTGTGTGTCCTCTCCGTGTGGTTTGGCTTCCTCACAGCATGGCAGCCTGGACCCCAAGGCGAGTGTTCCAGCAAGCAAAGCAGAAGTGGACTCACCTGTCGTGACCCCTACTGGCACTCCCACCAAACTCCCTTGGCCAAAGTGGTGAAAGGCCCGCCCAGATTCAAGGAGAGGGGGACTTCTCCTGCCAATGGAGAAGTGACAGGTCACATCAGAGAAGAGCCTGAGAAGTGGGACTTATTACCTTAGTCGTCTTCGGAAAAATACCATCTGCCCTAAGAATAAAAAATGCCACAGTGGTTCAAAATGCACATCACCCTGAGTTGACAACTGGAGAGAATACCTTACCTGGAATAAGCTCCTTGAAGGAATATATGTTTTTCATCCAGGACACAGTTAACAACAATGGTAATAATGATAGTGACTAGATTTTCACTGCATACCAAGCATCCTCCCAAGTGTCTGTATTAATTCAGTTCATCCTCAGTGGAAACTGGGTTTACAAAGAGGTTAAGTAACTAGCCCAAAGTTACACAGCTAGACGTCAATAAAACCAGGCCTTGAGCCCTGGCAGTTCAGCTCCACTTGCTGTGTGCTTTAACCACTCCACTGTGTTGCCTCCTCAGTCCAATGGGAGAAATAAGTAAAGTGAAATGAAAAGTAAACCATTGGGCAGCCCGGGTGGCTCAGCGGTTTAGCGCCTGCCTTCGGCCCAGGGTGTGACCCTGGAGACTCAGGATCAAGTCCCACGTCGGGCTCCCTGCATGGAGCCTGCTTCTCCCTCTGCCTGTGTCTCTGCCTCTCTTTATCTGTGTCTCTTCCATGACTAAATAAATAAAATCTTAAAAAAAAAAAAAAGTAAACCATACTTTGATGCCTGTTTCTAGGCCATGCTAGGGAATGGGGACCAGGATTTATTGATTGGCCAGCCCACACCATGCCACGTATTAGGCACCACATATTCCTTCTCTTGATTCTCACAGTGACCTTGTGAAGCAGGTATTACTACTGTCATCTTACTGAAGAGCGATTTGGAGGTTCAGAGATGTGAAGTAACTTGCTCAAAGTCACAGAGCCCACAAATGGTGGCCCCAGAATTCAGATTTATTAATTAATTTACTTAATTTGTTGGTTTTTTTTCATCTTTCTATAGCTATAGTCTACCTACTCTCAAAGGTTTTTGCATCCGGGTCCATTTGAATCCTAGCTAAAATATTCACTATGGAGTGTTTTGTTTCTCAGTAAAATGGCATTTGGAGGACATAGCTGAATGATTCAGAGCAGCTAAAAATCCCTTAGTTTGATTATGGAGCTTGGGGACCACTACTGCCACATTTGTGTTTATCTTTATGAATTCCTACTGGACCTGAACCATGACTTTTATCTTAAATAATAAGCCTGAATTCTGGAAGGATTTTTTTTTCCTAAGAGTATGCTTTATCGAATACCTGACATTTTCAAGAATTTATCTTTTGCCCTATCAGACCACTAAGTGAGCAGTAACTGCTCTGAAAAGGCCTGTGTTTGACTTGGTCTTCAGCTATAATTTGAGAGGCACTCAACCATAACATCATGATTATTAAGCACTTAGGGAGGACTGTGCATCTGCAAGATGCTTTCTAAATATTTTCTCGTCTTGTGCTTTTCCCCTCCAAGTCTCCAGTACTAACTGTGCTGGGGCCCTTAATGGGTTCTAGGAGGGTTTCCTGAACTGCTGTGGAAGAAAGAGGTGATTCAGTGTTGGAATCCGTAGATATTTGTATATCTACTTTATTCTACTAATGTGACTGACAGCTTCAGCTCTTGTGCCAGATTGCACTCTTTTGACTTGCCTTCTACGCCGACAACTAATGTTTTAACTCACTCTCGGTCTGTGGATTCAGCGGGTTATGACATTTGCCCTTTTCTTCAACAACAAAAATGGCATGAAATACATCATGACTTGAAGACTGGCTCTACGTGTTCCAGGGCTAGGGCTTAGCAGACTTTCCTAGGCTTTACCCACAAAGCAAGTGGAGGGGTTTCGGTTATAATGCTCTTATCAAGTTATAAGGACATTATTTGGAATCACATCTGTTCCTAATGGGATAGAATTTAAACTGATGACAAGAGATCAAGGAGATGTCACAAAGTTCTTAAATAGTTACTGAATTCATCAACACGACATTCAGACATCACTACAAAGAGGAAGCTAATGAGTGAATGATGTCTCTTATGTCATATAAAAGGATATAAAAGCCATTTGGATGTATTTATTTTAGTTCACTTTCTAGTACAAAAGCTCTTTGACAAGGAGCCAAGCCTTTTTCATCTTAGTGTTTGGTTAGTGCCTAGCACATAGTACATTTTTAATTGATGTCTGTTGACTTGTTCAGAATTACCTCAGAAACTTACTCACAAGACTTTGTTTAAACTTGGAAGCCCTTGCCAGAAAAACTCAGGCAAGTGAGAGCTGGATTTTTTGCATGTACCTCAACCCCACCCCCCAACTCTCCAGGCCAGTGCTCTCCATATGAAATCATCCCTAGCACTCAATGGACTAAGGTATGTTATATAATAACTGTAATTTACTCATAGTCCTCCTGGAAACCTTATTTATAACTCACCTAATCTCCTTGGGGGCTTCAGAACTGTGCACAGTACTTAGCACATATAGTGGACACTCAATATAATTTGCTGAATGACTGCAATGACTGAATAATCCATCTTATTAGAAAAAGCTTTCCTATTAAGTTACATCCTGGTCACAGAAGTTACTCATCAAATCCCATTTCGGATGAAAGTGCTGTTCTTTGCAAATACATAAGATATGCATGCTCTGGTGCTTGCTTTCAGTTTTTTTTTTCAGGGAGTACTAGAAGAGGCCATCCCCTTTTGTCTTTTGAGGACTATTAAACGCAGTCTTCGTCCAGATTGAAAGCATGCATGCAAGAAACAATTATTTTCATCTCATTACAAGAAAAAGAAATACACTCGAGCTAGTAGAAATAAAGAGGAATTTATTATAAGGGTCTGAAGAAATTTTTGAATCTGATGATATGGCCAGGGACTTAGGGGAACTCAAATATCTTCAGGCAGGTTAGTTTTCTTGGTCTTTCTCAGAATCTTGTCTTTACTTCTCTTTGCATGTCAATTCTATCTTCCCCGTGGAAATCAGCCTCTCCTACAGGCCTTTTGGGGTCTGCTTTCCCCTGACTTCAGATGCATTTAACTTTTATGTTAGTTATGTTTTTAATTTGGCCAAGAAACCAATTCCATTGCAAAGTTTGTATGACCTTATGGCTCTAGAGCCTAAAATGTAGATGATTTGGTCTCTGTTTCAATTTCCAAAATTTCTAGGATAATTTGAACTGCTTAGCTCGAGTCACGTGACCACTCCTGGTCCAATTGCCAAGGGGATGAGTCATACCCCTTTAGGGCTGTTGGCAGGAAAGTTCTCCAAAAAGGGGTGTGGACAAGAGAAAATAATGGATATATCTAGATCAAGAACCTTCAAAAATTTCCCTGAAAATCTGTCTTTGGAAGAAGGAGATGCTTTTGTTTAGGTTAATTGTCATGACAACATTTAAACTAAAAATGATGAAAATTCATTCTTATTCTTTGTACCTAATACTATACTTTTTGTTGCTAAAATACATCTTCATCTCTGAATCTGCTATTTTTTTCCCACAGATTATCTTTGGAGGACAATTTGGTGAACCCTGGCCTTGTAGGTCCTAAGTTAGAAGCCAAATAATAAAGATAAATCCTTCAAACATTTCTTGTTGCTTCTAGCAGTTTCATTTGTAATAATCATTTGGTCTGAATTAAAGTGAGGTTGGAGCTAGTGGAAATCAAACTCTAGGAAAAGGATTGTAAAAGCTGGGGACACTTTTGAAGCTTAAGTACATAAAAGAGATTGTAAGTAGCCTTAAATCTTTATCTGATAATTTACTCATTTAAAAATCTGCCTTCTTCAAAAACTAACACATGAATTTATTGAAGAACCAACTTTGTACAATATGGATAATCTTATGTATCAAAAATTAAAATAAAACTGACTAGAAATTATTGTAAATTTGAACATTAAAAAGTTATTATAATGCTGTAATTTTAATTTAGTTGTGTAAAATGTATAATGTTAATAACCTGTTACCAAGAGCTTGCTTCAGGTCAGCCCCAAATATCCCACCTGCATTAGACATGTTTTTGGTAACTGCCAACCCATAGTAGTGAGGCAAACTCTACTTGAAAGAGAGAGTGAGAGCCATTGGCAAGTCATGCTTTCTATCATTTGATTCCTTCTTATCACCACAGCTGACTGGACCAGGAGAGGCCATCCAGCCTAAGGCTGAGCTGCAATCCTATTACCTCCCTCAGGAATGTGAACTAGGGAATGCCAAGGAAAGGGATTCAGGAAATATTATTAGGAGCAGAAGCTGAATTATTATAACATGGAGGGACTTGATTTCCAATGTGCTCTGCAAAAGTCAAAGTGGGAGGAAATAGGAGTTAGCAGAGGAAACCCACCTAGACAGAGAATGAAAAAAGTAGTAACACATTAGAAAGCAAGGGCCTTCTGAAGGATCTACCCTATAGCTGCCCCAATTTTGCCTTTAACCCATGTGGAGACTTAGAACAAAATCTCCTTTTTTCTTGGAGTATCATGAGCAGCTCTCTGCTTCTTGTAACTCAAAAGACCAAACTTCAACACCATCCTATCCTTGGTTCATTTAAAAAGGCCAAAGGCTGCCAACTTACATTAGACCATGAAACTTGATAATTTGATATTTATTACACTGACATTGATCCTTTCAATAATGAAATTTGAGCAAATTGAGGGTTAGCAGCCCTGCAAAGCATTTTAATGTTGGCCTGCTTTCTCAGAGCAACAAGCTTGGACCTCTCCCTCACCCATGCTGACGTAGGCAAACTTAACCCGCTGGCTGCAGTAGTCCCTCTGGCACCTGGGGCAGAAGTGATGTGGGAGAAAGCTGGATATTCCAGTCCTTCTGTAATAATGAGGAGAGCAGACAGCTCATCCATCCTCAGCGGAGTGTGTGTGTGTGTGTGTGTGTGTGTATGTGTGCATGCACATGCATTCACATGCATGGTGTCAAGGCAGTACAGCAGTAAGCAAAGATTGAGCCTCTAATCACTGGCATCCACCAGGAAAGAAATGGCTCCCTTGCATGCTCAGGGAGAGAATTGGGTGCCTGAAATGGCCTCAAGAACTTTAAGCTCTTATTGGAGGGTTGATCAGGAAAGGTTATGACCCCCTGCCCCCAAACCATGGTATATTGTGAATAGGGATCTTTGGCCCTGTGCTTTTGGTCACTTTAGGACAGGGAAATATATCCAGTTAGTTAAATGGTTCTACATGCTAAAGCATATGTATGACACAAACTGCTGATGACTGTAGACGTATAAAAAGACATTCAGCCAATTCCAAGAGGTATAAATTAAAATATTTTAAATTCAAGAAGTAACTACAGGACACCATAGCATATTGCACGGATTCTGGAATTAGATATCTTGTGTCTAAAATAAAGTGCCACTGCTTACTACCTGTATAACCCTGGTTAAGACACTTACATTCTCTATATCTCAATTTCTTCATCTATATTATGGGGATCATGATCTTTCTCATCTGGTTATTGTAAGGATTAAATATGTTCATTTGCATAAAGCCTGTACAACAGTGCTTGGCACATAAGAGAGTCTCAGTCCATCTTATTTTTTTTCCCCATCTTATTATTAGTACCTACTGCACTTTGAGACTAAGGCTTAGATGAGATACTTATTGAAGCCCATATGATGATCAGCCACAAAGTTCCTGTTTGACATTGGCTTTTTTTTAACACTCTAAAAAAACCCCCCAAACTTTGCATTTCTCATGATTCTGTGGAAGAAGTGTGATATTACCCATATTTATCTTTAGTTATAGGTGGAGAATGCTAAAGAATGAAAAGTGAAATTTTATACTAAAGTGATGTTCCTCTCTAAATTTGCCTTTTTTTTTTTTTGTCATTGAGCTGTTCCAACTTCACTGTCATTCTCTTTGCAATAACACACAAGAGTAGAATCCCTTGGCAGCCCTCCAGGCAGCGTATGCCCTTCAGATGCTCTAGAACCACACCACTCAAACAATCCCAGGACTCATCACAAGGTCTGGCACCTAGTAGACGCTCACTGTCTATTTACTTATTTTAAGTGATTGAATGTCAATATCTCTCCCTCCATGTTGACCCCATCCCCTCTTGTCTCAAAAATCTTCAGCGAGATTTTTTCCAAGTTTGAATTATTCATCCTGCATTTCAAATCTTCAGAGATCTCACCTGGGATGAACTTCCTTCTCTCCTTTTATGCAGTTGGCTGCTTTCACTATTCCTTGCCTACTCTAGTTAATGTGTCTTCTTTGCCTGTGTTCTTCTTACTCATTTTTTTAAATCTCACATGTACTAAATATAACTCTTTCATATTTTAACATTTTGTTTACACTCAAATGTTTCTGCTCTCTTTCCACTGGAGTGATAGTTGTAAGAGACAATTGGAGGTGTTTCCCTAGCTCACATCCTGCCTTCTCACTTGCTTCTATAGCATCTGTGTTAGAACTTCATGACCAGCACACTACAGCCCTAGTGATGGGAACAAGGGTGGTTTGGGATTTTGTTTGAAGCCACTAAGTTTTTTTTTTTTTGAGGTATTTTGTTTTGCACTAATAGCTCGTATATCATTCTCCTCAAAAGTTGCTGAATAAAATCTCTAATTGTGAATGAAAGAACATGCTTCAAGCTATAGACATTTCAACGTAATATCCATATGATTTCATTATAAAAAGATTATGGAATGCAAGAAACTTCTCTATTGAATATGATGTATAGTAGCAAACATATGGTGAGTCTGTGATAAATGCCAGAAAGATGATGAATTTTAAAATGCCTAGAGAAGGAGGGGAGGGCAAGGGATTTGATTTTTTAAGATTTTTTCTTTTTACTTGCTTTCAGCATCATAGACAAGGACCAGTTAATAAAATGCTGAATGTGTAATAAAATGTTCATTATTTCATAGAAGAAGTAAATGTGGTTAGTTTGGTGAAGATTTTTTGCTTCCCTGTTGTGTATTTATGGCTTGCTTTTGGTCAACTGCAGGTCTTTCTGGCACGTTGACTCTTGCTAATCACAACATAAAGATTGAGTACAACAAGAGGGGAAAGACCCCCTCACTTAAGTGACCACTGACCAAGCAAAGAGAAAGGCCAATAGGACCTTTAAGTTACCAGGTGGGTGGATTTACACTTTTGATTTTGTGGGTCTTAAAGTGTTTAATTTCCCCTTTACTGTAAATAAGCTGCAACCTTGGTTTATATTCTCTCAAAAGATGTCATTTTGCCTTATTATTTAGCTGAGGGGAGTAGTTATAACTTCTACCTGTTATCTGTGCTCCTTGCTACTTTAACTATTGACTGTGGAGGTCAGTCCCATCTGTGCTGAGCTGTCTGGATCAGCGTGCCCTTGGCTTTTTCATGTGAACTGGCATGTGGTAGTGGAGATTAGGTCATTCTGCTTCATGTGTTGACTCTGCAGCTAACCACATCACATATGCAACTATAATAAAAAATTTAGACTTAGCTTTCTCATATCAGCTGATCTTTTAGTACTCTCTCCTAATCATGCCCCTATATAGAACCTTACAGTTTAGAAAGCATTCTCATTTGGATTAATTTCTTATTTAGATTCTAAAGTTCTAGTTGCTACAACTGGAACATCTCACAGTAAGCAGAAAAGCCACAGATTGTGCAGACTCAGCCAACCAGAGTCCCTACCCTTCCTCTCTGTCCCTTGTTTCAGGATTAGATATTTATCTCCCAAATGCGGGCCCCTGGGATTCCTGGTTCCATGCTGTCTTACGTGTATTCTTGTTAGGTGAAAGGAGGTAGCTATAGAATACCGTGTTTCCATTTCTGGGTGCTCTATCATTTGCTGTGTCTATCATGGTGCTTTAGAATGAGAGGTCCTGGGGCACCGGGTGACTCGGTTAAGTGTCTGCCTTCAGCTCAGGTCATGATCTCAGGGTATCGAGCTCCACATCGGGCTCCCTGCTTGGTGGGGAGTCTGCTTCTTTCTCTTCCTCTCTCCCTGCTTGTGCTTTCTCTCAAATAAATAAATAAAATCTTTTAAAAAAAGAATAATAGGTCCTAAGTAAATATTTATTAAATTGACTTATTATTATTGGACTGCACAGAACAAGTACAGGAAGCTTTTAACACATTTATTGACTCATCTTTATTTAATATTTCCACATCGTCCCTTCCACAAAATTCTTCCTGTAGTTTTATTCAAAAAAAAAAAAAAGACAACACTGTACATGTTTTCATGCTTTACAGCACACAAGTTACTGTCACATGCATTATCCCATTTGATTTTCTCAAAAAACCTTGAGAGATATATAGGCAGGCAATGATCGTTCCTATTTCACAGATGGGATAAGTAAGGCAGGAATAAAGGAATTTGTGATGTGGTACTGAGGTCTCTGGCCACTAAACTAGCGCCCTTTGTCTACTCTTTTTAGATGCTTTTCTTCTGCTTCAGTGTAACCTCTGTCCTTGTGTCCCTTTCTCAGTGGTGATTGACAGCAGGGAGGCTCTCTTCCGGGGCTATCTCAAGGCTACAAGTTCCCTTCATTATTTGTAGTTACTCTGGCCTTGGGCTGAGAATGACAAAATAAATTCTTTTATTCAAAAATCATTTATACTGTAGCTTCTAAAATGTGTACCTTGATTTTGCATTTTATGGTCTTATGATATCTATGTAGGTAACATTATTAGTTGATTTTGTTTTTCACCATTTCAGCAACCATATCCAACTCTCCAGAGATGTAAAGTATCAAGGAGGAGCAGATCGGGGCAGCCCCGGTGGCGCATTGGTTTAGCGCCGCCTGCAGCCCAGGGCATGATCCTGGAGTCCCGGGATGGAGTCCCACGTTGGGCTCTCTGCATGGAGCCTGCTTCTCCCTCTGCCTGTGTCTCTGCCTCTCTCTCTCTCTCTCTCTCTCTGAATAAATAAATAAAATCTTAAAAAAAAAAAGGAGCAGATCAAATGTCCACATCATTATCCTGATACCCTGCGTCATCTGGCTTCTACCCATGACTTCAACTTTATTTCATAACCCTTTCCTGCTCATTCAGTAAGCTCAACATCAGGGAGTTAGTTCCTCCCCCTCCTAAGTCAAACTAATTTCTACCTGAGGGCATTTGTCCTTGTACCTTATAGATGGAATATCATTGTTCCTGCAGGTCTCCCACAGATCTTGCACCAGGGGCTTTGTCTTCTTATTCAGGTATCTGCTCAAAGGCCTCCTTACAGAGGCCTTTCCTGGTCTTCTTGTTAAGTGAAAGGAGGTAGCTATAGAATACTGTGCTTCCATTTCTGGGTGCTTTCTTAAATATTATTCACACAAATATATACAAAGAATAGCACTGGAAACTTACACAAGAAATTGACAACAGCGGTTTCCACCGAGAAGAATGACAGTGGGATTAAAACATTTTTCACTCTTTTGTATTATTTGGATTGTTTACTACCTGTATGTGTTACTTATTACAATAATTAGAGCCTCTTTAAAATAATGAGAAAAAGGAACACCTGGGTGGCTCAGTGGTTGAGCATCTGCGTTTGGCTCAGGGTGTGATTCTGGGGTCCCCAATCGAGTCCTGCATCCGGTCCTCGCAGGGAGCCTGCTTCTCCCTCTGCCTGTGTCTCTGCCTCTCTCTGTGTCTTTCATGAATAAATAAATAAAATCTTAAAAAAAAATAGAATGAGGAAAAAAAAGAGCTCATTGGATTGTCTAAACCTAGTGAATTGGAAATGTAATAGGAATTTAATAATTCACTTAGATTCGGTAATTCAATTGTACAGGTCCTAGTGAGAGGCATCTTGCTTAAAAGCAGCTCACCTGACAAAAAGCTAAAATTTTATTGACCACAAGCTCCATATGACCCAACAACGTGGCATAAAAAGTGACTACTTCCACCCAACAATAGCAGAATGCACATTTTTCTCAAGTACAAATGGAACATTATCCAGGATAGATCACAGATTAGATAACAAAACAAAGCTTAACAAATTTAAGGAGAGTGAAGTCATGCTCACATCTTTTCTGACCACAGTGGAATAAAACTAGAAATCAGTAGCAAATAAAATTAGAAAATTCACAAATATTTGGAAGTTGAAGACATATTCTTGAACAATCAATGGGGCAAAAAAGAAATCAAAAGGGAAATTACAAAATATCTTGAGACAGATGAAAATAAAAGTACCATATACCAAAACTTACAGGATGTAGCAAAAATAGTACTAAGAGAGAATTTTATAATGATAAATGCCTACACTAAAAAAGACACAGAATCTTAAATGAGCAACCTAATTCTACACCGCCAGGATCTAGAAAACAAAGAACAAACAAAGTCAGAGGAAGGCAATAAAGATTAGAGCAGAAATAAACAAAAAAAGAAAATAGAAAAATCAACAAAACTAAGAGTTGGTTTTTTGAAAACATCAATGAAATTAACAAGTTTTTATCTAGGCTAGCTAAGAAAAAAAGAGAAAGACTCAAATAAATTAGAAATAAAAAAAGAGGCTCTTCCCCTGAGTGGTCTGAGGTGGCCTCTGAAAATGGTTGGCTACTCGCTGGACTCAGAAAACCCTACAAAATCATGAAAATCGAGAGTTTCAGACTTTTGTGTTCACTTTAAGAACACGGGGGATCCCTGGGTGGCGCAGCGGTTTGGCGCCTGCCTTTGGCCCAGGGCGCGATCCTGGAGACCCAGGATCGAATCCCGCGTCGGGCTCCCGGGGCATGGAGCCTGCTTCTCCCTCTGCCTGTGTCTCTGCCTCTCTCTCTCTCTCTCTCTGTGTGACTATCATAAAAAATAAAAAAATAAAAATAATAATAATAATAAAAAAAAAGAACACGTGTGAAACTTCCCAGGCCATCAAGGGTATGCATATCCAAAAAACCACCAAGTATCTGAAAGATGTCACTTTGCCGAGGTGGTGTGTGCCATTCCATCGCTACAGTGATAGGGTTGGTAGGTGTGCTCAGGCTAAACAGTGGGGCTGGACACAGGGTCGGTGGCCCAAGAAGAGTGCTGAATTTTTACTGCACATGCTTAAAAATGCAGAGAGTAATGGTGAACTTAAGGGTTTAGATGTAGATTCTCTGGTCATTGAGCACATCCAGGTGAACAAGGCCCCCAAGATGCAACGTAGAACTTACAGGGCTCATGGCGGGATCCACCCACACATGAGCTCTCCCTGCCACATCGAGATGATTCTTACTGAAAAAGAGCAGATTGTTCCTAAACCAGAAGAGGAGGTTGCACAGAAGAAAAAGATATCCCAGAAGAAACAGAAGAAACAAAAACTTATGGCCCGGGAATAAATTCTGCATAGCATAAATGCAAATAAAAAATAAATGAATAAAATAAAAGAGACATTATTATCACTTCTTCAGAAATAAAAAGGATTATGAGAGTACTAAGAATAATGGTATATCAACAAACAGGATAACCTAAAAGCAATGGACAAATTTCTAGAAACAAGTAACTCATCAAGATTGAATTGTGAAGAAATAGAAAATCTGAATGGACCAAAACTACTATGGAGGTTGAATTAATAATCAAAACCCTCCAACAAAGCAAATTCTAGGAAGATGGCTTCACTGGTAGATTCCACTAAACATTTAAAGAATTAAAGCCAATTCTCCTCAAACTCTTCCAAAAAAAAAAAAAAAATGAACAAAAGGAAGCATCATTATCTTGATTCCAAACTCATTTTATGAAACCAGATACCAAAGCTAGAAAAAGACACTATTCGAGAACTACAGGCCAATGTCCCAGATGAATATAGATGAAGAAATACTCAACAAGATACTAGTAAAATGAACTCAACAGCACATTAAAAGGATCACGCACCATGACCAGGTGAGATCTATTCCTAGGATACAAGGATCATTCAATACCAGATTAGCAAAACAAAGGATAAAAATCTCATGATACCCTCAATAGATGAAGAAAAAGCATCTGACACCCTTTCTTGATTAAAAAAAAAGCCAGAAATGAAAGGAAATTATCTCAATGTAAGAAAGATCATGTATGAAAAGTTTACAGCTAACATCATGGTGAAAAATGGAAAGTTTTCCTCTAAGATCAGGAACAAGACAAGGATGCCCACTTTTGCCACTCCTATTCAACATAGTACTGCAAATTCTGGCCAGAACAATTAGGCAAGAAAAAGAAATAAAAGGCAACCAAGTTGGAAAAGAAGTAAAATTATCTCTGCTCATGACCATATATGTTGACGCACATAAAAATTCTACCAAAAGAGCTGCTAGAAGAAATAAAAGAATTCAGTAAAGTTGTAGGATATAAAATCAGTATGCCAAAATTAGGTGTGTTTCTATGCACCAACAATGAGCTATCTGAAAAGGATGCTGAGGAAACTGCCATTTACAGTAACAATCAGAAGGAATAAAATACTTAGGAATAAACATAACCAAGGAGACAAGAGTTTTACACGAAAACTAGAAAACACTGATGAAAGAAAGGAGAGAAGGCACAAATACAGGGAAAGACATCCCCGGTTCATGAATTAGAAGACTTAATATTGTTAAAATGTCCATACTACACAAATCAATCTATAGATTTAATGCAATCTATCAAAATCCCAATGGTATTTTTTTTTTATAGAATAGAAGAAACAGTTTTAAAATTCATATGGAACCATAAAGAACCCCACCCCCAAATAGCCACAACAATCTTGAACAAGCTGCTGGTCTCACACTTCCTGATTGCAAAACATGTTAGAAAGCTACAGTAATCAAGACAGTATGCCACTGGCATAAAGATAGACATATAGACCAATGGAACAGGTTCCAGAAACAAACTTACACAAATATGGCCAACTGATCTTTGACAAAGGTGCTAGAAATACACAATGGAAAAGGATGGCCTCTTCAATCAGTGGTGCTGGGAAAACTGGATATCAACATGAAAAAGAATGAAATTGGACCCTTGTCTTACACCATACAAAAAAATCAACTAAAAATGGATCAGAGACTTGAACATAAGACCTGAAACTGTAAAAACACTAGAAGAAAACAAAGGGGAAATGTTTTATGATATTGGTGTTGGCAATGATTTCTTGGATTTGACACCAAAAAGCACCAGCAACAAAAGCAAAAATAGACAGATGGGACTGCATCAAACTAAAAAGCTGTTGCCCAGCAAAGGAAGTAATGCTATAAAAAGGCAACCTATAGAATGGGAGAAAATATTTGAGAAGGAGTTAATATCTGAAAAGCATAAAAAACTCCTATAACTCAATAGCAAAAAAAAAAAAAAAAAAAAAAAAAAGAAAAGAAAAGAAAAAAAAAGAAATAACCCAATTTCAAAGTGGGCAAAGGAACTGAACTGATATTTCTCCAAAGAAGATAAACAAATACAACTGCTACAAGAAAAGATGTTGAACATCACTAATTATTAGGGAAATGCAAATCAAAACCACAATGCATATCTCACACCTGTTAGGTTGTTCATTATCAAGAAACCCCCAGAAAATGGCAAATGTTGAGGGGGATGTAGAGAAATAAGAACCTTTGTACCCTGCTAATGGGAATTGAAAATGGTGTTGCCATTATGGAAAATAAAATGGAATTTCCTCAAAAAACTAAAAATAGAACTACCATATGATCTAGCAGTCTGACTTCCAGGTATTTACTCAAAATAGCTGCAATCAGGATCTGGAAGAGAGTTGCACTTCCCGGTTTCAAGTAGCAATCTTCACAATAGCCAAGTAGCAAGGACACCCTGAGTGGCCACTGACACATGAATCAATTTTTAAAAATGTAGTATACACACACGATGAATATTATTCAACCATAAAAAGAAGGAAATCCTGTTATGCTATGTCATAAGTAAGCCCTGCTAAAAAATAAGCCAGTCACAGAAGTAGAAATAATGCATGATTCCACTTAGATGAGGCATCGAAAATTGTCAGACTCACAGAAGTAGAAGGTGCCCTGGTGATTGCCAGGGGCTCGAGGAGGGAGAAATAAGGAGTTGCTCTGAGTAGAAGGCTTCAGTCACGCCACGTGAAGAAGTGGCGGAGAAGAGTTTAGAGTTAACAATACTGTACTGCGCCCTGAATTTGTCAAGGGCAACTCTCATGTTTGGCATTTTTTACCACAATAAAAAAAAAAGTGAATGAACTTCACAATAGTAATCAAAGAAATGCAAATAAAAAATTATCACCTGTCACATTAGAAAGGGTTTAAAATGCTAGTGAGAGTTCCCTGAGGCAGGCTCTCTCATTTACTGCTAGTTACAGTGTAAATTGGCAGGCATAACCGTTTTGAAAAACACTTTGGAAATATGCATCAAAGGGTCTTAAAAGTGTTTATACCCTTTGATGTAATAATTTTACTTGTAGGACTCTCTTCTCGTGCAATAATAGCAAATGTAAATATGTTTGTTATTTATAAGACCAAAATTTAGAAATCTTCCCAATGTTTCACGAAAGAGAAATGGTTAATAGATGTTGGCATGTATGATGAAACAACAAACATGTTTATGAAGTTTATTGACAAGAGAATAATATATTCTCACAATATATTAATATATTATGAAAGATAATAACATATATAACATCATGAATATTACATATTATATAACATATAGATAATATTACTATATATTATTAATATAATAAAAGGGAGCATAAACTGTATAAAGGGTGATTACACATATTATCACTACTGTGTAAAAAATTAAAAATAAAAAAGATGAAGGAAATCCACAAAAAATTTTAGATAGGGATATTTCTGGGTAATGAGACTAGGGATGACTTAAGATTTTAAAAATATATTTAATTTATTATATAAATACTTGATGTTAACTATTTATATATTTTATATGTATTTTAAGATATATTTATATATAATTTTAAAATGAAATCTGATTTAAAGTTTCGTGAGGAAAAAAGACCAGTTTGTCCAAACATACATTTTCTAAAGTCTTACTCTTTAAAAGCCTTTGCAAACGTAACCATGTAAGGTAGAATGTAATAACCAAAAATTAGATTCTTCATTCTAGAAATACTGGAAGGTATGTAATTGGCTTTATTCAAGATATGGTTAAGACAGGCAAAGTTCTAAACGTTTTCATTTTAACTCAAAAGAGGTAGACATAACAGGGAGAGAAATCAAGAGATAGCCTTACATTATTTATTTGTGCCGAAAACATATGGCCTTTGGTAGCCCAAGAGATAGCATCAACTCCCTCTGGGATGCTGTGGGTGGGTCATCCTCTCCAGGAGAGTGGTTTAGGAGAGATATAAATGGAATGGTAGGCAGGGAGGGAATGGGAGGATCTGCCCTGGCAGTTAGGTCACTCAAACCCACCGTGGTTTGCAGTGGATTGGCAGATGGCACAGCCAGATTGTCCCACCAGCCTGAAGCTACTAACTAAAACAATTATATTCAAGAAGAGATAAATTCATGCTACAATCAGATTCCTAATATTAACTAGGCATGGTAGGGGTAATATTCTAATTGACTTAAGTTGTGAGCAGAAAACTAAAAAGGGATGGGTAGAGAAAGGTGCAAGCTGCCTTCTAAAGGGACATTAGTCGCTGACTCTCTGAAGAAGTTAAATTTATGCCCCACCACTCTGCTCCCCCTCCCAGCCCTGCCATTTGATGCCACTTAAAGGTGTTCTTTTACTTATACCCCTAAATGTTTCTTGAAATCAGAGAATGTAAATTTGGGGAACTTGAGCCCAATGTAGAAAACAGACATAGTTTTAGTGGCTCCGTGCTGTGTTTAAAACAAACAGACAAACCTGAATGAGTCGTTTGACAGTTCAAAATTGGGAGATTTGGCATACATTTCAGGATTTGGGCTTTTTAAAAAGTTAAAGTTAGCAGTAGTGAGCTGTTATTGTCACATGGTAACCATTTGCTGGCGATAAGTGGCTGGTGCTCATTTTAGATGGCACTGGCTCACCAATTTGCCACAGTCCCCACTCAGCCCGTGTGCTCACTTGGATTTCAATTCCTGGTCTCTGTATACATTCCTGAGGCTTTCAGGTCTCAGAGTGATTTACAAAACTGGTCTGCCAGCCCTGAACTGCCTACAATAAAAGTATCCAGTGATTAAAAAAACAAAACAAAACAAAACTCATTCAAAGCAACACTTCCTAAATAATTCTGATAAAGACAGAGCTGATTCAGAACCATAAACATGCTCAAAGACATGCTGGGAGGACAGAAAGAGAGCACTGCCCCTCTGAAAATCAGGGGCGCCATGGGCAGGCAGCTAGAATGGAGAACCTGCAAAGACTGGGACATCCTATGGGAAATTCTCAGCCTAGCGTTTGGAATACTTAGTAGGAGGTTAATAAATATTTGTTTCTATCTTCCTAAGAGCAGATGCAGAGCACAGCAAGGAGGAAATGGAGCCAGAATAGTGTAATGCAATGCACAAAAGCACAGCACGCCAAGAGAGAAGGAGGGAGGAGGTAATTGTAGCCCAGGGAGCAGTAGCAGCAACAGAACAAGCCTGGAGAAGTTAGAATGACAGAGCCAAGTACTATAATAACAGGGGACTGCGTAACCACGGCATGATTCTGAGAGATCTTTGCTAGTCACACATCTATATGGCAAGTAGAAGCAGAGCGTACGTAGATAAGGTAACGTTAATCAAACAGAAAATTCAGACAGAAATTCATATCAAAAGACAAGTGAAAACATTCAACTCATTAGTGAAGGATTGTGGGTTAAAACTACAACAGAATATATATTTAAAAATACAGAGAATATATGAAACATGCAAAATAGCTGTATTTGGTTGAAGTATAGGGTTTCTGTACTTAGCTGAAACAAGTTAATGGTTTAAATTTTTTTGTGTGTTTGGCTTACCAACCATGCGGCTAGAGTTATTCTGAAATAATTTATTTCTAAAGCCACAATTTAAAAAAATCAGTTAATAACTGAAGCAAAGTTTTCTGAAGCATCATGTCACTATAGTAATAACCTGTCAGAGAATGTTGGGCAAAGGGTGTTGAACCGCAGAATGGAAGGTTGCAGATGTAATTATTATTTTTTTTTCTAGCCCTTTCCTTAGGGTCACGGCTAATCAATCAGTCACTGTTTATACATAGGGTAGCTTTTGCAGTATTTATTTCTCTAAATATGTAACAGTCTTGGGAGGCAGTGACTGCCATTAATACGTCGTTTCTAGCATGTTAAGAGTCCTTAATAAATGGTAAAACAATAAAATCTTGCATGATGAAAAACCACAGTCACTATATCTATTATATTCTGAACCATTTTATCTTTTAATATTCATGGGAGAAACAGAGGCTCCATGCAGAAGCCAGAAGTGGGGCTCGATCTCACAACTCTAAGATCACGCCCCAGACGAAAGGCAGGCGCCAAACCGCTGAGCCACCCAGGGACCCCCTACTCTAAGCCATTTTAAAGTAGTAACTATTTAGAAAAGCATTATAAGCAGACACTGCATTGAGTCAATTACCATAATAAAGGAACATTTATATTCACTAAAAACGTTCACCCAGGTAATTTCCTCTTAACTTCTTAGGGAAATGAGAGAAGGTATGGGAAGAGTGTATGGAGTGTGGATTATAAGCAACTTATTATTATTAATTATTATTATTATTATTATTATTTTAAATCCTGTGGAACCCTGCTGCTCACAAATCGGGTAGCAACATCCTATACACTGGCGGGGTGTTCCCAATGCCTTCAAAACTCAAAGCACCCCGTAATGCGGCGGCAATGAGCAAACTGTCCAGATTCCTAGAGGTCTGCAAGCTTCGGGAGACCGGGTTGGAAGAGGAGGCGCCGGGGCGCGAGCACACCGCCGCCAGCTGTGTTCCTCTGCGCCGCGACGCGGGCACGGCCGAGGGGCTGTAACCCCGGGAGGAAGTTCTCTCTGGGCCTCTAACAACCCGCGCTACCGGGCTAGGCTCGGGGACCCGGACTCCTGAGTTTCCGGGATCCCCCCGCGGCCTTGGGCTGCAAGGGCTGGAGACCCTGTGCTGTAAGTTTGGGGAAGGAAACGAGAGAGAGAGAGAGAGAGAGAGAGAGAGAGAGAGAGAGAGAGAGAAAATAGAGCTGCTCCTTTAAGAACTTCCTTTCCCTTTTACTCTATGTTTACATAACACGGGGGCCGATCCCCCGCGGGGCCCGAGGGGGGCGGGGCGGGGGCCGCGGGGCTCCCACCTGCCCGCGCGCCGGCGGGGCGGCTCGGCGCTCCTGCCCCCGCCCTCCCCGCCCCGCCCCGCCCCGCCCCCGCCCCTCCGCGCTCGCGTTCCCCCTCCTTCTTTCCCGCGGCGGGGCTCCGGCGGCGGCGGCGGCGGCGGCGGCGCTCGGCGCGGGCAGGTCCCCCTGCTGCCCGGTCCCATTTGTTGCCGAGTCCGGCTCGGAGCGGCAGCGGCGCGCGGAGCTCCGGGGAGCCCGGCGGGGGCAGCGCACAGCCACGACGGAGCAGCCCCGGGACTGGCCGCCCCGCGCCCCCTTCGCCGCGGTGCCCTTCCCCGGCGCGCTCACCCCCTTCTCAGGATGGGATTGTAGCGGCGGCGCGGACTCGGCGGGGATCGCGGCGGAGGCGGCGGCGGCGGCGGCGGCGGCGGCGGCGGCCGACCGGGGCTCCATGTTTTCCCCCGGCCAGGAGGAGCACTGCGCCCCCAATAAGGAGCCGGTGAAATACGGGGAGCTGGTGGTACTGGGGTGAGTGCCGACATCGCCGACCCCGGGAGCCCGCATCCCCGCGCGGGGCCGGAGCGGTGGCTCGGCCGCTCTCCGAGGGGCGCTAGGGGGGCCCGGGGCCCGCGCCGGGGACGGTGCCCCGCAAAGGCGCGCGCGGGGCGCTGCGGAGCCCGCCGGGATGCGCCTTCCCCGCGGAGCGCGGCGGCCCCGGGGGCAGGCACTGTGGCGCCCCCGCGCCCCCGGGGCGCTGCGCTCGGGGACCGAGTCCTCGTCCGGACCGGGGCGGTGGCGGGAGAAGCCTCGTTCCACTTCCCCGCGCGCCCTGGGTCGGGGCCGGGGCCGGGGTCGGAGGAGACCCCTCAGTTGGCGAAGCTGAAAGGCCGGTGGGGCCGGGTCCCCGGGGGCCCTCTGCCCGGCGGACGGCGACCCCGGGTCCCGGGAGCTCGGCGCGCGGCGCTGCGGGCTCGGCCGCCGCGGGCGGGGGGCTCCGCGCGGTGGGCGTCCGCGGGCGGCGCTTTGCATATCGTTATGGTGACCGCCGTGGGCAGCCGCAGCCCGGGGGCAGTGAACTGTCTGTGACCCGGGCGGGCAGGCCGGCCCCGGGGCTCCCCGGCGGCGGTGTCCCGGAGGGGGCAGGGCCGCGGGGGCGCGGGGGGCGCGCGGGGCCGCATCCCCACGTCCCGGGCCGCGGCCTCGCCGAGGTCCTCCTGGCGGCGGGGAGCTCGCCCGCCTCGGCTCCCTCTCCGCCTGTGAAAACCACATTTTGAAGATAGTAATTATCTACAATCGTTAAACGGCAGCAATTAGAGACTTCATCTACTTCCTGAGTTTCCTTGTGACATTTCTATTGTTTACCCTTAATAAGCCGGGAAAGAGGCTTCGCAGGATTAAAACCGGATAAAGTGGGCAGTGAAAGGGGAGCAGCATGGGGAGGAGGGAGATGCAGGAACACTCGGGAGAGGGAGCAACTTGGATTGAGTTTTTGGAGAAGAAAGCATTATTTTCCGCTTCGGGATGTGTCACTCCTGGGATCCCGCGCTTTTGTCCTCCGTTCAAAGACTTGTGTTCAGACGGTCCTGGGTGCTGATAGGTAGGCTTAGCCCACGTCCGAGGAGCCCAGGGTATGGACAGACTCAGGGAACTCTGAAAACCGTGTTTTGATGACTGAATACCTCGAAGTAAGTGCAGACTGAAAAATAACTTGGAAGACAAGAATTTTTAAGGGAAGCTTCCAGACACAGTACAGCTGGAAGTTGTCTAGTTCTCCTCTTTTGTTGCTACAGCATTAAGTGGAGTGTGATTGGAAATCTCATTACCTATTTTGAAGTTTGCAGATAAGCGGTTTTTCTCACCTGCGAGGTAATTGCACTGAAAAGACAGATGTCAGGGTTCCCTGGAAGGAGAGCTGGGTGACAGGGGAAAAAGCAGGAGGTGAGCCTGTCTTATGTAACCTCAACCCAACCTAATTTTGTGGAGTTTGGTTTTGTTTGTGTGTCTGGCTTCAAAGTATGTTTAACATACTTTGTGAACCTGACACAAGAGATTAATTTATGCCAGAACCTTATTTCATTATTTCCTTTTGAGGAAATCATTGTTGAGATGTTTCAGAAAAGCAGTGTGCGAGTGGGCCTGGAGAGGTTTTGTGTTTATAGCTGGAAGTGCAGGGCGTTGCAAAGCCGTGGAAGGGATTTATTTATACCCAGGATTGTCCTGGTATCACAGGCTTACTCTGAAGTAGGCTATGTAATTACATTGCTCATTGCATGTGCTTTGTCCTTGACTGGTGGCTTTCCAGGAGACACTTAAGTGTGACATAGTTGGCACTTTCATATTTGGGGGCCAGACACTGAGCAGTTATTTGTGCACATAATATGTGCCAGCACTGCTGAGGCACTGAGGATCCAGCAGTGAGCAAGGAGCTTTCATTTCAGTGTGGAGTGGTAGGCATGAGCAGAGAGAAACATGTAAACAAATGAATAATACATGGCAATCTCAGGTGTTGCTAGGTTCTCAACAGAAGGTGGTTAACTTAGGGAATGTCTGCCCTAGATGGGTATTGCTTTCTTTAGCTGGCGTTCCAGGCAGGTCTCTCTGAGGAAGTGAAATGTGAGCTGACATCAGACCGCTGAGAAGATACTGGTCAGATTATTGAATACTTGAGAAGAATGGTGGTCTTTTTTCTTTTCCTTTTTTTTTTTTTTTTTTTTTTGAGAGTAGATTTCAGACTTTCTAGAAATATTGGACACATTGAAGAATGCTGGGGAAAGAGTGAATAAATAGGTAGACTTAAAAGAGACCCTTACTAATTTGTTTCCTACCCTCAGGACTTGAGGAGGCAATGCCCTCCCTCTTAAAACAACAATAACAATCAAATAATTAATATCGACTTTGCATATCTGATCACCTGGGACATAAATATTGGTAGAGAATTTCTAGTAGGTTTTATTGATAAAATTAATCTTGACATCTAAGAATGGCCAATACTGATGCTGATACAAGCTTTTGCTTTTTTTTTTTTAACTTGTGTAACTACCTTTCTGTTCTCTTCTAAATTTCTTCTTTTTTTTTAATCCCTCTTCTATTTTTTTCTAAATTTCATAGTTAGAATTTTAGAAATCCTGGGGAGCAGACTGAGGAACTATATATATACATATAGTATATTTGCCTTTGTACATATATGCATATATATGTATGTGTGAAGAGCTATATATGTATTACGTCTATATCCGCATGCAGATATATGTCTTTTCATGCATTCTACGATGTTAAGGGAATTGCCAGGTAGTTAGGATGTTAGTAGGGTCATCACCTTCTCAGTGGATTAGTGGAATTTCATTATTTCTGGATTCCAGTCAGTGAATGTATCATGCCACAACCCTTTGTTGTACCCATTATGTAATTCAAGGTCGAGAAAATGGTCTGTCAGGTCTTTCTTGCTATTCATTTTAAAGCTGGCTGATGTGTTAAAGTTGGGAAGACATGTCTGGATTTGAGAAGGAGTTCAGTGTAGTGGGGAGAGCATAAAGGAACAATCAGGAGACCCAGACTAAATCTCTGCTTTCTTGCCAACTAGCTTTATGACTTTGTCTTAGTCTCTTACTTTGTCTCTGTTTCTTTGGAGGTAATGAAATATGATTGGGTTCAGTAGTCTTTAAGGGCCCTTCCAAGTCTATACCCTGTGATACTGCTCCTTGGCTCAAATATGGAAAATGCAGTTTACATTCTGTTAATACTCTTAAGGTGATGGTGTTAGGATTCTAATGAGAATGGTCTTTGAATAGCAGAAAAGACCAATGCAATTACTTTTTTTGAAATAAATATGTGCAAAACAGGCTTTTTAAAAAAAGTTGTAATGATATGCACATATTTGGCTCATTGGTGTCCAGTTATATGTGAAGGCATTCAAATTTGCTAAAACTTTCTGTTCTAAACTTAAGAAAGGCACAAATGTTTTACAACTAAGCTAAATAGGCTGGAAAAGCCAGCTTAAGAAAGAGATCATCTGGATGAGATTTTCAAAGTGAAGGGGCCTGAGAGGTCCTAGTGTACCTTTAGCCCTTTTATTTTACTGATGAAGAAGAAACTGAGGCTCCTGGAAGGAAAGAGATTTGTTCAGGTTCACCGTTGAGCTGGATCACCGGGTCAGTGTTTCCCACTTCAGAGCAGATTCCAGCGATGCTGTTAGCTCCTCAAAGCTTCAGATTTTTTGTAACTTGAATGGGGGGCGCTGAATCCCTTTCTGGATTCAATCTGAGCATGCAGCTCTTGCTGACTAATGGCCCATCATAGGTTTTTGGAAAAATATTGCTTACTTTTAGTTCCCCTCACCTCACGGTTGAGTGGATAATACATTATACAAGGCTTTATTTTTAATTTGATGCTTCACCAAATGTATTTTTATTGGCTCTCCCAAACAGGATTTTCAGATGGAATTCAGGAAATCCTTAAACTGGATTGGGGAGGAAAATAAATGTCTATTTTCCCTATAGTCAGACTGAAATTTAGCAATTGCACTCAATTATGAGCATAGGCAACAAATAGAACTGCTGCTAGATTTGCTATTTGTCACATTAATACAGAGTTGCTTATATTATTGTGTCATAACTTAAAACTATCTTGATAACTAAGTATAATTATTTTTACTTGTAATTCTTTGTATTTTATATTATGCATTTAAACCTTTTTTTTTTTTTTTTTTTGAGAAGGGTTCAGTAGGCTTTACCAGACTGCCAAAGGGATTCTTGGCACAAAGATGGGTTAAAAACTTCTACAAATGAATGCTTATCAGTATGACTGAAAATGAAGTATTTTAGTGGAAATTGATCAAGGTCTTCAAAAGACTAAAAGGTCAGGGTTGATGGTGGGGGAACCTACCTTTTTTCCTTTGGATGGTGCAGCATTCTATCAGATAAGACAAGACTGTTGCTTGAAGAGCTTATGGTCTTTACTTTTTTAAACAAGCAGCTCCCAATTTCTATATGCTGTTTTTGTTTTAACCTTGGCACTTTGCCTTGACTACCCCTCCCTTTGGTAGTAATAAGAAACCTTAAAATATACCCTAATACTTTTCCTTTTCTCATCCTCCTCTCTAATTTGGGCCCAAAGACTTCAAACACTGGTATCTTTTATAGACTAAAAGGTCTTTGAACTTTTTTTTCTTACAAAAAACAAAATCTTTACTGTCACTCGGCATGTGGGGTGATCTGAAGAGCTCAGATCTGTTTGTGTGGATGAAGTATCTAATTCTGTAAGCTATTAATGGTCATGATGTTACTAGCTTTGGGTTGCTATATTTTCCTTTACTAACTTTAGCCTTGTTTGGAGTATGTGGCTGTCTATGTGGTTTCTTGTCTGACTTTCTCAGATTTATTTGTTTCTCTCTGTGACACATCAAGACTGACAGCTTCATTAGGACTTTTCATTTCTGGTTGTATTTCATCATGTGATCCATATTTGGGGATGCTTAATATAAACAAAGCTAAAACCAGGTTGGTTCGGGTCTTAGCAACTTTACCAAACATATTTTGTTCAAGAGATAAAGCACACACCCACAAAACACTAACCCCCCCCCACATCCCACATCCCAGTTGCTGTATTTGAGGGAGACCAATCTTGTCACACTGGGGTAATGATTTTGTATCTGCTGTCAGGAATCAGCAGCATAGTGTCCAGAAAATAAGTTATGTGGGGCTGTTGGTTGGCTTTTGAATGGAGACAACAGCAGCTTGGTGGATCTCATTGGTGTGAGAAAAATAACTGAAAAGGAAATTTGAATGTTGTTTGACTTAAGTAAAGATTTCTCCTGGGATGTGCAGAGCCTATTTTATAAAAAGAAAAGTGAAGCTAAGAATGATTCAGTTATTAGTTCTCACTGAGCTTATTGTCATCTTTGGCTTCTGGAAAATAAAATGATAAGAGCAGAAGGTACTTCATATTTTTTAGCTTTGTCTAAATCAGCTATTCTCAACGACTCTCAAACTACCTCATACATAATGATCAATTTTGAGTTACATGTCCAGTAATTTATGACAAGTAATCAAATGTTGATCTTTCAAATGATTCTGAGATGCCCCTTTAATAATGTCCATTTTCACCCACTTGCATTCTGATATGTTTTCTCAAGTAGGAGAGAAAGGGATGGAGCTAGGTCAGGCAAGCCAGGAATGTATTCATTCAACAAATATTTATTGGGTGTCTACTCTTCCAGACACAGAGAAGTTAGGGCAATCACGTTCCCTGCCCTCGTGAACTGCTATCTTATTCTTGTCACAGCTCCTCGGTGACAATCCAGTGTATAGTGGATTTATTTATTCTACAAATATTTGAGCATCTCCTGGCATAGGGTGTGGTGCTTGGCACCAGGGGATAGTGCTGAACAAGACTGGTACGGTCCCTGCCACTTCCGAGCCTGTACTCCAGTCAGAGAGATAGAAAACAACCTATAGAATGTAGGGTCACCTAACACTGTGCCTGGATAAGAATAGGATGGCTGGGAGCAGGTAAAAGGGAAAGAGAGTTCTAGGCAGAGGACACCCAGTGTTCCATGACCCAGAGGTAAGTGAGTGTGCATGCTCCTTTGAGGAGCAGAGAAAAGCCCTGCGTGGCCAGGAAGAGTGATTGAATTAAATAAGTGAGCCATGAGGAGGGGCGCAGGTCATAATGAACTTATAAATCATTGGAAAGATTTTTGGATTTTATCCTAAGGGCGTGGGAGACCAGAGTAGGGTTTTTAGCTCTGAAAGGAGAGTGGGGAAGGTACTTCTATGAAGGGTGATGCAGCCTAGGTCAAAGGAAAAAGAGGTGGAGGGAAAGGCAGAGGCCAGAGCCCCCAGGAGACTGGCAAGGAGGGAACAGTGTGAGCCAGCAAGCAGCTGTTTTAGTTCCAGATTCTGGTTCCTGTCCCTCCTGAAACCTAGTTGCACCCCCTGTCCAGAGCTCTGTGTGTTTGGCCATTTGTGCAGTGCCTGCTCCGGCATTGTCACATACAGAAGCCGATGAGACAGACAACACTTCACCGGGGGGTTGGGGGAAGGGGGGGGCTTACCTTTTAGGGGAGGGGTGGGCTGTGTACCCGAGTCAGCAAACAGATAGCTGAAACCTGTCATTTCAGAGGGTGCTATGAGGAAAATAAAGCAGGACAAGGGGGAGAGAGTGAGTGAGGGGGTGGGGGTAGGGGACTAGCAGGGTAGAGAGCCAGGGACCGGGCAGTGGGAGGCCCTGGTAGGCTGAATAATCAGGGGTGGCTTTTCCAAGAAAATAATCCCGTTTCCTCCGAGAGAGCCCACCTTGTTCAATTTTTATTTACTTTTTTTTGTTTAAGCCACCCTGAGTGGGTTCCGCTCTTACAGCCAGAGCATTATATTAGCGAAGGAGGCAGAGTACATAAACACATAACTGAAGGGAAAATAGAAGTGTAAACAAACATAGGACCTGCATTTAACATCCCTAGAGACAAACGTGCTTCAGTCCACTGTGCTCTTGCCGTGTGCCCAGTGGTGGTCGCGTTCCTCTAGGCTTCGTTGAACTGCTCTGGTTTCCCCGTGAAGCTGGCCGCTGCAGGGTGGGGACCCTGACTTGGCCCTACCTCGGGGTGTCAGGCACACCTTTCCAGGTGCACAGGAGGCACGCACCGAGTACCTGGCAGGAGTGGGTTTGTGTGGCGCGCTCCAGTGCCCCTCTCAGCACAGAGGAGCCCCGGGGCTCAGTGCATGGTTTTGGATTTGGAAGCATCGCACCAGTTCTGTAGCACAGCTGCGGTTTTGTCAATAATCCTCCCAACCTTAAGGGCTCGAGTGAAAGGCTCCCTGCTATGACACTAAACACGGACTTTACTGACATCAGATATTCCAGTTTCAACTTTTGTTTGTTTTTCTTTTTGTCAGTCACCTAACAGTCATTTTGTCACCTGCAGAAAGTTCTGCCTTGAAGGGAAGCTGGCCATCTGTTCTGATTCCACCAGCTGCTCCGAGCTGCATTGCAGTGTGCCATGGTGGCGTTGAAAGGCTGTGGTCATTAGTGCCTGTTAATGATGGCTGGAAATGCTATGGAATACGAGCCTCTTGGACGAAAAACCTAATAAATATGCATCAGGGGTATTTTCAGCGTCAGGTTTAAGACTATTGCAAGTCATTCTCGATTGAGGTTTTATTTCCAGCCGTCCACAAAATGCATCTCACTCTCAAACATTTAACTCTGTTCATTCCCTGCTTTTGTGCTCATGCAGGCTCTCTTTTTAGAATAAGAATCATTATTCCAAGCTTTGTGCTTCCATTCTAATTGGTACTGGCTTAACAGAATCCAACCAAGCAGGCAGTTGTGTGTTTGGCTTCTAGGCTGTTGGTGTGAAACTCCTGTTTACTATTGTCAGGGGCCTCCTTTCCCGTCTACACCTGGAATTCTTGTGCCTCGTGCTATGTGGTTATAGAACATTCTTTTGACAGTCAGAATTTGGGATGCATGAACAATTAGGGTTTCTGAGGCACTTGATTGATGAACTGATTACCTTAAGGAAAGGCCCTTTCTACACAGGGACCATAGACACAAAGGAGCGTGCTTCACACCAGATCCCAGAATTTGACACAGAACAGATCTGTGCCAGAGTACATTAGATTACACTGTAGTTTGGGTACTTTTGTTATTACATGCCTGTGGATAGAATTCAGAATGGAATTTGTACTTTTGCTTAGTAGCTATTTATCAGTTATATGGGAAAGTTATAGTACAGATAACTGTGCCATTTGTCAGCACTTTATGCTTCTCAGTATATTTTTTCACATGCCCGAACTATTTCCACTTGATACACATTTGTTGGTTTGACCTTGAAATTGTCCAGTGGGAGAATTGTCACCTTGTGGCCGTGTTATTGAGACAGACACAACCCTACTTTCCCAATGGTCTTGTAGTCAGTTGGCAATCAGGTAAGAGAACTCGGGGTTTTGACTTCATCCTGTGTTCTTCCCCTGTAGTCTTCAAATATAGCCCATAGGCATTCCCCGTGTGTCCGTGTGTGTATGTGTGTGTGTACGTGCACTGGACCTCCCATCAGGGGGCAAATCCCTGCCCCCTTGAATCTGGGCAGCTTTTGTGATTTGCTCTGACCTGCCCATGTGAGGGAAGTGACACTTAGTGACTTTTGGATGTTGCCTTAAGGGGTGTTTGTTGTGGCCCATGTTTTTGTCCTCTGTGTTAGTTGGCTAGAGCTGCCATAACAAAATACCACAGATTTGGCGTCTTCAACAATAGAAGTTTATTTTCTCACGGTTCTGAAAGCTGGACGTCCAAGATCAAGGTGTTGGCAGGTTGGGTTTCTCCTGAGTCCTCCCTCCTTGGCCTACAGACGGCCGTCTCTCCGTGTCCTCAGCTGGCCTTTTTCTCTGTGTGCCCACCCCTGATGCCCCTTCCCTTTGGTTTTAAGGACACCAGGCACATTGGATTACAGCCCACCCATATGACCTGATTTCACCTTCATTACCACTTTAAAGACCCTCTCTCCACATACAGTTGCATTCTGAGGTGTCCTAGGGGTTAGGACTTCAATATATCAATTCAGTCTATAATATCCACTTAGAAGACAGCCTTTAGATGAAGTCCTACTGCCCTGCTGGAGAGACTGGCCCCAGCAGGTGAAAGATTGCAAGAGAGGAGGCCTGGCCAGGCTACGGCCATCCCAGACACCCAGCTGAGGCAGCTGACCTGGGATTGAAGTTGTTTTAGATCCTTCAGCCCATCAAGCTGCCCAGGCCACTACATGGAGCAGAGGGGAGCCTATTCCCCAAGTTTTGCACATGAAGGAACCGTGGGTGTCTGTTGTTTTAAGCCACTATGCGTTGAGGTGTGTCCTTACACAGCGGTGGACAATTCAGATACCACCATACTCCACAGCATGTGATTCTGCTGTCAGACCTGACAGACTGATAGGAAATAATTCACTGAGCCTTTGTTGAGTTTTTTTTTTTGTTCCCTCAGGTTATTGATTATTTTAATAAGCACAATTTCAGCCTTTTAGATGAGTTATTCCAGACACTAAGTATTGTACGGTCTGAAAATCTTAACTAACAAACGCATTTGCGGAATAACTTTATCATGTGTAAGTCATCTCCGAGTCTCTCTGCATTCGTTAATCTCCATAATCAATATTATCTCCTGAAATTCATTGAGAGCACGGCAGGTGAAGAATGGCCCAGCTTAGCTGAGAAGCACGCTTCTGGTACGCTCGAACATAAGTCGCTTTAACCCAGGGAGCTAATGCATCACACAGATTTTTAGGCTTTTAAAGGCCACCTGACATGAAATAATAGAACCCATAGAGATTTGAGTAGGGGAGGTAATCTGTACTAGTATCCTGCAGGTACCAGCCGATGGATGGGCCAGAAGAATGTTTTAACACTGCAGTTGGGTGGTGGGATGACAGGATGAAGAGCTCATTTGTGTCAGATGTACCTGTCTGTGGCTGTCAGCAGTAAGAAGGAAGCATCGTTCCTGAAGTACTTTACAGGTCTCATTCGCACCACGGAGATGGATTATGTGTGGCGGGAGAGGCAAGCAGAGGCAGCCGAGCTGCCCACCACCTGCACTGTTCTCACACCACCACACATGTAGCATCCCCCAGTTACCACCTCCAACCGAGCACCTTGCCGTGAAGAGAGAGAAAAAGAGATTCCTTAAAAAAGGGGAAAAAAAAGGCTTTATTTATTCATGAGAGACACAAAGACACAGGCAGAGGGAGAAGCAGACGCAGACTCCCTGCACGGAGCCTGATGCGGACTTGATCCCAGGACCCTGGGATCATGCCCTGAGCCAAAGGCAGACACTTAACCACTGAGCCACCCAAGTGCCCCAAGAAAAACAGAGTCCTGTAGTAAAGTGAATATAACTTATTGAGTTTCCCTAAATTCTCTTTAGGGAACTTTAACCTTTGCCGTTTTTAATCAGAGGACCTAAAACATATAAAATGCAGAGTTTTGCATTCAAAATGTATAAATTCAATGTAAAAGGATTTTTAAAAAAAGATTTTATTTATTCAAGAGAGACGGACAAGGAGAGGCAGAGACACAGCCAGAGGGAGACGCAGGCTCCCTGAGGGGAGCCTGATGCAAGATTTGGTCCCAGAATCCCGGGATCATGACCTGAGCCAAAGGCAGATGCTCAGCCACTGAGCCACCCAGGCGTCCTTGTACAAGGAATTTAAGTAAAGTTCTAAATGATCTGTTTTGTAGAAACAATATAATCCAGTGGCTTTTAAAGCTTACCACTACACTAAGACTTTTGGGGTACCAAATTGGGAGATAGATGTGTTTTATCTCATGTATCCTCTGTGTATGTTTAATTAAAAATAGGAGCCACTGTACACGCCAGAGATTAAAGCACTGACAGACAGACACACTAAGTATCAGCCACACAGGAGGGGTGAGTTGATGCTGCTGTTATTGCTGTTTTGATGCTGCTGCTGTTCTCACATGTAGGAACCCACATAAGCGATGCCCTCTAGGGGCATATAATCTGAGGTCAAGATGCATAACTTAGCAACAAACCACACTACTTGGTGTAGAGGGGGGCTGGATGGAGGCAACTGTTATTTCCAGTGCACTGGGTGCTGGATTCTGTTAGGGGTTTTGCTTGATCTGTCCCAGGAATTAGATTTTATTATTCGGAAAGGGAAGTGAGGCTCCAGTTTCAGTCATTCACCTCATCAGTGCTGGGGCCTAATTTGAACGTAGGTTTGTACGTATTGCTCAGAAGCTTGTTTCTCTCTACCAAGGTGAAGGTCAGAGACGTGTGTATTCCTGAAAGATGGGGAAGGATACCCTGGAGCAGGTGGCCTCAGAGTGGAGTTTTGAAGGGTGACCTGGGGTTTTATAGGGCAATAGTAGTAAAGACATGGGGTGTTTGGCTGGAGGCTAAAGTGCTTGAGGAAGGAGAACTGTCAGCGCATCAGCAGCTAGGGATGCAATGGGTAATAGCCTAGTGGTCCCTGCCTTCATGGAGCTCATAGCCTGGCACAAAGGATGGACTTTAACCAGATGAAGCCTGGCAGGTGCAGGCAGGAGATGCAGGGTTTCATGGGGCGGTAGCACAGGGTAGAAACCTGGGATGTGTTAGGAGGGAAGGATTCCATTTAGGCTGAGATGAGGAGGGGAGTAGGAATTAGCTGAGGGTCACAGGGGGAGAGTGTTGTGTCTAAGATACATTTAGAAGCTGAAGAGCTGAGTGACAGTTTGGAAATTGGGGGGTTGGATGTCCAGTGTGATGAGAGAGATGTGACGGGAAGGTCCCCTTAGGGGCCCTGTGAAGATTTCAGGCCTCTGGGATTGGGAAGCCTTGGCATTTGGGGAGGTAGTGCTTGTGGAGCTGTCAGGCATAGTTTCAGTCTTCTGAGCAGTTGCCTTAACTAATTCTCGGGACTGGTTGGATCTCCTACTGGATCTGCATTTTCTCTTGTAGATCATGTCCCCCTCCTTGTCACCAAGGGACAGTGGCTCCCACCGGGTCTAGCGATGAGGCATGGTGATGATGGATAAAGTGATCATTCATTCACATACTAGTGTGTTTGGGAAACTTACGCAGGAGCCGTGAATGTGTTGGGGCCGGACCCCACCGGTCGGAGCAGATCCAGATCCTTTAGACACTCAGCCTGCTGTCCTCTGGAGCCTCACTTTCCCTGAACCCAAGGTTGGCATGCCTCGCATATTATCCACCGGGTAGAGAGAATGCACAGCCCATGGCCCTCCTTTCCCTGCCCCGCGGGGGCTGCGTGTGCTAACCTTGTGGTGAATTCCTGGGACTCGGCTGGCTCTGGCTGAGCTGTGCCGACAGCAGAAGTGTGGGCACAGGTGGGACCAGCAAGGCCCATAGAGCAGTGCCTCTCCTGTTGCCAGGAGAGGGGAGCAGAGCAGATTCCTGTCCTTGTAGTCCATGTGAGGTGTCTGCCGTCTGTCCTGTTTGCTTCCCGTTGCTCCCGCATCAGCTTCTGCCTCACCTTCAGGGCGCTCTGCTGCTTTTGAGTTGAAATGGAGATCCCCTATCAGAACTGGGTGTTGTTCTGTACGTTGGCAAATTGAACACCAATGAAAAATAAATTTATTACTAAAAAAAAAGAACCACCATTTAAAATCATCATTAAAGAGGGAGCATTAGCGTCTGAGCTTTCGCTTTTTTTTCTGCATGGATGAGGAAATTCCAGCTAGGCTGTTGCTTCTCAGCCACAGGTTCTGTTTCTTTGGCACACAGAGGTGTGCAGAGGGCCTGTGCATCCGACGTGGTGGTGATGTCTCACTGCCAGGTCCTGTGCAAAGTGCTGCTCATGCATTTAAGTTCTGACCAAGGCAGATGGGTGCCATCACTAATCATTTCATAGATGAAGAACTTGAGCCATGCATGCCCGCCAAGATGCTTGTCTGGCATCACTGGACTATCGTGTGACTGAGCTCTGACTCAAACCCAGGCCTGACTCCAACACCCTTGTTTGTAAATCCTGTCTCTCTCGTGTGTGTGTGTGTGTGTGTGTGTGTGTGTGTGTGTGCGCGCGCGCATGTGTGCGCATGCAGTTTTGCATCTTTATTTTTTAGACAAACCCTTTCCATACTGCATATTCTCATTAAACACAGTGACTCAGAACCTCACTCATTTAATGAGGTCACTAGAGAGGTTAAAGGTGTGTTTTTTTTTTTAATGTTTACAACTTATATGAACCTTTTTTGGGGGAAATTGCTTACATATGTGCTTTGCCCACTCATGTATTACATTCCTAGTAGACTTAAAGTATGTGATCTTTAGGGAATAAAACATGAATCCTCCTATCTGCCACCTTATTTACCTGAATATATTACAGTTATGTTCAAGAAAGACCTGCTTTATAATCTGCAACAATTCCAAGTTCATTTCTCTAGTCTTGAAACCACTTTGTGGAGTTATTCCTCCTTCCTTGAGAAAAGCTCTATAACCTCCTTGGTTGTGGCATGTGCTCCTGAAGGCTTTCTTTTTTTCTTTTGCTGTTGGTGATAACAGGCTAGCATTTACACTTTGTTTATAGCTTGGAAAGGGGGCTTCAAGCTCTTGCCCTCTCAAGTAAAGGTCTGTCTTTGCTTATTTTTTTTAAGATTTTATTTATTTATTCATGAGACACACACACACACACACACAGAGGCAGAGACATAGGCAGAAGGAGAAGCAAGCTCCCTCTGGGGAGACTGATGCAGGACTTGATCCCAGGACCCAGGGATCACCACCTGAGCCAAAGGCAGATGCTCAACCACTGAAGCACCCGGGCATCCCTCTGTCTTTGGTTAGACACTAAAGTTGCTGCACGTTGATGTTTCCTTCCCTGCTTGCCAATCTTCCTGTTAGTATCGATTCAGGGAAAAGACTTGGTGGCTTCCCTGCTGTCTCCTCTCTATCAGTACCTCATATCACACGCTTCTAGGGCGGCCCTGGGGTAGCTCATCTGAGAAGCATCGGGCAGCAGCAGTCCAGGAAAAGTGCCTTTTATTTGCTATTCTAAGTGTTAACTTGGACCAGATGCCAACTTTATTTTTTTTTATTTTTTATTTTTATTTTTTATTTTTTTTTAAGATTTTATTTATTTATTCATGATAGTCACACACACACACACACACACACACACAGAGAGAGAGAGAGAGGCAGAGACACAGGCAGAGGGAGAAGCAGGCTCCATGCAGGGAGCCTGACTTGGGATTCGATCCCGGGTCTCCAGGATCATGCCCTGGGCCAAAGGCAGGTGCTAAACCGCTGCGCCACCCAGGGATCCCCAGATGCCAACTTTAAAGGCTTTGATGAAACTGTTGGCTTAGACCCTTCTGGAAGCTGGTGTAGCTTTACACTGTATGTACTGTTTCAACCTTCCTGTGAGGGTGGTTAGCCTGTTTGGTCCCAGACGTGGTAAGATGCATATGACCCAGAGTTTCTGAAAGCAGTGTTCTTAACTACCAGGCATCCTAGGATACCAGGTGGTAAAATACAAAAGGACAAATATAGCATCTTGATAAGCAATATTATGTATTATATGGGGGGAACCAGACACTTGGAAGCGCTGCAGGAAAGTAATTCAATCAGGAGGTCCTGATAATGTAATAAACCACACAAGGGTGAAACTCATGGTTTACACTCACTAGAACGCCCTTCAGTAGAATTTATCGGCTTATGGTGGTGGTCTGCCCACGTTCTGTGGTTTTAAATATTAAATAACACAACTCACTTTTTTCCCCAGGCAGAGAGAAGACACCACCAACCTTCGTCACCTCAATCATTTGTGTGCCCTCCTTCCCACTGCGTCCCCCACCTAGAGCTCTTATGTGAGGTTATTAGTTGGAAGTCCTGTGCCCAACACTTAAGTGTACAGACTTCGTGTTGTATAAGAAATAAAACTGCTCCTCGATTGTGCCAAGTACAGTTGGTACTGTGGTGACAGGCCTTCAGGCTGTCCTCTGAGGGACCCCCGTGGAAGAGGAGGGAAGAGGAGAACCTGGTTCTACTCTGAATCAATGCTTCAGGGGCAGCTGTGCAGAGTTGCTTCTCCTTTGGGAGGTAGCAAGGGGCTGAGCAGGGGGCTTTCCCTTAGCTCTTTCTCCTTGCTGCTGCACCGTTCACTGACCACAGGAGACAGTGAGAACTTGGGGTCCCTTGCATGGTGTGGGAGGCTTGCCATACTCCATTTCAGCAGGACTCTGAGGATGGGATGTTGTCTCCATCAGAGAAATGGGGAAGCAGAGATGATGGGAGATCCTGCCCTGAGCCTGCACAGCCAGGAAAGGATTGGGAAGCTCAGGAATTAGAACCCAGATTTCAGATTCTCCTCCAAAAGCTCGTGTGTCTATACCACTTGTCCAAGCCTATAACCCACATTACCATGGTCGGTAAGAACCTTTAATAACCATGCAAAGGGTTACATTAAGGATGTAACTCTTCTTGCTTGCATTAGGGTTCTGAAGTTGTGGTTATAATGCTGGCGAATTCTCCCAGGACTCCGCAGGAAGGGATAGACAATGGTCGAGGTGACAACTCTGCAGGGAGCCAGCCCCTCCTTGCTGCTTGCTGCTTAGCCTGCTTACCCTTCCCTTTCTGCTCTTCCCTCACAGGGAAAGGATCAGAGGATGCCTCCCTGTTTTTCCTGTTACCTCTGCCCAGATCTAGTTCAGACAATGGAGCTCCACTCCCCCCGGAGAAGGGCTCTGCGTGGCTCCTTAAGTTCATCTGAAGTGAATCTTTCTCTGATCTAAGTTTGTTTTTTTTTTTAATCCACTTGAATACTCACCGTGTTAGTTAACATGAATCACATACTCTTTGATTTTGCCTGGGTGAAAGTAATTACTTCACCCCCATTTCTCCTAGGGTTAAGCCAATTTTAAGTTTGTGTCATAGATTCTCATAATTTAGACATTAGCATCTAATCATTAATACCAATCGTTATGCTTTCCTCCACTGATAAACTTGTAAATGCAGATTTTTTTTTTAAGGCAGACCATTATATTCAGGTAAAGTGGAATTAATCTTAAAAGCCTTGTGCTAAAATTATGATAAATAAAGAGTATTAATGAAAAATTTGGAAGAAGGAAGAAAAATCATCCATATGCTAATATGTTTTGTGCAGTCACATCTAGTCATTGTCCACATACAAAAATATTTTATGTGCTTCATTTTATACATGGTGTATGTGCTGCTTTAGAAGAGTAGCTAACTCACTTTTGTTTTAAGGGAATTAGATGACTGCTGGGAAAACATTTAAAGTAAGCTACATATATTTTTTCTTGACCAGGCCAGTTATTTGCGAATGGGTTATCTAACATAAATTCTGTAGGTTTGTTTTTTTGACGGGGAGGTTGTTGCAGAATGAGGAATTGCCATGTGATTTCTAAGGCCTCTGTTTTAAGGAAATATATGGGAGGAGAAGAAGTAAAGTGTTATTCACTGTTTGAGATCTTTAAAAGATCTCTGGAAGACTGGTATGCTAAGGGCAGGACTTCTGCAAATAAGTTTCTTAGGAGCTTAGAGAAAAGGACACTTTGAAGGACACTAAATCCTACACGTGTTGCCTGGTCAAGCCCAAGATTACTTATTTCCTTGCCCTTGAGGCCTACCTTCTGGCTTTTTCTCCTGAACTTCCTCCTCTTTTTCACCTGTGCTTTTGCTCTGGCATTCCTGGTCACCTGCTAGGATTTAGTTCAGGTGTTGCCTCCAGCATGCTCCCCTCTCTGACTTCTCTTCTCTCTAGCAGGGAGCAGTTATTTCTAGTGCCTTCTTAGGAAGGCACTTCTCTTTGCCTTCTTAAGGAGTCCCCCTCTCCCCTTCTGGGGCCATGGCCTTAGCTGCACTCTTTCCTAGCACCTTAGCACCTCGTGGAGCACCTGGCAACTTGGTGGATGGTGCAGGGTGTGGATGAATAAGTGCTGGGCTGGAAATGTGAACATTCTAAGATGAATGGCCACTTCCCCCTTTTCTTTGTTCCCCGTGTGAGTTTTAAAGAATGGATTATTCACTTTATTTTTTTATTTTTATTTATTTATTTATTTATTTATTTATTTATTTATTTATTTTTTAATTTTTATTTATTTATGATAGTCACACACACACAGAGAGAGGCAGAGACATAGGCAGAGGGAGAAGCAGGCTCCATGCACCGGGAGCCCGACGTGGGATTTGATCCTGGGTCTCCAGGATCGCGCCCTGAGCCAAAGGCAGGCGCTAAACCGCTGCGCCACCCAGGGATCCCACTTTATTTTTTTTTAAAAAGATTTTATTTATTCAGAGAGAGATAGATACACACACAGGCAGAGGGAGAAGCAAGATCCACGCAGGGAGCCTGACATGGGACCCAATCCCCAGTCTCCAGGATCACGCCCTGGGCTGAAGGCAGCGCTCAACCGCTGAGCCACCGAGGCTGCCTTGATTATTCACTTTAAAATAGGCACTGGGACACCTGGGTGGCTCAGCAGTTGAGCATCTGCCTTCGGCTCAGGGCGTGATCCCAGGATTTGAGATCAAGTCCCACATCGGGCTCCCTGCATGGAGCCTGCTTCTCTCTCTGCCTATGTCTCTACCTCTCTGCATCTCTCATGAAAAAAAAATAAATCTTAAAAAAAAAAGAATGGGAAGAAATATTCCCCAAAATCAAAAAATAAAATAAAATAAAATAAAATAGGCACTTATTGGAGAGGATGTGGAGAAAGGGGAACCCTCTTGCACTGTTGGTGGGAATGTGAACTGGTGCAGCCACTCTAGAAAACTGTGTGGAGGGCCTCAAAGAGTTAAAAATAGACCTGCCCTACCACCCAGCAATTGCACAGATACAGATGCAGTGAAAGACTGAGACACCTGCACCCCAATGTTTCTATCAGCAATGTCCACAATAGCCAAACTGTGGAAGGAGCCTCGGTATCCATCGACAGATGAATGGATAAAGAAGATGTGGTCTATGTATACAATGGAATATTCCTCAGCCATTAGAAACGACAAATACCCACCATTTGCTTCCACATGGATGGAACTGGAGGGTATTATGCTGAGTGAAGTAAGTCAGTCGGAGAAGGACAAACATTATATGGTCTCATTCATTTGGGGAATATAAAAATAGTGAAAGGGAATAAAGGGAAAGGAGAGAAAATGAGTGAAAATATCAGTGAGGGAGACAGAACATGAGAGACACCTAACTCTGGGAAATGAACAAGGGGTGGTGGAAGGGGAGGTGGGTGGGGAGTTTGGGGTGACTGGGTGACGGGCGCTGAGGGGGTCACTTGACGGGATGAGCATGGGGTGTTATGCTATATGTTGGCAAATCGAACCCCAATAAAAAAAAACTAAAAAAAATAAAATAGGGACTTAGCTTATTTGTATTTCTTTCATTGGTTCCCAAAAAAATATTCTCCTGTTTGCCTCTCCCCAAGGTAAATTGCAGAGTTCCTAGTCATTTTGAAAATGGACCGTTTTGGCCCCAAGAGTAGATGGTGGCGAATTTAAAATTTTCCTTTTAAACTTTAAAAAAGATAAGGGGTTAAAGTGGGGGAGCATCGGGAGGTGGTCCAAAGCTGATGGTAATTTCAGCTTTAAGCCATCTTTGTATGTAGTATTAAAAACCTGCTGAAAAGAAAAAAAAAATCTCCCTAGAAAAATAAAAAAGTCCAAGCATATTTTGACAGTGATAAACCTTTATTTTTGCTCAAAAATTAGTTGCTCTGGTTTCTTATCTTTCCACTCTAAAGTCACAGATAAATATTCTTTCCATTATGTTTTCCTGATACTTATCCCAGCTGGTTTTTGTGTTTGTATGCTGACTATTTGTGTGCTTTTTCACCTGTATCTTTAACTTTCCAGCTCCTTTCCTTTGACTTTTTTTTTTTTCTCAGAGCTTTATGCTTGTGTATGGGACGTCTGCTGTTTAGCCAATTTCAACGTGTTCTTTTCTCATGTTCTTACAAACATACTTGGCTGTTTGTTGACTTTTCCCCTCCATCACTCCACTCTGAGTACAGCTTGTTAAATATTTGAAGCAAGACAGCTGGGGTACTCTGGAAGCCAACTTGAGTTTATTTTTTCATTCCTTTTATTTTTTTAAAAAATCAGTATCATGAGGAACCAGAGATCATGCCATTAAACGGCTTCTTTTTACTAGAAAGGGTTGTGTATGGCAGAGGTTGTGTATGGCAGAGCCGTCTTCTCCGGCTGGCTCTCCTCCTGCCTCCCTGCTCCCAACTTGTACAGTTTACCACCCTGCCTGATTCAGTCTATAGGAGCCTCACATGAGTATTCTTTTTCCATTCCCACTCAAGTTCTTATAAGAACCGTAGTAGATAATGAAATGTCTAAAATTCAGGTTATTCAGGGGATTGATAGCGAATAAAAAGGGAGATGTGATATTAAAAAAATTACATATGTATTGGAGAGCAGTTTAGTGGCATAAATTATTTTGAATTAAGGTCCTTATTCTTTGTGGGGTATCTGCAGCCCTAAAGCTGTATTTTAAGTATAAAATATACCTGGATTTGATTCTGTAAACATGTGTGCCCTCATGACTTGCCAACAAGTAGAAGGGAAATGGTCTGTTTCTTTGTGTGCACAAATCCTTGGGAGCAAGCTTCAGTCCATATGATTTGTGAGTTGTGGTTTTGTAAAGTGGCTTAATGAATTTGTTCATTTAATTTTGATTGGATTACAATAAGAGACTGTATGGTATTTGGCTGATTATTTTTGCCTTGCAGATTTTCTTTCATTATGGGCACCTGCTCTCAATAAAAAATGATACCAAAATTGCAGGTATTTTGTCAATATGAGAAATGTTCAGGGATGGTCGCCCAGAGATCTTGGTGGAATGTTGGTGGTTGATGAGTCCATTTGTTACTGAAGATCTGTCTAAAGTGAGATTTCTCCAAAAGCTGACATTTTGGGCCTTGTGTAATAAATGTATTAGCTTCACATGGTTACTATTATTAAATTGAAAACAGTCTTTCTGATAAAAAATATTTCAAAAGCTGGAACTTGTGTCTATTCTGGACCAGAAGTAAAGGGATTAAAAAAAAAGGGGGTAAAAAAAAAAAAGACTAACAAAATGCTGCATTTTCTGCTCACTAGGAACATTTAGTCAAGTGTTTGATGTTAGCTTTATGCTATAAAGATCTCAGTTAAGCATAATGCTTCAGAAGTGGCATACTTAAAGACCATGAGGGCTTAGGTTAACTTGTAAGTTAAGTAGAAATCTCTGCAGAGGACTAAAAAAAAAACAATCACCATTCAGCTTTTCCAAATACAATATATGGGGTCTGCTTGACTCTTTATTTGATGGGTTAGGCTTGCCTTGTTGATCCTTTTGAATTAGTAATCATTGAATAACAGTGTTCATTTATAAGGAAAAAAATTGGGACCCAGGGAAATCCTCTGAAAATCTTTTGCAAATATTTTAGCCCATAAATAAAAAATTGTGTTATAGGTAACTTGGCTCTCTAAGGGCAGGTTGCAGGGAAGGCATTTGTGTTGGCCGAGGGCTTCACTGGTACACTTAGGTTCTGCCCATTTGGGGTTTTCAGTATCTCCCAGTGGGGATTGGGGGGTGGGGATGGTAGACTGTTGAGGTCCATAGCTTCTTTGGTCCTGCCCAGAGGCTCTGGATTTAGATAGTGTAGCCACAAAATAGACATGTCTGCCAGTGGAGCATATAATTTAGAAACTAACCCTGCTAACTGCCAAATTATATTTTTAATCTTTTAAACTGGTGGTTCCTCTTGAAGCATTGGGCTGTCAAGAAAGACGTAAAACCAAGGTTTTAGCTGGGAGAATTGGGATCAGTGCACAGCTAGAGGTGCCCTATGTGATCTCTCCTCTCTCAGGGCTGCTCAGTGAGTGGGATGCCTTTTGTTCAAATAAGAATAAAAATAATTGACTACTTCAGCCCACTGACCTTGCTAATTGTGACATCCTCTAATGTAATTTACTGAGTGCCAAGTGTTTTTAATTGGTCTATAAAGCATGGAGTTCATACGGGACACCTGCCAATGGTGTCTGGCGTTGAATGCATGTCTTTCTTGTTCTTGTCTTTTCCTTCTCCTTCCCTCCCCCTTCTCCCTCTTGTTTTATGTGTGCGTTCTGAGATCATTCCTTTACTGGGAGACGTTGGCAGTTTGCCTTGGGCTGCTTCCCCTATGAGTGTCATGGGAAGAGCCCACCACTGTAGAGTTAGTCTTTTTTTCCAGCTCCCCCTTGGAAAGCTGCTTCATTCTTCTTGCCTTTTGGAAAGAGGTGACCACTTGTTCTGGGCTGCTCTTACAACAGCTGGGAAGGTTTGGTTGTGTGTCAGCACAATAAAGTGAATTTCACCCACTCAGTAGAAACTTGTTTTCATTGACTTACTGTTCTAGAGGTGAGGGCATCCAGTGTACACTGAAGAGTCCAGAATGGGGTGAGTAACCTCTTGGAAGAAGTAGTTTATGGCTTTTCATTAACATAAGAATCCTGTAGTAACTTCTCTTTCCTTGGGAGAGACTGTTAGGTGTGCATAATAAGGTGATTTTCTCAATGTACAACGTAAGAAATCTCTTTTCCGTTGTTGGAGTGGGCATAAGATAAAACTTTTGGAGCCACATGACCAGTCTGTCATTGCTTGGTATCTGGATTCAAGTTGGGGAAAAGAATGAAAACCTAAGCTGCCTAGAGCTTAGTAGGCCATTGGTCTGTGGCTGGCACCACAGCCTTTTTTCCAGGTTCCCCCAAGGGTATCCTTATCACCCCAGAATGCTGCTGTGAAAGTCTCAGGTTTGGTTCTAATGCTGAAGATGAGGCACACGTGTAGAAAAGGTGGTTTGTGCACACTTCTCCTTTGTAGGGTATTAAGTGATAGAGTTGATGAAAAGCTGCTACTTAGACTCTTGTGTGCTCTAACTTTATTATCGGTTGCTTTAAGCAAGATTGTGATTGAATTTGAGCCTGATGGTTTGAATTTAAGATCTTAAACTGTTCTGAGTTTAAGTTGCTGATGTGCTTTATTTGGGCAGTTAAACAGATTCATCTTTGCCGAAGAGTTCAGAAACCTGTAAGAGTGATGCTTAGATCATTCTCCTACAAATGTGACTTGATTCCAAACATTTTGATCTTTTTTTTTTTTGAAGGTTTTATTCATCTATTTGAGAGAATGAGAGGGAGGGAGAGAGAACACGAGCAGGGATGGGGGGTGCTGAGTGACAAGCAGACTCCTTGCCCCTGTCTAGTGGGGATCTCTATGCAGGGCTTGATCCCAGAACCTTGAGGTCATGACCTGAGCCGAAGTCAGATGCTTAACTGACTGAGCTACCCAGGCACCCCCTGCCCCCCCCCCGCCCCGCACAGTTCAGTCTTGAAGTGGGGGACCACAGGCTAATCTCTGCTGGGCTGCAGCTTACTGCCTACCATCCCTTCTTTTTACCTGTGCAATTTCAGAGAGGCTCCATGATGTGTGTTTTTGGAGGGCAGCCTTGAATTGCAGCCTTCCCTGCACACGGTTGGCGGGGGATGCTGCTCTGCTCACTCAAGTGTTCCTGACCCTCAGAGAGGACTCCTGCCTGCCCCCCCCGCCCCAGCTCATCCCTCTGAGTCTCCGTGACAGCTCCCAGGCAGCCTGTGTCTGCTGTGTGCTCCACCAAAGCGTTACAATGCTCAGAAAATTGCTTTCCCCAAGAACTGGCTGTTTTGTTTGGAGTAGTCCTTTTTTTTTTTTTTTTTTTTTTTTTGAGGAGGTAAAGGTAACGTCAGGAGTATTCATTCTTTGGAAATTGTATACCCAGTTAGTAAAAAGTGCTAAGTCCCAAAAAGTGTTTTTTTTATATGGGTTTTGACACAAAGCAACTTATATTTGGAGTTTCAGTCCTATCATGGAAATAGCAAAAGCCATTTTTAAGGATTTGAATATTCCCTCTCCTTGAAGTCACCCACAACTTTCTGAGCAAACTGCAGGTGGTTCTGTGTTTGTTGTCTTTCATAGATGGAAAAATATTCAAGAATTCTATAACATCTGTACAGGAAAAGACCGATGACAGTTGCTTAATAGGAATATTATATAATTGAGTATTTACAAATTTGAATCTGTAAAGTTCTGAAACAAAAGTTTCAAGAAACTTTGTAAAGCAATCTATTTGGCATGCTTAAAAAGTCCTCTTTATTGGAGATGTGTAAATAATTGTGGAATATTAAAATTGTAAAGATTTGATCCCAAGTTAATAGCATTTATTTTATTTCTGACTAATTTGTGGCATAGCTGAAAGAGCTAGTGAGCAAATTGTTTTCAAAATAATTGTCCATCTAGTGATGTCTTTATTGTTCATTCATGCAACTTGTTTGAAGTCTTAGTAGCATGATGATGGAAGTACTTAGTTCATGTTGAAACAATTATTTCTCCTATGTTATTGGTGTGTTTGTTTTCTCAGGTGCCTTTTCCCAGCCTGGTTTTCACTTCTCTCCTGCTGACAAAGTTGATGAACATGTGGAGTGGTGGGCGGGGCAGGGAGATGGGGGAAGGATGGGGGTTACAAAAGTAATTCAACTTGGTCTGCCCACGGGGAGCTGGAGGGGTTTTCAGAATGTGGGCAATAGGCTGGCAGGGACAGCTGGGTGGAGGTGGACTCATTGGATAAGCCACAGAATCCTTCATTATGTGCCCATACGCCTTGCTTCTTGGACACCCTCAACGATAGGGCATTAGGTATCTGCCTATTTTCCTTGGTTTGGTGTTGGCTGGTGGGGTAGTGGAGGCTGGGAAGGGAGACAGATGGGCCAGGAAGGCGGAGTGGGAGGGGAGAGGGTCGGAGCAGAGCACAACTGGAGCTGCCATACAGAGGGGGATTGAAAAGTACTGGGTTTTCTTTGTATTTGGTAGTTTGGAGATTTAATTGTCTTCTACCAATTTTCATCACAGTTTCATAATTAGTCTATCTGTATTCTGTGTGTGAGTGCTTCTTTCCTAAGTGTACCCTGTAGGTTTAAGTTCAGCACCATTAGGGCAGCCCGGGTGGCTCAGCGGTTTAGCACCACCTTCAGCCCAGGGCCTGATCCTGGAGACCCGGGATCGAGTCCCACGTCAGGCTCCCTGCTCTGCCTCTCTCTCTGTGTCTCTCATGAATAAATAAAATCTTTTAAAAAAAAAAGTTCAGCACCATTAAAGTTCATTTCTTATTGAACCAACTCCTTTTCTCCTACCTGTCCCTCCTGCACCCTGTTAATGTTCCTTTTTGTCCTCTCTTTGGGTATGATGATATTTTGCTTTATTTTTATTTTTATTTTTAAGTTTACTTTTGAGTCAAGCACCTGAAGGCCTGTGTGTGTGTGTTTTATGCTCACTACCTCTTTTGTTTCAGCTTGCCATTGTTACTGTTCTTCTAAGTTGCAAAAACTTTTTAAAATTTTTCTAAGAATATAATTCTGATAACCAGTGAGCCTCCATAGCACAGATGAAGCATAGAGAAACTAGAGCTAATAGGGACAGTGATCCGATCTCACACCTCTCCCAGTCAGTAAGCTTTCTAGTTGCTAAAATTGGGTTCCTTTTTTTAGAAAGGGTGGTGCACACAACATCCTTATTAAGGTAGGAGAGGTGGGATTTTCATATTCGAGGCTTGTCTTTGGTAGGGCATTTCATTGCTGTGTAAATTGGCTTTCATCAGAAATGAGTGAAAACAGGCCTTTCTTCCTTTCCCTTTCTGTTTCCTTCCTTGTTAACATGTTAGCATGTGTCTGAATGAAATGAAAATACAGCCCTGTTGCTTATGGGTAAATCATGCATCATGCCTCAAACATGTGGCTGACTGGGGTGACTGTAAAGTTGGTGACTTTATGGAACTGATGCATCTTTCCCATTAATGTCTTTGGGACCTGTAAAAAATAGTTAAGAACACTCCCCTCTCTGCAAAACACACACAAACTCCTTCCTCCAGTCCCAGATATCCATTTAAAATAAATTTAAAACGCTTTAAATGAACCATTGAGTATATTCTTATTAGGTGCAAATCTAATTTTTCAAAAGTAGTAAAAGCAACAGCAAATATAACAGTATTGTATCTTTATAGTGAAGTCTAAAAAGAAAAGCATGTTGAATTTAAGCAAATCTTTGAAAATGACTCCTTTGAAGTTATGAGCATTTCTGGGTAAAGATTATTGTATTAAAGGGTTCTGTGCAGACACAGCACAGCCCTCAGCAGATCGCTAACCTTTAAGAGGGTCTTTGTCAGCCTTTCCTTATCAAGTGACCGCAGGAAAAGAGAATGTTCAAGGCTTAAAATTTTAGTTTTTAACCTGATGCCAAGGACTTGGTATTTTGAGTTGGAAATTTTGGTTCAGCTGCAAGACAGGGAAAATTTGATGCTAGAACTGGAGTTGAATGGGGTCTAGTGGACACACGGACAGTTGATTTCTTACCAGGAGATGACTGTTCTTTCCTAGGTGGGAGGGAAGGCCAGGAGAATGGGCAGATGCTTGGAGCTTGCCAGGTTTGCTGGCCAGAGCATATAGAAGTGGATGCAGCTGCTGAGTGTCTTCTTTCTTTTTCTTCTCATACCTCCCACTTGAGTAGTCCTATCAACTGAAGTGCACATGACTTCAGTAACAGAAAAACCATAGTCGTTGCTGATTTGGTTGCTACCCAAGAGGCTGCTGGCAAGGCTTGGCCCATTAGGCTGGGATGGCAGTTGCATAGTACTATTTCCTTGTAAGTCAGGGCTTCCCTTGGATGAGATAAAAGTAAAACTTTTTTTTCCCCTGTTTGGTTTGTTCTCTTTCAGTTTGGAGACCGTTTGACCTAAAGCAGTGCAAGTTTAAGGTATACAGAATAATCCGTTGACTTTAGATACATTGCAAAATGGTGACCACAATAAATTCAGTTACCACCAATCCTCTCCTCTAAAAGCACAACTTGTTTTAATCAGTGTAAGAGTGATAATCTGATTGAGAAATGAAAATTTTTAATACTTCTCAGGCATTGTCTACTATGTGTATAGACCTGGAAAACTAAATGTGGAATACCTGTTAAGCCAGAGTCTTGCGTGAACCTTCAGTGTTCTTGCTTCAGAAATGTGTGTGAATGGCCAGTTAGGCACAAATAAACACTCATTTCCCTGGTAGGTTAAGATTTTTTCTGAGGTGGAATTTGCCTCAGTCCATATTCATGGATTTGAGGGATTTATTACAAGGAAGATGCTTTGTAGCGTTGTATCAAGGCATTGGCAAAGCTTTAGCAAACTCGGGGCATATTGCTTATAGCCATTCAGTATAGTATCAGCGTAGTTCTGCCCTTTCCCAGTTCCAGAGAGTTCTTTTGTGAACAATGATGTCTAACGTGGACCTGAACTTGTCCATCTCTCATCAGTGGCCTTTGAAATAAGAGGTAGCTGTGGGCTCGTGTGCAGAACCTCAGCTATCGATAGTGGCCTTTGTTCTACCTTTAACATTTTTGCTCATGCTTTAAAGTTAAAATAAATCCAAGTTTTCTTCAGGTAAATAAGCAATAAATTACCTACTTATAAATCTTGGGGTGAAACTGGGGCAGGCTACACCTTTTTTTTTTTTTAAGATTCTATTTATTCATGACAGACACAGAGAGGCAGAGACATAGGCAGAGGGAGAAGCAGGCTCTCTGCTCAAAGCCCAATGTGAGACTTGATCCCTTCTCTAGTTAAGAGAGATTCAACTTTAGAAACATTTGGAGTGTGTTTCATATAGCACCACTTCCTCCCAAATTGGAAAATGAAATTTCTGTTCTTTACCTGAACAGTGTTCTTAGAAGAAAGGTTTATAATAGGAAATCCCAAGGTTACTAGAAATATAAGGGTAGAGCAGTGGCAAATTGAGGTACCTCATGTTTTTTCTTTTTCTTTTCTTTTCTTTTCTTTTCTTTTCTTTTCTTTTCTTTTCTTTTCTTTTCTTTTCTTTCTTTTCTCTTTTCTTTTCTTTTTTTCTTTTCTTTCTTATTACAAGTGCCTTTTCTTTAACTTGTTCACTGTGGAAGATGTGGAAAACAGACCTGTATGTGAAGGGAGAATGAAAGTACTCACAGGCTCCATCACAGGAGACTGCCTCCTTCTCCATCCCTTCCTGCCCCTTTGTAGGGCTTACCCCCAGGGCAGTGGGCAGGCCACAAGGAGTTGGATCTGCCTGTCACATAACCTACACTGTTTGGTGGCTTCTCAGGCCCTGGTGATCTGGCATATGCTGCTGTATTCTCTCTCTCACCCTGATCTATCTGTCACAACATCCTGTGACCTATATTCTTGTTTGTATTTATTTTGTATCTGTTTATTGGGTTTCTGTCTCCCTCCCCAGAATGTGAGCTCTGAGAAGCAGGAGGACCATGGCACAGTAGGATCCTATCGCTGGCAAGTGCCTGGAATATTGTAAGGGCTAATGAGAAATTTATTAAGGAATAAATGAATCGATGGATCTTTCAGGTCCTTCTCTTTGCGCTCTTCTAAAGACCATAATTACATATACATTTGTCCTTTACAGAATCCTTTTTTACAGATTAGTACAGTTTTGTTTTCATTTTTAAATGAAGAGATTAAGATTATAATGGCATACTTAAAAAAATGTAAGATTGACAGTTTATAGTAAAAATAAGAGTTTAGTCTTCCTCTTTATATATATATATATATATATATATATATATACACATATATATATATTATTGGAGTTCAATTTGCCAACATATAGCATAACACTCAGTCTTCCTCTTAAGTTAGATCTAGACTACTGCACTACATTTAAAACTTTTTTAAAATATGGGGCCAGATTTAGATTTATTTTTGAACCATAGCTCTTCTTTGAATAATTTTAATCTTCTACAAAATCTGCAAAAATAGTAGAGTTCATGTACATCCTTTACCCTGCTTCCTCTAATGCTATCATAACCATAGAACAATGATAAAACCCAGGAAACTAACACTGGTACAATACTAGGAAACTATAGACCTTATAGGTACCTCATTAGATTTCCCCTAAGTGCCTGTTTTCTAGGATTCAGTCCAGGATCTTCCATTGTATTAGCCATCTTATCTTGTCTCCTTGATCTCCTTCAGTCTGCGACAGTTCCAAAACCTTTTGTGACCATGAATCTTTTGAAGATTACTGGTCAGATATTTTATACATTGTCTCTCCACTGAGCTTGGCCTGATGTATTCTTATGATCAGACTGAGGCTAGAGGCTATGCAGTTGAGAAGCACATGGAAGTAACGTGTGAGGGTAGCATGTATCCAGAATAAATGAAGATGAAACGTCTTCCCTTGATCATTTGGCCAAGGTGATGCAGGATTTCTCCTCTGTAAAGTTGCTTTTTCCTTTTTAATTGATAAATATCTCCAGGGAGATACTTTGAGACTAGTTTTTGTGTTTTTCCTTAAACTTTTGCTCCCTGATTTTTGGAATATCCGTCAGTGAATTTTGCCTGCCATGGTTATAGCTGTGATTTTGGCCTAAGTATTTCCTTCATTCCTTTTACATTTCCTAATTGGAATTCTTCTGTGAAGAAGAGTTGTCCCTCCTCCATTTATGTATTTCTTGTTCATACCAGAATGAATTATGGATATCATAATGGGTTACAATGCACAATTATTACTTTTTTTTTTTTTTGCTCCATTTGTTCCAGCTCTGGTGATCGAGAGCTCCTTCAAATGGACTCCTATGTCCTTTGGATATGTGCACCCTTGTCAAGCCCTTTCTTATTTTCTGACACTACAGATGTTTCCTGCTTATCTTGATTTTTTTTCTTTGCTCCAGCCCTGGAATCAACCACTTTTTGAAGGAACCTTGTGTTCTTTCATTGGAGAATGATGTTTAGAAATTAAGACCTGGGTGTTAAGTAAGCTCAATGATAGTGGCCTGTCATTGCTCCGAGGCCCTCTCAGTAGACAGAGTGAGGAAAACTCGGTATATACCAACCTACACTTGCATATACTTCTCTTTCTACATTCGTGTAAATATATCAAGTGTTAGTTTGTAGTAACGCCTGAGTCCAGTCCAAGACCACACACTGTACATTCTAGGCTTCCCTCTTCTTTCTTTTTTTAAAGATTGATTGATTTTAGGCAGAGGAGGGGCAGAGGGAGAGAGAAACCCAAGGGGATTCCAGGCTGAGTGCCAAGCCCAAAGCAGAGTTTGATCCTAGGAGCCTAAGATCATGACCTGAGCAAGCAAGAGTCAGATGCTTAGCTGACTGTGCCACCCAGGCACCCCAACTCCTCTCTTGTTTCTAATTCCTCTCATAGGCAATGAGAAACCTGGTTCCTTTTGTCCACAGTGTATCCCGATATTTGTTCAGTCCTATTATATCCTTGAGGGCTCAACCAGAGAGACAGAACTTGTAGAAGGCCTATTAAAAGATTTGTGGCAAGGAATCGTCTCCTGTGATTGTGGGGGTTGGTGCGGCATGGCTGGAATCCAATGGGCAGGCTGGTGCTCTCAATGGGGCAGCTGACACTGCTGTCCATAGACACAATATCTTCAGGGAAGCCTTAGCTTTGTTCTTAAGGCCTTTCCACTGATTGAACCAGTCCACACAGATTATCTAGGATAATTGTCCTTACTTAAAATCACATGTGGGGGGATCCCTGGGTGGCTCAGCATTTTAGCACCTGCCTTTGGCCCAGGGTGCGATCCTGGAGTCCTGGGATTGAGTCCCGTGTCAGGCTCCCTGCATGGGGCCTGCTTCTCCCTCTGCCTCTCTCTGTCTCTCTCTCTCTCTGTCTATCTATCATGAATAAATAAATAAATCTTTTAAAACAAATCACACGTGTATGGGTTTCAATCACATCTCAACAATATCTTCCCAACAACACCTAGAGAAGCATTTGAATAAGGAATTGTAGTCTAGTGGAATTGACGTACAAAACTGACCATCATACCTCCTCAGTGAATGAAGCAGTTACAGAATTGCTAACCCATACCTTTGATGAGAAACAGATAGTTTGATTTTTTTAAAAGCCCTGTTTCCTATGTAAAATTTATAGATAATGAGTATAGAATAGCAATTGTCAATCTCCACTTATCCCTGTTGTTTATAATCTTGTCTGTTACCTTCCTTGCTGGACCTCAGTGGACCTCACTGGACCTTCCTCAGTCTTCCCCTGTGTTCCCAAGACTTGGTATGGTTACTGGTACAGTGACTTGCTGTTGAATAAACAAAATGAATAAAAATCATCCATCCTAATATTTCTTTATCACCAACTTTCCCCTTTGCCACTTGTTTCTCTTAAGCAAGAGGAACAAAGCTGTAATATCCAGCTTGGAAGGGGGCAGAAAGAGACCACAAGATGGGTTTTGGATTAAATCCTGGATTCGAAGGAAATGTTTGACAAACATGCTCTTTACTTTTAGGTTTATACTGAAATAGTTCACTGAAAGACCGAAATCCATGTTCTCAGAATCCCTGCTGTCCCTTCCTCCACTCCTTCCCCCATCCCTTCTATAATTTCTGCGTGGTTAGTTTCTCTACCTTGGAGAAAAGGCTACCTTCCAATGGTTTGAAGCTTCAAAATAGATTAGTTCAGGGTATTATCAAACAGTAGCAATTCACTTTTTTGCTGTTTTGAAGTCCTAGAATAACACAAATTGTCATCTCTTCAATCCTGTCTTTTGAGTGCTTTTCCTATGCCAGACTTTGGGCTATACAGAGGAAAAGATAAGGACTCTGCTACTAAAGCATACATATTCTAGTGTTATTTTTCTGACTTCAGTAATGCACGCTTGTGTTTCAAAGGGGAAAAAAATTTATCTGGCATCCCCGGTGTTACATTGCTTTTGTAATGTTACTTACATATGTACAACTATGTCACTAGGAATAAACCCTTTATACTTATATCTCCTACTGCCAATTTTCGATGAACTATAAAACTAGAGGGTCCCTGAAATCCAAATTAACTGCATTAATTTGACATGACCAATGATATTGTTTTGCTAATGCAAAAGCACCATTTGTGATACAAAATACTGCATTGACTCATAAGGGCCAAGGCTTTTGAATTTGGCATGCCTCTACTGCCATGGCATGACTCAGACTTCCCACCAGCAATTTGCTCTTGGAACTATAGAAATCTTTGTTCTGGATTTCATTTGGCCTTCTATTGACCCAAATGCATCATCTGCATAGTAGGTCTGCCTCTGTTGGTTTCTCATTAGCGCCAAACAATTCAAGTGATAATAGTTTGCCCTATCTTGATTCTAAATACAGAACAAGTCAGGATGCTGGAAAAGAAGATAGAAAATCCATTGCTTGATCCAGACCCCTAAGAGAATGTGCATGAATCCCTGTTGGAGAAACAGTGGTTTAGTAAAGAAAGTTGTGCAAGCACAGTTACCATGTGATGACTTGGTGCTGTACTGGAGTTGTGTTTGAGGTGCCCAGGGTGGTGGACAAGGTGTTGGCATTTGGGGCAAAACTTGGATGAGAAGGAGTTAGAGACTGGGCAGCATGGGAGACTATAGGGGCCTGGTGGCATGGGTGATTCAGTACTGTTGGGATGTAATGTGTTTTGAAGTTGATGGTAGCCTTCTAACAGCATCCTTACAGAATTCTGGTGTTTACATGCTGAGAGAAATTTCCGTTGTTTTGTATAACACTCTAGGATTAAAGTCTTCATTTTTCTGTGGATGAGTAGTCTCTTTTTTACAGCTTGAGCTATAATTTCTATCCCATTCCATTTACCTATTTCAGCATACAGTTCAGTGGTTCTGAAGTTTATATATTCACTTACAAATGCATCACTACAATCCAGTTGCAGAACATTTCTATCATCCTATAGTGTTCCCTCCTGCCAGTGTAGTGAATTCCTCCCGCCCCTAGCTCCAGGCAACCACCAGTCTGAATTGTCTCTAATTTTGCCACTTCTAGAGATTTCATATAGTATGGAGTCTCTTGTGTCTGGCCTGTTACATTTAAGTTTTGGAGCTTCATCCTTCTTATAGTATGTCGGCACCTCATTCCTTTTCATGACCAAATGACATTCCATTGTGTGGATGTACTGTGTTTTACCCATTCACCAGTTGATGAGTGGACACTTGGATTGCTTTGGATTTTTGGCTATTATGAATAATGTGGTTATGGACATTTGCTTGCAAGTCTTTACATGGACCTAGGTTTTAGTTTTTTTTTTGGTAGATACTTAGTGGAATTATTGGATATAAGAAGTATGTGTTTAATTCCTTTTTAAGAAACTGCCAAGCTGTTTTTTCAGAGATCCTGTACGGTCTTACTGAGTGTCTGGTCTTATTGGCAACAAGTGATCATGTATATGGGGCAGAGGGAAGAAAGGACGTGAAAATCAGTGTGGTGGGATGGGTTGCTGCTCTATCTCCTGCTAGGTGGTCTGAATTCCCACAGCACCACTGAGTTGTGCAGGATGGCATTCAGAGGATCTTGCTTTCTTTCTGTTTGATGTTTTTCTCTTTATGAGCTCTGGTTTCATGTGAACTTTCTGTCTGACACGGGAATGTGGGAAAAATACCCATTTGATCTCCATCTGGGTTAAAACAACACCCTCCTGTCTGTCTGCCTTATGATGGAATAGTCTGGCTTAGATTTGAGAAAGTTCGGGAGAAGCCAGCAATGCAGAGGAGGACACGTGGATACTGAAGTGTGTGGTTTAGGTGTGTGTTGAAAAGGAAAACTAGAGTATCTTTCCTCAGTCCTTCCCAGTGCAGTGTTTTGACCACAGCATTAAAAGTGTGACAGGTTGTCTTGGAATTAGTTTTGGCATGAGACTGGATGTTTTATGTGTAAATAGCCTGCAAACACAGGGGTTGAGGTTTAATGTTTTAATAGCATTAGATGGGAAGTACAGATTACTGCATACCTTTCAGTCACAGTAGAAAGTTCATCAAGATTGGTGTATCTCTTCCCCTTAAATCTGCTGCCTTCCCCTTGACTTCCTGTCCGTAATTGGTGTCACAAGCCATGATGCCAACTGGGACCTAGAAATCAGCCCAAATGCTTCCCTCCCACATGCTGTGGGTGAGGAAATTTCCAACTTTTCCTTTATTCGGACTCCTCTTTGCTGTCCCTGCCAGGTCTGTTGCCTCTTGATTCCTTTACTTTTCTCCATTTCAGTCCTTCCAACATTCTGTTGCTTCTGGAAAGATCTGTTAGCAATAAAAAGCAACTTATGTGACCCTGTTAGGATTTGTGTAAAATGTGTGTGGTGAGGATGAAGTGTAAATGTACGATGGTGTGCAAGGGCCTTCATGGTGGAGGGCCCCGTCTGCTTCACGCTCCCCAAGTACATCCCACAGCTTCGTGGAACGACTCAGGGCTGCTCAGATGTCCCTGCATCCCTGGAGCTTCCAGCCTTTGCAGATCCTGCTCTGGTTGTTGGGGAGACCCATCCTTCCCCACCTTTTTCCACTCTGAACCTTGAAGTTCATTCTTCCAAGACTTCACGTAGGTGCCCAGGCTACCCAAAACCTTTCTAGATGTCTTTACCTTCCCCCTCCTGCTCCGCCCCTCTCTTCCTGTCACCTCCCTGCACTTTTACACGCCTGTTTATGGGATGTGGTCCCACAGTACTGCAATCAGCTGTCAGCTGCTCTGTCCCCGACCTGGGCTGGGCTATGTACTCCTTGGTAGCAGGGAGTGCTCTTAAGTTCAAGACTCTGGCATCTAGTACAGTGCATGCCACCAGGGATGGAATCAGTAAGGACTTGCAGATAAGATGCTGAGGAGTCTGGGTGAAAGTTGGGTGGGAGCAGTAGATACTGTGGGAAGTGAGAAGCCATCCGTGAGAGCACTGGGAGGAGGCAGGATGGGTATCTGTGCCTTTCAGGTAGGTTTAGACCCAAGCCCACCTGCTGATTGAAAGAGCTTCATAAACAATACTACATCCTTCTGTTGTTTCAATAATTCAGAAGCCCTCATGCTCAGAAACTGTAGGATTATATTTTACCAAATCCTTTGTACTAGGATTTAAGTTTTGTGTTTTTTTCCCCATTAGCCGTAGTATATGCATGGATCCTTCTGTGAAGGTAAATAAACATTTAAACGGGCGCTGTAATAAAATTGAAACAAGAGTTGTGAAGTTTGATGCCAAAATGTATGAACCTATTAAGTAAGCTTTAAACCACATACCCATAATTATTGAAAAGTGAGGGCTTTGCATATAAGGTACTTCTTTCCTGTTTAAATTTCTCTTCATGTATAGTTCTGCTTCATTCTAGTTAGCTATTCTGGCCAGTGAAGTTCATTCTTTATCCTTTTTTATTTCTACGACTTGCCAAGTGTAATCACATGTGGAATTAGGCTTTATAAAATAATACCTGCCTGAAGGAGCCTGGGAGCCCATGAAGACAATGCTATGAGGGTAGAAATGTAAGCATATATCTCCTCACCAAGTTTTTCTCCATTTGGCTTCAATAGTTTCAGTTTCCTTGGAGATTGGAGCTCACCTTTTCCTTTTCAACTGTAGTACAATTGTGAAAAATCTTTTTGTCCTTCTGCTAGATTAATTTTTACTCAATCTTCAGGAGTGTATTGCCTCCGTTCATTTCCAGATTATATCATTTTCTCATACCTTTGCAGCATCTGTGAATAAAGTGCTCAGATCTCTATTTAAAATATTGTATACATTAGGTTTCTCTTGGTATAAGAGCTCAAGAATCTTTCAGAGAACAATACAAATATTTTGTTATTTTTATTTAGTTATTGTTTAATTATTTATTTATTCATGAGACACACACACACACACACACACACACACATACACACACAGAGAGAGAGAGAGAGAGAGAGAGAGAGAGAGAGAGAGAGGCAGAGACACAGGCAGAGGGAGAAGCAGACTCCATGCAGAGTGCCCGAGGTGGGACTTGATCCTGGGACTCCAGGATTATGTGCTGGGCTGAAGGCAGGCACTAAACTGCTGAGCCACCCAGGTGTCCCCTATTTTATTATTTTTAAAGGACATTTAATGTCTTTCATGTACAGGATATACTCCCCCCTCCTCCCCCCCCCCGCCCGCTTTCTTCCTTTCTCGGTGGTAGTGGGAGACTTCACAGATAGAACTTTTTCTGCTGGCCCTAGCTATGTTGTGGACAAATCAACGACTTTTCTAGCAAAGTGTGGGATAGATATTACCAATATTAAGAGGAAACTTTAGTAATTTAGGTCTCTTGCTACCTTCCTTCTCAAGGCAGGTGTAAGGATAAATAAGGTAAAAGTACTTTGACCTTCTCAAAAGCAAAAAAAGTTTGAAGAGAAAATACTATGGGGATTATGTCACTGACAAAAAGCACTATGTAAGTGTCAAGCGTGTCTTGTGGTTAACATGCAGATCCAGTGTTATCAGCCAAAACGCCATCTTGAAGGAAAGGATTTCCCTGTGTACAGCCAAAGTAAAAAAACTCAAACAGAGTTTGAGAATGAAGGTGTATTTTAATCAGTGCCATCGTATGTTGATCCAGTGTAGTCTTATAATTGACCCCATTGCCTTTTACCCTTTCAGGGTGGTTTTTTATTTTATTTTTTTTTATTTTACCATTTTAAAATCTATTCAGTAGTCACTACCTTTTTCAGGTTAGACTCTATATCTGATGTAAGACTGAGTGGTGGAGTATTTTTTAATGAATTTTGGGAGTAAAGATTTTACGTCAATAAGAATGTTTAGGGATGCCTGGGTGGCTTAGCGGTTGAGCATCTGCCTTTGGCTTGGGGAGTGATCCCAGAGTCCTGGGATTGAGTCCTGCATTGGGCTTCCTGCATGGAGCCTGCTTCTCCCTCTGCCTGTGTCTCTGTCTCTCTCTGTGTCTCTCATGAATAAATAAATAAAATCTTAAAAAAAATAAGAATGTTTAAATATCTGTTTATACATTTGGAGGTATTTACATTACTTGAAAACCATCTTACCACCTTTTATTTTCACCATTCTAAATATCTAAAAGGCTGTCAGGGTAGGAAAGGGGAAGCTTCCTTTGTGTTGTTTGGAAAGGCCTGATCCAGTCACTGGGTAGACATAGGAAGGAAGCCCCCAGTTTAACTTAAGGAAGACGTTTCGGTAGAAACCTGGCCTCCCCTGGTGCCACATCCCAGCAGTGGGTGGCTTGCGGCCTGCTGTCTCAAACAGCAGTGTGCACTTTTGCCAGCAAGGGAGAGGCTGGGCCAAGCAAATTCCCAAGGTTGCTTCAAACTTTGCAGGTAAGACTGAAGTCTAAGGAGATTCAGTGAGATTACCTTTTGGACATTAAGAATTTAAGAAAATGAGAGGTGCAGGCACCTTTGTCCTGTTGACAGCTGGAGTGTAGGAAGGGTGCAGTGGGATGGTAGGGGGCTCTTGAGTGCTGCCAGCTGGTACGCTGTGGCGGTGCGGTGAGGTGCACACTCGCGGTGCCACATGCAGCATCTTGGAAGCATCTTTGTAACTCAGAGAGCAATCGCAGGGGCTTAAGGGCACACAGCCCTTGCAGGCACAGTTCCTTCTGTTTATCCTTGCCCTCATCTTCCATTTCCTGGGTGAATTTGTACTGCCTATCCAATGCATCGCCCAGCAGTTTCCTTCTCTGTAAACGCTTCAGACTCTTGTTTATATTTACGTCATGCCTAGCCGGGCCAGGTGCTCCATCTTCGGTTACTCCCTTAGCACTAAACGCAGGCCTGTTTTAGAACAACAGTCTGTATTGTAAATGGTGTACCTTTCTCAGGGGACTGCACTTGCTAGAACATGTTTCATGAACTTGACCATACCTCAACTAATGGGATGTACCTGTTCAGCTAGGACTTAATCAGTGTGTTCAGATTTTTCACCCCAGCTGTGCCACCTCTCAACTCTGTGATTATGGGCAGGTTGCTTAACCAGTGCCTCAGTTTCTCCTCTGTTAGATGAGGATATTAACAAGCTCCCTCCCCTCTAAGTTTTTAAGAAGATTGAGTTAGTAAATGTATGGTGCTTAGGATAGTGTCAAGTAAGCATTTAATAAGTTACAGCTGTTACCTGGATCAAAGCCGAGAATCGAATAATTAAGAAACAAGCTACTAGTAGAGTTTAAGAAAATGGAACAAGTTTGAGGCTAAAACCAAAATGATGCTTAAAGATACTCCAAAATATTCCCTAAAATAACATAACTGAAATCTAATAGGTGTTTCCTTTCTTGAAATAGCCCCCAATCGGTCTGTAGCTCATCGTGATTGTAGTTCATAGGGTCATTCAGGAGGCCTAGTTCCTTTTGTTTTATGACTCAGAGTTGATGTCAACATAGTACAGACTGTCCTATTTCCCATCTGTGTTCTAGCCCTTAGGGAAGAGAATGGTCAGGGAAAGTGGTCTCAACTGTAAGAAGCTGGAAATCGTAGACGTCATTCATGGTCCTATTCCATTGCCCCAAACAGTCACCTGACCATACCCAGCTGTAAGGGAAACCACAGGGGTTCTAGCTATGCCACTGAAAGGCTGGGAGACTTTGGGTAAGTTGCTTACCCACTCTGTGCCTCTGTTGTGGTCTTTAAGATGGGGGGTATCTGTGTCATCAGGTTGTAGGCGGGATTACATTAACATATGTAGATCATTCAGGACAGTGCCTGGCACAAAGGAATCATTATATACATGGCAATGATTGTGATTATCTCACTAAAAGGAAGAAGGGAGAATGAGTGTTGAGGGACAACTGGTTTCCTACATGGGAGGAAAAAAACAGAGACTGGGGCTCTCTGGCTGCCCTCATTACGAGAGGTTTCTGGATGGCCAGAACTTCATTGTAATTACTGTAGGTCCCAGGAACCTGAATGCTCCTGTCCTGCGCAGGTCTTGTTTAGACCTCTGTTGGATCAGTCATGAGAAAGGTTTAGGAGCTATGTTTATGGTTTTGGCCTCTCCACTTTTCATTTCTAGTTCCTCCTTTACTGTAGCTTGTCATCAATTGTTATTAACATACCAAAGAAGTACATTAAAGGAAACCTTGCATTTGTAACCATATTAACTTAGAATTTTAACATTCATTCTCTCATAGCAGATGTAGTAGTAAAATGATGGCTATAAAATGAAGTTTCCTCTACTGAAATAGATTCCTAATTGATGTCAATTAGAAAATGTGTATTAATGGAAAGGCAGTATACAATGCAGTGGCTTGTAACTCCTGCTGTTTTCTAAGCCATCCTTTGCATTGGTAATAACCCTGAGCAGTGTGATACATCTACACACCTATCTTGGCAGCTCCTAAACTGGAGAGCACAGTTCCAGGAAATAGTTATGTACATACCATGACTCGGGACCTGAGGCCCAGTAAATTGGGGAAAAGACTGTTTGTTGTCTGTTCCATTTGGAGATTCACAGGGCATGTTAGCATATCAAAAGCTGTGAGAAGGATGACAGCAAAAAAGCCTGTTTAATTTTCTTTGTCAAATGAACCAAACTGCTTTGAAAATGAACTTTTGGATTTCTTGGCTTGCTATAAGTATTCTGGAAGACCTGGTTCTGTATGTACCAGTTTTGGGAGTATGGCAATCTTGATCTGCCTCAAAGTTTAATATACAGCCAAGTTCTAGTTCTATGAGTTGCCTGAGATTCCTGCTTTTGCTTGTTATCAGGGTGTAAATAGCAAGCCTAATTCCCTATTCATTTGCAGAGAAAGTAGCAGGAAAATGGCCACATGTGAGAGAAAGGAAAGCTTGTTGCCTGATAATGTTCTTCTCAAATTAGTTAATCCAGGAGATTTCAGATTTAAAATCTTCAAAGGACTATGTCAGTAGGCCCTAGAGACCAATTTTGTACTCTAATGATAATCAAATTTTTATCTTACATAATTTAAGATTCTACATAACAGAATTAAGCATATATGTCACAATATCTATAGTAGAAGTAGAGAACTTAATTTCTTATGAAATACTAGAATGATAGGTGCAAAGACCTTTTTGTAGGTAATAAGCTTCCCAAACTATCGAAAAACCAAATTCTACTTGTATGCCAGAGATATCTGTGCACAAGTGGTATTTGTGAATGTAGCCATTTAACAATTTAAGATCCCCCTTCTGAGCATAAATTTAAATCTTCCCATCCTCAGGGTTGATTTATTTAAAAAATTTTTAAATTTCTGGGTCCTGTTTCAGATCTAAATTGATCAGTACTGTGCTATTAGAAATAAAAATGAGGCTACCTTATTTCATTTATGCTTTTTAAATGTTTAATTCTGATCTTAGTGTATGTGCTACTGAAGCGAACACAATAATTCTGATTTTAAAAATATGTTCAACACAGGCCTTTGGGAGATACAGAAAAATATAAAATTACATAATTATACTGTCTAGCCATCATCACTTAATATATTGGTGTGTTTCAGTTTTTTCTATGAGTATTAAATACTCTGACCATATTAAAGGTACATTTTGTATTGTTTTTATAATCCTTTTTCACTGCTATTAAAATTTTTTAGTAAATACAATTTTATAGTCTAGAATTACAGGATCTACTTAATCCATTATTATGGAATATTTAGGCTATTTGCAGTTTTTGCCATTATAAATAATGACATCATTAACATCTTTGTGCATAAAATTCACATATCAGAATAAAGTCCTGAGAATAGATCTCCCAAAATAGAATTAGGTATCAGCTTTTTTTCCTTCTAAAAACATTTACCTATTAAAGATACTAAGTTTTTGTCAAATTATTGCCAATATTCTAGCTTTGGATAAGTAATCTTAAAATTTTTGATATGCAGAATTTCAGATTTTTACATATTTAAGTATACCAGTCCTTTTTTATTTTGTAATTTTTTTTCCACTGTTTTTAAAAAGATTTTGTTTGAGAGAGAGTGAGAGTGAGTGGGGGGGCCGGGGTGGGGGATGGACCCAGAGTGGGCACTGAGCTGAGGGACCCTGCGATCATCACCTGAGCTGAAACCCAAGAGTTGGTCACTTAAATGACTGAGCCATCCAGGCGCCCCACCACTGTTTTAGAACATTATTTTTCATATCCCTGATTCAGTGATCAACTTTGTTTAGTTTTGACTGTTGTTCACATTTATCTCTTGTGTATTTCAGAATTTTGTGGTGGAAGTTAGGCCACAATGTAGCTCTAAACATTTTTCTTTCTCTTAGTTGGTTTCCTTACACAATTGATTGAATAATCCAATTTCTTTCCTATTGACTAGCTGTCCTTTCTTCTATTTCCTACATAGTCAAGGTTCTATTTCTGGAATATCTCTTCTGTTCCATCGGTTGGTGGTTCTTGTTCTCAAGTAATACATTGTTTTAATTATTATAACAATAACTCTTAGTTCTAGATCTTTTCCTACAATTAATACCCCTTATTTCTAATTCAATGTTTTTAGTTAGGCAAGGACTTTTAGAATAGTGATTAGTAAAAATGGCAATAGTAAGCATCCTTATTCCTGGTTTTTAATAAAAATGCTTTTACTATTTTACCTTTAAGTAATTGTGGGAAGGAAATATTCTTCTTGGCTCTTTAAAAACATTAATCTGGACTAAAGAAGTTTATCAAATGCCTTTTCAGTATCTGTATGAAGTCTTTATTTGGAAGTTGTTTATAAAGTGAATTTTTATAAGTGAATCATACTCTGTGAGAACTTACATCGCACATTCCAGAGTGTGTCCCTAGAGAAAATGCTTAGACCTCAAGCAAAATACATTTTATGATGCCAGAATCATTCCTTTCCCTCAAAGACAGTAGGACATTTTCTTAATTACCGGATAGAAAAACCTCTTCTTCAAGAAGGAAGATGGAGTTTGAGAATGTGTTCTAGGTGCTGGCGTTATTCTGAGAAATTCTCAGAAACAGTATCCAAAAACTTTAAATTCTAGAAATCCTGAGGGCTGAATTTGAACTAGGGTTCAGGATCCTTCCAAATGGCTAGGTGCCTTGAAGATGCTTCTTGATTTGACTTGTTTGAGCATCTGTTCCAGCACTGTCCAATCAAATTTTCTGGACTGATGGAATGGTTCTATAGCCCTGCTATCCACTTTAGTAGCTACTGGCCACATCTGACTATTGAGGACTTAAAATGTGACTAGTTCTTCTTCAGGAAGAACTGAATTTTTAATTTAAGTTCAGTTAAAATTTAAATAGTTACATGTGGGGGCTCCTGGGTGGCTCAGTCAGTTAAGTGTCCAACTCTTGGTTTCAGGTCAGGTTGTGATCTCAGGGTCATGAGATCAAGCCCTATGTTGGGCTCTGTGCTCAGTGTTGGGGGCTGAGGGATCTGCTTGAGATTCTCTCCCTCTCTCTCTGCTTCCCCCCCCCTTGTGCACTTGCTTTCTGTCTCTAAAATAAAATAAATAAATAAATCTTAATAAATAGCTGCATGTGTCAAGTGGCTACTCTGTTGGATAATAAAGATTTATACAACAAATCCATATATATCTGAGGCCATTCATAGCTCTCAAACTGTGCCTCTCTGAATATGGCTGGGAATTTCCTAAGAATTCTTTTATTTCAAGAATTTTTAAATTGAGAGATTTGGGAAGGAAATCTGTATGTTCTGATTTCTGAATTCTTGATAGGATACTCCCTGTATTCAGATTATATACCTGGCTGTTGATGGACTTAGTATACATTTAAAAAATAATGTATTTGTGGTCTTTGACAAGTTACTGTGTTCATGGTGAGCGTGAAGTATTTTTTCCCTTTGTATTTGGTGGGTTAATATGCCAAACCAAAATTAACTTCTAGATCATATGCTTCTGTAGCACTGAAGGTTGATAGTTAGAAAAATCATTTACTACAGCTACTCAGAAACCCTTTTGTGTAATTGACCTGATTCACCTCCTAATTCTGCTGTTACAAAATGTGGTTTCAGAGTACACTTCGTTTTTTGAAGTAAACTTGATTTTGTGTATACTCTAATATTTTCTAATCTTGTATTTCAACTATTACACATAGGTCTTCTAGGAATAAAAGAATCTTTAGAAAAGTCATGTGAAAGGATATGAATTCATGTAGCCTCAATATGCACAATGCATGTGAAGACATCACTGACTTTATGTTTGTAACTAATTGAAGTATTTGTATTTGGTGTAAACCCTGCCCTCTCCTCCCCCTCCTCCTCCCCATTCTGTCATGGGTACTTGATTAAAGTGAATATATTTATAACTATCTTGAATGTAGTTGTTACACACTGTATCAATTATATGTCTCTTAATTTGTCAGGGTATTGCCCAGCAAGTTTTCAAAAGTTGGATTTGCTTGCTCTGACACGTCTATATTTCTAGGAATTTCTAAGTTGCGTGTGTTTATGCCAAAGGTTTACAATAAACATTGGTAAAGGTTACATTAGTGTGATTCTTTTTAGAAGAAATTTTGAAAAAGGAAAAGACATTTGAAGTAATTATTTTAGTAGTTAGGAATAGCTATAACTTATGAGACGGAGGAGATTCCAATGCTAGTTTCAATTTCAAGCTTTAACTCTTTGGGCTAGTAATAAAATCTTTGTACCTCAAGTTCTTTATTTGAAATGCCCATAGCTTTAACACATGTTAGATGGTGGGCCTAGTGCTAGTTTTAGATGTTCCCTTTTTTGGCAGCCTTTTGAGATGCTCACTCTTTAGAGGCCTCTTACTATGGTGGAAATTGTATATAGACAGATTTAAAAGACTCAGTGCTTTGCCAAATAGACACAAAAGAATTAGGATAAAATTACTAAATTTGATTTTTTTTTCTAGAGAGAGAGACTAAGACCTTATTACACATATTACACATGTAGCTTTCTTGAGGGACCACAGTTTTTAATTGACACAATTTATTGAAAACAAGACCTACAATTTAATATTTCATCCCTCCCTTTTTAAAGAGTATACACATTTTTTTAAAAAATCAATTTTTCTTAAAATTTTCTTTAAAAAGGGCACATTTGGAATTCTAATCTCTTTCCTTCAGAATGGAAGTCTTTATATATAAAACTTTGCATATATATATATATATATATATATATATATATATATTGTTTTCTGTGTCTTTTAGATCAAAGGCTTTAGGTACTGAGGAAGCAACTTATGTTAATTTGCTTTTGAAGATCAGAGCATTATTTCATTTTTGCCCTATAATGCTGTGTTACAAATCATCCCCAAACTCTGTTTTTTATTTATTGTTTTTAAAATTTTATTATCCATAAGAGACACAGAGAGAGTCAGAGACATAGGTAGAGGGAGAAGCAGGCTCCTGATGGGGAGCCTGATGCGGGATTTGATCCTAGGACCCTGGGATCAGGATCTGAGCCAAAGGCAGGTGCTCAACCACTGAGTCACCCACGTGCCCCCCAAACTCTGACTTATAAAACAACAGTGAGGTGTGCCTAGGTGGCTCAGCCAGTTAGGCAGAGAGCCTGCTTCTCCCTCTCCCTCTGCCTGCCACTCTGCCTAATATGTTCTCTGTCAAATAAATAAAATCTTACAAAACAAACAGTGATTTATTCTCATGAGTTGATGGGTTGGTTGAGACAACTCTGATTTAGGCAATGATGGAATGGCTTTGCTTCATGCTGCCTTTATGTGGTTTGGATCTTCAGAAGTGTCTCTCCTCCTTTGTAGGCCGGCTGGTACATAGTCTTCCTGTGGCCATGTCAGAAGTGCCAAAGGACAATCCCAACTACCAAGCATATCTCATGCTCCTGCTTGCATTGTACTTGTTAACATCCCATTGGCCCAACCCAAAATCCAGGGCAAGGACGTTAACTGGAGATATAAAGTCATGAATGGCTCAGAGCATGTCTTCAAGGAGGAGTGAATAACTGGGACCAGTATTTTAGTCTACCATATACAATTTATATACCTGATCATCTTAGCTTAGGTAATAAGAAGCTAAAACGAGCAGATATTAAAGTGATGAAGAAAGAACATTTGGGATTTGATCTGTTTTTCAAAATGGTGGAAGATATGAAGAAGTGTAAGATTGTACTAATTCAAGAATAAGGTAAATTTTTATTTGCTAGAGAGAGAACACATATGCGCACTCACACAAACAAGGGGAGCAGGAGAGGGTGAGCCTGAGCAGGGAGCCTGATGTAGGACTCCATCCCAGGACCTCAGGATCATGACCTGAACTGAAGGCAGACACTTAAGCAACTGAGCCACCCAGACACCCCAAGACTAAGATAAATCTTTTCATGGTTATCTTCACCTAATGAAGTAAACAAGAGATTCTCTGCCATAAAGCATTGAGATTAAAAACATTAAATTGGAGGTGTTTTGGACTGTTGGAGCCAATGGCAGAATAAAAGAAGTAATCTTAGATGTTGTGAGGGTAGCATAAACAGCTTTCTCTATTCCTGATGCTTTGTATATCTTTAAGTATTCAGTGAAAAATGCTCTGCTATTGGCCCCCAGCAATGCTTAAAAATCAAAGATTCAATACAGTAAAATTTTTTTTAAAAAGTCTTATGTGATTTAGTGATGGTACCAATTTGAAATGAAAAAGGGCGGAGGAAAGACTTCAATTGAACAAATGGCTAAGTATGAGATGATAATGTTCTTTTCATAAACCGTTCCTTTGTTTTTTAGAGAGACTGGGTTTGCTTCGCAAGTTCATTTTCTTTTGAATGGCCTGGTTGGAGGAAGAAGTCCCTAAAGAGGTGTCACCCTCTTCCTAGGAATTGAATAAATGTCAGAAAGGAGCCATGGCTCAAGGGTCAATGTAGGTGTGGCACTAGTGAAGGTGGGATCCCCACCTCTCCTGAGCTCTGCTCCCAGCACACTGCAGCAGAATCCAAACCGTAGAATATCAGGCCTTCCTCCTTGATGGGGAAGGACAGTAAGCTTCTGAGAAGTTCAGGGACTTGTGCAAAGTCCTCTCTGGGATTGGATGCAGGGCCAGGATGGCTCCCCCTGTACTTCCTACTGGATGGGGGGCTGGATGAGAGTGTGTGGGTGTACAAACCCTGGAGAAACAGCCTAAAGTTTCCTTGTGTGGGGGTAGTCCTGTGTTTCTGAGAAAAAACTTTTTAGCATTTCACCTTGGGAAATATTTTGGCATGGAAAGAAAAAAGAAAAAAAACCCTCAAGATAAGAAAAAAGGCAACCTGAAAATACAACTGCCCAGAAGATGTGGGAGGCTTTGGAAGTGTGGTGGCTTCAAAAGCCAGGAGTTTCCATAACAGCCACAACCTTCATGTTCCTGAGCCAGGACAACGGGTTTTTGCTGGGTGAAATGCCTTCCCTGTCCATACATACTTGGAGTGCTTGAAAGAGGCTTTAGGAATCTTCTTAAAGTTGAATTTATAATGTTGGGTTACTCTCTTTGTAGTTGAAGAAACAGGCCCGTCTTGGGTCCGTTCCCAGCACTGGGTAGGAAAGAGTTGGAGCGGAAACTCCTGCGTCCTGATCCTGTACCATTGTCATTATCCCTACACTAATATGGTGACTGATACTGAGCCCCTCCTCAGTTTTAGGTACCAGGAAGAAGTAGAGAGACTTAGGCAAATACAAAGGAAACTTTTTGAAAATCATCCAGTCAAAATGGTGTAAGACAAAGGGAAAATTAACTTGTACCGTCCTCCAGGTCTGGTAGAGCAGACCACCCCCTTTTTCTTTTTTTTATTGGAGTTAGATTTGCCAACATATAGTATAACACCCAGTGCTCATCCCTCAAGTGCCCCCCTCAGTTCCCATCACCCAAGTCACCCCCAACCCCCCGCCCACCTCCCTTCCACTACCCCTTCTTCCTTTCCCAGAGTTAGGAGTCTCTCATGCTCTGTCACCCTCATTGATATTTTCACTCATTTTCTCTCCTTTCCCCTATAATCCCTTTCATATATTCTCCAAATGAATGAGACCATATAATGTTTGTCCTTCTCTGATTGACTTACCTCAGTCAGCATTATACCCTCCAGGTCCATCCACATCGAAGCAAATGGTGGGTATTTGTCGTTTCTAATGGCTGAGTAATATTCCATTGTAGACATAAACCACATCTTCTTTATCCATTCATCTTTCGATGGACACCGAGGCTCCTTCCACAGTTTGGCTATTGTGGACATTGCTGCTAGAAACATCGGGGTGCAGGTGTCCCGGCATTTCATTGCATCTGTATCTTTGGGGTAAATCCTCAGTAGTGCAATTGCTGGTTCGTAGGGCATTTCTATTTTTAACTCTTTGAGGAACCTCCACACAGTTTTCCAGAGTGGCTGCACCAGTTCACATTCCCACCAACAGTGCAAGAGGGTTCCCCTTTCTCCACATCCTCTCCAACATTTGTTGTTTCCTGTTTCGTTAATTTTCCGCATTCTCACTGGTGTGAGGTGGTATCTCATTGTGGTTTTGATTTGTATTTCCCTGATGGCAAGTGAATGACAGGCCCAGGCCCAGAGGGCAACAGCAGTCTCTGGACTCTCATAGGTCACAATGTGAAATTTAAGCAGAGGAGTGACAATAGTAGGCAGTACTTTAAAGGATTAACTGGGTGGAATAGAGCAAAAAAGGACAACCACATCTCACAGAAGGGTTGGAGAGGCTTAAGGCCACAAAGCAAATATCTCCCCTTGGATTGAGCAAGTTCCTCTGGATTCGGTCCTTCTGTAAAACCTCACCAGCACCCAGTAAATACAGTTTTTGCTTAAACAAACAAACCCACATTTTCTCATGTGCTTCTTGGCCATGTCTATGTCTTCCTCTGTGAAATTTCTGTTCATGTCTTTTGCCCATTTCATGAGAGCAGACCACTCTTAAGGTTCCACGACTCAGAACCCCCATGAAGGGTATGGCAAGATGTGCTGCTGCGTCCTGGTTCAACCCTTAATATTCAGATTTATTTTTTCACATTGTTTTCTAATTCCCTTTCTTTAGTTTGTCAAAATTGTATAATTTTGTTACCTTGTCTGCCTTCACTTCACTCTCCCAAGAGGCAAGATATCTTGTCAGTATCCTTAGCTGGTGGCCCTGGGTCCCGGCTTACCTCATGAGCTGCATTCCTGAGTGAATATAGTGTTTTCATATTGATTGGACCTTAAGTAGCTACTTGAAGCAAAGACTGTTTCCAACCAGCAATGGAACATTGAGAATTATCATTTTGAGGCCAAGCCCAGGAAGATTTTCTGAATGAACTGATGTTTAAAAAGCTGCAGCAGGTAATCACCCGAGGGGATAGACTGTTCTGGTGCTGCCATACTTATTTTTTTGGTGAGAAATGAAGGTTTATTTATGAAACTCTACACTATGCAGCATTTGTTAGGTGCAGAGGAATATACACTGTTGGGTCCCAGGGTTTTGTCTGGGACTCATTTGGGCGAGGCAAGTCCAGATGTGTTGTGACAGAGTAAATGATGAGTTGGGGCTGCCATAATGTCAAGCTGGTATCAGGCACTTGGTGGCTTATGTGCGTTTTCTTACAGTTGCACTAGTGCTTTCACTCTCCTGGTGAGCTGGTGTGCACTGTGTCGAGGCAGGTGCCATGCTGCAGGAGTTTACTAGACTTTGTTTACATCTTGTCTGTAGTGTCACCAACTTGTTCATCTGCAGCGTACAGTTTACTTTGGTTACAGCAGTTGTTTGCGATTTATCTGTGCAAGTGACAGAAATGTTGCTTTTGAGAGAGAGCAGAATGTTCAGACTGCAGTGGGAAGCCAGGCTGCCTCTGGAACATGGTCCTGGGACGTTATACCCCACATCCTCTTTCCCATGGTCACGTGGATGCTGCTCCAAGTTCAGGCTGGTTAAGATCAACTGTGATGCCTCCAGAATGTGACAGGGAGCCCCCAGCACACCTCTCTTGCTGTTTCCTATAGAAAATTCTTTCTGACAAATGCGCTTTCAGGTGGCAGGCATCCTCTCATGCCTTGTATTTAAAAATTGTCAGTATCTTCTGGAAAGAATGACATTTGGAGTCAGACAAAGCAGATGTGGATTTGGTTCCATCTGCCCTTTCCTGGTGGGACAAGTTTGTGTGTGTATTTTAACCATTTATGCTTGTTACCTGCCCACTGAGAGTGCTAATGCCTCCCTCAGAGGGTTTCTTGTCACATAGTAAGTGCACAGCAAATGCTAGTGAAAACGTGAACTCTGAATTTTAAACCAGGAAAAACCCTTCATTTGTGATGTTTCTTATACAGGTTTTTCATTGTTATTCGTGGCATCCAGATACTTTACTGTTAAGACCAACTAGTTGTCCTGCATATGCGAACAGTTAAATTTTCATCGCACGCTTACTGAATAAGTGGATGTTTTTAAGGTCTCCGAAATTTTTTTAAAGATAGGAAGTTTGAAAAGCAACTTATGGGTTTGCATCAGAATACCCTTGTTCAGCTAAAACAGGTATCAGCAGCATTTGGAAATATTTCTACACACTTATTGGCTGAAGAGCTTGCCAGGCCAGGAAGCCTTTCTGACCTTTCTTGGAATGATAACTTTTTGCCTTTGTAGGCCAGATCCCACCTTTGGACTCTATTCCACTATATGAGAGATGACCCTTCTCTCTTGTCATGTGGTCATCCTGGGCAGGTATCAGGTCCTGGGGGTGGACGGGACATTCTGTGGGGGAAGCTGGGCTCGATGGGGAGGCAGGAGGTAGGAGGGGAGGATTCTGTGATCCTGTTCAGGAAGAGCTGTGCTTGACAGATCAGGGGACCAAGACAAGGCTGTGATTAGGGAGAAGGGAGTATTAGGGCTTACTCTAAGCACCTATTCCTCTGTAACCAATTACCCCCACATAGTGGCTTAAAACAGCAACCATTCTTATCTCCTGTGCCATTCTGTGGGTTAGGAATTTGGACAGTGCTCAACTGGACAGTTTTTCTGCCCCACATGGTATCATGGTCACTTGGTAACAGTCAGCTGGGGGATAGGTTGGTCTGGAAGGTTCAAGACTGTTCACATGACTGATGCCTTAATGGGGTGGTTGGAAAGGCTGCGTTCAGCTGAGCCTGCTGCCCAGAGCACCTACATATGGCCTCCCCCACGTTGTGGTCCTGAATCTCTTCTGTGGCAATTCAAACCTCACCAAAAACCGAGGCAGAAACTGCAAGGCTTCTTCAGACTTGGCTCTGAAAGTCTCAGAACATCACTTCCTCTACCTCCTGTCAATAAGTGAGTCACTAAGGCCAGCCCAAATGTAGAGAGAGGGGAATTAGACTCCCCTCTCCTTGAGAGAAGCTCTGGGCCTCTGTGGTCCTCTCTGATCTGCCATGCTGATATGAGAGCCAGTGGGAAACTTTCAGGGTGGGGTGGAGGTTGGACAAGGTGGCTGCATGACACATGGTCTTTGATTTGGGGCAAAGATCAAATGATAGTGAATTGAAGTGTCTAAGAGTATCAGAAGCAGTACAGTGGGTGAGGAGCACTCTGCTGAGATTCTCGGCCATGAGGAGAAGATGAAATGGGAGGGGAGGTTCAGAGGGAGACCCAGGGGCTAGGGGCTGGCTTGTGTTTACTTGGAGATGGGTGAGGTCCCCAATGACCCAGATTTTTCCAGATTATGGTAATATATTTTTGTTATATGAACTGGCCTTTTAACTGCTTAAACACTGTTAATTCTCTTGTCTTTAGTGATAGAACTTTCTCCTATTCCTGGCCTGTGACTAAGAAGGGGTTATTTTCTTTAAATGGTTGCAATTTCTAGGGTCTCTTTATTTTTCTAGGGTCACTTCTTTATTCTGCACTTTTTCTGGCATATCCCATTTGCACTCATGATTTCAGCTGCCACACTTGTATTGTAAAAGCACCCAGGTCTGTAAGTTCTCTTGCCTCCTGGATGTCTTTCCCTGGATATCCCTGTAATTCCTATTCAGCTTCCTAATAATTCTTTCCCCCTTCCCTAGGCCAGAAGCCTGTATGCCATTACCTTTCTCTCTCCCTCCACTCTGTGCAGCCAATCAAGTCTCCGAGTACTATTGATAATTTGTCTTTAAAACCAAGGTGCTCCACCATAGCTGCAGGAGCACATCCCTGTGGAACTCTGACAACATGCACACTTGGAGCCCTGTGCCAGAACTACAGACTCAGAATCTCTTGAGACTTAGGCATGCATAGTTTTGTAAAGCTTCCCAGGAGATTTGGATGCTCCCCTAGCACTGTAAACAACTCTCTGAAATTTTTGTTTGATCTTCTAACTCCTTTCCTTGCTATTTTGGTTGAGGCTGGTGATGTTTCCTGTAGCTATCAGGAAAAATTGCCACCAGTGTGGTAGCTCAACACAGCGGAATTGATTCTCAGGATTCTGGAGGCCTCAAGTCTGGAAGCACAGTGCTGCCAAGCCATGCTGTCTCTGGGGGCCCTGAGGGCCCGAGTCCTTCCTGGCTCCAGGCGTTCCTTGGGTTGTGATTATCACCTCCAGTTTTGCCTGTGTCCACATGGTCCTCTCTTCTCCCTGTGTGTCTATTCTAAAGACCCTTGTTATTGAATTCGGGGCCCTCCAGTAATGTAGGATGATTTTCTCTCCAGAGCTTTAACTACATATCAAAGGCCCTTTTTCCAAAGGATCTAGGATATGGACAAGTCTATTTGGGGGCCGCCATTCAACCCACACTTCCCTTATTGTTTGGCTAGTTCTCCCATCTGTTCATTGTGACTCTCATCTGGGTGTCTACTCTTCACTGTGCTGCCTTAGCGATTACTTTATGTCCAGTTGTGTTGGTCCGTTGCTTCAATGTTACTGGCTCCCTGTTCTCCTTAGGGTAAAAAGCCATGCCCTCATGAAATACCAGGCTCCTGTTGTAACCTGCCCCCTACCTTTTACCCTCCAGGCACTCTAATTCTCTCCCATTGAACTTGATGTTCCCACAGTACTGAACGACCCTTGGTTCATACTGTTGCCCTACATTCCCATTTAGTCTTGTTCACATTTGAAGACCATTGACTCTCCCATGAAGCTCTCCCTAATAATGGCTCTTCCCATGTGCTTTGTCCACTAGTACATCTTGTCACATTCGGGTCTTATCACACTTGTTCTTATGCCTTTCTCTGCTTTCAGGTGTAGAGATCTGAAAGCCAGGAAGCTGATACTCATCACTGTAGCTCTAGTACTTGGCATTATTAATATTGAATGAATGACCATGTAGCTTAACCTAATTAGAAACTTGACTCATTGTGACACTGTTTTTTCCACTGTTACCTTAATTATTTCCAATAAGATTTTTCACTGATCATTGTTTAGCTGTATTGAGCAAGTAGGTAGTGGGTATGTAGACTGACATATTGTTTGCTTATCCTTAACATCTGCTTCTGTGCTCAGGCAACTTAACAAGTTTTGCAAATGTTAAGGTGACACTAGTTTTTGTGGATCCCTCCCCTTTATATTAGATAGGACTTTGGGGTCTTAGGTAGCAGAAAGCAACTTGAGCTAGCTGAAACCAAACAGGATTTCATGAACAAGGGTCAGCATACAACTGGACCAAGAGAAGCCCTAAGGATCCTGTTCCTTTCTTATGGCTTGTCTCTGCTCATCTGCTTCATTCCTCACTTCTCTGCTGCTTCATCACCTAACAGGTTGTGACATCCCCACAGTTGGTGCACTTACACGGCTCTGGCCATTTACAGAGACTGGCTGCTTTTCTCTCAGTCCCAATTTTGTGTTTTCTGCGATGAGCATGTCTTTGGCCCCTGTGGGCCAGATGTCCACCTCCAGCCACTCAGCTCCAGTGTGATTTGGAGGGTGCTGGCCTGGCCATTTCATTCACACGTGGTGCTGGGGCTTACCTGAGGGAGTTATGAGATGGGTTCCCGAGAAGGGAGTGTAGTTGGGAGTGGATCCCTAAAAAGCTTCTGATTCACTCTAGTGGATTAGATCTTATCAACCAGCAGCATGTAGTTGAAAGATGCAGCAGGGAGCCGGGTAGATGGGAGAGGCACAGGAAACCCTGCCGGATCTTGTACTGTTTGCCTCTAGGCCTCAGCAGTGAAAATGTTCCTCTGAATTGTTGAGAGTCCTAGCTTTAATTGATTTACATATGTTTCTCTTAATACAGGATGTTCATCTTGATTTAAGTGATCTGGGAATATATTAAGACAAAGTGGGTTTATGATGGTGGTTTACTCATGGCTACGTTCATTATAGTAGCGCTCACAAATATGCGTAAGAAAACAGTGCCTGTTTTGATCTTGCCTCAGAAAAAGGAGACTTGAAATAAATCATCTCTGTATTCTAGAGACACTTTTATTTAGTTGATGTTCTTTTGTGATGGAAATGGGAACAGATTAAAAACACAGCAGGAATAACTTCAAGTGATAATTTAAATCCATTGCCAAACTGTAGCTACCAAATTATAAAACAAAAAATCCCTTTGTTCTGACTTTTACTGTTCATGAGCCTCTGGGCCCCCTTGCAGGCCATACTGGACACCATGTTCTGGGTGTGACTCAACCAGAGGCAGAGCAAGACTTTCAGGAGAGGAACCAGTCACCAGATGTGGACTTTGGTGTTCTGAGGGAGCTGTCCTATTTATGCACAATTTAAAAGATTCCCCTCAAAAAAAAAAAAATAAAAAATAAAAAAAAATAAAAGATTCCCCTCCCTTCTCCTTGTTCTCTTTAAAAGAACTTCTCCTAGGAAGGGGATAGAGAACAGTCCTGTGAGTATGGCAACAAGAGACATTGGTCAGAACATACAGGGACCCATTAATCCAGAGTTAGAAATACAATTGAAAACAGAAACACTAACTGTAGTCCTGCATTCCTTTTAAACACTGGTATTAGCTTAAGATACTAATGTGGGAAATCTGTGTAAGGACATTGTTTTCCAGATGACTTTTTAAGTTATTTCACAGTCTGGACTAAAACTCCTCTTTTTTACTTCTGGGTCTCTCTCTGGGCAACCTTCTTGTGAAGTCCTATTTTAGGTTTAATTTTCACTAGGGATTTTTGCTCACCTGACAGTTTAAAGGTTCAAATAGAAATGAGAATGAATGTGGAGAATTCAGAACTTTTAAGACTGCAAGTAACTAAATTTGGTCTTCTTACAAATAAAGATCCTAAAGACATTAACATGATTTGGGAGTGAGAGATGAGGTTTAATTAGTATGCTATTTTCTAACTAGTTCATTTAAAAATATTTCTTGAGTGTTTCTCTGGGGTCCATTAGAACAACGCTTGCTAAATTGAGCCAGCACTAATACAGCCTCTGCAGAATTCTCATTTGCTTATTTATACTGTCTCTTTCCAGAAAGATTTGAAGAGTCTGACTTTATAGAATAGGAAACCTATAATTACTTTGTACATCACTCTTAAATTAAGTTTCTGGAAATGATTTGAATTTCATTACAGCTAAAGCCTGTTTTGTAGTCCGTTTCTTCTACAAGGGGTGTTTAGTGGGCAATTTCTTGTGACCATCCCTGTCTTTTCCCTCATTCCATCTTATTTTTTTAAAACCTTAAAAATCTACAAATAAATGAATTTTCATCTTTGTTTGTAGGTACAATGGTGCTTTACCTAATGGAGACCGAGGCCGGAGGAAAAGCAGATTTGCTCTTTATAAGCGGCCAAAGGCGAATGGAGTCAAACCCAGCACGGTCCATGTGATCTCCACGCCGCAGGCGTCCAAGGTAGGTGGCTCCTGCAGCATGGGGAAGTCCTTGGCAATTGGTGACTCGTGCTTACTTGTCTTGGCTGCTCTTTTCTTTCAGCCTCTTTTCTTTTCTTCTTGGCGGGAAAGTTTCTTGATCATTGGGGCCGTATAGTTTTTGGTTGTGAAGGGTTGTTCCGGGCTTTGTGTGTTTAGCTGCATCCCTGGCTTTGACCCCCTAGATGCCAGTAGCACATCATCCCCACCCCCCAGCTGCCACTGTTGTTCGGGCAACCAAACAGATCTCTGGACATTGCCACATGTCCCCTGAGTGGTGGTGTGGGCAGACCCTCCCCTCCAGCCCCTGCTGGCCATGATGGACCACTGCTTGGAATATAGTGGAACCAATATGTGTCAATTTAGAACAGTTGTGGTAGAAAGATAAATGATGTTCTTTATCCTAAAGGGTTTTGGTATTAAGTCTTAGTATAAACCTCATTAAGATTTGTTATCTTCCTTCTATTTATTGAGTAGTCATTTTCACATAATCTCTATGTACATGGAATTGAATTTGGGTAATTATTGGAAAAATTGGAAGTAAACAGAGCTAAGTGCCACAAGAAGTTTACTATATTTCCTCTCATAGGTTTGAAATATATAAAATGTTAATTTTTATGACTACTTTACTTTCTGATTATATAAAGGGGGAAAAACCCTGAGTTTCCATTCTGGTTGATATGTTCTACTTATTTAGATATGACAATTTTGTAATTAAATTAACATGTAACATAGTTTCCTTTTCTAGAAAAATTATATTCACCTGAAATATTTCATATGGTGCATTGGCTATACATGTTTATCATAATGGGTTTGGACCATCTGGAATAAATAAGACTTGATTCCCATTTTTACTGAAAACCCATGTTTCAAAGAAATGAATAACTTTAAGGAAGCATGCATGGTATTTATATTCAGTCTTAGAAACAGATCACCTTGGTAAATGTTTTCTATTAAAAAAAAACAAAACAAAACTCCTGTTGCTGTTTCTGAAGCAGCACCATGGAAAAAGTTTGCTAGAATGTACCAATTAAGATTGTCTTGTATTAATGAGGAAATGGTTAGATCCAAAAATATCAAACACCAAGGAAACAGGAAAGATTAATATTGAGCAGCCAAGTTTTTGTCTGGAGAAAGGGAAATAAAGTAAGTTCTAGAAATGGAAGGACGCTCAATAGGAAAAACAAAGGAAATGAGCTTTGCAAAGATTCTGAGAAAAGGGGAAGTGAAGTAACAATATTGGAAGGTTAAGGAAGTAGGAGAAATATTTTATAGTCCACAAGTATTTGGAGAATACCAAGATGAAAGTTTTTAAGCATGTGATAAGTGCCAGAAATATTCTGATATTACAGACCTGGTCGTCACATTTGTCTGTGTATGGACATTTATCTTTCCATCCTTTAGCTTTCTACCTTTACTTTCCATAAACCTAGATTTTATATTGACACAATGCCTTCCAATATTTAAAAACATTTTTTACAGAAACCTTTGAATACTCAGGCTGCATGTTGTGATACAATGTGAAATCTGGTTGGAATCTGAAATACATCTTTCCTGTAGCTACTATCAGAAAATCAGTGGCTTTTCCCCTGATTCATTACCTACCTCCATGGGCTCCAGTTTTAGCTTTTTATAAAACTTTAACCTTTTATACCTAGATTTTACCTGAAGTTGTTTAAATTATAAACCTTCTGGTCTAAATCTGTGTTTATGGTCTACATGACTAGTAGTCAGGAAATTGGTTTTCAGTTTTGTAAGCTGGGAAAAACCTATATTCTCGGGGCCTCTTGTTTCTTCCTATACAAAATGAATGAGTTGGCTGTAGACAGGAACTGTGCTGAATCAGGCAAGATATTTAGGGTTATACGCAACAAATGATTCTGGCTTAAGAAAAAAAAGAGCAAAAATGGAGAAATTATTAAAGGTTAGATAGTAAGAACAGCTCAGAGAGAACCAGAGTACCAGCAGGGGTTAATGTGGATATTCTTGAAAGGGTGTTGTGAAGTGACTTGGCTCCAACTCCCTTCTGTTTCTCTTAGAGGTTTTTAATGGTCAGGAAAGGGAATGTGCTAGGCCTGGCTGGTCCATCAGCTATGACTAAGGGGGAAGAGTAGACCAGACAAACTTCCTGTGCGCTGGTCAGCTAGCCCTTACCGCCTTTCCCTTACACATCCTACCCATCCTGGAACCTGTACATGAGGACCTCCTGCAGTTTTCCATACTACCGAGCACCTTGGTCACAGATTCCTCACTCCGGGTCAGCTGTGCCCTGCCCCTCCTGCTGCCACCTGCTCTGTTGAACCCCAGACAAAGTCTCATATACATTTTACTTAACCTTTCCTTCAAATGTTCCTCCTCCTGCCTCACCTTAACTGAATGCTGATTTCTTTTTTTTCATCGATATAGTCTTTTTCATCTTTTTTTTTTCCATCTCTCCAGTTTATGGAACTAGAAATGATTTTGTTCTGTTTCCATTTCCGTCCATTCTTTAACCCTACATTATTGGCACAAGCCACCTCTTCCCCTGCTTCTCTTGACCTCCCTGACGGGCAGTCTACTCTTCTGCATATTTTTGTGACTCCATACCTTGCCCCATCTGTTTCCCCCAACCCTTGTTAAACCATATGTTGGCATCCATGGGTCCTAATACTTGAACTCTTCCAATTTGACTGTCACTTCACTTTTCCCACTGGTCTAGTGTATCTTAGTTCACTGTCACTTGAAAGTGGCCATAGTCTGCAGTACATTCTACTTATATAGGCTTTCTTATCTAAAGACCTTTAGTCCTTTAGGCTGTCCTTGGGATGGTTGTTAGCTCACTCGGGTTTTTCAGTTACATGTTGACTTCACCCTGGATTCCCTTTCTCGGATACCTGTTGGCACCCTTCTTTGTGAGTGCCCACCTCTGGGCCCATCCCAGGCCCTGCTGGCTTGTTTTTACTCCATTTTTGCTCACCCCATTTCCTGTCAGAATGCCAGGTTATGTGATGTACTTGGCAAAAGCTGTTGGACCTGAATCAGCAGTGGTTTTTCTGCTCTGGAATTTCTGATTCTGCAATATGGGTAATGAAAGGGTCATCTTCAATTTTGGACTTGTAAATGGGAGACCTAGGAAGGTGGATGTGGCTACCATTGTTAGTCAGAAGGCCAAGTGGTCATATTCTATGTTGTTTCTTCCCTCTGCCCCACAACCTGGGAGCATACCAAGGTGTACCCCTTTGCTGGAAAATGGGGCATCTTAGTCTTCATGCCTGCCATTGTCCATGCAAAGTCAGATGAGGATGGCAATTGTGTGCTACTGTTGTGTAATCTTAGTTTGTGTCATCTCTACTCATGTGTGATTTGCTCTTGAAATAGTAATACTCAGATATTACACTTATGATATAATGTGTTTAAAGAAAACCTAAAGTAAAACCTCTTTTTACTTTTGGCAGTTGTTTCATAGACTTGAACATTTAGCAGTTTATTTACCATTTGTTTATTCAACAACTATTTATCTAGCACTAGGGGCCAAGCCTCATGCTAGGGGTTGGATATACTGCAGTGTGCAAACTTTGTCTGCTTGGAACAAATTATCTAGTGAGGAGGCAAACAGTTCTCATGCAAAGACGTGCTTAACTGCATGTTGTGAAAAATGCAGGGCAGGAGAGGACAACAGAGCTATGAGAACAGGGGGTGAGGGCTTGGATTGGGAAGACGGTGAAGGTGCTCTGAGGGTGTGGTATGTGTGTGCTTCGAGGTGAGGGGTTAGGAATTAGCCAGGCTAGCAGGGAGATCTGGAACAGAGCTTTGGGTTTTTTGTCTAAAAGGAAACCTTGAAGAGTGATAAGTGGTGGACGTGGCATAACAGGACTGAGAATTTAAGTCTATTTTTGTTTGTTCATTTCCTTTTAAGGCTGTGGGGCAACTGTTTTGCTCTTGACCAGTAAATAGGATGGTGGTGGCAATGGTGACTGTTCTGGTAGCAACGTGGTTTAAATTTAGCAACATCACTGAGGAGAACACTTCATCATGGTTTTCCCTTCTAGGCTGTGCTTTATTGAAATCTCCTTTTTTGGGCATTTTTACTTCTCAAAAGTGACTGAGTCTCACTTTGTTCCAGTTGGCATATTTCAGAATGGAAAATATCAGTGGTCTTGGAGTGACAGTTTAGAGAGAAATTATAACTGTTTAGTGGGATTGTTGCAACCAGGACTGCCCTCGAGCTGTTCCCACTGTAGTGGCTCTCCTAGTTGATATGGACACTCTTCTTTATCAATGCATAATTCAGTAGTAACTGAGAAGTGGTAATATAAATTTCAGTGTAAACTCATTCATTCAAGCTAATTTTGTAGGTTGTACTGTGGTCTGCTTTTGAAGTACTGTCTGCCCAGTCTGGGTCTTGGTGCAATGGGTGGCCTGTCTGCTGCACATTCTAAAGCTGTAGCCTTCTGTGCTTTGGAGTCCTGTTTATTATTATACTCAGACTATTTAATGCAGTTTTTAAATAGCCTTTTTTTTTAGGTTAACTTTGTTTTCTTTCATTGTTAATGGACTAATTCTTGGGTTCCTGGTATCTGGTGTTTTTGATGTTTGTAAGTTCAAGAAATTCCTTTTATTATAAAGGGGCAACAAAGTTTGGATAAGTTTTATCCTTTTAGATGCCATAAATGTGAATATTCTGAATCTATCAGAAAAAATTAGTAATAAACTGCAGTCCACAATATCTTTGGGTACTGTACAGAAATACCAACCTAAGATAATTTGTATTTATAGAATGGAATCCATCTTAATGATTTTTAACAAAATATAAATATAAACGACCTAACTTTATACCTCAGGGAACTAGAAATGGAACAACAGACTAAACCCAGAGTTAGTAGAAGGGAAGAAACAACAAAGATCCACGCAAAAACACAGGGAGAAAAAAAAAAAAGCCAGTAGAAAAGATCAACAAAACTAAAAGCTGTTTTTTTGAGGAGATAAAGACAAGTCTTTAGACCCACCAAGAAGAGAGGACTCAAAATTAGACATTACAATTGCTACCACACTAATAGAAAGGATCGTAAGAGATAACTGTGAACAGTTATATGCCAACAAATTGATTAATGTAGAAGAAATGGATAAATTTCTAGAAACACACAACCTGCTGAGACTAAATCATGAGGAAATTGAAACTCTGAACAGCAGGCCCCCCCAGTTACTAGTAAGGAGGTTGTTTGGGGGTTTAATTGCTAATTGAAAGTACAGGACCAGAAATTCTACCAGACATTTAAAGGAGAGTTAATACAAGTTCTTCTCACATTCTTCCAAAAAATTGAGGAAGGAATATGTCAAACTCCTTTTATAAGGCCAGCGGTACCATGATACCAAAACCAGACAAGGAAAATACAAGAGAAGAAAATTAGGTGCCAATATCCCCGATTGAACATAAATGTAAAAATTCTTAAAATATCAACAAATCAAATTCAGTAGCACAATAAAAGAATCCTACACCATGCTCAAGTGGGATTTATTCCTGGGATGTGAGAATGATTCAGCATCTACAAATCTGTGTGATATATACTACATTGACAATATGAGAGTAAGAATCCTATGATTATCTCAACAGATTAAGGAAGAACATTCAAAATTCAACATCCACTTCAGATTAAAAAAATCATCAGTAAACTGGGAACAGAAGAAATGTACTTCAACATAATAAAGTCTATGTGTGACAAGCCCACAGCTAACTTCATGGCCAATGTTGAAAAACTAAGTCTTTTCCTCTAAAATCAGGAACAAGACCAGGATGCCCACTCTGGCCACTTTTGTTCAATATAGTACTAGAAGTTCTAGGCAGAGCAGTTAGGCATGAAAAAGAAATAGTCATCTAAATTTGGGAAGGGTCTATTTGCAGATGACCTAATATCACATATAGGAAACCCAAAAGACGACGCCCAAAACTGTTAGAATATCATACAGTTTTCAGTGGACATATCTTTTACCTCCCTGGTTAAACATATTCCTATTTTATTCTTTCTCCTGTAATTGTGAATGAGAATTAATTTCTGAGTTTGTTACTGATTTTTGTGTACTGATTTTGTATCTTGCAACTTTACTGAATGTAAATTAGTGCAGTCCCTGTAAAAAACAGTATAGAGGTTCCTCCAAACTAAAAATAGAACTACCAGTATGATCCAGCTATCCCACTTCTGAGTATATAACAAAGGAAATGAAAACCGCATCTCAAAGAGATACCTGTACTCTCATGTTCATTGCGGCACTCTGTACAGTAGCCAATATGGGATCAACCCAGTGTCTGTCAGCAGTTTGGTTATAAAGATATGGTACATAGTTGACTCTTGAACCACATGGGTGTTAGGAGTACCAACCGCTCCCACCACCAGCCACACTTGAAAATCTTCATAAAAATTTTGACTCCCTTGAAACTTTACTAATAGCCTACAGCTAACTTGAAGCCTTACTGATAACATAAACAGTCAATGAACCGCAAGTTGTATATGTATTATATACTATATTCTTAAAAGTAAATTGGAGAAAAAAAAAAGTTAAAATCCTAAGGAAGAGAAATTACAGTACTGTACCATATTAAAAAAAAATCTGTATGAGTGAACCCACACAGTTCAAACTTATGTTGAAGTGCCAACTGTATATGTATATACGCTGTAATATTGTTGAACCGTGAGAAAGGGCGTCCTACCATTTACAACAATCTAAATGGATCTTGAGGGGATTATGCTAAGTGAAATAAGTCAGAGAGAAAGATAAATAGTATGTATCATTTAAATCTGGAATCTAAAAACCTGAACCTCTAGAAACTGACTGAAATGATGGTGCCAGGGGCCAAAGGATTGAGGATATGGGGAGATGCTGGTCAAAGTATATGTATACTTAAGAAACCTCCAGTTATAATTTGAATAAGGTTTGAAGATCTTATGTACAGCATGGTGATCATAGTTAATAAAACTGGCTTATATACTGAAAGTTAAAAGTAGATTTGAAACATTCTTACCACAAAAAGGAAACGGTAATTATGTGACCTTATGGAGGCATCTGCTAAGGTAATGGTGATAGCCATTTTGCAATATAGAAGTGTATCAAGTTAACATACTGTGTGTCTTAAACTGAATGTTATATGTCAAATATATCTCAAAGCTGGAAAAAGTATCAACCTAATTTTCAAAAAAAAAAAAAAGGAAATCACTTTGAAAAACATTTTATCAAAAAGTATTGCTAAAGCAGAGGAAAAAGTATTTGAGATACCAACAACATACTGCATAGTTTAAAATAATTTTATGATTTAGTGTTTATTGAGACTTTAAAAAATAGCTCTTATCTGAATGTACCATGGCAGTTTAGAGTTACAGTCTTGATTGTTACAAAACATACATTAGATGATAGAACAACTTCATAGAAAGCTCATAAATCAGGGCAGTAAAATTTCAGTCATTATTGACAAAGCCCCAGCCATTTCACATAGAAATGATTTAACAATTTGCTTAAAATACAATATTCAAGACTTTGAAGATAGGTGATGGTTTTTTATTTCATGGAGCTAGACAGAACAAAGTCTGAAATATATTAAACTTTACTGTCACTCAAGAAAAATGGTTTCAGTGAGATGGGCAGCTTGTGGCATTATTGATGCAAACTCAGTTTGGAAGTCAAAGACCTGAATATTCACTTTAATAGAAACTGAGATAGCATTTAGATGATTAAATACTTTAAGAGCTTTGGCTTTATAACATGCTATTCTAACCTTTCTTATTTCTCTGGTTTTAGAAGAAAAAAATTTCAGTTATTAAAATGGATAGATTTACTTGACAAATGAGTGATAGAATATATAAAATCAAAAATGGAAAACTGTGACAGAGAAGCAGAGCATAATTAGAGAAACCCATTTGAAATACAGCAAAATATTCCTAGAGAAAAACTATTAAATTATCCAAGTTACATGAAAATACCTATTTAATATCGAATCTGAAGAATATAACTAACTTTTAATTAATTAATCTTTGGAATTTGACCAACTAATGTTTTCAAAGCACATAGATCAAAGGCGAACAAAATTTTATAAAAGTAAGCTAGATAATTGAATAGGGCAGTCTAATAAGTGGTTTTCATGGCTTAGGTAATAATAGAAATACTGACTATAAAAATCATTATATTGGGACTAGAAAAATATTAAACTTAATGGATACTTGTTCAACCAAAGGTAGTAGTAGGTTTACCATGAGCAATATTATGTTACAGGAACATCTCTATATCAAGACTCCATTTATTCATTGGCTCTCAATTAAATGGGGGAAGTTATTGGAAGACTTTGGTTTGTCATATGAAATACTAGCTCGGACATTGCTTAGTTGTAATCGTGACGTCAAGTAAAGGATCATACCATTAGTATCTAATGATTAACGTATGACTTGGAAATATATTAGCACGGTCTGGTGAATGATTGGCACTCTAACTTGCAGCATCATTTGAGGACAGTTTTATATTATTTATAGCTCATGTTATTCAGACCATGGAATGTTTTACAATTTTTGACTCCTTATACTTATTATAATTCTGATTGTTAAATATTAGCACTCCTAACATGAATAATCTTTACAAATCTATTGAGGTGTTTATCTCATTTTATGATTTATATCATAGGAGCTTTAACATCCAGAATTGGTTATTAACTACTATATTTCTATAAATTTTGGCCAACCAGTAGTTTTATGGTTTTCTAAGGTTTTTGATGGTTTTGCCATTGCAAATAGTGTAAGTTTGGTAATTTGTGAGCTGTTCTTTCCCCGTTTTTGTTTTAGTTTTGACTTCTTTTCACAAAGTAAACAGTAGCCTTTCTTCTGTAAGGACACTTTCTTTCAAATCCCCTAAATGTTGACATCTCTACTGCTGTGTTTAAGCTAGACAGTTTGACTTATACTGGTTGAAGATCTTAAACAGTGATTGTTTATCGCCATTCCCCCATTCAGATTTGTGTGAGAGGCTTTAAGGTAGGTTTTAAGATACTTTATAGTATTCTTAAGATTAAACTTTGAGGTATGATTCACACTAAATAATCCCAGAAATCTGAAGTTGATTCAAAACATCACATTTTTCTTAGTCTCTGCTATTAATGCAGGTGGGCACTAACATTTTTGTTTTCTCTTATTCTTCTAATATATATTTTCATCATCAAGCACTAACAATGAATGGTGTGTGTGTGGGGGGGGTGTGCCTACAAAATAATCACAAGGTCGTTGCTGTTGTCTTTCCTATTCATCGATATTTAATCTGTCTCTGCTGCATGGAATGGGCAGAAGAATTACTGTTTCCTCCCAGAAGATATTTGTCTTTTACATACTTATGATGTGGTTGGCAGCATGATACTCCCTCCCCACCAAAGATGCCCCTGCCTTAATGTCTGGGACCTGTGACTACGCTCACTCACATGGCAGAGGGGACTTTGCAGATGGAACTGAAGTCATGGAACTTAAAACAGGAGGGTTCCACGGGGGCCACGCCATTACTCCAAGATAATCACAAGAGTCCTTAACAGTGGAAGAAGAAGGAAGCAGACTCGCGAGAATGTGCAGAAGGAAAGGTAGGAAAGTTTGAAGCGTGAGTGGGACTCTACCTGCTATTTGTTGCTTTGAAATTAGAGCCAGGGGCTCCGAACCAAGGATCTCAGGCTGCCTCTAGAAGCCGAGAATGGCTCTGGCAGTAGCAAGGAAACCAGGACCTCTGCCCTGTCGTCACATGGAACTCTGTTCTGCTAACAACCTGACTATCCCTGGAAACCTTCTTCCCTAGACTGTCCCCTTGATTTCAGCCTCCTGGGGCTCAGCAGAGAAACCGGCCAAGCATGTGATCCAGCAGGTCCTGAGATAACAGATCTGTGGAGCTGCTAAGTTTTGTGGTAATTTGTGACAGTAGCACGAGAAAACTAGTATATACTACTGTGGGAAATTAAATACAAAATACCATGTTTTACTGAGAAGCCCTTGACCTTGTATTGGGAGAAATGAAAAGCTGGGGAAGCCCTCCTGGCACTGGGAGGCAAGAAGAGAGGGTTTTTTTTTTTTTTTTAAATTTATTCATGAGAGACACAGAGAGAGAGACACACACACAAGCAGAGGGAGAAGCAGGCTCCATGCAGGGAGCCTGATGTGGGACTCGATCCCAGGTCTCCGGGATCAGGCCCTGGGCTGAAGGCAGGTGCTAAATGGCTGAGCTACCCGGGCTGCCCGAAGAGAGGGTTTTGTTTCTTTTCTTTAGTTCTCTTGGATCCACGGTGTTGGAAGGGCTTGTTGGAAAGCTTGACTCCGGCACTCAATAACTTAATTATCAGTGTAATTATCTGCTTTACTGACATATAATAATTTTACTATTGACTTGATTCATGTATTAGTTGGAAAAATCATATTTAATTTGTGTTGTCCTTAAAGCACACTTTTATTAAAGAGTTGCTTTTAACATGCCAGTGTGGGAGAATACTTGTGTTTATCCTTATAATTATGCTATTACTCAGACTTATTTGAATTATGACTGATTCGGGCACTTCTGCTCATCCCGTCTTTCCCTGGAGGAAGAGCATCTTTTGCCTGTAGCATTCCTTTTTAGAAACCTGGAATGTGGAAGTTGGAAGGAACCTTCTGCCTTCTGACTCTTCATTTTACACACGAGGGACTTGCAGCTCTGAGAAGCCCAATAAGTGGTGTCGGGTCACGCAGCCGGATGTGGTGCCCAGGACGAGAGACTATTAGGCTGTTGCTGTAGGGAGCAGGTGGAGAGGGCACTGAAGGACAGGAACCAAGCTGGATATTTGCTCCTGATCCTTTTACCTGCCAGGAGTGCGGCTTGGAAAGTCCATTTACTTCTAAACTAGGAATGCTGTAATGAAAAAATGAATGAAGATGACATTTGGTAGTAAAAGTGGAAGTTGCTTTGTCAACTTAACGATTATTAGCACTGTTAGGATAAGCTATCCAGTGTGGGATCCAGCTCTCTGGAGAGAGAGCCCTCTACAAAAGGCACAGAAATGGAAGCTTACATTTAATAGCTGGTCTGTTTGAAGTGGTACTTACAACAGCACGTAGTGGAAACTACATCAAAATAAATTCTGTGCAGCTGAAGAGCAGTCATGACCTTGGAGGGAGGGTCACGGAGGTATCATCCACTGTCTTCAATTTGCTGGTGGCGTCTTTTGTTACACCTTTGCCTTTCACGCTGAAGTGTGCTGTTGACCTCTTTTGTGAAAAAGTACTTCAGCCCCTTTGAAGTCCTAGGCTGCTGACTGACAGAGAAACCTACTTACAAGTTCTTTATTGATCACACCCACATCGGGGTGAGGTATGAATAAGCGGTTTCCAGAAACTTTGGTGTGTTTTTTTTTTCCTTACCGAAGTTGAGTTAAAGGGAGCTTAGTGGAGCCTGGCCGCAGGAGCTCTCTGATAGATAGATAAGCTCATTCTTGCTTTGTTCTTCATCCTTATTTTGCTGCCAGGTGAGCCCTGTGAAACTGGCTCTGTATTCTCTCACATGGCAGAGGGAATGTGACACTAGTGTCCACATAGTCCTGACATTCCAGTTAAATTCCCTGGGTGGCCATATTTTCCCTCCCCTGCTCCTTTGATATTCTCATCTCTTAGAATGTACTCTAACCTTGAATACTAACCTATACTCCCACCATCCTCTAAAATATGGCCTAGATGTCCTTTTACCTAGGAACTCTCTGATATTCCTCTCTCCTAGTGAAAAAGTCCTTTTGTGAACTCCTACTAAAGTTCAAAATGTGTGTGTGTGTGTGTGTGTGTGTGTCCCCACAAGTGCTCTACACTGTTAAAAAGTTGCTGGTGTACTGTCTTGTCATGCTAGGAAAGTAAGTCCCTGGAAGACAGATCTGTCCTATTCCCAGTGCCCAGCCCAGGTTGCAGAATGAGTAGCCAAATGCTGTGGCCTGCCTTGGGCATAGGGTGGGACAGCTGGTTGTTCTAATGGGTCAGTAACTAATGTGTTGGTCTTCTGCAAGCCCACGTCCCCAGGTCTGTTTAGATTTCAGGCACATTTAGTAAATTAAAAATCGTTTCTAAATTTTTTCTATTATAAATAATGTGATAACTTGCTCTGTATAAAAACTTGTGTTAATTTCTGATCTTTTTTTCCTTCCAGTCTAAGGAATCACATATTTGAGAGTTTAAGGGAAAAAATTGTTTGTTTTTTTTAGTTTATTCATTTAAGGAATCTCTATACCCAACGTGAGGCTTAAACCCATGACCCTGAGATCAAGAGTCACACGCTCCTCCGACCAAACCAGCCAGGCGCCCCATTAATAAGTTTTATAAATTATAAAAATAAGAATGGAATGAAAGTGTGGGTCTTAGAGTTTCAACTTCCTAAATTCCCAATTTTCCCCATTTACTATCTGTAGATTCGGGCAAAATACTTTTCTCACATTCCAATTTTTTATAAAACAGATTTATGTCCATATAGGCCAACTTATCCTGCAGTAATAAACAACTCCTGAATCTCCGTGGGTTTATGGCAGCACAGCATATTTATTATTTGTGTTTCATGTCCATTGTGGATGCTAGCACAGGAGCAGGGTTCATAATGGGAATTCAGGGATCTAGATAGAGAGTACATCTTGACTTCTATTTCAAAGATTGTGGGAAGAGGTAAGAGAATACAGCTTTTACAACATCTGCCTAGAGGTGACATACTTGTATATCATTGGCTAAAACAAGTCTTCTGACTGAGTTCAAAGGTTGGGTTGCATAATCCTTTGGCAGAGAGAGGCATCAAAGATTTGCAAATGGTAGTGCAGTGTGCCTCCAGGTCATGCATGGCTCATGAAAGGAAATACTTGGGAATGTATCACACATAGCTAGTACATGGTGGCAATTGATGAATGTGAGCTCCTATTAGTGATTGGTTTCTCTGGGAAGTATTAACTGTCTGTTAGAAGATATAAATGGGCTTAGCATATAATTGACACCTAACATCCAGAGTAAATTATTGGCAATTTGATTATATTAAAAAAGCCTTACTTAAAATGTACTGATAAATGGTGTTGGGAAAATTGGACAGCCACATGCAGAAGAATGAAACTGGACTATTCTCTCACACCATACACAAAGATAAACTCAAAATGATTGAAAGATCTAAATGTGAGACTAGATTCCATCAAAATCCTAGAGGAGAACACAGGCAACAATCTTTATGAACTTAGCCACAAACTTCTTAACAAGACACAATGATGAAGGCAAGAGAAACAAAACAGTAATAAACTATTGGGACTTCATCAAGATAAAAAGCTTCTGCACAGTATAGGAAATAGTCAACAAAACTAAAAGTCAACCTACAGAATGGGAGAAGATATTTGCAAACGACATATCAGATTAAGGGGGTAGTATCCAAGATCTATAAAGAACTTACTGAACTCAACACCCAAGAAACAAACAATCCAGTCAAGAAATGGGCAGAAGAAAAAAAAAAAAAAAAGAAATGGGCAGAAGACATAAACAGACCTTTCTCCAAAGAAGACCTACACATGGCCAACAAGCACATGAAAAAATGCTCCACATCACTTGCCATCGAGGAAATAAAAATCAAAACCACAATAAGATACCACTTTACATTGGTAAGAACGGCTAAAATTAACAAGGCAGGAAACAACAAATGTTGACGAGGATATGGAGAAAGGGGACTGACTCCTCTTGCATTGTTGGTGGGAATGTGAACTGGTACAGCCACTCTGGAAAACAGTGTGGAGGTTCCTCAAGAAGTTAAAAATAAGCTACCCTACAACCCAGCAATTGCACTACTGGGTACTTATCCCAAAGATACAGATGTAGTAAAATGATGGGACCCCTGCACCCCAATGTTGATAGCAGCAATGTCCACAATTGCTGCTATGTGAAAGGAGCTATGATGTTCTCAACAGATGAATGAATAACGAAGATGTATACACACACACAAACACACACACACACACAGGAATATTACTCAGCCATCAGAAAGGATAAGTAACTACCATTTACATTGATGTGGATGGAACTGGAGGGTATTATGCTGGGTGAAATAAGTCAATTGTAGAAAGACAATTATATGGTCTTACCCATATATGGAATATAAGAAATAGTGAGAAGGACTATAAGGGAAAGGAGAGAAACTGAGTGGGGAAAAATTAAGGACAAAGACAAACTATGAAAGATCCCTAACTTTGGGAAACAAAGGGTTGCAGAAAGGGAGGTGGGTGGGGGCTGGGGTAACTGGGTGACAGGCACTAAGAAGGGCACGTGATGAGATTAGCACCAGGTATTATACTATATGTTGGCAAATTGAATTTAAATAAAAATAACTTCTATATCACTGGGTTGGGAAGACTAAACAGTGTACTGCACATAATCTGTATACCATTAAAAAATGCACTGATACATCAAAGAAAACTCTGCAGCTTTGTGATTTTGAATATAGCTTTTCTCTGTAAACTTACAATTTTAAATTTATATTTTCTTTAGATCTCAGTCACAAAGTTTTAATGAATAGTTTTTGAATTTTGACCTGACTAACTTTGAAGACTAGTCTATTTCCTTACCAGAAAACTTATCAATTAGAACATTTTGATAAGCCATCCTTATGTCAAAATGCATCTGTCCCGAATCCATTTTGGTTCCTCATGCAATCTTCAGACTGCCAACATTCATTTCATTCTTTGCTTTTTGAACAAAGGAGTAATTTTGTATTTTTTCAACGTAGAGTTAAATCTTTGTTTCACATGAATGGTTTAGATTAGAAAACCCCTTTTAAGTCTTTCCATGGTGCCTGCTCGACACTAACACGAATATCAGGATTTTTCCCCCAACACTTACAAAAAATTATTTTACTCTACAATCCCGTATAATAAATCCAAGAATGTGACTTTTAATTTTTTTTTAAAAAAGATTTTATTTATTTATGAGAGATACAAAGAGAGGCAGAGACACAGGCAGAGGGAGAAGCAGGGTCCATGCAGGGAGCCCGATGTGGGACTCGATCCTGGGTCTGGCCCTGGTCTGAAGGTGGCGCTAAACCGCTGAGCCACCTGGGCTGCCCTGATTGTTATATTTTATATAAATAGGATCTATAGTGGGCACACTTTTGGTTTCTTTCATTAGAATTATGTTTGTGAATGAAATATCCCATATTAGATATGTTTGTTCACTGCTATATAGTATTCTGTTATATGAATATTCTCTTACTCAGTGTGCATTAAAATGTTAATCACAGTAAAATATCAGTTGTTTTTGTAAATGAAAGAGTTTTTTTAGGTTAACTGTTTCACTTTCAGATGTGAAATCAAAATAAACAGAATAGCTACCAACGTCCACATTTAGAGCTTGCAGCAGTTGAAAACATAGCTATCTATTATACAAGTAAAAAATGTATCCTCAGTTTGAAAATTGGTTGGCCTGCTGAAGCAGTAATGATCTTTTAGAATTGGGTATTTTGGTGAAGAACTCTTAAGTTAATGCTAAATTTTTAATGTTGTGGTGTGTTGTTTTTCTCTCAAAAAACAAAAACAAACCAAGACATACCCATTGTAACATAGGGCCTGCATCCCAGAGTCTCCTCCATTTTCACATTTATCACAGAGAGGCTGCCCTTCTGAGGGGTGTTGCTGGTCCCAGGAGGACCTTCTCTCTCTGCCTCTGCCCCCTTCCATGCCTGTGAGATTAGACAAGCAACATGAATTCCCCTTGGAGTCACTACCCCACTGTAACCTTCAAAATTTGGCAACCCAAAATGTAATATTGAGAACAGTTCTACTTGAGCTGTGATACAAAATCAGGTTTTGTTTTTTTAATAAGCTCTGAATCTGGTTGCTTTCTCTTCTTTCTTTCTTTTAAAAGAATATAGCCTGTTTATTTTTGTTTAGTGGGGGAAAGGATTTTTGTTTGCTCTTGAAACATTGAACAAAGGTTTTAATACCAATTTACTGATTTTTTTCCACTTAGTTCTTTATTATGCTGATGTATTTCTAGTTCTGTGTGTTTCTTGTTAAAAATATTTATGAAAGGGAATTTTGTGTTGTGCATACATCAGAGCAGGAAGATGAAATTTTTTGATTTTATATCAATTTAGTAACTCTAAGTTGGTGTTTGTTGGAAAAAGATTTTTTTTTAATTGAAGTATAGTCACAATGTCACTTTAGTTTCAGGTGTACAACATAGTCGATAAATTTATGCCTTATGCTATGTCCATCACAAATATAACTACCATCTGCCCCATTACATCATTATTACAGTATCATAGACTGTATTTCTTATGCTTTATTTTTTATTCCCATGACTTATTCATTCCATAACTGGAAATGTATATCTCCGACTCACCTTCACTCATTTTGCCCATTTCCCAGCCCCTTCCTCTCTGACAACTCATCAGTTCTTTGTATTTATGGATCTGTTTTTGCCTTTTTTTTTGTTTTTTAGATTTCACATATAAATGAAATCATGATATTTGTCTTTCTCGTATTGACATAGCATAATACTATCTAAGTCCATCCATCTTGTCACAAATGGCAAGATCTCATTCTTTTTCATGGCCAAGTAATATTCCATTATATGAGCATGTATATACGCACACCACGTTATGTATCCATTCATCTATCAATGGAGACCTAAGTTGTTTCCATATCTTGGTTATTGTAAATAATGCTGGAATAAATATAGGGACACCTATATCTCTTTGAATTAGTGTTCTTGTTTTATTTGGGTAAATGCCTCATAGGCATGCATTACTAGATCATATGGTAATTTTGTTAGTTTTTTAAAGGACCCCCATACCATTTTCCACAGTGACTGTGCCAATTTCCATTCCCACCGACAGTGCAAGAGGGTTCCTTTTTTCTCCACATCCTCGCCAACACTTGTTTCTTATGTTTCTGATTTTAGCCATTCTGACAGGTGTAAGATGATACCTTATTGAGTTTTGATTTTGCATTTCTCTGATTAGTGATGTTGAACAGGTTTTTGCTTGTTTGCCATCTACAGGTCTTGTTCGGAAGAATGTTCAGGTCCTCTGCTCATTTTTTAATCAGGTTGTGTTTTTGGTGTTGAGTTGTAAAAGTTCTTTATATGTTTTGGGTATTCACTCTTTTTTGGATATACCATCTGCAAATATCTTCTACAATGCAGTAGGTTGCTTTTTTGTTTTGTTGATGGTTTCCTTTGCTGTACAAAGCTTGTGTGTGTGTGTGTGTGTAGTCCCAGTGGTTTATTTTTGCTTTTGTTTCCCTTGCCTTAGGGAGACCTACTTAGAAAAATGTTGCTAAGGCATATGTTAAAGATTGGTGCCATATGTTTTTTTTTCTAGGATTTGTAAGGTTTCATGCCTTATATTTAGATCTTTAATCGATTTTGAGTTTATCATGTATTTTATGAGAAAATGATTCCTTTTTTGGTTTTGTTTTGTTTTTTTTTTTTGCATATTGCTATCCCTATTTCCCCAGCACCATTTATTGAAGAGATGGTCTCTTCCCCCACTGTATGTTCTTGCCTCCTTTGTTGTAGATCAATTGACCTGTACGTGTAGGCTTATTTCTGGTCTGTCTCTTCTGTTATCTATGTGCCTGTTTTTGTGCAGTGTTATACTGTTTTGGTTACTACAGTCTTGTAATATATCTTGAAATCTGGGCTTGTGAGCTCTCCAGCTTTGTTCTTCTTAAGATTGCTTTGGATATATGGGATCTTCTGTGATTCCGTATAAGCTATAGTATTCCAGTTCTTGAAAAAATACAGGTATTTTGACAGGGATTGCATTGATTCTGTAGGTTGCTTTGGGCAGTGTGGACATTTTAACATTCTTACCATCTGTGAGCATAGAATATCTTTTCATTTGTGCCATCTTCAACTTCTTTCATCAGTGTTTTATAGTTTTCAGTGTACAGATTCTTTACCTCTTTGGTGAGGTTTGTTACTGGGAGTTCTTTTTGGAGCAATTGTAAATAGATCTATTAATTTCTCTCTGCTACTTTGTTATTAGTGTGTAGAAACACATCCACTTTCTGTGTTTCTTGTCCTTCATTCTTTACACTGAATCAAAGCAAACAGTGGTAAAAGGGAGAAAGATTAAGAAGTTTATGAATACTAATTTTAGATCACGATTCCTTTTTTTTTTTTTATGATAGTCACAGAGAGAGAGAGAGAGGCAGAGACACAGGCAGAGGGAGGAGCAGGCTCCATGCACCGGGAGCCTGACGTGGGATTCGATCCCGGGTCTCCAGGATTGCGCCCTGGGGCGAAGGCAGGCGCTAAACCGCTGCGCCACCCAGGGATCCCTAGATCACGATTTCTTGACTTCAGCCCTATTGAGAGTATGGTCTGATTATTCATTTTTATGAGGCAGCACCGTAGAATTGTAGAATGTTCAGCGGTATCCCGGGCCTCTAGCCACTTAATGGTAAGAGCATCCCCTCCTCCCAGTTGTGACCACCAGAGCTGTCTCCAGATATTGCTGAATGTTCTTTTGGCAGGAGGGATGACCCTAATGATGACTACGGATTTAGACTCCTGAGTCTGGTCAATATGTCACATGATTCAGAGTGCAGGCTCTGGAGTGAGAGTCCCAGAGCTGACATCCCAGCTCTTCTTTGGCCATGTGACAGTGACGCTATTTTCCTCTTGTAGTGATGAAAAGTAATATTCATCTTCTAGGTTGGAGTGAGTGAGTTAATACCTGTAAAGTTCTTAGCATTTAGAATGGCACCTGGCATGCTGCAAATGCTGAGTAAAGGCTAACCCATAGCTATTGATACTGCTTATAAAAACATTGGGTATCCTATTACATCTTTCTTTTTGCTTATTTTTTCACTGGGTCACAGAATAGAGACCTAGGGGGAAATCATAATTGAGTAAGGGTTTCAACAAATTAATTTCTTTTTAAAAAGCTGTATTGCCAGGTGCTGTGGCTGGCAGCAGCAAGGCGATGAGTGCATAACACTCTTCTGACAAGTTCCCTTTCCTTCAGTGATCGTGTGCTGCTTAGCAGAAACCATTGTGTAAAATTGGGCTTGGTGGAGGTAGAGGGGGATGCTTTGCACACGGACTATCTTTGGCCTAGATTAAGAACTGCTCTCTGTTCTGGTCTCTGTCCCAAGCCTCTCTCTTCCTCGGGTTGGAAACACATTTAGACCTTCTGTCCCCAGCCCAGGATGGAGCATGGTGGAAAGGCTTCCAGATAGAAGTGTGGGCTGGAAGGGATGTGTTTCTTTTCTGTTACTCTAGTCAGCTGAAGCCCCCCTGCCTTAAATTTCACCCATTATCTAATCTGACACAGACAAATTCATCTTGCCAAAGCCTTGATTGTGGCAGTGGTTGCTAATTCCATAGAATAAAAAAAGCAGTGTAGGGGGCCAGGGTGGGTCAAGGGTGGGGGGAGAGTAGGGGCTTAGATGGGGGGAAGGAGCAGGAGAGATTTTTGTGGAGGAAAAAAATTTCTCTACAATCTGAGAATGGAAAAAGATGGAGTTGTAAACAAATATGTAGTTATACATACTAGAAGGGACTTGAAACAATTTAAATACCCAGAATAGCTGCTTGGATGATACATGCAATTGAATTGTATGGTTTATAGGTTTTTAAAAAAACCATTCATTAATCCCAAATGTGTTAATGACAGATGTTCTCTTAACATCTTATTGAGTCTGAGTCTTAAAAATACACTTTTGATAAAAAAATGGGAATTTTCAAAAACTTAAAATTTAAAATTTTAACAAAATATCTTTTTCAATTTAAAACTTCAAATTAATATATAAGTTTAAAAGGCAAGTCAGCTTCCTGTTTTGCCAAAGAGTATATAATTTCCCCCTGATTATGATACCATTTTTCTATAACATTAGGAAGACTCTAGGACTACCTGGTCACACTATTCCTAGGAGGAAAACTGAGGCCTAGAGTTACAGGACGTTTCTAGAATTGCTCAGCTATCTTGAGCCTAAGGTTCTTAATTATTAGATTTCTACTGGATTTTAATTTGATTTGAGAAATTAAATTTTTTACCACCTTGTTCTTTTTTCTTAGTAAAGCAGTCATGGTTTCTGAACACTGTGGACTCTTAGGTGGTAAAAGCACTTACAAGAACCACAGCTGAATGTAAGATCCTTGCATTGTGTGGAGTGTGGGGTACTGACCATGAGTACTCCCCCCGTGGTGATAGCGTTTCTCCAGTGACTCTCTGCCCCTCCCTACTAGAGTAGTACCTCTGTTCCTGAAGCATCTTCCTTCCATCCTACTTGCTTCTGAACTTCCTGTCTTTGACTCTAGTCTATCACCACCTACCCTGTAGTCCAAATGAGAACCTGGGTATGATGCCTAACTTTTCCTTCCTCTGATACCTAGGCACCTCCCCCAAGAGCCTGCACAATGTACATCTACATTGACCCCATGCTCCCCTCCTTCCCATCTCTGTTGCTAGTCCCTGGTGCTGACGTTTGCAGTGGGTCTTGAATGGATGGATGGATGAAGCCCTAACAGTTTTTCCTTTACTCTAGGCCATAGACTCTTCATACCTCTTAGATGCCACTGAAGTGCCAAAATGCTTTTTTAAGGTGATAAGTGCTGTGTCTTCCATAATGTGGTGTCTGACCAGTGCCTCACCTCACCCAGCTGAAAGCTCCATCATACACAGCAGCAGGCCCCATTTTCAGAGAATGGCTTATGAAGTCTTTCATAGACTGGCCCCCGTGCCTTTCCAGCTTCCTTTTCTCCTCATTGAAAATGGAATCAGTTGGGAATTATAAGGGATTAGGACATTAAGATCTTGGCGTTCATGTATGTGAAACTGAGGACTGTGTGTTGGTCCTGTTGTTAGAATTTGGGGCTATGTAAAATTCATGTAGCCCTGCCCCTTATGTATGGTGACAGCCATAAAATGCAGGGGAGCTCACTTCCCACTGATAAAGGGGTAAATCCGAAGCTATAAACTGGATGATAATTAATGTTTTTCCTTGATGCAAGTTTCTCCAGTCAATACAAAATTTTCAGGTACCCATGCAGGTTCAAGGATGCATGCAAGCCAGGAATAAATAGTCTATAAAAGGAACAGTGTTCCTTTCTGATATTCCTCATAACCTGTCCTTGTAAAAATACCCTGTAACCATCCTAGTAAAAAGGGGACCCCCTGCTCAGAATAAAATCTACCCCCGGCTAAGTCTCCTGTGGCTCAGTCTTCACACTGTGTCTTTGTTTCTTACCATTTCACCAGTGCCTTGTTTTCTAGTAGGGCTTGGTGATATCAGCACTCCAGCACTGCTCCTACCAGGAAAGAGCTGTGCTTTACCATCCACATGTAGTATTCTCCTGAGGTGCCATTTCTCTTTTTTGGGTGATGGTTTTTTGGATCATCCATTCTCCCCTCGCTCACAGCTGGTTTGAGGCCGAAGCAGTTTTCAAAAGCATCTGTTCACTAAGGAAGCTCTGAAGCTAGTCGGGCATTTTAATGGCCATAAAACAGAATTACTGTGTGAAAGACCTTTCAGCAATTTAGCTAAAGGCTTTCAAAGCAGTGGAGACATTTTCACTTATGAAAATTGGCACTAAAGAAACGTGGTGGAGATACCTTTCCTCTAAATGCCACCACCTTCTATGTTAAATAATACAGACCACTCATCAGAGGAAACTTCCCCACCTTCACTGTTTTAGTTTATATTAAACCATTTCTTAGATTTTAGAGTGCTTCCACAGAGATCCTTTGGTTATTTAAATATGAATCAGACCCATTGCCATCTACAGATTCAGTTTAATAGGAATACCTATTAAAAATCCAGTGGCATTTTCACAGAAAGAATAAACCTGAAACTTGGATGGAACCACAAAATAGTCTAACCAAGGCAATCATGAGGAGGAAGCACAAAGCTGGAGGCACTATGCTTATTGATTTTAAACTATATTTCAAAACTGTAACAATCAAAGCAGGATGGTTTTGGCATAAAAAACAGACACCTAGACCAATGGAACAGAGTAGAGAGCCCAAGAATAAACCCACACATATGTTGTCAATTTATGACAAAGGAGCCAAGAATAATCAATGGGAAAAGATGTTCTCTTCAATAAATGGTATTGGAAAAATTGGACAATCACATGCAAGAGAATAAGACTATCTTAAACCATACACAAAAATCAAAATGTATTTGAGACTTACATGGAAGTCCTGGAACCATAAAATTCGTAGAAAACACGGAGGGGTGGTAAGCTTCTTTACATCAGTCTTGGTGATGATTTCTTGAATTTGACACCAAAAGCAAAGGCAACAAAAGTGAAATAAACAAGTGGGATTACATAACTAAAACGCCTCTGTACAGCAGAAGAAACTATCAACAAAATGAAAAGGCAACCTACAGAGTGGGAGAAAATATTTGCAAATTATTTCTAAGGAGTTAATATCCAACATACATAAAGAATTCAAACAACTTATAGCAGAAAACAAGCTGATTTAAAAATGAACAGAGATACTGCATAGACACTTTTCCAAAGAAGGTATCCAAATAGCCAATGGGTCAATGAAAAGATGCTTGACATCACTAGTCATCAGGGAAATGCCAATGAAAACCACAGTGACCTACCACCTTAAGCCTTAAGCCTATCCTCAAAAAAGATAAGTGTTTGCAAGGATGTGGAGAAAAGGGAACTCTTATGCACTGTTGGTAGAAATGTAAATTGGTGTAGCCACTATGGAAAACGATATGGAGGTTTCTCAAAATTAAGAATAGAGCTATCATATGATCTAGCAATTCCATTTATGGGTGTATATGCAAAGGAAATGAAAACAGGATTTCAAAGAGATACCTGAACTCCCATGTTATCTGAAACACCATTCACAATAGCCTAGATGTGGAAAGAACCAAAGTTACCTGTCAATAGATGAATCAGTAAAGAAAATACACACACATACACACACACACATATACATGCTATAAAATATTACTCGGCCATGAAAAAAGGGACATCCTGACATTTATGACCACATAGATGGGGCTTGAGTGAAATAAGTCCAAAAGACAGATAGCATATGGTATAACTTATATGTAAAATCTAAAAAACCTAAACTAGAAACGGAGACTAGAACAATAGTTATCATCTGGAAGGTGAGAGAAATGGGGAGATGTTGGTGAAAGGCACAAATATCTAGTTGTAAGTGCTGGGGATCTAGTGTACAGCATAGTGATTATAGTTAGTAATACTTTATTATGGAAGAGACTACCAGGAAAGAGGGAGTAATCTTATATTCTCACCCCCAAAAAGTTGTGGTGATGACCTGGTATGCTGGAGGTGTGAGCTACAGCTATGGTAATAATCCTTTTGCAGTATATGTGTATTAAATCAACATGTTGTACGTCTTACACGATGTTATGTCAGTCGAACCTCAGTAAGCTGGGAAGGAATATGAATCACCTGTCAAAAGCTTGGTCTGTCCAGCAGGCAGTTTTGAACACCATTCCTAGTGACTGAGGAGTGGTGCAAGCTGCACTTTGCGCATGTAGTTGTCAGGCAGGCTGTGCATGGAGCCTCTAACAAGAGAGCACCATTTCCACTGAGTATATTCCCAAATGGCAGAACAGATCTTTTGACTCTAGAATGTCAGTTCAGGATTGCTAGGGGTGGGAGTGGGAGGAGAGCCGGCTAGAATTAAGCATTTCTTCACCTTAGTAGATAAAAGAGGATATCAAAATGCTTAACATATTAGCTGTGATTTTTAAATACAATTTCCAGGATGTCAGAGGTCCAATGAATAGAATTCATGCCAAGTGAACTTAAAAGCTAGAGCAAGAAAAAAAAAAAAAAAAGCTAGAGCAAGATATTCCTTAAGAGTAATTTCCCTCCTTAAAATAACTAGACCTCTTTACTTCCTAAAGTATTTTTTGGGGAGGTATAAATTGTAAACCCTGAAACTCCTGTGTTTGGCATTAATTTCTGAAGAAAGTTCTTCTCAGTCTGCATTTATGGAGGAATTTGAGCCACAGAAAACATTTCAGTCCTCAGTATTGTACTTCCAGTGATGGGACCCTAATCACGTCACTGACCCTGGGTTGGTGATTTTTGTTGGAAAACCTGTGATCTTCTACTTCAAACAAACTGTGTGTGGATTCCTCGCAGGTGTGACTGCAAAGAGACAGTCTTCACCCCCATGCTTCCCCCATCCCTTCCTCTCTCTACTGTACATTACTGCCTGTTTGCAAAGTCATCAGTAGCACCATTTTTAAATCATTGTTTTGAACTTTGGAAGGACTTTTTCATTTTATTTCTAAAACGTCAGTCAGTTTTTTTGCCTGATAGGTGAAGGCTGGAATTTGTTAATTTCCTGGCATTTATTAAATCTCTAATGTTGAGATATTTTGCCTATTTTTAAATCACATTGTTTGACATTTTTACGTATGTGATCTATATAACAAAGAGGTCTTAAAATTTTTGTCTTTTGACTCTGTTCACCCTATTGGAGGTTTTTTTTCTAACCTTGATTTAATCATGTGTGGGATTGTTTCACTTATGATTTATGTTTCCTGTTTTGCTTAGGAATACTCTGTCCCAAGGTCTTACACTTTTTTCAAATTTATTTTATTTTATTTTATTTTATTTAGATTTTTCTTCTATTTGAATTTTATTTTTTAATTAATATCAATTGACATCTCCTTTGCGCCAAGCACTGGGCTCTGTACTGATGAGTAAATCTTGATCTCTTCACTAATGGAGTTTCTGGTGACAGAGGCAGGTAGGGAGTAAGTGACCAAACAAATACATAACTTTCATCTCTGCCCAGTGCTGTCAAGGAAACCATGATGGAGAATACTATATGATCCAGGGACACAAACATAAGTTAGGCTGAGTTATGAAGGGGTACACCAAAGTTAGCTTTCTGGCGGAAGTGGGGAGTATCACCCTGAGGCAGATTTGAGGATTCACAAGTGCAGAGTTGGAGCCTGGGATAAAATGATGTCCAGAACTATTAGATCCTTTATGTCTTGGTAAGGGGCCTTGATTTTAATCTAGATGCACTAGAAAGCTGTTGAGGGGTTTAGGGAAAGATGTATGAAGGAAGAGAGTGTTTGGATTTTGATATGGAGGATAGGCTAGAAGCAGAGAAACCAGATTGGAGGCTACTATAATAGGCTAGATGAGAGATGAGTGGCTTAGACTGGCATAATATCACACATAAATGAACTATTGTTCATTTTATGTGTCACCCTGGCTCTGGGGCCCAGATATGTGGCCAAACATTTAGAATGATGTCTTTTGAGGATGTTTTTGGAGATTAACATTTTAATCCATGAACTCTGAGTAACAGACCTTTATGGTACTGGTGGGCCTCATCTAATCAGTTGAAAGGCTGAATAGAACAAAAGACTGGTCTCCTTGAACGAGATGGAATTATGTAGTAGCCAACTAGATAGCCTTCAGATTTGAATTGTATCATGAGCTTTCCCTGGCTTCTGGCTTGTAGGCTCATCCTACAGATTTTGGACTTGCCAGCCTCTCTAATAACATGAGCCAATTCCTTCAAACACAAAAACAAAAAGCCAAAACTTTCTGTATGTACACACTCACACACACACACACACACACACACACACACACACCTGGGTTCCCTTTCTTTGGACAACCCTGATTGATACAACAGAGGTGGTGACAATGGAAATACAGAGAAGTGAACATATTTTTGAGGAGAGACAGTAGAGGAGAGGAACAAATTATAATTGAATAGATGGTGATGTTGTCCATGGAAATGAAGGCAATAGAGAAGAGCCAAGGGAGGGAGAAATTCAAGAATTTGATGTGGTACCTGTTTAGGTGAAAGGGTTATGAGTGGAAGGGTCAAGGATACAAATTGGAGATAGGATTCTGGCACTCAGCAATATAGAGAGGGGCGGATGATACAGGGCTGAGCACTAGAGAACCCCACCCACTTCAGGGGTAGACTGACAGGGAGTGACCAGAAACCTGGGGGAACCAAGAGCTTGAAAGAAAGTAGCTGACGCCAGACGCCGCTGTGTGGTACCAGAAGATGAAGGTTAATGAGATGTGACTGTTGGGTTTGACGGATTGCTGATTGATGGTTCACTGACTAAAGCAAAGTTGGTGGAGTAGTGGGAGCACAGTCAGGAATGGAGCATTCGGAGTGAAATGCAGCTGGAGAAGGGAAGAACACACCTGTGGCAACTCCTCGGCTGCACAGTGACGGGAAACAGCAAAACCAGGGGAGGAATAGTTGAGAATTTGGGGCTTAGAGGGATTTCACTTTTATTCTTTCACTATGGATAATAGGAATGTATGTTCACATGCTGGATGATCCAGGAACATGAAAGATTGAAGATGAGGACAGAGAACGTGTAGTAACTGAAGGAACAGGTCATTGGGCAAGTGGGCATATTTGTTGCTGGTGAGCATGAAGGAGCTCCCATGTAATGGATTTTGTTCTCCAATAAAAGGGATTGGGGAAGTAAGGAGGGAGTGTGAAGAAAGAGGTAGGAGGCAGAGTGGAGAAGAAAGTTAACTCCAGAAACAGAAGAGCTAGGATAGTGTTGAAAGCCCCCTTGAGAGTTGAGACTAATCTGGTCTGTGTTTTTCCACTGGAAATGTTCTGCTGAAGCTGGGAAGCAATTTGGGTTATCGTCCGACAGACAGGACAGAGGGGGGGAGGGTTTTTACAGGAGAGACAAAAGTGATGGATGAAATTTCAGTTTGATGAAAAGGATGTTTAACTACCAACATCCACGAACTGTGGTGAAGGAATGTGATGAGGTCATTTATGTAGTATGAGGTTAGGGGTCCACCTGAATTATTTGCAGGAGAAGCACTTGTGCCCCAACCCTTTATTGAAGAGTCCATCCTTTTTTCCCTGACTTTCTTGCCACTCTTACTATACATTGACTTTCCATGTAATCCTGGGAGCCCTCTGTGGCTGTCTGTTCTATTCTTCACATCTCTCTGCCTTTTGCTATGTAGACATACTGTTTCATTATGGGGCATAACAGGGTCTGTGTCCTTTGCGGGCACTTGAAGTATTTTCTCCAGAGCTACAACCTGGAATGGAGTTGCGTGGTAAGATGGAAGGTCGTCCTCTGTGTCACTATTTCTAAATTGTTTAAGATGTCTGTAGCATTTTATGCTCCTACCAGCAAGATGAGTTTCTGTTTCTCTATCCTCTTACAAATACTTGATGTTACCACTTAACATTTTGGGGAGAGCACTTTGTTGACCTTACTCCAACATGCTGGAGGTCAGAAGTGAAAAGGTTTCAGATTTTAATGTAGTTAGATAAATCTGTTTCTTCCCCTCTCCTCGCTTATCTTATAGCCTGTGCTTTTGAGTCTCTTGGTTTTTTTAAAAAGATTTTATTTGTTCATGAGAGACACAGAGAGAGAGGCAGAGACATAGGCAGAGGGAGAAGCAGGCTCCATGCAGGGAGCCCCATGTGGGACATGATCCCAGGACCCTGGGTGGGATCACACCCTGAGCCAAAGGCAGAAGCTCAACCACTGAGCCACCCAGGTGCCCCTTTGTGTCTCTTATTTAAATAATCTTTTCCTATGCTTGTGTCACAGACATTGTTTCTGATATTTTTAAAAATTTTTATTTGAATTCCAATTAACAGAGTGTAATATTAGTTTCAGGTGTACATTTAGTGATTCAGCAGTTCCATGCAACACCCAGGGATCATCACAAGTGTGCTACCTAATCCATATCACCTATTTCACCCTTCCCCCACCCACCTCCCCTCTGGTAATCAGTTTCTCTATAGATGAGTCTGTTTCTTGGTTTGCCTTTTTTCCCTCTATGATCATTTATTTTGTTTCTTAAATTTCACATATGAGTGAAATATGGTATTTGACTTATTTTGCTTAGCATTATACTCTTTACCTCCATCCATGTTGTTGCAAATGGCAAGACTTCACTCTTTTTGATGGCTAATATTCAATTTACACACATATATATTTGTGCGTGTGTGTATATCTTTATTCATTAGTTGATGAACATTTGGGTTCTCTCCTAATTTGGCTATTGTTGATAATGCTGCTGGAAATACTGGGGCAGATGTGTTCATTCAAATTAGCATTTTTGTATTGTTTGGGTAAATATCATGTAATACAATTGCTGGGTGATGTGGTAGTTTTGTTTTTAACTTTTGAGGAACCTCCATACTGTTTTCCAGAGTGGCTGCACCAGTTTACATTCCCACCCACAGTACAAGTGGGTTCCTCTTTCTCCACATCCTCACCAATACTCGTTTCCTGTGTTGTCAGTTTTAGCCATTCTGATGTTGTGAGGTGATACCTCATTGTAGTTTTGACTTCTGATACCCTTTTAATCTGTTTTAAGTGAAGTTTTGCTTTTTGTGGTTAGGACTTTAAACCAGAATTTATTTTGTGTAAGTCGTAAGCTAAGTAAATATCCACGATTGTTCTTTCCTTGGTCAATAACCAATTTTCTCTGCGCTTTCCCTGGTTAACTTTTTTAGTCATATACTAAATTCCTACATAAATATGTGGACCCAAACCTATAAATTTCTCTTCTCTTCCATTGGTCTGTTTATTCCTATACCAATACCAATTATTTTAATTACTACCCCTTTATGATAAACCCTAATGTTTGGTAAGATAAGACCCACCCACCTTGTTCTTCAGAAGTGTCTTCACTATTTTTGGCTTTCTTCCACATGAATTCTAAGGATCAGATTGCCATATCCCATCAAAAGGCACATTAGAGTTTTGATGGCAATTGCATGTAATTTATATTAATTTGGGGTGAAAGTTATACAGTTGAATCTTCCTGTAATCATTCATATCTATAATTATGTCCCCCATTTTATTCCTAATATTGCACATTTTGTCCTCTTTTTTTTCAGGTGTACTTCATTTTACTTGTATTTTCAAAAAGTTAGATTTTGACTTTTCTACTGTTGCTTATTTTCATAAATTTCATTAATTTTAATTCATCTCTCTTCTTACTGTAATTCTATAAACAAACAACAGTTTTATTACTGTCATGTGTGAGCCAGAGTTTCTATCTTGCTGCTCAAGGCTTTTCTCCTGAGGGCAGTCACATGATGTTTCTGAGTCATCTTTAGTGACTGTCCTGAGTCTCTTTACATATCCGTGTTTGGAAACTGAATGTCTCCGTTCTGCTTGGGCTCTAATAGAAGCCACTTACTTCTGTTCCATTTTTGTGTTTATACAAGAGCTAGATTAGTCTGGGTCATTTCTTCTCTTCCTGTGTTGCTGCTGGGGTGGAATCCAGCTAAAGAACTGGAACTGAGAGGATGAAAGTATCCAATAATCACAGATGGTAGATTCCCAAACGTAATTAGAAACCATTCCTTATTATCAGGAATATTAAAATAGAAGATTTAAAATGTGCTAATTAAATCTACCCAATGCTGCTTGGTTCTTCCTGTTGATTTCTCAGGGTGTGGCTAGCAATGAACCAAAGTTTATAACTGGCAAATATGAGTGAAATCCCATTATAAATGGGCTTAATGGCCAGCTTGACATATTTATTCTGATTAAACACAAGCCCGACTGGTTGCATACAGAGATAGAAGTTGTTTTGGTAAATTAAAATATGTGAACATATGTGATAAACCAATCTCTCAGCTACTTCTCTAGTCTATATAATTTGCACTCAGCTTATTGAGATCCAGGGATTTAATTCTGTACTACAGTTTCTGTTTATGATCCTGCCTTACACACAGGTGGTACCTGATAAATCTTTGCTTACTTAAGGTTGACTGTGAGTGACCACAGTTTACCTTCACTGTGGGAACCTGCCCTACGTGTGTGGCAGCCCTTGGTGGACAAGAGGTTTGTGTAGAGTTTAGGTTTCCTGGCCAGCAGCAGTTTAAGTGGTTAACGAAGAGTTTGTATAAAACCGGGAAGAATGACTTAAAGCCAGAATTCAAGACCTTAATATAAATGTTTATATTCTTCATTATCTAGTTCATAATTAATTCACTTTCCAAATATTTATCGTTTTTATTTCTTTTTTTTTAAAGATTTATTTTTATTTATTTATGAGAGAGAGAGAGGCAGAGAGGCAGAGGGAGACAGCAGGCTCTATGCAAGGAGCCTGACATGGGATTCCATCCCAGGTCTCCAGGATCATGCCCTGGGCTGAAGGCGGCACTAAACCACTGAGCCACCTGGGCTGCCCTATTGTTTTTATTTCTTGAGAGAAACAAAATGTAGTTCTAGCTACTTTTCTTTGCTACTATGGTACTACACATCCATGGTAATAATTAGAGCTCAAATATAGAGTGGTGCCAGATATTGTTAAGAACTTTTCATAGATTTCCTTGTTTCCCTTCTAAGTTTCACAATGTGGGATTTTTATCATCTCCTTTCTTCAGATGAAGAATCTGAGGTGTAGGGACCTCCCCAAGACCACACAAATGGTGAGAAATAGAGACTCAAACCTGGTTGATGGCCAAGCCTGCTTTCATAATGACCATACATTCTATTGTTACCATATAGGTGTTGACCTTAAAAATTGTCAGCTATCTTAGCAGCAAAGAAATGGTTTTATCCTCAGAATAGCAGAGAATTGCAGTTCAGGACATGCATACTATTGCAAGACCATAAGCATGTGTCGAGCACAGAGGAGAAGAATCTGCTTCTCTACAGGAGCCAGGAGGCATGGAGGGGGAGTGGGAGGAGCTCTTAGAAAACAAAAAGTCCTTTGGAGTAAACTGGGAGTTCAGAGTGTAATGGCTTTTCATTGACTGAAATTGAGACAGTCTCTCCTTGGCAGGACTGTTGCTAGGCAAGAAGAAAACATTCCTCCTGACTATTAGGGTAGTAGAGTAGTTACCAATTTGCAAGACTTTCAGCGTATTTCTCTTCTTGGGTCTACAATTGACCAGCGGTAGGGTGTGAGAGCTCTCCCTTCTGGCCTCCTGATTCTATTTTAAATGAGGTGGTTTTCTTTCTTTTCACATAGGGTACCATCCAGAATTGGAAGTGATGACTAAGAAGGAAAGAAATCTTATTAAAAGATGGTGAAATAATCAATAAAACCAACACGGAATTCAACCATGAATACCATCCTATGTGTTGAAATCTTGGAAATTAGACTTTCAGAATGTTGATGATTTTAAGTGAACAGCCTACCGTTGAGACAAAGATGATTCTTGAAAAAAGAGTGAGTGAGCTCCTAACTCAGATCTCTCCTTATTAAAGTTCCCATTAGATTAATTTTTAATGTTGTAGCAGGTTTTAGCAGAAGACCTCTCAGCATTTTCATTGATTATCTTAACGTTTGCATTACAAACAATCTGATTGGCTCACAGATTATTGCCTGGTCCAGAGGCTATTGATCATTATTAAAAGAAACCATCTAGGGAATTCACAAGTATGTTTAGATTTCATAGGTCTCCTTTTTTACATCAAAAAGACATACACAGTCCTCTTTATTCTTAAAATACAACTAATCAATACCTAAAACACCAAATAAAATAAGAATCTTCAGTCTTTAGATGTAAACCCAAGGCAGAGCACTGGCCTGTGAATTCAGAGGTCTGGAACTTGTTCCCTGCTTGGGACTCCAAATAAATGATTCACTCTCTGAGCCTTAGTAGGAAGCCTTAAAATGAAACTCTTAAGTTGGTCCTGTTTCCATGCAGTTCTTCACATTTCATTGTTTCCTCAAAGGATGATTCTGGATTTGCTGGTTGTTTTTCCATGAGAGTGTTCCTTAGGAGAAATATAGAAAATACAGAGAAAGGTAAACTGAAACCTGTAAGAGATATTTTTCATTTTTCTTTAAGTAGGCTTGCAAGGCACCTTCTACTTAATGTAAGATAGTGTTTCATCCCAGTCTTGGATGATAATGTATCCGGTGGTGAAAGTTACTCAGGAATGGTCTAGGGATTTAAAAAAAGTACAGCAGTGCCATTCTGCTTTTAAGTTTGCATTCCTGTGTACAGTGTATTTTGCATGCATTCAGCCAACATTTATTAAAGGCCTACTATATAAGTGTTATTTAAGAAAAATACTTCTCCCTGTATAATTTGGTCAAATAGTATTGTAAGATTCCACCTGAAACCATTTAGTTCTTATAAAGCTCTTATCCACTTAAATTGCAGAGTACCATGAAGTGATGCTTCTGAGCTACTACTAAATGTGTCTCCACTATTTTAGTGGGTGGCTCAGTGGCAACGGTGATTTACTGAGATGTGGTTAGGAATGTTTGCCCAAGAATTCAACTGGCTGATTATTTACAATAGTCCCATGAACCCATGGTCAACCAGTACATATTCTTTTTTCTACGAAAGCTGAATTTTTATTACTGAGTCATTTTAAACTTCAAACAAGCTTCTTAACCTTATAATACTAATATTCACTGTAATGGCAAAAATGTGTGGCATGTTTACTATGCGTTAGCTATTGTTCTAAATATTATTAACTCAGCCTGACCACCCAATGAGAGTAAGTTTTTTTAGCCCTATTTTACAGATGGAGAAACTGAGACAGAGGCACATGAATTATAACCTGCCAATGTCAAACAGCTAGTAGGTGCCCAGGCTTCTTTTTTTAAATTATTTTTTATTTGACATTTGACATGTTATGTTTTATAAATTTAAGGTGTATAGAGTATTACTTTGATACATTTATATATTGTAATATGATTTCCTTTGGGGTAATAATTATCACTCCAAAGCTCATACTTTTAACCAACTTAAAATTATCCAATTGGGACCATATAAGGTAATTTTATGAAGAAATTCTCCATTATTGTCACTGAATAAAAATGGGGATGACTGTAAAAATGGAAGGGAAAGGTAGCTAGAAGGAAGCAAAGAAATTTGTTTTAGGAAATTTTGCCTAAAATGTAAAAATAATCTGCAGTTAATTTTTTTTCTTTTTGCTTAGATTTTAGTTTTTCTAGAATGGCTTTATACCCCCTCTCTCCCATAGAAGTATAAATCTGCCATTTGCACCATCTGACTCATCATTTACCTGTCTGTCCTGTGTTTTTTAGTGGAGGTGATCCTCCTGGAACCTACCCTGGTTAACTTTACTCCAAACTCATTGCTGGCCAGGCCTGCTCACAGCACACTCACATCTGCTTGCTCTGCCCTGTGTCTCTCATTAGGGGATTTATTGATTGTCTGATGCTTGATTGTCTGTTCTCGTGTAAGGCTGGATGAAATCTGGGTATGGAGGAGGGGGTAGAGGCTTCTGTAGTGTGGGGCTTAACTGCATTATTGATCAAGTTGGGGACACGGTCATGTCTTCAGGGGGATGTGTCTTCTGATGTGATGGAATGGGAAATAAGCAACGTGTTGTCTGAGACCTGTTCTTGACATCATCTTCACCTGAATCTGGTCATTAAAAAACAGCCAGGAAAATCCAGATCATGGGCATTTTACAAATCCCTGGCCTGGACTCTTCAGAAATATGTATCATGGAAGACCACATACAGCTGTGGTGAGATCAGTCCTTGTCCTAGTCGACCTTGACTCCGGCATAAGGCCATATAAGTTTATGGATGTCTCTGAAAGAGATTATTATGACCATGTATAATGGAAAGTGACTTTATAGCCAAATCTTCTGAAAAAAGATTAGTAGGTAACCGTGCTAAGTGGGGAGCTGGATAGATGGGTGGAGAATGAAGAAAAAGGGTAGTGCAGGGGGACCTTGTAGCAAGAGAGGATGATGGCGATCCTGCCTCTGGAAAGGGCTTGGTGTAGAGATCTGAGCCACAAGCAGGGCTCAGCTCCCAGAAGGACTTGCCAGCCCCAAATATCAGGCATTTGAGGGTTTTCAGCAGGGGACTGATGGAATCAAATTTCCAATTAGAACAGTCACACTGGCCATGGTTTAGCAGTTTGGATGTGATTAATGATTTCTCAGGTTCATGAATACCTGAAGGCCAGTAAGAAGCCCTTGTGGCAGTACAGGTTTTTGATGGAATCGGTGGCAGTGAAGGTAGAAGTGGAAGTTGAGTGGAATGGGCCAGAAGCAGGTTAGTGGATGCTCACATCAGTCCTTAGATTGGTTGGCAGGTGGGAGAGTGCAGGACAGGGTAACTCCTGAGCCTCTGACTTGAGGACATGGATGGATAGCCTGAATCCTGGCGGACCAGGGTCCTTTTGATTTGGAGATGATTTCAGTTTGAGATATGCTGAATTTGAGGCATTTGGAAGATCCATAGCACTGGTGTTGAGAAGGCTATAACATATATGTATGGGTCTGGAACTCAGAAGTGAGGTTTGGGCAAGATCAGGGAGTCATTGGCATAAAGATGGCATTTGGTAAAGGAGAATATGCCCCTGTGAGGAGAACTTCTAGACTGATAAGGAGACTGGGTGTATTTGAAGGGTCTGCTAGAGAAGGAGAGGTCTGTGGTAAAAGGTCCAGAGTCTGGGAAAAGAATTGGCAGCCTTTAAGCCTATGGAATAAGCAACGGGCTGCAAAGAGAGGACTGGAACATCCCCCTGAGAGTTACCGTGAGGGTCCCAGGGGACCTTACTGGACCGTGGCAAGTAGGGGCTGGTAGTGGTATAGACTACAGGTGAGGTGGTAGGAAGGGGGCCACATAGAGCAGGCCTAGGACACTCATGGCTTGTGAATAGGAGATGAGAGTGTTAGTGATTTTGGAGCGGAGAATGCAGTCAAAAAAGGCTTACTTTTATTGTTTTTAATACAGAAGAGTCTTGAACATGTTTTAATGTGACAATCTGGAGCCTGTGGGGAAGGGGATATTACAAATGTAGGGTGGGTAACTGGGAAGATCCTAGAGAAGGCAAGAGGTGTGGCTGAGCAAGCATAAACTCTTCCTCCATTGTAACAGGAAGCACCAGGGACGCTGGAAAGTGTGGATAAAGGGGCTGACTCAATGGGAAATTGAAAAGGATATTCACAAAGCAAAACCATTCGGTGGTTGATAAAAGTAAATAAGGTATTTGACCTTCACATGATGTGCATGTGGCGGGGTTGGGGGTGTGGAGGGTAGATGTGGCAAGTGCCCCTGGCCAGCGCAGTGCCACTCTGTGGAGGTGCTGCAGGCTGGCCACCATGGGAGGTCCTGGCTGGACACTGGCTTAGGGTTAAGAAGTCATTGAGAGAAGGAGGAGAGTGGTTAATTCAGTGCAGGTGAGATAAAAGGCTATTCTAAGAATCATGGGTGTTTAAGAGGGTAATTGCAGAATTGGGTTTTTGTTTTCCTGTGAACCAATCAGTAACCATTATTTTGCTGCATGAAAAGACCACAGATAACCTACCAAAGAGCAGCTAGCTTGCAAGCAAATGCTCCCCAGCAGGAAGCGTGGCTGCTATTGAGAAGCTTACTCTCCTTTGCAAAGGTTGAGTACTGAAATGACACACCTCATTTACTGGGGTATTTACAGTAGGAAGGTGACCTAATTAGAACAAATGGTAACTTCAGAAACTTCTAGTCATCCGATTGCAGGGTCAGTGCCTCAAATTACTTCCCTTTACTTGATTGAAACGGATTAGTTCTGACTTACTACCAGAGTTAATTGGAGAAAAATAAAAGTTGTATCAAAATGCTGGTTTGCGTATCACCTTTCCGGTTACCCTCTCAAAAAGGATTTTTTTTTTTTAAGTAATCCTTAGTTGACGAAACAAGCTCTTCTGTTTGTCCTGGTCTTACACCGTTCTTCTCTGAATGGATCATACTCTGACCTTTGAAGAGCTTCCTTCTGGTTGAACGTCATTCCAAGTCCTCCAGTAATACGTCGTCATTTCAGAATTCAGTAACTGCTTCCCTTTGCCAGGCTGGGTGTGATCTATTTCCAGTATTTCCTTACAGCCTGTTTTCCTACTGGGTGCACTCATAGAGGACACAGAGTGGTTTCCCATCAGATGTTTAGAATAACATAAAAGTCCTGGAACACATCACCAGCCCACATGGTATCTAAGACTTCTCTTGCTGTCTTCAAACATTTTCTTTGTTTCCTGCTGTTCAGTGTTTTATCAATCTAATACCAATTTCCCTCTCCATTTACGACTCCCCGACACTGGCTGTTAACCTTTGATATGGAACTCTGTCAAGTGGTTTCTGAAATTCCAGGATCACTGCCACTCCATTGATTAAACTCGTCAGTACTGTCCTCTGAGGGCTTCGCTGGGCACCATGTGTGGTTGACTGCCGTGCCCGAAAGCACACTGGCTATGCCTAATCAAAATGTGCTCCACAAGTTGATAACATGGGCCTATTGTTTTCAGTGATTGCACGGCTTTTGAATTGTGAGTCTACAGTGAAATCCTGGGAAGACGGTGGAAATTAATGACAAAAATTACCACCCAAGAGCAGAGCAAACATAGGGTTTTAAGATTCATTAACTGCATTGTTTCTCATTGCCCTTCGATACCTGCTAAAATCACTAGACCTTAATAAATAAAAGAACGCTTTGCACGCTGTCAACGAGGCCAGTAGAGCAAAAAATTACTGAATCTGTGTAAACCCTAGCATTGTTGTCATTGTCATTATATCAAAATCAGAATGGCTTCCACAGTTGGCTCCTAACTGTGTCACAGTCACCATGCTAAGAACTTTATATATACATGATCTCAATCATCACAGCAGAGATTTTTTTTTTTGAGTAACTATATTCCAGGTACTGTGGTAGATACTGGGGATATTATGTTCACTATTCTCCAGGAATTGATAGTTTAATAGATCCCAGCAAGAAAATCAGAAGTCCCACTAGAACATGATATTGCTGGGATGCATCAAGAAAAGGAACCAATTTTCTGGCAGGTTTATTTGCTTTCGGTAGGTTATATTTTCATGAAAACATAGTGTCACACTGTGTGGATAAAGCACAGCTAAGCTTGAATGCCACCTAGACCCAGGGAGGGGAAGGATGGTGCAGTTGCTAGCAAGAGAGGGATGGTGTGCTGTCACTGTGGTAGACTTCAGTGCTGGGCAGCAGTGAGGACAGCAGAGGCCTTTCATGTATGGCTAGAGGGTAGAGAAGCCTCTCCACTGGCAGGACCCACTAGTAAAGAGCAGTGGCCTCAACTAGGCATGCACCTTGCCCGATGGCCATCATGCCTTCGCACTGGGTAAAGTCTGGATCCTTGTCCAGATTATAGGCACATAGGGATTGTTGAGAATTCAGGACTGGGACTCACAAGCAGACCTAAAACTCTCCTCTTTTTCAGACATACAGACAATGAAAGCCAGATGTCTCTGGCATGACAGGCATGGCACTAGCACCTAAATTCAGCATGCTGTTAGCAAGTTGCATTAGTCAGCTTCAGGGAGGGAGCTTTAACAGTTGAGGAGTCACTTTGGTGAACAAATAATCACTCTTGAGCATTTGCCAGGATGAGAAGAAGGCACCAGTAGGGCAGGGATCCTCAGGAGTTCCTTACTAAAGCTCCCTTACCCTAACATGTACAGGTGCTGTGCACGTGCGGAGCAGTACCACCTAATCCCGTTTGAGGGAGTTAGGGCTTTCCAGAGGAGATGACATCTAAAACCTGAAAGATAAAATGATGGGGAGGTATGGTGGGGGAAGGGGGGTTGGGGTGGGGAGATGACTATTGAGGCCTAGCAAAATCTGCTCCGGAATGAGAAATCTTTCCATTTGCCTGGAAGGTACAGGAGAGAGTAAGAGGCTGTGGAGCTTCTATTATTTTTGTCTTTGTCTTTGCACTTAGGGAGCATAGCAGTGGTGGGTAAAGCTCCTGGCACCTTAGCATGAGGCAGGCCCTGGCTGAGACAGTACTCTTGTTCTTCATTGCCACAAAGCACCTGCAACTTAAAAAGAAAATGCAGTGTCATTTGAGGTTATAAACATATTTACTAAATCTCAACCCTTAATACACATCTTTTTATGATGCGTGCCAAAATAGGCCGTACACATAAAGCACTTTTGGCCACCTAGCACAGTAGGCTAGTTTCTCTGGGAGAGCACTTATGGGGCTGTTTGACTTGCAAGGGGAGCTGGCCACTCTCAGCAGCATTACAGGTCAGAATGACCTGTAAACGTAGTTATTCAGACTTGGGTACTTGGTACCCATTTTCTAAAGGAACACTATAGGGTGTTTTTGTTGCCTGTGTTAAAATTCAAGCTTTCAAGCCAAAATTAGGGTTTGGAAAATCTTGTGTGGCTACTGAGGCTGGACTTTTCTGATGAGCTTTGGTTAGGGATATTTATTAGTAGTGACAATATGACAAACACAATGTGTCAACATTTGGGAGCTCTACAGAACTCAATGAACTAGTATGTCTCAAATGACTGTGCACGAAGTCACCTATACAAGTCACATTACATATATTACTCAGACATAGTTAAAAGAGCTAAAGTAATGTTAGACCAGTGGATTTAACAGAGTAAGAAAATCTCATTGATAGGATTTCAGATTCAACGTTGCAACCTTCAGGAAATGACTAGTTGTTGATTTTTGGTGTTGTATCATAGTAAGTGTAATAATGGGGGCACTGGGTGGCTCATTTGGTTAAGCATCTCCCTTCAACTCAGGTTGTAATCCCAGGACCAAGCCTGGTATCAGGCTCCCTGCTACCAGGGAGCCTGCTTCTCTCTCTTTCTCTCTGCCCCTCACCCCTGCTCATGCTCTCTCCCTCTCTCAAAATCTTTTTTAAAAAAGTGTAATGTATTGTAACTATCATAGGATGAATGTCTTGTTCAGAGCACTGTAAGGCATATAGGAGTGAAATGTCACATATCAAATTATTTGGGCAAAAAAAAAATACACTTACATGAAGGAAGGGGGCGCACGTGGTAAAAATAGTTAATTGGTAAATCTCAGTGAAGGATCTACATCTGTAGATAATCACTATACTGTTCTTAAAAATTTGTTCTAATGTACTAGTTTTTAAAACAACTTACATAACTTTGAAGTTTTTTCAGAATAAAGTGTTGTGGAAAAATAAGTCAGGATTAAAGTGAATCAAAGGTTCAGAAAGTCTCCTTAGAATATAGAACAGAAAAATAAGTGATGGAAATTAAGGAGGTAAAAAATAAAAAGAGGATCCATCTGGAAAGTCTAATATTCAATTAGTATGAACCTTCCATAGATTAAGCAAACTGGAAAGAAAAGAGTTATCAACGGAATAATGGGATAAAATGAGATAAAAGGTCCCAGAACTGGTGATGGATCTTGAGATTGAATACTCACACTGAGTGCGCAGTGCTGTGGTGAAACAAAAGCCACTTCAAGGCATGTTACTGTAATATGCAGAATGCCAGAGATAAAGAATCCTAATAGCTCCCAGAGAGAAAAATCATCACCTGTACAGGTCAAGGAATTAGAAAGACCTTGGTCTTTGAATCAGTAACACAATGAAGCAATATCTTCAAAATTGTGAATGCGAATGATTCCCAGCCTAAAGTTCTACTTCCTGTTGAACTTCTTTCTAGATATGGAGACATTTTAAAATATGAAAGGTTGTAAAAATTTAACTGCTTGTGTACCCTTTCTCATGAAGCTAAGAAAGGTTGTACTCTATATCTAAATGAGGGAGTAAATAAAGGAAGGGAGTGCACAGGATCTAGGTAATTTCCAGTAGAAGATAAAGGCAAAGGGGTCTCCCAGGAAGATAAAGGGAATCCCAGGGTGGCAGCTGTGGAGCAGGTCTAGAGAATACTCCATCCAGGTGGAAGCAAAAGATTGAAGATTTATAAGGGAGAATATCCAAGAAAAAAACTTGGATCCAGTGAGTGATACATAGGACTACATTGAGAGAATTCTAGACTTCTAAGGGAGAATCGAGGGATTAATTAATGATCAACACGAAATAAATCAAAAGATAAAACTTTAGGTGAAATAACAAGTTGAACAAGAAAAGAAATTTAACCGTAGTTCACTACAAGGGCTCAGTTCTGAACAGTGTTAATATAGTTAAAATAATACCAACAGTGTATATTGATTTAACCAAAAATTATAGTATAGCTCTCCTCGGAGAATGAAAAGAATGTGTCCTGTTGATGAGGGGAAAGGGGAATGGAGAAGAAGGAATGATCAGTCTGTAGACAACATCTGAAATTGGAAGATGCGCTGCTTAAAATTACAAAAGAAATCAATCCACCACAAGAGTTGAAGTGGTTTCTCTGGCTGGGATGGAGAAATCAGTCTGGAAGGCAGGCCTTTTGTGCCTCACTGTAGACCTTGTAGAATGACTTAGACAATGTACATGTACTTTTTAAATAAAAATTTTTAGAAGGGGGGGAGCTAGAGACCAATAGGAAGGCCTTTGATGAATTGCAGAAACAAATATTATAGGATTATCAAATGAAAAAGTTGAAATAGGGGTTTGTAACAGATTGGTTCACATTTAAGATTTCCAGCCATAAAGAGATGAGGGAGGCCAGAGAATGGCCTTGAGAGCGGGTTGATTACAGGAAAGTCTGCAGTTAATGAGGTCAAAGAATTGGAAAGGTTTCATCTGATCACCAAGTGCATGGATAGTTGCCCACAGTGGCAGCAGGATTTGGGGTACCAGCAGACAGTACCCGGGGTGAGTCTTCAGCCTGAAGCCTATGGTCAATAAGTAGAGAGACTAGGACTAGGACTTCACTACTTCCACCTGACCTGTGCCTGGGCGTCTTCGGAGTTTTCCCTCCATGTAAATGAAAAATGAACCTTTTTCTCTCTAATTAAAAATAATTGGAATAAACTGCTGTTGCTCTTGGTGGCATTGCTCATTTCCTTGGTCGTAAGGAACTGCCAGGAGTTTTTGGGTACAGTTCACCCTTTCTGAGAGTATTACATATGCAAGATTTCTAAACCATTCAGCAGCTTTTTTTAGCCTGCCTGTTATGATTCTTGATCTTGCAACACCGAGAGAAGATCATATACGATATAAGAGAAGATCAAAACCTCAGGTCTGTGAGCATTTGCCCCATTACCTCTGCCCTTTTGTGGTAATGGGGAAGGCAGCCTTCAGCCCTGTAGCAACTCTACCTTGTTACTGTGCATGTGCCCAGTTGCCTAGTTGCTGACTGACTGGCTCTGGCCACTGGGAAGGTTGTCATGGGGTCAGGAGGTGATTAGGTGGTTTTTGGTTGGGAGGTGGACCTCTTGGTTGAGATGTTGTAATATCGCCATAGCCTGTCATCACCTATAAAGCATACCATCATGTCGCCACCTCTTCTTGCTGACATCCACAGGCTGGGTCAAATGCCCACATAGGACGTAGTATGCCCCTCTTATACAGCACCTTGTATTTTGTGTTGTACATATTTTCAGATAAGTTTTCCAACCTTGTTAGAGTACACAAAATATTCTAATGTGCATTTCTTCAGCTCTAAACATAGTATGTGGCATGTAGCGAGAAATAAATAGATTTGGGGTGGATAATTTAGTGACTACAAATAAGATAGGTATTTGATTGATACTAAAGTTCTAGAGAAATTTTGTTATAAAAATATTAAACAGGGACACCTGAGTGGCACATTCAGTTAAGCATCTACTCTTGATCTCAGCTCAGGTCTTGATCTCAGGGTTGTGAGTTCAAGCCCCGCATTGGGCTCCATGCTGGGTGTGGAGCCTACTCAAAATAATAATAGTAACAATAATAAAAATATTAAACGTGGTATGTCGTGTTTACTACTTCTAGCTGGTGAAGTTGCTAAATGACTGAATTCTAGGTTGGTGGTCAGGTAAGGATACTATTAAAAAGGCTCTTTAAATTTTTTCCCCCCACAGATCTAGCTAAGTCATTTCTTTTCCTTGTTTAAAGAGGGAAAACACCTACTACCAAAACTTCCAATCCATAGAAATTCATACAGATTGGCTCTCCTCAGGAGTGGAAGTCTGATTCTGTGAGACATTGAAATCGGTGATCTCAAGGCAAATAGATTGACCCAGACACCGTTTGCCGTAGGCATGCCCTGTTCTCTTCCTTGTCAGGTTGGGCCCCTGGCCGCCGAGGGAGAGCCTCTGTGTCTGCAACCCTGACCCCACATAGGTTTAGCTGAGCTCCCACGGGGGAATTAGAAGACACGACATACGAGATGAGGGAAGAGGTGGCCGGTGACAGGCTTTCTGAGGACAACTGAAGCTTCTTGATGCTGCCTTATTGACCTGCTTTTGGAGGAAAAGGGTTCTGACTCTGAAATGTTCTGTCATAGTTCCACAGTGGGACAGCTCCACTGCCAAGCTCATGCAGGCAACATCTGACACTGTTGTAGAGAACAGTACACTTCACCATAACCCTGCCTCTTACCTGCAAGTGTTCTGGAGGCTGGAAAGGACAGGAATACGGGTTCTTGTTGCCAGTCTGGGCATGTACTTGAGCTGAGCATGCAGTAGCAGGGAGGCAGGAGTCATGACTACGAAGTCAAGCTGAGGCCAAGGGCCAGATGCAGCAGAGGTGCTAGGGATAAAGAGGGATAAAGGTGGGTCAGGAGTTAGTTAGGAGGTTTGAGATCTATGCGTGCCCCAGGTGCCTTTTTTGGGAGCCTGTCTTAAAAGTGGATGGTAGGGTTCCCTAACCTGACCCGTAGCTTGCCCAGTCATTGCCCTTCACTCTTTTTGCTGACTCAGGTTCATCTTTAGAATTATTTCTAAACCAGAAAACGATTGTATGGGCAGACTGCCTAGAGTAGCAGATTATAAAGAACAGGAACTCTTTGGGAGTTGCCTTGAGAGACATCCTTATCATTTCCTCAGGAAGTAGAGAAACCAACTAGGGGAGGATAAAGGATATCTTTTCTCCTCTAGCACATGTGGATGAAGTTATAGTTTGTAACGTTAGGAATTACCTGTATTTCTTTTCTGCATCCTACCTTTTGGGTCCAGGCAAGGGTTTGCTCAGTAGAGTCAGAAGGAGATCCAGAAGGGAATTAGCTTGTTGGAAGTACCAGGAGCAGCACACTTGGAAGGCATAGAGGTCAGGGTGAGGTTAGTCTGGGAAGGCTGGGGGTGAGCCCCCGGGACTGCTGAGGGCAGGTCCCTGGAAGAGATTGCAGAGAGTAAGTGGAAAAGACCTGAGTTTGGAGTAGCAGTGGGACTGTGGTCCCTAAGAAGTTTCACAGTTTGACAATGAAGGGAAGACTTTTGGTGGTTTTAGGATAGAGGGGGAAAAACATGTTAGGGGGTGCAGTAAATAAGCCAGTGGCCTGAAAATGGGATTGAAGCACTAAGAGCGGGGCTCAGAGTGAGCGTTATTGATCGTGAGTAGGAAGATACCAGCAAAAAGCCTAGGTTTATTTAGTTTTTCTCTTGGAGGAACGTATCAATCTTCTGATGACAAATAGCTACCTCCTACAGTGGTAATGTTTAATGACTTATTTATAAGGCTTGTCCTAATGTCACTATGATGAAATTTGATGAAACTCAGAGATCCCAAATTAGGATCCACCAGGAAGTAAAAGTAAGTTCTTAAATGAATTGGGATGCAGAGCCAGAACACTTCTCTTGCTTTCTCACCTTAGCTCAGGGATTAGGGAAGCTAGCCAGCGAGATGGGAGTCTAATACCTCTACTACAGGCATGGAGTTTGGGGGTGGGGGAGGTATAAGAAGAGCTAAGAGGGTATTAAGCCTTATGCTGTGACTCTGACAGGTGCCAGGGATGAGTTTGGGACAAGAAAGGATGCTGTTTTTTTCTCCGAATTTATCTGTGTTGATGGCACTCACCAGTTGGATTGACTGGGTTTGGAGGCAGTTTTTGAAATATCCACACATGATAATATGCCTTTGTGCACTGCTTTTTATAGAATATCCTTATTTTTAGTTTCTCTCTCTAGTTCTCCTGAGCATGTTCACTGGGATGAATTTTATCCAGTGGTTTCTTCTTGATTTGTCCTCTTGGTAGGAAGAGGGTTGAGGTCTATGTGTCCTAAAAGGAACTGAACTTGGGGTCATTTGCACTTATATGTCAGCAGCTTTGGAGGGGGCCAGTGAACATGGCAACCTTTGGAATTCTGAAGATGGACAGGCAACTTGTTTTGGTGGAACACTTACATATTTTCCATCCATAAAATGTTCAGACTTGGAGGGACACAAGTAGCATTTTGAAGTTCAATATTTGGTTAGTGGAAGAGAAAGTTGGGGGAGTAGACTTGGTGGGGGCAGGTTTAGGGGAGACTTTGAGAATGTGATGAATGCAACACAGAGGGGGTACCTTTCAGGTCAAAACCTCCCCTCCCACCTATAGCATATCAGGGAGCTAGGTGAGGTGCTGGGATAGATGGGCCAAGACAGTGTGACCCTTCAGGTTCACAGCCAGAGGAGAAATGGTCAAGGAGATGACCAATGTGGTGCTGTGTTACCTGCTTTGGTAGGAGAGCTCATCGTTGAAAATGATTGCATGGGGTTAGTGCTCTTCTTGGACATCTTCCTTTTCTTGATTTTCTTTTCTTTTTTCCTCTTTGAGATGCTAAGAATTTTAGTAATTGTTTTATTTAAACCTCTATTTTGAAAATTTAAAGTTACTAGTCTCATAGTTGATGAGTAATTTGAGAAAAGGAGGTATCCGTAAGTATTATGTATGTCCTTTTCACTTCACCTCACAATGCCAGCACATCTCATTCATGAATCGCATAATTGTAATTATCTATGTACTAGTCTCACTTGGTAATGTAGATGATGCTAAAATAGATCTTCATCAGTTTTGTTTATTTTAAGACTCAGCAATTGTAATTGTTCTTATCCTCAGAAGAATATTTAGTCAATAGTAAATCTATAGTGATAGACTTTGGTGTGTTGTGCAGACTAAATCCTTTTCATGGAGCATAAAGTGTTTTCAGGAGAGGGCATTTGAGGATAGATTACTCCCATACTGTTGCTGTAGCAAAACAGCACACAAAAAACCCAGCTGAAGGGAAATGTAGCTGATTGCATTGTTAGGGAATACACTTTGGGTGTTCTTTTCACACAGAGTTTGGGTTTCCTCAAATAGGCGGGTGGAAGGAAACAATACTTGTTTTCTAGATTTAAGATTTATTTATAGCTTTTGAAAAACGTAAGTTCATGAACCAAGACTAAAAGAATTAGAAAAAAAATAAGTCAGTTGTTGAAAATCCCCGTTTGGTGTTAAGCTGTAATAATATTTTTAACTAAAGTCTCCATTTTGGTAGCAGAACACAAGAGGTAGAGACCATTCTCTTTTCAAAAAACTGAGTCTTAAGAAAGAATCAGAGTCTTGAAATGTAGCCCAGTTCTGCAAATAAAAATTTTAATTGAACTCACAGTTGTTTAATTACACCTGTCAGGTCTTGTCACTATCACCAGTGGTGCGGAATTTAGGTAGTTCATGTTTGTGAGCATCTGTCAGGAGCTTAAAACATATATAATGTGGCTGCAAAGTAATGACACTGCAGTGGCTTCTAGAAATCCTGCAGCTTTATTGTGTAGTCCTACTTCATGTTGTGAGGATGCTTTGGAATGTATATCACATTCATACTAATGTTATAATTATATTTTTATATGGGAAATATGTGTCAACACTACTCGGAAACTTGCTTAATCTGCCTTATATTTTGCAAAACTGTCATCTCTAAGCTTCCAAGGTAGTGTTTAATGTTGCTTCTTTGTTTAATCAGCATTATGGAGAAATAAAAACAAAACTGTGTGCAATTGCTTTCATGTGCATATGAAAGAATTCACCTTTATTTGGCTTGTGGCTGGGGGATGGGGTGGAGACCGTCCAGGGCCTTGGAATGGCCGTCAGTTGCACTGGTTTGGTTGTAGAATAACAAATTTATTCTTTGTGAAGGCTCCTTTCTGTTTTGTCTTCAGCCTTCTGAGCCAGTTGTGGACTTATGCTATGCTCAGTCTCGTTCTCTAGATTCATTTCCAAGCTTATTACAACAGTATATTGAACTACTTGTTCAGCCGAGTGTGAGCTGGTCCTGTAGGATATTCAGACAGGGCTTTTATTCTGTAAAGAACATATTCATGCCCAAGGAGACCTACATGGGTGGTTTTGTGCCGCAAACATGGTAGCTCCTGAAGGCAGATAGTTCACATAATTGGTCTCATTTTTTCCAAGTGTATAATTCTCTGTCTTGGTTGCAGTGTCTTGAGTTTTCATACATTTGATAGTAGTTTTTCAATGAACGCTGGTAGGCAGTTACAGACTGATCGTGCTTGCATTCATTTTAATCTCATTCAGAGGGGAGAAAGGAACAAAACTCCGCGGGCAGGGGCCCTGTTCAGAGCTCCATTGCTATCAGGATTCATGTCATCAGGGCTCAGTTTTCTGGCTCCTCTGAAAAAGCTAACTCGGTTTCTTGAGGCTTTTACTTACCCGGCAGACAGCTGGCTGTTTGCCATGAGCTGTTGACAGTTATTGCTTCTCCGGAGGCTGATTAGCATGCATTGTTACAAGGTCCCTAAGAATAATTTTGCTTACCTATATAATAATTTAAGAATTTAATCATTTCCAAACATGTCCTAAGTTATTTAGTCCTTTGTCAGCATCTCAATTCAGTTCTAGAAATTCTTTTTTTTTTCTTTTCTTATTTTTTTTAGCATTCACTGTGGGCATAATAGTGTGTTAAATACATTAAGGAAAGTGTTTCCAAATAGGTTGTTTTTTCTAATAATAGAATGCTTTACATTCTTGTGCTGCTCTATGGCTTTGCACACATCTCATTTGATGGTAGTAATAGTCCCGTGAAGCAGAAATAGAATTGGCGTGTCTTCCCCTTTTCACAGATAAGGAAACTGAGGCCTTGGGAAGGCGGGAGTTTATGCAGGTGCACATAGCTCATAAGCGTTGCAGGCTGGTCTGCCCTGTGAGCCTGACGCATGAGGTCAGTGTTCTGTGGCCCTCATAGGAGGAGGGCTCCTCTGGCTTTGAAGGGAGGGCAACCCATGTGGCCAGAGGCCCACTGGCCACCCTTTCTAAGAATGACATCCAGGCAGGGCTCATTCTCTCCCCTACCTTACTGCATCAGGAAGTCTTTCAAATCAGGCCATTTTGACACTTTTATTAAACAAAACATTTGATATCCTCTTCTCTCCACACTGAAAGCTAGACCTATACTTTATCATGCGAAACACAAAAAAACTCAAAATCCATGTAATAGAAAAAGGCAACTTATTTTTATTGTTGTCTAACCTTTGAGATTTTAACATTTTGTCAGGCATCTGTTCCCTTCTGCTGTCGTTGTTTTGATCCAGTGTGGCATTATTTTTCCTTGGCTGGTTTGCCTCCCCCGTGGCCTGCCCTTTATCAGGGCTTATCACGATCTCCCGTATCTGTTGGGAAACACTGTGTGCTCACCGTCCTGCTCGGCTGGCTAATACAGACTACTGTTTATTAAGGGTCATTTGCCAGGCAAGCACTTTGCTGGGAATACTGCACACAGTATCTCCTAGATCCCCTCGCAATGGGTATTCCAGCCTCTTTTATAGGTGACAAGCGGGAGGGTGCTGAAGAGCCCTGCTCAGTCGCACACAGGGAGAGGGGACAGTGCCGAGATCGGGGCCCTGTGTTGTCGGGCTCTGTGGCTGGCGGTCTCATACATCCATAGAGGTTCTGTCCCTGCCTTTGGCACTTTCAGTACCTGGGCCTGCCTATTTCCTGGGACATCTCCTTTCAGAGAACGTAATCGGTTTTTTGGTTGGTTTGTTTTTTTAAATAGCTGTAGCTTTTGCACTTAAAGATTTTAATCTTATTTTTCTGTTCTGATATTCAATAAAGAAAAAATGAATCTAGTGTTTATAAGGGAAGAAGTTCACTTTCTTATTTATACTTTTATGGTTATAGAGCAGAGAAGTCACTCCAGGTGGATCTTGTGATAATAAAAATGATTGGTGTGGAAACCAACATTGCTATTTCTTTAATTGTTGCCATTTTGGACATATTCGAGGACTGCATAGAAACCTTCTGTTGCATAGAAGTTAACATTTTGTGCCAAATTTTAGGGCTAATTTATTGCTGCCTACTCTTCTACCTCCCAGATGTTCTCCTTTATTGTTCCCTAGAGATGGAAATGTTATTCTGCTTTGTCTTTGTGGGTAATACATTTAGAATATCAGATCCAAGACACTCTGGCAGGGGGCAGGGGGCAAGAATGTGGGTGGGGAAGAGGTGGAGGAGAGGGAGAGAGGATTTGATTTGCCAAGAAGATTACAGACTAAGCTACAGAAAGCTATTGGTCTGAAGCTGGTGTGTCTGTAGAGAGCACTATGGTTCACAGACACAGAAGATTTGGACAAAATGAAATGTGATGAGAGTTCTCAAAGCTGATGATCATGTTGCAGGTGGGCCTGAGACGTGATGTGCGAGGAAGGCCACAGGCGACATTCCAGTGCTGCTCTTGCCTGGACTTTATAAAGAGCCCTGGACTCGTTGGGTTTACTTGGGCATGGCCAGATCAATTTCTTGTTCTTTCTTCACCTTCTTTTCTACAAAGAGAGGGTGTCTTCACACCCAGGCCATGTTGAGTATCCTTGTCTGTTAATTCTGAGGTTCTTTTTTTCATTAATGTTGACTTGCCTGAAGTTAACTTTTCAACTCTTCACTTTCTAGTTGCTGTTGCCGTTTAGTCCCTTCTCCTCTATCATACTGTCCTCTCCCAGGAACTGCGAGATGGTTCATTTTGCCTCTCAGCACCTGGCCAGGGCAGCTGTATCTCACCTTCTGCAGCAGCCTCTCCATCACACTCCCAAGGGCCGGATGGTCAGGGCCAATGAGGAAGGGTGGCTCGGGCCCGGGGAGCTGCCACACGCTCACAGCAAGAGGCTCCTGAGCTCTGCTCCCAGGGCTCCCTTGTTGTTTGTAGATCATTTTTAACTGACTGGTCATTCCATTTCCATTTCTGTAGCTGATTTAAAAACAGAAAATTAGATGGGGAAAATTGCACTTAAGTTAGTAAACTAAAAAGCGACATGCCATACGTTCATCTTATTCAGCTAGACTCATTTATTTTTACATGTTTATAACTTGCCCCATTCCACAAAGGATTCGAGACTGCTGACATCCTCACAGAAAGGGTCCCTTGTTATGCCTTTAATGGATACAGGCTCCTTAAAGAAGCTCCGGATTGAAAAAACTCATGCTGCAGTACAGATAACTTAAGCGTTCTGCTCACACTTTTTTATTGCTCTATTAATGCTTACCATGGGAATCCTATCACAGGCCGTCCAGGTAAACAGTAAGCAAACGACAGACAACCGAGAAGTTTCCTATTTCACCAAACATGTTTCTTATCTGCAAGCTGCAGACATTTAACTATAGCTGGTTTCTCACTTCTGCTGTCTTCAGAAGGCACTGAACAAGAGGCGCGCCACTGGTGGGTCCCAGCTGCTGACACCCAGTGACAGAGTGCGCTCACCAGTGCCAGGGCGACGGCACTGGGCCACCCCTTGAGAATAATGATTTACCTCTATGGCTTTAAAATCAGATTAATCTCATTTGTGAAAAAGATGCATGGGCAGGGGAAAGTTTTACTGTTTGACACACAGATAACACTCTGGCTGGAAGTAGTATTTGGGGGCAAAATAACTAAAATCAAAATGATAGTTTTGAAGAAGCATAGTTACAAGACACAGCATGTGTGTACAGTTTTCTTCTGAAAGAAAGATTTTTCACCCTGCAGAATATACCCGGAAACCAAGCTGTACCTACCATGTGTGTGTGTAACAGTTTGTATGAAAGGACAATACCATAGGATTCCAGCACTACCTGCTGACTGTGCCATACCATGAGATGAAACAATCGGTGCATTTGCTCTTCTGGTTTGACTTTAAGAACATGGCAATGCAAAGGAGAAGGAGGGGGAGGGGGATCGGCCCCGTGATAGAAGAGGACAGGGTGGTGTAGCAAAGCTTGAAAATCCAAGTCTTCACAGAAATAGTTGGTAGAGAGGCACCACTAGGGTGAGGAGGAGCTGAAGAAGGTATGCATGCAAACGGGGAAGAAGTCAATGAAATGTCACCCTGTGGTGCCAGCCTTGGTGATTCGGGTGCAGAATCCAGTAGAGACCTCTGGAGAATCTACGCAAGCTGCATAGCTCAAGTTACACAGCTAATACACCTTTTCAGAGTTTTCTAAAACACAGAATTCTGCATTGCTAAGGGAGCCGTGCTGGAGATGAGGTTTGAGTAAGCCACTTGATGCATCAGGTGGATGGTTGGGCCCAGCATGGGTCTGTGACCCCTATAGCAGAAGCCCACCTGGGACCAGGCGCCTGCCCCAAGCTGGCTACGACCTCCAGGAAGCTGAAGCTGCCTTCACAGGCCACCCCTGAGACTACTGATACCTGTTCCTTCAAAGAGCAAACGCCACATGGAACAGAATCTGGCTCTGAGACCATAAAAGCAGCAGCTCAGGGGACCTGGATAAAAAGAGAAAAGACAGGGAATATAAGGGAAGGGAGAAGAAATGTGTGGGAAATATCAGAAAGGGAGACAGAACATAAAAACTCCTAACTCTGGGAAACGAACTAGGGGTGGTGGAAGGGGAGGAGGGCGGGGGGTGGGGGTGAATGGGTGACGGGCACTGGTGGGGGCACTTGACAGGATGAGCACTGGGTGTTATTCTGTATGTTGGTAAATTGAACACCAATAAAAAATAAATTTATTAAAAAAAAAAAGAAAAGACAAATTAAAAGGAGGTCACTGGAGAGTCATGTGGGGAATGTGGAAACAGGCACACATGTTTTCAGTGCCCTGCTCTCTACCTACCCACAGTGCTCAGGAACAGTCATTTCATTGTATAAAGCAAATGACAGAAAACTGTTAGCCAAATCCCAAATTGGGATGGAGTGTCTGCTCCATCTAAAATGTCTCTAATGCCAGGATGACGAGGCCTTTCATGACTAGAGGGATAAGTCTGAAATGCAAACCCACAGATGCCCCAGGCCCTATTTTTAAGTCCCCCTTCCTTTTCCTTTTGTGCAGAAAAGCAGAGGAAACATACACTGGAGGAAGCCTTCAGCTATGTGAAATCCTCAGTGGATGGGGGATTCCACATAGATGAGTTTTTATAAATAGTTGATGGTATAACCATTCACATTTTATTTAAACCTCCTTTGGGGTGGTTATGCCCTCCCTGGAGGCCAGGCATTCTTGTTTCCTTTTTTCTTTTTTTAATAAAAGAGAGGTAACCATGTTCAGCTGATAAATTATGAAAAGCTTAACATATCCTGATAACATGTGGCACCTAACAGGAGGAACTCAAAGTCCCTGCTTCATCCCTCCCACAAAGAGAATACAGAGCAGGAATTCACTGGCTAGAATAACAGTTATTTTGTACTAAGGTCTGTTTCCTCTGTGCATGATGATCCGAGGTTGCTATCCTTATTTTTAGTTTGCGACTGCTTTTGCATTTTTCTATCTCCTTTACCTTAACTTTTAAAAAATGTTTACTGAGCTCCTGCTGTATTATGCTAGAAGCTTTTATGTGTGTCACCTCGTTTTATCTTCTTAGCAAGATGTCCCTCTCATTGGTTTGCATATGTATGGCTTAATTAAAGACATTTTGCAGGTGTGATTTTTTTTTCAATTTTCAACAATCATTTTGCCAGATATGGATCAGAAGCAGGAAGACTTCATTCTTTTAATTTGTCTAAGGTAGATTTCCCTCCCATCACTATTAAAAAGTATTTGCGTTGCTGGGGAAAGTCAGCATTGAATAGCATTTTAGAAGGTAAGAATAAAAACATCTGATACTTCGTTGGAGCTCACCCTGTGAGACTATGTGCCAGGCACTCTTCAAAACCCTTTATTCATTTACTTCAGTTAAAACTGCTCTATTGAAAAAACAAAAACAAAAAACTGCTCTATTGGACGTAAAGAGAAGCTCTTTGTCCATGAGAAAAGCCATACTAATAATATTATACTAGTAATATTATGCCTTAAAATGAAATATCTTTATCGATGATTCTAAAAGAATTAGTTTTGATGGAAGAACTCTTTTTAGTTGACAGTGATGGTGGGTCTAAGGGGGCAGGGAGCAGAGCCAGCCCAGGTCCACACAAGAAAACGTGGTGCCCTTGCTGAGCAGAAGCTGTCCCTGTGGCACAAGCGTGGTGATGGATAGTGCTTTTGTGCAAAATAGAGAAAAGCCTCCCTCTCTCTGGTAGACATAGCCCATCATCCAGGTGTGTGGCTCAGGGAGTGCTACAGGCTGGATGTTAGCCCCTGCTGCTCTCTGGTGCATTGCACAACCTGGCCTAGCTCTGCCCATGTGTCTTTGGAGAGGCAGCAGCAATGTTGATAGAGAAAAGGCAGAGAACACATGTAGGAGAGAACATGTCCAGGTTGAAATGAGAGATGGTGAACTGGTAAACAATCAAAAGAATTACTTCGGAGTATGGGTGGAGAAGAATGGCTATGGCCCACCTCTGCTTGAGGCAGGCAAGGCAGTTTGGTCCTCTTAGTGACCCCTGTTGCTTGTGGCCCCATTCATGTTTAGAGCCCACAGCCAAAACCCAAAGGATGGCTCTGCAAAACCCAGGAAAATCCCACTGCCCTTACAGCCACCTTGCCATCAGGGAACCTTTCCTTCCTTAACTTTAAATCCTTTCTCTGGTCTAAATTTCTCTAACTGCTGAGTTTAAATACAGAACTTGCTGCGGGGGAAGGGGCGGGGAGGGAGAAAGGCGGCTTATTCTTAGGCTCCTAAGACTTTCAGGAGTAAAGGAATTAGACTGGAGGAATAATGAGAAGTGCTGGAGCCTTGACAGTCCCTTGATTCATATGTGGGCGTCTCCAAAACTGATTCCCTGCCCCTTAGTTTTCTTCAGCCCAGAGGTGGTGAGAGCTGACCCTTGGTCTTTGAAGAATGGCCTGGTCTCTACTCCCAAATTATCCTCTTCTCCTCTGGATTGCAGATGTGCAGAGAAATGCCAAAATTGTGGGTTGGATGCAGTTCTAATGATAGGAAAGCAAAATATGGAAGCAGTTGTGGATTGGATGTGGAGAAAGGACTATATTGTTGTGAAAGAGCCTATTTATATTTATAAATTGGACACACATCTTTTAAAGAAAGAGAGCAGGGATCCCTGGGTGGTGCAGCGGTTTGGCGCCTGCCGTTGGCCCAGGGCGCGATCCTGGAGACCCGGGATCGAATCCCACATCAGGCTCCCGGTGCATGGAGCCTGCTTCTCCCTCTGCCTGTGTCTCTGCCTCTCTCTCTCTCTCTCTCTCTGTGTGACTATCATTAAAAAAAAAAAAAAATTTAAAAAAAAATAAAGAAAGAAAGAAAGAAAGAGAGCATGCATGGGGTGGGGGCGGGGGGTAGCAGAGAGAGAATCTTGAGCAGACTCCATTCCCAGCATGGAGCCTGATTCAGGTCTCAATATCATGACCTGAGCTGAAATCAAGAGTCAGACACTTAGCCAACTGAGCCACCCAGGAGCCCCTTGGATATACATCTTATTTTCCTTTTCATACTAGAAGATGTTTGATCATATATTAATTTAATTGAAGGCCAGATGAATATTTTGATACTACATGTAGTAACTTCCCAAAGTTGCAGAAGGATGAAAGAAATCACAGTGGGGTCTTTTTCCTTTTTCATGTTTGAAAGTTATTCTGATTTCAGAAGAATTGAGTACTATTTGCTGAAATTCCAGAAAGAAATTAATTAATTTGCCGGTCTGTATCCTATGATACCTGTTTTCCTCCACCCATCTCCCATTTTGGCAAATGTAGATGTATGAGGATGGTGAAATCAATGTACATTAGGGTATATTTCTGAGAAAAATATCTTCATAGTCAGCAAAATACTGGGGCAATATGAATTGATCTTATGTGGGAATGTTAATGAACATGACTTTTAAAAGGAGAAAAGGGGGTTAATGAATGTGCATATACACTTTAATAAAAGTTCTGGTTCAGAACTCAGAACAGATTTGAAACTCAGCAGGTTTGGAAAAGAATACATGGGTGGTTTAGACGTTCATTTGTTCATTCGAATGGACTGGTTTCATGTAAAGGGCTCCATGTTCAGTTAGTGGAATACTTCAGTAATTTAATATTGCTTTCAAGTGTAGGGACTGGTAATTTATTTATTTTTTGGGGGGGGGGGACTTGTAATTTAGATTGAAGGTCAAGCAAATTCTCTGCTTTGGCATTCATTTACTTAATCTGTCTCAAATCTCATATCCTACCAGGTGGTGACTATGACTTGATGTGTTTTTAAGTTGGAAATCTCCTAACTTGGAAAGCCCACTGCTCTCTTGCCCTCTAGTGGCTTTTTGAAAACTCATTAATAGTTTATTCTGAAACAGCTGTTGAAATAGTTGCTCTTAAGAAAGGGTCAATCTGTTCAAAGTTCAGTAGGGATAGAATTCCTACAATATAATATCATGGGTTTTGCATCTTTCTCTTGTAGAAACAGGAGCTCACAGACAAGTTCCACCAACTATAATGTATCAGAATTTTGTTTTAGTTAACCCATAGAAGCAACTCAAAATCTAGATAATACATGTATTTTATGTGTAATAGTTTAATTTTTCTATATGTATAAATGGAATGAGAAGGTTTTGCTACACTTGTGCAGGGCTTGTTGTATTACTGTATTATAAGAAGGTAATCTTTGGACTTGGGAGACTCCTGAAAATGTCAGTATATAAAGTGAGTCAAAGTGTAACAACCTTGCTCGCCTGCACACACTCCTGTCTGTTCAGTGCGGTTCCCTGGCACTCTCTACATAATCCTGTCCTAGCAGCAGTCACGTAGCTCTATAACCACTGGCCTGCCAGTTGGTGTCTCACTGGGTGCTCTAACTTGAAGGTCTTGGTATGTGTAGATATCTCTGTCTTTGGTGTATGTGTGCCCAGAGCTTACCATGAGACCAGGTGCTTAGTACATGGAGAATGAACTAATGTACACATGCCTGTGTAATCAGCATAACAGGTAAAGGGGACCAATGAGAATGGAGGTGTGGCCATGGGAAACAGAAAAAATAAGACCTGTCCTAGAATCCTGAGCAGTGATATGAATTTGAGGGCTCCAAAAAGCCAGGCTGCATTGGGCATTAGGCTGCTATTAGTAGAACAATTTTGAAGCAGGGCAGAGAGGCTAGTTACTCCAGAAATCCAGGCATCAGAGAGTTCATAGTGAGCACCGAGTGTGGGGGGAGGTAAACGCCAAGAAAGACTAGTGCCCTCAAGGCTACTCCCGCTGGAGGAGAACCAGCGATTACAGTGAGACCCTGCATGAGGCTCATGACGCACGGAGCCTCCCCTGGAACTCCGAGTAGTGTGAGGTGGGGTCTGTAACTGTGACCCGAACTGGACGGGCTTCCAGTGAGGTTCTGTGCTACTGGGGTGAGTGATGGAAGCTCAGGGAGTTCTCCAGCAGGCACGGAAGCACAGCTACAGTGAGAGAGGAGAAGATGCTGTGATCACAGCTCCAAACTCTTACCTTCTCAGGAGAGCTTTTGCCTACCTTGGTTCTTTGCCGTTTTTCTTGTCCTAAAGGAGGCAGAAGCTACCAAAGAGCACTGAGGAGAACCTGTCCTGAGAAACCCTTCTAAACTTGGGGCAGCTGCCACACCACTTCCCCCACACCTGGCCTTCAGTGGTCCAGCACTTCTCTGGGAGAGAAGGGGACTCCTCCTGGCTCCCCTCGTCCCCATTCCAGTGTCTAGGATCTCTGTGGAAGCTGAGGCACAGAGAGGTTATGAACCTTGCCCAAGGCCGTTCAGCTAATACACTCTGAGTCCTGGATTTGAACTCAGTCTGATTTCGGGATCTGTACTTATAACAGTCTGCACTCCTTTGCCAACGTAGGCACTGACTGCCCTAAGCAGTGTTGCCAGGGGAAGACTCAGCATTAACATCTGCCTCCAGGGCACCTGGGTGGCTCAGTTGTTGGGCGTCTGCCTTTGGCTTAGATCGTGGTCCTGGGATCGAGTCCTACATCAGGTTCCCCACAGGGAGCCTGCTTCTCCCTCTGCCTTTGTTTCTGTCTGTCTCTGTCTCTCTGTCTCTCATGAATAAATAAATAAAATATTAAAAAAAATAAAATCTGCCTCCAGCCAAGGTCAGATGCGCAGAGTTAACTCTCTCACTTCCTCTGCTCATCTGGTGTAGATTTGGCCCACCTGTCTCATCTCGCTCTGACAGTCTCTGGGCCAGCCTTCCTGGCCCTGGTTCCCTGCTTCCCAGACTCCTGTGCAGGAGTGCACAGTCCCATGTGAGTACTCCATTCCTTCTGCCTTTCCCCCTTGCCCACCTCACTGTGTATCAGTCTGGGGCCAGCGTGCTGCTTGCTGTCCACCAGACTCCCTTGATTCCAAGATCATTTGGGGCAAAAAGGTGCTTTGTTTTTTTCCTGATAGCAATTCATGACACAAAAGCAGGAGAAGATAACATTGTGCTTTTTTCTAATCCATCTGGATGGATTTCAAACCATATTTTCTAAGTAAATATACAGGTAATTATATATACTTAAAATTCTAATCATTACATGTTTGCACTAAAATTACTTAATTAATTCCCAATTTAACTACCCCCTTCTAGACTTAGTTGCACTGGCATTCATGTAAAGATGACATTCTGTGACTATTAACTTCCTAAGTGTTCCTTTTCATTCATTTTACTGAAGGAAAAAAAAAAAAAAAAAACCTCTCTAGGGCTCAATATTAAAATACAGTAGTGTCTTATTTTGCCTGTTTTAGGCATAGTTGTAAAATCCTGGTAGATAGAGTAAGGAGAGTGCCCTGCTGGAATTGAGGGCTCAGCGGTAGCAGTGACAGATTAGATCCATATAAGGGAATTGATCACATACACAAGTACACCAAGGATAATGGGAGTACATTGACTAGTATTTAGTGAACTTTATATCTTAACTCAAGTTACCAGGATCTTAAAAGATCATGTTTGGTGAAAATCAGATTTTACAGAACAGATACATTAGGAGGGATTATCCACACTATAAAATGACTCACCACAGTATTCTTTTAAATGAAAGCCCCCCAGGGCTCTCAAATGTGATTCCTGTATAAAAACTTAAATGTCTGTGGAAATTTTCAGGATTGCAACTGTTGTAAAAATGAAAATGTACCACCTGTCATTAGCTATATTTTATTTTTATTTATAAACCTTACCTGCAAAGATTTCAGAGATGCACCAATCTGGCATTTGTCTCATACCATTCCTCTTTTATATTAAGATCATTATCCTGTTTTTTCTTCTATTTCTATAGTAGTTCAGCCCAGGAGCCATTAGGTAGGATGGGGCAAGGGAGCCTTCTGTGTGGTGGGAAGAGGGGTGTGAGCCATGCTGGTCCATCTGTGGTGAGGAGGGTGTCATACTAGGAGGGTAGCCCATGGGGTAGTTGGCCATGGCCCAGTTTCGGGTGAGGAGGGCAGCCTGGTGTGGGTGTCAGAGCCTGAGAGGAGTGAGATGGGTGACCTGGATGGAATGGGGTGTGACAGTATTCCCTATCCAGAGTGGTCAAGCCCAGTTAGAGTAAGGAGAGTGCCCTAGTGGAATTTGGGGCTCAGCGGTAGCAGTAACAGATTAGATCCATAGAAGTGGATTGATCACATCCACAAGTACACTGAGGATAATGGGAGCCAGATTTGACTTCCAAGAACAAATTACAAACATGGAAAGGAAGAAAATTAAAGTGAACACTGTGGTGTTAGATTAGAATTGGAGATTACAGTACAAATTCATGAATTTCAATGAATACAGACCTGCAGAAACAAAGACAGAGCATCTGTGTAGGCAAGTGTAGTCTCGCTGTATTCACAGACAGCCTGGGCACAGCAACACACCAGGGGCAGTGAACCCATCCAGCATGCAGACCTTGGCTGCTAAATACCATTCTCTACTGAAAGGAACCGGGGCTCCTTGGAGAACTATCCCTGATTCTGATTCTGGGGTCTGGTGAGGGAAGGTACAAGATGAGCCTGCGCATCATGTTGTACAAAAAGAGTAAGGACGTGGGGCACCTGGAGGGCTCAGTGGTTGAGCATCTGCCTTCGGCTCAGGTCGTGATCCTGGGTCCTGGGATCGAGTCCCACATCGGGCTCCCCAGAGGGAGCCTGCTTCTCCCTCTGCCTGTGTGTCTCTGCCTCTTTCTCTGTGTCTCTCATGAATAATAAAATAAAATCTTAAAAAAAAAAAAGTAAGGAAGTGCTTAGAAATGAGACACATGTCATAGAGACTCAAAAGCCAGACTGGCAAATCTGGACAGTTTAAGCATCCAATCAAACAGTGAAGCTCCCAAAAGAAACACAAATCCAAACTGTGAAGTGAACCTGTGCCATTACTAGCAATGTAACTAAAGTATAGCACAGCTTTTTAATAATTTGTTCTAGATTGAAGGTCATGTCTTCACTGAACCCGTCCCCCCAATCCTGGAAAACTGTTATAAGGAATTCTAGAGATGACAACAATTGTATGTAAAACATAACATTTTTGTTTAAAATTGGCCTTTAAACATTTCTAGTTTGACAGAGATACGTTTTTATGCTTGTTAGTCACAGTGATTTTCCTTGCTGTGGTCTCTGCACTCTGTTTCCAGCATCATGTAACCACTTGTTAATGCCTCTCTGGGAATCTCTGAGTAGATCCATACATTTTGGAAAGAAAAAGACTAATAAGCAACTGAAAAATCAGACTTCTATATTTTATATCTAAAAAAAAAAAATCCTGATTTTTTTCTAAGCATGCCTGTTAATATCCTTAATTTTCATTTTTTCCTTTATTTTTATTTTGTTCACAGTTTATCTTATTTTTGTAACTACGTGACTGAAATGGTAACTTCTTGTATTGTAAGAAAATACAGAATTATAAATTTTTAAAAAACCAGACTTAAAGAATTTAACCTACTAAATTTACCTTGAGTCTAGATTTGAAAAGCAAACCATGTCAGGCCCGAGAGTACTTTCCTGACAAGTAGCGAAATTGGAAATTAAAGTGAAGCAGGCAATGGAGAATGGAGGTGGTTTGGGATGCGTAGAGCATGTGATTTGGATGCGGGCCCACGTAGAGATGGACAGGTTGTGGAGTGTTTGCAGGGGCCTTTCGTTGCTCAGATTTGATGGGGGATGAGGATGTGGGGGATGAGGATTTGATATGGGGGATGAGGATATGACCATGTAAACCTTTGTCTTCCCATCATTTCACTCCCTTTTCTGAGAGTGTCAAAGAAAATTAAGACACGACTTCAAAAAATATACCTGAAAAAAAAAATCTACCTCAAAATTTTGGTAGTTAACATTCCTTTCCTATAACCTCCTCAAAAAATACAAACAGAACCCTCATGTTGTAGTGAATGAAATGTTACATGGTCCAGGAATAGTTAATAATACCAAGACCTTAAGAAAAAAGCATATCCCCCAAATATTTGGGGACTTTAAAAGGAATCTTTAAAAGGACTTTAAAAGAGGAAGACTAAGAACCCTTAATATGATCTTGAAATTTGCCTGAATCTCTAAAATGACACTGTGGCCTCTGATAAGGCTTACTGCTTTAGGATTTTTGTATAATCATCTCCTGTGCTCTAAGGGGCCTTTTCCCAAAAAGGAATCTGATCTTTGCTCAAAGGTAACATGAATATTTGCTTTTGTTTCCCAGCAGTTGATAATTTCCTGCATTCATTGAGTAAATACTAGTGGGTCCTTGCACGTGTTTAATCTGACCCTTCTTCTCTTTCCTTGAATAGAATACTCTGCATTCTATTCTAATGATGACTACAAAACAGAAGATTGCAAGGGTGGTTATTGTGTTGTAGTTAGTATTCTTCTAAACTCAGTACTAGAGCTGGGTCAGATAAGGTTGGCAGGGGATGGGAATTGTGTGAAGACATCACTGAGGTCTCCATTCTTGCACCTTCAGCCCAGATGTGTGCCACCTAGGTTTCTGAAACTCCAGATCCCCTTGCCAGCTGTCATCTCTCTACCCTAGAAGGTTGGCCTATCGGTGTCACTTAGCTGACATTTTAGAGCCAGATCTAGAGCCCCTAAGCAGCCTGTGTACTAATTGCCCTAGACTCAGATTGCCAGCCCTGCTTTGGCCACCTGTGTGCAGGGCCAGGTCCCATGGATTCCTGCAGTCCAAGCTTGGCTGCTCAGGCGATGATAATATAAGCAGTACTTGTTCATGGAAGATTGTGCTCATGGCAGATTGAAGTCTTGCAGCCTTATGAAAGGATGAAAGATGACTGTTTTTATTTCTTAATGGCATTTTTAATATATAAGCACCTCCCCTACAGAAGAGAACTTGTCTGCCCAGTTTTCTTGTTGGCTCATACTATGCTTGCTTATAAACCATGGGGAAGACAGTGAAGGGAGAGGCAGCTCTGCATACATTCAGGCACAAAGGCATATCGTGTCTCTGGATATTGGAGTTAGGTCTCTACTGTGAGTTTACTTGATTTGGTTTGATTAGCTTTGCAAATACAAGGAGTCAATTTTAGCAAGTAGTGTGTTAGTCCTTAGAATTTGGTTCTGCTTCTGTTTTGGTGCTAGTGGGATATTGAAAAAGGTTGCATTAGGAGCTGTAGCTGGATTACCTTTTAAACATGAACATTTTGACAGGTATGAAGTTTTAGTTTAACATTTGTTCCTATGGGTAATGCATCAAGCAGAGTCTCCTAAACCTACTTTTATTCATCCCTCTGACTCATTACCATCAACTATGAGGCTAATAGTAGTCTCAATAAAAGGAATCATCTGAGCCAATCCTAGCAGCATCAAATACCTTCTTAGGTGAGGTCGTTGAAGCCAGTGGAATGAAAATGATGTTGTCCTTTGATGCTTTTGCCTGACATGTGTTCTATAGATGCACATTAGCACCAAAGTGTAAAGCTAAGGAGAGAACACTGGGCTCCACTGAGAATCAAAGAGAAAAGAATACAGATGCTTTGTTACTTTAAACCTTGGTTAACCTCTCCATTTTGTAGTGGCTCTTCCCAGTGTTTAATTTTGATTTAGTCCCACGTTCAATAGCTGAAGACTCTGACTTGGAACCCATGTTGCTAGGACTGTTTCCCATCTTTTCCTCAATTGCTTTTTGCTGTAAAAGTGACACATGAATTTAGAATAGAGCATTCCTCTTTCCAAGGGGCAATATCTGGTGCAGAGTTCATGTATAATTTAACAAATTTTGTGTTTGTTGAGATTTTTTAGGTGTAAACTTCTTTTGTGAAGTTGATAGAATTAAATTTTTAGAGTTTATAAATTTGACCACTTTTATCTATGCAACTGTGTTTCAAAATAAGCTTACTTGGTATTGACTTAAAACACATTTACAGGGCAGCCCGGGTGGCTCAGCGGTTTAGCGCCGCCTTCAGTCCAGGGCGAGATCCTGGAGACCGGGAATCGAGTCCCATGTCGGGCTCCCAGCATGGAGCCTGCTTCTCCAGCTGCCTGTGTCTCTGCCTCTGTGTGTGTGTGTGTGTGTCTCCATGAATAAATAAATAAATAAATCTTTAAAAAAAAACACATTTACATAGGCATGTATATTCAAATACCTAGCACTGTTCTATCTACAGGTCTTTGTGCAGAGATCAGTTGTAGTCTAATAAATATCGAGAAGAGACTTATTCTCAGGGTTTAATTATGCTTTACATGTTAACTTTTACACAACTCTAGTAATGAGATGCTTTTGAAGAATGAATGGGATTTCACTTATCCGGAATTCTAGGCAGCTTTGGATATTGTGTGTGTGATGCATGTTTATACATGTCTTCTGTCTCCATTCAGGTTTTGATAAATGCAGTAGCTAAAGCTTTTACGGTTCTTTTACTCTCTGTTGTTTTTACTGGCTCTTACTCATGGTGCCTTGCTTTTGTGTATATTTTTGTTTCGTTTTGACAATGAGTTCATATTTCTTAGATTTTATACAGAATTATCTGCAACCAGAGTTGAAGGTGAGGTCCCCTACAATTGCCCTTGCTTCTCCCAGGTGACTGGAATCATTCTCTACCCCTGGGGCCCCTGGAAATTCAACTCTCAACTTCTTTCTGGCTGCAAACTTGCATAAGATCTGGCTTGTGGTTCCGAATTCATGGGGGTGCAGGGATCTTCCCCCTTCACTTAGCACCAAAATTTGAATTAAGGTGATTGTCTTTGCAGTCCTGAGATGTCTAGTTCTAGTTCTCCCAAACACGGAGGGTGTGGTCCTTTGGGGTTGTATCCTATTTAGATGTTCCACCTACAGTGGGCCCTGAGTTGAGGTGTTTGCTTTTTATTTTTTTTCCTGCCTGTAACCATCAAGATACTGTGCAAACAAAAGCTAAAGTCCACCCAGTACAGTAAATACGCCCAAGGCAGAAACCATTTTGACTCCCTTGCTTAGCTCTTATGATTTCTGCCTTCACTTAATTTTTGGCTTCTAATATTCCTTAATAACTAGATAACTTATATCTAGTTACTTATTTTTAATGTTTCAGCCAAAATTTTTAGTTCTCAATGAGGCTAGGTCAGAGTACCTACTTGGACAGACGCCCAGAAATGGAAGTCCTCAGTTCTTAAAACTGCTTTAAACCTTACTCTGTTTAGCCAACTTCCCACCACAAGGGCTGGCATCCCTTTTACAGCATTCATGTCAGAGAGGCATCCAGACCCCACTTTAATATCCAGTGCTCACTACGTGTTCAGAATCCCATTCTAGTCAGACAACTTTGATTTTAGATCTTTTTTTTTTTCTTGTGTGGAACTAAATTCTAGCTCCTTTTAATTCTCCTGGTTGTTTGATATTCCCCTTGAAGCAACATAAGATAAATCTCCCCTTTCCATGTGGCTTGACTCGAAATCTCCATCCAACATCAGGATTGCTGATGATTCCCTCTATTTGGTATCCAGTTTGTCAGCTCCTCAGGTACTGCATATTTAGAGCTGCATTAAATATTCCAGATAATGGCCTGACTACGTCCAAGTGTGTGGACTGCTTAAATACTTCTGTCTGTGCTCCCTGGCTTTCCCTAGTAGCTCTGTCACATGCTTCATTACAGTTCACTGAGCTAATAATAGATTCTCCCCACCCACTGCCTCCTCCTCCCACCCCCTAGCCTGATCTTCATGTCAACTATTTGAAGCTAGATCCTATTCATCCTGAAATTATGGATAATGGTGCATTTTAGAAAGGTAAATGATGCACTGCTATCTGATTCCTTTTTGGAACTGGCATATTAAGCCCCAATATGATTCTGCTTATCTTTGCTTAAGAATAATTTCCTTTAATACAAAATCGTCTAGAATCTCAGACTCCTAAATTGTTAGTTTGGAAACCTAGCACTTTCACTTGATAGGTTGCCAATCAGCTCTGACTGCAGAAATTGATAGTTATTCAGTTATACTTAATAACGAAATCTATTGAATTAATAATATACCTCTTGCAGTTACAGTGACTCTTGAAAGCTATTTTACCAAGGAATTTCATTTACTATCCTTAATTTAAGGAAAGAAATTAAAGTTGTTAAAGTCTCATTTTATCCAACATTTGATGTCAATTGCCATTTTATATTGACTGCATTAATTAGATTTCCTGCTGATTTCAGTCTTGTAGTACGTAATATATCAAAAGATCTATTAGTTATAATTTAGGCTCTTGGTATAAATATTTCTCGATGGCTGTCCTGGCAGTGGTTAGTACAGTGCTCTTAACTCATCCCTACAATCATTTTGCTCCTCTTCTCAAAATAAAAGTGTCGTCCTTCTTTTTTCTGTTGTGATTTCCTCACTTTTGACTGTGAAGCTCACTAGTTTTGTATAGACTTATTGTGATTGTTTACAACAGAACTGTTCTAAATTTCAAATAAATTCTAATCAGTTACTAAGATGATTCCTGAATTTAATTGTACAGGGATGTAAAGCATGTACCTGAAAGCCAGGCAGTTTCAGTGCCTGTGAACATATTTGACAAAGATATTAACCAGGAGGATTTGTGGGTTAAAGTTATTTTGAGGTTCACATGAAAAGATTTATTCAGTGAACTAGGAAAAAAAAAATCCTTGCCTGGCCATAAAAGATGTTGAAGTGTAACAAGATAGGGAGGTAGCTAAAAACTTCCTTGAAGTCATTAAAACAACTCAAGCAGTAAATGAAACATGCTTTATTATTAGTGGTTAAAAATATTTTTTCATTGATTTTTGATTGGAAGCATGAATAAACTGTAAATCATATTACATATGTTTTGGAGAGGACTTTTTATGCTAACGTTTATTAGGGACCTGGAGATATTATTTTAAAGTATAAATCCATCTTAATAAAGGGGCTGAAATCATGGAAAACATTAGTTATTAAACCACAGATGATATGTACTGCCTTACTTGGTCTGTATAGTTTTAAAACTGTATAATAGTTGTGTTTATTAGTTTTAGATAATCTGGAAAAATAAGGATACTTAAACATTATTTCTTAAATTTGAGAATAGGGAAATATCTTAGAGTATCTGCTTTTAAAAATTCTTGATGGATTTCGTGAGAGGAAGCTTGCCTTTATTTAAATCATTTGAGTTTGGTAGACCTATCTGACAAAAGAGAAATGACTTTATGAAAGAATGAACAGGAGTGCTGTAATGCTCTTTGCTTAAGCACGCTCTAGACTTTTACTTTTAAACCTGCCTCTATTGGTACTAATAACAACATATTTGTAGAGTACTTTCCTGTTTCTCTTACTTGATTTCCTCAGAATTCTGAGAGGCAAAGTAAACATCATTTATTATATATGTGTGATGTACATACACATACAGAGGACAGTACTGTATTTCCACCTAACAAATGAAACCAGACTCAGCCAAGTGGAAAGGACCTGAATCTGTTCACACAGTTAGTAGAGGACCTAGACTAACCAAGTTGAGTGCTCTGTGGAGCACCCCCACACCCAACACTGTGTAGCTGTGGAGAGAAACTGCCCCTTCTCAGCACCTGTGATTTGTGAAGCCCTCTAGAAGAACAGTCAGCTGGTCCCATTTCTTAATAGAAATGACAAGGAGGATGAGCCATGTAGAATAGACAGTGAAAGAAATACTTATCAGTAGCAGAGAGAGGTGGGATTTGGATAAGAGGATCTGGAGTCAAACTCTGTTCCTGCTGCTGGTGAACCAGCAATAGCAGCAAGTCTCTGGATGCCTCTAAACTTCCAATTCTTTATCTGTTAAGACCTTTGGGTTAGATCATGAAGGCCTTATAAGCTCTATTAAGGATCTGGAAAGTTAATTCAAGGGCAGGGAGATGCCCCAGAAGTATTTAAGCAGGGATTTGAACTGATCAGATTTGTTTTAGGAAAGTTACTCTGGGTGAAGTGTGGAGGGTAAGACTCAAGGTAGGGGGGCCTGTTAGAGCAATTCAGTGGTGAGATGGTGGGACCTGGCAGTGCAGATAGAGAGAGGTGGACAGATTTCAGAGATATGTAAGAAGCAGTCTTGGCTACCTCCGTAAATGTGACCAGGTATGGGGTGGAGGAAGAGGGAAGAGACCAAGATGATGCTGAAGAGTGTGGACAAGCTTTTAGTGATGTTGGTAAGAACAGTTTCATTAGAGCAATGGAGATTAATGCCACATTCTAGACAAGTGATGAGTGAGAGAGGCAATGATATGGAGGCTGTGCAAGAAGATGACTCCTTGAAGATGTTCCGTCTACAAGGTGTTGGGACAATACAGCGTAATAAGTGGAGGGAGAAGAGGACCAAGAAGGGGTTTTAAAATGAGTGAGTGCTAAGCGTGTTTGAATGCTAGCTTAAGGAGGCAGTAAAGAATATAGGGAGAAGATACAGAAGAGGAGATTAGTGGATAAAGAGATTTTGATACTCAGCAAGAGGAGGTTTCTAGCACTAAAGTGGAATAGGTGGTCTTGGGTGAACTCACATCTCTGAAGCAGTGTGATTATGGAGAGGAACCCAAGTCCTAGAGTCTGGCTACTGGGAACTGAATCTTGCCTCTGCCTCATGAGACCCAGTTTCCTTCTCTGCAAAATGGACCACTTAAAGCAATAAGACAGTTGCTATTATTCCTATTACTGTTATTAATTATTACTATAATTATTAATTTCTTATTAATTTTATTCATATTCTATTTTTACTTACAGTTTTAAATCAACACATATTTCTTTAAAATAATAAGAAAGCATAAACCATCAGGCCTTTTTTCAAACTCGCTATTGTTGACTTTCATGGTTGGGAACTGCCATGTTAGAACTTCCTATGGATGATCTGTCTCAACATGAATAATAGCATCATTTGTACCATGCAGCTATTCTGTGAAATTCTTAAGATTCTAACATATTCCACTTATTAGAAAGCTTTGGAGTTATTTTTTTAAATAACTATAATTTTTTTACTTTTAAAATTAATATAAAACATATATATTGTACTAGGAGGGAAAATATATTGTACCTACTGGCAGAGGGGGAGGCACAAGAACAAGATTGTGAGAAACGTTTCATGCCATGGCACAGTGTGCTTTTTCCAGACATGTAATTTGGGCTAATAGTATATGTAAGGCCAGGTATGTCGAATATTTTCTTGGGGAGTTTGAAAACTGTGAGAGAAGGGGTGGGCATATTTTTTTATAGGGTCTGGGGCCCTCTTGGGAGAGAAGAGACTAGGTATATCTCTTACTCTCTGACAGTATGGGCTAGGCGTGCTTGAATAATGACCAAGGCCCATAATCATCGTGAGGAAAAATAAATCTGGCTCTAGGGCACATCCATCTTCTCTTTTGGGAGCATAGCTGAGAGCAGGAAAGTGGTACATTATTGAAAACAGGGGAATAGTGAACACTCATGTGCCAAATAGTGAGATTGTCAACTGCCTTCCCTCACTGGGCCCCTGAAACACTGGAAGCTGGATCAATAATATCAGCCAGAAGATTCGAGCATTCTTCTCTGAGGAAACCAACTAGACGTAGAGGAAAAGACTTTAAAAATATCAAAGTTTTAAAATTCTGACCCTTTAGTGAAACATATGGGACTCTTGAGTGCTCAAAGTTAGTCCTGAAAGAGAGAAAGAACTGGAAGCTAAATATTTGCTAGCCAAAGGTTAAAGCAGCTTTCAGTGATAGGAAGATGAAAGTGGAAGAAATCTCCGAGAAGATAGAACAGTGGAAAAGAGGAGAATATTGGGTATCCATTCAGGAATCCAACACCCAACTAATGGAAAGAAAATGTAGCAGGGAGAAAGTTACAAAGACATAATTGGGAAAAATATATATGCCTCCGGATTCACAGGGCCCAACAAGTCTAGGCTTATCCTGTCCTTGCATTTGGTCTAGGTTCACTGCACCTACTCGTAGACATGGACAGTTAAATACCCTTGAGGCACAAGAGTGGGGAGGGCAGATAAACATCTGTGCTATCATGGAGTTTACATCCTACTGGAATTACATTAAAACTGAAAAATGACTCACATATGGTACTTTATTGGGAAATTTCAGAACACCAGGGATAAAGGGAAGATAGTAATATTTTCCAGGAGGAGAAAATCAGGTTATACTTAAAAGATCGGAACTCAAATAGCGTGGAACTTCTCAATAATAGTGACATGCTACTTATGAGGAATTCCAGCCTGTAGTTCTATACCCAGCCAAACTATCAAGTGTGAGAGTAGAACAAAGACATTTTTAGATAAACAAGGATTAAAAATGTTACCTGCTGGCTTGTGCTGCACAACAATGAAGGAGTAAGATAAAGAAGAAGGTGTGTTTCAGGAAACAAGAGCTCCAACACAAGAAGAAAGCAAAGGGGATCCTCAGGAGGGTGAGAGGACACACAGTTGTACAGTGGTCCTGGAGGTCAACCTGCCTAGGTAGATAGGGGCTGTGTGTGAGGTGTGTGGAAGTCAGGAGGAATCACAGGGAAATTAGCTGGTGGTATTCTGCAGAGAGGGGTTTTACTGTCATGTCAGAAAGTTTGGGGATGAACTAGTGATAGGAAAATAGAAGACAGAGCAAGCATAGACAAAGGTATAATGAATTCCAGGAGAGACAGTTATTAAGGATGGAAATGTACTCGTGGTATACTGCAGACTCAGCTGTAAACATTATATGTAGTCTAACCTTGGAAATAGTGAATATCAATTTAATTAAATTAATTATTTTAATTTTATTTTAATTCATAAAAATACTTATTATGAGAGAGGAGTCAGCATGAGAAAGCTAAAGGCTTACCTTATAAAATAGGAAGTCAAACTAACAATTGAAAAATGAAGAAAGAATAATTTAGAAGGTTATGTAATACTAAACCAACTTGCCAAGGAATTTTGTGTAATTTTGACCCCAATGTGACTTAAGGCACAGGATGGAAAGTGGTCTCTCAACCCCTTGGCTGTTGACTTCTATAATGATTCCATCTCTAAGGGAGATGAGATGGCTTTGTTGCAATGAGGTCCCTGAAGGAAGCTATGCTATCCAGAACTTCTTAGGCAAGCTTGTTTTAACCTCCTCCTCCTAAGGCATATCCTTGGGTTATGAGAACTGCATCATTGCATTCATTTTACAAAGAGGGAGTATAGTATGGAAGAATACAGGTTCTCGTGCTGGACTGCCTGGTCCCAAATTCTGATTCTTTGTGACCTTGGGCAAGTGAGGCCACACCTCAGTTTCCCCATCTATAAAATGAGGGTATAATAATACTTTCTTTTAAAGGTGACTGTGAAGAGTCGATCAATTAGTATATGTGATATCTTTCAGCTAGCACATGGCACATCATAAGCATACAGAAGAACATTATTTTATTCACCTTTTGATTTTCACTACTACTGTTTTGTTTTCAGTTCACAAAAATGGATCAGTAATTCAGAAGTGGTTCACTGAAGTATAAAAGAAGTGGCAAAAATAGGAATAAAATGCTGCAGCTCAAAATAACATCATAAACATAGTGAACAGAAACCCAGTATAATTATAGAATATGAATCTTAATGTCCAGGAACCAGTGAACCTGCCAGATTGGTAATTTCACTCAAGTCACAGAAAAAGAAAAATTTTAAATAGAAAGTACCATGGGACGCCTGGATGGTTCAGCAGTTAAGCTTTGCTTTTAGCTCAGGTTGTGATTTCGGGGTCCTGGAATCGAGTCCCCACAACAGGCTCCCTGAGGGGAGCCTGTTTTGTTTTGGAGTTTGTTTTTTTTGGATGGAGGCAAGGCCTGATATAGCTTTTACCCCCTGCCTGACACATGCAGGGGATTTCATGAAGACTTGTTCACCAAGTGGCTGTCTCGCTCTCTGGACGATTCCAGTGGGCAAGAATCCTTTTACATACGCATCTAGGGGTCTTTGGGTTTTTCTTCCCTTTGTTTTGTTTTGTTTCTTTGTTTTCTTCTCCCTATATCTATGTGTCTTCCTCTCTCTCTCTCTCTCTCTCTCTCTCTCTCTCTTTCTCTCTCTCTCTGTGTGTGTCTCTCATGAATAAATAAATAAAATCTTTTTTTTAAAAAAAAAAGGGAAATACCACAATGACTTCTGAAAATTGGATTTTACTTGGCATGTGATTTGTTTGTCCGTAGTCTCCAGTGCTTTTTCTGTTGTGAAACGTTGTCAAATAATGGCATGAAACCCTTACCACTTTTAAGTCATTTTCAGGCAAAGTGCAGTGGCCTTTCTAGTAAACTAGTTGAGTCTTCCTAGATCAAGTAGAAAGTAATGTTTTCCAGGGAGAAATTGATGAATTTTGTCACCAAGGGCCCAGAATAGAACAAAACCTCAGAAGCATCATTCAAAATTGGATTCATCATAGCAAAGGCAGATTTGCTGGGAAGTTTGCAACATCAACCTCAGAGCTGATGAGAACATCCTCAGAGGGAAAGAGGGACAAGCTTTTGGCAAAATCCCTTTATCGAATGCTGCTGTTGCTTGTCACATAATGTCAGTGGTATGAAGTGTGAGGAAGCAGTTACGTGTGTGAAAGAACTGTTGAAATCACTGATGTGCAGGGTATGAGTCAGCCTTTTGCACACATCTGATAACACAGATCAGGGAGAAATATTCAATGACTTTTCAGTGAAAACCTTTGCTTCAGAAGGGGAGGTGTTGTTTTTGGGGGGTTTTTTAGTTACTTATTTTGTGAGCAGTGATGTCAATCAAAAGGTTCCTTGACATGCCTAATTACAGAGCACCAGCTGAGCAAGCAGCCAGGAAGATGTCGCTCTACAAATGCTTATCCACATGCCACTTTTCCCACTGAGAAGGTGATGAAAGTTCCATCATTGAATGTGTATTCTCTATTGGGCAGTATGAGGAAATAGTCAGCAAATAAACATCCCAGCCTTTCCATGTTAAATTTTTCTAGCTGTTGAGATCTTTCTGAAATAAGACATGAAATATTTCTTCATGGCCGTGTGTGAGCAAAAACCATTTCTGTGCTATCTCTTGGCTTAGGTAGCATATAGCATAAGTATTTTTCTCTCTTTTCATTTAATCTGTCTCTTTCTGGTCCATGACAGAAATAAGATACTGAGAATTTTTGAAAACTAGATGATGCTTCTGATGACTTGCTCACTAAGAATTTGGCTCTCTATTCGAATATGCTGATTTTCATCAAGAAAGCAATGATATGTTGGGCATATGTAAAAATCTGCAGCAAGTTGAAACCTTCTATGTCCCAGCTTTTATGGATGACTTAGGTTCTGGCAGATGCCAAGGGAAACCTTTGATGAGAAGTTTCTCCATAATGTCTGGATTCATCCTTCACATGAATGCCTATACTGCTGAATGGAACAAGACATTGCCACAGTCCCGGCTGTCGGGATAGCACAATGAGCTACAATTTTCTAACTTACTTAAACTAAAATATATTAATCATAGATTTGTATCTGGACTATTGCTCAAGCTAAATGTGTCATTGAGCCCAGATGTAAGAATGTGCTGATACAGAATACTTACTAATTTTAAAAATGTTTTATTGATATTCAAAAATATGAATATATGAATCTTTATTACAGATAATTATCTGCATGTGTACCATATGCCCACTGAGTGAACTCATAGTTGGAAAAATTTGAGCCTATTGCCTTGGAGGTTGGAGAGCTCTTCTGGCCTGGTGTTCAGTCTATATTATTCAAACTGTACAGGCACATTTTCTTCCTTTAGAAACTATTTCTTCATTTATAAAAATGAAAATATTAGGCAGTTACACTGGTAAAAGTATCAGTACTTAGCCAATAGATGTTTTGAACTGGCTAGATCCTTTGAATGTCATAGAGCCTATAAATCCTAAAGGAATAGACTTCAGGAATATCTAGTCCATTCTTCCTTAATGGACACAAATCTCCCCTGCAGCACACCTGCAGCATTCTCTTTGAACTTCCCTAGTGGAGCAAGCAGAGGATATGAAGCTTGCTCTAACCAGGTAAGGATAGCAGGTCTTGTGCTGGGCAATTCAGTTCCATTTTCAACCGCTATAACACTATATATTACACAAATATGATTCCTGTAACTTTTTTTAAAGATTTTATTTATTTATTCATGAGAGGCACAAGAGAGAGGCAAAGACACAGGCAGAGGAAGAAGCAGGTTCCCCACAAGGAGCTTGATGCAGGACTCGATCCTGGACTCCAGGATCACACTCTGAGCCAAAGGCAGATACTCAATCACTGAGCCACCTAGGCATCCCTCCTGTAACTTTTATATAGTGGTTTTGGTTCTGCCCATCAAAGCCAAACAGAAGAAAACCTAATTTTTCTTTTCAATCAATAGTCCTTCAATTATTTAGAGTTCAGCACTCATCTTTTACCTTTTTGTTTTTATTTATTTTTATTTTTTTAATCATCTTTTACTAAGATACCACTTGTAGGGCACATTGCTCCAACTGAATTCTTCTTCATGTCAGTTTCCTCTCTCCTTCTTTCTTCCAGCCCCTCTGTGGTTCTGCATTCAAGTACTGCGTAGGACAGTTGTGATCTACCTGTTGATCAGAATGTTTTGTTTGGTATGTAGCAAGCAGTGTTTACTGAGGCAAGCCAACTGTGTGTTAGGAAGTGTGGGCTTGGCACAGTCCTGTATTTTTAAACCCATAGGACTTTGCAAGGAGGTTCAATGATTGACAGTACACTGATAAGGACCTGGGGACTCAGATCTTAAGTAAATTGTTCAAGGTAACTTACCCAGGAAGTAGCAGAGTGGGGCCTCCCACCCCCTTTTGTTATTTCATTACACCATTGACTCCTCTTGCATACCCCTTCTCACACTGCCTCAGCCACATTTTCTTTTTTGAATAAAAATGTATTACATGTTTTCTGAAAACTTTTAAACTGTGTAGAATATATGAAGAAAACTCTTCCCCTCCCCAGTAACTATGTTGGTAGTGTGAAATGTGACTGCCTTTTCACATTCTTGCTCCACCATTTACCTTCTGTACCTATATAAAATGGAGATCTGTACTTGTTTCACTATAAAGATTGAACTAGTTAATATATATAAAGGATGTATAGAATGGTATCTGGTATATAGAGCTCAAATGTTAGTTGCTCTTATGCATTTAAACACATGAACACATGCACATTCATAGGTAAGTGAAAATACATTTATGGTCAGCTAATATTTAACAAGGAAGCCAAGAGTACTTGATGGGGAAAGGGTGTAGTCTTTTCAATAAATGGTGTTGGAGAACTGAATCTTCATGCAGAAGAAGGAAATTGGACTCCTGACATTTCCACTCAAAAACATTAACTCAAAATGAATTAACGACTTAAAAGTAAGACTTGAAACTATACAAGTCCTAGAAGGAAACAGGGAGAAAGCTCCTTGACATGGTCTTGGCAACAAATTTTTGAATGTGACACCAGAAGCACAAGCCACAAAAGCAAACTGGTGAGACTACATCAAATGAAAAAAATTTCTGCATGGCAAAAGAAACAGTCAACAAAATGAAGAGGCAACTGTGAAATATGAGGAAAATATTTGTAAACCATATATCAAAGGGTTAATCTAAAAAATATATGTGAAACTCCTAAAACTCAAAAGCAAGAAGACTAATAATCCAATTTTTAAAAAGGCAGAGGACCTGAAAAGACCTTTTTCCCAAAGAATTCATACACATGGCCAACAGGCACGTTAGAGGAGTACTCTATATCACTAATCATCACAGAAATGCAAATCAAAACCACAGAAATAACACCTCACACTTGTTAGAATACCTATCATCAGAAAGACAGAGGATATAATAAATGTTGGCACAGATGTTCAGAAAAGGGAACTCTTGTACATTTTTGGTGGGAATGTAAATGGAGCCAATCATTGAAAACGATATGGAGGTTCCTCAAAAAATTAGAACTACCATGTGATTCAGCAGTCCCACTTTTGGCTGTATTTCTGAAGCTGCAGCATTATTTACGATAGTCAAGACATGGAAACAACCTAAGTGTCCATCAACAGATGAATGGACAAAGATGATGTGATATATACATACACACAATGGAATAATATCCTTAAAAAAGGAAATTATGCAATATGAAACAACATAGATGAACCTGGAGGTTATTATGTTAAGTGAAATATCCTTTATTGTAGAATCTTTTAAAAACACCAAACTTCTAGAAACAGTTGAATGGTGGTCTCAGGGCATGGGAACTGGATGGAAGATGTTGGTCAAAGGGTACAACTTCTGGTTACAAGATGAATAAGTTCTGAGGGTCTGACATGCACCATGGTAATAACTAGTTAACAGTATGTCCTTGAAAGTTGATAAGGGAGTAGATCTTAAACGTTCTAAAAAAAAGTTATGGGAGGTGATAAGTAATGTATGGCAATCACTTCATAATATATGTGTGTCCAATCACATTGTACACCTTAAATTTACACAGTATTATATGTCAGTTATATCTGAATAAAAGCTGAGAGGAAAAATAGATCTTCCTCACAGTAGGCTAAGGAAATTTTTCCTGTTTTCCAAAAAGAAAAAGGTAAATGTTTAGATAGGTGGGAAAAAAATTAGTATGCTTAAAAATAGGTCAGAATAAAAAGAAATAATAGAAAAAACATTTTTAAGTTTCATCAACCCAAACTGAAGCCTAAAATGGGTGAGGGCAAGTGAGAGGTACAGGCTTCCAGTTATGGAATGAATAAATCACAGGAATAAAAGACACAGCTTAAGAAATACAGTCAGTAATATTGGAATAGTGCTGGTGGTGACAGATGGGAGCTACACTTGTGAATGTAGCATAAGGCATAAACTTGTCGAATCTGTTGTACACCTGAAACTAATGTAACATTGTGTGTCAACCATATTCAAATTTTAAAAATTAAGAAGAAAATGAAGTGTAAAGAATTACTTAAAACAGAAATATACCACAAGTAGGACAAATAGAAAACAAGTAAGATGGTAAATAAGACACAACTACATATAAATATCTATAATGAATTAAAGGTCAGTGGCCTAGACATTCTGAATTTTTAAAGAAATATACATATATATGGAATTCTTTTAAAAAGGGGGGACAGTCTATATATAATATCTTCTACCTACTTTTATTACCTAAAATTTATCATACACATTCTTCCAAATCATTATATTTCAGCCCAGTATAGTTTTTTTTAATGGGCTGCAAAATATACTATAAACAGTTAGTTTGTGTAACTATTCCCTTGTTAATGGATGTTTAGGTTGTCTATGTGCTGTTACAAATAGTGGTGTCTTATATCTTTACTTATGAGGCTTGATTGTCTGAACCTACGCACAGAAATTTACATTTATTCTTTAAAAATGTTTTATCTCATTAGATCTGGCCTGTTTTTTATAATGGATTGTCATTGGATAGATTTTGACCTTCTTACCCAGTAGGTTCACTGTCTTTGGTTTTACATTTTTTTGTGATCAACCTATTTTTCCTTGACATCTTGAAAATTATGGGTTAAAAAAGGTTAAATTCAGAGTTTAGGGCATAATTCTGTAACTTCTGCCAGAGGGATCCTGTTGGGCTGAAAGTGTTATTTTAGGTATAATTATTCACCTAGATATAAATCTAGATATAATTATCTTCTAACTGTATTTATTTTTTATATGTACAAAAACATCATTGCAGACCTTGTCAGGTGCCTTCATGGAATTTTGTTAAGAAGTAGTCATTTAATGAGTAGTCTTTGCTACCCAGTCTGGAAGGATGATACTTTATATTTGGGAAAACTTGAAATATAAACAACAGATGTCTGTAGTTTGGGAAGTGTCTAAAAATGCCCAGTTTTGTTGCACACACACACATTATGAGTGCTATTTTGATTCCCTTAGGCTAACTGCCACGTAACTGGCGTCAGTGTTGATGCTCCATTGGGAAATTGTTTAGCAAGATGAAATTTAATATAATCGGTTAAAATATATTTTCAGAATATTGGGTTGACTTGGACCATTAAAAGTGGTTGCATGAATATGAAGTAGACTACAAAAATAATTTTCAATGTCTACTATGGTAACTATTGTGCAGTGAATGTGGCATATGAGCCAATTAAATATGTGGTTTTATCAAACATAGTAAACAATGAGAACATTAGCTTATGTGCACATTCTTATTCATTCTTCAACTTCTAAAAATTTAGAGATTGAAATAACCACGTACATCACCTCAGTGGAGCCTTTCAAGAACTGTGATGTAGGATACAGATCATGATTCTCATTTTTTTAGTTGAACGAAGCGAAGCATGGGGAAGTGAAATAACTGCCTGTGAGAAGGAGTGTGTCTTTCTGATTTTCAGGAGAGCTCCGGAAATTTTCAAGGCACAAGTGGCCTTTAACCAGACTTTGACATCTTGCTATGGGATGAGTGTGAAAGGCAGCTTCCAGAGCAGTGAGCCAAGGTGGATAGGCATGGAAGAACCAGGAGGGTTTGGAAAGTAGAAGGGAAGCTAGTGTCTGGCACATAATGGGAGATTGGACCAAAACGGTAATGTGAGGCCAAATCCAATGGGGTGTTAAATGCCACGCTCAGGAATTGGGGCTTGACTCTGTACCAGTGGAGGAAGGAAGGGACTCTTGTCACATCAGAAGCAGCGTACAGAGCAGGGTGGATTGTGGCTGCTACCAATTCCAAGTTTCAGTGCCCGTGGTGAAGGACGGTCATGCCAGCCATCTGTGCTTGCTATCCTACTTTGTAAGGGTTTTCCTGAGCAAATGCCTCATAAGCATGATTAACCACCGATTCAAAGGTAAATTTTATTTGCGGTCTTCTCTCCCGGTGGTCGCCTTGACCTCTATTCATGCTTCTGGTGATTGGGCCTTTCACACAAAGGTTGGAGTACTTTCATCAGTTCACCGCCATAGTAGTTCTGTGACTTGGCCGTAGGAGATGCATTATTTGGTGCTCAGAAACGCTTATTGGTTTCAAAAGATTGATACGGGTATCTTTTTTTTTTAATAATTTATTTTTTATTGGTGTTCAGTTTGCCAACATACAGAATAACACCCAGTGCTCATCCCGTCAAGTGCCCCCCTCAGTGCCCGTCACCCATTCACCCCCACCCCCCGCCCTCCTCCCCTTCCACCACCCCTAGTTCGTTTCCCAGAGTTAGGAGTCTTCATGTTCTGTCTCCCTTTCTGATATTTCCCACCATTTCTTCTCCCTTCCCTTCTATTCCCTTTCACTATTATTTATATTCCCCAAATGAATGAGACCATATAATGTTTGTCCTTCTCCAATTGACTTACTTCACTCAGCATAATACCCTCCAGTTCCATCCACGTCGAAGCAAATGGTGGGTATTTGTCGTTTCTAATGGCTGAGTAATATTCCATTGTAGACATAAACCACATCTTTAACCGTTCATCTTTCGATGGTACGGGTATCTTTTACTTTCCAGAAATTCACATAGAAGTCTAAGCTTAAGGAATTCACGTCCATCAAAATTCAAACAACACTGAGCATTTACTCTGAGCTAGGCACCTCTGGGAAAAGGGAAAAAACAACAGCAGCAACAACAACAACAACAATAAAAAAAGACTGAGTCCTCTGGGCAGTTAATGGTCCCTGTTCTTTCTGGTAACACTTAATGATGTTGTGCATTGGTCTGTTTGGCCCTGATCACATTGTTTGGTTATTCTTCTTTGCAAGCATTGTCCCCATTGCTGTGAATGCCTTCCGTTTCATATGTTCTGTCTAAATCCTGTGACTCCAGCATCCTGCTCAAGGACTTCTTCCCAGAATCCTTACACAACTCTTCCAAGCTGCGGTCAGCTTAATTCCATGAATCCTTCTGGAGTAATCCATCAGGTGCCAGGTCTGATGTGAGAACTTAGGGGCAAGGACTGTGCCGAACTCAGTCTTTGTGGCCTCAGTACTGAGCCTAGTGACAGGCACATGGCAGGGGCTCTAGGTAAGTCTTGTAAGGAATTAAAGCGCTTATGTTCCATTGAGGAGGCACTACGTGAGCCGGCATTTAGGGTAGCATATGTAGCCTGTGTGTTCATTTCTGCAGTGATGCTGAGACGATAGAAGCTGGAAACAGCAGTTAGGAGTGACTCTTGTACTGCTGTGTCCCCTTAGAGTGTGTGCGATGACTGAGGTCGCTGAATGCCTGCCATGGTCAACAGTTGTTCTGAGCCCTGTGGGTATGTGAGCCTTGATGTCATTAAAATGCTTTTGAGATGGAGGAAGCATTTTTTGGGAGATATATTTGACTTCTGTCAACACACTGGATTTAGAGGGGTGTTTCCTACAGGGAGTGACACAGGTATTCTCTGATTATTCTCTAAGGCACCCGTGTCTCCTTCATGTGTAGGTTTTAGAAAACCCTGTCTTCCTTTCTGAGGACGCTGTAAGCAGGGGTATATCCTATCCCTCCTGTAATACTGTGTGCTGTGCCTCAGTCTTGGCTTCTGGCTTATTTCCAGCAGTAGCCAGCATTGGCAGGGCTTGTGGGGCAGTTGTGATGTCCTGGGAGGAACTGAATGGAAAGCCTGGGGCATCCTGGAAGCACTTCCACTTGCTGAGGGTTGTCAGACTTCAGCCAGAAGATATGGATGGTTTCTTAAGTTAGGTTCTCGAGAAGCAAAGCCTGTGTGAGCACTTTATTGAGGAGTTGCTGTCAAGAGAAACCAGTAAAGAAGCATGGAAACTAGGAGAGAGCAGAGGAGAAGCTGAGGGAGTGTGCTTCTAGCTGAAGTCTGGCCTCCATCTGGTCCCCCGAGAGCACTGAAGATGGGACCATGCAGTTGCCCCAGTTGAGGAGTAAGTTGTGGGCTGCAGGATGCCCTTGGGGGAAAGTATTCTTTCCATGCTTTCAGAAAGCATACATTTCTGAACTAAGCTGTCCAAGGCACCTTCCCTAGAAAAGGGTTTAATTATGAACCCTTAGTAGCCAACATGCACTTGCCACTCTCCACCTCAGGGGTGACAGGTGCACAGGATGGTGTGGAGGGTTGCCAACAGAGGCACTCTTTGTAAATAGTTAACATTTGTGTTCCTTAACCTCTTTCACAGGCAGGGAGGTGGAGTGGCTTATGCATGTTCTCACAGCTGTAGCTAGTGCCCTTGTAATTATGCCTGCTGGTTTGACTCCACACCCTGCTTTAGTCCCACCATGTCCTGCACCCTCTGCAATTGTTAAGCCAAACCAAGACACAAATTTTTGACACCCACAACTCCTGGGAAGAGACCTCCAGGCATTAATGATGGGGGACCATTAGATGTAAAACTTTAAGTGTGGTAATTGTTTAAAGCTGGCATCGCGTATCAGGATGAGTTGTTAAAGCTCTGGGGTTGCTACATCACCAGCGGCCATATGCGAGATACTTTAGTTCAGTCTATGATCATCCTGTATCTCCTGTCTAGAGTGACAGGACACCATGAGATTTCAAACATTGTGTAGCACGATTCTCTTGGGTTTTTTTCATAGTGAGACCTAAGTGGATCATGAGGTAGAACTTTGACAATTTTTAATTAATTTGAGAATAACACAAAGTAATATCTCAGGCATCTAGTGTGCTTGAGAGGATAAGGTATTATGATTTAGTTATTTATTTGGCAAATGCTGGAGTGCTTTCTGTACCAGACATTGTGCTAGCTAGACAGTAAGGGGCTGGCAATTTATAGATAATAAGTAAATAACATAGCACAGATGTGCAGATACTATAACGGTAGCCAGACTTGAAAAAAGATGTGTATTCAGGTCCTTAAAATTATTTTGAGTTAATAGTAGCATGGTCTTGTCTTAAAGTAAGATTTCCAAAAGCAAAGATGTTCCTACATCGTGTTCATTAATATGACCAAGTCTTTATTGGAACACTTACATATAAAGTACTATAATGCAAGACCCATCGTTTGCCAAGTCAACAAGTTTTAAAAGAAGTCTTAGGAAAATAGAACTATAACATTTATATAAACCAACATCTAACGTATAACATATTATAACATGTGTATTGATGATCATAGTGGACTTAGTTTGGGTTGGGTAAGGCCAAAAATATTCACTTCAAAATAAAAATTAATTAGAAATGTCAGAAGCCAGGTGTGATTCTGGAGAAAGGGGGTATCAGAAAACATTTATTGAAATTTCACTGAATATATATGTACATGAAATTTAATTTGTCCTTTGATCTTTTAGCAAAGATTGTATGTTAAGACGGAATCTCTTTTGTTTATTTAATACAAGTTATGGTTGGAACACACAAAAACTTTAGAACTTCTTGAGAAATAACTAATATATAGAATAAATGAAATGACTAGTTAATCTAACCTGTAAACTTCTTAAATAACAAAAAATTTGATCGCAGGTAGATTTCAGACAGATATCCCTTCCTTCCTCCCATATGCTGATAAATATAGGCCATACCTTTTAAAGTGGCAGGTTTCGAGGACATATATTCTGTTTCTCAAGGTAGCCTTCTATCCTCAGATTCATACTAGTGTATGCTGCTCAAAAGTGCTAGATGCCTGCATTATTATATATTATTTACTTTGACAGACAATAAATTTAGTCCTTTTCCTTTCAAAATATGCATATGAATGTTTATCTTTTTCTTTGCATATGTACATAGGATCTTATTTTAATAATATATAGTGGATATGGAGGACAAATAGGATACTATTTAACCAAAATTAGCTTTATAACAAGTAAGTATCTTTTTTACTGAGTGAAGGTACCTACCAAGTCAAAGAATAGATGTACACAGTTGTCTCATTAGGTAGTTGTGTGCAAAGAACTCTTCTAGGTCCTGGAGAAAAAAGCAATGAACAATATCCAGTTCCTACCCTCTCAGGGCTTGTTCTCTAATGTGAACTGGGAAGAAGTTAGGAAACAAAATAACAAATGACAGTTTTTATTAAGTGCTCAGAAGAAAATAAAATGGGATTAGAGAGAACTAGATTGGAGTACTACTTCATATTTAATGTCCCTAGGAGTGATATAATTCAGGAAGTTGAATTAAGTTTCAAGCATACTAGCTCTCTACCACCACCTGCACTCCCACCACGAGATTTTTCTAAATTTGTGCAAAACAGAGTTCTGTTTCTACTTGTGAAGAATTAACTACTTCAGAAATTCCCTGCTGCTTCCTCCTGTAAACAACTGAAACTTGGACAAAATATATTGAATAACTGTTTGCAGACATTGTACAACAAGCAGAGATCTCTAAGAAAAGGTAAATAAATGAGGCAAGATCCCCACTCCATCTTACTACCTAAAGGCAGGTTTTAGGCTCAAGCACAGGAATAATGAGCCAGACTGCCCTGTGATCTCATTGAGTTGAGCCAGAGATTACAGTTGAGGCAGCTAGAATTTGTGAAGGAGAGCACCAGAGATAAGGGGCTTCACAGGGAGAAAACTCTGGATAGCTGCAGAGGATGCCTCTTAAAGTATTGGCTAATTTCTGCTTTGTCCCTGTGTGGGTAAACTCTAGGGTATGAAAAGAACCACTGGGAATCCAAAGGTCAGTTGATTTCTGTAGCTCACAAAGGGCTGGGGTTTAGTTTATGTTCCCACCTGAAGAGTGGAAAGACCTCAGAATGCAAGGGAAATAGATAATACTCTTCTGTAGGCTTTATCCTAAGTAATGAGGCTGAATTATTCCTAAATCAAAGTGTCCCCTGGTTGTGCCCTAACAAAGGCTCAAGAGTTAAGAGAGAAAAACTGATCTGAAATAACTTTAACTGCCTGCCAGAAAAGTCTAACACCCTAAACAAAATCCAGTACCCTAAACCATAAAATTAACAGTGTCTAGCATCCAATCAAAAATTGTCAGAAATGCAAAAAAAAAAAAAAGGGTAAGATATGAATAATTACTGAGGGGGGAAATAAGCAATAGAAACAAACTCAGAAATACAGATGGGATTAACAGACACGGGGTAAAACAACTGCTGTGGTTACATCCTCTGTGGTCAAGAGTGTAGAAGAAAACATGAGCATGTTGAAGAGAGACATGAAAGTACAAAAAGATTCAACTGAATATCCAAAGGTGAAGCCCTGAGGTCACAGCAGATTAGGAACCAAAGAAAAAAAGGTTAATGAAAAGACATAGTTAGTAGAAAGTAGAAAGCTCAGGGAAAAGACTGAAAAAAAAAGTGAAGAACCCAGTTGACTGTGGAAAAATAACCAGTCTCAAGTATGTGTAGTTGATGTCCTAGAAAGATAGGAATAGAAGAAGAAAGAAAGAATGGTCAAAAATTTTCCAAATTTGATGAAAATGATAAATCCAGTATCTAAGACACTCAGCTAGCCCCAAAAAGAAGAAACATAAGGAACATCACAGTAAGACACACTGATTGCAATCAAATGGCTAAAAGCCAACAATAAAAAACTCTTGAAAGCATCCAGAGATAAAAAGAGGCAATATGCAGAGAGGAACAGAGGATGAAAAAAATATATCAGAAATGCTGCTTGGGAGAAGACAATGGACCTTTACCAGAAGGGAGGTATAGAAGCAGAGAGAATAGGAAGGCTGTCAACCTTAGATTTCTGTATTTCAAAAATGAAAATTAAGGGGTGCCTGGGTAGCTTAGTCATTTAAGCATTCCATCTTGATTTCAGCTCAGATCATGATCTCAGGGTCATGAGATCAAGCCCCACATTGGGCTCCATGCTCTGCATAAAATCTGCTTGAGATTCTATCCCTCTCCCTCTGCCCCTTCTCTAAAATAATAAATATTTTTTAAAAAATAGAAATAATGACCTATTTGAAAGAAAGCTGAAAATATTACCAGCAAAGTGGCACAACAAGAAATATTAAAGATTTTCAAGCAGAAAAAAAAAAAAAAACCAATACCAGATGGAAATTTGGATTTACACAAAGTACCCCAGACACAATAAAAATGAGAATAAATATAAAAGACAGGTCTTATTTTTTAATTCTCTAAGATGATTAATTGGTTAGAGCAAAATGAATACTAATGTTATGGGGCTTATAACATGACAGTAACATGAATGTAACATCCAGGGCAGGAGGGAAGAAACTGTAAGATTCTTATGTTGTTTATCCCAAGCATGCAGGGTTGGCTCATCATTCAAAAATCAATGTCATTCACCCTCATCTGCTGACTAGAATGAAAATCATATGAGCATTGCAAAAGGTGCACAAACAGCATTTGATAAACTAAACACTTAATTCATGATGAAATCTCTAAAAGGAAAGCCCTAACTTGATAAAGGATATACCTACAAAAGACGACATATAGATAATTATATGTAATGGTAAAGGACCTGAATGCTGTTCTCCCCTAGATTGGGACCCAGAAAAGCATGTTTGCCCTACTAGCAACATAGAGGCTCTATAGACTAATACAAGGAAAAGCAATAAAATGCATACAATTTGGAGATAGGCAGAGAAGCGAATCTATTTTTATTCTCAGACCATAAGGTTGTCCATGTAGAAAATCCTACAGTGGATACAAGGGGAAAAATTTTTTTAAACCTCAAACTAATAAATAGATTTAGTAGATTGTCTGCAAAGAGTCATGAAGGCACCATTTGGGATGATGAAACTTTTCTAAATCTTGAAGAAATAGTTCCATGCATGACTCTTCCTTTGTGCAAGTCCTCAAACTATGCCTTAAAATTGGTGAATTTTATTCAAAGTAAATTATCCTTAAAGCTGATAGTAAAGTAGGCAAAACATTTTTATTTTGAGGTCTGATGAGGCTCATGTGAGTAAATAGTATGATGAGTACCTCAAGAAGCTAATTCAATCTTATGCTGAAGTGATACAAACAGAATTGTTGGCTCATTCTAATCAGCCCATGTAGATTGCAGTGTTCTGTTATGGAGACTTCAGAATGAATGTAGATGGATATAGATCTGTGTTCAGAATAGGATAACCCAGGAGAATAAAAGGATTTGGAGCTAGGAGTTTTCAAGAAAATTGGAAGGAATGGGAAGTGTTCCACCAAAAGAAGGAAGTATTGGAGGTGAAGTCCAAACCATTTTATCTGGGTATTTAAAGGACTCTTGTATGGGAAGGAATTGGGTTTTTCCCCCGAATGTTCTGGCTACAGAAAGATAGGTTTCTACCTACTGCAAAGCTTCTCAGACTGTTCAGTTTGGGAAGTTTTTTAGACTGGATGATATTGGCAAGAATGGTGTGCTGTCAAGGAGATTCTAGAAACTTCTGAAGAATGTGCCTCAATTTCAACTTGTGTTAATACTTTTTAATTGGGTACTGTGATTGCACACATGACCTAAATTCACTGGCCTCTCTGATTTCTCCTGCTTGATCCCTCTGCCCCAACAATTTTGATTATGACTTGCTTTTATAATTCATTCTTACAAGTTCAGCTTACGTGATACCATACTTTCTCACCTCACTTATGTTCCTTCCTTTCTAATGACTGAAAGAGGGTTTGGTTGGTGCCAACTACATCACTTTCAGAGGGATTTACAAAACAATTTCATAAATTATAAGTGATTGTGAAAGTTTATATGCATTTCTTCCCCCACCCCACCCCCCAAATTTGGAAATTCTTTTGTAAGAGAACAAACAAACAAACATAAATCAGAGAAAGACAAATACCATATGATTTCATTCATATGTGGAATTTAAGAAACAGATGAACATAGGGGAAGGGAAGGAAAAATAAGATAAACAGGGAGGCAGACCATAAGCGACTCCTAACTCTAGGAAACAAACTGAAGGCCGCTGGAGGGGGGAGGTGGGTATGGGATGTGGTCACTGGGTGATGGGCATCAAGGAGGGCACTTGATATGATGCGCACTAGATGTTATACACAATTGATGAGTCACTGAACTCTGCCTCTGAAACTAATATACTATATGTTAATTAAGTTGAATTAAAAAGATTTTTAAAAACCAGTTATAATGAAGAGAGGATGTGGTGCATTTGTAGACTCACCTGTTTGCTAAGCAAATTACTTATCCTCTCCAAGTCCATTTCCTTGTTTTACAAAATGGGGATAATTATATCTACATCATAGTTGTGTGGATCAGAAGATTAAGTACTCTACCTTGAAAGAGCACTATCGATGCAAAAATAATTGCTAATTTAGTTATGAAGGTACAGATGTTTACCTTATTTTATAAATCTGTTTTGAATTTATTTTTAGTTACGCTTGTATCCAAGCAGAGTATTTTGTGCATGTAGATTACTAATCGAACTAACTTAACATATAAATATGTAGGTGAAGAGTGCTCACTTCCCAGGTACCGTAAATGAGACTTGTCTGCTCTGGTCTCACATAGTACTCTTGAAGTTGCTTTGATAGGTGACATTCTTAGGCCTTACCATTCAAAACAGCTTGAATCCACTAAATAGCAACACATTTATTTGTCAAACTTCTGTACATTCTCTTTCCAAAAAATACTACAGGCAGGGCAGGCCTATTTTAAGCAGCAAGCTACAGGCAGAGTTCTAAGGCAGATCTGTTTTTTCATGTGTCTTCCTTTAGCAAGATAGCAAGTATGAGAACACAGCATTGACCTCAGTCATTTTAGCTGCAGTTCTCGGAGTTCTGTTCCACAGCATCGTCCAAGGAATAAGCCATGTTATCTACTGCATGGATAGACTTTTTAATCAATAGTAATCATCTTTATGACTTAATAACCAAATCAGATCCGAAACCTCACCACACTCATTATCAAGCTGTTTTACTTTCCTATTGATGGTTTGATAATGTGTAAATTGATTATCTATAGACTTTTCACATTAGACTATTTTCATTAAGATATCCCTTACCCTCATTCTTAATCTTTCAGTCCTTAATTTCTCAAGGAATGTAAACCTTAATAAACAGCTGAAGTTGGGAAGGGGGTGATAAATATAATTTTTCTCCGTACATAGAATATATTCTTACAATGGAAAATGGCATTTAAAAATCTGTGCCACTTCTTTCCTCATTTACCAGATCTGTAAGGTTTTAGACGGCACCTAAGGACTAGGTTAGTTGTGGTAGGGCTTAGCCTCACACTAAATGTCTCGCTCCTGATTGGACATTCTTTCCACTGTCATGTTACATCCTACTGCTATTGTCATAACAACTTGATACTTTGTTACATGACATCCCTGATTGCTTTGGATGACATTCTCAACAGATATTGCCAGGATGTAAAAGTTTTAAGATAGGATATACACAGAGCAAAGCCTTTTTGTATACAATACCTTTTATTCCATTTTTTGGTAGTGACTCATTTCATCTGCAGTTGGTCAGAAGGTCCCTGCTTTGATTCCTTTGCCTGAGTCTTTCATAATCTGGTGACTCGAGATTTCTTCACTTAATCCAGACTTCTTTTAAGTATACAGCCAACAGACAAAGATTGATGAACACACAAGAATTTAAGACACAGAATTTTTTTTTTTTTTAGGTAGCTGAAAATTAAACTTTATTTGTGATCCTTACTAATAACATTTTATTGCACCTCAAAAAAGTTTTTTTAAAAAATTATATTCTATTTTTAGATGTGGGACAGTTGCAATTTTTAAAAATTTCCATAAATGTAAAACTGAGATACCCACTTGCCATTAAAAATAATTTTAAACTATGTGAGGATAATTATAAAATGGGGGAGGGGAAAACAGAGTGTAATTACAGTATTTTACTGAGAAGACTGTTGGAATTCAAATGAGAAGTTTCCTAATTTCAAAGGCTTTCTATGAAATTTGATATGCCTTTCCTTTCAGTTTTACTGAAATCCCTTTTTTTTTATTTTAGTAAGTGCGTTTTTTTTTAAATTAATTTTTATTGGTGTTCAATTTACCAACATACAGAAAAACACCCAGTGCTCATCCCGTCAAGTGTCCACCTCAGTGCCCGTCACCCATTCCCCTCCAACACCCGCCCTCCTCCCCTTCCACCACCCCTAGTTCGTTTCCCAGGGTTAGGAGTCTTTATGTTCTGTCTCCCTTCCTGATATTTCCCAACATTTCTTTTCCCTTCCTTTATATTCCCTTTCACTATTATTTATATTCCCCAAATGAATGAGAACATACACTGTTTGTCCTTCTCCGATTGACTTATTTCACTCAGCATAATACCCTCTAGTTCCATCCACGTTGAAGCAAATGGTGGGTATTTGTCGTTTCTAATTGCTGAGTAATATTCCATTGTATACATAAACCACATCTTCTTTATCCATTCATCTTTCGATGGACACCGAGGCTCCTTCCACAGTTTGGCTATTGTAAGACACAGAATTTTTAAGAGCCCTCACTGAAGAAATTATCAAAAGACAGATTTCAGCCAAACAAGGAGGTAAATGGAAAATCTGTGGCAAAAAGACTGGCATCTCAGCATCAAATTCAGTGTGCTAAAACAAAAGAGATAGTGATTGCCACAGAATGTCAATGTCATAAATTCTGACAATGCAGAAATAATAAATAATAGGTGAGAGGAAGAATAGAAGAGGTGAGAGCTAGTACATGCATGCTAATATCTTCAGATTTTACTGCTGGGAGACAAAAACTATTACTTAAAGCTAGAAGTGTACTTAATGGTTAAAAAGCAATAAACATTGTAAAATCAAAAGTGTTTGGGAGGATGGTAGAGAGGTAAGTAGAATATTCTTGTTTATCATTGCTTTCATTAGAGTTAGCACAACCATGTTTATATGGTTGTATACATAAAAGTAACCACAAGAATAGAAATATAACCCTTCTAAGTAATCATATAAAATAAAGAACATAAGGCAAAAAAGTACAGACCATAATGTGAAAGATTTTTTAAATGACACTACAGGTGCTGAAAAATTGAAATTTTTTAAAAAATCATTTACAATAGCATTTAAGAATGTAAAATAGTTGATCCTCATTATTCACAGATTCTATATTTGCAAATTTACTTAGTAAAATTTATTTGTAACCTCAAAATCCATATGTGTAGCACTTTTCCAGTTATTTGTAGGCATGAACAGCATGGTGAAAACTTTGAGTTGCCAGCTGAAGTTGAAAAAGGTTTCAATCTGCCTTTTTATTTCAGCTCTCATATTGTAAACAATTATTTCTAAGAAATATGTATTAGACAAGGTGTCTTTAAACAGAAAAACATATAAAACATAAAAGGTTATGTTTTGATCAACTGACAAAAATGTAGTGACCAGAAGCTCACAAGAACCTACCTTTGTCCTAGGTGCTCACTAATTCATTGTTGGAAACCATTCTATAGTATGTACCACAAATAATGAGAATCAACTATACTCAGGGATGAATCTAATGAAACATGTGCAGTACTTCTACACATAAAACTAAAACAACTTGCTGAGAGAAGTACCATATCTCTAAATAAATGGAGAGATACACCATATTTGTAGTTCAGAAAACTCAGTATTGTGTCAATTCTTCCCTAAATTATTTGTAAATTCAACACAATCCCAATCAAAAGTCCAGTAGGCTTGCTTTTTGTTTTTCTTTTCTTTCTTTTTTTTAGAAATTGACAAGCTGATTCTAAAATTAATTTGAAAGTACAGAAACCTAAAAACAAAAATAGTTTTGAAAAAGAACCAGTATCAAAACACTTGTGCTGATTTCAAGACTTTTTTTTAAAGCTACAAGAATCAAGACAGTCTGATACTGATGTAAAGAAACGTAAATAGATCAACAGAATAGAGTCCAGAAACTGATCCACACATATATGTTGATTTTCAACAAAGGCGCAAAGGCAATGAGTTGAAAAAGACAGCCTTTTAAACAGATAGTGCTGGACCACTTGGATATCCATATGTAAACATGTGATTCTTGATCCATACTTTTTATCAGATCAAACATTAGATCAAAATGGATGATAGACCTAAATCTAAAACTTCTAAAAGGAAACATAGGAGAAAAACTTTTGTGATTTTGGATTAGACGAAGATTTCTTAGATTCATAAGTATAATTTATAAAAGAACAAATTAGATGTGAAAACTACGAACTTCTGCTCTTTGGAAGAAACTGTTCAGGGAAAGAAAAGATGAGCTACAGAGTGGGGGGAAATATTTGCAAGTCATCCATCTGGTAAAGGATTTGTATTCAGAATACATTTAAAAAATCCTCAAAACTCAGTAAGAAAACCTGATTTTTAAAAATCTGTGAAAGAGTTGAACACTTTGCAGAGAAGATAGAGATGGCAATTAGCACATGAAAAGATTCTCAATGTCATTTAGGAAATACAAATTAACACCACAATGAGCTATCACTACAGACTCCTTAAGGATGACTAAAATCAAAAGATGACCATGCCAGGGGTTGGCAGAATGTGGAGCAGCTGGAACTTGCATTCATTGCTGATTGGAGTGCAAAATGCTACAATCAACTTGAAAAATGATTTGGCAGTTTCTTAAACATATCCTGGGGTGCCTAAGTGGTCAGTCAGTTGAGCATCCCACTCTTGGTTCCCACTCAGGTCATGATCTCAGGATCCTGTAATCTGGCAGCATTGGGCTCTGCATTCAGCAAGGAATTCCCTTGCGGATTATTCTCTCCCTTTCCCTCTGCCCCTCCCACCCCACTCATGCACACTCAAATGGGCTCTCTCTCTCTCCTTCTCCTCTCGCAGATATTATTCATTGTTTTTTACTTATGAGTACTTTATAAATAATATTGTATCCTTTGTTAACAATGCAGTGTTGACAGTAGTTATTAATCATATCTGACTTACTATAAATGTTCTTTCCTGATAACTTCTTTAAATTAATAAACTTTACTTTTAGAACAACAACCAAAAAAAACTATACTATGTGTCCAGCTATTCTACTGGTAGATATTTACCCAAGAGAAATGAAAGTATATGTTGATACAAGCATGTCTACATAAAGGTTCATAACAGCTTTATTTGCAGTAGCCAAAAACCAGAACTATAATCTCCATCAACAAATAAATTGTATGAACAAATTGTAGTGTATCCTTAAAAGGAAATACTACTTCACAATAAGAGGTAATAAACTGTTGATATGTACAGCAACATGAATGAATCTCAAAATCATGATGCTAAATAAAAAAAGCCAGACCTCCCCCCAAAATATATAATTTATGATTCCATTTCTAGAAAATTCTAGAAAATGCAAACTAGTCTGTAATGACAGAAAACAGTTAATTGGCTGCCTGGGCATGAGAAAGGGGCTGGAAGGGAAGACTGAATTACAGAGAAGCATGGTGAGGCAACTTTTGTGGATTATGGAAATGTACATAATTTTGATTATGATGGTTTTATATGTATATTAACATGTCGACTTATTAAATTATACATTTTAAGTAGATGCAATAATTTATTGTATCTCAATTTTACCTCAGTAAAGCTGTTTTTAATAAGACAGTAGTAGCAATACAAGCAGAAAATATAGCATATATCATGTACTTATCAATAAATATAAATGTTCTAAACCTACCTATTAAAAGAATTGGATCACATAGGAAAAACAGTCGCAGGCTGTGTATAAGATACATTTAATACAAAGTGGCTTAGATCAAGGGTAAAATTATGGAGAAGAACATACCAATGAAATGCAAAGAAAGCAGAAGTTAAAATCTTATAGAGTGAATTCATGGTAAAAGTATTAAGTCAAAGAAGGGCTCTATATAATGAAAAGGAGTGCAATCCAATGATAATCTAAGAGCTTTGATTATTATGTATCAAATAACATCATTTACTTAAAACATATAGGCAATACATGGAAAAAGAAACAAATTTTGTGTGATATGTATGTAATATGACCTTTTATGCTGAAAATAGAAACTGTTTTCTTTATAAACACTATTTGGACAAGTTGTTCAAGTAATATTTTTGAACCTAAAAGGCAAAATCATACACATGCTAAAAAAAAAAAGAAAATTCTCTGCTTTATTTGAGAGCGAGGAAAGCCTTGCTAATTATGAGGTAAACTCTGGAAACCATAAAAACAAAAATTTCACTGTATAAACTTGTAAAAAAGAAAAAAATGCCCTAGCATTTTGAAAAAAAAAAAGGCAAAAAAAAAAAAAAAAAACCCACCTTAAATCAAAACTCAGATGAGTAGGGAAATTTGGATTTATATTGCCAACAATGGGAGTAATCTCTTTAATATATAAAGAGTACCTACAAAGCAATAAGAAAAATACTTAAGATTCCAAAGAGTAATGGGCAAAGGATGTAAGTGGTTCATGGCAAAGAAAAAGAGAGGACTTTTAAGACATTTTAAAACATGTTTAGCCTCATTCATAATAGTAGAAATACTCAGTGAAAGCACAGTGGCATTATTTTTCACATATCTGACCGTAGACACTGTAGCAACTCCCTATGTTGGTGAGGGTGGGGAAAACACACTCTCCTATATATCTGGTAAGAATTTAAATTGGTTTAAGTTCTATGAAAAGTAACTTGACAATAACTTTGAATATTCATATACCATTTAATCCAGTAATTTTTTTCTAGGAATTTATCATATAGATCTATCCCCCTATATGCAAAATGAATACATGGATATTTATTACAGCATCGCTTGCAAAATAGGAAAAAAAATATTAAACATATTAGAAAAGTCAGGCTATGTCTATACATCAAAAAGGATGAGACAGCACTAGTAGCTAAGCACTGTGTATAGTATGCTATCATTTTTTAAAATATATCTACTATGTTAGTATAGGCAAAGATTTTCCCCTGGAAGGATACACAAGAAATGGATAATAGCACGTCTCCCTATGCTCGAGGACAAGAATTGGAAGGGCATGCTATTCATTGGTAACATTTGGTACTTTGTGCATATATTACCTAATTAAAAATATTTTTTGCCTTACAAATGAGTCAAGAACCTGGAGGACCTTATACAATTAAATTTATTCAGTAGAGATTATAAATATTTTAGTAATAAAAATAGCTGAATATAATAATTATTACATGTTGGGCCCTGTACTCCAGGTCCTTTACAAACATCTGAGTCTTTCCAACAATGTTTTGAGGTAGTTGTAGTATTTTACAGGTTAAAAAAATAGATTCAGAATATGGCCCAAGGACGTGCAGATAATAAGGGCCTTTTAAAAAGTTGACTTGCATTAGGATTGAGAAGTGACATCTAAATACACACACAAACTTCCCCCAAAAGCATTTGTGGATGGCTTATGTGTGGTGGTAGGTACACATGTTAGGTACCTGTATGTTTCCTTATACTTCCAAGGAAAGACAAGCCATTGCCTTACTCAGAAGTTTGCTTATTAGGATTGGAACTTGTATGATTCCAGGAGGCTGCACATCTTGAAAATACCAGCTGCCAAGTTAAATGTCATCTTTTGAGAGTAAATATTTTCATATTTCTGTATAACTAATGTGGCCTTATTGAACTGGTTTTCTTCTATAAAGAAAAGGAGGTTCTTCAGTAGATGGACAAATTTTAAATCTAGGCCAAGCCTTAAAATTAAAAATCAAAGTAAAATGACAGGAAAATTTGAAATGTTACCCCTCCCCCTTTTAGCCTGACCTCTTTTATTTATTTATTTATTTATTTTAAAGATTTTATTGGTTTATTCAATAAACCCGGGGCGGGGGGGGGGGGGGGGGGAGGTGTGGCGGGGGCGGCGCAGAGACACAGGCAGAAGAAAAAGCAGGCTCCATGCAGGGAGCCTGACGTCGGACTCGATCCCGGGTCTCCAGTATCACGCCCCAGCTCAAGGCAGCACTAAACCCCTGAGCCACTGGGGCTGCCCCCCTAGCCTGACATCTTTTAAATGAGGACTTTTGCTTCTATCACTATAAATAATCAATAAGGTTTTATATGTTGAGCAAGGGTAAATTTAAGCCTTTTTATTTTTCATTACTCAAGGGATCTTTTTGATGGTTGATAAACTGACCTACATATTAAAATAATTATATGGTGTATCTTTGGGTATCTTAGTACAAAGTCGCTTCATACCAGTTTCAGTTTATAGGCATCTGGAAGTTTGCCTGCCCATGGCAACAAATTGGGGCTTGCATTACTACTGACTCATTGTAACACATGGTCTGTAGTGGATACCTATGTATTTTTTATCCTCTTTAGAAACAAGATAAACCTTAGGGCTTTTCCAGTTTTATTGAGCTATAATTGACATACGGCATTGTGTAAATTTAAGGAGTACAGCATAATAATTTGACTTACATGTGCTGTGGAATGATACATGAATGAAGGTAAACCTTGTTTTACCTGGTAAATGACATTATTTAAAAAGAAGTATGTAAATGTGGGACGCCTGGGTGGCTCAGTGGTTGAGCATCTGCCTTTGACTCAGGTTGTGATCCCGGGGTCCTGGGATCAAGTCCTGCATCAGGCTCTCCACAGGAAGCCTGCTTCTCCCTCTGCCTGTGTCTCTGCCCCCCTCTGTGTGTCTCTCATGAATAAATAAATAAAATCTAAAAAAAAAAAAAAATCAAGTAGTATGTAAATGTAATTACTGAACAATGAATCTTTCTCACCTTAGTTATTTGCAAGATGCTTTGTTTTTCCTTATAATTTATGTTTATTCAGGTCTGTTCTTTCAATTAGCTTTGTTTCCTGTGGCAAGTAGCTTCTATGTCTGCAAATACTTACTCAGATAGTAAACATATGTTGCAGCAGATTCATGCAATCTTTAGAGCACTGTCCATGGACTAATTAAATATCTCTCTATAAGTGTACCAACTCCTGTTCCTATATGAGACTGCAGTTAGGCATCGTTGTCTGTCTTAAGGTATATGGCAGTAAGAAATCCCATTTTTGTTTTAATTTTCGCTGAAATACTTGGCATTTGCAAGAACATTGCATCTTTGTTTCTTCCCATGCTCCTCCTTGTTCACATCTAGAACTGGTCAAAAGCAAAAACACTGCTTTTTTGAAGAATGCATTTTTTGAAGGTCAGTTTCTCCCAGGGTGGTCCCCATTGTCCTCCACCTTACCATGGATGAGGTGGTCCTTGCTGTGGGGGTGACCCTGGTTACCTCGTAGTTCTGACATCTGCCGTGTACATTGAGATCAGTGAAGCTCCAGGGCATTGCCTCGCACTTGCGGGACTGCATCCTCCTTTGTGGTAGCTGCTCCCCAATATATGTGGAAAGATGTCTGTAGGGTCTGCGGTAAAACATGCACTTTAAAAGTCACCATTAGAAATAGGCTGTCACTTACGGGGACTAGTGCCCAGAATGCGCTTGGCAATGTGAGCATGTTTGGGGTACCAGTGTGTGACCTCACCGCAACATTTCTGTGTGGGAAAACTGCACTTCAGCCCTATTTCCCAAAAGAGAGGAGACAAGACAACTAATAAAAGAGGAGATTGCACATTAGGTAGGCTAGTGGGTTCTAAAGGTACCTATTATGTGAACAAATCCTTACAGACTGGAATCTGACCTTTTCTCTTGTTCAGTACTTTGTGATAAGGTGTAGCAGAAGCAGTAACCTTGCTGGGACAGCAGTGACTTTTCTGGACCCAGGACCAACACTTGTAAAATGACCAAATCAAGGCACAAAGCCCTTAAGTATCTTGTCCAGATGGTGAGTGAGAACTCATCATGATCCATACTGTCAGCCATGCAAGATACTGCCTGAATGGAAGGCTGATGTGAAAAGATAGTAGTCCTTGCCCTTGGGGAGCTTTTCATCCAACGTAAATGTTAGAATTCCTTCAGGACAGGTGTCCACAAGGCATGTAAGGATGTCCCTCTCCAGCTCTGGCCCTTGGCTGTTCATGTTTTCTGAACTCTATCTGAGATCCTCTCCTGTGACTGGGCCCCCTGACCAAATCCATCTTCCTTGTAATTAGGAGTGACTCCAAATTAGAAACAGGTTCTCCTCAAATGTTCATATCTCTTCTGGCATCTGTGTCTGCTGGATTGATTGACCATGTCCTCCCAGCCCACGTCCAGCCTATGCATGCAGTACATTCTCTGCCAAGGTTCATCCAGTAGCTCAATGAGCTGATCCTAGAGCGGTGTAGGGGTGGCTCAATGCCAAGTTCAAAGCCATTGCCTCTAACAAACTGGCTTATCTTTTTTATTTATTGAGTGAAACACTGTTGATTTTGATGAAATCCAAATTTGCACCTTGCAACTTTCTGATCGTACCCATGATTCAGGCACTCATTTGAAATATGGCTCTTGGAAAAGACTATTTTAAAGAGTGTGTTCATGCAAAATAAATTATGAATTCCTTTAGCCACCTCTTCTCTTTAGAAATAGCACTCATACATATTTTATACATAAATTGACAAGGATGGCAGAGACCTCATCTTCCCTGTAGCAATTTGAGCCAGACTGATTGAGGATTTATTGCCTAATTATACTTGTCAGCCTGACATAAAAGTCATTAGTTCTGGAAAAACATGTTTGTCATACCGGGATTATCTCTAATTAATACAGTCAATATCGAATATATATTTAAAGCCAAACAGAATCGTAATCTCCAAAGCATATGTTACAGAGTACAGTGAACTGATGGTAAACCCCTTCGGGTCGTGAAGCAGTGCTCTAAGAACAAGTTTGTGTTTGAGAAGAGAAAATGCCATGTTGGACCTCATTTCCCCCTTTTGAAAACAGTGAGATCAGTGCTACTGGCATTAACTCACTCTGCTGATGAATTATGAAGAGAACTAAAGTGGTCATGTAATTTGGCAGTAGTTGGTGAGCGACTGTACCAGAATTCAAACCTGGCGTCCAGCGTGTGGTTTTTTCAACCTCAGAATCCATTGACCAATTTGATCTCTGCAGTGTCCACACATGGTCTTATTTTTGTTTCCTAAAGCACATGTGCACTTGGAACTCAGCAGGATAAACCAGGCAGTCCTATGTGGCAACCATCTAGCATGAATGGCTGCTTCTGCCCGAGGTCTAGGTATCAATGGCTGTTGCACTGAGGTGATGCAGTGCTGGGCATCTATCCTCCCGGGGTAGCTATCACGTGCCCATAGACACTGATACCCTCTGGTGCCCTGCCACACTGCCCCAGCATCCTTGTGGACACACTGCTCTGGATGATGAAACTGCTGCACAGCTCACGGCAGATGCATTCATTTGCTCATGAATGGGCATGTCTCTGCCATGAGCATAAATACAAGGAGTTGGTTTTGGACAGAAAAAGTTCAGTTCATTGGCCCTATTCAGTCCTACCCCAAAACAGTTTCCAGTATGTTTTTCCATACCAATTAAAATGTTGCTTCTATAGCAATACGCCCTGTCATAGAATACTTGTGTTTAGTAGGAAGAACGGCTGTGAGAGGTCAGTATAGTTCTTTATCCATTTGATCAGGTCATTTGTTCAGTAATCATTTTGCAGAGTTATTGATTAAAATATTAACTTAAAAATTAGAACTAACTGTTAAAGTAGCTGAAAATAAACTTGCCGTAAACATGCAGAGTAATTGGCCAGGGAGCCTATACTTACTCTATGATGCCTCGTTAAAGAGTGCTGAGTCATGGACATCTTGAAGGCTGTTTCTTGGTGAAAACCAGGCTCCTAGGTTTCTTGGCAGAACCCAGAAGACAAAGGCATGACTGGCTTCCCAAGTAGAGTGTACAGGACATTTCCTAGGACTGTTCCCATTGGGTGGGCTGTTGGAGCATCTCTGACTAAAGGAGGGGGTGCAGTGAACAGTATCAGAGAATACTACCATCTTTGGATCCATGATGGCAAAGCTCTTCAAAGCAGTTCTGTGTAAATTTGAGTTTATTTGGGAAAAGTTCCTTTAGTGTTGTGTAAGCCACCCCAGGTGTCTGGCCTTCTCTTTGGAGAGGCAAACACAACACTAATTATATCTACTATGGAGGAGACTCAGCAGGGTGCTGCTATTTCCAAAAGCACAGTCATTTGATTTAATCAGACACTGTGTGGCCCTGGAGCAGTAAGTGCAGTCCTGTCATAGTTGGCATCCAGGATGTCTAGATAAGAGAGATCATTAAACTCTTGAATCTTGGTTCTAAGACAACGTTAATAGAAAAATGAGATGTGGATTTGAAGAATTTTGTTTCATTTGTAACTCAGACACACACATACACGCCAAACACCATATTCCCTTAAACAAGGTTGACTCTAGTAAGGCATGTCCCCATTGGTATACATAATACTCGCAGTTTGCCAAAGTCTGGCTTCCTAGTATCTTACATAACTAGTTTTTTTTTTTTTTTCCTTCTGGCTCTGTAGTCTCTTCTCTTACTGGTGTAAGGCCTGAAAATTGCCCGTGTGACATGCTCACTGGCTTTGCCTCCTCAGAGAATGCTTTGAATGCCTTACAGATTCCTTTTATGTATTCATCTATGAATATTATTTTAAATACTAATATAAAACTTTGTTTATACCTCCTTCAACAACTGAAGATTATCACAGTAAAAGTACATATTTGCTCAAAGCACAGACAGCGGCCTCTTAGCCTGCGTTCAGGGACACATGAAACTGTCATGAGAGATATAACCGCTGCTGTGTGTGGAGGCACTGTGCCACCCACTGTGGCCCTACACCTAATCCCATGCCCGTGGATAGAGGTAAGGGGGACACACAGACACCCATAATGTCTAAAGTGAGTTACAGAAGACAGGAAAAATGCTTGGACACCAATAGGTCTTGAAAACTGAGTCTAGTTGTCTTTTGCTGCTATATTAAACTTAGTAGCTTATATTAACTCCTCTAGGGAATAAATCCGTTTTGCCCAACAACTATTTTGTATTCGAGGAGGAAGCCTGAAATGTTACACACTGTTTGCTCTACTCATATTTGATTTTTGCCTTGATGTAGTAAAATCCATGTTCCTCGCTTTCATTATGGTAATAGTGCTCATTGTGTATGGACAGCAGTGGCAAGAGAAGGCTCTCTGAAGTATGGGTAGCTGGGAATATGATTGTGGCATTGACTGAAATAGGAAATCAGGAGTAGAAAAAGTTAGGGCCAAACAATATAGTGATGCTTTAGATTATAAGTAACAAAATACTCAACTCAAAGCAGCCTTAACACCCTCATTTTTCTCTCAGAAAAAGTCCAGAGCAGGTATTTCCAGATGTGGTTCAACTCAAAGATGCCAGGGCTTCGTCCACTTCCCTGAGAGCCTTCTGACCTTCCTCTCATGTGCTAGATGGCCACATCCACTCCAGACATCCCAGTCATATGTCAGGAGAGGATCTCTCCTGGTGGCTCCCATTCCCAGGATGACCACTCCAGATTTCTCCTGAGTTCCCCTGGTAGGGTGGGGTCAGATTTCCATGTGTTACCTTCAGAGCCTAGGAGAACTGGTATTGGCATTTTCAGGCTTTTTCATGGGAAGCCAGCTCAGGGAGTAGGGAGAAAGGCATTAGGTAGGTAACCAACGATGTCTGTCACAGTGATGAATTCCATTTTCTTTCCCTCCACAGTTGATAAAGGCTCACTTAGCAGCCTTATAGAGCTTGAATTAGACAGGCTAAGTCATAACTGTAATAAATTAGTATTTTCTAGAAGCCAGTTAGTTTCTCAGTGGGCTTTTCCCTTCTATTCTGTGATTGAGAGCTGATCCCACTGCTTCCTAACAAATAAAAGATTTGATTATTTTCCTCTTACTTTTACAATTTGAATGAAAGCTCTGTGGCTGCCAGGAAGACGTTATCTGTCCTATTATGCATCTGCAGGATTGCCTTTCTGGTATCATTCCATATTCTCTATCTCTTTATATGCTTTTGTATATGTACCTACCGCATTATAGGAGCAGGAACATTCTATAGACATTATGAGCCATGTTTGTTTTAGAGTCTGGGAGCTCAGAAAACTCCCTGACATTTAGTCTGAGTTGAACCAGGACAACCAATTCCAGCTCCCCTGAGTGGCAGAGGTTGGCTGAGCTGAGCCAAGTCTGACACAAGTAAAGCTAAGAAAGGAAGAAACTGTCTTGGCTCAGAAGGGGCCTTGTTTGCGTAACTGGGGTTGCAGGGTAGTGCGCATAAGGTTTCTCTCTCTGTCTCTCTCTCTCTCTCTCTCTCTCTCTGTAATGTATATACTTGAACATTATATCCAGAATATCTGCAGTGGTTGACTATCTAAGCTGGATAAAACTGGAATCTTTTATTTTGTGGATCTGCAATTGTCCAACTATGATATTTTTAACCCAATAAAAATCATATGCAATACATTGAAGCTGAGGTGTCATCTGTGGGTACATTTGTGAACAAAAAAGGAGGGGAGGGAAGACCTGAGGAAGGAAGCTCCCAATCTCATCTTCTGTCTGTAGCAGCTCATTCAGTCCTCCGCCACTGGTGGCATGCCTACTGTGCCCCTAGTGCTGGGGGCGGAAGAACAGATAGAGGTACCGCCAGTGCTGTGAGAGGCAGTCAGCCTCTCTGCCCCCTCAGCATGGTAGAGAAGCAGATACGGACATCAGCGCTGTCCACCAGGCAAGCTAGTTGGGCTGGTTTTCCCTACAATTTTAAAGTGCCTAGTTTCTAAGTTTGAGTTGGTGTAATAAAAATTACATTATGTTACAGTAATTGTGTTTGAATTACATTATAGTGAGTAGCAAGAGAAGGCCTTACCTGCTCTCCTATATATTTCAGAAATAGATTTCAAAGCAACTTGTTACCTTGGGGAAATTTTTATTTCTGAAATACCTCCAATGATCGACTCAAGTCAGTGAATCTGTCATTTACTAGAATTTGAATTTCCTAAAGTTATATTTTAAATGTTTGCAGGGTTGTTGAAAAATGGGTACTTCTAACGAGAGTATAATCCCTTACATACTTGCCCAGAAAGAAAGCAAAAAGGGATTTCAAGCTTAGGCTGTCTTCTAATTCCCCCCAGCTAACCAAATCTGGCCCCACTCTTGGCTTTAATATGCAGACGAGGTCACTGTGAGCCCAGTTTATGTCATCAAGGGCAGTCTGCATCTCTCCATTTGTTTCTGAGGATGCCGTCAATGGCCTCAGGTGGCCTGGTTTTGACTGCCACCTTTTGCTCCAAATCCCAGTCCTGGCTTAACTCCCAGTCTTCTGAGGGCCAGCTTGTCAAGGTGCTTCTCCTCCCTGTGGGTGCAGCCTGTCCCGCCGCCAGCACTCAGGACTCAGTACGGGCAGGCCTGTTCTCCTGGCTTGGCACTCACAGAGGGAAATCAGCTAGAACTGGAAGCAATGGAGAGGTGGATGTCAATCCAATTCTGAAGTTCCTTGGCCATCCCTGCCACAGGGGAGTATATTACCAGCTGGCTCAGAGCCATTCACCACCCTCTGGGACTTGTTTTCTCCCTGCAGAATCGCTTTTCCAACTTCTCCATCTTCCCTACATCCAGAAGCTTCCAGAACACATCCTGCCAATGGTACTTTCTTAGTCAAAAAGTCTCAGAGAAAACATTTCCCTGACCCCAAAGTGTTCACCTTTCCTAATCTTGGTCATTCACATGTAGCCACATACATAGCAGGCAGAAATTTGAAATTATAAAGTTTGAGTGAGCTCAACATTCAGAGTGTCCTAGATCAGGCATTCAAGGAAGGCTTCAGAGCCCCTGTGCTTTCCTCCCTGATTGGGATTGGCCATACAGGGGTCAGCCTAGGTTGTGTGCTCTCCTGTCCTGGAAGCAGTTCCTGGGTATGACTTTCTCTATCAGTAGACTTTTTCATATATTGTGTGGGCTTCTAATAACCTGGGTCACAAGAGTAGTTTGAAGGAAACATGTCAGAAGAATTGGGTCCACTAACAACTTAGGGCCTGTAAGTTGGCGATTTCTGGTGTTTTCTGGAGTGCTATGGAAGTGTCTATGGGGGTCCCATGCCCAGGGCTGTGCCAGGTTGTGGGGTGAGCACAGCAAGTCCTCCCGCAGCATCAGTTTCCCAGCAAATTTGGCAATATGTAAATGTTAAAACCAGCCAGCATATTATGGAGGAGAATACAGAATTTACAATAATTTTACAGTAAAATATTTTAATATGAGAACTTCACTGCAGGGTGCTCCAAGGTTCCAGATGTCTCCAAGGTTCAGGTGACTTTCTTCTAGTTAAGGCAACTTTGATGGAAATTTAAGAAACACTGTACTTAAGAAAGTACAATCATACAAAAGTGTGTAACATTTTAAAGGGAGTTCTGTTATGGCACTTATTAACTCCTTATTTTACAGATAATTGGTGAGATACAGGCATTTCTTATTTTATGTGATTTACGTGTCATGAAAGTTATGTTCCAAGTCGTAATATTTGTAAATTGAATACTTGCAAATGCAATAGACACTTTTTAAGGAAACCTAAAATTAGTTTATAAATAATTACTCACTGAATCTTAGTTTTATACGTTTGAATTTAATAAAATTATTTTCCTTAAAGTGAAGGGAAAATAATTCACTTAACTATAATATAAGCATCCATTTATCTTGAAAATAGCTATTAGTTTGGCTTTCAAAAAATGTCACTTATATCAATACCATTGAATTTGTCTGATTCAGACCAATGAAAATTTAAGACTATTTTTGTTCGTGGATTTAAGTAGTCTAAGAAGTCTTTTTTAGATTTCTGGCCATATTAAATATTTAAATTATTTCTAATACTTGTATTGTCTTAATGAAGCACGTAGAACAAAACAGTTCAGTCACGAAGTTCCTCAGGGCAGATGATTAAATAACCATGAGATTAACCAGGCTAACTTCAAAGTTGATTTGGAATGTTGTATTACTTTTTGCTCTAAGCAATTATATTAGTCAAATATAAATGTTCAGACTACATTTTCATTAACATGCTTTATATGTCCAGCTACTTCCAAATGCTTTCTTGGTCTTCATACAGTGTCATTATTCAATAAATGTTTAATAGAAAGGCTCATTAAAGTTTTATTTATTATACTTAATGCAAAAGAGTAGAAATGAAGATAAATTAAGTTGAAGTGAAATGGATAAAATGTAATTGAAATAATTTGGAGTACCATTTAAATAAACTTCTTCATTAATTTGGAAGTATTAAAAGTGTGTGACCACAACTTAAGATGTGTTCAAATATATCACTATGGAGAAAATAAGAATATTGTATTACTGGTTTCTAGCTTCTTTGAAAAAGACTATTAGCTTTAATCTAAAAATAGAAGATAAAATTAACTTAGCTTCCTTATTTATTAACTTAGCAAATGTCTGAGTTCAGCAACTACTTATACTTTCTTCTACATCTTATTTAAATCTTATATGATTATCACTGGCTAGCATAATGTATAGAAATACTTGTAGAACATTTACATTTTTTTCAATGACTTTTTTTTTTACTAGATTATAATCTCTTGCATGGGGAAAATATAAAAAATGTCATTGACTTAACCAACTGCTGTAGTGTTGAAATAAATTTAAAATTTTTTAATCCTATTAATCTAAAAATTCAATCAGTGAGTTAAGATAATATGGAGAAAGTATATGTTTTTCCAGAAAAGTTAAATCAAGTCTGGCAAATTAGTAAATTAGCTTTGATTTGACTTAAATATTATTCATACTAAGAGTATTGGGTAAAACCAGAATTGTGACTGTTAGCTTCTCTGTAATTTGGGGCACAGCACAGGGAGAGGCTCTGACTTTTTTTTCTTTTTTTAAGATTTTATTTATTTAGAGAAAGAGGAGGTGACTAGGGGAGGGCCAGAGGAAAAGAGAAAATCCTCTAGCAGCAGACTCCCCACTGAACATAGAGACCCGAGGTGTGGGGCTTGATCTCAGGACCCTGAGACCATGACCTGAACCAAAATCAGGAGTCAGTGGCTCAGTCAATTGTCCCCAGGCTCCCCAGGGACAGGCTCTGACTTAAAAAAAAAAAAAAAAAAGTTGGCTTGTATTGGTTTTGATGGTAGGTGATGTTTGTTAACTATAAGCAGAATTGTGGTGAAGTTGTTGAAATGAGATTTTATTGAATTTTTATATGTTTTTATTTCATTTTTAGGCTATCAGCTGCAAAGGTCAACATAGCATATCGTACACTCTATCAAGGAATCAGACTGTGGTGGTGGAGTACACTCATGACAAAGATACAGATATGTTTCAGGTAACATCTTTGTTTTTCTTCTGAATGTGGTATAATTAACATAATGTCAGTTTTAGGTGTACAATGTAATGGTTCCATATTTTGTGCCTCTTGCAAAGTAATCATCACAGAAGTCTACTAATTTTTGCCACCACACATAGTTACAAAGCCTTTTTCCTTGGGATGAGAATGTTTAAGATCCACTCTCCTAGCTACTTTCACATATACTGTGCAGTAATATTTACCATGGACACTAATATGTACTTGACATCCCCGTAACACATTCTTTTTTCTTTTCTTTTCTTTTCTTTTCTTTTCTTTTCTTTTCTTTTCTTTTCTTTTCTTTTCTTTTCTTTTCTTCATGGACGTTTTAGCATACTTTCCTTCAGTTCTGTATTCTGATATGTAATCAGAACTAGCACAGTAGCATTTGGTAATGTACAAGGGGAAGAGGTGAGGATAACATAAAAACTAATTCCTATTTGGTTTTTGAAAGACTAAGGGGAAAAAAAGCCCTTAATTTTAAAACTGCAGACAGAAATTATAAAAGCTACATTCCTAGGTCTCAATGCAATAAAAATATGCATTAATCACAATAATAAAAAATTTTTCAAAACCAACCACTTTGAAAAGCCAACATGTTTAAAAAATATTTCTTAAATAATACTTCAATCAGAAAGGACATTGATACTGCAATTTTGGGGCCTTTTTAAATATTATGGGAACATTATGTAGCAAAATTCTTGAGATGTGACTGCATACTCAGAAGAAAAATATAAAATCTGAAGTGCTTTCATGATAGGAGAAGGGAGGAACAAGGAACTAAACATTGGTCTCCTTTAAAACTGACAGAAAATACAGAACAGGTTCATGACTAGTTTTAGTGGTAGATAATAGCCCAGAAATACACCAAAAGAAAGCAGAAGGAAGGAGATAATAGAAAAAAAAGTCATCAATTTAAGAAGATAATTAATAGTATATATAAGATTTGGTACTTTAAAACAATAGAAAATTAAAATTAAGGCTAATAGAGGAAAAAAGCAAAGTCAAATTGGGAACTATGCGGCTTTGCATTTCTTTATGGAATGTTAAATTATTAAATAAATGATAATGAAACAGGTGTCAAAACAGTATCCTAGATAATAACATCAAAAAGGGGGAAAAATGGGGGCGGGGAATAAGTAGCTCTGAAAAATAAGAAAATATGCCCAAGCTAGCTTCTAAAAAGAGAAATGTAAATTTACATCACACAGAGATCTGATTTTTCACTTACTAGATTGACAAAAGCCCAAATCTTTTTGTCAGAGATGTGGGGAAACCCTCTCCTACTCCTATAAATTGGTATGACCTATGTGGGGCGGTGATTTGGAAATGCTTGTGAAAAATGAAAAATGCTTACGCTCTTTGACTCGGCTCTTCTCTTTCTAAAGCTCTTCTATTTCTAGAGATTTACCCTAGAGATAGCCCTGCATACATGCAGAATGACATTTTTACCAAGTCATTGCTCAAAGCAAGGTTTAATAGCAAAAGATTGCAAACAACCTGAATGTCCTTCAGTACGGGACCAGTTCCGTAAATTCAGATACAGCCATACAGTGGCAGGAGGACTCCAAGGCTGTAAAACAGAATAAGAAAAAGCTCCATGTATGGACATGGAAAGAGCTCCAAACATATTTAATGAATTAAATATTAACATTATTATATTGAGCCATTGATAATATATTCAATTAAGATTACTTAATCTTAAATGTTAATAAATTTAAGTTATTAAATATATTAAATATTAAACAGTATATTAATTATTAAATATTAGCATAGTTAAATGATTTAAATAATGCTTATATGCATTCAGAGTCTCCAAGAAGATAAATAAGACATTATTAAAGTGGTTGCCTCTGTTGGGAAGAGGGTTGGGCAGGTGGTACATAGGGAGATATTTCACACTATGATTTTTGAACCATGTGAATGTGTTAGCTATTTTTTAAAAAGTTAAACAGGGGCGCCTGGGTGGCTCAGTTGGTTAAGTGTCTGCCTTCAGTTCAGGTCATGATCTCAGGGTCCTGGGATTGAGCCCCACGTCAGACTCCCTGCTCAGAGGGGAGCCTCCTTCTACCTCTCTGTCTACCCCTCTCTTGTGCTCTCTCTCAAATAAAATCTTTAAAATTTTTTTAATTAAAAATTTAAAAAGCTAAACAACCCCAGAGTCATAGTCATAGATGTAGACCCAGTTATTTAAGTGCCTCAAAAGTAAGATTTATTATATTTAGGCAAAATACTAACAGTGGTTTTACTCTTCATGCCATCCTATTTTATAATACTTTAACTTTTTTTCTCTTCTCATTCTACCAGAGGAAAAAATCTCTTCCTAAATAAGTAAATGCATATACTTCCCTGCTGATAACTTTATAGAACTTCATTATACATTTTAATACTTTCCCAAAATTATAAATGTACTTGCATGATTTTTTAAAGATTTTTAAATTTTTATTTACTTATTTGAGAGAGAGAGAGCTCATGAGCATGAGAGAGAGAGAGAGAGAGCACAAGCAGGGGAAAGGGGCAGAGGAAGAAGCAGACTCCCTGCTGAGCAAGGAGCCCAATATGGGACTCTATCCCAGGATCTGGAGATCATGACCTGAGCTGAAGGCAGACACTTAACCAACTGAGCCACCCAGGTGCCCCACTTATAAGAATTTTTACATAGGAAGTTTTTTACACATTTTACCTTAGAGAGTAGATGCTCAGTACCAAAAAAAGTGCAGCAAGAAAATTTTACAGTTGTTGGTGGTACATTTTTTACCACTTTAAAGTCAACATGTCACTGTGGTGGCACCTGTGATTTCATCACTGTTCTTTAGTGACATGTTGTGACAGAGATGACATATTCTTCACTATTGTACAATCACATTCCACTCACATTGCTCACTTTCTTCCTTCTCATCTCTGCAAATGCAGAATGAATGAAAGATTCATGAGAAGCTTAACATGAGATCTATCCTCTTGACAAATTAAGTGCACAATACGGTATTTTTACCATAGAGACAGTGTTATGCAGCAGATCTCTGGAATTTCTTCATGCTGCGGAGCTGAAACTTTATACCCATTGAATAATAATTCCCATTTCTCTGCACCCCCAACCCCTGGCAACCATGATGCTATGGTTCCTATTTGACTGCTTTAGGTACCTCATGTAATTGGGATCATTCCGTATTGGTAATGTCCTTTCGCTTCATCCATGTTGTGGCATGTGGCAGGATTTCCTTCTTTTTAAGGCTGAATAATATCCCACTGGGTGTTCATACCACATTTCTTTTTTATTCCTTCACTCATCAATGGACATTTAGGTTATTTCTATAGGTTGGCTGTTGTAAATAATGCTGCAGTGAACATGGGGAGCAGATATCTCTTTGAGATTCTGATCTCAGGTTTTTTTCTGATAAATACCCAGGAACAGGACTGCTGAATCACATGGCAGTTTTATTTTTAATTTTTTAAGGAAACTCCATCCTGTTACAAACTTTGAAATGCTTTCTGCATACTTCCCATCTTGTCACATAGAATATTTGAAAGGCTCAATATTTAATAAAAGTAAATTTTTACTACTTCATCAAAAGCATACTTCAGTGAAACTGGCATTATTTTTTTTTTAAGATTTTATTTATTTATTCATGAGAGACACAGAGAGAGAGGCAGGCAGAGACATAGGCAAAGGGAGAAGCAGGCTCCCATGCAGGGAGCCCGATGTAGGACTCAATCCTGAGGCTGTGGGATCATGCCCTGAGCCGAAGGCAGATGCTCAACTGCTGAGCCACCTAGGCGTCCCAAAACTGGCATTATTTTTAACTGCAAGTGCCTGCCAGTGAAGAATACAGTGGCCATTAGTACAGTTTGGTGCCACTGTTTTGATTCCTACTAAAGCACATGATTGCCTTAGCACTGTTAGAATAAATGTCAGCACCGTGGAAAAGGCAAATGGCATGTTTGTATTATTATGAAAGCAATTTTGGCTCCATGGATTTGGTCCTTTAGCAAAGGTCTCGGGGACCCTCGGAGATTCATAGACCACATTGAGAAATACTAAATTAAACTAACCTCTTAAATTTCATAGCTAAGAAATCTGGGTTTTTGAAAGGAAAGGTAACCAAGGTGTTAGTAGCAGAAGTAAGATTTATGTCTCTTGAGCTCTGTGTTCCTATGTAGTACGAGGTCAACCTCTTTAAATGAAGCATGGTAATTCAACAAGGATTTATAGCTTTACTAAGAAAACATAACACATTTGTCATTCTTACTCAAATAATCTGATTCCACTTGCAAAATAACGAGACATATTGGAGGATTAATATCAGGTCACTCGAAGCAGAGTAAAATTAAGCACCTCTTATGAGGCCCTGAAAAATCAAGCTTGTTTTAATTTTTTTCTTCCTTTTGCAAGCTTTTATGTCACCAACCTATGATTGAAAAAGTTACTGAGCATAAAGCACTGTAGCATTCCTCTTTCTCAAGCTCAAACCTTGGTGTTGAGGGCTGTTCATTGCAGCCATTATCCATTAAAATGATTTCTAGGTTAATTGAGCATTTAAAGCAGAGCATCAGACTTAGCCAGAGTAGGGCCTTGTGCTGCCTTCCCTACAGTGGAAACAGATAGTAGGCTCAGAACTCAGAAGTATTGTCACCTAAGGGAAAAAAATACCAATTTGATCTGAATTTAAGAGATGGGTTAAGGGTTAAAGATGGGTTAAGGGTGAGTTAATATAGCAACAATTTCATAGTAGTTATTTTCTAGAACAGGTATAAATAAAGGAATGAGAAAAGAATGTAGCTTCTGAGAATGTAAAATAGATAAAAAGAGTTTATCAAGTGACAAAAATGTCTTGCAGGGCCCCCAAAGGGACGTGTGATGTGTGATGCCAAATGCATCCTGATCCTTTGGGTAAGGAAACCAACCAGGCCTCAGAGATTGCTATCTCATAGTCTTCAAGCCTGGGTGCTGGCAGACCTTATGGTTTTGGTTTTGGTTTGGTTAGCTTTTCATTTAGTTCCATTTATAGTACTTCTAGATAGTAATGTTTTATCAGCATCCACCTAGGTGAGAAAAGTGTTAAAGAATATCTACTTTTTAAACACTATTTCTTAAAAGATGATACGTGTGTCTCTCTCACAGGGTACCAGGTCCCTGTCATAATCCTCCCACTTATCAGTTTCACTTCTTGAGCACCTACTATGTATCAGATACTCATCTAGTTACTGGAGGTAGGCAGCCCAGACTCCCATCTCATGGAGCCCACGTTCTAGAAGAGGCAAACAGGCCACAAATAAGGCAGGAGCAACAGCAAGTGCCAAGGCCCTAAGGCAGGAGCAGGGTGAAGGAGGAGGACAGTGAAATGAGATGAGCTTGGGGAGGTGGGGCCCTTAGGCCAAGTAAGAAATTGGAATTTTAAGCAAGGGAGAGGTATAATCTGATTTATATTTCTTAGAGATATCTTCAAGTGCTGTCTAGACAAGAATGGAAACCTCATGTGTGAAAACAGGGAGACCGGTTTGGAGACTAAGGTAATGCAATCCAAGGAAGGGCTGCTAGCAGTGGGAACTAAGGTGGGGAGACATGGAAGGATGGAAGCTGTGTTTGGGGGGAGTGTTGACAGGCAGGGTTAAACATGGGTGTGAAGGAGAGTAAAGAATCAAGAATAATTCTTCAGTATTGATTTTTAGCTTGAGCAAAGTGGATGCCAGTTGTTGACACGGGGAATCTAGGGGGTTGAAGAGGAATCCAGATTCTGTTTGGAACATGTTACATTTTGACATGCTTATTAGACCTCTAAATGGAGATTGGCAATGCTGGTCTGAAGTTCTGGGTAGAGATCAGGGCTTTTTGGCTAATAATGGGAATAGACAAGATTACCTAGGGAAGAATCAGAAAACAAAGGGAAAGGGGCTCTTTGCCAACTAGCCTGTAAGAGTTTCATTATTCCAATAGCAGATACAGGTATGCCAGGATATCCTGGCTGATGATAAGCCCTGGAAACCTCCGCAAGAGCCATGTCAGTAGAGCCCTGTGGTAGAAACTCTGCCGGCGCAGGCTGAGGAGAGAAGTTAAGGAGATGAGTAAGGAAATGGGAGAGTAGTAACTAGTGAGGTTTTTCAAGAAGTATTGCCTCTAAGTGAATCAGAGAAATGGGGCTGTAGTTTGAGAGCTTGCTTGTAAGTGAAGGAATGTATTTTTAAAGATGAGGAACTAGTCTAAAACAATGCTACTCAAAGTGTGCGCAACCAAGCAGCCAAAGGTCTGTTAACAGTACAGAATGAACTGAGTAGGAAATCGAGAGGAAGAGTTTGAAAACTTTTACAGCACTTTTTATAGAACCTTGAAACATCCAAGCAGATGATCACTTTTCTAATATTCATTTTTATTGTACTTTTGAAAAGTATTGGTGACAACTTCAATTTAAAAAACAAATTGGTCCTTTTATCAGAGTCACAAAGTTTGAGAAGCTCCAGAATGTGTTTGATAGCTGATGATTAGATCTAGTAGTAGAGAGAGAGAAATTGATGATTGGCAGGGGTGAGGGGGGGAACAGTGTCAGGAACAAAATCCTTGGGAAGGAAAGACTATTGAGACGCCAGGCTTCGGTAGGGAGATTTGGAGAGGAGCAGCAATATTCCATCCTCATCATAGGAGGGAAGTCAGAAAATAAGGTTACAGTTGCAGGGACAGGAGTACCATTGGTACAGGAAAGGTGAGAGGGAGGCCCTTCCAGGTGCTTCCATGCCATCTTACCTGTTACCGACTAGACTGGCAGACAACCATACAAACCAAAACTTCTCTCATATCTGTAAAATTTAAAGTGCTGAGTGATGTTGTGTCATTGGTGTCAGTAAAATCCTCCCTATGGCTATTATGTGAATATCAGCCCTGTACAATTATCAGATGAAATTCAGAAACATCTTGACTTGTCTACATAACTGCCCTTCAGAGAATGTAAGGTTGATCCAATACCCAAAAGGATGGGTTCCAAGTTTTTGCACATGGGGTGAGTTTTCAGTAGGAAAGTGGCTTAGGTTTTTTTTTTTTTTCTGGCAAAAGTAACATGAGGTTTGTATCTGAAAGTCTAAGATTATACTGGCACACTACAGGTTAGATGTCAGTGGAATTGAATTGATAAACAAATCAAACGTGACCAGTCAGATAAGTACCATGACTTGAAATAATCGATCCTAGCAGTATGTTCCAGTTGGAATAAAATGTCATGTTTTATAGTCAATTTCAGTTAACTCATCAAGACATTAATTTAATACATTGGGATTAAATCAAAATGGCCTTTCCTGAAGAGAGTAATCTTTGTCGACAGTAACAGTTGTGTGACATTCTACCTAGAGCCTGGTTTTAGCTTTGAGCTTAAAGAGTCTTTGCCCTCTTCCATGGAGGTGACAGAAATTATGTCAGAAACTGTCTTTGTGAGAGCTCTAGGCAATTTTAGAACTTTCCACATTTCACTCCTGAGCTTCATTGGAATAAAGGTTCAAGACAAGTTTATTTCTGAGTTTAGAGTAGCCTTTATGTTATTTTTTTATTCTCTGTATTTTTGAAATATTTTACAATAAGTATTTGTTACTTTTCTAGTTTAAAAACATTTTTAAAGTGAAATATGTCAAAGACAAATACTGTATGATATCACTTATATGTGGAATCTAAAGAAAAAAAAAAAGACAACCATAGAAACCAGAGACTAGAATGGTAGTTAACCACAGGCTGAGGGCATGGGGAAGGTAGAAAGGTATTGGTCACATAGCTGTAAGATGAACAGGTTCTGGGGATCTAGTGTACAGCATGGTAATCATAGTTAATAATATTGTGTTGTATACTTGAAAGTGGCTAAGAGAATAGCTTTAAAAAAAAAAGGCTTAAAAAAAAAACCACTCTGAATCAGAGCTTCTGAGTCACATACCCCGCTTTTAAATGAATTTAGCTGAGGGAAGACTCTGAACTTTAGAAAGATGAATTGATAAGATTTGTAATATCGCTTTAGATTTTTATGTTGCATTTTTTAACAAGTTATATGTTTTCTAAACCTGAAAGGCACACATTCAGGCAATATGCATCTATTCACAATGATGAGTTTCAGTGAACCCAGAGGTTTAGTTTATTCTAGATACATTTCATTAGAACAAGAAATTAAGGGTTGTAAAAAAAAAAAAAAAAAAAAGGAGAGAGGAGGAAGAGAGAGAGAAAATAGATGTCTGTTGTCTGTTGGTTTAATAGAGATAGTCTATGCATGAAAATATGTGACATTTACAAAAGAAATTTAATAATTTTCCGGGAAGCAAACAGAGCTAAATGATGCAAGAGAATATATATTTGTTCACTTTTATTTCTTTAGATGAAAAATATATTAAATCTTATGTTTTAGACAGAATTTTGAGATCAGGATAAAGATACCTGAGAAATTGACTGTTGGGGGTCTTCTGTATATACATCTGGGGGGTTTATGTGTTTCTCCCCTCGTCAGCTTCTGAATCAAAGTCACTAGTGTTAGGAAAGAACATTAACATTCTATTTAGTGACAAGTGATTTATTTACATATAAATGATTTTAATTTAAAAAGTCTCTGGTGTATAAATAACATATATCACTGTTTTCTGGTCAGAGGTTCATAAAACAGCATTACATAAATGTTTTAATATTTTGTCTTGAGGATTTTTTTGTTGTGTAAACAAATACTTAACTCTTCCCAGTTCACAGGACAGAACAGTACCTATCTTACTTGCATTTATTGATTATGGAAACCTTTTTAGAACTGTAAGATCCTCCTAATGAAATATATTCTTTCTGGAAGCATTTAATCTTACCAAGGAAAGCAAGTCGACATAATATTATTGGCAACTTCTTAGACTTTCCCAAGAGAGATTTTTTTTTTAAATCCAAAATTGAAATGTTAAGATCAGTTTTTTAAATCTTTAATCTGACTGCATCCCAAACTTGGGGTTGACTTGTATTGCCCTTCACATCATTCTCATTTACAGTGAATAATGGCAACAGGCATTTGATCTATGTCTGGGTTAGGGCTAGTCTTGTTCCATGCCATGAGTCACTGGTGGATTTACTTAGTGGGGAAAACCAATACCTGCTGCTGGGCAAGAGTTCTTTTGTTTGTTGTCTTTCTTTAAAATCTTGTTTTTCTCCAGCTGGAAATAGGGGGGTAAGGAGGGTGGGGTAGAGAATAATTTACTATTAAAGTAATATTTTCACCTGATCCCAGAGATACAGCCTGTTGGGAGGCAAGCTCTAATGTTTTTCTCCAGAATAAAAAAAAATTTAGCTTTTCTCTTACTATTTAAAATCTGGTGATTAGTTAACTATAATATCTCCCATAGTTAAACAAGGAAAGGGACAGCTAAATTTTTTTCATTAAATTCTTACCCTCAGAGCAGAGATAACAAATGTTAAAGAGATCCGGAACATTCATCCCATGTGAGCAAAATATGGTGACATATTTTTCAAATAAATCATGAGTACATTTGATTTATTTAGGTGGGCAGGTCAACAGAAAGCCCTATCGACTTCGTTGTTACAGACACAATTTCTGGCAGTCAGAACAACGATGAGGCCCAGATTACACAAAGCACCATATCCAGGTTTGCCTGCAGGATCGTCTGTGACAGGAATGAACCATACACTGCACGGATATTCGCAGCCGGATTCGACTCTTCCAAAAACATATTTCTTGGAGTAAGTACTATTACTAAGTACATTGTTTCAAGAAAAACAGCTGTTTATTATCAGATAAAACATTTGAGTGTGGCCAAAACTTTGCTTTCCACAATGCTTCTAGTTAGACTTGGAGATTTTAGTCTTCAGATATGGAATTTGAGAGGTTGCTATTAAGAAACTAAAAATAACTATGTCATTACTTGATACTTGTTCTGTTTGCTATATTATAATATGTAGAGTAATTACTTTTGAAAAATACATATTGACATCACGCTTAAAGTATTTATAGTAGATTTAAGAGGGGTTATTTCAGTAGGAAAAATAAATGGTCAAATCTACATAGAGTTCAAAAGAAAAAGTGATATTCATTCATTCAAAAAATTTTCATTGGGTTTTTTCTGGATTCCACGTCTGGTGTTATGGATGCACTATCACAGAGAACAGAACAGACTAAAAATCTCTAGCTTCATAAGGTTTCCATGTAAATGAAATCCAGAAGTTTTAGTGAATATCCAGTTTTAATATAGTTTTTTTTTTTTTTTAACCAGGATGTTTTTTCAGGGAAAAAAAATACAAAATGGCCTTAAAAAAATACCCTAAACAATAATAAAAATGTATCCTTTCATGTGAACAAGGGGCCCCATGGAAGACAGCTCCAGGGTTGGGTAATTCAGTGGTTCTGCGACATCTAGGAAAGCAGATTCCTTCTGTCTTGCCCCCTACCTCCCTGGGCAGATCAGCTTCCTCAGGCTGCCCTAGGGATGAGAGATGGCTCTTGCACTTCCATGCATCTACTGTCACGTGATGACTTCCAGCTGAAGAGGCAGCAGCAGCAGCACTATTTCTTCCTTATCTCTCTTTATTGTTTTTTAATTTACTTTTTGTAATTGAATAAATTTGACACATAACATTGTATAAGTGTAAGGTATACAGTCATGTTACCTTGATATGTGTTGTAAAATGATTGCTGGTATAGCATTATTTGCCACATTGTGCAATTATAGTACAATAACATGGTCTATACTCGTAATATGGTGCATTAGTTCTCTATGGCTGCTTCACTGCTCATTACAAGCTTGTACCCTTAAACACCATCAATCTTATCACTATACCCCTATGCCCCCACCCACCCACCCCATCCCCAGTAACTATCATTTTATTTTTCTCTGTTTTTCATAGGCTTAACTTTTTTAGGTTCCACATACAAGTAACATCATATAATACATATTTTCTCTGACTTAACTTGCTTAGCATAATGTGCTCAATCAAGGTCCATCCATATTGTTGCAAATGGAAGGCCATCCTCCTTTCTCATGGGTAACTCGTATGTACAGTGTCTTTTTTATCCATTCATTCATTGATGGGCATTGGGGTGGCTTTCATGTCTCGCCTTGGGAATAATACAGTAAACATGGGAGTGTATATATCTCATTGAAACCCTGTTTTCAGTTCCTTTGAGTATGTGCCCTAAAGTGGAAATGCTGGATCATATGGTAATTATTTTTTATTTTTTGGCTATTTTGAGTGTTCTGTGGTTGTACACAAAGTTTAGGATTATGTCTTCTATTTCTGTGAAGAATTCTTTTTAATGTTTCGATGGAGATTGTGTTGACTCTATAGGTGGATTTGGGTAGTATGGCCATTTTAACAGTAGTCTTCTGATTCATAAGCATGGGTTATCTTTCCATTTGTCTGTGTCTTCAATGTATTGCAAAGTTTTGTCCTTTTCATTGTATGGATCTTACACTTCGTTGGTGAAATTTATTCCTAAGTATTTTACTATTTTTGATGCTGTAGTGAATGGGATAGTTTTCTTTATATGTTTTTCAGATGCTTCATCATTAGTGTAAAGGAATGCAACTTATTTCTCTGTTGGATTTTTGTCCTGCCACTTTACTGAAACCTTTAATTTCAACAGCTTTTTGACTAACTCTTCAGGATTCTCAATATATAAGATCATATCATTAGCAAATAGTGACAGTTTTACTTCTTTCTTTCAGGTTTGTATGTCATTTACTTCTTTATCTTGCTAATTGCTCTCACTAGGACTTCTAGCACTATTTTAAATAGGAATGGTGAGAGTGGGCATCCTTGTCCTGTTTCTGATCTTAAAGGAAACATCTGCAGTTTTTATTCACTGAGTATGACATTAGCTGTGTGTTCCACATATTTGTAGATCTTCTCACTTTCCTTTCATTGTTACTTTCTAGTTTCATACCATTGTGATCAGGGAAGATAATTGATATGATTTTAGTCTTCTTAAACTTGCTAAAATTTGTTTTGTGGCCTATCATATCTCTCCTGGAGAATGTTCCAATGCACTTGAGAAAATGTGTTCTGCTACCATTGGATAGAATGCTCTGTATATGTCTGTTGAGTCCATTGCTCAAAAGTGTGGTTCAATTCCAGTGTTTCCTTGTTGATTGTCTGAAACATCTATCCATTGATGACAGTGGGGTATTGAAGTCCTTTACAATTATTATACTGTAGTCCATTTCTCTTTTAGATCTGTTATTATTTGCTTAATATAATTTGATACTTGGATATTGGGTACATATATATTTACAATCATTATATTTCTTGATGTATTGACCCCATTATGATTATGCAATGACTTTGTCCCTTGTTACCCTTTTTAGCTTGAAATCTGTTTGTCTGATATAAATATGGCTATACCGATCCTCTTTTGGATTCTCTTTGCTTGGAATATCATCTTCCATCCTTTCATATTGAGCCCTATGTTGTCTTTAAAGCTGAGATGAATCTCCTGTAGGGCAGCATATAGTTATCTTTTGTTGTTGTTTTTTAAATCCTTCCAGACACTCTATGCCTTTTGGTAAGTTCAGTGCATTTACATTTAGTGTGATTATTGATATGAAGGACTTATTACTGTCATTGTCTCTTTTGCCTTCTGGCTATTTTGTCTCTCCATTATTTCTTTTTCCTTCCATTTCTATCTACATTTGTACATTGGTGGTTTCCCATGGTGCTTCTTGCTCAATTTCCCCTCCTTTTAATGTTTTGTCTCTGCTCTAGATTTTTGCTTTGTGGTTATCATGAACTTTATATAGAACAACTCATAGATAAAGTAGTCCTTCTTCTGCTGATAATAGTTAATCTTCATTTGCCTATGAAAAATCCATCCTTTAAGTTTTTTCCTTTTATATTTTTGATGTCACAAATTATCTCTTTTTATGCTGTGATTTTGTTACCATATTGTAGTAGCTGTAGTTATTTTTTACATCTGCTATAGGTATTTTTAATGTCTTTGCCTTTAACTTTTCTACTCTAATTGAGAATTTATTTTTTTTATAATTGAGAGTTTAATGTACTATTATAAAGAGTTACAGCTTCTAATTCTATCGCTTTTATCAGAGTTTTATGTACTTCTGTCTTTTAATTTTAGCTTGAAGATCTCCTTTCAACACTTCTTATAAGGCAGGTCTGGGGTGGTGAACTCCCTCAGCTCCTGTGTGTCTGGGAAAGCCTTTAATTCTCCATATCTGAAGCATAACTTTGCTGGGTAGAATATTCTTGGCTGGCTGTTTTTATCTGAGAAATTGAATAGCCTGATGGGGATTCCTTTGTAGGTTACTGTCTTCCCCCTCCCCCAGCTGCCTTTAAAATTTTAACATTGACTCTTAATAATTTTTTTAAAAGATTTACTTATTCACAAGAGACACAGAGAGAGGCAAAGACATAGGCAGAGGGAGAATCAGGCTCCGCAGGGGGAACCTGATGTGGGACTCAATACCAAGACCTCAGGATCAGGACCAGAACCAAAGGCAGACGCTCAACCACTGAGCCACCCAGGTGCCCTGACTCTTAATAGTTTAAATGTAATGTGTCTTAGAGAAGATCTTACATGGAGAATAATAAGGTGTTCTGTTAGCTTCATGGACTTTGTATATCCAGTTCTTTCCTCAAGCTTTAGAAGTTCTCAGGAATTATTTCTTTAAATATGCTTTCTGCCCTTTTCTCCCTCTCTTCTTCTAGAAAATCCATTATTCTTATGTTGCCTTTTCTAATGAAGTTGGCTAGCTCTTGTAGTGTGTCTTCACTTCTTAAATCTTACTTCTCTCTTCTGTTCCACATGAATCATTTCTATATTCTAGTCTTCCAGCTTGCCAATTCTCTCTCCCATCTGATCTGCTGTATTTCCAGTGCATTCTAGTGCATTCTTCATGTCATTTATTGAGTTCTTCAGACCCAGAACTTGTTTGGTTCTTTTTTAGAATTCTATTGCCTTGGGTAAAGTATTCCTTCTGCTTGTTCATTTTATTTCTGAGGTCATTGTATTGCCTTTCTGAGTTTTCTTGTATCTCATTAAATTTCTTCATAACAGCTGTTTTGAATTCTTTATCAATAGAATGTCCATGAAATATTCATGCAGTATTCCATGTCTTTGGATTCAGTTGCTGGAAAACTGTCATTTTCTTTTTGTGATACTGTATTACTGTGATTTTTTTCATGGTGTTTGATTATAAGTGCCTCTGTCCTCACATTTGAAGTAGGGAACACCCTATTTAGGCAAGTTTCTGTTTACTTGGATTCTAACAGTGCAGCAGGTTGGTAGTTAGGGGCCTTTCTTTTATATTCCAGAAGGTGGCGCTATAGCACAAATTTTTGGTTTCTCTTCTTGGGTAGAGGTAGGGGCTGACTTTTCACTGAGGTTGGGAGTGGGCTCCAAGGGAAAAGGAGTGGGGAGGTGCAGCAGATTTGGGGGAGGTGTGTACTTCGCTCTTGGGGCTTTGATGTACCCACAGTCTGGTAGGAGGATCCTCAATTTGGGGCGGGAGGTGGAGGTGGTCCCAGAAGTCCATGGACCAAAACCCTGGGGCAGACAACAGGAGACACTTCCCTGAAGTTCTCTTTGCCTACTTCCCTTCCCCCATTCACTGCAGTCTTTCCTCCAAGATGGCAATGAATCCTTCCATTTACAGAACATGCATAGAGCAGACACCACCACCCCACACTCACCTCCTTCACTCTCCACCTCCTTTGTCAGAAAAGGTCACCCACTGGCCACTGCCTTTGCCACCTCTGGCTCCCCAGCAACCCACCTCCACTGCCTCCTCTGGGATGCAGTGCACCCAATTTCAGGGGCATAGATGTATGGATTTCAGGTGATCTGGATGCTGTGCAGCTGTGCTCTTTTTTTGTTACAGATGTCTGGTTGTAAATCCAAGAGGCAAGGAAAAAAGGAATGATCCATGCCACTGGGAGACTGATGTCACTCTTTCTTTCCATTCTCTTTTTAGACCAAAGGAACCTTACCAGGAAGATTAGCAGAAGACCCAGTCATGTCTCATTGGCCAGAGCTCAGTCACTGGCAAGAGGGCTTATCCTAATCAGAATTTATCCCTGGGTCATGTGAGCAATAGCTGGCTCTGTCACCAAGAAAGAGGAATCACTGACACAGGCATCCAAGAGTGTTTGTCCTGCCATTATATCAGGCTGTCTTTACCTTCCATCCTTGAGGATATTTATGAAGAGATACTGGCCACAACTTGTTTAGTAAAAATTCCTTTTTTTCCCCCCTACCTTCTATATACTTCCCAGGTAATGATTACATATAAAGCACTAATACAAAAGAGGCAAAAGGATTGCACAAATAGAACTAAAGAACACATACTAGATTCCTGGAATCTCCCAGGGGCAAAGCAGGGGTGGGGTGGGTAAAAGAATCTGAGGAAAGGGCCCAGGCATCAGGTTCTTTTTCTCTAAAGCTCCCAAGATGAATATAATGCATATCCAATGATAAATCATTCATACATTTTAGCACTTTCATGTTATCAGAATAATTGCATATTTTATCCTTCTGATTATTAGCTTTAAATAGAAAATGAAAATTCATCACTTTCTTCTGTCTGCCCATACCGAATATTTTAAAGAGATTCTGGAATCCCTTCATTTTGAACATAATCTTAGCATGCTTTTTCTGTTCTGTGGTATGTTCTCCAGGAAAAGGCAGCAAAATGGAAAAACCCTGATGGCCACATGGATGGGCTCACTACAAATGGCGTCCTCGTGATGCATCCCCGAGGGGGCTTCACTGAGGAGTCCCAGCCTGGGATCTGGCGTGAGATCTCTGTCTGTGGAGACGTGTACACCTTGCGAGAAACAAGGTCGGCCCAGCAAAGGGGAAAGCTGGTGAGTGGTCTTCACTTTGGAAAATGCACCACACTACAAAAGCCTAGCTCAAGGATTATCATTTTTCTTCCCTAAAATCCAGAACTTTTGTGCAGGTACAGTGCTGTTATGGACCATTGGCCCAGGAAAATGAGAATTCCATAAGCCCCTGAAAATGCTAGGGAGATGGGCTTATTTCCTGCCATGGTGAAGCTTTTCCCATAGTAGAAGAAAACGATCTTCTTGCTCCTTACTACCTTAATAGCAAATCTTTTATTATATGCTTCACTACAAAATTCCACTTAAATTCATTTTAAGGACAACCTTATTTTTAGCGTAAAACTTTAGTAATTTGGAAAAATGCTGAGCCATCTAAGACTAATTAGAAAAATTATGAATTACAGAATTATTTACTAGACTTTCTGGAACTAAAAGATAATTAAGTTAGCTTTTTTTTCCTTGAATTCATAGTAAGAAATTAATATATAATTCCATATATAATTCACCAAAATCATAAAATTCTTTATTTGAAATCATTCATAGAGGGCATTGACTTGGCATGTTAATATTTTCCTATAAATATCCCTGCTTATTCCAAATGGCCTAAAGCAGTTGGCTTTTAAACTCTTTCTTTTGTGGAGAATAATTATAAGCCCTTAAACGGGAAATTTCGGGTGTCTGACCTTGCCATAGCTGTGTAGCACAGCGCCAGAAGTTTCTGAGTAAACTTTCAACTCCAGTGCTTTTAATTAATCAGTAGATAGAAACTAGAATAAGAACGAAAGAATGTTTTCTTCAGAACCCCCCTAGAAAAGCATAAGAGTAATCTAACATTTTTCAGCAAGATGATAACCAGCTATAACTGAGATGGAGAAAGAAGATGGAGGTTGGGTAGGGGGGCAGAGGGGACTCATACTAACCTGGTTTACTAGACTCAACTCAATGTTTGTAGGGAACTATTATTTTTATTTGTATTTCACACCATTACTGAGCTACAAATACAGCTTCTGCATTTTACAATAAAGCCCAATATTAGAGCATCCTGGCCAAGTAAACATGAGAAATGTTTTCTAAGAAAGACCAGAGAAAACACAATAACTTCTGTTTAAACACTTTTCAAGAGACTGTAAATAGGGAACATAATGTGAAAGCAGTGTTTCCAAATAACTTTGTTTCTGATCATTGGATAACTTTATACAAAACTGCCCTAGTTTGGCTGACTTGGTGATCTGTCATTATGATGGCAAGAGTAGAAGTCAGTATAAATGGTTGCTGGGTACAGGCGTGTTAACATTTCAGAGACCTCAGCTAATGAGATCCGAGCAGCTTTGTCAGGGAAGTGGAATCGTGCCCATTTTATGGATGAGGAAGGTACAGCATAGAGAGGTTAAATATTGTCCAGGGCCCCAGAATTCAAAGGTGGCAGCAGATAGGATTAAAACACCGTCCTCCCTGACTAAAAGTCTGGATTCTGAGCTGCCAGTGGGTATCATCTTGTGAGGAGCAGCACCTGGCCCTCACCTGGGATGGTTTACACCAGAACATTCGCTGGAATGCCCAAAGGGCTTGTCTGTCTCCAAGGGCACATTTATAGAATGAGTTTCTTGCCTCCGCTCAGTGATTGTACAGTGACCCAGCTCAGGCAGCTGTGTGTGCCAGAGAAGGGGGCAGTGCTCCTAAGAAGAACTCCAAAAATAGCATGTATTCATGGGCTGTATTAAATCTCAACTAATTTCGAAGTTAGTCCCTGTAAGAGACCCTTAGATCTGCCCAGAATTGTGCTGTACTGTTTGTTTGTGTACAACTGGCCTGGCTTACAGTAAAGGTTTCTGAGTTCCCATCAGTCTGATTTTGCACTATGGGAGACACTGAGGGGGTGAGAGGACCTAGCTTCCCTGCAACACCCCTTGTTAGCCAGGAGAAGTTTGTCAGGTGAACACCTGGGGATTCTTTGAGCTTATGTTTTCATTAATGGCTCTAGTTCTATACATGTGGCTGGTAGCATTGATGTAAATTGTCTGGAGATGAGATTAGGAAACGGTCTCTGGCAGTACTCTACATTTGCAACACACAAATGTGGAGAATAAAGTAGAAGATAGAAGGTTTTATATTAATAATATACCTTGGCATTTAATGTGAATCTACATACTGATATGTTAACAACTGCCCTGGTTTCTTATCACAGCAGTCTTTGTCCATGATCAACATAATTAATTAAATGTGGGGGAAGTGTCCTTTCAGGAGCTGAACCCCCTGAATAAATAGGTGAATAGACCTTTAATTGTATCCTATTCCTTTATCTAGTTGGTAACATTTATAATTCTGCTCTTAGGTGTGAGTGTACTAGAGACCTTTCTATTCCACTAGATCTATACTAGATCTATAGATATAATGTATCCAATTATATTTGGGGTATTTAATTAAACTATATTGGCCCTGTAAAATTTAGTGTATTCAGTTAAGTTAATTTTAGGAGCTATAAACATAACCATAGTGTTACATACTATGGTACTAGTTACATACTAGTTACATACTAGGCTCTACTAAGTGCTTCATATTAAGGCTCCCAAGCATTGCTCAAAGCTACCCAATGAGATCAGTGTTATGGCTCCCATTTACAGAAGAGAAAGCCAGGGCTTTAAAAAGTTGATACTTGCTTATAAGCAGTGGGTGAGGATTTGAATTCTCTACACTAAGCTTAGCTATCTGATCAGCAGAGGTCATTATGTTTTAACTGTCTTACTTCTACAATATCACTGTCGATTCCTCATGCTTTCTCCTCCCCCCCCCCCCCCCCCCCGCCTTTTTGGTAGAATTTTAAAAATAAAATCTGAAATCCAAACCTGTGCCTCTGCACAGTGGTATCTTTACCTTGCTACCTCCCACACACTGTAGTCTGGAGAAAAACTACATTGTGTTCACCATTGAGAGAGAGCACACAAAAATCACAGTCAAGGGGCAGCCTGGGCAGCTCAGCAGTTTAGCGCCGCCTTCACCCAGGGCCTGATCCTGGAGACCCGGGATCGAGTCAGACACCGGGCTCCCTGCATGGAGCCTGCTTCTCCCTCTGCCTGTGTCTCTGCCTCTCTCTCTCTCTCGCTCTCTCGCTCTCTCTGTGTCTCTCATGAATAAATAAATAAAATCTTTAAAAATAAATAAAAAGAAATCACAGTCAAAGAAGAGAGAAAACAGGCTGCGTTTAAGTGGCCACTGTCAGGGGTGTGGCCCAGTTCTGAAGTCAGGCCATAGACCAGGGTCCTGGTTGCCCCACATAGGAGCAGTTGGAATAGTGCTGGTCCATGTCATGAGGATGATTGCATGGATGGGACACTGTACACGGTAGCAGATCATGATTGCGTAGCTGTTCTGACCAAGCAGGGGTAGGAGCTGAGAATCCAGCAATGAACAGGATGCCTAGGGCTCTGCCCTCAAATTGTCCCATGTGGAGAAGGTCACAAATGATGCAGCAAATCAGTAGCATGTTGTATGGGATGAACACCGTCATAGGGAAAGTTCTAGAAGCTACAGGAGGAACCTATCCTCAGAGAAACACCTATCCTAGACTTGGGAGTCAAGAATACGTACAAAATAAAAAGTCATAGACTCAAAATTTATAGGATGTTGTTTACCAGAAACTGCCCTATAGGAAGGAAAGAAGGGGTTGTTCACCAGTGTGGCTACTACCGAGCCCCAGTTTCTTGCCACATCAGCATTATTCGTTCTAACATAGTTACATGCCTAGATGAGACATTCCTGAGAATTACCTGTGGGTATGCCAGCCGGAGAGAGGGGAGGAGACCAAGTGGTCGATACTCAGGGTGACAGTGGGTGGGGAGTAGCAGAGTTTTTTAAAAGGTTATTTGTCCTATGCAGTGTTAAGATTTATCATTTTGTTGGGACTTTAACTTTTTCTACTAATATTTGGTGCTTTTAAAGAAGGGGCTGAAAAAAAAAATAAAGAAGGGGCTGCTTTCTCATTGAAGGAAAACTTTCGAAGTGGCACCAAGTGAGACTTGAACGTTGAGTGGGAGTGCCAGGCCACAGCGTGGACCTGAGGTGGGGCATGCAGCGCTGTGCTGCAGAATTCTAGGCAGAGGTCGCTTACACACAGGCCAGTGGACAATCCAGCCAAGCGCGTGCAAGGACCCCATCTCAGACCAGAGCAGCCCTCTTCACTGTAAGAAAGATCTGTGGCCTGCCTCATGGTCCATGACCTTTTAAGTGTGTTAAGTTTGGGTGTGATCCTGAGCGCAGTGGAGAGCCAGCAAAGACCTTTGAACCAGAGAATGACAAAATTTCTCTTTGGCCCATACCTCTGCTGCCCCTCACAAGTTCGCCCCCTCCCACCTCCCCTAGCCTTGCAGGGATGTGGCCCAGTTCTATCCCTGGGCCTCTCTGCCCTCCTGAGACCCTGCCTGAGCAGTGTCATCCACTCCTGGGGCTTCAGCCTGATGCTGCTAAGTCCCAGACGTGCTTCTCTAAGCCAGACCTGCAGTCGTGTGGCTCCTGTGCACAACCGTGGCCCACCCTCTGCAGGACCCTTGGATTCCACACATCTGAAACTGAACCACCTGTCATTTCCCCCCAAACCTGCCATTTCTCCTATATTCCTGGTCTCTGGAAAGCTGCCTCTTATGCAGACAAAGCCAGAGACATTGATCTGTCTTCCTCAGATCGGGAGCAAGTCCTCAACATTTCTTAGCTGTCTTGGCTGTTGCCGCTGGTAGTCGCTGCCTGCAGTGTACCCACCCTCTGCCTGGAGAAAGAACTCCCACGGTCTCCCCCACCTCCAGTCTTAAACTCATCCAATCCATCCTCCACACTTCTGAAGTGACCTTTTAGAAAGGCAAATCTGTTCTTTTACAGCTGCTTAAAACTCTGCATTGATTCCCTCTGGGCACGGGAGGCCAGCCAGGATGCCAGCCTGAGGCTCCCGTCCAGCTGGTGGGTGGCCTGTGGAACTCCTGCTGCTCCCTCTGCGTGCATGCTGTTTGGCCTTTGCATCCATCCCTCTTTCTGAATTGTCTTCTCTTCCACCCCCGAGTTCCTGATAACTTTCTCAAATCCCTATTCAAGGAAAAGCCTTCTTAGAAATCATTTCTGATCTTCTACCATCAAAGTAATAGTAGCAGATATTTGCATAAGTGCCCACTGCATGCCAGACATGGTTCTGAGAACTTTATTAGCACTCCTCATCCCCTTGTCCAGTTTTACAGAAGAGGAAACAGAGGCACAGGCAGCTGAAGTAATGGCCCCAGGTTAGAGCTAGTGTGTGACAGAGCCAGGGTGCACAGCAAGGCCACAGGCTGCAGAGTCCATGCTCTTGACCCCAGTGGTGATATGGCCTCCTGTGATGATATTAGCTAACACTTTACTGACCTTCACTGGCTCCTGGCTCTGGCACGTTTGCTTCCCACTATGAAAAAAAAAAAGACGTCTCTTCAGTGTGGGTCGAGCAGCTTTATTCCCTCCAGGCCTTAAAGTACACCTGGCACATGGAGGCAGGGGTTGGATTCCCACGTGCCATGTCTTAGAGCTTCTCATCAGCTGTCTTTGTAAGCAGTTGGTGCCTAGTGTGCTATCCTTATAAAAGTGAAGGCTTTTTCTGACTGACTTATTTCGCTAAGCATAATACCCTACAGTTCCATCCACATAGATGTGAATGATAAGATTTCATCCTTTCTAATGGCTGAATAATATTCCATCTTCTCAGTCCGTTCATCTGTCGATAGACATCTTGGCTCTTTCCAGTTTGGCTGTTGTGGACATTGCTGCTGTAAACATCGGGGTGCAGATGCCTCTTTGGATCACTACATTTGTATCTTTGGGGTAAATACCTAGTAGTGCAATTGCTGGGAAGAAACCAGAGAGGAAAACCAACCATGAGAGACTCTTAATCCTAGGAAACAAACTGAGGGTTGCTGGAGGAGAGATGGGTGGGGGATGGGTCACTGGGTGATGGGCATTAAGGAGGGCAAGTGATGTGATGAGCACTGGCTGTTATTTGCAACTGATGAATCACCGAACTCTACCTCTGAAACTAAAGATGTTCTATATGTTGGCTAACTGAATTCAAATTTTTTTCAAAAATGAAAGCTAATGGGGGGATCGCTGGGGGGCTCAGCGGTTTGGCCCCTGCCTTTGGCCCAGGGCGCCATCCTGGAGTCCCGGGATTGAGTCCTGCGTCAGACTCCCTGCATGGAGCCTGCTTCTTCCTCCTCCTGTGTCTCTGCCGCTCTCTCTCTCTCTCTCTCTCTCTCTCTCTATCATAAATAAATAAATAAATCTTTAAAAAAAAAAAAAAATGAAAGCTAATGGCGAACGCTTCTGCTCCAAACCATAGGAATGCAGGACAAACAATAGAGTGCGTGAAGCTAAGGATCACCAGGCATCATTTGGTCCGCTCTGCTGCAGTAATTGTGGCAGTGTCCCCCAACGACCTGGGTCGGCTCTGGTCACAAGGAGCCTGGGCTGGTGGGACACGTCCTGTCCGTTAGGAGATCAAGGAGCAATAGTGGTACTTACAAAAGACAACTGAAAAATCTTAAGATTTGTGAAGCTGGTGCAAAACAACCCTAGAGTCATTGTCCACGTAAAGCCAGGTGAATCTGTGCTTAGGGCTTTGGGAGTATGGCATATCCAGATCCTACCCAGTGTTCCCGCGAGGAACCAGCAGGACGGGGGTGCGGGGGGCAGGCGGGTGCCCGGAGCCCTTCGGGGAGGCAGGGCCATGAGCTGCCCGCCTGTGTTCACTTGCAAGAGCGAAAAGAACCCCAGAGCCATGTGCCCGATTGTGCCTCCCAAAGTCCAAAGCCTGCCTGTCTGTCCCCACGTGCCGCAGGTGGAGAGCGAGACCAACGTGCTGCAGGACGGCTCCCTCATCGACCTGTGCGGGGCCACGCTGCTCTGGAGGACCGCCGACGGCCTCTTCCACACGCCCACGCAGAAGCACATCGAGGCGCTGCGGCAGGAGATCAACGCGGCGCGGCCGCAGTGCCCCGTGGGCCTCAACACCCTGGCCTTCCCCAGCATCAGCCGGAAGGAGGTGGTGGAGGAGAAGCAGCCCTGGGCCTACCTGAGCTGCGGCCACGTGCACGGCTACCACAACTGGGGCCACCGCAGCGACGCGGAGGCCAACGAGCGCGAGTGCCCCATGTGCAGGACTGTGGGCCCCTACGTGCCACTCTGGCTGGGCTGCGAGGCGGGCTTCTACGTGGACGCGGGCCCGCCCACGCACGCCTTCACCCCGTGCGGACACGTGTGCTCCGAGAAGTCGGCCAAGTACTGGGCGCAGATCCCGCTGCCGCACGGCACACACGCCTTCCACGCCGCCTGCCCCTTCTGCGCCACGCAGCTCGCCGGCGAGCACAACTGCATCAAGCTCATCTTCCAGGGGCCGGTCGACTGACGATGCCCTCGGCGACCTGCTGAGCAACTTACTGTGAAGCTTTTTTGCCACTAACTCTAGATTTTACCTTTTCTACAATGCTGTTTAGTAAGGGGGGGGGCCTGAGGCTGGGGGCCGGGGGGTGGGGGGCCGAGGAGGTGGGCGCGCGGCCAGACACGCGCGGGGCGGGGGCGGCGGGGGCGCCGGTGAGCCCCGCGGGGCCTCGTGGCCGCTGCGTGTCGGGCGCCGCGCTCCGAGCTTCCCCCTGGCTTCTGAAACCGTGTTTTTGTTGTTTTTGTTTTTTTCCTTTGTTAACTTGGACATGACCTTAAATCCCAGTTCACGAATGTGGAAGAAAGAAGGTGTCGGTGCCCAGAACTAGCTGCGGCGGTGGGGGCGGGGGGGGGGTGCCTGGGGGTGGGGGGGGCACCGCGGGCACAGCGGGTCCTTCGGAGGCCCCGCGTGTTCAGATTTTTCTTTTCTGGGCAAAGAAGATGCCTACGCTGCCCTGTGCTTTGGTTTTGTTTACTTTGGTGGAGTTCAATGACTTTATCCACAAGAGTCATCAAATACCTTGGCATCTCATAGAAACCTCCGCGACCTTTCAGGCCGCCTTTCCCTAACGTCCGTGTAAGACGGTCCCGCCCCTGATGCCCCTCGTCCACGGCCAGCACCGTGGGGTTGATTAAAATGCAGCAACCCCCATTCATTAACCGAGGGTGATGATTGCAGCGGTCAACGGGGGCCTGGTTACCCAGGTACCAGAACATCAGGTTTACTTACGTATTGGATTGTTTAAGGCTTACTATTAAAAAGAAGATTTTACTCTGTAAAACCACTTGTTGGGTTTCTTCCTTAAGAAGGCCAAAATTCTGGGAGCCTGAGAGCTAACAGCTCACCACGATGCAGTCGTTCTGGTTCACTCCCTCACTGCCATCTGTCACCCTCTCCCGCAGCTTTCAGAGCCCTGAAGTTTCGAAAATGTTTGCAAATCAAACTAAATTTAAATGTGATCATTAGATATACACAACACCAAGTGGTACATCTGCAGAGATAATTTGAAATTCCTGATTTCAAGAGAGCAAATGAGTGTTTACTGAGGAATAATTAAATCAGAATTTCATATGAGCACCAACCATCCTTCTGTTAGTTCCGATTCATTTTGAATCATTCTCAGATGCTCATTCTCCGCCCTCGGTACCTAGAGTGTCGCTGCTCCCAGAAGGTAAAGACTCCTTAGGACAGGAGAGCGCCACAGCTGGCCTGCATGAAGTAGATCCCTGCCACACGGAGCAAGTATTTATTTAAACTAACATCCTCTGAAGTTGACCATTACAGATCCATGCTACATTTTAACCTTTGTTAGGGGTATGGAATTTATAGGATTCTCACATACTGTATTCATACTTGAATGTCTTTCCATGTTTTGCCTGCTGGCAAATACGTTGCCCTATTTTCAGTTGTTCTAACACATTTTGAATGTCTCTTTTCCTGGAAGTGATTAGATTACCCTTGATTGCTGCTACTTAATTTGACCTAACACCTAAAAAGTTCAGCTTCTCAGTTAAAAACAAACAAAGAAAAAAAAAACTTTACTTTTCAAAGGAGATGATCGTTGAAAAGGAGACATTTTTGTTTTGGTAATTTTTAAATGATGTGGAAATCCAACAATAGTCCTCTTATTGATCACTTACTCTATTCTTTAGGTAATTTCGTTTTCTTTTTGTCTGCAGGTAAAGTAAGTCATAATGTATCAAACGCCTTTTTATGCAGCCTCTGTCTCCAAGGATTAGCTTTCACTCACTCGTGCAAAGGAGGCAATAGTCCCTTTTCTTGCTGTATGGCTAGGTGGGTTGAGGAGTCTTGATACCCTAAAAGTATCTTGTACGGTCAGTGGCCTTGCATCTAGAAGGGCTGGATTTTCCCTATCAGAGACATTTCTGGAAAGTTATGATCTGCTGTCATGTTCCACTTCAAGGACTATAATACTTCAGGGTCTAGCAGTTTTACGTGCAACACATGCCCCAAAATAAAATGCCAATGTGAAACTTTTTTTTTTTTTTTTACTTGCAGTAAAGTGGGATAGCTAAGTCAAAGTTAAACTTGGGGTAATAAATTCTAAGCTCTTGGAAGGAGTAACAGGCAAACTACCCTGTGTCTGCATCACATCTTTGATGTCCAAGTGAGGTCCTAAGGACCAGCAGAGAGGTGGCAAGTCTGCACAAAGCAGCCATGCTCCTCTTGTTCCCTTCTAGTAAGATCTGCTTAGAATTTGGAGTAATGAGTTGTTTTCTCCAGAGGTGAGAGCAGTTCAGTTTGTGAGAATAAAGAACTCTGGCTCAATGAAGTAACACAGTTCAGAAAAAGTAATTGCTCAGAGGTTAATTCTGTTTTTGTCTTGCTTGCTACCAGATTGGGGGCAGGGTGGGGGGGGTCCCTCTCCCCCAGGTATATATATATATATAGGAAACTGCTGACAATTATCCTGATCTTGGCCTGACCAGAATGCCTTTTGTGAATAGATCACCAGAAGTAAAACCCCAATGATGTATTCCCATAGTGAATTTTTTTCAATTGTCAGTGTACTATTTAAAAAAAAAAAAAAAAGTGGATGGGATACAACTCAATATTTTTCTAGTCTGGAATTTTTTTATTAATAATCGGTGCTGTCGGGTCATGCATGCTGCAGCTCAATGTTTCCCTTATTTGGTTTCACTTTTTGCAAAAAGGGCTACAGTTCACACTGCAGAGTAAGTATTAAACTTTCTGGTCCCCCCCCCCAACTGTGGCCCAAAAGAATTAAAATCTTTTAATATAAATAGCATATTTATCATTCCTCAATAGTTAATTATAGAGTTTGGTACCTTTGTGCCTCAGGGAAGCCACGTGATATAACTGGTTATAGAATTTCAGGGTTAGGGTTTAAAGAAAGGAGAAAGCCATTGGAAAAATGGGCTCCATTAAGGAGACTAATGAATCTGGATGCAGAAATATGCCAGGAACTGGCATACACATGATTGTAATAGAATTTATTTCCAGTATCAATAGGGAAATCTTAAGTTATTGCATATACTGTATTAGGAAAGTTGAGAACTCTTCATAAAGCTTCAATTGCTTTATTTTTGCTTACATAAAACTCAAACCCCTGGTTTTTGGAGCTCAGTATTGTTATTTGGGCACTTTTGAAAGTTAAAGGGAGCATGTTTTCTTCTTTTCTCATAGGTTACAGAATTGTTACCTGCAGTTCTATGATTTTGATCAACTTTTTAAAAGCCATTCTGTGCTTTGGATTGGTGTGAAAGGATGTATGATCGATCATAGCAGTGTTCGTCCTGGCTACAAGCTAGTTATCTTCATGCAGTTTTGTCTTGTAACAGTGGAATTTCTGATAGGCAAACCACAGAACCTTGATTTTAAGCCAGATCCAGCTCCATTCCCTTGGCAGGCGATCTTCTATCCCCATAGTTTAGCCTTCATGGGCTGAGGGTATGAAGTTCTTCCTCCAGTGCTGGAAATAGAGCATAGCTCTGTTATCGTTTCTTTATGACCCAAAGGCCAATGAGACAGCTCCAGGATTTTTTTTAGAAGAACGTGTAAGCATACTAAAGTAGTAAAAAAAAAAAAGAAAAAAAGAAAAAAGAAGAAGGTTCAGTGTTTCTTTTCAGTGAAACTTATATCTTCTCAAGTTTTTGCCCTCATGAAAAAGCCCTAGAGGAAGATAGGAAAAAGCAAATATTTTTCCAGTTCTACTTAACCATTTCTAAACAAAAATACACTTGATGAAAGGGAAATTATTTCTTCTTAGCTGAGATGACAGATTGTTTCTCTGTATTAAATAGTCTAGAAGTTAAGGAGTGGTCATATTTACCATGTATAGTGTTACAAGCAGTTAAATTTTATGGATATATTTGTAAAGCTGTTCTTTTATATTTCATGTCAAATTGAAAAGTTTATTTCTTCACTATTGTACCTGTGGAAATACAAGCCATTTTACAGGAAAAAAATCTTCAAAAATTATTAAATGGATCTCAGTATGTTTCTGAGTTGTTGTCTTCAGACTCTGTGGCTGTCTGGGGTTCATCAGGACATTTAATACAAAGTTGATACAAAAGTAGACTTGATTTTTGCATTTCTCAAACTTCCGAGTTGATCCCAAATACTTGAGCTTACTGTATGCTGTTCCACACAATACATATTTAAATCTGATTTTGAAAATCCTGTTAATTTTTTTATTAAAGAATTCCATTGGTGCTTAAATCTAACTTCCAGGAGAATTTAACAAGACTCATAGAATAGATTTTCTTCATGCTCATTATAGTCATATGACTTCTTTAGCAGCAATCTTCATTCACTTTTAACAACACAAGGATTATGGGTAAGCCTTCAAGCCTTAAACTTTCACAAGAAAATAGATATATTTGATGGCTTCTCACCACTGATATTTAAGGAGACTTAATATTTTTGAGGGAAATGGATTTTTCATTTCCCAGAAGAAAATGCACATTTACATGGGCTTTTATTTCAGGAGTTAAAGTTGATAAAGTATTGGAACACTTAAGATTCCATGTATGGTAAGATGGGTTTTAGAAAACCCTAGCCACTTATGATTGGGAGATACATCCCATTTGACAAGGATGCCAAGAGTATTCAATGAGAAAAGAACAGTGTTTTCAACAAATGGAACTGAGCTAACTAGCCAAATACAAAAGAATGATGTTATATCCCTACCTCACACAGTACACCAAAATTAACTCAAAATGGATCAGAGTGCTAATGCTATAGAATTCATAGAAGAAAATAGTAAACCTTTGTGACCTTGGATCAATCAGTGATTTCTTAAATATGCCAAAAACACAAAAATAAATTGGGCTTTAAATTTTTAAATGTTTTCTTCCCCCCCCCCACCATATTCATCTGTTAAAGTAAAAAGACAAAACATAAAATAGAATTTCAAAATCATAGAGTTGTATCAGAATATGTGAAGAACTCATAACAACAATAAGAAGAACCCAATTAAAAAATGGGAAGATATCTACTCAAATCTTTGGACCAAAGAGGATACAGAAATAACTAATAAGCACATAAAGAAGATTCCCATCCCCAGGCATCAGAGAATTGCAAGTTAAAGCAAGTAGGTACCACTTTGTACCCACTATGTTGGCTAAAATAAGACAGTAACAAGTGTTGACAATGTGCTGGAAAACTGAAACCCTCATACGCTGTGCAGAGGATTGTAAGATAGTACATACAACCACTTTGGAATAATATGGCAGTTCCTCATAAGGTAAAATATACAATTGCCATTTGACTCCTAGATATGTACCAAAGAGAACTGAAAACACGTTCACACACAAACTTACACATGAATGTTTATAGCATCATTATTCATAGTAGTAAGTGTAAACAACCCAAAAGTCCATCTGATGAATGAACAAGATTTATCCATATAAAGAAAGATTTAGCTATAAATATTATCAGGTACTGATATGAATGAACTTTGAAAACATGCCAAGTGAAATAAGCCAGACACAAAAGACCATATATTGTATTGTCAGAAAATAGGCAAGTTCATGAGGCAGAACATAGATTAATAATTGATAGGCACTGAGCAGAGAGAGGAATTATGGAGTGATTACTACATTATTACTCTCATGATTACATGAAAATGTTCTAAACTTACATAATGGTGATGGTTGCACAACTCTGATATACTAAACAAGTCTTACGCTTTGGAAGAGTGACTTTCAGTGTCTGAATTATACCTCATAACTGATTTTTTTAAAATATACGTACTAGCCAGAGATCTTAAGAGTGTGAGAAATTTGTATACTAGAATTTTTTTCCCCAAGATTTATTTATTTATGACAGACAGAGAGAGAGAGAGGCAGAGACACAGGAGGAGGGAGAAGCAGGCTCCATGTAGGGAGCCCGACGTGGGACTCGATCCCGGAACTCCAGGATGGCACCCTGGGCCAAAGGCAGGCACCAAACCGCTGAGCCACCCAGGGATCCCCATGTATCCTAGAATTTAAATACAGCACCTTAATCTTACTGCTTCACATAAAAATATTCATGATCCTCCCATGCCCACCTTGAGACATTTTCCAAAGTCTTAAAACACAACTTATTCCTTTCCCTCACTTCCACTTGCCATTAGATAAAGAAGAACACAGAAGCCCACTAAGATTAGAAGAGACCTTTGTATTCTTAAGGATGGACTGTGTTTTTTGCTGTTAGGATGAAAAAATAGAATAGTATTTCTTAAATAGAATGTTATTCTAAGGCCTCAAAATCTACTTTCTTTAAAAAGTGTTTTTGGGGAGCACCTGGGTAGCTTAGCTCTTGATTTTGGCTGAGGTCATGATCTCAGGGTCATGAGATCAGCCCCATTGGCCTTCACGCTCAGCATGGAGTCTGCTCAAGATTTTCCCTCTCCCCTCTACCCCGCCCCTCCCCATCACCCCTGCTCACTTGTCCATGCATGTACATGCACTCTCTCTCTCTCTCTCTCTCTCTCTCTCTCTCTCTCTCTCTCTCCCAAGTCTTTGTTTAAAAATATTAAGTGAAGGCAGCCCCGGTGGCTTAGCGGTTTAGCACTGCCTTCAGCCCAGGGTGCAATCCTGGAGACCAGGGATCAAGTCCACGTGAGGCTCCCTGCGTGGAGCCTGCTTCTCCCTCTGCCTGTGTCTCTGCCTCTCTCTGTGTGTCTCTAATAAATAAATAAAATCTTTAAAAAAAGAAAAAGATTAAGTGAAAACTCTTATAATCAAAATAAATAGAGGGCCACCATAAAAAAATTTAAAATCTGAGAAGCATGAAGAATAAAACCTATTCCTCTACCATTCAAAGATAAACTATTAGTATCTAGAGCTATATCTTTCTGAACTTAAAAAAAAAAAAAAGAGCTTTGTGACTTCAGTTTTATCCTGGTATTTAGTTATTTAATTACAAAGACTGACACAAATTTTGAAATGTGAATTTTGGGGACAGAGGAAAAATGATTGGTATACATGTAGTGGGTTTCTCAGTAAACAACTACAAAAGGAAGCTATCTCTTCTAAAGCACAAAATGTGTTCAAGGTTGGCAGAATGCGGCCATGATGATTAGGGCTGCCGAAGCTGTAAGGAGAAAATGATTTTCAAGCTATTGTGTCACCCTAAACACCCACTGCCAATTATGGGACATGCTTTAGAATGTTCAAATGGACCATTCTTAAGCATTCCTTCTTTTCTTTGTCTTCTAAACTGGTTCTAGTTGAAGAATAGAGTTATTAGTTAAAAAAAAAATTAAAATAGATCCTTGCTTGCCTATTTCCAGGTTCAAATTTGAGGTTACATCAGAGTGCCATGGGTGTTTGTTGCAAATGCAGATGCTTTAGCAGCATCTACAAAGGCTGGTGATGTTTTTGTTTTCTAGGTCATTTCTAGGTTTTTACACTTTGGACAGACAACCTAGATGATTCTGCAAGCAATGCATGTTCCAGGCTTTAGGAACTTTCTTCAACTACATGGTTATATGAATCATCTGCCTCTGTGGTGCAAGTTACTGAATCCCCATTTGTGTGTATTGGTTTTGGCTGACCCAATGTGGTCTCCTGGAAACTTGAAGTTTATGGCCCAAATGGAAATGGGAATGGATAATCTAGCCAGTCCAGTGTTCTTCCTACCTCATGATTCTACCTTCCATTTTCTCTTATGTGAATAGAACAGACTCAACTCCATTATGTCTTTTTAAAACCTCCATGCCCTATTCTTTATAACTGGTTTCTTTAGCTCATGCCTTAAACCATTTCCACTTTACAGGGAAAATCTCTAGAAATTCTCAAATTCATTAGAGGGATTTCAGGGTTAAAGATGAGATTTATAAACAATTATGAGAGCTTGCTGAGTTCTCGAAATTGTTATTAAACATGATGGAAACTTGCCATGTATCAGCAAAGTGGTTGTCATCACAGCACATTTCACAGGCTTTCAGTTTCTACATCTAGTGATGTATTTCTAATAAAAGTTGCAAAGGGAATCTTTTTTATAGTTTGATTTCTGCATGTATTCTGGAAGTGTTCTGCTAACTCCATTCATTGGGTTAAGTGGATGGGCAAGTACATCCTCATCTATAAAACAAAAATGATAATAGTGCTTCTATTCCTTAGAGATGTGAAGGTAACATACTTAATGATTATGGTATATAATGGGTGCTCAGTAAATAATAATGGTTTTTATTTCTCCCTTGCAGAAACATCTCTCAACCTGTAATCTTTAGAAATTAAGTCACAGAAAGTTTTCTGTAAAAAAAAGTTCATATACCATGATACCATATTTAGAAAACCCTAAAGACTCTACCAAAAAACTATTAGAATAAGTGAATTCAGTAAAGTTGAAGATATAAATATATACCAATCTGTTGCATTTCTATATACTAATTTAATTATTTATAATAAATTGAAATTTAATAAACAATCTCATTTCACAATAGCACACATGCAAAAAGAATTAAATACCTATGAAGAAAACGTAACTAAAAAGGTGAAAGGTCTGTTATCTAAAAACTACAACACTGATGACAGAAATTGAAGGAAAGATATTCCATGCTCATGGATTAAAATAACAAATAGTATTAAAATCCCCATATTACCCAAAGCAATCTACACATTTAATGCAATCCCTATCAAAATACAGTATTTTCCCCAAAACTAGAATGAATAATCCTAAAATTTTTATAGAACCACAAAAGACCTCAAATAGCCAAAGCAAACTTGAAAAAGAATAAAACTGGAGATATTGTAATCCCAGAATTGAAGGTACATTACAAAGCTGTAGTGATTAAAACAGTATGGTACTGACACAAAAATAGACACAAAGATCAACAGAACCGAATAGAGAGCCCAGTTAAAAACCATGATTAGATGGTCAATTAATCCACAAATATAAGTGGAGGCAAGTATATACAATGGGAAAAAATTCTCTTCAACACATGGTATTGGGAAAACTGGACAGCTACATGCAAAAGAATGAAAGTGGATCACTTTCTTACACAATACACAAAAAGTCAAAATGGATTAAGGACCTACATGTGAGACTTGAAACCATAAAAATCCTAGAAGAGAGAACAGGCAAAAAAATTTTTTATATCAGCTGTAACAACACTTTTCTAGATATCACTTCTGAGATGAAGGCAACAAAAGGAAAAATAAATTCTTGGAACTACATCAAAATAAGCTTCTGGACAGCAAAGGAAACAAGCAACAAAACTAAAATACAACCTACTGAATAGGAGAAGATATTTTCAAATGACACATCCAATAATGGGTTAGTTTCTAAAATATACAAAGAACTTATACAACTCAACAGTCAAAAAACAAATAATCTAATTTAAAAATGGGCAAAAGATGTGGGCAGACATTTCTCCAAAAAGACATATAACAGGCAACAGAAACATGAAAAGATGCTCAACATCAATCATTAGGGAAGTGTAAATCAAAACTACAATGAGATATCACTTCACACCTGTCAGAATGGCTACTATAAAAAAAAAAATAACAAGTGTTGGTAAGGATGAGGGGAAAAAAAAGAACCCTTGTACATTGTTGATGGGAATGCAAGCTAGTATAGACACTGTGGAAGACAGAATGAAAGTTCCTCAAAAAAATAAAAACAGAACTTCACTTTGATCCAGTAATCACACTGGATTATCCAAAGAAAATGAAAACATTAATTTAAAGGGATATATGCACCCCTATCTATGTTCATTGCAGCATTAGTTCCTATAGCCAAATCATGAAAACTGCTAAAGTAGCTTAAAGTAGTGGTATAGGGACCATGGAATATTACTCAGCCATTACAAAGAATGAAATCTTGCCATTTGCAGCAATATTGAAGGACCTCAAGAGTATGATGATAAGTGAAATAAGTTAGAAAAAGATAAATACCATATGATTTCACTCATACGTGGAATTAAAGAGACAAAACAATGAACAACAACAAAAAAGACAAACCAAAACACAGATGATTACCAAAGGGGAAGTGGTTGGGGAAACAGGTGAAATAGGTGAGGGGATTAGGAGTACACTTATCTTGATGAGCACTCAGTAATATATAGAATTGTTGAATTATTATATTGTTCGCCTAAAATTAATATGACACTCTATGCTAACCATACTGGAATTAAAATTTAAATAAATAAATAGAGTTGGGCCAAGATGTGGGTGGGCAGGGGGAAGGTCATTTTTAACCTTATAACCTTGGAAAATAATCTAATACATCCCAAATTTATTTGACCACAGATCCCCTCTTCCCTCATATAATGTATTTTACTTTCTTGGGGAATGCTGTAATTAGGAGGCCTTAGCAGTTTGGGACTATTGCCACACATTCTCAAAATTATTTTTTTAAATGAAACGAATGAGCATGAACCCAAAGGTGGTCACTGATAATCATGTAATTCTAAATGCTAATATTTAAGTATACTATTTGTTGATATGTACAGCTCTGTATCACAGTCTCTATAACTTAAAACACTTTAATGATGACCATTTAATATTTGCTATATATTTTCATAAAGTAAAGTTATACTTGTGACTGTATACTTGAGAATAAGTCTACTGACAAGTATGCACTGCCTTTTTTTTTTGCACTGCCTTTTCAGTTGGTAGATGTTTCTCTCTTTTTTTTTTTTGATGTTTCTCATTTTTAAGTGTATTTATTTTTGATAGTCTCAAAGTCCTATTCTATTTATTAGAATTAGTTTATTCACTTATCCACTGAGATACCAAGCTGGATTATCACCCCTTGTTGCGGATGGAAAGCATCAGGAAGCTTGACTGGTTCTCCTGTTAGTTTCTTGTATAGAGCAGGAGCAAGAACTCACTGAAAAGGCTGCAACCTATGCTATGAAATCCAACAAACTAGCCAGATTTCAATCTCGACCACCCACCAAGATTTCCATTGGATGAGAACTCCTTAGTTACACTTGATTATAGTTCAATTTTTTAAAAAAAACTATTTATTTGAGAGAGGAGGGCAGGGGCAGAGGGAGAGAATCCTCAAGCAGACTCCCTGCTGAGTGTGGTACTCTAGGCCAGGCTTGATCTAAGGACCCTGAGATCATGACCTGAGCCAAAATCAAGAGTTGGACATTTAATCAACTGAGCCACCCAGGCACCCCAATTATAGCTCAATATTTTTTTAAAGATTTTATTTATTTATTTATGAGAGACAGAGAGAGAGAGGTAAAGACATAGGCAGAGGGAGAAGCAGGCTCCCTGTGGGGAGCCTGATGCAGGACTGGATCCTAGCACCAGGATCCCAACCTGAGTCAAAGGCAGATGCTCAACCACTGAGCCACCCAGGCACCCCTAGTTCAGTTTTTAATAGATTTGATTGTTTTCTTGTATTCCTAAATCTGTAGGATGAAATATGCTTTAGAAAATAAAAGTTTTAATGATGACCTCAGTCTGAATCAGCAAGATTGAAATTAGAAAACCTAGGGCAACGTGGATAGAGGAAAGAGCATTGAGTTTGGTGTCAGTTTCTGGTAACTGTGTGACTTCTAATTGTGTGATCTCATGCAAGTTGCTTAATCTTTCTGCCTGTTTTTCCCATGAGAGATGATGAAATTAGACTAAAATGATCATGTGTCAAGTCACAAAAATAAGTCTCAATTTAATAGACAGAAAATTATACTAAATATCTTCTCCTACCACAACAAAATGAAACTAAAAATAATAGCAGAAGGGAAAGTGTAAACTTCACGATAACGTGGAAATTAAATAACACACTCTTTTTTTTTTTTTTTGATTTTTTTTTTTATTTATTTATGATAGTCACAGAGAGAGAGAGCGAGAGAGGCAGAGACACAGGCAGAGGGAGAAGCAGGCTCCATGCACCGGGAGCCCGATGTGGGACTCGATCCCGGGTCTCCAGGATCGCGCCCTGGGCCAAAGGCAGGCGCCAAACCGCTGCGCCACCCAGGGATCCCTAAATAGCACACTCTTGAGCAATCATTAAGTCAAAGGATAAACTAATAAGGAAATTAGAAATTATCTTGAGACAAGTGAAAACAAAACTACAGCATATCAAAGCTTACATATTAAAAGGGAAATTCATAGCATTAAGTTCATATATCAAAAAAGAAGGAAGATTTCAAATAAATTAGCTTTACACCTCACGGAGCTAGAAAAAGAAAAACCAAGTCAAAAATTAGAAGGAAGAAAATTACCAAAGCAGGAAGAAACAAAATAGAAATATTTTTTAAGTAGAAAAAATTCACAAAGTTTTTTTGAAGAGATCAACAAAATTGACAAATCCTTAACCAAACTAAGAAAAAAGAGTGCAAACTCAAAATTAGAATGATGCGATATTACAACTGAGGACACAGAAATAAAAAAAATCATGATAGACAACTATGAACAATATACACCAATAAATTTGGTAAACTAGAAGAAATGGATAAATTCCTGGAAACATGAGACCTACTTGGGATCCCTGGGTGGCTCAGTTGTTTAGTGCCTGCCTTCGGCCCAGGGCATGATCCTGGAGACCCGGGATCGAGTCCCACATTGGGCTCCCTCCATGGAGCCTGCTTCTCCCTCTGCCTCTCTCTCTCTCTGTATCTCTCATGAATAAATAAACAAAAATCTTAAAAAAAAAAAAACATAGGACCTACCAAAACTAAATCATGACTATAAGTATAAAGCCTAAACAGACCCATAACTATTATAGAGATTGGAACTTTAATTTAAAAATCTCCCAACAAAGAAGAGCCCAGGACTAAAAGGTTTCATTGGTGTTATTCTACCAAACATTTAAAGAATTAAGGTCAATCCTTCTCAAAGTCTTCACAAAAATTGATAAGGAGGGAAACTTTCCAAATTCATTTTATGAGGCCAGTATTACTTTGATACCAAAGCTGGAAAAAAAAAGAAAACTACAGGCCAATATCTCTGATGAATATAAGCACAAATCCTCAAAAAAAAATAGTAGCAAGCTAAATTCAACAGCACATTGAAAGGATTATACACCATGACCAAGTAAGATTTATCTCGTTGCAAGAATGATTCAATATATAAAAATGTGATATTCTACATCCTAAGAATAAAGGATAAAAATCACAATTGTCTCAATAGAAGCAGAAAAACTATTTGCTCAAATTCAACATCAATTCTTGATTACAACTCTAAAAAGACTAGGACTAGAAGGAAAATAACTCAACAAAATAAAAGCCACATATTAAAAGCACAAAGAAAGCATACTGCTGAAAACTTGAAAGGTTCTCCTCTAAAACAAGGAACAAGGCAAGGACTCCACTCTCACCATTTCTGTTTAACACTGTACTAGTAGTGCTAGCTAGAGCAATTAGACAAGAGAAAGGAATAGAAGCCATCCAATTGGAAAGGAAGTAAAACAATGTTTGCAGGTGATATCTTACATACAGAAAAACACAAGAACCCATTAAAAAAACTATTATAACTAATATAATTAATAAGCAAATTCAGCAAAGTTGCAGGATACAAAGCATGTTTCTGGAGTTTCTATTCAAGAGCAATGTAGGAAGACTGAAATCATCTCCTCCATGGAACACACCAAATTGTCCTATATATAGGACAAGAAGAAATACTAGAGGCTGACTGAATAACTACTAAACACCAAAGATAGAACAGCAAAGGAGCAAGGAAGATAGAGACACAGTAACAAAGGGAACCCCCCACTGCCAAAACTGTGAATTGTAGTGAGGAGGGATAGTACTGAGGGACCGATCCCTCTGTCCTTGGGCACAAAAAGAAAGCCATGGTTTAAAAGAGCAACTGGTCAAAGGAACAGTTCCTTTGTATAGGAGACAGCATCAGAACTCTGCCATGCAGCAGAGGTGCTGCAGGACTGCTCTCTTGGTCAGAGGAACTGAAGAATGACATGGTTTATGTTCCCATCCCACCATAAAAGCCCAGACCAAAGCAGGATCTGAACACTCAAATGGGCATGTCTTGTTGTCTCCATGAGTTCATGACTTCAGCTAGAGTCCAAAAGCCCACACCATCCCCTCACACTGAAACACAGAAAAAAGACTAGAGTTTAAAAGGGAAAGGGCTGAGCAGCAGTAGGAATGCTCTCTCTCCCTCCACCTTAAAAGCCCAGAGCAGAGCAGGGTCTGGCTCACAGAAAGCTTGCAACCTCAGGAAGCCCAGAATGCACAAGCCCACAAGCCCACCGCAGCTTCCCTTTGGTGTTGGGACATAGAAAACAAACCACGGACTTTTTCTGTCTGTAATTTTTAATTTATTCTTTTCCTTTTTAAAAATGTTTCTTGTTTTACAATTTTTGTTTTCTTCTTTTTCACCTAAAATCTTATTTTATTATTTTCTTTTTTATTATTTTTTCTTCTTTCTGTAAAATGCTGTGGTTTAAAAGAGTAACTAGTATATATAACCACAGCTCCAGCCAGCCAGCAAGTCACCAAGCAGAGTTTGCATAGAGGTCACCATACACAAGACCACTCCTTCAAGTTCAGGAGAAGTAGCTGTTCCATGTAATCCATAGAAATAAACGCAGAAAGTTAAGCAAAATGTGAAGACAGAGGAGTATGTTCAGAAAGAAAAAGACAAAAACTCAGAAAAGAATTAACAGAGACAGATGAGGAATATGCCTGATAAAGAATTTAAAGTAATGATCATAAAGATACTTACCAGGCTTGAAAGAATAGAGTGAAGAACTCAGACTTTCAATACAGGGAGAAAATATTAGAAAGAACCAGGACTGAAGAATACAATAACTGAAATAAACATCCTAGAGGGGAACAACAGATTAGCAGATGCAGAACTTATCAGTGACCTGGAAGACAGGGTATCAGAAAGCACACAAACTGAATAGCAAAAACAGAAAATAATTTTTTTTAAATGAGAATAGATTAAGAGATCTCTTTGACATCAAGTCAAACATTCACATTACAGAGGTCCCAGAAGAAGAGAGAAAGGTATAGAAAACTTATTTGAAGAAATAATAACTGAGGGCAGCCCAGTTGGCTCATCAGTTTAGCACTGCCTTCAGCCCAGGGCATGATCCTGGAGTCCCAGGATCAAGTCCCATGTCGGGCTCCCTGCATGGAGCCTGCTTCTCCCTCTGCCTATGTTTCTGCCCCTCTCTCTGTGTCTCTCATGAATAAATAAATAATCTTTAAGAAAAAAAAATAAAGGGATCCCTGGGTGGCGCAGTGGTTTGGCGCCTGCCTTTGGCCCAGGGCGCGATCCTGGAGACCCGGGATCGAATCCCACATCGGGCTCCCGGTGCATGGAGCCTGCTTCTCCCTCTGCCTGTGTCTCTGCCTCTCTCTCTCTCTCTCTCTGTATGACTATCATAAATAAATAAAAATTTAAAAAAAATTAAAAAAAAAGATTTAAAAAAATAAAAAAAAAAGAAAAAAAAAAAAGAAAAAAAAATAAGGAAATAGTAACTGAAAACTTCTCCAAGTCCAAGAAACAGAGTTCCATACAAGATGAACCCAAGGAAGTACATAATAATTAAAATGACAAATGTTAAAGATAAAGAGAGACTCTTAAAAGCAGCAAGAAAAGAACAAAGTGACCTACAAGGGAAAACCTATAAGGCTATCAGCTTATTTTTCAGCAGAAACTTGGCAGCCCAGAAGGGAATTGGATAATATATTCGAAGTGCAGTAAGGGAAAAAAACCTACAACCAAGCATACTCTATCAGCAAGGCTATTTTTCAGATTCGAAGTGTTGATAAAAAGTTTCCCAAACAAAAGGAGTGTGTCACCACTAAACTAGCCTTACAAGAATGTTAAGAAGACATTTTTAACATGGAAAAGAAATGGCCATAATTAGACATAAGAAAACTATAAACAAAAAAAGAAGTAAAATATGGCCACATATACATAAAACTTGGAGAAGGAAGTAAAAAAGGATAAGGAAAAAGATTTTCTTTTTCTATTTTTTTAATGTGTCTGAACTTAAATGACCATCAAATTAATATAGCCTGCTATTTACTTGGTAAGTTATATATGAACCTCATGCTAACCACAAGCCCAAAGGCTGTGATACCTACACAAAAAATAAAGAAATCCAAACAAAACACTATACTCAATCACAAGGAGCTAGAAAATAAGGGAACAAAGGAGAACTACAAAAAGAACTAGCTAATATAATATATTTTTAAATGGCAATAAGTCAAACCTATCAATAATTACTTTGAATGTAAATGAACTAAATGCTCCAATCAGAAGGCGGTAGCAGAATGGGATATATATATCCCATCTATGTGCTGTTTATAAGAAACTCATTTTAGACCTAAAGATATCTGCAGATTGAAAGTGAGAGGGTGGAGAAACATCTATCATGGAAATGAATGTCAAAAGAAAGCTAGAGGACCAATACTTATTTTGGACAAACAAGACTATTTCTTTAAATATTTTATTTATTTATTCATGAGAGACACAGAGAGAAAGGCAGAGACATAGGCAGAAGGAGAAGCAGGCTCCATGCAGGAAGCCTGATGTGGGACTCAGTCCCAGGACTCTTGGATCATGACCCAAGCCAAAGGCAAGCGCTCAACCGCTGAGCCACCCAGGCTTCCCTGGACAAACTAGACTTTAAAACAAAGCTTGTAACAAAAGACAAAGAAGGACACTATGTGATAATAAGGAAGAAAATCCAACAAGAAGATACAACAATTGTAAATATTTATGCACCCAACTTAAGAGCACCTGAACACCTAAAATAATTAATAACAAACAAAGGAACTAATTGATAATAATATAATAGCAGGGGACATTAACACCCCACTTAAATCAATGGACAGATCATCTAAACAAAATGAAAAAGGAAACGATGGCTTTGAATGATGCACTGGAACAGATGGATTTAATAGATATATTCAGAACATTCCATCCTAAAACAGCACAATGTACATTCTTTTCAAGTGTACATGGAACATTCTCCAGAATATATTACATATTAAACCATAAAATAAGATTTAATAAATTTAAGATGGAAATCTCACTATGCATTTGTTCTGACCACAATAGTATGAAACTGGAAATGAATCACAAGAAAAAAAGCTAGTGGGATGCCTGGGTGGCTCAGCGGTTGAGCATCTGCCTTTGGCTCAGGGAGTGATTCCAGAGTCCTGGGATCAAGTCCCACATTGGGCTTCCTGCATGGAACCTGCTTCTCCCTCTGCCTGTGTCTCTGCCTCTCTCTGTGTGTCTCTCATGAATAAATAAATAAAATCTCTTTTTTTAATAAAAAGGAAAAAAGCTAGAAAAAACCCACAAACACATGGAGACTAAATGTGATACTAAACCAATGGGTCAATGAAGCAATAAAGAAATACACAGAGACACAAAAACATGAAAACACAAGGGTCTAAAATCTTTAGTGAAAGCACTTCTAAGAAAAAATATATAGCAATACGGGTCTACCTCGAGAAACTGAAAGCTCAAATAATCTAACCTTATGCCTAAAGGAACAAGAAAACAAAGAAAAAAACAAAGCCCTAGGTGAGTAGAAAAAAAGGAAATAAGATCAGAACAGAAATAAAGGATGTAGACACTAAGAAGCAAGACAAAAAAAAAATCAATGAAACCAAAGAATTCTTTGAAATGATAAACAAAATTGACAAATCCTAGGAAAGGTAGGATTGACAGCAGAGTAGGAGGACCCTAGGCTCACTTTATCCCATGAATACAAGTAGATAACTATCAAATCATCCTAAATACCCCAGAAATTGACCTGAAGATGGAGAGACAGACTTCACAACTAAAGGGAGGGAAGAGGCCACACTGAAGAAGGTAGGAAGTACAGTGACATGGTTTAGAGAAAAGGATCCTGGCTGCTGCAGAGGCCAGGGAGCCATGGTCATGGAGAAGGGCAAGAGAGAAAGAATCACACAGGGGAATACACAAGGAACATGTTTCTCCACAGCAAAATGAGAGGGGCTGGGTCTCCAAAGTTCTTATAACCAGCAGGGCTTAAAGCCTGGAGTTTTAAAGGTCAGCAGGCTTGTCTGGGATACAGCCCAACAACCCTTGGGCATAGAGTGTGGAAACAGCCATCTGAAGAGTGCCTGGGGCACACAATGGGGAAATCATTTGCTTTTCTCAGAGTGTGTCCCTGAGAGGCAGTATTCATTGATATACCTCTCCAGGGACAAAGGAGATGGCTCAGGCCATTTCCCTCCCCTGCCCTTCAACAACAACAACAAAAAACAGAGCCACCTGCGGGAAGCAGTACAATTTAGCCACTAGCTGCCTACCTTCCACTAAGCCCTGTCTCCTTATGCTCCAGTGAAAATGCCTTTTTCAGTCACATTTATTTCAGTCCCAGGGTGGCAGGCCCCTCCCCTAAAAGAGCAGCACAAACCTCTGCCCACACCATGTCTCTCAACCAGAGAATTTTGCAGGGCCTCAGTTCCAGTGAGGGTGATGAGGTCTAATTTCACAAGCAAGCCAAAGTAGTTAAAATTCACCACATTTAGGCCAGGGACAAAACATTGCTCACAGCAGAAAAGGAGAGCCTCTGCAGCAACTGGCCTGAGGGAGAGAACAGTCAGAACACAACAGCAGAGGGCATGCAACACACACTGGAGGCACGCCCTGAAGCACTGGGCCTTGAGCACTATAGGACCTCTTTGTCAGAATGCCATTACTTTTGGGAGCAGGAGACATAATTGCCTTTTCTAACAGCAGAAAGCAGAGACTTAGACAAAATGAGAAGACAGAGGAATTTATCCCAAAAGAAAGAACAAGATAAGGCCATGGCCAGAGATCTAAATGAAACAGAGATAAGTGACATACCTGATAACAAGGATACTCACTAGGCTTGAGAAAAGAATGAAAGACGTCAGCCCTTACCACAGAGATAAAAGAGTTAAAGAATCAGAGATGAACAGTGCAATCAATGAGATTAGAAACACACTTGATACCCTGAACAACAGGCTGGAAGAAGCAGAGGGATGAATTAATGCCTAGAAGACAACTAATAAAAAGCAATGAAGCCAAACAAAAGAGAGAATTATGTGAAACAGAAATAGATTTCGTGAACTCAGTGACTCTTTCAAATGTAATAACATTTGTATTATAGAAATCTCAGAAGGAGAAGAGAGAGAAAGGGGACAGAAAATTTTATTTGAAGAAATAATTGCTGAAAACTTCCCTAAGCTGGGGAAAGAAACAGACATCCAGATCCAGGAGGCACAGAAAACTCCCATCAAAATTAACAAAAGCAAGCTCACACTAAGACATATTATAATTAAATTTGCAAAAATAGTGATAAATAAGAATAAGAAAAATCTTAAAAGCAGCAAGACAAAAAAAGTCATTAGCTTACAAAGGAAAACCCGTAAGACTAGCAGGAAATTTCTCAACAGAAACTTGGCAAGCCAGAAGAAAAGGGCCTGATATATTCAAATTGCTAAATGGGAAAAATCTGCAGCCAAGAATACTGTATCCAGCAAGGCTATTATTCAGAATAGGAGATATAAAGAGCATCCCAGATAAACAAAAACTAAAGGAGCTTGTAGGCACTAAGCCAGCACTGCAAGAAATATTAAAGGGGACACTTTGAATAGAAAGGAAAGACCAACAGCGACAGTATAAAAGGCAGGAAACATAAAGCAGTAAAAATGAATATTTTGGTTTAAAGAAATCAGTCAAGAAACTCCTAAAAGGATAGAAAATGTAATAATATATACTTAAAATGTATAGAGGAGGAGAGAAAAGACTGGGTTCAAACTTAAACAACTATCAACTTAATACAGACTGCTATATGGAGAAGAGGTAATGGTATGAGGATAACCTAACAGGTAACCTAATGGTAACTATATACCAAAAAGCACTAATATACATGCAAAGAATAAAAAGAAAGAAATCCACATATATATTACTAAAGAAAGCCAGCAAGCCATGAAAGAGAGAAAGACAAGAATCAGAGAAAATCTCCAGAAGCAACAACAAATAAAATGACAATAAATACATATCAATATTTATTGAGAATATAAATGAACTAAAGGTTCCAATGAGAAGACATAGGGTTTCAGAATGGATAAAAAACAAGACCTATCTATATGCTGCCTACAAGGACTCATTTTAGACCTAAAGACACTTGCAGATTGAAAGTGTGGGGATAGAGAAACATCTATCATGCAAAAGGATGTCAAAAGAAAGCCAGAGTACCAATGCTTATATTGGACAAACTAGACTTTAAAACAAAGACTGTAACAAGAAACAAAGAAAGACACTATATAATAATAAAGGGAAAAACTCAACAAGAAGATACAACAATTTTAAATATTTATACACCCAACATAGGAACCACCCAAACACCTAAAACAGTTAATAACAAACATAAAGGAACTAATAGATTATAATACAATAATAGTAGGGGACTTTAAGACCCCATTTACATCAGTAGATCATCTAAGCAGAATATCAACAAGGAAACAATGGCTTTGAATGACACACTGGAACAGATGGATTTAACAGATATATTCAGAACATTCCATTCTAAAACAGCAGAATACACATTCAAATGCACACGGAGTGTTCTCTAGAGTAGGTCACATATAAGGCCACAAAACAGGACTTAATAAATACAAGAAGATTGAAGTCATACTATGTGCCTTTTCTCACCACATTATGAAACTAGAAGTCAATCACAAGAAAAAAGTCTGAAAAGACCAAAAATATGTGGAGGTTAAATAGCATGTTACTAAACAATGAATGGGAAATAAATGCAGAAATTAAAAAGTAGATGGAAACAAATGAAAATGAAAACACAATAGTCCAAAACCTTTGGGGTGCAGCAAAAGCAGTTCTAAAAGGGAATTTGGTGGGGGTTTTGTTTGTTTTGTTTTGTTTTGTTTTTACCACTACAGGCCTACCTCAAGAAGCAGGAAAAATCTCAAATAAACAAACTGACCTTACATGTAAAGGAGCTAGAAAGAGAACAAACAAAACCCCAAACCAGCAGAAGGAAAGAAATAATAAAGGTAGGGGCAGAAATAAATAATATGGAAACTAAACAAACAAACAAACAACAACAACAACAAACCAATATAACAGATCAAGGAAACCAGGAGCTGGTTCTTTAAAAAAAATTAATAAAATTGATAAACTTCCAGCCAGACTTACAAAAAAGAAAAGAAAAAGGACCCAAATAAAAACGCAAACAAGAGAATAGAAATAATTACAAGGGAATTCTATGAAAAACTATATGCCAACAGATTGGCCAATCTAGAAGAAATGGATAAATTCCTAGAAACATATAACCCACCAAAACTGAAACAGAAGAAATAGAAAACTTTAACAGACTGATAACCAGGAAAGAAACTGAATCAGTAATCAAAAAACTCCTCAAAAAACAAAAGTCCAGGACCAGATGGCTTTACAGGAAAATTCTACCAAACATTTAAAGGGAAGTTAATAACTATTCTTCTCAAACTACTCCAAAAAATAAAAGAAAGAAAACTTCCAAATTCATTCCATGGGGTCAGCAATATCCTCATACCAAAACCAGATAAAGATACCACACACACACACACACACACACACACACACACACACACACACACAAGAATTACAGACCAATATTTCTGATGAACATAAATGCAAAACTTAACAAAATACTAGCAAACAGAATCCAACAATACATTAAAAAAATCGTTCCCCACAATCAAGTAGGATTTATTCCTGGGCTCCAAGGGTGGTTCAATATTTGCAGATCAATCAATATGATACATCACTTTAATAAAAGAAAGGATAAGAACCATATGATCATTTCTATAGATACAGAAAAAGCGTGCAACAATGTAAAAAAATCCATTTATAATAAAAAGCCCTCAACAACAGGTTTAGAGGGAACAAACCTTAACATAATAAAGACCATATGTGAAAAACCCAGAGCTAATATCCTAAATTGGGAAAAACAGAGCCCTTCCCCTAAAGTCAGGGACAGGCCAAAGAGGTCTACTCTCACCACTTTTATTCAACATAGTACTCGAAGTCCTAGCCACAGCAATCCGACAATAAAAAGAAATAAAAGGCACCCAAATTGGTAAGGAAGAAGTAAAACTTTCACTGTTTGCAGATGACATGATACTATATGAGGGAAACCTGAAAGATTTCACAAAACAATTGCTAGAACTGATACATGGATTCAGTAAAGTTGCAGGATACAAAATCCATGTACAGAAACCTGTTGCATTTTTATACACCAATTCTGCAGCAGAAGAAAGAGAAATTAAGGAATCTATTGCATACATAATTGCACCAAAAATAGTGACATGCAAAAATAGTAAGATAACCTATCCAAATAAACCTAACCAAAGACATGAAAGACCTGTACTCTGAAAACCATAAAACACTGGTGAAAGAAATTGAAGATGGAACAAAGAAATGGAAAGACATTCCATGCTCATAGATAAGAAAAAGTATTATTAAAATGTCTATACTACTCAAACCAATCTATACACTTAATGCAAACCCTATCAAAATAACAGCATTTTTTTCAGAAAGCTAGAACAAATTATCCTAAAATTGGAAACATGAAAGACTCTGAATAGCCAAAGCAATCTTAAAGCAAAGCAAAGCAAAGCAGGAAGCATCGTAATTCTAAACTTCAAGTTGCATAACAAAGCTGTAGCAATCAAAACAGTATGGAACTGACACAAAAATAGGCATAGATCAATGGAACATGATAGAAAACCCAGAAATGAACCCACAAATATATGGTCAATTAATCTTTCACAATGCAGGAAAGAATATCCAATAGGAAAAAAGACAATCGTTTCAACAAATGGTGTTGGGAAAACTGGACAGTGCATGCAAAAGAATGAAACTAGGCCACTTTCTTATACCATATGCAAAAATAAATTCAAAATGGATTAAAAGACCTAAATGTGAAACATGAAAGTCCTTGAAGGGAGCATAGGCAGTAATTTCTCTAGCACCAGCCATAGCAACCTTTTTTCTAGATAGGCCCCCTTAGACAAGGCAAATAAAAGCAAAAATAAATTAATGGGACTACATCAAAATGAGGCTTCTGCATAGTGAAGGAAACAGTCAACAAAGCTGAAAGGCAACCTACGGAATGGTGAAGATATTTGCAAATGACATATCTGATAAATGGTTAGCATCCAAAACATATAAAGAACTTCTAAAACTCAACACCCAAAAACCAAATGATCCAATTAAAAAATGGGCAAAAGACATGAACAGACATTTCTCCAAAGAAGACATTACAGGTGCCCAACAGACACATGAAGAGATGTTCATCATCACTATCAGAGAAATACAAATCAAAACTACATTAAGATATCACCTCACACCTGTCAGAGGGACTAAAATCAACAACAAAAGAAATACCAGGTGTTGGTGAGGCCATAGAGGAAAAGGAAGGCTTCTGCACTAGTGGTGGGAACGGAAACTTTTGCAGCCACTGTGGAAAACAGTATGGAGGTTCCTCAAAAAATTTAAAATAGAATTATCATATAGTCCAGTAATTTCACTACTGGGTATTTTCCCAAAGAATACAAAAACGCTAATTCTAAAAGATACATGCATCCCTATGTCTGTAGCAGTATTATCTACAATAGCCAAATCATGGAAGCAACCCAGGTGTCCACCTGTAGATGAATGGATAAAGAAGAGGTGGCATATATATATATACAATGGAATATTACTCAGTCATAAAAAAAGAATGAAATCTTTTGCAATGACATAGATGTAGCTAGAGAGTATAATGCAAAGTGAAATAAGTCAGTCAGAGAAAGATAAATACCATGCAATTTCATTCATATGAAATTTAAGAAACAAAAACAAATGAGCAAAGAAGGAAAAAGAGGCAAACAAGAAACAGACTCTCAACGGAGAACAAACTAACTGATGGTTATCAGAGGGAAGGTGGATGAAGGGATGGGTTAAATAGGTGATGGGGATTAAGAGCTGTGCATGTGATGAACCCTGGAATTGTTGAGTCAGTATATTGTACACCTGAAACTAATACAACACTATTCTAACTGGAATTAAAATAAAAACTTGAAAAAATTAAAATACATTTTAAAATAAAAACCTTCATCCCAAAAAAATCAGTTGTGTTATTATACATTAGCAATGAGCTATCTGGAAAGGAAATTAGAAAAACAATCCCATTCATAATAGTAGAAAAATAATAAAATATTTAGGAATAAACTAAGGAGTTGCAATGTTTTTATACTGAAAACTAAAAATATTCATAAAATAAACAAGACCCAAACAAATGGAAAAGACATCCTACATTCATGGTTTGTAAGGATATTGTTAAAATGTTTATACTTCCCAAAGCAATCTACAGATCCAATGCAATCCCCATCAAAATTCCAAAGTCACTTTGTACAGAAATAGAAAAGGCAATCTACAATTCATAAGGAACCACAAAAGACTATGAATAGCCAAGTCAACCCTAAAAAAGAACAAAACTGGAAGCATGACACTTCCAGATTCGAAAATACATTTTACAAAGTTTTAATAATCAAAACAGTATGGTACCTTCATAACAAGACCTATGAACCAATGGAACAGGGATCCCTGGGTGGCTCAGCGGTTTAGCGCCTGCCTTTAGCTCAGGGCATGATCCTGAAATCCCAGGATGGAGTCCCACATCGGGCTACCTGCATGGAGCCTGCTTCTGCCTCTGCCTGTGTCTCTGCCTCTCTTCTCTCTGTCTTTCATGAATAAATAAATAAAATCTTAAAAAAAATAAAAATAAAAATAAACCAATGGAACAGAACAGAGAGCCCAGAAATCAATCCAATATATACATGATCAACTAATTTCAACAAGGATTCCAAGAATACACAATAGGGAAAGGATGGTCTCTTCAACTACTTGGTGTCAGGAAAACTGGATATTTACATGTAAATGAATGAAATTAGATGATACCTTACCCCATACACAAAAATCAACTCAAACTGGGTTAAAGAGTTAAATGATGGGGCACTTGGGTGGCTCAGTTGGTCAAGTGTCCAATTCTTGGTTTCAGCTCAGGTCATGATCTCAAGCTCATAAGATAAGCCCTCCATCAGGCTCAGCATGGAATCTGAGATTCTTTCTTGCACTCTCTTTGCCTCTGTCTCTCCCCTGCTCATGCTCATGAATGTGCACTTGCTCTCTCTCAAATAAATAAATAACATCTTTTAAAATAAAAGACTTAAATAAAAGACTTGAAACTGTAAAAATTTTCAGAAGCAAGCATAGGGGATAATCTTCAAGATAATCTTCATGATATTGGCTTTGATAATGATTTCATGGACACGACCCCAAAAGCACAGTCAATTAATAAAAACTTAGGCAAGTGAGACTACATCAAACTGGAAAGCTTCTGCACAGCAAAGGAAACAACAGAATGAAAAATGTAACCTACAGAATGAGAGAAAATATTTGCAAGCCATACATTTGATAAGGGGTTAATCTGTGAAATATACAGAGAATTCACACAACTCAGTGAGAAAAAATAATTTAAAAATGGGTTGAGGACATGAACAGACATTTCTCCAAAGACGACATACAAATGGCCAACAGGTATATGAGAAAATGATCTTCATCCCTAATCAAGGAAATGCAAATCAAACTACACTGAGATATCAGCTCACACCTGTCAGAATGGCTAAAATCAACAGCACAAGATACAACAGGTGTTGGCGAGGATGTGGAGAAAGGCGAACCCTCTTGCACTGTTGGTGAGAATACAAACTGGTGCAGCCACTCTGGAAAACAGTATGGAGTTTCCTCAAAAAGTTAGAAACAGAACTACCCTATGATTCAGCAATTCCACTACTAGGTATTTTATCCCCAAAATACAAAAATACTAACTCAAAAGGATACACATTCCTTGATGTGTATAGCAGCATTATCTACAATAGCCAAATTATGGAAATAGCCCAAGAGTCAATTGAATGCTGAATGGATAAAAAAGGTGTGAGATATATAATGGAATATTACTCAGCTATCAAAAAGGATGAAATCTTGTCATTTGCATCTTGTCAATGACATAGATTGAGCTATAGAGTATAATGCTTAGCAAAATAATTCCTTCAGAGAAAGACAAATACCATATGATTTTGCTCATACGGAATTTAAGAAACAAAACAAACAAGGGGGTGGGGGGAGAGAGATGCAAACCAAGAAATAGACTACTAACTCTAGATAGCAAACTGATGTTTACCAGAGGGGAGGTGGAGGGATGAGTGAAATGGGTGAAAGGGATTAAGGAGGGCACTTGGGATGAGCACCAGGTGTTGTATGAAAGTGTTGAATCACTATATTGTACATCTGAAACTAATGTTACACTGTATGTTAACTGGAATTTGAATAAAAACATGAAAAACATAATAAGATATCATGTCATTCCTGTCAGAATGACTATTATCCAAAAAATAACTGCCACCCAGACGTGTTGGCAAGGATGTGGAGAAACTGGAACCTTTACATACTGTCAGTGGAAAGGCAAAATGGTACAGCCTATATGGAAAACAGCATAAAAGTTTCTCAAAAAATTAAGAAATAGGACTAGGATGTGATCCAGCAATATTGCTTCTATGTATATATCCAAAAGAAATAAAATCAGAATCTCGAATGGATATTAGCACTCCCATTTACTGTAGCAGTATTCACAATAGCTAAGATGTGGAAATGACCCACATGTCCACTGACAGATGAATAGATAATGTGGTGTATACACACAATGGAATATTATTTAGCCTTAAAATGGAAGGAAATGCTATAATATGTGACAACATGGATGGACCTTGAGGGCATTATGCTAAGTGAAATAAGCCTAACCCAGAAAGACCAGCACTACATGATTCTACTTATGTAAAGTATCCAAAATAGTCTAATTCATAAAATTAAAGACTGTAATGGTGGTTACTAAGGGCTAGAGATGGAAGGAGATATGGGGAATTATTAACCAATAGATATGATGCTTTAGTTAAATAAGATGAATAGTCTTTTAACACCATAGACAAAAAGACACTTGAAACAGATTAAATATCTGACATATAAAAATCCTAAAAGAGGGAGGCCTGGGTGGCTCAGTGGTTATGCATCTGCCTTCAGCCCAGGGTGTGATCCTGGAGTCCCAGGGTTGAGTCTCACATTGGGCTCCCCGCATGGAGCCTGCTTCTCCCTCTACCTGTGTCTCTGCCTCTCTCACTGTGTGTCTCTCATGAATAAATAAATAAAATCTTTTTTAAAAATCCTAAAAGAGAACACAGGCAATAATTGTTCTGACATTAGTCACAGAAATATTTTTTCTAGATATGTCTCCTAAGGCAAGGGAAACAAAAGCAAAAGGCCAATTATTGGCACTACATCAAAATAAAAAGCTTTTGCACAGTGAAGGAAACCATCAATGAAACAAAAAGGCAACATATTGGATGGGAGAAGATATCTGCAAATGATATATCTGATAAGGGGTTAGTATCCAAAATATATAAGGAATTATACAACACCAAAAGAAAATCCAGTAAAAAAATGTGCAGAGGAACTGAACATTTTCCTAAAGAAGACATACAGATAGCCAATAGACATGTGAAAAGACACTCAACATCATTCATCATCAAGGAAATACAAATCAAAACCACCCTGAGATATCATTTCACACCTGTCAGAATGGGTAAAACAAAAAACACAAGAAACAAGTGTTGGCGAGAATGTGGGGGAATAAAGGAACCCTTGTACATTGTTGGTGGGAATGTAAATTGCTACAACCACTGTGGAAAACAGTATGGAAGTTCCTCAAAAAGTTAAATAGAAATACCATATGGTCCAATTCCACTACTGGATATTAACCCAAAGAGAAAAAAACTACACTAATTCAAAAAGATATTTGCATCCCTGTGTTTCTTGTAGTAATCACAAAAGACAACCCAAATATCCGTCAAATAGATGAATGGATAAGGACAACGTGGTATACATACGTGCACATGGACACACACACACACACACACACAGAAATATTATGCAGCTGTAGAAAAAGTGAGTGTGCTATTTGAGACAACATGGAAGAACCTAATGAAATAAGACTGAGAAAGACAAACATCATGTGATTAGACTCAGTAATGGAATCTAAACAAAATGAACCAAAAGCAGAAGCAGACCTGTAAATATAGAGAACAAACTGATGGTTGCCAGAGGGGAGAGGGAGAGGGATTTGGGCAAATGGGGCGAAGGGAAGTGGAAGATTGAGGCTTCCAGTTATGGAATGAATAAATCCTGGGAACAAAAGGCACAGCATAGGGAATACAGTCAGTGATATTGTAACAGTGCTGTGTGGGGACAGATGGCAGCTACATTTGTGATGAACATAGCATAATGTATAAACTTGTCAAATAACTCTGTTGTACACCTGAAACTACTATAATACTGTGTGTCAACCACACTCAAATAAAAACAATGAATAAGCTCTAGAGAGCTGTACGACATTGTACCTATGGTCAACAATACGTATACTTAAATTTTTAAGATAGATCTCATGTTAAGTTTTCTAATCACAATAAAATTTTTTTAAAAAGAAATTGGACTAAAATCAATGGCTTTCAGATTGTAGATATATGTATACAACACTTTTCAAAAAATCAAATAACATCTCACAAAGTTTTCTAATATGTAAGTATATAAAAGCAGTATTTTAGTGGCATAAGTTTTCTAAGCTTAAACGGGTAAAATTACTCAAATGAGAAAAAAAGATGAAATCTGGGGTTATGTAAAATAGTTATAATCATATGAGCCTCATCAATTTTCCTGTTTCACTGGGAAAAAAAACCTTCAATCTTAATACTATTTCATTCAAACCAGAAGCTTAAAAGAGAATAGAAAAGGTTTTCAAAGTTAAATCACTAACGGTGACAGCCATTCTTAGAAATCTTTCAGACAAAAATTACCTACTAAATACAAAACCATACATAGTATTATATCTTGCATAATATATAGGTATAGGCAGCACCAACTGAGCTGCATTTTTGTTACAGGTCCAAATTTAAAAGAAAACAGCAATTATATTCATGGGAACTAATGTCGGTTGCATCCCATGTACATTACACGCACAGCACCAGGAGCTTGCATTCCACAAGTGACCTAACATACCACATACTACAATGTAATTTGCAATCCATTAATTTGGAGCTTCTGATAATCCAAACAATCAAATGCTGTCCATCAAACCCTTTCTTTTCCTCCTAAAGTAATGAAGACACAAAGGAAAACTAAACTTCAAAAAGACTGAGCATGGTAGAAATGTCAATTAAAAACAAATTAAATATTTAACTATGTATATATTACTATATATGTACATGCATTGCTGATATATATACATTATTCATTCTTTACAATAAAATTTTAATCTATACTTCAAGGTAGTTTAATTTGTATAGTAGTCAAACTGTCACATACATAAATACTCTGGACCACTTATCTTTGTAACAAAAGTTGTTCCTGGGGGATCCCTGGGTGGTGCAGTGGTTTGGCGCCTGCCTTTGGCCCAGGGCGCAATCCTGGAGACCCGGGATCGAGTCCCACGTAGGGCTCCCGGTGCATGGAGCCTGCTTCTCCCTCTGCCTGTGTCTCTGCCTCTCTCTCTCTCTCTCTCTCTCTCTGTGTGTGTGACTATCATAAATAAATAAAAAAAAATAAAAAATAAAAAAGTTGTTCCTCATCCTAAATAACTCTTCTTGTGGAAGCTCCCTTATGTGACCTCTATTTCACCTTCTTACAGAATTGTAAAGGACAGGTGAGGCCAGGCAGGGAGAGACAGGTAGGGGGCTACATAACCAGGCTCACAGAAATCCCACATGTGGAGAAATGTTATAGGCAAGATATTAACCAGAGAGAAGGGAACAAAACAAATCCACCTAGTTTGTTCTAAATATAGAGGAGATATTTGCCTGATAGTTATAAATCCAATTTGTTCGTTCTAAATATAGATGGAATATTTTCTTGATATTTACAAATCTACCTTGTTTGTCTTAAATGTTATAGACAAGATATTTACCAGGTTCCTTTGGCAGTTTTCTGTAAAAGACCAACCATAACAGCCCTCTGTGGTAACCTATTCAGGACCCCTCTCACTCTAGAGGGTTCCTTTTCTTTCCTTTTCTGTTCTTTCACTTAATAACCTTTCACTTCACTTCACTTCACTTCACTTCACTTCACTTCACCCTTTTGTCCACAACTCTGTGGGACAAGAACCCTGCAACATTACCACCACTATTCTCCATCCCTTCCATGGAACATGCTAAGGGATGCCCCTAGTACTTTCAAACCCCCTACTAACTTGCTATCCCCTACTAACTTTAAACCCTTTAAGACTGTCAAGACTTCTGCTGGTTTCTCCCTCTCTGGTTCCCTACAGTCCTCTGTCCAAAGATCAGTCTCAGGCTCTAACTCTAGATCCCAAATCTGCAAATGCTCCAGGGTAAAAGAAGCTACAGATCAATAGCTCACCTCTCTGTGCTTCTACTCTCTTCAAAGTATAGACCTGTCTAGTTGTGATAGGTGGACATCAGCTGCCCTCTAATGCCTTTAATAGAATTTTAAAATTTTTCTTATGTTTTATATTACGGCCTTTCTAGTTATTCTTGGTGGGGGCGATTGTCGGCTGCATGACACCTACAAAGGGACAGGAGTCCTAAGCCTGTATATGAGGCCACAGAACAAGAGTTTTGTTCAACCATGCAGCTTTTGTTTATCTAGTTTCTATTTCAGGACCCTAAGAAGTTCTTCTTTGCTCAAAAAGTTAATGTTCCTCAAGTTTTGACAAACATATACCAAAGTTCTATTTTCTATCCTTTTACTTTCAAATGATATTTACTTACAAAAACATTTAATCATGGCATTTAATGATTCTATCTTAAATGTGTCATCCAGAAAGGATCTGTTAATTCAGCCTTATTTTAATAGGGTTTGTAGACTGACTTGAAGTTGACTAGAATTTATTTGGGGGGGATGCATCTTCTACCTCTCTCTTTTGAAGGAGCCATTGTGCATGGAAATGGAGAGATGGTCCAGGCTTTGCAGCTCGGGCAGGAGAGGTGCTCAGTATTAGTCTGAGGTTTTTAAGTCAGTAATTCTGGTCACTTGTGCATAAAGAGCCAGTGACCCCAACTGTTTCCAAATACCTGGCTTTACAGAAAATATCTTATCATCCTTAGTAAACTGTCTCAGCAATTGGCCTTCTGAGGCCAGGGCAACATAAGGCTAGGCAAAGCTGAGACTAATGGGAGAACAGCCTTCCCCAAATCACAGAATTGAGGACTCATAAAGGTGTTTGATGGACTTGCTCCTTGGCTAAAGTCAACTTACCTAGGACCTTGAGGAAACCAGAGTATATGTCAGTTCCCATTAAGTGAGGGAAAAATGCTTATGGAAATAGTACCATTTCATTCTAGATCTACATCCTTTCTCCTTGCCCTGTTTGCCCTGTCACTTATGAACCATCTGAAAGGCATAGATCCCCCTGAGATCACAAGGTCCTCTTGAGAGAGGATAATTGTATTCTCTCCATAGATCGTCCCTCTATTTGAAAAGCAAACCTCTCGTCACTGCACTGCAGAGCATCTAGAGGTTACAAACCATGCCACTATTTTTAGTGTGTCCTTGTGCTTCTCTGTGATGAGTCAGCATATTTAAAATACTTGGCGTATCTCAGGGAAAAAGATACACTTAATATACAGGTAATCTTGCTAGCATTCTAATTACAAGGTAAAGAGTTGCTCCCTTTCTTAGCTGTCCTCAGCTTCCCAGAGATGTTTGGGCTGCATCCCGTCCCTGGTAGTGCTACTGCTCATTCCAGAAGCAACAACCAGGGGTGCCTGGGTAAGTCAGTGGTGTAAGTGTCCAGCTCAGATCCTGATCTCAGGGTTGTGAGATCAAACCTGTGTGAAGCTCTGTGTTCAGCAGGGAGTCTGCTTGGGATTCTCTCCCTCTGCTTCCCCCACCCCCACTGCTTGAGCCCTCACACTCTCTCTCTCTCAGATAAAGAAAGAAATCTTAAAAAAAAAAAAAATCAACAGCCAAAGCAGATGCAAGGGAGATGCACAAGGGAAATGCACTGGTGTTTATATATTCAAGGAGCTGAAATAGCAACAGCTGTGGCAATTGCAGGATTTTGACAGGTAATCAAGTAACTAAGTGCCAAAAGCAGGATTTGACAATTCTACAAGGGTCTGGGATAGAGGGCAGTGAGAGCTTGAGCTTCTAGGGGAATCTTCCCTATAATCAGTGAAAATGTAAACCCAGCGAGTGTACCCCCCTAAGCACAACAGATTTTCCGGCTTTCAATTCCCACCCCTGAAGAGTAGTAGTATTCTTTCTCATAACATTTGGCTCTCTTAGAAATATTTACCCTCTATACTGCAGTTCACCTATGTATTTTGAGTTGAATTCACCGCCGGTTTAATAACGTTTTTCAAGAGACTTACATACTTTTGAAAAGATGGGCGTTCTCCAGAAATATTGTGCCTATTTAGGGTGAGAGCTGATAGGTAGCATTTCTTCTGAAATGTTCTTCCTGAATCTAAAAGCCAGTGATTCTCAGATTCTCCTGTAAGGGGTGATGGTACAGGAGGGTCAGTAATTATCATCCAGACTGAGAAGACACTTTAAGACCAAAAAACAATACAAGCCACTCCATACTTTTTACAGAGTTGCAAGCAGGGTAACTTACTGACAAGGGGGGAATCCAGCAGACAAACAACCAAAACCCCGTAACTCCTCTTCACCCGGTCAGGCGTTTAACCCCAGCTTTTATAGAGTGAGGGGCATGGTGATGAGGTCACAGGGTAGTTATCTAAAGTGGCACCCTTATAGCCCAGAGCCTGCCCAAATTATTCAAACTCTGCAATTCTGGGTTTGTACAAACTTGACTACCCTACCTCACCCAGTCCTTCCCACAGAAACCACAATAGAGCCCTGGGGCCATGCTTTTCCTGACACTCCTTTTGCTTTCTGACTTACCTGGGTGCTTATCCCACGTGGTACTGCATGGAGCTGCAAGCTCACTCCTCTTGGGCATTGTAAGTAATAAACTCTTCTTTCAAAGTCCATTGTCTTTATGTCTGTCATCTTACCATACTTGATTCCGAATACACTTTAAGACACTCCCAGACCACAAACAATAGGGTTGAGGAATAATATGCTAAGAAAAAAATACTCCTAAAATTGAAGTGGAAGTAAAAATATGAGAAGAGGAAAACCTTTGCATGTAGTATGCTGATATCATTTGTTATTCATTGTCTTTCTCTAGTTGTGTGTGGGAAAGAAGTTGCCTAAATCCAACCATATATGTGGAACGATGGAATTCCTGTAGGAATAAATGTTCATTTGCTTTAGGGTACTGAGTTTTAACAAAATTATGGACAGTATAAATATTAGGAGAAATAATCTCCAATATAATCCTTAGCAATTCAGCAATTAATTAAATTTCATCAAAACATGTTCAAACTTGGACCAGTTTTTTTGTTTGTTTTTGTTTTTGTTTTTCATTTTCTCCTTTTATTTTCAAGAAGCTTCTCAGTGATTTCTCTTGCCAAATTTTAAAATACCAAGTCCCTGGGTTAGATGTAACATACCCATGTATAAAATTAAGCGTCAAAAGAAATGTCTAATTAAAATGGCTTTTGGGAGTAAAGAATGAAGTGGGAAATGTGGTGAGGACATCAGAAAACCTGTAAGGATTTACAGTGTACACATGCAAGGGAGCGTGTCCACAGGGGCCACTACAGGGACGAGATGGAAAACACAGCTTCTCAAGTGGATTCTGCATAGAGATTCTGTGCATTGGAAGGGGGGTGAAACAATTATAGACCAAGGAAGACCTGGACAAAATGATCCATTTTTGGAGGAATCATTTGTGCTGAAGCCATGAACACTTTCTGGAGAGCTATTTGAGGAGGCAGATGTTTAGATAATATATTGCTGCTTTGCATTTCTATAACACCTTCCATCTAAGAGCTGCGGAGTGTAACACAAACATTAACTAATAAATTAAGCCTTGTGGCACCTCTGCATGATCGATAGGCATAATAGCCATTTTTATAGCGTGCGAAAGGCAGCACCCTGCTCAAAGGTGTTTGAAGTCATTTACCCAAGGTCATGAAGGGGGAAAAATGACAAACTTTCAAAATGGAGTGCCAATTCTCCTCACACTCACATAATGTGTTTTTTCTCACTTGGCAGGTCAGCAACTTCAAGAGTATGTTCTTTTCTGTGGGACACTGAGGTACTAGAAGAGGATGCAGTGCATACCCTGGTTTCCTCTGATTTGCTTCAGGAGATATCTCTTTAATTTAAGTGGGAGATGGTTTGAAAATATTAAGTCTTGGATCAAAGCCTTCCTCCTTTCTCTCTGGTTTACCCAGGAATTAATTTGTTTGCTAATGCTGGTCTCTTTCCTGGGATGATGGTGGCCTTTAGCTTTGGAGTTACGTGCTCATGTTGCTTAATCTGATTATGGAAGGGACTTAAAATATTACAAGAATATCAAACAACCCCAACACATCTGTGTAGGTATTAATGTAATTATTTTTATTGCTATTTTAATTTCTGAAAAATCCAGGAAATTGTCATTGAAAGTAGAGTGTGACGTCTCAACAACAACAACAATAACAACAACAACAACAAAACCAACAACAACAAGAACAACAACAACAAAAAACCAGGGTCAATCCTTAAGAAAATCTAATGGACTTGTCAGTAAAATCTTCCTAAAGGCTACTCACTGCATTATCATTATCACAAGTTTGGCATAGTAACAACTTGTTGCATATTTGTATTGTCTTTTTCCTCTTTCTCTTGATGATTCATGTAATTTCTCCAGTAGAATAATCAAGCAGAGGGAAAACAAAGCAAGGAAACCAAATATAAATCCCTGGTGCTCACAAACTCTTGGAAAGAAGATGGCCCCCACTGTTACACAAAGTTATAGGGGTTTCTACATGTTTTCTTTTTCCTATTGCAAGAAATAGGAGCTTTTTTTCCTTAATGAAGCAAGACATGATTTGCTCATCACTGGATAACAGCTTCATTTCTTCTCCAGACATTGTCCTGCAGCAGCATTAGCACTCACATAGTCTAAGATCATCATTCATCATGTTAACAAATTACATTTAGTCAGTGCTTTGCATCACTCCACATGTCCCCACCCCACTTTCTCCCCAGTTATCACAACACCTCAAATGCAGGCACTGACTAGGATATGGTGAAGTGACAGAGCCAGGAAGGACCTAGTCACCTGATGTCTACAATGTGCTGAGGGCACTGGAAACCCAGGTGTGGAGGCAAGCATGCTGGATGCAAACCCTAGCCCTGGGAACTGGTCATCCCAAGAAATTCTGTCACACCTTGCCCTGGTCATCTCAATGAGTGGGTACTTATCCAAATGAGGGAGTGTGGGCAGCCTGGGTGGCTCAGTGGTTTAGCGCCACATTCAGCTCAGGTCATAATCCTGGAGTCCCGGGATCGAGTCCCACGTCGGGCTCCCTGGATGGAGCCTGCTTCTCCCTCTGCCTGTGTCTCTGCCTCTCTCTGTCTCTCATTAATAAATAAATAAAATAAAATCTTTAAGAAACAAAACAAAAAAAAAATGAGGGAGTGTGCATGTTTGGGGGAGGGAGCAATGAATGCCCATAATTTAGGAGGAAAGAAAACTACCCTATGTGGTTCTGATACAGCCATGTGGGAGGCTGGTTGAAACCATCCTTACAGACTACATAGATTTTTTAAAAGCATAGTTTGTCCTAGAGTTAGGGTATAAGTAGGCCTTGGTGTACAGTCAAATTGCCAGGGTCAAAGGAAAGGAAGTGAAGAAGGGCAAGTTGGTGAAAACAGCACATGGGTCAACCTGAGCCTGAGCCACTGCTCCACAGGTAAGGGTGCATTTTTGCACTTACAGTTGCCATAATTTTTTCAGAACTCTCTTGTGTATCAAGCCTGATAAAAGAAGAATTAAAGATCTTTCTGGAAGAGAAATTGTTCCAAAGTCCTGGCAGAGGGAATAAAATAATTTCTCAGCACTGGGCTCTGTGGTTTGACCTTTGGAACCTGGCCCTGGCCAGTTTGATGCTCATTTGCCTGACTCAAATAATAAAGGTAGCGTTGGCTGAAGTGATGTGCCTACTGTGCACACCCTCATCATTAAGGTTTTTAGGGAAAATACAGTCTTTTCTTTAGCAGGTTGTACTACATCCTTTGAAGCAGCCATAATAAAAAAAAAAAAAAAACAGAGCACATGAATGCAGTCCTTCTGATGTTCTAGGGAATCTGTGTATTGTGACAGGAAAGAAAACTATTTCTTAATCATTTGAACCCCTGCTTGACTGAGGATTGGCAGGATTGAGTGGTTTCATGACAACAGAGGAAGATTTGTGGCTAAAAACAGCTAAAATTGTCACGTGAAACCATCAACAAAATAAAAGGCAACCTACTGAACGGGAGAAAATATTTGCAAATCATGTACTTGGTAAAGGGTAAATGTCCAAAATATACGAATAACTCATGCAACTGAATAGCAACAAAACAAAAAACCACACTGATTCAAAAACAAGTAAAAGAACTGAGTAGACGTGTTTCCAAAGAAGACATACAAATCATCAACAGGTATGTGAAAAGATGCTCAACATCACTTATCATCAGGGAAGTGCAAATCAAAACTACAATGAGATATCACCTCACACCTGCTAGGATGGTTATTATTAAAAAGATAACAGGTAAGTGTTGGTGAAGATGTGGAAAGAAGGGATCCTTTGTTCACTATTGGTGGGAATGTACATTGACGCAGCAACTATGGAAAACAGTATGGAGGTTCCTCAGAATATTAAAACTAAAACTACCATAGGATCTAGCAATCCTATTTCCAGGTACATATCCAAAAGAATTGAAATCGGGATCTCAAAAAGATATCTGCGTTTTATATTCATTGCAACCTTATTCACAATAGTCAAAATATGAAAACAACTTAAATGCTTACCAACGAGTGAAAGATACACTATTTTTCACATGGACTTTGAGGCCATTATGCTAAGTGAAACAAGTCAGACAGAGAAAATAGTGCATGGTATCACTTATATGTGACATTTTTTTTAAAAAGCCAAATTCATAGAAATAGAGAAGAAGTTGTCAGGTGCTGGGAGGAGAAGGGGGAAATAGGGAGAAGTTGGTAAAAGGGTACAAACTTACAGCTAGAAGATGAATAAGATTGCAGATCTAATGTAAAACATGATTACTATAGTTGATAACAACATACTGTATTATGAAATTTGCTAAGGGAGTTGAACTTAAATGTTCTCACCCTCAAAGATAAATATGTGAGGTGATAAATGCATTAATTAACTCAATGGGGAGAATCCTTTCACAAGGAATACATATATCAAATGACCATAATGTACACTTTAAATGTTTTACAATTTTATGTGTCAATTATACCTCAGTAAAGCAGAAGTAAAGTAAAATTAGATTTTAAAAAATTCTCACTTGGTTAAAAAAAAATTTGATTTCCATTTTGACTTTGACTTCAAGTATTATTTGACAATATGGAGGGAATGGAAAATTTTCTCTTTGTATTATCATTCATATTACAAACCTCAGAAGTTAACACAGGTAACTTAAGTGGAAAAAGAATTTACTAGAAATTTTATTGCAGAATTCACAGAAGGGCTGGAGAAATCAGGAAAATGGGCAGGTACCAGAGGACACAAGACCTCAGAGCTGTCCATGACTGGTGAAGATGCTACCCCTGGAGCGCAAACTTGTCATTCACCGCCTCTCCTCTCATCTCCGTGGGAGATCTGGATGAACCTGAATCTTTGGGTCCCTCCCTTAAGATTTAGAGTTATGGGCATGAGCATGCTACTGGATGCTTTCCAATTAGTCTATTCGCCAACTTTCAGAGAGCAGTTGAAGGAACACCTGCCACTCTTCAGCTTCCATCTTGAGATCTCTCCAAAGTAGAATGGGTGTTCACATGTTAAGCTGAACACCACAAATGTCTACCACAATCCACCACATTCTTGACTGCTTAGAAAATTCCCACCATACTTTGCAGCTCATTCTGTATTCTCTCTCTCTCTCTCTCTAAATATATATATGTGTGTGTGTGTGTGTGTGTGTGTGTGTGTGTGTATGCATATATATAAAGTTATATATATATAACTTTAGGTAGGTAGGCAGATATCACTCTTTTTTAAAATAAAGAAAGCTTGATACACTTTTTATTGTGGTGTAATATATATAACATGAAGTTTACCACTTTAACTATTTCTAAGTGTATAATTCAATGTCATTAAGTACATTTACAATGTTGTATAATGTTTAAATCAAACACAAATGGAGACCAGACTTGAAATTTCCCTGAGAAGACTAAACCAGTTTAGTCATACAAGTAAAACTTAATTTAGTTTATTTTGCAAGACAAGTGAGGCTACCTTGACCTGGGCCACTTGTTGTTTATGCATCTGAAAATCATAAGCAAAACTTAAATCATTCCCCAAAATTGACATGAGGTAATCACTATCCAGTTCCCCTTTCACTGAAGAGAATTCCAATGTAGTAACCAATCACTCTGAAGAATAAACAGTCACTGCCTCCACTCTATGTAAGCTGCTTTATAACAATATACCTCTGAGCCTCATTCCATATTTTGGTTTGAGTGCTCCCAGTTTGCGAACTTTTTGTTGTCGTTGTTGTTTATTTTGTTTTTGGTATGTGCATAGTAAACTCTTACTAATTACTACTTCAGTGATACATTGGCTTTACTATAGGGTTTTTGTCTTGTTTTGTTTTAACTTTTGACAGTAACTCACCACTATCTATACCAAGTTAATTTTAGCCACAGTTATTTCACTGGTGAATGTGGTCACAGGGGACCAGGGGTAGTTTAGTGGGCCAGGATGGAAAGGGATCCAATACAAGCAGAGATGCCTGGCTGTACCTTCTCCCACCACACCACCACACTGTCGCAGCTGACAAATGACTTTTACACAACAACAAAGCTTTCATTACTTCATTTCACATGGAGGTCCCTTCCTAGCTCCCATTATCTGTTTCATAAATAACTCCTCAGTGCCAAGTTAGGAAGTTGATAAATCCTTTTTGTGAGTCAACTCCTAATAAAGGAAATTGTTTCCAGTGTAACCCCAATAAAAACTGGAACTGTCCTGGTAATTAAGAAGCTATTTACTCTATTTGCCAATATGTTATCTGTAACGGCATTCTAGACACACTCACCACATTTAACATCACCTAAGAAGAGAATCCTTCTCTGGTGGGTGCCCACTCTTGCCACTGATTTTGTATTCCAATGCCAATTCCAATGCCACTGACTTTGTATAGGAGCCCTGTCCTATCCAGTGTTTGCCTTCACTGCAAGTGGCATAAGGCAGGAGCAGCACTATTGACAATGGCCGTGCAATTGACCCCACTGTTGCTAACGTTTTGGAATTCTAAAAGCTAAATAATTTAGATTCCTGCCTGTAATAATGTCCTCGAGATTATTACGGTTCTTGTTCACATTTCCTGACCCCATTAGGCAAGATACCCGCTCAGTAAATGGATTTTATAATCCATCAGTTTTTATAAACGTATTTTAAATAGAGAAATTGGGACTCATGCGAACGAAAGAAGGGAAAACTGTTTCAGGGAATCCAGATTCAATATAATTTGAATAAGGTGAGGAAGAATGTAAAGAATTACACAAAAAGGCTAAAAAAGTTTTCATCAGTTGTGCCCCACTTCACAAAAGGGGGGAAATGAAAGTTGATGGTCAGCCATCTGATCTCCATTATGTGATCAGCAGCTGTGGACGGGTTGAGTGCTCAGCATCTGATAAGTTCCAGGCCTGAATGCACAGAGGTATTGGGAAGGGAAAGTGTGCCTGCAGGTTGTGAGTTTGGTTCCATTTGCTTCTGTATTGTCCCAGGTTGGTAATTGGCCTGTAACACTGAGCTGAGGGTAGGTTCGAACCTAAGGATTACACAGAATCCTTCCCTTGGGGGAAGCACCTGCTTCCTGCCATTCAGAAGCAATGATTCCACTTTCTCCTTCAAGCTCCTCGTTTTATGACAGCATCATCTCTATGCATTCTCTTCCCATTTCCTACTCTACTGAGAATCAACTATAGAGTGGGGAATTGGCAATTTTAGGAAGGTTTGAAATGAAATCTTTTACGCCTTTTTTGCTATCTGTTTTTCCTGCACATGGTGAAAGTTGGTAAACAGAATTACAGGGGGCTTATGTCACAGATTGACTCAGTTTCTGATGCCGGTATCTCCTCAAATTGTTTGTCTTCTCGTTTCTAAACTCTTGCCCAGGAAGTTACAGAATTACAACATGATGAGTTACCATGGCAACCCCTATACATTATCTGTTAAAGATTCCAGACCCACAGAGCCTAATTTGATTGTAGAGATTTTAATTAATGATTTCTATGTTTGTGTAATAACACATTTTAAAATTAATTAATTGTAAACAGAAAAAAGGTAGTCAAATTAGTTTTGATTAAAAGATAGTGCACTTATTTAGATATGCTGCTTCAATTTATGTTGCTCAGACAACTGGGTCTTAACTAAACCAAATTTTTACTGCTAAAAGACTGGTCCTTTTGTAACAGGCTGTAATACTCTCATGGGAAGTTCATTACTAGGAAAATATAGAAGAGTTGGCCTTGCCACACTGGTATTTGTTTTCTTGTTGTCTAAGGATACTATCAATGATTGGTAAATAATGAGCTTTATCAAGGAAGAGGTGCATTTGAATTTTAATATGCCTTTGGAGAGAAAATTTAGGGATAGTGCATAAACCACTTTTATTCTGCTTGCCCTTGATTGGCAAATATTTGCTTGTTAAATGAGTTACTGCATGGAGGGCACTTAGTACAGTGCCTGGCTCTTTGTGAGCGCTCAATGAATTCTCATCATCATTGTTTGCCTTTTTGTGATGATTCCAGTATAAAGGGCTTGAGTATCCTGGCTTCCTTACCTTTTGGGCTTATGTGTTCTGACCACAGTTAGGTCTTACTCTTGGCTTTCTCTGCCATGAGCTCTTGATTTAAGTGTTCCACGTGCCCTCTGACCTTTAAGTTTGGATGGCTTTAAAAATATTTTTTTGTTTCAGAAAAATTTAGAAAGAAGAATTTCATAGCATCTTGGGTTGCAATCTAATTTGGTGATTCATGTGAACATAACTTGGGTTGAGAGATTGCTATTAGAGGAATCTTCACGATCTTAAAGAAGCAATAAGGATGTTACATCATAGTGTGCTTAGCTTCTGAAACTTTTTTTCTAAGTGCCCTCCAGAGCTGCTGGCATCTGCCCCACGGCCTCTATCCAAAAATGGTTTGGAGTGGTAAAGCATATAACCAGAGAGTAAGGATGCTATGGTGGAAGAATTTTCTACTGAAAGGGCAAGCAGTTCTGAAAAGGGCATTAGTCTGGGAGAAATAAAGGTTGAAATGACCAAAGACAGCAACTCAGCTGTCCTCCTGTGGCACAAATGGGAAGAACCACCTAAAAATAGATTCCCATGATTCATATTTTCCTGGGGTAGAGTCCCCCATCCCTCTCTTACCTCTGGCTCAAGGTACCTCCTCAATCCCTGACACCCCCTAGATGGCCTATTCCCTTTCCCCAGGAACCTCTATACCTCCATCAAGAAGGAGTCAGATTCTAACTCCTTCCTATGACTCACAACTTGAGTAATGCCTTTGTGCTTCAACTGGTCTTTGTTGGTGTTTTCCTCTTCTTAGGTGTGGTAAACTCTGAAGGAAGATAGGTCCAAGACATTGATGAATGGAAGCACTCCAATTCTAGACCAGTCTTACCGCCTAAGGGAGCTACAGCTAAAGGTAAATGGAGAAACATTAATTTATTTTTTCTTAGAGTCAGAAGCCTAATTTCATCTCAAAGAAAGAATGTTTCTTCCAAAGCTATGACTTTGGTCTTTATCTTCTCATGTGATAGACCCCATCACTTTGACTCTCTTTTGCCCCTGAGCTCTACTACCTCTTTAGAGAAACCACTTAATTGTGAATGGCTGTTCTCCTTTTCATTCCTAGGTGTGGTGGAGCTTGTTATAATGTACCACTTTAGACTGTTGTATCCCCTGGCAGTGGTCATGGTGGAGAGGGGAAATGGAAAGAAGGGGAAGTGGCAAGAAAGTGATTTCCAATTCATCTCATCATGAGAGCTACACAGAAAAAATAGCCCTTTTGGCCATGAGTGCTGAGGGGGGTAGGTATTGTAGATAATAGGGCACTCTATGTATACAGAACTATGCCCACAACACAACAGGTGCTCCATGAATCTTTCCTCTTGAAGTTTAACTACCTTCTTGGAATCTGATTGCTCCTTAGTATCTCTAGAAAAAAGAATAGTTGGAAAACAAAAAAAGGAAGATAATATGGTTTTCACTGACTTTTAAAAACAAGGAGATGTTAATTTTCTCAAAGACTTTTGATGCACCTTAATGGTTTAATCATGGAAATGAATATAATGCATTTAAATGTTTTCCTATTCTTTTTAAAATGTAAATCTTATTTTATTTAAATCCATTAATTAACATATAATGTATGATTGCTTTCAGAGGTAGAGGTCAGTGATTCATGAGTCTTATATAATACCCAGTGCTCATTATGTCATGAGCCCTCCTTCATGCCCATCACCCAGTTACCCCATCCCCCCACTCCCCTTCTTCCAGCAACTCTCAGTTTGTTCCCTATGATTAAGAATCTCTTATAGTTTGTCTCCCTCTCTGATTTCATCTTGTTTAATATTTTCCTCTCTTCTCCTATTTCACTTAGCATAATAACCTCTAGTTCCATCCACATCTTTGCAAATGGCAAGGTTTCATTTTTTGATGGCTAAGTAATATTCCATTGTATTTATATACCACATCTTTGTCCATTCATCTGTTGATGGACATCTGGGCTTTTTTCATAGTTTGGCTATTGCGGACACTGCTGGTATAAACATTGAGGTTCAGGTACCTGTTTGGATCACTACATTTGTATCTTTAGGGTAAATACCCTTTAGTGGAATTGCTGGGTCATAGGGCAGCTCTATTTTCAACTTTTTGAGGAATCTACATACTGTTTTCCAGAGTGGCCTCAACAGCTTGCATTCCCACCAACAGTGCAAGATGAGTTCCCTTCCTCTAAATCCTGACCAACGTCTGTCGTTTCCTGATTTGTTCATTTTAGCCATTCTGACTGGTGTGAGGTGGTATCTCATTGCGGTTTTGAGTTGTATTTCCCTGATGCTGAGTTATGTTGAACATTTTTTTTTTGTATATCTGTTGGTCATTTGTATGTTTTCTTTGGAGAAATATCTGTTCATGTCTTATCCCCATTTCTTGATTGGATTATCTGTTCTTTGAGTGTTGAGTTTGATAAGTTCTCTATAGATTTTGGATACTAGTCCTTTATTTGGTATGCCATTTGCAAATATCTTCTCCCATTTTGTCAGTAGTCTTTTGGTTTTATCAACTGTTTCTTTTGCTCTGCAAAAGCTTTTTATCTGGATGAAGTCCCAATAGTTCATTTTTGCCTTTGTGTCCCTTGCCTTTGGAGATATGTCTAGTAAGAAGTTGCCATGGCCGAGGTCACAAAGGTTGCTGCCTGTATTATCCCCTAGGATTTTGATGGATTCCTGTCTCACATCCATCTTGAGTCTATTTTTGAATGTGGTGTGAGGAAATGATCCAGCTGCATTTTTCTGCATGTGGCTATCCAATTTTCCCAACACCATTTGTTGAAGAGACTTTTTCCATTGAATGTTCTTTCCTGATTTGTCAAAGATTAGTTGATTGTAGAGTTGAGGGTCCATTTCTGGGTTCTCTGTTCCATTGATCTATGTGTCTGTTTCTGTGCCAGTCCCACTCTGTCTTGATGATTGCAAGTTTGTAATACAGGTAGAAGTCTGGAGTTGTGATGTCACCAGTTTTGGTTCTCTTTTTCAACATTCTTTTGGCTATTTGGGTTTTTTTCTGGATCTATACAAGTTTTAGGATTATTTGTTCCAACTCTGTGAAATAAGTTAATGGTATTTTGATAGGGATTGCATTGAATGTATAGATTGCTCTAGGTAGCAGAGACATTTTAACAATATTCTTCCAATCCATGAGCATGTAATGTTTTTCCATTTCTTTGTGTCTTCCTCAATTTTTTTCATGAGTATTCTGTAGTTTTCTGTGTAAAGCTCCTTTGCCTCTGGTTAGGTTTATTCCTAGGTATTGCATGGTCCATGAAATTAAGAAAGAGTTTTAAAAATTCATGGAAGCAAATGAAAATGAAAACATAACTGTTCAAAGCTTTGGGGATGCAGCAAAGGCAGTCCTAAGAGGAAAGTATATAGTAATGCAAGACTTTCTCAAGAAACACGGAGGTCTCAAATATACAACCTAATCTTACATCTAAAGGACCTGTAGAAAGAACAGCAAATAAAGCCTAATCCCAGGAGGAGAAGAGAAATAATAAAGACTAGAGCAGGAATCATAGAGATAGAAACCAAAAGAACAATAGAACAGATCAATGAAATTAGGAGCTGGTTCTTTGAAAGAATTAATAAGATTGATAAACCCCTGGCCAGACTCATCAAAAAGAAAAGAGAAAGGATCCAAATAAACAAAAGAGACCACAACCAACATTGAAGAAATACAAACAATTTTAAGAACATATTATGAGCAACTATATGCTAACTAATTAGGCAATCTGGGAGAAATGGATGCATTCCTAGAGATGTATAAACTATCAAAACTGAAATAGGAAGAAATAGAAAACTTGAACAGACCTATAACCAGCAAGGAAATTGAAGTAGTAATAAAAAATCTCCCAACAAACAAAAGTCCAGAGTCAGATGGGTTCACAGAGGGAATTCTACCAAACATGTGAAGAATTAATACTGGGACGCCTGGGTGGCTAAGTGGTTGAGTGTCTGCCTTTGACTCAGGGCGTGATCCCAGAGTCCCTGGATCAAGTCCCACATCGGGCTCCCCTCAGGGACCCTGATTCTCCGTCTACTTATGTCTCTGCCTCTCTCTGTGTGTCTCTCATGAATGAATGAATGAGTGAATGAATGAATGAATGAATGAATAAATAAATAAATAAATAAATTTTTAAAAAAAGAATTAATACTAATTCTTCTGGAGATGTTTCAAAAAATAGAAATGGAAAGAAAACCTCCAAACTGTTTCTATGAGACCAGCATTACCTTGATCCCAAAACCAGACAAAGCCCCTACCAAAAAGGAGAATTACAGACCAATATCCCTGATGAACATGGATGCAAAAATTCTCACCAAAATACTAGCCAATAGGATCCAACATACATTGAAGGGATTATTCACCACGACCTAGTGGGATTTGTTCCTGGGCTACAAGGGTAATTCAACATCCACAAATCAATCAGATACACTACATTAATAAAAGAAAGGACAAGAACCATATGATCCTTTCAATAGATACAGAAAAAGCATTTGACAAAGTATAGCATCCTTTATTGATTAACACTCCTTATAGTGTAGGGATAGAGGGAACATATTTCAATATCATAAAAGCCATATATATAAAAAATCCCACAGTGAATATTATTCTCAATGGGGAAAAACTGAAAGAATTCTCCCTATGGTCAGGAACACAGCAGGGATGTTCCACTATCACCACTGCTGTTCAACATACTGTTAGAAGTCCTAGCTTCAGCAGACAACAAAAAGAAGTAGAAGGCATACAAATTGGCAAAGAATAAGTCAAACACTTACTCTTTGCAGATGAAATAATACTCTATATGGAAAACTCAGTATTTTCCTATTCTTTTTTTTTATGAGAAAGAAATTTTTTTATTGGAGTTCAATTTGTCAACATATAGCATATTACCCAGTGCTCATACCATCAAGTCCCCCCCTCAGTGCCTGTCACCCAGTCACCTCAACCCCCCACCCACCTCCCTTTCCACTACTCCTTGTTCACTTCCCAGAGTTAGGAGTCTCTCATTCTCTGTCACCCTCACTGATATTTTCACTCATTTTCTCTCCTTTCCCCTTTATTCCCTTTCACTATTTTATATATTCCCCAAATGAATGAGACCATATAATGTTTGTCCTCCTCCAATTGACTTACTTCACTCGGCATAATACCCTGCAGTTCCATCCACGCCGAAGCAAATGGTGGGTGTTTGTCGTTTTTAATGGCTGAGTAATATTCCATTGTATACATAGACCACAGCTTCTTTATCCATTCATCTTTCGAGGGACACTGAGGCTCGTTCCACAGTTTGGCTATTGTGGACATTGCTGCTATAAACATCGGGGTGCAGGCGTCTCATCTTTCACCGCATCTGTATCTTTGGGGTAAATCCCCAGTAGTGCAATTGCTGGGTCGTAGGGCAGATCTATTTTTAACTCTTTGAGGAAACTCCACACAGTTTTCCAGAGTGGCTGCACCTGTTCACATTCCCACCAACAGTGCAAGAGGGTTCCCCTTTCTCCACATCCTCCCCAGCATTTGTTGTTTCCTGTCTTGTTAATTTTCCCCATTCTCACTGGTGTGAGGTGGTATCTCATTGTGGTTTTGATTTGTATTTCCCTGATGGCCAGTGATGCGGAGCATTTTCTCATGTGCATGTTGGCCATGTCTATGTCTTCCTCTGTGAAATTTCTGTTCATGTTTTTTGCCCATTTCATGATTGGATTGTTTGTTTCTTTGCTATTGAGTTTAATAAGTTCTTTATAGATTTTAGATACTAGCCCTTTATCTGATGTGTCATTTGCAAATGTCTTCTCCCATTCTGTAGGTTGTCTTTTAGTTTTGTCGACTGTTTCTTTTGCTGTGCAGAAGCTTTTTTTCTTGATTAAGTCCCTATAATTCATTTTTGCTTTTGTTTCTCTTGCCTTCATAGATGTATCTTGCAAGAAGTTGCTGTGGCCAAGTTCAGAAAGGGTGTTGCCTGTGTTCTCCTCTAGGATTTTGATGGATTCTTGTCTCACATTTAGATCTTTCATCCATTTAGAGTTTATCTTTGTGTATGGTGTAAGAGAATGGTCTAGTTTCATTCTTCTGCACGTGGCTGTCCACTTTTCCCAGCACCATTTATTGAAGAGACTGTCCTTTTTCCAGTGGATAGTCTTTCCTGCTTTGTCAAATATTAGTTGACCATAGAGTTAAGGGCCCATTTCTGGATTCTCTATTCTGTTCCATTGATCTATGTGTCTGTTTTTGTGCCAGTACCACACTGTCCTGATGATCATAACTTTGTAGTACAACCTGAAATCTGGCATTGTGATGCCCCCGGCTCTGGTTTTCTTTTTTAATATTCCCCTGGCTATTCAGGGTCTTTTCTGATTCCACACAAATCTTAAGATGATTTGTTTCAACTCTCTGAAGAAAGTCCATGGTATTTTGATAGGGATTACATTAAATGTGTAAATTTAATTTACCTAGGTTTATTCCTAGGTATCCTATGCTTTTGGGTGCAATTGTAAATGGGATTGACTCCTTAATTTCTCTTTCCTCTGTCTCATAGTATTTTCCTATTCTTAAATTCATCTTTATCTTTGACTTGTATCTGTTGACAGGATGATTTTCACCACCATTAGGAAACATAAGACCATGGGGAAAGCAACAAAGTGTCATGTGTTAATAGGTGAAGATGGGATACATGAGAAGCATCTCCTTTTAAAAAGTAAAATATATTCAATCTGTATGATCTATGTCTTAGCAGTTACTAGAAAGTGTTTATTCAGTGTGTCTCTGATTTTGGCCCTTGGAAAGGTACCAAATAGAAGCTTACCCCAAACTCTACTCTTCTAGGATCTTGCAAGCAAAGCTGACTCTATTGGTGGCTATGCTGTGTCCTGTATGACACTATGTGTCCTGTATTACACATAAATTATATGGATGAATAAAACAAGACAACTGCAGAGGGAGCTCAAAATCTCCCACCCAGTTCAGCTTGTCTGTTCAGCCCCATCTATTCTTATTGATGGATTACTTTCAGAAGGTCCAGCACAACCTGGTCCACAGATCCTTACCCTCAACCTCAGCCACATCCGTGTGGGGGGAAGACATTCCTGTGTCAGCCCCATTCCAAGCTTAAGTGTGATGGAGAATTAGCCAGATGGAATCTGTGACTCAGCCTGCCAGACCTTCCTCTCCAACATCTACTCCACATGGGAACTGACTGGGGCCAAGGACTAGGCATCAGCATCCTAGCTCTATATCAACTTAGAGCCAAGTAGAAAAAGGGCTGGTAGCCCAACTGAGAGATAGTGTGGCAGATGGAGCCATTTTGTTCCTTAATTAACATAACAGCTGCAAGCAATCTCTCCACTTGCCCCATAATCTTACCAACAACATTGGTAGGTTCTCCATGTGTTTGTTGGCTATGTGTGCTGTGTATTTCCAATAATTGATAACATATGATTTTTGTCTCTAGGCACAGAACATGCTTTATTCTGCATATTCATTTAAAAAGAATTTTTAAGACTTTGTATATGTCAGATGTTCTGCAGATGCAAAATCATCTTCTGGTATTGAACTATATCCAAGAATTTTTATCTGCCTTTATCATAGCATGGTAAGAAAGATTTATGGAAAGTTTTGGGCTTGGTGGCTTAGAGTTTTCTGGTTTCTTCTAATTTGTTTACTTTTAAAAGGCAAGCTGTAAATATTAGTGGTAATTGTGTGCTGAGTGGAGTTGCATTCCTACACCTACCTCAGAAAGATTATACTAATCCAGAGGCCAGAAATCAGCTGAACTTCTAACTAACCAATTCCTGAAGTTTTGAAAGAAAGTTTCTAAGAGTGCTTTGTGGTTTAAATGGCGTATTCCTTCTGAAATTTGATTCTAACTCTTTGAAAAAATGAAAGTATCTATGTGTAACATCATCTGTTATATCATATATAATATATAGAATGCAGATAACTGTTTAAGACAGGTCACCAAGTTGTACCTAGCATGTAAGAGGCATTGAGTAAGGACTTGATAAGCTAAAGGCAATATGCCTACACTTAATAGGGTCCGAGTTGATCCTGTGCAGGGGTCTGTGGCTAGCGAATGTGGCCAATTACAGCCAACAGAAGCAGATCACCAAAATGGACAGCACTCTACAACATGTTGAAAATGGTGACAATGCTTTTTTCACTTGAGAAATTCTGATAAATCAAGTGAAATCAGCCACGTAAGTATTTCTTGTATGACTTTTACCCTTTCTTCTATAAACTCTAAGCGGGCCAGGACTCAAGTGCCCCACAGTATTCCCCTGTTGGGGTTAGCCAGAGGGGTTGGCTGGCTACGGTGGAATTTGGTCCAGAGAGCCTCTGCAGCATCCTCCTCCAGCTCAAATGTCAGGAAAGCAGAAACAGGCACACTTAGTCTAGGGCCCAGAAAGTGTTCATCTTGCAGCTCAGAGGTTGCTGTAGAAGGTGCCAAGAAGGTGAAAGAGGGGTTTGCAATTGTGGATGGTGGTCTCCAAATATTGAAAGATGAGGAGAGGGGGTAGGAACCTGGGTGTGGATGGTCCCCAAAGGAAATCTCCCTAGCAAGTAACCATGCAAGACAATTAAAGTTCTATTAATAATAATAACCAACATCCATGGAACTCTTGTCAAGTGTCAAACACTAAACCAATCTCCTAATTCTCATAGCAAAGGGTGAGGTAGATACTGCTAATACCTTCATTCTACATTTATTTTTCACAGAATGATAAAGTCACTTGTCCACAATATACTATTAGGGAGGTTTCAAACTCAGATAATTGGACTCAAACATGGACCTATTAATACTCTGGTAAAGTACCTTTTCATGAATAAGATGATAAGAAAATAGCTCATAAGATCTTACTTTGACAGCATGGCCACAGGTCTCTTCACCACCCCAGACACTTCTAAGCCATACCCCAGCACAGGGTCCATCTACAGCTGACCACATCACCTTGAGAAAACCCCAAACCCTCACAAATTGAGGGCAGTCACACCATGATACCCATTCTCCCTGCATGAGCCATTGGATCTCCAGACTGTGTTCCTTCCTGCTCCCTTGTGTGTGTCTCCCTCCAGCCTTTGCACACACCATAGCACCCTTTCCTTCCAGGACTGTCTTTTCTTGCTCTTCACGTATCAACCAAATCCCCCCTCTTTGAGATCCGTGAAATTTTCCTTGGTCAATGCCAGTCATGACTTTGGGTTTTCAATCCTGTATGCATCTGTCTACTCAAATATTTACTGGTATGCTCTCAGCATCAAGTTATAAAAAATCCATATTAAATGGGATTTACAGCAAAATGGTTGGTTCATATTCCTGGAAGTCTACATTGAGAGCCAATATTTGGGTTGCTTAGTCCAGGCGCTCAAGCTCTGTTTTTTTGTGATTCTGTTGACTTTGCCCTGCTCTATAGGTTGGCTTCATCCTTACTCATGGAAAGATGGAAATAAAGAGAATCAATTCTGGAAGTGGGAGAGTGAACTCTTTCAGAGTCCTCCAGAAAGCTTCACATTGGTCTTATTTGAGTGGCACACCTGGTCTGGAGCCAACCATCAGTACCAGGGTGGAACTAAACCATGAAATTATTCTGTGGAATTACCACAGAGGTGTGAATGAGTTGGCATATCATGATATATTCCTCTGCTCACATGCACACTCCACTGTCTCAGCAGATTTACTTACAAATCACAAGTTCAAACATAAAATTATTAACAATTTCAAGATGGTGATAGCAGAGCATTTAACCAAGCACAGAGCCCTTCTAAGCATGAGGCCCTATGTGCCTGTACAGGTCACATGTCCATGAAACTGGTCCTGGTTGATTAGTAACCTAAACAAAATCAGGGTTCTGTTAGAAAGGAGGGCATCTAGATTGAATTCCCAATCAACATTACTCAGTTGTCATTATCTTGCCTTGGTAGATGAGGACTTGGATACTCCAAGATGGCATCTCTATAGTCATAAAGCCGAAATTCAAACTCAGAGCAGCCTACAAAATCTAATGCTACCCCTAGTCTCAAATTGATAAAGTATTTCGGGACTGCTCTCTGTCTCCTGAGATCTGTGCTCTAGTGGATTTTCACAGACTAGAAATCTACACTCCTGGGTCCTTGGCCGAAAATAACTGGAATTCTCATGAACACAGACACTTCATAATGGTTTCTAGGGAGAACCATTTAGTGTGGGTTTATTTATTTAATATGTTATCACTGCTCCTATTGTTAGGAGGTGGGCATAAAAGAAAGATAGATTCAAATATGACATTAAGGGAAGCCAGTAAAAGCCTCTGCTAAGGGGAAATCAGATACGAACTGTTTGAATTGTTTATCTCATTTTTGAAACACGCTCACTTTTTAAATGCTTGGGCCTTAAATCTGGAGGTTCTGCTTCTCCTTCTCTATGCTCATGAGTTTCTAAGCACACTGCTGTAGGGGTATATTTCTGAGAATGACACTCAAGTACCGGGAAGGAAATGATGAATGAGTAGACATTATTTTGGCAATGCGGTTTTCAGACAGGGGCTGCAAGAGAATATATTTTCGGGTGCTTCTGTTGGTATTTAACTTGGAGACTGTATATACAGTAAATCAGGAAGGCCAATAATACAGTGCAGAGGGGCATGTTTTATGTATGGTGCTGACGGCATCCAATGGCTGCCTCAGTGGGAGGGGTGTGGATTTATGGTTGCACACTTGCAGGTGGTGGCAGCTAATATGTGGCACGGCTCTCTGTCTACGTCTGGGAGTATTTATTTTGTGGTTCATCCTGAGGTAAAGGAAAAGTGTAAGGCAAACTATGGACTTTTGGACTCAAGAAATGCAACTAATGTGAAGATTGCATAGCTTTCCAAGGATGGAGAGAGTGCTTATATACAATACACTTGTACATAGGTCTTTCCAAGGCTGTTTCTTGTGGCAGTAGCACACAGCAGGGGTAGGGGTTTTTTTGGACTCTCTGATAGTTCACTCATTTTATCCACAGGTCAGGGCTGTCTTATCACCAGGCACAGTGGCTGGGGCCCATGACACTTTTAGGGGCCCACTGAAATGTTTTAATTTTAATTTCTTTTAAAATCTGAAGAAAAAAATAAATGCAATAGGAATGCATGTATCATGATGGATCCAGCATAGATTATACTTGTCTTTATACCAATGAGGTTGTCAAATATTTTTAAGGTTTTTTTCTTTTTTTTTCAATACAGGAAGGAGTCCATAAGGATCAAATTGCCTCAGGCCCATGAAAGTCATAATGTGTCCCTGTGATTGAGGTAACACTTTTTCCCTTTTCCCAGGCAAGCACCAGAGAAGGCCCATGCATCTGGTATTTTGTGAGGGTGAGCTGTTCCTGGTCTGGAACAGTCTCTCAAAAACCTCAGGGTGGGATTGGGGCATTTATACACTAGGACCCTTAGCCCAGCAGGAAGGTTCCCACAACCTTGCCTCTGTTTGCATGCCACCTTACCCGTAACCAGGCTCAATAGTTTTCAGATGATTTTGGGGGGCATCCCTCCAATTTAGCAGTTTTCTGGGCTTTGGGGAACAAAGTTCCACAAATAGGGTAGAGCAGGGAGTGGAGAGGATGGGCTCCATACACGCTGAATTTATTTCCTCACAGTCCTGGTGGCAAGAAGTCCACAACAAGGAGCCAGCAGGGTCAGTTCTTCCTGATGAAAACTCTCTTTGATTCCTCTCTTCTAGCTCCTGATGGCTTGCTGGCAGTCTCTGGTGGCCCTTGATTATAAAAGATGACCCTCATAGGGTAACCTCTGCCTTCACATGGCCTCCTCTCTGGGGGCATCATGCTTGTGTCCAAATTTTCCTTTTGTATAAGGACAATAGTCATTGAATCAGGAACCCACCCTACTCCTCTATGACTTGTCTTGACTAATTATGTCCACCATGACCCTGTTCCCCAAGAAGGCCACATTCTGGGCTGCTGGAAGTTGGAATTCCAGTATGTGGATTTTGAGGGGAAATAATTGAGCCCATAGCAGCAGTTCACACTGACCTGTGTCCCAGTATGGGCCTTGAGTGAAAGCCTCTTCTGCCTGAAATCCCACAAAAGCAGCTGTAGGAGTCACCTGCAAATCTTTCATTTTACCTCCTCCCAACTTCCATCTCAAGACTTGTGTGTGCACCCTCACATCCAGGAGTGTAATCAGGGACTCTTGTGCTTTGTGTCAGCTGAGGATTAAGGGAAAATGAGAGGGGGTCTCCAACATACTCCTCTCCCCCAAAACCTGCTTTTCCGTAAGAAGAAGATGGTAAAGAGTGAGCCACAGAGATAAGGTGAGACAGGAGGTCACCAGACATGAGCACAGAGCAGGAGTGGGAAGACAGGACCAGGGCCAATGAGCTTTATTTGATGGTCTCTGTGTCAGAGGGGAGGATCCATTGCAGGCAGGGTCCGGAGCATAGATGCTGAGTCTGAAAGGCGGGGCGTGGCTGAGGGGTTTGGAGGACTGGCATCGAGCCCGGGCTGCGTAGGAAGCATTGAATAGTTCAGCAAAGCAGCTGTGGGCATTAGACATTTTCCTTCATCAGCAGTGCAAGCCCCCAAGACTCAAGTCATCTTTGCACAAATATCACACTGTGCAGGAGTGGGCAAGGTGGAAAAAGAATAGACTCAGGAGTTACACGGACCTGCATGTAAATGCCAAATTCTGAGTCTGTTTGGCTTTAGCAAATTGCTTTACCTTTCTGGCTGCAAGTTCCAACACCTGTAAAATGGGGATAATGGCAACAATAACAGGTTGTTGGGGAGGCTAGGTATGGCTCTATGAAGCACCTCGTAGAGTCCGGGAACATGATAGGTGCTCAAGAGTCACAGGGATGAGATAATCTTGTACTGACAAAATGCCAGCGTCATTGAGACAGGTTCTGTGCATGAAGTTGAAACCACAGCTTAAACTTCCAGGGCTGGTTCTTTAGTTCTGGGCTGAAAGTACACACACCAGGTCTGAGTATTGTCTCTGGGTTACAATTGCTTTAAAACAAGCGAATATAGGAAAAGGGAACCCTGGGGATCCCTGGGTGGCTCAGTGGTTTAGCGCCTGCCTTCGGCCCAGGGTGTGATCTTGGAGTCCCGGGATTGAGTCCCATGTCAGGCTTCTGTATGGAGCCTGCTTCTCCCTCTGCCTGTGTCTCTGCCAATCTCTGTCTCTCTCTCTCTCTCTCTTTCTCTCTCTCTCTCTCATGAATAAATAAATAAAATCGTAAAAAAAAAAAAGAAAAGGGAACCAGGATTGCACTGGACAGTGCATTCATTATTGACAGTTAGTGCCCAGGCACCTTGACTTGTGCTGTGCCTTCCTTCAAAAGTGAGTGAAAAAGATGGGGTGCCTGGGTGGCTCAGTCACTGAAGTGTCGGCTCTTGATTTCAGCTCAGGCTGTGATCTCAGGGTGGCAGGATCAAGCCCTATGTCAGGCTCTGCCCTGGGCATAGAGTCTGCTTAAGATTCTCCCTCTCCCTCTGTCCCTCCCCCCAGCTCTCTCTCTTTCTCCCCCTCTCTAAAACAACAACAAAAAAGTGAGTGAAAAAGAAATTATAATAATAAACCTTTATACGGTGTTTAATGATTGTCATGTCTTGTTCTTTATATAATCCCTGTAACAACCTTGTAGAGTGAGTGCTAATGTTATATTCTCATTTTTGCAGATGAGAACAGTTAAGGCACAAGAACACAGAGGCAAAGTCTGGTTACAGAGTACTTGGTCAGAGCCACTACACTCTATTTCCTCATAACCTGTACTCCCTCTCCACTGTGAGTCTACTGAAGCAGGGTGCATGTGTCTGTGTGTTGGGTGTCAGAGGGCACTGGCAAGAAGGCAGGGGTGAGTAATTTCATTTCAGCTATTCTGCTTTTTGTAGAACTTGTCCCTTGAAGGATATCAGTACAGGAAATGAATAAAGAGGGGTTTCAAAACAAAATTGAGACCAAGATAGCTCGAGTCTTGTGCATGTTTGATAGATAAGCCCTCAGAGTAATAAGTTTGTTGGTAACAGACTTCTCTGCCTGGAATATAAAGTGCTCCAGCACTTACAAATAATAGTGATGCAACTCATTTTGTGAACTATATTGTGGCCATCTGCTCAAATACCTCCCTTCTTCTTCCTATGTTTTAATGGCATGTCAACTCTATGGGCCATTATGTAACCATTAAAAGTGGTGATTTGTAGGGGTGCCTGGGTGGTTTAGTCAGTCGAATTTGGCTTTTGTCACAATCTCAGGATGGTGAGACCAAGTCCCGCATCCAGCTCCACACTGGATGTAGAGCCTGCTTACGATTCTCTTTCCCTCTCCTTCCCTCTGCTCCCTCCCCTGCTCATGCATGCGCACTCTCTTTCTCCAAGTGGGGGGGGGGGGAGGAACTTGTAACCTTTCAAAGGTAAAATGTATAATAGTATGGAAAATGTTCACAATATAACATTGAGCAAAATAGTTGCATGTAAAATATGTATACATGAGGACAAGAACCCAAAGGACTTGGAAAAAGAAAATTGTTTCCCCAAATTGCAGACTTATTAAAAAAAGTTTCAGTTACTTCTAAAAAATGCAAATAAAGCAAGATGTTTACCTTGTGCCATCAATTGCAAGCATAATACATACATATAGACTCATAGATTTGTGGAGCTGGCAAGATCTCTAAGATTGATAAAAATAGCTGTTAAAATGGCAGAGATTATACTGGATGCTGGAAAACTTATTATAGGATAAGTAATGTGCTCTCCTTATCCTGTTTGAAATTCCTAAGTGGTTGGAGAACTTGAGAGGAAGGAGGAGATGAAGATAAAGAGATGATCTTTTCCTTTAAAATGTTATCTCACACTAGGTACCGAGAATAAATGAGCAGCCTCAAATCCTTTGAGGAAGGAAGCAGAACATAAATAACAAATAAAATATGGACTAAATGAAATATTACTTAAGAAATATCCCCAGATACATTTTTTGATGAACCTGAAATCTTTTAGGTATTTTTAGTTCTTCATTTTCTTCACTAACTTAAAGTCTTATTTGCCCTTGTTGCTTTTTTCCTACCTTTAGTTTATTCACTGAATGATTTGCTGTCAGCTTTGGGCGCTCGAGGTTTCCTGGAGTGAAATGAATTTTTTATAATTCAGCTCTTTTATTAACATGGGTTTTTAAAGGTGGATATTGCAAATAAAAAGAGTAATTTTTTTTTTAAGTGCAATGCCATTTTGCACCTGTTCTTCATTTGCTCTGTTGGTCTGGGTCAGCTGAGATTCCAATGCATCTTCAGTATTGATGCATCAAAGAACTTGAAGAAACTAATCAACTGCCTTCATCCCGTAGAAAGTATAGGTCATTAACACAAGCTAATTTTCCCCATTTCAAAATGTTATAACATAGAAAGGAAAATGAAAATGAAATGACTTAGGGATGCTTGGGTGGCTCAGTGATTGAGCGTCTGCCTTTGGCTCAGGGCATGATGCGGGGTCCTGGGATCAAGTGCTGTATCAGGTTCCCCACAGGGAGCCTACCTCTTCCTCTGCCTATGTCTCTGGCTTCTCTCTGTGTGTCTCTCATGAATAAATAAATAAATAAAAATCTTTAAAAAAAGAAAGAAGGGCGGTCCTGGTGGCGCAGTGGCTTAGCGCCGCCTGCAGCCTGAGGTGTGATCCTGGAGACCCGGGATCGAGTCCCATGTCGAGCTCCCCGCATGGAGCCTGCTTTTCCCTCTGCCTGTGTCTCTGCCTCTCTTTCTCTCTGTGTCTCTCATGAATAAATAAATAAAATCTTAAAAAAAAAAAAAGAACCCAGGAGTTCTGTTTACCAGCCTACTCCTTTAAAAATTAAAAAATTAAAAAATTAAAAAAATTAAAAAAGAAAGAAAATGAAATGACTTAGACTAAGTCCAGTCAGTCCAAGACTAATTTCCATGTAAGGTAATCTCTTAGGCTAGGTTAGAACTGGACAAATTAATTGTCTTTCAATTCTTAGAGGTCAAATCCAGCATATTCCTGATGATTCCTGTGGCCAAAATCCCTGGAACCAGTGACGGGTTTCCCAATTCTCCTTAAAGACTTTGATACTAAGGAGATCCCTTGAGAAATCGGTGTAAATGATGTGTGACACTAGAGAGAAAAAGCAATGAACTTGGAACAGACAGACTTGCTAAGAAGGTCCAAAATGAACCCAGCGTTCCTAAATAAAAATATTCCTGAATACTAGGATCAAGGAGCAGGTCCCAGGGGAGAAGAAAAAAAGGATTTTGAAAATGTGTTGGAGTTTCCACTAGTATAGCCATCAGTTTGACAATGACTAGGCTTGTCCCTAGTTGACTTATGCTGTCGCTCCTGTCCTCCAGGTGCCTTTGGGGGAGTGTGTCTACCAGTGTCTGCATCACCTGGAGTCCTGCCACAAATGCAGAGAGACTGTGAGTGGATTTTTGTCTGCTTTTTCACTTGTATTTCCCTCATGTCTTTAACAGGGCCCAGCACACATAATTGCTGGATGAATTAAAATTTCTCCAGCCCAATCCAAAATCACTGAATTAAACTCTCTGGAGGCAGGTCCCACCAATCTGCATTTTAATAGGATCTCCAGGTGGTTCTTAGGCACAGTGAAGTGTGAGAACCATTCCTCTACTGGGCATTGATGATGACCAGTACACTATTAGGCTGAGTGGTTCCCCTGAATACACCACAAAAAAATCTAGAAGATTAAGATAAAGGAACAGCCATTCCTTGGTTTCTACTATGGCAACAACTATTCCCGGACATTGTAGGAAACATTTGCACCCATTATCTCTGAGTGTTTGAGTGTTAGGTTAGACAGTTACTCTTGTCCCCATTTTACAAGGGGGGAAACCTGAACGCGTGCCAGGCCAAATAATGAACAAACTAGGAATCAAAACTGGCTCCACCAGACGGAGGTTAGGAAATTCTTCTAGTTGCTTGGGCAAAAGGCCCCACATAAATCCCCTGCATTATTATTCCCAACACTTTGCACAGTATTAGATCACTTTCCTATAATCACTCCATTCTCTTTTATGAGGCTTGAGGTTTAATTGGAGTTTCCAATAAGAGATTTTATGTGTTTAATGGATTTTAGTGTAATAATCAAGGGTCCGGAATGCTAGTCAGAAAGCTAGCTGACTTCTAATGAAGCTGCACTTGGGAAAGCAGATTTTTAAAAAGACATCACAAGTCTACACTGTAGAAGCAGATATGCAAATATTTAGGGGAAAAAATATGTAAGGTGTCTAGTTACTTCTAATGTTTTTTTTTAATTTTTATTTATTTATGATAGTCACAGAGAGAGAGAGAGGCAGAGACACAGGCAGAGGGAGAAGCAGGCTCCATGCACCGGGAGCCCGACGTGGGATTCGATCCCGGGTCTCCAGGATCGTGCCCTGGGCCAAAAGCAGGCGCTAAACCGCTGCGCCACCCAGGGATCCCTATCTAGTTACTTCTAAAACCTCAGATGCTGACAGGCATGTGTATTCCAACATCCAATGCTAGAATAGTGTAACTCATGTTAGAAATTTGAATTTGGGGTCTTCCAGCACAATTGTTAGGAAGGACTCAGGGGGGTTGCAATGGGATGTTTAGACAGTTTCACCCATCTGACACCCACAAAAGCCCTGGGACTAGGCTCACTTTCCTTTCCCCAGCGCTCCCTCCTGACCCCCACTGGCCCCTGCCCCATGCAGAACAGAAGGTGGGATTTCCAGCTTCCCTTATTGCACCCCTTCATTGCAGTCCCCAAAACATGCACCCGCTCATTTCCTTTTATTTACTTAAGGCTTTACTTCTCATCTGGGCACCACAAGAAAAATGAGATTAACAAAAAGAACAAGAAATGAGGAAGTTAAATATTATGGGAAATCTTATATTTATAGCTACATCAGAGCTTTTTTTCCCAGGAAATTTTATGGCACATTGCTAGCTAGGCATTTCCTTACATTCCCAGCACTCTTGAGACTATTTTAAATACCAGACGAGCACTCTTACCACAGAGAAATATTAAGTTTAATATACTCAGAATACTATATAGTCCATATCTCAAACCCTAAGTGCTTGGTCTGCACATAGAAACCAACAATTCATAAGTGACCTCACCCACAACCAATGACTTTTTGACTTTCCTGAGGTGGGACTGTGACACAATGATCCACTTTGCTTCTCCATCCAAGCCACATAGCTTTTGGTCCTAGAACTTCTCTGATTCTCTGTACCTTTTACTAAAATGTAAATAATGCCAACCACCCTATTCATATACCCATTTTTCTAGACTTTTGATCAGTGGTTCTCAAATTCGAATGTGCATGAAAGACACCTAAAGTACGCATAAAGAATTTGGATTCTCAGTCCCCAATTTCACAAATTAATTCCACAAACCACAGTGGGGCCCAGAAACTGGAATCTCATTTGTAAAAGTTCCGAGGTGATTCTGAAGAGTGTTCATGGAGCAGCAGAATGCTAGATCCTGCCTGGAGAAGCTCAGTGCCCTTTCCTACCTTGGTTGGACACTTGGACCACAGCTGCCACCTTGCAAAACATGAATGAGTCACTGGGTCACTCCCTGGTGCCCTTTTCATTCCATGGCTACTCAAGTTCCTTTGAGTAGAGTTTTGGGCTTGTAGATGAAGAATTCTTCCCTGCGTATGATCTCCAAAACTTCCTTTCTATCAGCTGCAGGACACCCTGTATTAATAAGGAGCATTAATTAAGCTCTTCAGGAGCACCTGAGTGGCTCAGTTGGTTGGGCGTCAGCCTTGGCTCAGGTCATAATCCTGGAGTCTCACCTGTTTCTCCCCCTCCCTCTGCCTTGTGTGCTCATTCTCTCTCTCTTAAATAATAAAATCTTTAAAAAAAATAAATAAATAAAGCTCTTCACCTATCCTGGAAGGCCTCAGTTGTTTCAATAGGTTGTTGTTTAACTTGCCAGCAATATTGGCTCACAATTTCAGGTTATGGGACTCAGCTTCTTCCTAACCTGTTGTTCTAGTGGTTCTCAAATTTGGATAGGCCCCCAAATCATCTGCAGAGCCTGTTAAAATAGGGTGCCAAGCTTAATCCAGGCCTACAGAGTCTATGGTGTCTATGCCAGAGACTCTGTGATTCTTTAATTGATAAACTCTACTAGGGGTTCAGGTGCCACTGACACTGAGAATCATTGCATTAACCAGTTAGTCTCAAATGTCAAATGTATCAGGATCACCTGGAGGACTCATTTAAGCAAATCACTGGGTACTATCTTCCAAGCTCTGATTTAGTAGATCTGGGTGCAGCCCGAGAATTGGGATTTCTCTCAAGCTCACCAGTGATTCTAGTATTTATGGTCCAGGGTCCACATTTAAAGAATCACTATGTGACTATCTGGGCTGAGTCATATTCAGAGCCATGTGGCACCACTATCTCAAATATCTGGTGGCTGTAAAACAGCTTCTTATCTAGACAAATACTTCCACTGAAACCCGTGATTTTTTGCATCCAGCCTAAGAGGGCATTTTGTTCTCAGATCCCCAGCAGAGTACCAGAGGTGGTTGAAGGTATCATTTCTCTAGATTCTTTGTGGTGTCTCTCCATAACTCATCTTGGCTATGGCAGTAACAGACCCAAGTGGAGTGTTAGCCCTCACCTTTGGTAACTCTACTATGTTGTCCAGTTCAGGCTCAGCCCTTTAGTCAATCCTTGGTCACTCAAGACACTTCTTCAAAAACGGAACCCTTCCTCCTATTCTCTTCTTCCCTTCCCTCCAACACTCAATAGAGTTGCAAAAGGCATTGTTTGGTAAGGCTGACTTTACAGGCTGTCTCATAGGAAGATGGAGATGACATCACACAGTGCTCAGAAATCACATTAAAATCTCCACCTTAGCTCTCTCCTTCTCCCATCTGTCCTCCCCATCCTTCACCAGTCTTTTCTGTCTCTTTCTTCCTCTTACTATGTATGATAAACAGGTAACCTCTGTGCCAAGGTGCCTCCCCCCGCCTGAGTCAATCCAACAACTCTATCTTCCCTCAGCAACGAAGAGTTCTTCTTTAGGAGACTTTCTCTTTAGAAGTCAGGAGGAGATTGTTAAAAATCTCTCTGTCCCCGCCCCCACCCTACCCTGCCACAGAGAAGTGAGACAATTGAGGGGAATCACAACAAAAGTTAGAGTGGTGAACAGAGGCCATTGATAGAGAGTACTCACAAAGCTCAAATTGCCAAGGACAGAAGTGCCACCTGTCGACTGGGGGCCTTTTGTGTGACTCTTGCTCTGGCCCCATTTTGGAAGTTATTTTCCCGCTCCAAGCACAGCAAGGATCTCTAAGACCACTGGAAACTGAATGTAGAAGGCTGTTCAGGTGTGCTGTCTCCCTGAACCAGACTTCATAAGCAGTTATTCCGTAAGTGGTCTCTCTCCTGCCCTTGTGGAATTTCTCTGTCCTTGAGGACCTTCAATGATCTAAAACTCAGAAGGACCTAAAACTGTTGAAATGTATTAAAAAGAAAATATATTAAACCTAGCAGCTAAAATACGCACTTTCGATGTTTTGCATGGGCTTAAAGTTATTCAAGCTAGCATACGATGGTCACCAACCGAACTATTAATGTGATCGTGCACACAGCCACTCTCCTTCCCCTGTCCCTTTAGTTGTTAAAGGCGTCCAGCTGCAGAGTCTCACTCCTTGTGGGCCAGTGCCATTGTAGACTTGGAGTTGTATCTTCCCTATTTGCTCTGCCCTATTTTATAGACATCAGTGGTCTTTAAATTTACTAATGAAGATGAATGCAAGTTTCAGTGAGATTGCCATTACTGGCTGATTATTTATCAATATGTTTCAAGCAGGGATTGATTCCAAGATCACAAAGAAAGCAGAAATATAGACATATGATTGAAATTCATCTTTAAATTCTAATAACTCTGACTAAAGACTTTACTGCTATGTCCATTCCCCTGCTGGGTAAGTGAAATACTTTCTCACAGTGGGAAATGTTCCCACTAAGGTTAACTTTCTTTTTTCTAGTCTCCTAGAAGTGTTAACCAGCTGGACCTCTGTTTAACAACTTCTGTGAAGTATTGTACTCTGAAAGCCTGCTTGATGGATGGAGCTGTCAGCATATCCTCAATCCAGAGATGAGGAGGACACTGCCTGCCTATCACCTCTATAAATCAGATGAATAAAAATTAGTCACAAGCTAGGCCCAGGGATGCTGTCTCATTTTAGTATTCTTCATAGATCATAATCTTTGAAATGCGCTCAGGGAAAAAAATTACTTTAACGTTGCTTTGCTTTAAAGAATTAGCATTGATTTACCCTATGGGAGAACTGCTCATGAGCAGGACATGGGAAAATCCGTACTATATGCACAGAAGTGCCCTCTGCTCTGTGGAATAATATCTGTCAGGGGTGTTAGAGGTCCGATCTGAAGTGCAGCAAGGGAGATATGAGAGGAAGTATCAACACCAGAGGGCAACTGGGCAGAGTGGGCGGGGCAGAGGTGAGAGGTCAAAAAGAGACAACAAAGGGTGCCCAGGAAAGAAGGAAGCCCTTCCTTGTCCATCAGAGATAAGTATTTCCACAGTTCCTAGCATATTTCTTTACAAATATGCCTACTTGCTTCCATGTCAATTTTGGTGGACTCTGAATCCCTTGATAGCAGATCTGAGACCTGTTCATCTCTGTGGTCCCAGGTCCCCTGCCCTGAGGCCCTGTAAGGGACTTGGTATGGGATCAATGCAGAAATAAATGGGTTCAGGTACTTTAACAAAATAATTATGGTAAGTCTGGATGAGAAAAGAACTCCACAGCCCAGCGGAAATACATAGAAAACATTTTCCAGATTATGAATATGTAAAAAGGAATTACGAGGTGTAAACTGCACCAATAAATATGGACTCTCATACTTCTCAGCTGAAAAAACAAAATCTATACATTGAAAACAGATGCTGTGAGTGTATATATCAAGTTCTTCAATGGGCAAGAAAGTATCAATCTACGTTTTTCTAGGTTACCACACTTACTATTTTGATCTGCTTCAAGCTGGCATTTGTGGAAATGGTATTCTTTCCCATTTCCCAAGGAAGGGACATGATGGCCATTGTCCCTTCCTTGGGACTTGGGGCAGTTTTAAGCCAACTGTGATGTGGCTTCTAGCTCTGCCTGGTCCTACTATGTTCATATTACTTAACACTTTAGGGTCTCAGCTTCTCCATCTGTAAAATGTAAATGGCAAGACGTGTGCCTTGGCTGCTAAGCAAGACTTGGATAAAAAGTAAGATGTTGTCAGGGAAGTCTGGAAGGCATTTACATGGCACAGGGGTAAAAATAGCCAAAAGGCAGATAAATGCAGTCAAATATTTTGTCATTTGTGTTGCCTTAAAATTTTCACTACTCTTCATGAAAATGGAAAGATGTCCTTTTACAGGGTGACAGCTGCTGTTGGTTGCAGGAAGCTGCTGTCTGCTACTGATAAATAAATGACAACTTGCCCTGAATGGATCCATAGACTGCCTGAAGCCGATTTGTGATTAATTTTTTTTGCTGGTTTATTTATTTATTTATTTAGACCACTGAAAAAGGTTTGGCTGGAGTACATATATTTCCCTCTTGACCAAATCCTTTTGGTGTTTTGAAAACTTTCCAAGTGAGAAAATGAACCCTTTTACCAGCTAGAATCAGATGCTCAAAACACAAGATAAAAATAGCTGCTTGGGAAGCCTACTGCACTACTTTCCTCTGCCTCCAGGATGGTTAACCCCTCAGAGGGCCTTGCCTTGCAATGAGCTATCTCCCCTGGCTTTTACTAGAGCTAGTCCTTCTCACTTTTCATTTGGGATGTCCTTGTTATGACCCATGCAAAGTTGCTATGATTATGGGAAGGAAAGTTGGGTGTGATCCAAATGACAAAGTGCTCTTTCCAAACCATCTGTGTTGAGGTGTTTTCCTCATTGAAAGGATCAATTCTGGGATTTAACTCTCCCTATTTCTAATAGTGGCTTGTGCATTTGCTTCTCTTTCCTGGGCAATTTAGTAAATCTGATTAATCAATATGCCATTTGTAATAACAACAAAGATAACATTGTTGATATTAAAAGCTAACATTCAATGAATAGAGGCCAGCCACTTTACATGAATATGTAAATATCATTCCATTTAATCCTCATAACAAATTCATGAAATAGATGCTATTAATAGTCCCCTCCTTACCTATACAGATAGGGAAAATGAAGCTCAGAGAAGCTGTGTGACTGCTCCCAAATCCCATGGCTTGAAAATGGCAGGCAAGAATTTAAACGCGGGGCTGTCTTTCCAGAATCTAAGTCCTTAGCCAGTGCGCCATGCCAACCAAGTGGTGTCAGGCATGGCATCCTTCAGGGCCATCAGGACTGCAATTCTGGATCTTGATCACTCCCAACATAAACCATTAATGTTATGATTTCAAATAAATTATTTGAAGGTGAAGCTTGATTAAATGTGAAGCCTTAACTGCATGATGCAGTCAGTAAGTATGAAGTTCAGGTAGCTAAACATCTAGCACCCCAGGCTTCCTGGAGAGCCACAACTCCTTACTGGCTATGAAAAGGGACACATATTAAGATGAATATGGTCCTGGGAGTCAGCATGGCTGGCTTTATTCTTACTTGTTCTGAAATTTGCTATGCATTTTGGATTCTCATCCAATATCTCTGGGGCTATATTTTATTTTTCTTGAAGTTGAGGATTGGGGGTAAATGTGGGTTAATCAAGCAGCCCAGCTGGCAGGAAATTTACAATTCAGTAGAGGGGATTAAAGTGCCTTAATCCTGTGATGGGACACAAGTTCACAGTCAACTAAGATTCAGGATGCTTTTTCTCAGATAGCACTCAGTCTAGTCTTTGCTTGTTTGAAGGGAGACATTAAAGCTAAAAGGATAAGGCTACCTTTGGAAGATCTAGAAAGACTGGAAATCATTTACAAATCAGGCCACCCAAGGTTGAAGGCAAGAGCTGGTTTTACTTGGATGGTGGTGGATGAGAGTTCATGAAAAGGTGGCGCGCCCTTCCTCCAACTTGAGAAACCAGTGAGCTGTGGAGGAGGTACCAGTGATTGGTGTGCAGACTGCAGAAGTGGCATAGTGACTTTATCAGTCTTTGGGGATCATTCCTTCTGTCAGTGTAATCCTTGAGAAAGGTAGGTATCTTTCAGGGTCCCACAAAGAAAACTCAAACCATTGGGTTCATCTAAACAGTCTTATCTAAATTTAAAAGTAAAAAATAGAAAACAAGTATTTGGCTGGTTATCAAATAAATACTAACATTATAAAAAATAAATTCACAGGGTACTGAAGGTTATAGTAAAGGAGTCTGACAACTTTCATTCCATTCTCTTTCTTGGTCAATCCAAGACGGCAGCGTTTCTGGTGATTTAAAATTCTCTAAAATCTTAAACTCTGGGAAGTTTTCTTGTATTGTTTTAAAATATAACTATCCCTATAATTTTCTACTTTATCTTTCTTAAAGTCTTCTGAGTGGAATGTTGGAGTTCCTACATTAATCTGTAACCTTTATTGTTTATTCTCATCTTTTGCATTTCTCTGTGTAATGATTGTGTTCCAAGTGATATCTTTCCAAACCTTCTAAGAAGTTATTTTAGTTTAGTAATTATACTTTAAATTTCTAAGACTATTTCTTGTTCTATCATTATTCCTTTTCAATAGCAGCATATTCTTGATTTATGGATGCAAAATTCCCTCAGCACTACAAGCATACTTTTTCGAATTGTCAAAAGGTACAGTGTTTGTTTGATTCATTGGTAATAATTTGGACCCTTTGGTAGAGGACAAGAAAATAAATTTTGCCAGGAGAGGGTATGTTATGAAGTAAAGGGAGTTGGGGGACTGGGAATTGGTGAAAGCTTGAGGAAGGCCAGGGTCAGGAACAAATGAGATGGCTTTGAGATAGGGCCTTGAACATCTAGGAATTGATGTTGGAAAAGTTGTCTAAGAAGGGAGAGATACTGCCAGTGGAGAAAAACTGGCATTTTATAAGTGGCATTTTATACCCAGGGGTTGCCTCAATTTCAATGATATATCAGTACAAATATAAACAGCCATATAAATACTGAGTACTTTCTGTGTTCCAAGCACTGTACTGAGTGCTTTATACATATTATCTCATATAATCCTTATAACAAGACAAGGAGGTAGGTGTGCTTGGGATGGCCTATTGATATTTAATATCACACACATCTCTTTCTATGTACCATCCTAAATCACAGGTTTAGGAAATCTAAAGACTACATTTCTTGGATTCCCTTGAAGCTAAGGTTCAACAAGTGATGAGGAGCGATGGCTCAAGATTTGGATGGTGGAAGTGAGGGGTGACTATTTGCCTGCTGTTGTTGGTGCTAGCAAAAAAGGTCAGATGGATATGTCTGCCACAGAAAATTCCACATTTCAGTGTCTGGTCACCAGGTTTACGGGAAAGAGAAGCAGCAGTGGCTGCAGCACACATCTTCATGGCCTCTGGACTGCAGCAAGGGTGGTATGCTCTGGAAGTCTATGGTCCATTGGTGTCTCCCCAGACTTCTCTGCACCAGTCCATTCTATATTGCGAACACTATTTCCCTGTATTAGATCTATTTCTGCTTAAAATACCTGGAATGTCTTTCTGCATTAAACTCATATACACTATTACCATTTCCATTTTCTAGATGAAGCAAATGAAGCTCATAAAAATTAAGTAACACACCAAAGGTCACCCAACTATTAAGTGGTAGTGCTGGATTTGAACATAGGGTATCAGACTCTAAGGCCTATGTGCTTAATCACTACATCTTATTGTCTTTTGTTCTCCATCTGAAATTAGCCCAAACTAAGGTAGACTGTTCAGTTCTTTTTTTTTTTTTTAAGATTTTATTTAATTATTCATGAGAGACACAGAGAGAGAGGCAGAGACACAGGCAGAGAGAGAAGTAGGCTCCATGCAGGGAACCCAACATGGGACTCAATTCTGGGTCTCCAGGACCACACCCTCGGCTGAAGGCGGTGCCAAACCGCTGAGCCACCAGGGCTGCCCTGTTCAGTTATTAATATTCAAAGGTAATCCTAAGACTGGTCCACCATCAATAGAATATATGTTTTCAAGATGAATGGGTCAGAACTATGGTTACTGGTTTTACCAAGGTCAAACTTTTGCCCTGATCTCATTAATCAATGTACTCTCTGAATGAGGTAACTCAAATTCCTCAAATCACTCTTACAGCTCTGAGTTTTCTAGATCTTAAAAAGTAAATTTAATTAACTTTGTATGATCCATGCAGGGAGGTAAACGGGAGCCTCCAGATTTTTCTGAAAATTGAAATAATGGGAATGCTCCTGATTCTGAAAATAGGAAACTTCTAAAATTTTCATATTTCCATAACCCACCTTCATTGATAACTTTATTAAAATATGAGTAAAAGTGAAATATCCCCGAGGTGAGCCAATGATGAAGAAGATATGTTTTGAGAATTTCTACTTTCCAGGTCAGTAACAGTTTATTACTATATAGATATTTGTCATTTTGTGAGAAATGGTGGCTATTATACATTTGTTTGACTCAAGTATAATAGCAGCTAGGTTATCTACCATAATTAAAAGGAATTTCAGTCTCATCAAATAAGCTCAGCTCCCTACTGTGATTCTTCAGTCTTGTGGAGAAGAGAGTGCTGGAAGTTTGTGCAAATAGGCATCTCATTTTAGATGGAAATACTTTGTTCCTGGGGTAATGCACTCATGATTCTGTGTACATTTGTGCTGCTGAGCTCAGGAAAGCCTAGGGATTACCTAGCTGGTGCTCTTAAGCCATGCATCCATTGCTCTATGCACACACTAAAATCACAGACATTCCACTTCAGATTGCAAGGAGCAAGGTAAAACCATTGTAATTGAGACGTGCACTAAAGTCTGATATAGCAGAAATCACTAATGGGTATGATGGAAGATACCTGAAGAGTTCTGGTTGTTTTCAGGCACTTAAACTATTTATCTAGTCTGGATGGACTGAGGGTACCCAAGATCTAATTGAAAATGGTTGGGATTAGGGACATCACATGGGGACCTGTGTTGATTCATACAATGGAGGAAGGAGGGAGAGTGAGATTCATGTAGGATAAGAGGGTTAGAAAATACGCTCAATTAGGTACTTTATAAAAATCAATTTCACAGGCATACCTAACTATACCTGAACATCACTCCAGTTGGACCAAGAAAATTATCTTTAATCAGAAAATCATTCAAGAGCATTAAATAGTCATATCATGGCCAGGTATTTATATGTGGAAGAGCCCTAAATATAGTCATTGTAGACTTCCATTGGTCAGTGGTCTGGTAAGTATAGCAAATGTATTCAAATAAGATCTAAGAAAGATATTAAACCCATCTTCACTTTAAAAGGGTATTTTAAAATCTGAGTTTGGGGTCTTAGGATAATAGGCTCATTGTGAACTTAAGAAAAAACAATATGCACTTTTCCCTGGGAATATGTTGTGTTTTCCCAAAAAGGAGTTAAAGGAACCCTCCAACTCAGGTACACTCTGAGGATACATTTTTATCTTGTGTTTCTGAGCAATCTTTTTTTTTTTTGGCCAGACTCTTTTGCTTCTGTGAAACACAGCTAAGGACTTGATAGGCAACAAAAGAGGCCTCAGCAAAGTAATGTTGACAAAGTCCAGGCTCTCAAGGTCATGCACTTTACCTACAAATGGATCTCTTAGGTGCTAAGCGGAGCCTCTTCACTCTCATTTTGCCTACAAATCAATGAGCTTGATTATCTGATTATAAAACAGACTGGAGGCAGCAATTGGAAGGGATGGCCAGGTAGCAACTACTGATGCCAGCTGAAACACAGGAGTGGAAATAAACACTATAAAATGTAGAAATAAGAATTCAAAGAGCACAGAGGACTGAGATCATTTTACACACTGGAAAACAGCCAGCACTTCAAATTCCTTGAATGAACTCCAAGGACATATATTACATTCTAGCATAATCATATTTATAAGGACAGCCCCAAGGTACCAAGGAAGTGTTTGGAATTCTCTTTTAAACAATACAGGAAAGAGCAAAGCACATTTTTAGAGGGTTACCATCCAGAAAGACAAAAACTAAAATTGGCGATTGAAGGCATAACATCTTGATTTATTTGAGACTCTTTACATATCCAGATGAATTTATTTCCTGTAAGTATCCCATAGCCAGTGTTTTAGTATGTAAGATTTTACTCGGGAGAAAGAAAAATAAAAAGGCTTATTATCTACTCATGGCTAAAAGGTTTGTGTATACATACAATAATGGAATATGCCACATTAACTGGTGCACCTCTGGGCAGATGAGGCAGCTATACTGCACCTCCAAGTCACTGTCACCAGCCACAGCCTGCTTGGTGGCTGCCACTAATAAACCAAAGCCACCAGACTTCAGAACATTGTCTCCCAGGGGCCTGACCTACTGCTGCCTACCATTCCAATGCCAGCCTGGCCTTCCTATGTGCAGACATTTTTTTCAATATATATACCTACAATACTGTAAGTGTAAAAAATAAATAAATAAAAGGTACATGTATATACAACCATATGTTAGTAAATTTTGTCAACATATGTGTGTACATATATAAGCATATAACATTGTCATACTGTTTAAAGTGAGTACATATGGGTGTGTATATGTGGTCATGCCAAATCTTTCTGTGATCAGAAGATTTTTTTACAAGTATGTAGGTTTAGATCTTATGAACTGGTGAGACTTTCAGTTTTGCCATTATTTAATAATGTGGGCTAAGTGTACATCACCTGTTTATCATAGCTTCTCCTTGCCCATTAGGAAATTATGTTTTTCTCGTATGTTTAAGATTTTTCAAATATTCTAGACATAAGCCTCAGGAAACAAAGTATATAATTTTTGAAGTGTATTTTAATGATAGATTTCCCAGACTTGAAGACCTAGAACTGAGATATAGGGCAATAATCATAGTAATAATACAAAATGTTCAATGACTTTGCCATTTTTAAAGCGTTTTCACCCATATGTTCCATTTGGCTGATATGGTCTTAAGTCTTTTTAACTCTATAACAGTTAACCCTCTTTTTGTTTTCAGAAGCTGGGTCATTCACTCTTTGGTTAAAATCTCACAATCTAGATTTGGCTGATGCGTCCATGTGATGTCATTTAACATATTCTTCTATTCCCTGTAATTTTATGTTTACATCTAAAGGCTTGGTTAGATTCAAATTCAGTTTTTTCAAAGGATACTTCATAGGTAGGTCTACCTATAATGAATCTCATGGGAAAGCTCCTAATGTCTGCTTGTCTTTCCATTAATGCTGTTAAGATTGATCAGTCAAATCAGGTATTGTCAACTTGATCCATCCATTATAAAATTCCCCATCAAGATTTTACCTAATTCTTTGAGCAGTCATTTATCATTGTCTAGAATAGGCCCATTGTTTCACTGGGTGTTCCAAAATGGTAATTATCTAATTCCACTATTCTTCATGCATTTATTAGCTGGAACTCTGAAGAAAAGCTTGCCCTTGTCATCTAGTTGGAAGCTCCAAAATACATTTAATACAGGAAAAAACAGGAGAGCTATAAAGCCCATGTTTTTACTGCCATGCTATCCTGGAAAAAATACTGCTTTCCTGGAGGGGTGATCTGATAGATCAGGCCTGGCAGTAGAAGCCTCGGCACAATGGAGGTCCTCCTTGTCAGGTCCCAAGAGAATCTATCCAGAATGAGGTAGGATCCATGGTGGGAGATGGAAAAGACAGGGCTCAACTCCAGGGAGAGAAAACTGACAATGTTTAGTCAGGCTTTCAGGTGTAATTCAGGAGGCTAATGCAGTTCTAGAACCAGAGAATGTTGAAGAAACAGAACAGAGACCCAGGAATATGGACCAGCACAGTAGGTGTGGCTAAAAGAGGAAGAACATCAATGGCCATGACAGGGTCTAGGGTCTTAATCAGAAAGGAAACTGCGAACTTGTGGCTGGGCTCCTTGGAGGGCCCTGGGGAGTCAATCTGGGACCGATCCCTGGTGTTCTGGGACATGTTTGAAAAGTGCCTGCATTTGGATGGTTGAAGGACTGTGCTACCCAACCTACATCCCAAGATAACTATGCCTCAGCTGGTATAGTACCACATGGACCCTAACAGAAACTCCAACCCCCTTCTGTGGAGAACAGGACAGAAAGACCCTGATTTCCAAAGGGACTCAACAAGAAGAAATGGGGCCAGTGCTGACTTCATATGGCCAAGGCATTCACCCCTAGTTCCAACAGTGCCACCGGGTCAGTGAACCCTCCACCATGCTTTTGCACACATCTCACACTACTCCCATCACAGTCACAATCACATAAATTCTCCAGAAAGTGGGTTCGAGTGTCAAGTCATGCATAATTTGTAATGCAAAGAATTGCCAGGGCCTATGCCCACTCAGTCCCTGACTTTCTCTCCTTCTGGGGGCTTTCAGAGAACCATACCTGCTGTTCTATTGAGGAACAGAGGAACTGACTGCTAAAAACCAAACCACTCCAGCCAGTTAAATAATTTTTTTTTCTTCCCGCTGCATTACTTACACACAAGAGCACTGAGAATTATTTTTAGACTTAAAAATAGCAGTTTGCTGGTGCTTGCCATCCAATTTGTAACAGATTTCCAGAGATTAACACTTGCAAGGTTTTTGGCCACGTTTAATCACAAAAGTAATTCGGTATTCCGACAATACGCTCAGCTAGGAGGATAAAAATAGCAATGCAATCTGGTTGGGTAAGTCTCGGCCACAGGGCTTTGCTCCTCAGTTGCTGTTTTAATGTTGTTATAAAATTGCTGTCCTTTTCTAAGGGCATGTGTTTGCCACGCAGCATATGAGGGTGGTACAGTATCTGATGTGCTGTTAGGCTCGACAACCCCCTCAGCATACTCAAAATGAGATCCTTCCACAGAGCAAATGAAGAGAGTAATTGTGTCTAGTTATCTGGCCATATTTTACAACTGAGAAGCTATATAGTACATGCTTTTAAAAAATTACTTTTGATAAGAAGTATTTCAGTAAGTGAAAACTGCTCCATGACAGCCATCTGGGACTTGACTTATCTTTTCTGGTGGAGTGGCCTCTAACCAACCCCTAAAAAGGGAAAGAAGCCCCAGGAGTCAGTGAATAAAACATTACATGTCAACCTCCACCCTGATTTTTTTGTTGTTGTTTTCTAGTGTAATGCCAGTGGTCTAGATCTGCCAATACCAAGCTGTAGTGTCCCACAAGAAATACACGTCACTACCATCCGTTTGTATTGGTCATCCTATGAAGAGTTGATTTTGGACTCCAGAAATTACAACATTGCTGGGTCTCCTGTTTCTGAGGTAGATTTCTGTGGTAGGAAGCATGAAGATGGTATCATCCATGGCTGTCTACAGGGAGAAGGTGTGAGAGTTCTCTTTCTCTCTTGAACAAAACCCACTCTGCTGCTTTTGCAGTATCTCAAATGCTGGCCTGCTCATTGCTCTCCTTGTGTTATTCTCTGGATGAAGGTATTGGTAGCAGAACTCCTGAAACTATAACACTTGACAACCATCATCCCAGGAAGATACACACATTCTTAGAGCTCACGCTAGGATTAAAAATCAAAATACAAAAAGGAAAAAACAAACAAACAAACAAAAAACTCACTAAAATACACATGAGCATTCTGGCCCCTTCAAAGGCAAGTGAATCAGACATCTCTGGGAGAATCACTGGCTCCTCCCAGAGTCCTCTGTAGCCCTCTGTCTCTTCCTTCATGCTTTCTTTTCTGACCTCTTTTTCATAGAGCCTAACTAATAACCCAGGTGACAACAAGCTCAAACTTTTCTGATTTTCCAGGATATATATTTTCTTAACTAATCAATCATATTATGTTTTATTGACATGGTTTTTCATAAAATGTCATAAAATATTGACATATTATGTTGATTGACATGGTTTTTCATAAAATCATGGCATTGTAGAGTGGAAAAAAAGTTAAAGAACATCCAGTTCAGCATTTAGCCAAAGTGTAATATGAGAAACTCTAAGAAGAGAATGTTATGGAGACAAGAGTTCCGTAATCGTATTAGTTTTCTAGGGCCGCCATAATCAAATCCCACAGACTCGGTGGCTTAAACAATAAACATTTATTTTCTCACAGTTCTAAAAATGAGAAATCTGGGATTGAGTTGTCAGCAAGGTTGGTCCTTTTGAGGCCTCACTCTGACTGGCAGACAGCCATCTTTCCCTGTGTCTTCATATTGTCTTCATATTGTCTTCCCTCTGTGTGGTGCCCATGTTCTAATTGCCTCTTGTTTTGAATACCAGTAATATTGGATTAGGACCCACTCTAAAGACCTGACTCCAGACTCTCAGGAACTTTTCAGCTGCCTCAGACCTCACTGACACAACAAAATCAGAAACACCTTCTTTATCTCCACCTCTGAAACTTTCACCATCTCTCTTCTTTGCCACTTTCTCAGAACCTTATTGTGTGTTGTCACTACACCTCTTGCTAGTCCTTATAATCCTCTTACTTTTCTAGGCTTTTCCTGCCATTCCAATCCAACATCAAAAATGCTAGAGGAACTTGTCTGGCAAAGATAAACTCTCCTCAGGGGCGAGAGTGCATAGAAGGAGACTGTAACAGTGACGGCAGGTTTCTCCTGGTCAGCGTGAGAACCACTCTTGTGGTGGCTTCAAGCCTTGCCTCCCTGCCTCCCAGCCTTTATTCCTTTCTCTGTATGTGTCTTAACCCTGTGGGTTGTGGGGACAGCCCTCATTGCTTATTTTAACATAAAGATTCCACAAACTGGGACAGAAAAACTAGGAGCGTCCTCTGGCCTCTACCTTTTGCAAAATGTCCCTGGCTCTCAGATTCCACAGCTGGTAACTCCATTTACCTCACAGCCATCAGGAGTGGCAGTCATTTATGGTAGCACACCTCTCTGAAGTGGAAATGTCAAAAGTGTCACTGATAGTGATGATTCACATAAGTCAGAACACTTGCAGAATACTTGCTCATCTCAGGCCCTAAACGCACTGCTCACGGCTGTGCTCTGTTTCCAAGGCTCTTTTGCCTACACATTTCAATTTCAGAGCTATATCAGGGAGACTAAAGGCATAAGCATAATATGACAACTTCCAGATGAGAGTGGCCAATTTCAGTCTTCTCTGGAACATCATCTGTGCGGAGTACCCAGCACTTGGCTGTTTGGCTTTAAAGGTCTCCTCCCAGAAGACAAGCTTTTAAATCAGTAGGATTCATTCACACTCCTTGTAGCTGACATATGACAAGAAAGAGCTTTGGAGAACCCAGCCCTGAGCCCTTGCGATTTAGTCTCAGCCTTTCCCATCTCTTCTGCGCCATCACTGCAATTACCCCAGGACTTTGACAGGTTAGTCTTGTCTCATGCTCCTGGCCCTAAACGTGCCCTGCTTGGAAGTGAAGGCAAAGCTGGGCTCCCCTTTTCTCCCTTGGCAAGTTCCTCAAGCCTGATTAGCCTTTAGTCTCTGGCTCTGCTTCCAGCTCTTCTGGTCACCGCCTTGTTCAACAAGGCCCTAGCCCCTGGTCTTCATCCTGGCCATACTTTCTCTGGGTTCCTCTCAAACACAAGAATAGGAAACATCTCCAAAGTTTGGAAGCCAGAAATAATCTTACTTTCCTAAGCTCCAAAGAATTTTCCTTTGGACTTGTGAGAGGAAGCCCTGGAGCTGTGATACTGTTTCCCATGGTGCCTGGGTTGATGATTAAAGGCTTTGGAGATTAAGTACTCTCAGACACGTGACTCAGGTGATCAGGGTGGCATGTTGCCTGCTCAGGGTCACCTGGGAAATCTGCACAGATAGATCATATAAAAAATGTCCAGGAGGATGATTTTGCCACACAAGGATTTCTTCTCTTCCCATTTTTAATGCATTTTTAGATATGAAATATCAGACATAGTAAATAAACCTGAAAATATTAAATGAAAGAGAAAATTGGCTTTTAAAATCTCGGCATTAAAAAAACTCACAACAATATACATTGTTCCTTCCAAAAGAACCAGTCTTTGAATGATTCTTATCTCCAGTGATTTTTTTTTATTGAAGACATTTCTGATTTGTTATTTTAATGGGCTTTCTGAAATCAGATGTGATGCTCATTATTCTTGCATGGTTGTTTTATTCTTGCATTTCTCAAACAAACAAGGGAGCCAGGGGACCTAGAGATGCTAATCATTCTATAACCCTCGCACCGTGACAGCCGGGCTGGGCTTTCAACTCCAATATGGAATTGGTCATGAAAATACAGCACTGAGGCCTGATTGAGGGTCCTCCTGGTCACTGGATAAATACTAAAGCAAAGCTTATCTATATTTAGATCAATTCTACAGCAACGGATTGTGTCTTCAGCCAATGTGCATAACAAGGCTCCACTGTAGATATGGGTTAGCAGGGACAGCACGGATGTGAAAAACAACAGAAACAGATGTCCAGGGGATTGGCTTTCTTTTTTTTCTCCTTAATTCAATAATTTCCATTTATTAGTTGCAAGTATACACCCAGCTTGGGGCTGTGAGTATTGTTCTAAGGGAAAAAATGTGTGATCATCAATGTACGTGCTCCCCACCCCATCTTTCAGATTTACCACCCGCTACCTTTATCCCTTTGATGACATGTGCACTGACTCCTCCTGATCTGGCCAGCAATGGTGGGAGAGATTTCTGATCAGCATATGAATTAGACTAGGACCCAACGTCTAGAGAAGCATCTGGGGCCTGAAAGAGGCTTTTGGTGAATTGGTGTGGACCATCCATGGAAGCAAGGGCTGAATGAAGCACTTCAAGAACAAGTTCAGCTAAAAAGGAAATCAAAGAATTCTGGTTGGTCTGGTGAACAGTCAGTTCCCAATTCTTAGTACAGTCACTCCAGTTACTCCTCTTTCTCCCCTTTTCCTATCTGTCTGCTCCCTCCCCAGTCTCCCAATTTCCCATTGTTCTTATTCAATTCCACTTCGCTAAATATTTGTGTTTATCTATACCTCTGAAGCATGGCTCATTCTTGTAGCTAAACTCATGAGTATCTTATCCATCCACAGTGGAGGAGAGAGCAGAACAAAGGGGAAAGAAAGAGGGTGGCTCCTAAATTGTGTGGCTGCTGTTCAAACAGTTGGAGGCACCTAGACTCATCCATGCTCTGCCTTTTATTAGCTGAGTGATTCTGGGAAATGTACTAGATATCTCTGAGCCTTGGTTGCCTCATTTGCAAACTGGGCCTAAGAAGACCTAAATTTCAGGGTTGTAGAAAGGGTTAGAGATAGTGTGTATGTTCTTAGCTCATAGTAGATATTGAGGGGATAGCTGCTTTCAATATTTTACGTGGACAGTTATATTATAGTTTGACATTCTGCTTTTCTCATCTAACTCTATAACATGAACATCCCCCCATGTTCTTCAAAACTCATTGTAAACATCATTTTTTAATGCTTGCAAGTAGTTCATCAAAAGGATTAAATGTAATTATATGAGCTTTCTCTATTATTGGGCCCAGAAACTTTTTTCTTTTTCTTTTTTCTTTTCTATTATGGTGGATGCTACAGTGAATGTCTTTGAGCTTAAAGCATTACCTGTGTTTAGGTGTACTTTTCATGGGCTTTGATCCCAGAAGTAGAATTGCTATGTCAAAGGGAATGGACACTTATAAGCATCTTGATATATTGTGCCAAATACCTTCCAGAACACCTACCGGCCATGGGTATGGCCTGCCTTACTATACCCTTGACAGCTAGGACAGACCATAGGTTGGTTACCTACCCAAGAGCCATTATTTTCCCTTTTCCCTGTGGATAGAGCCTTGGTTTTTGCAGATGTCCCTGCTTCTTGTGGGACTAAATCTGGATTAGTCTAAACCAACCTTAATAATCTCATTTCTCTAGCCTGTGATTGGCTTAGAGGTGGGCATGTGACCCAGTCCTGGTTAATGAGGTTTATTGGGAATCTTTTTTCATCTTCAAAAAGAGACAAGGAAGAAACAGTCTCCCTTCTTTCACTGAACACTGTCAAGTCTACATATAACACTCAGAACCATACAGAGCTGGGGACAAAACCAGCGAAGGATGGAAGCTTGAGGATGCTGTTGAACCTCTGAATGAATCCACATAGGAGACACCCTTTTTATAGACTGCTCTTCAAGTGAAATTAAATATTATACATACATATAGTTTAGGAAGTTTGATTTGGTTGTTCTGTTACCACAGCCTAATAGCATGCTAGCTGGAACACCAGCAACATAATCATTAAAAACCTTTCCTGAATTAATTCACTCACAAAATCATCTTAGTTTTGTTTGAATTTGTTGTTCTTTACTGATGAGATCGCATGTTTTTATTCATATATTTGTAAGTAATTTACATTGTCTTTTCTTAAGGGATCTGGAAAGATTTTTTTTTTTTAAGATCAATGGTTTTTAGAAGAGGATGATTTGCAGGCTAGACTAAGCAGGGTGTAAGCACTGAGGGACAGATAAGATCATGTTGAGACTGAGCCTCGAGGTGTCCAAGGAGCCCTTCTGCTTGTTTTCATACAAATATTACTTTAACTTGCAAGTATCTTCAACTCAATGAGATGAGCTTCTATCCAAAATATGGTAACAATGGAAGTCAGTCTTTTAGGACTGTTTGTTCAGAGAAAACTAGACCCTGGGGAAGACTGTCTCTCAATAAGGAGACAGGAAGTCTGATGGGTAGAAGAAAAGTCAGACTTGGAAAGGGGAAGGGAGGGTTAAGAGACAACACTCAATCACCAAGGACCTGCTCTACAGGAGCACAGAGAGCATTTCTCTCAGCTTGGTCCTGACTTTCTCAAGTTTGAGCCACAGTGGTTACCCTGTCCCCTGCTCCATATGGCTCCCTGATGTTTCTGCTCTAGCATAAGACCATTTTCTTTAGCTCTTCCATACAGAGAACTGTTTTCAATTACTCTGGTTTTGAAATATATTTTGAATACAAGCGCTGGAGCAAGAGTCTCTGATTCATCTCCCAGAAAAGGGAACATATGAAAATGATTCACACTCTCTTTTTATTAGCACATTAAAGTCACAGAGTACTGAATCATCAATATTAAGGTAAGGTATCATGGTCAGGTAATTAGAAATTTAAATGGCTTGGGCTGAATAGGAGGTTTTCAATATTTTGAATAGTCGATGAATTCACACTCAACTGAGAAATGCCCCAGATGAAGTCTTGCCAATGAGCATATGTATAATACATGGATAAGGTTGTTTTATAAAAGATTTATTGATTTTCTGGTCAAGGCTCTAGTAGCTTCCATCAAAGTCTTGTTCTAAACCATCATAAATTAACAGATCAATAGTTAATGGTACTGCTGGCCAAGTTTAAAGCCAAATAACTCAGATCCCAAGACAACTCGATTTTACTCATTTGTAATTCAGAGGCACTTTGGTAGACAAATTGATGTTTGTTTAGCCAATTTGTATATCCCAAGGTTCTCAGCCTGAACCTCTTTCATTAAGCCCACAAAGACCATCTGCAGATTGTGGCTCACTAATCCACAGCTTGCTTCTCTTTTGTTTGTGTGGAGACCTTTCATTACCAGAGTTCCTGCATTAGTGGCATCTCACAGGATTAGATATGATCATCTGCGGTAAGATCCTTAAGATTCTGACCAAATCAAAAAGTGGTCTCCATGCCAAAGTTGGGAGCAAGTGAAGAAGAGAATGTGTGCGTGAGAGAGAAAAAATAGAGTCTATTTTAAAAAGATATATAGGGTAGTTTGATGGGGTGTATGTGATGTGTATATACATGCCATGTGCCTCTGTATGTGTTGGGGGCATTTATACTACTTCATATTGCCTGTGACTTGTGCCCACTACTTGCTAATTTTTAAAAGAATATTGCTCTAGCTTTAATGTGAATTCTGTTGGAAGGAAGAGAATAGAGAAATAGATCATTTGTGTTTCTGGCTGCCTACTCTTTATATGTAAAATTATAAAATAAACAGGATCTAACAATAGTAGTTTCTTTGCTCACCCAAAGAGATCTTCCACTAAACTCTGAATTATAAATGCCTCTGGCTTAAAGGAACTAGATAATGAATTAGGCTCACATGGGAAGAAGGTAGAAGAAAGAGGCAAGATTAACTTTAATGAAGGGCACAGATTCAGCTAAATCTGTTGATGCTTGTCCATGTAGGGTAATTTCTCACTTCTGGAGTAAATAGTGCTGGGGATTCAGATCTCACACATGGGGGCATGAGCTTCTCTTTTCCTTCTCTAATTAACCTCTGGGTGGGCAATACCACCGTTCCTGCTCCTTTAGGTCAAAACCAGTCAATTCTTTAAGGCATACAATGTTGCTTTGGCCTTGGCCACTGCTCAGCTGTCTGGTAGAGCACAGTCATGGTGTCATTGGCTCATAAATCCTGAGGTTTCTACAGCCACTCTCTCTCGTCCAGTTCCAAACCACAGGAGTTTGCATTGGCATCCAATCTGCACAGCCACTACAACACCTGCATCAGACGCAGATTCCTGGGACCTACCACAGACCACTGAATCAGAATCTCTGCAAGCGGAGCCCAGGAACGTGCTTTTTAAAAATAATTTAAATTTTTAATTTTTCTCAACTTAGAACAACACTAAATAACAAATAATAAACATAATGACAAGTGGGAGAAAGGCCATGGAAGAAAAGTTTCATATTTTAGTACTTTTAAAAGTTTTATGTTTTAGTACTTTCCCCCTACTTTTTTTTTTTTAATCAAATGTTTTATTTTAATTCCAGTAGAGTTAACATATAGTGTTATATCAGCTTTGGGTATACAATACAGTGATTCAACAGTTCCATACATCACTCAGTGCTCATCATAAGTACACTCCTTAGTCCCCATGAACCATTTCACCCATCCCCCCACCCACCCACTTCCTCCCTGGTAATAATCAGTTTGTTCTCAATTGTGAAGTCTGTTCCTTGGTTTGTCTCTTTCTCTCTCTCTCTCTCTCTCTCTCTCTCTTTTCCCTTAAATTCCACATATGAGTGAAATCATATAGTATTTGTTTCCCTCTAACTGACTTACTTCACTTAGCATTAAACCCTCTAGCTTCATCCATGATGCTGTAGTTGGCAAGATTTCACTCTTCTTTATGGCTGAATAATATTCTATTATGTACATACACCACATCTAATTCATTCATTGGTGGACACCTGGGCTAACCCCACAACCTGGCTATGATAAATAATGCTGCAACAAACATAGGGGTGCATGTATCCCTGTGAATTTGTATTCCTATAGTTCAATCACTGGTATAGGGTAGTTCTATTTTTAACAGTTAGAGGAAACGCCATACTGTTTTCCATAGTGGTGGCACCAGTTTGCCTTTCCACCAACAGTTCACAAGGTTTCCTTTTTCTCCATGACTTTGCCAACATTTGTTTCTTGTGTTTTGGATAGTAGCCATTCAGATAGGTGTAGTACTGGTTTCAGGAGTAGAATTTAGTGATTCACCACTTACATATAACATTCAAGACTCATCCTAACAAGTGCTCTCCTTGATGCCAATCACCCATTTTGACAGGTGTAGTTTTGATATGCATTTCTCTGATGATGATGATGTTGAGCATCTCTTCATGTATCTGTTAGCCATCTGGATATCTTCTTTGGAAAAGTGTCTGTTCACATCTTCTGCCCATTTCTTAACTGGATGTTTTTGGGTGTTGAGTTTGATAAATACTTTATTGATTTTGGGTACTAACCCTTTATCCAGTATGTCATTTGCAAATATCTTCTCCCATTCCATGATTGCCCTGGGTAGTACAGATATTTTACCAATATTTGGTCTTTTAATCCATGAGCATGGAATGTCTTTCCATTTCTTTGTGTCATCTTCAATTTCTTTCATCAATGTTCTATAGTTTTCTGAGTACAGGTTTTTCACCTCTTTGGTTAAGTTTATTCCTGGATATTTTATTATTTTTGGTACTATTATAAAAGGGATTGTTAATTTCACCCTCTGCTGTCTCATTATTAGTGTTTAGAAATGCGAAGGATTTCTGTATATTGATTTTGTGTCCTGTGACTTCACTGGTTTATCAGTTCTAGTGGTTTTTTTTTTTTTTTTGGTGGAATCTTTAGGGTTTTCTACACATATTATCATAGTTTCACACACATATAGTATCACACATCACCTGCAAATAGTGAAAGTTTTACTCTTTCCTTACCAGTTGGATGCCTCTTATTTCTTTCTTTTGTCTGATTGTTATGGCTAGGACTTTAAGTACCTTGTTAAATAAAAGTGGCAAGAATTGACAGCCTTGCCTTGTTCTGGACCTTAGTGGAAAAGCTCTCAGTTTTTCCTCATTGAGGATGATGTTCACTGGGGGTTTTTCATACAGGGCCTTTATTATGTTGAGGTATGTTCCCTCTAGATTTACTACTTTGTTGAAGGTTTTTATTATGAATGGATGTTGTGCTTTGTCAAATGCTTTCTCTTCATCTATTGAAATGATCATATGGTTCTTATCCTTTCTCTTACTGATGTGATGTATCACGTTGATTGATTTGTGAATATTGAACCACCCTCGTATCCTGGAAATAAATCCCATTTGATCATAGTGAATGATTTTTTTTGAATATATTGTTGGATTTGGTTTGCTAGTATTTTCTTAAGGACTTTTGCATTGATGTTCTCAGAGCTATTGGCCTATAGTTATCTTCTTTTGGGATTTTTTGTGCTTCTTGAGGTAGGCCTATATTGCTAAAAACTTTCCTCTTAGAACTGTTTTTGCTGCATCCCAAAGATTTTGGATCATTATGTTTACATTTTCATTTGTTTCTATGTAATTTTTTTTATATCTTCTTTGATTTCTTGACTGGCCTATTTATCACTTAGTAGTATGTTATTTAAGCTCCATCTATTTGTACTCCAGATTTTTGACAAGGGCCCTAGTGATTCTTACACTTTGCTAAATTTTTATGCTTAAAGGTTAAGAACTACTATCTCATAGGTTTTGTTTTCTTTTCTATTTCTAGCTAGAATCACCTTTGTGTTGAAAAAAAAATCCTTATAAAAAGAACAATATTTTGATCAGGTTCTAGAGGCATTGATTATATTGGTGACATATGGGCTTTAATTGGACATCTGATGATGACTTAGAGTCTTGGCAAATTCAAATTAGACCCCAAGGAGAGCCACATTTGTCACTTCCACAATATCTGTTGGTGGTGGGCTACGTGCATCTGTTCTTCAAAAGATATTTCAATGGGCCAAGAGAGGAAATAGTGTCACAAGACAAAACAAACTACCAGTATATTAATTAATTCTCTGTTTTTAATATGCCCATGAAACTTTCCTCAGTGACTTTAATATTCTTTTTTTCTATGTATAGCCCTTAACCTAAAGAATAATGAACTTAATACATAGCAAATTCTTGATTCTTCATTTTGTGGATTTTCTAAATTTTTTATTCCAAGCTCAAAGTTTCCAGTGCTTAGAACCCTGCCATATTGCCATCTCCCAATTAGTTAAAGCTAAACATGACCAGAAAGGTACATCTGCTATATATGTAAGGATTCCAGATTTTTGCTATAACTTTGGTTCAAATCTATGGTTTTCAATTAGGGGCTATTGATTATAATCATTGTTCATAAGTGTTGGATGAAAGATCTAGCTTTTTTATACATATTTCTGTTTTTGTTCCAATTTTAGTATGTGTACTGCCAAAGTGAGCACGTTTTTGTTGTTATTCTCCTCCTTTCATAAAGATGATAATTTATGATGATTAGAAAGTGGTTCTTATCCAGAAATTATTTAAGCTATGTAAAGGGTTTTTGTTTTCCTGAAAGATAACTTCTCAAATTTTACCCAACACACAAGTGGGGGCTTTTTAAGAACATCACAATCAGATTTACATCTCTCCACATGATTAGCTGGGAAGACATAGCTCCTTGGCCAGCATCTCCCTTGACCTCTTTGTTTCTGTTCCAACTTCATCCCTGGATGACCTGACATTTGTCACAGCTCCAGACTGAAAGACACTTCAACCATATATTCTCCTGCCCCCATGCCAACTCTACCCCTCAACTCTCCCAGCTAGATCCACCTGCCTCAAAGCAGAACCCCAAGGCCAAACCTGCTGACAGCTGACCCTCCCACCTCAGCACCATAACCCAGGTTCCCCCCACTACCACCTGTCCTCCGCTCTGACTTAACCTTGTAGACTCCAGTAGGACTTAATGCAGGCTTCTCTTTAACCATCTCTCTCTATGTATTATTAGCCTTTTGGTGAAGCATGACTCTTCTGGCATACCCTAAATATTTGTATTTAAATCCTCATCATATTTAAATTGCTCTTCTCAGCTAAGGTCAAATATTTTTGAGAACACACTGGTCTCTAATGACTGGAGTGACCATACAATTCATCATTCAAATCCAAATACTATTGTGGAAGCAGGTGCTAACTGGGTATAAGACATAAGTAAGAATGTACAGTCACTTTATTAATGAGGCAAACAACAGTCTTCTACAGGGGTCCTGGATTCATGTCAGTTGAACTTGCCATTGAGGAGATAGGTCAGAGTGGAATAGAGTAAGAAAAATGGAGAGGTGGGAAGAAAAAGAGGGAAAGAAGACAGTGGGGGGAGACAGGAGGACTGAACTAATTTCAGTGGGACCTCTGATAGACAGAGTCACGATCTCTAATGTACACTAACTGGGCCTTCTCCAAGAAGAATGAATAAGACCAGAGAAGGAGCCAAAGTATGTATGGTAAGATTACCAGAGCTGACCCCACAGTTAATCCAGCTGGAAAATCCTTACATCATATTGTTTGATTTCTTCTCACAGTGCATTAGGGGTTGTGACTGATCTTAGCAAGGACGGGCTGGGGAAGCAGAGTATGTATGTGGCTGGAATATAGAGCTATATAGTTTTTCACCTCCCCTTTAACCTTATAATCTCTTTCCCACTGTCTCAGGGAAGGGATGACTCTGCAGAAAGCAATAGCACAAAAGGAGTCAATTCCTTGTTTTTTAGTTTTTAACATCTTGGCCTCTACAGAACAGAAAGAACTGCTGCAGTGTGTATGATGTGGGAGAGGTGGGAGCAACGATAAGTAAAAACAAAGAAGCTTTCCCAAACCACACTGCTCCCCATCCAGTAGGCGGAAGTCCTTCACTCCCTCTTCCACCAACCAGGAAAATAAAGGAAGACTTCAGAGGAGCAGGTGGCTTAGGTGGAAAATGTCTGTGCCCTGATCCCTTCCTAGGATGCGGCAGTGAGAATGTTCCATGACAGAGACTCCAGACAGATTTAGGAATGGCATTCCAGAAGAAATCTGTGTTTACTTTCCCAGGCAGACTCTAAGAAAGAGGGAAAGCCCCCGAAGTCTGGCTGTCTACTCTGTCCTGACAGATGAATTTGGAAAAGCCTCAAAGTAAAATTGTAAATGGAAAGGGTGGTGTAGGGGAGTGCTGGGGCAGTGGAATGCTTCTTTGGGGTCCAAATGCTTCTTTGGGGTCATAGGAGTGACAAATGGCTGTGGATGGCCCTACCAAGTTTTCTATAGTCCCAGAATGGGACAGGATTATCCTGTGTGTCCAAGAGGGTCCTGAGAGTTAGCTGACGCAGAGCCAGACCTTGGATACTGTGAAATGGCCTGGTACAAGGGGTGACTTTGCAGTGACCAACAAGGACCCACATCCCACGTAGGCAATTGTGTTAGTGAAGAGTGATGTCAACTCAGGTGAAATGCTCTCCACACCTGTAACCTTCATTCAGAGGCATAATGTAAGCCTTGAATGTAGAAGCAATCACAGAGAAAGGGTAAGAACCCTGAAATAATTGAAATTATTTCTACTGTTTGGAAGAAAGGGGTCCATCATAAGTACGGTTGACCTTTGAACAGCACAAGGGTTAGGGGCACCAACCCTTCACCCACACAGTCGAAAATCTGCATATAACTTAACTACTAAGAGCTTACTGTTGACTAAAAGACTTATTGATAACATAAAGTTAATTAACATATATTTTGTATGTTATATGTATTATACACTGTATTCTTAAACAAACTATGCTAGAAAAAAGTTATTAAGAAAATCATAAGAGCAATGCATTTACAGTGCTGTACTGTATTTATAGAACGAAATCTGCATATAAATGGACCCAAGCAGCTCAAACCTATTATTAAAGGGTCAACTATTATTAACTTAATAGAAAAATAAATGTACCTTGTTTACAACTGGGTTTGTGAACTGAGTTTCATTTGTCCTGCACCCTATCCCAGGCCCTTCCTTGTCTAAGTCTAGGCAGGATGCCTCATCAGGGCAGCAGGTGTCCCTCGTTTTCCTTAATGTTTTCTCTATATTGCACCAGCTCTGTGAATCAGTTGCTGTGTGTTAGTTTTATAGTCACAACTGCCATGAAGAATTTCTCTCTCAGTGTTTCACTGTTTGTGTGTTTTATGCACCATTTCCCTCCAGAAAACAGCCATCTGCTCTGAAGTCAGCATAATTGCATCACCTCTGTGTTCTTTTCATTTGAGACTTGACCTTAGATCATATGGACTTCTAATATCTACACGAAGCTAAAGAAAATGTTCTTATCTAATGAGTCATAACCCAACACATTGGAGCAAATTGCTTCAAATAAGATTAGCTGGGGTGAAGGGCGGGTGCCTATACCTTTTTGTGGAGTAGCACAGCTGGAATATGGGGAAAAAAAATAGAAAAGCCTCTACTGGACTTTAAGAGAGCTCTTCTGCCTTTTATGCTCTTAGAAGTCTGAACTTAGACATACAACTAACCTTACTCAGTACAGGTTTGATATATTAGAATGAACTTAGCTTTCGAATTTTGTAGCAGGTAAAATTTTTAAAATCCAAGTTATCAAGCATGCTAAGACATAACTCACTTTATTTTTCTCTAACTCTACGAACTCAGTGTATTTTGGTACCCAGCCCCCCTTCCTCCATGGATATTCTAAGTTGGGGGAAGGCTGGAACTTCTAGCAGTGGGAAGGGGTGGTTGGCCTTTGGTGGGATTTGGTGTTCACTGAGATGTAGCTTGTGCCATCTGCTCTTCGGACACTATACCATATGGCCTCTGGTCATAGCCCAGTGTCTTCAGTCCCTCTCTTGGTATCAGATGATCACCCCACACACCCTGTGTACCACTCATCCCAACTGATAGGCCCTTCAGATCCAGGGACCGTCCTCTATGTCACTCCTTTGGCACTCCCAGGAGCAAAGCAAACTTCCTCCTGTATGTGCAGGAGAGTTCAAGGGCTGTGAAGGTCCTCTTTTGTTTCCATTTTTCCTCCTGTGTTGCTCTGCACCATGCTGCCTAGATTGTCTTTCAGTACCATATTCCTAAAAGTCTATTAACTGTGCCAGGACCTAGGCTCAGGCAAATAAAAGAACCTTTTCCCTCAAAGCTATGGACCCTGCTATAGTTTAGAACACATATTTAAACACTCAAAAGCAGAAAGTCAACTTCTTGTTCTTTCCAACCCTTTCCCTTCTCCGGGGCCAGTAAATGGCACCCCTTATCCAAAATAAAGGTGCTCCTGATCTAAAATAAACACAGATGACTTAGGAGGCAGGAGAAGGGTGAAGTCATTGCAACAAGGAACTGGATGAGGGAACTTTATTTGACAAACTAACTTTGGTTTGTTTATCCCACCCCACCTCTTGGGTGAGATCCTTCATTATGCCCCCTTAAATCACCCCCTCTGCTCTTGTCCCCACATCCCCTATTTTCTTCCCGGGCCTTACTTCTGTACTCTTGTTCCTCTAGCATTCTCCTTGCTCTGCGTCTCTTAGACCTGCCCTTCCTCCGTGCTGTGCTGGCCTGCCAGCTGGCACCTGGTAAAAAAAGAGGCAATGTTTTCTATCTTTGTGACCTTCCTTCTTCCCCCACTTCTCCCTCTCTTCCCCTTTTTTCCCTCCCTTCTGGACTCAAGGTGTCAACTGTCAACAGAGGCAGCTGCTACCAGAAGAAAGGCTGCAGGACCCTGAAAAAGGAGGTTTCAGAGACTGCAAGCCTTCATGGCATCTCCTTGGCAAATACCATAGAACCCTATTTTCTGTAGAACGATTGCTTTATTGACTATTATCAATTCTCTAAATCTTGGAAGGGTGAAATTTGATTTTTAAACATTTTCTGTGCTTGAAGCATAGCTTTTAATCATGTAATAACACAACTCTAAAGAGGAACCACTTCTGTCAAGGCCTTTAGGAATGCTCTCAAAAAGGGAAGGTATACCTTTCCTGCTTACAAAAGGCTTAGGGTAGTCCTAAGAGGTACTTTCCAAATGGACTTTTTAAGACAGCTCTTGTCTCCTCTATAAAGAAAATCCATTTATTATTAAACTCCTTCAATATTGAGTGTAGATCTGACTAGTCTTCAGCTTAAGAACAGATGTACTCTGTGGGCTCAGAAATTGTGTGTGTTTCATGCTCTTACTGTTGTGCTCTCAGACACTCATGCTGCCTCACATATTAGACTGGAGTGATTTGTCAGGCAGTAAAACTGTATAACTGTATGACTGTATGTAAAACTGTATGAAAACTGTATGACTTCAAAGTCATTTAAATATACTTGCACTTTGTTTTAGTTTATCCAGCATCTCAAAGTGAATTACAAGTAGTTCCTATAGCCAACTGAGTTCTGAGTTGAGCATCTCTCCTATGTGAGAGGAACTCTGATGGGCACTGAGAAGAGAGAAAGATGACTAAAGTCGTCCCTGTATACAAAAACTTAGTAATTAAGTGGGTGAAACTAGTCTTTAAACAGAGCACCATCATACAGGGAAGAATGAAATGCATGTATTGGGGAGGTACTAACCAATCTGGGCCAGGGCTAAACAGAGGAAGAAGGATAAATTCTGGGAAGGAATCAGGAAAGACTTCATGGAGAAGGAGGCGTTGAGAGGTAAGGAGGATTTAAGCTGGAAGAGAACAGGAGAAAGACCCTCCAGCATGGGGGATAGTAGAGAGCAATCTCTAATTTAGAATTTTATAACTTGTAAATGACTCTTGCTTCTTTCTAGGAACTTCTATTTTAAATTCTTCCTATTTATCTTAAAAAAAAAAAAGATTTTACTTATTTATTCATGACAGACACACACAGAGAGAGAGGCAGAGACACAGGCAGAGGGAGAAGCAGGCTCCATGCAGGGAGCCCGACATGGGACTCAATCCCAGGTCTCCAGGATCACACCCCAGGCGAAGGGGTCGCTAAACCACTAGGCCACCGGGGCTTCCCTAAAACATGGTTTTAAACATACTACACTTTTACTTAAATCCCGCCCATAGTCTCCCAAGTCCCATTGCTGATCGCGTGAATTTCAAACGTTTCTTTGGACAGTCAAGACTTCTCTCATCCTGATCCCAGCCTATGTCCCCTGCTTTGTCACTGACTGACCTCCTGTATCAGATGTCACAAGGTTAAAAACTGTGGACCAAACTTGCCACCACAATGTTCTTTAGATGTTTGAATTCATTTTCTATATTTTGAAGCCAAGGTATTTTTTTCTCCAATAAAAAGAACCAGGGCTCCCTGGAGAAGTGGTTGATTTCAGAGTTCAGGCAAGGAGAATACAACATGAGCCTGGGGGCATCATATAGTACCAGAAAATAAGAAAGTGCTCAAAAAGGACATAACAGCTAAGCTGAAGGAACCCCCAATGGCCAAATCTGGACAATTTGAGCAACAAAATAATAATGGTAATATCGGATTATAACTTATAAAATAAAATATCCATTAATCCATATTTCTGTAAATATGATAAAATAAATAAGTAAATGGGAGGAAAGAGATGACTTTTCCTTACAGAAGAATTCTAACTAATGAAAATAGAATTAATAAGGGAAATATAAAATCACCACTAGGCCCACATTACAGTAATAATTGTAGTAAGCAAGAGCCACTGATGTTTGAAAAATCAGTGGGCAAAAGTGTGAGAAGAAACAGAACATTTGCATAGCCTCAAAGTATTTTCCCAAAATATTTCTCACACAGATTGAAAAAGCGGTAACTTTACAGTAGAAAAACGGAGCAGATAGCACCTTAACCAAGTGATCAAAGTGGATATCGCCAGCAAGAAGACATATTGACATCATGTACCCCCGACATGATACACAGAGAATATGACATCACTTCTGTGGTATTCAGGCCAACAACAGCATAATCTCAGCTTAACCAGGAGAAAACATCAAATGCAAATTGAGAGACACTCTACAAAATAATAGATCAGTAATCATCCAAATGGTCAAGGCCATGAAAGACAAAGGCTGAAAAACAGTCACAGATTAGAGGAAGCTAAAGAAACACAACCACTAAAGCCATTTGGGATCCTGGAATGGATCCTGGAACAGAAAAAGCACTTTATGAGAAAATCAGCTGAACTTTGAATAGGCGCTACAATTTAATTAATACTCTTAACAGCAATGTTAATTTTGGACTTTTTCATCCTTATGCTACTGGTGTGTAAGTCATTCATATCAAGGAAAGCCAGGGGAAGGGTATACATAAACTCCTCACTATGTCTACAGCTTTTCTATAAGTCTAAACTTATTTTTAAATTAAAAATGTAAAAATATTTCACGCACACGCACACATAGATGTCTGGGGAAATGGAAAGGTCCACATGACCATTTGGCATAGACAGCAGCTACCTCCCCTTAAATGGGTTATGTATTTTCCAGTTTGTCACAATCCCTTCTCTTCCCTACCGTGCTACATGGAGCCACGTTTCATTTGTTTATTGTGCTATAAGCCTGGTTCCCAGAAACATCTGAATTTGGGATTCACTGCTTGATAAAATTGCTAATGGCCTACCTGCTGTTTTCTAAGCAAGCTTTGTCCTCAGCCTTCCCACAGTTCCACATTTGCTCCAGCTGCTCCCTCTGCTCCATCTTCTGCTTTAATTCCAAATCCTTCCTTTCAGTCTTCCCATCAAGATCTAACGTACAAACCGCCTCTTCTGCGGGGGCTCTGTCGTCAGTTGAGTTCACCTGTCTCTCTCCTTTGAACCGATAGAGCATTTGGTGTTCCTGGGGAAATAGCACAATTTTGCATCTATCTCTGCCTCTGCAGCTCCCCCTGCTTATGTGTGCACTCTTTCTCTCCATCAAATAAATGAATAAAATATTTTTTAAAAAAATAAGAGTTAGCTACAAAAACCAAGTCCCAGGCACTGGTATGTTTGTCTATCTCACTTAATTCTTACAACAATTCTGTGAGACAGACAGTATTCTTTCCAGATTTAACAACTGAGGAAAATGAAATTGAGAGGGGTTAAGAAACCCATCCAGGATCACAAAGCTAATATAGGATCAAATCTGAGATCCAAAACCCCAAGTACCATGTTCAGTCCTAGCTACATAAAATTGGCAGGGCCCAAGTGCAAAATGAACATGTGGCCCTTTGTTCAAAAATTATTAGGAATTTAAGACAATGACAGCAGAACATTAAACTAAGTGTGGGGCCCTTCCAAGTGTGGGGTCCTTCCAAGTGTGGGGTCCTCTTGAGCATGGGGTGGTATGTGACTGCACAAGTCATACTCCTGTGAAACTGGCCTCGATTGCGTTGTTTCCAAAACACCAGAGTGTGTTGGAAAGAGAACCCAAGTGAAGGAAAACCTGAGCATTAGCCTTAGGAATGAAAGAGTAAATATGAGACTAATGTACACCCGTTTGGTTCTGCAGAAATGCCATTGTATTTGTACTAATGGTTGCTAATGAGTACAGAGGTCACTAGGAAAATAAAGAATTCTAGAAGCTGAGAAAAAAGAAAAGCCCACCCAGGCACAATCTGCTGGAATATGGAATGCCAATGGACTTTACGCCATAATGGGAGTTTATCGAATTGTTCTGGTTTTTCCATATTCTAGAGAGGCTAATGATGGTCGGGGTTAAAAAAAAATCACTAAAGACCTTTATATATCACACTTATCATAGTTTAAGCTCAGCCACTTTTTAAATCTGTGTTTTAACGTGGACAAATGTATCCCAATTACCGACCACATTAGCAAATACTCTGGAAAAACCTGCTCAGCAAGGAAACTTAACTTTGCTCAAGTAGGAAGAAAGGGTAAGCAGGGAAGAGGAAGTCTGTTGAGTCATGAACTGATCCTTCTCTTAGCTTCTCTTCCCTGTGTTCTTCCTCTGTGCTTTCTGAAGAACAACAGCCTATTCTGTGTTATAGAGACGCCCAACTAAGGGGGCAATGATTTCTGTCCGCTCCTGCCACTTTCAAATACTCAGACGCTGAACCCACTTTCCTGTTTTATTAGCATTTATCTGATGATGCTCAAACACTTCAAAAATAACATTTTCATTTAACAAATGGGAGTGCTGATGCACCCTGGCAACTTCTAATGCACTGTGTACTATTAGCTTACAGCACAATTTCACTTCTTTTTAGACCAAATTTTCACCAGCTCTATGATGAGGATGAATCAATAGATCAAGAACCACATTTATTTGACACCTACTAAATTTTTTTGACAAGTGTGCTGAGGAATACAGAAGGACCTACTTACTATGGGAAATAAGGGACTTCAGGCCTTCCTGAAATGAGAATCCTCAGGCCCTAGGGATAATGTGATGGTAAAGGCCCCTGACATATTGATTAAGCTGGAGGCCTTCCCAACTCCTATAGAATACTAAAGAATACTGAAGAACTTACCCTCAGGTGGAAGATCATTGAAGATGTGGGGTGAGGGATGGTGAGAAATAGAGATTTTGCCACCAAATAGTTATCCATAGGACACCTGGCTGACCTCCAAAACTTGCAATAAGCTTTCTATCAAAGAAGTATTAACCCCAAAGAGCCAGAAAGGCTCTTGTGTAGGTCAAGATGTTCAGTGTAGAGTAATGGAGATGTCACATTAGATTTGGCCATGTCCTTTCCATTTCAAATAAAAATAATTCTATCTCAGGAAAGTGAGTAAATTCAGTGTTGGGTGAGTTGCAATAGAGTGGAGCAGAGCCTGTTGGGAAGTGGGCACATTGGCTAACAGGGTAGTGTAAGTCCCTCAGTCCTGTGGAAGGATGTCCTATAGGATTTCGGCCCTGTTCTGTAGAGAGCACAACTTTGTGGGGATGAAGTAAGTGGGAGAATCTGAGAAATGTTCTCAGACCTCCATTCTGCCTTCTTTCTTTTAGTAACACAATTAGGAATGTGGCAGTCCTCTTGGTGACTGCATTTCCCATCTTCACTTATTTTTCCTCCATCCTGTGAAGAAGTTTCTTTTTTTTCAAATAACAGTTTTATTGAAATATAATTAACATACCCTACAAGTCACCCCTCTGTTGTGTACATTTCAAAGGCACTTAGTACATTCACAAAATTATACAATAATCTGATCACTTTTGGAACATTTCACCACTTGAAAAAGAAAACCCATACCCATTAATAATGACTCTCCTGTTTCCTCTAAATCTATCCCTACCCAAAGCCCCTGGAAACCACTAATTTACATTCTGTTTCTATAGATTTTACATTCTGTTTCCTATAGAAAAGTAAATAGATTTCCATTTGCATGGAATCACATATGTGGTCTTTTGTGGCTGGCTGCTTTCACACAGTTTCATATTTTCAAAGTGCATCTGTGTTACAGCATAAGTCAATACTTCATTCCTTTTTATTTATTATTTTATTTATTTATTCATTTATTAATTGGGGGGGGGGGTAGGGGGAGAGAGAGAATCTCAAGCAGGCTCTATGCCCAGCACAGAGCCAGACAAGAGGCTTTATCTCATGACCCTGAAATGATGACCTGAGCTGAAACCAAGAGTTGGATACTTAACCGATTGTGCCACCCAGGTGCTCCTCATTCCTTTTTTTTTTTTTTTTTTTTTTTTAGATTTTATTTATTTATTCATGAGAGACACAGAGAGAAAGGCAGAGACATAGGCAGGGGGAGAAGCAGGCTCCTTGCTAGGAGCCTGATGTGGGACTTGATTGCAGGACCTCAGGATCATGGCCTGAGCCAAAGGCAGATGCTTAACTGCTGAACCACCCACATGCCCTGTTTCTGAATATTGTTTCATTCTATGGATATGCCATATCTTAAATTTATCCATTCATCAGTTGATGGACACTTGAATAGTTCCCAATTTGAGGCTATTATGCATAATGCTGCTATGAAAATTCATCTATAAATTTTTGCATGAACATGTTTTCATTTCTCTTTGGGGTGTGTGTATATGTATATATACACATGTAGGCATATACATACACACACACATACTCAGAACTATGGGGCCATAAAGCAATTCTAGGTTTAATCTTTTGAGGAACTGCCAAGGTGTTTTCCAAAGTATCTACAAGCATTTTATATTCTCAATTTCTCCATATTCTCATCAACATATGTGATCTTTTTATTACAGTTGTCCTAGTGAGTGTGACTCTTAGTCTTCCTACTGCTTTCTGGCCTCCAAAGTTCATTAGTTAGCTGTTCATTTTATTGAGGATCTCTTATATGTAATGAGCCATTTTTCTCTTGCTGTTTTCAGATTTTTCTCTTTAACTTTTGACAGTTTGATGTATCTGTTTGTGAATCTCTTTAAGTTTATTCTTCTTGAAATTCATTGAGCTTCTTGGCTGTACAGATTAATGTTTTTATCAAATTTGGAAAGTTTTAAGCCATTACTTTTTCAAATATTCTCTCTGCCCTTCTCTCTCTCTCTCTCTCTTTCTCTCTCACCTCTCCTCTCCTTCTGGGACTCTCAGCACTCATATGTTGGTAGGCTTGATGCTGTTTCACATATTTAGGCTTTGGTAATTTTTAAAAACCTTTTTCTTTTGTTCCTTGAACTGGAAAACCTTGGTTGACTTACCTTCAGGTTCACGGATCCTTTCTTTTGCCAGCCTAAATCTTCTTTTGAGCCCTTTGAGTAAATTTTTCATTTTAGTTATTATAGTTTGCAACTATGAAATTTCTATTTGGTTCTGTTTTATGATTTCTATTTCTTGATAGTCTCTACTTACTGAGATATTATTATTTTCATACATGTCTTTAATTCCTTAGAAATCATTTTTCTTGGGCACCTGAGTGTCTCATTTGGTTGAGTGTTCGACTCTTGGTTTCGGCTCAGGTCGTGATCTCATGGGTTGTGGGATCAAGCCCCATGTTGGGCTCCATGCTCAGCAAGGAGCCAGCTTGAAGATTCTCTCCCTCCACTCCTCCCCTAGCTTGCTCTCTCTCTAACTCTCTCTAAAATAAATAAATCTTTTTTAAAAAGAAATTTTTTCTTGATTCTTTGAATATATTTGTAATAGTGGATTTAAAATTTTTATACAATAAGTCAAACATCCTACTAGAGACAAGAGCAATTACAATTGACTATTATTTTCCTATGAATGGTCCATATTTTTCTGCCTCTTTGCATAATTTGTAACTCTTTGTTAAAAACTGGATATCTCAACTAATATAATGTGACAACTCTGGAAATCAGATTCTTTTCTTTCCCATGCCAGAGTTTGTTGTTGTTTGTTGCTGTAGGTTCTTTCTGGCCCTTCCCTCTTTCCGAGGCTAAGCCATCCCCTTTTGCCCTGCCATATCATCTGACATCGCTAAATCATAGATTACTATGTTGAAGGGCAGGGTCAATGAGGGGCAATTGCAGAATGGAAACTTTGGTTCTACTTATGAAATATTTCTTAGTGCCTCTTTTTGGCATCGGGGTTTTAAAAGTAACCATAGGCATTTCTATGGAAACAAAAGAAAACACAGGTTAATCGGAGCAAATTATAAGCTTAGTATCTGAGTCCTGAGTACTGCCAGTGGGAGGATTTTTAGATGTTGAGCTCAAAGTATTCTCAGATGGGGTGGAGGCAGGCAGCAGCAAGCTGAGGAATTTTTCTGGTTTGTAGTTCAAATGTTCCTGGTGATCCTTTTGAGTGGTCCACAATCCAAGCCAAGAGAATGAGAGAAAATTGGAAATCTTAGTTTGGAGAGTCATAGCCAGATATTCAAGAAAAACCAGAGGAATTCAGGATCCAGTCCAGTTTTATAAGCAAACAACAAACACTCAAAAACAATTAATCAGACCTAGAATTTAACATCCACAAAAGTAGGTTTTTAAAAGATAATTTTTTCTCTCTAAATTCACCCTCATTTTTATCAAAGATAGCCAAATTAATACTAGTTTGTTAAAAAAAAAAGTCTACTTTTAACAAACTTGGCCTAATTATTTACATTAGTGCAGTAAGAACAGGAATCAGCCATATAGATTTTTTTTATAAGACTTTTTTTTTTTAATTTTATTTTATTTATTTATGATAGGCACACAGTGAGAGAGAGAGAGAGAGGCAGAGACATAAGCAGAGGGAGAAGCAGGCTCCATGCACCAGGAGCCTGACGTGGGATTCGATCCTGAGTCTCCAGGATCGCGCCCTGGGCCAAAGGCAGGCGCCAAACCGCTGCGCCACCCAGGGATCCCATAGATTTTTTTTTAATCTGCTTTGCTGCAACTTTTTATAAGAGATTTCAGATTGAACTTTTAATAGCCTCTCAAGGCCAGAAGCCAAGCCAAATACTTGCCATCAGATTTGCCAGCAATCCTCGTAGATTTGGGTGAATTCCTCTCTTCTCAAGGCCCCTAAAATATCCTAAGGTTCCTGCACCTGTGACATTCTTTATTCACCTGGTAAGGCTGCTGGGAACTCTGGAAACAAGGTATCAGGCATACATTTCCAACGGGCTCTATTGGTTCTATACAGTCAACCTTAGTTCTTTAAAGCTGTCATATCTGAGTCTATGCATATCTCTCAAATAGGACACACCAGTCAAAGCCTTGGTAATATAACTAATGTTTTCAGTGGTGTCCTGTGACAAGGAGAAGAGATGCTCATTGAGCTTATGCAAATAACTATAACTACCATGGAAGAAAGAACACTCCCGGAGTTTCTGATTTCTGGAGAGTTCAATCAGGGTGAAAAGACAAATGTTTCCACTTGTTTACAAAGGAGTATTTCATCAAATTTCTGTAAGTCATAGATATCTTAAGAGAAAAAATTTTCTTAAATCCAAAAGAGCAAATATTACAGAACCTGCAATGTTTCAAGCAAGAGTGATATAAATTATAATCATACTTCTCAATTCATTTTGCCTCATGTTACTAATTCTTGTTGTTCAAATGCAGTTCTTCCATTAGTTCTGGAATTTCTTAGTTTAGTTTTATGATCTTAAAGATACCAGAAACCTGTATTTGCCAAGAGTCTTTTCCATGAGTCTCCTTGAAACTGAAACACACATGGAAGAGTATCAGAATGAAACAACAACTATAAATGACAAAAGACAAAAAATGGTCATGGTTAAAAATCTGAGGGGGGTTGATTATAATGCAGTTAACAATGATATTTGGTTATTTTTGTGACACAACATTTCAATAATTAGAATTATATGTGATGACATTATATCATTATATCATAATAGGACATATTAAAAGTTTAAGAATTTCAGGACACCTGGGTGGCTCAGTGGTTGAGCGTCTGCCTTTGGTTCAGGGTGTGATGCTAGGTCCAGGATTGAGTTCTGCATCAGGCTCCCTGTTAGAACCTGCTTCTCCCTCTGTCTATGTCTCTGCCTCTCTCTGTGTGCCTCTCATGAATAAATAAATAAAATCTTAAAAAAAAAAAGTTTAGGAATTTCATATAATTTCTAGAACAGTTCTAGCATTTATCCTCACGATAAGCTAGGAAGGCTTGTCATCATTTGTTTGACAATGTTTCCCAAGTAATTTAACAAACAAAATAAATGAGCCTAACTTCATTTAGATTTTGAATTTTGGGGAAGTTGGTTAAAAACCTCATAAGGCCTCATAAAAACCTCATGTGCCTAAGTAGGATTAACAATTATTATAAAACTCAATATTTAATTATCTATTTAACCAAGCTGGCAATAAGAGATTCTACAGTTTTTACAGTTGTTAGCAAAATTTAGCTCCCTTAATATTGAAAATTTTTAACTTTCTTAAGAAATCAAAGACCTAATAAAGGCAAAACATAAAAAAAAAAAAAACCTTTATTTTTCCTGGGCAGATAAAGAAAAATACTTAGTTTATAATTTCTTATCAAGGGCAGACCAACAATCCATGAAAACTTTGTCTTTTTAACAGAAAGAAAAAATAAATTCCAATCTTATACCAGTGTACTTTTAAAACTCACTCATTCCCATCATAGTCCTGACCATGCATAAATTTTTTTTCCAAAGATTCCACTTCACAAACTTTCTACAACATTCTTTTTCATTCAGATTTTGTCCTAAGTTTTTCCTCTCTAAAAAACCAATTCCATTTCAGGACAAAACTAGTTTCTTTGCCCTCAGCAAAAATATCTCCTCATTTCTTCTGTGTTTCCTAAACATCTCCTACTTTCCCTACATGCAGAGTTGCTTTCCTTATCACTTCTCACAGTCTTTTTTTTTTTTTTTTGAAAGTAGGCTCCATGCCCAGCATGTAGTGCAAGGCGGGGTTTGAACCCACAACCCTGAGATCAAGGCCCGCACTGAGATCAAGAGTTGGATGCTTAACTGACTGAGCCACCCAGGCGACCTCATTTCTAGCAGTCTTAATTACATTTATCAAATTTTAACTCCTAGAAATTTTAGTTTCCAATGAAAACTAAGTAGTAACCAATTGTGAAGTGTGTTACACCAGAATTCTTAGATTGGCAAATTCTGAATACGTGTTTTTTTCATAGTACAACTTTCAGTAAAGCATAAAATGTTTACTAAGAGATCCAAGCATCTTGAGTTTCTCTGTAATAAGACAAAAGCTCACAAACTTATGTTTAGTAATTAACATTTTAGTATTTTATCTTATTTGGAAAAGACTTAGATATCCAATGAATTCAACATGATTTTTCGTCTAACAGCAAAGCTTCATAGTTTCAGGTTACCAAAGATTTTGAAAGCTATTTAAAAGTTTACCTATAAACCCTGTTATTTAACCTACTTGCTCTTAACAATTACTCATGAAAAATTCAAGAGTCAGACAAAACTAACCATCATTTTAGGTCATCTTTTTGCTGACAAGTTGCAAAAGAGAGAACATGAACTTATTTAGTAAACCTTGGTAGAATAAAAGTTTTATATTTAATGCTGATAAGTTCTAAAGACACGTTTATTTTAGTTAAATCAACTATTGAATTAGCTTAAATGCCAAGTATGTTGTACCTGTGTCTCCTAAAGGGTCAATCAGTTTGATCCTCACTGTCAATTTCACCTGGGGCTCTGATGAGGAAATCTGAAGTGCATGGTTCAAGTCCAAGAGAGCCCCTGTGCTCCTTCACTTTCTGTAGGAGGTAGTTCAGTTTGAACCTCATAACGAGGAGGCCCTACAGCTTGGGGTGCCTCCCAATAGTGAAGGCGGGAGGAGCAGGAGCCAACAGCTGGAGGCACCAGCTATGATACAAGAGCTGGCTGTGGGAGCCGTTCGCAGGTGGTGGTGTGGGAACACGAGGAGGCAGAGGGGCTGCTGGCCTTGCCAGAAGCATATTCAAAGTTTGGACTAACATTCCTTTATCTCTGAATCCTGTCTCTCCCTCCTGTAAGACAGGTTTTTTTCTCCATTTGCTTTTCAGCCCTCTGCGCAATTTATTCAAAAATCTGTCCTAAAGCTTTCTTTGAAAACAGAAGTATTCCTTATCTTCCCAGGCAAACGTTCAGAAAGAACACAAAACAAACAAAACCATGATTAAAGAAGCCCAAAGAACCTCTGTGAACCTTCATTCCTCTTCAAGAATCAGGGGTTTCGCCAACTGAACCAAATAGCTTATTTTCCAGTTTCTCCCTTAAAGTCAGAGTTTCCCCAACTGAACCAAACAGCTTTCTAGGACATTCCCTATTTGGAGGCAACTGAATGGGAGGAAGAAAGCTACAAGTTGCTAATATTTAGGGAGAGAACATTAAAAGTCTTTTACAGAACAAATCTAACACTGCTGGGTGCATCCAAAGCTGTAGCAACAAACAAACCAAGCACAAATGAACTGATCCACAAACAAACCAGGTACAGGGCCAACAACTATTGCCCTCTCCAACGAGGTCCGGGAGACAAATGCAAACAAAGTAGTTTCTCCCCAAGGAAAAGTCCAAAGGGCGGGGAAGGGAGTTCCCGGCTGTACAGGCCGCAGCGACTTCCCGAACCTTGGAGGCCAGCGACCTGCGGAGGTCTGGGCGCTGCTTGTCCTGCCAGCCAGATGCAGGGGCAGCAGGTGCAGCTCCCGGAAGTCAGAGAGGCCCCCAAGGCATGCTCCTGGCAGCTGCTGCAACCTGGAGAATCCCGATGGGAGGCCGGCAGGCCATGACCTGCTCATGGATAGGTGACCAAATGGTAACTTGGCCCAAGCTTCTTCTGTTTGCCCCCATGACAGGCCAGTTAGTCAAGACTCAAGATGTTGGGGTCAGGTAAGTACTTTGTCCAAAAAGCCAGCACACCGAGGAGGTGGTGGACCATTGTTCCAAAGAACCATCTCCTAGACCATGAGATTTAAGCTTCTTTTATGTGAGGAAGAGTGGGGGAGGAGAGGGAGTCAGAGTCAAAAGATAGCTGATATCCCAAGATACCTAAAGAAGGCTATCGTAACTCCTGTGTCCTCAGTCAGTAGGTCTTCACCTACAGGAACCTGGTCTTGTATTTCCTGTAAAGCTAGCATAGTCATTTCTATATGTACTTCCTTATCTCCTCAGGGTGAGGTAGGTTTCTGGTAGGAGCAGTTTTTTCAAATCTTAGCTGTAACCTGCCTATGTGCCAGGTTAGGCAGAAGTTTCTAAGTTGCGAAGTTTCTCCCTGTTACACAAAGGAATATTACTCAGCCATAAAGAAGAATGAAATCATCACTTCTTGGTCTTTTGGCTAAGATCAAGTGAAAGAAGAATGAAATCTTGCCATTTATAACAATATGGATGGACCTAAAGGGTATCACGCTAAGTGAAATAAGTCAGAGAAAGACAAATACCATATGATTCTGTTTATATGTGGAATCTAAAAAAGAAAACAAATGAACAAATAAAAAATGGAAATAGACTCATTAATACAGAAAAGAAACTGGTGGTTGCCAGAAGTGGGGGACGGGGCAAAATACGTGATGGGATTAAGAGGTATGAATTTCTGCTATAAAATAAATAAGGCACAGGGATGAAACGTACAGCATAGGGAATATAGTCAATAACATTGTAATAACTTTGTATGGTGACGGATGATAAGTACACTTATAGTGAGCATATAGTAATGGCATACAATTGTCTAATCACCATATTGTTCACCTAAGACTGCTATAATATTGTCTGTCAGCTATACTTTAATTTAAAAAAATGTTGAGAGTACATCTCTTTCCCTTTGGACATGGATGTACAGTTTACCAAATCAATTGCATGTGTCCTAAAACCTGGCTGCTTTGCCATTAGGGAGAAGCAAGCTTTTTCATTGTAAATAAAGGAGAAATTCGGCTTTGAAAGAGAAAAAAATGCTTCACCGCCTCAATTGTTAATTTTGCTGAAGTCTTCAATAAAAACAAAATAAAATGTAAATCAATATCTTCATGAAGAGGAAAAGGAGCTAGAACCAAGCCGTCCTGGACAAGGAGATTGGTGGATATTGCTTGAGCTGAAATGCATTGGCTCAGATTTAACGTATCGATTAAGCACAGCTCAGTGCCTTCAGCTGGTAAGAATCAAAGCATAAGGCTAAACACTAAATTAGCTGTGTGCCTGTACCTCACAGCAGAGCCAAAATGAGGCAGCGTTTTTTATCCCTGCACCTCCCGTTGCCTGCCAAAAAGAATTCAAAGCAAGGAAAAATATGCCTCCCGTTGTTTGGGGGAGGTACAAGATACATTTAAAAATTGATTTATGCTTTAATCGCTCTTGAAGCTTCATTATTCCAAGTATAAGTATGAAAGACCGTCTGATCCAGCAGACTTATTTGTTAATGCACCAATGGTAGCAACAGATGTGCTGTTTTTCATCTATGACCTGATCCGCTAGCTGATTCATCTGCTTCCGTTTTCATTTTCCTGTCATTGATTTATTAATGATGTCTTACTTATCTGTGGTTCTTTTATGGGGTGGGCTTCCTCTGGCATGGTCTCAAGAGAGACGTTCTGTACCTTCCCCCAGCATCAAAAACCCAACCCCCTTCTCCGGTGTTCTTTATCACCGCTCCAGAGATTAGAGACTTTAATCATTTAGTAACTGAAATAACCTCCATGGCTTGCAGAGTTTATGGCCAATTTGTCTTCAGCACACAGGATTCAACTGCTTTTTCTTGCTAAGGAATGGGCTATGCTTGTTATACTGCTTCTCTGCACCGTGGGCAGTCGATGTGCTGTCTGTAGACCCATTGCAAATACTGCATGGCTCTGGGCAGTTTAGGACTGTGAGGCATGACTTAACATGACCCAGAGAACACATACTTACATGCCTTGGGGCTATTAACATTTTGAGTTGTGTAGAGAGTTGGTGTGGGTCTTAGCTCCAAGCAGCAAAGACGGGAAGGTAGACAAGAAGGTTAAAAGCCATTTGCAAGAAGATAAGTAGGGTTGTCCATCCCAAACACCAAATGGACTCTTTTTGTTTTCTATGTTAGGAGGAAAAAAAGATAAAAATGATTTTGGGATGTTTGGAATCTTGGGACTCCTAGAAAACCTATGATGTTGTGTCATTGGGGCTTACAAATGCATATTTCGCTTTGTTTCACCCATGGATCTGAAAGTAATTTTTTGGCATACAGTGAAGGTTTCTAAACTTCCATATATGTTAGTAGGTAGGTTGGGGGTATTAGGCGTCAAGATTCTCTGTCCAGATCTCCTTCAAGCACTCATTCTTCACTTCACACTTTGTGCCAGAGGCTGGCAGTTTTCAGCTAAGTCCTTTTCTGGGACTGGCTCTGGGCTAAGGAGAGCCAGCTACCTTGTTCAAGGTCATGCTTCCTTCCCAGGGACAGCCTTTACTGGCTGACTATGTGATGCAGGGCACAAAGGCCTGGCCTTCGTTCCTGTTTGAGATTACCCTGCAGGACTATCCCAGTGCGGAGCTCCTGCGGGATCAGATGAGGCCTCTGGTATGACCTCATAACAAGTCATGTTCCCTCTCTGCCCGGTATGACTTCCTTTGCTCCCTACACAAGGGTTGAACCTAAGAGCACTTCCATTCCCTCCTAAGCTTTCTGTGGGCAAATCTCAGTATCAGACTTTGCTTCCCAGGGAACCAGACCTGCGGCAGCTGGTACTAAGAGTGATGAGGCTAAGTGTGAAAGCCAGAGGGATTCCTTAGCAGCATATGAAGAGATTCATCCATAGTTGGAGGGCAGAAACGGTAAGGTACAAACCCAGGGCTTCTTTATTGAAGTAGCAGAGCTGCAGAGAAGTCTGGGTGTTCAGCCTACACCGGTCTGCTCTGCCAAGGCCAGGACTGGGGTCTTGAGACATGGGGTAGGTATGCCTGCCTGGGTTGATGTGCTAGAAAAATGTGAATTCCCAGATTCTTAGGAATGCTGTGGGCCCACAGATGTGGCCCATTCCTCCATGTTAAAGGCTAGTGCTAAGGATGGTGCCAAGGTTTCTGCATTGTAAGGCAACACACTCCTCCTCCCCAAATGCCACTCACAGCTCTTAACCCATAGACAAACAGGGAGGGTCAAGTTCCACCATCATTTGTCAGGGAAAGGGCTGGTCTGGTAAAAGAAGAAAGGCCTATGCTCCGAGGGCACAGTAGGAACTGGCTAACATGCACAATTAATAGGACTGGATCCCGAGAGTGCTACGGCAGTGGGGGCAGAATATAAATTTGGATAAGGGAGAGTTTATGGATATGGAAATGCTCTCCAGTGATGGAGAATGTAAGGACACAGGGAAATGGATTGGCATGCTGCCAGGATGGCTCTTGGAGCTTGGAGAAATTGATGGCTCATACCATTCAAAGTGGAAGTGCCAGAACCACCGTGGAAGATGGCAGAAGGCAGGACCAGGAGACTCAAAGAAGTGGGCATGCAGTAATGGATATTCTGTGTATGGCCAGAAACTCCTTGGCAGATGCTGCTCTCCAGAACCTGGGTACTCACACACTGGGCCAAAGGGAATGCCCAAACATTTCTGACACTGGTGCATGCAGAGTCAGAACTGATTGTGATACTTGGGGAGCCCCCTATAGAGTGTGGAATGTGGTGAGGGGAGCCAAGTGACAAATGACTCCTTGGTCAGGTCCAACTTTCAGTGTGTGCCAGCATCACAGGCCTACCAGGTAGTCTCTGCCACAGACCTGGAATGTACAATTGGAACAGATATAATTGGTAGTTGCCAGAACACCCATGTTAGCTCCTTAGCTTTGAGGTAAGAGCTCTCATCATGGTGAGGAAAGCCAAACAGAAATTACTACCTTTCCCCACAGGCCAAGATAGTAACTTAAAAAAAACAACTTTACAACCAAGGAGGAATGGTGAAGTTAGTACTGTCCCTAAAGACCTGAAGAATGCAGGGGGTACAGGGTGGTTCCCATCATAGCTCCATTAATGAACCAGTCTCTCCCCTACAAAAGCCAGACAGATCTTCAACAATGAGGCACTGGGGTTGCTGCAAATTCAAGGGAGTAGTAGCCCCAACTGTGGATGTTGGGCCACATGTGGTATCTTTCCTACAGCAAACCAACCTGGTCTTGGTACATGGTTTGTGGCTGCTAATGTGTGCAGTGTGCTTTTTAATTGCAGTCTGAAAGGAAAACCAAAAAGAGTTCACAGTCACTTTGGACGGATCAGAGATTGCATTTATGGTCTTCTCCCAGGACCATGTTGGCCCTTCTACCCTCTGTCAGATGAGATGGAAGTAGCACATCTGGGGTTGTGCGCCAACAGGGCCAGAGAGTTCAGTGTGCTCATGAGCAGGTGGCCCAGATCCCCATGTCATCCACAGATGATATCATCTCAACTGTATGAAGGATTCCCTTATGGCCACCTGACAACAAAAAGTAAATGTAGAGTTGCTCAGTATACAGGTACAACCTAGAAATCCTCATAATAGGCTGAGCTTTGTGTGATTCACCTGCCTATCCACATTAGGCAGAAAGAGGGTGCTCTGAGGTTAGAGTATAGATGGAGTCATGGATGGGGGGAATGTTTACCTGGTTAGTCAGGAGCCTGGCAGTGGGGGGAGATAAGCAGACAGGGCAAGGACGAAAAGGAGGAGGAGCCAGCTGGAAGAGAGATTGCCTAGTGAAGATGGGGCATCAGCCTCCAGGATGTGGGGTGTATACCCTGAACCAACAACTATTCAATGGGTGGCTCAGTGGTTGAGCGTCTGCCTTTGGCTCAGGTCATGATCCCAGAGTCCCAGGATCAAGTCCCCCATCGGGCTCCCTGTGTGAAACCGGCTTCTCCCTCTTCCTATGTCTCTGCCTCTCTCTCTGAGTCTCTCATGAATAAATAAATAAAATCGTAAAAAAAAAAAAAAAAAAAAAAAAAACCAACTCAACCACAACCATTCAGTAGCAATGCAGAAGTGTAAAGGTCTGGCCTGCTCACCCCATAATAACTCTGCAGGGCCATCCAGCCCCAAAGCTCACTGTGGGATTAGCTGCGGCTTTTCTTGGGATTATATCACTGTCCAACCGCTGCCCAGTCCTGCTTCCTTCACTCCTCCACAGGCACTGATACTGCCCTCCAGCAAACCACCTGCATCAAACCAATAGAATACACAGCACTGGGAACCCAGACAGAGAAGTGGAAGTGGCTCCACTTTTTTTTCAGTATCACTGACCTACTTAGAGAATTTGTGGTTTTTTGGCCCCGCAGCCCTAAAGCTCTGCATTCTGTGGTTTAGAGATTCCCGGGGGAAAGTGCTTCCACCATAGGACATGGCAAGCACCCCACTAAACCTTGGACTATGGCTTTCACCCAGTTACTGCAGGCTTCTTATGCCAAGAAGCCAGCAGACACAGAGAGAAGTCACTTTTCTAGGCAGGTAATTGACACTCTTCATCAGGAGGACGTAAGGCTGCTGTCATATGACGGGGGCAAGAGAGACATGATATGGCCTCCAGGTAATCTCTTGTTTCCTGATACACCCTTGCCCAATTTTGATGGTAAGTGGACAGGTGTAGCATCCATGATTCAAGAAGTGCTTGGTGATAAGGAGCTCAGGGGATGAGGGCATGGGCCACCCACAAAGGCCAGCCGCAGTGGCAAGAGTTAAAGTTCACGCTACTAAGTTTGGTCTTAAAAGCTTCCCCCCCCCCCCAAAAAAAAAGCTTTTCTCTTTAAAAGGGGGCTTTCAGTATCTTGGATGAACTGCCTCCAAACCGTAGTGCATGAAGGGAGGGGATGGGAGCAGTATGAAGCCTGGGCTGCGGAGGGTGCCCTGTGCCCTGTGCCCTGTCCCCTGTCCCCTGTCCCCATCACCACCTCCACACCTGCTGCTCCTCCTCACTCCCTCTGTGTTGCAGGATGACTGGCTTCAGCTGAGTCCCTCTCCAGGACTTGCTGTGAAGAGAGCCATGAAGAGAGCCACCTGGACCAAGGTCAGATCGCCTCTCAGGCAGCCCACATTCAGTGACTGGCCATGCAGGAGGATGAAGATCTGGTCCCCCCACCCCGATTCAGGGCAACTCTGCAGAGCCAGCCCGGCCTTGGGGCTCCCTGGGAGAGGAACGGAGAGCGGCTTTGTGAACGCATGGCAGCTGAGCTTCTTCCACTGCCAATCCTGCCTCCCTCACTCCTCTGCCGATGGCAACCTCCCCCCCTCCATAAATCACCTGCATGCAATCTCCGTCTTAGGTTCTGTTTTCTTCAGACCCCACCTGAGACCACTGCCGTGTGTATTTTCATAACTGGCATTTTTATTTACAAAGCCCCATATGACTTTTAGCCTGACAGGCAGGCTAGTGTAAGCTAAGCCAATAGGGAACCTGGAAAAAAGAAAGGAGCTATTATCTGGCCTGTCACCTAATAATTCAGTGGCCAAGTCTTGTGTGAGCCACAGGCCCTGTTTATCCTTGAAGTTCAAGATCAGCATCTTCCTGAGGGAGAGGCAAGCGGTCGACAGTGGGATCAGCGGCAGTGGGATCAGCGAGTTTTCTCTGCACTCCCCCCACCTTTCTCCTGCCCCACCCCCACCACCAGCCGGTCTATAGTAGGGGTGGTGAGAAGGAACAGAAAAGAGAATTTAAGAAACAGCAGCAATCAGAGGTTGACAAGAAGATTGCTAACCAGCCGCCCAGCCCTGAAGGCCAGGTTCTGTGCACATGTTCTTCTCCCCTCCTCCAACATCCCACACAGAGCTCCGAGCTCCTGCAGAAATCCCCGAGCAGACTTTTCCAGCACATTCCACCTCCTTAAATTCAAGTGTACGACTAGCCACCTTTGTGTTCAGGAATATATCAGGTCAGAAACCTAAAAGACCTCTCATGAGAACCCAAACCTCTTCTCCCCAGCCTGGTAACATGGAGAGCTGATGGCCTGCTCGCAGCCTGCCTCTCCTGCCGCCTGTCTGCAGAAGCCTGTCTGTCCCTGGGGAGCTCCGCTGTGCCAGGGCTCCTCCAAGGCTTGGAAGAGCTGGGATGTTTATGGCCTCGTGTCTGGGTCTTCTCTGTGGTGCTGGGTTTTCTTTAGGAGTCTTCAGGGAGCCCTGAACAGACATGGTGCATCCTCTCCGGTGGACCCCTTCTGACTTCTGTGCTTTGATTCATTTGCTCTGATTCGGTTCATAATGTTCACTTTGTTTCCTCCCTTCCTTGGCCATCTCCTCAGATCCATCTCTCATTAGCTGCCCGCCTCCACTTTGGGGCCAAGCATGTGCAAGGCTAAACCCCGGGGTTAAATGTTACGGGGACTTTTTTAACTGTCTCCATTTTTAATTCCAGGCTCACTTAATTGAATCCGGAAGTGAAATGTTGATGGTGATGGGAACCTAGCAGCCTTAAGACTGGAGAAAGGATGTGAAATTCAAACTCTTGCAGCTTCTTGCCGGAAAAAAAAAAAAAAAAAAAAAAGGAATGAAGCCAACATCGTTGGAAATGCCTTTTACCCTGCCACCAGCTCTGCCCAGCTGCAGGGACTGATGGTTCCCAATGGGGAGGTCCTACCAGAGGCTGTCTCTAAGCCACTCAGAACAAGCTGAGTTTAGGCAGGATCCCACATCGAGCGCACATGTAATTTAGAATTAGGTTCTTAAGCTTGGTGGCTGCTGCTGGAGGAGTCACAGTTTACTGAAGTAACTTTCTTTGTGCATGTGTTCCATGTAGCAAGGGGCTGTTGTCCTGGTTCATGAACTTCTCTTTCCTCCTTGGCCTGGAGCTGACATGAACCCCAGCCCCCTACTTTGGCTCCATGACCATCTACTTACCCCTTTCTCCTTACAGAGCTGCATACTGTTTTTATATACACGCCTACCTCCTTCTACCCCAGCTTGAAGCTGCTGTGCTTCAATCGCATAGACTCCATTACTTCTTACAAGGCATTGCTATTATCCATGTGCTAAGGAATATTCTCTCCATCCAGAGATATCATCCACCAGTTAGACGATTTGGATAGTAATGCCATCTCCAGGGGACCCAAGCTTCCCGTGTTCCCAACTCATTACCTCTGGTCCTGGTCCTCTTCCTGAGAGGCCAGTGATGTAGCTGGATCATCCCTCTGGTCCTGACCCCTATCAATTCCAGCTTATTGTGATTCCCCAGACATCATGCCTTTGGGGGCCTGGGATTACTTGCAGCTGATCCACAATTGACTTGCAAAGAAATTTCAATAGGGATAGAATTTGGAAAACATACTCCCATGCAATCTTACCCTGGCTTATATTTTTCAGTTATATACCAGACTGAGTTATGTTTTGACACGAGGCCAATGATAGGTATTTTTTTCCTCACCCTGAACCTTTTGAAATTAGAGATCACGTCACATAAAATGCACACCTGGCCCAAAAAAAAGGCCATTGAAATGCACCTGGGAAAATAGTAGCTTAACCTGAACAATTCAAGTAAAAGTGTCTTTATTCCTTTTCCTCTTGCGAAAGCTGTAACTTTGGAGAAATCTCATGCCTTCATTTTGTGCCAGTAAAATGCTAGATCTTGAATTCTCGGAGATATTGATTTTACTGATGTACTAACCATTTCTGAAGGCTGAATCTCTGATATATTTCAGAATCCAGGGGTGGGAAAATAAGAGAGTTTTATCTAGACAGTTGCTTATTTCCAAAATCAGTAAGGCACAGGAGTTAAGTTCTCATGGCAGTGACCCATATGAAACCAAGGGGCCCATTTCTATCTGCCATCTACTTTTTGTGTGACTTAGATTTTGCAAATATACCTTGTATCACATTTACCAATTATCTAATGCAATTAGGGTTTGATATGTACCTCCCTGTTGAGAAGATCTAAGAAAAAAATAACATCTTTTGAAAGCTATCATAACTAAATGTTGCCAGAGGACCTATTCTATATGAAAGACTGTCTTTAATCCTAAAAGAAATAGAATTCTTTTGTCAAGATATCAGTGGTGCTCTGGGAAGGAATCTGTCTCCTTGCCCTTTTTAGTTTCTTGAAGTTGCCTACATTCATGACCTTCCATCTTCAGAGCCAGCTGGACCGGTCCAGTCCTTCTCATATCCCACCACTGACACTGGCTGTTCTGTCTCCCTCTTTCACTTAGAAGCACTCTTGTGGTTACATCAGTCCTGCCCAGATAATCCAGTTCCTTCTCCCCATCTGAAGGTTCCTGATCACACCTGCAAAGTCCCTTTGGTGTGTAAGGTAACACATGCACAGGGCCTAGGGAGTAGGATATGGGCATTTTGGTGGTGAGGGGGTGGCATTACTCAATGATATCAAAGCATAAACAATTTTTCATATTTTTGTTAAATATATTCATATTTTATGTCAGAACTTCACTCCTGAGGAAGTTTTAAAGATTGGCTAAGGTTAGTCTGGAGGACCCTCTACTACTCCATTGTTTAGTCACGACTCTTCTGATTTCTTGAGGAAAGAGTAATGTTTTCTGGATCTGAGACACAGAAGACTACATACATTTGTCACCTTCACTTTGCCAGTTGCCCTTTTATTGAATTCTGTAGAGACCTGGCATATTGCCCTTGGAAACTGGCCACTCCTTCAAATTATTGCCAATTGAAGATTAGATGAGAAAGATTATGGGACGTTTGCTCAAATTAGTGCAGCTTGGTTGAAGGTATATTATAACATCAGCAAATACTGAGAATTTTTTTTTTAATTTTTATTTATTTATGATAGTCACAGAGAGAGAGAGAGAGAGAGGCAGAGACACAGGCGGAGGGAGAAGCAGGCTCCATGCACCGGGAGCCTGACGTGGGATTCCATCCCGGGTCTCCAGGATCACGCCCTGGGCCAAGGGCAGGCGCCAAACCGCTGCGCCACCCAGGGATCCCAAATACTGAGAATTTTTAAAGAAGCATTTGTCTTGGGGTTTTAAGACCAAGTGTCTCCCTCCCCGCATTGCTCTAGCCTGGTGATTCTCTTCCTGTCCATCGCTGTTGCTGTTTCTATTTGCAGCGCTATGTCAGTACCAGCCGATGCGAGGCAGCCAGCAGCTGCCCCCGTGCGTTAGAAATGTCCCGTAGCTCACCATGGAGAATCAGGACTTAATTCGTTTACCCTGGCTCCTCTGGGCCTTACCCTGCCAACACAGCTGCAGCACAGCTCCTCCATCTAGAAACCTGGCAGCCATCCCAGCTGGATGCCACCTGCCAACACTTTTCTGAAGACCAGCCAGAGGAGAAAAGAACAGGAGGGCAAGAGGCTGAGGAGGGAGGGAGGAGAAGATGCAAATCGAATAGCATTGGCCTTTAGCCCCCCTAGATCTCATGCTCCCAGAGGTGGTGACATACTTGTATTCAGCAGCCATCAATGTTCTTGCTTGTGAAAGTCCTATTTAGATGTGGGCATGCTTTCCCGAGTGCTGTGAATCTCTGGATTTACCCTAAACTTCCTCTTTGCGTTGCAGTTATGGAGAAGTAGGATCACCCCCACAGACTGGAATGGTGGCCTCCCATGCAGAAGAGGGGTGAGTTGGCATTCTTTTGTCTCTTTAACTAATATGCTAATCGTGAAATTATGTACTTCCTTTTCATGTCCGTAATGAGCTACAATACTGTCCAACTTTTCTGGGATGAGGACCTCTTGTTAATGTCAAATGTTACAGCCTTCCACATGATGGTAGCTTTTAGTACTTTTAGTATCCGTTGATTCAAAAATAACATGTGAACAAAAGCGTCTGAGTTTAGTACACTTTTGGATAAGTTTGTGTTTTATTAATCACAAGAATATCTAATAATATTTAAAAACCAGCGAGGACAGAGGCTGCTGCATGAAGTATGTAAATGTTAGTGGAATGAATAAAGACAGTGTTTGTTGGGGATATAGATTCATGGGCTTCTTTACAATAACACCCTAGGAGGGAGTGACTAACAGAAGAGGGACCCATTGGAGGGAAACAGGGACCTAACCCGCCCAGTTTTGTGTCTGCCTGGGCTGGGTCTGGGAGCAGCCCTCTCAGCTCCTTCCAAGAATGTATATGCCCTGGGGAAGGGAGGTAGACGGCGCTTCAGAACAGGCCCACCCACAGGAAACCACGTTGTTGAGATCCCTCCTTTCATGGTTCATAATCCTTCAAAACAAAACTACCCTGTAGGCTGGGACTTCAGTTATATCCTTTGGGTTTATGTTACAGACCTTGCAGGAAAAAGTGACCCCAGAGCAGCTGGGGCTAAGAGGGGAAACTATCCAAGTAGAGGAGACTGCAGCCAGGACAGCCAGCTCTGGTCCACCCAAGGGACCTCCCCAAGGGAGAGTGACTTCAAGTTCTCTGCTCTCCCACAAATAAGTCAGGGACCAAAGAGGTGTGTGAAGAAACAACCAGTTACAAAAGACAGTGATTCTAAAATATTTAGAAACCAGTAGGGTGTGGTAATACATTCCAGTGTGTTCAAATGGACAGTTAGCCAGAACTCTTAAGATCCCACCCACCCTAATGAGTAAGCATCAACCCTTAGGTTGCTGGATCAAAGAGGATGAGGGGTTCCAAGGTGGTTGGGTGGTCACATCAGGAGTCAGTGATGTGATAACTTAGCAAATGGTAAGAAAACATTTCGATATTTTACAACTGGAAAAGCTACACCTTTGCATGCTGACTGCTACAGTTATAATCAAGAACTCTAAGTGGCTCATAAAGGGTTTGAGAGCCATGGGGAGAAACTATTGATAAAATCCCATTACTTTATTTTCTCTCACTGTTACAACAAATTAAAACCTAGACTCTCTTCTGAAACAATGAGGCTTCTAGATACAAGCATCTTTTCCTGAGGTGGCAAGGGAAATTAACTCTGAGTTCCATGCCTAATGTGTGCCAGCCTCTGGGCTCAGAGTTTTGCATACATGGCTTCATTCCCCCTCACGACCACCACCTGGGTGAGTAGTTATTACTCCTGTCTTACAGATGAGGAGCCTCGTGCCCAAAGTCACCCATTTGTAAAAGGTGTATCCGAATTCCACCCAAATCTACCTGATTCCCAAGCTGGTGCCCTTCCTTCCCACCATATCTATCACACCATAGTTTTGTTTCTTTTGGGTTTTTTTGTTTTTTAAAAGATTTTATTTATTTATTTATGAGAGACACAGAGAGAGAGAGAGAGAGAGAGAGAGAGACAGATAGGGAGGCAGAGACATAGGCAGAGGGAGAATAGGCTCTCTGCTAGTAGCCTGATGCAGACTTGATCTCAGGACCCTGGGATCACGACCTGAGCCAAAGGCAGACACTCAATCACTGAGCCACCGAAATGTCCCAATCACACAATACTTCTGAAGGTTTTCTTGTAAATGGTCAGCACTACATTTCTCCAGGGGGTTATTTGGGCTATATACTGATCAAACAGGTCCATTGTATTATTTTAACTGCCCCCCCCCACCGCCCAAATCAACTCTTCTCATATAATAATATTCACTTTATTTTCATTTATTAACTGGTATGTCATTAATCAACCTAATCGCATTGAAGTCAGTACTTTTAATGGAGCAGTGCATGGAGCCACATTTAATTTATTTGAAATATGAGCTTATGGCATATAACAAGGCCTTTCAGCCTTAACTTTTTTATTTAGACCTCCTTATTAGCCAAAGTGAGAAATAGTTGAATTAAAAACACATACATGTGTACATATGCAGAGACATTCCTCAAGAGATAGCAGTTTCGGTAATTCTGAAAGATGTCCTTGGGTTTTCTTCTAAAGCATTTTCCATGGAAATCAATTTCATGGACTTGTTAATGTGGGCAAGTGCTTCATGATAAAGATTACATCCTTTGATGAAACCTTGCCAGTCCCCATTACTCCTCAGCCTTTTTTATCTTCTACTGTTTGTTGATAATGTCATGTTACAAATGCCCATCAAATACAAATCAATAATGATAAATGTCTGTTTCCAATTAATTTTATCTAACATCTGATACACACCAGATTGCTAAGTGCTATTGCAAAGCCTTTCTGGTGGGGAGTGAGGGTTTGTGGAACAAAATGTCTTTGTTTCAAATTCTTGCCTTCCTGCCCCTTTCCAGAGTGTGTGCAGCCTCCTGTGATGTGCCCATAATTTCATCCTCCAGAGTGAAAAATGCAAAAGGCCATCATCTTTCTGGGGCTGTGTGTGAGAACTATATGAATGAAAATAAGCTTTGTAATGATTAAATCCATTCTATGTGCAAAAAGACAAAAGTAGTAGCTTTCCTGTTCTATTGGGTCCAAACAAGGAGCAGAAGGGTCTATTGCTAATATTTTAGGATTTAACTCAATAGCTGATGGATTGTATTTCTTTTGCCCTTAGAAAAGACTTAAATTTGTATACCCTGGATGGAAAGTATCTTATCTGGACTCCTTATACACATATAACTCTTCAGTTCCCCCTCAAATTCATCAATCATATTGAATTTCAAAAGGTATCCATCCCGACTGTTCTAATTTGATGTCTTCTTTTTGTAATGTAATTTTATTTCTTTTTTTTTTTGTAATTTTATTTCTTAAATGTATATAATATGTAAGACATTCAAAAAAGAGACAGGGAAAAATATAAAATATATCCCTGTATCCACCACTCAGCTCAAGAAATAAAACACAAAAAAACAAAGGTAAATTCATTTTAGACTCTATGCCTTCTTCACAGAGGCTGTTGCTCCTAAGAAGTTATTTCCAGAGAGCCTAGGGTTCTGGGTACTTGGCTCTGTACCTCTTTGCAAGGCCCCAGAAATGACCCTCACATCTCTGGCCTCCATGCTGTTAGAGTCAGGGACGATCATGTGATATTCGAGGTGGTAGGTTAGCCATGCAATGTCTGCACCTTGGCTGTGACTTTGGGGCATGTTTCCTAGCCTTGTCAGATGGAAGCATAGCTTCACATAACTACCTCCTCCAGAGTGTTCAGTGTGAGAGCCTCAAATGCTTGACCATAGTTCTGCATTATGGCTGGCCAGAGAGGCCAAGGGGAACTGGACAAGCTTTCTGGACTTGAGGTGCACTTGACTTATTGAGGAGGAAGTGGTCCCACTGGCTCCTAAAAACCTCAGCCCTTCAGTGAGAGCTTCGTGCTGCAGGCTGACCTCAGGTGGAGCTGGTTCTGGGGTAGGGAGAATGTCCAGCTGTCTCTCCCGTTGTCCTCTTCTGAGCAGAGCTTCTCTTTTGGCATCATCCTGGCTGGAGGGCCATGGACCAGTGCCTCCTCAGGCCCCCATCGGAGATCTCCCTCCATGGGTCATTTTTGGTGAAGACAGAACTCAGAATATTAACTGTCTTTAACATCATTCTGGGGACATTCATCTTAGGTAAAAAATAATGCTTTAAGGTCCAGTGATTTGAAAGATAAGGAAAAAAAAATGCAGGAAACTTAAGGAGTCATTTGCCCTGTTGCTCCTGCATATTGCAGCCAAACAAACACATTCCCGCACTTATTTATGTTGTAGACCAGTCATTTTTCCTTACACAGGAATCTTATTAAAACAATAAATCAGTGTTAACCTAGGTTTTAAATTGGCCCAATATGTTTGGAGAACTTGCTGGTTTAATTTTCCTATTTTTCATTTTCAGTTAACTAATTTAGTTTTCCCAGTTGGGATACCACAACCTTAGCATGTGGATTTATCTTGAAACCAGGAAGCCTTGGCATACATTGCCACCAAAACAAGTTCTGTCCTATAATGAGACAACAAAGAAGCATAGATTCAGAAGACATCTATCCTGATCACTGCAAAGTGCCTAAGCCTAGGCTCTGAGAAAGAACACTAACTGCCTTCAAGTTCTTCTGGATAGTCTGTTCTACATTTTCTTTACATCTCCTCAATGAAGGTTTCCAGTTCATCTGTGTAATGGACTGAATATTTATGTGCCGCCCCACCAAAATTCATATGTTGAAGCCCTAACCCCAACATAACCATATTTTGAAATAGGTTAGGGCCCTGATCCAACAGGATTAGTATCCTTAAAAGAAGAAACACCATTAGATGCTCTCTTGCTCTCTCTCCCACTCTCTCTCTTCCTCTGTCTAGCACATGCAAGAAAAGATCTTGTGGACTTACAGCAAGATGGCGGCCATCTATAAGCCAAGAAAAGAAGCCTCAGGATGAAACTTACTTTGCCAGCATCCTGATCTAGGACTTCCAGCCTCCAGAACTGTGAGAAAGTAAATTTCCATTGTTTAAGCCATCCAGCTTATGGCATTTTCTTATGGCATCCCATACTGAGATAATCTTCCAGCAATGTTTTCCCAGAAACACTGTGACAATTGCTGGTGCCCCTCTACCCCCTAAGGAATGCTAGTGTCCCTACATATGTGTACAATTGGAAAGATCTTGGCTGGCACCTCTAAGGGGCCCATATCACCACAGCTTTGGTGGGTTGCAACACAGCCCAAGACCCCAGAATATGACTGGGGATCGGATACTAAGGGAAGCTTTTTTCAGCCATCAACTCTAGAGGAATGTGTGTGTGTGTGTGTGTGTGTGTGTGTGTGTGTGCGCGCGTCTGTCGAGAGGGGTGACTTTTTCAATGGGGCAATACTAGAAATGTCCTCAAGTCCAGAACTCCACTGGACTTGTTCTCCACCTGAAACATGCAACTAGAGTGTGAATATGGCCTTAGGAAATGCCAGCTCAGTGAGGACTGTATGTGGGGAAGGTGTTCTGTTTCATGTAAAAATCATTAGTTTTAGAGTCCAATAATCCTGGGTTCAAGTTCAAGCTTACTACATTCATCAAAATAGCATAAGCAAAGGCTATGTTGGCTCATGTAACTGAAAAATCCAGGGAGGTGTTTTGCTTTCAGGCACAGCAATATCCAGGCACCCAAAAGATGTTATTGGAAATCTCTTTCCACTCTATTTCTCTGTTGGCCTCACTCTAAGAAGTCTTTCTCAGTAGCTCTAGACTCATAGATCCTTAGTACTAAGGATGGGTAGAGGAAGGATAGAGTTTCTTTTCAAGGGGTACAACAAAGGTCTTGGAGAGGTTGCTGATTAGCCAATTCTAAGTCACATATATACCCCTGAGTGGGATGGTGCTGGTGGTAGGGGTGTCCCATTTCAACCTGGAAGTGATGGTACTGTTACTTAAGAAGGGAGAAGGAATCCAAAGCAGGCCAAATCAAAAGATGTCTACATAGACAGTACTTTGTGACTCTGGGTAAATTATTTAACCTCTCCGTTCCTCAAGTTCTCCTTTTGCAGAATGGCTACACTAGTACCTGTCACCAAGGATGTTACACATTGCTTAAGGCACGGAATAGAGGTTAACTTTCCTCCTCCTTCCTTTTCCTACCCTCAACCTTCTTCTGGAGGCCTGGGGATGTTCTAGCTCTACCTTGATTGGTATTGAAGATGTCATGCTGTTTCAGGCTGGGGAGCCTTGAGCAGTACGAAAACTTCAGAATCTACTCAATGGGGCTCTAAGACAACAGGGTTGGTTGCACTTGGGAATGGTGGCCTCAGGGGCAACAGTGGACTCTGAGTTGGGCTCAGCTCTGGTTAGGCTCAGCCCTAGGACATCCAGGTAGGCTAGTGGAGGCCTTGCACAAGACAAATGATGTCTGCACTGGAGACAGTGTCTGGACTGGAGAGCTTAAACAGCAACAGGTACCTTCTTGTCACTGTCTGGACAAGTATCTCAGTATATGTCACTCCCCTGAATAAACAAGGCCCTCTAGGAGTTATGTAGTCCCTTTCAGAACTGTAGTGTTTCTCAGCCAAACTGCTGCCCTACTTGAATGGACCTTTATGACCGCTAAAGAATCCTAATGTAAATTTGCCTCGGAAAATGCTTAGGAAAGCCTACTTTAACACACTGGAGTCATGTACCAGATCACCTGGAGGCAGGGTTAAAATGGCCATATTTGAGCATGGGAACCCATCCTCTCAGCGTCTAAATTTAAGGTGGCCAGATCAGAGCACGGGATCACCTGCTAACGACTCACGCTGGAAGAGGGTCTGGCATCTTAGTGTCCTGACCTGCATTTTAAAGGTCACTGACAGATTCTGAGGAAACTCAGAAGAGACTAAAATAAGCAATGTCACTTACTGAATTTAAGTCCTGTTACCTAGTTTCCTTGGATCCACCTTGTTAATCCTGGACCTTGACACAGGATCTTGTTTTTGTGGCTGCTGTAGAAGATGCCAAAATAACTTCTGCATGTATCTCCACAGATTTCAACCACACCTTCCCAACCTCAGTCAGAGGTTGTGGAGGTACATGAAATAACATATACAAACATGTTAAGAGCTTTGGTGGAGAAGTTCTGTATAACCTGAAGGCAGCATTATAATGAAAGGCAGTGCATGTGGTCACTTCCTCTTTGTGTAGATGGTGGCTCAGAGCAGAGGTTATTTGGGGGCAATGGAAAATTATCCTGGTAATAACTTGGGAAAGGGAATAAACTCAAGCTTCAGAATGGGAGAATGTGCTAGAAAGTTGTTTCAGTATTAGCACTTAAGTGGTGTTGAAACCATCACCTCCTTCGTAGATGGTAATTTATGGGTAAAATTGCCAGAGGTGGTGTGGTTCACAAAGATCTTAGAGTAAATGGAGACATACAAAGTCATCACAAAGAAAGATTCATGTCAATGGACCTTATTTGACTACTTTGAGGATTTCTAATTTATATAATTTGGGTCTTTTGTTTACAAATCTATTTCCTCCTTGGGACAGTTTTATTTTGTGTAGTACATGTGGGATTGCTAATCTTTAAAGAGCTTCTTTTGATAGAATACAGAAAAGCCTCTCCATATACTGTTGGTGGGAGTGTGAAATGGTACAGCTTTTTTGGAAAGCGATTTTGGAATATCTAGCCAAATTAAAAATGCAAAAATCCTATGACACAGCCATTCCATTTCAGGAGTAGATTTCGCACATGTACTGTAAAGGGATGTGTGGATATATCATACCCAAACCATGGATTCAACCTCAGTCCTCTTCAGTAGAGCACAGGTGAAATAGATTGTGGCATGGCCACCATAGAATACTGTGCAGTTGTTAAGAAGAATGAGGTCCACCCATATATGAAGATTTAGAATAATCCATACAGTATGTTAGCTGAAAAAAATCAAGGCACACAGTAGTGTGCAGAATATGCTTCCATTTATGAAAAAATTGATATGTTGTATGCATAGAAAATTACTGGAAGGATACACCAGAAATTATTAGCAGACATATCAAGACTGGAGGTCTGTCTGGACCACGGGAGAAGTTCACTTTTCATTAGGTCTTCTTGTTCTACTTGGATCTTATTTTATCCTACTCACGTATTTTTTTTCAACTAGAAAAAAAAACACTAGGAAACAAACCAAGGAGGCCCCTTTCAAGGGGAACCCCGCTTCCAAGACGAAGGCTGTTGCCATCCCATTAGCAGCTCTGGTTCTGTATCAGAGAGACCATTTGCCCTCCTAGCTAATCATATTTTAAAGACCACCTTTGTTCACTGAGGGAAAGAGACAGACATGGAATTTAGGGCTCTCTTTTAACTTGAAGGAAGGAATCACAGAGACACTTGCCCTTCATGCTCTTATTGCAAGGTTCTTTTAGCCTCTTTGCCCAGTCTGGCTCTCTGTGAGTAGTTTTCATTTTAGTCCTGATGTGTGGGCTCTCGGGGATTAGCATGGGCTAGGAAGGAGGCAGGACCCAAGGCATATCATCTGCTCTGGAACTCCCTAAACCTGGGAGAATGAAATGGACCCTGGCTACTCCCAATGGGTAACTGCCCCCTAGTGACCTGCACTTTCATTTGATGATTAATTTTGGTGCAGAAACATAGAGAAAGCTTAAGAAAAATACTGAACTGGGGTGCCTGGGTGGCTCAGTTGGTTAAACTTTGAACTCTTGGTTTTGGCTCAAGTCATGATCTCAGGGTTGTGAGATTCAGCCCCCCTCCACACAAAGGGCTCCATGCTCAGCACGGAGTCTGCTTGAAGATTCTTTCCCTCTCCCTCTGCCCCTCCCCTGACTTGTGCACATTCTCTCTCTCTCTCCCTCTCTCTCTCTCTCATAAACAAATCTTAAAAAAAAAAAAAAGAAAGTTCTAAACTAAATTCCTTTTCAGTACTGCTTTATTTACTTGTTTCGTATTTAGTGGTTTGTCATTAGTGATTCCATACATAATATTTTTATATTTTATATTACAATAAATCCAAATGTGAGAAATTTAAACAAAGCATCTCTTTTTTTGTTGTTTATCAGATTGCTGAGGTGTTAAAAGTTTGGGGGTGCCTGGGTAGCTCAATTGGTTAAGCATTGGTCTCTTGATTTCAGCTCAGGTGGTGATCTCAAGGTCATGAGATGGAGCCCCGCAGCAGGCTTCATGCTGCAGCTTGAACCTGCTAAAGATTCTCTTTCTCCTCTCCTTCTACCCCTTCCCTTCTCTAAAAAGGCAAAAAAAAAAAAAAAAAAAAAAAAAAAAAAAAAAAGCTTGGGAGTTCAAGTGTTAGCAGAAGTGTGAGAGGAAAAGACAGGCTAATTTATTTAATCGTGATGGTGGGTATAAACTGGCTCAATCCTTTCAGAAGACAGTTAGGCAGTATCTGTTCAAATTAAGATAAGCGTAGTCCCTGACCCTGCGTTTTTCCTTCTAAGAGTTTCTCTTGCAGAAACACTTGCAGGTGTGCACACAGATTATTATACAAGAATTTTATCCATTCCTGCGCCTATTCGGGAGCGCTGGAAATGACCCAAATGCATATCAATAGCTGATTAAACAATCATGATAATTCCATACAAGGGGGCACTATGGTGATATGAAAAGAGAGAAACAGCTCTCCATGTATAGACTTAGAAGAATGTCCACTACTGAGAGCCACGTTTTAAAAAGAAAAAAGGCAAAGTAAAAACAACATTACGTACGTTCTCATTTCAATTTATATGTACCATAAAGATCTATAATAGCATGCACTGAAAAAATATCTGGATGAATATAAACCAAGTAGTGTTTATCTCTGAGGTTATAGGGATTTTTAACTGTTTTATGGCATGCACTTTGTAACTTTTATTACAGCCATGTGTTACTTTTATTATCAGAGATAACAACAATGATTCTTAAAATAAGAAAAAAAAATATTGATCAGAAAAAAAGTGCTGACACTCGTTCTTAAAAACAACTGACACCAGAGATCTTATGATGTTATTCTTGAAAAGCAAGGTGTTCCTCTAAATAGATTGGCACACCAGTGACTGAATTTGGGGAAAGTTTTTTTTCTTTACTGCTTATGGGGTAAATGCCACTGCACATGATTAAAACATGTTTTCCATGGATCAGAGAAGTAGTAGCCTACTAGCTTATTTCCTCAGATATTAACTAGAAAAGTCCACCAGTTAAGATGCTTACATGAACACAAATTAGAAAGTGACAGGCCTCTCTTCTTTATACCTTAATGACAAGAAGGAGGAGGGTGAAGGGGGAGGAGGGTGAGGGAGGAGGAGGAGGAAAAGGAGTAGGAGAAAAGTATTTGGACGCTATATTTGGGGAAATGATATTCCATTTTACCTCTGTTAGAGATGCATTTTGTAAACTTTCAGCTAAAAGAAGGTGCTTGTGAACTCATTCATATCCTCCTCTTTTCTATTTTAACTCTTTGAGTACAAAGTTTCCATGAATTTGTACAACTTCTAAAACTCTGGGGTAACAGTGGAAACTATTCTGTTCTTATAGAATGGTTTATGGTGCCCTCTTTCAGATTTCCATTTCCATTCCCAGGCTGGCGCATGACCCCCACTGCTCTGAGATGAACCCAGTCAATGTGACCAGAACTGAGTTCCCACGCAGCTAATTGCCTGTCTGGTTCAGTTTGCGAAATGAACTCCCACTCTTATTTCAGGTGGTTAGTTCAGGGTCCTGAAAGGGGCCAAGCTGGGAATCCATTCCAGCTTTCCCATTTAGAGTGAGCAGCTATAGGCCGGGGGTGAAAAGGTTGTTCACTGTGGCTGAGAATAGTCAGCAAAACCTGCATCTCCTGTCTGCTAGTTCAGTTAGCTACCTGACTTAGAATCTTCCCATGGCTTTATAATGAAAGTTGTTCAAATGAAGATTTATGACTTTATTTTGGTGGGATGTCTCAGGTGTTTGATTTGAAGGATGAAATGCATTCTTACCTTTCTGCTCAATGCATAGTCTAGTTAGTCTTCCCATTATTGTTTAGCTCAGTCTTTGCCCATCAAGCCAGGGCCTCCTTCCTGGGATAAGTCACTGCTTTAACTCCAGGGCTGCCCTCAGCCTCCTGCCCTTCTAATGCTGCTGCCTGGGCTTCCTGCATTGGCCTGGATCACAGGGCCATTGTGTCAATGCCCTTCAGTCTTCAATGTAGGAGATGAAATCTGACCTGCTCTTGGGGGCAGTCGAGTCCTCCATTTCCCTGGAAACAACAGACTGTCGCTTGGAACTGAGTGGCAACATCAAAGCAGGGAGGTGACAGCCAAAGCAGCCTGGGCGTGAAAGGTCAGGGGCTTATGGCCTTGGGGTCTAGACTCTCAGATGCAGCAAACTGGAGGGCTCTGCACTCTGGGTCCTTTTCTAGTCATTGCTTTATGAATGTCATCAATTCAAAGAATAGGTAAGATAGTCACAATGCAGTGACACTGGAAATGCCCTGAAATTATTGGGCCATTATGAAAAATCTACATACTAGAGATTTTCCCCAATTGGACAGCATCCTAAGATTCACATGATATTTCCAACACATTGTAAAACTCAAATAAAATTCTAAACCATTAATATTAAAAACATATTTTTAATCAGTCATGGTAGAGGAAAGAATGAATTCTCTCTGGGATCTCTTTAGCAAATGATATTACAACATTGTTGATTTATGAAAGGCAATCTACGAGCGTGCTGCTAATATGGGTGGGGGGAAGGACTAGGGAAGCACGTCAGGCTGTTAATGAATATATTATGGTGTTTTTCTGCATGTTGTAATGTTTGTGGTATTTATCACCATCTTATATTTTTAATTAGTTTTGATTTCTTTTTCTACTCTAAATAAATATTCATCTTAGTACCAAAATCCACACTCTTACTTAAAGAGGGACTCCCCAAATTGCACACACATCATTCCCCCACAAAGCCTGGGTTAGCTCTTGCATGTCCCTCTTGCTCTGGTTCTAGGCTGCACATGTGTGTCCAGTAGCGGCCAGGCATCATCAACATTATCATTATCTCCTCTGCTTCTAATTTTTCAAAGATCTATCACATCTGTGACCTTGGATCTAGTTTAGACACTATGGATGACTTGTGCTTCTCCTAGTTACTTAAACTGTGCCTTAGTTTTCTCATCTTTAAAATGGGGATAACCCTAGTACTTACTTTGTAGGATTGCTGTGAGGGTTCAGTGAATTAATATATGTAAGGCGCTTGGCATCCTACTGGTGCAAAGCAAGCACTCTGTAAGAGGTTGCTGGCATTTTATTTTCTTCTTTGCCTGTCCATATGCATTTTATAATATGCCATAGAGCAAGACCTCAGACTTTCTTTACCCTCTTCTCCACCTTCCCCTCAATATAATTATATTGGGAGTTTGGGGGATGGAAGGGAGGTTAGAAGTGGTAGGATTTATAATGAAAGGCAGCAAAATCTTCATCATCTAGAAAGTCAACAGATAAAACAAAAAAATCATAAATCCAGAAATCACAATGCATATTATCTAGAAATACAGAGACAAATACCAACAGAAACAGCAGAAATATTTGAAAGCCTTGTCTCCTCAGAGACAAGGAGCAGGGTGGAACTGGAAATTACTGTTTTTATCACAAACTTTGGCTTTCTTTAACTATGTACGTGTGTAACTTTGAGTTTTTTTATTTTAAATATCTTTTAAATGTTACAAACACACATATTTGGCCAAAAATACCCCTCCAAAGCATTCTTTTGGTTGGAAGAAATGTTTTTTTTTTCTGATATGATAACGATGCTCTTGGTTGCTCTTTGTAGTCATTTTAATAAGAAAAATTAATAAGCAGCAAATTGCAACAAAAAGGAAGAGGGTTTGTTTAGGTAAATTATAAGTAAGCTTTCCCTGTGGAAGCCTTTGCTTAATTGGGCTGCAGCTGGTGCTAATTTATTCTCTTCACTGTATCTCATTTTGGTCTTGCATGTGTATTTGCGTGTGTTTGTGTTTTAAGCTTCACATAATTTGAGGCTTTCACTTGACGGCATGAGTTTGGATCCAACTGGAACTGCTCACGAGCAGCTTATCCTAAAGAAGAATTTACTTTTTGTGAGAGTTGTTTTGCTGCACACCTGGGAGCTACTAATTGTAATTGGAGTACAGCTGGGAGGAACTAGGCTGGCGATTGTCGTTGATCTTATTTTCCTGTTATGTTGCTGTTACGTTGTTCTCTTGGTTCGTTCCTTCCCTCATCCTAATCCAGTATCAAAGGCCCTGTGTGGATGGCAGGAAGGGATGTGGTTTGCTGGGCATGGAAATCCATGTTTGAGTCTCAATCTAGAAAAGGTGGCATTCTAGGCAAAGAGTGGAGAGGCAATTGGGTTTTTTTAGTTTGAAAAATTAAGAATACCATCTGGGCATATTTTTCTAGTGCTTACAAGTATTTCTGCTGGATCTGCTGGCCACCAACTGCATGCCATTATCATCTAACAAGTGGCATCCGTTATGCTCCCATCTCTCTGTGGCTCACAGAAAAAGCAAGGAATAGAACATACTGTTGTTGATTTTTTTTCAGTCTAGGTACAAGGAGAGATTTCGTTTCATTACTGAATTTTAAGTCAAACTCACAGCCAAGATTAATCACTTAAGAAAGATTTTTACTGTTTCTTTTCCCTGTTCATATTTTACAGAGGCAATACCTAGCTTCAAAAAGAAAAAAAAAAAAGTAATTAGAGCCCAACTGCCACCTGTTTTGTAAGGCAAAACTGGGGATTTTGTTTTTGAGACATTTTAAATCATATTATAAGATACTACTAAGTTATTCTCTCTGTAAGAGATGAAGTATTGAAAGTAACTGTTTAAAAACAAAGCAGTGTTGAATCTTGAAAACATTATGGTAGATGAAATATGCCAGATACAAAAGACAATTATTGTATTATTCCATTTGTATGAGGGACCTAGAATAGTAAATTCATGGATACAGAAAGTAGGATGGCAGTTGCCAGGGGCTGGAGAAGGGAGGAATGGGGAATTACTGTCTAGTGGGTACAGAGTTTCTGTTTGGGATGATGAAAAAGTTCTAGAAATGGACAGTAGTGATAGTTGCATATCATGGTGAATGTACTTAGTGCCACTGAATTCTACACCTAAAAATGGTTAAGATAGTAGCTTTTAAGCAACGTATATTTTGCACCAAAAAAAGCAGTATTTCCTGTATGATGCCAGTGTATTCCAAATTACATAAATAGACATATATGTTTTTGTAAAACTTAGAGTTACTTATTTCTCGTTGCCCTTTGGCTGAGTTTTCCATATTGTTTCTCAACAAGAATAAGCAAAGGAAATACAAGGAGAAAAATTTAACCTTATAAATTCTGCTGATTATTGGCCTAATGCATGGTTCTCTTGCAACATGGGGTTTATTACAGCCTAATCAACATTTAAGTTGAGGAATGATCAGTGGATTTCAAATTGTTCTCATTCTACCGACCCTCAGCGATTGTAGATATTAAATTTTGGATGTGCAGTAGCTCAGTGTGGTGACCACTATTCTGCCCTGATTGCAACCGGCCTCCCCAACAGCTGCAGAAAGAATTTTCACAATAGCTCAGCCAAAGGGGAGCAGTGGGAATTCTGTGGGATTAGAGCTGGAATTTGGAACTCCTGCACAGAGGCTGGGATGCAGACTATGGACATCCAAGCTGCATGTTACATAAATGTTTCCAAAGCCCAGCTAACTCTTGCCTGTGTTGCCTTATCTCAGGATCAGCTCCTTCTTGCAGTGCTAACAGTAGGCACTGCTGAAAGCACCCCTCCCAAAGCAGAGGGTGGTGTCCCCCAAGGTGGGCTAGGAAGAACCAGAAGAGCACAACTCACACGCCCTACTACAGAAGTCACTCCTGTTTCAGGACTGCATTTGCTCTCTGGTGATCCACTGACTATCTAAAGATAAGCATTCAGAAGATAGATACGTTCTATACTTTTCTCCTTTTAATATATTTAAAATCATGCCCATACCCTAGAAGAATCTGTTGTTTTAATTCTTAAGATTTTCTAACTTTAGTTTAATATGTCAACGTTAATGGAGAGGAAATGAGCTACGGTGTCTTTGTATCTTGAATGGAAACTTAATTATGATGCTTTTAGCGCAATGTCTGGTCATGCTAGGTGTCCCATGGCAGGAACCATGGCTGGTGCTTTTCAGTTTTCTGCATGCATGTAAATATCTCGTTCAAGGGGATAAGGTAAAGGCACCTCAAGCCATTCATAGGGTATTCTAAATAAGAGAACATTTGGAGGGGGAGGACATGTGGGTAGGGTTAAAACTCAGAACTGTGTGAAATATATTGTCCTCTAAAATAATTAGTTTTATCATCGAAATCGGTGTTAAGCAAAGACTTTTTAAATGATTAATCTACCTAGAGAAGGTGAGAGAGAAATATAGTTGTTTTCTAATGTTAAGGACAAAACATATGCAAAACTTGGAAATAGGAAAAAGGATGACTGCATACCCTTTGTATGTCACACTAGAGCATTTTTGATGTGCCCACCTAAGGATCAGCTTATTTTCTAGAGGTGTGCTATGCACCTTTGTTGCACCTATTACTTACTATTAATTTGCATATGTTAACTTGTAGTAAACTAAAAGCAATGCAAATGATTCTTGTGTGATGGCAATACAAATGGATTTTGCCCACAAAGAAATTATTTCTGCTTGGTAAAAAGAGGTAACAACCCAAAGGTCTCGGTTTTATGGCCCTGTATAACATGAACCAATTTTGTGTGTAATTCAGTCATTTATTCCAGTGTGACTTCTTTCAGTGATTACAAATACAAATCTTATTCTCCTATATTCCTTTGAACCAATTTTGGTCCTTCATTAATGAGATAAGAAAATCTTTAGTGTGTGCTCATTTTATTTCATATATAACGGTCATGTTTTTGACCTTGTGAAATTATACTTTGACAACGATCTGCTTCTCAAAGCATAAGAAGGCAAATAACCAAAGGTTAACTGATAATGCTGGTTTGAAGCCAGTATTTTCAGTAAATATCAGAGACCAGAAAGTGAGTTTCCACGAAACACCGATGTTGCTTCTTCTTTAAGATGTCTGGAATCCAGGTGGGTTTTAAGTTGCCAGTAACTTGCCCAAGCATTGAATTTGAGACATTCTCCATTTGCCATCAGAGGGAATGATGGGTGCGCCAGCAGGAGGAGGAGGGGGTGCATGGGGAGAGAAAACAGAGTAGAAAGACCCTTCTGTCCAGAATTATTTTACTGATTGCTTAACTACTTTATCCGGAATGAAGGGCCAGTTTGCCAAGAGTTACAAATGCAAACCCAAAAAGATATGGGCTCTGCGGTATGCTCTCAAAAACTGGAGCCCTGTTAATAATAATTCAGTTTCAAATATAATGGAAATGAACTTTTTAAAGTGGGGCAGGAATGATCAAGACTCCTTCTGTCTTGGAGGGTCATGATGAGATGCATCACTGAATGGCTTTCTGGTTGTGAAAGGCAAAGCTCCTTGGGCTGGAACCTCAGAGGAAAATTAATATGAAGTGGGATAAACTGGTCTGTGTAATAAAGTACATAAGTTTTCTTGTAGCTTCTCTAGAGGGAGAAAATGTGTGGCTCCTGAGAGACTTAGGGAAAGTTAGGGGAAGAGAGGTCAGGTTCCACAAGAGAACAGATCCTAATACTGCAAAGGCAGAAACTTCCGTAATGAGAATAATCTTGAAGAAAAATCGTGTCCAGTATTTGATTTACAACTTTTTCCTGATATTCTAGAATTGCCCTCAGTCCCCTCAACCATTTAATAGAAATCTGTTACCTTCAGCCTTGTGTAAGGCATGCTTTGGGGACTATAGGAAGTGGGGCTGAGCTCACACGTGAGAAGTAGTGAGAAGAGGGGGCAGTAGCCACAGAAGCTGAGGTGGCCAGGAGGAGGAACTCAGCCTGAAAGGTAACCTAGAAATCACCTACCCAGCTCCCAAGAAACTTTAGAAATGGGGGGAGGGGGGGCATGCTGGATTCCCTACATTTATTTGAATTTGAAAAGGGGGCTCAATTCACTTTTCTTACATAAGAGCGAATGATCCCAGAATCCTAGAGAATTTGAGAATCCAGGTAATATAAATAATACCTTAAAGTCTGGAGCAAAATGGGCTATGAAAGTGGATTGAAGTCATTAAAACCTACTCCATTGTTGTCTTGATAATTTGCAAGTCTAGCATGGTCTTGCTGGTTCAGAGCAAGGGGCAGAGTGGGATTTTTGGGAGCTAGCTCTTTAAGAAAAATAATATCTAGTACCAAAGTGCTAAGGAAAAACAAAGTACAGGACCTGGGAAGGGGCTCTTCCATCGAAAAGCCCTGAAGCTGAAGCTCTGTTTCCTGTACATCAGCCTCTGGACTCGAAGTAATTTTAAAGCAGGATTTAAGGAAATGAATGAGATGTCTATCCTATCAAGTCAACATTATATTTAGAAAAGGAAAGCTTGAATCCTATCAGAGCAGTTGAAACACAAGGGTTTATGATAGAAGGTGCCAGAGCCAAGTTCTTGTTCCAGGGCCATGATTATTTTGGCTGGTGTGGTGTTGCTCTAGAGATAATTTGCTTGGAATAAGAAGAGGCTTTGCCACACCACCATTGGCACCACAACCATCCCTCAGAAGGACACTGATTAAAAAGCCAGGCAGCAGATGGCCCTCCCAAAGAGAGGTCACCAAACAGCCACCACACGTAGGCAGGGTTTTCCAGGTAATGGCTGGATGAGCCCTCTCCCTTCTCCTCAGCTTTTAAAGCAGATTTGAGGATTTAGGGGTAATCCTTTTGTTTTCACTGTTGGCCTGAAATCCATTAGCTTGGGTGGTCCCGAATCTGTCTTGTTAAAATTTTATATTTATCTTTTAACTTGCATCAGTAATATATTTTAGGGATGTTTTCTCTCTCTCTCTCTATTTCTCTCTCTCTCTCTCTCTCTTTTAGTTAGAAGAGAATACGGTGCTGGCAGCAGGCTAGAAAGGAAAAAAAGGCATCCACACAGATTTTTAGGAATAAATGCCTGGAAACAGTCCAGATTTAGAAATTATATTGTTCTATTTTATAAGACTAATGAAAAATCCTAGTGCCATATAGAAACATATCTGATGATCTGTATTTTGCAGAGCACATTTAGATATTTGATTTTATAAGATCTGCATACAAATCCCACAAGGTATGTAGAGTATTATTTTCCCTTTCCCTTCTCTTTTTCCAGCTACCAACCCACCCTCTCTCCTCTCCCCTGAAATGTAATGATACTAATGCTGAAATCAAGCTGGTGAGAGAGATCCTGGAACTGGCATAGCAGCCAGGGGGCAACTCAGACAGGATCTCAGGTTTCCTGAGCCTTTACTTATTCCAGTGGTACTTCCCGTTGTACCTCTAAATCAATTTTTCTCACTAATTAACTGGAGTTTCTGTCCATGCCATTATTCCTTACTCCTGCTTGACCTGACCTATGGTTCTAGTGGCTCTCCTAGTGATGATATCCTAGGGTCTGGCTCTTCAAAGAGCCAAGGACATCTCTGTTGGGCCTCCTAGGGATAATAGATAAATGAATGAATGCATGAATGAATAAATGAGCATACTGATGGGAAGGACCATGGTGGAAGATGGAAATGCTGACCTGTCTTTCTCAGGACACAGGGAGGATCTTCCACTTCTGGAGAGCTTTGTCCATTGTGCTCACAACATTCTTTTATGCTTTTCCTTCTGTTTCCTCTAGCCACTCTTTTTTTTTTTAATATTTTACTCATTTATTCATGAGAGACACACAGAGAGGCAGAGACATAAGCAGAGGGAGAAACTGGCTCTATGTGGGGAACCTGATACAGAACTTGATCCCAAGACCCTGGGATCACTACTTGAGCCAAAAGCAGACACTAGGCCACTGAGCCACCCAGGTCCCCCTGGCCACTCCTTTCGTCTTGTGTCTTCCATCCTTCTCCACCTGGCCACTAACTGTGGGAACTCCTTCAGGCTGACCTCAGGCCCCATTTCTTTTCCTAGTCTCTCTCCCTAAATGGGTTCAACATTGCCCTCTCCTTCAAACATCATCTACAGGCCAATAACTCCCAAATCCATTTCTACTGCAGACCTCGCTGAGGTCTGATCCTCAAACCGACCGTTTATTTAATATTTCTACTAGGATGTGCCAAATTCCCAACCCACTCCAGATAGAACCCATGACTTTCTGTCCTTCCCCAAACTGGATTTCCTGCAAGACTTCCTATTTACCACCTCTAACTGCACAAGTCAGAAATCTGAACATCATCCTTAAAACCCTCTGTCCCTCACCCTCTAGAATGTATGCACTGCCAAGTCCTACTGGTTTTGCCTGCTGAGTACCTGGTGGCCTTAACAGCTTCCCTCCACTCCATCAGCACTTCCCCAGTCTAAGCTTCTGTCATCTCTCATGTGGACTGCAATACGTAGCCTCCACCTGTTCCCCTGAAATCTCCTCCTATTCTTCTTTTACTCATTATTTACACTAGAGGCTCTTCAGATCACTCATTTGATCTACTGTGCATCACTCCACCACCCCTCACTCCATGCTGCCACCACACTGGCTGTGTTTAGTTCCCATCATTAAGCCATACTCCCCACTCCACTCTTGCCTCCTTCTCCCCGCCCCCTCCCCAAGCCACCACTATCACAAGGCCTGTTCTCCTGGTATTCTCTATGCCTGGGAATGCCTCACCCCCAATACACATGCATATGTGCAACTGCCTACCTACCGCCTACTTATCCTTCTGGCCTTGTCTCCAGTATCATTTCCTCAAACTCAAGTGGTATTTCTTTGCTAGACACTCACATAGAATTATGTTCTGGATACATGCCTCTCAGATTTGTAATTACATCCATTTCAGTCAACAACCACTTAATAACTACCTGTTTTGTGCCAGACACTGTTCTAGGCACTTGAGATCCACCAGGGAACTAGACTGAGAAAAATCCCTGCTCTCGTGGAGCTTTCATCCTATGGTAATCATATTCCTACTGGGTGTGTTCAGTGGGAGCTAGAACTGCGTCTGTTCTTGCTGACAGGCATCATCAGCCCTCAGCACAGTGCCAGCTCCTACCAGGTTCTCAAACATTTGGGAAATTAATGATATTTACATTTGTAAATTCACAAATGAATGAATAAATGTAATTTTAATATCATAACTTGGCTTATATTGAACTTGTGATATTTTAAATATTTAACAAATATTGTGGTACACGATCAGGAAATGAAGTCCATGTGCAATTGCCAAGACAATCTTTCTCCCAGTTAATCATTAACCTTTGGAAGACCTCAACAGCCATTCCCTTCTCCCCTAGTGGTTGAAAAGTGACTTCTGAAGAACTAGCTGAGCTTTGCTGCCATCTTTTGACCAAAGTTAATACCACAGAGATGAAAATCCCATCCCATTGTATGTTGGGTTCTGAGGCACCAAATAGAACTCAGTCCCCGCACTACGTTCTATCTCTGTCCAAAAAATCCAAAAACATGTTGCCAGTGAAATCATGGCCACACTCAGTGCTTACTATAGCTTTATTTATGTGTTTGTTTGCATAGCTGTCTCCTATTTTCTCCCTCCCACATCCTCACATTCCTCACCATGGGAAATGCTTCAAAAGTGTGTGTGTGTGTGTGTAATGTGAACATTTATGTGAACAGTAAACAAACAGCTGTTTTATATCAGAATTGGTGGGGTTGGGGATCCCTGGGTGGCTCAGTTGTTTAGCGCCTGCCTTTGGCCCGGGGTGTGATCCTGGAGTCCCGGGATGGAGTCCCATATGGGTGCTTCCTGCGCGGGGCCTGCTTCTCCCTCTGCCTGTGTCTCTCATGAATAAATAAATAAAATCTTTAAAAAAAAATTGGTGAGGCGCAGACACTCAATAAACATTTCTATTATTAACATTATCATTATTATAAAGATCCTTCCTCTGCAAAGCAGATGAGCTAAAGAAGACTTCTGTTCTGCTGTGAATTCTTCCAAGCATGAGAAAACCCACACCAAACTCAGTGTAATATTTTCCCTCTCTCCCATTCTTTTTCTTTCTCTCTCCTGGAAAACCCATTAAAACTTCTGTTTCTATCTCAACCCTTTAAACTGACTATATATATCATCATATGTTGTATATTTAACATATATAATATATATTGAATTTATTTAATATAAATAAATATAAATATTTAAACTTGAACACCAATAAAAAATAAATTTATTTTAAAAGACTTCATATAATACATGGATATATATAGTTTAAGTGCTTCATATTTTGTCTCTCCAATAAAAAAAGAAACTCCTGGTTGCAGAGGAATTGTGTTTTACACTTGGGATCTCCCGCAATTCTGAATAAAGTGTTATGGATTATATTAAGGCCTCTTTTCTGAAATGAAGGATGTCAAGGAATATTTTGTTTTGTTCTGATATATTTTGTGTGAATACTATAGTAAGAACATTATGACATAAAAAAAATAAAAAATAAAAAATAAAAAATAAAAAATAAAAAAAAAAAGAACATTATGACAGGTTCTCAGAAAGCTAAGGCATCACATTTTTAAATACATAGTTTCAGATTATGTTCCTTTGGAAATTTTACAAATTTGAAAATATGTCCTCTCTGACATAACTGTACTGCCAGGGAGTCTCTGTGTATTTGAAACTGGGAATAGAAAATAAGAAGCAAGGATCAATACAGAGTCCACATCTGTAAGCAAAGAAAAATGGAGAAATAAAAAATTTTGGATTGTCCCCTGAGGAAAAGTCAAGAAGGATGTCACACATAGATATTTGAGCAACAGGTAGACTCCTTAACGGAACAGATATTCTTTGGAATCTCTGAAGAACATCTTTAGCAGAACTGGTTTCAGGTAAGTGAAGGTTTTGGATAATCCAAAAAAACAAAAACCATGAAGTGAAGAGCTTTAGCCCTCTGAGCATGACTGGGAATTGATGTGGCTGAAGCAGAAACCACTTCATTTCACATACATGCCTTGTACATATTAGAGTGTCAACAAATGTCTACTGAATTAAAGAGGACCGGGGCGCCTATGGCTCAGTGGTTGAGCATCTGTCTCTGGCTCAGGTCGTGATCCCGGGGTCCTGGGATGGAATCCCACATCAGGCTTCCCTGCAGGGAGCCTGCTTCTCCCTCTGGCTGTGTCTCTGCCTCTCTGTGTGTGTCTCTCATGAATAAATAAATAAAATTTTTTTAAAAAATTAAAGAGGACCTTGATTAGCTATAACACCCTTCTTTACTCTTCGCTATAGTTCAGCTCATGGTACCTTAATGACTCTAAACACCCAACTTTAAATGTATAGTTTTAAGCAATTCGTTCCAAATAGGGATATCAAGAAAAATGATGTTTTGAAGTGTAGTCTGCTATACAACTAGGAAAACTAGGGTTAGTGAACTGAAATCTGAATGATTTTATGTTTAGAAGCTATGTAACATGTGCTTTTTACAAGTCTTACAAGAATCATGGCTCATTTTCATTTTTGCACAGAAACAGTCTCAAATTTGGATGCTGTCTGTAGTCCTTAACATGGGTGGCCTGGTTCAATAGAGATGGAACAGCTTTGCTTTAGGGAAAATTTTCCAGTCCCAACTGAACACATTCTTAAAACCCAGAGCATTGCAGACCTCTTTGTTTTCCCTGCCTCCCACCTGAAAGAAGATACCTGCCAGCAATTTCCTGTACTGACAGATTAGGAATGAAGCCTCTGAGCTCAAGGGCAAATGGGAGAACTGGCTGGATTGGGCTGGTCGTTTGGGAGGACTAATGGCTACAAAGCACCTGCTGAAGATATCACCTGGTTATTTAAAAACCTTTGTGTAGTTCAATGAGCCAAATGGGAGTTCTCTGCAGAGGACAAGGAACTATTCATTTCTCTCAGGTTTAACTTCAAAAGAGCCCTTTTCAGAAGAGGGCCCCTCTATTTTGAGAGCACTAAATCCTCTTGGTGACTTTGGTGAAAGAGACATGAACTAACCGATGAAGCAAATGTGTTTCAGATGGAAAATAATGGCTCTTGGAATGAAATGCCTGGTAAACATCTGGTGTCCTTTTATCTTGAATGAACATCAGTCTCCCTTAGTTAATAGATTACACCTGTTGACCAACCAAACCTCTCCCTACATCCGAATGAAGGTATAGGGAAAATACTGATGTCGAGGTTGTATCCCTCCAGAGATTCTGATGTAATCTCTTGGGTTTGGCCTGCGCTTGGGGAATAATTTTTGAAAGTTCCCAGGTGATTTTAATATGCAGCCAAGATTGACAACCCCTGTGTAAACAGAAGGAGACTTTGGTGGATTTAGGGATATAATTTACTCATGCAACAAAAATTAAAATCAGCTAAATAGAGATATGAATTGCTTATAGGATTTTTGTCATGTATTTAAAAATTTTAGGGCACCTGGGTTGCTCAGTGGTTGAGCATCTCCCTTCAGCTCAGGTCGTGATCCCAGAGTCCTGGGATTGGGTCCTGTATTGGGCTCCCTGTGGGGAGCCTGCTTCTCCCTCTGCTTATGTCTCTGCCTCACTCTGTGTCTCTTATGAATAAATAAATAAAATCTTTTTAAAAAGATTTTAAAATTATTTTGTTTATATTGTTTTTAAATTATTTTTATCACTTTTAGACAACTTTCTTTTGGACTTCTTGAGCTCTTATCAGTATTACAAACACATCATGAGGTAAATGATCTCTTGTCCATTGTGTCAGGGATGAGCAATTATTAATAAACAAAAATAAGATTAATCTATATATTGCTCACATACCTATACATGCCATCCTTTCAGACTTTTCCTCAGGGGACAACCCTATAATGGATTACCTGCTATTGAGGGCAATCTGGGGTGGCCAGATTGAATTTTACACTTCATTTTTCCTTCCCTCAAAGATTTGTATACATATTTCAATTCAACTGGACATTATTAATATCAGTAGACATGTATTAAACTGTATTTACCTACTACTTATCATTATATAGGAGAAGACAGAGTCTGCTGAATTTTTCTTGATGCACAATTGTTACCCATTCTTGTCCAATTTAAGAAATGTTCCTTTTTGGCACTTTGTTTTCACACATTGTTGAGACATATAACTTCCAAAGAGAAAATTAATGGCTTTCTGGCATCCTATCACATGACACATTCTGTCCATTTCCTGGACTTCGCACTTGAAGAGGAGTACAGTGAGTTTTGAAGCAATTATCTGCCACATTAGAGGAGCCCTAATAGAGCCATTGGCTTTTGGCAAGTGATTCTGGAGCTCAGTTTTCCCATTTGAAAATGAGAGAGGTACATTCTAATAGGTCTTCAAGTTCCCAAGATCTTTGGGATGATTCTTCCCAATTCCCCCTAGTGGATAGATGCCTCTATTCCATGAAGAGTTTAGGAATCACAGTCCCTTGGAGAAGAGGTGAGCTTTGGGGAAAGAGGAAAGGTAGGGAGTGAGTTAAAATTGTATTATGAGTACAGAAAAGAGTTTATAGTGTTCATCTCCAGATAGAAAATTGTGAGGCATTTACTTTAAATTTTTGTTTCTACCTTTTTTCTTATTTTAATATATGTTATTTTTATAATCAGATAAAATGTAATTTATAATTAAATATATTAGGGGGAACTGGGTGGCATAGTCAGTTAAGCATCTGACTCTTGGTTTCAACTCAGGTCACTATCTCAGGGTCATGAGACCATGCCTCAGACTCTGTGCTCAGTGAGGAGTCTACTTAAGACTCTCTCTCTCTCTCTCTCTCTCTCTCCCCCTCTGCCCCTCCCCTCTGCTCTCTCTTCTCTCTCAAATATAGAAATGAATCTTTTTTAAAAAATAAATTGAATAGGGGATCCCTGGGTGGCTCAGCAGTTTAGCGCCTACCTTTGGCCCAGGGCACGATCCTGGAGTCCTGGGATGGAGTCCTGCATCAAGCTCCCAGCATGGAGCCTGCTTCTCCCTCCTCCTGTGTCTCTGCCCCTTTCTCTCTCTCTCTCTCTCTCTCTCTCTCTCTATGTCTATCATAAAATAAATAAATAAATAAATCTTTTAAAAAATAAATTGAATATATTAGTAAATTCACAAGAAGAAAGGAAGGAAGGAAAGAAGGAAGGAAGGATTGGAATAGATGAACTCTACTATTTCTCCTTGATTGTAAAAATAAATCTTACACTGTATGATTCCTGTGATTAGGCTAGAACAGACAAAATGGTCACAGAATTTTAGGCCTAGCCTCCAAAATTTTATGCCAAAAAAAAAAAAAAATTCTGAATTTGGAGAGAGGATGTTGTTTTCTCTGGGCCAAGAACATTAATCACCAAAATGCTTGGCAGGCACAGGGCTGGTGTCTGCCCACTGGCACTGTTTGGGCTTGGTATATCATCTGATGATAGCCCTAAAACAAAATAAAAGATGTTCATTAAAATAATAAGAATAACAGTAGTAGTAGTAATAGTAATTTTAGAATATAATAAGAACAGTGGCTGCATTGGGAAGTTTTTTATCTTCTCTATTGCTTTTCCATTTGTTTTGGGTGTGTAAGAAAGGCTATGTATGGTTACGCTTCTTCTGTTCTTAGATGTAGTTGGGAATGATGTCAGCCTCACGTACTAGACTTTTTAGTCCTTTTTCTCCTCTGTCAGTAGCATCAATTCCAAGCTAGGTCATCTTGACTGACATTAGGATTTCTATTCCCAAGGATTCAGAAGAGAGGTGTAAACTTCAGTTCCCCTGGCCATACGAGACAGTGGAGGACAGCAAATAAGGACATGGCTACCAATCGTAATAGATGTCGGCCCCATCTGTCTTCACATTAAGACCACTAGGTCTCCAAAATGCTAATTCCCCACCCCCACCAAGTATTCCTCCATTCCTTTTCAGAATCTACCACTTCATGTGCTTGCTTAGGAACCAGTTACAATTTTCTGGTTATTGCGTGTTCATCGTCACTCCCTCTGACTCCTGCCATAGCTATGCCACAGCTGCTCCTTCCCATGCCCAATGGGCGCCATTCACACAGAATACCATGGAGTTGTGCATGTGCAGAGTAGCCCTGGCTGCTCTCATACTTGTAGGTCCTTTTTCCAGTGGGACCCTACACTGGCTCACTGAGCTCACTGCAGTTTCTCCTGCTCCTGTTAAAATAAGTAAGGTATATGGCCCCTATGTGTAGGCAGTAGGTGGTTCTGATGGTGGCTGCCAATCCCTGTACTCCATTCTCTTGGTCATGGGGTTCGGATCAGGATGTGGGCACATGAGCCATGCTGGGCCAGTCAGAATTCTTCTCTAAGATTCTTGGAATTGGACCTGAAGTCAGGACACCCTTTTCATCTTGAATGGCAAAGTTGGATAGTTGTGAGCCAAGGAAGCAACAGAAACCATGGGTCTAGCCCCAAGGAGAAAACTGATTTGTGGTAGGAGAAAATGAAGTTGTCACTCAGAGAGAGGCAAGGACAGAATGTGAGGGAAGAGTCTCGATGATGTTTATTTTCTCGAGTCATTTCAATACCATTTTCCTTTCTAGTTATGTGAGCCAATACATTTTCTATCTGGTCTAAGCTCTTTGAATTGAAGTTTTTGTACTGGGTAACCCAAACACTTTACTAACTAATAATGCACTTATTCCTCCCTTGTTTCCTCTCTCTCCCCCTTTCCAAAATGGTGTAAAGGTATTTACTCCAACACCTCTGAGAAAAGGAGCCAATTTTCTCTGGAAATCAGTGACTTGCCAGAGTCAATTAATCCCACATTTAACATAAAGAGCCATGTAAAGTGCTTAGAATAGTGCCAGGTGTATAATAAGTACTAACTGTTTGTTATTAATATTGTCGGTAGTAGTCTTAGCTGTATTAGTAGCCAAAGTGGATACAGCAGTACTTGGTGGTATAATGTGAGGATGCCAAAAAATCCTTCCAAATTAAGAGAACTTGGTTATGGTTTTCCCCCCAAAAGCATATAAAATGGTATGAATGGTATAAATCTATTCATTGTTTCCCACTTGCTTATTTTTTATCCCACACTTTAGAAATTATTCAACCACTGATCTGCTTTTGTAGTATGGCATATTTAGTTTCTCCTTGCCTGGAAAGCCAGTGATCCATCCTGTCCCTGGCATCACTTTGTATAACAATTGCTTCAATTGCCCATTCTCATTTTCAGTCACACTGCTACTCTGGGAGGAATATGAAAATGAAAAGACTACTCTGTCTTATATTTCTCAGCCACTCCTGCCCTCCTCATTCCATAGAATGTGTTCTCTTTTCTGCTAATATACCAATCAAGGGTCAGGATTAATGGAAGTCTGTATTTCCAGCCCATTAATTGTAGACTATGCTCAAGGTGGATGAAGTTTAAACCAGAAAAAAAGTGTCAATACCAGGCAATAATTTAATACTACCTAGTGCTGTAGGTAAATGTTCAATATAGTCAATACAATGGTTGATAGTGGCCCACATTCCTTTGGGCTCTGTCCTCTGAACAAAGGTGGATTTGTCTTTTGTTGTTGGCTATCTGAGCAATTCCAGGAGACATAAACGTTTTTCTATGATGTCAAAGGAATACATCATGGTAGAACCCAGTATTTCATAGTTCATGGTCTCTCAGAGTCTACTCATCTTGTGGATTCCAGTTACTACCTTTAAAACTCTCACTAATAGATTTTTCTTAATGTTCCAATCATCACTCCCTTTCTCACCCATTTGTAACACATAGGCATCAACCTAAGCAAGCCGTATCTGGGATCTGAAAGCCCAAAGCATTTTCTTGTCCTTGAGTTATGGTATTTTAATGCTTGCCAGATAAAACAAGTTCTACCCCAAGAGCCTATACAAGGTCTTTGCTACTAGCTAAGAGTTTACATAAATACACAGTAATATGAGAGTTCTTGTGTTGAGAGGTGTAGAAAAGTCAAACAAAATACTTTCTACTTAATCCATCGAATAGGACTTATACTTGTCCTCCATCAGAGCTTTACGGTGGCTGAGTATATGGTCACAGCCTTCCATAATCCTTATAATTGGGCAGTGCTCAGTAAACTAAACTTGTCCATAGTCATGTTCTTTTGAATTCATGTACTCATACTTACAAATCCCTAATACTTAATAATACCTAACAATATGGTGAGGATAATTGGGGCTCCAGGCCACAGCTATCAATTATGGATCCTATGGACCATTATCAATTCACTTCCTTTGGTATATTCCTTACTATACCATTATGATCTAATTGGTAGTATTTTTTGTGCTTTCCCTCTAACATCTATATATCTTTCAAATTTTATACAAGACAGTTTTGAATTTCTTTTTATAAAAGGTTTTTTTTTTTAATTTATTCATTAGAGACACAGAGAGGCAGAGACATAGGCAGAAGGAGAAGCAGGCTCCCTGCAGGGAGCCCAATGCAGGACTCGATCCCAGTATCCTGGGATCACAGCTGGAACCAAAGGCAGACACTCAACCACTGAGCCACCCAGGTGCCCTCTAGTTTTGAATTTCTAATCTTAGTATTATTTTTGATGTACTTCTATAGGAGATGCCATCTTAACCAGTGATCAATAGCAGACAACTAATGGTCTTTCAAAAGGGAAGTTATAGGCTGCTGCTTTAGGTAATCATTGAGTTCTAAAGTCCCACGGCTAATGTTCCTCTTGATTCTGTCAGAGTCTCATAGGTCCCTGTTGTGAAGACTATCAATATTATAAAATCCATAATCTTATAAGGACCCAGTGGTGGCATCTGCTACTTTTTTCCTCACTTAGAAGTAGTATTCTAATGTGAAATTTGGCAAACAGCTCCCCCAAAATACACTCAGGTATAAGATGACTTCTTCCATATCCAAATAACTGTCAGCCCATTGGCTCTCATCTCAGGGTGAAATTAGAAATATTCTCAGCTTATTTTTCTAACTAAGGATATGCTTAGTATGCCTATGAGTTTTATGAGTCCTTATATTTAGCTATCTTCACCAGCCAAAAAGGTGATGTCATATTTTATATCTTCTTCTACAGATAAGAATGTTCTCAATTATCACCAATTTTAAAAATATGATTAATCTTAAATGATTTCAAAATAAAAGTTACTGCTAAAAAAATTGTGGTTTAATAAAATATATAGATATTGAAGTAATCATCACTTATCAACAGAATCTTATTAGTGATTATTTTTATTGACCTTTTTCCTTTTTCCTGCTGCATCCCTAATTCCATAGCATAGGGTAACCTTAAACCCTTCTCCAAATATTTGGGAATTTCTTTGCAATGGATCTGTGTCCAGAAGTCCCATTTGTGCTGCTTTAGCTCCCTCTGTTGGCTCAGTGATTTTTACCAGAGCAGCAAACCATAGTCAAGGTCTGCCTAGTTTTATACTCCTTAGGAAAAACAAACAAAAGTTTTGCTCTATTTTAAGTTAGTGGGCCAGATCCAGAAGGATAAAGGCCATGCTGCATGCATGTTTCTTCCTATCACACATCTTGTGTCCTTAGCTATTTCAAACTGCAGATGCTCTGTCCATCAATCCAACACTGATACCATCTTGGTCCCTTCATCTCTGCTGGGACTGGAGTAATGGCATTACTTCTCCCTCTGCCTCCAATCTGCAAGATGACTACCTGAACAAATGTCAACTCCAAACTTAGACTGATGAAAAAAACAGACTCAAATATCATTTGAATAAAGCAAATAGAGTTGCAGTCAGGATAAACAATGGAAGCATCTAGGACAAGCAGAGGTACAAGTTTTCAGATGCCCACCCTCACAAAGGGGAGGACATAGATGAGCTGGAATTATCCTTGTGACTGAGCATCCCAAGAGAATGGAATGTCCTTCAATTTTATGATGTTGGAGAATTCTGCATCACTAACAATTCTGCATTATGCCAGCAACCACTTATCTGGGTCTGATGTAGTGCAACAATCTCAGCAACATGCAATATATGGCATAACTGTATAGTACAACATGGTTTGACACATTCAGCTGTGAACTTGGTTCTCAGTCCCTCAAGGATAACATTGTCTAGTTTCACACAAACTACAGACCTGCAATAAGTGATTGCCACTCAGGTGAACTCTGAATCATATTAATAGGCCCTTCTATTAGCCATGGATCTTCTTTATAATCTTCAGAGACTTCTACCTGGAAAAGGCCTATACCCTCACCTGCTTTCTATGTTCAGCTTCATAGCCTTTACCTTACTGAATTAGGTATAATAGGCTCTCCCGGACAGCTCTGGGGGGTTCTCTCTAAGCCTGTAAATATGCCCACTGTCTATCATAAGGGCCTTTCCTCCAACTCATAAAGGGCCTTTAGACTCCCTCTACTGAAGCACATTTGCTTTCCTTATCCTTTCCCCTTTGTCTTGTGGGTCATAATACAATGCTAGATAAGATCTATACTGTATATGATGCTTGATAGTGGCCAAGGATTGCCCCTACAGTAGTCCCATTTCCTGTATCCCCAGCCCTGCAAAGGAGAACAGACCTGTGTGGGCCATTGCGCTAGGACCCAATGGAAGAGAAGTTATTAAAACTTCTTAGAAGGAAGACATATCTTCCCTCTGCCCACATCCAAGCTTCTGCATTGAGTACAGCTGTGATGTGACTTTGGGCAAATTATTTAACCTCTCTACATCTTAGTTTCATCTCTAAAATAAAGATAACAGGGGCACCTGGATGGCTCAGTTGGTTAAGCATCTGACTCTTGATTTTGGCTCAGGTTGTGATCACAGGGTCATATGATGGAGCCTTCTCACGTGGGGTTCTATGAGGAGCAAGGTCTGCTTAAGATTTTCTGCTCCTCCCACTCATGCTCTCTTTCTCTTTCTCTCTCTCTCTCTCTCAGATATATAATAAAATAAAATAAAGATTACACATTGCAAATTTGTTGCAAGGATTAGGCAAGAGAATATTTGAAACACTGGAACCTAGATAGCACTTAGAAAATGGTAGCTATATCAGCAGCAGCAGCATCCTCACCATCATCATCATCATCATCATCATCACCAAATCTGGTCCTGGCTGCTTTGCAAAGCCTTGCAATCTGGCTTGCCTCCATATATTTGAGTGGAAGAAAGAAATGTTAAACTTTAAGAAGAGTTGCCCAAATTAATTTCATATTTCTCTTCACATTTTCAAAAACCTTCTTTAGAAGGGCGTTTCATGGATTCCAGAGCATTGGAACTTGAAAGTTCTAGGTCCATCTCCACTAATAGCTATTTGTAGGACCTTTGGCTTCTCAAAACCTCAGTTTTCTTAGCTGGAAAATAAGAATTTATACACACTTTGCAAGATTATTCAAAGAATTGATGAGGTAAGATACTCAAAATTCTTCATATGGTATCTGATATATTGCAGGAGAGCCACAAATGCTCATGGTGCCTTCTACCCACTTGGCTCTGGGCTTCAACACCTTTATTTGTAAAAGAAGGGAGTTGGAGAAGCAGTTTTCCTCTAGGTTTTTTCATCTCTAATATCTTATGATTCTCATGACACTCTCTTGTGGTACATAATGGCAGTCCCCAAATCACAGAAAAGGAACTGGGAAGAAAATTCCCCATAGAAGGTTTCAAAGCCTTTGGCTCTTAGCCCCATGAATGGTGCTAAATTCTCTTTCCCTGCCCGTTTGGGTTGCCTCACACTGCAATCGAGGAGCTGTTCTTTCTAATTTCTGTTGATAAACTCTATAGCTCTCCTGTACCTCTTGAAACTTAAAAGCATTTATGTATTTTCTTGGCATCTTTGTATAACACATTGTTCAAAAAATTGTACAGCATTTTGTATCTAAGCTATGAAGGCAATGATCTGATTTGCTTCCCCGAACTAATCCATAGGCAACTTTCCTCATTTTGGTCTATACCATTTCCTTCCACTCACTCAATTAAAAACTGAGTGTTGGGACACCTGGGTGGCTCAGTGTTTGGGTGTCTGCCTTCAGCTCAGGGTGTGATCCTGGGCTCTGAGATCAAGTCTTGCATTGGGCTCACTGCAGAGAGCCTGCTTCTCCCTGTCTATGTTTCTGCCTTTTTCTCTGTGTGTCTCATGAATAAATAAAATCTTAAAAAAAAAGCAGTTTCATTCTCAAGTCCTCCCTTTCCCTCACAGCTACCTCCAAGGTATTCAAGAAATCCTGCTGATTCTACCTTCAAATATACCCAGACACACTCACACTCTCCATTCCCACCACTGTGTGGCACTGGAGCGAGCCATTGTCATTTCTGATGGAGAACTACTATAGCAGCCTCTTCACTGGTCCCCAAGGTTCCTCCTTTGCTCATCTACAAATTATTATTCTCCACATAGTAACTGGAGCAAGCTTTTAAAGAATATAAATCAAATTGATGTCCTTCAACTTGCTTTTCTTTGGTTTTTCAAGGGCCTACATGATCTAGCCATTACCTATTTTTCCATTTCATCTTACACCATCCTCTCCATCTACCATGCTCTAGCCAATTTGAATCTTTCTGTTCCTTGAGTACCCCAAGCTTATTTCTGTCCTAAGATTCTTATTCTAGCTGTCCCTTTGCCTGAAATGCTCTGTCTCCTGATCTTCCTGTGGCTGGTTTTCTTGACATTCAGATCTAAGGGCAAATATTATCTTCTTAGGGAGGCCGTTCTAGATGCACAAATTTAAAGTATCTACTCATATTTAAACTTCAATTTTCTATCTCTCCCATTAAAATATATGCTCCTTGAGGTCAGGATTCTGGTTTATCTTCTTTACTCTATTGCTACAGAGCTTAGAACTACTCATAGCATAGAGTAGTTAATAAATAATTGAGTGAATGAATTAAAATTCATTCTGCCTTAGTTTTGCATCAATATTTAGTATCTTACACCACTAGAGGGCAATAAATCACCTAATTGGAATGAGGAAATCTGTGTCTTTTAATCACCTTCCCAGATGAACTTAATTGATTTTAATCATTAATGTGACAGACATTAAGAAAAGCACTCCCACTCCAAAAAAAGAGGAGGGGGAGAAAAAAAATGCTCTAGATTTTCCAACCAGCTACCAGGTACAAGCCCAGAAGAAAGAGTTTACAGATAGTGAAATAATTTTAAATAGACTTCCCGCTTAAATATATTATGTAGGTTTTTAAAAATCTCATTATGTAAAATGAGAAAGTATTAACTTCAGTAATATGAAATTATTTGAATAGTCAGGGGATGGTACCTGAGTAGCTCAGTCAGTTAAAGGACCTACTCTTGATTTCGGCCCAGGTCACATCTCAGGGTTGTGACATGGAGCCCCGTGTTGGGTTCCATGCTGGACATGAGGCCTGCTTAAGATTCTCTTTTTCCCTCTCCCCCTGTCCACCCCACCCCCACTCTCTCTTAAAAAAACAAAAAAACAAAAAACCTACAACAATATTGGACAGTCGGGGAGATTAAGTAATATAATATTTTCTCTATCTTTTTTTAAAATTTTATTTATTTTTTATTTTTTTATTTTTTATTTATGATAGTCACACACACACACACACACAGAGAGGCAGAGACATAGGCAGAGGGAGAAGCAGGCTCCATGCACTGGGAGCCTGATGTGGGACTCGATCCCGGGTCTCCAGGATCGCACCCTGGGCCAAAGGCAGGCGCCAAACCACTGCACCACCCAGGGATCCCATATTTTCTCTATCTTTTAAATACACACACACACACACACACACACACACACACACAAATATATATACCTTAGTCACTATTCTTATTTTTGTTTTTGAAAGTTTGAATCCTGGTCAGTTTCATGGGAGTAGAGAATCTGAAAGGGATGTTCTTTTTTTCTATTTTTGTGCTTAATTCCATTTCATTCTGAGCTTTTACTTTTCTCTTAAAGAAAGCAACATGGTATGTCTAGGCTGTACCGTCGAGCAACAAGACATCAGATATTTCCATTGATAGTCCTGCCTAGCTTGAGGGACTAAAGTCCAATGATAAGGACCAGCTTTGTTTCTTGAGTCTGCTGCAGTGCCATTTAGGGCACAGAGAACATGCAAACCACATTGCTAGCTGTGGGTTCAGACAAGGATGTGTCCTTCTTGTGTCACTATTCCTGGTGAACTCAAGGTGGCAGTATAGAGATATTATAAATGAATTTCCTTGCTAAGGTCAAACTATTCTGTGAAGGACTCCTATGATGGTTGGTTGGTTTTAAGTACAGTTTCCAAAACCACATTGAGTCAGTCGCCATGACAACTGGAAGGCTGTGCTGGAATTCACTGAATTTCTAGTTCCCTTGTCTCCGGAGGTGAGAAAAGACTTCTAGAGGAAAAGCCCAAGCCTGATAGGAAAAACTTAGTTTTTTTTTTTTATTGTTGCTGATGTGGCTTACTGTGGCAAAAAAAAAGGCTTCCCAAATGTGAGTGCTAATGTCTGTGAGAGCTAGGGGTAGTCAGACAAGGCTGAGACTTATGCATTTCCAAGGATCCACTACAGGAGGAGAATAGTCTAGATTTTTCTAGTCACTTAACAACGAGAGTGGTTTAGTGCACCCATTAGATGAGTTGGAGGGAGGGAATAATCAACATCAGCTTGCTTGCTTCTTTACATTCTTTTAAGTAGGGCAGAAGCTACTGTATCTTCTGGTCTATGCTCTAACTCAGTAAGAAGGATTCAAAAAGCATTAGAATGAGTCTCATGTGGCCTCTTTCACTGAGGAGAGAGACCGTTATCTTCTATTCCCATGTTCTAATTTTCCATCACAGAAGATGCATGCATTCACATATCCATTTGGCAAACACTCATTTGTTGAGCACATACAAAATAGTTTCTAGACTCAAGGAATCAAATGGAAATAAAGAATTAAGTTATGAGAGGTATCAACAAAAAATTACGGAAAATTCGAAGGAAAAATACTTGAAGTTTCTAGTAAGAGGGAATGAAGTAATAGCTCATGGAGTAATGATTTTTGGTCTTAAAGAATGAGTAGGATTTTAGTTTGGGGGAGTTGGGTGATGAAAGGGAGGGCACCCAAAAACCAAAAAGACGGAGTAAGCCAAGTCGTGAAGGTCAGATAATTCAGAGTGTGTTGGTCATGGAAAGAGTACAGCCAAAGTATGCAAAGTAGTAGGTGAGAAGGCTTTAAAGCAATATTTCTCAGCCCATGGATATTTTTTTTCATTCAGGGGACATTTGGCAACATCTGAAGACATTTTTGGTTGTCACAACTGTATGGAGGTATGCTGCTGGCACCTAGTGGGTAGAAGACAAGGATACTGCAATGCACAAGACACCCCCCACAACCAAGCTTGTTTCTAGCCCAAAATATCAATAGTGTCAATGTTAGGGAACCTCATTTTTAAGGAAGGTTGGTCTTGGTCACAGAGGGCATTAGATGAGGAAGATAAGGAGGATGGAACTTATATGATAGGCAAAAAGAGATGTAGAGAGTTTTTATGTGGGAGAATAAGTTTATCAGTAGTATTATTAATGAGAGTTACATTGATAAAAACATTCACAGCCTTTCCCTTCCCTCAGACTTTAAAGCGAAACCCTGTTTGCCCAGTTTGGCTAACCACCTTTGTTGTACTTGAGGGCAACAGGTGGAGATGTAGAGTTGGAGAAACCTGGATAAGCTAAATTATGTAAGACCATGGAAACTCCAAGAGGAGAAATGATCCAGAAGGAGGGGACAAAGGAGGCAATAGAGAAAAGGGAGGGAATGAGGAAAAGAATCAGCACAAATGGAAGTAATGAGGAGGGCACACTGAATTCTGGGAGGTGCTAAGATAAAAGACTTGCTTCTGTCTTTGGTGAACTTACGATTTCCTTTTTTTTTTTTAATTTTTATTCTTTTTATTTATTTATGATAGTCACAGAGAGAGAGAGAGAGAGAGGCAGAGACACAGGCAGAGGGAGAAGCAGGCTCCATGCACCAGGAGCCCGATGTGGGATTCGATCCCGGGTCTCCAGGATCGCGCCCTGGGCCAAAGGCAAGCGCCAAACCGCTGCGCCACCCAGGGATCCCCTAACTTACAATTTCCTAATGGAGATCACACATAACCAAGTCTCTGGTACTCTTTGGAAAAAAGCATGTATATTTTCACATGGCAGTCATTTCTCAGAGCTTTCACTGACATGTAAATCTGGGTGGCTTCAACTCGGGTAAAAATCATTTGGGGTTGCTTCTCTTGTGGGTGTTTCTTACATTGAACATGAAGTAAAAAACTGATAGAATCCCGGGCATCTGGGTGGCTCAGTGGTTGAGCATCTGCCCTTGACTCAGGTTATGATCCTGGGGTCGTGGGATTGAGTCCTGCATCGGGCTCCCTGCATGGAGCCTGCTTCTCCCTCTGCCTATGTCTCTGCCTCTCTCTGTGTGTCTCTCATGAATAAATAAATTAAAATCTTTTAAAAAAACAAAACCTGACAGCATCCATCTGGGTATAGTATTAAATTATCTCTGACTTTTTGGCTGGAGTTGGATTTGACACAGATGACTAAACGTAGCCTTGTTAAAGGTGAGTCATCACACACTTGACCAATGAGAAACGCAATGGAGACACTGTTACGTCTGCAAGAATATCAGTTCTTCATGTCACAGTCAGTTGCTCTGGTCTGTGTTCCTCTGCCAACTTCCAGGGGCTAATAAGCTTTTGGCCTAGCAGTGGAAGCAATGGTGCCAATGACAAAGATAAACAAGATTCTCTGCCAAGAGCAAAAGCTGAAATCTTTCTGGTAATTGCAACCTGACATGTGCATGGCCCCAGGATCATGGGTCATCTCCACCATTGCCATTTGCTATCTGCTATGGCCCCAGGGACTTCATGCCGTACGATGGCTGCCATGGGTGCTCCGTTATCATGAATATGCCATGGCAGAATAGACATGTTCTTTTTGTAACTTCCCATGGCTAATGGAGTTGGAAATGAATGGATATTAAAGGACACCCACAGAGCTCAGCCGTTCTCCATAGTGGTCAATCAGAGGTGAAGTCCATGCACCAAATTAAGAAAAGATATTGATGGGTGGGGAGAAAAACCTGCTTGTCTTTTTTTAGTTAAAATGTTCTGTATCATATAGAAATGCTTTTGATTGCTACTTACAACAAGCTAACTAATGATGGCTTATTATTTTATTGCATGACAAGAAGTTCTGCATCAAGGATACTGGCTATTGCCCTCATTTCTGTTCCTCATTCTTAGCATGTTGGCTTTTCTATTTTTGCTTATTGTTTTATGTGGAGCCAGTTATCTGTCCCTTATAACAGGAAAGAAGAAAATTTTCCCACTGTTTATTATGGACCAGGACTGGGAAAATGACTTTCAGTCTAAGAGGAAGAGGATTGTAGTCATTGATTTCTATCAGCCATGATGCATCTCCAAGGATAGGACCATTTTGTTATTATAAACAATAATGGGGTTCCATTGGCAAGAAAGTAGAACTATTGGGTAGGTAACTAATTGTCACAACCCTTCGCTTTGTCAGCCTCAAAGTGTGGCGTGAGATGGAAATACAGCAGACTTCACCACTCTGTGCATGTGCCCACAGCCTTTTTTCCCTTCCCTTTCTCTTCTTAACTGACCTCTCCTCATATGCACAGGTAGATTTCAAGTGTATTCCTGCTCCTCCTTAAAATCCTACCGAATCATCTTCATGAGACCTTCCTGGAACTAAGTCCCAGCGTTAGGCATGTCCATCCCAGCTACCACAACCAACTCAACCCTTCCGTGTATCATGCTGAATTGTGGCTGTCTCTTATCTTTTTTGCCACAAGATTGGCCTCCACAAAGAGTACTATTTATAGGTGTCATGTGCATATTCCCAAGACAGCACAGAGTGAATCAATGAGAAAGCCAAAAAGAGTTTTGGTCTATGCTATAATCCCTTAAGAAATGGTGTTTCTGGATAAATCACACACAGAAACCTCATTATTTGGGATTGTAATAGACTATACCTTTCAGGGACTATACCAATCAGAGACTCTGTCTCAAATTGAAGATGATCCTGTCTATTTTGTCTACATTTGACTGCTCGCTTTTTAGTATCAGCAGGCACTTCACTAACCCCTATCTACTTTAGCTCCCCAAATGTGTGTGGTAGAGTGGGACTACTTATCCATGGTCCATCTCTGGGAGGGCAGTGTTTCACTAGGAAAAGAGCCTGAAATTTAGAAGTTTGACTCTTGACTCAGCCATCATTATGTTCTACTAAAGAGCAACACATGTTCAGCCTGTTAACTAACTTCATTGATCTTCAGTTTGCTCACTGGTAGAATGTGATAATAATATTCTCATGGGGTTATTTTTTTGTATTTTTTATTGGAGTTCGATTTGCCAACATATAGTATAACACCCAGTGCTCATCCTGTCAAGTGCCCTCCTCAGTGCCCGTCACTCTGTCACCCCATCCCCCCGCCCACTTCCCCTTCCACTACCCCTTGTTTGTTTCCCAGCGTTAGGATATTTTAAATATTAAATGACATAACATGTGTAAAGTGTTCACCGCATGGTAGATGTCTAAGAAAGTATTATTGTTAATGAATGCGTCTTAGATCTTCAATGATACACTTCTATCAGATCAAAGTTCTCTTATTTGCAGATGATTTCACTGCCTTAGAGCCAAAAGGTTTTGTATAACACAATGAGGTTGGGAAATCTCTTTGCTCCATATCATGTACATATCTGGACAATTCTATATTTTAAAAACCTGGTATAATTATATCCCTAGTTTCAAGTGAAGTTCACAGAATATCCCCATAGAAACCACTGTGTGTTGTATGTACCAATCTTTCTTTTAAAGATTTTATTTATTTATTAATGAGAGACACAGAGAGAGAGAGGCAGAGACACAGGCAGAGGAAGAAGCTGGCTCAATGCAGGGAGCCCTATGTGGGACTAAATCCCGGGTCTCCAGGATCACACCCTAGGCTGAAGGTGGCACTAAACTGCTGAGCCACTGAGGCTGCCCTTATGTACCAACCTTGATGTAAGCACCGAGACTTATTTATACTAAGGTCATATGTATTCTAAATGTATGTAAAATAATTTATAATTACTCCCTATTCATTCATTCTTTCACTGACTCTACCAAGAAAGAATAAATTATACATAATACCTTAATCCAAGGCATTATGGTATAATTTACGTACCATAAAATTCACCCTTTAGAGTATACAATTTAGTGGATTTTAGTATATTCTGAGTTACCTAACTATTGTTACAATCTAACTCTAGAATATTTTCACCACCCCAAAAAGAAACCCTCAGCCTTATTAACTCTCTCCCTATATTCTCCTGCCCACCCTGGTGCCCCAGTTCTTGGAAACCCCTAAACTCCTTCCTGTTTCTACAGATTCGCCTATTCTGGACATTTCATATACATGGATTCGTACAAATGTGGCCTTTTATGTCTGGCTTCCTTTGCTTACTGTAATCATTTCCAGATTCATCCATGTTGTAGCATGCTTTAGTAATTCATTCCTTTTTATGGCTGCATAATGTTCCATTGTATAGATATGCCACACTATGTTTACCCATTCATCATTTGATAAATATTTGAGTCTCCACTTTTTTGGTGGTTATGAAAATGCTACTATGAACATTTGTGTATAGGTTTTTGTATGGACATATGCTTTCATTTCTTTTGGGTATACACCTAGGTGTGAAATTACTGGGTCATATGCTAACTCTATGTTTAAACTTCTGAGGAACTTCTAAGCTGTTTTCAAAGTGGCTGCTACATTTTACATTTTTACCAGCAATGTCTGACGGCACCAATTTATTCATATCTGCACCAATACTTTGTTTTTGCCTTTTTAAAAGCCATCTTAGTAAGTGTGAAGTGGTATTTCATAGAGGTTTTGACTTGCATTTCCCGAATGACTAATAATATTGAGCATCTTTTCATGAGCTTCTTATCCATTTGAATATCTTTTTGAGAAATGTCTAGTCAAATCTTTTGCCCATTTTTAAATTGAGTCATTTATCCTTTTGTTGTCAAGTTGTAATAATTCTTTATATGTTTTAGATTTTAAGCTTTTATTAGATATATGATTTGCAAATATTTTCTCCCATTCTGTGGGCTGTCTCTTCACTTTCTTCATTTGTTCCTTGAAGTCCAAAAGTTTTTAATTTTGATGAGGGCCAGTTTATCTATTTTCTTCTTTTGTTCCTCATGTTCTTGGAGCCATATCTAAGAAACCACTGCCTAATCCAAGACCATAAAATTTAGACCTAGACTTTTTTCCTGAGACCTTTATGTTTTAGCTGCTGCATTTATTTTTCAGGTAATTTTCCCAAATGTTATGAAGTTAGGGTGCAATTTCATTTTTTTTGTATATAAATATATAGCACCTGTTCACTGAAAAGATTATTCTTTCTCCATTGAATTATCTGAGCACCTTTGTCAAAAATCAATTTACCATAAATGTAAAAATAGAAGGGTTTATTCCTGGACTCTTAATGCTATTCTGTTGATCAGTCAGGGAAACAGAACCAGTAGAAGATGAATAGAAAGAGAGACATGTATATATATAGAGAGAGATAGGTATATCTACATAAGTATGTGCATATATATATATAGCTATACAGGGATGTATGTATGTAAATACCTCACACACACACACATACAAAAATACATACACAAAGAGAGAGAGATTGACCCATTGTAAAGAATTGGCTTATGTGACTGTGGAGGTCTGAAATCCATAGGGCTGGCTGTCAGGAAGGGCAGGTACAAACTGAAGCTGCTGTCCACACGCAGAATCTCTTCTTCAGAAAAGCCTCAGTTCTGCTCTTGAGGCCTTCCAACTGATTGAATCAGGCCCATCCAGATTATCTAGGATAATCTTCCTTTCCTATAGTAAACTGATTATAGACTTTAGTCACATTTACAAAATACCTTCACAGCAACACCTAGATTAGAGTTTGATTGAATAACAGGGTCTGGGGCCTAGACACACTAATGCACAAAACTGACCATCAGGATCTATGTCTCTCTTTATGCCAGCACCACCACACTTGATCAGTGTAGCTTTGTGATGCTTTGAAATAGAGAAGTACGAGTCCTCTAACTCCATTCTTTTTTTTCCCCCCAAGATTATTTTAGCCATCTTGGGTCCTTGGCATTTCCATGTGAACTAAGGTTCAGCTTGTCAATTCCTGTACCCACATTCATTTTTGAATTAAGATAAATTGATAAATCCACAATGCTGAAATCTACTCCATGCAACCCATGGTGCTCTACTTTGTCTCTCAGGATCATTTCATGGGTTTTCTAACTTCTAGGAGAAGCAGTACATTCTCCCTGCCAGTGTGAAAGACTGAGATGCAAAAGCATCATGGGAATAGATGAATAAATAGGACACCCAGTGAGCAATTTCAACTCTCAAATATCATAATTTAAATAGCACTTCTCTCTCCTGACTGCAACAGAGTAAAAGTATGTACTACATTCGTTACTTGATGGGATTATCGGTGACAAAACAAATGTTTTCACCATCTTCTGGAGGGGCACATTCAATGTACTTTCAAAATCAATTTATTCAGTTATCCATAAACCTCTTTTGGGACTTCACAAAGCCCTAAGCGCAATAAGGTGACTTGTGGCTGAAGAGGTGAATAAGTATGGTTTCTGCCTTGAAAGTTTGGATGACTATCAGAGCAAACATTACAAGCCAAAATGAAGAAATCAGGAGCCAACCGATCTTGTCCTTTTGCCAATGGCACATTTTTTACCCAAGTATTAAATGTGCATTCCTGTCCCCACTGATTGGCCCATTTTCTGGTCATTCCTACATGGTTGTCTTTTTCCAAGGCATACTAGGCTGGGGAGGAGTAATTTTGAGTCTCATGCTCCTTCAAGACACTATGATAAATGAAAGTTCCAGGGGTCATTGCCATTTGTTCCATCTCTCCTCCTCTGAGCTGAGCTGTTTGGTTTTCTGGGAAGGTTCCTCCATACCAACCAAAGTGATTTGAGAAACAATGTGTATTGTTAAGAGCCAGTTAATAGCCACTTGCCTAGAAAAATACCTTAAATAGCAACTGGCTTTTTGAGGCTTATTCTGAGGTCTCCTCACCTTTACTTGTCACTGGCTTTGAGAATTCTTAAGGGATGGAGCTAAAAGCTCTTTAGAGGTTGAAGAAATAGGGTTGCATTTTATAAAGAGGCTTTCTCTCTTCTTTTTCTTATTCAATAATCAGATCCCTGAGAAATAGAACACCAAGGGTAGGATTGAGAAGCTAAGTGTCCCCTACTGCTCAAATCTGCACTCACAGTTGATGTAGGGACTGGGAAAGAAGGAGGTCCTTGAATTTTCATTGAAGGCATTACATACTACGTAATGAACATCAGTTTTAGGCCACTCTGCATAAGTGAGTAAAGTAAATTTTTAAAGGCCCCTTGAAAATACACCATTAATAGAACACCCAAAATCTCTTTAACAATACGCAATATGATTACACATTTAAGTATAAAAGGACAGTTTGTTTTTCAAAATAAAGGTGGTCTGAGTGTCCATGTTGATTATTCTTGAGATTCTCACACCAATGAGGCAGAACCTGGCACCCCCAACCACCTCACCCCAGGCCAGTTTAAAATCAGCATGAATGCTGTGTAATCTAACCAACAGGATTGATCCAGGTCAGGTATTAAGGGCTAAAATGGATTAAACAAAAGACATTCCCCTTGTAACAAGAAGGAAAAACTTCAAAGGTGGGATTTGTTCTTGTTATGACAAAGGAAGTGGATTTACAAACTGCCTTGAGGCACACCCCTCTGTGACTTTCAATTTGCTCTCCACGGTGGGGGTAGGCTTTTTCCCCTTCTTCTCTTTTTCCCCCCAGCTCCTGGAGTTCTCCCCAGGGTAAGAACTTCTGGTTAAGAGGATCAGATTGAGAATGCTTTCTCTTGTTTGTTTTTAAAGACCAGGCACCGGGCATCTCCCCCATCAAATGACACTCTTGTTCAGGCCTCTTCTAGGTCGCCACCACTCAAACGTGTAACAGTGACAATGAGCAGGTAAAGTAGGGAGTGCCATTAGATTCCTTCAACAGAGCAGACTGAACTCTCCATTGTGGTGCTTGCAGTTGGTGTGAAAATCCCAAAGAGAGAAATGCAAACAAGAAAAAGGGTATCCTAAAGGTTTAAAGATAACTCTACTCCGTGAGAGGCATTAGCATACCTCACCACATAGACTTATAGTCCGGGATCAGGATTAGCCATGTTGGGTTTTATTTTCAGTACCCTGATGCAATGTTATAATAACTTTTATTGTAATGGTACATATGTAAACATAATTTATCTTCTAAAAGCTCAAAGCATTTTGTAGTTTTTGGTAAGCTATATAGATATATACACTCACATACGTATGTATATATACTCTACGTATTTATAAATTTTTGTACTTAAATTACCATAAAATACTTAAGTTCTCTGGGATAAAAATGGAAAGTGGAAATAGTATATAAATGTTGCATCAAAGTTTCTCAACTTAAGTGCTGCACAAATCCATTTAAAGGAAAAGAAACTCCTACTGATGCCTAGCTGTTGATTTCAATTATGTTTATAATAATATTTCTTAAACATGTATAAATATAAAACTGATTATGAACTCCTTCTGTTGTAGTTCTTATTAAATTATAAAACTAAAGTATGTGCTCTAATTACAAATGGCAAAAACAGTAAAATTCAAATTAACAATATTAAATTAATGTAACATACAATGTTTTCTTGAAAATGAATTACCATTTACAACATGATTTTGGTGCTGCCTGCCCCTCCCACATTCTTTTGAGTTTGGCATGCAGGTACAACTATTGGAACTCCTGGAAAGCATTTTTCAAACCAACTACCAGGACATTGTTTGATCCTTATTTTTGCATTTCTTCTTTAAATAATTGTTATCATAATGATCTTTTCACCTGTAATATATATTCTGTTTCATTTTTCTGATGTGACCATAAAAACCTAATATGTGATTTGTGTATTGGATTTGCCTGTATTCTTTACTCATTAGACTGAAACAGTGAATGTACTTCTGGGTTCTAATGATGCTACAATCACAGACTTTGGTACTGAAAATCCATGGCAGGATTCTATTATATATCATCCAGATGGTCCAGAATATGATTATATGACATTTTTCAAAGATAGTTTTCTGTATAAAGTCAACAACTTTCTATAGAGAATGCAATGTCCTCTGAGAATATGTCCTTCATCCTTGATTTAAGGATTCTGAATAAATTTCACAGGCTAAACGTGTCTTTGTCCCCAAAATTAATTCTCTTGCTATAGGACTGGGCATGTGAGTTAAAGAACAAAAATATTCCTTCGTTTATTATGAAGCCAGAGTGCAGGTCCCAATTAAATGACTTATCTTCATTTTCTAGTGAATAAGTATTTCCCCACTAATAAGTATAAAACCAGGTGCTTCTCCTGAAGGACCTTACAATCTACTTGAGACAAGATATAAACAAGAAAATTTTAATATTTGAACATATTCAAAATTTGCTTATGAAGCATTGACATTTTTTGGTCAACACACAGAGTTTTAATTAGGCTTTGGAAACCTCATTTATCAACTACATTTGAATACTTAATAAAACTTCAAATCATATTGTGATGTGTGCAGTGAAAAATGCAGCATCTGGAAGATGCCATCAGTGGTTTGAAATGAAGAAATCTGATAGCATTTGGACTTTGACTTTCTCATAAACACCTATGTCATTGTAATACCTTGAAAGTTGTGACCAAAATGGTCAAGCAAAGCCGTAAGAAATCTCCACAATTGAATTGGGTATTATTTTATATCTGAAAAAATGTTGTGTGGTCATAGAGATAAAATGTATATGGAAAGAATGCACACTTCCAGTTAGTTTAAAGATCTTTAGAATTAGGGAGAAGAGGAGCACCTGGGTGGTTTAGTCAGTTGAGCATCCAACTCTTGATTTTGGCTCAGGATTGTGAGATCGAGGCCTATGCCAGGCTGCATGCTGGGTGTGGAGACTGCTTAAGATTCTCTCTCCTTCTCCATTTCCCTCACCTCTCCTATCACTCTCGCTCTAAGGGAAAAAAAAAAAAAGAATTAGGGAGAAAAGAAATTTAAATACAATTATGATCCCAAAATATGTGAAATATAATCTAGTGATTTTCCTGGCAGGGTATATGTTCAGACTCTGCAATTATGGAAGAATTAGATAATACATAGTTGGAACCCAGAGCAATGGCTAATCTGTGATCACCCATTCGGAGGAGTTTAAATGTAGTTACTATAAAGCAGAAGCAGCATACTCTATTAGGACTGCTGACTAGACTCTACGTTCGGTCCTACCTGGAAGTTCTGGTCATTTCATGTAATTATAATCCTTAACATGGCTTGAGCTACTGAAGTCTTTCAACTCTGTGAATACAGCAGGAAATGTGGAAGTGTTAAGAGGCTCAAACTTGAAGTTTCAATATGTTTGAGTGGAAAGAAACCTGCGTATTTGGTATATATTACTACTTGTAATACTTAGGAGAATCTGTCCTACCTAAGTAACTGATGAGCCTTATAAGTCCAGGGGACTTATAAGGACTAAAATGTGTGTCAGTAATTGATTTAGACTTGCGATTTTAAGTTGAAATCTAACTAAAGTTATCAATAACATTGGACTGTCTAAAAGAGTTTAAGAATCCCCATATATGAGTTCCATTTATTGGATTTATAAGAATAATTTGAGTACTTGGGAAGATTGCTTAATCAAACAATTAAAGGACCTTAAGAGGAAGTCAACCACATAAATTAATAAATATAATTGAAAGTGTTCTTAGATATTTAATTTATTAATTAAACAAGTTTATTCAAAGGCCAACTTAAAAAGTGATTGTTCAAATCTGCTAGGCTAGTAAATAGAATAATAAAAATTGTAAGCCAAATCTGAAAGCTTATGGCAAAGCTGAGTTTTTGAGTTGGTAATTTTAACACATCAAATATTATTGTTTTAAAACCAAAAATATCTTCTGAATAGTATCTTCTGCACTTAAAAAAAAAAAAGAAATTCACACTTAATTTATAAAATAAAATTACTTTTTATTGTATCATTCAAATGAAAATGAACAATTGTTATCTTAATCATCTCTGTAACTACAATATTATGTTATGCTTCATTTTCCTGAAGCAATTATAAAATAATAAAGTTTGGGGTCTTTTGGAAATGAGAAGACACTGCCTGTTACCTCCCCTACCATCACCACTAGCACCCCTAATGTAGTCTAACTGGGGTCATAGGAAAAGGCAGTGTTTGTCTTGCCAAATCTTAGATGATGTCACTCACCTCAGGATGAGTGCTATATCATGGAGTGGGCAATGTGAAGTCTGCTCCTTCCTAAGTTGTTCACTATCCTCTCCAAATTCATCCCTCCCCCCATTTCTATTACAATCCACGTCTCACTTTAAGCAATAGAGAGAGTGTTCTCGTGGAGTTCCCTCACATGCTGAAGAATCTATTAGGGTGATAGCTCTTGCTGTGGACTGAACTATGTCCCCCTCCCCAAATTCTTATTTTGAAGCCCTAAACCCCAATGTGAGGGTGTTGGGAGATGGAGCCTCTGGGAAGTGATAAAGGTTAGATGAAGTCATGAGGGTGGGGCTTTCCTGATAGGATTTGTATCCTTATAAGAAGAGATACTGGAAAAGAAGCTTTCTCTCTCTCCTCTCTGTCTCTCTCTCATGTGAGGAGCTCACAGTGAGTATGTAGCTGTCTATGAGGAAGAGAGGCCTCACTGGGGGACTCCATCATCTGGCACCTTGATCTTGAACTTCCCAGACTCCCAAACTATGAGAGGTAAATTCCTATTGTTTAAGCCACTCAATTCATGGCATTTTGTTACTAGCAGCCTGAGAAGACTAAGACAGTTATACCTAAAGAATAATGCTTCTGATTAATCAAGATAGAGAAGTAAGATATCAATTGCATCCAAAATTAGTCTAATAAGCAATTTCAATAATAACTAGAGAACTCAGAGGTAATGAAGACACTACGTACTTTTTCTTACAATGTCCCCTTTAATGGCTCATTTCTAAACTTGCTCCTGGATTGAAGGTCACCTAAACACAGTTTAATAATAAAGAAGGAATCTTTTCTAGATTAAACCAAAGAGAACTCTCATAGTTGCTGAGGGAAATGTGTGGTAAATAGTAACGTTGCCTCCAAATGTTTTATTCCTCTCTGTATCCGTGCCCTTTGTCATGTGTCTTTGTCCTCCATCATGAGCAGGTCAGCTTTACATTAATGCCCTGTAACACAACACTGGGCTTAGCCATATGGCTTGCTTTGGTTAATGCATTCTTAGAAGAGAGGATGCAAGCACAGGCTTGATGTGGCCTTGCAGATTGGGTTGGCTTTCCTTTGCACTTCAGCCAATACCATGGGAAAGTGCCAAAGTTGGACAAGGACTGAGTCACCCCAGTCACACCAGCCTAAGTCAACCTACAGCCAGCATAACCTTGAACATGGGAGCAAGCCCAACCAAGATCAGTGGAGCTACCCAATTGACTTCAAGATGGCTGCAGATGCATGACCTAGAGACACAAAATGACTCAGACTGCAAATGTGGAAAACCAAGCTCTACCCCGTCATTCCCACTAATAAAGGTGATGGATGATATTTCTTTGCACCTGAATCCTGACTGAAAATCTTTCAGAAAGTTGAAGCTGGTATAAATTTAAACAACTATGAAAATATTTGAGCCTAGACTTGCAGAAATGGCTTTAAAGTGTGTTTATCAAACCAAACAATAATGGCCTTCAAATTTGCAAATTTTCCAAGTTATTAAAGGTACCCCTCACATGAGGATATTCCAGGGTTCATTCTACCTAAAATCATTTCTACCTGAAGCAATTATCATTCTGTCAGAAACACGGTCATGTTATCACCCTGTATCCTAGCAAACAAGTGTGTCCTCAGATCATCATTATAGGATCTATGAGATGTCAGTAATGATGTGTCTTTCAGGGGCCGATGGAAGGATGCATCCCAACAAGGTGTTACATCCAGAGGTGGCTCTTTGCTATCTAAATTGGACTTAACCGAACCTGGAAGCACAATGTCTGATGAACATTCTTCTTCCACTCCCTAGATAAGAGAGAAGAATGCCTAATAGATCTCTCACGTATCTAATTCCTATGACTTGGATCCCAGTAATGAGAAAAAAGTTCCCTGAATCATTTTTAATCTGTGCCTTTTCTCTGAGGAAAGTTCCCCGAGGAGTTAATGTCATGTCACTAACTAATTAGATCTCCGTTGCTTAGCAAGAATTCTACACCAAAGACAGCGTAATTCTATTAGAAAATGAAACCACAATATTGTACAGTTCTAAGGCTACTAAATTTGTATTTAATTATCCAGGTAATGTAATTATGCAATCAGTTCTAATCTGAGATCAAGAGGAAAAGTTCTTGGTGGGGTTTTTGTGTGTGTGTGTGTGTGTGTGTGTGTGTGAGGTTTTGTGAAAGGGCCATGCAATTAATAGGACACACTTAATTACTGAAATGTAAAGATATCTTTGCAAGAATATATCCCCATCCAAGCATGTACACTATATTAGCTGCTTAGATCTTTGCCATTACTAATGTATTTGTGGCTTCTTATCTTATAATGACCTATGGTAATAATTAGCCCCATGATAGAACAAAGACCTTAGCACTATACTGCAAAGCTCAGTTCTGCACATTATTCCACAGAACAACAGAGAACAATAAGGATTCAGAAAAAAATTTATATTTCCTTAATTGTTCAGTGGAATGTTTAAAACATCTACCCAAATCATGAAAATCTACGTGAAGCACACATTTTCAAATTTGTTTCTTACTATAAGAAGAAAAGAAAAAAAAATACACTATGGATCAATTAAATGGATTTATATGTGCCACCAAAATAAGATTCTCCCCTTATAGTTTATAATCCCTTATGAATATAGACTTCAAAAAGTTCCTTAAACAGTAGTCTCAATTCTTAGGGCTAATATCTGTTCTGTTATACTAAGATAGCTATTTAAATTTAGGGTTTCTTCTGGGTATGCCTCTGTTACATAAACGAGGTTCTCTATGCGCTTTATTTCACTTGATTGTTTTCTTTAAGATTTTTGGCGTTTGCTCTCTGGCCCCCCGGAAAGAGAGAACATAGTAGCTTAAAGAAACAGATGGCACAGACAAGAATTTGTGTTCGGTAAGTCTTCTTTTCCTATCTTGAACTGTGGAACTTTCCAAAATCCTCCATCATCAGTTTTAAAATTAAGTGAGCCTACTAAAAATTTCCCTCGAAGTCAGAAACTCCTCTTCTGTGTTGTTTCTCCTTACTTGTTTATCCCTTTGGCCAATAGCTGTGCAGATGATTTTGTTTCCCAGCATGGGTAGAAGCTTGATGTGTGGTTGTTATTATTTAACGTTGTTTGAAATCTTGCTCCTGGAGGGTGAACATTAAAGATAAGTGAGCTAGAAGTGTAGAGGGAGCATGTGTCATTTGCTGATGGGAAAGCCAAGGGATTCAGGGACTGAGTTGGGATCAGAATGCATTTTCTTTATAGTCAGGAGAGGAATTTGCTGGCAGAATGGTTGGCAATGAATTAGTTTTCTATTGCCATGAAACAATTTACCACAAACTTAGTAGTTTAAAACAACACAAATGTATTACCTCCTAATTTCTGTAGGTCAGGATCAACTGGGCTAAAATCATGGCAGCTAAGGCTGTATTTGTTGCCTGGGGCCTGAGGTCCTCTGGTTGACAGAATCCATTTCCTTGAGGTTGTAGGACTGAGGTCCCCATCTCCCTGCTAGCTATTGGCTAAGGACCACTCTCAGCTCCCAGTTCTCTGTGCCTGTGGCCCCCCCAACTGCCAATTCCCAACAACATGGCTTTCTTTCCTCCAGACCAGCAAGAGTACCTGTCTCTTCTTTCCCCTTCTGTGACCAGCCAGAGAAAACTCTCTGACTTTAAAGCACTCATACGAGTGGTGTAAGACCAATTTGGATAATCTTCTTATCTTAGAGTCAATTGATGTGGAACCTTAGTTATTTCTGCAAAATCCTTTCATGTAATGCCTATATTAGTGTTAGGTTGAATACTCGGGAGAAGGGGTGTACATACCAATGGCTGAAACTTGGGGGACCATCCTAGAATTCTGCACACCACAGGGGACCTGCCAGAGCCTCCATCTATTCTTTGAAGTTGCTGTGGCACCTAAAACTTTCTCATGACAAAGTCATTCCTTTGGGCTTAAGCTTTATATCTCTAAGAGTATCTTGCACAATAAAATCAACAGTTATATCTATTATATTGTGTAATACTACTGTTGAGCAGCTGCCATTTGCCAGACACTATATATTATCTTATTTAATCTCAGCAACTCTGTGAAACAAGTGCCATTATCCCCACTTTACAAATGGGGAAGCTTAGGATCGATGAGATAAAGAAATTTGCACAGAATCATACAACTATTTATAGTTGGGATTGGTATACAAATTCAAGGCTGTCTGACACAAAGTGATGGTTTTTCTTGTTATTCTACTCTACGTCTCTGTATTACTCAGAGTTCTGACAAAAAACAAGTATCACACTTAAGGAGGTATTGTTGAAAGGGGCTTAATAAAGGATTCTTTATAAAGGATGGGTAAGGTTAAGGGAATTGACAAGATGATGAAGCATCTGGGGACTAAAAGAAGCAGGAAGCCATGACCACCTGTGGACCTAAAGGGACAAGGAAAGGGAACAGAGATAATAGAACCTAGAGAAAGCTCTAGCCAGGGAGGAAGCCAGGCATTGGCAAAACCTGGCCCTTGAAAAATAACTTACCTTTCTTTTCTTTTTAAAGATTTTATTTATTTATTAATGAGAGACACAGAGAGAGAGACAGTGACACAGGCAGAGGAGAAGCAGGCTCCCTGCAGGGATCCTGATGCAGGACTCAATCCCAAGACCCTGGGATCATGACCTGAGCCAAAGGCAGACACTCAACTACTGAGCCACCCAGGCGCTCCACTTACCTTTCTTTTCCACCTCCAGACTCCTGCTACTAGTTTCCATTGGTCAAACGCAACTGGCAGATACAGGGCAAGAGAGCCCAGGTGATGTAATCCACTGGCTCAGCATACCAGAACAGTGAACAGGGCAGAGTGGGATGGATCTAGAGAGGGAAATGGAACATAACCACAATAATTTCCCAAAAATGCAAATACCCCTATATGGGCAACATATGACAAGCTTCTTGAGGCCAAAGTTTATGTCATATCTTTTATCTTCATACAGTTACAGAGACAAATGATTGATATTTAATTTATTGGCAATTAGCATCTGGACAAATATATCAGATTGCCAGGGTTGCCATAACAAGATAATGCAGACTGTATGATCTACACAGCGGAAATTAATTTTCTTACAGTTCTGGAAGCCAGAAGTCCAAGATCAAGGTTTCGACAGAGATAGTTTCCTCTAAGGCCTCTCTGCTTGGCTTGCAGATGGCCACTGTCTTGCCTCACAAGTTGCTTTTGGTGTGTGCACCTCCCTCCCCCCTGTATCTCTTTTTGTGTCTAAATCTCTTCTTGTAAGAACACCAGTCAGATTGGAATAGGGCCCACCATAAGGACTTCAATTTAACGTAAACACCTCTTTAAAAGGCCCTACCTCCAAATCTGACTGCATTTTGAAGTCCTAGGGATTAGGGCTTCAACATATGGATTTTTAAGGGACACGATTCAGCCCATAACAACAATGTTGGTTTATGAGAATAATTTCTAATTAGCTAAAAGGAAATGTTAAAGGCAGTAGGAATTGGAGGGGAGAAAGGGGAAGGAAATGTTCAGTTTTTTGCTTACCAGGATATTTCTGGGGTATATACTGTTCTAGTAGACTCTCCCTGTCTATGGGCAATCTTCAGGTACCTGGAGGATAGGGATGAAGGAGACCTCATGGAGAAGGACCCTAACAGGGATGGCATGCTTATTTTATAATTTTGCCTGGGGATGCATTACCTGGACCCTACAGTACTGTGGGGCAAGAATTTAAACTAGGTTTCCTAAAACGAGAATGTCTTCAGACCTAGGTGAATTCAGAAATCATTAAATTTAAATGGTTTCAAACCCACTTATGATAACGCAAAATAGGATCAAGTATCCTAGCAGTGGCTCTCAATCCTGGCTATGCATCAGACTCTGCTAGAGTCTTGATCTTAAGGTCATTAGTTCAGGCCCCACGTTGGTCTCCATGCTGGATGTAGAGGCTACTTAAAAAAAAAAAAAGTAAAGAGTAGAGAGAGTAGTTTCTTTTATTCTGCCACACAATGTGCCTAAACCCTGGAGCACATGTGACCAGGAGCCTGAAGCCAGGAATCCATTTGCTTATGATTGTCATCTACCTCTCAGAGTGTGTGCCCATTGCCACTCCAAGTGTGAGAAGTTAATATTTCAAATATGTATTTTTGTACATCATAGCTCTACAATCAAACCAACAACTTCATCTGCTTTTCAACCAAGGAAACTGTAATTCCTGTTCCAATTCCAGGGGAGAGACTGGCTGGGTTTAGCTTATTCAGTTATCAGTATGTGAGTATCCAACATGGCTCCTCTCAAGAGATTTTTTTTTTTTAAGGATAAATTTTCAAGTGTATGCGATTTTCTCCTTAAATGCTGAGTGTAGTGCCTAATCCCTATGTAAGATATAATTCTATTATATTAATTTCACATACTCTGCGAAAAAGGGCATCACTAAATTTATTAATTTATTTTATTTTTTAAGATTTTATTTATTTATTTATTCATGAGAGATACAGAGAGAGAGAGAGAGAGACAGGGTGCCCGATGTGGGACTCAATCTGGGGATTCCAGGAATACGCCCTAAGCCAAAGGCAGATGCTCAACCGCTGAGCCACCCAGGAGTCCCACTAAATTGATTTAAATGGAGTATCCTAACCATGTTATTCCTTCAATAGTATATTAGTATTTAGTAAGTGCCTACCACATTTAGGGACTACATGAACAAAACACAAATTCCCTGCCCCAATAGAGGTTACATTCTAGTTGTGATGAGAGAGATGACAAGCAAATAATGAGTAGAATGTATTAAATATGAGGTGGTGATAAGTACTATTGTTTAGGAAGGAAAATAAACCATGGAAAGCTGACTAAGAAGCAGTTAGGAAGGTAGAAGGAAAATGAGAAGAGTGTGACCTTCTGATTGCCAAGTATAAAAATGTTTTACGGAGATGGCGCTTGGGTGGTGCTGCGAGTTAAGCAACCATCTCTTGGTTTTGGCTCATGTAATGATCTCAAGGTGGTGGGATCAAGCCTTCCATCAAGCTTCTCACTCAGCACAGAGTCAGCTTGAGTTTCTCTCTCTCCCTCTGCCCCTCCCCCAACTTGCACACACGTGCTCTCTCTAAAATAAATAAATAAAAATCAATCTTAAAAAAATGTTTTAAAAAAAAATGTTTTAGGGAGGAAAGAAAGACCAACTGGATCAGATGATCTTGCTAGCCAAATAACATGGGTACCAGGCATTGTCAACATGAATTTGGCAACATGAAGATCATGGTGACATTGACAAAGGCAATTCTGAATGGGCAGCAGAGATGACTTAAGTGGGTTCAACAAAATGAAGGGAATTGGGGACACTGAGTATAGACAATTCCATGGGGAAATTTGTTTTTAAAATATTCTGTTTAAATTCAAAGCTGGGGCAAGCACCATAGATGAAATGATGTGAGGCCAGAAGTTAAGGTCAGTCTGCCACTTCTAAAAGGATTGGCTAATTCAGGCCCCAGGCAGTCTGACTTTGTGTCCTTTCTTCCATTCTATTGCCTTCCCTAAAAATACTTCCCCCTTCAGGACAGAGTGATCTATGCCTTCAAACGTTGCTTGGTAGCTATCACTAACAGAAGTACAAATCAATTTATTGTCCCATATTTGCCAGCAGGGAGGGCAGGCTTTCCCAAGGAACCTTCCCCATAACTTTCTCAAATCCAGTGCCATTTACAGCTGCCCACTGGGCCTCTAGGTAGTGCTTGGTCTGCTTAAAGCAAGTCTCAAGTGTTTCTTTTTTTTTTTTTTTAATATTTTTTTATTATTTTTTTTAATTTTTATTTATTTATGATAGGAACACAGTGAGAGAGAGAGGCAGAGACACAGGCAGAGGGAGAAGCAGGCTCCATGCACCGGGAGCCTGACGTGGGATTCGATCTCAGATCTCCAGGATCGCACCCTGGGCCAAAGGCAGGCGCCAAACCGCTGCACCACCCAGGGATCCCAGTCTCAAGTGTTTCAAAAAAAAAAATAGGAAAACCGAAATGAACCCAAATATGTAGAGAGGAACAACCTCTAAAGTGTCTTGCCTGAGCAACAGGGAGGAGGAAGCAGGCCTCATCTCTCCTCCTCAGAGAAGCCATAATGCTTTCGGGCCTCAAAGAATACCCCAATTTATACAATTCACTGCTACAGCTTTAAGCCTGAATGGCATTTGGTGGCAGATAAAGTCTCTCTGTGTCACACAGTGGAGAGCTGTGTGGCCAGATCTTGTGTAGAATTACATTTAAAACCTGGAAATCAAATGATATGTCCAGATAACTTCTGTGGTAAACCCCAAACCAGTTATGCTTCAGGTTAAGCCTCTGCATTTCTAAACAACATGCCTTTATTCTCTCCAGGCCAATATTCGGACCTTCCTGCCAGCAATATCAAATGGCAAGAGGCTGAATGTACCCTCTGTGTGAGCTTAAAGGAAAAACGGCCAAAGGAGGCAATGCCTCTCTGCTGAGAAAATCTCCATCTTTGATACGTCTCCTCCACACACGTATCAAATTGTCTCATTCCCTCTTGGCTTCTTGAGTTATTTTCTGATCTCTAAAATTTTTAAAACAAACAAACAAAACAAACCTAAAGACACCCCATCACTCCATAAAAATAGAATTTTTTTTTTCTGAATTCCTTTCCTTTATCCCTCTCACTTGAACAGATCTCTCCTGTTCGTTGAATGGATCCTCTTGCACTATCTTATTTCTCAAGATCTCAGAGTTTGAAAGCATGAGGAAAATTGACAGACCTTCCAGGTACTAGAGTCAAGAAAATAATCCAATCCTGGCAACAAAAGATAGAAAAGGGACAAAATTTGTTAATGTTATTTAATCCTCATTTTATCACCAAAGCCTAACAGGAATGCACTGTTTTAAGCAAGTTTGGAGGATATGCCCATGATGTTGGTGGGGCCTGTGCTAATGTATGTCCCTTATGAGCGAACCCTATTACCTCAGGAAAGAGTTCCAGCCCTTCCTTTTACCTCTCATAAAGAAATCTATTCTGTTGGGTGCACGTGCTCATGGTCACACCAGGCATGAGTAGAAGCCTTGAAGCATCTACACTGGTTTCCTCGGGGGTATGTGACCAGCTTCTATTTAAGCACCGAGCTTATAAATGAGTTCCTACAATTTTCTGCTGCACATGCCCTCCCAAAGCAATATCTGATGCAGAAAAGAGTATGGGCTCGGACACTGAGCATGTTTCAGCCCTTTGGAGCAGGGACTTACCATCCATAGAAGGCCACTAGTCATCATTTTATTACTTTAGAAGTAAGAGAAGGATTTTTTCTCCTTTGAGTAAAAAATGTTGCAGTAGATTCTCTTGCTAAAAGAGTCATTTAAATATTACTGGTCACGTCACATTGTAGTTGTTTGGAAATAATTATATCCATATCACAGACAGTAAATAATAGAGGTGCGTTCACTAACGTTTTATTCATGTTCTGTTTTAATATGGCAAACTTAGAAGTAATTTAATCTCCCAGTAAATTGAAGTGGTGGGGGGTTCTTCACACAGAAGACTGCAAGTTATTAATTCCGGGCAGTCTTCATCTTGTACAATTAGTCACTGTTTGCAGCTGGAAATGTTTTATTAATTTTCCATAGCAGTTGATTTTCCACAGTTTCCTCAGTTTAAATTAAGCAGTAAGAGCTGCTGTTTCTTCTTAAATAAATTTTCTTTCCACAAAAATACATGCCTCTGGCTATGTCAATTTTCCCATTTGATTAAAGTGCCAGCAGGCAATTAATAACTTAATGCATTTTAAAGTACTTTTGGAAAAAGTAATTTGAATAGCCAAACTTGTGTATTTGAATTGATTGTTGCAGAAGATTTAATAGGCATTTGAAAATCCTAGAACCTTGGAAAGGACAAATGTGACCCAACAACCATGTCTGGGGGACTGTGAGGTAGTCTTCGTAAAAATCCCACAGCTGGCACTTGCATGAGGGCTGAGGGTGCAGGTGACTACCTGACTATCACATTCCAGAAGGCTGGAAAGAAAGGCAACCTCAAAATGGTCTTCATGGAAATGTATAGAAGACTCTAGAATGTGATGTGTGGTCTGAGTGGGGAAGTCATTTAGAAAGCAACAAGACAACATGAATGAACATGGAAGACTTGATGCTAAGAGAAAGAAGTTAGGCACAAAAGGATGAGTATGATGTGATTCCACTTATATGAGGTATATTTTGTAATTAAATGCATAGAGAGAGAAAGAATTTGTGGTTGCCAGTGGCTGAGAAGAAAGAGGGAATGGGGAGTCAGTGGGTAAAAGTGTTTCTGTTAGGGGTGATGGAAAAGTTCTGAAGATAGTGCTGATACTTGCACAACATGAGACTCTACTTAATGCCACTGAATTTATATACCCATACAGGGTTAGAAGGGTCAAGTCTTTTTTTATTTTTATTTTTATTTATTTATTCATGAGAGATACAGAGAGAGATGTAGAGACACAGGCAGAGGGAGAAGCAGGCTCCACGCAGGGAGCCCCACGTGGACCCGATCCTGGGTCTCCAGGATCACACCCCAGGCCGAAGGCGGTGCTAAACCACTGGGCCACCAGCGTTGCCCAGAAGGGTCAATTCTATGTATTTATTGTTTACAATAAATTTTTAAAAATTTTAAAAATAGCAATGTGGTCTTTTACTGTGTTCAAGGTATAGAAGCAAGGATGTGTTAAGTCCTCCAGTGCAAAATTCTCCATTTCCTTGGGTATTTTGGTAGGAGCCATGACCAACTATGCTGATAACACAGGAGCCAAAATTCTATGTATCACCTCTGAGAAGTGGGGTGAAAGGATGACCAAACTGACTTCTCACTGCTGGTGTGGGTGATCTGGTGATGGCCACAGTCAAGGAAAAGCAAACCAGAGCTCGGAAAGAAGGTTCAGCCAAGAGTAATTCAAAAATTTTTTTTTTTTTGTCAACTGAATTCAAAAGTAATTCAATTCCAAAAGTCATCCTGGAGAATGATGTCTTCCTTTATTATGATCATTACTTGGGTACCACAGTAAATAATAACAAACAACAAAAGTGAGATGAAAGTTTCTGCCATCATAGAACTAGTTACAAAGGTGTGTGCAGACTTGGGGCCCAGGATTGTGTCCAATGCTCGCAATATTGCATGATTCTCTGGTGTGTTTGTTAAAAAACAAGAACAAACTCACCCCATTAAAAATTATTTGCTCCTCTCATGCTTCCCAAAAAGTAATGAGGATATTCAGAGCTTATTGGTTTCTCTTCTTAAAAGAAAACATGCAAAAAAAAAAGAAAAGAAAAGAAAAGAAAAGAAAAGAAAAGAAAACATGCATTAAAAAGAAAAACATGCCATAGTTTTTTTTTTTTTAAGATTTTATTTATTCATGAGAGACACACAGAAAGAGGCAGAGACATAGGCAGAGGAAGAAGCAGTCTTCCTACAAGGAACCTGATACGAGACTCAATCCCAGAATCCTGGGATCATACCCTGCACCAAAGGCAGATGCTCAACCACTGAGCCACCTATATGCTCCACTGTAGTTATTTATGAGAGTTAGTTGCATGTGTTGGATAGTGAGGTCTCTAACTGATCTCTGTTTTACGGACTGAGGATCAGTAGACCCTATTCTGCTGCATCTGTACATATATTGACCAAGGCTCAGGAAAAGTTGAAAGCTCAGCTATGCTTGCATATTCTGTTCCCACTGGTTTGTTGAACGCTCCTGAGAATCAGTAGGATTGTTCCCAAACCTGTTTATACCGGGTTATTTTTAATTATGCAACTTAATTAAACATTATGTAAGCTGATGAAATGTGAGCTCTCAAAGAAGAGAGTTGTTGTTTCTATGAAAACCAAGTTGAATGCCTTTGCAAAACCCGATAAAGGTGAGCCCCCCCCCAAAAATATTGCAGATATACTAGGTATGAACAAAGTAAAGTTTATAGAAATGGAAAAGGATTCTGAACATAGGTTACTTTACAGGTGTCTTTATGTTTCCACTTCACTTGAAAGAAACCAAAACTAGAACCCATGGATGAGACACCCCGGGTGTGCTCTATGCCTCTGTTACTAGAAACCAGCAGACTCAGAGGCAACAGTTAAGGCCTTAGCTCCCATCCAACTGCATCTGATAAAATAGCATTTACCGAACTTTCAAGCATCCAGATCAGGGAATCAATTATCATTGTTATGACAAAGCCAACAGATTGGTAGTAGCTGCTTAGGTCTTCCTGTGTTGACAAGTATTTTGAAGTTACCTCTGGACTCAGGGAGCAGGAGTGAAAAGAATCAACAATGTTTTCCAGGGACATAGAATGGAAACAGAAAGAAAAATATGCCTCATGTTCACCACAACTAATCCAGAAAAAAAAAATAGATGAGTGTAAATTAAAAACCAAATATTCTAATTGCTAGTTATTTTTTTAACTCTTTGCCAGAACAAAGCCTGAGTGTACTTTTATTCACATAAAATGACATGTGTCCTCCAAAGCACCCTTCTTGTTTCAACCTTAGACCCACCTACTCATGATAAATGGGGTCCCACCAATCCTGCTGACCTACCCCAGGACTCCCCACTGGAGAATAATATCCTATTCACTAATCTTCTTCCTAAAGATATATCAACAACGTTGACAATTGTGTTGGATTGCTTTTGAAAAGCCCATTCTTAGGGGCTAGCTAAGTTACACTTCAATCATCCACCTGCTTAAAGAAAATGTAAACTTCTTTTTAAAAATGTTTTGAAGAATGACATCTTGTGTCTGAGAGATGGTGTTGGATTGTTTTCCTAACACTGAGCTGGCATGTTCCTGACAGCTCTAATATAGATACTGAGTCATGTGTGTGGTCTCAGAAGAGAAAGGAATGGTGACTCATGTTGTAAATTTCAGTTTTTCACACATCTAAATGTGTGTTGTATGCCAGCTGAGGGCTTCAGTCCACTTAGTGCAAGAAGAAATGGCAGCTGAATTGCATTGATTAAAAAACAACAACTATTGAAATAATAGGATTAATACTATCACCAGCTATTGCTAAGAACCACAAGTTCAGTTTGGTGTTTGCTATGTTTATTATTAAATATCAGGGCATTAGAATGGGTTCCCCTTTTGGAGAACTGCTGATAGGAAGAGGGGGAATTTAAAACTGGCAAATCATTTACCCCTTCAAAAAATATCTTTTATTTAGCCTTTTAAAAAAAAATTTAAGTTTCTTTAGTCACCAGATTCAGTTATATTTGTTGTTGTTGTTCTTGTCATTGTTGTTTTGTAGATTTTTGTGCAAAAGGGAGCTTTTAGATATACCTTGGTATATCAACAAGTTTATGAGTTCTAGGTTTCTGAGTAAATCTGTCCCAGCTTTCCCCACCTTAAAACAGAAAAAATTTTAAAAAAAAAAAAAAAAGGAAAATTGTATCACTTGATGACAGAAACCTACTGAGCATGACTGGAATCAAAACCTCCCAAATAAACAACAACAACAAAACATACAAACAGGCTTAAATAAGATAGAGGTGCCTTCATTTCTCACATAAAAGAAGTTGAGGAAAGCAATCCAGGGTCAGCATATCAGCTCCATGGTTATAAAGAATGAGGCACTTTCTAGCTTGATGCTGTGCCATCATTTATGTGCCATCTATTTCATCATGACTGCTCAGGTTCCAGTCATCATGTCCACCTTCCAAGAAGAAGGAAGAATCAAAGAAGGGTATACTTCCTCCCTTTGAGGACACGTCTCCCACATTACACATAACATTTCTTTTTACATGTCATTGGCCATATTTCAATCATTTGCTACATCCAGCTACAAGGAAGATTAAGGAGGATATTCTTTTGACTAGATGTGTATAACTAAAAATTAGAATTTTCTGTTACTAAATAAGAAAGAACAACCACTAAAATAAGTGAAAATAGAAGTATAACTGATATTTTGAGAAAGGAGAAAATAGAATCATATAAAATGCTCAATTAAAACAAAAGAGAGCAAAAGAATAAAACAAAAATGGTATCAACAAATAGAAATGAAGGGCAAAAAAAAAAAAAAGAAATGAAGGGCAATAGAAAACAGTAATGACTATAACAGATATTAATCCAACTTTATCAATAATCACTTTGGTTTTTTTTTTTAATTTTTATTTATTTTTTATTTATTTATGATAGTCACACAGAGAGAGAGAGAGAGAGGCAGAGACACAGGCAGAGGGAGAAGCAGGCTCCATGCACCGGGAGCCTGATGTGGGATTCGATCCCCGGTCTCCAGGATCGCCCCTGGGCCAAAGGCAGGCGCCAAACCGCTGCGCCACCCAGGGATCCCTCAATAACCACTTTGAATGTCAAAGTTCTAAATATACCAATTAAAAGGCAGAGTTTGTCAGAGTGGATCAAAAACATGATCCAACTATATCTTGTCCACAAGAAACCCACTTTAAATATAGAGATGTATCTTATATTTAACAACAATATCTTTGAGGTGCCCGGGTGGCTCAGTCAGTTGAGCATCTGCCTTCGGCTCAGGTCATGGCCCCAGGGCTCTGGGATTGAGCCCCATCTTGGGCTCCCTACTCAGTGGTGAGTCTGCTTCTCCCTCTTCCTCTGTTCCCCCCACCCCCTCCACTTGTGCTCTTTTTCTCTCTCACTCGCTTCCTCTCTCAAATGAACAAATAAAATATTTTTTTAAAAAAATTTAAGTTAAAAATAAAAGGATAAAAACAATAAAAACATTCACATTAACACCCACCAAAATAAAACACTTAGGTATGAATCTAACAAAATATGTAGAAGGGTTACATGAAAGAAACTACAAAATCTTGAGAAGCAAAACCAAAGAACTAAATAAATGGAGAACTATTCCATATTCAAATAAGACTCAATATTATCAAGATTGAAGTACTCAGTATTGTCAAGACATCAATTATTACTGACTTAATCTATAGGTTTGATGCAACCTCAACCAAAATCCCAGGAACTTATTTTATGGATATTGACAAATAATGCTAAAGTTTATACAAAAAGGCAAAAGATCCAGAATAACCAACATAATATTGAAGGAGAAGAACAAAGTTGGAGGGCTAATGCCACCCAACTTGAAGAGTTACCAATAAAGCTACTTTATATCTTCTTCTTACACTGTAATCAAGAAAATGAAATAAATCAATAAAACAGAATAGAAAGTCTAGAAATAGACCCACAAAAATGTAGTCACTTGGTCTTTGACAAAGTAGCAAAGGCAATACAGTGGAGTAAGGACAATCTGTTCAATAAATGTTGCAGGAACAACTAGACATCCACATGCAAAAAAAAAAAAAAAAAGAATCTAGACACGGACCTTACACCCTTCAAAAAATTAACTCAAAATGGATCACCAACCTAAATATAAAATGTAAAAGTATAAAACTTCCAGAAGATAACATAGGAGAAAACCTGAATGGCCTTGGGTATGATCATGCCTTTTTAGATACAATGGCAAAGACATATTCCATGATAGAAATAATTAATAAGGTGGACTTTTATTAAAATTAAGTTCTGCTTCATGAAAGAAAGTATCAAGAGAATGAGAATACAAACCACAACTGGGAGAATACATTTGCAAAAGACCTATTTGATATAAGGACCATTATTCAAAATATACAAAGAACTTCTAAAACTCAACAATAAGAAAACAAACCACCCAATTAAAAAGAATGGCCCACAGCTCTTAACAGACACCTCACCAAAGAAGATGGATGGTGGCAAATAAGAATATAAAAAAATGCTCCACATCCTCTATCATCAGGGAAGTGCAAATTAAAACAATAAGATACCTATATATATGTATTAGAATAGCCAAAGTCAAGAATATTGACACCAAATGGTGAGGCTTATGGATCAACAGAAACTCAGGCACTGTTAGTGGGAATGCAAAATGGCACAGCCACTTTGGAAGACTTTGATGTTTTCCTTACAAAACTAAACAGACTCTTACCATATGATCCAGCAATCATGTTCCTGAGTATTTACCTGAAAGAGCTAAAAACTGATGTCCACACAAAAACTGCACACAGATGTTTATAGCAGCTTTATTCATAATTGCTAAAAGTTGGAAGAAATCAAGATGTCTTTCAGTAAGTCCAAAGATGAATAAACTGTGGTTCATCTAGACAATGGAATATCATTTAGCACTAAAAAGAAATGAGCTATCAAGCCCTAGAAAAGACACATAGAAACCTTAAATGCATATTGTTCAGTGAAAGAAGCTAATCTGAAAAGGCTACATACTGTATAATTCCAACTATATGACATTCTGGAAAAAGCAAAACTGTGAAGACAAAAAAAAGATCAGTGGTTGCCAGGGGTGGGCAAAGATGAATCAGCAGAACACAGAGGATTTTTAGGGCAGTGAAAATGCTATGATATTGTAGTGATGAATATATGTCATTTTGTACTTGTCTAAACCCAATGATATTAAGACCAAACCCTAAGGTCAGCTATGGACTTTGGGTGATTATGGTGTGTCAATATAGATTCAGCCTTGGTAAAAAATGTACCATTCTGGTCAGTGATAATGGGGGATGTGATGGATGTGGGGGGCAGGAAGTATAGGGGTAATCTCTGTACCTTCCTCTCAATTTTGTTGTAAACCTAAAACTTCTCTAAACAAATCTTTAAACAATTTTTTTAATAAAATAAGGAGGAGGAAGAGAAAACGAAAATTGGAATTAAGTTGTATTCTTGCCCTCAAAGTAGCATCATAATCTGTGAAGACAATTTTAGGGAAAGTGACTTTTGTGCTTCAAAATTTCTTTGTTGATACTATGATAATATATATAGAGGGTGGATGGATTCTTGGAGGGGTACAGTCTGAGTTTCTTTGCTAGAATTTTGTTCATAGAGTACTAAATACTCGCCATTGCATCCCCTCGCCATTATTACATCCCCACCAGATGTGAAATGTTTTGTCTATTTCAAGGAGGCAAGTTTAGAACACTTTGACAAATTTTACCTTACTGTAATCCCAAATAATTTTAAATCCTTTCCCTTCCCTCCACTCCATCCTCCCAAAATTTCTAGAACAAGAATCGGTTACCTTTTACCTTTCAACACTAAAAAAGAAAACAAAACAATACAAATTACATCTACTTGTTGAAAAGTTTAGAAAGTCACAATAGATAAAATGTAGAATTTAGGAGGGTTGCCATTTCTTTTCGCTATCTCTGAAGATTGTATTTGTTTCTCTCTTTTTGGAGGGTATTTTCCTCTCCTTCCTTCATTTCTTCCTTCCCCTTCATTTTTTTCTTCCTTAAATCCTCATGAAAGAGATTCATCAGAGTTGGTGCACAATTTCCAACAAATCCAAAATCTAGATCTTTAAGTCTCTGGTTCTGGGGTTTCAGATGCACCAGAATGCCCCTGCTTTGGGCAGAAAAGATATTTGTCTGCAGCAGGCTCTGGAGCCAGGTCTCCCATCCAGGGATCCTTCAATGCCTCTGTCTCTATTCCACTGCCAGCCATGAGTTCTTCGAGGACAGCACCTAACTTTCTGCCTTTCCTAAGGGTTTTTTCTACTGCCTTGTGCCCCTGCCAGATCCCCCTGAGCTCACTTGCATTGATTCATGAAAATCATTGATATATAAGCTTTTTTCTTTATTCCACTGCTTATACATAGTAAGCATGGGGTAACTTTTCTGAAAAGTTAAATCGAAAAGGTGAGTTAACGGGCTATTGGATGTATAGTGCCCATTACTCTTGGCTGAGGAAAAGAGCATTCTAAGCAATAATTTTAAATCTTTTTCACTGAGTACCTTGAAGCAATGAAAGGAGTAAGAAAAGCAAGCTCGGTGGAGAGCATTAGGCAATTATCATTGAAAATTATTTAAGCTTAAATAACTAAAATAATTTATTCTATAAAAATCATATGAAGTAGTGGAAAGGATTCTGTACGGTCAATTTGCTTTCTCATGTAGCAGCTGAAGAGGTAAGCAAAAAATGTTGAATTCTAAAAGTCTCAACTTAGTGAATTAATATAGATTTGCGGGTGGCATTAAATACCCAAAGATGATGATGAGTCATTGCAGCAAGTGGATTGGCAAATGGGATTAAATTATTTTCACTGATACAAAAACATAATAAAATGAAAGCATTGAGTTCCACACAAATGATGACCTTCTCTGCCACTTCCACAATAAAATGAACACTTTTCCAATATTTATAGAGAATCACTAGGGAACAGTGGTTAAGAACATGGACTTAGGAGACAGCCCACCTAAGTTTGAATTGTATTTCTGCCACTTCAAGGTATAGGTCCTTGGGCATATCAACAAAACACCATGTGCCTTGGTTTCCTCCTCTGTAAATTAGGGCAGTGTGTAAGTTACTCATGTAAGTGCTCTGAATAGGGCCTGGCACACAGGAAGTACTATGTGTTAGCTATTACACATGCATTCTTTGGTTGTTGGGTAGCTCTGTCTTTGCCCCAGCTGTCTTTGGGACTGTGAGCTGTGGAGGAATCGCATCCTCAGCCTGCACACTGTGGTGGTCCTCACCATACTTGGAATGTGGGGGAAATCATGTGTATTTATGCCGGGAGGGGAGGAGCATCTTCTCATCTCACTCCCACTGCTCAGGATGCTCCTATCCGTGTGAAGGGGGCCAGTAATCACTTGTTCCTGCCCTGGAGACTCTACCAACAAAGATTTTGAGCACCTTTCGTGTGCCTGCCCCTGGTGAGGTGTGGGTGATACTGAGATTGACAGGCACTGCCTGCTCTGGAGGTCACAGTGAGACATAGTGTGAGGCAAACAGACAGAGGAGGGCACAAGAGGCTATGAGAGCCCATGGAATACACCAACTGGACTTCGGAAGGATCAGGAAAGACTTCATCCAGAAGGTGACATATTTAATTGAATGTTAAAGAATTGATAGGATTCTCTAGATAGATAAGAAGGGATGGAGTAAAAGAAAGCAAGCACCCAAGTGCCTAGAATATGACTAGTTTAGGGAATAGTAGGTCATGCTCTATGGATCTTATCCCAGTATTGGGTTAACCCTCCAGCAAGAGTGTGGCTATTCCATATGACCTCTTTCTAGTTAAGAAGACGGAGTTAATTCAAGCTTGGTGAGTGGACCACAGTCTGGATCAGTATCTACTGTTCCCGGGCTGGGCACTCTATGCTTTAGTTCTATAATCTAGCTCCTATAGCTTTGCTACAACATGCTGTTGACTTTCTCCTTGTGGTTAAGAACTACATGTGACTCCTCTCTCTATATCATCTGAAACTGGATCTCAAGTTGGGGTTCTCAGACCAACAGCATCAGAATCGTATAAAGAGTGTATTTAAAAATGCAAATTTCAACCAGTGGTCCAAGATGGCAGCATGGGAAGATCCTGAACTCACCTCCTTCCATGGCATAAAAACAGACACATAGATCAATGAAACAGAATAGAGATCCCAGAAATAAACCCATGCATATATGGTCAATTAATTTACAACAAAGGAGGCAAGAATATATCATGGGGAAAGGATGGACTCTTCAATAAATGGTGTTGGCAAACTGTCCAGCCACATGCAAAAAAAAAAAAAAAAAGAAAGAAAGAAACTGAACTACTATCCTACATCAGACCTAAAAATTATCTCAGTCTGGATTAAAAACTTGAACATAAGACCAGACACCATAAAACTCCTAGAAGAGAACATAGGTGTTAAGCTCCTTGACATCACTGTTGGTGATGATTTTTAAAATCTGACTCCAAAGCAATGGAAACAAAATAAAAAATAAACAAGTGGGATTACATCAAACTAAAATGTTTCTGCATAGCAAAGGGAAATATCAACAAAATGAAAAGGCAGTTTACTGAATGGGAGAAAATATTTCAAATAATATATCTGATAAGGGATTAATATCTAAAATACATAAAGAACTTGCATAACTCAATAGCAAAAACCAAACAAGTTGGTTTTAAAAAATATTTTATTTATGTACTTCAGAGAGAGAACACAGCAGGGGGAGCAGAAGATGGGGAGGGAGAAGCAAGCTCCTCACCAAGCAGAGAGCCAAATGAGGAGCTCGATCCCAGGACCCTGGGATCATGACCTGAGCTGAAGGCAGATGCTTAACCAGCTGAGCCACTCAGGCACCCCAAACCAAACAATTTGATTTAAAAATGGGCAGAGGATCTTAATAGACATATTTTTCAAAGAAGACATACAGATTGCCAATAGGCACATGGAAAGATGTTCAACATTACTCATCATCAGGAAATACAAATAAATCAAAGCCACAATAAGATTCCATCTCTCACCTGTCAGGATGGCTATTATCAAAAAGACAAGAAATAACAAGTGTCGGTGAGGATGTGGTGAAAAGGGAACCCTTATGCACAGTCGGTGGGAATATAAATTGGTGCAGCCACTATGGGAAACAGTATGGAGTTCTCTCAAAAAAATAAAAATAAAACTACAAATGGTGCAACAATTCCACTTCTGGCTATTTATCTGAAGAAAATAAAAACACGAATTCAAAAAGATACACACACACTTATGTTCACTGTAGCATTATTTACAATAGCCAAGATATGGAAACAACTTAAATGTCCATTGATGGATGAGTGGATAAAGAAAATATGGTGTACACACACACACACACACACACACACACTCACACACAGACACGTAAATACATTCATACACATACACAGAAATACTACTCAGCCCTAAAAAATTAATGGAATCTGGGGTGCCTGGGAGGCTTAGTCAGTTAAGCATTTGACTTTGGCTTAGGTCATGATCCTGAGGTCCTGGGATCAAGCCCTACATCAGGTCCCCTGCTCAATGAGGAGCATGCTTCTCCCTCTCCCTCTGTCATTCTCCCTATTTGTGCTCACTCTCTCTCTGTCAAATAAATAAATAAAATCTTAAAAAAAAAACTTATTTGTGACAATAGAGATGGACCTTGAGGATATTATGCTAAGTGAAATACATCTGACAGAGAAAGACAAATGCCATGTGATTTCACTTATATGTGTGATCTAAAGAACAAAACAAACAAACAATCAAAACTAAACTAAATTCATTGATACTGAGAACAGATTGGTGGTAGTCAGAGGGAAGGGGGGTTGGAAGTTGAATGAAATGGAGAAGGGGATCTACAGGTACAAGCTTCCAGTTATAAAATAAGTAAGTCTTGGGGAAGTAATGCACATCATGGTGACTATAGTTAATGATACTATATTGCATATTAGAAAGTTGCTATGAGAGTAAATCTTAAAAATTCTTATTACAAGAAAAAAATTTTTTGTAACTGTATGGTGACAGATGGTATCTAGACTTATTGTGGTGATTATTTTATAGTGCATTAAAAATATTGAATCATGTTGTGCACTGAAACAAATATATTGTTTTATGTCAATTATACCTCTATTAAAATATTTTTTAATGCAGATTTCTACCCCCCACCCAGCTCTATCGAATCAAATGCACTGGGTTGGGGGCATCTGGGTGGCTCAGATGGTTAAGCATCTACCTTCAGTTCAGGGCATGATCTCCAGGTCCTGGGATCGAGCCTCATGTCAGGCTCCTGGCTCAGTGAGAAGGCTGCTTTTCCCTTTCCTTTTGTCCCTCCCTCTGCTCATGCCCTCTCTCTCTGTGTATCTGTCTGGCTCAAATGCATAAATAAAATCTTAAAAAAACAAAAACAAAAGCAAATGCACTGGGATGAGCACTAGAAATCTTCATTTGTAATAAGAAAAAGGACAGAGGGAAAAATATACTTTTAAAATTTTTTTTTTAATTTTATTTATTTATGATAGGCACACAGTGAGAGAGAGAGAAGCAGAGACACAGGCAGAGGGAGAAGCAGGCTCCATGCACCGGGAGCCCGACGTGGGATTCAATCCCGGGTCTCCAGGATCGCGCCCCAGGCCAAAGGCAGGCGCCAAACCGCTGCGCCACCCAGGGATCCCAAAAATATACTTTTAAAAGCATATTCCCTGGTTAATTCTGATGCACATTATAGGAGAACCACTACTATAGGGCCTTGTAGAGAGCCTCGTGTATTGTTTATACTCAATAAAGCTTCCATAAATGAAAGACTAGATGGATATCTAGGAGGAGAATGTGGTGCAGACAGGGGAGGGCAAAGGAATGGAAAGGCCTCAATAGGACAATGGGCAGCTACTTCCATTAAAAAAAAGGCTGAGGCCCTGTGGTAGAGGAGGGATGGGGTAACGGGGGGGGGGGGGGGGGGGGGGGGGGGCACTTTGAGTCTTCTCTCCAATGTAGACTTAAGTGGAATACTTGACTCTGAGACCTCTTCCGAGGTCTGCCACTTGTCCCCATCTCCTTTCTCTGGTCTTGTTCTCCACAAAGCTTTTCCCCAATTGCTTCTCCAAGGTAGGGTTAGCAACCACCCCTTCACCTTTGTAGTTCCCATAAGCACAGAGCCCCTATGGCTGCAGGCTCAAGGTTTGTTGTGGTGAGCTACACCCTGCTTCTTCATGCTCCGCCCTGCTCTTTTAAAAAGGAGAAAAATTTATTTCTTCAGACCTCCACAGACCAGCAGAAAAATCAGCCAAAATTTTTAACAAATAAATGACAAATTCTAGGTGAATATATTGCAAATTCCAGATAGCAGACTAATAAACATGACCCTTCCAAAGCCATGGTTTTCGACCGCAGTTACATCTTGCAATCATCTGGGTGAGCTTTTAAAAGAACTGCTTGGTCTCACACCCAGAGATTCTGAGATATTGGTCTGGAGTACATTATGAGCTTTGGGGATTTCTAGAAGCTCTTCAAGGAATTCTGATGTGCATCAGGTTGAGAACAACTGCTCCAGCAATATTATCATTTGAGAAATTCTCATGGTAGTTTTCAAGCATCCTGATAAGTCAGTCTAAGAAGGGTAGTTGAGGGCAGGAGGGCATCAAACTGTATCACCCTGGCTGGACCTGAGCCGAATTAAAGGTTGGCTCAATGAAACACATGCTCAAGACCCTGCTAAATTGTCTCTAGAGATAGAAGAGGATGGAGAAAACTATACTTACTGGGACACTTTTCAGGGACAGAATTGGAACAGGTTGGAAAGAATTCTCTGATAAGTCCCTTGAAGTATAACATGATTAAAACCCCAAAAGGCATGCTCGGAGGGGCAATCCATGGTTACCAAACTGTCTCCTAAGAAGAATGAGCTCCGTTAACCATAGGGATTTTCTTTTGCTAGTTGGTAATTAGAACTTTGGGGCCAGAAGGAAAAAAAAAAAGAAAAGAAAAAGAAATTTGGGACTGGAGGTGAACTGTTGATACCACCAACTGGTGTTCCCAAACCTTCCCACCTTAAGTCTTGAAGCTTTTCTACATATTGAATAAAACTGTAAAGAAAATCAGTTTGAATGGGATCCAAGTTATGAAGTCTTCTTGTCTCACTCTTGCACCTGCCCATCAGCTCCTCTGCCTCCCTGAAAAAAAGCCTCTGGTCCAGGTCCTATGTCTGCAAAGACAGGGACATCCAGCCCAGACTCCCGTTTGGTAATGGAGGGGGAAGCTCAAAAGCATTGTTTTCTTTTGAGACAGCATTTTTATTATAGCTATTATAAAACCTCTAGCCAATTTGGATTAGATTTTTTTAAATTGTGCAGTTATAAAATATTTTTGCCAACATGTCTCAGTTAAAAAAAAAAATCTCTACTGATGCTGATACTTAAGCATTTTTAAAAATTTACTTTTTTTTTAGTTCATTCTTAAACTCTCGAAACAGCATAAGTGAAAGCATAAGTTACCTAAGAAGGAATTTTGAGCATCTTTCTGGCAGTTAGTATAGGACAAGGCAATAAACAACTAAATTCCCCAGTGGAGAGGCATGAGAGAGCTTTTAACCGCAATCTGAAGTTGGCTTGGTACCTGAATGCAGCAATATAGCTAGTGCATTTTCAATGTCATGACCCATGTGTGCTTGGGCTGCTGCCAAACGGGTGCCTTATCCTCATATATCATAAAGTATTAAGTAACTTGAATTTAACAGGCACTTTAAAACCAAGCCCTGGAGTAGGTGTTTGGCAGGTGTGGTCTCACCCCTCCAAGAACTTCTTATCCTCATGGGGAGAGAATACATTTTCCCATACTATAGGCAGTTATATACCAAACTGTATCTCAACATAGATGATAGAACATGTACCTATTTTTTAACTCAGTTATTTCACCCACAAAATGGAATAATAATACTTACCCACAGGGTTGTTGCTGAATGAAATAACTCTATGCCATTGGAATAAAATATTTAAGCCCCAAGCATACAGTAACAGCTCAAGAAATGTTATTTCTTTTCTATTAATCAAGGGGGAGAGACAAATAAAGATCACCAGGACTAGTAGTTTCATTTTATTTTATTTTTTAAAAGATTATTTTATTTATTTTAGGGGGGTTGAGGGGCAGTGGGAGAGAGAGTTTTAAGCAGATTTCACACTGAGCCAGATGTCAGGCTTGATCTCATGACCCTGAAACCAGGACCTGAGCCCAAACCAAGAGTCAAGCACTTCACCGACTGTGCCACCCAGGTGCCTCAGTATCTTCATTTTAAAAGTAGAACTCAGAAAGGTAAAATGAATTGCCCAAAGTCACACAGCTAGAAAGAGGCAGAGCTAATAACCAAGGAAAGGAACTGTATTTTGTTTCGAATTTCTCGGATTGCCAGGGTTCTTCAAAATTTCCCCCTAAACTTGTGCCCCACCCCCGGCAATAACCTGAGGTCGTGTAAATGACAAAATACAAGTCCTCCACCTAGGTTTAAAGCCACATTCATCTGTTTTCAGTCGAGAAAGCTGCTAATGGCTCTTACCATGCCTTTCCCAGTCATAGCACAGAACCAAAACATTTGCAGCCTGAGGATTCCCTCCCACTGCTTCTAGATCAAACACAAACAGAAGCAGTGGGAGGCCAGGCCATCTCTAACTGAGAGAATCAATATCAATGAAACAGACAAAATCCCAAAATCTCAAAATAATGAAAACAAAGATATCCAAGTAATAAAATCTGCTAGAATCACAAAGACAACAGAACTCCGATCTCAGCTGGCTCAAAGAAAGTGTCCATTAACAAGGGATTAACACAAGGGAAGTACACAACCAGTCAATAGGAAATGAAAACATTTCACACAGTCTAGTCGCATTTGAGCCCACCCTAGAATTATGGATGAGGGTGTGTTGAGATGATGTGGTCCGGACTAGAGAAAGACAGTCTCCAAAAACCATCAGCCAGATATCAACTTAAGAAACACCCCAAACTGCTATTTGTTGGACTGAAAATTTGGGCTAACAAACCAGAAGATAAAGCAAAGTACTGATTAACTGCCCTTAATTAGTCTAGTGCACTGCAGTTTTAAAATTAAAATTTGAAAGAAAGCCTCCATCAAAAGAAAGGATTCCCCACTTCCTGCGAAAAAAAAAAAATAAATTATGGAATAAAATGTTATTAGCTTACCATAAAATAATAATAATGTTATTATATTCCTTCTTATTATTATAAAATAAATAAAATAAGTAAAATGGCATTCCCATGCCCAGTATGAAGACAATCTTCAATATAAAATATTACAGTTTGGATGAAATCGAAAGCAAATATCAAAATTGAATATAGTTGACCAGTGTGCATAAATCAGTATAATAATTATATTCTTCTAAAGACTGTGATATTCCTAGTTAACAGGCAAGCAGCCCATAGGGTTGAATCAAAGCTATGCTATTTGTATGATAACATAGGGTTAACATTTAAAGTAAAACAAAAAAAAATTTTTTTTTTGCTCATTTTATATGAGGAAAAAGTTATTACTATATCTACTTGATTAGCATATCTGTAACCAGGTGCAATGATTTCAGATAAGATGGATGTCATGTCTTTGTTTGTTAATTACTAGCAACTCAAAGAAGATTGCCTATTTAAAAAAGTGCCTGGCCTCATGAGCAAGTCAAGCTCTGTAGTCTAAACCACAGAAGTGCCTTGGCCTGAAAATGTGAGTTGGACCCTTAGAAACTTACTACAAAGGAAACAACAGAAAAGAACAGAGAAGAGGGAATGGCCAAAGTTTGAATCCTTCATGAACACTGAACCTACAGCAGTTCAGACTGTTTAATAGAAAATGAGCTCAATAATCACCCATTCACCCATAACAGATCAGGACACACCATCACACATTGGATCTGCAATGGGATAGATTATTTGAAAGTGGGACTGCCTCAAAAAGTCTGACTCATCCATTAGGGTTTCCCTATCATAGATGGGCCACTATTCCAGATAAAAGTCATATTTATAATGGCTTCTCCCATTCCATATAGGTCTCTGCCATCCAGGGTATATCTCAGCAGCTGCTATCTGAAAAATCTTCCCTCCACTGGTTTTATGTCAACATAAATATATACAGGCTCACATAAATCACTCTTTTGTTTCCCAATTACTAGAATATTCCTCATTTCGTCTACTTAGCATCCCATGTCTCCTAAGGAGAAAACATTTTAGCAAAAATGTGAAGCTTAGTCTCAAAAGCTTATTACTTAAATGCAAAGGATTTGAGGCAGGTCTTTGAGGCTATTAGTAAAGGCTTAGAAGAGACAAGAGTAGTTTAGATTGTTTTCTCTATCTAGGTGCTGGGAACATCTTTTCATGTAGATGCTCTCCAGACCTTTAAAACAACAACAACAGCAGCAACAACCACCAATTCATCACTTAGCAAAGTGGCAAGGGTTAACATCCCTGCCTGTTTTTTAAATTTCCCTAAACAGAGACTATGATAATATTACTCATTTGAACTGCAGCCACTTGTGTGCATTCACCATCATCCATGGGGAATTATGAAGGTGTTTACACAGAAAGATACTGAAACTTCTCTCCTTGCTGGGATTTCAACATGGTGTCTTAAGTCAACAAACCTCAAGTGCCCACTATGTACCAGTCACTGGGGACATGATAAATAAGAGGTTCTCCAAGAGCTGCAAAGTATTTAAGACATGTACATGGATTTTGAAATCCAGTCACCCTAGAATCCAATCTAAAGAGATAGACAATATAGTCTAATGATTCTCCCCTTATCCTTGCTAAAAGAATTCCTCTATGGGATCTTTGTTCAGGTAAAAATGCAGTATCCTAGAATTTAGTGCAGATAGAGTAGTTGTGAAACATGTTCTGGCCATGAGATGACTGGAGATGGATATGAAATCTGGGGAAATGTTTAATGAGGAAAGGTGGCTTCAGCTGGCAGGGTCTTTTGCTTCCCTGTCCTTCACCCTTCTTCCTGCTAGAGTTCTAGTAGCCACATGGCAATGATGAGTCCAAGAACAAAAGTCAACACATTGAATGGCAGAGTGGAAAGACAAAGAGCCTTCGTCCCTGGGAATTTTGAGCCAATGTGGTGACCCTATAATGCCTTCCCATGACATCTCGTTGGGTGAGCCAAATGAATTCCAACTTGCTTAAGCCACCAATTGTTAGATATTCTACTATTTGCAGCCAAAGCACCTCTGAATGAAAAACTAATGTCTCTGGGCTTCATTCCCTTATCTGCAAAACAAGAGTGTAAACTTCACCAACTGTCAAGATTTGCTGTAAAGCCTATTTGGTGTATGTATAATTCCTAGCCTAATGCCTGGCTCACAGCAATAACTATATGCTATCATAATTATTATTTATTAATAATATTGAAGTGAATATTTCTTTTTCTTTGGCAAAACTTAAAGGAACAGAGTCATGCTTTCCCCGAGAGGAGGACAATCTTCTGGGCAAGGTGCTAAGGTCATATGGGGTAGAACCAGCTAACCAAACTCAACTTTATAAGGACCTTTACCTTACTTAGTAGGATAGCCTATAAATAGTCAATATCCAAAAACTATGTCCCTCTGTCCTTAATTTAGGAGATTTTTCTGGCTCATTGTTAATGCATACTAGCTATTTTTAACACTTGGAGAGCAAACTGTTGCTTTCTTTATAGTGAAACCAAATCCCTTGGCTGCATTTCATTCCTAAGCAGCAATCACACTGGCAAACTGCAAAATTAGCATCTAGTAGCTCATTTCAATTAAAAACCAGAAAAAAAAATTCTTTGGACACCACAGGTTTTTGCTTCCAAAGATAGCACTTCTTTTTTATTTCCTTGAGTATGTGAAATTGCCCTAATTCTGATTTATTTAGTGTGATATGTATTTGGCTTCCTGACTTCAATTTTGTAGCCAAAATGATCAGTTGTTGCTCTTTTTCTAAGCCTGTACAAATTAGTCTTACTTGAAGCTTGTTGACATATTAGTCTACCATAATCAATACAAGGAGCTTAAAAATAAATCTTGTGTGATGATTTAGAGCATCCTCTGTGATGTACATCCCAGCATCAAGATACTGGCTTTCAGCCCTCTCCCAGTCCCTTCCATTGCTTTGCTACAATTTGGCTCAATAACATCAGCTCAGCACATTTAGAATACTAGTCAACAGTGGGTGAGATCTGAGATTTTGGCCAAACCAAACCAAACCAAAAAAAATACCACCTATTTGCTAGGAGGCCTGTTTGAGGAGTGATAACCAGAATAAATGGCCAAATGAATCTCAGGGTCTGTTAGGTAGAAATTTTCCATACCACAGAGATACAGTCAACTATTCCTATAGGTATTTCAAGCTTCTCAATTGTCTAGAGGAAGCTCTATGCCATCGCTCTCCAACAGAAGCATAATGTGAACCACTAATGTGAAACATACATGTAATTTGAAGTTTTTTAGTAGTCATGTTGAAATAAAAAGTAAAAAGACACAGGTAAAATGAATTTCAGTTGTATATTTTACTTCACCCCAAAAGTATATCCCAGATACTATCATTTCCAATATATGATCAATAATAAAAATTAATGAGATAGTTTTACATTCTTTTTTTGTATTAAATCCTTAAAATCTGTTGTGTATTTTACACCTACAGCACATCTCAGTTCAGACTAGCCACATTTCAGGTGTTCAGTAGCCGCATGTGGCCGGTGGATAACATATTGGATAGCTGTATTGGAAAGCCTAGTATTTCATGCATTGTCTTGACATCCTTGAGCCTCATGGGGGCCCCCAAGTCCTAACTCTGAGTTCCCCTGCTCTTGCTGCCCAGTGGGAGAGCCTCCCTACCCAGCTAGTTTCCCTAGCAGCCAGACCAGCTGTATTCCACCTGGTCCTCAACCTAATGAGCTTCACCTCTCTGCAAGCCTATGGAATTATCCAAACAAGCCAATCACATCCTCCTCTGGGAAGCAGAAGTCACCTCACCCTCTTGTTACTACAAAGCTAGCCTCTCACAGCCCCTGCTGCTTCACTCTGCTCCCTGGTGCAATCCCTACATGGCTCTGCATGGTGTGGTGTGTCCCCTTCCCCTGAGCTGTGAGTATATGGGACTAACTAACTCTGTCAATCTCCTGTTCTGTTCGGTGTCACGTATTTGGCTCTCTTTAGCGCCTTAGGGTAAGGCTCTCTCCCACCCATAAGGTGAAGCAGAGGTGAGCAAAACAACAGCATGAGTCTATACTTTCTAAGAAAGTTTTAGAGTCAATTTTTCAAAAATATCTGGAAGAATTTGGACTAATCTCAGCTTTCTGACATTTGCGTTGTCTGAAAAACCATAGTTGCAACTTTGTCTATAAAAATTTTTTTCTTTCGTTAATATTTTTGGCATTCCATGGTGCTAATCTTTTAGCCCAGCCTTGTAGCTGGTTATGCCTTGGTTCTGTATTATTTTGTTGTGTGTTCTAGTCTTTAGCACTCTTTCTGAAGGTGACCAGTCATTATTAGACAATGACATGAATTTACTTCAAAGATAAAGGCCTATTCCATGGCAAACCACTCATTTAGTCTGAAAAGGGTGACAAATTCTGAGCAAGTACACTACCACAGATCTTCCTGCACCTGTGGCAAGATCACTAAGCCAGCTTCACCTCAGAATCCTCTTGATGTTGGAGATGAAATCTTATTGTCCTCTCTGGTCTAGAAACCCTGAGGTATGCTTGAGACTTCTTCATGATCCTCAACCTGTAAACAGCAGTCAGGGCACTGCCTCACCTTCCCCTTACATACTACTTTCAAAGCATCTTTTGAATATATATCCCTTCTTCATGCACATCACACACACTTTCATCCAGGTCTCCAGTGTGTCTAAGGGGAGCTGCTGGGCATGTGTTCCAGTGGGTCTCCCTGTCTCCAGGCCTTCTACCTTCCCTCCATCCTCTACTCTGCCGCCCAGGTAGTCCAAAATTCAGAGTTCAGTTATGACTTTTTGTCTTAAGTACCTCCAACTTTTCTTCACTGCTACCAACTAACACCCAAATCCCTTAACCTGATAATCAAAACTGTTAACAATCAGGCCCCAGTCTATCTTTTCTCTTTTTTAAAAAGATTTTATTTATTTATTTATGAGAGAGAGAGCGCCAAGCATGAGCAGGGGGAGAGGCAGAGGAAGAAGGGCAAGTGGACTCCCTGCTGAGCAGCTCCTTGCTCAGGACTCAGAGATCTGACCTGAGCCGAAGTCAGACGCTTAATCGACTGAGCCACCCAGGCACCCTTACCTTTTCATTTTAACCTTCAGTCACCTTTTTTCACTTATCCCTTCTCCCAATTATTTCCAGAAAAACCCAGCACCTTCATGTTATGGCATCTTTATGGAAGCTGCTCTCCACTTGGCTTGGTTTGTCCCTAATTCCTACTTAAAAAAGAAAGAAAGAGAAAGAAAGAAAGAAAGAAAGAAAGAAAGAAAGAAAGAAAGAAAGAAAGAAGATAGAAATTGGATTAAATGAAATCCCACATTATAATGTAGGACACTGCATGGTAGAGCACGATGAAGCCCCCCAAGTTCTCCCTCATAAGTCAAGCACAGCCTACTCTGTCCACCATGCTAGACATGAAAGATAGCCCTGAGTCATCCAGCTGCTCCCAACAGATTTGTTTGTGTGATTCACTTTATCAGTAAGAGTAGATGTAAAGGAAAAAAATGTATCTATAAACACATAATAAAATAAAAATTGTATTTCACTTCATTATAATTTATCAAGGCTCAGCTTTGTGAGGATGACTCCTAGAGGAGGAGAGGCTGAAGAACACCATCACTGTGTTCATTCAGAAGGAGTCATAAATCCTGGCTCTGTCAATTAGTTCAGGTGGTTAGCCTCTCTGGCCTGTTTTTTTCACCTGTAATAAGTCAATAAGTTAACTACCTCCTAGAACTTCTCAAGGATGAGATGAGACTATATGATGTACTTACCCAAGACATACAAATACTATTATTAGTATGAATATCACATGGTTATTTTTAATTCTTACATTTATTACAGTAATTAACTTTAGAGAGAAAACTGTCTCTGATTGGAAAAATACTTTAGTAAAAGCCTGCTAGAATAGGGGACCCCAAAGTTTTGTTTTTGTTTGGGCAGGTTGCTTTTTTTTAATATCTCAAGAATATGCTATTTACACCAACCCTGCTGGTGATGAGAACCAGAGGGGAGCAATATCTTGGTATCTCCAGTGCCTGGCACTGAATAAAAGCAGCAGGTCTCCTAGCCACAGGTAGGTGACTAAACTTCTTAGAGTGTCATCACCCTTATCAGTTATTTACCCATATTTTTTCAGCTTGGAAAAATTTCAGATTTTTTCCAAAAAACTGGTGCTTTAAACAAAAGACGCAAGAGTATAGGAGGAGGAACCTCACCAGGGAGGAAGGGGGACACAGAAATGAGAATGTACCAAAACTAGATTTCTCCCATTTCACCACCACCAGGGGCCAGTGCAGAGAAAGTATCATCTTAACTGACAAGGAGGAAGGAGTTGAATATTTACTGAACGTCATACAGGTGCTTTGCTGGGTAAATTATATAATAATAAAAACAATCTTAGCTATCTATTGAAATAATAGCCATTTGCCACGCCTTGTACTCATTGCCTTACATACATTTTTTTCAGTTTATTTCATGACAATGTTGTTAGTGTGTAGGTAGGTAGCTCCATTTTACAGAGGAGGAAATGAAAGCTCAGAAAGGCTAAGTAATTTGTCCAAGGTCACACAGCTAGTTATTTTCATTCCACCTAGAACCAGACACTGCATCTGCCGGACCCCAGTTTATCTGTTGCTCTTTTCCATGTACCACGGTAGCTCTCCATAGGCAAAGACCTCCAGGGGAGAGATTACCATTTCCTACTAATTCCTGGCTCTAGCAGAACCCCTTACTCATAGTAGGCGCTCAGGAAATATTTACAGAATAAATAAAAGTGAAGAAAAGCCTGGACAAAAGTAAGAACAAAGTTTTAATATATTGCAAAGCAACCAGTGAGGGAAATAAGGAACAAGAGGGTGTCCTTCATCACTCAGAGTGACACCCCGCAACACGGTTGTGCTATTCTTGGTCAGCTACATTTAACGATGCCGGGAGTCAGAAAGAAAGTCCACTGCAGCAACCATCATTTTGCAAGCCTGGTTGGACTCTTCATACCTGCTGCTTTCCATTAAATGCTCTTTAGAGAAATAATTGTGTGACCCTGCCCTGTTGTCATTAAATAGAAATCGTGGTTTGGCTGCTAAAAAATAACATTCAAGGAGTGCAGGGAGACAAGCAATTTTTTCTAAAGATGCTTTCAATGGAAGGCAGGAGGTACTAGAGGGCTTCCCTTTGCAGTCGGCCACACGAGCGCTGCTCACCCTGCTGGAGGCGCTGGGCGGCCCACGCCCTGGTGCCATCAGTCACGGATTAGGGCCGCAAGGGGTGCCTATGCTTAATCTCATTTTTGAATGAATTAATATTATTAGTTTTGACAAATTAATGGTATTAAATGTGCAAGGTGAGTATGAATTATGTCCACATCCACCTATTACTAAATGTGCCTCATTCTTGTGTAAGAAAGCTTACTGAATCAATTCAGTGGAATCCCCTCTCATTTCTATGTTTGAAAATGCCTTCTTAGAAGGCTTGAAAAGATGAGCTTGTATACGCATGGACACATGTTTAATGATGTAAATCTGTACTTCAGTCCAGGCTGAAAGGGGCTACATAATTGAGTCAGTCAACAGAGGAAGATATGACTTTGTGGTTACTTATTATACAACCTTACAAATGTAATTTTAAGTATACTCCATCCAAGAAAATCCTATCTTTTAGAAAAGCTTTGAGCCTCCCTCCCTGCCCTTCCCCCTTCCGATGAAATAATCCATGCTAAGGTATACCCATTTCCTTGGTGTTAAAAAATAATAATAAAAAGAAAAGTCATATGCTTCTGTGTATCTTTTTCAATTTTAAACCATTTTTCCCCTAACTTAAGTCTCGATGAAATGCATGTTGTTAGAGTCCTATGTCAGCAAAACTGAATATGATATCTGTCATTGAAGATTTGGGGTTGATGATGATCAAGTGTGAATGAGCCTGAATGATTTTCTTAATTGATTGTTTTTAATTATGAATTTAAGGAGTCTATAATGTCAGATGCTGTGAACCTACTCTTTTTTTAAACTGGACATTGTCACAGCAATTATCACATTTAGTTCCTGTTTTAAAAACTCAGACTTTGTTCTGGTAAAGGAGATGCCTTGATTTCAGAAACACTGACCACCACCACACCCATATATGGTAATTCCATTTTCCTTGTAGTGATTAGTGACCCAGTCCAGGCCACTGAGACTGAGACGGTAAGGAGAATAAAGCCCAGTGTCAGACACAATACCTGGTACTCAATGAGTACTTATTGAATGAATGAGATATATTCAATCTAGGTGTTCTCAACGGGTATTTAACAGAAATATTCTGCACACCCATATCTTTAGCAAATCTTACAGACTTTCTCAGAAAATGTACATATATGTACTTAAGTGACCCTATCATTCCCCTCCTGGATTCCTGTCATTTAAAATTTCTACCATTTTTCACTTTATTAAATAAAGCCTTTTGCCACATACATAGTTGTTTTTTTTAAGATTTTATTTATTCATGAGAGACACAGAGAGAGAGGCAAAGACAGAGACAGAGGGAGAAGCAGGCTCCCTGCAGGGAGCTCAATGCAGGACTCTATCCCAGGATCCCAGGATCATACCCTGAGCCAAAGGCAGATGCTCAAACACTGAGCCACCCAAGTGTCCCCACATACATAGTTTTAAATGCACTGGTAGCCACATATGGAAGGTAAAAAGAAACAGATGCAATTAATGTTAATGTTTAACACCAAGTGTCCAGTATTATTTCAACACAAAATAAGTATAAAAAATTATTGAGATATCTTACCTACTTTTTCTCATATTAACTCTTTTTCTCAGTCTGTGTTTTATACTGTAGCTTATCTCAATTCAGAGTGACTTTCTCTTTCCCAATCTAACTTCACATCCTGCTGACCTGGTTAATTCCATATCATGTTCAATGTTTTGAAATGTTTTCTTCTCCAATGTATCAACTTTTCATTAATTTTATATCTTTCAACTTAATGAGTATTTGTTATTTAGTGCTGCTATAAAAAAAAAATATTTCCTGCCTTTGAGCTGCTTGTGGTGAAGGGAGCTCAGCTCAGAGCTAAGGAGTCCTTTTCTGTTCCCACTGTTAGCACCTCCCTTCCAGCTAGGCTTCCTGTACGTAGGGAAGGGCTATGGAGACAGAAAACACTGTGTCTGCTTACAGAAGTGATTTTGTCTGTGTATTGATGATAAATAGGATTGTATATCATAGGAGTTTGAATTGAAAGAGACCTCAGAAAGTACAATGCTTAACTTTAAGTGACAACTTGACTGGGCCACAGAGTACCCAGATACTTGGTCAAACATTATTGGGGGTGTTCCTGTGTGGGAGTTTCTGGATGAGATTAACATTTACATTTGGAGGTTGAGTAAACCAGATTGCTCTCCATAATGTGGGTGGGTGGACCTCATCCAGTCAGTTGAAGGCCTGAATGGAACAAAAGGCTTACCCCCCCCTGAGTAAGAGAGAATTCATCCTGCCTGAACACTTTTGATTTGAGACATCAGCTTTTTTTCTACCTTTAGACTTGAACTAAAACTTTAACTCTTTCTGGCTCTCAAGCCTGCGGGTCTTCAGAATGGAACCATATCATCTGCTCTCCAACTCATTGACTCACCCTGCAGATCTTGGGACTTGCCAGCTTCCATAATCATGTAAGCCAATTCTTCATAATCGATTCTTTGTGTATACACACACACACACACACACACACACACACACACACACACACCCCTCCTGTTGGTTCTGTTTTTCTGGAGAACCCTGACTAATGCAGAAAGCTTTTCATCCAACTTCTTCATTTTAGAATTGAATCAACTAAGGACCAGAGGTTAGTGACTTGCTCTAACCTAAGAGGTTAGTGACTTGCTCAAGGTCACACAGGAAGTTGGGAATGGATCGGGACCAGAAACAGGACCAAGTCTTTGAATTCCAGATTTAGTGCTTTTGCACGCTGTACCACATGCACAGTACCACAATGGTGTGCACATGTGTGTGCATGCACACATACACACATTTTTTAAAAATTAAAACAGCCTACATAAATGATAATTTTGTTTTTGTTCTTGACAGGAAAGGGTATTTGAAACTCAAGTAAATCATGGTAAGAAGTCCATCAGGGTTATATGGATAGAATTCATGGCTGGGGGTACAAATAAGGTTGGTGGTATGAAGTTTGAAGAGATGACAGCCATAGTTTTTCAGTAAGAATGGAAAAAGCTTCCCAGGGTTTTGGCTCTGCCTGCAGATCTGGGTCGATGATTTCATGAATAAGCCAATATGAGGTTTGAGTTGTCTGCTTGGCACATTTTCCTGCTACAGTGCATTCCAATCCATAAGTATTAGAACCTTGAAAAGCTAAGAGTCACGCTTAGCTGGAGTGAGCTGGAGGTCCCAGAACACAGCCACTGAGACAGGCTCTCATTGCCAAGATGGAGTGAGAATAGCAATAGCCAGCATTTATTGAGTGCAATGGGCTGGGCACTCTTCTAAGTCTTCTCCAACGGTAACTCTATGGGGAATTGCTGTCATTATTTCCTTTTTTGCACATGGTGAAACTGAGGTAGAGAGAGGTTAGTAAGTGGTGGGTCTGGGATCTAGCTCAGGTGTCTGGCTCCAGAGCTTGTGCCCTTAACATCATACTATCCATCATATGTAGAAGCCTGAGTATTTCCTCGGAAAACTCATGAAGTTGTAGGTTCTATTCAAGTATCTGTGCTAAGAAATCTTCTAACCTCCTAACACTATTCCCGAATGAGGGCAAGGAGATCTGCGTTAGTCCTAGCTCTGTCACTAATTAGCCCAGCCAGCTTCCATTGGCAAGTCACACAACTACTTCTAGGCATCCATTTCCTCTTTTATATGAATTGGGTTGCTAGGTGAATTCTGACAATCCCTAGGTGAATTCTAACAATCCCATTTAGCTATGAAGTTCTTTTTTTTTAAGATTTTATTTATTTATTCATGAGAGACACAGAGAGATGGGGGCAGAGACATAGGCAGAGGGAGAAGCAGGCTCCACGCAGGGATCCTGATGTGGGACTCGCCCCGCGGACTCCAGGATCACACCCTGAGCCAAAGGCAGATACTCAACCGCTGAGCCACCAGGCATCCCTAGCCATGGAGTTCTATGGTCCTAGTCACTTTGAGATTATACTTTGAGACTATCATCATATAGATTCTTATTGTAAGCTTTTTAGTTATAGTCAGGAAATACCTTTAATAATATATACATGATTTACTAATTTGTTAGTAAAAATCTTCAGGGGCATATGTCTTATCCTTTAAATGGTATTTTAACACCATGCACCTTCTAATATTTTCAAATGGGATCAGGAAAGAAAAAGGACTTCTGAAGGAATTTTTTTTAGGAGACAAGGCTGAGAAGTGCATCAAGGTAAGTCTTCCAACTATACATGGACATGTCAAGAATGGGGAAATACACTGGTTTCATTAATAGAGAGTCGTTGTGCATTAGTTTGCATTAACCATTGTCTAGCGAAAGAACACGGTCTAGGCAGACTTGAAACAGGATTCCAGCTCCAGGTCTGGTACCATCTACACCTGTGATCTTGGTGGTCTCCTTGCTTCCTGGGTCTAAGGATTTAAAGGGAGCTGTTAGTTCAACTAATTTTCTTGTGGGTGTAATGGTGAAGAGATGGGCAAGGCCTCCCCAGAGGGCTCAGTTCTAGGACCACACCACTAGTGTGGACAATCTAAGGCAATTGCACAGGAAAGGAAGTCTCACTCTTGGCATCTTTCACAGGCTCCATCAGACATTGCTAAAGATAGAAATGCCAAACTTGTATCAAAATAATGTGGAGAGAAGAACAGATGGATGAGTGCGCCTTTCCTTCTACCTGACTTAGAACATGGGATCCAGAAGCTGCCCCACGTGTCATACCCAGCAGACAGACTCTAAAGGACCACCCTCAAAAGCTCATATATTCCTGAGTGTAATGGAAGGCTACTGTCTCTGTGACTACTTACTATAGAAGCAGGGCTCTCAGAAATAATTCTCAATTTTTGCTAAATCCTAACAGAGACCCTATTATGTGTGTATTTTGATCCACTTGGCCCTTTGGTGAGGAGGCCACTTTAGATTCCATCTAGTCCTTTCCCAGAAATTCAATTTAATTTGGTTTTGTTCAGTTCAGTAGAATCTGCCTCTGGGTGTGCCTTCTGAGGGAGGAGAGTTCTGACTTCAGCTTCCCCATTCTGTTCTAGACCTGTGATCTCGGACAAGTTCCATTCCCTGTCTAACCATGATCTGTTCTAGCACTTCCCAGTAATACTCTAACCCAAGTCCTTAGCTAATATTACCAAAATTTCCTGGTTGGAGAATTAATCAATTAACTGCTCCATGAAACAACAACTCCACAGGTAAAAAAAAGAGACAACTATTCCTATTCATGGCTTCTGAGTGTGTATGCGTATTTCCCAAAACTTCTTCCAAACTTGAATTTGGTAATCCTGAAACACCTTTTTGGTTCTTCTCTGGAGACTCCTGAGTGTTTTTTTTTTATACCAGTGTATTTGGTACCAGACCTACCAACCCCCAAGCGGGCACGAATCCCCCACAGTGATTAGCCCTAACCAATATTTAAGGGCTTAATTTTTTTCTAGTTCTATTTGTTTTGCCCATGCTTCTAATTCATGGTTAGGTTATAACAATGGCTACTATTTAAATTGCTAGAGACCTTATTTTGGGGAAAGAAAAAGCCCTAATGCGTTGTTTATTTGTATCATTATTTTTGTTTTAAAATTATGCCAGGTTTTTCTCCCCACACCTTCCTTCATCCTAGGTTTTTGAGGAATAACTAACAGTGAACTTGTCTGTGTAAAACTGCCCTGAGCTATTCTTTAAGTTAATTATCACTTCTTTTGGTTCTGTGAATGGCTGTTCAATGACACTGTCAGCAAGTGGAATGAACCAAATTACTTTAATTATGGAGTAATTGCACAGAGTGATGGTAATTAAATCTTGATCAGTTTAAGTGAGTGAATTAATTGCTTTAACTTGGAATGCACACCGCAGCAAGAGGGGTTGTTTTGTAGTTTAATTAACACCATCCACTAAAGTCTTATCGTATCTAAAATGTAGACAATTAATGAGTTTGATATTATTCTCACCTTCACAAGAACTAGGACAGAATACATGCTGAGAAAGGTACCGTACTCAGGGAATGAAAGAAAACTTAATATTCTTGTCACTTGTATAGATATATTGGTTGCCATCTCTGCCTTCTGGAGAAATGTGCAAATAGAAATATTTCCATATAATTAGCTTCTGGCCCCATTTCATTTCAATATTCCCTGATCTGTGCAACGGTATACATTTCCAAATTTGTTAATGTTTTAAATTTCTACAGCCTGAATTTAACCATTACTTGCTTCCTTTTAGTTTGGAGGAGTCTTGGCCTCGTGAAGGTATGCCTGGGGTCTTCATAAAATTTGATCATTTATCAATCATCACTAAGTAGTTTTATATTTCTATGCTTTCTATTCCCCAGTACTGGGAAATGCTTTATGTTTTTAGAGGAAGTTTTCTGCCCAGATCTAGACCACCGATACTCAGCATCGACTGCAAATTAGACCTACAGAACCTTAAAAAATTACCAACGCCCAGGCTTCCTCCAGAATTTTGAGGGGGTAGGATCTAGTCATGAGTATGTTGTAAAAGCTCTTTAGGTGATTCTAATATGCATCACCAATAACATGCACCACTCATTCATTGAGAACCGCTACTTTAGAACATCTGTGTATCCCATCTCTTAACCCTAAGAGAAAGATGGTATTGTCATAATTCCATATAGAGACCCTCTGGTTTGTTTGAGTGGTCAGAACCTGAATTCAATCCTCAGACCCTCTGCTGCCATGTCTTAAGAGACAATTCCTCATAAATCTTTTGCAACTGTACTCTAGAATAAATCTGAGAAGTCCTAGTTTGAAAATGAGAGAAGCAAAGAAGCGAAAGAAATGAGCATGATTTATTTGTCATTCTTGGACATTGTCTTATTAAGCTCCAAATAAGGAAAAGATGTATTGTTCTAAGCCACAGGACTGTTAATATGTGCACAGTTGGTTTCAGGGTCATTTCTTAAGTGTCAATGTGTCCTAATGATTGAATAGAATTAGTTGGGGGAATGGCATCTGACTGAGTCATAAGTAAATTTCTCAAGGTCATACATTGCCAAAGCCACAACTTGAATCTGGTCTTCTCTCATTCCAGTGTCCACAGATGTGAGCCTCTACTTCATGGGATCTGGCTAGAATTAATCCAAAACAATGGGAACTCAGCCCAAGATAATATATAGGGTTTGGGAAGTATTCACACATGAGTTGACATGTGAGTTGGATTCTGAAAGTAGGATAGTTTTCTATGTGGAAAAAGAAAAAAGAAGCCAAGGTGCTAAAAGACAGATGTGTGGGAAACTGCATGTGGTCTTGCTCTGACTGCAGGACACACTGTGGAGGGCAGAGATAGGTTAAAGCAATGACCCAAAACTATCAATAATCTCAGGCCAAAAGGACAAATTTATTTAGCTCATTTTAGCAACAGAGAATGATCAGAAGGTCCATGGAATAGCTCTGTAATGGAGAGTTAGGAAGGGCTCATTACAGGATTTGTGATCTTGCTGGGTGATTTTTTTTTTTTTAAGATTTTGTTTATTCATGAGAGACAGAGAGAGAGACAGAGACAGAGACACAGGCAGAGAGAGAAGCAGGCTCCATGCAGGGAGCCCGACGTGGGACTCGATCCCGGGTCTCAGGATCACACCCCCAGCTGACGGGGGCACGAAGCCGCTAAGCCACCGGGGCTGCCCTTGCTGGGTGATTCTAAACAGCATCCAAGAAAATGTAGGCCTGTTCTGTATTGAGGGCCATTACAAGCAGGGGTGATTTGGTAATTGGATGTTTAATCATTTTATCCAGGAGATAGAAGGATCAAAATGGGACTAATATCATCCACAGTGAAGTCTTCCATCTTAGCGGGGAGAGGGAGATAGGATAATCATTTTGTAGTTTGAGAGTATCCTCGTCTCTGTTTCAGATATGGTCATGAAGTGAAGTTGTCTCATCCTTGCCCTGTGAGCACAGCTTGGCTTCAGCTGGGAATATCACAGGCTAGCTGCCAGTGATGCTTTTTACTTTCTCAAAGGACCAGGCCCTTGATTGCCATTTAAAGAGCTAGGACTTAAAGGTTGAAGGATTTTACAAAGTGGAATGACATAACACAATTTCTGTTTGGGGAAAACCCCTCAGGTGGCTATGTAGAAGATGGTTTTGAATGTGGCGAGACTGGATACAGATAGGCCAGTAGCAACAGAGGCAAGAAACACCCCAGGAATGGGAATGGAAAGGAAGGGACAGTGAAGAGATGCCATAGGGGTAAACAGGGGAGACTTATGCTACATAACAATTTAAAAAGAAGTGATGATACCAAGTTACTTGGACAAATCAAGCATGCTTCTTGATCTCCAGTGTTTCATTGGGAAAACTGTAAAATTTTAGAGTTTCCTTTTCTTTGAAAACTAAAACCCAGTGTTTTCCATGTTCCTGCTGGGCAGATACAATTGCTTAGGCAAGTGAAACTTGTCACAGTTCCGGTAATGTCCCTACAAGTACCTTTTTCTTTCTGAGATTGGTAAATTTGCAACATATTCATCTTGGTACAAGTCAGAGCAAAACACCAAGCAAAGACACTGCTGGTTCCAGGTTCTGTTAGAAGATGGACTCCATCTGTTAGTCTAAGGCCATGAGTCCTGAATCAGCCACCAGGAGCCTGAGCAGAAGATAAGAAGGACAGGTGGTAAATACACGGTCAGGTCACCTGGCTCAGACAGTGTCCACCCTTTCCTCACCCCATTCTCCCCCAATGGGCAAAAAAGAGCAAATGGGCTATTCTGGGGAAGCAAGAAATCAGTAGATTGTAATAGAACCCTGGAAAAAGGAGAACAAAAATTTAAAGAGAAAACTTTCTTTAGTATAAGGCAGGAGATTGGCAGTAACTGAACATAAAGGAGAGACCATCTTTTTTTTTTAAAACAAAGTGCTAATCATGTTGTCCTACCTTTTTTTTTAACCCACAAAATTGTCATTTATTGATATAAAAACAGATGCACAGAGAAGACTCTAGGGCTAGTGCAGAAAATGAACCAGACAATGAAATCCAGTAGCAATAAATCATAGAGCATTACAACTATTAATGGCCATAAATTAAAGGGGGAGAAAGGATAAGAAGAGACCCAAAAGTCTTTTAGTCTTTTTGTTTGTTTTCTTTGGGAGATTGCCACAAATCACTTAATTTTAATCTGTGACAGCACATTTATATAAATAGCTTTGAGCAGAGTGCTTCTTAACATTTACTTCTACTCCATTTAACATAAATGTGTTGAGGAGCAGACATTGGTTTGAGAGTAACATTTCACAAAACTCAGATGTCTTATTTACCCAGTACTTCTACAAGCCTACCCTGTGGATTAATCTTTTCTAAAACTGTTTTGTTTTTTTTTAAGCCAAATGAAACCCTCAGAAAGTGAGGATTCTATTAGTTCATGACCTTATGTTTTAGTGGAGAAAAAGTAGCTTTGCAACCCATAAAATGTATTAATGTGGGATAGAAATCTTTATCCTTCCACTTACACTAGGTCCAGTCAACAGGATGGATTAGGCCCTAACTAATCTGACATTAGTATTAAAACCAAATATTTAAAAACATATGTATCCATTACTGGAACATTAGGTATGAGGCTTTATTTCTTGGTATTAAGATATATTCTGACCCCAAAAATATTTAGTAGAAATCATGACTATATGTGAAGTTGGGTTGGGGATACAGATTATGACTTATATCACCTTCTCAAGTAAAGATTGATGGCCATTTAAGAACTGATTAGTGAGATAGCAGATTAAAAAGAAGGTACCTCGGGGTGCCTGGGTGGCTCAGTCAGTTCAGCACCTGCCTCTTTGTTATGGCTCAGGTCATGATCTCAGGCTTGATGAGGTGGAGCCATGAATGGACCCCATGCTCAGTGGGGAGTCTTCTTGAAGATTCTTTCCCTCTGCCCCTCTCCTCTATCTAAATCTTCAAAAAAAAATAAAAAGAAGGTACCTTGTGACATATTTTGCTGCTCTGCCTTAAACTGTCCAACTGCAGTGTTGAAGGATATCTGCCATAAGCAAACCATGCTAGTGTTCAGATCTCATGACTAAATGGTGCTGTAATTAGCACAAAAGTCATGTCAAAGTCTCCAAAAACCATGAACAGTTCAATTATCAACAAATTGGAAGTAGCATTACATATGTAGTTAATTTAAATTATTTTCTAAAACTACAATTTTACATATTTCAAAATGTATCTCATTTCTGTCCAATTGCCTAGGTTTTTCCAACACCTAATTATTACTTATTTCTTCAACACATTTTATTTTGAGCTGCTGCCATTTGTTTTCATTCTGACAAAACCCATGGGGTATATAGATGCATAGTACATTGTTCCTGCTCTCATGGAACTCAAAATCTACACGAAGAATCATTAAAGGTTAAATGGTGGCATATTAAAATAACACAAAATCAATTATCTAAGCCACAATATATTGCTCAAGTAGAATAGATCATGTAAGTGCTCTCTGCTTATGGCAGGCAGGAAATTATTGTTGGGTTGGAGTAGTTAGTTGAAACTTTATGAGGAAATGGATATAAAACTGGCTTGTGAAAGATGGATAGGGGCCAGGGAGTGCTAAAATTCCCCAGTTCTTGGGCTGGAGAGCCTGATTTGTAGTTTTTGCTATTTCCAAAAATACCCCCATTGTGGCTGATTTGAAGCTACCAACCTAATATCATTGATCATGAGATGAGAGAGAGACACTCACAATTGGCTCTTGTGAGCCAGTACCAGCTGACTCCAACACCACTGAATGGGAGATTTTTAGGTGGTGAAGATGCATTCAGTTCAATAGTGTTTTGAAAAAAAAGAAAGGATGGCGTGGTTTTAGGTCCTTCTCGAAGCAAAACAGCATTTTGCCTTATCTCTCCACCCTCCCCTCTACCATCAAGCCCAAATTCAAGCTCAGTCCTAATTATAAATCAATTACCTTTGAAAACTACATTCAGGACCCTTCCTATTAAGAGTGACAATGGTGATCTAGCATCATCAGTGCCTTTGAGATGCTGTCCCCACAGGTGATGAGAGTCTCAGCCTGATCAATTTACCGCTTCTTTCTCAGCATCTCTTATGAGCAGGACACACATTTGCCAGATGATGGGCCCAGATTAGAAGCACAGGCTGTGTTCCCAGAACAGATCAAAGTTACATACAAGCACAGAATTATGGGATTTAAAACTTGGTAAAACTTGGCTGATTTGCTCTCTCTCAGCTATACGTTTGAAGTGTTCAGTGGGGACCCCAAGTCCTGATCTCATCGCTCAAGAAATGTTAAAATGCCTCTGGTGATTCTGACTTTAATTCACCATGACTGCTGAAACAGGAGCTTTGGAAACGAAAGCAGTAGCAAATCTCCTGTGTGAGATCAGAGCTCTAAGGGGGACATTTTGTGGCAGCTTCCTTGGATATGAGTGTGGATCTAAAGAAATTAATGGGACTTCAGTATTTCTAACAATTTTTCCAAGTGCAGATGTGTGACTGAGGGGGGAGAAAAGATTGTTTGCCCATTCGTTTATTCATTCATTCAGCCATAAAAAGATGAAAATATACCTCATTCTTCTTGCTTCAATCCTTGCCTCCTTTTTCTTTCTCTCTTTTATTTTCTCTCCTACCTCCTTTTTTGACTACCTCCCCTCCCATAAAACTTGATTAATGGACAACCTCCAAGCTTACATAAACAGCTTTTGGAGGAACTGTTCTGACAGTTCCTGGAATGAGACTGATCCTGGGATCTCCAGCAAGAGTCATGAAAACCCAGAGCAATCTCCAACTATCTACCGCAAGGCAAATATTTTAGCAGTTAGAAGTAAAAAAAATTGTAACCTGGGCCAGACCACAAGGTCATACACCCCATCCTTCTCAATTGAGAAGATCCCAAACTGCATCATCTTGGACTGTTAATGTGTCTTCAGATCCAGATTTGCATCAGCTGAATAAAGCCTTTAACCTCTATTAGAAATACTTGAACAATTTCGTTTCCCCTGACACAACAAATATTTATTGAGCATTTCCACTGGCCCAACACTAATCCCGCTGCTTTGGGGATATCAGTGAACGGTACAAAGAAAAGACCCCTGCCCTCGTGGAGTCTGCATTCCAACCATCCACTAAACCATGGGCTGACAGATTTGAGATATGGAACAGCAGGCTCATTTAGGGGAGTCATAAACATAAAGGCTGAAGGTGGAAGTTTAGGATTCTAGACCCACTGTCCATTCCTCAAATATTGTGTCCATAATCCCCTCTCTGATGTCCCATTTTCATTCTAAATTAGAAATTGACCTTTTATCAAATACTGCACTTTCCAGAAAGGACCCCCAAAGTACCAGGCACTTAGGAACCATATGAAGTGGGAGATTTAAAATACAAATCTTAACTTATTTGACAGAAGAAATGGAAGTTCAAATGCTTAAGACAAAAAGACTATTGATTTCTCGGAGAGTGTATAGAAAGCACCCAGCTCAATGTTTTGTAAGAATTACTAAGGCAATAAAGGACTACTACCAGGATAGTCTTTTATTGTCTAGAATTTCTCACGCACAGTGATGATAAAAAATGGACTTACTTTTCATTGATTTTATTGTTTTTAGACTCGCTTCAGACAGTGTACCTCCATCTTGCCTGTACCCTGGGCTGACCATCCTGGTCAGCCTCCACCCTTGGGACACCACAGTTCTTCCTTCAAACATTTTCTTAGATTCATCCCATCTATAGAGTCTTTTTGACCAACCTATGTCAAGGTTGATCTCCTATGGCCATTATAATCCGTTTCTCCTACTTAGGCCTTATTTAAATGCAACCTGGAGTGTGTGAATTACTCCTTCCTGCATATCCTGTATCTTCTCAGACTTAACTTAATAAGGGCAGGGCTGGGTCTGGCATCCCTCACCCACCAAATGATAGGTGTGCAGTAATTGTTTATCAGTTGGTAGCAGAGGATGTGGATGGCTGTGTGCAAACCACCATCCCCCATGGGCCTGGTTCCTCTCATGGTAGGGAAGCACATCAGTGTCCCGGCTGGGCCCCAGTTGTTCTTCCTGCAGAGACCCAGTTATGTCTTATGACCCAGGGCAGCAGGCCCACTGGGGGAAGAGATTGCAAGCCTGGGCGCTGACCTAGTAGCAACATTCCAGGAATAAAGGGCAGTACGCTGCTCAAGTACAAGGTAGGGACTTATCACGAGTCAGAAAGAGAACAAGAAGGCAGGTAAGTCTTTGTGAAACCTTGAGGCCCAAGCAATACTGCCTGGACGCCAGTAACACAATGTGTCTCCCAAAGGGTAGGACTCTGCCCAACTTTGCCACAAATCCCTATGCAGGCTCCAGACATGGTAGGAGCTCCGCGAAAGAGCAATGTGATGGGGAAAAACCAGCAGCGTCGGAAAAAAGCAGTGGTGCCTGGCAGAGGCGGTAGTGCCTGGCAAGGGCACCACCTACTCAGTATTAAAAATCTTAACATTTATTGAAAATACACCTTGTTGCAAACACTAGGCAAAGGTACCTGATGGATATTATTTGTTTGCTATTCACAATCCTTTGAGGTAGTTTGATCTCATGGCTATGATGTGCCAGAAACCAGGATGGTAGTTGACTGGTTTTGTTCAAGAACACATGTGAGGCATCAGGACACATCAGACACACTTGTGAGGTGAGCTCTCCAGGGGCTGAATACTAGGGTGAGTTTTTCTGGTGGCCATTTTATTCATGTGACCCCATTTGATGTCACTGTTGGTGAAACCCCAGAAAATGCGAGTGACAACGAAGCAGGAGAGCTCGGTTTTTGTCTCATGGGGTCAAAGAATGAATCTCACAGACAAAAGAGAGTAAAGCAATAGAAGTGTATTAAGGGTGGGTGACGATAATGAAATAATCATACCAGCTTGAGGAGAAGGTAGGTAGATAACCACGAATTGCAGATATAGAAAGTAGTCCAGGCTCAACTATCCGGAGGATTGGGACGGGGTAGGATGGAGCGATGGCACTGTGCTGTGCTGATGTCCCGAAGGGCAGATCACTAGGAAGAAACCAATTAGCACTGAGGGCTGGCAGATTGCAGTCCCTGCAGGGGCTTGAAAAGGAACAAGCCCTGGAGGTGTGCATGGGAGGGAAGTGGGAAGTCAGTTACCCTCCCTTCCCTCCCCATCACCTCAGGGGGGAGGCTCATTAGCCGGTGCCAGTTCCTAGGCCAAAAAGAAGTGACTGCTCCTTACGCTTAGACCAGTGGTTCTAGACCTATGTTGAGTGCTGGACCCACCTAGAGGCTTGAAAAGGCCCCACTTACTGGTTCAAAGATTATCCCTGGGCTGAGGTGTGGCCGGGAGGGGCAGATCAGGATTTTTTCAAAGCTCCCCCAGGTGATTTTAATGGTTAGCTGTCTGGGTTGAAAACCCCTGGGTTAGGGCAAGCCCAGATGAAGGAGAATTGATTGCACCTAATATTTATTGAGCAACTACTATTCCCAGGCACTGTGCTGGGTGCCTTATGTGGATCCTTTCTGATCCTTAAAAATCAACCTGCAAGTAGGTATGCTCCTCTCATTTTGAGAAGTAAACTAAGCCTCACAGCTGAATCTAGGTCATAGAGGCTCTATCCCATTCCCCCTCCCCCCAAACCCAATCTTCTCCTTGTTATATGTCCTGGCAGGACAGCCACCACCATTTCAAATTCTGAAAAGAGAGGTGGAAAGAGGCCAGAGATCGTCTTCTCAAACACTCTTCTCGAGAGATTATAAAGCCTCTGACCCCTCTTCTGCCAGTGTTGTGTGATTGCCTTTGAACCTGTGTCCTTCCTCACAGCTGTCCTGCCATTATCTCTGAAAAATGTTTGCCCCTGTTTCTGTTGGTACTTCATCTGTCTCGTTCAGATAACGGTGCCGTGCTAGTTGCTAGGGGATGTGTCAGAGAGAAAGAATACACAGCGCTTGTCTTTGGAAAATCTTTTGGTGAGGTGAGCAACAACTATTAAATGAAACCACTTTGGAAGAGTAATATGGGGTTAAGGAGGTTATTTGAAAAGCAGAGAATTGATCCAGCGATTGGTTGTCCCCTGGGGAGCCTCGGTGGCTCAGCTCAGGCATCTGACTCTTGGTTTCGGCTCATGAGGTTGAGGCCCAAATTGGGCTCCGCAATGGTTGTGGAGCCTGCTTAAGATTCCCTCTCTCCCTCTCCTTCTGTCCCTCCCTGCTAAAATAAAGAAATAAATCTTAAAAAAAAAAAAAAAAAACGAAGTGGTCCTCAGACCAGCGGCACCAATAGCCTATGGGAGAATTTCAGAAATGCAGATCCTCAGACCCCCCAGTGATCCAGAATCTGCCTCCTAAACCATCCCCAAGTGATACATTTCTATATTGACATTTGGAAGCATTGGTCATGAGCAATATTGCATCACTCATGTCCCATGTTGTTGCTTTAGGAACATCTGTTTTATTCCTCCCTTTCTCCTAAGACTTTCCCCGTGCACACACTTTTTTTTTTTTTAAGAGCATCATTGCAATTCTCCCTTCCCTTCTTAAAGCACATGAAACCAAGATGAACAGGGAACAGGGATCCTGTTCATAACGAAGTCTTTTGTCAGGTTTCCCTATATGGCCCCAGGTGCCCTGGCAAGGCTGCTGATATTTAGTTACGTTCTGCACCAGCAATTCTAGCATTTGGGAAGTGAAATTCATTTTTCTCTCTCTGCCTTATGAAAGCCCAGGGCAAAGGAGGTGAAGAAAGGGGAGCTTGGAGGAAATCAGTAGTGGAAGTATCAGGTGTAGCAGCGAGGTCAGACCATTTTCATCTTAGGTCCTGGCATTTTATTTAGGCCTGGGCAATCTATCCCTTTAAATGAAGTTGGGAGAGTTTCTTTAATAAGGCCACAGACAAAGGTTTGTAATTTTAAGGGGCTCAACATTTGACTCAGAAGTCCTTATATTAAGTTACACCCTAAAAAAAAGGGATTGTGTTCTGCTCTATGTTTGGAATAATTACTCTCGGAAATGGTCAGTGAGGTCCTCTCAAGCATGGTCATCAGGCACTTGTAATATGAATTGTTCCATTTAATAAGCAAACCACAGCTCCATTTAATCTTACACGAATGCATGATTTTCATTTAGTCAAATAAGGCGAATAACTTTCTCCTCTCTTACAAATCTGTTCTCCTTGTTCTAGTATTAAGAAGAAAGACCTACCTTTGCTACTGAATGGATTCAAAAACGAAATCTACTCAAAGAGAGGGATGAATTTGCAGATATTGGGAAACTTTGGAGTTTCAGGATTGTGGGGACTTTGAAATAAACTGTATCATTCCCACAAAGTTGCAGAATTTTGCTATAGAATGTTTGCATTTGGGAAAATTCATTATGATCCTAAGTCACAGGTCAGAAATATAATTAAACTGATAGTGTCATAGGGTAAAAATAAAAAGCAAGGCCTGCAATTGCTTCCTGCAACCCCTACCACCACCCCCCAACTCCCCAGAAAGGCTCTTAAAGGAACATTTAAAAGACAGGCCTTTGTTCCCTGTATCTGCTGTGCTCAGGTCAGGTGGACCCTGCGGTGTGGCTGAAATATTTCAAACAGTCACTCACAAATGTGTCATTTGACCTGCTGTTCTTCCAAAGAGGTATGAAAAATGTGTTTCTTGCTGAGATAACTTGAAATCAAATAAACATAATCTCTTTAATTCTTTCTAAATAGTTCCATATTTTAAGTCTAAGCACAATAGAGCACAAAGCTTCTAGCTTTAAAAAAAAAGTTTATTTTTTTACATATGTGTTGTTGGATTTTTTTTTCTTCCAGTTTGTGTTAGATATTAAGAGTATAATTTACATTTCAAACCAAGTGAATATATTTCCTTCTGTTTGGAGACACATACACAAAAAATGGCAACATTTTTACTTGGTTAAAGGTATATGTGTGCTTTCACAGGAGTGCTATCTTTAAGCAAAAACAGACATTCTTTTTTATATTAACCATCACTTGATAAACCAGAGGAAAGTCTAAACCAAGGCTTGTAGGGAAATGGAATGATATTTCCTTTTGCAAAATTGGTTCTGGTCCATTGTTTTTATTTATATGCAATAATGGCACTCACTCAAGTTTGTAATAACGCTGTCATGGCTGAAGGGAGTTTGTTTTAGGTATTATATCTATTATCTGCTTCCTCTCTCTTCTTTAAACAGAATCTCTGAGGAGAAAGTCTGTATGTAGCATGGATTTAAGAAGAAACGAAAAATCAAAAGCTTTCCTAAAACCTCACTGGGTAGGATGTTATTTTAGATTGTTTTAAGATTTTTAATAATTCTTGTTTGTTTGCCCTTGGCATTGAACATTGAATAACACAGAACTTGCCTTATTCTTACTGGAGAATTATAAGGCTTGCAGTGCTCGTGCAGTGTTCTATTAATTTCCTCTGCTGCTTTCAGGCAAGCCTACCTAACCTTTTGCCCAAACAAGGAATATTTATCTAATGCTCCCTGTCCAAGGATAAATTTAGTAGTTTGGAAGTGTCTGCTTTGCTCCACCACCACTAGAGTGTGCTCTAGTGACATAAGATTCAGAATGTTTCCTTCAGATGGTTGGCAAGGGAAATGGTTGAAATGCCTAGAAAAATTCTTTCTGTCTAATTGCATAAATGTCCCTTTAAGAGTCTTGGTAAGACTGGATTATGTTCATGGATTTGATTAAGGTGGAACTGAAGACTTTACCTTCAGTCTTAATACATGACAGGGTTTGGCGAGGGTTCATTTTTGTATTTGAATTAGCTCTGCTTAGCTCCAGTGGAGGTGGTAAGAAATATTGTTTCCCCCTTGGTCCGCAAGCTATATTTCCAGGCAATAACTCTCTCACCTCATCTATAAGAGTGTGTTACCATGGATACATGGTGGGGTGACCTGGGAAGGATGAACTCCTGAGTGTTGGTGGCCCTTGTTGCAAGTTCCTAGCAGACGTGGCTTGCAGAACCTTGAGCGCAGGGGAGTAATGAGAGCACAGTCTCAGCAGGTGTCCACTTGGGAGGCTAGTTGAGCTGGAGGACTGCACGTGATCCTCCCTGTGGTTCTAGCAAATTTCAGCAGCATCTCCCTGTCCTTCAGCCCCCTGCTGGACAGAGCACTGGCTTTTGCTCTACTTCTCCCCCCAGAGAAAGCAGATCATTGAGACTCCCTTCTGGCACCCTAGTTCCTCCATTTCCCCTTGTGTCTCCATGACTCAGTCTCTTTGCTCTTGGTCCTTTAACTTCAGACCCAATATAACTTCCTTCTCCAGGGCTCGGTCAAGGTCACTCCATCAAAGTCTGCAAGTTTCTTATAGCTGGGGCCACTTGTCTCCCTGAGATGTAGAAGACTCTCTGCTCAGGCTTCAGGGAACACAACCTCTGACCAGAAGGTAGCCCAAGACCTCTTTCACAGAAGTATGTGCCCGGGTCTGCCCGGACAGATGGAGGTGCAGCTCCGTTCCAGCTCTGGAGGCCACTCTGAAGCAGATTGGCCTGAGAGGGACCACAGCCCCAGAGAGCCATCAGAGGTGGCCAGGGTGCCAGGCTTCCTTTGCCACTGGATGGGCCTGGCGGGACCCCAGCACCTGTGTGGGACTATGTGCTCCCCCTCCATATGAACCAAGTTAGCCTGGGAATAGACAGCTTCCCAGTGCCCTTTGCAACCTGGCAGTGGTGGTACATCTCTTCGGTTGAAGATATCTCTTATACACGAGGAGATAGCTTGAGAGATTTCAGGGAGACCTCGTACCCCTGTGCACAATAATCTCCACCTAGCCCCTTTCAAAGTCACTCCAAATAAAAGCAGAATCTAAATAAAAAGAGTGCACTTGCTATGTATGTACAACTTTAAGCCAAGCCATGTCATGAGAGGCCTTTTCAGACTCCCAGCAGAGCCCCAACCTATGGACATCCACGAGCCATCTTTTCTCTGAGGTGGCTCCTGGGCAGGCAGTCCTGCAGACTCCCCTCCCAGAAGCCCAGGGCAACCAGTCCCTACTGGATTCTAAGCCTCCCATAGCAAATGAACGTCATCTGTCCTGCTGCCGATCCCGATTCTACCAGGAGCCCCCCAGCTGCCACTTTTGGATACCCCATAGGCTTCTAGGAACACTCACGGAGGTGGTTTGTGTGATAACAAAGCCTCCAAGCCAACCCTGACTCTTCACTTGTTCTCTTGAAGTTCCTTCAGCCTCTGCATCTATATGACTTGCAGACAGTCTCTGGTCAGGAAAAAAAAACAATAGAAATCCAGCAATCTACTTCTCACTTGGGCAACAGCATGATCCTGGATGGAAAGAGCACAGGCTCCAAATTCTTCAGCTTGTCAGTTGTGTGACTGAAGGAATTTGTTCCAAATTTCTAAGCCTCAGTCTCCTTTATCTATTTTTTTTAATAAAGGAGAGGCGCTATGGGAACCAGGCTTAGTGTGATGGACTGATACCCCAAGACGGAAAATCTGTGCTACTGATTCAGGCAGAGAATGGGGCAAGCTGGATGCATCACTGATCAGCTCATCTGCACATGGCTCACCAGATCACATTCGTCCAAACTGCCTTTAAAAAGGAAGTCATGTGTTATTCCTTCTTGGGTTTGCATTATTTACTGAATAAGCCATAATTTCAAAGCAACAAGGGGCTGCCAGACATGAAAAGAAAAAGAGAATTCTGAGAGTTGTGCAAAAATAAATATTTTCATACCATGATATTAAATTTTCACCATCGACCATGCCATAATATGTTGACTCTTCAGAATCATTATAATTACTTACCTGAAATTTATTAAATGTATCATGGGAGAAGCTGGGGATATAAAAATGAAAAAACAAAACCGAAAACACAGTGGTTCCAATTTTTGAGCCTCTCTCCTTCCACCTCAGGATAGAACCACACATCTAGGGACCATAAAGAGAGATTGTTAAATAGAATTTATTGTGCAAAATTATAGTTACAGTTTATGATGAAGAACACTATTTGATGATCTTATACCAATACAAATGCACTTATATTTGGGAGTATTTCCCCCCTTCAGCATCATGGCAGGAATAGAATATTGTGGAAGAACATTGGACTAAAAAGCCAAGTTCCGGTTCTGTCATCAACCAACCAGCTGTGTGGCTCAGGTGAGACACTTAACCTTCCGGGGTCTGCTTCTCTATCAGTAAAATGAAGAGTTCTAACTTTAGATCAGTGAGCCCCAGGTCATGCTATTCAATAGGATCATCTGGGGAGCTTTGAAAACGTGCAGATATCCAGGCTCTACCAGGAACTGCTAATTAGAATCTCCACAGGTGGGCTTAAGACTCCACATTTTGTAAAAGTTCTGCCACATGTTTCTGATGATCTGCGGGTTTAGGGAATGCCTCATTGGAAAGCTGGCCACATTTGGTCTTTCTTTAACCCACCTCATTTCTCACCCTACTTAAAAAGATGTCTCTCAATTTCAGCTGGTTTCCTCCACTACCTTCCTGCTTCCTGATCAGGGATTTCATGACACACTCCTTTGCATCTGTGGCCTCAAAAACACATCTCTGCTCCTTCTATGTCCTCAGGTCCCTCCTCCACTGGGAGTCCCACACTGTTCTTACTGGTTGGGTTCCTGTCCCTGCAGCTGACTAATTCCCATGGATGAAGTCACTTATCCGAGTGAAACCAGCCCCTACCCCCCCCCCCCTCACACATCCACACACCCAAGATCCAGGACCAACCCTAGTAGGGTTTAAAGGGGGGGGGGGCTGAGATGAAATGTGGGGGGTCTGACCTCTTGTTCTACCACTTTGCTGGTTGTGTGGCTTTAGCAGGTTACCTAGCCTCTCCATAACCCTTTCCTCATCTGAAAAATGGGAATAGAAATGATTTCTAGCTCACAGTTTGCTAGGAATGCAAAATGAGATCATATATCCCAGCTAACATTTTTTGAGTGTTTATTATGCAGGAGGCAGTGTTGTCAGCATTGTATATGCATTAATACATTTCACTGGTGGAAGGCAGTCTCAGACCCAGGTAAGGCAGCTCAAAATCCAGGCTCAGCCACTACTCTACAATGTATGTAATGTGCTTGCCAAAGTGCCTAGCATACAGTAAAAATTGAATACATATTTAAGGAAAATCCAAAATCTGGGCTTTTGCTTTGTACACTGTGACTGTTCCTTTATCTTATAGTCCAATTTCAGCCAGACTCAGCATTATTCTCTATTTGAGACTCCCATCTTACCCCCGTCTACTCACCCAGTTCCCCCAGGACTTGACTATATCCTAAGAGCTTCCTCCTATAAGGCCTTCCTTCCTGACCTCTGTGTCTTTAACCCTATACAATCTCTCTGCTCTTCTATCATTACCATGAGAAGGGTGTGACTTGATGAAGGTTGAGAGACACACAAAAGAGAGTTACATCATGCCAGTCCTCCCAGCCAAGGCCATCCTAGACCAGTTAGCAGCCAGCAGATTCTCAGACCTGTGAGCAAATTCAGCCGTGATCAACAGTCACCATACTAACTTCCCCGTGGGCAAACATAAAGCCTTATTGTTGTATATCGCTAAGCTTTTTCTTTTTTTAAGATTTATTTATTTATTTATTTATTTATTTATTTATTTATTTATTTATTTTAAAGATTATTTGTTTATGACAGAGAGAGAGAGAGGCAGAGACACAGGCAGAGGAAGAAGCAGGCTCCATGCAGAAAGCCCAATGTGGGACCCGATCCCAGGACTCCAGGATCACACCCCGGGCTGCAGGTGGCGCCAAACCACTGTGTCACCATGGCTGCCCTCGCTAAGCTTTTGTAGTGTTTTCTTACACAGCAGTATTGAAGCAGCAGATGACTGGTACATAAATGTTAAGTGGTATCATATGGATGCAATAACAAAAGCCAGAATGTGGGGAATCCTATGGGATAAATAATCCAGTTTCTTCTCTTGTCCTGTAGAATTCTCCACATTCTGAAGGAAGAAATGTTATAGATTAAAGGAGGCTTTAATCTATAAATGTTATAGATTAAAGAAACATATGAGCCAAAAGTAGTATCTGGATCTTACATGAACCTCATTCAAGCAAGTCTGCTATTAAAAAACATTTGTGAGACAACCAGGGAAATTTAACACTAATAAGATGATTGATGTTAAGAAATTATTGTTAAATTTCAGGTGTTACAATGGTAATATAGTTGTTTTTTTTTTTTTAAAGAAACCATATCTCTGAGAGACACATACTGAAGTATTTATAGATGAAATGATACAATGTCTAGAATTTTCTTTAAAATAAACCAATGAGGTAAGAAGTAGGAGAGAGTTATTCATGAAACAAGATTAGCTATATATTGGTAGCTGCTGAAACTGGCTTATGGGCACTAGAGATTTATTATACTATTCTCCATAGTTTTATGTATGTTTGAAAATTTCCATTATAGGGACACCTGGGTGGTACAGATGGTTAGGTGTTTAACTCTTGGTTTTTGCTTGGGTCGTGATCTCAGGGTCGTGGGATTGAGCCCCATGTCAGGTTCTGTACTTAGCATGGAGTCTGCTTGAGATTCTCTCTCTCCCTCTCCTTCTGCCCTTCCCACTCATGTTCTCTCTATATATAAAATAAATATATTTTTTTAATTCCATTATAAAAAGTAAGGAAAAAAGGAAAGAAGGGAGGGAGGGAGAGAGAAAGGAAGAGAAGAAAATGAAGTAATTGCTAGGGACAGATGATGAATCACAAAGTAATATCAGAATTAAGGACTTATCACTAGTGTCACTTATGGTAGAACCCTGGGCTAAGCTATTCAGACCTAATTTGAAGCTGTGGATCCTCCATGTTAAATGGGAAACAACTATGATATAATCTTAGAATATGTATGGGGAAAAAGTCACAACATAATATACATGCAAATAATCTCAAGACCAATGACTGTCTAATAGATCTAAGAAATGGCAACAGATCTAAATCCATAACCAAGGAAAGAAATATGATAGAGCAAGTCTCAGGACATTAAGAAGAAAATAGCAAACATAAAACAAAAACTGGAAGTTGAAAAAAAAAACTGGAAGTTATGAGAAAAAAACTTAAAATTATGAAATAGGAATAGGACAATAAAGAATAAGAAGTAATTAGAAATCATGAAGTGAAAAATACAGTTGATTATATAAACTGTTAAAAAAAACTCATTAGATAAGCTTGTTAGTAGCCAATTTAAAACTGAAGAGATATTTAGTACATTGGAAGAAAGAATTTAGTAAATCCCTCAAAACATAGCTCAGAGAGGTAAGAAATGGAAAATATGAAAGAGACTTAGAAACAAGAAGAAATCCAATTAGAGTTCCAGAAGAAAAGGAAGATAACATGATAAAGAAGCAATCTTTGAAAAATATAATAGCTAATACTTTTCTAAAACCAAAAGAACAAAGGAGTACCAAACAGAATAAGAAAGTTCTATGTGGAAAGTTCTATGCCCAGATGTATCACAGAAAATTTAAAAACAATAAAGGTGAAGAAAAGAAATCCAAAAACTGCCAAGAGAAAAAAAGGCACAATAGGTAAAAGAATGACACTTAGATTGAAAGTGGATTTCTCAGCAGTAGACAGCAGGGGAAAAAATAGTGATAAAAGTGCTGAGAGGAAAATGATAAATCTAAAATTCTATACCTAGCTAAATCATCATTCAGAATCAGGGTGAAATGAAAGACAGGCATAGATATATAGAGATTCAGAAACTACTAAAGATACATTAAAAAAAAAAAAGATGAACTCTGAAGGAGACAGCATAATGAAAGAAGAAATAATGGGGGGAAAAAAAGAAAAACACGTTGATAAATTTCAATATTGCCTGAGAAAGCACTTTATTTAAATATAAATACTATAATATGTTTGATTACATTTTCCCTATCTCCACTACCATTACTCCTTAGGATCAAAGACAGCTCTCACTTAGATCATTAGTTTGGTTACTGCTAACCATTTTCCCTGCCTTTCATCTTACTTGTCTTTCTTCTCCACTCTGCAGCAGAGTGAACTGTCTATAGCATAAATCATACAACTCTTTGACAATTTCCTAAGGTTTTTAAGAAAGCGGTCTTAGAAGTACATGCACATCATGTGTGAGCAGATGAAACATGAGGCCAGCTTGAGTTTTGTTTTTGCTGCTATAGACACTTTTTCCTTCTCCATACCCAGAAGGAAGTTAGATATCTGTGTTCAATTGGCTCTGTGTTGGAGAACTGAAAGGAGAGGTCACCAGGAAGAAAACTCAGGGCTCAGTTTTCATATGTGACATTTGGGCTCATGAATGTTGGCTTGTCCCAGAGAGGGTGAGGAAGGGCAGAATTGCTGAGGATTTAAGACACAGAAGAGGCCAAACTAGAGAAGCGAGAGAGATTTCTAGAGATAAGAGATCAGATTTCCAAAGGTTCAAGCAGGTAGAGACCCAGGTTCACTTTTTATCAACACTTGAGACTAAGCACTGATGGAGAATGCTGGAGGTGGATAAAGGGAACAAGAATGGGCCTAGATACACACAGAGATATGTTTTCCATGTCCAGGGGGAATATTTCTGTAGGCCCAAGCTTGGTGTTGGTGTTGGACATCTGCCTTCAAGGGAAAATGTGGCCTTGGACAATGGGCACACCAGTAGAGGTCACCATAAGGATTAAGTCCAGTATGTTGTGGCTGTGTAAGCCCCAAAATGACCTGGATAAAGTGGAAAGGGACCCAAGTAATGACTGGGTAAATTTCCTGATAACCAAGTGGGATAAAGACTCAAAATAGATTGTTTGACTTATTGAAATAAAGCCAATGTACTTGTATGATATGAATTAAAATCCATCTCTTCTCCACTTGGGTTACCATCTCTGCATGATATATCCCCCATCCCACACCTGTGGACCTACCTAGCTTTACCCTTTATAGCCTACTCTCAGGACTCTATAGTCCATGAAACACCATGGATGCTGGTGGGCCAGATTACGCATGTTCCTCTGCACTCTAGGCCCACAGACCTGTTTGCTTGAGTACACCACCTCATCTTCAACTCCAGGTGTTCACACATACAGCCCAACTTCTCCTTCCCCCAGGCGGCCCTTATCTGGCAAACCTCAAACTCTTTCTCCATTTCAGGTCTCAGCTTCTTTAAAGCCACCTGTGTGATCCTATAACATCCTGCATGTCCCCAGTCATAGCCCTCACCACATGGCGTTGTAATAGCCAGATTATTTACTGTTTTTCACAATAAGGTCTGTAAACTCTGGGAGAACAGAAATAATGTCTGCCATACTTTTAATTGTTTACTGGTACCAAAACTTGGCACACAGTAGATAGAATCCCAACTGATATTTTTGAGGTGAATAATAATAGTAGTGTTAGTAATATATAATTATTGTTAATAATATTATAATAAAAAATGTTGTTACAAACATTTGTTGGAGTCTTTACTCTATGCCAGGCTGGCTGCTAAGCCCCTAACCTAGGTAGTTTTATTTAGTTCTCATAATATCCCCATTTTATAAATGGGAAAAATAAGGTAAGAGAAATTGAGCAACTTGCCCAGCTAGTAAGTGATCGTGGTGGGATTGAACTTAAGCATTCTAACACTAAAGCCCATGGAGTTAACCATTGCCTACTTATGTACTACCCTTGTGTCTAGGATATTGCCTTCTAAGGTGAAAACCTCCTAAATCCATCTTCTTTCATAAGCGTGGGGGAGAAAAGTCTCATTTGTCCCTTAGGTGGTACCTCACCTAACTCCACTCATTTATAGTCAGCTTATTGCAAATGTCCTGAACCAGTCTCACAATTCAGTCTAATGGTGCACTTGATATGATATATTCCCACAAAAAAGTAAAGCCCTTTTACTGGGTTTGTGGAAAAATAAAACACTAAGAATGGCATTAACTGCCCAGTCTGCCATATTCCTTCTCCTGATGCCTGACAGAAGTGTCATATGTTCAGGTGTTCTTCATCTAGGCTTATCTTTGACTTCACTTGGATTTGCTGTTACTATCCTCCCAAGGTGAGGATTCAACACTCAGCATCCTCACCTTTCCCATCTCAGAGAGACAAGCAGTAGGGATAGATCTTGGGCATCATCTAACAGGATGTAAAGCCAGCCCCAGAATCTGTGGGGCTCAGATTCCAGAAGCACCCCTTCTCCCCTGTACTTATTGGAGCTCCCATCCTTCAGAGAAAACCCAGTTTCCCTCTGGGCTCTGTTAACTGAGAAATATGGGGCTTTCTCTCACTCATCCTATTTTATTCCTAAGGTCCAAACAGAAGAAAGATGATCTATCTTATTTTACTTAGACAAATTTAACAAGACACTCTTCTGATGGGTCGTGAAACACTAAGCTGTCCTTTGGCTCTCAAAACATTTTGAGCCAATGTTTGCCTTTTTCTAAACCCCACCTATAAGTGTATGGCTATTTTCTAACATGAAAGGAAAATGTCAGTCTCAGAAAATCATTAAAATAGAGTCTGAAATCTATTTTGCTTTTTTTTTTCTCCCTAACGTCCAAGATTAGATCATCACAAGTGAACTGTCATTTTTAAAGGCAATCATCCCCAACTTTGGTGTTTAGTGTGGCTGAGTGACTAATCATAGAATTTCAGGTCAGGGAGAAGTAAAGAGCAGGGTCACAGCCTGACTGGCCAATAGGGTCTTGGGTTATTGATCCTTAAAGAGTACCATCCAGGGACTCCATGGCCTATACCCAGAGAAACCATTGCATAGTCCATGGTAGGTAGACTTTATTTTTTTTTAATTTTTAAAGTTTTTATTCAAGTTACAGTTAGTTAACATACAGGGTAATATTAGCTTCAGATATACAATTTAGTGATTTAACACTTACAGCACCAGGCATTTATCACAAGTGCACCCCCCCAATCCCCATTTTCTATTAATTCATCCCCCCACCACCTCCTCTCTGGTTACCATCAGTGTGTTCTCTATAGTTAAGAGACTGTTTTGTAGCTTGTCTCTCTCTTTTTCCCCCTGTGATCATTTGTTTTGTTTCTTAAATTCCACATATGAGTGAAATCATATTTGTCTTTCTCTGACTTGTTTTGTTTAACATAATACTCTCTAGTTCCATCCATATCATTGCAAATGGCAAGGTTTCATTCTTTTTTATTGCTGAGTAATATTCCATTGTTTATATGTACTACAACTTCTTTATCCATTCATCAATTTGATGGACATTTGGGCTCTTTCCATCATTTCGCTATTGTAGACAATGCTGCTATAAATATTGGGGTGCAGGTATCCCTAAATTACTATTTTTGTATCCTTCAGGTAAATACCTAGTAGTGCAATTGCTGGATCGTAGGGTAGTCCTATTTTTAACTTTTTTAAAAAAGGGTTTTATTTATTTAGGAGAGAGAAAGCAGGGGGGAGGAGCAGAGGGAGAAGGATAAGCAGACTCTGAGCTGAGTGTAGAGCTGGATGCGGGGCTCCATCCCATGACCCTGAGATCATGACCTGAACCAAAATTAAGAGTTGGATGCCTAATAAACTAAGCCACTGACATGTAACTATTTTTAACTTTTTGAGGACTATCCATACTGTTTTCTAGAGTGGCTACATCAGTTTGCATTCCTACCCGCAGTGTAAGAGGGTTCCCCTTTCCCCACACTCTCACCAACACCTTTGCTGTTAAGTTTAGCCATTTTGACAGGCGTGAAGTGATATCTCATTGTAGTTTTAATTGTATGTGGAATCACTACTTGTGTGCATATAAATGAAAATATTTAAATCATTTTATCAACTATGTTAAATTCCTCAAAATGTTACATATCTATACTTAAGTGATTTTTCTTTAGATGTTTAAAGCATCAATGCAGGAATCCTGAGAGAAAGAAAATATACTAGGATAAGGGTCAGGTACGAGATCATTATTTTTGCATTCTGAGCTTGTAAATTTTGTCACATGAAAGGTCCTTTATTCTACTAACTAAATGCCTTTGATGATTTTGGGTATGCTAGTTTGGGCAAACTTACATGCTTTTCAGAAAAAGCAGGAAGAATTTGGAGTTGCAAGAGTCAACTTTGGGAAAGAGGAGGATGAGGAGGAGAGCAAATCCGAAGCTGAGGTAATGGTTGTTGATGGAACACTTCTTTCCATTCTTCTAGAACCAACTCATTTGGCATGAGTGGATTTCCATGGAAACTGGAAAAAGGGCCGAGTTTGGGCTGATGCAGCATGACCAAAGAGCTAGAGGCAGAAGAGAACATGGTGACAAGATTTCCCACTCTGGAATATTAGGAAGAGGTTTGGACTTCCATAGACCATGGAATTAGGTGTTTATCCAAGTTAGAATAAGTCCCCAGGGAGCAAGGAGCTTCCCAGATCACATCTAGGCTGCAAATGAATGCTTTGTTTCTTTCATATATTTTATTTCTAATAAATTAACTTTGAAATGAAGTGCGAAAGTTTAAGTTTTACTTGCCCTATTTTAAAATCATATCCCTGAGTGTTTCTTCCAAATTTAGATAATAGCAATGATAGCATATATTTATTGTGACTCACAATGAATCAAGTTTTGTTCTTTTTATTATTATTTTTTATTGTTCAGACTAAATTTATGAGGATGGCACTATCGTCATTCTATTTATTTAATTTCTTTTTGTGTGAACAATCTGAGGGCCATAAAAGTTAAGAAGCTTGTTCAAAATCACAGGGATAATTAGTAGAGCCAGGATTTAGCACAAGCTGCTCCCTGAACTATTATGAAAACGTTTAAAGTCATATATGTGCTATAATTACTTTCTAAATTAGCTGTAGAGTTATATGTCTCTTAAATTTCTTTTATCATTTGATTTATATCTTAAGTCTGGTTTAAGAAAGATCTTCCTTAGAGTGAGTGGTTTAGAGATAATCTCTTCTGAAAACAATTGGCAAATTGGCAGTATTTACAACCTATATGACCTTTCTACTACCAATCATCAACTTTTGGAGTACTGATTATTTACGTAGTCTGATAGGCACTGGGATAAATCCACAGTTTTAGTATTCAATATCCATATTCAATTGGATAGGTACATTTTAATATCATCTCCACATCTTCTACATCTGAATGTAAGAAACTATTATTTGACTCTGAATTAGAACTAAAGGATTTTTAAAACTCTAGTTGAATTATTCAGGTATAAGTCCACCAGATTTTGAAACAGTGGTACCGTAATATTTGTTATGAGACTCTTCTGTGTTGGAACCAGACATTTCTTTCCTTAAATGCATATTGTGTTAATGGTCTGATTTTTCCAGCCATCCTGCCTCAAACATGTTTTCTTTAGTCAGGAGAAAAACAAAATAATATTTACCCCATATATTTTCTTAATTTTTGTATTAAAGGTCTTAGTGGAGGGAATATTAATGATGGCAGTGGTTTCTTTCCTATTCCTTTTGGTAGGTAGAGCCTAACTCCCCTTCCCTTGAATTTGGGCTGGCCTTAGTACTCGTCTGACCAATGGAATACAGCAAAAGGAACATTCTGTGTCTCCTGAAGGCAAGACATTAAACAAAACAGAACAAAACCAAAACCCCTGCAGCCTCCATCCTGGCCTCTCATAATTCTTTAGGAAACTTGAGCAGGAATAATGTCAAGTACCCTAAGAATTCAACACTGGAGAAGCCACCTATGACCACTCAGAGCAAAAGTTTCAGCTCAGCCCAGCATTCCTGCCATCCCCACCCAGGCATCAGACATGTAAGGAAGACATCTTGGACCTTCCAGACCATCTACCTACTGAATACCACCAAGTCATCTCAGTCCATATCATTCAAAACAGGAGAAACTTAAAGCTGAGCCTTTTCTATATTTCTGACTCACAAAATTGTGAGATATAATAAATGGTTATTGTTACATGCCACTAAGTTTCAGGGTAGCTTTGTTTTGCTTTTTCATTTTAATTTTTAAAATTTTTTAGCTTTTTATAAAGATTTATTTATTTATTTATTTGAGAGAGAGTGAGAGAGCATACATGCAAGTGGGGGCAGAGGGAGAGGATCTCAGATTCCCCACTGAGCATGGAACAAGGGGTAGAGGGTTCCATCTCACAACCCTGAGATCATGACTAAGCCAAAACCAAGAGTTGGATGCTCAATCACCTGAGCCACCCATGTGCCCCCTAGGGCAGTTATTTTTAACACAAAAGCAGATAACTGGAACAAAGAATTTCAAAATACTTTATGAACAATTAATTTCTCTAATATGAATACAATTATATTTGCCAATCAAAGTAGAATGGCTAAATGAAAGAATTTTTTTAAATGTAATTTAAACAGGGGCAACATTAGGGCAAACATTTATGTGGTTCCTATGTTTCAGGCTCTTCATACACATATAATCTGCAATTCAAAATAGCTGTGGTTTTGGCTTTTTCTCATTCTCATTTATTCCTTTACAAATATTTTCTTTTTTATATATATATTTTATTTGTTTATTCATGAGAGACACACACAGAGAGAGAGGCAAAGACATAGGCAGAGAGAGAAGCAGTCTCCATGAAGTGAGTCTGATGTGGTACTCGATCCTGAGACTCCAGGACCACGCCCTGGGCCAAAGGTAGGCACTAAACCACTGAGCCATCCAGGGATCCCCCTATTTTCTTATTCTTTATCAAAGTAATACAATGCACATGGCAAAATGTATAATAGTACTGGACGACATAAAATGAAAGCACTATCTCCCATCCTGCTTCTCCCTTCCCACTAGTCTCCTTTTTCAGAGGCAACCACTTTTAACCTTTCCAAAGTTGTTGTACCAATTTACACTCCTGCCAGCACTTCCACTGTTCGACACACTCCCTGACATTAAATATTATTAAATTAAATATTATTTTTGCTAACCTGGTAGGTGTGTAGTATCCCATAGTGGTTTATTTTGCATTTCTCTAATTACTAATGAAGTTGAACATATTTTCGTACATTCACTAACAATTCTGGGTCAAGTTATATAAATACTTTATAGATTTTTTATACATGTAGCTAAATTACCCTCTAAAATGTCATACCAAATTACTTCATTACTAACACTCCATAGATATGAAATGTCTTCAACAATCGGAGAGACTGAAAATGGCTTATTTTGGTATTTATTTCAAATTCTTTTGGTTATTAGTACATTTGAGAGTTTAAAATTATTTTTCTAAGGCACTGTATAGGGACATTTATGTCTTCTTGTATTGTCCTATTGTGGATGGTTTATTGGATGGTATTCCAAGGATCTAATTTCTAATCTAAAGTCCTGAATCTAAGATTTTACAGATATTATTAAGATTAAGACACGTTTTGTTTTGTTTTAATTTTTGTTTTTAAATTTCTAGGTCAGAGAATTTTCCAGGTCAGGGAAAAAGGTTTCAAGGGAAGATAAATGAAGACAACATTCTTGATTCAAGATCTTGGACAAAGCTGCCTATTTCATGGTGTCATTTGCTTCTGGAGCCTGAGTAGGCTCTGGAAATCCTCAATTAGATGTCACTCATATGGATGGCCTTCAAATTGTTATGGGGGTGATGATCTGGTTCTAGCTTGGTGTGTCTCCTGAGAATTCTGGAAGATTTTTATTTTGATCAAAGTGTAGATGGTTAACAGTATTTCCTAAAGCCTTCCCCAGCGAGATGATGTTTTCTTCTACAAACTTTGATGTGTACTCCATCTCCTGCGCGGAGAGCTCAGGCCACTGCTGCCTCGCACACATCCGACACCCAGACCCCGGGCCTGGCAGCCACAGGGGGGCCACCCCGAGCCCGCTCCAGAGTCGCGGCCTTGGGCCAGAAGAAGGGGCCCGCGACAGAGTGACATATTTGGCTCTATTGTAAGTGAGGTTTAGTAGTAATAATGACTTTTAAATGACAATTTTTAAGGCAGACTTCAGTGCATTAACGTCTATGAAGCTGCTGTAAATGTTCAGAAAGAATAAACAAAGGAGAGTGACTCTTGCTTCCCAAAAGATGAAGTTTTCACACTTTTCCCTATTCCTCTTGCTAAGTAAAACTAAACATTACATGCAAGACAATGATAAGAAGACTGGGAAGTGGAGAGAAAGAGGCAGACCAGATAGGAGCCTCAGAAGTTGAAGAACAACATGCTGGTAAGTTCCCTGGGTTTTCTTTTTGCCTCATGGATCCTAGATTGGTTGCTAGAGACGCTGACAAACCAGAGACATCAATGGGTACAGACCAAAAGCCCCAACGAAAGCATGCTCTCTCCAGTCAAAGGACAGGGAAAGCATCAGGACAAGATACATTAAGAAAGTAACATCTCTACTATAGCTAAAAACCAAAGAAAAAACTATGGCCCCAGCTTTTACCCATCCTAGGAGAGGCTAAATAGGGACCTAAACTTCCATCCTCTCCAGGTATCCCCAAATCCCCACCAGGGTGATGTTGGAGAAGGCTGAGGAAGGAGCCAGAACTTTCATCCTGGCTAAATCGTAATGGGACCCTTCTTCTCCATGGTGTCAGTGGAATACACATGGGAAGCCTAGACTTCCACCCCCACTCAGCAATAATAAGCTGCCCCTCTCTCTCCCTGATATGGTGGTATTAGATGGAGCCTAAAGGAGAGTTGGGATTTTTTCCAGCACCCCAAAAAACGAGGCCACTTCTCTGCCCTGCCTCCTCCTCCTCACTCTGATGTCAGCAGAGGTCACTGGGGAAGAGGTCACAGTAATAAGATGTTCCTACCCCCACACATATACCTCCCCACTCCCTGCCCAGCTAGGGAGGCCTAGTGGGGAGCTGGAATGCCCATGTCTGCCCAGCTGTATTGAGGAGCCATTCCCTTAGGTGTCCCTAGAGGCTAGGTGCTAGTGGTAGGTGCCAGGAAGACTTTACTTTCCCTGGGGACTTAAGAGGCCACACAAATGATCTTATTTCCCTTTTGTTTTGCTTTCATTTATTTGGTCCACACATTCATGTATTTCTTTCCTTCAATCTGATACTCTATTTCTAATTCACATGTTCCCTGACCTTGAATTTGCATCATATATACTGTGATGTTCTTTGGATGAGTCAACTTAGCTTGGCTACATTCTTCCATTTTTCAATCGAACACTCATTTAGGTGTTTTTGTGAAGGTATTTTGTAGTTGTGATTAGAGTCTGTGACCAGTTGACTTTAAGATAGGGAGATTATCCTAAATTATCTGGGTAGATATGATTCAACTAGTTGAAAGGCCTTAAGAGCAGAGTGGAAGATTCCGTGAGGAAGAAGAAATTCCACCTGTGGACAGCGGCTTCACCCCATGCCCAAGACTTCCAGCCTGCCCTTTCTGATGGCCTGTTTTAGGGATTTCATACTTGCCTAGCCAGCCTCTATGATCACAAGAGACACTTTCTTGCAATAAAATTCATAACACCCATATATCTCCTACTGCTTTTGTTTCTCTGATTGAATCCTAAGTGGTAAACAAATTTTCCTGTCTCTAACCCATTGTGGAATGAACCAGAGCATGTATAACAGGTTCATGTTCCTAATATATTTCACTAGTCTCCCCAAGAATCAAGTTCAGCTGTCATGTGTTCCCTTATAAACTCTAATATTTTCTCTCTTCATCCTTTCACTTCTTTCTTCCTTGGTTCCATCCCCACCAGCCTCCTGTATACTTCATCACTATGTCTCTCCAAACACTTTCTTGGATTACAAAAAACTCATTTGACACTTCAGTGCCTATGAATTCCCATAGTACTTCTCTCTTTCCCTTCACTGCCACACTTCTTACAAATGTATCCTATTTTCTCTTCTTCAATTTCCTCGTTTCCTACCCACTACTGCCTGGTTTCCATATCTGCTACTCTACTGAAACTCACTCCTTGAACTTTCAAGGTTCAAATACTTCCAGCTCATCAAACCTAACTATAGCAGCCCCTGCTAGCTGCTTACTGATATCCATTCTCCTCTTCTTCCTTGGTATTAGAACCAATAGCCATCTAGCTGCAATTGTATGTTTCTCAACTGCCTTTGCTCCTAAGAATGGCCTGTTCTTCAACTGTGACCAATGAAATGTAGCCTAATTGTAAAATGGCATTTCCATAACACTAGTTTTTTAAAGATCTTATTTATTTATTCATGAGAGACAGAGAGAGACAGAGAGAGAGAGAGAGAGAGGCAGAGATACAGGCAGAGGGAGAAGCAGGTTCCATGCAGGGAGCAGGGATCCGACGTGGGACTCAATCCTGGGACTCCAAGATCACGTCCTGGGGCGAAGGCAAGGCGCTAAACTGCTGAGCCACCCTGGCTGCCCTCCATAACACTCTTTAAAAGGATGGAACATTCCCATTGCTTCCTCTAATACAGATAAAATGTCTGGAGCATTAGCATCCATCACGGGTCAAGAGGTGACCTTGAGCACATAAGTTGAGTAGGATGGAGCAGAGAGACAGAAGGAGCTGTTTTTCCCTTAATGACATGAGAGAGTTGCCAAATGAATGTTGGACTGACTTCTTTCATAATGTTGGATAAACCTCTACATAAGAAAATAAATGCTTGCATGTTTAAGACACTGTAGCAGAGTCTCTGTTACCAGCAGCTAAAATGCAAACCCTAACAGAGGCACCAGTGATCTATCGTTGTGCATGTATCCATCCACTACACGAATATTTGTTAAGTATTATTTTGTGCCAGTCACCATTTTAGGCATGGTATACAGTGCAAATAAGACAGACAAAGTCTGCCAGGTTGGAAATGTTGTTTAGATATATAAATAGGGAAATCACAGTGCAGTTTTTTTTTTTTTTTTAAAGCAGAAGCATAAAGGAAAGGAAGGCAGTGTGTAGTTTTGGGACCTATTAGACTACAGTTCCTACTTAAAATTTCAGTAAAACTATTTTGGGAAAGAAGGCAGAAAGAGAAAAAAAAAAATAAGTCTACAAGTAAGCCCTGGCACCCTCCCATATTTGGAGATCTGACAGAGCAGAGCCAGGGCAGGAAGGCCAGTGGTAGGAGAGCAAAGCAACATGCTATGAGAGAAGCCTGGAGCAGCCAGTGCTCCAGGTGGAAGCGTCAGCCTACATCCACAGAGGCAGAGTCGGGCACAGACAGGGAACTGGCCCTACTTCACCCCCGGAGATTAACTGTGAAGCTAACGAAGCTGAAGTTTCACTGCCTGTCCTTCCAATGCCTGTACCTAATTTTATATCTGCAGTTTTGTACTTTTTGCTTAAAGGATTCTCCTAATTGTATAAACTCAAGCCCCACAAAACCTATATCTGGCTCTCTTCATCCATCCTTCACCCCTCTGTGACAACCTGACCACATATGCTTCACTGTCACCATTTCTTCTTTAGCTTCTTGGGACACATGACTCTCTGTCATGTTCTCTCCTCCTCTCCTGCTGTTCCAGAAATGAAGATATGGGCTAATACTTGACCTTAACCTTGTCCTCAATACACTATGCCTCTGTGACTTATTCATCCTTCTCATCCCTGCATGAGAACTCCCGAATTCCTACTTCCAACACTGATCTCTACTGCCCGTACATGGGCAAGGAATTATGCCCTTCTGAAAGTAATTTGCCACGATTAAAAAAAAAAAAAAAGTATCTTTCTATAAAGCTCATGAGCAAACGATGGAAATGGTATTAATCCTTAGCATACTCCTTCAGAAAAGAAATAGAAAGCAGCCTGTATTGGCTCGATGGAAGTCAGGCTTTTATAACCTCACCTGCAAAGTGACATCTCATGCTACTGAGAGCTCTGGCCCCCCACACCAGGGAAAGGATTACAAAAAGGAATGAACACCGCAGTCCGGGGATCATTGGGAGCTATTTTAAAAGCTGCCTGCCACACAGCCCCTGCCCTGCAGGAACCCCCAACGTGGCTGACAAAGTTACGTATGTAAGTACCTGGGAAAGACTAAGGTAGCAACCACCAACCTGTGTAGGTAGGTGTAGGTATCTCACCCTACAGTGGAGACACGGTGTTCCTGCCAGATCACTTGTGACACGTTCTAGGTTGTCCCTAAGCTTTGGTGTATTTTGAGATGCATTCCAGAGGATGCCCTCCTTCCCTCCCACTCCGGAATAATTACTCTAATAATGTAAAATGTCAGCCTAAAAAAAAAAAAAAAATCTCCCTATGAGCTGTGCTCCGTGGCTGCACAATCGTCCCCGCTCTTTTCCGCACTGCTGCTAACCGGGGGCCAGCGCGCGGCGTGTCCGTGTCCGTTTCATCTGCCAGGCTGTGGTCACGGCCCCACCCCAATACCCCGCCTTCCTTAAAGCAGGAGACCACTTGAGCAGCCTATGAATTACTGGCGAAACTCAAGTTTCTCAACTCATCAGTTGAGTTTTCCTCGAGGTATACGGGAAAAAAAAGAGAGAGGGAGAGACCAAGTAGCGGATTTTAATCTCTAATAACCGAGCGACTTTGTAATTCGCACACGGGCTTGCAATGAAGTCGGAGGGACCACGCATGCGATGGATGCGCCGCACTGCGCGCTCTTGCACAGCGCAGGCTCGGGCTCGCCGGCGCGGCCCTCGGCTGTAGTTCCACCCCACACCGGCGGGGGCAGAGGCGGCCCTGGCGACCCGGGTTTGCGGCGCCGCTCTCTCCGTCAGACCCGACCAAGTCAGTGTTGGCGGGGGAGGGGGGGAGGGCGTAGAGACGGCGGCCGCGCGCCCCGGCTTGCTCTCTTAAAAGAAGGGTCTGGCTCGTGGCGGGCGACTGTGAGGCCTTTATAACCCTGCGGGTCCCACGGCGTGGCGCGCTGCTGCAGAACCCCCGGCCGCCTTGTGGCAGGCGGGCCGGGTCCTCTCCCCGCGCCCGGCGGAGGATGGTGCGGCCCGGAGTGGGGGCGGGGGCGGGGGGCGCGAGGCCCGACCCGGAAGCCGCCGCGCGGGCTGCGCTCGCCTCTCGCCCGGGAAGCTCCGGGCCGCCGGAGTCCTGGGGCCTGCCGCGGCCTCCTTCCCCGGGCCCCAGGGGCCCATGGGTCTCCATGGCGACGGCAGGGGCCCGGCGGGGGGGCGAGCAGCCCGGGTGGGGCCGCGGCGCTCCGGGGGCCTGCGCGGCGGCTTGGCCGTGTTCGCCGCCGTGGCCGCCGTGTTCACCCTCACGCTGCCCCCCTCGGTGCCGGGGGGAGACTCGGGTAAAGTATCTCAGGGCCGCCCTCCCGCCGGCCTGGCCGGCCGCTCAGCTCGCGCCCCCGCCCCACCCGCCCCCACCCGCCCCCACCCCAGCCCGCCAGCCGGGCTCAGCGCGGGGTTTCTGCGTTTGCAGGATCGACTTCTCTGTTCTCCATTCCTGTAGCGGGGTTCTTGTAGTTCTCCGGCTTTGGAGAAGGGGCTGTGTTGGGTTCCACCTGCTGGGACTTAGCGACCCTCCCCTACTCGGGCAGGCCTTTTTTTTTTTTTTTTTTTTTTTTTTTCGGGACCCGAATTTTCCTCTTTCCGTTTCTTTTTAGTCCCCCCCCTCCCCGATATGTTACTTACTGAGCCCTTGTTGTGTTCCAGACAAAAGGGGTAACAGTGGCGGCGATCAGGTGTCGTGGAGAGTGTTGTAGTGCGTGTAGAGACGGTACCCAGACCACGGGCTAAACAGTGCGGGAGGGAAATGTGGGGTAGCTGGGGCGGGGGGGGGGGGGGGGAGGAAGGCCTCCCAGCGGGATGTTCTAGTGGGAACCTGAATGTTGAGAAGGAACCGGCCACGCAGGGTGTTTAGGAGAGAACACTGAACTGAGTGGAAGCCAGCCGTGGCTTAAAGCAAACTGCTTCCATTAAAAAGAAAAGCACAGCCCAGTTAACATCACACAAGCAGTCGTCCTGTATTTGTTAACGGGGATGGTTGACATACTCGGGATGAGGATCAAGAGCCGGGTTTGTTTTCGGTTTTTGTCTTGCTGCCCAGTTAAATGATCATCCAGTGATGCCAGTAGTGCTCTGACTTCAGATAGTGAAACTGTAGATTGGGAAAAAAAAAAAAAAAAGAAAGAAAGAAAATGACGTACTGCTTATCTCTTGCTTCGTAACAGGATGACCCCAAATCTAGCGGCTTAAAACAACAGATGTTAGTGGTCTCACGTTCCGTGTGCATCAGGAGCCCAGGTGCAGGCTAGCTGGTCAGGACAGGGTTGTTGTCCTGGCGTGGGCAGGGGGCTGCGGGCTTCTCAGGGCTCACCCTGGGTGAGGATTTGCTTCTTAAGAACCTCAGTCCAGTTCTTTGCCACGTGGGTCTCTCGGGGAAGCTGACTCTTGGGAAGAGGAAGAAACGGCACCTTCCACCTTCGCCTGACATTCTGTCTTTACATACACCTAGTCTTGGAAGCGATGGATACACCACTGCCCTGTTTTATTCTTGGCAATGAGTATGTAAACACAGCCCACCAGCCCCAGGGTGAGAGGATTAGATGGAACACCAGGAGTTGGGGATCACTGGGCGCAGGCTACCCGCCACATTGAGGATCCTTGATGTTCCTTTTACGATCCTTGCTTTTATTCTTTCTTTCAGGTCCTCTTGAACAAGTAGAAGCAGTGTTGCATTAGTATAGTCGGGAATAGAGTTAACCATTTTCCCCAAGGCTTACGTTACATAATAGAAATAACCAGCGTTTGTGGGAGTTTTGACAGTGGAGAACATGACTCAAAGATTGAGGAGTTCTGTACCTTTAAAACAGAAAAAGAAAAAAACGTTGACAATTACCATGGTTCCCCGAGCCTGAAGTTTTCCAGTAGGATGAATAAAAATAACACCCACTGAGCACTTACTCTATGCCAGGCCCTGTTGCAAGTGCTTTACCTGGATTGTTGCTTTATTTAATCCACTTACTATCCCTGTGAGGCGGGTACTATCAGTATCTCCCTTTCGTGGCTGACAAAACTAAGGCTACGCGGTGCCCAGAATCACACAGAAAGTAGGGGCAGTCAAAGAAAGAACTCAAGTAGATGGACTTTAGAACATACTGGCTTAACCTCTGCTCTAAGTTCTTTGTTAAATCCATCATCACATATATAGTGATGTTTAGAATCTACTTAAAATCTCTAATTGCTGTCTTTATTAATACTGCCTCTTATTTTTTTCCCAGTAGAATAAAGTTATCCACATTGAGTTACCGCACTTTGTAGGTGTTCTGATTGGTTTAGTTTGATGCTAAATGCTGGTGGCTTCTAATATTTTAGTGTTCATTGTTGGGAATGATAAATAAACTTTTCCAAGTATTTCCAGAAAAATTTGTATAATCCTGTCTTTGATAATCTTGTTTATATGTTGAAAGTATTGTCCTCTTTGAATGTTGTGTTTATGAAATATATTTTTTATCAATAAACAGAACACATCTCAAAACCAATATAAAGTATGTATTTTTCTTCTTGAATTATACTCCGTAAATCTATCACATTGTGTAGCCCTGCCAAAATTGTCTTTTGCACTATTTGATACACGTACTTGATTTATGGGCGGGAATACTCATGATTTGTTGAAGGAGAGTGTGGGCATCTCACCTACACATCTATTTGTTATTCTTGGGAAAAATAAAGTAGCTTATTTAGGTGTTTATGTATTTTAAGGATACCGTCTTTAACAGACTTTATGAGAATATAATCGTGTAATTAATATAAAAAATACAATACAGAAGGAGCTGGGTTTTTGTAAAGGTTAAACATCTCACAACTCTGAGCTTGCCACCCTTTTGCATCTCAGGTTGTAATTCTCAAACTTGAATATACTTCAAAATTGCTTGGGGAACTTGAGCACCAATGCCAGAGGGTCTTAATATAGGCAGGTTAGGTCAAGGAATCTTCATTTTAAAACATTCAGGTAATTCTGGTGCAGGTTGTAGTAGGACTTAAATTCAGGAAGCCCTAGGGTAAAGGGCTGGGAATAATCATCCAGGAGGCTCTTTTCCCCTTCCTAGTCACATTCTTTCTCTTTCTCATATTCAGTTTTAAAAGTAATGTTTCCCTTTAGCTTTATTTCAAGGATACATTTGTAGACTTTGAATAGTAGCCGTTTTTTTCTATTTATATTTTAGTTTAACATTTGATAAGAGTAGGTGATGGAAGTTTGTCACGTTCCGGATTTTTATACCAACAGAACTCTAATAAAGAATAACATTGCGACTTTTTAATAGTAAAAAGAAGTTAGAGAAAGGCCATTTTTCTTAATCTTAAATGCAATTCTAAATACATTTTACATGGAGGAGAGTAATTAATGGCTTTTAAATTTTGAATTTAACTGTATTTCATCATACCATACAGAAATATCAAAAAGCTAATTGAAACAGTTTGGGACTGCAGACAAGCTAATCCATTCTGGAGTAAAACTATAAGATGTCCTTATAGTTACAACGGGAAGTGAGCTTTAAGTATTTTTAGACCACAAACAATTTTTTTTTTAAGTCTCTAGGATACAGCAAGTGTCTTTGGGTTCCAAAGTGCCTTTGAATATCTCCAGAAAACTTAAAAGGTGTCCTTAAGTGATTGAGTTAGGTGAGCAGTGTCTGTCTTGGGAGCCCTTACTGGGCTTCCATGATGCAAGCAGTCATTTACCCTAAGATAGGGGTGTCTGAGTAGCAAGGATGACAATATGATTTGTCTTAGTCAACCTGTGTGTGCAGGACTTGATTAGTTTCTTTGTGTGACCAGAGGAGGGAGATGCAGTGGTGGTGTCTTGACCAACCCCTGAAATGGGTAGGGTAATATTTGCAACTTAGTAGAAGAGACAAATGAAAACGACCAGAATAAGAGGCCATCTAAATAAGTGCTAAGTAGAGAGCTTAGAGCAGGTTCTATGGAGGAGGAAGAAGTGATTAATTCTAATGGGGTAGGTTGGGGAGGGGTATGTCAAAGGAAATGTGTCACTGAGAAGGTGGCAATTGAACTAGGCCTTGGAAGGATTTAGGAGAGAATACTGGGTGAGAAAATGAGTGATAAGAGGTGCAAAAGAACCATTCCAGAGGAACAGTGGGTAATCAGATTTGACTGGTGTGAGCATAGGTTTCATTGATGTATGCCTTGTAAAGGGACCTTGAAGCCATTAGAGGGCTAGCATGTTGTGCTGAGGAATCCGAGCAGAGAGCAGCCATTGAGAAATTATGGATTAACAATACAATCCGACGTGTTCTGGGGCAGTGGAGTGGCAAGAGGTGATTTCAGTATGAAGATGAATTGAAGTAGAAAACTGGTCAAAGCTCTTGCTGTCATCCAGGCCAGAGGGTGAAGATCTACATCGTGACTGAGACAGTAGAAATTAAAGGAGCATTATACCCATCGAAGGATAGAAAATGGACATTAATACATTTCCTAATAGATACTAGTAACTTTCATAAGCCATCATCGATTTCTTACATTGTACTATATAGTACAGTACATAGGAATGAGTCAGAAATGGTCCCCGGAGAGTGCTCTGGATACTTAAAATATTAACAAATAAGCATTGAATTCCTGCATCATAATTTTAGAAATAATCACTGATGGTGAGGAATTACAAAGGGCTATGTAAGTAATATAATGATTTAGTGGTTTGAAGAAATGTATTATGGTAGTCAGAGCTTACCAAAATAACCTGGAGCTAATAAGTATTCGGTGATCATTTAAAGATGTCCAACTTATTAATGTAGAGAAGGCATTCAAATGCCAGTGTAGGGCAGGATGGTACATTCTATGGAGTGTCCAAACCTCAGATGTCTGCACATTTTACATTATCATGAAGTTGTGTCTTTGTAGACATTTTTATACTAACTTCTGGAGGGATAATACAGCATGTTACACTAATACTCTCTCTAAGGGTTTTTATATATTTGCAAGTGTGTACAACTCAAGCAGAAAAATGAGCCCTTTTTAAAAACCAGAATTCACCTATATTTCCACTGACCAGTTATTAAAAACTATCAAAGATCATTTGTTCATTAAGACCTTAGGGAGAAAATATCCTTAGACTGTTTCATGCTGTTAAATCTCTACAGATTTACAGTTTTATCCAGTCAAATTAATGCAAAACCCCAGTGCAAGCATTTGGATTTTGAAAACTTTGGAGGAGTGTCATTTTCTAATAGTAATTATTGGTTTTACATTATTTTTTCACAGGGGAACTGATCACAGCCGCACATGAGCTTGGGGTAAGTATTAGTTTTATTGTTTAATCAATGCTCTCATTAACAGTTTTAGGAATTAAGAAAGTTTAATTAAGCATGGAGTAAAGTAGATTAATTTATTTTCAAACCCCAGTTTTTAGTAACTTATAAGTACAGTACGTGACAATTTACTTTAAGTTTTAAATCCAATTAAACTAAATTATAAAGCAAAGCCTTTCCTATATATACAGTAGCTGGCTTATTATCACCCCAAATTTTGTATAAGCTATGGAGAATAAAATAAATCGGGTTAACAGTTTTAATAAGTTTATTATTTAATAAACTTTATTATGGTGCATGATCCCTTTAGGCAAGACCTTAGGACTGTCAGCATGGTGGTAATCCGATAGCAGTGTGGTCTTTCAACTTTCTCACCAATACAAAATTTCAGAACCTGCTTTTTTTTCAATAGCCTTTTAAATGACCCTAATGTACTGTGAACCCAGAGAACAAACTGCTTAAGAACTGACAATGAAATATGTCACCCTTTCTCTAGGTGACACACCATGTGATAGACGCTGCCAAATCCGCTAAAGAAAATATTTATTTGTATTGGCACGAAAGGATTACAATAGAAAACCACTATTCAAACGTGTAGTCATCGCCTCTTAAACTTGCCTGAGAAAAGGGCTACTTTTCAATTAAAGCCAGTGTGACTGTCTTGTAGGTGAAAACCTTCTGACTTGCTGATTTTTCCATAGGTTGCCCATCCTCCTGGCTATCCTTTGTTCACTCTGGTGGCTAAACTAGCAATTATACTCTTTCCTTTTGGTTCAGTTGCCTACCGCGTCAATCTTCTGTGTGGCTTCTTTGGAGCAGTAGCTGCATCATTACTTTTTTTCACCGTTTTCAGGTAAAGTAGTTGATGAGTTAAAATTAATTTTGGCTAATTGGAGATGGAGTTTTGTGATGGCCTAAGTACATACACAGACACACACACACACACACAAAACAACCAAACCAACAACCAAAAAACCCAAAACTTTTGTTGCATGAATGGCTTTCCTAATCACTCCTGTGATTTCACTTTCTTAAATTCTAGTAATTTCATATGCATTTGACCCCTCAGATGATTACACAGTTGGTTGTGCTTCCTACCGTGGAGTAAAGGTGTCACCAGTTCATTATCACAATTCTCTGGTTAGGCAGAACTAATAAGGTTTGTCATTTTATTAAGATGCAGATGGACCAGTTTAATTCAACAATATGAAGTTCATCTTTTGGTAAATGGTAAATATCATTTAATTACTCACAGTGTTGCTGATGAGCAGCTGCCTATCAGGTCCAGAGCTAATACCTAATTATGTTGTATTCTAAATACGCACATGTTGTAGACTTTTTGAAATGAGGCCGTTAACTAAGGAAATCAGTTTGGGATATGGTTTTAGTAAGGCTTCATTTTGTTCCATTAAATCTGTAGGGAAGATAGGCAAATTAGACCCTACTTCATTGATGGAAGGTTTTCTTACTGGAAGGCTACCTTGCTTTTAAAAAAAAATGGGTCATTAGTTTAGGATGTTGGTAAACTTATTTGTCTGTGTTGCTCCTGTCTTCTTCATTCTTAACCAGCCTAACCTATGCCTAAGAAGATTATAGTAAAAAATTCAAGTTCCTGCAAAGGGAGAACCAAATTAAAAGACTTCTTTCAAAAACTACTGCAGTTTTTATTGTAAACACAGTTTTTGTGTGTAAATATAGTATAACTAGAAGAGACAACTTCAAATGCCATTTTTGGAGACTAATGTATTTATTTGTGTTAGTCATAATATTTTGCCCTGTGACTAAACTCTTTCTAAACTTCCTTTTTAATTGTTTATAGAATAAAATACCTTTCTATTTATAGAAAGGTAAAAGCTAACAGAATTATAATTCTAAAGTTTTAAGTTTGTGGTAGGCTTTCAGATTCAGATGTTATAACTGTTGATCATTTACTACATTTGTATCTATATTATTTAATTCATTTTTGTTTCAGTTTTACAGGTTTTCTTTCAGTGATAGTCAATCTTTCAGTATGAACTGTTGAAAATAGCATCTCTGCTTGGATTGATTAGTATCATGAATACTTTCTTTTTCTAAATGATTAAAATAATCTTCTCTTTCTCCTGAGTCTTTTATAATTAAGAATCTGTTGTTATTTCTATTGAGAGAAAAACTGATCTTTAAAATCTTTAGGTTGAAATATAGAACTACTTGCCTTGTATTGAATGTATGAATTAATAATTTTTGCAAGGCATTTCAGACAAAGGCATTTAAAGAAAATTAATACTTGTATTTATTTGATAATTCATCTGTATTTTATTTATTTTATTTTTTATCTGTATTTTAGATGATCATTTCCATAACATATATTTAAATGCTATGTTGCTATAAAAAGCTATTATGCAAATAAAGTGATTTGTTTTCTAAAACTTTTCCATGCTTTTCAGTATATTAATGGATGATACCATTCCACATGAAAATTACTGTAAAAATCATACATAAAAATCTTTCTCTTTACAGAATCCAAATAGCTTTGGACAATAATTTTCCTCTGAGTTGTCTACATTCTAAAATAGCTTTTATTATCATGCTTGATTATAATAGGTTTTAGATTAGCACACTTAACCTGTGACCTTTTTTTAAAATACAATCTTAATGATAAGTTTGTATATCTGCTAACATATGCCTTTAAATCAAAAACTCTATGACTAAACCTGGATATTTGAGAGATTTTAATAATGCCTTAATATAGTGTACTTGGGAAAGTTTCTTTCCGAAAAGGGATCTAACAATATTATCTCTTACATACATTTTAATATGAAAATACTTCATTATTTTGAATACAAATAATTGACAAGGTACAAGTCCTTTGGGAACAACGTAGTTCAAGTGGCAAATCTGTTTTGTCAAACAATAGACACCCTTCAGGAAAGAGCAAGCCATCTCTATGGTAATAGGACTAACAGTAGCCTATTGATTGAGTGGAAGAAGACATTATACAATGTCAGCTGGCTTGTTACAATTTCATTTGTTGTATGACCTGAACTTAACCTTTAAAACCTTTCTTCTGTGAATATAAACCCAACAGCAGGACACAGTTTTTGTACAGCCATTACAGTGACAGCTTTCTTCCCGTCCAGCGTATAGTAAATGTATTCCTTTGCAGGTTGACTCCTTTATCAGAATTTGTTTAGGCGACATTTTACTACTTTATTCATTTACAGGCCAAATCATCGTTCCATTTTGTTGTTGAATATTGAAGGGTTTTGATCCAGGAAACAGTTTTATTCTTTCTTTCCTCCCATCACTTAAGAGAACATTACTGTACATGAAGGATTAGTGCTGACTGGTGTGCAGTAAATTAATTCTTTTAACAGGTTTAGGTTTTTTTCAGGTAATTGTTCACATAGCATTCACTATATTTAGCTCTTGGGGTAGACATAAAGACCTTCTGTACCTTTTAAACAAAGATTGTATTTTAAAAGCAAATTCTGTTTAAATGTGTTGATGTAAAAAGCTCCATTTTTTTTCAGTAAACATGACTTAGATTGAAAGAACAATTTATTCGTTGTTTCCAATTACTATGTAATTTTTGCTTTCCTTGCATCTTTCTCTTGCTTTTAAGAGCTGTAAGATGTCATTAACACTGCATTTTTTTGTCAGTCTTTCCTAACGGTTGACAAGAACTCATGTATATTCGTTTTGTCCTGATGTAGAAAGCATATGAGTAAAACAGCACGTAGAAAGCTGTATGCATCACTATACTTTATTGAATTAATATAGTAAGATGTGGCAGTTGTTTCTGTATGTATTTATGTATTGTCCCCTTCCGGAGTATTTTTCAGCATTTATTATGTGAAGGGAGTTTAATCGAAATATGTTTCATTTATATGAAATTGTATTCATTTTATTAATGTGTACATCTGTGCTTTTAATGTGTTTTTAAGACTATATAACACAGTGATTTGTAGGAACTGGGATTTTCTCTTTCAAGGCCATTGAAGTAAATGATTTTTAAGTTTGATGGTATGATATCTAAAGTGTCACATTTGAAATTCTCAAATTCTATTAATACAAAATTTAAAAAGTTATAGCTCATGTAAGTCACTAATATGAACATGACTTAACATTGCTTAGTACTTGATTTCAAACTTATTTTCTAAGCAGCCTCAAACTAGGTCCTATATACTTTAATAAGGAAGGTGCACTGAAATCACTGTCACAAAATGTCAGCATACTTACCTTATGTTCTGGTATCACTGAAAGAGAATGGAGTGTGTTGATAGGATTGTATAAAAATTCTTTATCCTGGGGAAGATTTAAATTGCTTATGGTCTGATCTTGTATCATTTATTTTGGTAGGAACAGCGCAGGAAATATATTCTCAATAGGTGGGAGAGTCAGCATGTCCTTTCCACACTATTGTGGGCCAAATGCAAGTATAGAAGAATTCATTCAGCAGTGTTTGTTGAGGACTCTTGTGAATCGAAAGTAGGACTATTTTAGTTTTTTTAATCAAAATTCAGTGTTTGTGTTAAAGAAATTAAAACAAACAAAACAAAACAAAACAAAAATAATAAAAAAAAGAAATAAAAAAAAGAAATTAAAACAAAGTGACTAACCATTGAATAAACAGTTTTTCAAATACTTTTTTTCTAGAAGGTACTCTTTTTCAAAACTTGCATAAAAAACTTTCTAACATTGTTAACATTGTACAGTAAAACATTGGATCTCTTAATGTCAACCGGGTTGCCAAGAACATATGAATATTAATGATAAATAAAGCCATATCGAAACTATGCCTGCTTTCTACAAAGAACCTACAACCAATTTCAATGATGTTTAAATATCTTCTGGCAGATTATTTTGTGCCAGTATTTTACTTACGGGCTATTTTATTTTTTTGTAAGTTATATACTTCTAAATATTACACTGCTGCTAAAAATTAATTTGATTAAACTTTTGAAAGAGGAATATTTGATTCTGAGCACTGTGTCTGCGATTCTTACAGCTTCAGCTCAGATTCGATTCAATAAAGAATAGAAAATTAAAATGCCATACCTTAGAGAATGTAGAATCTCCTGCTTAAGGGACATTTGGATTTTCCAGCTCAAAGAGTATTTTAGATTATTGCCAAAGAGAATAATATGAAGCTCTTCCTAATTTCAGAGGTAACTATGCATAAGTAACAAATAGTCACCAAGTTTTTGTAGTTGAAGAAGAATGGAAAGTACTGGAGCATTAATTTCCATTCAGGAGAATATCTGTCTTGATCCCTGGTTAATTGATCATATATTTCTCTCATACTTGTATTAAAATTGCATTGACTCAGACTGGTTAAGCATATTAAGAGCTTGGTTCATTTGCATTTTCTTCTAAGTAGAGGGACATATTAGACTCAAATAGCAGCACTTCATTTTGAAGGGGAAAAAAGCAGGGCAAAAACTCTTTTTTAAGACTGTAGAGTCTTTTTTGACAGCTAGTCAGAGTTAGAATTAGTTCAAGGAAATGTTAATAATGCACTGCCTGGCCTAATCCCTTTGATATCACCAGGTATCCTCCTGTTCATGGGTTAATTGCTTTAAAAGCGAAGGCAATATTCTGAGCGGTGGGCCGCTTCACCTTTTCACAGCTGTTACCATTGAGTGACAACTAAATCCCATGTGTAAGATGAGGAAGAGCTCAATCTCCAATTGGGAGAAAATTTATGTAAACCACAATCCCTTCAGAATGTGCGGAAGTCATAGACTTTCTTGATTTACTCTGCTTTTCCCAGAAAGCTCTATTGTTCACTTTCCTAAGTCCCATCAACCCTTTGTAGCAGAATATCACAGCGGCAGCAGATAGCTTGAAATATATAAATGCTATCATAGCTCTGATTAATAGCAGTGCTTATGAGTCAAGTCTGATAACAGTGCAGCTCTCCACTCAATTTCAGATACTGCTAATGGAATCTGTCTTCTCCAATTGTAATATGAGAAGGCCTAATTTGCCATGGAGCTTGGAGCTGTCACCAGTAGGGGATTGTGGGGTCAGATGGGAGCTGCCAGGTTTTTGCCCTGCAGCTTGTATCTCTCACTTTGAATAGAGCAGCCCCCTGCCTGCCAGTTAGCTGATAGGCCGCTGTGGGGTTTATGCCACTATATACAATAGGAAAGGGCTACATAGGCTGACTTTATAATTGTGAAGCTAGCTCATATTTCCACAGCTACTGTGCTGCATAATTTCTAATAAGTGGTTTTAACAAATGTCAGATTATGAGAAGTTTCCTCAATTACAAAAACTTATAAAACATTCAAATTGCTAAATCTGTTTCCTGCCGAGATTTTGCCACTGGAACTAGTCATCAGTCATTATGGTATAATAAATGCATATATTTCTTAAAATTACGAGTAAAATTCTAGATCGTAACTCATATAGATTTCCTACTTTTCAAAGCCATAAAAACAAAGCAGTTTAAAGGAATTGAAGTATTAAGATATGTTTCATAACTTCACATAAGACTACTTAATATTAAATCTCTGTTGTTTATCGAATTGAGTAGTGATGCTGGTGAAAATAGTTTCATACCCTCATTCTGCTGATTTTAGTTATTTGGGTCTTTTAAGCTTACCTCCTATACATTTAGTTATCTTAATGTCTTAAAAAATATGCAGCAACTTCTAAGTTTTGAGTTAAAAGGGACTTAGTGAGATGACACTCCACGGCCAGGGCCTTTGAGAACAAGATGCTGGAATAGACTTTTTAACCATTCAGGTTTGCTACTGAATACAAAGTACACTATGTAGCTTGAGTAACAAGCTAATTTGAGGTCTTCTGTGTTTTTAAACATTTCAAACAAAATATGATGAAAATTTGTAATTTGGGAGTAATTTTAAGCCAGGCTGTGCTTTCAGAAGATCTTGTTTCCCATTATGCAAGTTGTTTGGCACACCATGAGAACTTATATGATGATGATTCCTAGAAAGCCCAGTTCAGCGTCTTTTCTTTTAGGTAATTAGATATAAGTTGATAAGATATAACAAAAGGAATTGTTCTAAACCTTGAATAACTTTCTTATTTATCAGTTAATGCATAAATCTGAATTCTAATGGGACTTGTGGGATGATATCCTATTTACAGAAGCTATTCATAATTTTCCTCCATTTCGGTTGTTTTTTTGAAGGCCTACAGTTTTTTTCCCAATGTTATTTAGTGGCTTAAGATCGGGAATAATACTTTATACTTTTTCTTTTTGTGTACTGGTAGTTGGTATTTATGCAGTTGAAAATTCAGGCTAGACTCAGTTTTCCTTTTGATTAAATCTCATGAAATACAACAATCCTAGGTAGGATTTTATCTGGAGTGAAAGTGAGTTTTTATAAAATGTGGAAAAAGGGATTACTTGCAAGTTTATTAAAGATGAACGTGTTTTACATTTTTTTAGGTGCAGTGGTGGCAGCTTCCAAGTGTTGCTTTAATATACCATGCCCTAAATGATTGGTTTATGTTAATTCAGTCCAGCCTTAAAGTGAGCAGAAAAATTTAGGTTCTACTGTTTTCTAAATGGCCACTGACTATAATTTGCCCACAGAGTATCTGGAGCATATTAGATGCTCAATGTGTATTTGCTGCCACTGGGTTGAGTGAACTGCCAGGGAAAGAGAGATTCAGCAGTAGCTAGCTTCCCAGTTTGACCTTTTTCCAGGTACACGGAAGAGATAAATATATCGGTGTTGCTTATGTGATGGAGCCAGAAGGTAACAGTTATACATTTTCATGAACAAAACACAAAAAGATTAGAACTTGGGAGGATGTGGGTGGTAGATTTGCTATTTAATTGTGTCCTGCTTTACCTCACTTCTTTTCTGTAATCCATTACAGTTTTTTAGTCGTCGTTATGAATGACACTAATAGTAATTTATTTAACAGTCTTAGATGCTGCATTGTGGCCTGCCTACTTGATCCTACTTCCATTGAGCAGGAGTTTGCAGCATAGAAGGAGGGTGGTGTACCCTCCATGTGGGGTCCTTTGCATGCAAGTAGCACTGAGGACAAATACGTTCATGAATTTTATGAGGCACAGCAAATGTGTGTTCTGAAAGAATTTCAGGTTTCTGTTATTTGCCTTTTGATTGAGGGTTAGACAAACATGTGACTACACATGAAAATCAAATACCATGTCGTGGAAAGGAAAATATACCTTATCATCAATAGCAAACCTGTGTCAGTGGTGTAAATTGTAACCTCCTGATTTATCCATTGTGTCAACAGATGAAAAGTGTTCCATCAGTGAGAAAACTCCTGTACAATCAGTACCTTTCTTAGGAATCTTACCTAGCTTTCATGGATTTTTGTGGACCAAAAATAAGGCAGTTATACATTACCCATAGAATTCTGAGCTTCACATTCGTTCGGGTGATTGTAATCCTTACCCCATATTCCTTACCTAGTGGAGAATTTTTGTTATTTGCGTTATCCGGGTGGAACTTCTCTGGGAAGATTTATTTACTGCAAATATACTGGTGAATATATGTCATATGTAGCATAAAAATGTTTATTCACATGAAACAGACTTCAGTGACTTTTAGATAATTGAATGTAATGAATCATCTGTATCATTGCTTTACTCTATTAATATGAGCCCTTAAATTCAGCATACCTCTTCCCAGTGTAAAATCTTGATTTGGATTGTTACTACTGACATGTGACTATCTTTTACTATATAGCGGTTATGTTATTAAAATGATCACAGTAATGGTGTTTTAAGTATGTGATCATTTCTTCATATAACCTCATAAGATGTTGTCTTTTGTAAGTCAGGTTAGATTCTAAACATATGTATTCCAGTCAAAGAAATGTCTTTTTTGATCTCCTATGAGGCTTTGTGAGAACCAAATGGAGAATAGAAAACATTTTTTCTCATATTGAATCTGATTCATCATAAATTGTCCTTAAATTAAAATGGAAAATAGTTTAGACTATTTTGCAAGATATTCTTGAGTTCTGGTGAAAAGATTTATTTTATTTGCAACCTCATTTGAAGTTCTCTCTCTTTTTTGATGAAGTAGTTTCATCAGTGTCAGTAGAAAAATGTATATCTTTTAATTTAGTGAGCTCATTTTAAGATGCCACTTTAGCACATTTAGTGTGGATAATTAAATTCGCCAACTCCTTAGTTGCTTTGTAAAAAATAATAAGCATGTTTATTCGAAAGAATAAAATGAAAATAAAAAGTAGGACTCTTGGATTACCAGGTGAAAACAGTGATGTTCATTTTCATTTGGAAAAAAAAAAAATCATCAGACTGAGTCTGTGGGTAGATGATAATTGTTTTTGCCTATTTTGGAGCTACTTATATTTATAGTCTATCTCTACATCTGACTTTATGGATGATTCCAAACAGCTCATTTTGTGGGCTCAGAACAACAGTTTCATTTAAAACCTATGTTTAAGGAATAATGTCAGATTGGACATTCCTTCCATATGTTTTAAAAGAAAGATTACTAAAAAAAAAAAAAGAAAGAAAGATTACTTAGCCAGAAATCTGGACTACCAATTAACTTATCAGTATTGCATTCAGTGAGGTACATGAATAGTATTTCCTTCTACTTGCATAATTTAAATCTGCCTCCCTCCTACCCTTCGAAATTATAAATATATGTTACTGCCTTTTCAGGAAAAAAATTTTTTTGTGGAGTATGTATTCTGGTTAGAATTATTACCCAAATGAGATTACAACTAACCTGTCTATCATTCACTCTGGGACACCCTCCATTGAAAAGGATCATATTTGGCCAGTCTCATAAAATAATGGAGACGCCAACAGTCAGAAAGAATATGGATTCATTGGAGACTCTAGGTATTCTGTGGATTCATACAAAAAATACTTTTTTAAAGATACTAATAAACAAATAATAAAAGGGTTTGTTCAGTCATCTTGTTTGCTTTAACAAGTTTAAAAATTAGATAGGCCTTCAGACATATTCATCAATGTGATATTTACAGCATTACTTAGGTAAATCTGCACATTTAATGTCCTCTCTTAGACTTGCAGTGGTTTATTGATATAAGAGGGTTCGTTGATATTTTGCTCAGTAAGACATAAAATGAAAAGTTTGAGTATTTTGTTTGAAATTTCAGAAAAACGTGAGAAAATGTAAGGGACTTACCTTACACATTAGTATACTAAAGGCAATATGAGTAACTGTAAACCTGTATTTTGTTGTTTCCTTTGAAATTTTTTTATAGACAAGGAATAAAGTAATATAAAAATTTTTTAAATAAATTATGATTTCTATACTCTTGCCAAAAGATTATAAACACTTGAATTAAAGTACAGGGTGAGGGTGCCCAGGTGGCTCAATTAGTTAAGTGTCTGCCTTCAGCTCAGGTCATGATTCCAGGATCCTGGGAACGAGTCTTTCAGTGGGGAGTCTGCTTCTCCCTCTGCCCTTCCCCCCTGCTCGTTATTTCTCTCTCTCTCAAATAAATAAAGTACGGGGTGGAGGGACACCTGGGTAGCTCAGGTTAAGCTTCCAACTCTTGGTTTCAGCTCAGATCGTGATCTGCCTTGGGCTTTGTGCCCAGCTAGGAGTCTGCTTAAGACTCTCCCTCTACTTCTGCCCCACCCCCTGCACTTGTATGCTCTCTTTTTCTTTTGTTCAAACCTTAAAAAAAAAAGGTTTGGGGTGGAAAAATGATTATTCCTTAGTTTCTGTAAGATATGTCCATATGGACATCATTTTATTTTTAAAAAATCAGTGTAACAAAAATTAATATAATAAAAATTAGTATAACAAAATCAAAATGAATCCTTTAATTTTTCCCTCAATTTCACGTGTTACTAAGACCGCACTTTTATAATAGTAAAGCACAGCAACAAAAAAGGACATGGTTCTTAAAATTTATCCCACTACCAAACTGTCTTTTCTTTCGATTTTTTTGCATTTAAAAAAATAAAGAATAAATTCTAAATAATGGCATAAGTAACTTTATAATAAAGCATTATTTGGAAATGTTTGGACTTAGGTCGAGATAATTAGAAACCATTGTTATTTGAAGAGCATTAGAAACTAGAGATAAAGTATGTCTGAAATACATAAGTAGAAAACATTTAGTTTTCAAAAACTCAAAAGGTTTTTCTACTGTAGAAACACATGTGAAGTGAGGTTGACTTAATTTTTAGAATGCACAAATATGCTGAAATGGATACTGTATAGTGGTATCAGTAGTCCAAAAAATTTCACTATAAGTAATAATTTATTTTATAATTTGTTTTATATTTATAATTTATATACAAATTCATTTATAAATAAATAATTCATTGGATTTGTAATTTATTTAGAGGATTTTAAGTTTCCCAAATCTGATTTCTTTACTATATTTTGAGTAGGTTGCAGTTTAAAATTTCTATTTCTTGGAATTGCAAATTTTAAGAAATACAGAAAAACCTGTCTTTTCAGTACCCATTTAATTCATCTAATAAGATCTAGAGAAGGGGCAAACACTCTGGTTTTAATGAAAAAACTTTAGGAAAAACTTCTTGGAAAGGTATGCCTATACTGACTTGGAAACAATCAGTGGGAGTCAGCCTAGCAAAGGCAAAACGGCATTCCTCATCTGCAGAAAAAATGCAGAGATGGAGAAATAGCTTGTAAAAACAAGAACTTACAACTCATTTAGTGTTGCTAGAACATAAACTATGAGTTGGGTTATGTCAAAAAATGAAGCTGCGGGTAGGCTGAGGCCAGATCATAAAAGGTCTTGTCTGTTGTAGTGAAGAGGTTGCAATATGCTTTTTTTTTTTTTAAAGATTTTAGTTATTTGAGATTGAGAGTGTCTATGTGTGAGACGGGGAGCAAGAGATTAGAATCTGAAGCACAGAGCTCCATGTGAGGGTCAGCCTCACAATCACTAGATCATGACCTGAGCTGAAACAAAGAGTTAGAGATTTAGTAAAGAGTTGGAGGTTTAACCTGAGACACCCAGGCAACCCTGTAATATGTTTTATAATGAAAGAGGATGCCTTATAGGGTTGGAAGCAGAAAAATAGAAGATCAAATATGTTTTAGATCCTTCACTCTGGTGGCAATGGTGGGCCTAGGGCTGGAGGCAGACCACATAGGAGGCTGTTGAATTGGTGTGAGCTAAAGTAGGGCAGTGGTGGTATGGGTGGAGAGAAGGATGAGTTTTCAAAATGGTTATGAAGTAAAATTGGCAGTATGTGGTATGTTTCAGGGGGAGAGAGGGACAGGAGCTTTGACAATGACTCTTAGGTTTCTTAACTTATGTAACTAGGTAGATGATGGCAGTTACTAAGAATATGGGAACAGGAATCATTTAGGAAAGTGGATGAGAAATTAATTTCACACGTGTTGATATTAAGGTTCTGTGGGTCATCTAGAGTTGGAATGGCTTTGTGGTGAGGTGTACAGCAGTCAATTGGACATCTGTCAGTTTGAGAGTAAGGGGGAGGTAGCACTAGGGACAGATTTGGTTACTACAGTTTGTGGTTGGCAGCTGACATCAAGATAGCAGATAAGGCCACCCAGGAGGAGTATGTAAGAGTGAGAAGAATTGCCTGAGAATGAAATCTTGGAAACACCAGCTTTAAAGGAGATGAAGGAAGAAGAGGAGCCGTTCAGAGAAAACACTGAAAGAAGATCCAGAACCACACAGGGAACATCTGAGGGATGTGGAGCTCTGGTCAACTCAGTAGAGTTGGGGTAGGGGTGGGGGATCAATCCAGCAGGGCGGTCCTGAGAGCCTGTTGTATTTGGCAGTTAGATGGTAATTGTGTGCTATTTCTATAGAATGTTAGGGAGAGAACAGAAAATAGAGGCTACAGATGCGGACAGCAGGAAGCTAATACTGACCTTCACTATGATCCTGGACTGTTCATGAAGTCATCTTTGACTTCAGCTTCTCTTTAGTCATTTATCTCTGTCTCATTAGGGTGAAATGAAGCAAGCTCAGATAGTGGAATATGCCTTACACAATATAATGAGACTACCTACCTACCTACAGTCAGTGAATAAAAGGAGTCTTCAGAAAGTCCTCATGGCTTGGGGCACCTGGGTGGCTCTATCAGTTAAGCGGCTGACTTTGGCTCAGGTTATGATCTCAGGGTCTTGGGATTGAGCTCCGCATCAGGCTCCTTGCTCCTTTTAAAAAATGGAGTCTACCTCTCCCTCTCCCTCTGTTTCTGCTCTCTCTCTCAAATAAATAAAATCTTTTTTAAAAAGAAGGAAAGAAAGAAAGAAAAGAAAAGTCTCATGCTTCTCACTGCTGACATCGTCCTTTGCCTGTCAGCAAATCACAGACCTGGTTTGCAGGGTGCTGATGTGGGCCATCACATCTCCTTGTTAGCAGGCATATGGTGTCCTGGCCATGCTGCACCCCTGTCTTCCTATATAGCACTCAACTTGCAAACTTAGTAATGTATACTGTATTGCTTGTCTTTTAGGACAAATATTTAGTTTTAATGAAAATCTTATGATTTTGAAAACAGCTTTATATTAAATTCTTTCCCATCCCAGGCTCCCCTCAACAACAAAGTCCAGTCTTGTTTCACTGTTCCATCCTTTAACCATTCCACATCCCCTTCCCAGACCCACTTTTCACTACCTGGCATAACTTTAGCTTTCAGTTCACTCATTTCTTTGATGCCTCTACACTTGGCTTCCATCTGACTGAGACCTAGAACCCTTTGTTCATCCTTTTTTATTGCCTTCATCAGCCCCCTGCTGCTTTGGTACCTTCCCTATCCCATCTAGGCCCCACGGCTTATTACAAACTACCTTCCCTCTTGTCCGGTCTTACTTGCGAGGCAAAGCCGCTATCCCTGGCTCTCTCCAGCCATTTCGGGCCAGCTGCTTCAGACCTTTCGATAGCCATGCTGAAGGTCCTGCGACTTCATATCCACAGTGACTTAAGCTTCAGCTGGGCTTTTGTTGCTACCTTCAAATCCTTGTAGGTACCCTTTCTCAACTTGACGTTTTTCACAACAGATGTTCTGAATTTTTACTTTCTTAGTCTTGGTACATATTACACAGTAACTGTTGACTGATTTTTTTTTTTTAAGATTTTATTTATTTATTCGTGAGAGACGCAGAGAGAGAGAGGCAGAGACACAGGCAGAGGGAGAAGCAGGCTCCATGCAGGGAGCCCGACGCGGAACTCAATCCTGGGTCTCCAGGATCACACCCTGGGCTGAAGGCAACACTAAACTGCTGAGCCACCCAGGCTGCCCTGTTGACTGATTCTAAATCTTAACATAAAGCAAACTTTGTAAAGGCAGTAAGTTAAAATACGTGTGTTTTAATGGACAGTCACAGTTCAGAAGAGGCTGCTGAAATCAATGAAATTCATACAAGCTTAGCTTATACACAGTACTATGCACACCCCAAATCAAATAGTAAAATGATGAGGCCTCCAAATGTTTTCTATTCTACGTACCCTATATTTGGATGCACACATAACTTTCTGTTCTTAGACACATTGCCCTCTCCTATTTTTCACAAAGCTATGACCTCTTCAGCATTTATTTTCAGAATTTGCTCACAGCTTGCTTTGGAAACTTAATAGGAATAACAAAGAGGGAAGGCAGTGTGTTTCTGTCAGGGCTCTTGGGTGCGAGCAATGGACTCTGGCTGTGTTCAGCAGGGAAGAAATGTATTAAAAGTTGAGAAGAACTCTGCAATACATGAAGGACAATCTAAATTTTAAATGGGCAGTGGATCTGAATGAACTTCTCCAAGGAAGACATGCAAATAGCTAATAAAACTTGAAAAAAGGCCCAATATCATTAGTCACAAATATGTGTGTATTGTTTTGTTTTTAACCATTTAAGAGTAAACTGCATAGATAGTATCCTTTACCCTAAAATCCTTGAAAGTATGTTTCTTAAAAACACGCACATTTTCTTACATATCCAACAGTGCAGTTCTCAAAGTCAGAAAATTATTGTTGATACAACATTGTTGTCTATGGAGGTGATTAAGATTTTATCAAATGTTATGATCCTATTTAACAGAAGAAAATAGTTTTCCTTCATTTCTTTTACAGCTATTAGTTGTTCACTTTCTCTTCCCCCATTTATTTATATCACTATAGATTCATAGATTATTTTTTCATTGGGTTACAATCTACTACAAGCCCAATAATGGGACAAACTTCATATACTTACCAATCTATTCCAATGAAAAGAATCTCAGATTTTCTTCTTTTAAATAGGAGTGGGACTCCTATTTAAGAGAGTGGGACTCTTCCAAGCCTTTATTCTGTTGTTATATCCTTTTAGTCTGTTTCGTATGGATTCATGGTCTTTTGCTTTGTTTTTGTCTTTCAAGACCTTGGCTTTTTTTTTTTTTTTTTAATCTATATTAGCCAGTTATTTTGTAGAATGTTCTTCAATTTGAGTTTATAGGTTCAGGTAATATGTGTTGCAAGAATACCATAGAAACAATGCTCTTTTCTTTTCATTGGAATAGGTTGGGAAGTATATGAAGTTTGTCCCATTATTGGGCTTTAACTTTGATCATGTGGTTAAGATTGTGTCTGCCAGGTTTTCTTCTGTAAAGCTACGATTTTTCCTCTGCAATTAATCTATTTAGAGGGGGATGTGTTTTAACTATATATGTATTTCTGTAAAACTTTTACCCAATAATTTTGATAATCCATTATTATGATGATAATGGCTGCTAAATTCCATCATTTCTTTTACAGCTATTAGTTGTTGACTTTCTCTTCCCCCATTTATTTATATCATTATAGATTCATAGATTATTTTTTCATTGGGTTACAATCTGCTATTATAATTACTGATGTTCAGATTATCCTTGATTTGACCCCTTTAAGCTGGCTCCTTTTGTCATGTCCTCTTTTGAACCCTTCCTTACTTTCTGGCACAAGATATTTCAGATTCATTTTGTACTTGAGATACCCTTGACCTGGAGTCAGCCATTTTTCCAAGGAAGCTAATTTATGTTTTACATAGAGGAAGGATTCTTGTATCTTAAAGATGCTGACTTTCCAAAGTAATATTGACATATGAAACATAGAGATTCCTTTTAAAATGTTATTCGTTCTTTAAGATTAATTCATTCTCTCATTCACTAAGTTTCCTTTCTGTGCTTAGGGCTAAAGATTTCCAATATAAATGAAGTTTACCTCAAATTCACATTTCAGAAACAACGTCAGAATAATTATTATAGGCACCTACATGCTATACAGGTTCCAAGATGAGCTAGCAACCTGGGAATTTTGAAAAAAGAGTAGAGTTTGAATAAATAGAAGAAATCTGACAAGACATTCACTTCATGGGTACAGCATGAGCAACGGTATGGTGCTGGGAATAGGCATGTCTTATTAAGGAATTTTGAAGAGCCTAATTGATTGGTGGAGATAATGTTGGTGATTAGTGGCTAGGTACCACTTATTGGGAGCTTCATTCCAGCCTGACTCATTTAGAATATTTCCTAGAGACATGAAGAGTCCTTAAATTGGGGGGCTAGCTAATCATAAAGAGTATGTTTTAGGAAATTTAATGTGATGTTATATTGCAGAATAGATTGGAAAACAGAAGACTACTTAGGAAGCTTAACTGAGTCTAAGGTAGTAGGAATACAAGTTGAAAAGAATTCAGAAAGTAATTTAGAGGGAAGCAATGCCTTCAATGTGATGAATCAGGGTCACGGGGAGAATGGCAAACTGAAAGAAATAGGAAACTGATGATTTTTATAAGGGAAAGAAAAATATGTTGCAAAAAGGAACTCAAAACCAAGTTTGGTGATAACAAAACTTTAATTTTTATTTTTCTATGATGCTTGATTAAAAGCCATAGAATGACTCCACAACTTTTTATCCAAAACAATAAAGTATAAAAGTGATGATTTAGGGCCATATATTATTATTTACCATTAGACATGGTAATGTTTGCTGAATCACAAGACTTGTTAGAAATAATTGGTAATAGCTTTTTTATTATTTTAGATTTATGGTGAAATAGGAAGTTGTTTTGCTTTTTTATATGCTCTACCCACCACATTACTCGTCTCAAATCAAATCTTGGAATTGAGATCTAGACTCCTGATTCATTTGAAATGTCTGACTCTTAGCATTGGCATTAAGATGTTTGTTTCCAAGTGTGACATTTGATTCTTTTTGTGTTATTGGAATTCACATTCCCATCCCCCCCTTTAAAGAAATACATCACTTTTCAACTTCAACCTTGTGTAAAGAAGACATCTCTAGAAACTAAGAACTTGGCTTTCAAGATCTTTAAATCACCAAATATTGTGATGACATCTTGCCACATGTTGGGAGATAAACTTTAATGTGGTCATGTGGAAGTGCCTGGGCCCAAACACTCCACAAGAAGTGAGAATGAATGTTCCTGAATAGCTGTTTTGCCATTTCATTAATTTTTACAGTTCAAAATATTTCCGTCTTAACCAGACCATCATTCTAATTTGTGGATAGAGCAAGAAAAGTGACACAGGTTTGTTATCTCTCCAGCTACTATCTCTTCAGGCTTTCTGAACTGGCTTGAATCCTAGAGGTTCCATCTGAGAACTTAACCTCATTCAATCCATAGGAGACCAAGCAGGTTTGTTCATTTGTTTGTTAATAAGTTAATATATGGACTTCCTAATTAAAATCTGTTGGAAGAAATTATTATACAAAGTAATGTATTAACCATATAATGTGTTGGGATAGTGCTGGGTGACTGTCATAATTTCTGCTGCTACAGTTTATAAAAAGGAAAAGAAAGTCGGTTCTTTTTGTTGGGAAAGAAGATTTCATGTTATCTGTATTTGCAGGCTTTCTGGCTCATATGCTGGAGGAATCCTTGCTGCGGGGGTGTTTTCATTTTCTCGTCTAACATGGCAGTGGTCCATTGCAGCAGAGGTTTTTAGCTTAAACAATCTGTTTGTGGGGCTGCTTATGGCTCTTACTGTACATTTTGAGGAGGCAGCAACTGCAAAAGAAAGATCAAAGGTAACCTATTTTGATTAAAGTGAAATCACTTTTTGTTTTAATTTTTAGACGATGCTGTCTAAAATTTAATTTTTAGACGGTGCTGTATTTCTTTTTAACTTTCGATGCTGTTTATCTGTTCTGAATACTGTCAAGAAAAGCTAGGCATGTTGAGAGAGAAAATATTCTGAGTTCTTTTACTGTGAACCATGATAGCCTCTATAAAACATGCGGCTTTTTTTTTTCTCTACCAGAGTTCAAAAGTTTTCTGGAGAATGAGAGGATTGAAATGCCCTCTGAGTCCTATGGGCAAGATAGGCTTGTTTGCACAGGCACGTGGTATGTGTGTGTGTGTGTGTGTGTGTGTGTGTGTGTGTGTGTGTGATCGTAAGATGCCAAGCTCTAGATTGACCACCTTAAATTATATACCATTATGGTACATTGACTTACTCTCTAATTGCAAAAAAAGACCAAATTTGTACTTTTTTTGGTGTCAAATGGATAAATGAAGTAGTTCAGAAGAAGTTACAATGAATTATAAGGCAAACACTAATATCAAGATCCTTTGAAATGTGAAGGAACCCTGTCTTCTAAGAGCTTACAGTCTAATCATTGGGAATTACCAAACCATCTTAGTGTAGGCAGCCTCTTGTTAAAGAGAAGAGCACCATGGTTTATCAGTGTTTTCCATAAACAGAGCTGTGCTATTAGAGTTTTTTCTCTAAACTTTTTTCTGATTATGAAAATTACACATGTTCAAAAAGAACAAAAACAGCACCCATAACCTGGTTTCTAAATAAAAAGTGTTCAATTTTATTAATTTAATAGGAGAAAAAAGTAAAATGGAAAGGATGCCTGAGTTTTAGTTACAGATTTTATTAAGAATTATACAATATCCTATTACTAGTGGGACTTATCTAGTCATCATACAGACTTTCTAAAACTTAGGTTGAAGGCAGTCATTTAAGGCCAAAACTGCAATGATGTGTGGTGAGAGTGGACAATATTATAAAAAAATAATAATGGTGCTAAATATTAGTGTCTGTGGAAGCAAGATTGTATGTAAGAGGTTGAATTTAGCCTGACCTATGGTACAAATGCTTGGTTTTCATATAAAGAATAACTTTTTACTATTGTGTTTACTTAAGAGTTTTATGTAAATATTTAACTTATGTTTTTTTTGTTTTGTTTTGTTTTCAGATAGCTAAAATTGGTGCTTTCTGCTGTGGCCTTAGCTTATGTAATCAGCATACAATAGTACTCTATGTTTTGTGCATAATACCATGGATTCTCTTTCGACTTTTAAAAGAGAAGGTAGGTTTTTGGGTGCTTTTAATGAAAATTTGTAATATTTTCTTAAGGCCTGATATAACATTTTTGGCATCAGAAAACATGGGGCTTTTTTTTTTTTTTTAGTTTTATATAAAGTATAAGTGACCTTAGGTTCTAACAACATTGACTGAAAAAAAATAGGATTTACAGAAATTATGCAATATTGATTGCAGTGACATCTGGCTTGTTTCATAATTTCCTTACTGATTTTGAACAGCATCATAATAATAGGCTAAAAAGAGTTAAAATGAAATAAAAAATTTCCTTGTTTTAATATATGTCCTAAGACAAAGGATAGTGTGTTAATAGTAGATTATTCATTCATCTAGTTGTTTGTTGAATATTTGCTCTGTGCCAGATGCTCTAGGTGTTAGAGATTCAGCTTCCGACAAAACAGACATCATCACTGCTGTTGTGAACCAAGTAAAAATCTCCGGTAAATAACAATCTTGATTTCTCAGAATGTATTTCTCTAGAATTTAAAAATAATTTATTTTAGTTTTCCCTTTTTCTCAAAGGAAAAATGATCATTAATTTAAATAACAGTATAAAGCAATATGAGAAAATTACTATAGCATGTAAGGCATTGTGAGATGGACATAAAAAGGTGTGGAGCTGAGGTTTTGGAAAGATAGAAGTCCTTTACTCTTCTGTCAGTCTTCCTCCTGGAAGTTAAAACAATAAATACAGAGCCAGTACTGGAGTCATTTTACTTAATTTGTTGTTTATTTGTTTGTTAATTATACCTCAGCTGCATTTATTTATCATTTCATTATTTGTTGCTATAGTCAGAATTATATTAGGAAACATATCTTTCGTAAAATTTTTATACAGAAATAGGAAAATTATACCAAAACTTTAGGTAATTGTATTTACCGTACTTGGATATATTTTGTTTTTAGCTTCTGACAACAAAGCAAAAAGGATAACATGGAGGTTATAACATTCTTATTGTGTGATTTAAAAAAATGGAAATAACAAGTGACAGGAAAGGTCAATTTTTTCTTGGAACTGAATTCTGTTAAGTCAATCACGTACAACCTTATATGAGGGATATTAAACAGCATACAGGCTGTTTCTGACAGTGGTTTTAGAGAATATACTAAAAGTAGTTTATCTGATCTTTTATAATATAAACCCTTGATTTTTAAAAATGGAGATGTAACATAAAAAATACAATTCAGTGAAGACTTTTCTATAGATTACAAACCTGAGGAGGCCCAGATATTTTTCCTATGGATTGATGGATGCATCGATGGGGATGCATTAACATCCTGCTATCAGTTACCTTAGCCATGCTTTTTTTTTTTTAATCCAGTCTTTATTTCTTTTTTTTTCCAGTCTTCATTTATTTCTCTCTTTTTTCCCCCAGCTTATTGAGATACAGTTGACATATAACATAAACATAAGTTTAAGGCATACGACATGATGATTTGATACATGGATATATTTTAAAATGATTGCCACAATGAGGTTAGTTAACACCATCTATCACCTCACACAGTTACAGTTGTGTGTGTGGAGAACTTTTAAGATCTACTCTCTTACCATCTTTCACAACTACAGTACAGTACTATAGTCCCCACACTGTATTTTACATCCCCAGAACTTATTCATATTATAACTGGAAATTTGTACACTTTGACCACCTTCACCCATTTCCCTCATTCCCTACTCCCTACCTCTAGGGATCACCAATCTACACTCTGTTTCTGTGAGTTCAGTTTTTTTTAGATCCCGCTATAAGATCATACGGTATTTGTCTTTCTCTGTTTGACTTATCTCATCTAGCATTATACCCTCAAGTTCTATCCAAATGGCAGGATTTCCTTCCTTTTGTGGCCGAATAATACCCCATAGTATGTACATATGGATATATGTCTTCCATGTTTTCTTTTAGAAGTTACATGGTTTCAGATTTTACAATCAAGTCTTCAGTCCATTTTGAGTTCATTTTTGTATGTGGTGTAAGATAGTGATCCAGTTTCATCCTTTTGCATATGACTCTCAGTTTTCCTAATACCATTTATTGAAGAGACTGACCTTTTCCCTTTGAATATTTTTGCCTCTTTGTCATAAATTAATTAACCGTATACACATGGGTTTATTTCTGAGCTCTATTCTGTTCCACTGACTTATGTGTGTTTTTATGCCCATACCACACTGTTTTGAGCACTATAGTTTTGTAGTATAGTTTGAAATCAGGGAGCATGATGCTTGCAGCTTTGTTGTTCTTTTTCTTTTTTTTTTTTTTTAAGATTTTATTTATTTTGAAAAAAAAAAAAAAGATTTTATTTATTTTGGATCCCTGGGTGGCTCAGCGGTTTAGCGCCTGCCTTCAGCCCAGGGCATGATCCTGGAATCCCAGGATCGAGTCCCACCTCGGGCTCCCTGCATGGAGCCTGCTTCTCCCTCTTCCTGTGTCTCTGCCTCTTTGTGTGTCTCTCATGAATAAATAAATAAATAAAAAGATTTTAATTATTTATTCATGAGAGACACAGAGAAAGAGGCGGAAACATAGGCAGAGGGAGAAGCAGACTCCACGTGGGGAACCTGATGCGGGGTTTGATCCCAAGACCCCAGGACCATGACCCGAGCTGAAGGCAGACACTCACTTAACCACTGAACCACCCAGGTGCCCCTGTTGTTCTTTTTCAAGATTGCTTTGGCTATTTGGGATCTTTTGTGGCTTCATATAAATGTATTATTTGTTCTACTTGTGAAAATAACAGTGGAATTTTGTTAGAAATTGCCTTGAATCTATAGATTGTTTTGGATGTTTTAACAATACTAATTCTTCCAATCCATGAATGTGGAGTTTCCATTTATGAGTATCTTCTTCAATTTCTTTAATCAGTGTCTTATAATTTTCAGTGCACAGGTCTGTCACCTCCTTGGTTAAATTTATTTGTAGGTATTTTATTCATTTTGATGCAGTTATAAACAGAATAAATTTAGTTTCTCTCTGCTAGTTCATTGTTCATGTACGAAAAAGGCAACAGATTTTTTTGTATTGATTTTGTATCCTGCAACTTTATTGAATTCAGTTAGTAGTTCTGACAGTTTTTTGGTGGAGTCTTTAGGGTTTTCATTATATAAAATCATGTCATTTACATGTAGTGACAGTTTTACTTCTTCCTAATTGCACGCTCTTTATATTTTTTCCTGCTTAATTGCTCTGGCTAGAACTTCCAATACTATGTTGAATAAGAGTGGTGAGAGTGGGCATCCTTGTCTTATTCCTGATCTTAGAGAAAAAGCTTTTGCTTCTCACTGTTGAGTATGATGTTAGCTGTGGGCTTATCATATGGCCTTTCAGTGGCCATATACCTACTTTGTTGGGAATTTTTATCACAAAAGAATTTTGTAAATGCTCTTTATCTATTGAGAGGATCATATGATTTTTATCTTTTATTTTGGTAGTGTGGTGTATCATACTTATTGATTTGCAGATGTTGAACCATCCTTGCCTCCCTAAAAAAAGTCCCCCTTGATCATGAATATGATCCTTTTAATGTATTGTCAAATTCAGTTTAAAATTTTTTGAGGATTTTTGCATTTATGTTCATCAGGGATATTTGATATGACTCACAATTTTTTATCTTTATTTTATATTTTGGGGGTCCTCTGGTTTTGATATCAGGGTAATGCTAGCTTCATAAAATGTCTGGAAGTATTCTCTACTCTTTAGTGCTTTGGAAGAGAATAAGGAGTATAGATATTAAATCTTCTTTGAATGGTTGGTAGAATTCACCAGTGAAGCTGTCTGGTCTAGGACTTTTGTTGGGAGTTTTTAAATTACTGACTCCATCTCCTTAGTAGTAATCAATCTTTTCAGATTTTCTGTTTCTTCATGATTCAGTCTTAGAAGATTGTATGTTTTTAGGAATTTATTCATTTCTTCTAGGTTGTTCAATTCCTTGGTGTATAATTGTTCATAGATGTCTTTTATGATCCTTTGGATTACTTTGGTATCAATTGTAACTTCTCCTCTTTAATTTCTCATTTTATTTATTTGAGGCCTCTCTTTTTTTCTTAGTCTAGCTAAAGGCTTGTCAGTTTTGTTAATCTTTTCAAAGAACCAGCTCTTAGTTTCATTGGTCTTTTGTCTTTTTAGTCTCCACTTCTTTTCACTCTGATCTTTATAATTGCCTTTTTTTTTCTAATTTGGGGCTTTGTTCATGTTTTTCTCATTCCTTTACATGTAAAGTTAGATTGTTAATTTGAGATTTTTCTTCTTAACTACTTTATTTCTCTTTATTTCTATGAACTTGCCTCTTAGAACTGCTTTTGTTGTATCTCATAGATTTTAGTGTGCTATATTTCTTTTGTTTTCTTTTTTTGGTGTGTTTCATTTCCATTTCATTTGTCTCAAGGTATTTTTTAATTTCTTTTTTTGATGTCTTCATTGACTCATTGGTTGTTCAGTAGTATGTTCGTTTTCATATATTCATGATTTTTCCAGTTTTCTTCCTGTAATTGATTTCTAGTTTGATATTGTGTTCAGAAAAGATGCTTGATATGATTTCAGTCTTAAATTACAAAGACATGTTTTTGGGATAACATATAATCTCTCCTGGAGAATATTCCACGTGCATTTGAGAAGAAAGTATATTCTGCTGCTTTGGGATGGAATGTTCTGTATATATTCATTATTACATCTAATGTGTTAAGCTCAATGTTTCCTTATTATTTTCTTTCTGGATTGTCGATCCAGTGATATAAATGAGGTATTAAAGTCCTCCTAGTGTTATTTTAGTGCTGTCATTTCTCCATTTAGGTCTGTTAGTATTAGCTTTCTGTATTTAGGTATTTCTCCATGGGGTACATAAATATTGACAAATGTTATATCTTTTGCTGGATTGACCTCTTAATTATTATGTAATGCCCATCTTTATCTGTTATTACAGTCTTTGTTTTAAATTTATTTTGTCTGATGTCAGCAGTATAATTACCCCTGCTTTCTTCTGGTTTCCATTTGCTTGAAATATCTTTTTCCATCCCTTCATTTTCAGTCCATGTGTGTTCATATATCTGAAGTGAACCTCTTGCAGGCAGCAGATAGATGGGTCTTATTTTTTTATCCATTCAGCCACTCTCTGTCTTTTGATCAGATAATTCAGTCCATTTAGATTTAAAGAAATTGTTGGTATGTACTTATTGCTATTTTATTAATTGTTTTTCATCTCTTTTATAATTCTTCTCTGTTCCTTTCTTCTTTTCTTGGTTTCTTACCATGTGGTTTCATGACTTTCTGTAGTGTTACACTTAGATTCCTTTCTCAGTATCTTTTATCTGTCTACCATGGATTTTGCTTTGTGGTTACCACGAGGCTCATATATAACAGCCTGTATGTATATATGTATATATGTGTATATATATATATATATATATACACACACACACATATATATGTATATATATGTGTACATATATATAATTATATGTGTGTGTGTGTATATATATATATTAAACAAGCTGTTTTAAGTTGATAACAAGTTAAGTTTGAATGCATTCTAAAGCTATACTTTGCGGTGCCTGGGTGGCTTAGTGTTTGAGCGTCTGCCTTTGGCTCAGGTCATGATCCTGGGGTCCTGGGATCAAGTCCCACATCAGGCTCTCTGCAGGGAGCCTGCTTCTCCCTCTGTCTATGTCTCTGCGTCTCTCTGTGTGTCTCTCATGAATAAATAAAATCTTTAAAAAAAATAAAGATATACTTTTATTCCCCCTGCCCTGTGATTTATTGATGTCCTATTTTACATCTTTTTATTTTGTATATCCCTTGACTAATTACTGTATTTGTAGTAATTTTTCTACTTTTATCTTGTAACCTCATACTAGATTTATAAGTGATTAAACCACTACTATATATTTACTTTACCAGTGATATTTTTAAAATATTTTTTCTTATTACTAATTAATACCCTTTCCTTTTAGCTTAAATTCCTTTAACATTTCTTAATAAGGCTAGTTGAATGTCAGTGAACTCCTTTAGCTTTTGTTTATCTGCAAAGCTCTTTATATCTCTGAGTGATAACTTTGCCAGGTAGAGTATTCTTTTTTAGGAGTTTTTTTCCTTTCAGCACTTTGACTATATCATGCCCTTCTCATCTGACCTCCAAAGCTTCTGCTGAGAAGTCTGCTGATGTCCTTAGGATGTCTTTGTAGGTAATGAGTTGTTTTTTCTCTTGGTGCTTTCAAGTTCTCTCTTTATTCTTACCTTTTGACATTTTAATTGTGTGTCTTGGTGTACGTCTCTTTGGGTTCATCTTCTTTGGAATTCTGGGCTTCTTGGATCCAGTTGTCTGTTTCCTTTCCCATGTAAGGCAAGTTTTTGGCAATTATTTCTTCAAATAAGGTTCTGCCCCTTTCTCTCTTCTCTTTCTGGGACCTCTATAATACACATGTTATTCTGCTTGAAATTATCCTATAAATCTCTTAAGCTATCTTCAGTTTTTAAATTCTTTTTTTTTTTTTTTGCTGCTTGGTTTGGGTGAGTGCCATTGCTCTGTGATTTAGCTCATTGATTCTCTCTGTTTCACCTAGTCTGCTGTTGAACTCCTGTACTGTATTTTTTCAGTACAGTTATTGTATTCTTGAGTTCTGTGACTTCTGTTTGGTACTGTCTTATGTTTTCTGTCTTTGTTGGGCTTTTTGCTGTATTCATCCATTCTTTTCCTAAGTGTGGTGAGCATCTTTTGGACCATTACTTTTAACTATTTGTCAGGCAAATTACTTTACTCTGTCTCATTAAGATTTTTTTCCCAGGGCTTTTTCTTGTTTTTCACTTGAAATATATTCCCCTATCTCTTCATTTTGCTTGACTCTCTGTGGTTGTTTCTGTGTATTGGCAAAATAGCTGTCTCCCGGTCTTGCAGGAGTTGCCTTGTGTAGGAGATGAACGTCATTGTTTAACTTGCTCTTGGTTGTCTCTCAAACATTTATAACTGTCTAAGCAGCCTAAGTTTTTCTTGGCAGGTTCCAGTTGTTGTGTCAAGACCTGTGAGTGTTCCAGAGGGAGGGATCTTAGTCAGCACCTAGTTTCAGGCTGATTGGACACTAGCTCCTCAGTCAGCATCTTTAAGGTATGCAAATTTATACAGTCCTGTGAGACTACAATCACAGTCCCTCCTGGCCTCCAGAACAAGTGATCTGGAGGTCTTCCCTTAGGGACTGTTGCAAATTCAGGGTTCCAGACAAGTATATGAGCCGCTTTCTGGGAGGTGCCAGCAAGCTGTAGTGAGGCAAGGTGAGAATTCAAAGATGTTATCCTTCAGCCTATGTTCCCTGAAAGTCTTTAGATGTATGGTAAATGTGAAACCCACCCCTCAGGCTGAAGTTTTTTCAGAAGAAGACCAGTGGTTGTTTTAGTCTGTTGTCAGTGCAGTCCCTTGGGGCTGGCAGCCTGCTAAGCACTGTCCTTCCACTTATTTCAGACCCATAGGACACCAAAATGTAATCCCCCTTGGCCACCAGATCCAGGCACCTATGGGGCATGCCCTGTGTGGGCTCTACACATCAGCTGACTTAGGTTGCACCATTGGTGGAGTGGTATGTGAGGGCTGGACATTTGCCCAGCTGGCTTTGACAGAGCTTTGATGGAGTGGCATGCAGGAGTGGGTGCATTCACTGGCATTAGCAGGATAGAGGAAGGATACCAGAAGTGGCACCCTTCCGTGTCTTTGTCCCCAGACAGAATTATACCAGATTTCTGTCCTTGCAGCAGACATTTGAACATTAGCAAATGAATCTCCTTTACTTTTGGTCTAGCACTTTCCAGACTGCTGCTTCTGTACCAGTTTCTGGGGCAAGCGAGTCCTTAAGAGCAGAGCCTTTGTCCCTTACAGCCCTATAATTTTCCTGAAATATTTGACCCATTGGCTTTCAAACCAGATATTTGGTGGCGGGGGGAGGGTCATCTCCCTGGTGCAGGACCCAAAGGTTGGGGCGCCTTATGTGGGCGCCCTTGCTCCTCAGGGAGAAGTCTTATATTTCTGAGATCTCTCTTGGCTGTGGGTTGCATCCCTGGGGTGGGGTTTTCGGTGAGACCATGTCTCTGCGTCTCCTACCCATTTTCATATAGCCTTCTTATTCTTTGATGTGGAGGTGCTTGTTCAGATAGTTTTTAGGTCTTTGTAGCTTTGTTGTGTCTGTGGGAAGAGGTGAGTTCAGTATCTTCCTACCCTGCCATTTTGAACTGCCTCCTGATTACTATAGTTTCATGATGTAGTTTGCATTTAGGAAGCGGATGCCTCCAGCTTCATTCCTCTTTGGCAAGATTGTTTTGCTATTTAGGGTCTTTTTTTGTTCCATACAAATTTTAGGATTTGTTTTTCTGTTTCTGTTAAAAACTGCCATTGGAATCTTGATAGGGGTTTCATTGAATCTATAGATGGTTTTGTGTAATAGGGACTTTAAAAATACTAATTCTTCCAAACTGAACAAGGGATATCTTTCCATGCATTTGTGTCTTCTTCAGTTTCATCAGTGTATTGTGGTTTTCAGTGTACAGATTTTTCACCTCCTTGTTTAAGTTCATTGCTAGGCATTTTTAAATTATTGCTAGGTATTTTATTGTTTTTGATGCTATTATAAATGAGATAATTTTCTTTCTCTTCCAGATACTTTATTGTTAGTGTATAAAAACACAACTAATTTTGTACATTAATTTTGTATCCTGCAACTTTACAGAATTCATTTATGAGTCTAACAATTTTTTGGTAGAGTCTTTAGGATTTTCTCCATGTTAAGATCATGTCATCAGCAAATAGAGACAGTTTTACTTCTTTTTTTCTGATTTGGATGCCTTTTTTCTTTTTTTTCTTGCCTGAATACTCTGACTCCAGCACTATGTTGATCAGGAATTGGTTAGAGTGCACACCCTTGTCTTATTCCTGATCTTAGAGGAAAAACTTTCAGTCTTTTACCATTGAGTATGATGTTAGCTATGGACTTGTCACATGTGGACTTTATCGTGTAAAAGTATGCCCCAGATCAATTAAATCAGAATGATTTTAGGGTGGAATTAACTACCAGTTCAGCTCTACAAATGGGCAAAACAGCTGGCTTGGATCTCTGCTTTGGGCACTGCTGCAAGTAGGAATACAGTCTGTCAGATCTGAGTACTGGCTACTGAAAGCCCTGCTGCCCCTTTCCTGTCTCTGTGATCCTCAGGGGTTGAACCCAACAGATCCCTTCCTCCCTCCATGGTCGTCATGAGGTGAAGACCCAAATGAGCCTCCTGGAAAGTGTCCTGCAGTGCTAGGGGAGCTAGATGTCCACCTTGGACTCTCTTTTCCCCCTGGAAAAACTGTAGCCCCCGGGGTGCTCTGTTAGTGCAATGCTGTGCTAACGTGAGGGAGGGGTGATGCAGTCAGAAGGCTCCTTTTTATTTCTAATGTGGTTCTTCTTAGTCTGTATGGTCCAGGGTGTGCTTTAGCCTCACCCCTGGATTCTGGGATTCTTCTCAATTATGTTTTGCCTGTAGATAGTTGCTAGCTGGTCTTCCTGTGGGGAAGACTGGAATCACGAATGATCTATGTTGCCATCTTGATGGCCCTATTCCTTTTTTTTTTTTTTTTTTTTTTTGATGGCCCTATTCCTAGATAGGCTTCTGATGTCAGAGAAGGTGCATTCAGATAACAGAGAGGTACATTGACTGACACAAACTTAAAAAGTAAATATTTTGTGTTAGTTAATTGAAAGAGGAACCGTATGCTTTGTATAAAACATGCAAGACTCAAAGTTGACAAGGTAGGAACCTAGTCCAAGGGCCTGTTTATTCTGTCCTTAGGTCAGCTACTGATGAACGATGACATTTTGGGAAGTATGACTCTTCAAAGGACATTGCATTTTCACTAGTTCAATAGCAGAGGCTAGAAAATAAGGTCTACCAATGAAGTGATAGGGTAGTGGGATCTTACTGGTCAGATGATTTAAGGCAGAGTAAGAAGTCCTGAGTCAGTTGGTTGCAACCCTGGCTACTCACATTATCTGGGATGCTTTTAAAAAGTCTGTCAATGTGTGTACAGATGTATACATACATTTTTGTATATGTATGCATATTTATGCTGATCTCACCCCAAAATAATTCTGATTTAATTGGTCTGGGGTAAGGCCCAAACATTGATATTTTCAAATAGCTCTGCAGGTGATTCTAATATATGTACAGCCAGGACTCAGTGCCACTCTCCTGCAGTGTCTGAAAAAGCTCTCATGTAATTGTCTCCTTGTTTATTTCCTACACAAAAGAAAAATTCTCTATTCCATCATGCCACTCTAAATTGAACTTTATAACATGCAGAAACTGTCAAAATATAAACATTTGCTTTATTTAAAATAACTTTTAAGAATAGCAAAGGCATGTTGCTCAGTTATTTCTTATACTCTTTTCATGCTATTATTTTTATGCATCTCATTACTATAGAAATATCAAATGAAATCAGTACTATAATAAGAATACTTCATTTTCAATTAAGGAGTGTTTACTTGAAAATGCTAATATAAGTCAACTGCTTATTCTTCTGGGGATTGTGAACCTTGGTTCTTGTATTCATGGTCACATATGAATTTTCCTTTTTTGTAAAGGAAAAGTTGACATATTCCAATTATGGTATTTATAAGAGACCCTTTCATAATTACTAAAGCAACCACTATTTGAATCTTCTAGTATACAAGAATTCTTTTAGATGTAATTTTTATAAGACTTTGTCAATATTGTCCTTTATTTTAGAAATGTGTAGATGAGGGGGCACCGGGTGGCTCAGTCAGTTACGCATCGAACTCTTGATTTTGGCTCAAGTCATGATGTCAGGGTTTGGGATCAAGCCCTGCATTAGGAGCCGTGCTCAGCAGGGAGTCTGCTTGAGATTCCCTCTGTCCCTCTCCCTGTGCCCCTCCTCACCCAAATAAATAAATATTTTTTAAAAAAGAAATGTGCAGATAAGAAATATAGTCTCATATGAGGCAACATCGTTAGGTACAACAAATTTCCATCGGTACTCCATCGTATATGTAAGTTGAGGAAAAGGAACATTTGGATGAGCTGGAAGGTATTCAAAAGCTAACTTTCAGGGATGCCTGGGTGGCTCAGTAGTTTAGTGCCTGCCTTCGGGCCCAGGGCATGATCCTGGAGTCCCAGGATCAAGTCCCAATCAGGTTCCCTGCATGGAGCCTGCTTCTCCCTTTGCCTGTGTCTCTGCATCTCTCTCTCATGAATAAATAAATAAAATCTTCAAAAAAAAAAAAAAGCTAACTTCATTTGTGCCAAATATTTCCATGAAATACCCAAAACCCTTGTCAAAAGAATCATATTGTCAGTGTGTAATCGTAATAGAGAATATAGTTGAAGTCTGCTCCTGGTGATGGTGATGAAGGGAATCGTATTGGAACAATGTTTTGGGTATATTCGAAGTCAGCCAAACAGTCATTTCCAGTGGGTTATCTCAGCTGTGTAATGCTGCATGGTCATGACATGGTTTTAAATATAAATACGATACTTTGGAGTCTTCCCTAATATTATTTGCTTCATTCAGATTTCACCTGCCATGCAAGGGGGTTCAGGCAGATGCAATTTTCTAGTAATCCACAGTACTCAGAAGGTTTAACATAGTATTCTGTGGTGACTTAATATAAATTGAGAGATTAGCTCTGTGTAAACATTTTGATGTGTTCCTCGATGTGTTCTTGAAGTTCCAGGATGAATTGATGAAAAATAAATATTGTTCTATAACACTATATGCTTTGATGCAGGAACTCTCCCTGGGCTCTTTGTTGAAGTTGAGTCTCTACTTCTGTGCTGGTTTGCTGCCCTACGTCTACCTTCCTATCTCATCCTACCTCAATCAAGCCCGTTGGACCTGGGGAGACCAGACAACATTGCTAGGATTTTTGACACATTTTCTCAGGGAAGAATACGGAACATTCAGTCTGGTAAATTTATATTTAAAGCCCTTTTAGGGAAGTAAGTGGTGTAACTTTAGTGTTCTGCCTGGGTCTTGACTGAAAAAAAAAAACCAACAATGTTTATCAAAGACAGTACAACAGCATTTTCATTTCAGTTTTTTATATAACAAACTTGCTCCTTGGAATGTGGCCTTTAACATACATTAGGAAAAACTTGGAATCACTTAACCTCATGACATAATGTTGTATCTCTGAGTATGTTTTTCAAGATAACAAACATTAAAAAGACTCTGCTGCCAGCCCTTGAAACATTTCATTCTTCTTAGCATTGGCTATGACTTTGGTTCCTTGGTCTATGATGTAAAATATTTGGAAAAGATTAAAGAAAAAAAAAACCCTCAAAATTTTTAATTTACCTTGACCAAAACATTTTCTTCTTTCGTATTTGACAAATAGTGTTCACAGCAGTATTTGATGTAATACTGATGTGTAAATACTTTATAAGATGTAATTTCACTAAAAGTGTTTTTTTTTTTTTAAGTTCAAAAGGCCTTACTTTCCCTGAACATAAAAGGGAAAAACACTGAATGTGGTTACAGTAAAGATTTACCTGAAAAGTAAAAAGACAAACACGTCTTTTTATTTTAATAGAGACAGTTGTATCAGATTTTTCTTTCATGGTTTGTGCTTTTTCTGTCTTATGCAAGAAAGCAAATCTCTTAAGACTACATATTATATGACACCATTGATACAAAACTCTAAACCATGAAAAAACTAAACAACCTATTGCTCAAGGATTCATACAAAAGGAATAGAACCATATATTTTTAGAAAGTAAGGGAATAATTAACACAAAGTTCAAGGTAATAGTTATCACTAGGGGGTGAGAAAAGTGAGTCCTGTGAATGCTTTGTGAGATACTTCATGGTATTCGTGTAGTTCTGTTTCTTAAATGAATGGTGGCTCTATAGATTTTTAAAAACTCTTTATTCCTTAAATATACATTATATGTGTTGTTTGTATGTAGGGATATTTCATAATAAAATAGTTTAGTGAAAGGATAATTATTAATTACTTCTTGACATAGAGAGTTTGATATTTGAGTTTTATACTCTGGCTTACTTATATTGGTTATTCTATTACAGTATTGCTTGAGGGCCATTCCAGATTTGAAATTTGTATAATTCACACATAATTGTGAAATTATAGGCTAACATGTGATAATGAGCTCTAATCAAAGTGCCTTAAAGAGACTCTGTAACAAAAGTGTAAAGTCTGTTAATTCATTAATGTGTTAATCATTCCTGCTGGAAATAGTTTAACTGATTTTTAGCCAATCGTTATTTCTACAGTTCTTCCTAAAGGATGTCTGTGTTTACTACCCACTGACTTCTCTTCAAAAACTCAGTAAGGCTCTGAGGTTAAGACTGAATGAAGAGAGATGTTGCATTGTCTATTTAAAACATGTGTATTTTAAATCAAGAGAGTTAAAATACAATAGCCTAACAAAGCTGCAGTTTAAGGCTTACACAAATAAACTTTTCTCTTTTATGTTTAGGCCAAATCTGAAATAGGATCCAGTATGTCTAAAATTTTGCTGTGAGTATGAAATATTTGAAGCTGTTTTTTTTTTTTTTTAAGATTATTTATTTACTTATTCATGAGAGAGAGAGAGGCAGAGGGAGAAGCAGGCCCCACACAGGGAGCCCGATGCGGGACCCGATCCCAGGTCTCCAGGATCATGCCCTGGACTGAAGGCAGCACTAAACCGCTGAGCCACCCAGGCTCCCCATGTTTTGTTTTGTTTTGTTTTTTAAGATTTTACTTATTTTGAAGTGGGGAGAGGGAGAGGGAGCAGCAGACTCCCTGCTGAACAGGAGCCCGATGGGGTGCTCGATCCCAGGACCCTGGATCATGACCTGAGGCAAAGGCAGACACTTAACCAGCTAAGCCACCCAGGCACTCCTGAAGCTGGTTTTTGTGAATTCTGTATTAGTTCTTTAAGTGATTTTTGGGATTTCGGGGCTTGTCCCTTTGTGAAGCAGTAGCTATCTGAGAAGTAGCTTTTGCCAGTATGGTTACCAGTTGTTTGTGTGTACTGTCAAACATTCTAGCATTTCCTTCAGTAAGATAAAGCTTAAAGTGACTAATAAAGCTTAAAGTGACAATAATTATTAGTAGATTATATAGAATCTATAAAACTAAAATGTTTCCACTTTCATTTGGATATGAAATTACCCAAAGCAGTGTTGCTTTATCAACACTTTATCAACATTTATTCTTTGTTCTGGTTTCATCTTTTTCAGAGACGTTTTATAACATTGTACTTAGCATTTGATTATTTTCTTTTTAGGATTGAGCTATGTTCCTAAATTTTTAAAGCTTCATTTAATGTCTCGTAAGACTTTGTCTTTCAGCTGTTCTTAAGCTCTGTTTTTGACTTAAATATTTCTAATATCCAACCTTTTGTACAGCCGGTTAAACATATATATTTCATCTGTATTACCTACTAAGGTTTCTTTGAAAAATGGGTTAAGGGCAGCCCGGGTGGCTCAGCCGTTTAGTGCCGCCTTCTTCCAGGGTATGATCCTGGAGACCCTGGATTGAATCCCACATCAGGTTCCCTGCGTAGAGCCTGCTTCTCCCTCTGCCTGTATCTCTGCCTCTCTCTCTCTCTGTCTCCCATGAATAAATAAAAAATCTAGAAAAAAAGAAAAAGAAAAATGGGTTAATATTTGCTCTAAAACCGACATAGATTAAGACAACTTGAAAAATACCCATACCAATCCTGTACTATCTTTTTTTTTTTTAATATAAAATTATAGAATAGTCTTCTATAACCTAAAGTGATCTCTCCTAACTAATTATTAGTTTGGGATTCCCAGGACTTTTGGGATTCTCCCCAATTTTAAGATATGGGGAGAATATTTCAACTCTATGTATGAGGCAGTTCATAAGTTCTCACAATTTCTCTCTTGTTTATTTGCTAGCTTGTTTGTTTCTTTCCATCCTTCCTTCTTTTCTTTTTAAATGTCCCATTCCAGGACACCTGGGTAGCTCACTTGGTTAAGCTCATTCTCTCTCTCTCAAATAAATAAATAAAATCTTTTTAAAAAATTTATAAAGAAATGTCCCGGGCAGCCCCAGTGGCTCAGTGGTTTAGCGCCACCTTCAGCCCAGGGCGTGATCCTGGAGACCCCAGGATGGAATCCCACATCAGGCTCCTTGCATGGAGCCTGCTTCTCCCTCTGCCTGTGTCTCTGCCTCTCTCTCTCTCTCTCTCTCTGTCTCTCATGAATAAATAAATAAAATCTTTTTAAAAAAAAAAAGAAAAATGTCCCTTTCCCCTGCTCCCAAAATGCAATACATAATCATTACAGGAAGTTTAGAAAATATAGGTAAGCAAAAATAAGAATTAAAATTAAAAATAAGAAAATTAAAATCTAACATATAGAGAGAACCAATATTGTTAACCCATTAACATTTTTGTCTGTATCCATTCAATATTCTTTATATTTTTGTCTCTAAAAAATGGGATCATAGTGTACATACTGTTTTATTAGCCTGCTGGGTTTCATTTTATACTGTATCTTGAAAACATTTTTGTGCCACCAGTTATTCTCCTATAGCCTTTTGTTGGTTCTCACAACTGATTTTAAGTATTTTTTTAATGTCTGCCTGAAATTTTTGTGGCTCCTTTTTCATTTTGGTTGGGGAAAAGGTAGCAAGAAGTTCAGTAATAAAGAAAGCTTTACCGATGTCTGTGGGCTTTTACTTTATTCTCCTTTGCTTGCTCCATGCCAGATGACTCACTGCCTGCTCTTCCTACATACCTTACAGGGCTATTATCACATTTGAGATTGCTAGTATATTTTACCTTAAGAAATCCCACATGAACTCCAGAGAACTCTCAAGAGTAATGCTGGACTATACATCTAACTTTTATTAGTTGCATCATCTATTGGGGAACATAAAAGCCTCCTTTATATTGAAATAATAGCTGTTAGGTGATATGCCTAGAAAAAAGAAGACAAAGGTGATGACCACTCATACCCACACTACTTGTTCGAACCAAATCATAATGTAGAATGAAGGCATAATCCTAGCACTCTCTGATTGAGTGAGAGAATTTCTAGTCTTTAATTGTTTCAGGTGGACAGGAGTGTTGAGAAAAGCAACTCATAATTAACTTACTAGAAAATCCTTCAAAATGATGGGACCTAATCATCTATCCTTTTCCAGTCAAGCAAATTAAATTCTTTCCCCATGCATATCTCTAAATTGCAATCCTGTACAAGGAAATTATTGAATCTAACCCTAGGCAGTGACCATGTTTTAGAGCTTACATTTTAGCAACAGATCTCCAAGAATTAATTTTGAGACTGACTTCATTCCTTTTGAAGAATGGTTTGAAATGGGCCTCATGCTGGAATCAATTTTTCAAGTGTATTTGAAAATGAGTAAGAATATCTTCTCATAGTAGATGAGTCTCCATTAGTAAAATACACATTGTGTGGTTTCCATAATTATGGCATCACATTTTCTCCAGTAAAATTGCCAGTAGGGAAAAGAAAGTTCTTTGAAATGGTGTATAGAGTCATTTCTTTTATAAAATTGGAGACTGCTAGAGCTATTTCAGAACTCAAATAACACTTGGGAAATGCTTATTAGTTAATAGAAGAATTTAGTTTAATTATAGGGAGAAAATACATTTCTCAGATTGCTTAAATATTTTTGAACCAAATAATATAGAAAACAAGGAAGTCTTTTTTTTTTTTTTTTTTTTTTTTTTTTGAGAAAGAGAGAGGCGAGGCGGGGGTGGGGGAGCTGGAGACATGGCAGAAGAAGAATCTTAAGCCGGCTTCATGCCCAGTGTGGAGCCCGAGGTGAGGCTCGATCTCAGAACCCTGAAATCATGACCTGAACCAAAATCAAGAGTTTGGATACTTAACTGAGCCACCCAGGCACACCTAGAAAACAAGGAAGCCTTTTAAGTTAGAAGAAGAGTAGGAGATCACCTTTCTTGTCTTTTTTTTTTTTTTTTTTATGATTAGCTCTCCAGAAAATTATTTGCACTAATTTTGTTTTCTTTCTTTCTTTTTTGTTTTTGAGAGTGAGATGTGGGATGGAGGGGCAGAGGGAAAGAGAGAATCCCAAGTAGGCTTAATGCCACAACCCTAAGATCATGACCTGAGCTGAAATCAAGAGTTGGGTGCTCAAGCGGCTAAGCTACGCAGGCACCCCACATTTTGTTTTTCAATCGCTAAATCAAAGGAGGCCATGCCTACACTGCTGACAGAGTTCAAAAGCCAATTTGAGACAACTTCCTAAAAAACCAACTGGGGGATCCAAATTGGTTTATATTATCAATACAGCATACCAGTATTATAAATACAGAATTATGTGCTCTAATCCTATCCCAAATAATGTAAATTGGTAATCAAATATTACAATTGTAAAACATCTTAGAACCATTTAACTCTTTCTTATACTTTTTCTCTTACATTTAAAGAAAGACAAAATAACTTTAAAATCTGCCTCTAGCCCTTAAAACTATTCACTGCACAGTCAGATGTATTATACAAAGAATGTTTTATTTGGAACTATCTTAAGTTTGTTTTCTACCCATGATAAGTTAGATTCTGTCTTTTACAGTTCTCAAGTAACAAGTATGAGGACCCAGCTCTCATTCAACATTCAAGCCCTTGCGATTTGGGCAAATATATGTTTAGCAAGAAAGTGAGTAATATAATTTATTTTTCTGTTATTTTTCCCATATTCATTAATTCAAGTCATATTTTAATATGTAATTAAAGAACATTGCCAGTATTATTTTATATTCCAAATAAATGACCCTAACTACTTCTGTTATAGCAAATGTGTTTTGCTTTCTTGCTAGTTTTTTTTTTTTCTGATTATAAATTAATGACTTTGGAAGAGTGAGTTATATATTACAATCTTAGTAAGCAAGTCATTTAATGTCTTAAACTTTTGATTGGATCTCTTACTCTGCCCGTAGCTACTTATTGTTGCATTGCAAAAGAAGTAAACAATTATTTGAATTCTTCTGAAGAAGAAAATAACCTCTGATGATAAAAGAAAATCTAAAAAATACGGCACTCTTAACCTCCATTAATTTTTTGTTCATTTTCTTTCTAGCCTGTTTTATGTAAATTTATATATGTACACACATTTATAATTCTGTTTCCTTGACACTTAACATTATATTGTGAGCCTTTGCCTATATAAAAAGACTTGAAGTTATTTAAATGTCTGTATAAAATTCCATTCTCTGACTTAGGAGAATTAACCTAAATGTTTTTCTATTTGAGAATCTTCAGATTGCTTCTACTTCTTCTACTATTATAAGTAATATTAAAACATTTTTATGGACTTATCTTTATCCACATTTCTGGTTTTGCTTAAAGATTTATGCCTCCATGTTAAATAACTGGGTCAAGGAGTATGATTACTTTTAAGGCTCTTGATATATATTATCAAATCAATTTTTCTTGAAGATTATACTAATATACCATTTTAAAATATTATTTTGAGACATGAAATTAATCTTTAACAAGATCGATGATTTGTATTTCTTTGAATTTTAACTTCCTGTCTTTTGCTGCACAGTTCCAAGTGAAGTTGTCTGCAATATGTAGTGCGGTGTATAGGTGATTCTTATCTTTTGGTTATTTATTCCAGCTCAAATTTTTTTAACCTGGGACCTTTGTTTGTCTGTAATTAAAAATGGAAAGTTTTGGGACACCCAGTGGCTCAGCGGTTTAGCGCCGCCTTCAGCCCCCGGCCTGATCCTGGAGACCCGGGATCAAGCCCCACATCGGGCTCCTCACATGGAGCCTGCTTCTCCCTCTTTCTGTGTCTCTGCCTCTCTCTCTCTCTCTGTGTCTCTCATGAATAAATAAGTAAAATCTTTAAAAAAAAAAAAAAAAAGGAAAGTTTTATAGGTCTAACTTCTTTCCTGTAGTTTAAAACTAAGCAATATTATTATTAATATTCATGCACATAAATGATTTTGGACATATTTGATTTTTTTTACAGGGACAGACAGACTCCATCTTTAGTATGGCTTTTTACTGGAATGTTTTGCATTTATTCACTGTTCTTTGCTTGGAGGGCGAATTTAGATATTTCAAAGCCACTTTTCATGGGTGTGGTAAGTTTTACTTAGATATATCCTTTCATCAGAAAGTTGGTGAAGAGTGTACTGAGTTGTCCTTGTGAATCTTGTAGAAGAGCAACTTATCTCAGAAATAGATAAAATTGTGTATACATTATAATAGATAAAAAGTTAAATTCTTGAACCAGTAAAGACTGAGGCTTCTTTTGGGGGGAAAAAATGCAACATTTAGTTAACACAATAGTCAGGTAGAAAAATAAACATAAGGTAGTTTTAAGTTAGTTATTTTATGTGTGTGATTCCAGGTATAAGTACTACTGCAGACCTCCTGGAATTTTTTTAAAACAGCAAAGAAATAAAGGTTGTAGCTGGGGATTCATAACCCACATATTCCTATAGTTTTTACCTCAGTGGTCTCAGGCCTGTTTTCCCCTGGCTGCCATTTCTGAAATTAGAATATTTCTTCCCTTTGTAGTAGAAACTATAAATGTAGATAGCTCCTTTTCACTGGCTAAAAACAACTCTTTTCTGTGTGGGTGTTTAAGAGGCCTAGTAAATAATACCCTACTTGATCTTCTGAGTTCTGAATTAGTTGAGAAACAGGATAAACCAGGACAACTACAGCAGGTGAATCACCTTTATACTGAGAACGCTGAGATTGGGGAATGTAGTTTATATCTGTGGGCAGGTGGGTCTTCCTCACACTGTCTCCCAGAATGGATGGACTTACCCCCCTCGTCACAGACAGGGCTGCACAGGGCAGCCCCCCACCCCACCCCCCTGCCCCCTGTCGCCACAGGAATGTGGTCTGCCCCTGGACACATGCCTCCTACCAGCAGGTCACTTTCCAGAAAAAGAAAGAGGAAAGAGGAGGGTCACACAGGCCCACTCCCAGCTCTCAGACTCCTCTTCAGCTCAGGGCCTAGAGTCTTACAGGAAGGAGTGAGGGGTGTTCTACTGGGAGGGGCCTCCCCACATGGGAGGAGACCTCAGGTGTAAAGCAAAAGCATTTCTCCACCTCCCTCTTTGAAATGGCAGAAGTCCAAGGTACACGTCCCAGAACTGAAAAGAATGTGTGGATCCACAAAGGGAGATTCATGTGTCAAACTGGAAAGGAGACATATTTGAAAACCGAAAAATAAAGTAATGTGGAGTTGGATTGGGGAAGCCAGTGAACAAGACCCAAGTGACAGCAGGCATAAGCAGTGGGTGTACACAGTGTATTTTTTAAACGGACAAGTACCTGACTGATTACATAAACCAGTCAGCAGGATGTCCTGTTTGCATGTCTCTGTCGCAGGTGGAAAGATTCTGGATGCAGAGCAATGCGGTGGTGGCTGTCCTTGCTGGCCTCGGCTTGGCTGCGCTTGTTTCTGAGAGTAAGCGAGTGCTGAACACTAGTGGGCTTCAGTGGTTGGAATGGCTTTCAGCAACTCTTTTTATAATTTACCAAATATATTCCAATTTCAGGTAATACATGCTTATTTTTATGAAAAGTTGCACTCAAACAAGAGATACTTAGATATTTAGATTCTTGGGAATTTATTTGACCTTTAACCTCCACTGGTTTTCAGAGTAAGAAAGCTTAGTCAGAATACAGTGCTTCTTAAACTTTTGAACAGGATCTCAGCATGAATGATGTGTGGTTTCAGAGCATTGCCAACAAGGGCTTGGGTGGGACATATAAACTATTTGTGTGTTTTCCTATAAGGAATCCCAGAGATACTTTGTAGGATCTGGAGGTTATATAGAAGTCCATGTTCTAAATATCACTTAGATGGAAGTGAAGACATTTGGGTCTTTTTGTATGTCCTAAACTATTTCCCTTTTATACTTCGAAGATTTCAACCTTTTTTTTTTAGATTGTATTTATTTCTTTATTCATGAGAGACACAGAGAGAGGCAGAGACATAGGCAGAGGGAGAAGCAGATTCCCTGCAGGGAGCCTGATGCGGGAGTTGATTCCAAGACCCGGGGATCACACCCTGATCCAAAGGCAGACACTCACCTACTGAGCCACCCAGGCAGGCATCCCAGATTTCATCTTTTGAGTAACACCTGGCCCTTATCTAGTTCACTCCATAGTAGTAAATATTAACTATTTTGAAATAATCAAAATTCTAAAAGTTTCTTAACCCTTATGCATCATTAGTAGCACTATATGTATTTTTCAAAATATTTTTAATAACCATGCCAATAAAAATCTCAGTCTGGCATATGGCATAAAGCTTTAGATGATAGTTCATTGATTTCCAGCAGTATTGAATAAACATTACAGCAGTGGAAGAGTCCACTGGAGTTTCATTGTAGTGAGATTTGATTGATATTTTAAAAGGTCCAATTTCCCCCTTTTAAAAAAGATTTATTTGAGAGAGAGAGAGAAAGAGAGAGCATGAGTGGGCAGAAGGGCAGAGGGAAAAGGAGAGAAAGAATCCCAAGCACACTCTGCGCTCAGTGGCAAGGCCAATGCAGGGTTTGATCTCACGACCCTGAGATCATGACTTGAGCCTAAACCAAGTCTCATACACTTAACCTGCTGAGCCACCCAGGCGCTTGAATGTCCCTTTCAACTTAAGTTTAAAAATTGATGTTCTTTATAATAGCAGGGTAGAGCCAGTGCTAAGAAGCCTGCGTCATCAGGAGTTCTGGTAGAAAGGGGATGCAAGTCCTAGATACAACTCCATAGCTAGCTCAACAAGGGCTTTCAAAGCCCACCGTGTTTCCCAAGTTTCTTTTATCCCAATCTTCTCCTCACTTGGATCTTTAGGGTAATCCAGTTTTAACACCAGGGATGCTTATACAGGCTGGGCTGTTTTATTTTGTTTTGTTTTATTTGTCCCAGAGCAATAGCAACTTTGCTAGGTGGCAAAATGTGAGGCATCACCCTGCAAAGTAGAGAATCACAGTAGGAAATAATTGCATCAATTACTAAGGCAAGGGTTAATATTTTATTCCTAGTTGTGTTCATTTGCTTTGTGATGCTAGCCCAATGATTAAATTTTAGGCTGTGTTTCTCAGAACCATTACATGTAACAGACCTGATAATAACAGGAAGGACATTGCTTGTTCCATTTTTTGGTGCTTTTACTCTCTCATAGTTTTTTTCTTTTTTCATGGGAAGCTCTCAGAATTCATGCCAGTTTTCTTTGAAGTTAGAAAGTCCACTCTATGATTGAAAGGAGTTGTACTGCTGTTGTTGGCAATAGGCAAAAAATGCCTGGAGAGAAGTAAACAACTTTCCCTTCCTTCTTGTTGGTCTCATTCCCTATGATTTCTCCGCCTAGAAGGAAGAGAAGACCACAGGGAGCCTACGGTTTAGGGAAGTGGCAGAAGGGATCAAGCTTGCATGCAAGCGAGTCAGACCAATGTTTCATACAAAGTTAAGCTAAAAATTGGCAGATTTCCTTTTGCATTTCTGAAAATTCCTTTATTTGAAATGGAATTGACATGAAATTACCTTGAATTTTGCGTGAAATCAGAAGCCTTACTTCTTTTAGTGAAATTGGATATCCTTTCAGGAAGAAAAATAACTTACTCTTGAGCACTAACCAATTCCCTTTTTATAGAAATGGTCATAAATTCCAAAAGTAAAACAGTACACTGATTTTTATTCAGCGGCACAATTAGTTCCTCCTCTTTTTCTTGCAGATGATAGCATTCTTTTTTCAAATATCCACATCCTCTTAGAAGACATAAATTAGAATACTTTGAAACACTGCATACAAAGAATGGAGCAGAAAATAAACACATTCTCTTTAAAACTGTAGGACTATGTTGCTATTTTAATGTTTCCTTATCTTTTTATTTAGCATTTGTGACCAAAGGACCAACTATGTGATTGATAAATTTGCAAAGAACCTTCTAGCTTCTATGCCTCGTGATGCAATTATCTTACTCAGAGGAGATTTGCCAGGAAATTCTCTCCGTTACATGCATTATTGCGAGGGACTGAGGCCAGATATTTCACTAGTGGATCAAGAAGTAAGTATATAAAAAATATACTTAAAACAGGGATCCCTGGGTGGCGCAGCAGTTTAGCGCCTGCCTTTGGCCCAGGGCGCGATCCTGGAGACCCGGGATCGAATCTCACGTTGGGCTCCCGGTGCATGGAGCCTGCTTCTCCCTCTGCCTGTGTCTCTGCCTCTCTCTCTCTCTGTGTGTGTGTGACTATCATAAATAAATAAAAATTAAAAAAAAAACTTAAAACATAGTAATCACTTTAAAACAAATATTTTTTTAACAATAGATAGATACAGTTTTCACACTCTTAGAATATATATCATGTTTTTTTGTTTATTTTAACTAATGGTATAAGTAGGCCATATGAATTGCTTCCTTCTCATCTAAACTGAATGTTTTAAGAATTGATGTTTTTCATGTTAGAATCAAATAATAATCTAGGTCTGTAGTTCATATGACAAACCATGAAAGTACTATATTACAAATTTATTTTTAAATAGTTCTTTGAAATTCAACCAACCCAGCCATTCAAATTAACACTGCCCACTGGTCTGGGGATTAAAATACATTAGATTGAATTAAAATAAGTCATGCTACAGGTAAGTAAACATTTCACTCAAAATCGAAATTATTAACCACGTTTCTGCTGTAGAATTTGTGTGTAAACTTTGTTGGTCTTACAACAAAATTATGTTTGGAGGGGACTTGTGAAAATATCCAGGTCTATTTAAAATAGTCCACTTGAACTGAAGAAATGTATTTTAACTATAAGATATATTATTTAAATGGCAAATACCTTAAAAAGAACAAATCTATCTCTAGTGTTTTTAGAGCAGTCATCAGGGAAAGAGAAATTCCTAATCTTGATACTAATCTTAATACTATGATTAGTTTGATTGAGCAAATTTTTAGGCATAATACTTAATAAATTTTGTTGAATGAATGAATAATTAGAACCTAGGAGAAAACTAAAACAGATTTGCAAATATAGGGAAATTTGCAAATTACACATATTATTATAAGCAGTTTGCATTTATATCATCTACACAAATTGATTAATTTGATCTTCAGTCTAGTTTCTGACGAAAGCTAGGCTGTTAGTTGTTAATGTGGTATCCCATCATGATTTTAAATACTGTTTAGGATGGCAGCAACTGTAGTGAGAAGCATGGATTTCAAAGTTAATTAGACCTAAATTCAAGTCCTCATTCTGTCACTTCTAGGAGGTGTGATATGGGGCTAATGATTTTTCCTCTCTGAGCTTCTGTTTCCTGATCTATAAAATGGAAATGATCATCATATAAGTTAGGATACTTTTGAATGCAGGAAACAAAATACCTAAGAGTAGCTTAAACTATGGCGTTTTTAATCTCACATAAGTAGTAGTCTGAAGATAGGAGGTTTTAGGATGGATAATTTAAGCAGTTCAATGATGTCAGTGTTCTAGGGCCACTTTCCCACATCCATCTTGAACTGATGATTGCCTGGTTCCAAACAGCACAATGAAGAAAAGTGCCTCTCCCCTTCTCTCCTCTCCTCTGCCCTCTGTACTCCTTTCCCCCTCCCTTCCCCTTCTCTTCTCTCTCTCTCTTGCTCTCTCTCTCTCCCCACCCTTCTCTCTCTCTCTCCCTATTGAGAGTAATATGTACCCCAAAAACCCCTGTCAGACCTCCTTTTGGGTCCCCCTAATCAATATTGGGTCATATGCCCATTCTTAAACTACTTAAACATGGAGAAAAACTAGACCCAAGCATGTAGCTGCCCTGGACCACCTGATCAAAGTCAGGATTGTGTTAGTGAGGAAGAAGAGGATATTAGCTGCTGAGTGGGCAATCAGCAATATCTAATGTAATTATTTTCATACAATAAGGTTACTGTGAGAATTATATGAGAAATATTGAGGTCATCGCATATAGAAGGTATTGAATTAACGTTAATATCCCTAAGAACTGAAACTGTTGTCATAAAATTTAATTCAATAAGTATGTTTTGAGTATTTATAATGTACCCCTAGATTAAAATTAATTTGTCATTTCCAAGTTAAATTACTTTTAGGAAGCAAGTAGGACATAATAAACATAATTGCTCAAAAGGTGATGTCTAAACGATAACAAAACTTTGAAAGTGTAAATAGGAGAATCTTTTCCTTAAAAGAAAAAGTAAATCTGTGCATATAAAAGTATAGTTAAGTATAAATAAAGTGTAGAATTAAGAACAAGTGATTTTTCCCAATATTAATGATTTGTTTTAATCAAAAGGACATGTGGGGATATGTAGTTTATTTGGACATACTAGTAAACTCAGATAAATTAGCCAAAGGGTTTTTCTCTTTGAGGTTTAAATTCTCATACATTGAGCTTCTCAAGGGCGGGGATTTTATCTTCTTTCTTGGAGTTGAGCTATACTTGTTTCTTGAGTAAATGGATGAACAAAAGAATAATTGACACGTCTCTGTATCTTGTGCAGGTCTCCTAGTTTGACCACCATAGACATTTCAACTGCAGCAAACATAATTTGAGAACAATGCCAGGCACTGTGCTAGATGCAGAGGCACAAAGCTGAACACATACAGTCCCTTCCCTCTAGAAGCTCACAGGCTAGTGAGGAGTAGGGTCTGAGCTGGGACAGAGGTAGGTACCAAGTGCTATAGGAGTATATCATTCTGTGGAACCTTGGGAGGGTGTCAGAGAGGAAGTGATACTTAAGCTCGGTCTGAAAGTTGGGTACACATTCTCTAGCTGTGAGAATGGGGGAGGGTCATTCTGGGTAGTCCGTCTACATGGAGGTGAGATAAAACAAGGTGCTTATGTTACCAATAATAGTCACAGCTTAAGAAATGAAATCCAAAGTTTAAGTTATTTGAGGAATAGTCAGTGCCATATGCATCACTTGTGCACATTTGTATTTTTCAGTGATGCTAATATTTCATGAGTATATCCACATTTTAGAACTTTTTTGTTGTACTTGATAAACTTGTTTCTTTTTGAAGAAGTATATCAAAAATATGACATCATGTGTTATTTTTCTGATAGATGATGACTTATGAGTGGTATTTACCCAAGATGGCAAAGCATTTACCAGGTGTCAACTTTCCTGGAAACCGATGGAATCCTGTGGAAGGAATATTACCTAGTGGAATGGTCACGTTTAATCTTTATCATTTTCTTGAAATAAATAAACAGTAAGCATTCTTTTCATATAATAGCTTTTCTAAAATCTTAAGCTTTTTAAAATTGTTTATGTAGCAGCTGTGCCTCATCCAAAAGACCCAATTTTCTACACCTCTTTCGCTGTCACTAGTAAGATTATCTTTGTAATTAAATTGAATATCTGTGCATAAATGAGGCCAGGCAGAAATAAATGTTATTGTTCTGGGTAAAGGAAAAATAAAGACAGATTAACAAGAATAGCAAATAAGATCTTAGTACAATTCAGAGAAATTAGAGATGTGCCTGTCTACTTGAAATCATTGCAGGTAGATCGCAAACAATTATAGCTTCCCCTGATCAACACCGTGGCCCCCTTTTAAGTGTAAAGCAAACGTTTTCCAGGAATAATCACTATATAAAAATAGCTTAAGGATTTTTTTAATAAAGGATAAGGCATTTTTGTAAATATGGAAAACACCTACAGTTAATGCTGGCTGAGATAACATATGAGAATTGTGAATTCTATACTTAAGAACATAAAATTATTCATAGTTAAGGTCAAGAATGAATAACTCCTTCAGTGGTAGAGTGTTGAACATTTTTCCTATCCATGAAATGCTTGGGATTGTCCAGAATATGAAGAAGAAAACTTATTTCATAACTTCTATTCTCTTATAGAGGGGACTTGAGAAATTCTTTCTGAATTCCAAAGTTAAATTATCCCTTACTAAGAATATGATCACATGGGACTTTTGGTGTTCAGAGCCTGAAGTTTACTGTGGCTCATGAAGTAATAAGTAATGAGCATTAGTGTGCTGTGAGAGTAACATTTAATCATTCTATTTTGGAATAAAATGTCAAAATCCATTAACATCCATAAGTAGGCATTTTTTTGGTGAATTTTATTTAATTCAACCCCACATTTATTGAATCTACTATGTTCCACCTCATGTTAGGCCTTGGCAGTAAAGTGAGACTCAGTTCCAAATTCAAATAGACCACACAATCTAGTTGCATATATACATAGATATGTGTATAAGTGACTATAATGTAATGAGGTAAGCTCTATGCTAGCCAAGCTTTGTCAAGTGTAATACCCAGTTCAATATGTGTTTCCTGAATGGATGATTTAACTGGGAGCATGGATGAAGAAGCAACTAATTCTTCCTGGGGGCAATCATTTCACATTTAACATATATCAAACGGCCAAGATACCCCAACAACTATCTGCTGTAGACACTTGACATGGCCCCTCCTTTTGCAGTCTTTCAGGGAGGGTTTCAGGTGGTGCCTAACATATGAAGCAGATAAATTACATTGTCATCTGGTAAACATGGTAATGTTGGTATGGACAAAATGTTAGAGACTTAAAGACTAGGTAGGAATTTGCCAAGTGGGCAGGAGAAAGCAGATTCAAGGGAAGTGTTTGTGTGAAGTGCTTTTGTGAAGTGTTGGAAAAGGCCCACTAAGTTCTAGCAAAGTGTGGCGCACAGGGCTTAGAGGGTTTGGTGAAGAAGGGATGAGTGTGCAGAGAGGGTGGGGCCCAGATTGTCAAGGATGTTATCCCACAGACATGGATGAGGCATGTCCTCATTATGGAAATGCTGTATGCTCCTTGGAAATTCTAAAAACTACAGACAAGTAAGTGTAAAGAAGAGCAGTATCATCTGTCTTTAAGACAGATGTCATAGTCTTAACCTGTTTGTAAACTTTTTGGAATTCCATTCAGTTTTAACATCAGTCATTTACTTATGCAAACATGTATACATTCTCACACACTCATACTATACTAGGTGGAATCATGTTTAGTTTCCTGTTCAGTTTCTTTTTGCCTAATATGTCATAAGTATTTCCACCTGTACTCAGAAAAATACCTTTATTACCATCATTTCTTAACTATTTAATATTCTCATATGGATGTATGATGACTTAACAAATACTCATTTTTGGACATTTTTGTTGTTTCTAGACTTTGGCTATTATAATACAGCATGGTGATGAACTTTTTTGGCCATCAATTTTTGTTAATATTTTGGATTACCCAAGGCCTCAAGATTAATATTGCTTATTGGTATCAGTTTTTAAAATAAAAATTTTAGTTTAAAAAGTAGCATTGTTCATTATAGAGTAAGAAATTATTTTTTTAAACTAGAGAAATATGGTTCTATCATTCAAATACAAATAGATAAAAAATACATTTTTTACAAATTTGAAAGCATAATACAGATAAAGCCTGTTTTCTGACTAAGTGTCATAAAACCATTTTTTATTTTTTTTACAAACTCTTTGTAAATATTTTTAGTAGGTACATGTACTATATTTTAATAATAGAGGAATGGAAATATTAGTAGATATTTAACATACCTTAATTTTTAACTATCATAAAATTATAGAGTACATCAGATGATTTTTTGTGTATAGTTTTTCTTTGGAAGAAATGGAAGTTTAAATTCTTAGGATAGATTCTCAGAAGTGAAATTACTAAGTCAAAGGACATGAACAATTGAAAGGCTTTTGACAGAGATTTTTTTCCCAAAGCATTGAACCATCAGCATCCTATGAAAACTCTCTAAATGGATACTTTTTAAAAGGAAGGAAACTAATATTAACACAACTATTTTAACATGCAGTAAAATTTGTCTTTTTTGACATATAGTTCTATGAATTTTAACACATACATACATTTGCATAACCCCCACAACAATTAGGATACAGAACAGACCCATGACCCCAAACTCCCTTATAGTCATACTATTCCCAAGGCCCTAACTCACCCCCACCCCAAAACCCACTGTTCTGTTTTCCATTGCTATAGTTTTACCTTTTCCAGAATGCCATGTAATGGACACATAAAATATGTAACCTTTTGACACTGGCATATTGCATTTAGCATAATGCTTTTGACAACCATCCAAATTGTGCATACTGATAGTCTCTTCCTTGTCATTGCTAAGTAGTATTCCATTGCATAGATATACCACAGTTTATTTATCCATTCACCTATTGAAGGGCATTTGGGTTGTTTTCAGTTTGGAGATAGAGCTGCTATAAACATTCATGTACAGGTTTGTATGTGAATATGGATGGGATTATTGGATTGTTTGTTTTCTTAACAATTAGGTTTTAAGAGTTCTTTATGTATTCTAGGTACAAATCCTTTGTCGAATATGTGATTCATAAAGTTTGTAGCTTGACTTTTTATTCTCTTTGAAATGTCTGCTGCAGATAAAAGTTTTTTATTTTGATAAAATCCAATTATCATTTCTTTCTTTATGGATCATACTTCCTTTTTTTTTTTTTTTTCTTTTTTTCCGGATCATTCTTTTTGGTGTCATATCCAAGAGCTCTTTGCCTAATGCTAGGTCATAAAGATTTTCTCATGTTTTCTTCTTAGAGTTTAATAGTTTTATGTTTTACATTTCAGATCAATGATCTACTTTGAGTTAATTTTCATAAAGGACAGGGTATTAAGACAAGGTTCTTAGGAGTTTTTTGTTGTTTCTTTCTGGCATATATATGTCAAATTGTCCTCATATTTGCTGAAAATGTCATTGAATGATATTTGCATCTTTCTCTGGATTTATAAAAAAAAATATTCTCAATTTTGTATTGGTTTTAATTTGATTAGTGTTTTCATAGCATATCTTTTTTTATTCTTTTGTTTTTAACCACCTGTATCATATTCAAAGTGGTTTTCTTATAGACAGCATATATTTAAGTCTTGCTTTATTATCCATTCTGACAAAGTCTACCGTTTCATTGGTGTATTTAGACCATTCACATTTAACGTAAATATTGGCATATTTAGATGTATGTCTACTATTTTATTATTTGCTCTATTTGTTCCCTGTGTTTTTTAATCCACTGCTTCCCCTTTCCTGCCTTATTTTGGAAAATTTGATTTTTTTTTAGTACTCCATTTTAAATTATTTGAGATTTTTACTATATGCTTTGGCAAATTTTTTTTAGCGGTTGACCTTGAGAATCATGGTACACATACTTCTTCATAGTCTACTCAAGATTAATATTTTATTACTTCAAATGGAATATAGAAATTCACTGCCATGTAAGTCCCTTTAACCTTCCCACTTTTGATTGTGTTGTCATATATCTTATATCAGACACGTGATAATTTTTATTTTCAATTGTCATACATATATTTTTCAGTTTAAGAGAAAAAATAGCCTATGATATTTATCCAGATATTTGCCAGATCTGGCGTCTTTCTTTTGATCCTGATAGTCCAGTTGCCCTTTCGTATTATTTTTCTTCCATCTGAAGATATTCCTATAGTGTTTCTTTTAGGGCAAGACTGTTAGCAGTCTTAGTACTCTTAGTTTTCCTTTATCTGAAAATAACTTTATTTCTTCTTTGTTTTTGAAGGATATATCTAGTTGGGAAGTTCTGGGTTTTTTTCCCCTGCTAGCACTTCAAAAATGTTATCTTGTATCTTTTTAACCTACATGATTTCTATTTGAGAAACCGACAGTTGTTCAAATCATGTTTGTGGAATGTATTGTTTTTCTCTGGCTGCTTTCCAGATTATTTGTCTTCAGCTTTTAGCAATTTGATTATTGTGTATCTGGGCATGGATTTCTTTGAGTTTAATCATTTGGGGTTCACTGAGCTTCTTAAATCTGTAAGATTGTGTCTTTCACAAAATTTGGGAGCTTTTCAGACATTATTTCTTTACTTTTTCTGCTTTACATTTTTTCTCTTCTTCATCTGGAATTCTGATGACATGAACATTAGACCTTTTGGTGCTGTCCCACAGGTGCCTGAGACTATACTTTTTTTCAGTCTTTTTGCTCTTGGTTTAAAGTGTATCATTTCTCTTGATCTGTCCTCAAGTTCACTACCTGCTGGTTCATTCTCATTCTCTCTCTCTCTCTCCTTATATTAAGCCCATCTGTGAATTTTTAATTTCCGTCATTGTATTTTTCAGGACTATAATTTCCATTTGGTTCCTTTTTATAACTTTTATTTCTTTGTTGAGATTCTCTATTTTTTCCCATTCATTTCAAGAGTACTTGCCTTTACATCTTGATATATGCTTATAATACATAATTTCAAGTGTTTGACAATTCTAACATCTGTGTCATCTTGGAATTAACATCTATTCATTGTATTTTCCACTCTGAGTTGAGATTTCCCTTGTTCTTCATATGCCAAATAATTTTGGATTGTATCCTGGACATTTTGAATATTTGGGCCTTATTTAAATCCTAAGGAGAATGTTGATTTTATTTATTTGTTTGTTTAGCAGGCCGCCAGCCAGGTAAATCTCAAGCTCCAAGTTCTGACCTGCCTTTTGAGGACTATATATAGTTCCAGTGTTGGTTATGTTTTCAAAGCATTTGCAGTGCTGTCTGAATCACTCCCTGTTGCTGCCCATTGCCCAGTCTGGGACCAGGGTGGCCATCTGTCCAGTAGCTCATTTCTCAAACTCTATTAAGGGTCAGATCCATGCATGCTGAGCTCAGAGATAAGCCAGGAGTTCATACACAACTTTATGGGATTGCTCTCTTGACCTCCTTCCTTTCTGTCATCACTTTGGCCCTTCCCCCTCCTGGGAGCCTTCTTTCCAGTTCTCTGGCCAGAAAACTAGGGCTTTAATTTCCCTCTTCTGCCACATACTTCCTGTGACTGTGGCTATGTCTAGAACCAGGCTTCCAGAGGACACAGAGAGGTACAAAGCAGTGAGGATTTGCTTCCAGCTCTTGCAACCACAGCTCCTCTGATTCGAGAGAAATGTTCCTTTCCCTCAGAATTGTAGGAACCTGCTCTGCTGCCACTGCCATCATGCTGCTGCCCCGTTGCTGGCACAGTACTGCCTGGTGCCTGGGGATCTTCCCAGAGAATGGGGAAAAGCCAGGGGATTTCCTTTGCTCTCTGCAGAGTTTATGAGTTCCCTTTCCTCCTTGGGCTAGAAGGAAAGGGCTTTTCTTTGGGCTCTTCTTGTCCTCATTTGGTATGTACTTCCAGGTTTTAGGCTTCCCTTGAGTCCAGGATAGACAATACCAGAAGGGGAGAAATGGTAAGCTCACTACAGGTTTGGTAGAACTTAGAATTCTGGTGTCTTTCCCCATTCTTTTTTTACTCCATTTACCATTTCCAGAGTCCTCAAATTCTATGCATTCTGTCCAGGAAGTCTAGTATGCAGTGGGAGAGACAGAATAGAGTGTGCTTGCTCCATCTCCCCGGGAACCAGAACTCTTATGATGTTCTAAGACTATACTTTGTATTAGATACCTCATTTAATCTTAAACAGCTCTGAAAGGGTTATACCCATTTCACAGATGAGGGGACAGGTATTTATGTAATTTCTTCCTAATCATAGAGGTCATAAATGGTGGGAAAAAATCTAAAATCTGGGGCACCTAGGTGGCTCAGTGGTTGAGCATCTGCCTTCGGCTAAGGACCCCTGCTGGGGTCCAGGGATTGAGTCCCAAATCAGGCTCCCCTATGTCTCTACCTCTCTCTGTGTGTCTCTCATGAATAAGTAAATAAAATCTTTTTTAAAAAATCTAAAATCTAAGCCAGAGGTATCTTGTTTCAAAGTTCATGACATTTTATACTTTCAAGTAATTTTTTCTAATATGCTTCCCCCACACATACAATTAATAATAGCTACTCAGGCGTACACCACAAATTAGAATAGAACTATTCAATTACAGTGAGTGTGAATCAAGCTTATTTAAAACATTTATATTACTAATTCTTGCAGGTATCGAAGCTCCTAATAGTTTATTCAACCTACTAATTTTATTCAGCAAATATTGTGAATTAGCTAAGCATTGTGCTATGTGAGGATTCAGAGTTAACTCCGAGATAGAGAGCCTATCCTCAGGATGTTTCTGGGCTACTCGGGGAGTTATGTGAATGCAAACAATAAGTACAATACAATAATAATAAAAGAGACAAAAAAATAAAGTGCAATGGGAGTTGAGGAAGGAGACATTACTTCTAAGTAGGAAAACAAATGAAGACATATTTCCACCTGTAAAATGAAAAAAAAAAGTGTCAGATAATGTATATGTTTACATATGAGACAGGACCACAGAAACTTTCACTCTAACAATGCCTGTCCCCAAGTGATTTCTTACAGTGTTATGAACAGATCGGTTTTATCATTTATGTTTGTTAACTTCTCCCCAGCTCCCCTGGCAAGCTTTTTTACACTAATGTAAATTCTAAACAGTCCATTTGGGAAAGATTTAAATAAACCAAAAGGTTTTAAATGGTTTATTGGTAACAATGGTTTAAGGAGTCAAAAATAGCCCCTCGTGTATTATATTTATTAACATTTAGAACTTTGAGTTAAACATTTTTTTTCCTGTTTTCAATAGGAAAAAAACATTTGTTTGCATAGGAATTCATGAAGGTGATCCAACGTGGAAAAAGAACTATTCACTGTGGCCCTGGGGTTCTTGTGACAAATTAGTTCCTTCAGAGATTGTATTCAACCCTGAGGAGTGGATTAAACTTACAAGAAATATTTATAACTGGACCGAAGAATATGGAAGGTATGGACAGCGGCTGTGTTTTTCATCAGAGCACAGCAGTTTTGCATGCTTAAAAAATTTAACTAAATATTGAGATGCCCGTGCATATTTTTGATTTTTTTATTAGTTATTAATACTGTTATTTGCTGCCCGCGTGAATCATAATAGAGAACATGTATTTCTGGTTCTCGTGTTTGAAGAACAGTAGGGTGATGGGAAGGCAGGAAGGCCTGTGGTGGAGTGGGCTCCCCAACAGTTTGGGGCATGGCACCTTCCACTTCCAGCTCTTATAACACTATATTGTCCTAAAAGTGGAAGAGATGCATTAACTGCAGTAGAGCTGAAATAGGTACTCTGTGTTTTGGGATAGCTTGCACATGCATGAACTTACCCTGTTTGTTGTTTTCGGGAATGGCAGGTCATTCCTCTCTGGGGAAGACTGGCCCTTGGGTAACATGTTCTTCACAGTTGTCATTAGCCTGGTTAGGTTGTATGGGGCATGATCAGTCTTACTATAAGCATCTCTACAGAGCTGACTCACTCCTGTTGGAAATCAAGTCACCATCTATAGAAGCGTGCCTCCCTTGCCATTTTTTAAAATTATGAATTATTTAAAGATTAGATCACTATTGCATATTAATTCAAAAACAGGCAAGATGATATTAAAAAAAAAATGCTACAAGGAATTTTGGGTCCATATGAGGAAACAGACCACATTGCACCAACCAGACAGATGGATGAGTAGGTCTGGATCAAAGCACTCCATGAGCAGCATGAGGAAAAGTTGGAAAATAATCTTTTCTGTGGCACCTAGCTGGTTCAGTCATTGGAGCATGCAACCCTTGATCCTGGGGTTGTGAGTTCAGGCCCCATGTTGGGTATAAAACTCACAAAAAAAAAAAAAAGAAGAAGAAGAAACTGAAAAGAAAGAATATAACTTTTTCTGCAAACAGCTGACCAAAGGACAAATACCCAACACCACTCATATCCATTCCATCAAAATAGACACATAATAAGAAAGTTTAATTAAAAGAAAAATTCAGCAGATGGTTTAGCCCATGTTCTGTGAGCGGCATCCTGGCTTGAGCAATGCTGTTAGCAAAGCCAGGAGTCCCCTCTTTCAGGCTTATCGCCTTGCTTCTCAGCTGTTTGGCTTTTAGCTGTGGTTGTAGAGTGACCCAGGCTTCGCCCCTGCCCCATTGCCCATCTAGCACTTCTTAGGAACAGCTGGCTCTTCAGATGCCTCCAGCCTCTTCCCACTAATCCTTCATCTGCTCCCATGGGGCACTGGGGCTCATTATGCAGATTAAGAACACATTTATGAAAATCTCAAATTCCTAACGATCAGACTTTTCTAGGAGAATAAGTTTATTATTTCGGTTCCTATCAGTACTTCAATATCCAACCTATTTTATCTGCCTCGTAGGATTATAAAACAAAGATTACATGTCTGTAGCAATAAATGTAGCAGCAGAAAAATGTCACTGTTTTCTTGTAATTACAGGTTTGATCCATCTTCTTGGGAGTCTGTGGCCAATGAAGAGATGTGGCAAGCAAGGTGACTAGCCCACACTTTTGTGTTTGCAGTTTGTTTTGGGGTCAGTGGTAATAATAAAATAACATTTTTTAAAAGATTATATTTATTTGAGAGTGAGAGCGAGAGAAAGAAAGCATAGGCAGGCTGAGGGGCTGAGGGAGAAGCAGACTCCCCACTGAGCAGGGAGCCCGATGATGCCAGGCTCGATCCCAGGACCCCAGGATCATGACTTGAGCTAAAGGCAGATACTTAACCGACTGAGCCACCTAGACACACCCCTAAAATAACATTCATGAGCAGTCATTTTGTTTGAGGCATTGTGCCTCACTGTAGGCACAATGCCTCAAACAGGCTGGTCACTGTACATTCAATAATCTCATTTGACCTTCATAAAAACCTATAAAGAAGTTGCTATGATCGATCCCCATTTTACAAAAGGACAAACTGGAAGTAGAGAGGTTGCTTGTCCAAAGCCAAATAGCAACAAGTGATGGAGTCTGGAACTCACATACAGCTGACTCAGGAATACTGCTATGCTCTTGTGCTCTCTGGCCTCATCTAAATCAGAGTATAATTGATTGAAGAGAAGTTGATAATGCCTCGAATCCATGTTTAATGTGCTAGCTAATTATATAAGCACTTACTGAATACTTCCCAAAGGCCAGACACTATGCTAGGTTTAGAAGCTATGTATGTATGTATGCATGTAACCCAGTTCCTACCCTCAAGGAGCTTCCAGTCTAATGGAGCAGACCCACTTGTTAGAAGAAACTTGAGGATTAATGTGCTAATTGCTATACTCTCCTGTTGTCCCTGTATGGAACACTTTGTGGTGATACAATGGATGCTTTTGGTTCCTGTCATTATTTTAAAATCTTCAGAATACCTAGGGTGCCTTGATGATGCCGTCCATTAGGCACCCAACTCTTGGTTTCAGCTGGGGTGGTGATATCAGGATTATGGTATCAAGGTCTACATGGGGCTCTGCCCTCAGCAGGGAGTCTGCTTGAGACTCTTTCCCTCTTCCTCTGTCCCTCCCCACCCCCCACCATGCTCTCTCTCTCTCGCTCTCTTTCTCTCTCTCAAATAAATAAATCTTTTAAAAAACAAATAAAATATTCAAAATATCTAACACTAACAGACTTTGGCCTAAATATAATATAAAAGTCTTAAGTGGTCTACAGAAGAGGATACCAAGTATATATGAAGCATTTCTTTCCGCAGAGAAATGGTGCCCAATTTGAGCCAGAGACTGTGCTTTGCACTGAGGATCGAGTTATGATAGAAAGGATTTACATAAGTTTAAAGAGGTTTTTAAAAAAATTGTCAAGAAATAGAGCTCCAAAATAGCAATTACAAAAATAGCCATACTATGGTTATTACATCAGTGTTTTTGAAAAGTCAGAAAACAGCATATTCAAGTTATCTCCCTAGTTATAGGGACAAATGCTTGCTTTGAAGAACTGATCAAAGATGCACCGTCTGTTCGCACAGTTCTTCAGTGTGATTGAATGTAGGGAGGCTGGGGAAGAAATCACATAAAAGAAGAAAGCAGGTCATTATTCAGGCAGGTATTGATTTAATTGGTGTGCAGAATACAATTTGAATGAGTTCATGTGGTCAAAGAGTCTAACTACCTTTGAAGAACTAGTCACACCTGGCCCAAGCAGTTGGATTGGGTACCTTCGGGGGTGTGCTGACAAACCCAGCAAGTCTGTCCCTTCCCGGCTGCTCTTGAGTGACAGTGATATACATCCGGAAGAGAACTGATATGTGATAGTGATGATGAGTTTAAGCTTTTTCCTAAAAGCAGTGTGAATGCAGCATGTTGGCAGTGGGGAAAGGAGGTGCTGCTGGTTCAGAGTACGCTTCTGTGAAGATGAGAGAGGAAAAGTATACAATAAAGGGATTTTTTTTTTGTATGTTCTTTATCAGTGGAAGAGTCTGACAGATGTAGCTTTAAATGTGAAATTTGACAACATGATTTTAATGAACATTCCCACCTCCCCTACTCCCAGGATGAAAACACCATTCTTCATCTTTAACCTGGCGGAAAGTGTGAGCGTCCCTTCAGCTGTGAAGGCTCAACTCTACACTTACGCATATAACGTATGGTACACTTTTATATATATATATATGTATATATGTATATGTTTGGTGAAAAGGTGGTGGTGATTGGAATGGAGTGTGTGTATCACAGTAGAGTTTCTACTTTTTTGTTTCTAGTTTTATTTGGCTTTAGGAAGTGATATAAATGGAAAACTACTTGTGTATCACAAATAATCTCTAAAGTAAATGGTGTGGTTGGCAAATGATACCCCTCGTCATAGATGTCCAAGTCTTCATCTCTGGAACCTGTGAACAGAAGGCCTTACATGACAAAGGGGACTTTGCACGTGTGATTAAGTTAAAGATCTTACGATGGGGAGATTATCCTGGATTATCCAGGTGGACCAGTGTAATCGCATGGCCCTTCTAAAAAGGAGGCAGGAGGGTCAGAGTCAGAGAAGGAGAGGTGGTAACGTAAGCAGAAGTCAGAGAACAAGATTCGAAGGCTCTGTGTGGCTGGCCTGGAAGGTGGAGGATGGGGCCACAAGTTGGGGAGTGCAGGCAGCCTCTGGAAGCAGCCAAGGGCAAAGGAACAGATTCTAGAGCCTCCAGAAAGAACATGACCCTGCTGGTTTTATGAAAACCTTGATTTTATGTATTTTTACCTCCAGAAGCATAAGATAATAAATGTATATTGCTTGAAGCCACTGTCTTTGGTGGTGATTTGTTACAACAGCAACAAGAAACAAATAAGAACAATTGGAACAGAAAATGTCACCACCAAACAAGTTCTGACAGGTTGCCCTCTGTGCAAAAGTCCTGACCCTGACTGCACTCGAAACGATAGGTTTATGGCTGATTGGGATTTCATGAGGAAGGGGAAGGGTCTTAGAGAGTGGCTCTGACTTGTGACTGTGGCCCCAGGAGGTCAAAGCAGCCTTCAGAGGGCCCAGCCACAGAGAGGCTCTTGCACAGGTAGGTGGGCCTTTCTAATGGAAAACAAAAGGACAGAGCAGAGGCTTGCTGGTATCCTGCTTTCATGAGCCCCTTCTCTTCTGTAATCTGTAGCCCTGGGCTCTTCAGATGCCGTCTGGGAAACGGAGGCTGTCAGAGGATGAGGACATTGGAGGATGTCCTGGCCAAGGCCAATGAGACCAGAGCCCCAGAGCCATGTGTGTGAGCACCTGAGGTGTTGGCCATCCCAGGTTGTGGTGGGTCTGCTCAGCCCAGGCGTTGGTTCAACGCTATGTCCAGATCACATGGCATCCAATCAGTATGACTCATTTTACTCCTAAATTTTGGGATCATGGATCCATCGTTTATTCATTTACTCATTTACTCACAGAGCATTTATTGAGAATCCAGTCTGTACCAAATATTGTGGTGACGAACAAACATTGTCCCCCTGCTACCAGAGGTAGTAGCAGCCTGCAGAAAGAGACAGGAAATAGAGTCCTCCTTTACATTCAGTTTTGTAAGATTTGCAGAGGTGCAGAGGGGGGCAGCAGGCTGTGCATGCGTATACCCTTCCAGAGAGGGGGTGGTGAGGAGGGGAGGGAGGCTTTGGAGAAGTCACCAGAGTGTCATCTTAAAAAAAAAGATTTTGTTTATTTGAGAGGAGAAGAGAGAGAGAGAGCCTGAGCAGGGTGAGGAGCAGAGGGAGAAGCAGACTCCCTCCTGAGCAGAGAGCCAGATGTGGGATTTGATTTGGGGATTCCGGGATCATGACCTGAGCTAAAGGCAGAATGCTTGACTGACTGAGCCACTCAGGTGCCCTGGAGTGTCATCTTGAAAGATCAGAGGGAGCTAACCAGACACATGATGGGGCCAGAGTAGTGAGAGAATGGGTGTGGGAGGACAGGCCACAGGAACAAAGGCAGAACCCTCCCAGGTACCCCATTGAGGATGTCCAGGGATCTATTATGGGGGACAGCAAGCTGGAGTTCTGTCTGGCATTCGGGAAGTCCAGCTTCCAGGTCTGCTCCACCATTAATTGTCAACTGTAAGTCAGTTCACCTTTCTAGGCCTCGATTTCTTCTAAATATAAAAGTGGGCTTTAAGCATTATCAGTGATCTCTCATGTCCTTGTCATGGCATATCCTGTTCATCTCTAGTACTCTGTGATGGTGTCAAACACAAGCAGTTATTTAGTTGGAAGAAATAGGAGACTTACTATTATGTCATATTCTCATCGGTGACCTGTTCCCTGGTCAGTTGCTAGGCCACTACTGAAACTAATTCACAGATTTACTCTTCCTCTAGACCTCTAAACTTTACTCTTTTGAGTGGACACAAGTCCATAGGTCTCTTCTTTGCAGATGTCTCCAGATGTGTGATCTTGCTTGCAAGGCAATTCCACCCCTGCCCCCCGCCCCCCGGTACTGGTTTTTCAAGAACATTCTTGTTAGCTGTAAGACATTTTTGTTATTATTTAAGTATTCCAGTCAGTAACTTAAACAGAACTTGAAGTTGAGGGAACATTAAGTTCAGGTGTAGAGGGGGAGCAGGGATTATCCCTATTTAGGAATATGTTTGTTAGATTGGTGTCCCCGGTAAATAGAATAGAATCGGCTAAGATAGTAACACATAGAGGAGGAAATAGAATTACAAGTGATGTGAAATGACTGGCTTCTTAAGATACAGCACTTGTGGCTTAATAGGCCACCCAGAATAAGTCGATGATGTGTCGACAACAAAGTGTTCTGCAAACAGGTAGTATGCTGGTTCCAATAGCTAAAGACGACACAACAGGGAGGTCACGACTGAGCCTGTCGTTCTCTTGAGCTAATGGGGAATGCTCACTGAAGGGCTGGCCTGTTTCAAACTCCAGAAACTTGGTAGGATTTTGAGAACTGGGGAATGTTAAGAACCTGAACAGTTCCTGAGCGCCCGCTCTGTGGCAGGCAGCAAGCCGTACACTTCACACGTGTCCCTCATCGGAGGATCAGAAGGAGGCTCAGGAATAGGAGCAACAATTAGAGTAAAAAGACCCACGAGGAAAGGTAGAGAAACACTGGGTATTTGACCAAAAGAATGGAAGAGCGAGAGGCTAGCTTCATAGCTTTGATGTGCATGCAAGTGCAAGGGGACTGTTTCCTTTGTGATGGAGTGAAAGTGAAGGGGAAAACTGCTTTAAAAGTGAGCTGGAAGGCAGAAGGTTATTAAATAGCGAGATGACACATCAAACGTGAATTCTGGGATTTTTCCTGTGGATACTATTTAAAAGTAGGTTAGGTGGGTATGCATTTATCTGCCCTAGAGTAGAAGTTGGGGCAATAGTTAATATATTGGGTCCCTTTCAACCTAATGATGTGATGAATACAGTTCTAACTGCAAAAGCCCTTGGTCCTGGAGAAGGTATCATTGCTTGTTCTGTGTGTTCACCGAGTCTGTTGCTGACCTCAAGTTCCCACAGATCCGACACCAATTTACCAGACCCCAAGAAGGTTGTGACATTTCCCAGTAAGCAAGTCTAGTGTTCCATTGTGCAGATTTGGGTCGACTTTATTTGTTAAATTTTGCTGTTTCTCCCTGGAAAACTCAGTATCAAAGACTCAAACTCTGTCCAGTTAATACTACCTCTGATGTTGCAAAACAAAATTCCTGATCTCTGTGGGCAAATTTTTAACTGTCAAAATTGTGATTACAGGATGCTCCAAAGATTTTTAATACCTATAGGGATGGCTCTTAAATTCTCTATGCTCAGCCTATTCGATGATGGATTCGTTTGAGCTGTTTTATTGTTGCTATTGTTATTACTGTTGTTTTTAAAGTAAAGAGAAATTTTTGTCAAAATGAGGTTCAAAATTTAAATTCCTTCAAGTTCTCTTTCCATGCAGTTTTCTAAAGAAATCTATTTTTTCCCCCAACAGCTAAATTTAGAGTTTCAACCTTTTTGCCTGTTGAGTAAATAGCTTTCCATGAATTAGAACTAAATCCCTTTCCCAGAACATCGTTCTGGAGGAAGAGCATTTTGTCCTGACACAGTGTGTCTTAGGTTCCCTCCGCAACATCCGAAAAACCCCAGAAGCAGTTTTAGATGAAGCCCATTTGCCTCCTGCCACTGTAATAATTACAGTAACGTTCTTGCATTTTCTGCATGGCCTGGCAACGATTCGATTTTTACTATAGGATTTTTACTTGGATTTTTCTTCTTGTGTGATTAATTCCTCTGTGTTTTCTGTTTTTTTGGTGAAAAAAAAAAGTCAAGGAATAACGATGGAATACCAACATCTTTGCTGTTTTTCAGCTTTATAAGGAGATTGTCTATTTACAAAAGGAACACCCAGTGAATTGGCACAAGAACTATGCCATCGCCTGTGAGCGGATGTTACGCCTCCAGGAAAAAGGCACAGACCCTGAAGTCTTGATATCTGAAACCATCAGACACTTCCGTCTCTACACCCAGAAAGCATCAAATGATCCCCAGCTGCCTGATATTTTAATTGCTCTAAAGCACTTAAGAAAAGAACTGCAAAGTCTGAGAAATATGAAAAATGTCTGAAGCAGCAGAATGTGAAAAACCTGCTCATCATTCAGCTTCCAAAATTCCGAAGTCCAGAAGTTTTTCCTCCAAGAAAAAAAATTGCAAAAAAAAAAAAAGAAGAAAGAAGGAAAGAAAGACTAAGTCCTCTCCCATCACTAAGCAATACTATTTAGTAGGATGTTTTAGTTATTGTGATGTGGTGGGTATGCAAATTCTGTTTATCCCACATCACCAAATTAGCATTTCAGTGAGAATCTTCCAGAAAACCTTCCTACTTCCTCAGTCTTTCACTTAATGACTTTGCTTGGTTAGATGCTAGAAGAGAATGGACGATTTTCAAGTACTTTCAACATCGATTGCAAATCTTTTAAGGGCCCCTGCTTACTGGGATAAGTTTTGAAGATTAAATTCTTAAAATATTAACACTAGACCAAAGACACATTTTCTGTCTCCCAAAAGCGATTTTTTTAAGAGTGAATCTTGCTCTGCTTCAAGTTAAAATACTTTTTTTTTTCTTTTAAGTGGCTATGGTTGTTACATAATTTCACAATGCAAGCCAAACACCAACCCAGTGAATATTTTTTAAAAGGTTGGAGTTTTATTGTCTTTGATAATTCTCTGAAATCATTAAAAAATAAAGCTAATTTGTTGTTTGCTCTCTTTCAGTTGCATAAAGTGGCAAATAAAAAGGATTTTGTATTTCCTCACTTAATTTTATATTTATGTTTTACTTCTGTATGGGCTCATAAATCCGGGCCCAATAATTAGTAGGCTCCTGCTGCCAAAATGCAAAAAAAAAAAAAAAAAAAAGCGGGGATTGGAGGGGGGGGATGGGGAAGTGGTTCAATAAATTCATTTCTTTGACAAGCATCTTTTATACATATTACTAAAGAGAACAGAGTAAGAAATGCAAATAATAGTTCTTTATTTTATTATGACAGTTAATTAATAGCAACCTGTTTTAATGAATAAAGTCACTCCGAGTCCTTCAGCACTTCCTAAGTAGAGGCCAGAATCCGTAGGGATTCTCTTCCCCCCAATTGTAGAGCTCCGAGACTCCAAGCGCTATATAGGCCCCTGTATAGAAATGCTCACTAATGAAGAGGGAGGGCTAGAAGCTTGTCTGCATTCAAAGATCACTGGTGAGTCATTCAGCGAGAAAAGGCCTCTTACCAGGAATAGTCAAAGTTCCGCGGCATTGTACTAGCAAAAGGGTCTGATCAAAGGTCTCCCGTGGAGCTTGCATGGTTCCCTTTCATACGACGACCATAATTAAAACCACTAATTCTCTTTTAAAATGCTGCAGGATGCCATGTAGGCATCTGTCTGGAGTGTCCTTTGTGATGTCATAAGCTGTGAAGGACCAGTGCCGAGGGCTTTTGAGTGAAATGCCAGTCATGAAGGTGCTTCAAGACAAGGGTGCCTCTCAAAGCTTGACAGGGCCTTGACTGCACAATCCGAGCTGAATTTGCCCCTTGTCAGCTGCCAGTAAATAAATCTCAAAGGGGGAGAAGCTGAAGTTTCATTACCTGATCCGTGGGGCTTTGTTGGTTTTGGCATCACACAGGGGAAGCTCTTGCCTCTCCATTCTCTGGATTTGAAGATGTCCATTGGAGCCTGCAGCGCCTGGACAGGGTTCAGAGCGGAACCTTTTGAAGAGTGTCAATAGTTGTAACAGTTCAGCTGTTAGGAAGACAAATAAATGGAGGAGCTCATTAATCCGCTTTTGGCTCTCGGTGCCTTTTGCCCTTTTATCACAGCCTTATTAGGCTCCTACTCATCTTGAACCAGAAAAAAATGAATTGGAGTCGTTGAGTACTAATTGGCAAAGACTTTTAATCATGGGCCAAGAACTTTCACTGACTTGAAAGTAACTTCTCCACAGGGAAGAACCCGAAACCTGGTTTACCTTAAAACAAAAACCGATTGGGTTCAGTGTGGTGTAAAAATTGAAGGAAGCGTTGAGAAATTGTCTAAGTGTATCCATTGGAAAGAAATCGTGTGAGATTAGGATTTCCACTTTTCTCAAAGAAGAAAAGGACAAATAAAATTCAAATGAACATTCTCTGGACGCGTGTTGTGTTTATCAGTTCAGGAGAGAGATGGCACACATATGTGAGGTGATGGAGCATCTGTAGACATGTGGCCGTGAATATGCGTTTGGGCATCTGTATTCACGAGGTGTCAGAAGAACCTCATGGAAAGCAATATTTCCTATTTATGGCCTTAAGAATGGCAAATGGAGGCCTCTCTTTGAGACTACTTGCCTATTAAATTTGTGTCTAGGTGGTGGTGCTCCCTAGGTAAGTCTGAATATACCTCGTGTATTGACTTGTCAAATGGCGCATAGATTCTTCTGTACAGTATTTGTGCAGCAGTGGCTTTGGACCACTCTTTGAGAAAGCAATGAATATATATATATATATATATATATATTCAGGCCCAGAATACGTGGGGTCATAATTATTTAAATTGCTAAAAACCATCAGTATGTGAAAAAAACAACAAACTGAGCTGAAACTTGGGCACAGTGGGCTTTGTTCCCAGATCTTTTATACTGAAGGATTCTTTCCTTTCTCTTGTGTGAGGTTAAACAAGTTGCTTTCTTTTTCTTTCTCTTGTCCTTGGCTAGGGCACAGACACCATAAAACCTGACAGAAGGGGTCTCCTTTAGTCTAACCCCCTGACATGGAAGAGCATGTGAGGGAGGTGACTTCTCATGCAGGATTTGGCCAGGATTCTCCCAGCAATGTCCCCGGAGTGCCGCGGGTTGGCAGGACGACAGGAACCCCACAAGGCCAACTTCTGCCTGGACTTTGGCCTGAGGAGCAAGTGGGAGCCAGCAAAACTGCCTGCCTCTCCACACGCGGCGGTGCCCTCCTGCCCAGCACCGAGTCTGGTGCACACCAGAGGGTGAGCAGGGCAGGGGACTGCGGCTCTGTGCCCTCTAACAACCCCCCACCCCAGCCCCATGGCCACTAATGGAAGCTATGCCCTGTTCTTACTGTTGACTTTCCTCTTTTGGGTTTCTCAAAAGGTCCCATTTAAAAGAATGCTTTTGTCCTGTTATTCAAAATAAAGCCTAAATGGAAGGGGATCAATTACTAGTAGACTTTCTTGAGATCTTCTAATAGAAATTGTGATATGTTATCTCTGTCCATATTCCTAGTATTTTCTGATGGTGTTTACTTAGCGTTTATGATATCTAAAAGCCCATTTGGAGTGTTAGGGTGACTTTTTTTGATACCCTGCGGATTTCCTTAAGTCATCAGGTTAGGTATAAAGACTAGTTTTTGGTGTGTGTGTGTGTTTTTAAGGTTTTATTTATCCATTTATGAGAGACACAGAGAGGCAGAGACATAGGCAGGGGAAGAAGCAGGCTCCCTGTGGAGAGCCTGATGCGAGACTCGATCCCAGGACCCCAGGATCACAACCTGAGCCAAAAGCAGATGCTCTACCACTGAGCCAGGTGCCCCGAAGACTAGTTTTTTAAATGTGTATTTTAAAAGCTAAACAATGTGAGTCCTTAATCACAGTTCCCACCAGTATCCCTCGGAATTTAGAAATGTTAATACTTTCAACAGGAAAAAAAATTTTAATATCAAAGGTTGAAAAAAAATGGATTCTGTTACAGCAGATCCTTTTACTTTGTTTTAATGCTAGTATATTTTATAAATGCACCAATGTAGAGTATTGCTGTTCTTCTAAGCGGCTCCAAGTCCTATGGTTAGGTGAAGAAAAAAAATTCCAGCCTAGGAAAAGCCACACTGCTTTATTCATTCTCATATTTTGTTGTGAATACAAAATCATTCTAGAGCTTATACTCACAAACAAATAAGTAATGTTTCCAGGGATTCTGGGAACATCTAAAGGCCAAGATCTTGGCACAGCATTACAGAGCAAACAGGGAGCTACAGATTTAGCAGCGATCATATTCAATGAAGACATCATTGTCAGTACCCTCTAAAGGTTTGTTTGATTTGGATCAACATAGGACGGTGTAAAAAAAAAAAAAGCCTCAGAAATAGCACAATGTGCTTACCTGGATATAGGAAAGCAAACTAATAGGAAAATATCTTGAGAAAAGAATTTTTCTGGAAAAAAATTCTGATTGCTCTTCAACACTGTAATGCATATCTGGTGGAAATCATATGTGCAGGAAAGGTTAGCTCATGTCATATTGCAAAAAGAAAAAAGTGGGAGGGAGAAATGGGTAGAGGTTCCAAAACTATAAACATGAAGCCTGCAATTACTGACCTATAAATGCAGTTATCTGGATCTTTTCCTCAGATCCCACAAATTATTGGTTGGAGTTAACAATGTGACTGGGGTTAGTGACATAGGTATTATGATGATTTTAGAAAAGTTGAATTGCTAAGGTTGAGGAACTTTCAAGATATGGATCGAACATAAAGGCAAATAACTGGCCCAGGTTTCTATCCTGGTAACCGGCTTCTCCAGCCACCCAGTCGTCTTGTCTTATACCTAGTTGCCATTAGGGGAGGATGATGTTAAATGACATTCTAATAAAAGATAAATAGAAATCCAAAGCTAAGATTTAATGCTTTTGTAATTTCAATTGTTTATAATTTGCTGTAAATCTACATAAGTAGTATTGGGGGAAAGAAGTACAATAGATGGAGTATAGTCCTTATATTGGTAAGTTAATATATTATAGATTATAAACTAATAAGTGGACATTATGTCCTGTTTTTTTAAAATATGCACACATAATCATCTTCTGTTTAGAAGTGTTGCCTAAAAAGAGGTTATTTTGTAATATAACCTTTTAAAGAAGATATTTTGAGATTTCTCTCATCTCAATGAACTATTCCCTAGATGGTTGAACCATTGGAAATACCTGTGAAGGATATTTTCCTTGTTGCATATAGAGGAAAGTGTGAGCCATTAGACCCAAAAGGGAACACTCTTGGGAAGTGAGACCATTTTCTCATCGTGATGGGACCTACATGTGTCACCTGGTGCCCTAGATCCTTGAGTATTGTTAAAGGCACAGGAAATCCCAATGACATCCCAGCATACCAAGATGTGAACTCAAAAACTAATCCAGAGGGCCATCTAGGATTTGATGACAGGGTAAAAGACACAAGGACTAGAATCTTCTTACAACATCTCCCCTCAAGATGCGTTCCAGAAGAGGAAGGAAAACATTAGATAATTATAGTGCTTTCAGTGCTTTCAAAATTTAATACACAAAAAACAAGGGCTCTTTTAAAATACTGCAGCAGGGGCACCTGGGTGGGTCAGTCGGTTAAGTGGTCTGCCTTCAGCTCAGGTCATGATCTTGAGGTCCTGGGATTGAGCCCCCGCTCAGCAGGGAGTCTGCTTGTCCCTCTGACCCTCCTCCCATTCATACTCTCTCTCCCTCTCTTAAATAACATCTTTAAAAAAAAAAAAAAAAAACTCTAGCAAAAACCACAGAGACTTTAAAAGGGATTATTTATAAATGCAAGATGATTCGTTTGTTAAAACACCAGGGTTCCTGTGACTAAAGAGTTAAAAGCCAGCCTAACAGGCAAGAATTTTCAAAAAGTTTTGTTTCTAAAAGAATGTAAACCTTAAGTTCAACTATGCAGCAATTACAACAGGAAAGGTCACCTGGGGAGCACTTGTATTTAGCAGTTGTTTTTATTTGTGTGTCATAATTTGTTCACTAATATTAGAATGCATTCCTACAATATGTGGACTGGTATCTACAGTTTTTATATTTTCCTTTCAGTTATTTTTTTTTAAGATTTATTTATTTATTCATGAGAGACACAGAGAGAGAGAGAGAAGCAGAGACACAGGCAGAGGGAGAAGCAGGCTCCATGCCGGGAGCCCGACGCGGGACTCGATCCCGGGACTCCAGGACCGCGCCCTGGGCCAAAGGCAGGCGCCAAACCGCTGAGCCACCCAAGGATCCCCAGAATTCTTTTTCTTTAGATTTTTTTTATTTACTAGAGAGAGAGTAAGCATAGAGGGAGAGAGAGAGAAGCAAACTCCCCACTGAGCAGGGAACCCCATGCGGGACTTGATCCCAGAACCCTGGGATTATGACCTGAGCTCAAGGTAGACGCTTAACCAACTGAGCCACCCAGGCCCCTCAGTAATTAGAATTCTAACCACTAACCTGTGTGATCACCTGTGTTCCCCTTGAGACCATTCTTCAGAGTACGGGCTTGTGCCTGGTTATGGTGTTTGTCACCAGGGTCATGGAGTAAATCGAGTGGAAATTGACCATCTTTTTCTTAATGAAATAGAATAAAAATATCATGATGCATCCGATGTAACAAGGGTTAGTATTCTTTCATGCAACTTTCAGTTTTGTTCCTTATATATATGTGTGTGTGGTTGCGTGTATAACACATACATCATGCTATGTATTGTGTGTGCATGTATAAAGCACTTGCATATGAATATATACATGTATGTGAACTAGGTCATAATATAAAATATATTTCTTAATGTGGGTCATAAAAAAGAATAAATTGGAAAGCCACTGGCTTAGGAGAATTCATCTCACTTTATTGAACATGAAAGCCAAAAAATTAGTAAGGGATCATCTAGTATAACTAGCACAACTAATCTAGTTTAGTGAATGAGGAAACAGTCCTACACTAAGTAAGCGACTTGATCTGTGTCACCCAGCTAGTCAATTGCAGAGCTGGGACTAGAGCATGAGCTTTTTTGGCTCAATAGTTATTGAGCTATTTGGCTCAATAAGTGTGATTTCCATTACAGTTAAATAAAACCAGCTACATTCCACTGTCCACTGTGTGTCACATTAAAGCCCCCAAATAATGTGACCATATTCAAATTATGATAAACCTTCCTAGAAGTAAATGGTATATAAAATTGAGAACTATGTTGTAGGATATCATTTAAAAGCCATACACTGAGCTTCTTTATTCCCTTTCTCATGACCTCTGAGATATAATTTCTTTTTTTCCCTTCCCTTTTAGACAAAGCCTGTATTCCTGGCCTTTGACAGAAATTTCCCTACCCATTCTGGATTTAGGAACATATCCAAATTAAAATGCTTTAAGTGTAGTAAGAAAAACTCACTTTGGGGAGCCCGGATAGCTCAGTTAAGTGGCTGCCTTTGGCTCAAGTCATGATCTCCAGGTCCTGGGATGGAGTCCCAGCTCTCTGCTCAGTGTGGAGTCTGCTCCTCCTTCAGCCACCGTCCCCCCCCCCCCCCCCCCATTGTGTGCTCACTCTCTCTCAAAGAAATGGGTAAAATCTTAAAAAAAAAAAATTCACTTTGAAATCTTGGAATTTGTTAGCATAACAGATTATATTCCAGCTGAATTAGCTAGTGAAAGCTCCATTTGAAAAATGTTGCACTAACTTATATATTCCTTACCCCTCCTAAGCAGGGTTCAAAACAATAGTATTTCTGTGTTTTGCAGAAGGAAATATATCCCAGGTCCACTGAAATGTTCATTGAGTTGAAAATTTGACTTTTCTTCCCAGAAACTAAGGCCCATGTTCATGATTGTTCATGAACTAGAGCTAGTGTTCATGATTGTTCTATTTGGTTCAGCCACTGTATTATATTTTTTTAAGTGTCTAGAAAGGCACACTCTTCTTTGGAGACCTAAATGTTTGGTTTCCTAATTGTGAACATTACCGATTCAGTGTTTAGGTGAAAGTGATTTCTTCCAAATTGGCTCTTGAGTCATATATATGATTTGTAAAAATATATAACAACAATAATATGAATATTATTGTTGGTTATAAAACAACTAATTCTATTTAGTATCCATTGAATGACTGCAGCAATCTGAAATCACCTAAATTTCCTGCAGTTACTATCAGAGTTGGAAGTAGTTTGGCAGGACATCTCTGAGTGGCTCAGTGGTTTAGCACCTGCCTTCAGCCCAGGGTGTGATCCTGGAGTCCAGGGATCAAGTCCCACATCAGGCTCTTTGCATGGAGCCTGCTTCTCTCTCTGCCTCTCTCTCTGTGTGTCTCTCATGAATAAATAAATTAAATCTTTAAAAAAAAAAAAAAGGAAGTAGTTTGGCCTTTTGTCTTTGGGAGGCAAATACATTTGGTATGACCCATGAGACAAAGACCACACAAACCATGCTGCATGCACTCTTAGCATGTGATAAAGGTGACCCGTGTCACAGGCTCAGCATTTATGTGACAGTACTTTTCTCCTTTTCCATTGCCAGTGTGAACAGGTAGTTGATCCACAGAACCAGAAGCTGTTGAATACTATGAGCTAATAACAAGGTAATGTGTGAACAAAGCAATTGTAGGAAGCTACACAAGAATCAAAACTAGAACTTTATTTTAAACCAGTTTCATGAAATGTTGGTAAGATGGAGATTCTATGTTCCTTTTTTATTACAGTGCAGGATTGTTACAGGATTAAATAAATACCTTAGCAAAAACTTTTGTCTTGCGCCCAAAGCATCCATCACAATGTGCCATTTCTCCCAGGAACTTGTGATGGCCTCCCACTAAGGGAAGGGCAGCCCTAGTTCTGACTGTCTGGATGAAGAGGAACGTGCAAGGATGTGTGCCTGGTGTGCTCATTTTGTCCCTAAAAGAGCAAAGAGCAGAAGCTTAGTCCTTCCCAACTCTTTCATTCACTCTCCTAGGTTACACATTGTTCCAGAAAGCACAGGCTTTTTGCGAATTGCACCATAGGCACTATATGGTATCGTGTCCAGAGCTAGACTCCCAGCTCTGCCATTTACTAGCTGGATGACTTGGAGCAAGGGTCTCTGTGCCTTAAATTCCTTTTTTGTAGAATGGGCATCTAAGAGATGCACCTGATTCACCTGATGATAGGTCTGGTGAATGAAGGATGAAGTGGCTTGCTATGTATAAAGTGCTTCGAAGAGTACCTGGCACATTCCAACTACTCAGTGCCAGCTGTTGTCATTAACACCCCAGTAAAACCAGCTCTCATCCATTTATTACACCAGAGTAAAACAAGTCTAAAGAGCCTCATGCTGCTTTGCTTCTCTCTTGTATATTTTTTAAAAATCCTCACTAAATATGTGTCTGGAAAACTTAAATAGTTCAATTTAAATTACAATGATAGGGCAGCCCTGGTGGCTCAGTGGTTTAGCGCCACCTTCAGCCCAGGGCGTGATCCTAGAGTCCGGGATCAAGTCCCACGTCAGGCTCCCTGCATGGAGCTTGCTTCTCCCTCTGCCTGTGTCTCTGCCTCTCTCTGTCTCTGTGTCTCTCATGAATAAATAAATAAAATCTTGGGACGCCTGGGTGGCTCAGCGGTTAAGCATGTGCCTTCAGCCCAAGGCGTGATCCTGGAGACCCAGGATCGAGTCCCACATCGGGCTCCCTGCATGGAGCCTGCTTCTCCCTCTGCCTGTGTCTCTGCCTCTCTTTCTGTGTGTCTCTCATGAAAAAATAAATAAAATATTTAAATAAATAAAATAAATAAATAAATAAATAAATAAATAAATAAATAAATAAAATCTTACAAAATTAAGTAAATTACAATGATAACTATAAATGTGTTAATTTAATGTATATGGAAAGCTGGCAGTTGTAAGAGAATAACCAAGAAGCACTGAGCAGATGAAGAGTTGAAATCAGTACCATTAATAAGCAACACATCTAAGCCTGTGAAGGTGTACATGCACGTGGGCACACATGCAAATACAACCTATTCCATGTGACTCCAGGATCATGATGGTCCTTCCCTCTTCCTGTTGGCTTCCCCAAAGCATGGTCCATGGAAGGAAGCTTCAACATTACTACCATTTGCCTTCTCTCCCAAAACTTAGATTTTGCCATCTACACATTTGATATGGATTTGATTCTACCTTCCCCAAAACCAATGTGGATTCTGTTGGTCCCAGAGACCTCTCAAAGAATAGTCTTCTCCCAACACACCTTCTTAGAGCACTTAGAGGACTGACATGGGGCAGAAAGCTTGGAGTCCTGAACTCAAGACCTCTGCTGGGCTTTTAAAACTAGGCTTGGGACACAGTCATAGAGTTCCCAGAGACGATGAGTGGAGTTGCCATCAATATGTTTTGCAGATGAGTACTGCATCCATTCACTTTTTTTTTTTTTTTAATCAAAACACATTCTTTGAGTTCCTACAAAGTGCCAGGCCTGGGTACTAGGTTTTCTGAGGGAGAGGGGAACCAGACAAGGGCCTGGCCCCTATGGAGCTTCCATTTGCAGGGAGAAGAAAGCCAAAATGCAAATCTTAAAAATCTGCCCAAGGATCCTTTTGTCTCCACCACTACTATTCTTTAACCCCACTGAGGATATCAGACCTGTTTTTTCACTGTTACAAATGCTGATTGGAAACTGTTTACTGCCACCCCCTCCATACAAATGAACAAGTTCCCACCCATGGAGAGGTCTGCATCTCATTCTCAGGTTATCTAGAGCCCTGCTGAGTCCACAAAGGGCTGCACTGGACCCACTGCCATGTGGTCCTCCTCTTCCTAAACCCCTTTACCCCACCACTGGCCACAATACTCTGCCTTCCCTGGCTATCCCTTGTCCTGCAAATTTCAATGGCACCGGATTAAAAGAACACTAGTCAGTAAGCATGTGGACTCTTGATCTTCAGATTGTGAGTTTGAGCTCCCTGTAGGGTGTAAAGAGGACTTAAAAAAAAAAACTAAACTAACACTAGTGCTGTCCACCTATAGCAAAGAAATGTTCTCACTTCCATCGCCACCCTTAGTAACAGAGAAAGGAGGAGAGAGGTCAGAGAAGCCTGTCAAGTGTTCCTAGGCTGGGTGCCTACCTCTCCTGAGACCCACCACTAAGTTTCTAGAGGTGTACTGATTCATTCGGACCTTCCACATGTGCCTCAGTTAGCCTCACTGCAGGAAAGGAACAGGTCCCACGTCTACAGAACAGTGAGAAGCAATCAGCGCCTCTGTAGTGTTCTTGCTCAAAATGTATAACCTTGTGACAAAACCTCACACAAATCCAAATGGTGGGACACTTCACCAACACTCTTCAAAAGTGTCAAAGTCATGAAAGGCAAGGAAAGACAGAATATTCCAGATTAAAGGACACTAAAGAGACATGACAGCTAAATGCAATATGGGATCTGGCTCGGGTCCTAGAACAGAAGAACAGTATTAGTGGAAATATTGGTGAAATTTGAATTGAAGTTTGTAGCATAGTTAACAGTATTGCACTAACAGTTTCTTGGTTTGGTTCCTTGTACTGTGATTATGTAAGACCTTAAATTAAGTAAAGTTTGGTGAAGGGTATTCAAGAGCTTCCTGAACTATCTTTGCAACTTTTCTGTGATTCTAAAATTATTTCAAAATAAAAACGTTGTGTTTTTTTATTTTTTAACTTCTTTAAAGGCAAAGTGCTCCTAGTCCCACTTTCTCCTCATCATTCTGTGTTGCCTGTTTTAAGCTTCAAGATGAACAGTATTTAGAACAGTGATCTTTACTACTTGGGCTCACCAACGATCAAGAGACAAGTTCTTTAAGGACAGAGGCCACAGGCATGCCACCAGCCCTGCCATTAGGGTAGGTGGCCCTCGTTGGCTCTGGCCCTGAGCTCCCCCCCTAGCAGCTGTCCATTGGCACCTGGGTGAAGACTGGGCATCTCCAGGGAGCCTTTGGCTCTGTTTCCAGCATCTTAGGGAGGCTCAGCAGAGGTCTGTGGGATTAAATTCCCCGCAAGCCACTGGACTCACCCAGTTTAAAGACAGCAGGATCTAGTCTCGGATTATTCCTGTGGTCCCGGTTTCTCTCTTCAGGCAGTCACTACAGGAGAAGAGGTAGTGAAAGAGAAGCCCCCTTAATACCCTAATTCTTTCCGAAGATGATTCAGGTTTTTGTAGCTTCATTAGCATTTGCAGATAGAAATACATTTTAAGTGGCATTATGCTAAGTAATTATTCTTACAGGATGTGAAATTAAACACATTTTACTCAGCATGAAATTATTCCTGCCACGTACTGAGTTTGGTGACAGCTTGAGAGTTTGGACAGTGGGTTGCAAGAAGGGGAGAAGCAATCGATGTATTAAAAAAGAAATCCAACCCCAAATATTCCACCAAAGGTAAGTCCTTGTAGCGAAATAATTTTGGCTGGATGGAATATTAAACCTGCTACTATAAATTTCACGCCTTGCATTCCTAAAGCAGATGCAGTGTGATGATGCCAAAAATTAATTGGAAATAATGCGACTTGCCTTGTGTACTCTATCCAGCAGAGGGCATAGCAGATAAGCGTTGTGTGCGTTGGTGACTTAGCGACTGATAAGGCTTGTTTGTAATTGCTTCTGTAAAGATATGTAGCAACATGCTTGGATGCTTATTTACATTTAGGAATGTGGTTCAGAATAGGAGGTTTAGATTTATAACTCTGTTTTTGTCTGTCAATACATGGGAGACTTTTGGTTGTTGCGAGCATTATATTTACCAATGCGCAATGTTAAATTGCTGGATTTAATTGTTACAGTACAGTGAATTATTCTATTATTTCTTACTTTTTTATCCTAAGGAAAATTCAAACTTTCCAGGCTTTAGGGCAGGATAAAATGGCTCTGAGCATGTCAACGTCTCAAGAGCACATTATTTTCTTATTGGATTGTATTAACTTTACAGATGGAAATTTGAAGGAGAATTAGAAGGCTTAGGGATGGGAAATTTGGAGAAGAAAAGAATAATGTCTTAAGATTTCTGGAGGGGTTAACTGGTAAGTCATTTTGAAAGCTGCTGATGCTAATTCTCATAGCAAGAGACATAGCAGACCCTAAAATTATCAGGAGCGAGGCACAGAATCGCTAAGAAGGAAGAGAATCTTGTGTCACACTCTGCATTGCCAAAGGATTATTCAGGTTTCTTCTCTCTTCTTCTCTCTCCTTCTCAATACCTGCTATAACTGGCACAGATTTTTCTTGTGTAAACTCCTAATAGGGCAGCTTTCCACGATGGAGGCAAAGGGTGTTTGGCAGTTCCACTTAGTTTAAAACACAAACGGTTTTATGCGTCAGATGCACCTTGCGACCTGCAAGGACAATGAATGACATGGCATATACAAACAAACACCAGAAGTGCAGTAACCTGCAGCGAAAGGGACAGCTGTGGGGATGGGGCATAGCAGAAGGGAACCCAACAGGCCGTGGTACTAACGGGAAAGGCGTAGGCCTGCCTCCTGCGGGCACATCAGCCACCTCCCTAGGGGTGGCCAAGAATGGGCAAATGCAGGGGTCCTGCCCACATGTGTGATCTGATCTTAGGCCAGGCATCAGCTGGTGGGCCCCGGCACGCCAGCCCCTGCCACAGACTCTTCTCCCTCTAGAGCTCCTCCCCACCATTTTGGAGCTTTGCACACACCCCCAGCACAGGGGCACCCCGTGGGGAAATAGGCTGGGGAAGAAACTCACCACAGAGCTGGCCTCTGGGTGGGTGGGTGGGGGGAACCAGGAGTGAGGGCTCAGGGGTAACGGGAGATTCGCTGTGTGTCCTTTCCAGCTGCAAAGTTTGTGCCTTGAACAAGTGCTCACTGATCTTAAAATTGTAGCGAAATGGAACCCACACCTATAGATAAGGAGAGACTTGCCCATTCCTAGACCCGTTCTTGTCAGCCTCTCCCCCTGCTGTGGGAACTACTCTCTCCTTTTCATATAGGAATAATGGCCCTTTCTCCTGGGCATGTGCTCTCCTGCAGACCTTGTGATCCATCATGTCTCCTTGGAAACTTCGGTGTGTCATTTAGAGTGCAAGGTTTCCTTACAAATGGACTCCTCCCATGTGTATGTGTTGTGGGAATAGATGATGACACTGAAGGAATGTGAAAGTTAGGGTCTCCAGAGCTCTGCCTCCCACTCATGCCTCAAAATTCTAGTGGTGGTGCTGTCACAGAATATCATATGCACACCCAAAATGGCAAAAGCCTTGGCTTCTATATAGCTGCAGCTGCCAATTAGATGACCTTTGAGATCTTTCTAATCAGAAACTATATTTAATATTGAGAATAAGTACCCCCATGGCATATGAGTTGGGCTCCTGTTGCAAAGGACAGAATGCATGCCAGCTAGGGAAGCAAGAGAGGGACTGTTACAGGTACTAAATGGTTCTCAGGATTGCAGGGAGTTCTGAAGAGACAGGCTTATTATCTTTCCAGAATGACCTCAGCACTGCTCTGCAGAACCTGAGCACCATTAAAGCTATAGTCTTCCACAACCAGGAAGTTCTCTGTCAAAATTGGAAGCTACTACTCCTGCCTTCAACCCCAGAACCTCAACATCACTGACAACCTCAGGAAGCAACCATGGTCGGGAGGTCCCTGTACCTGCTATAACGGGAACCACCCCAGTGCCCACTGGAATCCATGTCAGCAAATGGCTGGCCCACCGCTGCTCTCAACATTCGAAAAGCTAGTGATCAGATACAGGGAAACTTAATGTGCCTGACTGGGCTTGCCAGCAAAATGAGCAGAAATGAGGGCTATGTCTTGCTCTTGCCTTACAAATCCTATGGAGGGCATCTAAAAGGCTGAGCCATGCTCACATCTGAAACTCCACCTGCAAGGGCATCTGGGAAATGCAGTTTTTATTTCCCAGCCTCCACAGTACAGAAAGCGTTTGACAAGGTAGAGTTGGAGTAAATATGGAACATTAACACACTATATTTGCTACACTCCAAACAATTACAGAGAAGAAAACATGCTTTTTTTAAGAAGCTTATTAATAAGCTGTACACAAGAACAAATAGATTTTTTTTAACTAAAAAATAAATGTGCACTCAGAAATGGACAAACCAGTAATGCAGGATTGTTCCAACAGGAATTTATAGGTACTGAGGTCGGCACAAAAAGGGCAGAGGGGGGTGGGAATTATTTTATTTTCTCTGTCCTAGCAATAGAGGAATTAGCAAAGATCAATGTGTTGTGTCTCTTTCTGTGATGGTAATCAGTACATGATGAGAACATGGAGCAGAAGGGCAAGAAGCAGCTGATTTTACCCACTAATGACTTGGAGGCTGGTGGGTATCTTCCCACTGTGAAGACTAAAAATGAGAAAGGGAACAACTGCATCGTTTATGGAATGGAGTAGAGATATAAAGTGGTCATGGCCGTCCGTAGGAATTGGGTCTGCATGCATGAGCAATGGAATCAACATGCTTCCAAAAAGATCAGAGGGCCTGCCTATAGGAAAGAAACACAAAACAGAAACCAGATCTCCTTCCCCATCCATCATCACTTGAGAAGCCAAGTTAGGACATCATGGGCAGTGAGTGGAAGTCCATCCTTGGGACATTGCTGGAAGGTACTTAAGGAAGTACCCCTCAAGTATCAGAACTAGGATGATGCTACAGGAAAAGAAGAGCTTAAAAAAAGAATTTCTGGGAGCTCAAAATCAAATGACCAAGAAACTCCAATACATACACCATCCCAAGGCTTTCAGAAGCTGGAAGGCCCCTTAAAAAGAAAAGCAACACCTACAACTGAATAAAAGAGACCAAGGATCGCAGAAGAGACAGGAGGCAAAGGGTGCAGCAAGGCACGGCGGAGATTATCCTGGGCGAACCTCACAAAGCTTAATGTGATTTCAGATGGACACTCACAAGTCCGTCCAAGAACAAGAGCAAGAGCAGAGAGCAGTGTCTCGACAGCCACGCAGAGTGCAGTTGCCTGATGTCACCAGAATAAAGTGCAGTCGCATTGTGCCTGGAGGGCAAGCGGGATCACCCCCTCTAAAGCTCCGAGTTACTTAAGGCCTTCAGCATAGACATGAACTGTTTTACTCATTTAACAGATTGTGGGGTTTTTTGAGCATTCATTATATGTCAAGTAATTTGAAAACCAAAGGTAATGGTACATCAGGGGGTTTATAGTTTTAGAGGGCCACAGGGAAGCAAAGAAGCAATTACATTACAATGTGGTGACTTGTAGCATAGAGGATTATGGGGCACACTTACCCAGACTCAGAGTGGGAGGCTGTGCCAGGGAGGGGCCTGGGGAGAGGTGGGGAGAGGCCTGGGGGAGGAGAGGTAGCCAGCGGAGGAGGGGAGGCAGCTCGAGCAGCAGGAGAGTTGCCCAGAGTGTTGCTGGAAGAGCAGAGCAAGTGCAAAGCCTTGGAGGGGAGAGAGAGAGAGAATGGCGCTGTCCGGAATGTAAAAGAATTCTGGCTGGTGACATGCAGAACTGGAAGTGGAAGAGGCAGGAAGGAACGTGAAGCAGTGTCATGGATCGGCTCAGAAGGGATCTTAGGAGCCTCATTAAAGAGTTTGGATTGTATCTTGAGGGCAAAGGGACCCTACTGGAAGCTGCAAACTGGGGTGGGATGGCTTGTGAATGTAGAGGGATCACGGTGACAGCGGTGGAGGTAATAGCCCCGGAGCAGAGGCAGGCGGGCAGAAGAGAAGTCCACGGGAGGTGATTGCCATCGGGTAGAGGTGTGGGCATGGCCTGAGCTGGGGGGCAGTGGGCATGAACGGAATGTGCGTGTCCTGGGGAGCCACAAGCCCTCCAGCAACCCCCGTAAGCTTGGTCTCGCACCCCCAATACAACGAGCTTCTCTCCTCTCAACTCCAGCCCCATTTCCCCACCTCTTAACTGTCTAATATGTAGTTGAGAAAACAGAAGGCATTAGAAAGGATTTCTCTCTCCATCACCATCAGATCCACCTTGCTTCTGTGCCCATTTTCCCCTTTTACGGGCATGACACCACCTCTCATCACATGCCAACCCCATGATAACCTGAAATCCTGTGCTGGCCGCCTTCTCCAGGACTCTGCTCCTTAGTGTCTCTTCTGCATCACTGGCGTCTCATACCTTCTCTGTCTCTGTCTCTCCTTCTCTCTCTCTGCCCTCCTTCCATGATCCAGCTCTGCCTTTCTCTCCAAGCTCCCTCCTCTGGGTCCTTTCACATTTCAGCCTCACTAGCTCCAAATGTTCCAAGCCCTTTGCTGCCTGAGGGCCTGTAATTAAGACGAAGTCATCCTGGATTAAGGTGGACTGTAAATCCAATGACAGGTGTCCTTAGAAGAAGAGGAGAGAACAGACAAAGATACATACACAGAGCAGAGAAGGCCACGTGAAGATGGAGGCAGACATTAGAGTGGTGCCTCTACCAGCCCAGGAGCCAAGGAGTGCCAGCAACCACAGCAGCTGGGAAGAGGCGAGGGAAAACCCTTTCCTGGAGCCTTCAGGGGGAGCATGGCCCTGCTGATACCTTGATTACTGACTTCTGGCCTCTAGAACTATAAGAATAAAATTTTGTTGTTTTCAGCCACCCAGTTTGTAATTTGCTATGGCAGCCCTAGGAAATGAAGACCCCATTCTACCCTGACCCATCCCTTCTCAGCCCTGTGTCTTCCTCAGGAGGTCCTCCCTGGCCACTTTATTATAGATTTCTCTCGTATTTTTTCTTTGTTGAAACTAGTTCATTTTCTTTATAGCCCTAATCGTGAGAGGAAATCACGTATTTATTGGCTCATTTTTGTTTTTATCGGCTCTTTCCCACCCTAAACTTTAAGTAGCAAGAGGGCAGGGATTGTTTCTGTTTACCTCTCTAATCCTGGTCTGAAACTTGGTAAGTGTTTAGTAATATTTGGTGAATGGGTGAAAAAATGAATGAAAGGATGGATGAGTTGCTATTCAGACAGAATGGACAGGATGGACAGGAATGGACAGGATTCATTACTGGCTAGATGGGAGGGGAGGGGATAGGGATTCCAGGTTTTGGCTAGAGTCAGGGATTTGGGCGCCCTTCATTGGGTTGCAGAACACTGGAAGAGCAAGTTTGGGGAAAGATAATGAGTTCAGTTTCAGACTTTTGAGTCTGAGGTACCTATAGCCCACTCAAAAATAGAAGCCAACCAACTGGTATCCCTGTGTCTGTCTGCCCCACTCCACCTCCACCCTGCCCCCATCTGTTTGTAATACAGCAACCAGCATGAGCCTTTATATATATATATATATTTTTTTTTTTTTTTTAAGATTTTATTTATTTATTTGAGAGAGAGAAAGCACGAGTTGGGGGCAGGGGCAGAAGGAGAAGCAGACTCCCCACTGAGCCCCAACGTGGGGCTCGATCCCAGGACCCCAGGATCATGACCTGAGCCAAAGACAGATGCCTAATCGACTGAGCCACCCAAGTATGAGCCTTTAAAAACATGGGCAGATGACATCGCCCTCTGCTCACCACTTTCCAGTGGCTCTAGCATACTATTTATTTTGTCTATTTATTGCCTGGCTTCCCCTACTCTGGTAAAATAGATGCTCCATGAAATCAGGGCTTTCTGTCTGTTTTGTTCACTACTACATATCCAGCACCAACAATCGTGTCTGGCAGCTAGGAGTCCTCAAGAAAATGTTTGTTGAATGAAGGAATGAGATTCCGTGAGGAATCTGGATTTATGAGTCTGACTGTTGGGAGTGAGTTCTGGGCTAAGGATGAGCTCTGGAGGCCGTGGACACCTGGATGGTGTGAAAAGCCTCTGGGGCACATGTGATCTCCTGCGAGTGGGGCGGAGAGTAGGACAGAGCCCAGAGGGTCCTGAAAGAAGGGCGGAGAAAGTGGTGCCCTGGAAGGAGACCAGGAAGCAGCAGCCCATGTGGCATCAAATGACCAAGGGGAGAGAGCACGGCAGGGAGGAAGGGCCCATGGTCAAGTGCGGTGGAGGGGAAGCAGCCCAAGAACGGGGGCCTCTCGGGAGGCAATGGGGCCGATTCCTGGAGGAGGGCTAGGGGTCAACAGGGAGGTTTTGGTGTAAGAACAGGAGATTGCAGAGGCAGCTTGAGTGCCGCAGAGAGGAGCAAGTGAAGACAAACTTGTGGATTCAGCTGAGACTGAGGCACCTGACCCAGCAGGGAGAACAGGGAGAGGCAGAGACTAGTCCTCCCGGGGAGCACGAGTCGTGGAGCAGGAGTCGCAGAAAAATGGGCAGCAGCTTGGAACCGTAAGGGCTTGTTTCTTGTTCATGCATCTGCAATGAGACTGGAGTTCGGCTGATCAGGTGGGAGACTGCTGGCTTCCAATCCAGGCTGTGCAAAGCACCTCTCATTTTTCTGGGCCCAGGGGAGCATGGTGCTCTCATGGCAATGGCAGAAGCCAGCAGAGAGAGCCCAGCCGCACAAGCAGGTTCTAGCCTTTGCTGACATCCCGGGGTTAGAGCAAGTCACTTGGCCAAGCGCAAGGTCAAGAGGTGGGGGGAGAGACACTAAGCCCTCAAAGGCAAGGCTGTGAAAGGGGGGGAGCAGGTGAAGAATGGAGACAATGATGGAGCCTCTGGGTGTGGGGGGGGGGGGCTAGCATCACCATATTTATTACCACCATTCCATCCCGGCTGCCTCTGGTGTAGTCGCGTACCTCCCAACCAGCCTCACGGCCTCCAAGTGGTCCTGCGAGACACCAGGTTCAGCTTCCGCACATGGCACTGCCATGATGTCGCTCCTCTTTCCAAACCCTGCCTGCGAGATAAAGCCCAAAGTCCTGAGCCAGGTAGCCGAGGCCCCAAACCCAGCCGGTCACATTCTGGGGACCGAATATGACACCCCAGCTGCCGCAGGCCCTCTTCACGCCTGCCCCTGCCCACCAGGGAGCGGTGTAGCCTCTGAGGCCCCAGTAACTTAGAACTGATCCTCACTTTCTCCCTAATTTGAAGGCACCCTTCTCTGTGGCCTGAAGTTTGCATTCTTGTACCTTGGTCACAGTTTTGCTTCCTGGAGCACACTGGGTGAATCCACTACTGGGCTTCTAATAGTACTTTCCATATTTTATCAAGCACAAGGCCTCCCTCAGTCTTCTCCAGGTAGGACACAACTCCTCTCAGGGAACCTGGATGGCTCCGCTAGTTGGATGTCTGCCTTCAGCTCAGGTCATGATCCCAGGGTCCTAGAATCGAAACCTGTGTGGAGCTCTCTGCTGCGTGGGGAGCCTGCTTTTCCCTCTCCCTCTGCCTGCCGCTCCCCCTGCTTGTGCTCTCTCTCTCTCTCTCTCTCTCTGTCAAATAAATAAATCTTAAAAAAAAAAAAAAAAAGACAACTAATCTCTTCAAATACACACCTCCCTCCACCTTACCAAAAAAAGACCAGAAAAAAGACCACAGGGTCATACCACCCATCGTGGTCACTTCTGGGACCATGGGGTTAAAGGTCAACGTTCTGCTTGAAAGGTGGCTTCCAGAAATGGATCCAAATCCACAAGTGTAAGCTGAGCAGCACAGAGGCTAGGTGGGCAGTGAATTGGCTCCTCCCTTTGCTGACTGCTGGGTCAGATCAGCAAGCCTCAGCTGAACCTACTATCCACCCAGCCAAGAGCATTAACCACTGCCTCACTGCTATTTAAATAGCAGAGAGTAAATAAATAAATTAATAAATAGCAGAAAGACAGTTTCCATTCCAAAGACAATGACTTATTTTATAGAACCCTTTCAAATTTTCCTAACTTAGAAAACTGGGAGGTACCTTGACGTCAAATAAAGAAAATTCATGAGTTTCAGAGTCCAATAGAATTGGGTTTGAACCCAGACTCTGGCACCTATTAACTTTGTGACCTTAGGCAAGTGATGACCTCCAACCCGCCTCAGTTTTCTCACCTCTAAAATGGCAATATTGATATCTACCCCCACCCCAGGATTGCATGAACATTAAATTATGTAATACAATATGGGGTGCCTAGTAAATGTTAACCTCCTTCTCTTGACCTGTTGTCCTCACTGATCCTTTGCTTCTTCGAGGGCAGCTCTGAAACACAGGGGATGTGCCCTGCCCTGGGCAGGAGGAGCCCTGGATTCTGGTCCCAACTCCTTCATCACAGCATGAGAGTTGTGAATTCTGTTTGACACCATCCTTATGGCTAGTGTGCACATCAGATGCAATGCAGGTGGAAGTGTCTTAAAAAAGGTAAGCACTTAATAATATTAGAAAATAAAATATTGTTTATTTTCATTTGGCCAACAGATATTTAAAGTGCATCTGTTGTGGGCCAGACACGATACTAGGCAGAGAGGATGCAGTAGCGTGAAACCTAACAATGCCCTCCTCTGCCACACTGAGGTTTTAAGGAGACTGGATCCAGTGTCTCCATTTATTCATGTGGTTGGAGAATCTTTTCAATCCTTCTCTTTTTTGGACAGACCTTACTAGATTTAGCTCGGCTTTTCGAGCAGACCAGCCCCCGGTCTGAAATGAACTCCCTACCAGGCTACTGTCTGGGCTGTCTGTGATGAAGCCACCAGCAAATACTAGGAATTCTGTTCTTCTAAAGACCTAAGTTTGAATAGCAACTCTGCCATCTTCTAGCCACCTTACCTAAATTCTTGAATTTCCCTGAGCCTCACTTACTACCCTGTAGAATGGGCACGCTACTCACATGGAACTGTACATGTGGGTAAAATACCAAGGGGCACAATTGCTGAATCATGTGGCAAGACTTTGTTTAGCTTGGTAAGAAACTGCCAAACTGTCTTCCAAAGTGGCAGTACCATTTTGCACTCACATCACTAATGAATGAGAGTTTATGTTGCTCCGCATCCTTGCCAGCATTTCCTGCTGTCAGTGGTTAGCCACTCTAATAGATTTATAGTGGTAGCTCACTTTACTTTGCATATGCATATGCGTATGCATATGATGGCATATGAAGTTGATCATCTTTTCATATGCTTATTTGCCATCTGTATGTCTTCTTTGGCTAAGTGTCTATTCAGAACTTTTGCCTGTTTTTTAGTCGACTTGTATGTTTTTTTATTGTTGAGTTTTAAGAGCTCTTTGTATAGTTTGGGTAAAGTCCTTTACTATGGATGTGTTTTGCAAATTTCTCCCAGTCTGTACGTTGCCTTCTCATTCTCTTAACAATGTCCTTTGCAGAGCAGATGTTTTTAATTTCAATAAAATTTAACTTATCTTTTAATTTCATATTCATACTTTTGGTATTATATCTAAAAAGTCATCACCCAACCCAAGGTCACCTAGCTTTTCTCCTATGTTATCTTCTAAAAGTTTCATAGTTTCCCATTTAAACTTAGGACAATGGGGGATCCCTGGGTGGCTCAGCGGTTTAGCGCCTGCCTTTGGCCCAGGGCGCGATCCTGGAGTCCTGGGATAGAGTCCCGCATTGGGCTCCCAGCATAGAGCCTGCTTCTCCCTCCTCCTGTGTCTCTGCCTCTCTCTCTCTCTCTCTCTCTCTCTCTCATAAATAAATAAATAAATAAATAAATAAATAAATAAATAAATCTTTAAAAAATAAAAAATAAATAAACTTAGGAAAATGGGGATGCCCGGGTGGCTCAGCGGTTGAGTGCTTGCTTGCCTTTGGCTCAGGGCGTGATCCTAGAGTCTTGGGATTGAGTCTCGCATCAGGCTCCCTGCATGGAGCCTACTTTTCCCTCTGCCTGTGTCTCTGCCTCTCTCTCTGTGTGTGTCTCTCAGTAATAAATAAATAAAATCTAAAAAAAATAATAGTAAAATAAACTTAGGACAATGATCTATTTTGAGTTAACTTTTGTGAATGGTGTAAAGCTGTGTCTAGATTTTTTTTTTATTTTTTGTTTTTTTATTTTTTTATTTTTTTTTATTTATGATAGTCACAGAGAGAGAGAGAGAGAGAGAGAGGCAGAGACACAGGCGGAGGGAGAAGCAGGCTCCATGCACCGGGAGCCTGATGTGGGATTCGATCCCGGGTCTCCAGGATCGCGCCCTGGGCCAAAGGCAGGCGCCAAACCGCTGCGCCACCCAGGGATCCCTAGATTTATTTTTTTTTTAAGATTTTATTTATTTATTCATGAGAGACACAGAGAGAGAGAGAGAGACAGAGACCCAGGCAGAGGGAGAAGCAGGCTCCATGCAGGGAGCCCAACGTGGGACTCAGTCTCAGGTCTCCAGGATCACACCCTGGGCTGAAGGAGGCAATAAACCACTGAGCCACCCAGGCTGCCCAAGATCCATTTTTTTTTTTTTGCATGTGGATATCCATTTGTTCCAGCATCACTTATAGAAAAGACTGTCCTTTCTCCAGTGAACTGCTTCTGCTCCTTTGTCAAAGATCAATTGACAATATTTGTATGAGTCTATTTCTGTGGGTCCATTTTGTTCCATTGATCTATTTACCTCATCTTTTGCTGACACTATACCGTCTCAGTTTACTATAGCTTTATGGTAAGTTTAGTCCTCCAACTTCATTCTTCTTCAATGTTGCATTGGTTCTTCTGGGTCTTTTGCTTTTCATATAAACTTTATAATCAATTTGTTAATATTCACAAAATAACTTGCTGGGATTTTGATTGGGATTGCATTAAATCTATAGATCAAGTTGGGAAGAACTGACATCTTAACAATATTGAGTCTTCCTATCCATGAGCATGGAATATCTCTCCATTGATTTAGATCTTATTTGATTTCTTTTATTGGAGTTGTTTCAGTTCCCTTCTTATAGATCCCGTACACATTTGTTAACTGTATACCTAAATATTTCATTTTTGTGTGCTAATGCAAAGATAGTTTACATTATATTGTACATGATAGGAAGTAAAAGAAGTTGCTAAGGAGGGGAGTGGTATTGTACATTTATGTTTAAGAAGATTTTTCTACTGGGGCATCTGGGTGGCTCAGTGGTTGAGTGTCTGCTTTTGGCTCAGGTCATGATCCTGGGGACCTGGGATCAAGTCCCACATCGGGCTCCCTGTGGGGAGCCTGCTTCTCACTCTGCCTGTGTCTATAAATAAATAAAATCTTTTAAAAACTCTTTAAAAAAGAAGACTGTTCTACTAACAATGTGGAAGACAGATTCAGTTTGAATAAAATTGGAGCTAGGAAGGCTACTTAAGAGAATTTTTTTTTTAATGTGTACTAGAAGAATAAAGACCTGAGGAAGTAGAAGGAGGTATGGGAAATGGTTAGTCCTGCTTGAAAAATACAGCAAATAGTAAGGATCTTCTTTTCTGGACAAAGCCAAGCAGACCTTCCAAAAGCCTTGATATATCAAGGGAGGTGACATTGAAAGATCAGAATGGCAGTATTAGCTGCCTACTTCAACATCCATTTATTCTCTGCCTCTTTTCCTGCCTAACGCAATACCAATTTCGCTCAAATGCCTTCCTTTCCTACCTGCCCAAATACTACAGGGGAAGGCTACTCTATCCTGAACTCCAGCAGTGGCTGAATTGGTCTAAGGGTGACCTCACCCATGTCACCAGAACTGGACTGAGAATGAGCATGTGCACCAATTCTGGCCATGGAGACAAAAGAGTCTGCTGAATGAGGTGGGTACAGAGGCTGGAAAACATTTCCTCTATCCTAAGTGAAAGCCACAAGAAGAAATAGCCTCTTGATTTGCTCTGAAGGCTGTCCTACCTTTGTGACTCTCAATACTTCAATAGCCATATTGCTATCAGCTTGAAGATGGAGTCAACACTGAAGATGAAATAGCATAGAGAGAGCGTCGTTGAGCCGCTGAAACAAGAGAACCACATCTCTTCATTGTTTAAAGCAGTTTGAGGTGGGATTTCTGAGAGTTACATCTGTTAAGTACATCCATCTGTTAAAACTGCCCCTATCAGCAAGTAAGCTAAAGGAAGCTTGCCATGTATCCACCCATCCCTCTGAGGATACGAAGTTTTTTTCTTAGTATCTGAGAATAAGAGCTTGCCTGCTTATTTTCTGCTCTATCCCCCACATCCGAACCTGACGTAAGAAATATCTGATGAATTGATGAGTGAATGAAATACTCAGGAGCCAAAAAAATTTTTTTAACGATTTCATTTATTTATTCATGAGAGACACAGAGAGAGGCAGAGACACAGGCAGAGGGAGAAGCAGGCTCCATGCAGGGAGCCCGTCGCAGAACTCGATCCTGGGACTCCAGGATTGCGCCCTGGGCTGAAGGCAGGCACCAAACCGCTAAGCCACCCAGGTGCCCCAGGAGCCAAAATTTGAATGATACTTGTCTAGCTACTCCCGATTCCATTTTGTTCCCCACCATTAAAATTTACCATTATTGAGTTATTATTGATGTATGCTCTTGACAATTGCCAAAGATTATAGCTATATCAGAATTGCCTCTACATGGGGATCCCTGGGTGGCTCAGCAGTTTAGCACCTGCCTTTGGCCCAGGGCGCAATCCTGGAGTCCCAGGACGAGTCCCGTGTCGGGCTCTCGGCATGGAGCCAGCCTGCTTCTCCCTCTGCCTGTGTCTCTGCCTCTCTCTCCCTCTCTATGTCTATCATGAATAAATAAATAAATATATCTTAAAAAAAAAAAAAGAATTGCCTCTACATTTGCTATATAAAAAATTGTCAAAACACACCATATGATGCTTTTAGAGTTGCTGTACAAAGTCTCCTTAGATCAACTTAATGCCTGGAAAAAAAAAAGGACACTTCTCTTGGAGAATTGTTCTGCTTCCTACTAGTAGGTTGTATGGGCTAACTAACTGGGTATCCTTTTTTGCCCTGGCTGCCAGGAAGCTCAGACCTAATCTGCAGCTAAATCATAGTAACTCTATTACACCTGACAGTCACTGCTTGCTTCTTTCTCCTTTCTATGGCTTTGCTTTTCTAATTTTAGTTGAATGACCTTATTGTGTTTGCCTTTATTGTAAGTTGCTTCAAATCCTTTTCAGAGAGAGGTGCGTATAAAAAAAAAATTAACAGCTCAATTCTAAAAAGCCATGCAGAGCCCGAGTTGGCACCACTTGCTCTTTGTAATAGCCTGGGAGGGCCCCCAAAGTAGCCTGGTGCTTTATCTTTACAAACACATGTCAGCCGGAGCAGCAGTGCTCACCAGAGATCTCGGGAGACAAGGGCAAAAATCACCCGTCATTTTCTACTGAATGGGTGTCTGGAGGACCATTCAGGCTCCTAGTGGCTGGATTTGGTGGGGCGGATTAACGTGAAGAGCCCTTGGAAAATCAGCATCCACCCTGCCTGCACTAGCTATTGTTCCAGAGGTGAGTTGTTCGGTCTAGTTTGGAAGATAGAATCTCTCTCCTGCCTGGCCCCCAACCCCGCTGGCTTTGTAGGCTCAGGGTCCTGTGCCCTTTCCCCACCTCTGGGCCACAGGCCTCTCCAGCCAGCCCTCCGTGCCAACTGGCAGAGGGTGCTCTTGTATTGCAGATCTGACTCCCTCCCCACAAATGAACTCCTGGTGCTTTCTTTCCCTGCTTTCCCGCTCTGGCGGGGCTGCCTCCACCAGCTGGGGGCCTTGAAACCCTCACTTGGGCAAACTGCTGGGTTTTTTTCTAAAAGCTGGCCTAGGCCGTGCCCCCAGATCACGGTTGAACCGGCCTCACTCCCCTTCGAGCTTGTGTGCCTCTCTCTGCACCCTAGTTCCCCCGCTCAACAGAATGAGCCTATTTTGGGGGGACATAGTTTAGTTTGTTGATATCATATGTGAGTGTTGGGGAGAGGGAGAAGGAGAGGGAGAGAGAGAGAGAGAGTGCGCGAAGACACACTGCCCTCTCAGAGCTCTGCAATAATAGATTTCATGATTTAATTGGAAATTTAGTAAATCTGCTAAAACATTTAGTGGTTTAAATTTTTCCTGTTCCGCAAAGAAACAAAGGCTTCTGGTTTACCCTTGTGTCTTTCAACAACTTTAATTTCATTTGTAAATTACGGATGGAAGTAGCATTTCCACTCGATTGCATACTGGGCATTAAGAAGACAAAAACCTTCATTGTTTGCAGCCCTTGGGATTTTTTTTTTTCAGACATTAAGCTGTAGGTGGCATTCTTTATACTTGACATCAGAGCACTTTTGTCAGGCGTTTAGTTGACAGGATTTACTGCCAGCCCATCCTAGGTGTGTGAAACAGAGAAAACAAGAAAATATTTCGTTCAGGTGGGCAGGGAGAGGAGTGCTGAGGCCCATCAGCCCGATCGGGTAACCGCTGCTTTTCAAACTGTGTAATTAAAGATCTTTAGAGTTCTTCGAAGGGAATTAATTAGTAGAGAAAGGCTGTTTTGTTTACAGTCTTCATCATCAACATAATCAAAAGCCAGCCTAGATACTGGTGGCAAATTGGACTGAATTCTCCAAAGCCAAGGGCACTTCATGCAGAGCTTGTTTTCAGAGGTTTGTTCCATCTGTGCGTTAACTTGCCATTGGGCGGAGGGAAAGAGGAGGGGGGTGATGTGCTGTGAAGGGGTAGAGGAGAGGTATTCAGGAGAGTCAAAACATCCGTGGCCCATGTGCTTTCCATCACCAATACCCCCCTGAGTGTGGTGTGCTGCTGGCGGGTGGGATTAGTCTTCAGTTCACCTGCCCAGATGGTTTGTCTGTGGGTGACTGTGTTTTCAGGCCCGGACCACCGCCCCCGGGGAAGCCCTGAAGAAAGCATCTGGTGATGGCACATGGGTACCACCATACTGGCCTGGTGGCGTCAGACATACCTGGAGCACTTCATAATAACTGCAGATGTCTGGGTCCCACTCGGACCTACTGAACCAGAACCTCCTGGGATAGGATTCAGAGGAATCTATGTTATTAACTCACTACCCAGGTGCTTCTGTTATGTAGCCAGGTTTGATAGGCAGAATGACTGGTCTAAACCATTAGCTGACCTTTTATTTATTTATTTCTTAAAGATTTTATTTATTTATTCACGAGAGACACACAAAGGGAGGCAGAGAAATAAGTAGAGGGAAAAGCAGGCTCCCTGTGGGGAGCCCAATGTGGGACTCGATCCCAGGAGCTTGGGATCACGCCCTGAGAAAAAAGGCAGATGCTCAACCACTGAGCCACCCAGGCATCCCAGGTGACCTTGTAGTAAAAGGGCATGGGCCTGAAGTGGGGAGAAAGACAGGGGTACCCAGGAGGATTACCTTGGACCAGAAAAGGCTTATCACACGGTGTTAGGCCCTTGGCTTCTCAGCATAGACCAAAGCTGCAGGAAAGCAGGGTCATTCTTTGCAAAGCACAAACAAACCTTCACCTCAAATGATCATCCTATAAACCCAGCCTCAGCAATAGGGGCCATTCTCCAAACCAAGAGAGACTGCAGGGCAGCTGCAGCCCTATTAGTCCCCTTCTCTCTAAAATCCCATTTCATGGCACCAGGGAATGTTTAAAAGGACCAACAGACTGAAGGGAGGGGCTGAGTTGGTCAAAAGATTGTCCAGCTTGCAAGAAGTAGGTCTCAGTAGGACCTGGGTTTTATAGACCCATTTTTCATCTGATTACCTTGGTGTTAATATTCCAGATCCTACCTTGCCCGGGCTTGACAAGAGCTCAGAGATGGCTTCCTCAGCTATCCCAAACTGTATCTACCTGGTCACCTCTGCAGTCCACACATACCATTTAATCTGGATCTCTTAAAACCTCTAGTCCCAGCCTTTTATTTATTCATTCATGAGAGAGAGAGAAGCAGAGATATAGGTAGAAGGAGAAGCAGGCTCCCTACTGGGAGCCCGATACAGGACTTGATCCCCGGACTCCAGGATCATGCCCGGAGCTGAAGGTAGATGCGCAACCGCTGAGCCACCCAGGCATCCCTAGTCCTAGCCTTTTACTTTAGTTTCATTTTCAATGGAAAGTTTATATTGTAGGGGCACCTGGCTGGCTCAGTTGGAAGAGCATGTGACTCTTGAACTCAGGGTCATGAGTTCAAGCCTCAAGTTGGGTGTAGAGAATACTAAAAAAAAAATAATAAACTTCAAAAAAAAGTTTATATTGTAAAAGTAATCCAAGTATGCTATTAAAAAGTTGTTTTTTTTTTTTTAAACAAGTAAAGGTGTTCAAAGTGAGGAGTGAAAGCTCTTCGTGTAATCTTACCCTTCAGAGATAAACCCTCGTTTTCAAGATGTGGACGCTAGGGTTTCAAAGAGCCAAAGTCCATGATTCTGTGGCAGAGCAAGGACAGGGGTCCCTGACCCCTCTGCCCAATGCTCTTTCCACCTACTCTTCTTCGAAGGAGGCCTCTACCAGCACCCCAGATCTTCAGAAACTTTTTGATGCCACCAACAAGGAGGCAACTCATTTTCTCATCCATCAGTAAAGGTAATCAGTGCCCTTTTCTGGAAACCTGAAGCCACACCTCCAAACTGGATTCTTATGGATTATAGGAAACACACCGTGTGGCTGATTCCTCCTCCACCCCTCTCGCCCTTACACCCATCCATCTCTCATCACTTTTCTGAACCAGCTTCCCAGAGCTTATAGCTGCTCAACAAAGAGAGCAGAACTGAGCATCATCTGCAACTGTTGGTGGGCTGGGGTCCTGTAAGCAGAGCAACTGTGGCATCTTGGAAGATGCCCTGGGCCGAGCGAAGAGCAGAAAGGAGGCAGAGCACACTGTGCTGGGTTCTGAGAGTTCCTCTAGAGGCCTGTTCACTTTGTCCCAGTATTCCTGGGTCCTCAAGCCTGCCCTTGGCTCTCCTGTCCTTCTCCCACAGATCCATCTCCCACATCCTGTGATGGGGTAGGGCATGGGCAGGGTGTGGAATTAAATATCCTGGGCTCCCAAGGGAAGGGGGCACACCTGGGGCAGAGTGGTTATGGTGAGAGCCTTTCACAACAGTAGCAAAGTGGAGGTTTATGCCTGGGGGCCGGGGGGGGGGGCGTCTTCTTCAGTAGGCCCCTTGGACAGTCATGCCCAGGCCAGCTCTCAGTACTCTCAGTACTCGCAGAGTCACACCCGGACACTAAAACCCTTCATGACATAGTGTCAGGGGGCGTCAAGCTTGTGCCAGCCACCAGTCGAGGTGCTTCCCACAAAATATCTCATTGAACTTACTCTCGTAGAGGGCACTGTTCCCGTCTTCAGCTCCAGATGAAGCAGTTGAGGCCCAGAGAAGCTAGGAGCCCCAAGAGCCAGGTTTCCCATCCGGGTTGATTTGGTTGCAACGCCTGACGATTTATGAGTGTAAGTGCAGGCCTGCTGTGGGACGTTGGCCCACACCTTTCACAGCCTGAGACAAAGCTGACGGCGGGGGGCAAGGCCAGCTCAAGGGAGGACTGCTCTCTCACCCGCAATCCCAGTAAGTGGGGGCTGAGCCAGGCCATCCTCCGTCGTGCTGGCTGGAACTTTGGGGGTTCGCCGTGTTACCTGAACACGGGACTTCACACTCACCTGGGGCTGGCAGTCTGTTACCCGCCTTGCTGATTTATTTATTTTACGTCGGATCCCTTTCTCACCGGCAAAAAATGATCTCCACCTCTTTTGAAGCCCTTTGCCAATAGTTCTGTTGGCTGCAGTGACGTAGATTGGCCACGGGCAACTGATAAAGAAATAAAGGCTTCTGTCAGACGTCAGGGTGCAGAGGGAAGCCGAGGTGGCATTAATCAGGAGGGACAGCCAGCGGCTCTGAGGTAATGTTCAGGGTAGCCGGGAGCCCCCAGTGGGGGTGTTGTTTTTTTGTGTGGGGGGGTTTTTTTTTTTTTTCCTTTCACCGTTTTAAAATTCATGTCAGTGAAGCCAGGTTCACGGTGCGCCCCTCGGAGGAGCCCCTGGCTCCCTAAGCTGAGTCTGAATCTCCTGGGCCCTCACGGCCATTGTCCGAAGAGACCTTCCTCCCCTTCTTTCTCTTCCGTGGGCCCCTCCTCTCCCTCCTCCCCAGATGTTTTAGCATCTGTTAATCCCAGTTGGAAACCTTAGCAGATAAAAGTGGTGTTCTGTGTAGATGGCTTCCAGAACAAATACGGGGTGGTAGATAATTTAGCATTGGGTTTCAGGAGAGCCGAGGGTGGGGGCTGCAGGGCCAGCACCTCTTGCTCCTAAGCCATCCGGGAAGAGCCAAGCAGAGTAATTCCCGAGCTCGGAGGAATGCGTGCAGAGGGTTCATTTCCAGGACGCCGCGGCCTGCATTTAGGTGATATTAGAAGCCACCATGACAGCAAAGTCGTTTTATGCACAGCGGCTTAGCGAGCACCCGGAGAACTAGTTTAGGGAAGCGATCAGGTTGAAAAATACCAAGTCACAAAGTTTTAATGAAACTAAGTGTGGATCAACGTATCATAAAGAGCATCCAGGACGACTTAAAAGATCCACGGGTGGAAATTAGAATGGATCTTCGGGATTTATTTGGCAAAGCCCGTCTATTTTGACCTTTTTTCCGTTTCCTATTAAGGCTACTGAAAGTGTGTTTTGTTTGGCTCGGGCTGGAGGAGGGCGGCCGCTGCCGGGGCTGTGCCGCCGAAGCTGCCGCCGAAGTTGAGCGGCATTAATTGACAGATAAGGGCTGGGCATCAAATAGCAGAGAGAAAGGCCATCGCAGATTTTCTTGCTTTATTTCTCTCTGCACTTCATTTACATCTTAAGCCATATTGGTGATCCAGATTTGAATAAAGCCACAGCTTAAGCCGTGATTAGATCTCAATAGCTTGGATTTGCTATGAAATTGCTGCATTTTTACTAGATGTATTTAGAAATACTGGTGAAAACTGACACCTTGGGTAACTTTATCATTTAAAATGGTGCTTCGGGTGGATAGAAAAAAAAAAAAAAAAAACACCCAAACCGCTAAACTGGGGGTATTAGTCGCCAGGCCTTTGACTCAAGCAGTGTCAGGGGTTAGAATTATACAAAAGCCAAGCTGAGCACAACGTGGGCAAGAAAGAACACAGATAACTCAACCCACCACCTTCCCCTAAGCCCACTCTCCCCAAAAATGTTAATCGAAGCAGTGATCCCATAACCTGAAGAAAAATAAGGAAGGCAAAAGGAATATATAATGCAACAAGGAGCTCTTTTAATGCTGAGATTTTTTTTTTTTTAATCATGAAGCAATATTTTTAACTCTAAGGTTAACCTGCTAATCCTTAAGCTGGTGATATGACAGTGTCAAATGTGATGGGATTTTGTGATTCTCATTATTGTTATGTATTGTTCTTTCCCTGGTATTCCATATTAATATTTATAAATGCCCTTTTTATAGAACCAAGAGGACCAAAACCCATTATTAAATTTTTAAAATGGACAAACCTCGCATCCAATATAGTTGATTACAATTTAGAACAAAAAGGATTTCGGTAGTAATCCACTTCTTGTTTCTCGTTGTTGTTGATTTGTGTGGACAGCAGAGCTCCTGATGTTATTTAAAACAACAACAACCAAAAAAAAAAAACCCCTACTGTTTGCCCAAAGTAACATCCAAATGGCAGAGAAAAACAGGTTATTGATCCCGCCTTGTGAGAAGGAGGTGAAAGATACCAAGAACAGGTAAGAGGGTACAATGAAGAAAAGGTGTGCATTTAAAATGCTAAGTCACCCACCAAGGGCAAGGGCAAAATGAAAGAATCGATTAAAATTTGAAAAAGAAGGTTGTTCACTCAGTTGTTTTCAAGTGCCTCATTTTACTTGACAAGTGGCCTCCAAAGGGTTCAGTAGGCATCCATGTGTGTGAAAGAGGAAGTCTCTGTAATAAAGAGAGGCAAATCAATCAACCCACAGCCGAACCGGCAAGGAGAGTCAAAATTGACAACGGATCTACCCAGTGCATTCTTCTTTCAGCACCATGGGATGCAATCAAACATCCCTTAAAGTCAAAAAGGAAAGAAAAGTCTCCCAGCTCAGGGACATTACTATGTCCTCAGCTCTGGGTAGCCAAGAATAGTCTTCAGCCCCAGAGAGGAATATTCCTCACGGAAAAAGATATTTTATGATCAGCTGGCCCCACCACTCTCTGGCTCCAAAAGGGCCTGAATAACAGTGTAATTAGCCAGAGTGTGTAGAACTAATTGACTATAGCTTGGGGGGCTAGGGGTAGGGGAGTGGTGGCTGGTTGGCCTCGTTTTGCAGAAGAATAATCGAGGAGAAAGGGTTACATCTCTGCTCATGAAGCCAAGAACATGGAGCAGGTTTTGTTTTTTTTTTTTTTAAGATTTCATTTATTTTTTCATGAGAGATAAATAGAGAGAAGCAGAGACATAGGTAGAGCAAGAAGCAGGCTCCTCGAGGGGAACCTGATGTGGGACTCGATCCCAGGGCCCCAGGATCACGCCCTGAGCCAAAGGCAGACACTCAACCACTAAGACACCCAGGTGTCCCAAACCTGGAGCAGTTTTGACAAATTATTAGAAATGTCCCAACTTGGAGTGTCTGGGTGGCTCAGTTGGTTAAGTGTCTGCCTTCAGCTAAGGTCCTAATTTCAGGGTCCTCGGATCCTGCCAGAGTCTGTGTGGGGCTCCCTGCTCAGCAGGAAGTCGGCTTCTCCCTCTGCCCCTCCCCTTGCTGAGTGCTCTCTCTCTGTCTTTTCTTTCTCAGATAAATGAAATCTTAAAAAAAAAAAAAAAAAGAATACAGAAATACCAACTCTGTCCCTTTAGAGAGAGAGAGTTTTCATGGATTCTATTTTTATTCTTATTTATAAAAATCACTTATTTATTTTTTTAAAGATTTTATTTATTCATGAGAGACACACACACAGAGAGAGAGAGAGAGAGAGAGAGGCAGAGACACAGGCAGAGGGAGAAGCAGGCTCCATGCAGGGAGCCTGATGTGGGACTCGATCCCGGGACTCCAGGATCATGCCCTGGATTGAAGGTGGCACTAAACCGCTGAGCCACTGGGGCTGCCCATAAAAATCACTTTTTTCCCCAACTCAATGTCTGAAGTCTGAGCTTCAGAATCAGACCCAAGTGTGAGTCCTGGCTCTTTCTCTTCAAACTGTACAATTTGGGGCAAGTTACTTTATTTAGTTTCCTTGATTGTAAAATAGGTAAATTGAGGTGCCTGAGCAGCTCAGTCAGCTAAGCATCAGACTCTTGGTTTTAGCTCAGGTCATGATCTTATTCATGGGTTGTGGGATGGAGCCCTGAGGTAAGCTTCTCACTCAGTGGGGAGTCTGCTTGAGATTCTCTCCCTCTGTACCTCGTCCCCTTCATGCTGTCTCAAAATAAATAAATAAATTCTTTAAAAAAAAGGAAAACTAACCCTACTTCATGCTGTCTTGGGAGAGCCAAATGGGATGGGATGAGTGCAAGTTGTGTGGGCCTGGCCCAGAGTAAGTATTTGATAAACAGTAGCTCTAATTAATAAATATGTCCATGGCTTGGGAGATTTGAAACTCTGATTCCTTCTTTGTGGATAATTTTCTCTCTTTTATGCTCTCCTGGTTTGGGAATTATAGCCATGCATATGCATCATTGGAACTATAAGGTTTGCACATTCAACAAAACAAACCAAGTGGGATGTGCGGGGGCCCAGGGTGCTTGAGGAATTCCAGGCTATGTTTAGCCTTCCGAGGCAAAATACTAGGGCATTTATTTTGAAACACATCTAAGATATTTTCTGACACCAATAAGGAAGGGGAGTCAGAACTGATGCCTAGTGGTTCTGACAGTTATTCTATTATAATGCAGAGTTATGGCTACAGAGGCGGTGTGTCAGCTCCCAGCTATGTGTGTTCAAAGCAGCAGTGGAGTAACTCAACTCCAATGAAACCCAAGTTTGGTGAAGCAATGAGAAGGCTATTCATCGTGACCAATCTTTATAGAAACTGGCCTCACCTTTTGGGGAAACATGTCTTATGTTTCAGGCATGTGTAATGGCCTGGTTTTGCAGCATGGTGTTAGCCTACTTTAGGCTAAGGACGCAGGCTTCTCAGACCTCTCAAAAACTTGTCAGCCTACCTCTCCTTGAAGTCCTTAAAGCCCTCCTGTCATTAAGCATCTTCATCCAAACTCTTCCTAGAGGCAGTCCTCCTGAGTGAGGTTGGAGTGGTTCACTTTGGGTGCCTTCTCCTGCTTTCTATGGGGGACCCCAGGCTTCTTGCCATGCTCTTCTCAGGCAGTTGGTGACCTGAATCGGCCTCATGGGTCTCCCCTCTCCATCATCACTCACTGCCCCCAAACTGTTCTCCTCCCATTGGCTTATCAAGTTTTACGTGTCCTCTGCTCTGTTTTCTTAGGAGGACCCTAAATGAGCATCCTGGCACCCTGGTAGAAAGCTTAATAAAAGCTTGATTAGAATTGAATGCATGCATTCATTCAGCCATCAGTGCTAGCCGGATGTAATAGTGACTTCTTCCCCCAGAGATAACGTTTCCTTTATGCCAGACAGGTTTGGTGCTCTTGCTCACATGGACTCAGGCCACCTGTTTGCTCCAGCTGTGACGGGGGCATTACCTGTGTCCCATGGCAGCCTGGTGGCCCCTTTCCTCACCTATGCCTCCTTTCCTCTGAGTTCTGCCCCCAGGTTTCTCTCAACTTGCTGCCTGTGGGAACCAGCTCAGCCATACATACACACGTTCTTGTCCTCACAGGCACACATACACACACATGCACACACCTGGAGGTGTGCCAGAGTCAGCACTACCCAGAGCGGACTTTGACCAACAGAGACAAGAGGCCATGGGTAAAACCTTCCTTTCCCATGTCTTTCTCACGATTCTTCAGATGTTCCCCCTAGGGGACTGAGCCACCTGCCCACAGTGGTAGCCAGCTCCCAAATACACCCCCTGGACTGCCTTTCCCTTCCTCCTTGTTTTGTTCTGATTCTCCCTCTAGATCCCCAAGTTTGCTTCTCAAAATAAACTACCTGCACCTAGGCCCTTATCTCAGACACTCCTTTTGGGAAGAACCTAAGGCAAAACATCATTTCTAACAGAGGCCTTCTAACAAAGACTCTCTTAATCTAAAACAATACACCTCCATAGGTAGAATTTCTGTGCTGTGGGATATATGTTGGGGGCTGGGCTCTTCCTTGTGCTCCCAGAGTTACCAAGGCATAATCTCTTCTGGCGTTTGTCACATTAGATTGTCACGGCCTGCTTATTTGTATGTCCCTCCAAAAGACTGAATTCAGGGACAGTGTCTCCTCTGTCTCCATGTGCCCAGCACCATGTCTGGCATGAAGTAGGTACTTAATAAACATATTCTTGACAGATAGAAGAATGAATGGATGTGTGAGTGCAAGGGAACCATGGTTGCCCTGTATTATTTCATGTAGTTGACAATTCACCCTACCTAACCACATTTGCATCCCCCAAAAGATAGATGTAATATAATATGAAAATAGTCTAACAGAGTTAAGGTACATTTTCAGGGGAAGAAACACTCACATACACAAAGAACACTTTTGTCATCACTTGTTCCCCTCCCTCATCATCATCATTCTTGAGCCTCTTGCTTTGTAGCTGAGTAGCCAGTCCCAAATTGATCTTTTTTCTGCCTTCCCAGGTGATTCTTTAGGTATAATTTGGATCTGCATAGCCTTTCCTTCAGACATTCATCTAGGGGATAAGGGAGTTATATCAAGAATTTCAGTTCTTCTATGAATTTTTAGGATCACCCAGAACTGGGGTGACAAGACATATGGCCCCCATATTTTATCTGAATTCCTGTAACAAAAGACCAAGTCATCCTCGGAAGCTGGCACAAAGAACAGAAATCTGTCTTGAAAGGTGTCTCAGGGTGCCAGCAAGCTCTGTTCAGGTCTGAAGCTTCTGAGCAACCATGATGATTTTTCCTCTGTAACCTGTAAACAACCCCTAGGGAGATGCTGAGCTCAGCAGGCATTTGTGGGGAGGCAGACCTCTATGGGAGAATGTAGCTGGGGTGACCACACACCCCTCTGTAGCCAGGAAGGCTCAGCACCTTTGTCCCACAGCTGGAAGTCAGATTCTCTCACTCATTTAAGTGTCTTAAAGCCTTACTTACTATAAAGCATTTGAAACAACAGCAAGTTTGTACATGATCTTATTTTTAAATTTAGTTCCCATCTAAACGAGAAAGGAAGCTCTTAGCAATGTCTGCTACAAGAGGAGTAGTTGTGGCAGATTGAAGTAAATTTAATCTTGCCTTGCTAACAGCCATGGTTTATCAGATAGGATGCTTTTGATTGCAAGTAACAGAAATTCCAAATCAAGCCTATTTGAACAATAAGAAATCTATTACCTTACATAATGGAGGTATGTTAAGTTCCTGGGCTGGTTGAGTCAGCAGCTCAAAGATGTCATCAAGGACCAAGTCCTCTTTACTCCACCGTGGTAAGTGTTGACCTCATCTTGGGGAGTGAGAAGGTTGTAGCAGTCAGTCCTGGGCTTCACACCCAGAGCCCGTGATCCAGAGGAAAAAAAGAGACAACCTCATCCAGTGGTTTCTTTTGTGAGAAAGGAAACATTTCCCAAAGCTCTCCCATCTGACTTTATCTCATATCTCATATCTAGAAGAGGGTCATAGCTTGAGCTGAATTGTACTCTAGTAAGACATAATCCCCAGGATGTGAGGGTGACCTGGCTGTGACATCTCTCACCCCATTGATGGCCAAGGTTGATTTGGCTGATCTGGCTATCCCCTTTCTCCCTTTGGGCTCCATATGTGTCCTTCCCAAAGCTGCCCACTCAGTGGAAGAGGGCAACCTTATCTGATAAAGGAGGATTGTTCTTCAAAGGTTATTTCAGTAACTCCCCTGCTAGAACTTCCAAACAAGCTCTAAGGTCCAGTTGTAGAAGGTGAGGTCAGTCAAGCTTCTAAGATTGCAGATACATCCAAACAAGGCGCTGCATGGAGCAGTCTGCCTTTCTCAGAAAGAAAGAAGAAAAAGAAAAGAAAAAAGAAAGAGAAGAAAGAAGGAGGGCAGCCCGGTGGCTCAGCGGTTTAGCGCCGCCTTCAGCCCGGGGTGTGATCCTGGATACCTGGGATCGGGTCCCACATCGGGCTCCCAGCATGGAGCCTGCTTCTCCCTCTGTCTGTGTCTCTGACTCTCTCTCTTTCAAGAATAAATAAATAAAATATTTAAAAAAAAAAAAAGAAAGAAAGAAGGAGAGAGAGAAGGGAGGGAGGGAGAAAGGGAGGGAGGGGGAGAGAGAAGAAAAAGAGAAAGAAAAGAAAAAGAAAGAAAAAAGAAAGAAAGAAAGAAAGAAAGAAGAAAGAAAGAAAGAAAGAAAGAAAAGGGAGGGAGGGAGGGAGAGAGGGAGGAGGACAGACCCTCATATCTCACTGGTTGCACAGAGCAAACATTTACTTTTTGCTTCATGAGTCCAGAGACTTTCCGGGAGGGTGATCTCCATGGGTTGGCTCAGAAATCCTGTGGTGCCTGCTTCTCCAAACATTCTTCCACAATCACTGTGGCAGAGGAAGAGGGTGGTGGAAGGTCTTGTGCAACAATCTAATGCTGAACCCTGGGCTGATACTTGTCACTTTCCTTCACTGCGCATTAGATATACAGCCCATCCAACCACAAGCCGACAAGTGTGATCTTCTCACGCCCTAGGGAAGGCCTATAGAACCACTTAGGGAAGGTGCTGGAAAGTCTATCTCTATTATCCTGCCCAGCTTGTGAGGGGATGGAAGAGAGGCGAGCAGTGTAGCAAGATTAGGCTGATCTAGAATGGGATGGATGTTAGGGACTAAACCATATATCTATTCCAAGTAATTTGAATACTAAGGAGACAACAACTATAAACCTTTGAGATTCTTAAAAATGATGCAGAACTCAAAGAGCAGGTCGTTCTGGATTGACCACACATTTGATTACCCAATCTTCAATTTGATCATCAGAGAAAAGAATGACAATTCCAGGTACCTGTGTTAGAATCTTACCTAAACACATCACCACCCTCTACCTTGAAAAGTCCCTTCTGCCTAAATAATTTCAATTGGGAGATACAGATTTCTTTACATCAGACTTCATTTGCATTTCACAACTGAATATTTGAGAGTCCATAAAATATGCTTTTTCGACTCTGCAGAGCAATCTCTGTTAAATTAAAACTCCATTAAATCTCTACAATCACACCCAGGCCTGGATATGAGAAAGAAGCAGGCAGGCAACATTCAGAAGTTTTTTTTTTCCTACAAAACCAAACCAAGGACACTGTAAAGGGTTCATCATGTCTCCTAAATTTCCCAAAATGGAACTGGACTCCTCTTCTCCAAAAGGCAGCGTCTGCCACATTTTTTAAAACTTCTTTTAGCCCTCTCACCCATCCAGTGATCAGCTGCATTAAAATTCTTGAAGAAGATTTTAAAACAAACAGGGGGGAACATGTAAATAAATAAATATAAATAGAAGCAGCTCCAGTTTGGAGACTCTGCTTGAATAGCTATATTATGTGGCTCCATAATCTGGATTTTTATAGTCTCTCAAGTAATCACAACACAGTGCCAGGTTTCACATCACAGCAGTCTGTCAACAGGTAAGGGCCCCCTGTTGACATGCTTTTTTTTTTCTTCACTTGATGGTTACCTTATTGAACAAATAAGGGGTCTCATTAGCTTGTTAGGGAAAACAAAGTGATGTTTATTGAGCCTAATAGAATGATAAATTCAGTTTGCAGTCAGTTTATTGTGTCTAAGATTAGTTATTTTGTGTCTTGGTTCTTTTCTGATAAGCTGGGTGAGGTGTCCAAAGGAAGCATGGACACTTTTTTCTGATTTGATTCATTGTAGAAAAACTTCCAATGCAACCTGAGCCCATTTTTAATATAGTTTTCTCTCTTTATAAGCAGAAGTGTTTGCTAGTGTTCATTGATCACCCCTTGCAGTAGCAAATATTGGATGATAGAAGCCTTGCTTCCAGTCTGCACCTCAGTTTATTCATCTGTGAAGTGGAAATAACAATAATACCTAGTGCAAGAGATTGTTTAAAGGGAAACAAGGAGGAACAGAGAACCCAGCAACACAGTCCCACAAATATGCCCAGCTGAATTTTGACAAAGACGCAAGAAAAACTAAAAGGAGGAAAGTACTCTTTTCAAGTTTGCTGGTGCTGAAGCAATTGGACATCCTTTGGGTGTGGGGTGCAGGGAAGGCTCTCCTTTTGTTTCACATCCCATACAAAAATTAACTTAAAGTGGATCTTGGCCCTAAATGGAAAGCTATAAAACTTTCAGAAGCAAACCCAAGAAAAATATCTTTAGGATCTAAGGGTAGTCAGGAAGTTCTTAGACTTGATACCAAAAGCATGATCCATAAAGGAAAAATTGATAAAATGGATTTCATCAAAATTTTAAAGTTTGCTCTGCACAAAACCCTGTTAAGACAATGAAAGAACAAGTTACAGGAGAAAATATTGCAAGTTGTGTATCCAATCAGGACTAGTATTGGGGTGTCTGGTTGGCTTAGTCCGTAAAGTATGTGACTCTTGATCTTGGAGTCACTGGTTCAAGCCCCACATTGGGTATAAAGATTATTTTAAAAATAAATAAACTTCTTTAAAAAAAAAAAAAAAGACTAGTACCTACAATATCTAAAACTCCACAGTAAAAAAAAAAAAAAAAAAAAAAAAAAAAATCAATGGAAAATGAACAAAAGACTTGAAGAGACAGTTCATCCAAAAATATGTAGAAATGATAATAAGCACCTGAAAGTATGCTAACCAGTATTAGGGATATGTAAAATAAAACTACAATAAAATATCAGTACACACCTACCAGAACAATAAAAAATAGTGACAATACCAAACGCTGGTGAGGATGTGGAAAAACTGGATCACTCATACGTTCCTCATGGGAATATAAAACATTCTGGCAATTGCTTAAGAAACTGAACATGCAACTATCATACAACCCAATAATTACTCCTGGGCATTCATCCCAGAGAAATGAAGACCTATGTTCACACACAAACTTGTACCCGAATGCTTATAGAAGCTTCATTTGTAACAGCCCAAAGCTGGAAACAACCCAGATCTCTTTCACCAAGTGAATGGTTAAACACATGGTGGCACATCCGTACCGCGGAATAGTACCCAGCACTAAAGAGTACTATTGACACATGAAACAATCTGGACAATCTCCAGAAAATTATGCCGAGTGGAAGAAAAAAAAACCACAAAAGAGTTTGTGCTGCATAATTACATTTATATAAATGACAACTTTATAGAAATGGAGAACAGACTAGTGGTTGCTAGGGGTTAAGGAGAGGAGAGGGCGAGGGGGAAGTAAATGTGTCTATAAAAGGACAGCAGAGGGGCCGAGTGGTGATGGAAATATTGTGTATCTTCACTGTATCAATGTCCATATCCTAGTTCTGATATTTTTCTATAGTTTTGTAAGATATTACCACTGGGAGAAAGTGGGTAAAGGATATACAGGCTCTCCCTCATTTTTCACAATTACATGTGCATCTACAATTATCTCAAACTAAAAAGTTTAATTAAAAGAATTAAATGAGTTGATGTCCATGACAGATTAATAGTAAGTCTTTAATACTCTTTAGCTATTATTGATTGCACTTTCCTGGAATTACTTGATACAACTTCTGTTTTGTCCCTCTGTCGCTTCTAAAAGACCATGTGGTACAATGGTACAGTGGTGATGCAATGCCAGCCGGAATCACCCTCAACTTCTAATCATAACTCTGACAATTATGAATCAGCTATGTGACATTAGCCAAGATAAAATCTTTCTCAGGCCTTATTTTCTTCATGGGGAAATGAGGATAATAATCTTCCTCTATCCTCATCGCAGAGCTTTTAGGTTGGTTTGTTTGCTTGTTTAAGAATCAAATAGATGATGTAGAGGGTGGGCAAGAGGGGGAGCTTTGAAAATTGTTAAGTGCTACAAAAATGCTATGCATTGAACATACATTTATTAAATACCTCTTACTCATCTACGACCGCTATTACTAATAAATATGACCATTTACTCGCTTGAAACCCTTGTTGGAATTTGGCATGCAAATTTCCTGAGTGTTGCTCATTTGCATTGGAAAAAAGGAAAGAGGTGGGAGGCCTTTTGAAGCCTTTTGAAAATTGAGCTCAGGGGGGGATGAATTCTTATCACTGGGCCCAAGGTATAATTGATTTTCTACACAATGGCTCACAGGTGCTACATTTAACACCCTGAGTAGTAGGAGGATGGAAACGTATCCCAAGGTGCAGCTTTAACTTAAAATATCTACATAGTCAGCCCCTTCACCCTAGGGAAGGCTGAGAAGCCTGGGGGGTTGGGGTACCCCACCTTTCCACTAGTTGTCTGAATGTGCTGACGGAGACACTTGCTCCTTACTTACTTCTTATCCCACTCAGAGAATTGGGCTTTAGGTTTCTTATTTTCAGTGGCCAAATGCCAAAAGCGCCTCTTTTCAGCCCTGGATCACAAGGTTAGGAAAGAACACAGGGCCAGCCCACCATGAAATACATATTAATATTATAACAACCCTTTCAGAGTTCACTGTTGCTATGTCAACAAAGCAGCTGGGGAAATTGGGTCTTTGGGAAATTGGGAAATGAGGTCGGCTTTGGCAACATGGTAAATGTTTCCTTCTCTCAGAACAATCGGTCTGTGACACCAGCCAGCTTTCTCATACTTACCCTTTCTCTGCTTATTTATGGGAAAATTGAGAAGCAAAACAATAGTCATTAAGGTTTGGGGTTAGGGAGCTTCATGGAAAAAGCAACAGAAACAAAATTCTTTTCCTCTCCCCCTTTCTACTTGTTTATGTCAGTTTCTCAGTCCCAACCTGGACTCCACTGGACTGCACATGGGTTCTGTATCCAGCTCTGTGACTTTGGATGACTTACTGGCTTCATCTCAGTCTTAATTACCTCATTTTATGAAATGAAAGTATGTTCATAGGACCAACTACATAATTTATGGGTCCCAATACAAGATAAAAATGCAGGGCCCTTTATTTAAAAAGTAAGAATTTCAAAATGGTGGGGCACCTGGGTGGCTCAGTGGTTGAGCATCTGCCTTTGACTCTGATGGTGATCCTGGGGTCCTGGGATTGAGTCCCCCATTAAGCTCCCCATGGGGAGCCTGCTTCTCCCTCTGCCTGTGTCTCTGCCTCTCTCTCTCTCTCATGAATAATAAATAAAATCTTAAAAAAATAATAATAATAATTTCAAGATGGCGACAGCAGAACATTAAACCCAGCACAGTGCCTTTCTAAGGATGGGGCCCTGTGCAAAGGCCCAGGTCGCAGACCCATAAAGTTGGCTCTATACATCAGTTATGACTCTAGGCTTACAAATGAGAGAAGCCAAGTCACACTCATTCCTCAGAAAGATAATTTAGTGGAAAGTTACTGTGGTATCATGGAAGCCAAGGGAGAGTTGAACAAATGAGAGGCCGTGACCTACCCTGGTGAAAAAGCAGAGCCCAGACAGTTCCTCAGTTTTCTGTCTCATAGCTTCAGCCACCAGAGACTCACTGACTTGCTCTCCCGGTCTCCTAAGTGTGAACTCTTGGGAAGGGACTCTCCAGCCTAGATTAGGTCAGGTGCCCCTTCTAGACCCATCAACCCTGAATGGGAGCCCAGGTGAATTTCAGAATACTGGTAGAGGCCCAGCAGGTAATCCCACAGCTCTCCTATGTGCTATAAGAACAGAGATAGCAGATTTTACTTCACTGCTGCTGTAGGTTTGTTGGTAGCAGGGGCCTAGAGAGAGGTGGAGACAAGATGCCTGGGGCCACACTGGAGTGTCATGAGGGTGTCATGCTGTCTCCCATGAGAAGTGTTGGCTCAGGTGCTTGCATTCACCATCTGTGGACTAGAGTCTGTGAACTCAAAGTTTTCTTGCAGCCCTAACATTCTAGAGTATTTCCTCTCTGTTCATGCTCATCCCCAAAATCAACTGTCAGGAAGCCTTCATGTGTAGGGATAATTTATTTCATTCAATAGATGTCGGTGAAATGTGATTAAATCTTTTAAAATTAAATGGACGTATTTGGAATACACAAGAGAAATGCTCTAGCTTAAGCAATTCTAAAGTGAATCCTTTGGTAAAGCAGACTCTTATTTAAATTGAATAGCCACTTGGCTCCTTAGCAAATCTGAATTTTTATGTAGAGTGCTTTGCTTAAGATAGACTGGGGATCCGACATGGAAAGACAACCACTGAGAAGGGGATGGGTGTGTGAAATTGGAGAAAAATGTACCAACAGGCCTCAATCTATCCCACTCCTGCCTAAGTAACCATGGAGGATTTTCCTTCACCTGGACATCCTCGGGTGGCTTGTCCCCTTCAAGGATGCCTGAGTGTTTATTCTAGTTTATTCTAGAGTAGTTTTTGTTGTTGTTGTTAACTTTTTGGTGGTAGTGTGAGGAGGGAACAAATAAGAGTGGCAGGGCTTTAGACCAGTGCTATCCACTGTGGTAGCCACCAGCCATGTGTGACTGTTGAGCACTTGCAAGGTAGCTGGATTGAACTGGACTGAATCAGGATAGACTGTATATGTAAAATACACACTGGATTTTGAAGATTCCATATGAAAAAAAGAATGTAAAATATCTCAATTTTATTATGTCATGATTACATGTTGAAATGATCATTTCTTCATACATTGGGGCAAAAAAAATGTATTATTAATTTCACCTTTTTACTTTTTTTTGTTTGTTTTATTTTTATGTAATCTCTACACCCAACTTGGGGCTTGAACTTACCACCTCAAGATCAAGAGTCACATGCTCTACCAACTGAGCCAGCCAAGCACCCCTCTTTTTCTTTTTACTTTTTTTTTTTTTGTATTGAGTAGGCTCCATGCCCAACATGGTACCCAACTTGGGGCTTGAATTCATGACCCTGAGAGATCAAGACCTGAGCTTTGATTAAGAGTCAGATACTTAACCAACTGAGCCACCCAGGGCCCTACTTTTACTTTTCAATGTGGGTGCTACGAAATGTGCAGTTCTTCAAGGGCTCACTTGACATTTCTGTTGGACAGAGCTCCTCTAGACCCTATGTGCAGCGGTGATCCTGAGTGTGGCCATGTTGCCTCACTGATTAAAGGTTTTTCAAAGCAGAAGCTGGGAGTAGGCCAGACTGAGGGAAACTAGGTAGAGGATGGGGTAAAATAGGGGCAGAAGTGAAGATTTGATCCACTGCAGGGCTAGGCTACCAGCAATGTCTGAAAGAAATTCATAGAATTGTGCAAGTGGAAGCCACAGATGGACATCTGTGCTGTGCTACCCATTGTTTAATCTGCCCTGTTGTGGAGGATTACAGCCAGCTGCAAATCCTTGAGACTCCTCCTATCAGAAGGTATGTCTGCTCCCCCAGTCCTCCCAGCGCCCCACGCATCAAATCTGGGCAGGCTTGATGATTGCTATCCCAGGTCTCAGCCCAGCCTTTAAGTTTCCAGCCTATAGTTTCTGCTTTCTTCCTCTAGAGCTTTGACTCATTATGGAAGAAATCACACCCCTCTGTGGAGTGGGACTGCATGCAGGAGAGGGAACCTCAGCCTGCTCAGTGTCTGCACTGAGGTACCAGGATGGGCAAGTGATGCTGTCCTGGATTCTTTTTTTTTTTTTCTTTAAGATTTATTTATTTATTATGAGAGACATACAGAGAGAGAGACAGACAGACAGAGAGAGAGAGAGAGAGGCAGAGACATAGGTAGAGGGAGAAGCAGGCTCCCTTCAGGGAGCCCAATGCAGGACTCAATCCCAGGACCCTGGAATCACGTCCTGAACAGAAGGCAGCCACCCAACCGCTGAGCCACCCAGGTGTCCCTGTCTTGGATTCTTCAGACCAGACCAGGCACCAGCCCAACTGATCCCACCAAGTATCCCAGGCGATACCATTGGAACAAACCACCAGCAGAAACCTGCCCAAATTCTTGATCCAAGAATTTATAATAAAAATGAAATTGGCTGATATTTTAGGCCACTAAGTTTTTAGTGGCTATGAGGTAGCATTAGTTAACAGGACAACCTGTAAATCATCCACTGTTGGCTCGTGTTTGCAAAAAGACACCAGCACTCTGGTCAAATATTCATTTAGTCACTCACCATTCCTTTGAGAACATAAGGGTCTTGAAAAAGAAGCAGTAGAGAGTAAGGGATCTTAAGGCCAGTTTGTACAGAGTCTTGAATTCAAGACTAAAGAGTTAGATTTTATTCATAGGCAGTAGACAGCCACTGAGCAATGTGATCAGGACTGTGCTTTAGAATAAATAAAATCTTAAAAAAAAACAAAAAAGGAACTGTGCTTAGAAACATTACTTAACAGCTTTGTGCAAAATGGCTTGGAGAAGGGAGAGATTTGGAGTGAAAAGACCAATTAGATCATTCAAAATCCAACATCTCAGATGAAGAGCAGATTGTCAGAGTCCGAGGTAGTGACAGAAGAAAAGTTCCCTTGTTTCTCAACCAGGAGACATTGAGCCCGCGGGACATTTGGGAACGTCTTATGCTGTTTGTGTCACAGTGGCTGTTGAGCATCACTAGCATTCAGTGGGCAGGGTCAGAAATGTCCTGCAATGCAAATAAGAAGTGTCTTATCCAGTGTGCCCTGTTGAATAATACTAATAGATAGAAGGCTCTATGAGAGGCTGTGCCAATAGAACTCAGTAAGCAGGCCGATGGAGGAGGAGCCGAGGGGGAGATAGGAGTCAATGGCCTTGCTGAGGTTTCCAGATTTGATGACTGGAATCAGAAACAGATGGAAATTCAGAAAGAGGAGCAGACTTGGGTGAAAGCCACAGTTTGAGGTGGTGCTGAGGCCTCCCACTATGGTGTCTCACAGCAGAGTGGGTGCCAGGACGCGCTCAGAAGAGAGGTGATGGGTGGAGGTTCTATAAAACCAGAAGCCCACTGTCCCATTTAATGGAGTGTCTCCACCATTCTGCAGAGGCTGCAGAACCCTCCCTCCCCCAGGCCCTGCTCTGGCCTGGGTCTAGTGATCATCGAGGCCAAGAAGATCGACTGTGAGGCCAGGTGGATGCTGGACCAAAGAGCAGGAAGTCTTGGTCTGCATCTGGCTCTGCTCCCCACCCCTCATGCAGATGCGGCCCCTCAGCCGACCCATGAACAGAGCGTTTGAACTACCAGATGAGTCGGGAGGATGGTGCTAACTCTGTCTGACTGGGGACCACGGCTCCACAGAGGACTCTCGTTACAAGGGTCTTCCTTCATGAGAGGAAAGAGTTCTCCTGGGACCACAGGAGAGCCTCTAAAATGACACCCAGTGCTCCCCCAAAGGAACAAGAGAGCATTCCAGGTTCAGACAATGGACAACGTGAGCTTCCCTCTCTCCTGCTCTTCCCTGAGTCTACTGGAACCTAAAGCCGGTCTTCGAAGGGCTCATGCTGTGCCTACTCTTTCCTTAGGGACCAGTGAGGAGCAGCCTGCCCCACTTCACGAGGTGCCCACATCAGATCCGAGCCCGCGCATTGCTTCAGCATGTTCCCTCCCCCGCCCCCCGTCCCTCCCAAGACCCGTGCCAAAGGCTTGTTTCCTGTCTGAAAAAGAAAGCAGAACGTGGCAGTGGATGATCTATTGTCATTATTGAGGTGCATTACGTGGCAAGGAGATTTAGGGACCCAGAACTGCTAAGCGACACCTCGGCTCCCCAGGGCAGTATTTGAAAGTGACGTCACCCCAATACCCAATTCAAAATCACACCTTTTAACCTCCACAATCATCCAAGATCCATATCAAGTCTGATTCCGGTAAGATGCCTCGATATTCTAAATTATTTGTCAGCCTGGCACGGCAAATAAACATTTGTGAAATTCATTTCAAAAGATGTTAACACTGGTGAAACCCACGTGCCCCCAGAGGGATTATACAAATTTCCATGTCAAATATTTGAGGCAAAGCACTTGTAGAGAAACAGTGTTTTTTTGTGTTTTGATGCCTTTCATTTCCATAAACTAGATTACTTTCTGAAATTACTTTCACACAGAGAACAGTTTCTATTGAATTCCAGTCAGTGAACTCCTCTGAGTGTGAGGTGAATAAAATATCTCGGGGCTGTGGGGCTTCCTTGATGCATATGCACCCGTGTTGTGTAAGGAAGGCAAACCAAGTTGAGATGTTATCTTTAGAGAGCTCATGTACCCAGATCTGCTGTCTTACGGTAATTGCTAAACAACCAATTCATTTAGAGCCTAACAAGGAAGCTCTAGGGCTTTCTCTCCCCCCCATCCCCACCCGCCCCCATCTCTCCTACCTGGCTAACAATGACTCCAGCTCTGTTGTTAACTGGAGATTTGCTGGCAGGCAGCTGCTTGCTACAGCGAGGTTCTCCAACAGTCAAGTTTTATCTGCTTCTTGCAAACACTGATTCTGCCAAAAAAATTCTCACAAAAAAATTTGATCCGAGGAAACATTGTCCTATTGTCCTAGTTCTGTCAAGCCCGTAAAATTAAAATGGACTTAGTTTTCTTAAAGGGGAGAAAAAAAGAGAGAGAGAGAGAGAAAGAAAGAAAGTAGTTGAAGGCCCAAGAAGAAAGCTGCTGAGTTAAATGTTACTTGAAACAAACAGGCATTTCCTGTAGGTGTGGGCTCTGAGCTGCTGTGTGGCAACAGAAAAGCAGTTCCAGGGGGCTGGGGGGTGGGGACAAAGAGGACAATCTCTCCTTAGATAAAGCCAGCTAGAAGGTCTTATCTTTCAGGGCTAATGAGGAGAGTGCTGGGATCCGGGGAAGACAATTCTAACCTTGACCGAGTTTGAAATGACCAAGTGATTAGCAGGTGAGCATGACTCTGCAGCCAGGGTGCAGCCCTGTAAACATTAGTAGCCCAGGCGCTCCCACAGGAGATGGAAGGAGAATGTGAGGGAAGGGCCTAGAGCAGGCAGGGCTGGTTTTTTTTGTTTTCATTTTATCCAGGGAAGCAGAAGTGATCAGTTTCCGGCTTGACTCCTCTGAGTAAAGTGGGAGCCACTCACCGGAGGGTGTAAACCAAGGAGCCAGATGATGGGATTTGCTTTTTTAGTGAGATCACTCCAGCTGCTGAGTTTAGTGTAGACCAAAAGGAGAAAGCATTAGAAGCCGGTTGGAACCGCCAAAGCAAGGTATGATGGTGGCTTAGACCAGAGCGGTAGCAGAGGAAAGGCTGAGGAAAGTTTGAATTCTGGATTTCTTGGAAGGCGAACCAACCCTTCCAGGATGTGAGGATAAAAGAAGAGTAAGGGATGAACTCAATGTGTTGTCCTGAGCAGCTGGGACAATGAAGTGGCCATTTACTGCATGGAGAGTGCGTAGATGGAAAGAAGGGCTTGGGCTTACAGTCTTCATTTTGAGATGTTTATTGGACTTCCCAGTGGGGTGGAAAGTCAGAAAGGCAGACAGTATGGACTGTCAATTCAAGAGTCATCTATTTATAGATGTTTTTAAAGCCTTGAAACTGGATGAGATCACCAAGGAGGCGAAGGTGAAGATAAAAAGATGTCCTGGGGGCGCATCAACATTAGGCATATTTGCAGCTTATCAAAATGTAATTACAAATGCAAAATAAGCTAACTTTGTATAGAAAGAAATTCGCTATCTCATCCCTTCATGGGCCCTGAAGAATTGAAACACAGGATGTGTACATTATCAAGGAGACTAGGCAAGGTCACTAGGAAATGATGACATCCAAGGGCTGGGAGGGACAGAGGGTGATAGGTATCACCTTGAGAGCCGACTTGCCCAGGAAGCAGAGGTTCTAACAAAGCTCACGGGTGCAGATGAGAAAGGCGGTTGCCACCAGGTCATTGCGGAGTTGGCGGAGGTACACAGACAGGAATGGACGGAAGCCCAGGGAACAAGGCCTCTTTGCAGATTTTCCTTGGGCTCCCGTTTCTCTCGCTCCTCACTGCCCTCACTGCAGCCTTCCAGGCAGGGCAGATGCCCACTCGTGCTCATTCCCCTTTTCTCATCTGAGAAAGAGATTGGAGACACTGCGCTCTGCAGGGCCACCCTGGCCTTTGGTTCCGCATCCCCTCACCTCTTCCTTTTGTCCTCATCTCCCTACCACCGCCTAGGATCTCATCAAGTCTGTTTACTGCCTTAACCATGACGGGCTGGGAAACCCCATGAGGACAGCAATTTAGGCTTAGTGCCTGGAACTGTGCCTAGGATACAGTAGGCGCTCAATAAATACGTATTCATGAAACAGGTGATGTGCTGGGAGGCAGTGACCGTTAGCGATGCCAACACCTACTAGGTAATTGTACAAATTTCATCAGCCGTCCTAGCTTCGGCTTTTTGAACTACAAAATGGAAATCTTATCTACCTGTAGGTTAATGAGAATTAAAATTAAATGAGATTATTTTTGGAAAGTGCCTAGTCTATGATGGCTACACAAGAAAACTTTTCACCCTACCTGTCCTCTACTACGGTCCCAAGAGAGTCAAGGTAGAGAGTTCCAATTCTGATGTCAGCGATGCAAACTAGCTTCCAGCATTGTGGGTTCTCTCTGATGTCTTAACTTCCTATGAAGGAAAGTTCTAAGTGTCAAGAGAATGAATTTTCATGATAAGAACTGCATTTTATAAGATGCTCTCATAATGTAAAATAACCAGAACACCAAGGAGTACATCAGAAAAGAACCATATAATATTTTCTCAATGAGAACTTGGCACATAGTAGACACTTGATAATATCGGATGGGTGAATCAATGAGTGGACAGTAAGATCAATTAAAACTTAACCTAAAATTAAAGGCTCTACTACAATTTGCCCTTTATTATCAATAAGTTTCACTCTAATGGAAGTAGCCTACACTGCATTTTCAAGCGCTCTCATTTGTCAGTGTCAGTGGACTTTCCTTTGATCAAACACTAAAATGCAAAATGTACATTTCTGCTCTGAAAAAAAATTTGTACTTGATTCCAAATTTCTTTAATTTTCCCAGCAAAAATGTTAATTTCTTAGTTATTTGGCATGAGATTTAAGCACTTCAAACATTCCTCATCCTCCCCAGTCCTTTTTCATGCTCTCTGCACTATACAGAAGTTGTTTCTCTCTGCTTGTAAGATTCTCATGAGAGCCCAGGGAAGTTCTGGGCACAGAATAAATAAAAGGAAATGATGCCAAGAGGAAGGTTATGATGTTTGCCATCAATAAGAGAGTAACAGCGTGCTCGGGATAGGCTGTGGGCAAAACTCCTGAAGGCTCAATCCCAGAAGGGTCGTTTGAGGTCATCTTGGGGAAGTTGTTCTTGGTGCTAGAACCCCCAGAAGATTGGAGGGGAGCAGAGCTCTATTTTGTGGTAACTTTTCCTGGGTCAAATGCACTGAATGACTATGATTCAAGATCCATCAAAAGGGAAAAATAAAAGCTTCTTCTTGGTTTGAGACATCAATGCCAGATTTCTGCCTGTGGCAAATGTTCATGGAGAAGCCAGGCGACAGTGAACATATGGGTGTGCTCTTGAAGATGGCAGCCTGTGGGAGGGCACTATGGGGGGAGCTGCAGCTGAGTCGGCTGGGGGACCCTGGATCCAGGAACTAGTGCCCCGTCTGACCATCATCCTGCCAACCCCACCGCCTCCACATCCCCCACGTCCACTCGTACCCCTACCCTCGCTTCTTAGACTTTGAATCTGCTCTGCACCAGGACAGGCTTTCCAGGAAGAACAGTAAACTGGTCAGTTTGCCGAGAGGGTCTGCAGTGTGCCGCCTTGCCTCTGACACTCAGGAGAACCTGAAACAACCTGGAAACTGAACTTTTCATGAGGAACAGGGCTGGAGAGGGTGGAGGTTAGAGCAATAATATGTTTTTGAGGAGCATCCAATTGTACGGGCATTGAGCTTCATCTCTCTTCTGCCTCACTTGGCACTAGGAGGTGGGGCATCCCAGGGCTTCTCTTTCTCTCTCTCTTTTTTTAAGATTTATTTATTTATTTGAGAGAGAGAGTGTGTGAGAGAGACAGGGAGAGAGAGAGAGAGCATGAGCAGGGGGAAAGGGAGGGGCAGAGGGAGAAGCAGACCCCACTGATTAGGGAGCTGGATGTGGGACTCAATCCCAGGATGCTGAGATCATGACCCCAGCTGAAAGCAGATGCTTAACCTACTGAGCGACCCAGGCGCTCCCCGGAGGTTTCTCAATGGGAAGGACACATCTGAATGTCTCCACAAGGCCTCCCTTCTGGGAACAGGGCCAGAGCACTTTGCCCGGCTCCATCACTGACAGAGTTCTGGTGGCTGTGGTTTGAGGGCCACAGTGCGCTAACGGCTTTCTTAATATGCTCATTATCATTTAATCTGTGCAACATATCTTTGAGGCAAGAATTGACTCTCACATGGATGAGGAAACCAAACTCATGGAGACTGGGCTACTGTCTGCATTCAAGTAACTAGTAAGTGGCAGAAAACCCTGGAATCAAAACACAATGCCACGTTCAGGCTATCAATGCATTCTCTGCCCTATAAAGTAGCTTTTTCTCTTCCCATTTAGCAGATGAGGAAACAACAGATATAGCAGGGCTTACAAACAGAAAAGGCCTTGCTGGGACATCCAGTCACCCTTGCACCATACCCCACCCTGCCCACTAAAAATAATCGTCTCCACTGCTGCTTATAAAGAAAAAGAGAAGCCCAATGGAAAGCATGACAGCAACTTTGCATTGTACTTTTTAAAGAAAGCAAACTTGATCTTTGCTGATCTGATGCCAATTTTGATATATATGGCAGTCCTCACCAAAATAAGCTCCCATGGAGCCATTGTGCATTGACCTTGCTTGATGTTATATATAGTTATGATTTATACTTGACTTTAGTGGAATTGGATAAGGACCTGACAGGGACACAATTACAGACCTTAATGTCACCTGGCTTTTGCCATTCTTAAGGGAAAACAAAGCCATTTTGAGCTTTTCCCCCACAATCTTGTGAGCAGCCGCTTGGCTAATCTTTATGGTGAGGGATGTTGACTCTATCTGGGTTATTAGTTAACAGGATTGGTTTTCAATCTTGTGTAACATGGATGACTCTAGTTGCTTTGTATGGATCTGTGACCACCCATTGAGAGACAGACTACCTATAGACAGCAAGTAAACTGTCTTTTTCTGAGTGTGCTAACACAGACAGCTGGGGAAACCTTAGGGCCCTCTGATTTCTGACTTTTGTGGTCACATAGAAGGCTTTTTCAACAGAGCAGCAAAGGTCACCTCCATCTCCTAGGTGAATAGATCATCTCATAAGTCCAGTTAAAATCAATTCATAGTAATTTAACAGTTAGTACTTACCTGACTCAAAATATCTTGCAGAACACCTAGGAAGTTAGCTGATAGCTGATGGAAGATAGCACAAGACTCTTTCCAAAGGGAGCTCTCCAGGGGCGCCTGGTTGGCTCAGTTGTTGAGCACAGGACTCTTGATCTTGGAGTTGTGAGTTTGAGCCCCACATGGGGTATAGAGCTCACTAAATAAATAAATAAATAATCAAAGGGAGCTCTCCAGTCCATGTTTATTTCCAGATACGTGCAGTTCCTTAAAGATGGATGAAGACAGTAACCTGAGGCCCCGCTCAGAGACCTGGGGAGGCCTGAGACAACTCCGGCCACTGGATGTGGAGCAGTCCTCAACTGATCATTCTTTTCCTAGGTGGGATTAGGCCTAGTGGTACCTGCTCAATATAGCTCACACGTAGGACGCCTGGGTGGCTCAGCGATTAAGCGTCTGCCTTCAGCTCAGGTCATGATCCTGGAGTCTCAGGATCGAGTCCCGCATCGGGATCTCTGCATGGAGCCTGCTTCTCCCTCTGCCTGTGTCTCTGCCTCTCTCTGTGTGTCTCTCATGAATAAATAAATTCTTTAAAAAAAAAAATACTGCTCACACTCCTGCTCTGCAGGGACCCTTTCACCTCAAAATCCCCATCCCCTCCTGTACCCCATCCCATCTGTCCCGTCCCTCCTCCTCCCCTCTATACCCATATCTACACCAGCACAGCCTGGCGTGCATCTTCACCTCTGCCCTCTTCTGATGCTTCCCACCTTCCTCTCTCCCACTCCCTCCCCTTCATCACACACCACCCTCAGAATTGGAACCAGGGTCTTCCTGCTGCTGCAGCAGTACTCACCAGGCTCTTTTTTTGGGAGAGGAAATACTCTATTAGGGTTACCTTAGGAGAAAAATACTTGAGAGTTGGGGTTTTAATCAGGCTCCTTGCAAAAACCTTTAGGCACATGTGAAGAAAGACAAGAAGCCCCCAACCATACCCCAAGGGCCTCGGTTCTTGTCTGTGTTTCCACCACCCAGAGACAGGAACCCAGCTGGCAGTGGAGCTCCTGGCCCAGAGGAACCCCATGGCTAGTGAAGGCTCTGCAAAGGGCTGCCTGCCATTTTCAGGAGTTAAGCAAGGCCCTGCTCCAGAGCCTCTCAGGCCAGGGTGATATGGCAGAGAACAATGGGATGGCACCCCGCCCCCCCCCCCGCCCCCCCCCACCCCCGACCTGCCTGTGTGGGGTCAATGCACACCCACCCCAGGAACTTCATGGCAGTCCCTTCTCAGGTAGCATGTGACTGCCCTTGCCACACAGTGTCACATTTGGAAGCTTTGTCTTTTTCAGGTGATTAATTCATTGTGAAAACAAATACCTGGAGAAAGCAAACTTTTCTCAGGGATGCAAATAACCATGGATGTTCTGTGTTTTGTAAAGACGGCTGAACACTGCTGGTTGCATGAATAGCTTTATTACATGTGTGAACCATCAGAAATTTCGCCTCACTCCCAATCAACAGGAGCGATTTGTAACCACAAACTTTGTGACAGAAAGACAAATGGGGAAATCTCAGGACCAAATTAAGCATAATTAGTATCCATACAGGAAACTCTCCAGTAACCTGGCAGTTTGCAGCTGGAGGAGGACACATGCGGCATTGTCTTAACAACAAGTTCATCAAACGTGTAATTAGCCACCGGCCACCAGCCACCTTTGCAAAGTGAATCTGACCTGCTGCCAGTCACAGACCAGCCGGCGGGCGTCTCTTAGCAGAAGGCTAGGTAGATGCACAAGCGCAGAGCTCACCAGTAGGGGCAGACAGCCAGGCCCGTCTGGCTTTTTACTTGATGGACTCACAATATTTTCCCTCATGTTAATGAACTTGGATTTCCGTGGTCAGTTCCCCTCATGTTACTTTTCGAAGAGGAAAGCCCAGGCATCACTTTTTGTCAGAGGTTAGTGACTGCTATGGAGAGAGTTGGCCTGTAGAGGATGACCTTGGTTCAGACAATTAGAGTTTCCATCATCGAAAGTTGAGTTCAAACACTTCCAACAAAGAGAAATATTCAGAAGCCCAGTACTCATAACCGCGTACATGCAGTATGGTGAGAAGGGCCTCAGGATCCCCACCTTCCTGTTCCAACATTGCAGAAAGAATTAACTGAAAAATATTGTCTCTGCAAATAAAAAATAATAGTACATCCAATTAAGCATGACCAATAAAGATTAAAGTCTGTGGCTTTTCTTTCTGGACATATCTGTCAATTCACTCTAGGACCAATATAGACTATTTCTCTCAGGAGGTGAGATTACAAAGGAAGAAAAATGTTCTCAGAGCTCAGTTGGTAATTAATCTTTGCATATGACTTCCTCATAGTTCTCATTAATTATCAATATTCAATCATGCATTAAAAATGGATTTTTCTTTGACAGAATTTAGCTGTTTATAAGACTTACTATATCAAACTAACTTCTAATATAATCACAGAGCTTGGCCTTGCAAACCTTCATTACATTTTTACAAATCCTTTAGTGGAAGGTTCCTTACCAACACATTAATAATAGCCAATTCAGCAAAATCAACATGCAAAAAACAATATCAAAAGCAAACATAAGCATATCAACCAACTGCAATGTATGGACTTTATTTGGATTCTGATTCAAACAAACTGGATTGTTTTTTTCCTTTTAAATTATGACATTTTGAGATGATTGGAAATTGAACATTGACTGTATATTGTTAAGAAACATTACTAATTTTTAGACATATAATTGTGGTTATGTTTAAGTGTTTATGGATAATATGATATCTGAGATTTGCTTCAAAATAATATGGGAAGGGGTGAGCATAGGTAAGACAATATTGACCGTTAATAAAGGCACATGCAAGTTTTTTATGTCATCTCAGCCAGATATTACAGAAAGAAAAAAAAAGCAAAATACATGGAAACACAAGGATTGTCTCTTTAAGGATTATTTGTCAAGTAGCAATCACTTAATAAAATCGAAAGCTACTTCTTTCTGATGATGGCAGCTCTAAACCAGAGGAGAGGGATCGAACCAGAGACCTGCTGACTGAATCGGGCTTGCTATTGTGTTTTGTCAAAAATCTGAATTGTTTACTAACATAATAATTTCTTTACTAACATAAAATCGGGATCTTCTGCCAGATTCCTGGCTTCTCTTGAAAAACCACAAGATTGGGGAGCCTGGGAGGCCCATTGGGTAAACATCTGCCTTTGGCTCAGATTATGATCCCAGAGTCCTGGGATGGAACCTGGAGTTGGGCTCCCTGCCCAGTGCGGAGTCTGTTTCTGCCTCTCCTTCTGCGCCTCCCCCTCATTCGTATTCTCTCCCTCTCTCTCAAATAAATAAACAAAATCTTTTTAAAAAGAAGAAAAGTCACAAGATTTGGTACCCCCAGGCCCACGTCCCCACTCAGCAGCAGTTGTTGGTAGCTTAGCAGAAGCTGCCCCCAGTGGATGCGGCAGGATTAGCAGGCGCCTGTCCTCACCTGACCCCCTTAACTCACTGATGTTGTGGATAGATTCAGGCTTTGGACCTCACTCTTAGAACAGTCCTCCAGGCTTATTCAGGGACCCACTGCCTGAGGACAAATGGCTTCGAATCAGCTTTTCAGCAATTAACAACCAGTCACCCACATTGTCAACCCAAGCCACTTTTATCAGAAAGGGCACAGCTCTCTCCCGGGCTTGAAAGGACCTAAAGACCATCCAGTCCAGGGGTGTCCTGACTTGGCTACAAATTAGAATCCTTGGGGGATTTAAGGAGTTTCAAAGTACAAACTTCATTTGAGGCCTTTAAGTCAGACTCTTGAGGAGTGACATGTAAATCCATCTGGCCCTTGTGCCAGCCTAGCCGTTGGCCTACAGGGGCCTCACCAGCCAGGCAGCCTTCACCGCTTGTGATTGTCTAAATATGCCCCAGACTTCTTATGCCTTCACAGAGCTTTACGATGTTCATGCTTCAAAGACATCCTCTGCCCGTTGAAATCCTTTCATATCTTCAAATGCCACCTCCTACCAAAGCCTTCCCTGATCTCATTCCCCAGGCAAGATGTTTCTCCCTCTCCTGATCTCCCACAGCCAGTAATTTCTAGCTTTCTCATAATGTGTACCCTATTCCACCTTGTGCACCAGCTATTTTGTACACCTGCCTTTCTATACATACTAGATCTTAATCTCCTTGAGGCCCAGGGTTGTGTCTTTGTTATTTTATCCCCACAGCATATTTGGAAACAAGCATTCCAAGATGTCAATTTAATAAACTGATTTGAGTTGCATTAAATAATCGGGATCTCATTAGTTTGATCATCTTAAGTAACACCCACATTTTTTTAGGTTTGTTTTGTGTTTTGTTGATCTTTAAGATGGAGGAGTTGGAAGTAGGTGTTAATTTCGTTTTTGAGATGAGGATATTGATAGTTACAAGCATATTCTGCTCAAAGCTATTTGGACCTGATGACAGAAAAGGAGCTGGGAGCCCAGCTTGTTGAATCTCCCACCTGCCCTTCTTTTCTCACTGCCCAGCTCTGTGAGACAGAGCCATTAAGCTTGATGGGGTTATTCCTGCGGTGGAGGGGTAGTGGTGGTGGTGGTGGTGCGGGGAGTGGGGAACTGCAGGGATGCCAGAAATGCTGGGGTCAAGGAGGAGAGCATCATATCAGAAACCCAAGCTACCTGGAGACTTTCTACAATCAGCAGCTGTGGGTACTCTGTTCTTATTACCACCAGGGTAGGATAGAAGTTTTCTAGAAGGGATGGATGCCGCTGTCCTCCCACCTACCTTGCCCCAGCCCTTCCAATGGATGAGAGCACTCAGCAAAGCTGGCACACAGTAGGTCCTCAATAAATGGTGGGTATTGATGTATTCTTGTTACTCGAGTATCTGGCTAAGTCCAAGTACAGAATGAGAAGCACGTATGCTGAATGCCCCCAAAGTCCTCGGTCACTGACCCTCTGGAAAATCCAGGGCAGTAGTGCTTATTTTTTAAATGATAGAGCCTTCTCAGAATTAAAGAAAGCTATGGGTCACTCTTCAAAATGGTGCACAAACATACAAATTTTATATGACATTTCACGGATTGTGTGACCTGACTGGAGCTCCCCATTCCTCTGTTTGTTTGTTTGTTTGTTAAGATTTTATTTATTTATTCATGAGACACAGAGAGAGAGAGAGAGAGAGAGGCAGAGGGAGAAGCAGACTCCACGCAGGGAGCCAGACGTGGAACTCAACCCCCGGTCTCCAGGATCACGCCCTGATCTGAAGGCGGCATTAAACCACTGAGTCACCCGGGCTGCCCATGGAGCTCCCCATTCCTAACGCCTGGCTAAGAAACTCTGCCCCACATGGATGACCCTGTGAGACAATGCAAAGTGCCAGCACTGTGGGGCATAAGGTTGTACGCATGGCAACTGCTTATTGGTCATGGGGCCTTAGACAAATTACATATCCTTTCTGCTTCTTGTTGTTCTTGGGTGTAAGTAAAGTGGGGATATTGCCTCATTTACCCACCTGCCAGACTCTGAAGAAATTAAAAATGGGACACTCTTGGGGTATTTTTATGCCTGGCACATTATAGATGCTCAATAAAGGTTACTTCCATCTCCCCAAGCAGAAAGGACTAGAATTATAGCTCAATGATAATGAGGCCAAGAGAACATAAACATTGAACATATTTGACCTGTCAGAAGTCTAATCAAATCAGAGGACTTGTACCACATCCTGAAGGTCGAGCCCTCGGACTCTCAGCCTGGGGCAGGATGATCTGCTTTCAGAGGCTGACTTTTCTTTTTACCGCAGGACAGAGAGATGATTTGGCACATTTGAATTGCAATTGAATGTAAACAGAGCTCTCGTGAATCACTAGAGAATATAGCTGGGTGCCTGGTGGATGTACGAATCCTATTTTTATATTACACTGTGGTCCTGTTCTCCAATACCACACTCCAAACAAGGAAATTAAATTAAGCATTGCTTAAAATGCCTCAGACAATAATATAAATTTGTATTAAATGAATTTAGTGTCATTTTCTTGTTTGGAGTGGAAGGTGGGAAAACACTGGAGTGGTGGAAAGAGTAAATAGCTAACTCGATTAATCCTATTGAAGGGGAGGATGGAGCCACACGAGCGACTTTTGTGTGTGTTTGGTTAATATTTTACTGAAAATTGCTATTAGCTCTAACTGATCCGAATCAAAATCCACTGTGTAATATAGCCAACAACTTAATAGCTGAAGTACGGGATGGTAGGCTTGACACGATACCATGCTATTCAGGGAAATAGAAAGAAAAACAGAAAAATTAAGGGGGACTGGGAGGGTTGGAGCTTGAGATTTAAAATCCAGTGAATGGAAAATTCAAACCAAGTAGGGAGAGATGATGGTTGGGGGAAGGAGGATGGAGACCAGTACCAGGGTCTGCTCTACTAGAAATCTATTTTTTTTTTTTAATTCACAGAGGACAAGGAGAGTGTTTGGAGACAGGGATGGAGAATCTCAAAGAGAAATCCCAACCCTACCCTCTAAGAGCCACCATTACACCGTGGGGTAAATGGTGTTGGGAAATCTTTTTACCCTTGAGAAGGGAAGGTTATTTTTTATTTCCTTTCATAGGGGCATGGAGCAGGGGTGCCAAGAGTAGGGGCGCAGGAGCGGGTGCCTGTTGAGCCCATGTCTCACAGCTCATGTCACCGTGTCCTTTCCCCAGTGTTGAGCCCCATGAAGCAGAGGAACTGGGAATGGGGAAGATGCTCTAAAGGGCACAAGTGGGCCCAGAGCTTGGGGTTCTCCCTTTCCAGACTCAGTGAAAAGGGAAAAACATGGGGCTCTCTCCACACTATTGCTCCATCTTATGGTACACAAGCTTTGGAATCTAGCAGTTTGCAGTTAGCATCCTGACTTTGGGGCACCTGGGTGGATCAGTCAGTTAAATGTCCCACTCTTGGTTTTGGTTTAGGTCATGATCTCAAGGTTGTGAGTTCAAGCCCCACGTTGTAATGCATAAATGATGGCTCAGAGAGGAATCTGCTTCAGATTCCGTCTCCCTCTCTCTCTCCCCCTCTGGCTCTTCCCCCACTCAGTCTCTCTCTCTCAAATCAATCAATCAATCAATCAATCAATCTTTAAAAAAAAAAAAAGATTCCCAACTTTGCACTTACTTGCTGTGAACAGAAAATTACATGCAGAAAATTAGGTCATGGAGGATTGGAAGTGTTTAGCACTTTACTTTCCAGGGCAGAAAGTGTAAGTCCACTTTTACTGTTACTACTGTCAGAGATTCTCAGATCCCTTCTAAGAAATGTGAACCTTGAGACCAGAAGAATTGACCACAATTCAGATTATATCTTACATCTTCCACAGAGGATTTCAGGTGACTTACAGTGTGAAAAATCATACTGAACGGAACAATTAAAGATAGAAATAGAACAGAAACCATCTGGGAAAGCAGGGAAATGGGTCTTCCAGGAACTCTCAAAGAGGAGTTAATTAGTGTTACCGAAAATTAATTTTGGTCAAGTCTCTAGGTAACTAATGCAAGGAGGAAAGTATATTGGGTTACATGGTGTCCTTCCTCACCAAACCCAAGCACATTCACATACATACACACACAGACATGCATACAACACACACACACATACACATACACACTTAACTAAAGAAACATTATTTTCTAGGAGCTAATTTCCAGGAGAAATTTATGATGTGATTTCATGAATATAGTATATTGGGTAACAGGATAATGCTTTCCACCATGGTTTTATGTATCCAAAGAGAACTCTTCCACCCACCCTGCTCACTGTGATGTCATAAAGCTCATAGTTTAATTATGGCTTTAGGAAAAGGGAGCAGTGGCTGAGAGGATGTAGTGCTAAATATTATGTTTTCTCCTGGCTTTCCTTAAAATAGTGAGAGAATTTGGAGGATTTAGGAGAATGAATAATGAACATATCCTTTTGCTATCCCACTGAAATTCTCTGGCTTTTTGAATCACTATCAGTTCATGACAAAAGCCTCCAATAGGTGCCTACTGTGACAATATTTGAGGACAGTAGTAAAACTGAGAACCATTTGCTTTGTCCATCAGATATGAGGGCAGAAATATACCACTGATCTATGATGTCCTATTTAGCTGAATATGTTGAAGATAGTAAAGATGTTCACATCAACACAACGTGAGTAAAGAAACAAAAATAGGGAGCAGAAGAGAAAACACAAGCACAATATTTCATCTTCACAAGCTCAAAAATACTACCTAGCATGAAACAGTAGCCATTCCTCATAAAACTCACACGTAAAGGGTCAAAATAGATCTAATCAACAGTTAATATTAACCACTAAAATAACATCAGTAAAGCTTGCTCATGGAGTTAGTCCAGCTAATCATCGCTGTGATTTTGACATATAAACATGAACTCTCATCTTCTAACAAATTTGGGAGTCTATAAACTATCTTGCTGAAGAAAATAATTTTTTACTTATCCACTCAACAAATATTTATTAGCGTCTACCATGCACCAGACACTGTCCTAGGTTCTTGGGGTACATCAGTGAGCAAAGCAAAGATCTCTGTCCTGAAACAGCTGACCATTCTCCAAAGACATGCTGACAATGACAATATATTTGACAAGTATTATGTAATACATTAGCAGGTGATAAACATTAAGAATGGAATAGAAAGGATAAGAGGAGGTAGGACATGTATAAGGAGAGAGGGCACAAAATAATTTTAAATAGAATGTCCAGGGTAAACCTCATTTGAGAAAGTAACATCTGAGAAAAGGATTTGGTGATTGGAGAAGAGACAAGAAAGGTGTAAATGACTGTCAGATGAATTCAGTTTTACAATGTATTCAAACTCAAATATGTCCCAATCTAATTCCCCCCTCCCCTGTTTCCCTGCCCACCCACTGCAGCAGACTTTCTTCTACTGTCTCCTCTCACCGAATGATGTCTCCATTTCTATGTGGAGCCGTTGAGACACAGAAAGCATTCAAGAATAATGGTCAACAGGAAGGGCTTGGACCACAATTGGCTGGCCTATTCCTCAGTTTTCTCATATACAAATTGAGGATAATACATTTACTACATATGGCTACAGTGTGCATGAACTGAATGCAAAGTACTTAGAATGGTGCCAGGACATAAAGTGAACCTTGTTCAATTAAACATGGTTCTTCTCTGGGCGCCTGGGTGGCCCAGTTGGTTAGGTGCCAGACTCTTGGTTTTGGCACAGGTCATGATCTCAGGGTCCAAGGATCAAGCTTTGAGTCTAGGTCTGCACTCATTGGGGCATCTGCCTGTGGATTCTCTCCCTCTTCCTCGGCCCCTCTCCCCACGCGCAAGCTCTCTGTCTCTTTCTAAAAATAAATGGATAAACCTTAAAAAAAGAAAAGGCTCCTCCCAGTTCCCCATAAAACGATCAATCACCAATTCTTTTTGCATCTTATTTCCAAATGTCTACCAAATATATTCACTTTTCCCCTTCCATGCCAGCCTACTCCAAGCTGCCAGCCTCTCTCCCAGCTTAAAATCCTTCAATAGTTCCTCTTGCTTTTTGCATAACATAAACTCTGACATAGTCAATACGCCCCTGCATGGTCCTGCTGACCACTGCAGCCTCAACTCACACCAGGCTCCTGGTTGCCCTCTGGCCTTCCTGGTCCTCACACCCAGCTTCTCCCTCCTACCATAGAGCCTTGGCTGGCAACATTCCCCACTGCTCCTTCACCTGAGTAAGTACTACTCATCTTTCATATCTTAGCTAAAACATCCCTTCTTCCAGGAAGTCTTCTTCCCTGACCTCCTAGAACAAGTCAAATTGCATCTTTTGTAGACCACCCTGCAACTGTGTTCCTTCTTTGGATCCCTTGCCTAGAGTTCATTTACCTGTTTCTCTTCTCTAGCAGGTTCCAGGTATCTCGAGCACCATGCTTTCCCACTGCTGTATCTGCAGTGCTGGGGCCAGCCTGGCCCTGGTATAGATGCTCCATAAACACTCATCAAATGAATGATAGAGTGAATAAATGAATAGAATGAAATGAATAATAGAGTCCCCGAATAACTATATACCACCTCAGATGTCTGGATTGTTCCCCAAGAGCACACTTTTCAACTAGGCACCATGAAAATGCCCAGGTAAGCAAAAGACACAATCTTTGCCCTTGAGGAATGTGAATCTAGCTGGAGAGAAATAGTTGAACACTAGCAAACAACATCTTGAGGGGATAAATCAGAGGCATACAAAGAATAATTACAGAGCAGGACTTGCAAATAATGTCAGGCAGGGCTTTGTGGAGGAAAGGAGTTTTGAGGTAGGTTTTAAAGGGGGTAGGGCTGAAAGGAGAGAAAGGCACATGCTTATTCAGTCTTCATACTCAGTTACTCGTAAGTATGCTGCCGTCTGGGTCACCCTCTCTGGAGCCACGTTGCTGGATTCAAACTTGACTCAACTGAGTACCAGCTGTGTGAACTTAGACACGTTATGTTCCCTCTCTGTCTCAATTTCCTCATCCGCAAAATGAAGAGATTAACAGTTCCTATCTCAAAGGGATATTGTGAAGATTAAGCCAGTCCATATGTGGAAAGTTCTTAGAACGGTCCCCCCATGTAGTAACACTACATCTGTGTCTGCGGCCATTTTTGTAGCTGGTGTTATACTATTATTATTGGTGGAAGGAATGGCCAGGAAAGAGGCAAAGAAATCTTAATTAAATGCTGCAGATGGACTTTCTAGCATCTTGCCACAGAAACAGGTTTTTACTGGAAAGACCAGGAGCCCAGTAGAACAAGGTGTTCAATCTGTTATTCAGTCACGTTGATTTCAATTAGCATAGAGCCTGGCGTAAGTGGCCATTAAAAATCTGTGGAATGCCTGAATTTTTTTTTTTTAGAATTTATTGATAATTATTATTCTAATGCTGAGAATATTCTCAATATATTCAACTAAGTACTTTACAAGCATGATTGTACTTAATCCTCACAATACATTCTATGAGGTAAGTACTATCGTCATCTTGGCTTTTCAGATGAGGTTTAGGAAGGCTAATTTACCCAAGGCATACAGTCAGTAAGTGGTAGATCTAAATTTGAATACAAATGGCTGATTCCATGGGGCGTCTGGGTAGCTCAGGGCTGTGCATCTGCCTTTGGTTCAGAATGTGATCCCTGGATCCGGGATCGAGTCCCACATCCGGCTTCCTGTGAGGAGCCTGCTTCTCCCTCTGCCTGTGTCTCTACCTCTCTCTCTCTCTCATGAATAAATAAATAAATCTTTTAAAAAAAGGCTGATTCCAGAATGACTAATCAGTTAATAGAGAGTTTGAGTATTATCAACAGATCAACAGCAAAGTCCGAAATAATCAAGGGCGGGAAATATGAAGCCATTACCTTGGTAAAAGAAAGTTCTTAGGAGGCAAGATACGAAGACAAAGAACTTATTTAGAAGCAAATGTGGGAATACAGGTACCTAGTGATAAGGGCCCAGAAGTCAGATAAAATAAGATCTCTCTCTGGCTCTGCGGAGAAGACCACACCTGGGTTTCTCAAATGTTCTTTCCCGAGGGCATGGTGCAGAGCACCACCTCTCGCACTAAAATTTGTTGCTTTAATTTTGGAGGATTGCTGGGAGAATCTGATGAAAACTATGATCCTGCTCTTGAGAAACACAGCCATACCTGAGCATGCATGCACAAGGGTTAATATTTCTAGAGGATCTCAAGCTTTCTAAAGCCCAACATGGTCTAAATTCCCAGGTTTAGAGCCCTTCTGGTTTAAATTCAATCTTTGGCGACCCCAGGGTGCCCACCCAGCTTACCAGTTAATATCTGAGGAAAATAATGCCAAGAGGATCCACACTGCCAAGGCAGAATCATGGAGAGCCTGACCCCACTGCCCTAGGAGGGCCCCACCCAGCCCAGAGGGGTGCGGGCTGGGCCAGCGGGTCAGGAGAATGAAGCCACCACCCCTCCAGTAGTCCTGGACCCCGTTTTTTCCAGGCACATTAGGTTGCGTTGTCCTTAAGCTCCAGCTTTTCATGAGGTTAAGAGAACTTGCTGGAAAGCCCTGCAGATCTGGGAACAAAAAGAGAGGTCACCTTATGAAAAGCGTTCTTTAGTGGTAAGATGGTAATTTTTGTGTTTTGCAAAACTCATGAATGATTTGGCATTTAAATAAAGAATATCATTTCATGATCGGTGATGCCAGGACCAAGAGAAGCAGCCGAGTTGATACTTCTCAGCTTATTGTGATACCTTCAACCTAATTACAATAATAACGAATTTTTTTAAAGATTTTATTTATTTATTCATGTGAGACCCACAGAGAGAGGCAGAGACTTAGGCAGAGGGAGAAGCAGGCTCCTCGTGGGGAGCCCGATGTGGGACTCGATTCCAGATCCTGGGATCACAACTTGAACTGAAGGCGGACGCTCAACTGCTGAGCCACCCAGGTGCCCCACATAGGGAAATTTTAAAAAAGCTCCAGAAAATAGGAATACATAGAATTGCCATATTCCATAAAAATCTATGCAGAGGAAGATTAGTGAGAAATTCTAGGTCAAAAAAATTCTTTCTTTCTTTCTTTCTTTCTTTCTTTCTTTCTTTCTTTCTTTCTTTCTTTCTTTTAGGGGCTAGGGGCAGAAGAACAAGGAAAGAGAAAATCCCAAGCAGGCTCCATGCCCAGTGTGGAGCCCAACACAGGGCTCAGTCTTACATCCCTAAGATCACAACCTGAGCTGAAATCAAGAGTCAGACGCTTAACTGATTGAGCCACCTGGGCACCCCTAAGGGTGAAAAAATTTGAATCCATCTTCTACAGTGTCTACTACTGCAAGGAATTTCCCACACTAAATATTTCACACACTCAAGTATTGCTTTGTTCAATGAAAGAAGAGAGATACTTCGTCTAAAAAATTAAATGTAAGTCATGTTTTCAAACATGTATTTAATTTACTGGATGTTGAAGATTACATTTCTTATAGCCAGCTACTCAAATACATTTTGGGTTCTTACATAAAAGATAAAATGAGTTACCAATAATTAGGGATAAAATATTCTTTTTTTAAATATATCAATATGATATCCCTTCCTATAAACCTGAAAAGAAACAAAGTATATTTTAATAGGCAAAGCAGAAAGCCTGTACCTGACGAGTTTCTCTCTCTCTCTTTTTAAATTTTATTTATTTTATTGAGAAAGAGAAAAAGAGAGCATGACTGGGGGTAGAGGTCAGAGGGAGAAGCAGACTCTTGGCTGAGCAGGGAGCCGGTCTTGGGGCTCTATCCCAGGACCCCGGAATGATGACCTGCGCCAAAGGCAGACACTTAACTGACTGAGCCACCTAGGTGCCCCTAGAGTTTCTCTTTTATAGTAGAATTAAATTTTATTTTCAATAACCAGAAGAGCATTTGTGTTTTACTGCCTTTTTTCCCCCCTAACATTCCAGTATAACTGGTTGCATGGGGGGAAATGGGAACTATAAGCCATTAAGAGGCTGTGTGTTCTACATGACCCCCAAAACTTGATTGACTGCTTTTCCACTGAAGCGGCCAGTTAGTCCACTGCATCAAAATACTAAAATGGTGTTGGTGTGGTGTGCATCTGACAGTTCTACATATGGGATGGGAGGAGTGTTCCCTGAAACTCCGTCTGCGGTGAGTGTTGCTCTGCTCTCTCCTTCTTCCCAGGGATGCTTTGGACACCTTTGGGTTGTTGAATTTGGACAGCTGAAGGCAATTTGCCTCCTAACCTTCCCAAGATTCCTGGCACCCCACATCAGCCAGAGTTTCCAAAGTGGAAGGAGAAATGATTCCCAGGAAATTCTAAGATAGAAGGTGAATTGGAAAGATGGATGTCCTTGGGCCACGGCGCCAGGCAGCCGTGCATCCCCTAGTGTGAGGGCTAAGCAGAGGGTGTGCAGAGGGCAGGCCAGAACTTCATGCTCCTCTGGTTGACAATTCCTAAAATAAATGTGTTGTTCTTTCTAGCTGACAATTGCTTTCATTGGACATACCGCAGGTGAGCTTTTGGTTTCTGGTCCCTGGATGATAACCCTAAAAAACTCAGCCTCAAAAATGTGATCCCTGGGAGACCAGTGTCCAGGAATCTGGCTAGCAACAGGGACACCATTTCAAAAAGCCCTAAGCGGAGAGGGGACCGTTTATCTCGACCCACTTCAATGAAAATTGTCATGTTTTCTATTGCCATGAAATAACAATCAGAAGCTGGGGGAAGGCACACAATTTCCCCTGCCCGGTTGTCCCAAATGGCAGCCCTGCAGAAACCAATTATGCGAATAATATTTTCATACTAAAAAGGAAATGCGCGATTGCTGGTTATTTTGTTTTGAACGGATGTCATTTTTTCCATCGGGGAAAATTTAAATGCAATTTTGTTGTTTTCCTTTCCTCAAAAATGGATCTCAAATGGCAATAAACCCCAGTTACGAGAATCTTCCAGTGAATTTTGAAGACTAAAGTGGAGGCAACAGCTTTTGCCCCAAGCTGCTTTCCGCCTCTAGCAAGTTAGCCTAAGTGCCAGGAATTCAGCTGCCCGCCTAGCCCTGCCCTGGCCTCATCCAGCTCCTTCGCCCTTTCCCACCTGTATCCAAACTTGCAAACCAAATGCTGGTCTTCTGGGGCTTGGCCCTGCATCCTGCCCACGCGCTTCCTGTGGAATTGTGCAAGCTGAAGCTCGGTCCAGCTCAGGCATGACCCGGAGGAAGCTTTCTCCCCTGTCCGGGCCACCGCATTTTTTTTTTTTTTAAGATTGTATTTATTTATTCATGAGAGACACAAAGAAAGAGGCAAAGGGAGAAGCAGGCTCCCTCTGGGGAGCCTGATGGGGGACTCGATCCCAGGACCCCGGGATCATGACGTGAGCCAAAGGCAGACGCTCAACCACTGAGCCACCCAGGGGCCCCAGGGCCACACCACTTTAAGAACAAAATACTACCCCCAAGCCCCTCACAAAACAGTCTCTGTGCTCACCCCACTTTCAGCCCGTTCCCACCCCTGCAGGAGTGACGCGAGCAAAAGCCCTTCCTTCTTCAGAGTGATTTCCAGTAACCTCCAGAGCCGTTTTTCTAATTAAATAAACCTCATCTTGTCTAGCTTCCTGGTCAGCATTTTGAACCCCCTACAGATGGGTCTGAAGGATTAACAGCAAATCCTCCTCGACCTAGCTCTGGCAGATGGGCGGCATGTGTCTGATAAATACTCGGACCAGGCTTGCTTCCTCCTGTTCCTAACAGATAGACGGAACACCCAGCAAATTAATTTTAAAATGGTGCCCCTCGCAACCCTTAGAATGGCAAAGGAGGACAAACACAAATGATATGAATTTCATATGTGGAACACATTATCACCTCCCAATAACCGAGAAAAATATCAACCTGTTGGGTAAACAGGACCTCAGGGGAAGGCCAGGTCAGCAAGCCCACCCTCAACCCAGAGGGCAGACCACGTACACACTTGAGAACTCACCTCCTTGTCACACGTTCATTTGCCTGTTGCCCTTTCCTGCTGTGAAAATGCCTTTCTGCTTTTGCGTTTATTCTGCGGTAAATCCAGGTGCCTTTGGAATTGAGGATAGATATGCCAGAAGATGGGACTTGGGTGGCTTTCATGGTTTAAAAAAGAAGCAACTGGAAATAGGTGTTGGGGATTAAGGAGTACCCTTGTCATGAGCACCGGGTAATATGCAGAAGTGTTGATCACTGTATTTATGCCTGAAACTAATATAAGACTATATTTTAACTATACTGGAATTAAAATTAAATTAAAATTTTAAAAAAGAAACTAAAAAAAAAAAAAGAGAAGCAATGGGTGGAAGTAACAAGGGGACACAAAAACATCTTTCCCACATGTTAGAGATTTTTACATTGGAGGATTGATGACTGCATCAGTCTTTTCCACCTTGGAAAAACAAAGCAACCCTAAGCTCTGGGAGAAGGGAGTGAAACAAATGATGTCAGTGAAAGCATTCTTCCAGGGAAACCCCGTTTTGGAAGCTGTGTGAGATAGCCGACCAAAGTTGGCACCGCCAATCAGAGGCGTGTGCCTTCTCTTGCTCACGTACTGTGTAACCCTGGGCCTCTGACCTCATTTGTAACGTTGAATAAAGACTATTTTAACTCTTCCTGACTCCCCAAAAAGCCCAAGTTGGATCAAGTATCTCACAGGATTCTTTAGCATTAAGAGCTGTGACTTACAATCCTTGAAAATGGGCAAGGCCAGTTGGGGAGGTGTTATTCCTCCCATTCTAGAAATGTGGGGAAACACACTCCAGTTGGGACAACATATGGTTGTTCAGTAAACGAGGAGTAGAAGGGTGAGGGATGGGAAGAGTGGAACTCGGCACAGGGATAAACATGCTGAGGACATAGTGCTACTTTCTGGAATAGACAGGAGCGGGACCTCGGTTTCTAGACCATATGTCACTTCTCTGTAGAGACAGTGTACTTTGCAGATAGAACTCCTTGAATTCCCCCAAATGATACAGGTGGCAGATTGCTGGTGACCATTTCATGGTGGGAGCAAACTGGTCCATAGAAACTGAGATGACTAAGCAAACACGGGAGCTCCAAAGATGATACGAATCAAGAATCCAGGTCCCTTGGTTCTTGCTCATGTGTCACCACACTCTGTGACCTGATTAGCTCTTTTTCTTCTTAGCTAAGGTGAACAGATGTCCTCTTTTGCTCAGGATAGTCCTACTTTATACCAATTGTCTGAAAGTAATTCTAAAATCTCCCCTTTACACACTCAAAAAGAAAAGGATTTTTTTATTTTATTTTATTTATTTATTCATGAGAGACACACAGAGAGAGGCAGAGACACAGGCAAAGGGAGAAGCAGGCTCCATGCAGGGAGCCCAACGTGGGATTTGATCGGGATCTCCAGGATCACACCCTGGGCCGAAGACAGCACTAAACCTCTGAGCCACCAGGGCTGACCAAGGAAAAGGATTTGAAAAATAAAAATTACCTGCTAAATTGCCACCTGACATATATTTTTTGTTTGTTTATTGTGTATCTCACCCACTAGAATGTCAGCTTCTATGGCAGCAGGAACCTTGTGTGTTTGTCCAATGCTCTATGGTTAATACCGTAACCGGTGCTGACACATAGTATCTATTAATGAATACTTATTGAATGAACTAATTAATATATTTTAAATGAGTGAAATTTATGACCTCAGAATAGTATTAATGAGGAACATGATAAAATGGGTTTCAATTTTTCTTCAGACTCTTTGTGTCTGTGTGTCCCTCAGGCATGTCTCCTAATCTCCAGGAGCTTCAGGGTCCTCCTGGATAGAACAAAAATAATCATGATTCTGACTCTGCCAAGCAAGGGTAGGGCAAACGTGCTAATGCGTATGAACATATATGAAAATGCCTTAGAACCTCTAATGTGCCTTCCAAATTGCTATTTGGTTTTCCTTCCACAATTACAGAACGGTGGCTTTGTTAGAAATTAGGTGGCTTGTATGGATGAGAAGGGAGGTGGTAAAGCTCATTTTCAGACTCTCTTTTTCAAGGGCTGGGCACTTTGTACCCTTTCAGCACTTGTAGGAAAGCCCAATAAGCTAGCACAGGCTTTGCAAAAGAATGTTTTACAGGGCTGTGCTTAAAAGGCCGCCTTTCCCAGATTCCTATTTCAGGCAGGAGAAAGCTGGACACGCTGTTCTTAAATGTATTGTTCCCAGGCCCAGCTGGCTCCCTCCCTCCATCTCTCGTCTCTCTCAGCGGCGCAGGGCAGCGTGCAAGGAGCCAGGCCGCTTGGAGCAAAGACGTGGGTCCTGCTCTCAACGGGCCATCGCACACACTTAGAGCCAAGCCACTGCAGGTCCAGGGCTTTCTACCCTCTCCCGGGGAGTTCCCAGAGCAATTAACGAAACAGAGGCCTAATTAGGAGCATTTGGGATTTACTGCCGACTTTAAAGTGATCCTGAGACCCTTTTAAAGGAAAGTGAGGTCTTTTCCCAGGATCCTCCAAGCAGGAATTTGTCAAAGATTTGTCTAAGGGTGGCAGCCTGGCAGCTAATTCTCAAGCATATCCCAATGGGATCTCTACTCTTTGAAGAGCTTTCCCCCAGTCTAGAAAAATCTAAGTAGCAAGGCAAAGAAACATAATTTTGACAACCTGAGGCCTCACCTTTTGCAAATTACTTTCTCTGCCTTTGATTTGTGCATTTTCTTCAGCGAACAATGAGTTTTGCTTTTGACTCTTTTCTCTTTTTTTAAGGCCTGATCATTCCGACCACGGGAGTGTGTGCCTATGTCATTCCCCTGGTAATCCTCCAAATGGTGAGCAATTAGCTATTCCTGACTCTGCACTTCTCATCACCAGAGGGACCAAGAAGGATAAAAATCAATGTAAATTGTCACACCTCTGGTCAACAACACTCAGAGGAAGAGACATGCAAGGTAAAACTCTACTGAGACAACTTTTTCACCTATCAGATGAGCACCAATCTCCAATAACGTGGTGCTGCATTGGTGAGAAGGTGGGGCAGATAGGCATCGCCACGGAGAGTAGAGGCCCTGCCACAGGAGCCAGGGGCGTTTAGATTAGTGCTGTTCTGGGCTATCAATCAAGGTCACAAATACACTTTGACCCAGCAGTTCCACTTTTAGGAATTTTTCCTACAGACTACTCTAGTTTGTGTTACAGAATGTGTTTATCAATAGGAAAGCGGCACATGAACTATTAGTAAAGACACAAAAAATGAGGAAGCTTTTCATGAACCACTATTGCCAGATCTATTGCTAGGTTAGAAACAAAGGGAGAGCAGTATGTATAGTAGGCTCTCACACTTTTCAAATGGGAGTGATTTCACAAACATACAAGTAAGCTTGAATGTGCATAAAATGTCTCTAGAGTGATAAGCAAACAACAGTTAACATTGTTTGCTTTTAATGAAAGGAACTGAGGAACAAGTGTAGAAAGGGTACTTTTCTGTATACTTTCTAAAAACAATTATTCATTTCATCCAAGTTTTCTTCTCTTTTCTTTTCTTTTCTTTTTTCTTTTCTTTTTTAGAGAGAGAGTGTGTAAGGTGGGGAGGGGCAGAAGGTGAGGTAGAGAGAGACCCTTAAGCAGGCTCCACCCCCAGTTCAGAGCCTGAAGCAGGTCTCGATTTCATGACCCTGGGATCATGACCCGAACCAAAATCAAGAGTCAGAAGCTTAACCAACTGAGCCACTCAGGTGCCCCACAGTTTTTATTATTTTTTTAAGATTATTTATTTATTTATTCATGAGAGACACAGAGAGAGAGAGAGAGAGAGAGAGAGAGAGAGGCAGAGGGAGAAGCAGGCTCCATGCAGGGAGCCTGATGCAGGACTCAATCCCACAACTCCAGGATCATGCCCCAGGCCAAAGGCAGGTGCTAAACCGCCGAGCCACCCAGGGATCTCCCAGTTTTTATAATTTTAATATAAAAAGATACTGCATTCTGAAGTGGTTTCAGATACAGGATTGACATAGGAGTTTAACATTAAGTAAATGTTATCTTTCAATATTACAACATTCTGTCGGATTTCATAATTCTTTAGGAAAAATTTTTAAAAAGGAAAACAAAATAAGATGCATATGGAGATGAATTTAAGGTACTTAGTATCAGAAATACATCTCTAAAACTAGATCTTAATACTGATCTAGTGGATGATAACCAAATACCAAATATATATATATATAGTTTTTGTGTACGATCTGTTTAAAAAAATCTCTCACCTGAGTTTTGTCGTAAAAATATCGGTTGTTGGGCAGCCCCGGTGGCGCAGCGGTTTAGCGCCGCCAGCAGCCCAGGGCGTGATCCTGGAGACCCTGTATCGAGTCCCACATCAGGCTCCCTGTATGATGCCTGCTTCTCCCTCTGCCTGTGTCTCTGCCTCTCTCTCTCTCCCTCTTTGTCTCTATGAATAAATAAAATCTTAAAATATATATATATATATCGGTTGTTGTTTTGGTCTTGTTAAGTTGATAACAAACCAACAAGCTACTTGATAGCTATGGAAAGCAGATTGTTTTGGGCAGGGTGAAAAAGCCCCAAAATGAGAATGTTTATATTTGCCTAACGATGTCCTGAACAATACAATATGCTTTAGAACTGGCCTATGTAGTGATTGTATGCCAGAAAAACCATTAGACTCAAACCAGTGATGCTCTTTCTCTTGGTAGCTGTGGACATAACAAAGATTAAAAATTGTCCTGTGTTTTTTGTTTCAGGGTAAAAAAAAAAAAAAAAATATATATATATATATATATATATATATATATATATATATATATATAAAACAGTGCTTGGAAGAATGCCATGCAAATAATAAGCATTCAATACATGTTGGCTATCCCTGTAAAGTCCAGAATTTTCCTCTTGCTGTCTCGTAGAACCTAGAACAATCACACTTTCCATGTGTGTCCTTTGCTTTTCCTTCACTTTAGAATCAGCTTAAAGTCAACTTCCTCCAGGAAGCTTTCTCTGAAAAGCCCCCTCAGCCCTAGCCAATATCAAGTGTTCTTTCTCTTGGGCTTTCCTAGTCCCTTGTCAACTCCCATGTAGAGAATGCTACACTCATTTATGAGCATCTCTGCTCTCTTTGCTCGTCTGGCATCCCACCAACCAGTTATGTTTCACAAGGACAGGTATTTAGTCAGTTTATCATTGAATCCGCAGCACCTAGCCAAGTGCTTGGCATGCAGTAGATCATCAATATTTGCATAAGACAGAATGCAAAAGAATGTTGTCTGTTGTGAGGCATTGCTCACAAACGTCTTTGAAGAGAGTTTTCTAATGGAATGCCTCTTGACATTCAAAAATGGTGAGCCAATCAGAGATGGACAGCTAGGATAGATCTTGACATGGATTTAAACCTTGAAAAAAAAAATGTGAATGTAGATTATATAGATAAACCACTATCAAAATACCCTAGGTAGTAAGTACTTAGTCCTCTGTGTATTTTGGATCCTGCTAGTTGTTGTTTTGACAGATATTAGCTAATTCCCATCCACAGAGGTGAATAAATACATTCATGGAGGTGAAAGGGGGTGGTGACATTAGAACTTGATCCTCTGGGTTTCTGCGTGGAGAACTCGGAATCATAACCTTCTCTTACTCCTTGACTGTCGTCCAGTTCTTGCTCCTATCAGGAGGAGCGTGACCTCAGGAAGAGCGGCTTGGCATGAGCACTCAGTAGATCTAGCCAGGAGTTTCCTCCTTGTTGTAAGAACTCAAGCTCCCTGACCTTATACTGATTTTGTTTTTTTGGGTTTTTTTGCTTTTGTTTTAGAGAGAGGGAGAGAGCTCATGGGTGGGGCAAGGAGCAAAGATGGAGGGAGAGGGAGAAGGAAAGAATCTCAGGTAGACTCCATGCTGAGTCGGGAGCCTGCCATGGGGCTCGATCTCATGACCCTGAGATCATGATCTGTGCTGAGATCAAGAGTCAGATTCTTAACGGACCGAGCCATCCAGGTGCCCCCTCACTTACTTTTAATTTGTCTTTCTCAACTTCATGTATTTTTGTAAACTGCCTTCATTTGTTTCTGGAAAAGGTGAAATGTACATGAATACATTCAATAAAAACAATGTCATCCTTAAAGCAAGACCTCTCTGCTGCTGGGAGCCCTGGTCAATGGGACGTGAGTAGTTGGTGGTCACTGCTGATTGGACTAAGCTACTGCCAGGACGTCTGTACCCATGGTAAGCTGGTCATGGACTGTAGGAAGAGCTCGATCTGCATAGTAAGTACTCTCCAGCCTTATTTCATGGTGCCCTCAAAGATCCTGACTCCAAGGTGAGTACACAAAGCGCATTGTTTTCTTTGGGGACCTTTCGCCACACTTCCCTCTCACTGTGCTTTGAAAATTAACCACCAGAGTCTGGTCATTATGGCTTCATTAACTATTCCTTGTAATTGCACCAGTCATAATTAATTCATTTGTTATTCACATGGGTGACATACGGACACTTTAATAGATTTTCCTCAGGGAATTCCACATATTAAATGATATTGATGGTGCTTTTAGAAAAGATTGAAAGGGAACTACAATATAAACCATTTTGTATAAGTAGCAATGAGATATTTTATCGTGAAAATGAAGTTAATTATTTTAATCTCTCAACCTTTTTAGATCAAAACCCGAAGATGTATAAACTAGTCTTTCCTCCCCCCACCAGACATTTCTAATCCATAATTCAGAGTGCCAAAATAAAACCATTCTTATAAAAATAGATGGTGCATTTACACAAACGCATGCCAGAGTATTTAAGTAAATAATACTTGAATTAATTTCAGGTTAAAACCTTTCCTTTAAGCCTCTCTTATTTTTTTTTCCAGAAACCATCTGTATTTTAACATCTTACTGCACAGCTGCATTCCTCATGTTTAATTTATGGCGGAGATCTTTTGTGACAAGACCAACTTATTTTTCAAATGAAATCAATTCATTTTAGGTAAAACATTGGTGACCCAAATATTACACACTTTCAAATTATGCATAATCCCTCCCCTACCCCTGGGCATCCCCCCCCCAAGCATGCGTGCACACACACGCATATACTCTAAGCCCTCCTTTTTTCAGTAGCCCTGAATGGAAATTCCACACTGCCAAATATTTAACCAAATACTTTAATCATTGGTTTTCTGGTAGAAACATTAAACCTATGGTGACAGCCACACAATTACATGGCAGAACTAGGGCAATTATCTATATAATTCAGGTTAAAAACTAAACTCAACAACCAGTTTTGCCTAAAATGCCCCAATCATGGAGAGGGGGAGAAAGTGTCCTTTGGTTTGTATTATCTCCGTAATTGCCTTAATTCCCATTTGACTCAATGTGAGTGGAATCACAGACACAGAATTTTAGCCTCTTGGAGATTATCTAGTTCAACCCCTTTATTTTTCAGATGAGAAAACTGAGACCCACAGAGGTCAAGTGCCCTGCCCAGGTCATTAGTAGGTGGTGGCAGAGTCCAGTCACGAACCTGTATTTCCCAGTCCCCGGCTCAGCATCCTTAACAACTGATGCTCTCTTGCCACCTGACTCCATTGCTTCTCGAAGTCAAGGAAATGGTGCCAGCATGCTGAACTTAAAATGAAGACAGTAAAACGCCACCCAAGACCTCGCACCCAAATCAAATGCAACAATTCACTTCGACTGACGGTCAAAAAATTCTCTCCACACATGTTCTACACTCAAATGACCAGCTTTTCAAAACACACGTGAGCATGACATCCAGTAGGTTATGTAATTCAGAAGTGGGAAAAGGATTAGAGAGACACTATTAAAAAACAAAACAACTGCATGAGTCTTCACAAGAAAAAAAAAAACTGAAATATTTTCTCATTCCTAATAGGTACCCAATGAAAAAACCTACCCAAAAAACCCCTTAAGACCTACAGGAAAACTCAGGCCCAGGATGTTTTATGAGCTTCAGATCTACCCCCAGGTCGGAGCACACAAGCCAGGTTATCAGCTTGATGACCTTCAAGTAAAGCAAACACATTACATCAGACCGTTATGAAAGAGCCCGCACTCAGAAGAGCTCCCAGCCTGCTGGTGAGGTGCTGTATTTCAAACTCCTAGGACCTTGCCCTTGACAAACATATATCCTCTGTTTTTGAAACGAGAAAGTTTTTATAATTCTTCCAAAAGGGTGCTTTCTGTTTTAAAGACAGCCCAGAACTAACTAACTGCTCAGGTTCCCTACCTTTTTTGCCTTGAAACCAGCACACAGTCTGTCATGTGTTGGTTTCTGCATTTTTATATCACGACTCTGCTGCTTTGCAGGGTCATGGAAGCCACGGATAGGGTTCCCTGTTGGTGTAAGGGAAAGACACTTCTGTTCTGCGTACAGCTAGCTAGGACGGAGGACCCGGACTAAGGTCAAAATTATTATGTGAAGATTAAACTCTAGAATTTAATTATGTGTTCTGTTGCTCCTGGTACATTTATTAATTTAGCAGTATAACCTGACTGGAGCTAAACAAGCAGGACTGATTAATTTGCAAAGACATCTAGGTAACAGATTGTGATCAAAGTGGAGACCTGATCCTGTTAGATTGAAATGTGTTGTTGTGTGCTTGCAGGAAGGACATGGTGCGGTGTGGTTTATCTTTATCAATGCTTTCCTCCGAAGGAGGGGGACAAGCTTGCAGATACTAATCAGGGCTGAGGCCCTGCCACTCAATAATTACCCACTGTCTCATCATAATCCCGGAACTAAGCCCCTGCCCAATCCATCTGGGACCCTTTTCCATCTATTGCACAGCTCAAGAATACGTGTGTAAGCTATTACCTCTGGTCGTGCTATCTGTCCCCTGAGTATAGATTCATGGCAGTGACCAATTAGGTTGCCGTGTTCTCTTTCCTCCTTTGCTTCCAAACCGTGCTGGTAATGAAGCACAGACTCATTGGGGTGCAGAAATCCACTCACCTATAAAAGCTGTCTCGTCATGGTCACTGATAAACATCGCATGATGCTTAATTTTGTGGGATGCGTTGAAAAAGAGGGGTGGCAAGACCAGAACTCCCCAGGTTTCCTTAAGCCACTCTCAACCTGCCACTGCCTTCTGCTGGAAACAAACCACGCAGTGAGGAAAATATTTCTGACCCTAATCCAGAAATCAAACGGCCAGGAAGTGAGGAGGGCAAACGTGGGGATAATTGAATTCCGGATCCCTGAATGAAAACCCTGTATTGCACAATGGTTAAAAGTGGAGTCCCGAAGGCTAAGAGACTTGGGTTGAAACTCTGGCTCTGCGGCTCACCAGCCAGTCCCATAACTTCTTTGAAACTCTTTTTCCTCTCGATAAAACACCGCCTTGCACATAGGGTAGCTTTGGAGTTAACCCAGACGCTCCCTGTACAGCATACAACTGTAAAATGATAAAACCTCAATACATGATAGCTAAACTCATGGTTTTCTGAATTCCCACTACATTTATAGCCGGAACCAAAAAGCCCAACTCCTGATTAAATCATGCCAGCTACTATGTGCTAATTATTTTGTGTATGTATATGTTTCATCTTCCCTAATAATTGCACATTTCTGAAGGTTAAGTCACTTTTCCTTTTGTATATCCCACAGGTGATAATTAACAAATGCTTCCTGATTCTTTCACTTGAACATAAGAACCCTTCATAAAATTCATAAACAGTCTTGAAGAGGGGCACTGGGTGGCTCAGTGGTCGAGTCTTCAGCTCAGGGCATGATCTGGGGTCCTGGGATGAGTCCTGCATCAGGCTCCCCACAAGGAGCCTGCTTCTCCCTCTGCCTGTGTCTCTGCTTCTCTGTGTCTCTCATGAATAAATAAATAATCTTAAAAAAAATCAGTCTTGAAGATGAGAGGGACAACAGTGATGGTAAGCAAGTTGCTATTATTAGTGGTAGATATCAGTAAGGTACAATCAAATCATTCCTAGTAAAAGAATCCGTAGAGCAAGTGTGTGACGCCCACTGCATGCTCTTGGTCCGGGCAAAGCCCATTTGAAAGGGCAGGGGCTGTTTCCCGTATATACGCCATCAGGGCACAGGCCCAGCTCCTAATTAGCCAGGACCCCATTTCAGATCTTTGCTGATACTGACAGTGTTTTAATTAGTTAAATCTACAACTTGGCTCTTCTTGTTCTTCTCTGGCAGTCGGAGAGGAAAATATGCTAACATGTGAATGTTTCACATTTGCACTTCCAAAACACCCGTTCCCTATGGCGTTCGGGATGTACCCTGAAGATGGACCACCCTTTGGAATTTATACCAGCAGCTCTGACAGCTGTTTTGTATTTATTTCCACGGTTGGCCATTTCAATTTGGGACTCTTATTCATTATATAAGCAAATATTTGTTAAGGGATCAGACACAGGATGAGGTATGTTTGTCAGGGTTGTAATTAAGGTGGCGTGTGTACCAGAGTTAGAGGAAGACGGGATGGGTTGGATCCTCAACTCACTGTGGCTGTGTTATTTTGAAAGACTTATCAACCTCTCTGAGCCGCATCTGTCCCATATATGTATTATCCTTATTCGATTGTCCTGAAGCATAGACAAGTGAGAAACAATTCGGATAAAACATTTTAAGATTCTAGTACATTAGCTTTTGGAAAACTCTTTGCCTGTAACATATCTTAATGCCCTTTTATTCTTTTCAGAATTAATTATAATTTTAAGATAACTTAAAAAATGCTTTAGTTCATGTGCTCTTATTTCTAATGCATTCATCAATATTTCAGCTCTTACAAAATGATAATAGATATTACCAATGAGTACTTTGCAGATGACATGATTATTTTTCTGAACAGTTATGTGGTTTCATGACTTCACCTTGCACTTGCCCATTCAGAAGACCAGCCTCTGAAGTGTGGCATTCACTTTTTAGTTTGCTCCTTGACATGTGTTGTTTTAATGCTGCAGGAAGGGCATCCCTGTGTGTCCCAACCCTACCTACGAGCATTTCATTGAGTATTCAAACATGCAGTAGACACTTATTGTTTATAAGTAGACTCTCTCATTTCATTTAATGCCTTACATCTTGGGATCTGTACAAATTCATTAGTTTAGGCTCCTCTGGCTTCCAGGTAGGATGTGTCTAAGTTGTGAGATGTGTCAGCTGAGTCTGTGGGGCCAGTTTTGCCAGGGGGCCAGCCTCGTACCTAAGAGGAACTCGGAAACACTGACCTATAGCCAGGCCCCCACGTTGGAGAACGCCAGCCTTTGGCTGGTGACACTGTAGACCTCTCTCCATCAAACATACATTTGATTTCTGTAATATGGCCTTCCCTGGGCTGTCTCCCCCTGGTTCTCTGACTGTGGGTGTTCCTTAATCCTCTACTTGTTTCTTTCTAAATTTAAACTGTCTAGGCAGCCCAGGTGGCTCAGCGGTTTAGCGCCACCTTCAGTCCGGGTGTGATCCTGGGGACCCCCGGGTCGAGTCCCGTGTTGGCTCCCGGCATGGAGCCTGCTTCTCCCTCTGCCTGTGTCTCTGCCTCTCTCCCTCTATCAGTGTCTCTCACGAATAAATAAATAAAATCTTTTTTTTATAAATAAATAAATTTAAACTGTCTAGAACTTACTTTATTCTTGTATACTTCATATCATCCCATATAGAACTTGGAAACCACCTTCTCCAGTGCTGACCATTCATTCACTTGGCTCTAATTCTAGATTACCAGCACTTTCCAGGTGTCTGTACCTGGAAAAAGCCTCATCTCCTAAGATCAGCATGTTCTCAAACAAGCCCATTTTTATCCCACCTCCCCCATCCCAGCCCAACACACACTACAGTCTTTTACTTCTGGTGGTGGCTCAACATAATTTGACACTTCCCAGTTCTCTAATTGCTTACTTTGTGCGTCTGTTTTGCCTCCTAACTAGATTGCAAGATCTCAGAGGGAGAAGGTTCCGTGGAGCAGGAGGCCCCTGAAGAGCCCCTAATAAGTGCCAAATGCAAAAAGGTTGAAGTCACCGATTGAGAAAATCCACATAAAATACACCTGAGCTTTTGGCCTATGTAAAATCAGCCTGATGTTTTCTCCTGGGAGAGGTTCACAGCATATAATTTTTAGTTCCTATTCTCCCTGGTGCTCAAGCTTCTCCAGGAAGCAATTTGGGGTGACAGAAAGGCACAGGTCCAGCTGAGCACATGGAAACAAAAATGCTCTAAAATATCTTGGCTGAATATTCTGGTGACATAGGTAAACCTCCAAAACTTCCTGCAAGCAGGCATGGTATAAATACCTTGCTAAGGAATACAGCATGGGGTAGTGGAATCAGAGGGACCAAGTTCAAATCCAGAATTAGTTGCTTATGTCTATGTGTCCTTGAGAAAGTCATTTTGCATCTCTGAGCCTCATTTTCCTCACTGCAAAAAATGGAAATAAGATTATTTCATAGGATTTGTGTGAGGATTAGTGATTATGTGAAGTAACTAATATAGTGCTTGGCACAGCTCAGTTGCTTAGTGAATGATGGCTGCCATTTATGATGAGAATGAGGACAGGTTTTGATGATGGTGATGAGGATAATGTCCAGGACAAACCCACCCACAAGAGAAGTCCATTGATATGATATTTGGCATCCTATGGACCTGCCCATAGGATTCACCATGATTAGGACCTAAGGATCTTCTGTAAAAAGTACCCTGTGTGTCCAGCCAATGAATTATTTCCCTTTGGGATTCTGTGGTCAGCTCTTATGGCGGACATACTGCCTGCTTCCCACCCTGATACCATCCTACCCATTTTCCCAAGCATTGTCCTGCTCTGAGGAAACTTGTTGCTCATCTGCCATGTTCACCTTTAAGAAATTGCCTCTTCGTATCCAGTCTCCTCCCCATCTCTCAGCAACAAAAGAGTGAGCATCAGTTATGACACTCCCTTTTGGAAAGCTTCTGACCTAATGTATAGACATTGTCATCTTCCATCCGCCTATCAATGCATTCATATAGTTAGTCCTTTGTTGATTGATCTCATCTATCTATATTATGTGAATTCAGCCCTTAAGCAGTGAGAAATCAGCCGCTTTGAAAAACACTTGTCCTGTTGACGTGTTGTCTGGCTAAATGTTCTTTAGGGACAGATTTCAAAAGGCTTTTCTGACACTGTCATAAGCTTCAGTCTATGTAAGTTGAAGTTATAACCTCTGAGCTTTAGGGGTAAAACATCTTATAGATCTAACACATCATGAAATGACCATGGGATGAAAGCTGAGAGGTGTTTGATTTAATCATTGAGCTTTGTGGTTGAGGGATATTCTAAAATGGTTTATGGTGATTTTATCAGCCCACTTGAGTTAATGTTGAATTTTCTATTTGACAGGACCTGCCAATTTCCCATCTGTTGGATTTCAGTAATATACAAAATGCCCAAGATGAGTTATAATCCCTTTACTATCATAATCAATGTACAGTACATATGGCGCCTTGGCCCACAGACAATGCTAGGAGTTTGGGAAGATGATTATCTTCATATACTTCCCGGTTGCCTGATGCTTCCCTTTCTGGTTTCAGATTATGTTCCTCAACTTTGTTGTGATAGAGAATGTGCTCATTGGTGGGGATTTACTTGAGTCTGAGGCATTTGTTAGATTCCGATCCAAAAGCCTTGAGCTTTTTGTTTCTCTCACACTGATAAGGATTGAAAGTCTCAAACCTCTCTTAGTGTGATGAGAAATTTGAATCCCACCAAAGTTGAGTTTCTTGATGACATTCCACAGTTTGAGAATGGAGCCTGCATAAGATTGAGGCGAGAAATGTGTGGATTTGCCCCTCCAGGAAATAGAACACAAATCTTGAAATTTATTAATATAAGAATGGGTTCATTAATCTTAAAACACCTGACTTTACAGACAGGAGATGTCCACGTGCCATTTTCTCAACAATTCATTGGTTCATTATCTTCTGAGGCAAGTCTAGATAATAAAACTCTCAAGGCAGAAAATATCTGGATGCCTAATGACCTTCCTATACCTGTTTCACCTTGGACCAGGGAGAGTTGTGCCCTTTAAACCAGTGGCTTGACTTCACATTTGAGAGGCTTCACGTGGAGGGAGACCTACTACAAATGAGGCTTATCACACAAATTAACAAACCCTGGAGGAAAAGCATTATTTTAATTGCTCCCAAATGTCATCAAAATCCAGAAATCTCTATAGGAAGGGAAGTCACCTCGATGGTGGGAAGAGCACAACTGAAGACAATTCTAACCCTCAACGTTCTTACCATCTCTTTGGTGGTACCTGGTATTCCTTTTGTGCTGGATCATGCTGTTTATTTCACACAATAGAAGCCCAGATTGTATGAGTTAGGGTAATGCCAACCACTATAAGAAATAAACGTTTCTTTTTTTTCTTTTTTTTTTCTTAAAATACTCCAGGCACGTATTGATCAGAGATAGCACTGTTCAGGGACCCAGAGCTTCTGCCACCATCAGCACATGACTTCCAAAGTCCCCTTGATCATTCTCCATCCCAGCCAGCCAGAATGGGGATGAACATGGAAGAACATGGACATCACCCTGAACCATTCACACCATCTAGAACTTAGTCATATGATCACACATACCTGCAAGGGAATCTGGGAAATGTAGACTAACTGGGTAATGAGAAAGAAGGGGAAACATTCTTGATGAACAGTTGGAAGTCTCTGCCCCATAGCTTATAAGGCAGAGATCCCTGGGGAAAGAAATCATTGGCTATTAATGTTAGTGACTGTACGAGGTTTTATTAGGAAGGAAAATGCAAGGAGACTGGAAATATGAGAAAGAAGGTGAAAGAACAGTATCTCTGAGGGGACAATGCCATACCTGATGGTCCATCATATTCTTTAAGACGACTTCCCAACAGAGTGATGTTACTCTGAGCTGTTCACAGGGTCTACCAAGTTCCTGCTTATGGCCAGCAATATGATGGCTGACAGAGGAGGGGCTAAAACCTGTGACCAAGGAACAGACCTATGTAGCTTACACAGAAGACTGGACGCTGTAAGCCTCAGCTATCGATATCAAAAAAAGATTGCAAAATTGACTTCCTTGCAGAGTTAGCTCTGAAAAGAAGGATGAATGTGATTGATTTCAATTCATGGAACTCTACAAAGCCAGCATCAGAAACACCATCTAGAAAAAAAAAATAACTTTTCATTTCTTTCACTTCCCAGCATTCATCCCACAGGCTAAAGGAGCCATTATTTTTAATCAGAGATGGTTCTGGGTGTGGCCTATCAGATTAACAAGTAAACTCTTTGCAACAGACACCTACAGACTGACCTTAGGTTGGACTATATAACTTTTGGCCCAAAAAAGCCATTCCAATGCTTCAGATGAATGACAAGCTGGCCTCTCAGAAGTTGTGTGCTCCCACTCATCCAACAAGGCTGTGAAGTTTGGTGTGTAAGTCCTTATGCCCTTACATTTCTTCTTTTCTTAATCTGACTTTTGGCTACTTGATTTTAGGTAACTGTGTAGCATTTTCCTGAGAGTTTTCCACCCAATCTCTCCATATGTCGACCCCAGGATCAGAGTGAGACAGCAAGCAGCATTTCAATGCCAGCAAACCACGATCCATGACATACTTGGAGATTCATTATTGCCATGTTATATGCTGGACTCCCTCCAACATATAGTATAGCTTCCTAAACTACCCAGCTTACTTTTAGGGGCTGGTTTTAGAGGGGCTGATACACTGCAAAATCAGAGTGATCAAGCCATGGGTACTCAGGTACCAGATATCCTTTGAGTTGTCTGATGTAATGGAAGAAGCATGGGATTTGGAACCAGATCGTTCTGCTTGCCTCCTGCCAACTCTGTGAATTTGGGCAAATTCTTTAAACTCTGAGTCTGAAGTATCTATTCTGTAAAATGGCAATTATAATATTTATAGACCATTTTAAAATAGAAAGTAATAACTGCTTTATTGACTGCATACCATATGCTACTCTTTTTATATATCTTGTTTAACTCTTGTAACTATTTCTTGAGTTAAGCATCATTCCCACACCCTCCATTTATAGCTGAGCAAACTGAGGCTTTTAGACAAACTGTCCAAGGACCTAGTACTAGTAAGAAGTAGGATTTGAACGTAGCTTTCTCATCCAAAGACAGCCTTAAGTACTAATTTACCTTGCTGAGATGATAAAGGGAGAGAATTTAGGTAGATTATGGTACTTGGCAGAAAGTACTCAGAAAAAAGTTAGTTTTCTTCCTTTTTGCTCTTTACCTTTGTTTTAAGGATCTAAGTTATAGCTTTTCTTTCTGTGCTCAGGCAACTCATACTGTATCATGGTTGGCTTACTTTTTTTTTTTTTTAGTTGGCTTACTTTCATTCACATTCACTTATTCAATAAATATTTACTGAGTGTCTACTATGTGTCTTGCCCTATGCCAGACACTGGGTATTCAGTGGCAAATACAAAAGATATGATCCCTCATCCTCAATGTACTTGTAGCAATGCCAACTGCGTCCTTCAGGAGTCTCTGAATATACAGACTGAGCCACGCTGCTCTTCTTTAAGATGGATTAATACCATAGCATTTGCAACTATAATATTATGTTACCTTGGACACCAGGCAATTAGCAAGTAATTAAATCTCCCTTGGTCTGAATACACCTGCAACCAAACTGTCTGCTAAAGTTCTGTTACACTCATTAATTAGCATGAGTTGAATGACAGGATAATCAGAAAGGAAATACCTCCTTTTTGAGACTAGGAGTAAATGATTAAAAAGTGGAATGTGCTTTTAACACTTTTTGCTTGAGTTCATATTGATGTAGAGTGTATGGATGGGCCCATTGTTTATCAGTATTAATATCTCTGGCTAAGAACGTACCAGGGGAGAATTGATATATGCTAATATGTATATTCATCCATTTGACATCACAAAAACTTTGAAAACAACTGTTGCTTAGACACCAGCCCAATGCTTCCAATACTACAAGTAACAATCATCTCTCAGAGCTAAAAGTGAAGATCTAATACCTGATTAAGCACAAGAGCGCTCATTCAAGTTCAAGATGTCAGTTTCATTTTTATGACCACCTACTACAAAGGTGTTATAAAAAAAAATCGAGGACTCTGATCCAATTTCTCTCCCATCCATTATATTACCTATTTCAGTAAAAGCTGATGTCAATCTAGATTAGCTGGTACATCAGGATAAATTAGCTTTTTTGGCCATACAATATTCTTTTTTAGTAAATGGAGAAAAATATTCAATAGATCTTTGGAAATTGTTTCCCCCTTTCAAATCCCTTAGCTCTTTGATTAATAGATGGCTTTAAAAATGTCAGTGAAGAGTATCATATTATCCATGTGTTATCCTCTGCTAAGGAGCCCATGAATGTCTCACAACTGGAGATGAAAAGTAACTGTGTGGGCTGTGTGGCTGGTGTGCTCTACAGGCTCTGTTGCACCTGCCACCATTGAATCAGTGGTTCTTATCTCTGCAGCCTTGAGGACTTCAAGAAAGGCCTTGAATCAGGGCTCCTGCAGGAACAATGAGTTAGAAACAGTGTCAGGGCAAAGTAAGAAGTCCTGGAACCCACTCAGGGTTTTCAAATGTCTATTGTTCAAAACATTGGCCAGCCGTTTAATAAAAGCTCCACAGGACGAACTTCAATGTTCTAAGCTCTAAGAGAATTTAGCTTAACGCTAACACAGAAAAAATGTCCCAGCCACTCACATAACTTGATTAGACAAAAGTAGAGCATCATTCTGCTCTTCAAGAAGGAAAAAGATATTACTTCCTTTTTCTGAGATTGTGCTACCCTAGAAAGGGAATGCATTTGAAGTAGCAAACGTAGACATTTCAGGCAAATGTGTACTTTGTCTTCAAATGAACAGCTTTCAGAATGATCTTGGTTAAGCCTCTTTTTATTCTGATCTTCTATTCCCCTGCAATGCCAGCTGAGGTTGCCCATCTCCCAACAGCTACCAAATGGACTAGTAATTGTAAGGCTTGGTGATTTAATTAGACTCATTCTAAATACTCACATTTTTATCAATTAGTTAATGGGCTAGAGAGAGTCTCTTTGTCAGAGCCAGGTCATTCGGAAGCTAGAGGCTTCTTGAGGGCAAGAAGCTGAGGCACTGCAGCGTTAATATCTGTAATTAACCTCACGAGTCCTAGGTTGTTCAATTAGGAATGACCTCCCTTCCCTTCCATATGCCTTTTGTCAAATGGGATTTTCATGTGAAATAATCACTGAAGAAAAAGGAATAAAAAAAAAAAAAGAAAGAAAGAAAAAGAAAAGAATGCTGCCCCCCCAAATCTTACCTGTATGAAAATGAAACAAAAAGTTCCCAGTCTTGAGATGCCTGGGTGGCCCAGTGGTTGAGTATCTGCCTTCAGCTCAGGACATGATCCCTGGGGTCCGGGATCGTGTCCTGTGTTGGGCTCCCCGCATGGGGCCTGCTTCTCCCTCTGCCTGTGTCTCTGCCTCTGTCTGTGTCTCTCATGAATAAATAAAATCTTTTTTAAAAAAAGTTCCCAGTCTTTAAATGTTTCTCAGTTATTTATTCAGCTCAGGGTGTTTTTTTATTGTGGCTTTCCCCAAAAAATAATAATTCTGAGTGTTTCAGATCCAAAAATAATAATTCTGGATGTTTCACATCAGCGATGCTCCTGACAATAGGTATTGAGGGATCTTGAAAAATAGGGTTTTGTCTTATCACACAGGCCCTGTTCTAAAACAGGGATGATGTGCTGTGCTTCGGAAAAAGTGCAACTTTGATTACCCTGCAAATTGTTGCCTTCAACTTTTTTGGCTTGGAGAAGTCCATTTACTATTCCCCTGTGAAAGACTTTCCTCTAGTACCTGTGGTTATGATAAATAAATACTAGATGCATTAAATCAAGCATTGTTTTGCTTCTTAACAAGCTAGTCAGCTTCAAGTCCTGTAAGAAGTCTATGGGAAATCCCTAAACTACAAACACTTATTCCCATCCACTGATACAATGTGAATCAACCTTACATATAAATAAAAACTAGTAATGACAGAAAAAAAGTTAATCTATGTGAAAGGGATAAGACAATTTACAAAAGACCACACCAAGTGACCTATCAGGAAAAAATCCATACCCTCAAAGAATATACACCATTATTTTTCATTTCTGACTAAATCTGTAAATTGCTATGGTTCAGCAATGTCAGTATTTTGATTCTAAAGCAAAAAGATCTATTCGCTTTGAAGCCAAACTCATCAAAATCATAGCAGTTACAAAGACAACTTCTTTGTTTTCTGCTTGGTCAGAAGCCACTCATAGACAAGAAAAGCGACTGAATTTTCAAGAACCATGCAAAACAGAGTGGAAAATACACTTTATTGAGGATTTTAACAAGAAGAGAGCATGGACTATCATTTGAGAAAATCTGATTCTATCAAGCATTTGTCACAAACTTCGAGTCCTATCTATTACCACCAGTCATCAAAATTAAAGACACCAAAACAGCTGGTAAAAAAAAAAACAAGTAGCAACACCCCCCCCCCATTGTGGTTGTGTGTATGTGTCAGCCGCTCTGACCAGTAGCAGTTTACGTTTATTGTTATGATCAACAATTATATTGTGCGTGCTCAGTAAATGCACTGCTCTGCTGCGCTTCATAAATGCGCCCTTTGTTTCCTTCATCATTAGGCAGACAGTTCGTTCTGTACAATGTCCAACTTCCAGACAGGTGGAATAAGGAGGTGGCATCTGTCTAAATATTGAATGCCACGCTTCCCCCATCTGCTGTAATAACAGTGCCGGGGCTGCTTGGCTTCAGTTACCCTCTTCTGCATACAACCAGTCAGCCATATGCCCTATATAGCGCACGTGCCACCAGAGCGACGGGGCCTGTTTTGCAGCCTCTGAGCTGGTCACCAAACAAGTGGGAGAAAGACGAGGGGTGGAGGGTTGGAGGTCAGGCACGTGCAGGAATCAGCGGGTGATGGTCAATGTGGCCACTGAGAGCTGCTGGAAGAACCAATAGAAAAGGCCTTCAAAAGTCAATGGCCGGCATAGAGCACATTGCCAATCAAATTTTACAGGGCATACCTTCCAGGCTAGGCAAATAAGAAGATTTAGAGCACATGGCAGTTCATCGTTTATAATCCTGTCTTAGCCCAGCATGGCTTAGTGATAGTTCAGTGACAGATGATGAGCACATGACAGCTGCAGGATCTTATACAAACGCATACAGTAAAATTAAAATTAAATTAGTGACACACGTGTACACATTGGTTGTGCAACAGTTACACAATCTGTTCAGGACCCCTCACAGACTCTGCCACGATGCCCTCAATTCAGGGTGCCCAGAAGCACTTTCAAAAGGCACCCAAGAGCAGGTCCTAGCCAGGAGGGGCCCTTCCCCTGGGGAAAGGCGGAATTCAAAAGGTCTCTAAGGCAAATAAAGGTGCTCAGGTTCCCACACACAAAAGTGGCAAAGTTTAATGATGTTTCCAATTGGCCTAATTGAAATCGACTGAGGGTTCTGAGTATTTAAAGGAAGGAAAGAAAAAAAAAAGGTCAACACAACAGAAGGAAGTAAATCATTAATTGCCTTGCTCCTTCAATCTGTAATCTGCTCATTTTATCCCTGACAAATTTTATATGTTCTTGTAAATATGAATGCCTATACTTGAGAATTCTAATTTGGGTGTGACTTGTGTTGTTTTAAATGTCCATGTCTTTCGCTATAAATTACAAATGTCCTTTCATCCCTTTTCCGGAATGTTTGCTCAGGTAACCGTAAGAAAGGAGTTTCTCAAATTGTGTTTCCCTGTGAAACTTTACAAAGATGTTACATATTTTTGGAAACTTAATTTTACACTTTAAACTTTACATTTTAAGATTTTTTACTCTCTTCCCTTGACCTAACCCACTTCAAAAGGATTTGTGGTGACTATGTTTCACATTTACATTTGCTTCTACTCGGATTTTAATAAAAACCACTGTATTGACAAGCAAAAATGTTAAATAAAAAAAGAAAACAGTTTCAGCTCTGAGCTGCTTGTCATATCTCCGTACAATATATATTTTTTCTTTTTAGTATATTAGCTGTACAGTCATGTCTTGCTGAATTCACAATTTGTAGATTCCTGGAATAGAATTTGTAGGGAAAGAAAATGTTAGTACAGACAAAAACTGTACTTACTAATTTGAAAGATTTTCACAGTCGTCTAGAAAAATGTTAACTTTCTTCTTAGGAAATCAATTCAAATATAGTAACAATGGTTCTTCCACCTCGTGAAATCTAATCAAGAGGTGTAACTCCATAGTTCTGCGTGTTTATGATAATATATCTTCTATATAATTATTTTATAAATCCTTCCATATTTTAACACATAAAATAACTCATGAAAGTTTTTAAAGAGGTTTTTCTAAAGGCTATTTTATATTATTAGGCCATTATATCTAAATTATTTTTTTTGTAAGTAATTACTATTAATCTTCCCAGCACCTCTTTGAACACTATGACTCACTAATGCAACAAAGCATTAAAAGGGACAAGCCATTTGATCGAAGTCACATGCAAAAATATCATTAGTGGAATTAAGATTCAAATAAGAACTTCTTACTTTGCCTTGTTGAGTTTTACTATAGATTCAAAAATGCCTCATCTAATTTTAAATTCCTGTCCTCCCCTCTGGGGTCTGCTCCCCTGCTTTAGATCACCTGTATCTCCCACACAACTAAATATGCAGAGAACCTCCGAATCAGCGTGAATGGGTTTATGAATAAAGAAAAGACCAAAAGGTGTTGAAGGCGGGTACTAAAGGCTGACTTCTAGACGCTTTGGGGCCATTTCTAAAAACTTGAAAGAATCAGGAGCACCTGGCAGGCTCAGTCGCAAGAGTATGCAACTCTTGATCTTGGGGTCATGAGTTTGAGCCCCATGTTGGGTGTAGAGGTTACTAAAATAAATAAATAAACTTAAAAACAAAAATCTTGAAAGAATTATATTTTTCTAAGAATGAAATCTTATACCTCTGGATGCTGATGGTGTTTGGGATTTAAGATTTATTGGAGAATTTCAAATTCTCATGAGGTGGTAATAAAGTCACCTCCTATTTTCCAATTGAAGAATCTTTAGACATTTCTTCTCTGACTTCTCCATGATATATAGTTTCCCTTGAGGTCAGTTTCTACTGAGTATATACACAAAATACCATATGCTTCAATTAAAGAGATTTCCTGGAGCCATTCTTTAAAAGAAAACCTTTTATAAGTCACTGTTTTTATTTCTTGTTTAGTTATGACTGCTTTTTAACCAAAGTTCCTACTGAATCCCAATTCTCTGTCCGGTTCCCAGATGAGACGTCAAACACGTTTCTGTATTGGCCGTATGGGCTGTGTGGTGATATAATACAGATAAAACATAGAAAACACGAATCCTATGGCATTCTACATTTAATGTAAAGCGGCAGAGGCACTTGCTTGGAAGTGAAAAGCAAATGACAATTTTGAATCTATATTGTTAAGCCTTATTTGGTGTGTCCAAACAACAGGCTGAAATTTGCCAGCTCCAGGGCCGTGTATTCAAATTAGATTTCTGGTCCATCCAAATCATGTGTGTGGTCTGCATACCTGTGAGCACAAAAGCTCATGGCCCCAACCTGTGTGAGGCTTTGAGATCTCCAGACAGAACACGATAAAGATGTGTGCCAAAGAAAAGATGCTTTTCTATCAAAGGTTGAAGGAAATGGAAAGTTAATGCTGATGGAAACTAATATGTATGTCCTATTAAAAAATACACAAATGTAAATTTTTGAAATAAGGTCGCACAGAGAGAGCATCCAGAAGTCAAGGGCAGTCAGGTTGTTGTAAAAGTTGTCCAAGGGAATGAGCTGCCCTACCTACAATGGGGAACAGTAGCAGTCGCTGCAAGTGGTCTCAAGTATATCGAAAAGTGACAGAAATCATACAAATCGCAAATCATACAAATTCATCCTTAGGTTGTTGGAGTGGCCATGTTTGGCACAAGGGTGTCCTCTGGAGGGAGTTCTGTGTCTGAGCTCCCCTGCAGCCCACCCATGAAAACGAAGCTTAAATCTTTGCTGGGTGAGTAGCCCTGGGGGGTAAAGGGAGGAAGGCAGGGTAGAGAGGGATCTCCATAAGTCACTAAACAAACCTTTGAGAAAAAAAAAAAAATCTCCTCATTATTATTATTATTTCCAGTCCCGGTTCTTCATTAGAAAGAAAAGAGTTGTACTCTACTCGGGAGCCAAATCCGAAATGATGAAAATCCTTGGAGAGAAAGAAGGAAGAAAGATTTAGCTGTTCACCCTTTTATTACTGTTATGATTACTCTTTATTACTTAGCACTTACGTGGTACTTTATTTTTTCCAAGTGCTTTACAATCCTTAATTACTTAATCTTGCAATATATTTAGAAAGGCACTTGAATTTATTCGACGCTGCTATTCAAAACCTATTTTGCCCCATTTGCAGCCCCCACTCCTGGAGGTTCTGTGTCTTCCCGCTGGGGAGCGAGGTGCAGGAAGGAGTGGCCCCCAGAAAGCTCCTGAAGAAAAATGCAGGGGGAGGAAGGTGAGGAGAAACCAGCCTGCGGTACAATAACAATAATCAGCCGCGACTACTACTCTCCCCTTCTCTTCGGCATTCTATACCAATCCAGCGCCTTTCAAATTTGTAAATAATCAGTAATTTATAAAATGCAATAAATATATATTATGCATAGCATACGCACAACAGATTTTTCTGACTGAATTATGTTGCTTGTCATGCAAATAGGTAATCCTGAACCAATTAAAAAACAAAGGCACGTTGTAATGGAGTAATGGAAGTTTCTGGATGCCAGCTCCTAGGCACAGGGTCCTTAAAGACAGGGAAGAAAAAGAAAAAGAAACGCAGAGAACAATATCATCGTTCTATCAGCAGTTAACTTGAGTCTACTTATGCATGATCAAAGACTGCAAATATAGTTTAAACAGCATGAAATAATCGCTGGGTTTACAATATGAAATGATTTTTAAAAGCAAGACCGACAACAATCCCGGTGCCACTATGTTCGGCGACTAAAGACTAATTTTGTGATGCACAGCCAAGCCGAGGTAGTGGTAGGGAAATTAGGGTTAAGAGGCTAACCTGCCTCCCGGGTTCCCTTTGAAGATTTCTATATTCTGGGGGAGAGGGTAATGAAAATATTTTACCTCCCCTATTGCAATTAGGTCAGTGGGCCAGAGGAAAAAAAAAAAAAAAAAAGCTGCTCACAGCACCACAGGCCCAGGCAATCGCAATCCCAAAAGAGGCACAGGGGACAGGATTCAGCAGCATTGCCTCCTCTGGAAGGGCTGGTCCAACGGCGGTGAGCTCGGCTCCTCTTCCAAGGGAGAGGCTCAGGGAAGCAGGTCTTCCTTCCTGATTCTTAAGCTTCTCACACCTGCCGAGCATCTGCGCCAACGCCAACGAGGAGGGCCAGTAACCCCAAAGCCCGCAGGGCTGCAGCCTGGAGGTGAGGGCCGGTGTTGAGAGAGGCGGGCCGGGCGCCCCTTGCATCTCCGTGGCGATAGAGAAAGGCCTAACGGGGGAACCCGCCATCTGCCTGGTTGCTTTGGCCTTGTTGTTGTTGTTTTTTCTGATTTCATTTCTGACGCCGAAGAGGCAAAGGAGTGGCAGGGAAAATTTAGAGACCAGAAACTTAATAAAACAGCTCTAAACATGACAGCGTTTATGAAAAAGATTAATTACTAGGAGTAAGGAGGCCCGATGCCAGGAATTTATAGGATTGATACAAATACGATGCCCTGCTGGGCTGCTAGGCCCATAAAATGCGACCCTAATCTTCGGGCCTATTGTTGTTTTTGCAGAAACAACAGGCTTCAGCCAAGACAACAAAAGGGTGTATAATAGAGTTTCAGTAGGGGGAAAAAAAAATCACCCTAGCCGTGGAAAATAAACACCTTTAGAGAATCTGTTTGCGAACACCTACCCAGGCCTTCCCTCCAAGCACCCATGTCTACGGAGTGAAGGCACCATTGTCGGGTTTATCTCGGAGCCCAGCTGAAGGGAAGGGGAGGCCCAATTAGGAAGAAGAAATGAGGCCGCTGACTGCACAGCCTGTAGCTCCGACTGGCCGTGGACAGATAGTTTGTTCTTTAATTGGGAAATAATCCAGCCGCCTCCTTAAAGGAGAGAATTGCTCTCGCAAACACCCAGGAAGACCTCTGCCTACAATCACTACTTTGGCTCTTTGTAAACATTTCTTAACCTCCTCTTCCCCTCCCGGTTCCCCTCATGCATCTCGCCCACCTCTCATAATTGATGTGTCTGACATTCAGAAACACTTTGCGAAACCACAAATTAGTCATGGCAGGAACAAGAAAAGAAGCTCAACTCGACAATTGGATTACACTAACCAATCGGACCGGTGTCTGCCTGTGTTTGCACTCGCCACGTTGACAATAAAGAGAAAGACAACTTCCAGAACCAGTAATTTGAGGTTTGCCCTACATTTGTATTTAAAATCGTACACATTTTCTGGGGGCCAGCCAAAGGGGAGACCCTGCTTTCTTCCATGTTTGTGTGTCTGTAACATCTCTGAAAAGTGTGAAGGGGCATATGTAAACACACTTCCCCGAAGTGCAACCTGTGCTCACATATAAATGGTCTTGACATTCTCCATCATTCGGAAGGTTCGTTTATAACATATGGTGTCTGTTTCACACGCTAACAGTGACTTTTTAATTTGAAGTCAGCCACAATCAGTGGTCCTAAATCCTCAGTGTCTCCGGGATTAATTATGGGCACTAGACAGCAGTAGCAATCCTCTCTTCGTGATAAGCTGCGTGGAGGAGTTGGCAAGAGGAGAAAACAGGCCTTTCAAGGTTAGAGAGTAACTGGAGCTGACACACACACATCCTTCGTGACACTCATTTTGAAATATTAATGATAAAATGGCCCCCATCCTTAGAGCACCCTAGGAAAACACCCTTCATGCAAGAAATGCCATCCCTAATGCTTCCTGCTTCCTCCTCTCGATAGAACAATTGAAAGAGCCACATACTCCTGCTTCTACAAGTGACTTAGCAATCACTGAACAAACAAATAAATGACAACAAAAACTCATAGTCTGAATAATGGACTGCATCTGGGATCCATTGGTGAGTAGCTCCCCAGCTTCACAAATCAGAAGCTGCAGGAACACAGGCTGTGCAGGTCCAGGACACACTGCCTCACCGGAGGTAAAAACCGTCGCAATCTCTGCCCACAGACGAACAGGAGAGCAGCCACAGCTTGGCTGACCACATATCTACCTATGCTCCCTGCAATTTCTGACCTAAAGTGGAGTTCCTAATCACAGTCCTATCCATGCAGACCTGCTCATATAGTAAGTTGCTCAAACTGCTACAGTTTTAGCAAGGTATTCTTCTATCAGTTCATCACCTGTTTCTAAAGACTGAGGAAGGGGGGTCAAGTGATCACATGAGATACTTTCAAGTCCTGTTTCTCAAAATCTAAGATGTTTTACTGAAGCAGGTTGATTGTGTATGCAGTCGGGTACCTTGTGTATGCACTTGAGAACTCAAACACCTATAATGTGCCAGGCACTGCACTGCGGCTGAGGGTGCAAGGGTGTGCAAAAACAGGGGGTTTTGCCTTAGGAGGGACGGGGTACATAAGAGAAAAGAGGCCAGGTCATTCCAGGGACTGAGGAAAGCTTCTTTGAGGAAGTGACATTTGGGCTGAAATCTTAAGGAGGAGTAGGAATTAGCTGGGGATAGTGCAAGTCTGTTCACTGTAGGCAAAGAGCACAGCATGGGCAAAGGTCCTGAGGTATGTGACGGCATAGTCTTTTAAAGAACCAAAAGAAGCCTGGGAGTGAGGGGTGCCTGGTGCTAGAGGAGGTGACAGAGGCAGGCAGGGGTTCAACTGCAGGTTGGTCTTGCATTATTATAGAAACTTATAGAAACCCAGAGTCTTTTTTCCTAGTAAGTCTGTTACTCTCATAGAGTCTTTTCAATTGTATTGTGAACAAATAAGAATATAGGATCTCACTTTGGAAACTCTTAAAGATTTAACACCAAAGTACTCACAAATAATATAGAAAACTAGGGTGTACAGTCTGAACTGTTCAGACATCCAACTCCTGTTTTATAATTTGCAACATAGTCTATAGGCTTAACCATCCAAGAAATGTAGAGCTATTACCAAAATGTTCTCCTTGTGTATAATAGCAGGTTAGTCTCTGAGTTAGGAGCTTCACTAACATGCAGATGAATATATTCCTTTTCTTTTTTTTTTTTAATTTTTATTCATTTATGATAGTCCCACAGAGAGAGAGAGAGAGAGAGAGGCAGAGACACAGGCAGAGGGAGAAGCAGGCTCCATGCAGGGAGCCCGACGTGGGATTCGATCCCAGGTCTCCAGGATCGCGCCCTGGGCCAAAGGCAGGCGCCAAACCGCTGCGCCACCCAGGGATCCCAATATATTCCTTTTCTAATCGACCTGTATTCAATAGAATTTTAGTCCTTTATGGACTTTGATTCCATCATAGCTCAGGACTTGTTTCTCAGTATCTTCTTGTAAAACTATCCCAGATGGGGCTCCCGGCTATCTCAGTTGGTGGAGCACACTGTGTGGTGAGTTCAAGCCCCACGCTGGGATTAGAGCTCACTTAGAACAAACAAACAAACAAAACAAAACTATCCAAGAGATTTTAAGTTAAATACCAGCACTGAGATACTGCCTTACTCCAAACAAGTAAGTCCTGAAAAACAGACAGACAAACCCAAAATGTCAGCCACACTTATGAGATTGAATGCTTTTGCAAACGTGGACAAAGGAATTGAACTAAGTGTAGATACATAACAACAATAGAAATAGTTTTAGGTCATTGGAAAGTGGACTCCATGAAAGGCAATGTAAGGGAACTTCATAAATAAGGATGTGTTGCCTATCACACTTGACTCGAACATTTCTAAAGAGAACAGCTTTGTTCTTTTTAGCCTAATTAAATATGGACATTATCGATAGACAAGACAGTACTTAGCATTAAATTTTGCCATCTCTCAGTTCATAAATAGCCTCTAACCCTTTGCCTTGTCACTGAAGTATGGAGTGCTTCCAGTTCTTTCTGCAGTCTGGGATCTTGCCTCCTATTGTTGACTTCCATATATTAGTAATGGAGATAGATGCAGGACTTTTAAATTAATTGCCTTCTTACTCTACATTCTCTTTTCTTTCACTCAGCCCCCTCTCATTTAAAAAAAAATAAATAAACTTTTTTTTTTCCATGGGGCAAATACTGTTTTTGTATAATGGCGGTGTCCTTTTTGTCTACCAAGTAGGGACCTCTCCCTTCTGTCCTCTCTTCAGCACTGACTCCCTTAGCAACAAACACATCAGTTTCTGGACTTTGTTTTCTAAAGTTCCTTGGCGATTCTTAGCACCTTTTCCCTCCAGAGTAGTGCTTAATTTTTAGGAACAGAAACTCAAACATCAGGAACATCATCCCCCTTCCATTGTTAAAGAGCAACTATCCCAACAAAACCCACTTGATTTATCCAGAAGCCGTATTTGCAGCCTGTTAATTACATAGCACCACAGCAACCCTGCAGGCTATTGGCTTTTTGGCCACTTCACTTTTCATTAGCACTTTCAGCAGAAAAAGAACAAGAACAAGCAGAAGGTTGAAATTCTCATAAAGCAGCCTTGGGTCCTCCCCTGAGTATTCAGGATCTCATAATTTTAGAAAGGGCTTTAGGGATCACCTAACCCATCCCAGACACGAGGAAACAGGCTCAGGACCCCAGGCGAATCCCAGGGACACAGGCTGACATAATGGCAGCGAGGAGATTAGAACCTCCACCGCAGACTCCTGTGTCTTCTACTTCAGTAGAGATTCTTTGGACACAGGAGGTAGCAGTTTGAAGTTCTAGTTCCACCTTAGTTTCCTCCTCACATTATACTTCTAGGGAAGTCACAGAGCTTTTCTGAAGCCTGTGATAATACCTGCCTTACCTCCTTTACAGAGTTACTGTCCAGGAAGTTACTTTAAAATCTATAAGGGGCGGCCCAGGGGGCTCACTGGTTCAGTGCCACCTTCAGCCCAGGGCGTGATCCTGGAGACCCGGGTTCGAGTCCCATGTCGGGCTCCCTGCATGGAGCCTGCTTCTCCCTCTGCCTGTGTCTCTGCCTCTCTCTCTCTCTCTCTCTGTGTGTGTGTGTGTGTCTCTTAATAAATAAATAAAATCTTTAAAAATAAAATAAAATCTATAAGGAATTGGTGTTGTGGTGTTCGTTTTTCAGGGCAGAAGAAAACGTATTTGAAACACTGTAGTGAAAGATTTCTGGTCCATCGACAAGATGGCCAACAACTCAGGATATTAGCTTCCAGCATTAAACCTCAAGCCTTGGATGTGCCAGTGTGAGGGGGGGACCCAGGAATCCAGAGCTTAAAGACCTTATAAGCACAGGGAATGGGGGGAAGGGGAAGCAGACAGGAGCAGGTGTCCCAGACATGCGACCGAATGGGGAGGGAGCCCACTCCTGCTGTGCGCTGTTTCTCCCGGGAGGCCCTGGGCACAAGCCTTCCCTCCGCAGGGCAGAAAGCTAGCAATGCCAGCCCAGCACTAGCTAGAGGCAGCAGGTAGCGTCAGAACAGCCTGGAAGCCCAGTTGTAGTGCAGAGCTAATAACAGAATCTATTTCTTGGAATTCCTGTTAGAATTCCAAAAGGAGGGGCAGCCCGGGTGGCTCAGCAGTTTGGCGCCTGCCTTAGGCCCAGGGTGATCCTGGAGACCCGGGATCGAGTCCCACATCGGGCTCCCTGCATGGAGCCTGCCTCTCCCTCTGCCTCTCCCTCTGCCTCTGCCTGTGCCTGTGCCTCTCTCTCTCTCTTCATGTCTCTCAGGAATAAATAAATAAAATCTTAAAAAAAAAAAAAGAGGAAGGAGCACAATTCATTCTACCACATATTCAGGAATGCAATAAAGTCTTGGTCACAATAATTGTCATTTTTCCAAAAAGAAGTTGTGTAGATACAGGAATAGTCCAATGATTCAGAATAGAATGAATATGTATGGGATACAATTATGTATAAATACATGATATTTCTCTTATATAACAAGAATTTTGTATATACAGAAAATGTCATCAAAACTCAGTGAAGAAAAGACAGTCATTTAGACTGATTCACAGTTAGAAAACCAATTAACTATTTGAAAAAGAATAAAACTTGCTCTCCAACCTAAAAATATGAACTTCAGAGAGAATTAGAGATATCAAGTGGAAGATAAAACTGGAAAACTAATATAGGAAAAATGCTGAAGAATATCTTTGTAAACTTAGAGTGAGGAAGGATTTTTCTTTTTTAGATATTTTATTTTATTTATTCACAAGAGACACAGAGAGAGAGGCAGAGACATAGGCAGAGGGAGAAGCAGGCTCCTTGCAGGGAGCCCGATGTGGGACTCGATCTGGCAACTCCAGGATCATGACCTGAGCTGAAGTCAGACGCTCAACCACTGAGCCACCCAGGAGGCCCTGAGGTTTTTGTTTTGTTTTGGTTTTTTTGTTTTTTTTAATTTGAAGGCAAAACCATATGAGGAAAAATGGATGAAGTTGACCAAAAATAAGAAAGGCAGTAATTTTTATTCAATGAAAGATACCACCAAGTTATCAAATGGTGACATAAAAAGAAAAGAAGGGCACATAAATGGTTCAGTGGCTCTTGGTTCTGGCTCAGGTCTTAATCTCATTTAAAAAAAATAGTCTTAATCTCATGGGTCTTAATCTCATGGGTCATGGGTTGGAGCCCTGTGTTGGGCTCCATGCTCAGTGGAGAGTCTGCTTCTCCCACTTCCTCTGCCCCTCCCTTGCTCATGTGCCCTCTGTCTCTCAAATAAATAAATAAATCTTTTGTTAAAAAAGGAAAAGATACCTATCTTAAACAAAACCAATGAGATATTAATTTCTAGACTATACAAAGAACTCCTGCAGATCAGTAAGAAAAAAACATGAGGGGCTCTTGGATGGCTCAGTCAGTTAAGCGTTGGTCTCTTGGTTTTAGCTCAGGTCATGATCTCATGGGTTGTAGGACCAAGCCATATTGGGCTCCCCACTCAGAGGGAGTTTGCTTGAAGATCCTCTGCTTCTGACCTTCCCCTCACTGTGTGCTTGCTCTTGCTTTCTCTCTCAAATAAATAAAATAAATCTTAAAAAAACAAAACAAAACTTGTATCTGTTCTTCAAGGCTAGTTTCAGAGAAAACCAGTAAGTAGGACAGTGACAGAGTCGTTTGGGGAAGTGACTAAGTGCTAGTCCCTGTACATGCAGACAGCCCTTACTCCAGGAGATTCCACAGATTTGTACCAGGGACCATTCTAAAGTCCCAAAACATTAGAATAAAAAATAAAGGCATCAAAAATAAATAAATAAAGGCATCCGTCTCTATTTGCTTTATTTCTAATTTTGCTCTTAGCATCCCTGTTTAGATGAAGTGTCATTCAAAATGTACCTTCCGGGATCCCTGGGTGCCTCAGTGGTTTAGCGCCTGCCTTTGGCCCAGGGTGCGATCCTGGAGTCCCGGGATAGAGTCCCACATCAGGCTCCCGGCATGGAGCCTGCTTCTCCCTCCTCCTGTGTCTCTGCCTCTCTCTATCTCTGTCTATGATAAATAAATAAATAAATAAATCTTAAAAAAAAAAATGAACTTTCCATTTCAGTGACTCAAAGCTATTATCATAAAGCTGCTCACTGTATAAATACTCTATAACTTCATTTCAAAAGGACTTTGTTTCCAAAGGAGTTTCATGATACATGTGATATGACCCCTATATCTATAGAAGGGACTGGAAATGAATTATAGATCAGTAAGATCTGCTGCTTTTAATTCCGAAGTCATTTGCCTGGCATTGGGTAGTGTCGAACCCATGGTTGTCGATCCTTGAATAGCATTTGCTGCTCCTCTCCTGCTAGCCCTGCATGGACTGTCATCAGTGCATTACTAATTGAACATGATGGGCACTAGGTTGATTGAAGGGAAAATTGCATTCTACTCATCAAATGCTGATTAGCATAAGCAGCACATGTGCTTGCTTTCTCTTGCATTCAATAAATATTTCATTAGAAAAAATGAATTCTGTCGCTTGGGAAATGGTCTCCAACTCATAAACTTTTTCCTCGGCATGTAATATTCAGAGGAACTTGGTACATAGGCCATGAGGTACGCATTGACGTATTTATTTGAAAAACTCCCCAAGCAGATCTTGGCCAATATTTCCCTTTGAAAATAGGGGAAGTAAAAAAGGCAAATTATGTGAGGTCTTGGCCACAGGATGTGAAAAGCAGCTGACCCAGGCTCCCTGGGCAGCAGACCGGAGCCCTCCGGCAGAGAGACACCAGGAACACAGGCTGCTCCTCTCTGAAGACAGTGCCACAGCCAGGTGGCAAAAGGCCTAAATGAGCTCGGCCCTTGCTGCAGCTGACTGGGTTCCAGCTCTGTTCTCCCATCGTAGCTGCAGCAATTCTCCCAAGTGGTCATATGCTGTGTTTCCCAACCAACCTTCCTCTCCCCTGCCCCCCAAAAGGTAGAGGAATGGAAGTGTAAGGGGAATGAGAGGAGTAAAGATTTGACTTCCCCATCTGCTGTAGTGGATACTCATTGGTGTGCCTGCAAAACTCACTATGGCTCCCTCAGTTCGGATGTACCCACCTTTGCCTATCAACATGGCCATGGCTTGCATACTATGACCCCCTGGATCTTCTTTGATTGGATTGGGGTGGGAGGCAGTCACCGATCTCAAGCTGGGTTGAATACTTTCTTCCTCAGATTCTAGAACCGGGTCAGAGAGACAGTAAATTCCACTAGTACTTGGTATCAGAGCTGATACGCCACTGTCCACCACATGGACCACAAAGATAGAGCTGGTCAAAGAGAAAGCAAGCAAGAAATAGATTAAGGAAAAATACCCAGAAAAGAAAGAACAACAGAAAACCCAGAGGCTTTGTACTTTAGGTCCCCAAACGCCCTCAGCATGTATGCCCTTGAGTCTGAAAGAAAACCCTTGGATCCTGAAATATTCTTCCCACTTTTGCATAAACCAGTTTGATGGAGTTTCTTTGCCACAAAAACTATTGAGTCTCGACTAATTAATGTAACATTTTTCTTTCAGACAGCTCAAAGTGACTGGAAGAGAGCCCCAGGATTCATCAATATCCATGAGAAGCTAGTGCCAAGATGTCCGCAAAAGTTGGGAAGATGGGAAGCAGATGGCCCGGTAGTAAGTGACTCAGCAAAGCAGAGAAAGTACAATCCTCGGCACTTGCAGAAGGGAAAGGCCAACAGCAAAATGAAACAAAAGCAAGTGGGTATTTGCCACAAAACCCAAGAAGGGGTCATGATTTAGAAGCTCCAGATATTATGAAAGAGTGAATTAATGGTGGGGCTTTTACACCAAAGAATACAGTCCTGCGTGTGGCTGCTCACACTGGCCCTCCCTAAGACCAAGGAGAAGATAGGATGGTGCTTCTCTGAAGAAACAGAACTGGGGGGCTCTGGCCACAGCCATGGGCTCACGAAGCAAGGAAGAGGACAGGAGGGCAATGAAACACCAAGAGACAGAGGAGATGACTGGCAGCTTGCATGCTGAAACAGGACCACCCAGTCCCTTTCCTGCTCTCCCAGAATGCAGGTATATGCCTTATTCTTAGTATATTAAAATAGTCAGTATAGCACAGATGCCCCAACTGGAATGAACATTGGCTTTAGGATCGAGGCAAGGTCTTGTAGGCTTCGACCCAATAGTTGCTAGTTGTGTGGGGCCGGAGGGGCTTAGAAGGGTCAGGGTGGCTAAAGTAAGGGGCAGTCTGGGAGCTCAGGGCAGTGGCTATATATCACCAGTAACAAGAGTTTCAATATTTTAACCACCAGTATGGCTGCACTAGTGTATACCAGCTGAATATCTGAAAGTAGAAAATTCTTCGCTGGTGAAACTGAATTTTTCTCTGGTGAAAAATACTGAGAACTTAGGGTCCTCAAATATAAAAACCAGGTCATGCCCAGTTATCCTACAGTGAACTCCAATAGTCAACAAAACTTGGCCCGTGCACACAGAGTTTCCAACTGTTTTTTAGTACCTCAAGTTTGAATAGGAATGGACATGTCAGGATCACTCCATTTTTTTGAGGAAAGTCTCTTCTATTAAAGATAGAGACCAAACAAAGGAAATACAGGGTTGAGGGGAAACAGGGATGAGGCAGAGAAAAGGGGTTAAGAAAATGACTTCCAGTTAGGGACGACTGGGTGGCTCAGTGGTTGAGCGTCTGCCTTTGGCTCAGGGCCTGACCCTGGGGTCCTGGGATGGAGTCCCACATTGAGCTCCTTGTGGGGGGCCTACTTTTCCCTCTGCGTATGTCTCTGCCTCTCTCTGTGTGTCTCTCTCATAAATAAATAAGTAAAATCTTAAAAAAAAAGAGTTAGAATTAAAATTTTTAAAGGGCTAAGAAATTGCAATCAGACAACAACAAAAATAAAACAAAAAAGCATGTATGCCACTCCTTTATTCAACAATTATTTATTTGGCCTCAACTATGTATCACCCAATTTTAGTGATCACTTCCTATTTTCTGCCCTCCTGCCACCCCCACAGCCACAGCTCTAAACCCTAAAGGCACACTCATCACCTCTCAGCTGAACTTTAGCAACTGACTTCTACTTCATCTCCCCGTCTCTAGTCTTGCTCTTCTGTAATCTGCCATTTAACATTTAGAATGTAAAATCCCAAATCTATGGGATTTCCACTGTCCAGAGAAAAGAGCCCAGAAACCTTAGCTCTGTGAGGCCTTGGAACAAGGATTTTGGTTTAGATATGGCAGAGAATAAAAGCTGTTTCTAAAATGGTTTGTATGTCTTTTAAGTAATTACAGCTTTGAGTTAGAACAACGAATCTGTCATGAAGCCTGGTACAGACTCAAAAAGGCAAAGTGTAGAAAGAGCAACACATATGAACCCTAACTGTGTGCAGAATGTATCACAGGTAATATCTTAGATAAGACTTCCAGGGCACCTGGGTGGCTCAGTGGTTGAGCGTCTGCCTTTGGCTCAGGGCGTGATCCCGGGGTATTGGGATAGGATCCAGCATCAGGCTCCCCGCAGGGAGCCTGCTTCTCCCTCTGTCTATGTCTCTGTCTCTCTCATGAATAAATAAATAAAAGTCTTAAAAAAAAAAAAAGACTCATTTCCATCTGACAAGGGAGAAATCACTACCCTCATTTTGGAGATTAAGGAACCAAGACTTAAAGAAATTATGTAACTTGCCAAAGATCACAGCAAATGACAGTAAATTTGAATCCAGATCTAGCTCCCTGTGAAGACTGTATTCTTTTAACTCTGTATTCGGATTGTACTCAATAACTCTGAGTGGTATAGAAGTCTACATCATTGTCATACTTGACCAAAAATATGACAAGTCCTCTGAAATAAACACCATTTAAATTAACTTCTGGCCTTAAGATCTGGTTTATTTCATTGACAAGTAAGCAAGAAGACACATGGTAATGATATAAACAATTCACATAACTTCTTTGGCCTTAGTTTATTCATCTATAGACAGACTAATAATGATTACCTCCTAGAGTTGCTATGATGGACTAATGATTTAGTGACTTGAAAGTGCTTAGTTAGTATTTGATACATACCAATACTTGATAAATATTAGCTACTGTCATTACATTTATTTTACTAACTTAATAATACCATTCATGTAATAACTCTAATCATTTAAATGTCTCTTTTATGAAAGAGACTAGAATAGTGGTAACCAGGGGCCGAGGGGTGAAGGAAATAGGGAAAAGTTGGTCAAATGGTAAAAACTTCTAGTTGTAAGATGAATAAGTTGTGGGAATTTAATGTATACCATGGTGATTATAGTTAATGATACTATATTATATACTTGAAAGTTGCTAAGAGAGTAGATCTTAAATGTCCTCACCACAAATAAAGGAATGGCAATTATGTGTGTGACATGACACAGATGCTAGCTAATGCTAAGTGATAATCATTTTACAATACACAAGTGCAATATCAACACTGTTGTACCCTTTAAACTTATACAATGTTATATGTAAATTATATCTCAATAAAGCTGGAAAATAAAATGAAAGAAACATGAAATAAAATGCTTCTCTTCCAGATGCAAAACACCTCACATTTTGGATTAGGTGTAAGAATTAGTTTGCAAGTAAACATTTTGAAATGAGAGGCAACATATAAGTGAATCTTCTTTATATACTCTTCCTATAAATAGCTGTGCTATGGTCAAATCTATTAGAATTACTAAAAATCGGGGCAACCATTTCCATTACTGTGATTTTCTAAGACATCCCATGAAATATAAAATCAGACACATAATGAGGCACTGCTTCTGAACTTTTTATAAGCCCAAAAGTTACCACAACTTGTTTACTTGACAGCTCAGCCATTAATTTCAGAAAGGCTAAAATGAATAACCACCCAGGTTACAGTTGCCTTGCAGGAATCCCTCTGCTATAATCTCATAGTTTTTTCACCTAATTAATTTCCCCTTTCCTTGCACCAGAGTTTCATGAGTGTATCTTGTTTGGAGGAGATTAAGAGTCACACGCTTCATTAGCAAGGTGTAAATTATCAGCGAGGCCCTCTCCATCCACCTGCTTAATCGGGTTAATGAAGCACCTCTGCAGGGCCTTCCTCGTGCCCTCTCCATGCTCTCTGCAGGTTTTACCTCCCTTGGCTGCTTCAAAAACAGGGAAGTGTTTAAAGGTGCTACTGGCCTGCTCTGTTTCCAACAAGACTCTAAAATTCAGCTTAGCTTTGGTCTTTTGAAAGACAAAAATGTTGCTTAGGGAAAATTACCAACAGGTGTTTTTGCTTTCGCCTTCCTGTCTCCTGCTCTTTCAGAGAGTTTGCCCCTAGTGGGGCTTGAGTCAACTCTTGAGGGTAGGGTCGTGACCATCTAATAGAGAGTCCTAATCTCCTTTCAGGACTCTTGAATCTCAGTGTAAATGTCAGGAAGGTAATCTTCATCGCAGTTTCTCCTGGTTATCTCTACTTTGGAGATCATCAGGGTTGCTTTTCTTTTTCATCACTGCTAAGTTCTTGAGTGTTGACTTAAAACCTCTGCCAAGAAATGTTTTAAAATGTGATACGTTGTAGGTTTCTACAGTATCCTTCCTCATAAAGGAATGTGCCTGGTGGGTCTTCAAGCCCTCTGGGCAATCTGCAAGGCTACATGGAGCTGGCCGATCTTAGACCTATAGAGACAAAACGAGAGAATTACACAGGTCTAACGTAAGCATTTACTGGGACACTCTTAAATCTGCTTCTGTTCTACTCCCCACAGAGCTCTGTCCTCCAGGGGTAAAGCTAGAGACTTCGTGCTTTCCTCAGGTATGCATGTAGGTACAGAGTGGATCCCTCTCTGGCATCTCCTCAGGCCAAATTTTCAATGAACTTAAAATCAGAGGTCAAAGTTGGATGTTAGTGACTATCTTGGAAATTTTGTCAGAGAAAGAAGCCCATCGTGCTTAAATCCCTTGGCCATATGAAGTCAATCTCTTCTCAGAATTCACCTTCATCAGTTCACTGAACTGCGCATCCCTGATGGCTGATAAGAAATGCGCTAGCCCTTGCTTTCTGAAACTCCCTAAAGTGTAGAAGACAGGTATGAAGAGAAAAAAAAATCTTTACTAGATCAAGTTCCCCCTTTCACCATCTGTACACACTTTGATTCTGAGTGAATGGACTCAGGGGTGGGAGAAGAATAAAGATAGAAGTAGAAGGGAATCCGAAAGTACAGTCAACATGCGCACTTGTTTGGGGTACTCAGGTGGAAACTACCAAGTACAGGTGTGCTAAAGGCTTTAGTTTCTACTGTAATATTTATGCTCTTCACTTGATCCAATCTTCTGCACATTGAAATTTGAACTTTTAAGACCATGTCTCATATGATTAATACCATCCCCTAAACATAAACATGCACATGAGCACACACATGCACAAGCACAGATGCATATGTATAGCCCTATATTTCACAAAAATCCTTTCTTCAGTCTCTTATGATAGGGCAATTTAAGGTGAATTATGTGACTGAGCAGATTGGTCCATCCGTAATGTCAACACTGATAATGCAAATATAGGAAAGGATTTTAAACATGTAAGATTTTTCTTTTATTATTAATGAAAATTAATCAAATGACAGCTGAATGTGCTTCCATTCAGGCTGGTAAAACGGTGTTAATATTAATGTTGGCATATGTTTATTTTCATTCTCAGTCATGGTTACAATGATTAAGTTGTTAAGATAAGGAACCTTCACACTTGCAGTAGGTCCCTCATTTACTTCCTTTATAATCACTCCCATTACAGTCACAACTACCCATTTCTGATGTAATAATTTTCTTTGCAGCCATGTAATCTCTAAGACAGCATTCATTAACATGCACCACATTGACCTGAGGCCCCAAGAATTGTCCAGGGCTGCTTGGGGTGTCAAGGGGACAGCAGATAGCTCCTCCATCCAAAAGGTGCTAGAAAGCAATGTACTGCCTCTTGTCCACATAAGGAATACTTTTGTCCCTCTCTTCTCTGTAAGCAATTGCAATTTCTCATTGTCTCCAGCATAAATCTAAGGAAAGGATGTAGCCTTAAATTTCATACCTGGATGATGGCTGCATATGGGACCTGTTCTGGGATCTGATTTGTACCTCTTCTACACCATGCTGTTATTGTCGTTTTAAAGATTTTATTGATGTGTTTGACAGAGAGACAGAAAAAGGGGCAGAGGGAGTGGGATTACATGATGTTTTTGAAGGCAAACTAGTAAAAAGAAACATCTCCCTGCACTGCAGGCACTAGCTATGTTTGGACCATTCCCCACCAAGAGAACCATGTATTTCAGCCCTCTGTCCATTACACCAAAAGTCTGCATTAACGCAGCCTGACAACTGTAGGCATTATAATCAGTGTGCAAATAATATCAAAGGATAGGTGAGAAACAGGATCTTTTGGGAGAACCACCTGCGATGTCAAATGATTCCCAAGAATGTGAGTGCAATCACATGATGCTCAACTGCCCCAAAGCTGTGAAAGTTGACTCTATACTGTTTTTTTTTTTTTTTCTGTAGGCAACTTGGTATGTTTCTAGCTACTGAACTCTTAATAGCCACTGGTGTTTTTATGCCTTTAAATTTTCATTAATTAAATAAAAATCGAATGCAACTTTGAAGTCTCTTGATTTTCTGCTACCCTGAAAGCATGTTCTGACGTTTTAGATAAGATGATTTCATTCCATTAAGCTCCAACTTTCTCATATTCCTGATAAATAAGTCTGCATTAGGGAAGAAAAGAGAAAGAAAGCACACAATTTATGAGACTTTCCTGCTGAAGGTAACTGCAAATTGGAGTGTCCCAGCTTTCACTGCTTTGACTCATATTTCATAGTCGAACCCAAATCATTTCCGTTCATGTATTTATTCAACATTTGACAATCACTTACTGAATGCCAATACTCTGTGCTGAACACAGCACTAGACAATAGACTATATAGACAAAAGGCAATCCTGCCCTCAAAGAAACAACGGTCTAAAGCCATACAACCTATGACCACAACATGTGGTATCAGTATGACAGGGATAGCTTCATGAGCACAGAGAAGGAGGCTAACTCCCATCAGGACAGGAGGAGATAAGGAAGGTTTCCTTGGTGAATAAAAACCAAAGATTTTATTTTTTTAAGTTTTAAATTTTTTTAAACCAAAGATTTTAAAGTAGCAAGAGACCTTAAACCTCCCACAATTCAACTCCCTTCTATAGACTACAGAAATTCCTTTTATTAAATATGACCAAAGTTTCATCCTGTTTCTACATGAGTGGTTCACAGATGAAGGGCTCACTCCTCGGCAAGTCAGTGTTTCCCAGTATTTGGTGGCTCTCATTGTTGCTAAATTATTTCTTAGGACAAGTCAAAATTTTTCTCCTTGTAATTCTATCTACCACCACTCCCACCACCTTTCACTCTAAAATATAATTAATTCCTTCTTTACTTTTCCTATGCCTCACATATGTAAAAGCAGTGATTAAATCCTCCCTATTCACTAAATATTCCAAACTTCCTCCAGCATTCTTCAACTGAGAGAATTTGCAAGTCACCATATTTTTCAAACTCCTTTGTAAAGTGAACCCAGACCTGGTTGCAGTTCTGCAGTTATGATCAGGACATTGCAGTTCTACTAATTCAGTCTACAGTTGCATTTATTTCTTGATTGGGAAGTTCTCACTTTTCCTGCATTTCAACCCAATAGCTTTTAGAGCCCAAACCATTCTTTTCCTGTAACTGCCTCCCAAATCATTTTTTTAAAAAGATTTATTTATTTGAGAGAGAGAGCATACACACATAGCGGTGGGGAGAGGTGCAGAGGGAGAGGGAGAAAGTCTCAAGTAGACTCCTTGCTAAGCTTGGAGCCCACCTCAGAGCTCAATCTCATGACCCTGGGATCATGATGTGAGCCAAAATCAAGAGTCAGACATTCAATCAATTGAGCCACCATGTGCCCCCAAATCCTTTTCTATGTTTTCTTTTTAAGAATGTCATTGTATACACCCAAGCACCTAGATGTGAAACCTTAAAGTCTTAAGTGGGTATTTATTAGGTCTCACTTGAACTATTTATTTATTTTTTAAAATTTTTAAGTAAACCCTACCCCCAGAGTTGGTCTTGAACTCTTGACCCCAAAATCAAGAGTCACATGCTCTACCCACTGAGTCAGCCAGGTGCCCCATTTAAATGGCTGTCAACTGGTCTTTCTACGTTAAATCTCTCTTAGCTATAATTCATCCTTCAGCTACTACCACAATCATCATCATAAGGAGACACCTCTGATCATGTCACTCCAAACTAATATAAATTATGTATCTTTTTATTTATTTTTTTAAAGATTTTATTTATTTATTTATTCATAGAGACATACAGAGAGAGAGAGAGGCAGAGACACAGGCCAAGGGAAAAGCAGGCACCATACAGAGAGCCTGACGTGGGACTCGATCCCAGGTCCCCAGGACTACGCCCTGGGCTGCAGGCGCGCTAAACTGCTGCGCCACCGGGGCTGCTGTATCTTATTATACTTCACTTCTAATGGAAATGTTTTAATTTCTTAATCAAATATACATATTTTTTACTTGCCACATTCTATCTGTAATCCTATTATTACCATTAGGGTAATAAATGTGCGATTATATTTACAATCTCGGTTAATACTCCAAGTTCACTTTATTACTCATATACTCATGTATTCTATTGATATAGAACTATCCAAAGCCATAAGTATTATTTTTTACTTTCTATTCTGCTTTTCCTTCCATTATCAGGCATTTTTTCTAGCATGGTTTTTCTTCAAAAGCCACAACTGTTGATGTCCATAGTATCAACAAAGAAAGTTAAATATCATAAGAGAAATAAAGATAAAATGCTATTAAAGAGGGAGGATTTGAGTTGAACCTTAAAGGATGGGTGGGGGGGTACTGGGATGGCATACTTAGTTAAGCATCTAACTCTTGGTTTCACCTCAAGTCATGGTCGTGAGATTGAGCCCCATGTGGGGCTCCATGCTCATTACAGAGTCTGCTGAAGATTCTCTCTCCCTCTTCCTCTGTCCCTCCCACTTGTGTGTGCTCTCTCTCTCTTAAATAAAAAATAAATCTTAAAAAAAAAACGATGAGTAGGATTTTTGGATTGCGATAAGAGAAAGGGCATTATTGGTGTTGAAATTTAAAGAAGAATAAACTGGAAGTGGGCAAAGAATTTTGATAGGTCTAATTGCCAAGAATATAAAGTTCATGAGAAAAGGATACAGGCCCTAAAAGAAAAAAAAAAGCAATTAGATCTTAGTGTACTTTAATGCCAAATGGAGGCATTTGATACCATTAGAATGACAAACTTGCAATTTTGAGTGATCAAAATACCACCTGTGCCTCCAAGCTTTGGATTGCTTATCTCTTCAAAGTTGATAAAGATATATACTAGGTTAGGGTTTACACTGTGTCATTTGTTTCCATTTGAATCAGTTGACGCAGATAGAGGGTAGTGGGTTTTATGATCCTTGCTACATATCACTATATAGTTCAGGAAGATGGGGACATTGCCCACTTTACCTCCACATAACCACTGCAGGCACAGATCCCTTTGTGCTCCTCAGTATAGTAACAACACAATGTCTCTTTCTATTGGGGACAGCAACAGAATTTCTTCTAATTGTTAAGACTTGTATGTACACTTTAAGATTCCTCCAAGTATTCCTTCACCATCCTCTTTTGAAAATCTCTGAGTTAACTCCACAAAGGAAGAGCTACTTACCTATTACAAAGCTCAGAAGCTGCCAGGTTTCTCCTCCCTCTCCTTATTATATTCCTTCGCTACATACCTCTTGTCACCAACTTTGTGCCATTTCTATGCACATGACAATTATTTTCCACCTAACTCACTTCTACCTCTGAGTACTCCAACCTCTTTAAAAAGGCAGAAAATTCTGCCTCTCTAGAACATGGATTCTTAATCTGAAGTTCATAGGATCAGTCCCCACATATACATATACCAAATGTTTGTACATAGAGTTCGGGGCGGGTGGTGAGTGGCGGTGGCCCATGAATTTGGATGGAAGAAAAAAATCACATCTTTAATTGTGATTCTTATAGAAATTTAGCATTTTTTTCCATTATGAATACAAGCACCAAACCTCAGTACCTTGAGCAGTGCCTGTGACATCGTCTTGAATAGAGATCACAGATATTTTCATATTTCAATAGTTGCGGATATCTCAAAATATTGTTTAGGCCCATCAATACTTCAGAATTGAAGTCATTATTAGACTAATTGCTAGATCTTATTTTTAAGGCATTAAAAAAGGCACATATTACTATATCACAACCTTTTATTATTTTCATAACCATGTTCAATTAATTGGTTTCCTTTGCAATTCTACATATTTTAATGTTTTATTTTATTTTTTAAATGTTTTTCATTGTATTTCAAGTTTTTTTTTTAAAGATTTTATTTATTTATTCATGAGAGACATTGAGAGATAGAGAGAGAGAGGCAGAGACACAGGCAGAGGGAAAAGTAGGCTCCATGCATGGCGACCAACATGGGACTCAATCCCGGGTCCCCAGGATCACGCCCTGGGCTGAAGGTGGCGCTAAGCCGCTGAGCCACCGGGCTGCCCCAATTCTACATATTTGTAATGCATTTAAAAATGTTCTGAGGAGGGGCACCTGGGTGGCTCAGGGGTTGAGTCTCTGCCTTTGGCTGAGAGTGTGATCCGGTATCCTGGGATCAAGTCTCACATCAGACTCCTAGCAGGAAGCCTGCTTCTCCCTCTGCCTATGTTTCTGCCTCTCTCTGTGTCTCTCATGAATAAATAAAAAAAATATTTTTTAAAAAGTTCTGGGGAGGGCCTGGCTGGCTTGCTCAGAAGAGCATTCAACTCTTGATAATAGTGAGGTCAAGCTCCAGATTGGGTGTAGAATCTTCTTAAAAATAAAAAAGACTTTCAGTCCCTGTCCCCGAAGATGCGTTACGTGGCCCCCTACCTGCTGGCCCCCTTGGGGGCAATGCCCCTTGATGCCAAGGGCATCAAGAAGATTTGGACAGTGTGGGCATGGAGGCTGATGATGACCCTCTCAACAAAGTCATGAGTGAGTTGAATAGGAGAGTACTGAAAATGTCATCACCGTGGGTATTGGCGAGTTGGCCAGCTTGCCTGCTGGGGGCGCTGTGGCTGTCCCTGCTCTCCCAGAATGTGCAGCTCCTGCAGCTGGTTCCACTCCAGTGATCACAGAGGAGAAGAGACAAGGAGTCGTCAGGGAGTCAGTCGATGACATGAGATTTGACTTGTTCCATTAGGTCCCATTCTCCTGCAAATAAAACCCTTTTTACAAAAGAAGAAAACTTTTTTAATGTTCTGAAGAGTCTATAAGTATCAGCTGACTCTCAAAGGAGTCCAAAGCAGGAAAGGGCCTAGGATGCCTGCCCTGGAGGGAAATCTCACTGCATTTAGAGTACATATAATTGGTGAATGCTTTAGGAAGCATACTTTGCAGAGCCCTAGAACTAGTCTATCCTTCCAGTATTAGAAAAATAGCTAAGAGCATGGCCTTGATCCAAGAGTTGGGTTTCAAATCCCAACTCTATCATTTCCTGGGGATGCAGCATTGGATCTATCCTCAAAACTCTGTGTCTATACTTACCTAAAAATAGGTTGTAAAAAAAAAAATGTCTAGGGACGCCTGGGTGGCTCAGGGGTTGAGCGTCTGCCTTCAGCTCAGGGCGTGATCACGGAGTCCCCGGGATTGAAGCCCACATCAGGCTCCCTGCATGGAGCCTGCTTCTCCCTTTGCCTGTGTCTCTGCCTCTCTCTGCCTCTGTGTCTCTCATGAATAAATGAATAAAATCTTTAAAAATATATATATCTAAATGATTAGCAAGTGCTTTGTACATAGTCATCATTCAGTAGAAAAATAATAGCTATCAATAAAAATTATAATCAATTATTATTACAGATGATAATATTAGTAATATTATTGATTATTAATATTAATTATTAATATAATTATGGTTTATTATAATGACTATGATCCCTTGTTACAGCATTTTAATTATTATTTAACGTCAACAAAATAGTGGCTGGGTGCCTATTTTATTAGATGAGTTAGTTACAGCATTTTAATTATCATTTAATGTCAATGATCCCCTGTGACTTCCCTTTCAATTCTGTCAAGATATCTTTTTGTCTCAAAACATTCATCATTAAAAGTCTTCTGCAGAAGACTGATAATGAAAAATCCATTCAATTCAACTCAACTAGTATTTATTAAAGAACTATTGCGTGTGCTATACGGTGCTGAGACTGTAAGATGGCTAAGGCTTGGCTGGCCCCCTGCCCTGTGTAGCTCATGGTCTAGCTGGAAAGACAATCATGTAAACAAACAGTTATGATAACTTGTAATAAGTGCTAAACATTAGTACTAGCAAAGTGCTGTGAGAACTTGGTAGACAGAGGGATTAGCTGGCCAAGGAGGCGGCAGCTGAGCTGGAAGTCTTCACAGAGATGGTGATATTTGAGCTGTCTGGAAGGATGAGTAATGGTTTAGCAGGCAGAAAGGGTATAACGTGAATCAAAGCACAAGTCGGAGAATTGCCAAGGAATGCCAAGAACAACAGTTTTGCTAGAATATAGGCTACAGGATAGGGAATGAATTGAGATGAAGCTCAAAAAACATTTAACACCTGGGCCTGGCCAAGTGTTGTAGAAACTTGCCACTCAAAATGTGGGACCAGGACCTGCAGCATCCACATGGTGTGAGATATTGTTAAAAATGCAAATTCTTGGGGCACCTGCGTGGCTCATTCAGTTGAGTGTGTCTCCCCTCAGCTCAGGTCATGATCTCAGGGTCCTGGAAGGCTCCCTGCTCAGAGGAGTCTGCTTCTCCCTCTGCTTCTCCTCCTACCCCCTACTCGTGCTTGTGTACTCACACACACTCTCTCTCTAAAATAAATAAATATTTAAAAAATTTTAAATGCAGAGGGATCCCTGGGTGGCTCAGCGATTTAGCGCCACCTTCAGCCCAGGGTGTGATCCTGGAGACCCAGGATCAAGCCCAGCGACCCGCTCCCAGCATGGAACCTGCCTCTCCCTCTGCCTGTGTCTCTGCCTCTGTCTCTCTCTCTCTGTGTGTGTGTGTGTGTGTGTGTGTGTGTCTCCTGAATGAATAAATAAATAAAATCTTTAAAAAATAAAATAAAATGCAAATTATTGGGCCTCATCCCCAAACTGCCAGATCAGAATCTGCATTCTTATTATTTTTTATTATTATTTATGATAGTCACAGAGAGAGAGAGAGAGAGGCGCAGAGACATAGGCAGAGGGAGAAGCAGGCTCCATGCACCGGGAGCCCTACGCGGGATTCGATTCCGGGTCTCCAGGATCACGCCCTGGGCCAAAGGCAGGTGCTAAACCGCTGCACCACCCAGGGATCCCAGAATCCATATTCTTAAAACCCCAGATGATTTGTATGTACATTAAAGTTTGAAAAGCACTGTTGTAGAACCATAAATGCCAGGCTAAGATGGGAAGCCTCTATCCTGTGGCCCTTATATGTTACAGATCTGGTTTCTAGAAACTAAATTTAATACCAGCATGAACAAACAGACTGGAAGGTAGAGCGGAGAAAACAGGATGGGTAGATAAGAGAGCAAAGTGAGGGCTCTATCAAGGTAGAGAGGGTACAAAACAGACAGATAAATGCCTTCTGGCCTTGCCTTTGGTTGCTAGAATCATCCTTATGTATCAACAATTTCTTTGTATTAAGCACCTGCTGTATTCCAAGTCCTGGACTGAGTACTGAGGGGTTAAAAATAAATTTAAAGTGAAAATTTCATCTTCTACAGTGAGACGACAGACACATGAAAAGTCAACAAATAAACAAGTGTGTGTGTGTGTATGTGTTACACACTTGTGCACACACACATATATATGAATATGATGCTGGTAGATGTGAATTACCATCTCTCCCTGACTTCTACTGTACTCGGTGATAAAGTGATTACTGGTCGTCTTCTGCAGTTGAAACTGGTAATATGGAGACAACAACCAATCCCAGTTTCATGGCTGTGCCCGATTAATCTGAGATCAGAATGGATAGCTAATGGGGGCTTAGAGCATCATAATATCAGCCATTAACTTGAGGGGAGGCCGATTTTCCCTGACAATGCAATCACTTGCCTCGTGTCTGGAATGTTTAAACATAGATAATATTTTGTATCTAGCAATGCTATTTTTGTAAAAAAAATAAATTAATAAAAAGTTCTGCAACATACTTTTTTCTTTCCCCATTAATATTATAATTAGATGGTTAGATGTTTGATGTAAATTTAATGGCTTCATGGACCAGAAGCTTTTAATACTATCTAATAAGTATTAGTGATTATTCTAAATATATTAACCATTTTATTTCTTAGCAGAATGCCTATCTGTTCTTGTAAAATGAAAGATTATTACCCCCTATCTTGGTCAGTATTGCACCCTAAAGTACACTGGGATTTTCTTTACTACTGGTGCAGGCAGCAGAATGATATCTTGTGGTATCCACACCTCCACATGTTTTAGAGCAGAAAAGTGTCAGAGGGAGACACACACCTCCCTCTCTCACACACACCTCCTTCAGGAATTTCAAATGTGAACAAGGCCAGCCCCATAGCTGACATAGTAGAAACAGGGATTTGCACACTAAATTAAAGAATAAGTATAACCCCACTGTATTATTAAAGGAAATATGAACATGTATAGAAAGTCATCTTGTAACTTGATTTGATCATTCAACCTCATTGTGATCTAACAGTGTGTTGGGAGCACTGGCTGTTGACAAGGTTCAAGAATGTCAGTGCCAATCGTACCACGTGAGGAAGACTTGGGAACAATGTGGGGACTCCCTCTCAGACAAAGCTTTCTAATGTCTGTAGCAAGTCTGATTGCTTAAAGATACCTATATCTACTTTTTTTCCCCAGTAGGATTATTTTTAGTGGGATTAACACTAGACCATAAAAAAGAAAACAGGGGCGCCTGGCTGGCTCAGTAGGAAGAGCGTGTGACTCGTGATCATGTGTGGTTGTGAGTTCAAGCTTCATGTTGGGTGTAGAGATAACTTAAATGAATTAATATAAAGAAATTTAGAAAGAAAACAAAAACAAAACCCTGGTACCATTTCTCTTGCAATCAGTTTCTAAATTTAGCTAGCAGGTAAGAACTTTGGCACTCACTTGGTGTGTAACTCACTACTGATAGTACCACGTTTCCTTCTGGTTTTAAATTTTAGAAGACTACCGCAGAGGTTAAACATCTCCAACATTTTACCAATCCAGCTCACTTCTGCTGAATCAAGGACTTAACACTGACCACTGGGGTTTAAATTGAGACCTAATGGTAGTACTTGTTCCAGTCAACTTTTTCTAAATAGAATAATTCTTCATTCTGCTCCTGTCCCTACCACCCCACCCCACCCCACCCCCGCCTTAGGACCAAGAGGAATGCTAGCCATCCCCTGGTTCTGAGAAGACAGAGTGGGAGAAAGGTGGTGAGCTGCGGATGGACTGCCAAGTTCATGCCAGCTGTAAAAAGGGAAATATTAAAGCCACAGCAGTCTTTTTGCAAGCCCATTGATGCCAGGCACTAAGAGAAGAAAATCTGCATTGGCAGGTTTTGTTATTTTTTAACTTGACCCTGACAATACCTGCTGGGCTAACCTGTGCTTTCTGCCAAAGAAGTGTCAGCTGAGGGAGGAAGTTTGCACACCTGGTGAATTCAACATCACAATGCCATTTGGAGGGAGGAAAGAGAGAGAGAATGGCAACTACAGAAAAGAACAGAGCCAAGAAATAGAAACTGGGGAGGAGGAGGAAGAGTAATGAAACAAACAATTTGGAGGAATTCTTGTGTGACATTTTCCAAGATCATATTACACCACAGGGACAGTAATAATTAAGTATTATGGTAGCCTTGGAGTGTGAGAACACCCCACTCTGGGTTTGAATTTTTGTACCTGGAACTCAAAAGGAAACTCTGCACCAGCCACTGTGTCTGTCTTAGATTTTGATGCCGTTTGGCTGTGCTGCTACTCTGCAGAGTTTCCAACTGTATGTAATTAAACATTAAGTGGTCTCTTAATGGGCTGTCTTTTCCAAAAGGGCCTTTCTTTAATTTACAATCAGTATGTCTGTAGAAAACACTAAATGATTGCTTTTGCCTATCCCAGTGACACTTTGGCCATTCCATTAACAGCCCTGATTTTTAAGGAGTCGGTTTGATTGAGCCAATTGGAGGGGTAAAGGAGGGGTTAGTTTCAAAGACGTTCAAGCCAAAGCCAAGCTTGTTAGCAGCAACTGTCACACAACAAGGCCAGGACACAGGACACCATATGGAGCTTCAGCAGCCACAGACCCTAGGACCCACGTATGTTCTCAGTGTGGAGTATCTCCTGTGCTCCAACCATCCTTCACATGCCCAGGACACCCAGTGGGGCTTGAGTGTGTAGCATCACAAACCACTTCCGTTCATTAGAACATCTGAATTCTTTGTAGATGTGTTTCGAAAATATGTGTTCTCATTCACTAGAGTACCAACAAACTATAAAGCTTCTAGTGTCACTTACGTTTCCATATATCTTTAAATCCACCAGTATTTTCCATTAGACTCAGAAGTTTCGGCTCCCATTATGAGAGAGACCATACCCAGCAGTATGGTCTCTCCCATAAACACAAATATGAGGTCCATGGAATGTGAATTCCATGAAACCTTGTGTGCCTGGGGAGTGCTTGGTACCGAGAAGACCCTCAAATAGTTACTGAATGAATAGATACATCTTGTGATGGTCCTAGTTTTCCTAAATCTTAATGAAGGTTTAAATGGAAGCTTAATTTTTTAAGTCTGACACCTGAGAATCCTTTCCTGTAGCCATTCTAATATCCATTTTCATGTCTCTGGGGCCAGAAAAATATGATTTTATTATTCGTATAATTGTTAGTAATGCAGTTAGCGTCCGCTGTTCAGAGAAATTTACAGCAGGCACGAGAAGCTACAATGTGCTTGGTTATTCTTTCAATCTCCTGAAGAGGTCAAAGCTGAAGTGTCTCCAAGGCATATACCGGCTCTTATTAAATAACTAACGTTTCCTCACGGAACAAATGCAAATCTATATGAACCTACAAAAGTCCCTTTGGCAATAACACCATTAGTGTCATAACTGTCAAAAAGAATTGAAAAAGAAGAGTGGTGTTTAATAAGCATACAATTAGGTACACTGTAGGTGGAAATTCTCACCTAACAGGTCACTTAGCCAAGAGTGGAGCTCTCTGCTGACGCTGGACAGTTCCCAAGGCTTCATTACGAGATCTCTTTCTTTCCTGGCTTCAAATGCTCCTGACTGAAGATTGTATCACTTCCTGTGAGTGACTCTTCCCCACATCTGAGGTATCATCATTTCCCATTTCTGGGATGACCCTGGACAATTCTGATGGGTGAATGCCTTTCCAGACACTTGCAGGTGGTTGTCTGGTCCCTGCTCCGTCGCAGACATCACAAAGGAGGTCTTGCCTCCTTGTCCGCGCACTCAGAGACATGTTTTGATTTTGCAATTTTAAACAAATTGCACAGACCTGAAGAACTGTGGAAGCTGATGACTAAAGCTTTGCTCTTTGGAAACGTGGTCCATTTTGCCTATTCAGGCTTTCTTGAGATATCAGCCCCTCTAGCCACTTACTCGTTTTCTCTGTAATTCCTTAGAGAGCTGAATTGCCGTCTTCAGTAAATTCATTTGAACAAATTCATTACCCTGTTCTCTTCTCCTTCTGCCATCATCCATACTAGTTGATTTGCATAAAGCTTTTTTTTTTATTCCCAATTATTCTCTTCTTTTTTTAAACCAAGGGCCCAATTTACAAGGTCTTTATTATTTTATTACTAAACAACTTTACCTCACTTTTCTTGTTAAATGCGATGTTTAGGGGGAAAATTGTGAAATGTGTTGGCAGCCTTGTTTAAACTACACTTAAAAAGAAATTAAAATCATGTTTTGACAGCATTTTCAGAGAGGAGGAGGAGGCAATAAACATTGCCCACAGACTGAATTAACCTACGGTATGTGGGAATAAAGATGCTAGGATTATTCTCAACAATAGTGAGAGCACGTTGGGGTTCAGAGCATTTGGAACTGGAAATAAAGCTATCTGCAATAATGGATAAATATTTTTAAAATCTTACATGGAGAGGAATAGAAGTATGATTTAAAGATAGCATGGGATCCCTGGGTGGCACAGCGGTTTAGCGCCTGTCTTTGGCCCAGGGCGTGATCCTAGAGACCCGGGATCGAATCCCACATCAGGCTCCCGGTGCATGGAGCCTGCTTCTCCCTCTGCCTATGTCTCTGCCTCTTTCTCTCTCTCTGTGTGACTATCATAAATAAATAATAATAAAAAATAAAGATAGCAGGGTGGTTTGTTTTGTTATACCCTGACGTCCTTGTCAGGTTTGTCTTTGCTCTTACTTCCTTCTTTCCAAATATATTTGCAGATTTCAGAATCCTTATGGTTTCTTCGACTGTTGAACAAAAAGCAAAGACTTTTTGTGATAAAGGCAAACACAATGCAAAATGAATTTAACCATGCAGTTAGGCTACATCTATAGTTTGATACATACTATACAACATTTTATGATCACTCTTCTTGCATTCTTCCTATATCTGTGTTCTTGTCCTTTTAGTAGAATGAGTAGAGTCCATGTTAGTTCATCAAGGATGCTGACTCTGGCTCCGTTTTGCTGGCCAGAGACTGATGACAATGACAATATGGTGGTAACGGTAACAGGGAACATGGATTAAGTACCTATTACCTACCAGACACTGAGCTAAGTGCTTTAATCCTCACAACAATCAGGGAAGTAGAAACTATTATTTTTCCTGTTTTACAGATGAGGACACTAAGGCACAGAGGGGTTGTTAGATAGTCTTCATAAGGGAAAATATCGACTTCTATAAGATATTTCTACTTCCTTATAGAGGAATCTGGGTTCAAATCCAGACAATCCAATTCTTTTTTTTTTTTTAAGATTTTATTTATTTATTCTTGAGAGACACGGGGGTGTGGGGGGTGTGGCAGAGACACAGGCAGAGAGAGAAGCAGGCTCCATGCAGGGAGCCCGACGTGGGACTCGATCCCCAGTCTCCAGGATCACGCCCTCGGCCAAAGGTGGCGCTAAACCGCTGAGCAACCCGGGCAGCGCAGAGACAATTCAATTCTAAACCTGAATGCTCTCCCAGTATCCTTAACTACTCTCCTGTTGAAACAAGGGGTTAATTTCACAAATAACAAATAATATGTATTGGCTTATACTTTTTTAAGGCAGCCGGAAGTCACATCTACTTATTAATGTTGTATGAGGGTTTCTACAATATTATGAGAGCCAGGGATACCTCCTTCTACCTCTGCCACCACCGTAGCAACCCAGTTTGTATGTGAAGTTGAGGTTAAAATTAACCAATGCTCAGAAAAAAGCTCAAGATGTTCAGCAGGATGAACATCTTGCTGCACCTCCACAAGGAAAGGCCTCTGTTGGCACCAGATAGACTCAAGTTATCAGTGAAACACACAAATGTAAAAGTTCTAGATCTACAGTAAAAAACTGACCTCTGGAAAGCAGTAAATTTGCCAGTTTCGATAGATCCTTGAAAGGCTGAGTAAATCACCTACTCCAATGTTCTGCTGATTCCATTAAGATACATGCAAATCATTTCAATATGGGAGATTGATCCAACCTTCCTCATTACCATTATGAAAATGTGGCAGCACCAGACCAAGAGAACATTCCTCTTATCACGGCTCTAGACTCTATCCCGACCACTTCTTATGAAGCAGACAGATACTAAGGAGAGATAGTTCTGAAATTGTAATCTCCTCCAAATATCTAAACATATTTTGCTTTGCCTCTTGCTTGACCAGGCAAATGCTGTGATTCTTTTTATGTTTTTTTTTTTTTTAACATTATATCAGCCAGATACCGAGCCAAGGCCAGTTTTAAGCAGTAACAAGACTTCACTGTTTATTCCATGCCCTATTTCCCCACAATCGCTTACAGAATCTTCCATCGTCACAAAATACACCACTTTTATCAACTGGTGACTTTTTATCCTAAGGGGCATCCCTTTACCAATTGTATACAATGCAGTCATCCTAAGATTAGTAATTATAACTTGGGCTTGTTTATTTAGTGTATCATTTTGGGGACAAGATACCAAACAATGGAGTAGGGTTTGCAGATATCAGTTAATTTAAAAAGCTAGGTCAGCAAACAAAAGGTCTAGGAATGAAGTTATGGAACAACATCATGGGATGTCTCTGTGACACTGTTTGCTGACCAATTGAAATTCTGCATGTGTCAAGCTGATCTTTGATCCTGTCCAGCGGAGCTTATTGCTAAAAATATCTAGAATAATTCGTGTTTACTTTTACCCACAACAACCCACTTCCAACGCATGGACCTTAAACAACATATTATTAAAATAGCAGTAGTATTTTTGAAATCTCTCAATTTTTTTATTCATCAATCCTTTCCAGAGCCACCTAGCAAAATCAAATAGAATGATTACGACTAGGATATTGGAGCAGCAGAGGCAAAATAATTCCACCAAGCAGTAAAGGCACATTTCTATGACTTCAGGCTAGAGCTGAGTACCCTGGGATATGAGGCTAAAACTGTTCCCTCTGCATATTTGAAAAGTGCAAATAGTTAGCAGTTGCCTGCAGGTCCCTTAGCCTGGCTTCCCTCTGGGCACCGGCACACGCTTTCATTCACCAGTACATCCATTTCCTTTTTTCTCCACTGTTCCACCTGCTTTCTGCTGCCCCTTTTGGCTCTGAAATGATATCGAATGACTATATGGTGATCTGAGCTGACCTTCCAGATTGCAAAAATAAAGCCATTTTCAAAACAATAAAACCAATTCTAGATAGTACTTTGCCTTTTATTTTTTAATGTGCATTTTCCCTCTACTGTTTGGAAAAAAAAAAAAATTCACTTCCAGAGGCTTTTTCTAGCCATAGTCACAGAGATGTTGTTTAAAGTTTATTGGGCAGGAAAAACACAGTTACCTTTTCAACCTTTCTAATTTGTATTGGATTCTAAGCTCCCACATCTTGGCCCTCGGGCATTTTCCTTGATAAAGCCCTCCTACCTTCCAGTCCAACAAAGACCAAAGACTTTGGATATGAAATTTTAAAGTAACCACTGGAGAAGAGGCTTCAATTGTATTGGCCCAACTGGCAATCTGTGGAAGGCCACATGAATTGCTCAGAGATAACGCCCTGCCTTTCACCTTGCGGTCACCAGTTTGAGTCAAGCAGAGATTAACGGTGTCCAAGGGTTGTTATCATCTGGTGATGGCTTGGGAGCTGATATGAAATAAATTGCTAGTATCTAGCGTCTACTTGCCTGAGGTCGCTCGGTTCAGGCTATTTTAGGGACCAGATCCAAATCTTAGCTGCAATGGTTACTCTAAATGGAAGCCTCTGCGCAAAGATCAAATGCTAAATAAACCCATAGATTATGCTTCCTCTTGCACTAATGGAAGATATCCTCTCAGACAAGGCTGGAAGTAAACTGGGGAGTTGTGTGTGTGGGGACGGGGGGAATGGGCTAGATCTGGGATTCTGAAGACAGGCCTCTGAGTATTTAATTTAAATTCTACTCTGGGTTCCCTACAGGTGACTATACCACCTGCCCTTGAATTCCTTACCTGGATGTTGTGGCCATGTCCTCCTGATTCAGTCAGAATCCGCCCCCCCCCCCCCTTACCTATTATTTCATCCACCTTTGACAATCATTAAACTTTAAGGAAAATGAAAAACCTTTCAACAGAAAAATTTGAGAACCTAGATATACTAAATTTATATATGTGCATGAAGAGAAAGAGAGAGATCCAATTCACACTAGATGTTCTGAAGTTTTAAATCAGGCCCAGGTAATATTTTGCTGTTATTATAGTTGATTGTTTTGTTTTGGCTAAAGAGGCTTTTTGGTCTGAATCATTAAAATATTTGTTTACATTTTCTACTTTGCATTTCACATGTAGATGATATTAAAAATAAGTCTTATTTACTTCATTTGTTATTTTACAATGTGTTCTACATAAACAGCCTCATGGACGATAATTCAAATTATGCCTAACTAGATATGATTTAAAAATAAAAGGAATTTTTTAGATTACTTTGTTAAAAAAAAATCAAAGTCTCAAAAAGTTAGGGGTAGATCTAAATTTCACTGGGCTGCCATCTTGTCCAGCTTTTAGTGAGAACTACAAGTTTTCATCTCCGAGTTCACCATTGGTTCACAACATATGAATCATAAAAACCAATGGCCCTTAATTTCAATTTGATTTTCTACCCAGAAAAACTGAAGTGAACAAAGGCCAAAAAAAGTATTCTGAACTGAGGAAATTCACCCATTCTCTAAAATCTATCCGTGGACAACCACCCCAAAGGGAAGTTAGTTTGAACCAGAGGTTAAGAATTTCTGAAAAATATATCAGCTCAGGCATTTCTTAATAAAAGCGTGTGCATTATACACTCCATACCTATATATATATATATATATATATATATATATATATATATATGGAAAGGGGGAAAAAAAGGAAAAGGGAAAACACTGCACCCATTTAAAATGGTCAGGAATCAAAATTATTGGTTTAATCAATTCGAGTATTTGTTCTTGAAAAAGGAGAATGTGTGTTTGTACCAAGTTTTTTACTTCTCTCCCATCTCAAGATCAAAGGGCCCTATCTATAATCAGTTTTAAGACTAAATAAAGGCTATGGTTTTTGGTAAAGATAGTAATAAACTGAGTTATTAGCCTTCTAAAGCTTCAAAGTGGCCAACTTAGACTAAAATTAAAAATAAAATCAATTTAATCAGTGAGAAGAGCTATGGAAAAATGCATCTCAATTAGAGACTTGAATCAATTTAATATTTATAATATTAATGTGATTCTTCATTCCAAAATTATCTAATTTCATTTTTGGATGTGTGTGTGTAAAACCTGGAAAATATCCACCCCCACCCCCGCCTGCCGTGTTAGAAAACTAAATCCCTCAGCTTTGCAATAGCAATTAAGAATGAATGGCAGGGGGCAGCCCGGGTGGCTCAGAGGTTTAGCGCTGCCTTCAGCCCAGGGCATGATCCTGGAGACACAAGTTCGAGTCCCACGTCGGGCTCCCTGCATGGAGCCTGCTTCTCCCTCTGCCTGTGTGTGTGTCTCTGCTTCTTTCTCTCTCTCTCTCTCTCTCTCTCTCTCTCTCATAAATAAATAAAATCTAAAAAAAAGAATGAATGAATGGCTGGAAATTTCAAACCAAACATAACTCAAAGGTTACAAACATGCGTGGGTCAGTGGGCAAGGAGGACTCAGGAAACGCTCGGCAGGTACCCCGTTAGTGTGCACTGTAAAGCACTGCTAACCACTAACCAGCCGTGGGCACGTGGCCGCACGGGGCACCCGGCCTCCAGCTGGAACCCGAGGGGGCTGGCAGCGGGCGCCCAGGCCCCGAGGGGCGCATCCCCGGGGATGGCGCCGGCTGCGGCCTCGGGGGCAGAGGCTGTGCTAGGTCTCGGGCTCCAAGGACAGGCCAGCCCCGACCCGCGCCTCCTGGCCACGAGGAGCTGGAAGGAGGAAGCGTGGGCTTCGGAGCCGCCCGCAGGGGGGCAGCGCGGGGCGTGCGGCCCGCGGCCTCCCCTCCCCCCGCCGCCTCCGAGAGCCGCGCCGCGGGCCGCTCCTCCATCTCCGCGGGGGACCTGGCCGCCGCGGGTTCGAGGCCCGCTGCCGTCGGAGGAACGGCTCGCGGGGTCGTGGTCCCGGAGCCCCTGGCGGCCGGCCCGAAGCTGCCTCCCCGCGGTGCTCGGGACTCGCCCTGTTCTCCAGGGGTCGCCGCCGGGGCGCAGGAGGCCCAGCGTTCGGAACCCTCGGCTGCGCCTGCCGAGGGCGGGGGCCGGGGGCCCCATCTGCCCGCGACCCCGGGACCCCGCGACCCCGGGACTCCGCTGCTTCCCCGGCGGCGCGGCCGCTGCCCGGGCGTCCTCGGCGCCGTCGACTGCGACCTGCCGGGCCCGAAGGCTTCCGCGCCGCCGGCGGGAGCGCCCGGGAGCGCCCCGGACCCCGCGGGCCTAGTCGGGGCGGGAAGGCCGCGGCCTCGGGGGCGCTGCGCCCAGGCGGGGAAGCGCGGGGACGCCGCGCGGAAGGCCGGGCCGGGCGCCCCGCACACAGCCCCGGCGCGGGCCTCTAGCGACCGCACCACCGCCTTTCAGCGAGGCTCTGTTAAAAGCCGGGAGGAGGGGCAGTGGCCGGCGACCCGCCCCTCCTACGTCTGGAGGTGACCTTGTTGCCTACGGGCACGTGTCCCCTCCCCTTTCCAAAACTCTTTGCGTTTGTTAAATCCGGTTAAATGAAGAACGCAGAAGACTCCGCTCTGCTGTCGGGAAGAACGCCTCCTCTTAAGAGCATCGCAGCTAAAATGTGGTTTGGCCGTAAGCTGATAATCAAGGAGCTGTGGTCCGACACCCACTCCAGAACATCGCTATTCAGGGACCATGTTGTCACACAGGACGTCCATTAGGCCCCAGTAATCCGCCATCAACGCATTTTAGAGCCATTTGAATGTTAAGGAGATTTTTATTAATGGCCCATGAGCCTAAAATGTGACTATTGGTTCTTGGAACAGATTTTAACAACTAGAGGCTGGGATGAGTGATTTTCAGATTTCAGTGTGGCCTCAGGCCTCTGGAGATTCCAGTTGGGAGATTGGGGGAAGGACCTAAGGGAGAGCCTTCACCCAAAAGCTGACCCTAAGGTGTGCTTTCAGGCCTTTACCTGGGGAATTCAGGGTGAAGGGCAGCAGACCCTGTAGCAGGGTGCAGCAAACTGCTGCTCCTATGACTTTCAAAGGTGGGATTTGCTGGTCTCATCATGGGCAGTTCAAGGGGGTAAAAATCAGCAATGGTATAGCTGCTAGATACTGGCATCTTATTTATGAAGACACCTTCAGCCTGTAAGTGTTTCCCAGTGATGTCAAGTAGACTAAGAAACCCTTAATCCAAAGGCCCCCTTCCCACCTCCACAGTAGGCAAACTAAGACAAGGATACTAGGAGAGGGTGGCAGAGGATTCTGATTCTTGCACAGCTTTTTTTTCCTTTGTGGTGCTGAAACAGAAGTCAGTTCAAACTTTGGCCACTCACCATTATATTTGCTGTGGGATTCCTTTTTGGGTTTTTTTTGTTGTTGTTTTTTTCCACCCCAAATTCCCTGTTTCCTTCCACTAAGAGTTGAAGGTAAAGAGTGGGGGAGATTAAGGAATAAAAGTGAGTCATAGACCTCATGCTGTTCAACTTTCCCTTTAGGAGAAAAACAAAATTCGAAGTCGACCCTCCCCCCAGTGATAGCCTGGCCTCTCAGGCACCTGCAGTTATCTTTGACCAAATGGGTTGGATTTGGTAGGGCTCCTTTATTTGAATTTGCTTATTGTTTGTTTGCAGTCGGCAGCAGGTTGATTTTTAAATATAAAACACACTGCTTGCTTGCAAGAGAGGAAATCTGACAGATTCCCTTTGGAATGGGGGGGCGGGGGAGTGTTGCCTTGCTTTTGGGAGCTGCTGCATAGTAGAAGGCCTTTAAGACGTTTTGCCTGCTTACTTCTCCTCTCCAGCCACTTTTGCATACAGAAGCTTCCTCCATCTCCCGTACTGGGTTCCGTTTCCTTCGAATTGCCTACATCAGAAAAACTGTCCTTTCCAAACAGTGCCTAAATTTTATTTTAATCAGGTTAAAAACAAAAACACGTATGGTTTCAAGGCCTCATATTGCTATTAACAGGCAGTAGGAAGAGATGCTCCAAGCAATCCTATACAATGTGTCTCAATACACCAGAGCACTATGGTTTCACATGTAATGTTAATTCTGTCCGAGACAAATCCCATAATCTGTGCAGTTTCAGAGCCTAATACTGAAAGACATCGGGTGGGTTTTGTTTGGGGTTTTGCTCTCTCCATCCCAGGGGCTCCCTGTGTTTCCTATCATGCTAACCCAAGGGCGGAAATGGAGCGGCTGGGGGATCAGGTTTTATCAGGGCGCGCTGGGCTTACAGGGCGTTGCCAGTTTAGGAGCGAAAAACAGGTGTGTTGAGCTGGGCATGCAGATGTGTGACTGCGCTTGGACCCTTTTGTAGTAGGAAAGGGAAAGATCTGTCTTTCCTAAAGATTTGGAAGGAAGACAAGGAGCAGGAGAGGTCGTGGCTGGGCCCGACCCTGCCTGTTTCCATTTGGGTTGTTTTGTACGAAGTCAGCTTCCATTTGTGTAGGATGCGCCCGACTCCTGCCTGACTCCTTTGTTTTTCTCTTTTGCATGATTAAAACATGTCTCTGTATGCAGTAAACCACCACCTAAGGCAGGCACGCCTGGTTTTGGATTACAGCTTTGTCCCGGGAACAACACCGAGGTTTTCACCGGGTGTTAGAAGCGGGTTCAAACTTGCGTTGCGCATGTCGGGTCTGGCTGCCTGAAGACCCACTTCTGGTTAAGCGGGGGCGGCCACAGGGCTGGCGCCCGGGCCCTGCAGGTGGCGGAGCGCGCTGCCCGGCGCTGTCCGGGACGCCACAGGCGCCGCTTCCCGGTTCCAGACCCGGCCTGCAGCCCTCGGGGCCGTGCAGTGCCGCGCGTGGAGTGCTGCGCCCGGGTCCGAAGGGAAGACAGGGCCCTCGGTTCAAGGCCGGCACGTCCAGGGCTAGGAGGGAGGGGTCGAGTCGAGGGTACGAGGCGCCCCTCGGAAAGCCTCAGCTCAGAGCCCAGGGCGGCAAGGGAGGGCGGGCCCGCGAGCACACCTTCCGGGCACCTGCCCGTCCTGGGAGACCTCGGACGGCCCACGGCGGGCCCAGCTGGACGCCCCGGCGGCGGGAGCCCCCGCGGTGGCGCAGGCGGCCTCCCCGTCGCCGCCCGCAGGGCCCCAGCGTCTGCGGCGCTTCCTCCCGGGGACGGGGACGGGGACGGGGACGGGGACGGGGACGGGACAGCCGGAGCCGGAGGCCCCTCAGGCCCGTTTTCGCGCCCCTGGCCCCCCTCTCCCGGGCTCGTGCTCTCCGCGGGCCGCGCCCCTCGTTCCCTCCGGCGCAGGTGCTCGCCTCCCGCCGGACCACACACGCACACTCACCCCCACCCCACCCCGGGAGCCCGACCTCGCGGCTCGAGGAGGCCGCGCTCCCCCGGGGCTGGCGGCGCGCACCGCCCCTGCACCCTGCCCCGCGGCCCACGGCGCCCCGGGCGGATCCCGGCGGATCCCGGCGGATCCCGGGCGGCCTGAGGACCAGGCCGAGCGCCGGGCTGCGGCCCCGCGGAGGTCCCGGGCTCGGACCTGAGCCTCCGGCCGACCAGAGGCAGGGAGCGACTCCAGGGGCGAGCGAGTCCTCGGCCCCCCGGGCCGCGCCCGCAGGCCTCCGAGTGGGGCGGGAGCGTGGCCGGCGGCAGCCTCGCCCCGGGCTCGCAGGGCACAGGGCAGAGCGGCGGCTCGGAAAGGCCGCCGGGGGCTGGGCGGAGAGCCCGGGGCACAGCTCACGGCCCGGCGCGCGGCTCCCGCAGGCGCGGGCAGGGGCTGCCGCCGTCCTCCGCGGGTCGCCGGGCCGGGGGCGCGGACCCCCCACACGCAGACAGGGGCGCGGTCAGGGCGGTTGAGGGCAATGACCATTCTCTGCAAAGCTCGAGAGCCGGAACTTGGTCTGGTTGGATTTCTCTGATCTGCGAAGGCTAGAAGCACTCCCAAGGGCGCACTACGAGGGCCAAGAATCGCGCGTAGGATGCACCGTGCGGACCGCGGCTCCCCGCGAAGCCGGCTGCCCCCCACCCCCACCTGCGTCCCGCGCCTCGGGTGATGGTTAATCGCCCGCACGCCCGGCAGGTCGCTCCCCGACGCCTCCAGACGGTGACGTCACTCCAGCCCGAGTCTGCACCCTGCCTGGGCTTAACTTTATCAGACCGGGTCTGGCCTGAGCGGTGATGCTCCCGGCTGGCTTTAAGGCGGCGCTAGCTCGCGCCTCCCTCTCCCTCCCTCCCTCGCCTGCAGCCAGGGGGAACTCATTTCTACTTCGCCGTCAATTCAAAGGGATTGGACTCCGTGGTCTGTTAAACGAAGTTGTGCAAAGGTGATGGAAAAATTAGTTTCAGAGACTGCTCAACGCCTCTTCCCAACCTCCCTTATTTTTACAGTAACGGGAGAGACACCAAACTGCGTTACTTGCTGGACAGTACCATGTTTGTCCTTAGGATTTTTAGCGTGTGGGGTGGTGGAGGGGGTGTGTGGGGGGGGGGGAGTCTTTTCTGATTCTCTGTGAAGCATTCTGAAAACTAAAAGCAGTGGGAGAAATTATTTTGGATCTGCTTTACTGTTGCAGGAGAAAAGCTGGGAGCACTAGACCCAGACGCTGGAAAATCATAAAACAAAGATTCCCGCTCTTGGGCCTCAATTTCCCCTTGGTGTAAACCACAGTAGGGTGAATATGATCAGTCGGTACTGGATAATCTTGCCATCAAGCTTTGCCTCAGTTGTTGGTTGTAAACTATTGCATTTCCTTTAGCAATAAAACAAAAGCAGTTTACTTATTGGGCAAGATTAAGTAGGGATCAAGAGAGCATGCACAGCCAGGGACAGAAAAATTAGCCAGAAAACAAAATGGTTACAACTGCTAAAGTTCATTTAAAAATTTACAATCAAGAGTCACTTAATTTTGGTCAAACTTAAGAGCATAGAGTTTTAAATGAAATTAAATATTTCTTTTACCTGAGGAGCACCATGATCATTGGCTCATTTGTCTTTTCTGCTGATTGGTTTACAAAATGCAGGTAGAACGGAGAAGGGACCTATTTTTTTTCCCCCCTCAGCACTTTCTTTAAACAAAACAAAAACAAAACTGACCAGGATGCCTTATGTTCAACTACTGAAATTATAGGTTTTAAAACTTTTCTGAAACTCTTTTGTTCAGAAATCATTTCTGCTTGAATTGCTTTCAGATTCTGATTACATTCCCTCTCATGTATACCTCAGACTTTTTTGAAAGTTAAAAAAAGAAATCCCCTTAATCAAATGAGAGAATAAAAACAAGGAATTCTTGTCATTCTCATTTTCTCTGAGGCACTTCAGTCCTTCCATTCTCACTTAAAAAAAAAAATTGATCTATGTTAAAACATATCAATAAAGTGCCTAAGAAATCATTATGGTATGTGGCAGGGAGAGAAAAGCAAGTAGAGCAAGATCCTAATGATTGGTAGGCTAGGTTCTATTTCAGAGCAGTCCTGATGGAAGTCACAAAAAAAGTTTACATACCACAGTCACTCATTATCTAGTTCATCCATAAAGCCAAAAAGGCTTTTAAAATAAAGTTTGCTAATTTCCTCCCTGACCTAAATAAAAACATGTTGGGGGAAGGAGAGGCTGAATGTGGGCTTCTCATCCATAAATAGTGGTATAAAATTAAACTGGACCCAATGTTGTGCTAGAACCATTTTAATATAATTATACATATCTGCCAAATCCAGGAAGAAAAGGTTTATGCATATATAACTTTTCCAGTTAACATCTGCAAGCATAAACGACAATGATCTCAGTTTATAAATTCATCAGGGTCAGAGCAATTGACCAATGTCTCTTTACTGCTAGGCTTACCAACAGTAAATTACAGATGAATTAGTGTCCTTTTGTTTCTCTTCTCTCACTCTCCTTGTCCAGAGACATTTTGTTGTAAAGTTTCAGTGCAGCTCACCTCCAGCCAAAGGTAATCTTTTTAGATAAGTACTCAGTTGCTCTGAATTTGCTTATAATTATAACCTATTTAATCACAGAAGAACCCCTGCAGAGGTGGAGTTCAAGGTTGCATACAATAACAGGAGATCACAGTTTTGAAGTCTAGCACAGATTAAAAACCACAGATGTACCATTTATATAAGACACACACTGATTGTCTCTTAAACTACATATTGACTCCTTATGAACATTATTTTTTAAATAAAGTAGTGCATCTAGGACAATCAGTCGCACAATTCACACAGCCCTGAAAAGTTTTTCAGTGCCAACTACCAGTTGGTCATGAAACGTGAGTGAGCTTGAGACACTGTTCATTCCTAAGATTCAACCACGGATTGGCTAAAACATTGGAACACCTCTGCTTAGGAAGGCTATGTCCCTTCCCTCTTTTCCTCACAATTTAGTTTTGTTTATTTTTGGTGGTATTTGGTTGCACATGGCTAGAATGCTTTTGATCACTTTGCAAATCAGGAAAACCAATGATCTAAAACTATGACAGGCCCTTAAGTAGACTGGTTTGTCCATTTCAGGTTGCTGGTTGGTAGGCCCCTCTAAGGCCCTTCATTTTTCCTTCTATGCCTCCCGGAACATTGATCGGAAGATGAGTCTGAGCATCATCCCATCTAACTCTTTTAACCAATGCCTGGCTAAAACTGGAATGTCCAGCCCAGTATATTTAAAAATCACCCACAAAGAGGTTCTACAGATCTTCACAAAACCTGGAATTTCCATGAGGATGTCTGATCTTTATAATCCAAGCAGTCAGCATTGAAGTTAAGCTTCCAGGAGGCAGTTTGGTCCTTATAATCCAAGCAATCAGTGGTTGAGTTAAACCCCAAGCTTGAAGCTCCATATCCCTGGGTGGAAAGAGAAGCTGGGGACTGATTGAGATGGCTGGTGACTGCATTGGTACCCATGGGGCTAAGTGTGGCCCCCGGTCCAGGAAGCTGGTGATGCATTGGGGTCAAATAAGATCCACAGTCCATGCCCCCAAAGTAGGAAGTTGAGCCAGCATATCCTTGACTATAACCTGAAGCCTGAGTATAGGTCATGGGATAGGACCTCTGCATGCAGGAGGAGGAGGTGGACAAGGGATCTGACAGTGGGGAGATGGAAGCTGGGCTCCAGATAGACACGGGAGCACTGCTGCTGGAAATGGCTGGGACTGAGGTGCTAGAGGGGGGAGTGAATTGGCCACTTGTTCCACTCTCTGAACTCACTTCCCGGGCTGGAGATGTCTTCTTTTTGGCAGGTCTCACTTTGTTTTGACCTCCATTCTGTTGTTGCTGCTGCTGTTGGCGGCACTTAGCTCTCCGATTCTTAAACCATACCTTGAAAGGGAAAGAAATTTCTTTAACATGGTATAAATAAGGAAAGAGTGGCTCCCAGATTATAGATGAGCTAAACAGACAATCTGTCTTGCCACTAAAAACCTACTTTATGGTGCTTTTATATATACCCCTGGAATAGTAAGAAAGTGGGGAGACTCTCTAAAAGCATTTGACTCCTAGCCCAGAATAATAAATCCTGTGGCTAAAAAATTTCCCTCTCATTTTTCCTTTCTCATATTTCACAGCAAATACAAAATGTGCACACAGACCCAGTGGCATGTGGAACACTCTTACAGTGGAATATAATATATTTCATTTGGAGGGAAACACAAGAGAAGTGAGGGAAAACAATTCTGTTATTACTAGCGTAAATTCAAAGAGCGCAGTCCATCTTTTGGGGAATAACTGCTAGTCACTCTACCTTTTTTCCTCTCCTTGAAAGACTCACAAAAGAAAGCTCCAAGGAGAAGCGATCTTGTTGAAGAAGAAGGTCTGAAAGGCACTATTTGCTGAGAGCTTCTCTACGTTAAGTGGAAGGACTTGTATATAGTCTGTTTTGAGCTTGAGGACAGACTTCTCTGCTAGTCTCAAGTCTGACTCTGGAGTCTGGCTGCACGGTAGTGCAGCTCATCACACAGATTCAGTTTCCTGTACTATGTTCACTGGCTTGTCAATTTAAGCCTCTGCCTGCAACTTTGAAGATTCTCTTTACCAGCCCTGTTCATGTTCTGCAATGAAGGAGCAGTGTTTGGCATATGGGGGAGGGGGGGTGTCAGCGGAAGGAGGCTATCAAAGAAACTACCACCCTTTTATGAGAGAAACTGGTTTCTGAGCAACAAGTCCTTAGTGGTCTTCTTGAATGAGCTCAATATATGGGCATGTTAACTGTGCCACCAAGGCTGAGCATATCACCACCAATCATTCGGAGCCATTTATTTTCTTTCAGTAAAGACTTGAGGTCAAGCCTCACAAAGATGCCAAAACTTGAAAAGTCTTTTGTCTGGTTTGCAAGTTCACACTGATGCGGCCTAGCTGAAGGGGAGTACCAGGTGTGTGTGTGTGTTTAGTTGCTAAATGTTCTTTCCAGAGAACTCTGTATGGTGCTTGCATTTCAGAAAAGTTGGGAGTTCACTTTCCCACTCCAGCTTAATTTCTAGTTAAAGAGGGGGGGGGGTGTCACTGAGGATATTGCATTGATATTTTATCTGCTGAATGGCTCAGAGCTAGCAAATTCTGCTCAATCCCAAATAAGTCAAAGAAAACCCTTTTATTGTGTAATTTCTTTGGCAAGAGCACCAGCTGCTTTTATAGCCTGGCTCTACCAGCCAATTGACAGGTGACCTTGAGCAAGTCATTGACTGCATTTCTTTACCTGTAAAAATATTGGGACTATCCAGGAGCTAAGCTTCTTTCACCCTTAAAAGAGATGAAAATGGGGTAGGATTTCCACATGGGGAAAGGGAAGTATTAAAATATTAAGTAACTGTCCTTGAAATCTGCCCAGACTGGGCCTCTGTTGGCTAGGGACCCAAGAGCTCTAGAATTGTGCTTTTTTTTTTTTTTTTTTTTTTTAACTGCAGCTAAATTGCCAGTCTTGCCTTACAACCTAAGCTGAAAGGCTCTTGCTTATAGGATGGGGTGGGGGAACAAAATGGAGTACAGGGAATTATCAGGCATATGAAGAGGCCTTAGGAGAAGAGTTTACTGGCCTCTAATGGAGCACTTAGTTTCAAGCCTTCCTTTTGGTCCTAAGACGTGGGATTCTCCTGGGTCCTCGACATACACCGTGCTCAGGGGAGGGGCAGCATGGTCGGGAAGGTTGGTTCTACCTACATCTGCCCTACCTGCACCCTGGACTCAGGCAAGTTGATTTTCAGCGCCACCTCCTCCCGCATGAAGATGTCTGGGTATCGGGTCTTAGCAAATAGAGCTTCCAGCACGTCTAGCTGCGCCCGGGTGAACGTCGTCCTCTCCCGGCGCTGTTTCCGGGGAGTGGCTGCGGGACAAGAAGCCCAGGGCCCTTTAGGGTGGGGGAGCAGTTTCTCAGTCACAGGGGTCTCTGCGGGTGCTCCGACTCCCCAACCCCCACTCCCAGCCCTTCCCTCGTCCTCCCAGCCCTCCAACCCAGAGCCTACCAGGGTTCTCCCCACCCGCCCTTCCCAGCCTCGGCTCCTCTGGCGGACACTGGGTCGCAAGACACACACTGTCCTTCCAGGTGAGGCCCCCACCACCTGACGTCGGAGATCGCTCCAGCCAGGGCGACCCTTCGGTAGCTAACAAATGAAATAAAAGGAAGCCAAAACCCAAACACCCCTCAAACCATCCCCTAGTCCACAACACAAGCAAAAAAATCCATTCCCCGAAGTCAAAGGGTCCCAGAGGACCCGCAGTTCGGATTGAGGGGGCGAAATCTCGATCCTACTGGAGATCCTTGTTTTTGGGACTCCAACGGCCTTTGTTCCTCCATCTTTAAAATGGGGGCGTATTTAAAACTTCTACAAGGATTTTTTTTTTTTTTAAGCAAAACAAAACAGAAACAGATTTGACCGGAAAGGAAAGCACCCATACCCACGGCAAATCACACCTCTAGGGATTAGAGGCATCGGGCCTGGAGGTCAGGGGGGGAACCCCAGGCGGGCGAGGAGAATTTAGGAGGAGAGACCCAGCTCTCCAAGAGAACACCCGAGCAACTGGGCTTTGAGATACGGGTGGAGGCTGTAACCTTCCCCCCCCCCCCACCCCACCCCACCACAGCGTGGCTCCCCCATTCACTCCAATTAAGAATAGAGCGCTGGGAGTTTCTGCAAGTGTTGCGGGATCCACCTCCTCCCTCCGGCCCTAGCCTTCCCTCCGGCCGGTAAACGTCCTGTGGCTCTGGGCTGCTTCTTAGAAGGAAAACCCAGGGGGGACGCTTCGCCTGGAGCCGGAGTAGGGCAGCAAGACCATCAGCCCCAGTGCTCCGGGGGAAAGGGTGTCACATCCCCGCAGGGCGGGAGTGGGGAAAGGCGGGGCAGGAGTGCAGCGAGGCTCACTTACCCGGGTAGCCCACCGAAGGGTGCAGCAAGTCCATGCCCGAAGTGGTCAGACTCAGCCCATTGACTGCGTAAGGCGGTTGCTTAAGATAAGACATCATGCTAAGGTTGTTTGGAGGCGCAAAATCGGCCCAAACTGGGGGGACCCAGCCAGAAGGTCTCGCTTTGCTGGGGGTGGACAGATTCAGGGTCCTTGGTGTGTGGGTTTGGAGCAGTTGAACTATGAACAAAGCAAACAAACAAACAGAGGTGCTGGTTTACTGCTTCGCAGGCGGCAGCTCTTCCACGTTCCACCACTAACTTAAAAAGAGCCTGGGCTATGCAAGGTAGAAGCTTTTAAAAGACTTGCCACCAACCCCCCACCCCCACCCCCAGCTGCTCTGGAACTACAGGGGATGGAGAGAGACCAGATAAACCTGTCTTCCCCACCCCCACCCTAAAGTTTAAAAAAAAAAAAAAGTACCAGAAGAAAGCAATTACAATCTGCCTTCCCCGAAGAACAAAACCCCACGCCTTCAAATGCACACATTGCATTCCTATCCCTACATTTGCATAGGACTCATTGGCTGGCACTAGCTAATTGTCTCAAACAAAACTTGATTGGGGCCATTTGCAGAGACAAAGAACTCTTTGGCTAAATAAATAATGCTGATAACAAAGCCCATTGGTGAGAAACAAAGAAACAATTCAAGAAATCTACCTCTCCCCAGACTGTTGCCTTTCCAAGGCAAATTTTAATTACCTTAGCTTTTTACCACTTTTAACTGCTGTGAACCTAAAATGTCAGTGCATTTAACATCTAAAATACCAACTTGCTAATCGACAAACTTGAGAAAACTGTTCAACCGCTATTACTCCACATTTGAAGTCATTTCCAGTAATCATTTTCACCTAATTAGTAGTCTGGGTAATTAGATTTTGAGGTAAGTAACAGATTTATTAAGGTTTTGGAGGACCTTGATTATGTGTCTAAAGAACTAAAGCTAAACAAACAAGTATTTAACTTTTAATCGACACCCATCAAATATTTAAACATACTGCAAAAAAAAAAAGTCTTAAAGATTGGCATGAGGTTTGCTAGGAATTCTGAAGTTAGAATCCCACCAATCAGATAATGACAGGCCCCCACATTTGCAAGTAGAAAGCGTACGCATTTGTAGTGCAAGCCGCTTCCATGTTGATTTTGGTGTTGTGGAGGCTGTAGATCCTGCGGGAGGCAAATTTTCAGACATTTGGGTCCTCAGCAACTAGAGCAGAGTTTCTTGTTAATTCCGGCTGCCTTTTGCACATTTTAGTTTTGAGGAAGGTAGATACACAAACACCCAAAGTTGTGAAACTAATAGAATTTCTCCCTACCTTTCAAGTTTCCTACAATCCTATAAAGAAAAAGAGCTCAGGGAAGCAAAAGAAAGGAAGGAAAAGAAAAGTTATTTACTGTCTTCAGCTGAGTGTCTCTCACTGCCCCAAGCAAAGGGATCCGAACTGGATGTTAATATGGGCTGACAGTTTTCAAGTCTGGCTTTTATTTGCCTAAAAAATGGCACTTATCCTGCAAGGATCTCTACTTTGCAACTTTGACACTATGAGAGATTGCTTCAAAATGGCGGATACAAGATTAGGAGAAGTTGCCTCTTACTTTGACAAAGGTCCTACTGAGTTTTCAGCATTGGATTCTCATATTTACATTGCTTTAGAAATCAAGACACAAAATTCCACAAATGGAACTCAGTTACTCTAACTTCTTCCTGCTTTAAATTCATAGCACAGAAAACATGCTTTTCCACCCTCAGATCTGATTTAATGTAATTTTATAAATGCCCCTTTTGGGGGAATTTGTACTATCTTATCAGCAAAACTAATGTAGATCCTATAACAAAGACTTGATATTTTCTACTCTCTTTTCAAGACAGTTATTTGGAGGCTGTGAAAATAATATTGCTTTAAAATACAGTCATTTTATTTGTCTAAACAGCCTCTGAGCTGGAGTTCTCTCTTAATACAATCCTACTACATTGGAAAGTTCTGAACTACTGTAGAAAAAACTAAAATCATAGCAGATGTACACATGAGACACACGCAATTGTTTTTACATGTAGAATTCTCACCCAATTAGAAATGTCTGTTACAGAAAGTGGCACATTCCAACATAAAAAGCAGTAGCAGATAGAAAGCACCAGGCAAAGATCCTTCTGGGAGCTCCTGTGCCCTTACCAACGCAAAAAAACACTAAAATTTAGGAGTAAACAGTTTTTCGCTTTTACTACCGGATTGCATCTTTGAAAGAGAAAGAGATATACCCCCAAACAGAACTACTAAGTACTCTCAGCAGCCGGCCTAGGTATGCACTCTCCAAAGAAGAGGCCATGGGCCCTTCCATCTAACTTCCAAAGCCCCAAATGGACACCTTTCTCCCTTCCTCTCTAAGCCGACCCTAGAAGGGGGACAGAAAGACCCTTTCAAAGCTACAAGGTTCCATATGATCGCTCAGGAGGCGGCGGCTGGAGAACTCCTACCTACGGGAGCGGGTGACGGTGGTTCGGCGAGTCCCCGCGGCCGGCGGGCGCCCGCAAGTCCGGGCGCGATGCCTCGGTCCGGCGTCCCTGCCCTGCAGCCCCGCAGTCCTGGCGCCCCGGGTCCGGCTCCACTGCCCGCCCCGGCCCGCGCCGCCTTATATCTAACGGTCAATTCGTGCAATCTGTCGCTCTCCCCCCACCTCCCCCGCATCTCCCCCACCCCCCCGCCCCGCTTGTTGGTTTTTTTTTTTTTTTTTCCTTCCAAGGAGCCCATCTACCAGTTGCTGTGTCCTCGCTCAATAATAATTACCTCGTCCAAGAATTAATTATAATAAATGTTTTCTTGATAAACTAACGAGATAATCCGAGGGGCACACGTCCCTTAATTACAGGCCGCCGTGCTCAGCTCTGCTTCTCGTCCGGGCTGATTAATTTTCTGCATGATGGAAAAGAAACAAAACTACGCGGACTGGCGACTGGCCTGTGGCTCGGGAGAGCGCGCAAGGCAGGAGAGAAAGAAAGAGGAGAGATGCGGGCACCGCGGAGGCAGCCGGCGCGGGCCTCCCTCTCGGGCGAACTCGAGGGAAAGTTTCTGGCCTCGGGGAATCGAACAGCGCTGCCACCCGCGAGGGAGGGAGGAAGAAACGTGCCAAAAGGGTTGGCCTTGACTATTAATTATGGTGAGGAGAAAGCCCCAGTGTTAGCTCGGAGAGGAGAGGTCTGGGTGTCTACCTTCCTTTGGGGGGAGGAGTTTGCTCTCCAAGTCGCCTCCTGTGCTAATAACTTTTGGTGCCTGGAAAAAGTCCCGAAGTGAGCGGGAGAGAGAAATCCGGACCCGCAGCTCTAGGACCGGTGGGGGGGGAGGGGGAGGGTGTTCAAGGCTCCGACTTGCCCCGTGCCCTCCCCAAGTCACCCAGCACTCCAGGGCCAACGCAGCTCGGCCTTCTGTCCCCACACCCAGCACTGTCTGCACGGGAGGAAAAAGCCAGCTCGGTGGGAGTTCTGACCGGGGACTTCGATTTCAAAAAGATGCGTTCCGAAGTCGGACCGTGACTCCAAGAGTCCCTCGAACGCATCAGCGGGAAGACCTCTTTGCAGTTGGCGGCGGAACACGTCGCCGAGGCTGGCTGCTGGTGGAGACCTGATGGTTCTCCCTGGGTGGACCGAGAACGGAGGGCTGGGCCTCGGGGTGCACCCCCTCGACCCCCGCCCGGCCCCACGACAGCCGGCTGTCCCCGAGCCTGGGAGGGGAGCGCGCGAGCGCGCACGCAGGCCCCGGCGCTGCCCCCAGGCCAGAAGAGCGGAGGGGCCGCCTTCCCCAAGGTGAGGCTTCCTGTCCCCCGGCCCGCCGCGGCCTCGGGCGGAGCAGGGGCCACTCCCCAACACTCCGGCCAGCCCCGGATGCCCGCGGACCGCTGCCCCGCGCGGGCCGGTAACCATCCCGGGCAAACAGCTCTCGCCCGGCCTGGTGACCCGGGTCTGGGACCACGACAGCCGGCGGCGGGGGAGTTCCCGCACTCCCAGGTTATTCTGGGAGGAGACAAGTGGTGATCAAAAAGGAAAAGGAGAACGGAGGGCGAATCTTAGGGAGCTGCTCGGGGCTCTGGGAGAGGGCCCCGGAAAGAGAGCGGCGAGCGCCGGGCGAACGAGTTCCCGGCGCTCCCCGCCTCCTCGGTTATCCGCTCGGGTTTCCCCTCCCGTTCATTAGGGGCAGGCAAGGGCTCGAGCTGCGACCGTCCTCACCCGGCAATCGGAGAGCGAGTCGGGCTGCGGGCACGCGGGCCCTAGAAGACGCCTGTCTTATCACCACCACCACCACCATCATCATTACCCATCCATCTAGCTACATCTGCATCTTTTTGTCTGACTCTGAAAATGTCCTTGAGATCAGTACAAATGACCCAACCACATCTGAGAGCCAAAACGCAAAATTAGCAGGGAGAAGCCCAGAATGGGCGTTGACATAAAACAAAACCACAAACAAAACCCGTCCAGAACACCCCACATTAGCCTCGCAGGGTTTCCACGACGTTTGGCGGAAGCGGCGACCCCAGGAGCGCGCTGCCTCCCCTCCTCTCACTCCCGCCCTCACCTCCAGATCACACATTTTCCGCAATGATCGTTACTACACCTAAAAACATTTACGAGGGAGAAAAACAGAACATGCTTCAGAAGAACTCCACGTTCCCAGAAGTGGGCTTTAGTCGGTCTATTGGAGGTAGTGGGGCGATGGTAGTCAGAGGAACACATGGATATAGACAGGCAGACAAGACAGACGGACACTTACCTTACGGCCGCATGGGAAGTTAGAAAAAAATTTAATTATCCTTCAAAATTCCAAATAGCCCGCTATCCTAAAAGAAATCAAGAGTATTGAGTTAGAAATCTTGCAGTCTTCAACCCTCCATGAAAAGTCAAACAACGAAAAAAAAAATTTAAAGAATAGAAAATGAGGAAAGTAGCTCGAGTTCGAAACACGCGTGGGCCCCTCTGGGATACATACAAAGTAGACGTGATGAGGGCTGCTCTAGCGATTTTTATTTTTAATAACAGTGGAGGCTGAGTTGGAGCTGAGGTCGGTTCCGCTCTCAGGGAGATTTGCTGAGAAAGCGCCTCTCTGGCAACTTTTTGACGCAAACTCTCCAACCAATGGCAGGGAGAGAATGATTGACACATCTAAGCCAGAGGGAAAATAATAAAAACACACAACAGGGGGAGGAAAACAGGCCGCTGCTGCACGGGGGGACGAGCGGGCAACAAATCCAGGCCTCCGACATTACCAGAATGTTCTTGAAAGACACTGGGCTCCGCTTAAAATATACATTATGGGCCGGAGCATGTGAACTAATTGTATAATTAAAATGATGGACAGGGAGGCCTCCCTTACCTTTCTTCTCCTTTTCTTCTTTTCCTTCCTTTCCTCTCTCCCCCCCCCCCTTCCCTTTTTGTTTTATTTCGATTTTCGGGAAGGGGAAAAAGGAAACCCATACAATAAGATGGAAAGATAAAAATGTTTAGGTAAATGCTGGAGAAGAGCGAGGGTGGAGCAGTAGCTGGGCTATCGCCTGCAACGCCGGCAGTGAGCGTGTGGGTCAAACGCAGAGAGCAAGTCGGGCTGAAGCCTCAAACCTCCACCAGGGTCAGAGCACGCTGAGGGCCAGAAAGGGGGAAAGAAGGCGGCCTGGGAGCGAGCGTTGGGCGTGCAGGCAAGGGAAAGACGCATACGCAAGTCCAACCACAAACTATTTTCAGAAACTCAGGGTCTCTCCCACTCGTTGCGCCCTTATCGGTATTCCCCGGTCCCCGAAGCGAGCGCCCCGGGCTCCTGTTACCCGCACAGGGTTTTTAAGAGTTTGAAGGAGCCCAAGGCAGGCTGCCGGGCACACCAGCCGGGGCGTCTGGCCCCTGGGCCGGTTTGGGGAGACGGAGGGAGCCAGGTCAGGAAGAGGGGTCGGCCGGGCACCCGGGGAGGGCGCGAACGCAGGAGGCCCGCGCTGGAAACGGTTCCACGTTAAGACAAACGCTCCTCACTGCCCGGCGGCGGGGCCTGGAGCTAAGAGCCCGCGCGGCCCGAGCCGGGGGCTGAGAGCCCGGAGGCGGGAGACTGGCGGCACCAGGGGACCCGAGCCAGGGAGCGAGCCCAGCCTAACTTTAATGCCTGGCACAGAGAGCGGGACCCGACAGCTTCCAAACCCATCTGAGTCCCTAGAAAAGCAGATTGGGCGGAGGGAATGGGGGGGGGGGGGTGCACAAGAGGACCGGCTGAGGGTGGATGGGTGGTGGGTGCGGGGGAGCAGAAGACATCTCTGCCCTCATGACTCCCAATGCCGGAGAAGAAAAATAAAATCTGTTTCTAAACACCCTCCCCCTTCCACCACCACCACCACCACCACCACCACCACCACCACCACCACGGCGAGTGGGCCCAAAGAAACAGCTCGCTGCCTTTAATTTGGGGACCTATGTTAATGAAGTTGGTAATTAATTCGTCGCTTTGTTGTCGGTTCTTATACTGTATGTGTAATCAAATGTGGCCGTCCTTGGGATTTACAGCAATTAACGAATTACGGGAGTGCGCACGAGGCGGCGAGCGCTCGGCAGCGCGGCTGGGCTCCGGCTGCGGCTCGGCCTGGGGCTGGGCGCTCGGTGGCCGCGGCCAGCCTCGCAGGTGTCTCTAGAGCTTTGGGCCCCCGCGTCCCAACGAGCCCCCGAGCGGCCCGGGGTCTGCCCAGCAACTCCCGAACCCTCAGCGCCCGCTCCAGTCCGGAGAGACCCGCTGGCTGTCGCGGTCCCAGGAGTCGCGACTTTCTGGGGTCCCGGGCTGGGGGGGGAGGGTGAGTACAGACCTTTTTTTTTTTTTTTTTTCTCACCCCGCCCCCACTGTACTGAAACACCTGGCGACTGCCCCCCGCCCCCGCCCGGCCCTTAACTGGGGAGGGAGGAGAGAGCCACAAATGCCCTAGGCGGTCTTGCCCATTGGTTGGGAGCACTTGGCCAGGGTCACGATACTTTCGGTGAAGGAAGGGGCAAATCCACCCAGGTCCCCTGTGCCAGAGCCTCCTTCCCACCCCGAGAAAAGACAGTGTTTCTCCCAGTTTGATCGCAATGATGTTTAAAGCATCAAAGAAGGAAAAAAGAAAAAATGGACGTTGTGCGTCTGGCGAAGGGGAAGGGCCGGAGGGAGGCCTTGGGGACAGCAGGGGTGGGGGGTGGGGTGGAGAAGCCTCAGAACACGTACTTGTGATCTCCACCAAGTAAGGGAAGCATGTTAGACTGGGAGATCTATTTGCTGCAGGGTCCAGGGTTGTGGGAAAACCTGCAAGACCTCCGCAGAGGTTTGCGCTGTCCTCCCAGTTGGCGGGGGCAGCCGAATCTTCCTGAAAATTCCCGGGTTCTGTTCGACGAGGGCAGATTTCGGCGCCGTGGGGGCGTGGGAGGGCTTTTCCCTTCGCAGCGGCTGGGAGCAGACCGCTCTCGCTTCTCCTTTGCCCTTTAGTCTAATAACTTCGCAGAAATGCAGGACCAATAAACCACGAGTTGGAAATGGACAGTGTTAAATAAACAAGGGTCTCTTTAAAATTCTCATCCACTTCAGATGTCTAAAGTAAGATTGTGATGATTTTGTCACGGTTTGGTAAATTTACCCCTTTAAGAGGCTTTCATAAATCCCAGAACACACCTTCAGCCAGATTTGAATATAGATTTAGGTTTTAAAACCCAGAAGCTGGAAACGCCGCTTTATCAAAGAGAATTTCCCTTTAGCTTAGCAATGTGCTGAAGCTCTTAAAAGATTGGATCTGAGAGAGAGAGAGACAGAGAGAGAGAGACAGAGAGAGAGACAGAGAGGAGAAAGAGAACTAGAGACAGAGGCAGACAGGGGGGGAAAAAAGACTTTCTTTTTCTTTCTAGAGGAATTCTGCTCAGACTCTGCAGCAGTTGGTAGCAAGAAAGCTTTCTCCTGGGTGTCTCCTGGAAAAGTTGCAAAATTGCTCTTCACCTGTAAGAACATGCTCTTTATTCTCCAGTCTCTTCTTGTCAATTCGGAAATTGCAGACAGCCCGGCTCAGGTACAGTCCCCACAAACCCTACTCTAGGTCAGGACAAAAGCCACTGGCTTGGGGGGGGGGGGGAGGGATGTGGGGGTTGGGCTGTTGTACTGAAAACCGTAGAGACTTGGTGGGAGAAAAAGACTCCTTGGATGAAAAGTCTAACTCTTGATTTTCAGTAAGTCCTTGAACTTCCAATATACTTACTATGTGGTCATTGTATTTTTCTCTGTTCATGTTTAACTTTTTTTTTTTCCTACATCCTGTGTCTTTCATTTTTTTTCTATGAGTCTGACTTATGGTAGGTAGCATGCTTTGTATTTTTAAGTAATTTTCATTAACAAGTGGATGGTTTTTAATTGCCACGAGTATAATTATCTTGCTATGAATATGAGATATAAGTCTTCAGAAGCTAAATTAAGAAAACCAGTACACAGAGAGTCAAATTATTTGTCAGAGCTTGCATGCAGTTTCCAAAATATGGCCGATATTCATATTTTGCAATCTAAGTTTATGTCTCATGCTAGCTGGATTTACTTTCTCCACCCCACATGCCAGGCCAGTTTAAAATATTCCAAACTTTCCTCTGAGTTTATTAACTATGGTGCTTGTGTGTGTGTGTGGTGGGGTGGGGGGGGGGGAGTGGAGGAGTCGGAAGAGAAAGGAGAAAGATTTCAGGATTCTTCCAAGCTAATTAAAAAAGAAGAAGAACAAAACCCATATTCCGTGAGAACATAGCCTCTCAGGGGGAAAGGAGCCAGTTAGACTCCCTGAACACTTACTTCAGAAATATGAAGATTAATTTCCAATCTTTTCAGTGATTCAGTGGACAGTAGGGGACCACATCTTGCCTTAGAACTGCCACGATATTTAGAAAGAAGTCATTTTTCATTAGGTTTTCAGATATGTCTTTATTAAAAACTTTGACAAGATTAACTTTAATTAATTTTTTAACGAGGGTTAAAGATTGGCAATGCAGGCAGAATTTGGAGGGAAACAGAAGGCAATAGATCACTTGTGAATTAAGCTTGGGTTGCTTATTCCCTGCATTACGACTGCCTCAGAAAAGAGGGTAAGAGAGAAAGAAACAACTTCAAAGATAGGATTGTGCTGTCTTGATAAAAGAGTAGGAGGCAAATTCCAAATGCAGAAAAGAGGAAAAGAGGACCATGTTGTTCCGGAATGAAACGGATTAAGATTGTGTGACAAGTGCGAGATGTGGGGCTGGGAGACATTTATGAGCTGAGTGTGAGCTGGGAGCTATGCGTCTGTCCCTGAGCATGTGGGGACCAAGGGTGTGTGCAGAGCAAGGTTAGGGTGGGGGCCAGGCTGGGCTCGAGTGAGTGTGAGAGACGGAGACAGCAATATGAGGGGTGTGAGTGTGGATGTGGGTGTGCATTAGGAGGGTGTGGACGGGAATGTGTATGGATTGGTGAAGGGTGGTAGCTGTCAGTTTATATGATTTTCATCTTCTGTTTCTGAACTTTCCTTGAAATCCATTCTACTGCAGGCAGTAGCCTTGAGCTTACAGAGCTGATATAAAACAACCATTACAGTCCCATATCTTGCCTGTTTGCAAACTTCATTTAAAAGTGGGGGAAAAAAGACCCGGGAATGGTTTTGTAAGAAAAGGAAAAAAGAAGAAAAGAAAACCGCAGTGAAGCTTTAAACCAGTTTGGATAAATCTCTAATCTTTTATTTGTAACCTTTTACAAGCTTTATTTCCCGTATATGAAAAGCTTCTTTTATATGGGCACGACAGACTTTTCCTTTGGATTTTTAATTAGAGCCCATCAATTGTAGCCATATTTAAGAATCAATATAAAGTAATCCTTCGAGATAGGATAAGGTTTTAATCGAAAATCTAATTTCCCACTCTTTGCAGATCATTTTGAGGGTCCGGTTGATTAAAAAAGAGTTCAATTTTTAAAAGACCTAACACCTAAAAACCTGGAAAGATCGTGTCCGGAAAAAAAAAAAAAAAAAAAAAAAAAAGCAAGTTATGTTGTCTTACAAAAGAAGTCTGGCTGTTGTTGGGAACTTTTTTCTTCTATTTAGAAGAATTTGACTTTTTTTTTTTTTTCTCTCAAATACTACTCTCTGATGTGGCTCCTATGAAAGTATTCACTTTGGGAGAGGGAAAAAAAAGACGAATTATTTGTCTAAAACAGTATTTCATATGCAAAAGATAGTAACTTAAATTTTTTATTAACAAAGAAAACATAGATCTTGACAGATCCTTTTCACGACACACTTAAAAATTCCCAAGATTAGAAAATGAGTAACACATATTTCATTTTTGTTCAGGGATGCAAACTTTCCACTTTCACATATAGGAATGAATATTTCCAACCAATTTTTAAACTTCAATACTGCAGTTTTGCCATTTTAATTTTCTTACAACTGAAAAGTTGCCTATCACGAAGGCGTAGAATATTCAATAGTTCTACCAGATTCACTAGCTTTCAATTGTCTTTTTTTTCTTTAAGGGAAGAAAAATGAAAGCAAGGAGGGAAGCAAATAAACAAAAAGTAATTGTAGGTGCACAGCCCAGACATTTTTTTTGCTCCTCAATGATCAAGCTGAGGTATTTGTTCAAAAACTGCACATTATCTAAATGGGCATAGTGCGTTTTCAGCAAACACCACTATTCTAGTTAAGAATCTGCAAATCATCTCTTAAACTAGAAGAGATTTCCCCCAAAAAGTTTATAGGTGTATTTGCAGACATTCACTGTCTTGTTTTTATTGTTGTATCTGTTAAATGCGTTTCAAAAAAGAACTCACCGTATCTGCTTTTTAAAATCTGAAGCGATTTGAACATATCTGATACTCATGCTTTTCTTTCATCTGCAGAAATCCCAATTTATTTAAAAGCCTGGCGTTTAATGCACTACATGAGCGCATAAATTTTAGAGAAACTCTCTTGTATTTCTCTGTAATCGCGTCTAATGAAAACCTGGGATTTTCCATTATTTAAAAAAATGTGAAAATATAATGCATCTTCATTAGGAAAATTGACTGCTGTGCTCACGACAGTTCTTAATTGAAAAGGCAACCTATTTTAATGGTGTGGTTGAGAAGAAGATTACATACTTTATCCAAACACAAAGACAATTAATAATGAGAAGCAGGCTGCTGCCATTAACTCTAATGCAGTTGCATCAATGTCAGTGAGAAGTGCTCATACCTGAGATACAGGGTGCAAACTCCCCGGGCTCCCTCCTTCCCAATTCACCCACTCCTTAATCTGGGTTTCTTAAGCAAGCGCCCGGACCGGCTGCGATCCGGCGGGGCAGGGTCGGGCAAGCGAGGCGCGGGGCCAGGCGTCCCTTCCCGCGGGTTGCGCGGTCCTGGGCAGCGCCGCCCGGCCGCAGTCGCCCTGGCTGGGGAGTGTCTGCGCGCACCTCGCGCCCTCTCGCCTGCGCGGACCCTGGCAAGGGCAGCTGCGGCCCCCAAGCGCTGCAGGCTTGGCAGACCTTGGGCTACCTGGTACATACGGAGAAGTTTACCAAGAGGGACGGGACTGCTTCGGAGTCTGACTTCTGCTTTGACTCACGTATACGGAAAGGTCGTAGGGGGGGAAGCAAATCTTAACATTGAGAGCGCGGTGGGGACCTCTGGGCGCAAACGGTCATGCGGCGAGTCCACCAAGTTTTAGGAGGCGCCCCCTCTCCAGCTCCGGCCCGCGGAGCAAAGCGCGCGTGAATGCGTGTGCGCGCGCTCCTGTGTCTCCGCGCGCGCGCGTGTGTGTGTGTGTGTGCGCGCGCGCGCGCGTGTCTGTTGAAGGCGGGGGCGGGGATCCCGACCTTCCCTGGGTTCGAGCACGCCCGGACTCCAGGCTGGGAGATGGGGAGAAGGAGGCGGCCACCTCTTGGCTTTTTCTTTTCTTGGAGAGGCCTCCACCCGGCCGCCTCGAACCCGGGCCCGCGCGGGAAGGGGAGCCCCCGGCCCCCAAGCCTTGGTGCGAGAGGCGCGGCGGCGCCTTGTGCCGGGCGTGGCCGGGCGCTGCCGGGGCTCGAGAGCTCGATCTGGCCTGGGTGGGCCGTGTGGCCGCCAGGCCCCGGGCTCCGGTACAGGTTGAGGATGGGGCCGACGTCAGTTTGGGGAGAAGGGCTAGGCGCCTGCTGCTTGGCGTCCTGCAGCCCTCGGAACCCGCTTAGCCCCCGGCCCTTCCCAAGCGCAGCTTCCCAACGCAGGCTCGGAGCGGCGGGGGAAGGGAGTCCCCTCCGTCGGGATCACTCCCTTCCCCCAGTGTGAGCCCGGGCACGGCTGCCGGCTAACAGGCGCTTCCACACCAGGCGGTTGCCTCCCTTCACCAAACGGGTGGTGGGGCCCCGCTCCTTCGGGGAATTCTGGAGGCTTCTCGCCTTGGCCGGCCGTGCGCAATGCCAGGGAGAGAGGTACTGCTGGGCGGGGAGGACACACAAACGCATCCCGTGGAGGAAGAGTGATGGACCCAGTCCTCCAAGGCCCAACTGGATACAGCCCTTTCCCTTGAGGGGTGGCCTCACAGGAAAGTTCCTTCCGCAAACGCACACTTCTCTCTGCAGCCCTCAGTGTCCCTGGGCCAGCCTTGTCCTACCTCACTTTCCCTCTTCTTTCTTTACAAACTTCCTGCAGACTTGCCATTTTTTTGTGATTCTGCCCATGAGTTAGGGAGCCTCTCAAAGCTTCTGAAGACGGTTTTCCCTGATGCACCAGGCTCCTCCTCACCCTCCCTGGGGACAGGTGGATCTCTAGAGCATTGACACCTCCCTTTGGTAAAAGCCAGCCATTGGCTCCTTGGCATGGTCTAGGAACTTTCCCCTATTTTCTCATTTCATTCTGTATGATGTATCTAGAGCTTTTCCTCTTCCATTCAACTGCATTTTTCATATTGGAAAAGTTGAAGTAATCTAGTTTACTATTCATCAAGGCAAGTCTTGGTTTCTGCTGGTGGTGAGGCTATGTGTGTCAACTAGATCTCCTAGACCAGTAAGACGTGGTTTTCTTCTTGGGATAGCTTGAACCTGAGATGTCATACTTGCCCAAGAACATAAGAGCAACAAACAGACTAACTTGTATTTGTGGATCTGTTTCTTGGCGTTTGACCTGTGAATGCTGGAGGCATCTTTATTAGCATGTACATGACTTTGGATTGCCACCCAATAATGGCATTCTGAATCATTTATTGGAAGCCATTGAAGCTAGTTCAGCAACAGACAGTAGCTCTTAGTCTAAATGGTAGTTTTCTGGCAGCTTATTCCACTCATGAACAAGCAAAAAAAGAAAGAATTGCTTCCAATACTTAGCTCCTGAATATGACAGTCACCACCTAAGGGAAATAGAGACCACACCAAAAGGTGATGATCATGTTCTAGGTTACTTTTGGAAAAGCAGTTTCTTTCTGATTGTGGGCTCTTGTAATTAATGCACAAAATATGTAAAAGAAATTGAAGAAACAGGCATAGTTTATAAATATTAAGTATCAATAGAATCATGGCCGTAAGTTTATCCTGGCCTTTTCCTAATATTTCAGAAAAAAAAAAAAGTAGCAAAGGCCTCAGTGCAGACTCTTTCTAACAGAAATATTCTGTAGATACTAGATATTCACCAAGGAATAAATCACCTCAAGTAAGCCTGTGTCTGTCATAAAGAACTTAGAGGGAAATGAAACAATTCTTTTCCTTTTTTTAATTTCAAGCAAGTTCGGATTTTTTGTTGTTGTTGTTAAGATTTTATTTATTTATTAATGAGAAACACACACAGAGAGAAACAGAAACACAGGCAGAGGGAGAAGCAGGCTCTATGCAGAAGCCCGATGTGGAACTCGATCCCAGGACTCCAGGATCACACCCTGGGCCGAAGGCAGGCGTTAAACCGCTGAGCCACCCAGGTGTCCCAAAAATAATTCCATTACGATTAAGAAATATTTTTAAATGTTCTGATAGTTGACATTGGTAAATACAATCTCAGTCACCTCTAGAATCCCAATGAATATATTCCACTAAAAGCAAAAAAAAAAAAAAAAAAAAAAAAAAAAATCACACTAGATCATACATACAATAGTGCCCATTATCCGTGGTGTCACTTTATACAGTTTCAGTTACCCAAAGTCAATGGTGGTATAGAAGCAGATGATCCTCCACCTGGCCCATCATCAGAAAGTCAATAATAGCCTAAAGCTACATCACAGTGCTTACATCATTCACCTCACTTCATCTCAGTTCCACGGCATTTTGTCATCTTCCATCATCACAAGAAGAGGAAGAGTGGATATACTACAATAAGATATTTTGAGAGAAAGAGAAACAACATTCACATAATTTTTTAGAGTATATTGTCATGATTATTCTATTATTATTAGTTTTTGTTAATCTCTTACTGTGCCTAATTTATGAATTAAACTTTTTCATAGGTATGTAGGAATAGGAAAAAATACCATACATAGGGTTCAGTACTATCTGTGGTTTTAGGTATCCATTGGTGGTCTTGGAACATGCCTGCAGTTAAGGGGGGCTGCTATTGCATCTTAAATCTGATTGCACATTTGGATCAATTTGGTTGATTAACCAATTTATTCATACATGGCAGGATGAATAAATCTATTTCTTTTTCATGTTTAGAATTTTTCATTGAAGTCTCTGATTTCTCTAAAGATTTGTGATTTTCAATCTAAGAAGTCTCCAGAGTTCATGTATTTTTTAAAAAGTTGATTGTAACATGAATTCACATTCATTCATTTATTCATTTCCTTATTCAGCAAACATATATGGGGTCCTACTATGTATTATGCAATTGTTAGGAGCTGATTATGTTTAGAGATTCATGCTCAAGACCAGGATTTAAGTGTTGTAATTTGTTTTGTTTTTTGTTTTTCTCATTTAAAGCAGAGGCATATAGTTATATAATAAGCATTTGATCTAAAAGTTTACATTATCTACTCTCTTCTGGAAAACTCTCTTCATCTCAAAGCTGATGGCAGAAGTCATCTTGATTTTTCTGCACTCCAGAGTATAGATTTCTGGGGACAAAAATTAAGCCTGGAGATATTTGTCAGTTGCTCAAAGTTATAAGAACTTGTTGGTCATCCACAGCAATGTTCCTACAGAAAGCTATAGGAGTTGTTTGCATTGACGGAAAAAAATAGGTGACTCTTAATGTTCAAATTTGATTTGTTTCTAAAAAATCTGAAGGCAACTGAGTGTATAATTTATTAAGTGTTTTGATAAATTATGTGCATTGCAGTAGAAGATAATTTTTTGAAAGGAATAAAAACAAACTTGATATTTAACATTCTTTTATTTAGCCAATATCTAAAAGATGTAGAGACTGTATCTGTGTATAGCATCATTACATTCTTATCATATTTTTAAGAGAATGCAAACAATGGGGTGCCTGGCTGGCTCAGTCTATAAAGTGTACGACTCTTCACTCTATAGAGTGAGCATACACTCCAGAGTGTATGATTCTGGGGTTGTGAGTTCCAGCTCCATGTGTGGTATAGAGTTAACCTAAAATTTTTTTAAATAGTAATTAATTTTAAAAAGAGAGAATGCGAGAAGTGTTTGTAAGTCTTATACTATTTATGTTTTGAATCCCCTTTTCTGGGCTAGAAAAAGTTAGTCTATTTGTTTTTGACCTTTTTAGTTTCAACTACTTGCCAGTCTCGAAATTAATGGGTTTTATTTCTTTCTGAATTCAGAATTTACAAAGAAAAAACTTGCATGAAAATATAGTATTATATTGGGGGATCTGTGGGTGGCTCAGCGGTTTAGCATCTGCCTTCGGCCCAGGGTGTGATCCTGGGGTCCCTGGATCAAGTCCCGCATCGGGGTCCCTGCATGGAGCTTGCTTCTCCCTCTGCCTGTGTCTCTGCCACTCTGTCTCTCATGAATAAATGAATAAAATATTTAAAAAAAAGAAAATGCAGTCTTATATATAATGATTCTCTCCTCCTTTTTTAAAATTTGCTTCCCATTCATAACAGAGTCATTACCATGAATTCCCCCATAGATTCTTGATGGAGTTCATTCAATGTGGTGAGCAAATGGTAGATTAGGACTGGGTCTCTATAGAGGTGGCCAGTGTAGAGAGCCTCTTTTTTACTGGTAAACTCTAGCAGGAGGAATTAAGTGCTACCTCTTGTAATGTAGTCTTACTGCTATGTCTGTTTGGGCCCACTATTCTTTGAGTCATCTCTTTGCCAGTAGTTGTTTTTATCTTTTGAGCATGATTTGTGGGTCGTGGCACCCTTGTATAGCCTGTGGTCTGTAGAGAGGCCATATTGACTAATGCCTTTGGTGCAAATATTCAGAAGGTTATTGTTGTTTTTTCATCCTAAGAACATCCAAACACTCATTCTTTACTTTCCAAATTTGGTCTTTTTAATTTTCTTCACAGCTAAGACGATATGAGAGCCCCTTTGTTCTGGAGCTGCCGATTCTAGTGTTCAAGGTGTATGTTTGTTCCAAGGACTGCACTTATGATTTTAAAGTGCCATAAATTCTTCAAACTAAGCCCCTCTAGTTTTTATAACACCTCACCAGCTTTATATTGTGTGATCTTGAGAATGAAAAAAAAAAGTTTCCATGAGATTAGGTAGCTATTCATATTATAAATATGACTTTATTAAATTTAACTGGCAAAGAGATCTATTGCAAGTAAAGAAGGTAGAAATACGGGCTTAAAATATCCAGGACTGCAAATAGAACATTTAATTTCTGATTCTCTCTGCAGGTGGGGGATGAAATAGAATGCTAGTGTTGCTGCTGCCAGAATGCTTGCCTGTTTTTACACTTTTGTAAAGGATGTGGGCAGTGGAAAAGAACACTTACTGAAGTACAACAGGGTTTATGTAGACATCCATGAGGCTTAAGGAGGGTAGTATTTACCTCCCGCAAGAAAGTGGGTCTCTTGATGCCGAAAAGGTATATGAGAAAGATGGCAAAATGAAAGGAGATGAGAATCCAGACACTCCATCCGCAGCCTTACCCTGTGACAGACCCAGAGGCAACTCCAAAGCCACCAGGGCAACTGCCTGTTCAGTTTGCCAAAGAGCCAGATGCTGTTGCTTGGAAGAATCTCCTCCACAGCTTGATGTCTGGGTCCTGTGATTGCCATCCAAAGAACAGTGGTGGGGCATGCTGGGATGAATGCAATCCCGGCATCCCACTACAGTGTTTTCTTTTCAAAAAGAGTCATTTTAAATTAAATAAGTTTTAAAACTCACATTATTTTTTTTAATGTAAAAAGGAAATTGGAAGACAATAGTATAAGTGGAGGCTGTGTACTTGAAAAAAAAACCTCTTAAAGTTTATTTTGCTTATGGGTCATATTTAATGATCCCTTGAGGATTGGGACATTTAGAAAAGACAAAAGACCATCTACTATTCACAGTAATGAAATAAAAATCACTACAATCTAGATGAATCATGATGCAGAGAATATTTATTATGTTATCAACTATGATCAGATAATATCTATTTGCATGAAATAAAAGTAAGATACTCAATATTAGATTTGCAACAGGATTTTGATTGTGGGTGGCACTGAACATGTGTTCAAATTAAAAAAAGGCAATAAAAATGATAGGTGACATTTAAGGGAAATAAATCATGCCTGAGTGTCTGATGAGTCACTAACATCTCTTCTTAAATATCAGCAGTATTGTCACATGAACCAACATCTCTCCTTTTCAAAATATGTGTCGATATCTGCTGTGTTGTAGCTGAGTGAATAGTAGCTGCTGTATGTCTTTTGAGTCATTCAGACCACTTCAACAAATGAATGTAATTGGATTCCAGTGTATAACCAAAATCTTTGCTCTTTTTGTGTAATCTCTTATTTTTGTAATTATAGGAATTTTTTTTCCTTTAATATTACCAGGCTTTGTCTAATAGCCTGATAGTAAGTGCTGGAGTGCCAGAGTAAATCTGTAATTTCTTTAATCATTGTGATCAATGTGAATCATGGCATGATTAATGCAGCCATGGTAATAGGTAATGGCTAAAAAGATAATCAAAATATTTGGATAGTAATAACTTACTATAGAGCAGTGGTTCTTAACCAGGGACGGTTTCTGCCCCCAGGGGACATTTGGCAATGTCTGGAGACACTTTTGGTTGTCACAACTGTTAACCAGTGGGTAGAAACAGTGGATAGAGATGATATGATTCTTACTGTCTGTAAAATACACTTCTTATTCTCACTTCAGTTATTACTTAAACACATAGCTAGCCACATCTTGATGAAATCAGTTAGCAACTTTGAGTTATTATGCTCTATTTCATGAACAGGGTACTAATTCAACAGGAAAAACTGTATTAAAGAGTTTTTTAGTTTTTAATCTTTTTTCTCTTTTTAAAATTTTTTTCCAAAAAATTTGGAAAATACATAAAACTATAAAGAGGAAAATTAAAAGAATTCTTAATTCTACCATTGGAAGTTTTTAGTTTAGGTTTGTTTTTTTTTTTTAAGATTTTACTTATTTATTTGACAAAGAGATAAAGCACCAGCAGCGGGAGCAGCAGGCAGAGGGAGAGGGAGAAGCAGGCTCCCCACTGAGCAGAGAGCCCAATGCAGGGCTTGATCTCAGGACTCTGAGATCATGACCTGAGTGAAGGCATATGCTGAGTCACCCAGGTGCCCCAAATTTTTAGTTTCTGTAAACTCAAACTTATGTGTATGAACATTGATTCCTCACTATGGCAACAAATACTGTTTGACAAATATTTCCTTATGGCTAAATTTTCATGATTAACTCCCCTGTGCAGCAGATGAAAATTGAAATTTTTGGTTATTTTCAGAATTTTTCTCATTACTAGTTCATAGCCCTGCTTTTGAGTGTGAATTTTTTAAAAGTGTTGTTGTGTTGTTTTTAAAGTAATTTGTTCGGTTCTACTAAATAGAAGGCCTCTCTCCATAGAAAACCTTGCTTGGATAACACTATAGCATCCTGCCTTATCTGTTTTTTATCTATCCTTATGTATGGCTTGTCTCATAATTTTTTCTTAACTCGGGTGTTTATGTTAAAGTTGTTTTTCAACTTCGAACTGTTGTTCATCAGGCAATACTTCTGTCTCAGTTAAATCTGTGGATGAAGATCACCACTGGATACGACTAAGGCAGTAGTTAGTTACTAATGGGTATTGTGGATCCTGGCAGGGAGACCAGGCACAGAGTCCTTGTCAGGGAATGAAACCCAGACAGAAGCTTAGGGAGGATTGCCAGAATGGTAGGCCAGTCCAGGAGAGAAAAATGACAAGCGAAAAGGACAAATCAAAGTTAATAGAGCAAAGCACAGCCTTTAAATAACAAACGGAACAACAATGAGTTTGTACTATCATTTAGGCAGTTACATCCCTTAACACAATTTCTGCTTTCTTTAAGCCATTAATGTTTGGTCTCCTCCTTGGACCCAATTACTTCTTGTCAGGGAAGCAGAGGGGAGAGTGCAAATGGTCCATAATTTACAGGGTTTACCTTTTCTAGGATTTTAAAATAAGGACTAGTCCTCCAGCTACCAGTTTTGTCTTACACAGTTGATAATGGCAATTTTATGGAGGCCCCCTCAGTACAAAACAAGAGTTTCACTGAATGGTTTCCAGAGCAGAACCACTTTCCTTTTTTGCAAAGTAGATCGCATTCCTGTTCCTGAGTAACAGGTGGCATGTTCAACAGTAATAGGCCTGACAGGGGTTTGGGGGGCTTTTTTGTTTTTGTTTTTTTTAACATACTCTGAGCAACAGGACTTACAAGTCCATCCTCTTCTGTCCACCAAGTTCAGGCACATGAAAAGGAACATAATATAGGGCTTTCTAAAGGTTGCAGGATTCTTTGAGGAGAAATAAAACATACTGTGCATACAATTAAAACATAATATTTCAGTTAGTAAAAAATAATATAAATGTACAACTGAAGTATGAATCCTTTCCATGATAAAGAATGGATGAACCCTTCTGCCAGTGGACTGTAGAATGACTTGTTCTGGTTCCCTTTGGGGTCTTTTTTCTCATTAACTGATAATAGGTATCTGCTGGGCCTGCTCTAGTCCTGACCCGGCCACATCTAAAGTTGGCCTATGCCAGCCTAGCCATTTCTATGAATTACAGGGAAATTCTAGTCTCTGAGTGTCTCAAACATTAAATTTGAAATCCAATGTGGAAAAAAAAAAAAAAAAAGAAATCCAATGTGAAGTGTCTTTGTGAACTTTATTTCTACACCTTTAGTTATTTCTGTTCCTGTATATATATGCAAATGCCAGAATGGGCTGCTCATTTAATTCTGTGTCTTAAAATTTTTATGGCTGTTAATTATAAAATTTATTTTATTTTATTCTGCTGCTATGGAGAAAGGAACCTGTACATCCACCCCAGTGTTGACAGGAAGAGAATGGTAACTCCTCTGGGCCCCATCTAGAGGAGGTTTCCTTCTCTATAACTTACATGTCCTTAACTTGAGGCTACTTGCCATATTCTTGCCCGTACTTTCATAATTAACTAAAAAACAAACTAAAGAACCAAGTGCCTCTCTATTAGGGTTTTGCACTTACGTGATGCCCATTTGTATGTGGTTTGTATACACAACACTTACCTTCTTCCTAGACTGTTTTAAGAAAGAAAAGCAAAAAAAAAAAAAAAAAAGGAACAGAGTATTCATGGCCTAGGAAGCCCTTGACCCTCAGGACTGGGGCTGAGTATTTTTTTGGGGGGGGGAGGGCTGAGTATTAACAAGAATATAGGACCTACTTTAGTCACTGTTTTTAAAAATACATAGAATGTGTAGAACCCCAAGTGAACATATTATGACAGAAGTGTCTTGTGGACATTTCTATGCACATACCACATAATTAAAGGGGGATAAATTTGTTGAACCTGAGGAAGAATGGTTAAAGTAATGACCAATTAATATCATGAAAAGCATCTATAGAGATTAGAGGAGAAATTTTGAAGGACACTGTCTATGCCTTCTTAGAGCTGATGAAAAATGTAACATTGGAGCTATGTCAACTAAACACACAGGCAGCTTTACCCAGCCCAGTTCTAAAACACAGGAATATATTTATTGGTAGCCATTGTTTTTGGAGGTCTCTAAGAAGAGATTTGAAAGCTTTGGTTATGGGTGTGTGGGCAGATCAGTTGGTTAAGCATCTGACTCTTGATCTCAGCATTGTGAGTTCAAGCCCTGTGTTGGGTTCCACAGTGGGTGTGGAGCTTACTTAAAAGAAAAAAAAAAAGCTTTGGTATGATAGCTTTATTTATACCTGCCTGAAGATAATCAAATGATTCCTTAAGTTTCTTTTTTTTTTAAATAAAGATTTTATTTATTCATGACAGAGAGAAAGAGAGAGAGAGAGAGAGAGAGAGAGAGAGACAGGCAAAGGGAGAAGCAGGCTCCATGCAGGGAGCCTAACGTGGGACTTGACCCAGGGTCTCCAGGATCATACCCTGGGCTGAAGGCTGCGCTAAACCAGTGGGCCACCGGGGCTGCCCGATTCCTTAAGTTTCTTTCCAGTTCCTATTCTGTTACGAACACAATTTTTAAATTATTTTTGTTAATGACTAAGAAAAATATTTACTCCCAACTAGTGAATCTTAGGAAAGTCTTCCTATGTTTTGAGGCTATGAGAAGTTTATGCCCTGAAATTCTCTCCTAAGGAATTCTCTCTTGGGAGAAGCCTGGGTGACTCAGCAGTTGAGCATCTGCCTTCCACTCAGGGAGGGATCCCAGAGTTCTGGGATAAAGTCCCACATCGAGCGCTCCCTACAAGGGAGCCTGCTTCTCCCTTTGCCTATATGTCTCTGCCTCTCTCTCTGTATCTCTCATGAATAAATAAAATCTTAAAAAGAAATTTCTTTAAATAAATTCAATCAGTCCCAGCTTTCATAGTTCTTTTATATTTCTTAGTATGTATTTTTCCTTGTGAAACACCTGGCTGGCTCAGTTGGAAAAACATGCCACTCTTGATGTCGGGGTTGTAAATTCACCCATTCATGTTGGGTGTAGAGATTACAAAAAAAATAAATAAATAAACTTAAAAAAATTTTCTCCCTTGTTCCTTACAGTCTTAGCGCTATTTACTATTTATTTATAAACCTTTTTTACTTGCCATAGGTTATATTTTATCCTTCAGAGGTCAACACAAGCTTTTAAAAAGACCTAAACCATTTGTTAATATGATTTATAAAATTATTTTAAAATTTAAAATCATTAGAACATTTAAAAAATTACTTTCATTGTTTGAATTATCATACAGTAAAACTGACCTTTTTTGGTGTATAGTTCCATAAATTTTTAAACATATATATAGATTCACGTAACTACCGTCACAATTAGGATACCCTGAACTCTTTTAACATCAGACATCCTCCATCTTTTAATAATTTTGCCACTGAAATCCATTCTCTAATACAATTTCTCCATGAGTTTATATCCAGCAAAACACATGGTAGATTTTAGTTACTGGAAAAAATGTAAAGGACTAAGTGTTTATCCACAAGAAAGTGCTTTACTCAAAATACTCTTAAAAAATTCAAATTGCAGGATCCCTAGGTGGCTCAGCGGTTAAGCGTCTGCCTTCAGCCCGGGTCCTGATCCTGGAGACCCAGGATCGAGTCCCATGTCAGGCTCCCTGCATGGAGCCTGCTTCTCTCTCTGCTTCTCCCTCTTCCTGTGTCTCTGCCTCTCTCTCTCTCTGTCTCTCATGAATAAATAAATAAAATATTAAAAAAAATTCAAGTTGCTGAGTTGGACCCATTGTGTCCAAATTAATTTTATACAATTCTTTGTTATCACAATTGCTACCATCACTAACAGACAATAGTACATGTAAATGTGGATGCCAATATTCCATAAGTTTGAAGACTTGATAGTGTTTCACAAGGTTTTTAATTTTTAAAAATCTAATGTAAACTATGATATGAGCTTATAATCACATTATAACTTAGAACTTTTTACGCATTTGCCTAGTATAGAATCTATCTTGATTATATTTTAATTTATTCTTTCTGTAAAAGTTGCTTAGGATAGATTGCAGAAAATATGACTTCTACCATAATCTATCAAAACAAAACACAAACTCCCTATCATACAAGATTTACATATCCTAAAAATACTAACCTCAAGATGAAAGAAATGGATTTGAACTCATATTTTTACGGTTGAATTGGATACAGCAAAAAGTTTTGGTCATTCTGACTTGTATAAACTTCCCAAGAAGAATTAGTAGTACATGCAGAGTATTTTATTTTATTTTTATTCTAAATAAACTCTACACATGAGGCTCAAACTCAAAACCCCCTGATCAAGAATCGTCTGCTCTACCGACTGAGCCAAACAGGCAACCCCAGAGTCTTTTTGATGGGCACAGGGAGTCAGATCTTTTAGCAATGCCAAATTTGCCTATCTGTTTGTAGATGTACTGCATGTTAATAGTTTGTTATAAGCCCAATTTCTATACACATAGAAAAGTAATAGTATAGGTAAAGACAGCATTGATTTTGGGGTATGTTGTTTTTACAGACTGATGAACATATGTGTTTGTAATTTTTTAGACAGCTAAGTTGAAAAAGTCAAGGATTTGTACTCCACTAGTAACAGTCAACACACTGAATAGAATTCTGTTAAATGTGCCCCTTTCTTTCTATCTTTTCTTCAGAAAGGAAGGTTATTACAATAGAGACAGTAAACATAATAGGGTTAAAAATACCTGGAAATTTAGTACATGGTGTCAGAGACGATACCACAATAGTCAAATGTAATGAGGTTGGATTGTGTGTATTCTTCCAATTTGTCATTTCCTTTCAAAGCTATTATTTCACCCTACTGATAACCTCTCTTCAGTTAAAAAAAATTACCATTAATATTCACTACTTTTTGCAGGTTTTGAACAATTTTTTAATCCAACAAGCTATTTTACCTTACACAATAGATGTGGTTTTAGCCAATAATCTTCATTGTTAACAACATCCAATGGCTTTTTAACAATTACATGACATCCATTGTGTTTCATTTTCTTCCTATGTCAGTAAATGCCTTCTAAAGCACTCCAACTAGTAAGGTACACGAAGTATCACTTTCATAAAGCAATGCTAGCTGTCTCTAATTCAATTATTCAACTCAAAGACTTCCTTCAATGCTGCAGAATTGTCCTGATGCTTCCCCATTTCTGATGTTAACCTGAGTGGTTTGTGGTTGCTTGGATTGTAAAGTGTTTTTTTTATCTGTTTTGCTTATCTTTTAAAACCATTCTACGTGTCATGAAGGAATGGTTTTAGATTTTTTTTTTTTAATTCTTAGGAGTGACCATAGGGATTATAGGTGGTTGTCATTTGTATAAGTGTAAAGAAGAAATGAGCATCTTGCAGGAGGAAATGTCAGCATCTCTACCCGTGAAGAAAGCCATGATGTTGGAGCTCAAACTCTGTTAACACCCATGCCACTGCTTCTTATTGCTCACCACTTCCTACCCCCCTTATTTCTGGGGTAAATCATATTTGGGTCATTTGATTATTTACTTATTATCTCCAGAGGCTGGGTAGGCTAGTACTATCTGAACTCTAAATACACTCAAAATGCAATAAAGGCCAGAAGCTAGAGAGGATTAACCCCTCTACATTTTATAGTGATTGTTATATTTACCTTTCGAAAACCTATCCAGCTTCACCCCATGATTTCATCCTGGGAAAGAATAGAAATGATATTGGATACATGAAGAGAGTCAGTATGTAGTTCTTTGTCACTAATCACGAATCATGTCTTCTCATAAAATAAATTATTTGGAGTTAGTTTGTGATTTCTTTTTTCTTTCTTTCTTTTTTTTTTTTTTTTTTTTTTCTGAATTTTTAGCTATGGAAACCACAGATCCCCAAATCTCTCCTATAGATTTGATTCTACAGTAACTGAAATGATAAATCATTTGGCTGACATGATTTTGCCTTAAAAAAAAATATCCCTCGAGGTTGATGGTTATACCTCTCAATCTGGCTACCCTACTGTTAAGGTTTTAAACGGTAGGCCCTGGCATACCCACCATAATCAACCTGCATTGCTACTCACTGACCTAGCAAGCTACCAAATAGTAGTTTTTCACAGACTATATTAGCAAGGAATTCACTAATTGCAACATTATTCTTGTTTTTTTTTTTTTTTTAAAGATTTAATTTATTTATTCATGAGAGAGAGAGAGGCAGAGACACAGGCAGAGGGAGAAGCAGGCTTCATGCAGGGAGCCCAACATGGGACTCGATCTCGAGACTCCAGGATCTCGCCCTGGCCTGAAGGCGGAGCTAAACCGCTGAGCCACCCGGGCTGCCCACAACATTATTTCTGATGTACAATGATAGTTATGCTAACAGGATGTGAATCAGAATTGGTACTCCTCAAATAAGCATGGTCCAAGGAGCATATATTTCGTGGTCCTAGGCCATCTCCCAAGTGTAAAAGGCACAGAAGAACCTAAGCTAAATGTTTATTAAGGAAGACCACTGAGGAAGGAAGACTACTTGCATCTAATTCTTGTGAGGTGCCAGTCTTTGTCCTTTAGAAAGGTCAGGGCAGGCAGCCTGGGTGGCTCAGCGGTTTAGCGCCGCCTTCAGCCCAGGGTGTGATCCTGGAGACTTGGGATCAAGTCCCACCTCCAGCTCCCTGCATGGGGCCTGCTTCTCCCTCTGCCTGTGTCTCTGCCTCTCTCTCTCTGTCTCTGTCTCTCATGAATAAATAAATAAAATCTTAAAAAAAAAAAAAAAAGAAAGGTCAGGCTTAGAGAAGTCTTCTCTAACCTATTCTTGAGGTCATCTTTGGACACTTATCTTCCCATCTCTGCTTCATAGAGCCAGCACACTTCTTTTCTCATACATGTGTTACAGGCATATGTCTTGTGGCACCTTGGACATTAAGTAGAACAGGGAGTAGGTATGCTGGTGAAAAAAACTGTGATTTTCTGAAGAGATTGGCAGCTTGTCTATTTATTAGATTTATTTTTTACCATTCAGACTGAGGTGTTCATTAACATGTTCAGAAAAAGGCCTGAGAGTGGAGAGGGGAGTTTGGTATGACTGGGGTATTGGTAAAGGGACTCCTAATTAAAAAAAAAAAAAAAAGTGAAAAAGAGAAAAGGAATGGAAAAAAATGTAAATTTCAGTTCAACTAACCCAACTAATTTTTCCCCCAGAAGAAGAAATGGGCTTACATATATGAAGTATATTTAATATAGATTAATATAAATACAGATTCAGTGGAAGTCTGAAACACTATAGTAAAAGAAATAGTAAGCACTATATTTAGTTATGTATGAATACTAGCTGAATGTGAATCTTCTTATTATTGGAGAACCATAGTTCATGGAGTTGTTTTTTCTTCTGAGAATTATAAAATGTTAATTTAAGTCTGGTAATTCACGCTTGGTTTTATTTCTTCCTTCAGCAGATGCTTGCTAAGTACCCACAGAGAGCTAGTAGAAGCTGTGGGGGCTATATCGAGGTATAACCCATGGGAATACATAGAGGCAAAAGCCACAGTGCTATCCTATCAGTCAGGTTCATGGCAAGGAACAGATGGTAATTGAGGAGAATTTAATGAAGGGACTATTTGCAGAAGTGTTGGCAGGGGTAAAGGAACCCATGAGAGATAGTGAAGTGCCATGGTACTAGGAATATTGGGAAGCCATCTCCACTCCTAAACCTGAAGGGATAAAGAGAAATAATAGTTACTGGAACCCAAGGCATGCTATAGCTGTGGTTGTGGCTGTAGCTATAGAGAGAGCCACCTGATAGGAGTTATGGCCTTCATGAAAAGAATGCTGATACACTGTGTCCAGCAGACAGGGAACTGGGCAACAAATACCACCTCTCCTCCCACCCTCTCATTTCCTGATGGTGACTGTCATTGATTAAACTCAACTCCAAACTGGATAACAAGAGAGCCCATTGACAAAACCCATGAAGGTGAGTATCCTGGTTTATAGAAGAGAGTGGGAAAGGGTGGAGGATGATTTTAGAGTTAAGCAGCATATCCAGGACACTGCACTTGAGATATCCATGCCAAGAAAGTTAACCACAAAACAAGGCAAAAATACAAAAGTAATCCCAAGATAACTGATACATGGTATAGACAATTGGTCCTGGGTGGGGTATGTGCTGTAACTCAGGAAACACTCCTGGAAATAAAAGGAATACTTCTGTGATTGAGCCTTTAAGAATGGGTAGGATTATGTCAACCCAAAGGAATGTGGAGGATAGTTTAGTTGGGGAGAGAATAAAGGGAACAAAGGCATGGAAGCAAAAATAAATATGGCATGATTGAGAGATTCTATTCAAATGGCGGAAGCACAGAATATAGGTAGATGGCACAAGAAAAATACGAGGGATTATCTGTAAGAATGATGAACCACTTCTGTTTATGATGTTTGCATTTTTGCTGAGTGCCTGCTGTATGCTTATACTATGCAAAGCTTTCGGACAAAAGAAGACATCAAAGATAGGCTACTGGGCCCTAAGACCTTTCACTTGCATTCATGGGGAAACAGTGAACTAGTTAACCATAAAAAGACAAAATGCCAAAGTGAATGCTACTTGGGGTTCAAAGGTGGAGTCCAGAATGTGTGGACTGATGTGTGTTCACTCATTTAAAAAATGATGTGTGTTCACTCATTTAAAAAAATTCATCCAAAAATCATTTTTGAAGCATCCAGCACATGCCAGGCACGATCACTGAAGATACAGCCCCTTGGGTGATCCAGATCTAACAGCCAACAACTCAGAGTTTGGCTCAGATCAAAGCTCATCTAATTTAGACAAGAGCTAACTGAAGTGTACTCTTCCAAAATATACCCTAATAGATCCACAATAGGTGCTTGCTAAATATTTGTTGACCAAATGAATGACATAAATAATTATAATGAAGACCTATTAAAAACTTTTATGATTTTTTTGAAATAATGCATAAAATAGGCATTTATGCTGATGTCCAAAATCTAATCATAGTGCAGCCCACTATGAAACAGCAACTTGGCCTGTCTTGTTACTGGAATAATCCTGGCTCCTAGCATAGAGCCCAGCACAGAGTCAGAGCACAGTCTATACGGAATAAATGCTGGGATAAATTAATAAATGAATGCATACTTGAAGCAAGTATTTTTACAGTGAGGTTGTTTGGGGTGATGGCATCCCTTGGAAGTGGGGGAACGTAGTTACCATTACAGCACATTAAGTACTCTTTTTGATTTTTAATGAGTACTTCCTGTAAATGCATTTTAACTTTTCTTCACTTTAATTATTTGTGAGTCCCAGATGTGCAGTTGTTTAAATAGCTCTGAATATAAAGGGGGAAAATCATGTCCTGCATCACCTTTGAAAGGCAACACGTGACGGCAACACACGAAGATGCAGGGCTTCTGTCTCTGGCCAGGGCCCAGGTGTGTACACCTGTGGTTGGCCTCAATGTTGTTTGCACTCTTACCTTTGTTCCTTTCTTTAAGAACTCTAACTTCTTTTCCTACTGCCATTAAAATCATATTAAGTCATTCTAAAGTGCTTCCCATAAACACCAAATGAGAAGTACAGCCGTGAGAAAAATTATCTACCTGTGTCGAATAGGTTATTACTTTAATTTGTAATCTGAGTGGCATATATTTTAGAGAAGAGAGTATTGAGGTGGGCACCCTCCCCCATGCCACATGTACTCAACAAGGAGTGTGGGTTTTTTTGTCCCCGTGAGGTAGTTTTAACCCCACTGGCTTATTAATTATGATACCTGAAGGTAAATTTCTATTTACTGGCATTGTATTTTTTATTTGCCATTAGACACAAAAGAGACCTAAGTTCAAACTGATTTTCTGGCTTATAGAAACTGAAAGTCAGGGGATCCCTGGGTGGCTCAGTGGTTTAGCGTCTGCCTTCTGCCCAGGGCAGGATCCTGGGGTCCCGGGATCGGGTCCCACATTGGGCTCCCTGCATGGAGCCTGCTTCTCCCTCTGCCTGTGTCTCTGCCTCTCTCTCTCTCTCTCTCTGTCTCTCATGAATAAATAAATAAAATCTTTAAAAAAAAAAAGAAAAGAAACTGAAAGTCAGATAAGATTAATGTTGTCAGATGATGATGGATACGTGAAATTTTTAACTTAAAGCAGGCAGGCCTCCTTGTAGAGTGAACCACATTTATACAACTGGATTTCTCATCTGGCAGCTTTCAGTTTAACAATTCCTGCCTCTGTGGGGATGAGACAGGAGATCCGAGGCTTTCAGGTATCTGAAAGATCTGGGAATGCATACTGCAACCCAGGTGTGAGTGAGGTGCTGGACGCACCAAATCTTCATGTTTATAGTTAGGAAGAAATATAAAATGATTGTTAGGGCTGATGGCATCTTGCTGACCTGAAGACAGTTTGTGATGAGGGGATTTTCAGAATCTCATAGCTGAGATGGGACAGATTTTTTTCACTTGAGCAAAAAGTTATTTATGATGAAAACCTTAACCTATTCTCACTAAGACCAACTGAAATGTGAAAGAGGTGAAGGAAGTCTGAAACACATGGATGGAAAAAATGTTTTAAACATGTGCTAGGAATGGAATTATGCACATGCTACTTTGAGCTGAGTTTTGTCCCAATTTGTGAAATTCTTTTCTTGTTTTAAAGATTTCTGCCCCACTGCTAAATATACCTAGGTAGCAATGTGCAGATGTCTCTGCCAGCATTCAGTTTCTAATTGTATATGTAATATTCTAGGCAAGTTTTTTTTTACTTCAGATTATGAAATTAAACTTGTATATTTAATTTTCCCCTCAGAAAGATTATTGTAGATACTATGTAAAAATAAAAGCAGGAGTGTTTGGATGGTGCAGTGGTTAAATGCTACTGACTATTGGTTTTCCCTCAGGTCTGATCTCAGAGTGATGGGATTAGAGCCCACATCAGGCTCTGCTCTCAGTATGGAATCTGCTAAGGTTTCTCACTCGCTCTCCCTCTGTCCCTCCCCTACAGCTCCCCTGCCCAAGCATGCTTTTCCCTCCACCCATATAAATAAGTAAATATTTTAAAAAATAAATAAAAAAACAATATTTTGGGGCACCTGGCTGGCATACATGGAAGAGCATGTGACTCCTGATCTCAGGGTCATGAGTTTGAGCCCCATGTTGGGTGTAGAGATTACTTAGATAAATAAATAAACCTAAAAAAAATTAAAAAACAAAAGCAAACATTTAAACACAGTTGACACCACTATAATACTACAATTTGTGAGAAAAAGACACTGTTTTTCTTTTGAAGGTTTGTACGGAGAGGAAAGAAGTGCTTTGGGCTGAAAAATGAAACATGAAATTTCAGTTGAGAAGTATAATTTGGAATTCTTTAAACATTAAAAAAAATCTTCTGAACTTCAAGAAATTACAATTAACACAAAATAAAATTAACTAGATTTTTTGTTACTTCTCATCTTTATCAGTAAGTAAGAAGCAAAGATGGTCTATTTGTTATAGACTATTATTGGGTAAGCCCTAAGTATTTTAACAAGAAAGAAAGAAAGAAAGAAAGAAAGAAAGAAAGAAAAGTTGGTTTGCTCATATGATTTCAACCTTTTTAACTGATAGTATATAATAAGGACAAATAAAAATTTTTAATACTCATTTCAAAACTCACATTTAGGGTAGGCAAGGCTGCAGTGATGAATAGACCCAAACAAGTAATGTGTCAACACAATGGAAATTTCTTACTTGCTCATGTCACAGTCCTAGGAAGATTGAGCAGATTGGTCAGTGGCTCTCTTCTGTGTACTCATTCAGGTACCAGGTTGACAGCGCCTCTGCTACTTTCAAACTGTGGGCTTCTGTAATCACCACACTATCTCTGTCAGAGCCTGCTGGAAGGGGGAAAGAGTACGGAGGAGTGAGTAAGAGGGCACTATGAGTTATGCCTGGAAGTGGCACACATGAGTCTGTTCCCATTCCATTGGCTGGCACTCAATGATATGACTACATAACTGTAAATAGGAGTCGAGTTCTGTGCTTGAGAAAAAGGGGAGAGACCGATTTTGGTGAATAACCAATAGCCTGCACCACAGATTAGCACCTTCCCAGCCTAGCAGGGTGTGTCATGCATACTAGGCCTTCCATTAATATTTGCTGAAATGAGTATGTGTATATTATATTTCATATGTGTGTATATTTCTATAAGCTAGTTAAGTGTCAGACTTGGTTTTGGCTTGGGTTGTGATCTCAGGGTCCTGGAATTGAGCCCCAAGTTGGGGTCCCAGCTCTGCACAGAGTCTGCTTGGGATTCTTTCTCCTTCTCCCTCTGCCCCTCCCCCACCAAATAAATAAATAAAATCTTGTTTTTTTTTTTTAAGGTTTTATTTATTCATGAGAGACACAGAGAGAAAGGCAGAGACATAGGAAAAGGGAGGAGAAGCAGGCTCCATGCAGAGAGTCCCATGTGGGACTTGATCCCAGGACACTGGGATTGTGCCCTGAGCCAAAGGTGGTTGTTCAACCATTGAGCCACCCAGGCATCCCAAATAAATAAATCTTAAAAAAAAAATGAAATACCTTGTCATTAACTAACAAATATTTCTTCTACAAACCATCTGCAAACACGGTTCTGCATACCCTTCAAAATTACAGTGTTGCAATATAATTTATTAAGACTTATACCTAGGGGCCCCTGGTGGCTTGGGTGGTGGGACACTGGACTCTTCTTGATTTTGGCTCAGGTCATGATTTTGGGGTCATGAGGTCAAGCCCTGAGAGGGATCTGCACTGAGGGTGGAGCCTGCTTGAGATTCTCTCTCTGCCATTCCCCTTACTCGTGCTTTCTCTTTCTCAAATAAAATAAATCTTGGGACACCTGGGTGACTCAGTGGTTGAGCCTTTGGGTCAGGGTGTGATCCCCAGTCCGGGGATTGAGTCCCACATCAGACTCCCGGAGAGGAGCCTGCTTCTCTTTCTGCCTGTGTCTATGCCTCTCTCTCTCTCTCTCTCTCTCTCTCATGAATAAATAAATAAATCTTTAAAAAAATAATAAAATAAATCTTAAGAAAAAAAACCTGAGGCTCCTGGGTGGCTCAGTTTTTGAGTATCTACCTTTAGCTTGGGTCATGATCTCTGGGTTCTCGTATGGAGTCCCCCATGAGTCTCCCTCCCACTCTCCCTTTGTGCTCTCCCTCTCTCTCTTTCTCAAATAAATAAAATCTTAAAAAAAAAAAAAAAGACTTCTACCTTACAGGTGGACATATTTTTTCTTTTATACATACAGTATAATAAGTATATGTGCATTGAAAATGATTTGGCGGGCAGCCCTGGTGGCTCAGCAGTTTAGCGCCGCCTACAGCCCAGGGCCTGATCCTGGAGACCTGGGATCAAGTCCCATGTCAGGCTCCCTGCCTGGAGCTTGTTTCTTCCTCTGCCTGTGTCTCTGCCTCTCTCCTCTCTGTGTATTCTCATGAATAAATAAATTAAATCTTTAAAAAAAAAAAAAAAGAAAGAAAATGATTTGGCTGGGGCAGCCCGGGTGGCTTAGCAGTTTAGTTCCACCTTCAGCCCAGGGCCTGATGCTGGAGACCTGGAATTGAGTCCCACGTCAGGCTTCCTGCATGGAGCCTGCTTCTCCCCCTGCCTGTGTCTCTAACTCTCTCTCTGTCTCTCATGAATGAATAAATAAATAAATAAAGTCTTAAAAAAAAAAGAAAATGATTTGGCTGAAGAAATTTCTTAGGATAAATTCCTAGAAGTGAAAATATTGGATCAAAATTAATAAATAATTGCATAATTTTTGCAAGATATTTACAGCATTTGCAGAAAGAAGTGCAGACCCAGTGAAGCAACCTCATCAACTTGAATGGTATTTGAAACATGTTTTATTGCTTAAAATGTGCAAAATGGTATAAATGTCTTAATTTATATTTCTTTGATTGTAAATGACATCTCCTTACTACTTTCCTCCTTTTCGGGGTAGTAAAGCTTTCTATTTAGATAAAACTTATTGACTGCTATCATTAAACATGTCATTTAGAAATGAAATGGACTTTAAAGTCTTCAAGAAAATACAATCCCAAGGTTCTTTAATCTGGGTTCTGAGGATTCTTAGAAGTCCACATATGGCCTTCAAGTAATAGTAACACTCCTGGAATTGTGGGCAAGATGTTGTGAATAGGCACTTATGTACATTTTTCTGGGTATAGTGTAGATAGTATTTTAAGTCAGATGCTTCTGCTTCCATTCTTCTTTGTTTCCATAAGTAATCTAAGAATTTAGGCCTGTTCTAAATAGAACAATATATTCTGGCTTAGGAGTGCCTGGATATTTCGGTTGATAGAACTTGCAACTCATGATCTCAGGGTTGTAAATTTGAGCCCCATGTTGGATATAGAAATTATTAAAAATTAAAAAAAATCTTAAAAAAGAAAAAGATTCATGATAAGCCCTTTAAACCTTTTTTCCTTTTGCTTTGCCTATATAGAATTCTGGGAACTGCTATTCTGTAAGACTAAGAAAACAATGTCATGGATAATTATTATTCAAGATAGCAAATGTTGGGAGCCCTAAGAAATGTATAGGTAAAGTATTATGAGGGTTTGGAAGAAGAAATGATCGCCATTCTATCAGTATCTTTGGTTGCAAACACAGAAACTGGAAGTGACTAATTTTACAAGAGTTAACTGGATGGATATGAAGTTCCTCATAAAATAAAAAGATAGGTCAAAGAAACTAATGCTGGGAAGGACTGGAGCAGAGCAGCTGTAGGCTTCCATGAGCAGAAATGATGAATGGATTGCTCAGGGCATAAATGAGCTCTAGCCATTTCCCATGCTTGGATCACTCAAGAATCAAACTGCAGAGAGCTAGAGCTAAAAGGAGAGCTAGAGGAAGCTGAGGGAATAGCTCCTAACTGGACAAATAACTGTCACATCTCCACCCCCTAACCACAGAGGGTGGGGCATTTTGAGTTATACTCCCCTCAAGATTGCATGCATCACCAAGATAAAACCAATGCATTCATCCTGGAAGAATGGTGGATGAATGATGGCAGGTAAACAAAAACCTATAGGTGTTTGAATACTTATTAAACTTGGGGTATAACATAGAAATCTTCAGGAAAGAGTTGGGATTGGAATTAGGCCTTAGGAAAATAAACAACATTTAAATATTTAGGAGTGGACAGAAAGATTAGGTCTGAAGACAAGAGATCATGGTATGGAGAGAGAGCCCAAGATGGCAGAAGAGTAGGAGACCTTAGTTTTGTCTGGTCCCATGAATTCTCCTAGATAGCTATCAAATCATTGTGAACATCTGTGAACTCAACTGGAGACCTAAGAAAAGAATAGCTGCAACTCTACAAATAAAAAAAGTGACCACTTTCTGCAAGAATGACAAGACGGAAAAACTCACCTCAAAAAAGAAAACAAGAGGCAGTACTGACTGCCAGGGACCTAATCAGCGTGGATATAAGTAAGATGTTGGAACTAGAGTTTAGAATAACAATTATAAAGATACTAACTGGGCTTGAAAAAAGCAGAGAAGACACTAGAGAATTCCTTTCTGGAGAAATAAAAGAACTAAAATCCAATCAAGTTGAAATTAAAAAGGCTATTATTGAGATGCAGTAAAAAATGGAGGCTCTAACTTCTAGGATAAGTGATACAGAAGAGAATTAGTGATATAGAAGACAAAGCAATGAAGAATAAAGAAGCTGAGAAAAAGAGAGATAACAACTGGATCATGAGGAGAGAATTTGAGAGATAAGTGATACCATAAAGTGAATCAATATTAGAATAATTGGGATCCCAGAAGAAGAGGAAAGAAAGAAAAAAGTGTAGAAGGTATATTGGAGCAAATTATAGCAGAAAACTTTCCTAATCTGGGGAAGGAAACAGGTGTTCCAAGTGCAGGAGGCACAGAGAACCCCCTTCAAAATCAATAAAAATTGGTCAACACCTTGACATGTAATAGTGAAACTTGCAAATCTCAGAAACAAAGAGAAAATCCTGAGAGCAGGTTGGGACAGAGGTCCATAATCTACAAGGGTAGAAACAACAGATTGGCCTGAGACCTATCCACACAGACCTGGCAGACCAGAAAGGACTGGCATGATATATTCAGGGTGCTAAATGAGAAAAATATGCAGCCAAGAATGGTTTATTCATCAAGGATGTCATTCAAAATGGAAGAAGAGACAAAAAAGCTTCCAGGGATAGGAACAAGGGATGCCTGGGTGGCTCAGCAGTTGAGCTTCTGCCTTTGGCTCAGGGCTTGATCCCAGGGTCCAGGATTGAGTCCCACATCAGGCTCCTTGCAGGGAGTCTGCTCCTCCCTCTGCCTATGTCTCTTCCTCTCTCTCTCTATCCCTGTGTTTCCCTTGAATAAATAAATAAAATCTTAAAAAAAAAAAAAAAAACTTCCAGGAAAAACAGAAACTAAAAGAATTTGCGATCACTAAACCAGCCCTGTAAGAAATATCACTTTTTAAAAAGATTTTCTTTATTTATTCATGAGAGACCCACAGAGAGAGAGAGGCAGAGACAGAGGCAGAGGGAGAAGCAGACTCCACACAGGGAGCCTGATGCAGGACCGGATCCCCGGACAGGAGGATCACACCCTGAGTAAAGGCAGATGCTCAACCTTTGAGCCACCCAGGCATCCCCCTGCAAGAAATGTTAAAGGGGATCTTTTAAGTGAAAAGAGAGCCCAAAATATCACAGACCAGAAAGGAACAGAGACAATATACAGAAACAGTGATTTTACAGGGAATACAACGGCACTAAATTCATATTGTTCAATAGTAAATGGGCTAAATGTCCCAATCAAAAGACACAGGGTATCAGATTGGATAAAAAAAAAAAAAAAAAAAAGCAAGACCCATCAATAAGCTGTCCACAAGAGACTCATTCTAGACCCAGATACCTCCAGATTTAGAGTGGGGAGGGGGTAGAAAACCATTTATCATGCTAAATGGACATCAAAAGAAAGCTGGGGTAGCAATCCTTGTATCAGAAAAATTAGATTTTAAACCAAAGACTGTAATAAAAGATGAGAAAGGACACTCTCATAATTAAAAGGTCTGTCCAACAAGAAGATCTAGCAATTAAATATTTGTGCCCCTAATATGGGAGCAGCCAATTATATAAACCAATTAATAACAAAAGTGAAGACACATGAAACATTCCCCAGAATAGATCACATACTGGGTCACAAATCAGGTCTCAACTGGTGCCAAAAGATTGGGATCATTCCTTGCATATTTTCAGACCACAGTGCTTTGAAACTTGAACTCAATCACAAGAAGGAATTTGAAAAAACCTCAAATACATGAATCTAAAGAGCATCCTACTCAAGAATGAATGGGTGAATCAGAAAATTAAAGAAGAATTTTAAAAATTCATGAAAGCAAATGAAAATGAAAACACAACTGTTCAAAACCTTTGGGATGCAGCAAAGGCAGCCCTAAGAGGGAAGTATATAGCAATACAAGCCTTTCTCAAGAAACAAGAATGGTCTCAAATACACAACCTAAACTTACACCTAAAGGAGCTGGAGAAATAACAGCAAATAAAGGCTAAATCCATCAGGTGAAGAGAATTAATAAAGATTTGAGCAGAAATCAATGAAATAGAAACCAAAAGAACAGTAGAACAGATCAACACGAAACTAGGTGCTGGTTCTTTGAAAGAATTAATAAGATTGATAAACCCCTGGCTAAACTTATCAAAAAGAAAAGAGAAAGGTTCCAAATAAATAAGATCATGAATGCAATCACAACCAACACCAAAGAAATACAAACAGTTATAAGAACATATTATGAGCAACTATATGCCAACAAATTAGGCAATCTGGAAGAAATGGATGCATTCCTAGAGACCTATAAACTATCCAATTGAAACAGAAAGAAATAGAAAACCTGAACAGACCCATAACCAGTAAGGAAATTAAAGCAGTATTCAAAAATCTCCCAACAAACTAGAGTCCAGGGCTGGGTGGCTTCCAACAGGAATTCTACCAAACTTTTTTTTTTTTTTAAGATTTTATTTATTTAGTCATGAAAGACACAGAGAGGCAGAGACCTAGCCAGAGGGAGAAACAGGCTCCCTGCAGGGCACTTGATCCCAAGACTCCTGGACCTTGCCCTGAGCCAAAGGCAGACGCTCAACCATTTAGCCACCCAGGTGTCCTTCTACCAAACATTTAAAGAAGAATTAACAACTATTCTCTGAAGCTGTTTAAAAAAATAGAAATGGATGGAAAACTTCCAAACTCTTTCTATGAGGCCGGTATTACATTGATCCCAAAACCAGACAAAGACCCTACCAAAAAGGACAATTACAGACCAAAATCCCTGATGAACATGAATGCAAAGATTCTCACCAAGATACTAGCCAATAGGATCCAACAGTACTTGAAAAGGATTATTTGGGGATGCCTGGATGGCAACATACAGAAATCAATTGCATTTCTATATACTAACAATAAACAGAAGAAAGAGAAATTAAGGAGTCAATCACATTTGCAATTGCACCCAAAACTATAAGAGACCCAGGAATAAACCTAACCAAAGAGGCAAGGGATTGATACTCAGAAAACTATAGAACACTCAGGAAAGAAATCGAGACAAAGAAGTAGAAGAATGGGGACACCTGTGTGGCTCAGGAGTTCAGCATCTGCCTTGGGCTCAGATCATGATTCCAGGGTCCTGGGATTGAGTCCCGCATCTGGCTCCCTGTAGGGAGCCTGCTTCTCCCTCTGCCTCTGTCTCTGCCTCTCTCTGTTTATCTCTCATGAATAAACAAATAAAATCTTTTTTAAAAATAAAATCTTAAAAAAAAAGATATAGAAGAATGTTCCATGTTCATGGATTGGAAGAACAAATATTGTTAAAATGTTTATACTACCTAGAATAATCTATACATGCAATGCAATTCCTATCAAAATACAATCATTTTGGGATCCTTGGGTGGCTCAGTGGTTAAAGCGTCTGCCTTCAGCCCAGGGCGTGATCCTGGAGTCCCAGGATCGAGTCCCATGTCAAGCTCCTTGCATGGAGCCTGTTTCTCCTTCTGCCTGTGTCTCTGCGCCACCCGCCCCACCCACCCCCCGCCCGCCGGCTTTCTCTCTCTGTCTCTCATGAATAAATAAATAAATAATCTTAAAAAAATACAATCATTTTTTTTTTTCACTGAGCTGGAACAAATAAGCCTAAAATTTGTATGGAACCAGAAAAGACCCCAAATAGCTAAAGAAATGTTGAAAATGGGGATTCTTGGGGCTCAGTGGTTTAATGCCTGCCTTTGGCCCAGGGCATGATCCTGAAGTCTTGGGATGAGTCCCATATCAGGATCCCTGCATGGAGCCTGCTTCTCCCTCTGCCTGTGTCTCTGCCTCTCTCTGTGTGTGTCTCTCGTGAATAAATAAATAAAATCTTAAATAAAGAAAAAAGGAAATGTTGAAATTGAAAACCAAAGCTGATGGCATCACAATTCTAGACTTCAAATTCTGTTACAAAGCTGTAATCATCAAGACAATATGGTACTAGCAAAAACACAGATGCATAGCTCAATGGAATAGAATAGAGAACCCAGAAATGGACCCTCAACTCTATGGTCAACTCATCCTTGACAAAGCAGGAAAGAATATCCAATGGAAAAAAGACAGTCTCCAACAAATTGTGTTGGGAAAATTGGACAGCCACATGTAGAAGAATGAAATTGGACCATTTCCTTACACCATACACAAAAGTAGAATCAAAATAGACGAAAGACCTAACAGCGAGACAGGAATCCAACAAAATCCTAGAGGAGAACACAGGCAGTAACCTCTTTGATTTTGGACACAGCAACTTCTTGTTAGACATGTTTCCAAAGGCAAGGGAAACAAAGGCAAAAATGAACTATTGGGACTTCATCAAAATAAATAGTTTTTGCACAGAAAAGGAAATAGTCAACAAAACCAAAAGACATCTGACAGAATGGGAAAATATATTTGCATATGTCTTATCAGATAAAGAACTAGTATCCAAAATCTATAAAGAACTTATCAAGGGGCAGCCCGGGTGGCTCAGCAGTTTAGCACCGCCTTTAGCCCAGGGTGTGATCCTGGAGACCTAGGATCGAGTCCCACGTCGGGCTCCCTGCATGGAGTCTGCTTCTCCCTCTGCCTGTGTCTTTGCCTCTCTGCCTCTCTCTCTCTCTGTCTCTCATGAATAAATAAATAAAATCTAAAAAAAAAAAAAAGAAAGAAATGGGCAGAAGACATGAACAGACATTTCTTCAAAGAAGACATGCAAATGGTCAACAGACACATGAAAAAATGTGCAACAACACTTGGCATCAGAGAGATACAAATCAAAACCACAATGAGATACCAGCTTACAACTGTCAAAATGGCTAAAATTAAAAATTCTAGACCAAACTTTTATTTATTTATTAATTTTTTAAAAACGATTTTTATTTATTTATTCACAAGAGACACACTGAGGCAGAGACATAGCAGAGGGAGGAGAAGCAGGCTCCATTCAGGGAGCCGGATGTGGGACTCCAGGATCACTCCCTGAGCCGAAGGCAGATGTTCAACTGCTGAGCCACCCAGGCGTCCCTAGACCAAACTTTTAAATTATCATTCTCTGATTGACTTATTTCGCTCATCATAATACACGCTAGTTCCAACCACGTCATTGCAAATATGCAATATTTCATTCCTTTTGATGGTTGAATAATATTCCATTATATATATAAAATATATATGACAATTATCATATAATCTCACTTATGTGGAATTTTAGAAGCAAAACAGGGGATCACAGGAGAAGAGAGGAAAAAATAAAGCAAGATGAAATCACAAAGGGAAACAAACCATAAGAGACTCAATCATAGGAAACAAATTGAGGGTTGCTTGAAGGGGGGGAATGGGGTAACTGGGTGTTGGACATTAAAGAAGACATGTGATGTAATTAGCACTAGGTATTATATAAAACTGATGAATCACTGACCTCTACTCTGAAACTAATAATACATTATATGTTAATTAATTGAATTTAAATAAAAATATATATTAAAATAAATAGGAGATCATGGTATGAACAGAAGCACAGAGGATGGACCAGAGAACAAATCTACCAGAGAGGTATGTTGGGAAGAGAGAATGGTTCCATTTGGATAGAGTATAGAATAAGAACATATCATGAAAAATCATGAATGACAGCCTAAGAAGTTTAGATTTTATTCCGTAAGCAATGGATGGACTGAATTTTTTTAGGTGGGACATGCAGCTACATAATTAGATATTGGTATATTAGTTATGTATTTTTTTTTTTAAGGAAGTTCCCTCTGGTGACAGGAAATGAATGGGAGAAGATATTAGATGCAGGAAAACCAGTTAGGACAGTAATGCAAAAGTTTGGTCTAGAATTATGACGGAAATAAACTAGTATAACTGTTGTGGGGATGTTGTTGAGGAAATGGCATAGGAAGCTTTGTGAAGGTTGTATTTAATAACAAGGTTTGCTCTCACCAATGCCACATGAAGTGAAGCTAAAATGTGTGGCTGAAGATTAAGTCACCAAGATCTATATAATATCACTCACAGAAATAATAACAATGTAGTTTAACTGCTATTACTTTTCACATTCTTTATCAGTTAATCAAATATTCTTCATGATTAAAGTCAAGCTATTGGAGAAAATCCCTGAGTGTGTAAATGTGTTCTCATAGCTTGAAACTTCTAAGTGAAGGAAATCAATTTAAATGATATGGATCCACCTTTCACTAAAAACAACAGGAAAGAGGGGCACCTGGGTGGCTCAGTGGTTGAGCATTTGCCTTTGGCTCAGGTTGTGATCCCGGGATGCTGGATGGAGTTCCCCATTGGGTCCTGGGATGGAGTCCCGCATCCGACTCCCTGCAGGGAGCCTGCTGCTCCCTCTGCCTATGGCTCTGACTCTCTCTCTGTGTCTCTCATGAATAAAAAAACTAAACTAAACTAAAGAATCTTTAATAATAATAAAAATAAAAATAAAAGCAACAGGAAAGATACTATAGGGAAGGATCCACAAACTTTTTCTGGAAAATGTCATATAGTAAACATTTTGGGCTTTGTGGGCCATGCAATTTCTGTTGTAACTACTCAACTCTGCCAGAAAGCAGCTACACACAATATTTAAATAAATGAATGAAGTTGTATTCCCCAACGTGTCATTATTTATGGACATTTAAATTTGAATTTCAGATAATTTTCACGTGTTACAAAACCTTCTTTTGATTTTCTTCTATTATTTAAAAATGTAAAAACAATGCTTGCAGGTAGTAGAATACACAGTACAGTGAGTACGAATAACTATTATAAATATTAAACTTGGTAAGAGACTATATCTTAATTGTTCCCAGTGCTAAAAGAAATAATGATGTGAAGCAACAGAAGTGTTAGCCAGTGCTGCAGTTGCAATCATATTGCAACATAAATGTATCAAATCAATGTTACATACCATAAAACGTACAGTATGTTATATGTCAAATATTTCAATAAAAATATTAACAAATAAAGAAATTTTAATACAAGCCTGGAAAAAATGTAAGTTAAATGAAATAAACATGTAAAAACCACTCTTTGCTCCCAAGCTATAAAAAAACAGGCAGTGGATTGGATTTCACAGTTGCAAATAGTGTCATTGGTACTACCATAGCTTTAGAAATCAGGCCGAAGTTTCCTTCATGAGTCAACGACAGTATGAACTCATTCTGAAAGGAGTAGTTGAACTAGAAAAGGGAAAAATATAAGAACCAATTCATATCTCCGTAATTGATTCTGCTTTACTTGTTTTTGGTGTAAATGAATAGAGTTTTTCTTTCAGCTTTCTTTCTTAATTTGCCATGTTGCTAATATTTGATAAAATAGAGATTAGGCTAAACTAACAGAGGCATCCCAGAACAAAGTGCTTTGGGCAATATAAAAGTTAATGTCTTTCTGAGAAATAGAATCTTTATCTGGGAAGCCAAGTATCCAATTAAAATTGGGAGTTATATTCCTATAGGAAGATGGGGAGAATAGAATTGTAGAAACATTTGGAGATAGCAGAAAGTCTCTGCCAAGTGTTGCATGTTACTAAACAATGTCTATATTCTAAACAGATATTGTTTTGTTGCTTCAGTCAAGGAAAGGGAGTGATTCTAGCAATTTTTAATGGTTAACTTAAACGCTAAAAATAGAAATCAGTTGTTGTCTTTTCCCAGAGCTTTTACTGTGGTAACTTCTAGAGCGTCATAAATTCATTCAACAAACATTTTTGAGCACCTATTTTGTGTCAGGTGTCTTTCTAGGCAGATTAAAAAAGACAAAAAGAAAAAAAACCCCAAAACAAAAAAAATTTCCTACACTACTAACAACTTTATCCTAACATGTTATCTCAGTTGAGGGTGTTGCCTTAGAACACGTAGTAAAAGCTCCTGGAAGCATGGGGAATGAGAGTTGGGAGCCATGGTTGTTACAATAGAAAGTGAGGGGTGTTTGGGAGAACTCCAGCACTTCAAAATCTCCATCAGCCTTACCAACTCCTTCCAGTGAACACGGGCTCCGAACAACAGCCGGTTCACTAGGCAGACATAGCTTCCAGGGAAGTTTTCCGGCTCCCTTTCCAAAAGATTGCCATCCTTGCACCTGTCCTTTCTAGAAATCCTAAACTACTCCTGGTGTGGGTATTTGGACTGATATTCAGGTGCTCTCTCCCAACTGTCCCCATGGGAAGATAATCCCTGATCCAGAAGTAAGAGCCTGGCCTGCCTGTGTCCGTGTCTTTCCCAAATTGTATTTTAAAAAGTAGGGGGAAGGGGGGAGAGGAAGGATGGGCAAACACTGGTATTCCACCTGGCGCGACTTCAGAATGCTGGCGATTAAGATATTCTGCTTATTGTTAGTCAAAGATCTAGGCCTGCCTTGCTCCACATAAATAGAAGCTCTGTGTCTCAGCTGCCTGCGTGCATCCTCTTACATGTCCTTAGGGTGCTAGAGCAGCAGGGCTTCTCTAAATGGTGCTTAGACTCGAAGAACATGAAAAGAAGCAGCTAAGGGCTCCTGAAAGCATTTACATTGACAAGTAATATGTATCGACAGTACCTTTTCCCTTTTCTTGCTATAAAGTGAAAGCCTTTGTGCGCTGCTTTCGTTGTTAGGCACCAAGGGTAATTGGGGGGCTGGCAGCGTGGCCGGCAGCAGGAGTTGGCTGAAATTAATTAAGTGAGGCAGTTTGGGCTGAACCATCCTCACTGCTTGGCCACTCCTTCGCACTTTCACTGGTTGGAATTCAAGGGGCTTGGTGGGGTGGGGGTGGGGGTGCCGGGGCGGGTGCAGGTGAAGGGAAGAGCGTGTGGCCATGCAAAGTAGAAAGAGTGAGTAGAAATATTTGTTGGAGGTTCTGTTACCTGTCAGGTGGTTGGAGAGGAAGCCACAGATTAAAAAAAGAAAAAGAAGAAAAGAAAAGAAAGAAAGAAAGAAAGAAAGAAAGAAAGAAAGAAAGAAAGAAAGAAGAAAGAAAAAGAAAGAAAGAAAGAAGAAAGAAAAGAAAGAAAGAAAGAAAGAAAGAAAGAAAGAAAGAAAGAAAGAAAGAAGTCCCTTTAGTTTTTATAGCATGAATCAGAGCAATTAACTACCAATACCAGCTAACCCTTCTAACCCTTCTTGAGCCCCGGGTATATGCCAGACACTGTTCTAAGTGCTTTACATGTCATTATCTCATTTGATTCCTACGGTAGCTCTCTGTGGTAGGTACTCTAATTATTTCCATTTTACAGCTCTGAAATTGAGGCTGGGAGAGGTTAAGCTTTAAGCAGTGGACCTGGGCTCCTGTCTATGGCAGTGGGACTCCAGAGCTGGCATGCCAGGCACTAGGTTACGCTGCCTTAAGATAGTTTAACCCTTGGTTGTCATTTTCCTCTAGATTGACAGCTCAGTGTGTGCCAGGGTGATGGCATAGATTTGCATTTCCTATGAAAGAGAGAATGAAGTTAAATCATAAACAAGAGAATCCTTCCAAAGTATGATGTTCACAAAACTGCAAGGAGCTTGTGCTTTTTTTTCCTGATTGCCTTTAGCACGTTGCTTGCTGTAGGGAAGAAAGTACAGTGTAACAGTACTAGATTTTATATAAAGCAATTTATTAGTTTTTGAAAAGTGATAATGGCCTGGTTTTCATCTTAAGAGTCCAGAGCGGCAGAGGATGGAGAGCACCCTAAGAAGCATACACTCAGCAAGATTCCCTAAATAGTTCTTTCCCCTCCAGTCCTGACCCAGTAACCTCTGGGCCATTCTATTCCCTGGAATCTCCTGTATAGGGCCCCAAAGAGTATGCTGATGCCTGCAACATCCTTTTAGGATTTGAAGACCTGTAGACAAATGGCTCCTGGGGACAGGGAACATATCAAAACGTAATCCTTACTCAACAGAATTGAGTTTGGTGTGAACCTAGCAATCACGGAATGAAAGGTGAGTGCATTAACCTACCATGTTATCTGTATAGGAGTTTTATATCTTAAATGGAACAGACATCCTTGCAAAACAATAACGGACTGAGATTAATGAGTTACAGGTGACCCTCAGACACGGGAAGGTTGACTTTGGATAAGCACCCACAAAGGTCAAGTGCTTATCTGAATTAACCACAAGTCTTGGATCTGGGGTAAAAATAAAGGACAAGAAATACCCCAGGGAGAGGCTTTCTTCAACCCGAGTTTTGTGTTCTTTCTTGCCTTCTGCTAAATTCTGCATTGGATTGGACCAGCCCTTTTCTTGTAGCATTTCCACACACAACCCTGGCCTAAACCAGATCTCAACATCAAAAACTCAGAGCAATGCTTTTCAGGTATCTGGGGTTTCAAGATGTGTTGTAGACCAATTATTTTTGCTAGCGTAGGATTGAGTCTTTTTGAAAAAGGCTTTAATAAGAATTGGATGGAATCTTCACAACTGTAGTCACTTTTGCCTGGTACTGACTTGAGGATTTGCATTTGTCTCATTATTCAGTGCAAATATGTAGTGGTAATGACAACTTTCTGTGTTTATTACTCTCGTCCTTGGGTCACTTTTAATATTTCCATTTAAGGCATTAATTATTCCCCAGAGCAGTGCTGTATTCCATCTACTGAAAAACATACTTCACACCTACCTCCATTAATTAAGTAGAGTTACATAGCTAACCTACTGTCTCCCCCCCCTCCCCCGCCCCCCAAGAATGTACCTGTTGGGCTCTATCTTAGGACCCTGCCAGGAAAGCGAGTAGATTCAGAGAGGCCATGGAGCTGCTATAGACTGAGCTTAGGCTTTAGGAGAAGTTCAGTGTGGAAAGTAGAGTGCTCCTGCAGGAAGGTGAGCATACATACACTCACCTAATACAAAACACCAGGGCGTCTCCACTGGTAGCTAGAATCCTGGTCCAGGTGTGTTATCAATAGTAGAGAAATATAAAGAGACAACTCTCATGCATCCCATCCCTCCCAGAACTTGGAAGCGGAGAAATAAAATACCCACAGAGAGCAAAATTTTAAAAACAACGACTAAAATAGAGCATAGATATGCAGAATTTTCTTACACCTTACAAGAGTCTCAAGAAACCTAGGCAAATGCATTTACACATGCAAAGAAAGAATGTGTTAATCAAAGGGGGTTGGTCTGCCCTGGAAGGTGGTAAAGAAAGAGTTCCTGAGGCAGAGTTAGAGGTGCTGGTCCAAGTTTTGCCCCTGGAAGACGGGGTCTGGCCGAAGTTTTTTTCAGGTGAGGGTAAGCATCCACTAAACATTTTCTTGAACAAATTGGTATGGTGTGCTTACAACGTGCTACCTCTCAAGACAGAAGACAGACCTGGGTCAGGTACTTTAGGAAGGACCATTAACATAACAAAGGTAACTAGAGCCTGGGGATTCTCTACCCAAGGAGGAAGTAACCCTAGATTGAAGAGGCTGTTAAACAGTGATCTAAGGAGGTATAAGGAGGTATAAAGAAAAGGAGATACTTCAAGCAGGGATGGCATTTGCTCAGAGCACCAGGCTGGCATGATCATGGCTTGCAGCATATTTGAGAGATGGGAAAAGGGCCGGGGTGGCCGTTTTCCAGAGTGGTTTTAGATAATAGATAATATTTCCTGGGCACTTAGTAGGTGCCAGACGGTGTTGAAAGCAGTTTGTTCTAATCTCATCACAATCTTATGAAGTAACCACTATTTTTATTCTTATTTTCCTGAAAAAACTATGGCCCAATATAAGTAAATAAACTACCTGAGCTTGGAAATAGAGGAAGGAGATTTGATCATGGAAGTATGGTTTTAGAACCTATGTTCTTAACCAGTTCCTACACCAAAGGCAGAGACTAAGCAGCCAGACCGTGTCAGCCCAATAGGTTGAGGATTTTGTCTTCTGAGAACAGTGCCCAGTATTAGAGGAGTGACCTAGTTGAATGTGTGTTATGAAAAAAATCACTCTGGCTGCAATGTGATTAGCTACTTTTTTTTTTTTTTTTAAATCTGATTATGGTTTTGCTTCCTGTGTAACTCTTCAGAGAAAGAAGTAATGCACAGATCATATGAACTTCAAGAATTTTGCTCACCCAGATAGGCATTTCTTACTATGAATTAGTACGCTGCCTTTTTTTTTTTTTAATATACTAACTTTTTGAGCATGATCTGGCTTTCCAAAATTCTTGACAGGCACTAAATATGTTGTATATGTGGTTCGGAGTATTTTGCAACAGTCATTTCTTTCTTTAAAAAAAAAATTATTTGAGAGAGAGAGGAGGGGTAGAGGGGGGAGAGAGAGAATCTCAAGCAGATTCCCCACTGAGTGCAAAGCCCCATGGTGGGCTCCGTCTCACAACCCTAAGATCATGACCTGATCCAAAATCAAGGACGCTTATCAAACTGAGTCACCCAGGTGCCCCAACAGTTATTTCTTAGTGTAAATTAATAAAAAACCTTAGTCTAGTATGTCAGATTCATGACATAGATGAAGCAGACTGCTTTAGAATGATTGATTTACTTTCTAAAAAGATGAAGTTTCTGATTTGCAATGCTGAAGATCAGGCTTTGAATAGACTGCAGTAAATTCACCAAAGTAATGACTTTGCCTCTATGGCTGCTCAGGAGGCAGCCTGCTGCCTTTTCCCCAAGGGTAACAGTTGTTAACTAATAACAGCCAACAACATCACTGGGGCTGTTTCCACAGCTACAGGTCCTTCTTTTCCTCAACCCCCTCCTCCTCTTACTCCTACTTACAAAACATTCAGAAACCTAGGCTGGTAGGCAGTATTAGGAAGGTCTGTCAGAAGGTATCATGTTCAGAGCTCTCTGATAGGAACCAACAAGAACAGTGCAAGGTCTCAGACCTTAAGGGTGGAGATATTAGACAGGGAAGAGGGAAACCCACTTCACATAACTAGGGAGCAAGATGGGACCTGGATCTTGTTTTCACAATAGGGGACCAGGTAAAGAGTCATTCAGGCCAGACATATACATCTAGACAATAGTGTAGAGATGGTATATAAAGCTGTGTGATTGATGAAATCCTCTGGGAATTTAATGTGATTAAAAAACAGAAGGGTCAGAACCCCAAGCCCTGGGGCACTCCAACTCTTAGAGGCTGAGCGATGAAAAGGCATTAGTAGGGGAGCCTGAGGAAAATGTACTTGGAAGGTAAGCTGCGTTTCAATGGGGAGAACATGACTGGTTCCCATAAAATGCTTAAATTGGGACTGAGAATTGATGGATTTACCAATGCGAAGATCCTTAGTGATCTTAACAGGACAATGTTGATGTTTGCAGTAGGGAGGAGAGGTGGTGATTGAATTGGGTTCAAGAGAAATGGGAAGAGGGGTGCCTGGAGGGTTCAGTACTTGAGCGCTGCCTTTGACTCAGAGCATGGTCCCGGAGTCTTGGAATCGAGTCCTGCATTGGGATCCCTACAGGAAGCCTGCTTCTCCCTCTATTTCTGCCTCTCTCTGTGTGTCTCTCATGACTAAATAAACAAAATCTTTTCAAAAGAGAGAGAGAGAAATGAGAGGAGAGAAATTCCTAGTATCAACTTTTTTGAGGAGTTTTGTTGTCAAGAGGTGCAGAGAAAACGGATCAATAGCTGGAGGAAGATATAATATCATAGGTTTTTGTTTTTATTTTTAAATGAAAGAAACAAGACCATGTTTATATGTTATGGCAACAGTCCAGGAAAAGAGAAGGAAGTTGATGCAGGAAAGAGAGGGCGAATTGCTGTAGAAATAGCCTGATGCATGGAGAGGGGATGGGATATAGTACACAAGTTGAGGACTGGCTTTGGCCGGGGGGTGGGGGTTGGTGGCTATCGTCCATCCAGAAACACGGGGGGAAGGATGAGATAATGAGCTCTGATGCTGGTAGGCGAGGAAATGTGGTGGTAGGACATGTGGAAGATCTTTCTGGTGTTTCTAGTTTCTTAGTGAAATGGGAAGTAAATGGATGATGATAAGTGAGCAGACTGTGGAAGACTGAAAAGGGAGGGGAATGGATGCAAGAGTACTGAGGACAGTGGAGGAGGGAATGCTATAGGACAACAAATGATAGCTGGGCAGTGTGCTTGCTCCATAGGAGGTTGTGATGACCAGTTTAGAATGAGATCAGCCAGCATAGTTGGTTGTTTTTCTCCAGCATGGTCAGTTCAGAGATGCTAACATGGAATAGGCAGAAAGTTGGATTTAATAAGTTGTGAGAATTTACCAGTACATTCAGTCAAAGAGGAGCAAATGGTAATGGATCATGGAATTTAAGCAGGATAAGAAGGAGGAAAGTGAGAACACAGAGGATGAGGGCAGTGAGAAGGTGGGAGGGAAGGTCAATAGATTGTCCCAGTGGAGCAAAACTATATCTATTTCAAATGACATTCCTGGCCTTTATCTTAATAAATCTCTCAAATTTTTGATGTTCACATTCCTTTAAATGTTGATGAAGGTCATTAACATCTTTAGGGGTTTGTTGTTTTTGTGGGGATGGGGCTTCTCAGTTGGAACAGTTATTGCTGAGAAGCAGGGAGCATCAGAGAGAGTTGGTTCCTCAGCAAAGGGGAAAATGATATGTGTAGGGTAGCAGGTCTCAGAGTCTCCAGTCTCTTGAGGTTTACATTCCTAGGATTGTAACAGGAAGTGTTTAGACTCCAAGCAACACACACACACACACACATACACACACAGGTACATTTTTCTTCTTTAATATGGATTAGAATAGTGTCCCATGCCAGATATGCTGTCTGTCAATGATTCTTCAAATGTTTTGGGGGAATAAGAGGGAGGCCACATAAAGGCCAAAATAAGGTGAAAAATAAGAGGAAAAGGCAGGAGGAGAAGCCTTTTAAACATAATGTCTTACCCTAGAATTTAGTTTATGGATGATATCGAGAAATGTCTTTCTGGGAAATATGTGGTAGAAGCTTGATAATCATTTCATTAAGGCTATAAGAATACTCACAGATGTCTTTGTGTAATGACCACAAGATAGGCTGTTATCTGAAGCTTATCCTTTGGGAACTTTCATGTTTGTGGATTATGTTAACTTCTTGCCCCTTGCCCCCTGGTTCAGCCAAGAGTACGTGGTATTTGAGAATTGAGGTCTAGTAAGGTGAAATCTGTGAATTCTTCTATTTTACCATGATGTAGGTGCCATATTCTGGCATCTGACTATAGGAAAGCATCCCCTTCTTCCATGCTTCTGTTGGATACTTGTTCCAATAGTCATAGCTGCCCTTGTCCTGTATTAAAAGTGTAGTTTATGGGGCACCTTAGACTAGAGATGAGTCAGTAGAGCATGCAACTCTTGATCTCAGGATTGTAAGTTCGAGCTCCATGTTGGACATAGAGTTTACCTTAAAAAAAAGTGAAGGAGGGGGGCGCCTGGGTGGCTCAGTGGTTGAGCATCTGCCTTCAGCTTGGGTTGTGATCCCAGGGTCCTGGGATTGAGTTCCGAATTAGGCTCCGTACAGGGAGCCTGCTTCTCCCTCAGCCTATGTCTCTGCCTCTCTCTCTGTGTCTCTCATGAATAAATAAATAAAATATTAAAAAAAATACAATTTGTCCTCAGAGATGACCTCCCTGTGAGCCAGAAAACACAAGCTCACTACTTCCAACACTGTTATACAGAGGGCAGAACAAGAAGTTTAGGGCTTTCTTTACAAAATGGATATAAATTTTACTCACAAGAATGATCAGGGACTGGGAATGAGTGAGGAGCAAGGTTTTTATCTTGATTTAGAATAATTTTATGTAATAGGCATAATATTACAAACTATGTTAGAAGAACTTGTGCTTTGAACCCTGACAATGATGATAAAAGTTATACTGAGTCTTACCTTATGCGGGGCGTTGTCCTCTCTCACATCCTGGTACCACTCATTATGGGATCTTGGGCAAGTTAGCTAATTTTTCTTGTACTTTTTTTTTCCCAACAGAAAGAAAACACTAATGCCTTTTTTGCACGGTTATTTTTGTAAAACCTTAAATTTGCCATTGAGTAGAAGTCTCTGGCATATAACAGGTGCTCAATACATGTTAATTTGTTCCTTTCCCTCTTTCTCTCAAAGTTCCTGAGGTTTAAGAATACTTTTCCAGATTTCAAGCTGTTGAAAAATTTCAACAGCAAGGTGAGAATGGTTATGATTAAAGCCAGTTGATACTGTGTATTCAGCTTTGTGATATAACCTGATATCAACAGCCAAGATCTTTGTCCTGAAGGGAATTTCAATATTCAGCAAAGTGGGACTGATTTAATAGCCATTAATTCTGAGGATATGTTCAAGTTCAAAGTCTGTCTGTTACAAAATGTAAATTGCTCTTTTTTTAAAATGTATTTTGTATTGGAACTTAGGAACAAATGTCACTTTTCTTTTTCTTTGCATGGGATTGCAGGCGCCTTTATTATCACAGAGCCCTATTATTGTGATACTTCACATAGGAAATGCATACTCTGACATTAGTTACCAAATTGCTGAAATATCATGTGTTTTCTATTCATTAAAGCCCTAAAGCACTATGTGCAAATTCCCTTGCTTTAATTACACACCTCAGGGATGTGCATGCCAAAAAAGGAGCCAGGCAGACAAAAAGCCAGGTCTTTGCCAAAAAATCCCAGCCCCCTAAACTGGTAAACATTTATTTTCAGCTGGGAAATCTGCTATTAATTCATATAGTGACTTTCGCAGCTGAAATAATGAGCCAAGCCAAGTGAACCAAATGTTCGCAGTGAGCAAACATGAACGGTGGGGAATCAGCCCATCTCTTATTTACATCTTTGTTCCTTCGGCAGTTAAGGAACATTTGAACATTTCCCTTCTACCTGGAGGCATACCAGGGTTTTTGCTTCAGGTGTCTCAGTTTTCAAATAGAGCTTAGACACTTGACTGGAGAGGTGTTTTAAAAATTAAAAGAGAAAAATCACCAAACCAAATTATTTATTAGGGCTTAAGACAAAGTCTCCACATCAACTCCGTTGACTTTCCTGTCTTATTGACGCCCTTAAGAAATCAGAATCGGGGAAACAATGAGATTTTGAAGGAAATTCCATTTTGGAATTTTTTTCTGAAAAAAGTTAATGAAAACTCTAAACTTAGGGAAAAAAAATGTTGTTCCATGAAATATAAACTAGGAATTAAAATACATTATAAAAGGTTTTTTCAAAAATGTTCAGGGAATCTCTTTTCATTTCCATTTAATTACAAAGCTTTAGCTGGTGGAAAATAAGAAAAGAAATAGCTATCCACAGGCACCATAACCATATGACCAAGAACAGTAATATTTATATTTTTTGGAAATCTGAGTACTCACAAAATGCACTCAAAATCCAGAACAGAAAGTTGCCTCATGTGTATAAAACTCAGAAATAAAAAGTAATTTGTATAGAGAACACGCATAAAGGCTTAAAGGAAAGCAAAGAAGGAAGGGGAAACAGTTAAATTAACGCATGAAATAGCAAAGTAGGAGAGTCAAAAAGTCAATATATTGATTAATTCCTATGATGATTCAGAGTATCCACTCAACAGTCAATTAACCATTTAACGTTTTTCTTGATATAAAGTAGTTAAAAAAAAGGTCCCCAATCCAAACTTATATAAAGATGTAATCAATAATTGGAGTTTTAATGCCTCTCTTAATGTAAGCTTGGGTGCAGAGTTTAAATCTCTTCTCAAAGAATGCAGTACATTTTAATGAAGGTGTAAATTTTATTATAACAAACATGAGAAAAAGTAGCTTTTAATTCACAGTACTTTAAAATTAAGGCTAACCACCTCCAAACCTTTTTCCTAAATGAAATTTTTAGCAGATACATGATTTTTTAGCAATGAATAAATGAATAAAATGTATGAGAATTTTTTTTTTTTGGTTCTATAAGAAGAAGCAATGCCCTATTAATTTTGACAGACAACTTGGCATTAGCCATTTTAAAATCCAACATGGGATAAAGTTATGCATTACTAGTCTCTCTACATTTTTGTCAAGAGATGAACATTTTGCCAGATTTTTAATAATATGCCAAGAGCTTTGTCAGTCAGTTTATTTAGGCCTGCGTGGTTATGCTAGTTTTTGTCTACCACCCCACTGGGTGTGACACTGCCCGTCACAGCTCACATAACCCCTCCCCTGCAATTAGACAAAGTCAACACAGCAATCACTCCCAGCCGCCCTGAGGTACCTGCACTATCAACAGTGCAGACTCCGAGGCTTCAACAAGCTTTGCTTTGTCACTGCCTCCCCATCCCAATTAGGACTTTTTTTCTGCCCAGGCAATTTAGCACCAACACCACGGGTGGACCAGATAACTCTTTTAAAAAGTGTGTTTAAGTCATTCTTCTGCCCATGCCCCCCTCCCCCAGCCCAACCCAATCAATTCTTTCTCCACCCCCTTTTCACTACTTCCTCCACCGCTCATCCCTCCCACACCCCCCTTCCCTAAAAAAAGCACTCTCAGAAAGAAGCAGGAGTCTGCAAGAAGGCAGCTTGCAGTCTTTAACTAGTTACCATGCCGACTGGAGCCTGTGCTGAGGAATGTGCTGCTGCCACACTGAACTCAATGAAAAGATGAAGAAAATGTGCAGGCAATACTAGTTTGGCTGTGATGCTGGGGAATCTGAGACAGGGCTGTTGGTATGGAAGGATCTCACTGCATGCAATTTGCAAACATGCCAGCTCAATAGCATGTGATAGGCACTGGGTGGAATTTAGAGGTCTTGGAGCCTTCAGGGCTGGAAAGGAATAAGAGAGCCGACTGGGGGGAAATCTGCCCCATGAAACAATGCTTGCCCCTCAGGAATAGAAATATAAGACTTATTATTAAGATTATTAATAAGAATCTGTGCAAAATGCTAAAGGAGATTGATCTCTTTATAAGCCTTCCTTTCCTGAGTCCAGTCATTATACCTTCTTGAGATTTATCTGCACCTTACTTTTGACTGGCCATAAAACCATCCGAGTTTGTGTCCTAAAAGTTATGAGTAGAATTCATATGACACCAGGTTGTATTGTCAGAGAGCTCTGATGGAGTTGGAAGTCATAAACAATATTTACTGAGCAACTGTACAGAGGAGAGGATCACTTTGATTTTGTGTGAAGAAAGGTGGAGGCAGACGAACGCAGTCTCTGAAGAGCAGAGTTCTGAGAATTCCTGGACTTTTTCTATGCAGATGGAGGCAGATCTGGGCCTCCCCTGGGAGGGACTTCTAGAGAGTCTCCCTCGGTCTGGAGAACTGGGCTACCATGAGATGATTATTTTAGAGATGCGTTTGGGATACTGAAAGTAGATACAGGACCACCATGGGGGCTAGGTCCACTCCAACAAAATTCTAACCCAAGACACCATGTCCTGCTCCACATTCATGTGAACCAGAGGCTACCCTGATCTCCTGGAAAAAATGGGGAGAATATTCCAGAATTAGGATGCTTCAGGATTGCAACTTGGAGTTGTAACATTTCTTACTTCTTGCCTTTTCAATCTTCCACATTGATTGGTTCCAAACTGTCCTGCACATCACTGGCAAAATAGTTTTCCATGCTTGCCAATTCGACCCTGTCTTTTCATTGCCCACAGCCTCCCTATGGCTCCTCATTGCCATGGCAACCACATGTCCTGGATTTTTCAGGACATTTTGATTTCAAATATTCTGTCATGTGGTCAGACCATGTGTCAGATCATATGCCAAAAGATATGTCCTGATTTGGATTTTGAAAATATGGTCACCATATCCATTGCTCCCCAGATATGACCGTTGTCTCTTCTTCCCGTTCTAGCAAACTAGAAAATAGTGGTTCTCTTTCAATATAATAGTATCTTATATTCTTACATAATATTATGCTGCCCACTCTCACAAAGTCATCTTGATTGATCCCTTCCTACCTGTGAAGTAAGACAAGAAGGGAGACATTATTTCAATTTTATAGACGAGAAGATTGGGACACAGAGTACTGAATTGACATTGTATTATTTCCATGGTGGCAAAGTGACTAGAATCCCAGGCCCCTGACTCTAATGTTTTGTTTTGTTTCCTCTAACATGCTGCTTCCAAATACAAATGTAATGCTTTGTACTCTAGGTTTGTTTGCCATTTTGTCCATGAAAGACTATCTGTCAGGGACCATATGACTATAGATCAATTCTTTCCTGTTTTATGCTGCATATCAACTCACAGGGTTGAGTAAGAGACGGGGAAAAGAACTGGGAGCTAAGATACTAAGAACCAACATCATATGTAACTTAAAAATTAAGAGAGAATGAGAAAAGGGAAAGGAGGAGAAAGAGAGGAAGGAAGGAAGGAAGGAAGGAAGGTAGGAAGGAAGGAAGGAAGGAAGGAAGGAAGGAAGGAAGGAAGGACGACTATTCTTTATTGTTAGAATTTCTCAAAATAGTATTATTCTGTTAAATTCTTCCTAGCTAACATGTCATATTGTGCTAGATACTATACATAAGAATTAAAGAAGAAAAAGGAGAACAATGCTTATCATAAGTCTTACTATTTATTCATGCACTCAAAAATAATTTGACAACTATCAAGTGCTGTCTCTGTGCCAGGCACTATACTAGACGCTAGAGATATAGTGGTGATAGCGCAGTGCTTATCGTCTGGTGAGAATTATTGATTGTGATAAGTGCTACAAAGAAGATAAACAGGATGATGTGATCAAGAGACCTGCAGGAAGCTGGGGAGATACTTAGGAGAGCTGCTTCAGATAGAGTGGCCAGCGAAAGCCTCTCTGAGGAGGTGCTGCTTAACCTGACACTTGAAAGATAAGGAGCAGAGACATACACACACAGAGCTAGGGAAAAAGCATTTCAGAAAGTGGGAACAAGAAGCATAGAGCCCTGTACTTGTTAGTGTGTTCTGTGTGTCTACAGCATAGTGACCACCAGCTGAGGGTTGGAGGAATGGTATGAAGTGAGGTTAGAGAGTCTTACTCACCTTGAAGGCCGTGGTATGGGATTGGGACTATATTCTAAGAGCAATAAAAAGCATTGAAGCCATTGAAGAAAGAGATCTACAGATAAGATTTTTCTAGGGAAGAACCTGCAATACTACTCTTAGACCCAATTCTTATCCTTAAAGCCCATGTGTACAGAAGCAATGCTATAGGTACAATGTCAGAACTCCCAGGAGCAATTATCAACTTCTTTACTCTCAAAAAGTATTCAGAACAGAATTTTTATGGTAACTTTCAAAATATAGATTCATTAGCATCTTTTATATGCCAAGTGCTGTATTGTCTAGGCATCTTAACTCAAGACCAATGATATTATCCAAAAATGGGAACACAACCAGGGTTAATTTGAGAGGAAAAGGTATGGAAATAGGAATGAGCAGACATTGTTTCCAGCAAGACAGGGGTGGAGAGGCTTTGTTATCAAGCAGAGAAGAGCTTTTAAATTCTAATTGTTGTTGATATCTTCAGCCTTAGTGTATTGCCAGAAAATGGGCAGCAGGAGGTAAAGGTATGTGAGTGAAGCTTTCCTGCAAAACAGTTTACTCGGCAATCAACTCACTAGGCTGGAATTTTAATTTGACTGTGACTCTGGTCAGAACACATGTGATGTGCATCTCTTTCTGTTGTGATCCATGACAACTATTTCCATGAAAAGTGAAAAGTTTTAGTTGATTTCAGATGTTTTACGGTGGTAGATGTCACACAAAACCCGTGATTCACAGGTTTCCTTTTTCAGCTAGTACACTGGCATTAAATTGGAAGTGTTGGGGTGCCTGGGTGGCTCAGTGGGTGAGTGTCTGCTTTTGGCTCAGGTCGTGATCCTAGGGTCCTGGGATAGAGTCCTTCATCAGGCTCCCTGTGCTTTTGCCTCTGCCTCTCTCTATATGTCTCTCATGAATAAATAAATAAAATCTTTTAAAAAAATAAAATAAATTGGGAATGTTCAGGAAGGATAGTCACAGATGGATACATGACCCTTAAAGGAAGCTTACCTAATGCACAGTTGCCTAGTATAAAGCCAGGAATCTTTTTATTTTTTTAATGAAATGTATGACTCTCCAGTCTGTATTCTTTATTTGTTGGGAGTAAAAAATCAAATCAATTTTAGAAAAGGAGGAATTTTTAGATCATTTATATTTAATTTACTACATTGGTGGAGAGAAAAAGATTTCATGCCAATTCAGACTTACAGTCATAGCTTCTTCAGCTCTTGAACACATTTAAGGGCAGACCTACTGTAGCTTGTCAAGAATCCCTACTCAAGAGCATTTTCTTTTTATTTTTTAGAAGATTTTATTTATTTATTCATGAGAGACACAGAAAGAGAGAGGCAGAGACATAGGCAAAGGGAGAAATAGGCTCCTTGCAGGGAGCCCAATATGGGACTCCATCCCAGATCTGGGGATCATGACCTGAGCCCAAGGCGGATGCCCAACCGCTGAATCACCCAGACGTCCCTCAAGAGTGTTTTTTAATGAAAAAAGTAAGAGAACTGGTTCATTTGAGTAAATGTGGCTTATCATTGTGCTACTTCCAGAATAATCACTTTAGATCTATTTTAGCAGTCTTACAATAGCACATTTATTCCTTGTTATAAAGTAAGCCTTGGACTCTGTAACATAGGGAGGGTTCAGGATTTATTTGTGTAGCAGACACAAGCTGAAACACCTAAGCACTCATTGGTTAAAATATATATAGTAAAAATTAATCTTATTTTAAAAGCATTGGTTTTTCCCACTTTGCTCTTTAGATTTGAGTCTTTTAGATCACACAGCATAAGACCAACACTTAAAAGCCAAAACATGTGTAAGTTACTTAACATGAATTCTTTTATTAGGGACCCCTGGATGGCTCAGTCATTGAGCATCTGCCTTTGGCTCAGGTCCTGATCCCGGGATCTGGGATCGAGTCCCACATCAGGCTCCTTGTGGGGAGCCTGCTTCTCCCTTTGCCTATGTCTCTGCCTTTCTCTCTCTCTCTCTCTCTCTCTCTCTGTGTGTGTGTGTGTGTGTGTCTCTCATGAATAAATAAATAAGATCTTTTTTAAAAAAGAATTCATTACTTTTTATTTTGATTTAAAAATAAAACTATGTTGTGCACTTAATACTAAAAACTAGTATAAAGTGTTTTTAAATGGCAGTGCTAAGGGCACCTGGATGGCTCAGTTAGTTAAGTGTCTGCATTGGGCTTGGATCATGATCCTAGGGGCCTGGAATTGATTGAGATGCCCCACCCCCATGCCCTCCCACACCCCCACAACATAAAGCTCCCTGCTCAGTAGGGAGCCTGCTTCTCCCTCTCCCCCTCCCTCCAGCTCATGGTCTTTCTCTGTCTCTGTCATAAATAAATAAATAAATAAAATCTTTTAAAAATTTAAATAAATGGCAGTGCTATATTTCCAGCTGTTGGCCTACATCCTAAAATTATCAGTTCTTAAAATGAAAGATCAATGAAGTTATTTTTTAAATAGCTGACTGATGTTTTCTTTCTGTAATCACTAATAAATAACTTTGTATGTCTACTGTATGCCAGACATAGGGTTAGAATCCAGGGATACAGTAAGGAGAGAAACCAAGTTTATTGTAGGTGGTGGTTTGAAGATATAGACTTGGATTAGGAGGCAACCCAGAAAGGCACATGAAGGCTTCATAGAAACCATATCTTGACGTATTTCTGCCAGTGACTTTACGGAGCAAACAACTAAGCATAAACATTCTTCATATCAGTTGTTACAATGCTGTATTATTTCCTCTGTGTTGCCTTATTACATATCCCATAATAAATGACATTCAGAGTTCTTCACATCCTCTATCACTGAATCAGTAACTAGCATTAGTCTTCTTTTCTTTTCTGTGGATTGATTTTGACTAGGAGAATTTTGTTGTTTTATCTGTCCTAATGTTTTGGCATGTTTGTCTCTTCGCAGAGTATAACTTCTTTAGAGAACATCTTTTTTTTTTTTTTTTTTACATTTTATTTATTTCTTTATAGAGACACAGAGAGAGAGAGAGAGAGGCAGAGACACAGGCAGAGGGAGAAGCAGGCTCCATGCAGGGAGCCTGATGTGGGACTCGATCCCCGGTCTCCAGGATCATGCCCTGGGCTGGAGGCGGCGCTAAACCCGCTGAGCCAGCGGGGCTGCCCTTCAGAGAAGGGCAGAAGCCTGAATGCTTTAGGGGCAGAGATGCATGGTGGTGAAAGTGGGAGACAGGAGCTGGGGAGGGATTGAAAACTCTTTTGAAAATACCTTCTTTCCCTGGATATATTTTCTTTCATTTCTCTACATTCCCTTGGATCTGTTCTAGTCCTGCCACTTAGTAAAAGCTCACAGAAGATATGGGCTTCTAGTGTGAGGAGAACGGAGAATTTTGGTGACTTAAAAATACCCATCTGACATTCAAGCTTTATTTTGTGCAAAGAGAGCTCACAATAATTTAGTCATTAAGTTCATGCACTGAGATAAACACCTCTACAACTATGGAGTAGATTTAAAATTGTAGTTATTTTCTTTGTTTCCTACCCAAATGAATATAATAGTTTCTTTTCTTTTTAAAGATTTATTTATTTATTTTGAGAGAGAGAGATTGAGCATGAGTAGAGGGAGGAGCTCTAGAGGGAGAGAAGAGAGAGAATATCAAGCAGTGTCCCCACTGAGCACAGAGCCCAATGGGGGGGCTCAATCCCAGGACCCCAAGATCATGACCTGAGCTGCAATCAAGAGTCAGACACTTAACTGACTGAGTCACCTGATAGAGTTTCTTTTCTAAAAAAATTTTTAAAGATTTTATTTATTTATTCATGAGAGACAGAGAGAGAGAGAGAGAGAGAGAGAGAGGCAGAGACACAGGCAGAGGGAGAAGCAGGCTCCACACAGGGAGCCCGATGTGGGACTCGATCCAGGGTCTCCAGGATCATGCCCTGGGCCAAAGGCAGGTGCCAAACCGCTGAGCTACCCAGGGTTCCCTGATAGAGTTTATTTTAAGTAAATTCTCAATTCTTTCATTTAGGGTGATTATATTGTCGAATATTTTGGATTAAAAAACTATGTGTATGTCCAAAAAGGGATATTTTGGAGATCTCAAAGAACGGTGTCAGAGTTGTCAGAATACTGGGTGCCCAGTTAAATTTGAATTTCAATTAAAAAACAAATAATTTTTTAGTATAACTACATCCCATGTGATGATTAGGACATATTTATACTAAAAAAATGTATTTGTTCTATCTTGTATTTTTATTTACTAATGGTTGGCAATTTATGCCCAAGCGATGAGCATCTGAGTCATCATATTAGGGTGAGCAGATATCTGGAGAAATCATTCCAAGACACCATTGTCAGCACGGTTTGGGCGCCATCAGTACCATAAGACAGTTATGAAGCACGTACATGCTCATCAGAACTGTGCTGGTTGCCATGCAAAGTTAGTTAAGTGGACAAGATCCTTTCAGTTGAGAAAGACAATAATGGGACAATATCAACAGTGAAAAACCAGATACAAAGAAAAGGAAACATAAAAAACTTGACAGACATCAAAGAAGTATATACAACATATAACAATGCGGACAATTTGTTGTTAGGGACTGACACAAGACCACAAACACTTCACAGAGGTCACTGGGCAACTGTTGACATCTTCTCTTTGGAGGCAAAACAGTGACTCAGAAGTACAATAATCTCTGCTTCATTTAACTCCCAGAATTTCCCTAACTCCAAAATGACCTCAGTTCCTTATCTCTGCAAGACGCCTCATGGGATTAAAAAACTATGTGTATGTCCAAAAAGGGATATGTACACACACACTCACATAAACTATACACAATAAATAAGGGAAAATTCAACCATTGATGCGATCAGAAAATTTTCACATATCAGAGTTCACACAGCAGATGCTCACCATTACATCTGATCAGATTGCCGTCAGCAATGAATGCTCAGGTCAATGGTACAGATGCTGCACTGACTGACATCCGGAAATGACCCAGTCCATTGTGCCACACAGTCCAGTCTTATGGTGAATGCCCACTTGGCAACCAGTATCAAACTTTAGAAGTTGATTTTAAATGATTGATTTCTAATGTCCAGGATTGAGGCTGTCTAAAGGGACTGTGTCAAGGATTATCTGCATTTTTCCATATTCCTTTCTTATTACAAAAGTAATGCAATACCATTTTAGAGAGTTTCAGAAAACAGGTAAGATGAAAGATAAAAAGTAACCATCATCTCACATATCTGAATTCCTCTTTAAAGTTGTTAATAATGACAGCTTTCATATACCTCCAAAAGATCAGAAAAGAATCTATCCCATTTCTCTTTTTACCACCAATACTAAATACTTATTATTAACTCCATTTATATATATTTTTAAAGATTTTATTTATTTATTAATGAGATATATATAGAGAGAGGCAGAGACATGAGCAGAGGGAAAAGCAGGCCTCCTGTGGGAGCCCAGTGTGGGACTCCATCCTGGGACTCTGGGATCATGCCCTGAGCCAAAGTCAGATGCTCAACCACTGCACCACACAGGTGTCTCTATATTTCTGTTTTTTTTTTTTAATTTTTTATTTATTTATGATAGTCACAGAGAGAGAGAGAGAGAGAGAGGCAGAGACACAGGCGGAGGGAGAAGCAGGCTCCACGCACCGGGAGCCTGATGTGGGATTCGATCCCGGGTCTCCAGGATCGCGCCCTGGGCCAAAGGCAGGCACCAAACCACTGCGCCACCCAGGGATCCCTCTATATTTCTGTTTTTTAAAAGAATTTAAAAAACTAAAATAAAATAAAATAATTTTTTATTTATTTTATTTTTTAAAAGATTTTATTTATTTATTTATTTTAGAGAAAGAAAGCCCAAGTGCACATTGGGCCAGGGGTTGGGGGGGACATGATGCAGAGGGGAAGGGAGAGGGTGGGGAAAGAATCTCAAGCTGACTCCCAGGGCTCCATCTCATCACCGAGATCATGATGAGCCCAAGCCAAGAGTCAGATGCTTAATGGACTGAGCTGCCCTGTCATCCTTAGAATTTTCTATTTTTAAAATATTTTATTTATTTATTTGATAGAGAGAGAGAGCATGCATGGGGGGAAGAGCAGAGGGAGAGGGACATGCGCACTCCACACTGAGTACAGAACCCAATGTAGGGCTGATCTCATAACCCTGAGATCATGATCTGAGCTGAAATTAAGAGTCAGGCACTCAAATGACTGAACTACCCAGATGCCCCTCTATTTTTTAAAGGACTAAAATATAATAGGTACTGTTAAAGACCCATTTCCCTTCCTCTGAAATTCTGTGTCACTCCCATGGATCCTTTCATACTTTTACAATACATGTAAATACATAATCTATTGTTTGTGTGTTTTTTAAAAAAGGAATACTGGGGATGCCTGGGTGGCTCAGGGGTTAAGCATCTGCATTTGACCCCTGGAGTCCCGGGATCAAATCCCACATCGGGATCCCTGCATGAAGCCTGCTTCTCCCTCTGCTCATGTCTCTGCCTCTCTCTCTCTGCATCTCTCATGAACATGAATAAATAAATAAAATCTTAAAAAAAATAAAAAAGGAATACTGCACATGTTCTTTAGAATTTGCTTTTTTCACTTACCATCATGTTTTTGAGATTTATTCATGTTAGTATTTGTAGATTTAACACATTCATTTCAACTGCTGTGCAGGTTTCCACCGAATGAATGTCCATTCCTATACTAAGGGACATTTAGAATGTTCTCCAATTTTTTAGAGAACATTTTTCTCTAATACAATAATTTCTCTCTAATGCAAGCAGTATAACAATGGGTGTCTCCAAGAACACAAGTTCAAGAATATTTCAGAAAAGTATAATTACTGGTTGCAAATTATGGAAACCTTTGGTTTTCTGGTTTTGAAACTGCTTTTCATTTTTTTTTAAAGATTTTGTTTATCTATTCATGAGAAAAACACAGAGAGAGAGGCAGAGACATAGGCAGAGGGAGAAGCAGGCTCCGTGCAGGGAGCCCAATATGGGACTCAATCCCAGGACTCCGGGATCACGTCCTGAGCCAAAGGCAGGTGCTCAACCGCTGAGCCACCCAGGCATCCCTGAAACTGCTTTTCAGAGTGACAGTACCAATTTATACTTCCACTAGAAGCATACGTAATAGTTGAATTTCCCACATCTTTAAAAATACTTGATATTGGACAGCCCAGGTGGCTCAGCGGTTTAGTGCCACCTTCAGCCCAGGGCCTGAACCTGGAGACGCAGGATCGAGTCCCACATTCAGCTCCCTGCATGGAGCCTGCTTCTCCCTCTGCCTATGTCTCTGCTTCTCTTTCTCTGTGTCTCTCATGAATAAATAAATAAAATCTTAAAAATAAAATAAGATAAAAATCCTTGGTATTAACAGACACTAATGCTTGCCAGTCTGATGAGTGTGAAATAGTTTATTATTGATTTAATTTATATTTTACTAATTGTTAATAAAGTTGAGCATATTTTTCATGTTTATTTACCATTTAAGTTTCCTGCTTTGTCAGTAACTTATTCATAATTTTTGCTTTATATTTTTTCCTTTGTCTCACTTGTTTTTTAGGAATTTTTTTATATGACTCAGATCCAAATCTAATGTCATATTACTTGCAAATATTTTCTTCAATCTTTGGCTTATATTTTATTTTATTTATGACATCATATCAAGTATTTAAATTTAAGGCAGCAAAATTTGCTCATATTTTTCCTTTAGTGTTCATGCTTTTCTTGATTTAAGATAGTCTTCACTATAAAGATATTCAATGCTTCTAAAAGTGTTACAGTTTTTTTTTTTTTTTTTGCATTTAGGTTTTTAGTCCTTTTGGAATTAATTTTTGTTTACAGAATGAAATAAGGATTCAATTTTATCTTTTTCCATATGAATTTCCAGTTGTCTTAGCGCCATTGGTTGGATGATACCTTTTCCCCCCATGGATTTGTAATGTCATCTCTGTTATATATCAAGCATCCATATAAATGAGAATCTGTTTCTGGGCTCTTTGTTTTATCCCATGGCCTTTTTGTCTATTGCTGCTCTAAAACCGCTCTGTTGGGAGTAAACCTTCTCTTCTCATTCCTGCCCCTCCTCCTTCTCAAAGATTGTCTAGCCTCTTCTCAGCTCTCTACTTTCTCATATGATGGAGGCTGTCACCGTTTGTAAAAAACCATGTTGTGATTTTGACTGGCACTGCCTATAATTTTTAGATTCATTTGGAGAGATCTCTACTATATTGAGAGATCTACTATATACTATGTAGCAATATCAATATTCTGTATAATTTTTAGTGTATAGCAATCTTTATTATTTTGAGTCTTTACTAAATTGAGTCTTTTCATCCAGTGACTTGATACCTTCCTTTGTCTTAGTTCTATTAGGCTACTTAATAAAGTTTCCTATTTCTTCATAAGGCTCTTTTGTTTTTGTTGCATATTTTCCCTACATTCCATGAAGCTGTTACACATGAAAAACTTTAAATGACATTTTTCAGTAGTTTGTGTTTTTGTATAGAAATGCAACTAATTTGGGTATATTGATCTATATTTAACAACCTTGTTGAACTTTTATACTTTTTGAACCAGTTTTATTTTGTTTGAATAATAACAGCTTCATTTGTTTTTTTCCAATTCTTATGCTTTTCATTTGTCTCCCCTTGTCTTAACCATAGAGCCATCAGTTGAATAGAAATGGTGATGGCCAGCATCTTTTTGAGTGAGGGAATGCTTATAGTATTCCAGGCTTAAATATGGTGTTTGCTGTCAGTGCATGAGATTAAGGAAGTTTGCTTGTCTTCCTAGTTTAAGAGTTTTGGGGTTTATTTTGTTTTGTGATTAAATAATGGGGGATTGATTTTATCACATATTTTTGTCCATCTAGTAAGATAATACTACAGTTTTTCTCCTCTAATCTATTCTTTTCTCTTTATCATATTACCCTTGCCTGCTTTTGGTGTAAAAAATGAAAGGAATACCAACTTCAACAAATAAGTTGAGAAGTTTCTCCTGTTTCTCTCTCTCTCTCTTTTTTCTTTTGGATCAGTTTGTATAAGGTAGAGTTTATCTATATTTTGAAGGCTTCGTAGAATTTTGTAAAAGTGTCTGAGTCTGGTATTTTTTGATTGCTTGTTCTGTGGATAGATTTTCTACAACTAATCTAATTTTTAAAAAATTGTTGTGGTCTTTAGTTCTTTATTTCTTCTGGTATCATCTTTAATAGGTTTTGTTTTCAAAGTTAAATTTCTGGGATGCCTGGGTGGCTCAGCGGTTGAGTGCCTGCCTTTGGCCCAGGGTGTGATCCTGGAGTCCCAGGATCCAGTCCCACATTGGGCTCTCTGTGGGGAGCCTCCTTCTCCCTCTTCCTGTGTCTCTGCCTCTCTCTCTGTGTGTCTCTCATGAATAAATAAATACATACATACATACAAAGTAAAACTTCATGTATATTCCTAAATCTATTCATAGTATTTTCTTATGGTTTATAAGATCTTTCTAAAAAGATTTTATTTATTTATTTATTTATTTATTTATTTATTTATTTATTTATTTGAGAGAGAGAATATGAGAGCAGAGAAGGGCAGAGGGAGAAGAGAGAGTCCCAAGCAGAATCCTTGCTGAGCCTGGAGCCTACTTCCAGGCTTGCTCTCAGGACTCTGAGAGCCTGACTTGAGCCAAAATCAAGAGTGGGAGGCTTAACTGACTGAGCCACCCAGGTGCCCCCTTAATTTCTGTGTTTATATATTACAAAACTTTTTGGTTTTGTTTTTATTTTTCACTTCTAATTCACTTCTAATGGTTCACTTCTAATTCCGTGTGATTTCTTCTTTAACTCATGAATTGCTGCAAAGTTTGCTTTTAAATTAAAAAATCTTAGGGAATAATTTTGTTATTTTTTAACATTTCATCGTAGTTGGAGAACATGGTTGGTAAGATACTGATGTTTCTTGTATTTGTTTTATGGCCAAATACATAGTCAATTTGTGTAAATATTGCATGTGGTCTTGGAAAGAGAGCAAGTTTTCAATTATTGGTGCAAAATTCTCTATGTTTAAGTTAAATTTATTAGTGGTGCCATTCAAATCATAAATGGTCTTTCTGCATTTTTAGTTTGCTTGCTAGTTAGGGAGAGATGAGTGTTTAAATCTCCCTTTTTTACTGTGGATTGATCAAATTCTTTTGCTATTTTGTCAAATTTTGCTTTATTTGCTTATTTGGAGGCTATCTTATTGGGCTCAATTTAGGATTGTTATATCTTCCTGATAACTTTTTTCTTTAACCATCTATTACCAACCTCCTTTACTTCTTTTGCTTAAAAGTTATTTTGTATGATATTAGTATACATAAACCAACCTGCTTTAAGTTATTGCTTGTCTGATATAACTTATCTTATCTTTTACTTTTTTCTTTTATGTTTTTCTGTTAAGTTTGTAATAATATAGAGCTGGATTGTTTTAAAAATCTAATCCAGGAATATTAAGTGATAAATTTGGCCTATTTACAGTTTCATGATACCATATTATTTTGCCTTTGCTTTCACTGTGATTTCTTTACGTGTCCTGTCTTATTTCTAATTTTCTATTGGCATTCGGTGATTTAAAAAAAATCTCTTTCCTTCCTGTAATGGGTTGGAACTTATATGACCTAGTTTTATTCTTATCATAGTTATTATATTAGTTATCTGTTGCTATGTAACAAAGTATCCTAAAACTAGGCATGTTAAAACAACAATGTGCATTTATTATCTCACACAGCTTTGGTGGGTCAGGAATTTGAGAAGTGGCTTAGCTAGGTGGTTCTGGTTTGGAGTCTCATGAAAACACAGCAAAAATTTAGCTGGGGCTGCAGTCATCTGAAGGCTTGCAGTGGAGGCTGGAGGATCTGCTTGCAAAATAACTCATTCACATTGCTGGCAAATTGGTGTAGGCTGTTGGTAGGAAGCCTCAGTTCTTTGCCACATGGACCACTTCTTAGGGCTGCGAGAATGTCTCACAACATGGTGGCAGGTTTTCTTCGGAGTTAGGGATCTGTTGGAGCAGACATTGATAATGTCTTTTTTTTTTGAATTCTTATTTATTTATGATAGTCACACAGAGAGAGAGAGAGAGAGAGAGAGAGAGAGAGAGACGTAGAGACACAGGCAGAGGGAGAAGCAGGCTCCATGCAAGGGGAGCCCGACGTGGGATTCGATCCCGGGTCTCCAGGATCGCGCCTTGGGCCAAAGGCAGGCGCCAAACCGCTGCGCCACCCAGGGATCCCCTGATATGTCTTTTATAATCTAACCTTGGAAGTCACATACCATATTGTATTGGTCACACAGACCAACTGGAAGAGACTGCACAAAGACGGCGAGTCTTATTGGGAGCTACTTATTGTCTCCCATTTTAATTTTTTAAATTTTAATAAGCATAATTGATTTAACAAAATCTAAAGTTAAATAATATCCTTGCTTCATCTTGAGCAGTATGTAGATCTCATAACATTTTAATTATGATCATTTGCCCCAGGCTTCTCATTATTATTATCGTTCATATTCTATGTGTATGTGTGTGTATGCATGTGTGTGTGACATGTTTAATAGTCGATGTTTGTTTTGATTTACCCCCATACTTAGCAATTTATTGGTTCTCCTTAGTTTATTACATCTTACTTCCTTTTTTATTTGTTTAAAATATTTTATTTATTTATTCATGATAGACAGAGAGAGAGAGAGAGAGAGAGAGAGGCAGAGACACAGGCAGGGGGTGGGGGGAAGCAGGCTCCATGCTGGGAGCCTGACACGGGACTGGATCCCGGGACTCCAGGATCACGCTCTGGGCTGAAGGCAGGGACCAAACTGCTGAGCCACCCAGGGATCCCCACTTCCTTTTTAAAAAAGATTTTATTTATTTATTTGAGAGAGAGCAAGCGTGTTCCAGAGAAAGCACAAGCAAGGGGAGGGGCAAAGGCAGAGGGAGAAGAAGACACCCCACTGAGCAGGGAGCCTGATGCGGAGCTCCATCCCAGGACCCTAGAATCAGGACCTGAGCTGAAAGCAGATGCTTAATGACTGAGCCACCCAGGTGCCCCACCTCTTACTTCTTTTTGGATTGATTTTCTTTTTCTTCTCCTAAGTCTATCTCTGGAAAGTTCTTTCAGCAAGAACCTACCAGTGAGAAACCCTTATAACCTTTCTCTGAAAATGCCTTAATTTTGCTTCCATTTCCAAATTATAATTTGGCTGTATGTAGAATTTTAGATCAATAGATACTTTCTCTTATACTGTAAAGACATGCCATTTTCTTCTGGTCTCTATTGTACTACTGGGTACTCTTTTTTTTTTTTCTTCCCCAGATAATCTGTCTTCTATGTAAAAGCTTTAATTTTTTTTTTAAAGATTTTATTTATTCATGAGAGACGCAGAGAGAGAGAGAGGCAGAGACACAGGCAGAGGGAGAAGCAGGCTCCATGCAGGGAGCCCATCTATGTAAAAGCTTTTAGGCTCTTTCTCTGTCTCTCCCTCTCTCTGTCTCTCTCTCTCACACTCTTTTTCTCTAATGCTCTGTATTTTCATTACAGTATGTTCACACATACATAATATTTTTACTTATTGTATTTGGGACTCATTCTGGTTTTTGAATTTGAAGATTCATGTCTTTTGATAATTTTGAAAATTCTCAGCCATCCTCTGTTCAAATATTGCATCTTACCTCATTCTCTCTTGTCTATCCCTCGGGGATCTCTAAGGATAAAAAGATAGGGAATTTGAGAAGTTAAGAAATGTGGGGAAAAAATGAGAAGGCCTATCATTCCTCTATCTGTGCTTCATTCTGAGAGTCTCCTCAGATTTATTTTCTGGTTCAGTGGTTCTCTCTTCATCTGTGTCTAGTTTACTATTTAACAAATCCATTGTGGATTTGTTTCATTTCTAGAAGTTTTGTTTTTTCTCGATTCTGACAGTTTTTCATAGTGGCCTGTTTTTGTGATTTCAGTTCCTTTTTATGGGATTTAAAATATACAAACCACTACCAGTTCTATTATCTGCATTTCTTGGGGGTCAACTATTGGGTGGGTTTGTTTTTGTCTATTGTGTCCACTTGACTTGACAATATGAGATTGTTTATTATGTGCTTCGACTGTGAGTTCATCTCCAGTGAGACTTTTATCTGTGGGAAACCTGTTGAGATACATCCCCTAGAGCAGGTGCTTTTGCCTGGCAGGTAAGGGGTGTCACTGGGCATCGAAGGTCATCTCAAAGGCTGGGTACCCCTGGCATAGAACCACTTTTTATGTTGGTTTCTATTCTTTGGAGCTCCCTGACTTTGTGGTATGAATTCAAGTGGAAGTTATTTTCCCTCCTAGAGATGAGGAAGATTCAGATAAATTTCCTTATCATTTCTCAGTATCATTGGGTAGATTTTTTTTTCTAGTCCTTCTTTTCACTGAAAGTCAGAGTCCTGGTTTTATGCCAGAGTCTTCATTTCAACTCCCACTTCATGTTCATCCAGTCTTATTTTGTTTCTATTTGTGTTAAAGGTCAAGTTTCTGTGTTACAGAGGCCTACCTATATTCTCCCTTTCTTTCTCAGATGCTTATATATGTATTTAATTTTTTGTGTGTATTTTATCTAGTTTTTCTAGGTGTTTGTAGGGAGAGGGATTGCAGGTTATCTGGTTTTCCATTTACCCAAAACCAATTTTGCTCATGCTATTATTTCTAGAAGAGAAGTTGGATTATCTGTTCATGCCTGTGCTGCTTTGTGTATCTACCATTCTTTAAGCAAGAAACAAGACGTGGAGGTGCTTCCAGGCAAACCTTGAATGTGGTGAAATTCATCTTCAGTGCCTTCTCATTCAGAGCTTTCTCTTCTGCCTCTCCTGTGTTTTTCAGCATCTCCCTTATCTTTCCTCACTGGGTCCTACTTTTCTAGGATGCTCCTAGCTCCTTTCGGGGACTTGTCATCACTGTGCTTTTCCCCTTGCTTTTTGTGGAAATGTGCCTCACCAGTATCTCTGCACTGTCCAAAGTGTCCAGGTGACAATTAGCTAATCTGATAAGCTCATTCATGCTAATGTGCTAATGAAAGAGGCCTACAGAAGATGGCTGTCCTTCCCCCACCTCCTAATCAAGGGCCCTTCTCCTCTTGCCAGGTAACATATGTGCATAGCAGCAGTGATCTTCCAGAGACCATGACCTGGCTGTAGTGGTCTAACCTGGAGGATTGACGTTAATGGAATGAGATTTTTAAGTCAAGTAAGAGAGACAGCTGAGTTGAGGCAAGCAAGAGAGCGTTATTCAGGCAAAAATGACCCTCAGATCATGACATGTGAGTTTTTACTAATGCAATGGTCTCATTAACCCTTTCATACCTAAACTGCAAAGAAGAAAGAGGATTTCTCAGAACATCCTTTTGCTAAATTATTCTTATTGAAAACTCCTTTACAAAACAAGAACCAGAAATCAACAGAATCAAAAAACATAAGGGGCTCTTTGCTACACATTCTGATATTTTCATTTTGCTGAGTCCACAGGAAAAGTCTGTGTGTCTTGATGGGAAAGAGACAGGTCCTTAAATTGGAGGCCAGAACTTGTAGAGTTGGCTTTAGACAGAATAGAGAAGAACTGGTAACTGTTTTTTTTTCCCTCCTTCTGGGCTTCATTCTGTTGGGTTTTGACCCCTGAAGAGTTAGAGTGTCCTTTGCCTGGAAACAGTACAGAGATGATCCAGACTCATGGGGTGCTGCAGTGGAGTGTGGCTTTGAGCCCCAGAGAATAAGCTGTGTCTTATGAGAAAGAATATCTGAGTACATGTGTTTCTTTTTTTTATCTCCCTGTGTTTTCACAGAGCAAATGTTTTGGCCTAGTTGTTTCTATGCTATGGGACACAAGGAGAAATTTGGTTGTGTGTATCTGTTACCCTAACAGGTCACTCTGACTGTTATTGAGGATCCCGTGTTAGATTGAACAGTGTAGTGGCTGTCTTCCTTTTGCCCTTCTTATCCATCTTTCATGCTCTCCTCTGATGTCCTTCCTGCAGGTTTGTTACAGGCTGGCTGTCCTCACATTGAAAGTCTTATTCCTCTAGAAGAGCCTTTCCATATAGCCTTCTGTTTCTTTGGCTTCTGGTTCCCTGCTCCTTCCATCCTAGCCCTGGGGTTCTCCTCTCTCCCTTGCCATTTCCTTATGCTCTGTCCAAACCTTTGTAAAGAGTCCTTTTATTAAACTCCCCTCAAATTGTCCTAATTTGAGAGTGCCATCTGTTTCCCACTGGGAAGCTGACTTATAAAACATCCAAATTCTTCTTTTTATTTGTATTTTTTTTCTTAAAGCAAAAGATAACTTTTTAAAATTGTAGAAAAATATACGTAAACCAGAATTTACTATTTTAACTATTTTTAGGTGTACAGTGCAGTGGTGTTAGGTATATTCACAGTGTTGTGTAGTCAGCACCACCGTCCATCTCCAGAACTTTTCATGATCCCAGACTAAAACTCTGTACCCAGAAAACAATAACTTATCATTCTTCCCTCCCCCCAGCTCCTGGTAATTAACAGTCTAGTTTCAGTCTCTATGAATTTGACTACTCTATGAATTTGCCTCTTATATAATTGGAATCACAATATTTTGTGTCTGGCTTATTTCATTTGGCATAATGTTTTCAAGATTTCTAAAAGATGTAAGTGAATTGGTACAACAGTAAAATCCACAGAGACAATATTGGTTTCCCACTATAAGCTTTTAAATCTTTGAGATATGGGTGCCTGGGTGGCTCAGTTGGTTAAGCATCTGCCTTGGGCTCAGGTCATGATCTCAGAATCCTAGGATTGAGCCCTGGGTTAAACTTTCTGCTCAGTGGAGAGTCTGCTTCTCCGTCTGCCCCTCCTCCTGGCTCATGCTCTCTCTCTCTCTCTCTCAAGTAAATAAATAAAATCTTAAAAAAAAAATCTTTGAGGTATTTGTGTATAACTTCCAATGGAAAGCAGCTATGAGAGAATCAATGTCCTGATTCTCTAGTAGTAAGGAATCATTGATTCCTTAGTGGTAATAATCTAGTTTCTTTCTAAGAGAATTTTGTGGAATAAAACCAAAAACTGTACAGTAATACCTTTGAATGATATCACCTGTGCAATTGTTGTAACATTGAATATATTTGAATCTTGATAATCCTTGAAAAGGCCTTTAAAACTATCATGGAAGGGGACACCTGGGTGGCTCAGTGGTTGAGCGTCTGCCTTTGGCTCAAGGCATGATCCTGGAGACTCGAGATCAAGTCCCACATTGGGCTCCCTCAATGGAGCCTGCTTCTCCTTCTGCCTCTGTCTCTGTGTCTCTCATGAATAAATAAATAAAATAAAATAAAAAAAACTATCATGGAAGATCTCTTTCTTCCAAGTTGTATTCACAGTCATTATTGGTATAAATATTTATTTATTTATCATTTATTTTTATTGAAGTTTGATTTGCCAACATATAGTATAACACCCAGTGCTCATCCTATCAAGTGCATTCCTCAGTGCCCATCACCCAGTTACCCCAGCGTCCTCGCCCACCTCCCCTTCCACAACCCTTTGTTTGTTTCCCAGAGTTAGGGGTCTCTCATGGTTTGTCTCCTTCTCTAATTTTTTTCCACTCAGTTCCCCTCTTTCCCTTATAATCCCTTTCACTATTTCTTATATTCCCCATATGAGTGAAGCCATGTGATGGTTATCCTTCTCTGATTGACTTACTTCACTCAGTATAATACCCTCCAGTTCTATCCATGTCGAAGCAAATGGTGGATATTCGTCCTTTCTGATGGCTGAGTAATATTCCATTGCATATATAGACCTCATCTTCTTTATCCATTCATCTGTCGAAGGACATTGTGGTTCCTTCCAGAGTTTGGCTATTGTGGACATTGCTGCTATGAACATTGGGGTGCAGGTGTCCTGGCATTTCACTACATCTGTATCTTTGAGGTATATACCCAGTAGTACAATTGCTGGGTCGTAGGGTTGGTGTAAATATTTTAGAAACTGAGAGTATCTTGTCTTGGATCCTCTGACCATGCCTCAATTCCTAAGCTACACTATCATATGAGTAATGAAGATTACTTTTGTCACATGATGTGGACATTTAAAGCATTTTAAGGATTGTATTCTAATAGACTTTCCATGACATCATGCTTTACAGATTATGTGAGCAGAGTAAGGGTATAACTTCCCAACAACTTGAATTTCGGCTTTGTGTAGTACTTTATTGTTGCTACAGGTAAAGGTGTTGAGTCAGAGGGTGTCCTAGTTATCTATTATCATATAACAAGCAATCCCAAAATTGAGTGGCTTAAAACAAATTTGCTTATTATCTCTCATGGTTTTGTGGATCAGCCGGGCACAGCTGGATTGTTCTAACTTAGGGTCTTTTACATGGTTACAGTCAAATGGTGCCTGGGACTGGAGTCATCTTTCTTCACTCCTATAACAGATATCTGGGCTGATGGATGGCTGAACCAGCTGAGGGCTGGGCAAGGCTCTTTATGCTGCCTTTCCACCACTTTTTCAAGCCATGGCAGTCTTAGGCATGTCAGACGTCTTACATCTGGCTCCCCTTAGATCGAGCATTCCAAGAAGGCCTAGGCAGAAGGTGCAAGGCTTCTTCTGACCTAGCCTCCTAAGTCCCAGAACATAACTTTTGTCACATCCTATTGTCAAGCAGGTCAATAAAAACAGGCCAGATTCAAGGTGGGGGCGGGGGAGGGGGGGAGAATCAGACTCTACTTCCCAAGACGAGTAACAAAAATTTGTGACCTTAATCTCAATTCAGCAGCTCCCAAGCTCTGAGAGGTTAGGACCATCCATCTACATGCTCTTTCTGAGAATTGGTGTCCTCACGTGTAAATTGCCAAAAATTCGGTGAATGATTTTAAAAATTCTTTCACTTCAAAATTTTAAGTATTCTTTGCCTTCTAAGTATAGCTCCCCTGCAGGGAGCCCAATGTGGGACTCGATCCCAGGACTCCAGGATCACACCCTGAGCCAAAGGCAGACGCTTAACCGCTGAGCCACCCAAGCGTTCCCAGAGGACAGGTTCTTAATAAAATATTTATCAGACATCATACTCAATGCTTTGTCTGAGAAAATAATCATAGCTGGCTTTGGAGTCTGGAGGATGTGTCAGAGTCTTAAGAATGTAACATGTATTAACTATTTTATCATCACACAGTCCCTATTTTCCCAAAGGAGGACCAAGGATGAGCTCAGCCCAGTGTCCCACAGCTGGTCAGTGGCAGGGCTGAATTTAAACCCAGGCAACCGGGACTCCTGGCTGGCTCAGCGGTTAAGTGTCTACCTTTGGCTCAGGACCTGATCATGCAGTCCTGGGATCGAGTCCCACATCAGGCTCCCTGCATGGAGCCTGCTTCTCCCTCTGCTTGTGTCTCTGCCTCTCTCTCTCTCTCTCTGTGTATCTCTCATGAATAAATAAATAAATAAAATCTTTAATAAAAATAAAGCCATGCAACTTTGCTTGTGCTAAAAACTACTGGGGGTGGGGAGGTAGGAGGGAGTGCAAATCCCTGTGGGAGCACAGGGATCCGCTACTTCCAGCTTGATGGGATATTGATGAAGGAGGAATCTGAAATACTTCATAGATGAGATGACTTTGTAATTGGACCTTGAAGCATAAATGTGAATGGAGGTACTATCAAGGGTAAAGCAAAGGAGAACTGAAGAAGGAGAAGAAGAGGAGGAGGCAGGAGAAGAGGGGAGGGAGAGGGAGGAGGAAGGAGGAACAGCAAGGAAGACAAGGACCATTCCGGCAGAAGGAACACCTGCGGCTGAAAGGGCTTCAGGGAACTAACTATAGGGTGTTTGCAGGATGGTGAGTTCTTTGTGACTCCTCCAAGTGTGTGGAGGATGGAGTAATGGCAGATGCAGCTGGAAGCCTTTTTTGTACATAAGGAATCCGTATTTGTTCTATAGAAAATAGGGGGTGTTTTGGAAATTTTATTTCTTATTTTTTTAAAGATTTTATTTATTTATTCATGAGCAACAGAGAGAGAGGCAGACACAGGCGAGGGAGAAGCAGGCTCCATGCAGGGAGCCCGATGCGGGACTCGATCCTGGGACTCCAGGATCACGCCCTGGGCGGAAGGCAGGTGCTAAACCGCTGGGCCACCCAGGCTGCCCAGTTTTGGAAATTTTAAATGAGGAGTGCGATACAAACTTCTTTTATAGATGAAAACAAATTGAAGTCTTGGGCTTTAAAATATCTAATAGGGCAGCCAGGGTGGCTCAGCGGTTTAGCACCGCCTTCAGCCCAGGGCCTGATCCTGGAGACCTGGGATTGAGTCCCACATCAGGCTCCCTGCATGGAGCCTGCTTCTCCCTCTGCCTGTGTCTCTGCCTCTCTCTCTCTGTCTCTCTCTCTCTGTGTCATAAATAAAATAAAAATAAATCTTAAAAAAAAATCTAATATTGGGGGGACTTGGCTGCATCAGTCAGTAGAGCATGCGACCCTTGACCTCAGGGTTGTGGGTTCCAAGACCCATACTGGGTATAGGGATTAATTAAAAAAATAAAACCTGTTTAATAAAAATAGAAAATATGGGGCTCCTGGGTGACTCAGTTGGTTAAGGGTCTGCCTTTGGTTCAGGTCATGATCTCAGGGCCTGGGATCGAGCCCTGCTTCAGGAATCCTGCTCAGCGGGGAACCTCAGTTTCTCCTTCTCCCTCTGCTTATACTCTCTCTCTCTCAAACAAATAAATAAAATATTTATAAGTAAATAAATAGTAAATTGATTATTAAATGTCTAATACAGAAAGATGGATGGGGGAGGCCAGCATGGGAGGATACCCTAGGAGAATGCCCTAAAAGTAGGTAGACCTCCTGGGGGCTGTTGCTGTTAACCTAAGAGCCAAGAATGCTTTTTACATTTTTAAAGGGTTGTAAAACAAACAAATAAACGAACAAAAAAAGCAAAGAATTATGCAACAGAAACTATAGGAGGCCTGCAAAGCCAGTAAAATTTCCCATTGGGCCCCTTTCAGAAGATGTTTGGGGACATCTGCTCTGCTTAAAGTTGATGGTGGCCTCCAAGAGGGGAAGGTGGGAGAAGGCATGCAGAGGAGGAAGATCATCCTTGAAATCATCAGGAGGCAGAACCAATAGGAATCCTGTCCAGAAGGAGGTGGGAAATGTGAAAATAAACAATTTCAAGGAAGAATCAAAGAATTTTGTCTATGAGAATATCATCATCCAACACGGGAAATAACAAGAGGGAGGATCAGAGCAGGAAGACTCTTTGATTGGGACCTGTTGCTGTGAAACATCCACAGACGTCCAAGTGGAGATGCTCAGGAGACACATTACACTGAACAATGCCGATGTCGCTGCTTCTCTGTGATCTGTGATATAAACTCCTTCAGGGCAATGATAACAAAGCCGCTTCGTATAGATCCTGGCACAGAAGAGACTATGAATCAAACCTGTTGAGCTCACTCACCTAGATTAGGCGGTTGAATTTGAGAGACTCAGTGTGAGATCTAGATGAGAGGAAGAGACTTCAGTCATTGGCCTTGGTGGTTCCCAAAGTATGGGACTGGATGGCATATTCACTATACTCTTAGTAGTGCAATATTAAGTCATCTTGTCACATGCATTTTCCTGGCTGCCCCATTAAACGGAAGCCCCTCCTCTGGCAGGATGTATCGTTTTTGGTTCTATTTCTGGAGAGGCAAGAGGGCATAGTAGTTGGGAGCCAGGGCTTGTACCTTGGCAGCTGGGTTTGAAAACCCATCTTCTACTTTCTAGGTGTTGCTTTGGGCAAGTCACTCAACTTCTTTGTGTATTAGCTACTCATCTGTAAAGTAGAGTTTCTAATAACACTCTTCACAGGGGTCGTTGTGAGACTTCATAATACATGAATGTCTTAAAAGGGCTAGGTCTGTTGTTGTTGTTGTTGTTTTTTTAAGATTTTATTTATTTACTCATAAGACACAGAGAGAGGCAGAGACACAGGCAGAGGGAGAAGCAGGCTCCATGCAGGGAGCCCGATGTGGGACTTGATCCCAAGTCTCCAGGATCAGGCCCTGGGCTGAAGGCGGCGGTAAACCGCTGAGCTACCGGGTCTAGGTCTGTTCTTAACACAGCACCCAGAGTTATCCTTTTAAAAAGTAGGTCAAATCATGGCAACCCACTAATAAAAACCCTCTAGCAGCTGAGAGTAAAGATCAAAGGCCTTACCATGGCTTCCTTTGCCTTACTTCCCTGACCTTATCTCCTCACTTTGCTCTCCTTGTTCCTGCCACCCCAGCCTCTTGCTGCCTCCTCAGACTCACCAGGCACACTCCTGTCCCAAGGCCTCTAGCACTTACTTTCCATCTGCCTGGAGCACTATTCTCCACTATGTCAGCGTGTCTTGCTCCCTCACCTCCTCTGAGTCTTCATTCAGAGGTCTTCATCCTTTTCTGAATAGCAAACCACCCTCACTCTTGGACCTCTCCTTCTACCTTCTTTCTTTCTATTTCCCCTGTAATGACTCTCGCGCACTAATACGCTATAGAACTCATTTTCTGCCTCCTGCCACTGCAGTGTGAGCTCTGTGAGGACTGCAGTACGGCTGTGTCTGTGAGTGAATGGATCCTGCCCACTAGCAGTAGATGCCCAGTCCAGGCTAGCTGTGCTTGTTCCCCAAACATCTGGAGCTTCATGGGTGACACTCAGCTTCCTCTGACTCCACACCTGCACCCCCCACCCCCAGCATGTTGAGGCAGGGGTAAGAGTAGGCACAGATGTCTACTTCTTGACTCCCCTCCAGCCATAAACCCTGCACAACAGAGCTTCTATTCCGTCTGCCTGTCCTCTGGACAGCCATCTTATTAAATGCATACATTTGGGGAAATACACAAAACAAGTGAATGCTTTATGAGAGTGCAGAACCCCTTTCTAGTCTTTTAGAACTAGTTTAACAACCCAAAGAAGAAAATTTGTGTATACACAGTAATGCTGTTCTTTTGATATTAAATTAGTATTAAAGTGGGATGGAAACTCCTCTTATATTGGGCTCCTATGGAGATGGACAAAGTAATTTTAGAGAAAAAGCAGCTGCTCTCAGCGGTAGGCTCAGAAATGTCAATTTTAATTAAAACATTTATTTTCAAATACATTTCACGGTTCATATGTAGTGATATGTGTCTACTTCATGCAAACTTTCAAACCGCTGGGCTGAGGAAATTGGAGAAAGGCATTTTGATAAAGAACATGAGCAGTATGATCAAAACAAAGAATTGCAAAGAAAAGAAAAGCCACATTGTGCTTCAGTTTTTCCTCAGTCCACATGTCAGATTGCTCCTCATAGACTGGCTAGCTGCTACGTAAAGGCCCCCTTCTAGAAATCTGGTGTCGGTGGGTCATCACGGGGAGACGTGGGTTGTGGATCTCATCCCAGGTGAGATCCATTTTGTGTAAGGATTCCTGTTGACTTCAAGAACACAGGCTCTCTCTCCCTGTAGTTCTAGATTTTATCTGGAAGAAAACTACCAAAACGGCTGATTCCCAATTCAACATTCTTCCCAATTCCATCTTTCATTGAGTACTATTTTGGGTTTGAGTTATTAAAGCTGCAGAAAGGTGTCCAAAATTTTACAATGACCTTCTGAGCTCCCCTCTCCTCTTGCTCTCTGCCCTGCAGAGCTTACCCACCTGCCAAACTTCTGTTGACTTCCCAGGGAAACCGGTCATGACTTCAGTGTGGCCAAAAACATTGAAATAAAAATGTGGCAATTTAAGTAAGCAGCGATTTAGGCTAAAGATTTCTGAAAATTTTGCTCAAATTTCTATAAAGGTGTCTGTGAATACATTTTTATTAAGCATTAGAATATTAAGATAATCACTGTGTGTACTGTGCTAAAAAAATCATTGTCACAGGGTTGAAATCAAAGATGATAAGCAATATTTATTAGTGTGATAAGTGTCCTTTATCTTGTAATCTGGTGCATGCATTTCTGATTAAGGTGTAGCATGATATTTGAGAAAATTATGACATATAAACACGGTTGCATCGATTGCCACTCTCAATATGCTTTTAACCTCTTCAAAGGAGCCATTAACATCACAGTCAGAAACACATAGTGAAGTCCAGAGAATGTATGCAGGTACCGCAATCGGCTGTGTACACCAGGGCCAAGCATGTTTATGAGTTATCAAATGCTCCATTTATAAGTTGTGAGAGTTTGACTTTGTATTTAATGATGTCAGTTGCATACTTCCAGTTTTTTTTAAATTTCTGAACTAATTTAAAAATGTTTTTGAGTTTTGCATTTGGATTTTAAAAGTGTACTAAGTTATAATTAATACCTTCTTAAACCCAAACATTTTATTCCTCCCCAAGAATTAATTTTATATATATGTATAATTCTGATGAAGAGTTTTGATAAAGGAAAGAAGACCCTCCATTTTCTTTATTTTTTTATTTATTTTTATTTTTATTTTTTTAAAGACCCTCCATTTTCTTTTGATTGCTAGTGAAAGGGCTATTTGGTCACTGAGTATTTGGTAACAGCACACACATATCCTGACATATCCTGGCTGAGTGAACAGAGTGGGACATCGATGTCATAGAAAAGTACATGGATAAAGCTTAAGAAAATCACCTCTGGGTTACTTAACACGAACAAAAGAGAATAGGACACTTCTTTTTTATTTATTTTTGTTTTTAAAGGAGAATAGGAAACTTCTTCAATGTTGACCATGTCAAAGCTGTTCTAAGAGTTTTTGCATAGCAGTTCATCTAATCCTACCAATGCACAATTATTGTTCCCATTTTTCAGACGAGACCAACTGTCACTGAAAGGTTAAGTCACCCTACGTCATATAACCAGTAAAAGGCTTATAACTAGGCAGTTGGGCTCTACAGTTCATGCTGTTTAAAAGTACATATTTAATTTTTAAAAAAGAGGAGGCATTATTCTAGGATTTGCCTTTCCATAGGATAGTGGTTGGTTGCTCATAGCATAGTAGTTAGAAGGGTAGGGCTTTCAAACCAACTACTAGGTAAAGAGTTGTACCTGCTTTAATTCCAGCTGTGTAACCTGGACCAAGGTACTTGGCCTTTCTGAGCCTCAGTTTTCTATTTAGGAAAATGGGGATGAAATGAGGATGAACTAAGTTGGTACACAGCAAGCACTTGTGAAGGGTAGTTATTGTTATGAGTTCTATTACTATCTACTTACAAACAGACTGTGTCAGGATCATCCTGGATTTACAGAGGCCAAAAAAATCTAACTCATGTTCATAGCATTTTTTATTCAATAATAAAAAAATCGGAAGAAAGTTAAATAGTATGGCTGCCCTCTTCTGTTTTTTTTTTTTTTTTTTAATGTATTTATTTATTCATTCAGAGAGAGCGAGAGAGAGGCAGAGACACGGGCAGAGGGAGAAGCAGGCTCCATGCAGGAAGCCCGATGTGGGACTCGATCCCAGGTTTCCAGGATCACACCCCGGGCTGCAGGCGGCGCTAAACCGCTACGCCACCGGGGCTGCCCCCTCTTCTGTTTTTTTGTTTTGTTTTGTTTTGTTTTGTTTTGTTTTGTTTTGTTTTGTTTTGTTTTGTTTTGTTTTGTTTTAGAGAGGGAAGGAAGGTGGCAGAGGGAGAGAGGGAAAATCTCAAGCAGGCTCCATGCCCAGCACAGAGCCCGACTTGGGGCTCCATCTCAAGATCCTGAGACCTGAGCCAAAATCAAGAGTCAGATGCTTAATCAACTGAGCCAAACAGGTGCCCCGTGGCTGCTTTCTTTTTTAAAGAGGAAACTAGACTTTTTTTCTGCTTCTGATTTTGGTATAGGTTTGGCATTCATTTTGATGTAACCTACCACTTACTATTTTTTTAAAAAGATTTTATTATTTATTTATTTATTTATTTATTTATTTATTTATTTATGAGAGAGAACCATCAGGGGAAAGAGGCAGAGGGAGAGGGAGAGACAGAAAGAAGCAGACTCCCTGCTGAGCAAGAAGCTTAACTTGGGGCCCAATCTCAGGACCCTGAGATCATGACCTGAGCCAAAGACAGACATTTAACCGACTGAGCCATACAGGCACCCCCCTACTACTTATTATTAACGTTAGCTTTCAGATCTCTGGTGATTTGTTCATCCCCACCCCTATTTTTATGTTAGTTCTCTTTCTAACATCTGAAATCCAGTGAGGGTGAGGCTCAACAAAACCAAATGTCACAGGAAAAATGAGAAAGAATCAGATTAGAGGTTCTTGGGCTCGGATGAAATAGTGATTTTATTAAGGAAAAACTGCAGAAGTCATGGATATTGTGGGTAGCATTTTCCCTGGTAGAGTGTCTAGCACAAACCTGTGAAAAGCCAATGTGTGTGTACTCCATGTTTATGTTGTTCAGGTAAGCAAAGAAGAGACATGATCTTTAGAACCGAAGGATGTGAGAAAGTAAACAGCTTTTGTTGGAATTAGATGTTAGGTGGAAACCCTTTACTACCAATATAGAAGCTATGATCATTCCATGCATCAGTAGTAGTCTTTACAGTATACAATACCTCTTCTACATGGTGTAAATAATTTTACCATGATGCAGCCATGGAGAAGGAGGCACCATTAGTGAGAGGGATTCAACTAGGCAGCTGCTGGCTTGTATTAAAAGAAGACATGTAATGAATGATTGGGAAGAAGTTGAAAACTGCAGGTTTATTTGCTTACAATTTTTATTTTTTGTTAGTGGAGGATCATTTTTGCTTTCTAAAGCATTTGATTGACTTAAAGTAGCTCTTCTCATTAAGTAATCTTTAAATTAACCTTCAACCATGTATCAGCAGCTGTACGATGAAAGCAAATGCATTATGTATTACTGTTTTGGATATAAGTTCTGAAAAGCCAACTATCGTTCTCAACATCAAAGAACACCCCTTATCAAGGGCTTGGCTGAGAGGATAAAGCACTGGCTATTTACCTTATGACCTCCGTTCCAATCCACATCGTATTGCCAGTAAAAGGAGTTTTATGATCTCAGCCCCACACAGGTAGATGGTAGTCCATATCACCAAAACGCAGATTGGCAAAACTGGAATTTTCCTGCTTAGGAGAGACCTAAGGCTGAAGTCCAGAGACGTGCAAGTGAAAAAGCATCCAGCTCATATGCCATCCTAGAGATGGCAGTCTTCTCAACTGGACGAGGTGGCTCAGAATAGCAGTCTGGGGATGCGCTCCAACCTGGCTTGCAGATAAAGAAATCTGTTTTCAGAGCTTGCAATTCGTCCAAGTCTATTTTTCAAGCCAACGCCTCCTCTCCAAACTCTCCCCTCCCCCAGTACCCTCCTTCCAGAAACAAAAAGCAGAAAGTCAACCAGAAGGATTTTTAGGATGCCATTTGCAGAACTAGTGTGATGGTTCTAATCTTTTGAAAGGATATTACATTTGAGCTGGTCTGTTTCGGACCTTGCTTTTTAAAATTAAAATTAAAAAGAATGAGTTACTACATTCTTAACATAGTCATTTAGATTACAGTTAACTATAGTTATAGTCACACCTGTAGTGTTGTGTTCACAGGAAGGAGATCAACTACATCAACTGTAGGAAAAAGTACAGTCAGTAAAAATACTTCAGAGCAATTTTAAAATTTAAAAAAAATTTGGGGGACACCTGGATGGCTCAGCAGTTGAGTGCCTGCCTTCAGCCCAGGGCATGATCCTGGGGTCCTGGGATCGAGTCCCACATCAGGCTCCCTGCACGGAGCCTGCTTCTCTCTCTGCCTATGTTTCTGCCTCGCTCTCTCTGTGTCTCTCATGAATAAATAAAAATAAAATCTTAAAAAACATAATAAAATAAAAATAAATAAAAGAAAAATCAAATTACTAAGAGGCAATGTAGTTTGTATTTGACAATAGGTAGGAGTATATCTATCCCAAATGTGCAACATCTTATTTTAAACAATCTCTCTTTGATTTTGTACATTAGATCACTTCTCTTATTTTTCAGTTCACTAATTTTGTCATTTCTAGGGTCCTTCCAAGAAATATTTTAATAATTGTGAAGTTAAATAGTTAATACACATAGAGAAAATATCTATTTGGTTTAGGAAGAAGGGAGCATTCCAACAACATCGATTATACAGTATATCCTTTACTTCCAAATATGGATTGATAAAAATAATCTCTCTTTAGCTGTAAGTTAGAACACTCAGCCAGGCAAACAAGGTGAGTCTCTCAGTACCATTAAGAACTTGTTCTCTATATACAAATATTAAGTAAGTTCAGCTATTTTAAAAACCAAGGCGTATTTCCTGAGTGGGGTAGGGTGCATTGCTATGGGTTTATGTTTCTACTAAAGGAAGACATCCCTCACCTGTAAGATTGAAAGATGACCCCACCATCCATGTGAAGTCTATTCTCCTTTCCTGTGTATAGTGTAAAGTTGGAGAGCATTGGAACCTGAGTCTAGCGCAACTTGCTCAATGGCTCAAATGGTTGACTCAAAGGAGACAGGTTGGTTGCGGGGGGGTGGGGGTGGGTTGTCTGGACACAGAAAGTTGCACGAGGATCCAGATATACCAGTCCTTGTGTCTGGGAAGCAGATCCCTTGATTTTCCAGGAAGTGGTTAGTCCTTGGTGCCTATACCATTAGGCTAAATGGGCTTCTCTCACACACACACACACACACACACGGAGGGGAAAGCCGATGAAAGGATACAAATTCAACAGCCCTTTATTGTCAGCAAACAAAAAGGGGCACACATGTGCCAGTTTATAAATTACTGTTTTCATTAAAAAGGAGTTCAAAAATCAGGTTCCACTTATCATTGTTAAAACCTTAAATTTTTTTTAGCCGTATGATTTCATTATATGAATTACAGAACAGTAATAGAGTAATATTACTCTTAAGCCAATTCACTTAAATTTAAGACATTCAAGACCCAATAATGCATTAGGTTCTTTAGTTCAAGTTATGCAAATAATATACATTTTTTATTCAGCTTCCCACCAGGTTATACATGTATTATAAACACAACAAAGACCTCTTTCTTGTACAATATATTACTCAGAAGCCGGTGAAAAATAGAAGCCAAAATATTGTGAATTACATTCTCAAAATGGTTTGGCTTTGTACGACTAGCTGACATATTTTAAATGTTAAAGAGAAGCTGGGACTGGAAAGGGAAGTGTTGACTCACTGTTACCTACTACTGTTGTCATTCATACTGATGTTCTTCAATGTCTAAATCAGATTATTATCTTTATTTTCTTTAGAGTGGAACTAGCAGACCCAGCTTTGCTACATTTGGTAAATCAGCAGGGGGAATGGTCATATCAAAAAGACAAAAATAAAAGAAGGGACTGAAACTTAACATAAATTACCATGGCTGTCCCTGAACTCAGAACTGGAGAGAACCTTTTTATTCTCTTACACAAAGCTGATGATGGAAGTCCATGTGTATTATTTCACAAGCATTGTTTCTTAAATATTTTGTATGGTTGCATAATGTAATGCATACATTTTTTTCAAGATACAGCCACTGACATATTAATTCCATTTAGGCTTTAAAAGACAAAAGAAAAAAACCACTAAAGTTTAGAAAATTAGAAATACTGGGTTCTGTCATATGACAAAAACAGTGTTTACGTTATTTATAGACTTAGCCCAAGAAATTAGATGGTAGGTGGTGAGATAGCTCTGTGTCCTTCCTAAGATTTCCATGTTTCCATTTATGTCCAATGTAATCAACTGGTGACTTGCTGAAGTGGATAAAGTTAGCAAAATAATAGTAATGATGACATGGATTTTTCAGAAAAGTGAGCATAAGCATATCTATGTGTGTCTCTGAAATATACAGACAAATCTCATTATAATTTCACGCTTTAAAAATATCCCTTCACCGAGGGGGTTTTATTGTTTATGCTGAGCAAACTGAAAACAAAAATAAGAAAAACAGAAAATAAGAAATTCTGTCCTTTGGCTTCATGACGTAACATGAGCTCTGTGGGAACGAGGGAGCATTCCTTTATACTTGTATGCAATCTGAGCTCAGTGGCTTTGAAAACTCTGAAGTCCTCCACAAAACTCTTTCCTCCCTTTTTTCCCCTAAAAAAAGAAAAAAAAAACCCACCTCAACTAATTTATATAATCTCATCAGCATTTCTAACAGAAATTCTCACCTCAGATTCCTTCCTGCGATACAGTGGGTAGAACCAGTCTCTGGAGGACTTGGCAAATCACTCTCAGCCGTTCCTTCAAGTCAACAAGTGTCAATCAGCGTATAGTTCTTCATATGTGACAAAAAAGGGCCGCGCTGGATGGCAGGCAAGCGCATTTTAGGATGGTGCATCATCTGTTTTGATGTTGCCAGTCTGCCCCTGAGTCTGTGGATGGCTTCTCTCTTAACAAAATATAGGCACAGAATCACATTTACTGTCATGACACATAGCAGTACTGATGATTAAAAGATTAAAAATTGCCCTTCCTCAGATTGCTATTAAGAATTTTAAAAAGACTGTGAGGTCAGAATTATTTCTTAATTGCATTTCACACCTGGTTAAGATAGTGTCTACAGCTGCAAGGAGATGAAAGGAATGATTGATCCTTGAAAAGAGAATAGGTAGGGTAAGCATTGGAAGGCTTGAGAGCAAGGCACACTGGGGTGAAGTGAAAAGCAGAATTCACTTTTGGTAGAATTAATTTCTTGCCAGCATTTGAAAAAGAGGAAGGTAGCTCTAGAAGCAGCCTTCATTCTCCAATCTGGCTGCAAATCCCCCACCAAACAGTCTCACTGTAAACAGCAGATATTTTAGATGCAATTAGACTTCCGTGTGCCATGCAAACAGCTGGGAAGAGTTTCCAAAGTTTTCCCTTTTTAATTTGGGTAGAATACTAAGGAAATAAAATATCCTGACAACTTCTAGCGTTGTCTTGTGACTTTAAAAAAAAATCAGCCTGTGAGTATCACTGCTCTGTTTTAGTCTAATGCTACTTCTATCTTTTATCCTTTTTAATTAGAAGGCAAATTCTCAGACCGCCAGGCCTAATCCCTACACAGTGGAACAAAGCCCAGCAAAGCCTTTGAACACTGTTCAGCCGGGCAGCACAAACCCTAGTAACTGTTGGCAGTAGGGGCAGGACTCTGACCCTCATCTCAGCCATTCTCCTGCAGCTCCTGATGCTCCCTGCCCTTCAGAACCCTATCTGTTGTTCTTCTGTTTAGACTGAAAAGACAAAAGAGGAGACAATGTGGGAAACCTAGAGGATTGGCTAGGTAGGATGCGGGGCGCTAGTGATGGATAGGGGCAAGTAAATGGAGTTTCACGGGAATGGACACAGTGGGGAGAATTGGATCACCAGATTAGGTCTTTAGGTTCAAGAAATTTCTTCATCCCTCACTAAATCTTTTCATGGACAATGCCACTTTTTAAACAATTGTTGCATTTCCAATTACTCCAGGAGTGTTCAAACAAATGCCCCAAACCCTCCATGAAAAGTTTGCTCATATTTTAAACTCGCCAGATGAAAATCAATAAAACAAATACCCCCAAATCAGTGGCAGACACTGACATCTCCAAAGTATTTACACTTGTAATAATATTTGAGTCAAGAGCATAATTTGAGCTCACTCAAGCAAAACATGCAACTAGAGAGAAACGTGAATTTTCAAAGCTAATGGGAACAATCATGAATCAAAAAGCCAAATTCCAAGTATGCAAATATGAAGGAGGATTGTTTGCATTTCCTACTCTGGCTAACTGTGAATTATTTCAATAGTGGAACAACAGATGCTGCAAACTCTTCCAAATTTTTCTTAGATGGAGCTACGTATATGTGGGAATTCAGTCTGCTGCCAGGATGTTTTGAGAGTTGTATCAGGATTTCTGAAAGAGATATGCATTTTCTGTTTTTTGAGATATCTGGGACAGACATTGCAAGGAAAGCAGGGGAAACCTCCCCCCCCCCCCCCCGCCCCGCCCCACATACACACCGAAACTCTTTATTGGAAAGATTTTTAGCTGTCCCTCAGACTCTTAGACACAGCAGGTTTCACAAAGCCACTTTCTTTTTTCCCCTTCTCATGTCTGCAGAAAAACCCATATATGTAGTACAATACTTAACCCAATCATCATGGCTGTCTTTGTAACCAAATATAAATTGTGTTACTGACCTGGGTTTGGGTGATTAAGAGGTTAATTTAAATCAAGGCAAAGGATTCAGTCAGCAGTTTAGATGAACGATGGCCAATAAATATGTGCCTTTTATCGTGTAATCTCAAATTCAAAGTTAGGGTTGAGCCACTTTTAAGGAAGCTCCCATTTTTAAAGCTCTTAGTGTGATGGATGTACTGAGTTTTATATTGAAATTAAATATGATTTGGGAATCTTTTAAATGTGAGCTTTACATTGATTTCTAGCATATTTATCTTGAGGGCATAGGTTTATCTTTTTAAAGGATGGCAATGTATGTATTATAGTCCATTTCTATGTAATATCTATTATTCAAATGACAAATCCAGTATCTTCCCCAACATTCTCTATGCTGTGTCAGCAGATCCTTTCTTCAGGTCAAACAGTGGTAAAGTAGGTGAAATGCACGAAGATAATCAAATACAACTAGACATAGTGTTTCACAAAGGATGATGCAGCATTATTGACAGTCTTCTTTCAGACTGCTTCTGTGTTGTCCATACCTTTGGTATCTTCCAAAAAACGTACAACGTGCAGCCACCTACACTAATGTCCTTTAAACATACCTTAGATTCATTTTTTTTCTTGGTCTTATTGAAAACGGTCTGAAAAATTAGGATACACTAAATACTTCAGGGGCCCGAGGCAGTGATCACATTTTCCAAATAAAAATACTTTGAAAAATTCAAAAATATTCTTTGAAAAGCTAGAAGCCTTTTAAAGAAATGGTCTAAATGTCTGCACACATTTCACCATCTAATGCTCCAATGGAAATGATCAATAAATGTTTGCATAAAAAACAGTAAATGTATTATGCTTGTGTGTCTTTTAATAATCACTGGAAATCTTTACCCAGTGGGAATTATTTCTTGTTGTCCTGCATACACGTGCTATCTTTTGCAGAACTTCTTTTGAAGTTCTGTGGATAACATGCTGCAGTGACATTTAATACTACATTTCCAAAAGAAGGTTCTGGAGACTCAGAGAGTCCTAGAAATGCACAGAAGCAACAATCAACACTCTTCCCATAAATCAAACCTGGCATCACTTCCATCAGGGAATGTCTTTTGTGTTTGTTTTTGTTGCCACATCACTGTCATCTACCTACTTACCTTGATCATATGTATGAATTAATTTTATTAGAATATAATGTGAAAGAATCTAGATCAGTGAAAGCCACAGCTTTTGAAAACCGCCTTTTCTTTTAAGAAACTATGACTTGCCTGAACACTGATAATGCAGTGTACCTTGTTATCCAATGTGTTTGAATATGCTCATTAATACTTATTAGAGTGTGAAAACTAAAATATCTACTATATTTTCTATTTTTCCCTTTCTTAGAATTCATATAATTTAGTTGTACATATAACTGTGAGTGGATAGGGCTGCCAAGGTTAAAATATTTTTTGTGTGGCTTAGTTCTTGTTATTGTTATTCAGTTTATTCCACTGAATTAGGCTTTCTTTACCAAGAATAAAACCTTAGAGGGTTTCTGAAGCTTACAATGTAAATGACCACAAATACTAAGCTCAATCAAAACAAATACTAAAAAACAACAAAAAAAACCAAACCCCCCAAAACACAAATCCCACCCTTAATTCTGTATTCTGATCCATCAGTGACTGTATAACTGTATCATTAACGATGTTCTCTAACTGGGGAAGTCCCTACCCTAGAGTGTAAAGGATCAAAGAAAACATTCTTTTCTGTCTGGTACACTTAGTAGTCCTGCCTCCCAACAGTGGGATAAAAGGAACTTGCTAAACTGTTGCCATTTTGCAACATCTGCTATAATTCCCCTAAATCCAGATTTGTCTGACACAGAGAGGCCTGTTCTTACATCATTGCCATGTGACAGTATAACACCAGTCACATCAAGCTTGAGGATTGCAGCTTCAGGCTATGATAATATGAAGAAAACCTTTTTGCCTAGGGCAAAACACTTGTAACAAAGTATTATTCATCTGGCCAATTTAAATCTTCTCTCAAAAAGGTACCCAGAAACATATGCAGTATGCCTTTGTAAAAGGCTCGAGCAGCTCATAGGCAAATGACCTGAACCAAGACTACAAAACCTAATGTCCTGATTAATTACTGCTAAGCGGCTCTGATACACAGAAAAGAGAATGCTGGTACTAATCCTTAACCCTGTCCTACATTCTCAAAATAGCCAAAACACTGCTGACAGTTAGAAAAACAAACCTGTCTATGTTTAAAAAAAAAAAAAAAGTCATACATTATCACTCAATGCCCTCTACCTAATAAAACCGGAGGCAGACAGATTAGGGAGTTACTAGTCCAGGGGGCTTCTTGGGACAAGGACACCGCCTCACAGAAAGAAGACAATTTGATTAGGGGGGGAAAAGTACCTAACAACCACATAACAATCCCCAAACAGAAATATTTAGGGTATTCTTATTTTCAGGGTTCAGCTTCCAAGAGATTGAGCTTGCTTGGAAATTGTTCCGTAAGAGTTGAGCAACCTTAACACAGCAATGCCTTGCTGATTAACCTGGAGCAGAGACTGCTGTGCTTAGAATTTTACTAGGAAAGGGTGTTTGAATTTTTTTACCTATAAAAATAAGAGGATGCTTATATTTCACCTTAAATATCAGACATGTTAGATTTCAAACTATTTGAATTGGAAAGCTATCTTGGCTTCATCAACCACTCTCAAATTACATCTACCTTTATTAATAAAGCAGACTTCTAGAGTCCTTGTTATTTTTGCTGAGCAAGAAATAAATGGCTAAAAGAAGAAAGTCCTACATAAGGGAGAGGGAAATTGCTTATCTTAGCAAATTTCTTTCTTTCTTTTTTTTTTTCTTTTAAATCAAAAGGTCTCTAAAATGCAGCTCATCTTATTATCAGCCATAGTACTATTATATTATAAGCAAATAGAATTTTAAAAAGTTCCATTGGACTTTATGTAAAACAGGGCACTTCAATAACACTAATTCAGAGCAAATAATGATCTTGATCTATTTGGAATACTGTTCTTAATTTGACACTATTCTACAGGTACACCCTCACCCGAGTTCTAGGAAATAGCAAGGAACAGGGAAGCCAACTGAGGCTGGGGTTCTGAAGGTCCAGCCTAACTAGGGTCAGGGTCATTTTACCTCTAGGTTGCCCCCAATGCAAAGGAGAAGAGACATATTTTCACAGCAATGCAATTGTTATCAAGTCTAATTCCGTTTCAGATTTTCAAGAATATTTCTACGTGTGAGCACATAATTTGCAGACACAAGCATTTTCACGTGCCATAGCTACCCACACATTGTTTAACAGACTGTATAGGAAATAGGTTTCCCACCTATATGGACTAAATGCTGATGCTGATCACTGGAGAGAATGCATGATGTCAGTTCAGCATCACAGCCTGAGTTTGGATGGTCTGTGCCGTTTTAAGATTTTATTTATTTGTGAAAGAGGGAAAGAACGAGTGGATTAGGGGCAGAGGGAGAGGAAGAGGGAGAAAAGGAGAGCTGGCCAGGAAGCTCGACATGGGGCTCAATCCTAGGACCCTGAGATCATGACCTAAGCAAAGGACCCTGAGATCATGACCTAAGCCAAGATACGTAACAGACAGCCACCCGGGCACCCCCGGGTCTGTGCCGTTTTTAAAAGTATATTTCTCTTGTCAACCCCTTCTCCTCCCATTTCCTACCTTTTTTCTCTGCCTCTCCCTTCCTCAACTGGTCCCCAAGGGATACACTTTGACTTCCCATCATTCCTCAAGCCCCTTCTTTCTGAATTAGGGTGACTCACCTTTTCATTAATGAGGGTTCAACTTTGGAGTCACTTCATCTTGGTTTATAACAAACCCATAATTCTGAGCACCATCTGCTCCTGGACATGATGACCTTTGATAGAGATTGTCCTTCCTGAAACTGAAGCTGACTCTATTCAGGGCAGAGTAAAGAACCAAATCTTGCTGCGTTTCAGGACTGGACATCCAACTTGATAATCCTTCGGAAGTGAAAGAACTGCTATATTAAAATACTGCCAAGATTTGACACCATTTAGAGGGAACCTCTCCTCTCAGTTAGTTGCAGATTTTTTTGCAGATTAAAAAAGATAAGAAGTTTGAAAATCACTGCCCTTCTTGGAATTGAACTGAAATGTTATTAAGGATTGAAAAGACTCAAGTAATTCCCTTTATCTGGTCTCCCTTTTACTTATCAGTTTCCCTAAGGTGTGGGAAGTATAAAGGAGAGCACATAAATTTTGTGTTAGAGAGATCCAGAGTTCAAACCTGGCTTTGACTTATCAGCTGCATGGCCCTGAGTGAATCACTTGATGTCTCTGAACCTCAGTGTCCTCAGCTGTAAAATGGGGCTAAATGTGGCCTATTACACCAGGTTGCTTGGAGAATTCAATGAGATAATGAATGTAAAGCAACTTCTTTAACCAACCTCAGCAATCCTATTAGGCATTATAATCTCCATTTCACAGAGCAAGGGTGAATGATCCAGGAAGGTTAAAGCACTTTCCAAATGTCACAGTCACATCACAGGTGTTTAATAAGTGGGGACTATTTATAATCATCAAGCCAAAGAGCGTGGGTTCTCACCTACTTCCAAATAACTGAGGGCCTTTGCTCTTAGGGGCGAGACAGCCTAACTTCCTTTTTGACTAGCTCTTCAGAGACCTTGCCAAGAAAGCACAAGACAAAGCAAAACACCTTCTCCTCCGCATTTACCAACCTGCCACTTTGCAGTAGACCTTTTTGAAATTTTACCTCTTTTACCAACCCAACAACCCTTTGAGTTATGATCTCTTTTCACTGAGCAGGATCCAGTGCCCGAGAAACGTTCAGTTGCTTGCCAAAGGTCGCAGGCGTTCATTATGGTGGATCCAGCTTTGTCAGTCCCAGCCTCTCTGCCCTGGGGGCCATGCTCTTTCCACTTACCGCCCTCACTCACTGTCCTTCTGCTCAGGGACACGGGGGCAGAGAGTGCTCAGGTGTTGGAGAAAGAATAGTTAAACCTTTGGCGGGGGGGGGGGGGGGGGGGTCCTCTCCAGCAGGTGCCAGGAACCCCCAGGAGGTCCTCTATAAACTCAGGAAAACTACAAGGTTTTCTGGAATGAAGTTTAGATAGAAACGAATCTTAATTTCTTAAGTAAAATTAGAAATCAGGGCTAAATTACTAGCTCACTAAACAGAAAGGACAAATGCAGGAGAAGGCATTTCAAGGTTTCGCAAATGAAAAAAAAAAGAGTGACAAAATTACAAATTATTTCCAGAAGAAATAGGGACCTGAAAGCATATATTTTTAACTGTATATACGCTAAAATGATTTTTTTAAAAGATTTATTTATTTATTTATGATAGACATAGAGAGAGAGAGGCAGAGACACAGGAGGAGGGAGAAGCAGGCTCCATGCCAGGAGCCTGATGCGGGACTCGATCCCCGGACTCCAGGATCGCGTCCTGGGCCAAAGGCAGGCGCCAAACCGCTGAGCCACCCAGGGATCCCTAAAATGATTTTTTAAATTTGCATATTTAAAGATCAGGTTCATAATAATAGAGTTACAAATGCTGATTCCCACTATTCCTCTTTCTCTTCCATCTCAAACTTCATATCCTCTCTGTCTCATTAGGGACTGTGATTAGAAGACAGAGAATGAATTGAAATGACGCCAATGGGTAGGGTATATCCCTGCCTTCCCAAAGATCCTCAGGTGATTAAAGAAATGGGCATATGAATCATCTGGGGATCTTGTTAAAATTCAGATTCTGGCTCAATAGGTCTTGAGATGGGATGAGACCTACCATTTGGCTTTGCCAATAACAAGCAAAGAGCTCAGATGACATTAGTGCAGACAATGAATCAACTCCGTTCGATCGTTTGAGAATGTCCTGGTTGAAGTCAGGCTGCTAACTCTATATCATAAAGTATTGCTCATTCCCAGACCTCAGAGGAACCCTACCCGGAGATTGTACACAGCAGACGGGTTCGGCCCACAAATTAGAACAGGCTGTTCAAGTTAGAGAAGGTAGGCAGCCGGCTGCATAGATCCCCACCTTTCATCAAAAAGATCAGGAAAAGAGAGATTTGTCAGTGACCTAATAAGCCCAAGTCATAAACTCTAGATAGGGACCAGATCCTGATCCTCTTAAAACCACATTTCCTATTCAATTAGAATGTAAAAGGTGAACAATTGGCTGTTGGTAGGACTCAATGGATAGATGCTGGTACTGTGAGTTATCAGAAAAGGCAAAACTAGAGCAGACCAAGTACAGAACAGAGAGAGGGAATGGGAGGGGTAGAGGGCTTCCCTCCCCATTCTCCTTTTATTGTGATTTTTCTGGCCACGGCCAAGTGAAAGAGACTCAAGTGGGTGAGTTACAAAACTGGCTAAGATGAAGTACATGAATTCTGCTGGAGGGAGCCGGAGGGAACTGTAAGAAGAAGGCAGCCACACTTGGAGGTAAAGCAGGCTTCGTGGGTGTGGGTGCTGCACAAGGGCTGAAATTTTGGCTGTCTGCAGGCAAGAGAGGGGCTGGAACTGTTTTAAATTTTTTTTTTTTTTTAAAGACCTGCTACATCCTGGTAGCTAGGCCATATATTGTCATATGTTAAAAGGATCACCCAGGGGCAGATTTGGCTTGAGGCTGAGCTGAGAATATGATTGAGAACTGGGATTTCCCTCTCATGCCCATTCCCTGGAAAGAGTGAACTACATTAGACTGAAACCCACCTGCCCTCCTCCTCCCAGGTGGGAGGGGTATTTAACAAGGCCAACATGGTCCTGTGATGTAGGGTGCCCCAGTGGGGAATTTGATGGGAGTGTACCAACATGGATCGGTTGCTCTTGTCTACTAGCAGGACTGTCTCTTGCACAAAAGTTTTTAACTTTTGGCTGAATGGGGACATGAGCCTATGTGAAAGTACTATGTTCAAGTGTTCTATTAAATAACAACCAATTGTCTTCAATTCTTAAAGAGCAAACGAAAATCATTTCCTGTTAGCTATTAAAATACATGCTTTCTTATGAGACTTGCAGACCTGCTTCCTGTTTTCAGAAGCTGGACAGAGGGGGTGGCAGGAGAGTAGTGTCATTGTAAAGCCCTGCGATTCACCCCCATTTTGGCCAGCTACCATTTCACGTTGCTAATGCCCCCTTGAATCTGTTAACATTTTTTTCCTGAAAACTTTCTTAGTGGATGCGAAGGAAAAAAAGGGGTGGGGGATAAAGGCTACTGTCAAATTGATTAAGTGAACGCTCATTAGAGAAAGTAACAAGAGGTGAAATCTGCATATGCATTGCAGAAATGTGTCTGATCTTGCTAAGTTGTAAAAAGACAAAAGGGCTGAAAATCTCCCTAGCTGGAAGTACTTGAGGGAGAACTGGGGGAGGGGAACGTTCTCTCTGAGTGACTGTCCTTCATAAACACAGGCTAGAGCAGCCACAGTCTGCAATACTTTGGTATACATTTGGAACTTTCTTTTCTAGAAATTTCTACTACAAATATAAACGGATTAACCTGACTGTTCCTAGAATACACTGGTCACTCCATTAATTTATTTTAATCTGAATTTTATTTCCTCCTTTTCCTTCCACTCCTCAGGAGATCTTCCCCCCCACCTCCCAACCCCATATACAATATTCTATTGTACCAGAGAACCTAAAGCGGTTGGTTTCATGTCACTGGGGGCATAAACTGTTTCTGTCCAGTGTAGAACAGATTTTTTTTCTTCCTCAGTTTTAAAAGAAAAACAGAGTCAACTATTTTTGTTTTGATTTTTGTGGTTGTTGGAGGTGGGGCAATCCTTACCAAAATTCTCCCTAGCTTACTGGCCTAGACAAAAAATTTAGAGTGAGGGTCAAGGCTCTAGGTAATCAATATTGATTTTGAGCAGGTCCCCTGCTCGCTATAAAGTGGTCAGCTTGGTAGTGTAATTACAGTGAACTGTTAAGCTGGTAACTAACTTAAGCAACACTTTAAAAAAGACAACATATTTCTAATTCCTCCCATCTGTGGGAGCGGCCTAATATTACAACTTTAGAGTGACGCTCATGATTTTTGTTAGTATGCATTTTTGTGGACAAAAATTTCATAAGTAATGTGAAGTGTGGTGGTTCTATGAATGTTCACTCTCATGCATTGCTTTGATTAGCTTTCTGCTTTTCTACAAACATCTCGAACTCACCTCCTCCTCTCCAGAAACCTAATCAGAAAATTCCTTACTGAAAGAGATGATGGTGTTGATCTTAACCTGGAGAATGAACAGACTTCAGGGCTTAGTCTGAAAAGGCAAGGTAGATAGTGACTTCGAATGTGCCTCAATTGACACAAACCTTAATTTAAAAAGTTAAAAATAAGAAAAGCACAAGCTTGACATCTCTTAGGTTTAGGAAAAAGACAGCCTGCATGAGGTGTGGACCAGATTGTCCTGAAGATTTGAAAGGAAATGAACAATAATAATAATAATGCTTTGCCAGAGGATGTCCTTTGAAATATCTGCAGATTGCAACAAAGCGATTCTTCCCATATGTGGGGTTGTCTGGGCTGTTTTGCACCATTATGTGCTTTGGAGATCCTTGTAATTACAAATTTAAGACTTAAATCCTCAGTTCTTCTTTATATTTCTAAACTACCCCCATAGGTATATTTACTTCCTTCTTTTGTCAAGCTTAACCATTTCCAATTACCTCAGATTCTAAAGGGAAATGTGATGGTGAAATTCCTGCACTTGTAATGACATTTATTAATCTAGTTCTGGTGAGAAATGTTGAATGTCTTGCCTTCCCAAATCATACATTTTAATTCCAAACACACCTCCAAAGAAAATTGACATTGTTTAATTAAAATGAGGGTGCACATTAATAAGAAAGGATATCATTTTGTTATTTATATATAATTTTATTTTGTTAAAAAAAAATGAACAGAGACTGGTAAGTTCCATAATTGCCCTCCACGGCGAAGGAATAAGTGTAGGAGAGAAGAAAAGCACAGTAAGACACATATGTTAGTAAAACACTCCTTAATACTACACAAGCTGTAGAAAATGCTACTTTGCATTTGGTCCTCAACATGGCTAACTGCAAGCCATTGAGTAAAAAGTGCACCTTTTAAACTAATTCCTTGGTCAGAAGATAGAGCCACATCTAGAAACCTCCTCATTAATATGCTATAATGGTCAAGTAAGAGATTAATAGCAAAGTCACCTGCTAAAGCAACCAGGAACCTGTTGATTAACAATAAGCCTCCAAAAATAAGGTACCAGATTGCAAAGCAAAATCAAGTCTCAGGGCAACAAGTGCTTCTGTAATTTATTCCTTCTTTATATGAGGGCATAAAGCTCCCTTTATAAACGTGTTTTCCAGGCCCTGCTGTGAACTGTAGGTGTGAGCTTTTCAGCTGATTTATTAATTTTAGTTTCAATCAACGTGTCACCTGCAGACACAAAAATGTAGGCCTCACCACAGAAAATACAATTTAAGAGAAAAAAAAAAAAAAAAGAAAAAGAAAAAACAGGGCTTTAATTCAAAAAACTCTGCCAGCATTTTTTTTTTAGATGAACACTGGAACGTCTATTCTTTGAGATCGAAAATAATTCCCAGCAACATAATTAAAAAAAATCAAAATTAAACATTTTTGTCATACTTCGAAAGTCAGCCTTAGACCCAGGAAGAGTAACATGAGGCTGCCAAAACAATCAGTTCCTCTTGTCAGTAGGGGTACATTCTCCCCAAAGAATCGAATGAACAACAAGTCCCCTGAGCAAAATGTGCAAAAAATTCTCAATTAGTTGTCTTTATTTAGTGAGCTCTATGGGGTCCTCAACCACACTATAGAATTATGGCAAGAAAGCTGAGCTCTTCACCAGCTTATTAGCATTCTCAGAGGGTCGGAGTGCTGCTGATAGCAGGCTGTTGCCTCCAAGAGCTGTTGGTGGGACCCCTACACTCCCGGGCTTTGTCCTTTTGTCCTTCTAAGCCAGCAGGAAGTACTGCCCTATGTTCAGGGCATTCTGGGATACCTTCATTCCATTCACAGTTTGCATTACCGACAGGGCCCAAGCCTTTGTTACTGACTATGACCATCACTGTTGCAGGTTTAAATGAAAAGCAAAAGCAAGCTCTATGTATCAGTCAATTGTAAATGCACGTTTAGGAAGTAGCCCCTTCCAAATGAACATCCTTGTGGGGCTGGAGTGACCCTACACGGCCAAAACCCCATAGGAAATCCATGTTCCGGGTTATAATCTGGCTGCTTTCTTTCGTCCCAAAATTATGCCAAGCGAGAGAATAGATAAACAGGAGCGGGTTAGTGAATATTTCCGATGGACTCCTCAGCAGATACATTTTTACAGCACTCCCTTACTTACCCATCTCCCCACACCCACAGCCCACTCACCCCTAAACACTCCTGTCCCAAAGAAAAGAAAACAAGAAAGATGAAAACTGAAAATAAAAAAAGAACTGGCAGCAAGTATTAGAAATGCCTTTTCTAAAGAAGAGGGTATTTGCTGCTTTAGGGAAAACACTATCATTGACTAAATTAACAAGTTGCCTTATCAACTGCCATAAGCCTTGGAGTCTAATTAATTTAGCACTGATCAATAGTCCTGAATGAGGCATTGATTTCTGCCCGCTCGAAAGGGCTGCAGCTGAAATCACTTTCTCCGAACGCCACACACACACACACACACACACACACACACGCATCCAAAGCTTATGTACTATCACATTAAGATTTTATTTCACTCATTCTATATGAATGTGGATTTCCCGAAACCGACTGTAAATGAGAAAATGGAATAAAGAGCAACTTTGAGAGTAAGAACAGTTTTACTAGCAAGTATGAACAGAGCTTGAGCACTCCGTCCCAAACTTCTTCTTCCTTGGAAAATGTCTTTTGAGTGAGATAAAACATTAACAAAAAAAAAAAAAAAAAAAGGGAAAACTGAAGTGCTTTGCTTAAAATAGGTAGTAGATGCTTTCATTAGTCATGAGACATGCACAGAGGGCTTGGGTTATTCCTTTGTCTCTTATTTTTAGAATGCTGATGATACTTTATTAAAAGTATTCTGATCCAAAGTAATAATAACAGTAATGCTATCTGGCCAAGGGCAGAAGCAGATGGTGAGCCTCTGATAAGAATGAAAACATGTGACAGATTTGTCTTCTACTGCTGGGGTTGGTGGGCTAGGGGTGGGGGCGGGGTAAGGAGGGCTTCCCATTCCTCCCCCCACCCCAAATTCAATGACTATATTTGAACAGTATTGGGATGAAAGTAATTCAAGCATTTGACTTTCTAATTTTGAGCCGTACTGACAAAATATGTAGCCTTTTATGACATGTATCTTAGAAAAGGTCTAGGTTTGAATTAAGCTTCTCATATCCTTCTATGGCCGTTTCTGCGCATTTGCTCTTGGGCCCCTCCCTGTTTTTGCGGTGGTTCATTTTCATTGTGCCAGCCAGCTGCCCGACCCTCCTGAAAAATCTTGAGGGTTTTCCCCTTAGGCCTGGTCACTGGGCAAGTATTCCTCTCGTTGTTATTACTGGAAATAAGAAGTATGGCCAAACTCTCCAAATATGCTAAAGATGATGCTTCAGTTCTGACCACAGGGAAACAAGATAACGAAGGAACTTGTTTATCACAGAAGCTATTTTCTATTCCATAAGTGTCACCTAAAGAAAAGAAGAAAGAAGAAAGGAAAGGAAGAGAGGAGGCTGAAACACGGGGAACTGCCTTCTTCACAGGGTTAGAGAAACTCCCCTAAATGATCAAAACGAGGCAGAATTAATAGTCTCTTCCATGCATTTTTAAATATAAATTGGCTTTTTGAAACTTTCGTTGACATATATATGTAAATATGTGTGTCTGTGTGTATACATACATATATATATATATATATATATATAGTTTTCCAAAGTCCCAGAAAAAGTCCTTTCCTTAATCTCTTTGGGGCCTCCATGAGTTTCCATAGCACTTTACAAAAGATCTTTATTGAGGAAAGGATTGGACAAACTTTCCTTATATGTGTGGCCCACACCATTAATTGCCCCATCTCCTTTGGTAAGGCCTTATTCCTATGTAAATACCCTTGCATAATGTTACAGGCTATTGTTAGGCCAGCGCCAGTCAGTCGCCACTTATATGCATTTTTATTTCAATCCGCTGCTCAGAGAATGAAAAGATGTCTGGACTTAAGCTGTTTACCAACTGGGCCGAAGCTGCAGAGCGGCAAAACTGAAGAAAGCCCCGAGCAACTGCAGAAACAAGCTTTGACAATGCGAGCGGCCATTTTCAGCTGAGTTATTAACCCACCCTGAAACTCTTCTAAGCTAGGCCTCCTTTAAAGAACAAATGTGCTGAATCAAATGTGAATGAGCCAGAACTATTAAGAGAGAAATCCCCTAAAGAACCATTGAACACAACATAGGTTTGTAATCATTTTGTCTCAGTTGCCTGCTACCAACATTATCAAGGGTGAGAATGCTGGCTCAGTTGTGGGTTGGCTCCTAATGAAACAATGGGGTGGGACAGGAAAAACACACATGCAAACAACACACACCCAGCGTCAGAAAACAGTGTGCGAGAGACGGGGAGACTGAGTTAATCGTTCACCACCAAGATCTGATATTAATTTGGTCACTGAAACACAGGCATCCCTATCCGGAGCATCGGAAAAGGGCTTCCAAATGCAAGTGTCGCTCCCTCCACACTACAGGGCCCCCTACGTTCTTAAATTGCAAACATAATAGAAGTTTGACTTTATAGTTGTGAAGATCCGAGGCAAGGAGCCACACGGAAATAAAGGAGCATCATTCTACTAAAGGCTGAGGGCTTTTTCCTCTGCAAAATGTGCTGCAGGCGACGAATGTCGTACTAATTTAATGGCACCGCAACCCGAGTAGTGTGGTATTAGCCTAAAGAAACTCTTGACTATTTGCATGCTTATTAGAATCCAATGAGTGCTTAATAAGTGCATATATGTGACAGAGGAAACATCTCATTGCATAGTTAGGGCTACAGGAAAGACACACGCGCGCGCGCACACACACGCTGAGGAAAGCAGTCTTGAGTTAATTACCATCACAATGCAATCAAGTACAACAGTCATAGCTGAAAACCGTTTCTATTAAAGCTGCTAGACTCAACCTTGCCTCCGCAGGTCAGCTGCAGCACTGATAACCTTTCCAGCAGACAAATACATGTAACATTGCCTCATCTAATTAAAAGCTCAGGGAGGTGTAGAAAAATACCAGCACATTGAATCCAAGCAAATGAGTGCTGCCTTCGGCTGATGAGGCTACCATATGCTGCTGCTGTTTACTCTGGAAGGAAACTGAGTCACTTAACATTTCAATAGGTTAATCAATTGACAATTAAATGGAGAAATTGGTTAACTCTGAAAACAATTAACATGACACTCCATTAAGTACACTTTCTAATTGCCGCAGCTGTGAGTGGAAATTAACGTGCATGTTAAAGCATCTAACTGGGGTGGCACTGTTTTTTGTGTTTCAGAGAACGGAATTAGCTGAAAACTCGGGTTTTATTTTATAGATTAGACAGTAGGAATTCTATCATCAACTGCAGTTTTAGCAGAGGGGAGCTATGTATATTTTGTCATTCTTTTAAGGACTCACTTCAAGTTGTTGAAATATTTAATTTGCAACAATTAATTAAAATAGCCTAAACCCCTCCTACCAAATTACGGGTTGGCGAACAAAATGGGAAACCTCTCCCTTTGCCCATTTTGTGGACAGAATTACTTTGCAGGATCAGGTATATTTCAAGATTTCCTTTCTAATTAAACAACGCAACACGCAAGTCTTAAAGTCAGAATTTCTGCCGAACATATCTGCGAATGGTTTGTGTGATTGCTGGCCTGCGTCCCTAGCCTTAATATACAACAGTAACAATAGTGTTTGTTAATGACAGTTTTAAGTTGGAGGATTTGGATTTTTACAGGCTATTACACATGCTTGCAAACAAGCAGGCAGTCATTAAGACAAAGAATATTCATTTACACGAGAGGTGATAATTTAAGCAAATCATAAATGTTGCTGATATATATTAAGTGCTAAATAAATATTTTTGAATGAATGAAAATCATTTATTATCTTATATAACCCTCCTCCTCCCCTGCCGCTTCTGGTAGCACATAATGGATAGGATACACAAAAACGGATAGGATAAATCCTACTTGGAGGGGCTGATGTCTGTCTGGCAGCGAAGTGGGAGAAGAGCATTTAAAAAGAGAAGGTAGGGGGCGCCCTAGCTGGCTCAGTCCGTGGAGCACGCGACTCAGATCTTGGGGTCCTGGGTTCGAGGCCCATGTTCCGGGTAGAACTTCAAACAAACAGAGGGCAAAGGATGCAGCTGGTGTAGGAGGGGAACACTAAGAAGACAGAAGATGTTCTGGTTTGGGCATCTGGCTAGATGGTGATGATTAATCAGTATAGAAGTAACGAGGAAAGGTGGAATAATAGATAATAGATGTTGAATCTACTGTAGAACATGTGGAGTTCAAAGTGCTGTAAAATATGCAAGTGCAGATGTCAACTAGACAGATCAATCGAAACTCGTGGGCTAGAGATATTTAGGAGTTTGTCAGAATACATGTGTTTGCTAATAACATGAAAGTGGAGATTTCACTTCCATTTGTTCTACATAGAAGAAGAACAGGAAAGGGCTGAGGACAAGGCCCCGGGTAATACCAGCATGCTGGGGTGGACAGAAGGAAGAATCAGCAAGGGAGGCTGAAAAGAAGTCAGAAGAAAAGGAGAATAGGAGAGAGTGGTCCCAGAAGTCTAGGGAAGAGAGAATGACTCCTACTCAAGGCATCTAGTAAAATGAGGGCAGTTTGGAATACCAGTGTCCTCGTGCCTGCTGTTTGGTTGGTGTGAGGAAGGCCTGAGTCAGAGCACAGTCCCCTTGAGTAGTTAATGGGAGGTGAGGAAGGAGAGGTGTGGACTGTGGGCTACTCTGAGAAGCTTTGTTATGAGGGACAGAGAGGGCAGGGGCTTGAGGACTAGAGGGTGTGAGGGCAGATTTGTTTGTTTATCTCTAAATTTGGAAATGGCCATGGATTGGGCTATCTTTGAAGGATCCAGAATGGGAAGATGAGATTTCCGACCACTGAGTTCTTTTTATGTGTTGTTGTTGTTGTTGTTGTTGTTGTTGTTAGTCTGGGAGCTTCAAAGAGAAAAAAGTAATTTTAGAATTATTGCCAAGAGGGCTGGAAGAGGGATGTGACTGAAGGTGGAGGGGAAGGATTACCTCTGAGAGGCCAGCTGGGATTGGATACAATGTCTTGTGCTCACACTCACTCATATTGCAGTGGGATTTTTCTCTAGGGGGAGGCCTTCATTCCTATATTTATTCATCCATCCAACAAATATTTATGCCTGGTTGCCATGTGCCCCGCACTATTTTAGGCCAGCAGGACACAGTGTTGAGTAAGACAGTCATGGTTCCTGCCCTCAAGGAACTAGAGAGTTCCTGAAAAGGAATCAACCCAGAGGTCAAGGATCTTGGTGGAAGAACATTCTAGGAGTTAGGAGAATGGATTCCTTGAGGTTGAAGAACAAGTGTCGGGATCCCTGGGTGGCGCAGTGGTTTGGCGCCTGCCTTTGGCCCAGGGCGCGATCCTGGAGACCCAGGATGGAATCCCACATTGGGCTCCTGGTGCATGGAGCCTGCTTCTCCCTCTGCCTCTCTCTCTCTCTCTGTGACTATCATAAAAAAAAACAAACAAACATGTGTCCATATAACCAATTGTTTCCTACTTCATTGAGTCTCACCATTGTAACACCCATGTGGGGTGGATTATATGCTACCTTGAATTTATCTTTAGTTACTCATATTTGTTTTTTTTTTTTTTTTAAGATTTTATTTATTTATTTGTGAGAGATATGGGGAGAGGCAGAGACATAGTCAGAGGGAGAAGCAGGCTCCTTGTGGGGAGTCCGATGCGGAATTCAATCCCAGGATCTCGGGATCAAGACCTGAGCTGGAGGCTGCCGCTCAACCACTGAGCCATCCAGGTGCCCCTCATATTTGTATGTAACCCCTTTTGGATAATCCTGTTTATAGAACAGACACTTGAAACAACGTTTTCCCTCCTTTAATCAGTGAGAAAAAGAAATTTTATGACATATAAATTTGGTAGTTACAACTTTTTGTTAGTTTGCTCTTGGGATCTTTGCATGGTCTTCAGTTAAGAAACCCATGCTTTGGGGCAGCCCGGGTGGCTCAGCGGTTTAGCGCCGCCTTCAGTCCAGGGCGTGATCCTGGAGACCCGGGATTGAGTCCCACATCGGGCTCCCTGCGTGGAGCCTGCTTCTCCCTCTACCTGTGTCTCTGCCTCTCTCTCTCTGTGTATCTCTCATGAAAAAATAAATAAAATCTTAAAAAGAAAGAAAGAAACCCATGCTTTGACACAACGTTTACTTGTCCTGTGAGATCCCTTTCGTTTAGTGATAGCTCCAGATTTTTATTTGGACACCAGACTACCCAAGAAAACAGCAAAATTTCCCCATCTCCCTTAGATGGCTATATGACTCCATCCAGTTACTTTTTTTTATTTTTTAAATATTCTATTATTTATTTATTCATAAGAGACACACAGAGAGAGGGGCAGAGACACAGGCAGAAGGAGTAGCAGGCTTCCTGCAGGGAGCCCGACATGGGACTCCAGGATTAGGCACTGGATTGAAGGCGGCACTAAACCGCTGAGCCACCGAGGCTGCCCTCCATCCAGTTATTTAGAGGGTAGATGTGATGGCTGAGTTGTCATCTTAGATTATGTAGTCAAACCCACACTTGAGAGTTAGTAGAATCGAAAATGAGAATAGTCTAAACTACAGATGACCACATCAGCCTTGAAAAATTTTCACATTGACTCAATTGAAAAAGAAATAAACTTGTATCTAGTATAAGATATAAGTAGTCATAACACATGGACAAATTTTTATCCTAACTATTCAATCTTACCTGGTCCTAACCTGTATTCAAGTTACATACAGAGCAAGTACCTATTAAATAGCCATTATTGGGACGCCTGGGTGGCTCAGCGGTTGAGTGTCTGCCTTTGACCCAGGGCATGATCCTGGAGACCCTGGATAGAGTCCCACATCGGGCTCCCTGCATGGAGCCTGTTTCTCCCTCTGCCTGTGTCTCTGCGCCTCTCTCTCTCTGTGTGTGTGTGTGTGTGTGTCTCTCATGAATAAATAAATAAAATCTTTAAAAAAAACAAAACAAAACAAAAACCCCATTATTTTTTATTTTAAAAATTGATTTACATTGGGGTACCAGGCTGGCTCAGTCAGTAAAGCATGCAACTCTTGATCTCAGGGTGGTGAGTTTAAGCCCCACGTTGGACATAGAGCTTACTTTTAAACAATTGATTTATATTGTTTAGTTTTATTAAAATATAATTGGCATATAAAAATTGCATATATTGAAAGTTTACAACCTGATGTATTTTTTTAAGATTTCATTTATTTATTTTTAATATATTTTTAAAAGATTTTATTTATTTATTTATTTAACAGAGAGAGAGAGAGAGATCTCAAGCAGGGGGAGAAGCAGACAGAGGGAGAGGGAGAAGCAGGCTTTTTGTCCAGCAGGGAGCCTATGTGGGGCTCAATCCCCGGACTCTGGGATCATGACCTGAGCCAAAAGCAGATGTCTAACTGACTGAGCTACGCAGTTGCCCCTAAGATTTTATTTTTAAAATCTTTACACCCAAAGTGGGGCTCAAACTTGCAACCCTGAAATCATCAAGAGTCACATCCTCTACCAACTGATCAAGCCAGGTACCCCTACAACTTGATGTTTTGACAAATGCATACAACTGTGAAAAGATCACTGCAATCAAGCTAATTAACATATCCATTACCTCTATATAGGACAAATATCCCCCACTTTTCAAAAATTCTCCACTTCACTTTTAGGAAATACCTGCATTAGTACCTGTTTTTGCTAACCAGAAGAAACTCAAAGATTTTTGCTTTTATGGGAAAAAAAAAGGTGAAAAGTGAAAAGAGCACTCAACATTTGTTTTGCAGCGAGACCTTATAGTGGCAGTGTGCACCCTATAAGAAGCAAGAGTGGCCTGATCAGGCTCTTCTCTGGGGCCTACACTCAGCATCTCAGCATCAAGCTGCCATAGCTTTGAACAGTGTCTGTGAGCATCTGTGCTTTATCTCAATTTATTTTGTGCAACCATTAGTAAGATGTGTCCTAAGGTATCAGAAAAGCCTTGAGAGAGTTTTGCTTACCATGTTTTGAGCGTCTGAGGATGCTCAAAATTTTTAAATATGAATTCCTCATAATGCTTCTTTGTTTTATGCCTTTTTAGTTTACAAAAGATTTCATAGGAAAGCTCTACTTTCATACAGTGGGAGGAACCATACTAGTGTGTGTGTGTGTGTGTGTGTGTGTGTGTGTGGTGAGGCAACTATTGTTTTTTGAGTTGTTCTGTTGTGGGACAAATTTCTTTGACATAATATTCTAGAAATAAGGTGGTTATGAGTGATCAGGTAATTTTTAACTACATGAAAATCCCTAATATAATGATTGTCATTCTATAAAACAAAGCTATTTCCATTTCCCAGTAGATGGCCATAATAAGCCACTTGTATTTTGTACGTACACACTGCTGTGGCATATCTGTCATGGAGAAGCCAATGAATGGTGGCATCATCATTGAGATTTCAGCCCATCTTTTCAGAAGAGAATGGGGCATAGGAAGGATAGGGGAATCTAGTGAGGACCACTACTGGCCTGGATAAAAACTACTCTGTGGATTAAAAAAAAAAAAAAGTTGACTCTTCTGGGTGTATGTACTGCATAGGCACAGGGCTTATTCAGAATTGGGGCTGGATTTGAGCTCCCATTTGTCCCCTCAGCTGGATGCCCTTGTGCAACAAACAGCCCATATACATAAATGTAGTTGAGCAGAATAGAAGTATTACAGAACTTAAAAAGGAGTAAATTCAGAGACCTCAGGTTTTTAAAGCACTTCTGATAGAGCTTTGTTGATGTGGTTGTATCCAGTCCTAAAAGAAAAAATAAATTTTACACTTATTTAAAGTCCCTGATAATAGCTAAACTTAGGAGGAAGCTTAAATGGTTCTTTTCCCAAGTAGATAGGTAGAAGAGAGATGAGTTGGGCTGAGTCACAACTAACTAGTTCAACTGATATTTAAAATTGGTGGGTTTTTAAAAAAGATTTTATTTATTTATTTGGGAGAGAGAAAGTGAGAGAGAGAGAGGCAGAGGGAGAGGGTGAAGCAAGCTCCGCATTGAGTGGGGAGCCCGATGCAGGACTCAATCCCAAGACCCTGGGATCATGACCTGAGCTGAAGGCAGATGTCCAACCTACTGAGCCACCAAAGTGCCTCTAAAATTGATGTTTAAAATGTGCCAGGCATCATCTTTATGTGGTGCTACAATGAGGAATCAGCATGATTATGCGAATGTTTTCTGTGTCTTCTAACAAAGCAGGATTGAAGGACCAAGACTAGGGATACTTTTACCTCTTTTCTTTTTCTTTCTTCCTTTTTTTTTAAGATTATATTTTGAAGCAATCTCTACATTCAATGTGGAGCTTGAATTTACAACCCCAAGATCAAGAGTCACATACTCCAGCGCCTGAGCCAGCCAGGTGCTATTCACTCTTTTCTTCGGCTTCTTTATTCTTACCTGTCATTCAGGTCTGCAATGTTGTTGTTGTTGTTGTTTTTTAAAAGATTTTATTTATTTATTCATGAGAGAGAGAGACAGAGAGAGAGAGAGACAGAGAATGAGAGAGAGGCAGAGACACGGGCAGAGGGAGAAGCAGGCTCCATGAAGGGAGCCTGACATGGGACTTGATCCGTGGCCTCCAGGATCATGCCCTGGGCTGAAGGCAGAGCTAAACTGCTGGGCCACCGGGGCTGCCCTTCAATGTTGTTTTATCCCCTGACTTCCCACCACTCCACAGAAACACTTAGATCTCCTCTTTCTTTCTTGTTGATACATCAAAATCCCAAAGAATGAAAAAATAATAGCTATTCCCTCTAATGTTTCTGCTATGGACAACCTCACACCCCTTTCAAAATCTTGGGAGATTCAGAGCCCTGTAGGTGACAGATGGGGCTCCAGATACTTGGTGGAATGGTAGGAGAGAAGAATGGAAGGGAGAGAAAGAAGAGTCTAGCATCTATCTGTAGGTGGGACTAAACAGACCAGCTGGAGACCTCCTCAGTACCCATCCTATGAGAGAAAGACCTCCTCAGGCTCCTTCAGGTCAGCAAATGTTTATTCATTGCTGACCATATACCAGACCAGGTGCTGAAAAGTGAATAAGAGTTTCTGCCTTTGAGGCACCTGGGTGACTCAGTCAGTCAAGTGTCTGCCTTCAGCTCAGGTCATGATCCCCAGGGTCCTGGGATTGAGCTTCATGTTGGGCTCCCTGCTCGGTGGGGAGCCTGCCTCTCCCTCTGTCTCCACCACTCCCTCTGCTTGTGTTCTCTCTCTCACTTTCTCAAATAAATAAATAAATAAATAAATAAATAAATAAATAAATAATCTTAACCAAAAAAAAAAAAAAAAAGAGTTTCTGCCCTTAATGAGGTTATGGTCTAATAGGAAAGTTGAAAACATGACAGAGAATTTCAATCTAATGAAGTAACTACTGTGGGAAAAGTATGTAGAGTGTGCTGTGGGAGACGGGCAGGGCTGCTTCCTCCCACTTTCAGGGTTCTGGAATGGAAGGCTCTTTCCAGTCTGTTCCAGGGACTGTATCCAAGCTGGATCTCTATAGAATCTACCTCTCTGGCTTTATCCCTTGTCAGTTTCTAGCTAGCTCTTCCTGGTTTACTATGTAACCATTCACACTCCTCTCTCATTAGTTTTCCAACACTGCCATTGTCTACACAGGTAGATTTTCAGTGTGGGTGTTTTTCTCCCATTTATAAATCTGGAAGACCTCTACTCCTCCTTTAATACCCACCTCAAAAGTTATCTGCAAAGCTTTCCCTGAAGCTCCAAGGCAGAGTTGCCTCCTTCCTCTTTTCTACTCCTTGCTTACTATTTATACTTCTGTATTTACCACAGTGCACTCCTAAGATAATATTTACCACAGTTTTTCTGTGTAAATATCTGTTTTCCCCATTAGACTGAGCTCTTAGGACAGAAGTCATTCATCTTTGTTTCCCCAGGGATTAGCATCTCCAATGGCCCTTAGCTCTGTAACTTAGTATTTGATGGATGAATGATTATTTTTAATATACTATGGAAACACTGATGATGGAGTTGTTCACTATATTATTCACACTGAATAAAATATTTGAAGCATCATGTTAACATAGTAAATAGGCCTTTCTGACATGTGAGAAGATTTGAAGTGGCCCAGGACAGAGCCCTGACTTACAAGATGCCACCCAGAATCTCAGATCTTTCATTTGTTTGGCCACCATCTCAATCTATGTCATGTATTGTTGAGTGCTTTATAGATGACTGAGTCAGGAGAATTTGCTTTGATTAGGTTTTATTTAAGTTAATTGTTCATTTGTTTTTTTTTTATTTTTTAAGATTTTATTTATTTATTCATGAGATACAGAGAGAGAGGCAGAGACATAGGCAGAGGGAGAAGCAGGCTCCTCACAGGGAGGCCGATGTGGGACTGGATCCTGGACCCCAGGATCACGCCCAGAGCCAAAGGCAGTTGCTCAACTGCTGAACCATCCAGGCATCCCAATTATTCATTTAGTAATCAGATATTTATTCAGTATCTGTTATGTTATTGAGCTTTGTTCTAGGTGCTTGAAGTTACAGTGATCAACCACAATATGTATGGTTGAAGAGTCTATGGAGAACCCACTAGGACAATGGTTCTCAAAGTGTGCTCCTTAAATCAACGGTATCAACATCACCTGGGAACTTATTAGGAACGCAAATTCTTGGAACCCCTAGACCTACTTCCAGACCTACTGAATCAGAAACTCAGGCCAGGGGAGTGCGGTGGGGGCTGGGAGCTAGCAGTCTTATTTAATAAACATTCTCTTTGATTCTGATACCAAAAACCAATAGCCCAACCCCATGCTAGAGAGGCCACCTGTGTCCATAGCTTCTAATGGGTCTGATAGATGTGCCCTTCCAACAGTGCTCTGCCTTGGGAAATGAGTATGTGTGAACAGCATCAGTGGTGATCATGCCCTTGGTTTCTGCTTGGCTTAAGTCAATGGGAAGGAGAGGAGAAAAGTAAAGCCAGGGTATTTATAATCCTGGCTTCTTCCCTGCAATGTGATCCAGGCCAACTGGGTCCCTCAAGTCAAAGCCACTATCCCTTCTGAGGACATTTCCTCTGCAGCTTTTTCCCAGCCTCTGGTAAATTAGCTTTGTAAATAAGCCCTTCACAAACTATTTTGAATGTCTTTTCTGTTCTCTATCAGAACTCCACAATTCAGGTCAGGTCTGATCTTCTGCAGGCCAGGACCTACTGCACCATTTGACATGGTGGATACAGTGCATGTAGACATAATTTTAGGGATCTATGAAAATGTTAAACATTTTTTTAATCAGAAAAAAATTTGATATAATCCAGAATGGATTATATTTTTCCTTATATTGATGTAATTATAAAATGGAATTTTATTTTTTAAATTAATTAATTAATTAATTAATTAAAAAGATTTTATTTATTCTTTCATAAGAGAGACAGAGAGGCAGAGACACAGGCAGAAGGAGATGCAGGCTCCATGCAGGGAGCCTGACGTGGGGCTCGATCCCAGACCCCAGGATCATACCCTGAGCCAAAGGCAGATGCTCAACCTCTGAGTCACCCAGGTGTTCCTAAAATGGAATTTTAAACTTTTTTTTTTTTTTTTTTTACTGCAGGAAGAGTCCCACAACGTCCCACAAATGTAATAAAGTGGCCCTGCTGCATTGTCTTGCTCATTGATTTTCTTGCCTTCATATTATTTGCCCCTCAACTCCTCTATTCCACCCACAAAACACTGTATACACATCTACACTTGTGCACATGCTTAGAGACACATACACATATTTCACCTATACATTCATTCTCTACTTTTCTCCATTTCCTCTATTCCTTGCCTGGGAGGGAGATGGAGGCTGACCTCTGCAAACTACATTATTCAGATTCCTTGTTGGATGGCTTCTCTTTGGGAGCTATGAATAGGAGGCATCAGCAGAAGATCACACGGCCAGAGGAGAGAGAAGTCAGAGTGTTTGCTCTCCTGGCACCCTTTGTGCCACCCATGGGTAGGAGTGGCTGCACTATTCTACCTAAGGCCACAGCTTCTGCAGCTGAGCTTCCCACACTCCACCCCACCCCCACCCGCGGCCAACCCGTTATCCCAGCCACTCCTTGTCTTCCTTTCACTCTAGGACAGAATTTGGCTTTTCACTGATGCAGCCCAGTGGCTCCTCACCATCCCTTGTTGGTTTCCCTCAACCTTTTTTAATAGCCTATGTAAATAATTTCTTCATTAACATGAATAGAGCTATTTTTAATTGATAGTAGAGACCCATAGCAAGTTTGATTTGTTCATTTAACACAGTATCACTAACATTTCCTGAGGTGTCTGCAAAGTCTTCCTAAGGACCACTTTGTGGCAACACAATATTCTACCTTAAGGTGTACAAGAATCTCTTGATATATTTCCCCTTTGTTCTCCGGCTTGACTCACTTTTATTTATTTATTTATTTTTAAGATTTTGTTTATTTATTTATTCATGAGAGACACAGAGAAAAAGAGAGGCAGAGACACGGGCAGAGGGAGAAGCAGGCTCCATGCAGGGAGCCCGATGTGGGGCTCGATCCTGGGTCTCCAGGATCAGGCCCTGGGCTGAAGGTGGCGCTAAACCGCTGAGCCACCCCGGCTGCCCTTGACTCACTTTTCTTTTTCACATCCTTTATTTCCATTATAGACAGACGAAATAAACATTCTCTAGGTGTAGATTTTTATTGTATATGAACTTTTACTCCACTCATGTTATTTTTCTTCTAGATTCTGATACTGCCTTAGAGCCACAATTTCTAACCCTTCTTCTGAATTCTTCTATAGGCAAATAGTTTTACTCCCTCCTGTTGGAATGTATTTACACTCAGATGTCAACAGACATTTGTTTAAACTATTCCTTCCACTTGAAATACTCTCTTTTTCACAGTTTTTCAAATGTCAGTTTTCCTTCCTACTTAAGTTAAAGATGTCATTCTCTCCTCTGAACTAACCTATTCAAATGATTTATTTGGTAATTAGTGATTTTTGGATTATGACCTGAGCTGAAGGCAGATGTTTAACCAACTGAGTCGCCCAGGCGCCCCCTTATTGTTTTGAAATGTAATTAAAATGTTTTAGGTTATTTAGCTTCAAATATAGTACTATCTTTTCTTTTCCAACTTGATTATTAATTTCTTGTTGAAGGAATTATTTTCTTTTATCACTTTATGTCTCCTGTATCACTTTCATGCAGTACTTGCATAATGAACATGTATTGATTTGAAAAATATTGGAGCCCCATATATAAGAGACTGACTTTCAGAATCCTAGTGTAAGTAAAGTTGAGTTCTCTGTCCATTTCTCTGACTACAAACTGTAATTTCATCACGTGGCGCACAGATTTCCAGTACTGTTTAGGGATGTTATTGTTCTTATGTGTTTCTAAGAAGGGAAATGCCTTAAAAGTGTTTATATCTCGGGATCCCTGGGTGGCGCAGTGGTTTGGCGCTTGCCTTTGGCCCAGGGCGCGATCCTGGAGACCCGGGATCGAATCCCACGTCGGGCTCCCGGTGCATGGGGCCTGCTTCTCCCTCTGCCTGTGTCTCTGCCTCTCTCTCTCTCTCTCTGTGACTATCATAAATAAATAAAAATTAAAAAAAAAAGTGTTTATATCTCTCTAAGCCAAAGTGGAGCACGTGCATGAGAAAGAAGTGCCTCCACAGTGTAGATATAGAAGGAAAGATTAAGGGGCACCAGGGTGGCTCCATTGGTTGAGTGTCTGACTCTTGATTTCAGCTCAGGTCATAATCTCATGGGTCCTGGGATAGAGCCCCATTGGGCTTCTTGCTCAGAAGGGAGTCTGCTTAAAGATTTTCTGTCCCTCTCTGCCCCTTCCCCCACTCACTCTCTAAAATCTATAAATAAATCTTTTAAAAAATAGAAATTATAGAAGGAAGAGGCATGGTAGTAATACTAATGGTAATAGTAACTCAGTTTCTGATTAATAGTAACAGAAATCCTAAGTCATCCCATAACATCTTGCACATTTCTTTCTTCATAGCATGTATCACATCCAAATACATTCATTTTGTTATTTGCAATAATAATAAAACCTTCCTTACCCCAGCAAATATATATGCTACATGGGGGTGAGGACTTTTTTGGTTCTTGTATTCTACAACTGTATTCCCAGTCCTAGAATAAGTCTGGCATGGAGTAGGCACTCAAAAAACAGTTGTGGAATAAATGAGTGAATGGATGAACATTTGTTAGTATTCCACAGTTTTCCAGATGGTGTTTTAAGGGCTTGCATTATTTGTCACTTAAAGTCTCACAACACCCTATGACATAGGTACTGTCCCTCAGAGGAGGAAACTGAGGTTCAGAGAAGGTAAAGGCCTCCCATGGTCAGAAATCTAGTACCTGGGGGATGTGGTACTTAAATCCAGGCAGTCTGGCCAGGAGATCACACTATGATGAATTTTATTTAGTAAAATACTGTGAAATAACAACTAATATTTGTTAAAACTTATGAACTATTGTCACATCTATTTCCTTTTTTCAAAAACAATATTTTATTTATTTGACAGAGAGAGAGAGAGAGAGATCGCACAAGCAGGGAGAGCAGCAGAGGGAGAGGGAGAAGCAGGGAGCCCTGTGTGGGACTGGATCCCAGGACCCTGGGATCATGATGTGAGCCAAAGGCAGATGCTTAACCGACTGAGCCACCCAGGTGCCCTATCACATGTATTTCCTTTTTTTTTTTTAATTAAGATTTTATTTATTTATTCATAAGAAACACAGAGAGAGAGAGAGAGAGAGAGAGAGAGAGGCAGAGACACAGGCAGAGGGAGGGAGAAGCAGGCTCCATGCAGGGAGCCCGAAGTGGGACTCGATCCTGCATCCCCAGGATCATGCCCCGGGCTGAAGGTAGCGCTAAACTGCTTAGCCACCCGGGCTGCCCCTGTAGTTCCTCTTTTGATAGCATTCAGTGATCTGAGCTTATATTATTATTATCCCTACTTTACAGATAGGAACACTGAGAAATGATTTGTCAGAGGTCACAGTGCCATTAAGTGGCAGTTCTGGGAATTAAACTCTGATCTTCTGAGTTCAAACCTTATCTCTCTCCCACTCTACTCCTGCTAGCCACCATGCTGTGGCTTAAATGTGGCCAGAGATCCCAATTAATGGCTTTAGACATACATAAGCTCGACTTAATTAGTCACTAAAAAGCCATTGTATTAGTAGCCAGCAATAAATAATTTTAATATTCACTAGTTTTGCTTTAGTAGTTACTAAGTTTTTACTAATAAAAAATTGCACAGAAGTTGTAAATTTGGAGGCACAGCCCCCAAGCACTTATCTTAGAGGAATAAGACAATAACAAAATTGTCACTGGTAACTTTGACAAAGACTGCACAATCATGCATTCAGGAATGCTCTGTGGTAGGTGTGTGATTCATACATCAAAAGAGATATACATGGAGATCATACTTATTGTTGTCACATTCACTTACTTACTCTTAGATACTGAGTCTTACTGAGTGATGGCAAATGACTCCTAGGTGTATTTCTTGACAAGGTAATAAAAATTATAAACAGGATTCTAAAAATTAGGACTCATTGCATGAATGTAAAGAAAAGGCAGTAGTAACAGTAAAGGTCACTGAGGTCGGAGAGATCAGTAGGTTCCACAAGTCACTGAAGGACCGCAGGGGCTGGGATCCAGAGATACTTGGAACAAAGTGCTGGAGGGTGGTTAGTGACAGGGGCTACAGGGGAAAGGGTGGCAAGACAAGATGGCATCAACTTCACAATTTTAGAGGTGGAGGAGGATGATGAGGGTTGATCTAGAAGTGACTTAAGGAACATGTCAACCTCTTCAGGGTGGTGGATGAAGAGGCATGCTCTACTTGTGGAAGGCAAAAAAGGAACATTGCCACTTAATGTCCAGGTAAGATGGTGGAGTAACTGTTCTTAGAGTGGAAGATACAGAATATTTCGCTCTATGAGAGAAAATCTGAAGAATAGCTGAAAATGACTGGGAAATCTCAGGAGCTGGGAACTGAATATGATTCAGCATAGTAGTATTAGCATTAAATAGAAAGATACCATACTCTAACATGCTAAGGAGGCATATGCTATTGTCCACTCAAAAGTCTTACTTTTCATAAAGCTTGTATAGTTCGTACTGTACACCAACTATTTAACATTCAGATTCATCCAAGACTCATTTTAAAGCATGAGAACCTGCCCACCTGCTCCTCCAATCTGCCGAGATTTCCCCAATTTTGTTTTTTGAGATTTCTTTTCTTTTTAAGATTTTATTTATTTTTTTGAGAGAGAAAGAGACAGAGAACATGAACAAGGGGGAGGGGCAGAGGGAGAAGAAGACTCCCCGCTGAGCAGGGAGCCCGACCTGACCTGGGACTCCATCCCAGGACCCCTGGATCATGCATGACCTGAGCGGAAGGAATGCTTAACCTATTGAGCCACCCAGGTGCCCCTGGTTTTATAGATTTCTCTTTCTAGGAGCGTGTATAACATTTATTTTTTATGCCACTCACTTGGAATTTATCACTCTTGGAGTTTTATTTTTTTTAAGATTTTATTTATTTATTCATGAGACACACACACACACACACACACACACACACACACACACACAGGCAGAGACAGAGGCAGAGGAAGTAGGCTCCATGCAGGAAGTCCAATGCAGAACTTGATCCCGGGATCCCGGGATCATGCCCTGAGCTGAAGGTAGCCTCCCAACCACTGAGCCACCTGGGCTGCCCCACCCTTAGAGTTTTAATGATAGTTTCAGTTCATACGCACACAGGCAAATGTGTTTATTCATAGGAACCTGTCTTGGTGAGTACCTGCCAGGTGCTTTTTCTTAGAGCCATAGTGCTTAGTTGGGGGCCTGACAGAGTGTTACCTAATTGCTGAATGATAATTTTAATTTTGACTGAAGCTGTTGTTTTCTTCATAGCCAGCAAAAGTTGCAGTAAAAACCATGTGCTAAAATTTATGGAAACTTGTGAATTCCAGTTCATTCACATTTTTACTTCTGGATGAAATGCAATGAATGTCTCTTTAAGTGAGAAATCTGATAAAAGACTGGGTTTTGAGGAAGCATCTCCTCCCCCAAGGAATGGGCTTCCTTTCAGAGGAGATCCCCTTAGATAGCTGCCAAGGTTGCGAAGGCAAACCTTTGCATATACAAATTTGGGTCAATGTGTTGACAGGATGTCAGATTTGTGTAGCTAAAGCAGCTTCAGCATGAATATTGAGCTTTATGCCACTCCATTGATGCCCAAATGAACCTGTAGGTGCCTATTTGTGCCTGAGGCTACTGGGGTAGAAAATAGAAGTGGGTTGTGAAAACCTGATCAAGGTCCACAGCCTACCCTTGACCAGTAGTCACTGGTTTTCAGCAACAATTGAAAAGTAAATTCAAAGAGATCTGAATGGCAGAGCACTGATATCTTTTCATCAAATAGTCTGTAATTTCACATTGCAGTTATTTTGCCTCATAGACTTACCCAGGAGTGTTTCAGGAATCTTTACCCTGGCATGGGTCCACAAAAAGTTGCATAAAGAAAAATTTATCTAACCAGCTGACTTGGAGGGACCAAGTCTTTTGTTTTACAAAAGACCTAAAGTATTATTTAGTTCATGAAACATATAAATCTAAGTGGGAACAATGGTAAATATGACAATACGTTTTTTTTTTTTTAAATAAAAGTACTCTTCAAAATTGTATTTTAAGGACCTGGAAATTTTGAGATTGATCACAGTAAACTGTAAACGACTTTTATAGTCTTCGAGAGATGGAAGTATAAAATAAGCAACATTCACTAAAAGCCTTCTTTTTAACTCCTTAATGTTCTACTACTTATCTTAGTCTTATCAAGTGCTTCCACTAGTGAGCGAGCATTCCTGCAAACATTTACAATAATTCATATGATCATTGATCATAATAATAATTTTGTCATTGTAAGACCTTTCTAATTATCAAAGATTGATTTGGACACAATCTAATTTTATTTGAGTTTTGCTTTTCATTATCATTTTATAAGAATTGACACTCTATTAGAAAACCATTAGCTAGATTATTTGATTAAGCAGAAGACCTTATCTTTGGTATATTTGGTACCTAAAGAAGATCATCTTTTTTTTTTTTAACACTTTCCTTGTCTTATACAACAAAATTATGTTTTTTATTTTTTTAAAGATCTTATTTATTTATTCATGAGAGACACAGAGAGACAGAGAGGTAGAGACACAGGCAGAGGGAGAAGCAGACTCCCTGTGGGGAGCCCACTGTGGGACTTGATCCTGGGACTCCAGGATCCCACCCTGGGCCAAGGCAGCAGCTTAATGGCTGAGCTACCCAGGCATCCCACAAAATTATGTTTTATAAAAATCATAAACTGAAACAAGTAATAATAATGTCCAGAAAAGAAACATAGGCACTGAATATTTTCTTTTATCACATTTTGTACTTATAGCTGTGCAAGTAAAGGAAAAATGATTGTAAATAAAATAGAGATTAGAATAAAAAATGAGGGGCACCTGGGTGGCTCAGTCAGTTAAGTAGCTGCCTTAGGTTCAGGTCAGGATCTCAGGGTTCTGGGATGGAGCCTCCGTCGTGCTCTCTCTCATATAAATAAATAAACATATAAAAATGAAAAAATAGATTATTTATTTATGTATTTATTTGAGAGAGAGAGAGAGAGAGAGAGTATGCCAGCAAGCGCATGGTGGGGGAGGGGCAGAGGGAGAAGCAGACTCCCCGCTGAGCAGGGAGCCAGGATCTGAGGGTCTATCCCAGGACCCCACCTGAATCATGACCTGAGCTGAAGGCAGACGCTTAACCAACTGGGCCACATAAGTGCCTCTGGATTAATAATTTTAAAACACATTAATACTTTTTTTTTTTTTTTACAAAAGAGGAGATACTAAACTTACCTATTTGTCACAGTAACAAACACGTGAAGCTGAGTCTGTGAGTCCAGGACAGTGCCCTTGGCAGTTTTCCAAATTAGCTTTCAGTAGCTTGCTTGATTATAAAGCCTAAGAAATAAAAAATGTGCTAACTTGAAATGTTAACACTTAATATTATTAAAATTTAACAGAAACCACAGAAATTGTTTAGAACTTAGACAAACAGGATTTTTGCAGAGAGGAGTATTTTACTCCTGACATTCTTTGGAATGGTCAGGGCGTGATGATACTAAAGGGCAGATTAGAGTTTAGTTGGTTTTAACGTTAGGCTCCCACTCTATAGACCTCGCTGGTAGCTTGTACCGAGGTCACTGCTTCCACCCCTTCCCATCCCCTACCCCCGCCCCTTCCCTTGACCACCACTGCTTTGCTTTGTAAACTTGTATTTCTATTTTCTCTTGGCATACTTTGGAGTGTAGCTTTCAGAAATAATCTTTTTCAGTGAGTTTCTTTTTTCTAACATGCCTCCTCTCAATATATCAGAAATCTCACTTTTGTTTAGTATTTCTGAATTATTAATTGTCACTCAGAACACTGTATACTGTTTGATGAGACCTAGACCTATAGATAAATACTGATTTGTATTTAGCATGTATTTGTACGTTAGTTTAAAAGGAATAATGCTTTTTTTTTAATAAGAAAGAAAGAGATTAAATAGAAGAATGTGGAAACATTTGCAACAATTTTGTGTGTGTGTGTGTTTGTATTTGCCATACATAGAAACCAACTTATCGCATCTTATCTCTTTCATGGAGGCACAAAGTAAGAATCCTTCACAAGAGAGCTCTCTTCCTCTCATCTCTTCATCCTAATATATGAGTATGCATGGATATTTTTTCATATATTTATCAAGTTTTTTTTTCCCCTAGCTGGTACCCCAAACAGTGCCCAGGCAGCGTTATATGATGAATGAGTCTGTTTTTATTTAACACTATTGTATTTTTCCCTCTCTAAAATTAATTCCTCTATAGTGTCTAAATGGGGTTTTTATCAATTAGCTTTCACTAGGAAAATCTTTTCCTGTCTAATATAGAATAATGATTTTTTTTCATCTGTCAAGGGGGTTATTAATAAATGCCACCAGTGGGGTTAGAACATTCTCTGGTGTTTGCTTTAGGGGAACAAGGGGATTGTCGGAAATCCTAGCCAAACTGAACCATAATTAGAGAGAAAATGTTAGCAATTAGAACTATACATTAGGCTTTAATTTACTACCATGGAAAAGTCAAGGGTGGCATTTTTATTCCATTTTTAGGTGCAGCCAGATGGATTGCTCATTACAGGATAATTTCCACCGACCCTCTGCATTTCTCAAAGTAACAAAGCAGCTGAGAGCACTGTGCAGCCAGTGGCTCAGATTTTATTTTATTTTTTTGTGGGGGTGGAGAGTAGAAGGGGAGGTTAAGCAGTTATCAGTTTCCTACAGTTATTGACATAATTGGGAATCTTTTTATATGTGGAATAATTTTAGGTTAAGAAAACAGAACACAAACACATTAATATAGTTTACTTTTCTATCCTTGCCTAAATGTATCATGCTGCTATATCTTAATCTCCATGTTAAAAAAATTCCTTTTCAATCTTTCAACCTTTAATTTTTCCTAATGACCAAAATAAATATTATAAGTTATTGACTAAAAAAAAAAAGTCTTCTCAAACCAAAACTCATAAAGTTTCAGTCTAATTACAGTCTAATTCCTGCAAAGCTTCCAAGTGCACCAGTTGCAGTATTCTTGAAGATGTGGAGTATCCATCATCATTTTTCCTTTTTATCTCACACTCAAATTGCATTTTCTTTTCTTTTCTTGTTTTAAAGATTTTACTTACTTATTTGAGAGAGAGATAAAGAAAGCATGAGCAAGGGGAGGGGCTGAGGGAAAGGGAGAAGCAGACTCCCCACTGAGCAGGGAGCCCAAAGCAGGGCTTGATCCCAGTGCCCTGGGATCCTGACCTGAGCTGAAGGCAGTCAGTCACTTAACTGACTGAGTCACCCAGGCCCCTCAAATGGTATTTTCTTATTAACTGTGCTATTCAGTGAATTTGGGGCCAAGAGATTAATGACCATTTAAAGTAAATGTATTTATTTTGAGGTTAACAATGTTGTCATGAGGAAAAAATCTACCTTCTATTTCCTTTTTATTACAATGAGTCAAAATCAGCCACAGCTTCCCTTTTTTTTGAAGATATAGTTGAAGATACCTTTATGTTATTTACTTTTATTGTGGTCAATTATATATAACTATATAAAATTTACCATTTTGGCGACTTTTAGGTGTATAGTTTGGTGGCACTAATGCATTCACGTTGCTGTGAATCCATAACATCTCTCTTCAGAAGTTTTTATCTTCCCATGCTGAAGCCATGTTTATTAAACAATAACTCTCTTTTCCCCTCTCCCCTGTCTTTGGTGACTACTATTATATTTTCCATCTCCATGCATTTGAGCACTCTATGTATCCCATATATGTGGAATTGTACAATATGTGGCCTTTTGTGTTTGATACTTAGCATCATGTCATCAAGTTTCATCTGTATTGTTGCATGTGTCAGAATTTCCTTCCTTTTTAAGACCCAATAATATTCCATTCCAATAATTGATTCCAAAAGTACATATATGCCTTAATTTTATTTTTTATATGCCTTTATTTTAAATAATTTGCACATATTTCCTAAGGATTTACCTCCATGCTCAAGTTGTGTGGGGTTGACATCCACAGACAAAGTTATGGTTCCATCACAGGTGAGGTAGTGGATAAGAAGCGTTGGTGAGGACAAAGTGTCAGGCAGTTTGGACAGAAAAACAAAGGAAAACATCTGATCTTTCCATAAATGACCCTGTTAGAGGACAACCATGCTAGACTAACTCAAGTTATGACATGGAGAGAAAAGCAGTTAATTCTATTTGCAGGTAAATGTTAAGATGGTATTCCTAAAAACATTTTTGCAGCCATAATTTTTTACAGAATTTTCAATGGTTGAAAAATTCAGACAACTAGATAGCCTCAATTTTCTTTTTAGACTAAGTTTCAGGGACGGCTGGGTGGCTCAGTGGGTAAGCATCTGCCTTCTGCTCAGGGTGTGATCCCGGGTCCAGGGATCGAGTCCTGCATCAGGCTCCCTGCGAGGAGCCTGGTTCTCCCTCTGCCAGTGTCTCTGCCTCTCTGTGTGTGTGTGTCTCATGAATAAATAAATAAAGTATTTTAAAACAAAATAAGTTTCAGAAGAATAAGAAATATTTCCCCCATATTCCCTATTCTACGAGACTTCAGCTAGATTTTCATGCTTCCTACAGAAAACAACAACACAAAAATCCCATACTTTTGTCAACTGAAAATTCTACAGTTCTGCAGCAGTGACAGAAAACATTTTTTTCCTCATAAAAATCCATATTATGTAAGCAAAACAAAACATTACTGAGCTCTTGATTTTTAAATGTTTAGGTGGCAAGTTTATTCAGAGTGCTCTGCAGGGGCCCCTGGCTAGCTCAGTTGGAAGTGCATGGGACTCCTGATCTGGGGTGGAGTTTGAGTCCCACATTGGGCATAAAGATTACTTAAAAAAAAAAAAAAAACTGCCTAAAGAAAAAGTTCCGTTGTAGCATTTCACCTTTCCTAAGCTACCTTATAGGGGAGCTCTTTAAAAGAAATGAGGGGACACCTGGGTGGCTCTGTGGTTGAGCATCTGCCTTTGACTCAGGTCATGATCCTAGGGTCCTGGATGGAGTCCCACATCCGGCTCCCCATGGGAGCCTGCTCCTCCCATGCCCATGTCTCTGCCTCTCTCTCTGTCTCTGTCTCTCATGAATAAATAAATAAAATCTTTAAAAAAAAATAAGAAGACTTCACAGAAGAAAACAGAATTAGGGTTTAACAGTATTTTATATTTCATTCATTCCTTACAAGAGGCAAACCTCTAATGTTTTTTGACTACTGAAACAGTGCCACCTCACCAGTTTTGTTTTTGTTCTTTTAAGATTTTATTTATTTATTTATGAGAGACAGAGAGAGGCAGACACAGGCAGAGGGAGAAGCAGGCTCCCCACGGGGAGCCCAATGCCCGACTCCATCCCAGGACCCCAGGATCACGCCCTGAGCCAAAGGCAGACGCTCAACTGCTGAGCCACCCAGGCGTCCTGAGGTCACCAGTTTTGAGCTCTCCGTTCTGACCCCAACTGACCTTCCTTCACTTTTCTTTCATTTCTCTTGAATCTGTTCTTTGTTTACTTCGGGGACTCTGTTCTCTCTCTTTCTCCCACCTCTTCCCTTCCTTCTTTCCCTAATTATTTATTGAGTGAGAGTTTATTGTGTGCCACTTCCAGCCCTTGGAGATTCAAAGATTAATCTGACATGCTTCCTGCCTGGGTTGAAACTGCTGTTCAGTGCAGGTCTGTCCAGTGGTTTTCACATTGGGTGTCCACTCTCTGTGACTGGGACAAGCTCCCTGGAACCCTGAATTGAGGAGAGTTTGGGGCTCGTGTCTAGTTTTGGTAAGAAAGGGTGCCAAGATCAATTAGTGCTGTCTGCCAATGGCTCGGGAACAAAATAGTTGACGTGTGTGCCGTGCCCTTGCCAACCTCTAATCCAAGAGAGCCGAAGCTTTCTCCACATGGTTTTTCCTCCATTCAACCTGACCCTCAAATTGAGAACTTTTTTTTTTAAGATTTTATTTATGTATTTATGAGAGACACAGAAAGAGAGGCAGAGACACAGACAGAGGGAGAAGCGGGCTCCATGCAGGGAGCCCAATATGGGACTTGATCCCTGAGCCAAAGGCGGATGCTCAACCTCTGAGCCACCTGAGCATCCTAACAAATTGAGAACTTTAAAGGTTGCTTTAATGATCATTCTGGTATACCTCACCCTTTTATGTTTTCACCAAGTGCCCATCACATCATTCCCTAAATTGTGTTCACTGCCAATTAATTTCTGTCTTTTCTCCTAGGCTATCAAGTTTTGCTAAAGACACGAAACCATTCTGATTCAGTTCACTAAAAATTTATGCTACCAGACTTCCTCTGGTTCTATACTCTTTTTATTACTCTCTTGGAGAGTCACTAATGACTTTCCTATCTTGGTTGTTTAAAATGTTTTTCATATTTTTGAAAGTTACTGCTTAATCTTCCCTTGCCCTTGATCTCAGATGATCTTGCCTCCTGCTTTTCTGAGAAGTTCAAGGCCATCTGAAAATCTTCAATTTCCTATTCCCTTCCTCAGTCTTTTCTATTTTCCTTTATCCATTGCTTCTTCTGCCCTCTATCCCAAAGGATGAGGTTGCCTTTATTTCTAGTTTGAAACCAACTCATCCAGGACTTTTCTCTATAAGGTCTGTTCCCTGTAACTTCTTGAAATTCTAAATTCCCTTGCCATGGGTTCTTTAGTTTGGAGAAAGTAAAAAATAAAGTACAGAGATGATTATAGCAGATTACAGATGTTTCCAATACCCAGCAGTGACCATTGTCACTATTATGATACACTGGCTTATCTTTTTTCTAATAAAAAGAAAAGTTATAGGGGCACCTGGCTGACTCAGTCGGTAAAGTATCCAGCTCCTTAACTCAGGGGTATGAGTTCAAGCCCCACATTGGGCATAGAGCTTACTCAAAAAAAAAATTAAAAATTAAAAAAAAAAAGTTACAGATAAAGTTGAAGTTCTCTTTGACTCACATCCTCAGTCCTATTCCCTTCTTTCCCTTTCCAGAAGCAACCCTATTACATATGTTTTTTTCTATGTGTTCTCTAAAGTTATTAAATTATACATTTACATGTGTGTATACCTAAATAATATGTGGGATTTTTTAGTGGAAAATTTAAGAACCTATACAGTTCATGTTTTACAACCTACATTTTTCCTTCCTTTCTCTCCACATGATATTTCTGCTCTTTGTGCTGGTACATGCAGATCTAGTTGTAAGCTCCCTGAAGGCAAAGTTTTTGGCTTGCTTATCTCTAAATCCCCAGAACCTAGTACAGTATTTGGCATTTGGTAGGTACTTAATATGTATTTCATAGGAGAATTAATATCATTCATTTTTATTTATTTTTAATTAATTTTTAACCTTTTTTTTTTTTTTTTTAAGTAGGCTCTACATCCTTTACCTACCCAGCCAGCCAGGCCCCCCTACCTCATTTTTAACTGTTTGGTACTAATTAACTGTATGACAGGCCCACATATCACATTTCATCTATTTACTCCCCCACTGGTGAACAATTTCCGTTGTTTCTAATTTACATGCTTTTTAGTACAACATCCTTGTATAAGTCTTTCTATGCCTATGTTTGAGATTTTATCATGCTGACTTAGAGTTGGAATTGCTGCATTGTAGGAATTTATCTACTGAGATACAGTCAAATTGCTTTTCAAAATTTCCAGGCTTTCAAATATGTCAAGAATTCCTCTCCACTGTTTTTGTTTTTGTTTTCTGAGTGCTCTATACCCTAAAGCAATAGTTTTATTTTATTCTTTCCTTTGGCATCTCAGCTTTTCAAAATAATGATCTATTGACCCTAGGATCCATTCATGCCTAATGCTTGAAAGAGCTAACCTCTGATTTTTAAGTTCTATTAGCCACTTAGTCCTCCCTTTAAAAAGTAATTACTGGGGCACCAGGGTGGCTCAGTCAGTTAAGTGACCAACTCTTGGTTTCAGCTCAGGTCATAATCTCAGTGTTGTGAGATGGAGCCCTGTGTCAGGCTCTATGCCGGGCGTGGAGCTTGCTTAAGATTCTCTCCCTCTCTCTCTCCCTCTGCCCCTCCTCACCACGTGTGTGTGCTCTCTCTCTTTCTAAAAAAAAATTACTATATATACACATATGTATGTAGTAAAAATTATTATATGTAGTAAATATGTACTGTATATGCTATAAATATAATAGTAAATACAGTGCTTTAATACTTTTTTTAGAATTAAAAAATATTTTATTTATTTATTCATGAGAAACAGAGAGAGAGAGAGAGGCAGAGACACAGGCAGAAGGAGAAGCAGGCTCCTTGCAGGGAGCCTGATGTGGGACTCAATCCCTGGACCCCAGGATCATGACCTAAGCCAAAGGCAGATGCTCAACTGCTGAGCTACACAAGAGTCCCTTTTTATACTATTTATATTATTATTATTATAGTAATAGTACTTATAATATTGTACATCACTACCATCATTACCACCCTTCACAAGGATAATCACTACTCTGATTTGTAACAGCACAAATTTTACATGAGTTTATATAAGAGAGAGCAATTATGGAGTCTTGATAAGTCCAAAGTCTGCAGGGCAGTCCAGCAAGCTAGAAACACAGGGGATTTGATATTTAGCTCAAGTCTAAAGGCAACCTGAAAGAATTCCATCTTTTGGGGGGAACCTCAGTCTTTTTCTCTTAAAACCTTTAACTGATTGGTTGAGGCCCACCCATTTAATGGGGGTTGATCTGCTTTACTCAAAATCTATTCATTTTTTAAAAGTTTTAAGTAACTTCTGTATCTAATGTGGGGCTCGAACTCACAACCCTGTGATCAAGAGTCATATGCTCTACTAACTTAAATGGTAATCTTGTCTAAAGAACTCCTTCACACCAACATCTGGACTGGCATTTGATCAACTGTCTGGGTATCATGTCAAAGCATAAAATTAACCATCACACTAGGTGATTTTTTTTCTTTAACTTTTTTTTTTAAGGTTTATTTATTTATTTTTAAAGATTTTATTTATTTATTCATGAGAGACACACAGAGAAAGAGAGAGGCAGAGATACAGGCAGAGGGAGAAGCAGGCTCCCCACAAGGAGCCTGATGTGGGACTCGATCTCAGATCCCAGGATCATGCCCTGAGCCAAAGGCTAATGCGCAACTGCTGAGCCACCCAGGCATCCCAAGGTTTACTTATTTATTTGAGAAAAAGAGATAGTACTCACAAGAGAGTAGGGGTCGGGGGGGGGGGGGACAGAGGGAGAGGGACAAGCAGACTCTGAACTGAACTGCAGAGCCTGATGTGGGGCCAGATTCCATGACCCTGAGATCATGATGTGAGCAGAAATCAAGTCACCGACTGAGCCACCCAGGGGCGCTAGACGTTAAGTTTTTTAAGCCTCTTTTAATCTATAGGTTTTCCCAGCCAAATCCCTGTCTCTTTTGTCCTTTTGTAATTTATTTGTTGAAGAAGCAGAGTCCTTTGTATTTTTTTTGTGTGTGTGACTGCTTCCTCATTGTGTAGTTCAATTTTTTTCCCTATAAATTAATAGTTGGATCTAAAGTCTTGATTAGATTCAGGTTTGAAATTTTTGACTAGTTCTTCATAAGTAGATGTTTATTTCTTTATCAGAAGGCACATAATATCTGATTGTCTTTGCGACATTACCAGTCACTGATGCTTGGTGCCTAGACTCATGAATTCATTAGGAGATTGCAAAATGGTAGAGTTCGGGGCTATTATTTCTTCTTCATTTCTTAGCTGCAGTGTTTCCAAAAAAAGATTTTTTTTCTCTCTCTCAAACAAAAAAAGAAAAAAATGAAAGGAAAGAAAGAAAGAAATTAATTCACCTTATATACTAATTGGTTAACTAGTGGCATAGGATGTATAGGAAAGGCAGGATATACATTTGTTTCTTTCTCTTTGCTTATCAGTTTTCAAATAATGAATTTGGTTGATAAGCGTCCTCTTAAAGTGACCATTAGGGGAGTGTCTGGGTGGCTCAGTCAGTTGAACATCTGATTTTTGGTTTTGGCTCAGGTTGGATTTCAGGGTGGTGAGACTGAGCCCCAGAGCAGGCTCTGTGCTCAGTGTGGAGTCTGCTTCTCTCCCTCTCCCTCTGCACCTCCCCTCAATCATTCTCTCTCTTTCTCAAAATAAATAAATAAATCTTTTTAAAAATAAATAAAAGTGACCATTATGAATATGAGCACATTTGATGGACTTCAAACCACATCCTTATTGATACTCAAATTGTTCCAAGAAGGAGAGTCTTTGAGTTGACTCCTGGGTCTTTCTCACATGTCCTTAATAATCCTTGATATTTACCTTGCTATCTGGTAGGATGACAAAATAGTTCATGCTAATCTTGCATGTTTCTTACAGGGGAATGGAATTTCAAATCCACTGTCTTAACATTAGGGATACTAAGTCATAAGGCCATTCTAATCTTTTCAGTGAACACAGTCAGGAAAATTTATTTTATTTATTTATTTATTTATTTATTTATTTATTTATTTATTTATAGAGACACACACACACACAGAGAGGCAGAAACACAGGCAGAGGGAGAAGCGGGCTCCATGCAGGAAGCCCGATGTGGGACTCGATCCCAGGTCTCCAGGATCATGCCCTGGACCGCAGGCGGCGCTAAACCGCTGAGCCACCGGGGCTGCCCCCAGCTGTATTTCTAATGCACGTTCAGGACTATAAGTTTTGGTATTCAAACTCTTCTATCTTATATCTGTGTCTCTTTTTTCTTCTCACTAAGAATTCTGATTTAAAGGACACCACAGATGATGGAATTAGATTGTTAAAAATTTTCTCATTTTCTTTTTCTACATTACACAGAATGATATAGTACTAAAGCTGCCTCTAATACTATGATTATTGTAAAGAGTTTTCTTTTTATTTTTTATTTTTTAAATATTTTATTTGTTTATTCATGATAGACATAGAGAGAGAGAGAGAGAGAGGCAGAGACACAGGCAGAGGGAGAAGCAGGTTTCATGCCGGGAGCCCGATGTGGGACTCAATCTTGAGACTCCAGGACCGCGCCCTGGACCAAAGGCAGGTGCTAAACCGCTGAGCCACCCAGGGATCCCCTGTAAAGAGTTTTAAATTTTTTTTTTGCTGATCTTCTTTGCTGTCCTGCTAAAGACTATATATACATTTAAATTCATTTATTTTTAGTTACCTTTTATTTTTAAGGATTACTTTAAGGTTTTAATTTTGTATGTTTCCCAAGATCCTTCCTTTTTTTTTTTAAAGATTTATTGATTTATTCCTGAGACACAGAGAGAGAGAAAGAGAGACAGAGACAGAGACAGAGACAGAGAGAGGCAGAGACACAGGCAGAGGGAGAAGCAGGCTCCCCACAGGAAGCCAGATGTGGAACTCGATCCCAGATCCCAGGATCAAACCCTGATCCGAAGGCAGGCGCTCAACTGCTGAGTCACCCAGGTGTCCCACCCGAGATCCTTCTTATTAATTAAGCATGAGGGTTTTCTCCTCTCATTAACACAGTGCCATAGGTGTTATTACCTCCATATTACAACTGCGGAGATTGAGGATTTGCTGGAGCTGCTGTTCACAGCACATCTCCCTGATTCCAAAGCCCATGTGTTAAGTCACTCTACCATACATCCTATCTTATTATATATAAGAAGTGACATAAATTATGGAAGATGAAGTTACGGATGCATAATATAAAGCCTCTCCAGCCTGTAACTGTTTTCAGTTAGAAAAGCCTAAGATAAAGTAACTCAAACCTTGATTTTTAAAAAATATTTTATTTATTTATTAATAATAGACAGAGAGAGAGAGAGAGAGGCAGAGACACAGGCAGAGGGAGAAGCAGGCTCCATGCAGGGAGCTGGACGTGGGACTCGGTCCCCAGACTCCAGGATCACATCCTGGACTAAAGGCAGGCGCTAAACCGCTGAGCCACCCAGGGATCCCCTCAAACCTTGATTTTTGAATATAGGAGAATATCTTATTTATGTAGAAGAAGGATGTAACTTCATATTTTAAAGAGATCTAAACTGGTGTTGAAAATGGAAATAGGCTGGACTATATTACACATTTGTAAAGTTTTGTTAGTACAGGGATTAATGATTTACGTCCTGGTGGCAGGTAGGAGTGCCTTTGCCAACCTCTACCTGTGATCTTGAGCAAACTCTTCACTATGTAACACATTATCTGTAATGTGGGAATACAAGTACTTTTTACCATCTTGGACAGTTGTGGGATTAAAATAAGATCATGCAAACAAATGCTTAGCATCATACCTGGCTTATAGTGAATGCTCTGTAATTCATGCTTTCTTCTTATCATTATTTATTAACAGATTGCTTTTTGGCAGTTGACGTGGGATTCCAAATGACTAGGCCAGGGTGAGGTCAATTGGCCTATGTTAGTTGGGGGGCCCCATCTAGGGCTTCATTAGTCATCTGCAGGCCCCCCGCAATAGTTAAGAAAGACACCATGTCACTTCCAATCTATCCCAAAGGAGAAAGTACCAACAAGGATGACAAAAAGTCAAGGTCTTGCATAAACTGAGCTAATGACCAGATCAAAGGTTCTTAATCACAGCTGCACATTAGAATCATCGGAAGAGCTTTTAAAAAATAATCTCCAGATGAATTAAATCAGAATCCCTGGGTATAGGACCCCCAGAATCAGTATTTTAAAAAAGAGATCCTTCAAATGATTTTAGTGTGCGGTTAGGGTTGATAGTGATTTTACCTGATGGTGTGTAAGGTCACATCTGATGCTCAAAATCTCTGATAGAAGCCGTCAGGCATGGACTCCTTAACCTCTGGTCTCCTATCCACATATACCTCTTCAGGGACAACCATGTGCTGAAGGCTTCCCCACATTGTGTCCTGCCTCCTTGAGGATCAGATTCTTTTTTTTTTTTTTTTTAAGATTTTATCTGTTTATTCATGAGAGGCACAGAGAGGGAAAGGCAGAGACACAGGCAGAGGGAAAAGCAGGCCCCATGCAGGAAGCCCGACATGGGGCTTGATCCCAGGACTCCAGGATCACGCCCTGAGCCAAAGGCGGACACTCAACCGCTGAGCCACCCAGGCTCCCGAGGATCAGATTCTATTTATACTTCTCTCCCTGTATCTTCATCCACTATGCTTTCTAGAGCTCCCTTCTCCCAGCAAATAAATGTATTCAAATTCTTTTCATCTTAAACATGCACACACACACACACACACACATACACACACACACCCTAGAATCAAATCAAACCCAAATCAAAAGACCCTTTCATCATTCTGGGTCTCCCCATCTGACTATGGTCTGATGAAGTGCTACAGGTCCTTCAGCTCATAGTCCAGCTTTCAGAAAACATTGTCTCCACTCACATTCCTCATGCCACACTTTCTGTTTAATCTCGCACCCACTGCAGTCTGGCACTGCTCCACCGGCTCCCTGAAACTGTTCTTGGCAATGTCAATAAGGGCTGCTTTCTTCTAGTCCTCACCTAACAAGATATCGCTGACTTCACTTTCATTCTTTTTTTCCCCTCCCATTTTATTGGGGTAAAATACTCATAATAGAAGATGTGTATTTAAACCATTTTAAAGAATATATATGGCCTTAAATACATTCATAATGTTATACAACCATTATCAGTATCTAGTTCTAGAGCTTTTCATCATGACAAATGGAAACCCTGTGCCCATATAAACAGTCACTCTCCACTCATATCCCCCAACAGCCTCTGGCAACCACTAATCTCTAGGGACTTTCCTATTCTGCCTATTATTTGTAAAATAATAAGTGATCTTTTGTGATTGGCTTCTTTCACTTAACATGTTTTCAAGGTCCACCACATTGCAGCATGTATCAATACTGCATTCTTTTTATAGCTGAATAATATTCCACTGTATGGATATACCACATTTTTTTAATCCATTCATCTATTGATGGACATTTGGGTCATTTCCACTTTTTGGCTATTATTGAATAAAACTGCTATGAACTTCATTCATTGATGTGTTATTGTTTGAACACCCATGGGGTCTGTTCCTAGGAGTGAAGTTGCTGAGTCATGTGGTAATACTAAGTTTAACTTATTGAGGAACCACCAAATTGTTTTCCACAGTAGCTGTGCAATTTTACATTGCTACCAGCCATGTATGAGAGTTCCAGTTTCTCCACATCCTTGCCAATACTTGGTTTATTTTGTTTCAAATTATGGCCATCCCAGTGGGTGTAAAGTTTCTTATTACAGGCTGATTTACATTTTTCAGATAGACGTCTAATGATGTTGACCATCTTTTCATATGCTTGTTAGCCACTGTATATCTTCTTTGGGAAAATGTGTAATCAAGTCATTTGCCTGTTTTTAAATTGGGTTGTCTGTCTTTTCATTGTTGAGTTACTCTTTTTTTCTTTTTTTAAGATCTTATTTTTAGGGGATCCTTGGGTAGCTCAGCGGTTTAGCGCCTGCCTTCGGTCCGGGGCGTGATCCTGGAGTCCTGGGATCGGGTCCCGCGTTGGGCTCCTTATGTGGAGCCTGCTTCTCCCTCTGCCTGTGTCTCTGCCTCTGTGTGTGTGTGTCTCTCATGAATAAATAAATAAAATATTTAAAAATAAAATAAGTTTCAGAAGAATAAGAAATATTTCCCCCACATTTCCTATTCTACCAGACTTCACGCTTCAGCTAGATTTTCACGCTTCCTACGGAAAACAACACAAAAATCCCATACTTTTCCATACTGTCAACAGAAAATTCTACAGTTCTGCATCAGTGACAGAAAGCATTTTTTTCCTCATAAAAATCCATATTATGTAAGCAAAACAAAACATTACTGAGCTCTTGATTTTTAAATGTTTAGGTGGCAAGTTTATTCAGAGTGCTCTGCAGGGGCCCCTGGCTAGCTCAGTTGGAAGTGCATGGGACTCCTGATCTGGGGTGGAGTTTGAGTCCCACATTGGGCATAGAGATTACTTTGAAAAAAAAAAATTCTGCCTAAAGAAAAAGTTCCGTTGTAGCATTTCACCTTTCCTAAGCTATATTTATTTATTCATGAGAAACACAGAGAGAGAGGCAGAGACACAGGCAGCGAAAGAAGCAGGCTCCACGCAGGAAGCCCGATGTGGGACTCGATCCTGGGACTCTAGGATCACAGCCTGGGCTGAAGGCAGGCTCTCAACCGCTGAGCCACCCAGGTGTCCCAAAAATCTTATTTTTAATTAATCTCTATATCCTGTGTGGGGCTTGAACTCATGACCCCCAGATCAATAGTCACATGCTCTTCTGATTAAGCCAGTTGGGTGCCCCTCATTCTTTTTTAACCTATGTTTTTATCTAATATTTTTCCCATGACAAAAGAAATACATGCTTGCTAAAGATGTGAAACCATACAAGAATGTAAATAAACTATTTCTCCTCCTTGGTTTTACATGACAGCACTTTGTCTTTATTTTCTTTCTACTTCTCTGAGAAAGTTTCTTCTGACTTCTTTATAGGTTCTAATTCCTTTTCCTAACCTTTCACTGGTGGAGCACTCCAAGATTTTGTGCTCAGTCTTCTTCTCTTCCTATGAATATTTCCTGGCATTCACATTCATAACACTAATGATAACTCCAGTTTTGACTTCTTTTTGAACCTAGAAAGAAGAGTATAAGACAACCAGATATCACCACTTAGGTATTTCAAAAGGATCTCAAGATGAATATGTCCCCAAATTACTGCCTCGATAAACTTGTTTCTCCCATTTTTTTTAAAAAAAAGATTTTATTTATTTATTCATGAGAGAACCAGAGAGAAAGAGGCAGAGGCAGGCAGAGGGAGAAACAGGCTCCATGCAGGGAGCCGGAGGCGGGACTCGATCCCCGGTCTCCAGGATCACGCCCTGGGCTGAAGGTGGCACTAAACTGCTGAGCCACCCGGGCTGCCTTGTTTCTCCCATTTTATTTTATTAAAAGATTTTATTTATTTATTCACAGAGAGACAGAGAGAATGAGAGGCAGAGAGAGAAGCAGGCTCCATGCAGGGAGCCCGACGTGGGACTCGATCCAGGGTCTCCAGGATCACGCCCCAGGCTACAGGCGGCACTAAACCGCTGCGCCACCGGGGCTGCCCTGTTTCTCCCATTTAAAAAAAAAGTTTATGTATTTATTGTTTTTAGTAATCTCTACACCTAACGTGGGGCTTGAACTCAAGACCCAAGATCAAGAGTTCCATGCTTTTCTGATTGAGCCAGCCAGAGCCCCCTCTCCCATTTTTCTTATTATAAATGAGTGGCACCAGGATCTATCAACCACTTGCCCAACCAAAACTCTAGTGAGTTATTTTAAGATTTTTTTTTCTGTTCTACTCATATCTGATCAATCAATAGTTATTGTTGATCTGATTTCTAAATGTATCTTTTACCGTTTTTCCTCATTTCAAACCTTAGTATCTCTGTTATGATTCAGATCTCCACTATCCATTGCCTGGACTATTGAAGTACTTGGTCATTGTGCTTTCTGCCTCTGGGTTTGTCTTGTCCCAATTTATTCTATACATTTTTCTAAATAAAAAGTTGATCATGCTACTTGAAATTCTTCATTTAACCTCTATGATCTATGGAATAAAAATTACTTTTTCTTTTTTTAAAATATAAGCTCTATGATCAACCTGGAGCTTGAACTCATGACTCTAAGATCAAGAGTCACATGCTCTATTGACTGAGTTAGCCAGGCACTCCCATTTTTTTTTTTTTAAATATAGGAACTGCCAAAATATTAGTTTTTAATGTTTAATAGCAAAACAGACCAAGGTCCAAGATATAAAGTTGCCATGTTCAAGAAACTGGAGGAAAAATCACTTTATAAACTAACTATATAGTATGTGATAAGAAGAATGCATTCTTTATAAAAAATTGCATTCTTAAGACATTCTTAGCACAGCATAAAATGAATTTTGGGATTTGTCTGCAGAATCCTGTTAATACTTCATTTTCTTTTTTAAAAAAGTTTTTTTCTTTTTTATTTATTTTTTTAATTTTTATTTATTTATTATAGAGAGAGGCAGAGACAGAGACATAGGCAGAGGGAGAAGCAGGCTCCATGCACCGGGAGCCCGACATGGGATTCGGTCCCGGGTCTGCAGGATCGCGCCCTGGGCCAAAGGCAGGCGCCAAACCGCTGCGCCACCCAGGGATCCCTTTAAAAAAGATTTTATTTATTCATTTGAAAAAGAGACAGAGAGAGCACAAATGGGGGGAGGGGTGGAGGGAGATGGACAAGTAGACCCCTCGCTGAGTAAGGAGACTGACACAGGGCTCCATCTCAGGATCCCAAGAACCTGAGCCAAAGTCAGACACTTAACTGACTGAGCCACACAGGGGCCCTCTATACTTCGTTTTCTATGCTACTTTCATTTTTTATGTTCCAGCAATTATTAACTACCTGTGTTTTTTTAACTAAACCAAATTATTCATAGCTTCATGTCTTGGAATGTGACATTCTCTCTACCTAAAGTTACCTTTTTTACTTTTATTTATTCTTACTCATTTTTCAAGTTCCATCTCAAAAGGTACCTCTTCTATGAAGTCTTCCAGACTCCATCATAGAACCTTAATTCTTTTCTCATATTTCCATTGGGTATTGCACATGCCTATGACATATGGATTATCTTATTGTAAATGAATTTTTAAAATAAATATCTGTTTCCTCAAGAGACTATGACATCCTTGAGTATAGCAACTATGTAGGCCCAGTGCCAGATATGCAGCATGTTGTCAAATGAGCACGCACTCCGTATGTGTTTGTTGAATGTTGACTCTAGAATTGATCCTTCCATTAGTAAAAATGCACATAAACCACAATGGCTCTGCTAAATCACTAAAAAACCTTGAATGAAATTAAATAATGATTAACTGCAAGTCCTGTACCACCAGAAAATAGTACATTTGTCTGTCATCATGAGAACAACCCGTAAAACTAAATGTAAAGGCAACATAAAGATTCATGAATCTTCCATCTTTTGTAAGCAAGCTCTAGGTATTATATTACCTCTTCAGGGACAAATTTTTTTCCTTTACCATTAGCAGTTGAGTCTCTATTTAAAAAGTGTTGCTCAAAACTTTCATACTATATATCTTATAAGAACTTTCATATTAATCTCAGAGTTATCCCTTAAAAAAGGGTATTTTGAAAACTCCAAATAGCTATTTTGAAAGTGTAAATCACAACTCTTTTATGGTATCAGGTTCCTTAAAAAAACATGATATGATCCTTTATTTGTTTGAGGACTATATTTGGCTTAGGTTGCTCCCAAAGCATAATGCTTTTATTTTATAAGCAAGAGTTACTAGATTTTACTTGACTGTAATGTCATTGTCTCTTGTTTGTGAACTGTCCTTCTTGATAATGTTAATGGTTAATGAATAAAGTTATTTGGAAAAGAGATTTTTTAAAAAAGATTTTATTTATTCATGAGAGAGAGAGAGAGAGAAAGAGAGAGAGAAAGAGAGGGGCAGAAACATAGGCGGAGGGAGAAGCAGGCTCCATGCAGGGAGCCCGACATGGGACCCTATCACGGGACTCCAGGATCACTCCCTGAGCCAAAGGCAGATGCTAAACTGCTGAGCCACCCAGGGATCCCATGGAAAGGAGATTTCATGCTACTCTCAGGAATGTCAGAATTGAGAAATTAGCCAGAAGTAAAGACAGTACTACCTTAAGCCTAAAAACCTGGTCATTCTATCACATCATTAGTACTTGTGCTTACTGGTTCTTCAGGAATCTGCGATGGAGGTGAGAAAACTCAGTTGTCTTCTTAGTTCTGGAGGATAGTGTGAGGATTAGAGAGATAAGAGTTAGACCATAGAGCTCACCAGTAAACAGATTGGAGTTTATCTCCTTTAATGGCTAATGTAGAACATTTTGGTGAAACCAGCTTATTTCTTACCAGATGGCTGAGACTTTGTCCTCTGATGCAGTTTGGAGGACACAGAGAAATGGGCATAGATTTCTCCAAGCCATCCTTAAATCACTGCCCCCAGCTTCATCTGTATTTCCATGATGCTTTGAAGAAAAGAAGAACTGGCTTTCTCCTATTAAATTAAACCATCTATTGGGAGCCATTTGGAGAGAGAGAAAAGGTGAACAATATGAGAGAAGAGAGAGAGAGAGAATGAGAACATAGAAAGGGAAGAGAATTCTAGGGAGGATTGGAAGAATGGCAGTGTGGAGGTGCACCTGGCTAGCCCCTGTGGTAGAGCATGCCGCTCTTGATCTCAGTGTTGTGAGTTCAGGCCCCACATTGGGCATAGAGCTTACTTAAAAAGAATCAACTGGATTTAATAAAAACTAAAAAAAAAAAAAAAATCAATGTTATTGAAAAAAATGGCTGGGACAGAGGAAGAAGAAATGGAGAGAAAGGACAGAGAAGAAAGAAGAGTGTGTGTGTTTATGTGTGTGTGTGTGTATGTGTGTGAGTAGAGAGAGAGACAGAAAGACATGGATGGAAGTTGGGGAGAGGCAGAGGAAAAAGAGAGAAAAAGATAATAGATGATATCCAGTGTATTCTCTAGCTGCTTCCACTTGGTCAAAGTAAGTAGACACAAATGAAAGTCTTCCCTTGAAAGTTATCTCAAGTTATTTTTCCTTCAAATGAGGTAAGATTTCCACCAGGAAATCTTTTCCACTAGGAAATGAGGTCAACATTTCCACTAGGAAACTTATTAACTTAAGACAGAGTATGTATTGTTACTTGGCCTTCACTTAATAATGATTTCAAAAATTTAGAGTAGGGGGGCGCCTGGGTGGCTCAGTCAGTTAAGCATCTGCCTTCAGCTAGGGTCCTGGGATCAAGCCCCATGTTGGGCTTACTGTTCGGCAGGGAGCCTGCTTGTCCCTCTCCCTCTGCCAGCTGCTCTCCCTGCTTATGCTCTCTCTCTCTCTCAAGTAAATAAATAAAATCTTAAAAAAAATTTAGAATAGCAATAATTTTTAAAAGTGCTGACTATACCAGGGGCACCTGGCTGGCTTAGTTGGTAGAGCATGTAACTCTTGATCTCAGGGTCATGAGTTCTAGCTCCACACTGGGCATAGAGCTTACTAAAAACATACAGACAAACAAATAAATAAAAGTGCTGATTATAGGGATACTGGGCTGGCTTAGTCAATAGAGCATGTGACTCTTGATCTCAGGGTTATGAGTTTGAGCCCCACCTTGGGTATAGAGATTGCTTAAGAATAAAACATAAAAAAAAAAGAATAAAACATAAATACAATAAAAATGTTGACTATATTAGACCATAACAGTTTCCCTTAGCAGAATAAATACAAAAGGAAAGCTCATTCCCCCACCCCCACCCTGCCCCAGAATACAATACCATTTTCAGAAGAGAGGAAAGAAGTCTATGCCTTTTCCTTTTCCCCTTGCTGATATGAATGAGTGGTCTTATCCTCCTGAGCAGGCCAACTTCATAGACCAAGGCTGACCAATATCTTACATAATAAATGTTTGTGAGATACTTTGCCAGCATCCATTTCACCCTTCACTCTTCCCAATAGTCTCTAGTTTCCTTTGGGGATCTATGTGACTTTGTGAAAGCCAACCTCACTGCATCCCTCTCAGGGGTAGAATAGGCCAAGTCAATCATCACATTCTATATCCTCTTGACTGCAGCAATGGAAGAAAGGGTCAACATGTGAACTGAGGAGACCACACAGTGGCTGTAGAGGGTTTTCTGGGAATGCTGGAACAAAGTTGCTCTCTCTGACAGAGTAAAAGAAGGCAAATGGCTCCAGAAACTATGAACGGCGATTTTAGGACCAGGAATGGAGCCAGTCTTAGGATAAAGCTGACGTAGAGTGATGGAAATAGCCCAAGTCTTTTGGATTTCTAGCAGCATTTAATCAGGGTTCATCTACAACATCCCTGTCTTTGGATTTTCAGTTATGTGAGCTGATATTCTTTTAAAGATTTATTTATTTCAGAGGCGGTGTGAGGGCAAGAGCAGAGGGAGAGAGAAACTCAAGCAATTCTGAGCTGAGCATGGAGCCTGATGACAGGTTCTACTTTCCAACCCTGAGATAACAACCTGAGCCAAAAGCAAGAGTCAGATGCTTAACTGACAGTGCCACCCAGGTACCCCAATAAATTGTATTATTGTATTCTTTATTGTATTATTTATTATCAACCTGGGTGTAATGTAAATGTTTCCATTTCAGTAAAGAGATTATGCTGCCAGAAAGAGCCATTATATGCTTTCTATTTAAAGTAATGATGACTGTTCTTTTTGACAAGATTATGAGACAAGCAGTAGCAGAATTTTATATTCGGAAGGTATTTTCAAATATTGCAGAAAACAGAATATCTTCAGATGTTGACCAAGGGATTTCAGTCTGAGATTCTTCCAAGAATGTCCCTCTTGCCATAAGACATGAAAGCTTTTTCATGATTAAAATTCTGACTATTGTAACTTGTTTCTGCTTTATTTATCATATATAATATGTGAAAGAAATTGATGTATAAAAATTCACTAACTAAAGAAACAGTGTGAAGATTAGAGAAAATCCCTTGAACTAGGATAAATTTTTCATATTTGGAAGCCAAAGAAGAAAGTACAATTTATATCTATTCCACAACTCTTCCTGGAACCCGTGGTTTATGCCAGGAACCCTGCTACATCCTACAAGTAAAACAGAAGCAGGTAAAACATAGGCTTTACCTTCAAGAAGTTTATAATCTAGATTGTAAGGATTAGACAAGAGCTTAAATTAAGACTAGTAAAAGTAACTAATAAGAGCTGTCATTATTAACTATACTTATGAGTAAAAGTATGCAAATGTCATAATAAAAGTATAATGTGTCATGGGGTTTGAATGAAGGAGAAAGACCATATAATTTGGAGAGAATGAGAAGGGGCAAAGATAGGCAGGTTTCATGGAGCTTTTGCCATTTGAGCTGGGTCATGAAGAAGATCACTTTTTGTAAATCCCTGTCCTTTGTTGCTCCTTCTCTTAGCACCCTGTTCTCTTCTTCTTTAGCAGTTAATCACATGTTTATTTCTTTAATGGTCTACCATTCCATGCTATAGATTTCATGAGATGGTCCATTCTGATTTCCTCCCCTTTATATTCCTAGCACAAAGCCCAGTGTCTGGTACATGGTATGCAGTCAATACAAATCTGTTGAACAAATAAATGAAAAATTAAATGAATGATAGACAACAATAGATACTATTACTGAATACCTATTATGTAACACACCCTTTGGTTAGCACATAGATGATCAAATGTAATACATTCAACAATAATACCAAGTATATTTTATTGAGAAAGAAACGGAGGACTACAAAAGATAACTTATCCAATGTCATACAAGTACCTGGCTATAGCCATACCCAGGTAGGGGTAGGTCTTACTCCAAAGTTTGTGGTGTCAATCACTGCACAATACTGCTTCATATTTACTGAGTATATACTGTGTGCCAATTGTTTGACACACATTACCTCATTTTATTTTCTTATTTATTTCTAGAAACAACCCTGTGAGTTAATTATTATTATTAGCCTCATTTAATAGCTGAGGAAGCAAATACAGAGGTGTTTATTCATTCACTTAACAAGTTTTTTTTTAAAGATTTTATTTATGGATTTAGAGGGAGATGGAGAGAATGTGTGTGTGGGGAGGGGCAGAAGAGGAGGTAGTGGGAGAGGGAAAGAATCTCAAGCAGACTCCACACTGAACGTGGAGTCCTATGCAGGGCTTGATCCCATGAGCCTGAGATCATGACCCAGGCCGAAACCAAGAGTTGGATGCTTAACTGGCTGAGCCACCCTGGCACCCCAGCAAATATTTATTATCTGTATACTAGTTGCCAGGCACTATGCTACTCCTGGAGAGATGTCATCCTTGCCCATGTAGAACTTATAGGCTAGTAGGGGAGACAGAGAGCGATCAAATGTACAATAACAAACCATGAGGAGTGCTGTGAGGGAAAGTCAGAGTGTCACATGCGGACCTCATGGCTTTCAGTGAGGCCCTTTGAATCCAAAGCCCTCAGTTTTTTTATATAACTCTTTTTGTTTTTTAATAACACGATGGGGAAGACTTGTGCTGGCAGAGAGAAAGGACAAAAGTGGCTCCCAAAGTGCAATTCTCCAGTATGACCAGAGAAGGTTGGGGGATATGTGTAGGAAATAATGTGAGTAGCAGAGGCTGGAAAAACCAGAGTGCTGAATGTCTAGTGAGGGATTGTCTTTAATTAAAAAGACAATGGAGAGCCATTCAAAAGGTTTTGAATGAAATTTCAAAGTATATTTTAGGGAAGGGGACACCTGGGTGGCTCAGTCAGTTAAGTGTCCAACTTTTGGTTTCAGCTCAGGTTATAATCTCAGGTTGGTAAGATTCATCCCGTGTAGGGCTCTGTGCTCAGCAAGAGTCTGCTTGAGATTCTTTCCTTCTGGCTCTCCCTCCCCCTTAACCCCTCCTCCACCATCACCTTCTCAAGTAAAATCTTTTTTTAAAAAGTGTATTTTAGGGAAGAGTAACTTAAGCAGAAACTGCAACAGAGGGAGATGGAGAGCCTGGCTAGTTTAACGTGGCACATGCAGTACCTAAGTTTGAATTTATTTTGTTAAATTTTAGTCAGTGTATTAGTTAGGATAGAGGCTTAGCTCAAAACACAGGGATTTTAACAAGATACAAGCTTACTTCTGCCTTACACTGAAGTTGAGCTGAGAGGGCAATTCTGTTCCAGGAAGCCATTAAAGGTTCTTTTTATTTCAATTCGAAGAGGGAAAAGAGTAAAAGGAACACCTGCCCTTTAAGGATCCAACAAGGAGGAGGTTGCACATGTCACTTCCACTCACTTCCTCTTGGCCAGAGCTGAGTCTTTTTTTTTTAATAATAAATTTATTTTTTATTGGTGTTCAATTTGCCTACATACAGAATAACACCCAGTGCTCATCCCGTCAAGTGCCCCCCTCAGTGCCCATCACCCATTCACCCCCACCCCCCGCCCTCCTCCCTTTCCACCACCCCTAGTTCGTTTCCCAGAGTTAGGAGTCTTCATGTTCTGTCTCCCTTTCTGATATTTCCTACCCATTTCTTCTCCCTTCCCTTCTATTCCCTTTCACTATTTTTTATATTCCCCAAATGAATGAGAACATACAATGTTTGTCCTTCTCCGATGGACTTACTTCACTCAGCATAATACCCTCCAGTTCCATCCACGTCGAGGCAAATGGTGGGTATTTGTCGTTTCTAATGGCTGAGTAATATTCCATTGTAGACATAGACCACAGCTTCTTTATCCATTCATCTTTCGATGGACACCGAGGCTCCTTCCACAGTTTGGCTATTGTGGACATTGCAGAGCTGAGTCTTACACCTGCAGTCTGCAGTCATAAGGAGGCTTATAAATGTCATCTGTAGTTTTGTTGTCTGCATGCCTTAGGGCAAAATCCTATAACTATGGAAAAAGAGGGTGTGATTATTGGGATATGATCAGTAATCTCTGCCACACTTGTCGGCTTCTCTTCTGAGAATGAACAATTTTGGTGACTCATTTGTTCCTATTAGAAAAAAATCCAAATTTTAAAATAATGTTGATGACTGTTACTATTGGTCAAATTGTTTTTTTTTTTTTTTTTTTTTAAGATTTTGAGAGGGATTGAGCTCTGGCAGGGGAAGAGGGAGAGGTGACAGAGGAAGAGGAAGAAGCAGACTCTCTGTTGAGCAGGGAACCCCATGCAGGGCTTTACCCCAGGACCCCTGGTATCATGACCTGAGCTGAAGGTAGACTCTAACCAACCAAGCCACCCAGGCGCCCCATGGTCAGATTTTTCAAAAATCGTTTTTCACATACTATAGAAAGCAAGCAAAATTTGACAGCTTTTAACTCTATTAATAACTCAAAAAAGCAAAATCCATTCTAATTCTGTAGGTAACTATGTAGGAAAACTGTATTTTAAAATAAATTACCTAGGAAAAGGTAAGTTATTCATGATATGCTTTTATGTCCTCAAGACTGTAAAAGATACTGTTTGACACTCTGATATTAATATTATTGATACTAGTATTTTATGTTAATATTGCATATATTTTTCTTCTCCCTTAATTCCCTATTTAAAAATGACAACTTACTCCTTAGTTGAAGATTTATAATCATTTTTACCAAACTTAAAGAACCAGTAGTCAAAAGAATACATAGGATGTTCCCATCCTGGCAGGTGTCTGCCATGAACCAAGACAGGAAGGATTCCACTGGGATGCTGGGGGCTGAGCTGATGCACTTCCTGTGTCACAGTTGGGACAGCAACACAGAGCAACACTTTTGCCATCCTGGGCAGCCCTTAATTTTAGTTCATTTTCCTGTACCTATTTATTTGATAGCTCATTAATTGCCTCTGAGCAGAGAAAATGTTTCCTTTAAGAAGGTTAAACAAAGAGTTTATTGACATAAGTGAATTGGTTGAAGAAAACATTATTAAATAAAAGACACGTATTTAAACACCAAATTAATCATTTAAAGGCAAATTAGAGGTCATATCCCTTCCTAACTAAATAATGTTAACTAGTAATGAGATATCCATTTTAGATATCAGCACATTTTGCAGATTCGGGCTGCTGGTTGAACTGTGCCTTGATTTTCCAAGTATTCAGAGTCCATAATGACATTAATGCTTTAAATTTCAATATTTTAAACCATATTCCATCTGTAATGTGATATAGTTTTTTGTTAAATGATAAAAAAATAAGTGAATAAAACTTCTCTTTCATCCCAGCAGAAGAGAAGGCTTGTACTCTGAGAGAAGACTCCTGTAGCGGAGATGGACTCACCTCTGGCTCTGGCTGCAGTTACTGAACTTCTCACACCACCAGTGCATGGATGCTCTTGGCACTGCCCTTGTTGCTTTGGCTGGGCCACAGGTAACTTTCCAATATCCTAGCTGGGGCCAAATGCCCAGACTGCCCCCAAACCTCTTTCAGAATTCCATTCTGTAAGCTTCAGACACTGAAGAGAAAGGCACATCAATTTTTGTTGTGCTAGAGGTAGTGCTGTTACCATGGTTTTCTGGTATTTTAGCTTCATATTTTTTTCTTCCAGTTGGAGGGTGTCACAACTGCCACAACATCCAGCCACACACCTCTGTCACACAGCCACAGGGGCAATGCCCCATGCACCAATCCACTGCTGGGCTCGCATTAGCTGGCCTCCCAACCACCATGACTGTTGAGTGTTGACAGGTACCTTAGACTCACACTCCAGCCTCTTCTATAGCGAAACCGATGCTGATGCTAGCAGCTCTGTTCCATATGGTGTTGAAGTTTCGTTTGTAGCCAGATAGGAGTCAGGAAAATTTTAAGGTTAATCCAATCTGACGTTAGCCCACCCTGGTTGGATATGACCATCAGATTGTCCAGCAGATTCCTTTTTATCAAGATACTTTATTGTGCACAGGTGGAGGAGATGAGGGAGAAGCTCCCAGTGGACAAGAACTTGATTTGGTGTATAATTTTTTTGAGTGTCAGTTCCCAAATGATTTTTTTTAAAGCCCTTTAAATCAATTCTTGCTTTTATAATAATTGTCTTGACTTAGCATGTTTTATCAATGAATGCTGCACATGTTAACTCATCGCTGTCCCTTGTTTGGGTAACCTATGATTTTTGAAGGCATGGGACTAGATTCATTCAGGCTTTAAAGGTCTGAGGTAACTCTAGGAAATGTCAGCCGACAATCTGAGTCTTGCTGTTCCCACCACATACTAACGGGAATTATGGCCTCTTCCAAATCCCATTCTCCTCCCAACCACATGACCTCTTCTTTTTTTCAACCGAGACAAGAGAATTTGCTTATAACAAATTGCACATCAGAAAAGGTATAGCTCTATGATGTGGGTGGGCAATATAATTTAGGATTCTATAGGTTTATGCCCAACCTGTTCTTTTAAGGCTAAGGAATAGTAAAGGGAAAAGTTGGTTCAAGTAATCCTGATACTGCTCATTAACTGGGAGACAGAAAGGAATAAAATAGGACTTTCCTGATTATTTCAGGAACTCTCTCCCACTTCCCCACGCCATCCCTCCTCCCCCGCATCAGACATTTAGACTGAGGAAGAAAGGCACTTTGTGTTTAAGGTTAATCAAGTTTCAGTACAATTTTTTTTCAAACTAGAATCACACTAATCTTTTTTTCTTGCTCTAATGTGTGGCTGTTGAAATCCTCAGCTGTGATAAATTAAGCTACTTATTAATCTAATTATCGTACATTCATCCTAGAAACTTTCATGTGACTTGAAAAGGCTATTCAACCTTTTCCCTCCCCTCCTAGAAAGGGCTCAACCTTGCACCAATTAAGATCATTCTGAAGTAAGGCTTTAAAAAAGCTTTCTCTAATCACCCAATGGAACATGGACCAGTGGAAACCAAACTCAGAGCTCTGGGAAAAAGTTTAGCATTCCTTTCTGTCTGCCAACTTTTATGGTTTCATTGCACAAGGGAGGAAGACTTCATTTTCCTATTTAGTTGTTCTTTCACTGACCTCCAAATAAAGTCCATGTAATTACTGAGCAAATAAAGTTGCAGCATGTGTTTTAAAAATCAATTGCCATTCTTGGACTATAGAAATGTAACAATACACAGATTTGCCGGAAAATGCCCAGCACTAACCATATGAACTAAACCCTGTACTGTATCTGTACAATGGAGTAGTTTTGACCCCTAAAGCACATATTTACTATGCAGATTTTTAAAAGGGTTTCTTTTATGACTTATCTATTGATATGAAAATGTCCCCATCCTAATATAGGTTCAATTTAGGATTACAAATATGTTGCAAATGTATCATATCTTAAATATCCATTCATTGCCAAATGCCTTACTTCTTTTTTTTTTAAATGATGGCATAAATGGAGCTATTTTACATTCAAATTAAACTAGCTATTAATTTGAATGCAAAGCAGCTCAATGTACAGGATGCAATTTCAATGACAGGTTTACCCCAAGACAGAATGCAGGAGTGAGTCAACATGGGTGAGTCCTGGTGGATTGTCCCCTACTCTTGGTGCCTGGCAAACTTGCTCACTGTGAATAGTTTTTGAAGTGAAGATTAAAAGAGTGGAATTATAAAGTATAATTACATTTTATTGAAACTCTAGAAATCAGAAAAAATTCAGCAGGAAACTTTTAGTGAAACATGATGTGTTGTCATTATCATTAAAAGATAAAAGTTCCATACTGTTTTTATCTGTTTATTTGGAAGAAATCCAGCCTTTACAGTTATGCAGGAAACAAAAAACGGGAATGCAGGAGTAATTATTAAAACTGTGTGATTTGTTATCTCAGCTACTGTCTTTCCAAATGGTAATGCGATATCAGCAGCTGCAGACGGTGGCTGGTTTCGTCTATTAGTAAACAAGTGCTTTGGAGACCTGTGTGAGGCACTTTAAGCTCGCTACTCCCCGAAGTGCTGTCAGGCTTAACTACTAATCCATGGTATTTCAGAGCACTGGAAATTCATCTTTATAAAACCTGAACAAAAAAGGGAAAAAAGCCTGGAGGGCATGAGCTCCCTCTGGTGAGACAAATGACATGTTCATTTATTAATGAAACAATAACCCTGGAAAGAGGATCAAAGCACATTCCATCCTCACTTTACAATCCCCAATTTTCTCAGGCCAAACCATTTAATTGAGCCATGACAATGGAATACTTAATTGTTGCCTTAAAGTTTTGAAGAAGCGACTTCTTCGGCATCAATGTGCATTTCAGGATTATTATCCAAGTACAATATAGCTGGATTGAAGCTGGTGGAATTTGATTCATCCTACATTGGGGGGTCTTCAGGCGGCAGAAAAGGGGTTTTCTTGAACCTGCTAGCAGCACTCACCACCAACACCTCTGCCCCTTTCCTTGCCTGATCCCGCCCTGATGGGTTGCTTCCTCAGGATGGAATACAGGTCTCATTTGTGAGTGACTGGGTAAGACTCTGGTTCTTTTTGGCTTCTCCTTGCATCTGGGATGTAAGTGAGAACAGAGAATTGCCACTCCCAGAACCCAGGAGTTGATGCCTTTGGGAGTACCTGGCATGGAGTCAGAAGTGAGTCTTCACAGGCTTTTAGCATGTGCCGTGGAAGACAAACTACTACCCTCCCTGTGGGTTATTCTCCAATTGCGTTTGAGAGTGATTATCGTGATTCTATCCCATCAAAACTAACAGACATACATATAAAAATTTTGAAAACCCTGAAAATATCTGTATTTAATTTCTACATTAGTTAACCTTGGATTTCACCACAGCATTCTGGCTTCATAATGTATTGTTTATATCCACATAACAACTTCATGTGATCATGGCATTTTTCAAATTAAGCAAAACTTTCAGGAGAGTCTTAAGGCACAGAAGTAGAGTGTCCAAATGTGCTTGCAGATCCACTGGGCAAGAGGACCATGAAGATTTTATATGTAATCTCTACAACTCACCTGTTTTGCATTCAGATATTCTAGGCCAGTTTGATTCTCGGCCCAATTTCCTATTACATGGCCTCATTTGGAGTTTATAAATAGATTTCTTTTTACTTTGCACCTGCTCATATTTATTCCTTAGGAGATCCATTAAGGCAATGAAAACCAATAGTCAGAAATGAAGGTTGCGAGCAATAAAAACACTCATGTTTCTATGTTCATGAGCACCATCCATTTTATTTATTTATTTATTTATTTTTACATAAGCTGTACACCCAATGTGGGGCTTGAATTCATGACCCCAAGATCAAGAGTCACCTGCTGTACTGACTGAGCCAGACTGGCACCCAATCACCATCCATTTTATTAAGCCTTATGTGAGATGGACAATGTATTTTAAGATGATTTTGATTATCTCTATCCAGCATCTTTTTTCTGATCTGCTTTTGAACACCAGCCTTATAAAATTATTTCTTTTTGCTCTAGGTTAACAGACTAATGAGTAAATGTTAGACTTAAGAATTTTTTTTTCTGTTGAATTTTAGTGAAGTACTTAGAGAATTCTTTATAAAGAAATTTTTATGATAAGGTCATCAATTTGAAAAAGTTGCATTTAGTTGGAGCTCTTCTTAGAAAAGTTTTCTGCAGTATAATTATTTGGGCAGGGCAGCCCAGGTGGCTCAGCAGTTTGGTGCTGCCTTCAGCCCAGGGTGTGATCCTAGAGACCCGGGATTGAGTACCACATCGGGCTCCCTGCATGGAGCCTGCTTCTCCCTCTGCCTGTGTCTCTGCCTCTCTCTCTCTCTGTTTCTCATGAATTAATAAATAAAATCTTAAAAAGAATAATTATTTGGGCTGCACATAGGGGAGTGATGATTATTCAAAGTATATGGTATAGTTCTACATGAGCCCTTTGGAAGAACACAGAACCCTCTAAGTCAACAACTGTAGCAGGCACTGGTCTAAAAGCCAAAAGGGAGATGCCTGGGTGGCTCAGTGGTTGGGTGTCTGCCTTCAGCTCAGGGCAAGATCCTGGAGTCCTGGGATCAAGTCCCATGTCGGGCTCCCTACATGGAGCCTGTTTCTCCCTCTGCCTATGTCTCTGCCTCTCTGTGTGTGTGTCTCTCATGAATAAATAAATAAAATCTAAATAAATAAATAAATGCCAAAGGGAATTTCACATGGAAGGTCTGTATCTGCAGCAGAAACAATTATTTTTCCAGTCTCCTCATTTGGTTATCTTTCATCCTATAATACAGAGCATTTATTTTCAAAAATATATACCTAGAAAGACTTCATGGGCTTGGTATATCAGTGTTCAAACTGCCATGACATTGATGGTCATACCACAAACTTCATACAATTCAAAGATGAGACAGAGCAAAGATATTTACACCTGCCAAAAAGATAGACTTCCACATCTCCATGCGCACGTTCAACTAATCTTTATATTATTTACTCATTGTTTTTTTCTTTCACTTAGTCTGTCAGTTAATCATTCAATGACTACTGATTGAAGTCCTACTACATATATATCATCTACATGACAACAGATGTAGCTTGGGTTGTGTGTGCTTTTGAAAGGTGTGTGGAAACTGAGGTTATATAAAATGAAGGGAGGCAAGGAGTGGGTTGAGGATGAATAATAAGGGGACAGAAACCGAGTTCTCCTTTAGCACTGTTTTGGAAAGGGGCAAAGACCCTTTGGTGTGTGTGTATGTTGAATGTATGATGGAAGTATTCATTCAGCAGTATCTATCAAGCAACTACCTCATCCCATGTATCATGCAGAACATTCACTCAAAACAAGACACTGTCCCTGTCTCCCAAGATCTTCCATTCCATAGTCTGGATGGGGACCCATGATGTATACACATCAAATACTTAATTCAGGGATGCCTGGGTGGCTTAGCAGTTGGGCGTCTGCCTTCTGCTTGGAGCATGATCCCGGGTCCAGGGATCGAGTCCCGCATAAGGCTCCCTGAGGGGAGTCTGCTTCTCCCTCTCCCTTTGTCTCTGCCTCTCCCGGTGTCTCTCATGAATAAACAAATAAAATCTTAAAAAACAAAAACAAAAACAAAACCACTTAATTCAAGGTAAATGATGAGGCTCCATATTGAAAAGTACAGGTAATTTCAAGATGAATTGTAAATTTTGAATACTTATAATTTTCATGATGTGGTCTGAAAGTTGGGGCTTGGTCTTCCTATCTCCCATTTTGTTGAGAAATGTATACTCTGAGAAGAAAGATGACAAGAGGGACATAAACAGGTGCATACATTCACCTTTTGGCTCTTCTCATCTCCCACTCTTATGAACTTTGTTCCTTGAAAAAAAATAAGCTCATTACTAAGAGTGTAATGTTTGATCATTTTTACAATAGCAAATACTTAAACTGATACTGCTACTATAATGGTGAATGACACCTTATTTATTTATTTATTTATTTATTTATTTATTTATGTATTTATTTATTTATTTATTTATTTATTTATGAGAGAGAGCACATGCTCATTCGAACCAGAGGACAGATAGAAGGAAAGGGAGAGGCCACGAATATCAAGCAGACTACCTGCTGGGCACAGAGTCCAATGACGAGCTTGATATCATGTCCTGTGAGATCATGATCTGAGCTGAAACCAAGAGTAGGATGCTCAACTGACTGAGCCACCCAGGCACTTCTGATCCCATATTCCTTAAACTTGCATGATGAAAGATTAGTGACATTTGAAGTAGGAATTTAAATAAGACAAATGTGTATGTATATATGGTTACATGAAAACCTTTAATAAGTACTAAGAATTAAAAACAACAACAAACTACTATATGCTTTGCCTCTTTTGCAGCCTAAATAACTAAAATATAAAACAACACGAAACCACAAATGTAAGGAAAAATTAAGATAGGGTTTTAAAGATTATTATGATGATGACTACTTAGAATTATTTGGGGATTATTGGAATTCCTTAAAAAGTCAATCACAAAATTTAAAATATCTGTTTTTACCTTTCTCCCCTGGTGCCTCTGGGATGTTAGTGATGGGTTATACTGCACTGTTTTTTTTTTTTAATACTTTATTTATTTATTCATGAGAGACAGAGAGAGAGGCAGAGACACAGGCAGAGGGAGAAACAGGCTCCATGCAGGGAGCCTGACATGGGACTTGATCCCAGGATTCCAGGATCACGCCCTGGGCCAAAGGCAGGCGTTAAACCGCTGAGCCACCCAGAGATCCCTCCTGCACTGTTTTTGTATTAGAGTTTAAGATGTGATTACACTGTTCTCCTTGTCTCCTTTTTAGTGAAAAATGAGCTATCAGAATACTCTGGTGTGGATTCAAGTTCTAGTTTCTTTCTATTCCCAAATTCTGTGCATAGCATACAGGAGGTCTAATAACATACTTAACCAGTTTCACTTCAGGGCAATTACTTCTCTTTAGCATTCTCAGCTATGGTTAAATTCTCAGAGATGTAGCACAGGGACAAGGGGCATGTATTATCTCTCTAGGTTCTCCTTGGTCCGCATCCATTTCATCCTAAGCTGCAAAAGGAGCTTAAAGTGTGGAATATTTGGAAAATATATAAATAGTTCAGGATAAACAGTTCAAAATAAGATCATGGCTCTTTATTTAAATTAAACATTTTATGCTTACTGTTTGCTACTGGTTTCATGAACTTAATCAAGAAACGAATAATTGCTTAGTAAATGCTGAGATAATTAGCAGTAAATACTTAATAAAGTCAAACCACAAAACCTAACCAAAACCGTTTAATTTTTGAGGTTGATGTTTATATTCAATATTCTTAAAAATCATGTGATAAGTATAATAAAAGGGGCACTTTAAATAATAAGGAAAATTCTAATTAAAAATTCAACACATTTATTCCTAGTTAAGTTTTATCTTTCTCTGTTATCTAAGGTGTTACAAATCATTTTTAGAGTTGCTATTGTATTTTTTTAAAAAAATCAGTAACTGGTAATAAACAAATACTGCTTCCTCCGATTACTTCTGCACCCTCCACTCCCACTGGATACATGATTTTATGATATAAAATAAGTTAATTTCGTTGATTACATGTACATGGTAGCATAATAATATCAACATATAAAAATAACACCAAATAGACACAAAATAATTCATAACTCCTCAAATAATTTCTGATTGCATTCCACAGGTACTGTATTTATATCAGGGGTGAACAATTGTCAGAAATATAACTGGAGGTCATAAAGATATAGCTGCTCTCGGCACTGGAGAAACGAAATGGCTCCCACAGTCTATGTGTGGGAATACAGGGGATAGTCTATGTCACTTAAATGAGACTAAATACCAAATGCCTGAGCCATTTTTAAATTTGCTGCCATATTTCTAAAATGCATGTGGTTTATTATAGATACTGAATGTTATTAATTAATTAACTAATACATCACCTCAAGGCTTAGGTTGACTTTTAAGTCCATGTTAGTGATAGCAAAGTAAGTCCTAGAATAGCTTCAAAAGGAGACCATATTCTGACAGAGAAACAGACGTAACAAATCTATGTTACCAACACGGAGCTAGCCACAGAGATAGATGGGCCTTGAGGTTGTTTCCTGGGGGCCTCTGACGCTCAGGACAGGCGCCAAGAGGACCAGTTTTAGAAAGGTGAAAAGTGGCTTAGGAGCATCCCTGCTCAACTCACCAGCCAGGCAAAAATGAGAGCTTATACACAAAACAGAAAATAACTTTCTCAGACTGGAGAGAGAACACTTGGCATTCCTGAGAACAGCTGCTTGCTGGTAGAAGTTTATGATAATAAACTAAACTGGGTGAACATTTCTTAAGAAGAAATATTTAATTATCCTGCTCACCATTATAAGGAACTTCTGCCACTCTTCAGGTTATTATACAGTAAATAACCATTTTTCTAAAGGACAGAGCTGTTTTAATTATATGACAATGAATGCATAATTATTGTGTTTGTTAGGAATGAATCACAAGACAGCAGACTTGATATTGCTGCTCTGGTTAGTGCCATCTTAATTACTTTTTCATTTATTTTGCATATAAAAGCTATTTGCTAATTGTCTTTGCTGTAAATATGCAAAATATAATTAGTCATTCATAATTCTTTATGTGTTATCTAACTGTACATTTGTTTCTGAGGAACATATATTAAAGTGTGAATATTTAATGGGCTTTTTTGTGCGTGTGGATTTTTTTTAATAAAGTTTCAAGTAAATATTAGGCACGTAATAGTTTTAACCCTATTCTTAGGGAAACTTGCTGTGAAAAAAACAAGGATGAAAAACTATGGAGTTTAGATTGAATACCAAAGTGCGTGGAATTTTAAAAAATCTTCCATGGGAAGATACTGATGATGACAAGAAGTATCTCTTATTAAGCCTTTAAATTAACCTTTTAGATAATCTCCCAAGCTACTCAGATAAATCTTTAAGCATTACCAATTTCAATTTAAGTTTTTACATATTTCTGTGGATACTTATCAGAAGGAGAAAAGAAATCCATGGATGTGCTTAAACAGGGCTTTTTAAACACTACAAATAGATTGTCTTTTATTTCTGTTTAAAACATTGGGCAAACACTCTCAAAATTTTAAAATGTTAGCTACGAGTACTTTATAAAATCTATGTAAATGGCAGTATGAGAGTTCTTTTCAATAAGTTCTTCTTTATTTTTTTTTTGGTGAATAATGTGGACATTCGTTACAGACATAACGGCATCTCAAAAGTGAACCATACTGGCCAGTTTTTCAGCCTTAGGCACAATTTTTTCTTCTTTTTTTATTTATTGGAAACAGAACTTGGACTACTTTCTTCTGTGGCTATCACTTCAATATGAACTCATATTGCTGGGAATGTCTTAATGCACTCCGATTCATCACGGTGACTGACTGGTTAAATGGGCCACGTGCTTTCAAAATTGTACAGATATCAGGAACATCGATGAATGATTACAATTTTTCTTTTCACTTGTCTCCATAAAATCCTGCCAGTCCATCCTGCTGATGCATGTCACATTCCACTTTCTTCACCTCAAACATTTGATTTACTAACCGGTTGTACTGTTAATCCCATGTCATGACACTTCTATTCACTTCTGCTTTTCAACTGAAAGCAGCTTCCTATGAAGATAAAGCTAGGTAAAATCTATTGTAAAGAGGAGAATAACTTGAATGCAGCTATCATATCAAAATGAAAACACACTTCTGCTCTCTTCACCCACTAGACATCCTGAATACTTTTCTTAATGATGGAGTCAAATAGGATAGCTGAAGAGAATACAACCGGTGATCTTTTTTTTTTTTTTCTTCAGAAGTAATCCTGCTCTGTAATGCTGTAATTATTCTTATTTATGTTTGGCAAATCTTTTTAAATGAACATATAGAAAAACAGAATGATGGCAGGGTATGAATTAGAACAGAACTAGTAAACATGCTTTGGAAAATTGTGATATGAATACATTATATTGATTCCTGTTTATCACAGAAGTATATTTCAAAGCAGCTTCAAATAAGGATTTTTAAACCAGCACTTGCAAAAACTGTAACTGTTATATAGGATTCTTTGCTTTCATTGTGAGATTTTCTTTTGGCTCCTCAAATATTTTTTTTTCTTTTGCTTTCAGAGTAGCCAAAAAAGGGGTGAAATATATATTTCAAATAGCATTTCACTTATTTAGGAAAGTGGTAGGGATAACACTCTTTCTACCCAAATCACAAAAACCTACTGTCCTATAGTAAAGATTTAGTTGGATGGGGTTGTAAAATGAAGAACGTTGTGTTAAAAAAAGAATCATTTCACTCTACCATCTAAAATGGTGAAATCCATATCGATGAATTTCTGTAAAGAGAATGTTTCATACCTTTTATGCATGTATTGATAACAAAAGGTAGGTTTGAAAATTAAATTTCCATTCATATTACCAAATACCTTCATTATTACAAGAATAATCATAAGAGTGATTTTGTTTATAATTTTTGTAAACCTATGGCATTTTCAAGTGATTCAAGTATATGGGAATAACCAGAAAATGCAACGTGTCTTTTGAAATGTGACTAAATGTTTGAAAGAGGCAATAGGCCTCAACAAAAAAAAATCTAATATTTCACCTTGGCAAAAGTAACTTCAATTCTACTATGTGGCATGCAAATATTTAAAACATTGGCAAATTCTAGATTTGCCTTCAGTGATGACAAGGATCACTATCTGTCTTCCTTTACAAGAAGTTTGAGAACATAATTATTTGAGGGGCTTTTGGTCTTTTAAAATAATCCTTATCAAGCACCTATTTCACAAAGAATCATGTCAGAGAAGTGAACATGATCTTCCCAGTAGCATTATGCAGGATAAAATTCAGAAGGTTATGAATGTGGAGTGACTGATGTTGAACAGATGATAGGAAAGTAAGAGCTATAAAAGCTCCCTATCAAGTGTGTTGACCGAAAAATTCATGGTCTTTTGTAGCTTTCAAGATTCTGGATATTTTTTACATAGAATTTTCCAAAACGTACTTTAATTTAAAGCCTTCTTTACAAGATCTAAGAAAGGAACTATTCCAATCTTATGGGTTCTGAATTGTAGGCCATTAAAAGAAACAACTTCATGGCCCTGAGTCAACTAGCTCTAGGATCTCGGTGCTCATTCCTAATGTTAAAAACCTCAAGAGAGGGGAATGGCAAATTGCGTGTGGAGATGTTTTAATTGTGTCTGTAAACTTGTGAAGATAGTAAATAAAAATTATTGCCATGAAAACCCCTATGACATCGTTGGAGGAAATATTGCTCATCTAATGTTGTTTGGCTGTTAGGAGGATGTGTTTGTGTCATGTACCATGTACTATGGACTATGCACACACTCATACACACACACGTATTCATCCTAACCTTCCTTATGGGGAGACAGGGTTTGAGCTAAATCTATCAAATAATGTAATATCCCAATGACAATCAGTATGACCTGATTTCCTGTCCCTTTATTTTTACATTGTCTGTTAATTAGGATTTGAAGTCAAGAGATAAGACACTAGTTCATTTATCATTTATTTTTATTTTATATCCAAGCTCTACTTCCTAACTCTTTACAAATTTTACAACCTTTAACAGTTTAATCAATTTTTATCACATGGTGCCATTATTTTTCTCCCGAAAAATGGTCTCAGATGATCATCTGAAGAACCAAGCTTAAAATAGCCTACATTTCTAGAAATAAAAACAGCATCTTCTTCTCTGGCTTTAGACAAAGTCTTTGGGCTGGGGGAAAATTATCCGCCTAAGAAAAAACAAACACTCTTTCTACTCTGTGTTTGTGTTTGCATGGATCAATTGTGAGACAAACAACCTTCATTGACAGTTGCTGGCCATGAGTCTGCCTGTTTGAAATACCTTAGTCAGGAGAAGTACCACAAACTGAACCGAACAATCTCTCACAAAACATCTGCAACCATCTGACCCTGGCCTTAACCTTTAAATCTATCTTTTCATATTCATCTCAAAAGACCTTGTCAATGGCCAAGGAGACTCAAGAAAAGGATTCTTCAACAAACAAAAAAGATACAGAGGAAATTCAACCCAGATTAGGTGGCAGAAGATAATACAGTTTGCTCATTTTTATTCTGCTGCTCAAACTGGAGTTGAATTCATTTTCACTTTATCTTTATTCATGTTATTTAAACATAACATTCATTAGGATTGTGAACTGCAACAGATAGAAGAGAACAAAACTACTCGCCAAATTTGTTGGGCATCTGTTCCCACTAGAGGCGGCCCTTTGCCAGCTCCACATCATGTCATTTTTTTTTTCCTGAATTCATTTCAAAGTCAATCCATCAGTTTATGAACTGTTTGATCAAACTTGTCATTAACCAAGTGAAACATTTAATTTGTATTAACAAAAATGGGACAAATAATTAGTACAGGGATTAACCATTTTACTTTTTTTTTGCATTCTTATTTATCAAATGTGTTCATTGTTGATATAATTTTTTTCATGTGACACTATCTGGTTTCACTGGAAATAATGGGAAACATTTTTTTAAATGAAAATACTTATGAACTGATGGCCATTTAAAAAGAAAACTCATACAAATGTTTGGATCTAACAGCTTCTACCAGTAAGTGCTAATTTCTAGTCACCATCTTCATTAAGGTAAAAGCATAGATTCCCCAAAGGCAAAGAGAGGGAATGAGCCAACTGGCCAAAGATTTATGAGAAAATCACTACAGCTATATCAAGTATCAAAGGAGATTTTATTTTCAATTTTGAGTAAAACTAACATATTGTTTTAGCATCCCACCATACTCTAACAAAATGGCATAGGTCATTTACCACAAAGAGCTCTTCTCCTCCCAACAATTGCCTACAACATTTAGTTCAGTCTTTCTACCCCAAATTGCTTTTTATATAACACATGAATTGGAAATGGAAGGACTGCTGCTGGTTGGGATTTTTGCTCTCAGGAAGACTTAGTCATCATCTCATGCAATTGCCATGACCGTGACCTCATTGGGCACTTGTCGGCCTAGCTATGACAATTTGTTAATGAACTAGTTTTGTTTTTAATTGCTTACTTAATTATGGAGCACCAACATAATAGCATTTCTAATTTGTATCATAATTGCATGCAGAGATGAAATGTTGGTGTCTATCATATGCTTGCTTCTAATCATCTCTTGTTCATGGAAAATTTTCCAAAGAGATATCTTCTTTAATGTGATGATGTGGTACCAGTCATTTGAAATGTGTTCCTCTTAAATGCAATTGTGTCAGTAAACTAATTTCAATCTTTCTGCCTCTATGCATGTATATAAAGTTATTTAAATGTTTTCTATTTTTAACAAGATAAAAGTACATAACCATGAAAAAAAAAAAAAACCAACCTGTCGTTGCCTAAAGAACAAACATTGGTATTTTGACAATATCTGTAACCATAGCAGTTTTAAAGAATAGTTTATAAAAATAGTTAATTTAAACTGCAGGAGGTTCTCCTCACTACTGTGTCAATGTTATTACTGCTCTGTAGAATGTTTAAGATACACCAATGGCATGCATTGTGTGAACCCGTTTTTGGTATGCTCTGAATCCATCAAGAGAAATTGAGGGCCATCATTCTTTAAAATCAAATTGCTAATACAATAACCCTTCTTTCTTGTCATGACCTAAATTTGAAAAATTTAGAGGATTAAACCAAGTCTCTTATTAGATAAGGAACAAGTAAAAACAAGACTTCAGAAAGGAAGTCATGATAGAGGCCACTGAAGTCACCATTGACCTGTGTCCTTCTCCATGAATTTTCTTCAGTACAGTTAGCTGCCCGTGGAAAAATATATTCAATGCCAAACATTAGTTATGGACCTAAAAGCACAGTTCAAAACATGTGTAGCTGACGTATGTTTCCCCCCAAAAATACAAGTATTGGCCTGTTCATTGTCATCTACACAAAGAACTGAGTCCTAAAATCCTTTACTCAACTAAATTCTTAATAAGTAAACTGAGACTAACCCTCTAATACCAGATTTGTTAAACAACATGATTTAGGTCCTTGCTATTCATGCACCTCGTACAACTAAAATGACTGGTAAAGCTAGAATCATGAAAGAGTCATTTTATGTAGCTGCTAAATTCCTCTCAAATCTCCTTGCAACTTAACGAGTAAAGAAAGCTCAATGTGTAATGCCGGCTAATGTGGTTTATGCTAGAAAATAGTATCAACCTATCTTTGTAGCTTATCTAAGCCAGGATAATACTTTTAGCCTTTATAGTAGACCCAACTCCATTTTTTCAACTCTTGACTATGTATTTCCTGAAATCCTTTTCCAAAGAGTTAAATTGGATGTGAAATCTGTACTAGGCTATGGAGCTGTCTTTGTTCTAAGTCTCGCCAGCAAAGCCTCGCCTCTGTATCACTTTCATTGCGTTCTGATTGAGCTTGACAGTGTGACAGGAAAGCAAAGGGAGGCAATACCAAACTGAATGAGAGTCTTTTTCAGCCACACAGCAGCCTCCTCCTTAGCCTCTAAGAAAAAGAGGTAACAGATGCCGATAGCAAAGCATCCCTAACAAAGTCCTAACTTTGATGCAGGCAGAAGAAAAAAATGTAAAAGATTGTCTCAGTGCAGGAAAACCTTGAATGGTGCACAAAGGAAGCAACAGGAGAAAAATTAGGGCACAGAAAATGGCTGGGCGAGTTATATAGCTTTGGTGCATTTAAGAAATTATTTTCCTCTTAAAAGAGGTTAGGATCTTCAAAATCTGCTCTGCCAGGTGTGGTGCAACCGTAATAGTTCCATTATATGGGGCCTGAGCAAAAGGTGATTAACGATGCTGTGATTGCTTAGAGGATGTTTGTGGGAGCGAACATACTGTCCCTTGAGTGGAAAGTAAAACTCCGGGAAAAAGGCAATTTGATAGTATAACCCTTACCTTTGTGCACTGGACAGTAGAGTTTTTTCCAATTGAAAAAAAAAAAAAGATGAGTGGTTATTATCATTTTTTACTTCAATATGTTCTGTAATTAAATGGTTGGAGCTTCACCTACTTTGCTTCACACTCTCTAAGGATCAGCATCTAAAAATCTGGCCTCATCAAAGAACGGCTTCTGAGGATACTTTGAACTTGGAAAGGAAACTATGTTTAGTGGCATGAAAATAATCTTGTGAAATATAAGTACTTGGAATGCTTAGTCTTCTTTACTTATAAAGGAACCAATTTAAAATATCAATATCTGCACCATCTGCTTTAATACTTGGGGCAAGAACGTGAATCGAAGTAGACGAGGTCTATCCAATGGGATCAGGCATTGCTGATGATGCCTCTATCGCTGCTGAGCCCACTGCTAAGATAAAGATTGGGAAGCATGAATCAGCCGCTGGCATCCACATTCAAGGCGTGGGTTGGAGTGCTAGGTCTTGAGAGTTTGTGGAAATAAGTCTCTTCTTTGGTGGTAGGAGTGGGAGACAGAGAGAGAGAGGGAGAATGAAGTCTCATGGTGCTCTTGTCTGTATTTGTCTTCATTTATTTCCAGAGACTAAAAAAAAAAAAAAAATCAATATGATATAAAGATTGTTATAACTTCATCATGAAACATAGTGGGGAGCATTTAAATGAAGAATTCCTTTCTTGATAATCCCCTGGCTGATGTGCTTGGTGAAGCTCTGTGAATTCAAAGCTCAGTGACATGATAAATATCCCCTAAAGAGTCGTTATTGGCTCTGGTGATATCTGTATGCTGGTGGTGCGGCAGTGCAAACACTACAAGCATTGGTCCTTTTTGCAGGCTAGATGTGTGCAGGACCCTGGACCACTACATTGAACACATTTGTTTTATACTCATATTGTGGATAATTTTCTTTTTTGTTCCTTTTAAATAGACTTTATTTTTTAGAACAGTTTTAGCTTCATGGCAAGATTGAGCAGAAAGTACAACCAGATACCCCCTGCCTCCACACATGAGCAGCCTCCACCGCTGTCAACATCACCGGAAGAATTTTTAAAGTACAGATCCTGTGGCATTCCTTTTCCTCCATAAGTTTTATGACTTTTTTTTCCCATCTCAAATATGATAATGCTACTTTGTCTCAGGTTGAAATGTTGAAACTGCATACATGTACTGAACTAACAGTGAGAATCTATGAAAATAGAGCTTGGACCATGAACATAGGTAGAGCCTATGATAATTACAGCTGTGTTAAAGTTATCTGCACATTTTTGCTAGAATTATGCTTGGAAATGTACTGAAGATAAAAGAAATGAGGAAAACGAGACTAACCTGGATTTCTAGAACTCCTTATAAATGATTAGCTATCTGTGCTAAAATAAAGCCTGTGTATATTCAATTGGTAATCATATCTTGAGGGCATATATTATAATTGAAGTGTGCAGATAGAGAATTCATATATGGGATACTTTTGTAGGTTGACAGGTATGTATACATGAGCTCTCATTTACTTAAAATGCTAGGAAATTAACAGTGATTTAAATTATCTCTCTCATACTCATGTTCATGTACAGGTTATGCTATTATGTTTTCCAGATAATTAATGTCCTCTGTCTATATTTAACATGATTTGATTTCCTTTAAAGATAGCTAATGAGATAAAACAGGCACTATGAACCAGTTAAATCAACCACCTAATCTTGCACATGAAACATTAAACAGAAAGGAAGCATCTGCAATTAGTAAATTGCTTTGATGTGACTAAATATCTGGCTCTCTGCATCATCAACATTGTGGGTCTAAGTCCCAGATGAAGCTGCTGATCTAGACGTGCTGCATGTAAATATAATGAGCGTGCATCTTTTCATGTAGCTCACTTCTTGAGGATGGTAGTTCTATTCGAGATTCGAGAGAGCTCAGGTGCTGTGGACAAGGTGTAGAGGTGGAAGGGAGACAGGGAGAGACAGTCCCACTGTTCATCTGGAAGATCTTTATTTCCTTCCTGAAAAAGAGAAAATAGCACATTTCCAAAATGCAGAAGGGGGTCACATTACCTAAGAAGATGCTGAAATGCAGAACTGTTTAGAGTATGGCGAGGTTCCAGATGTTGTCCAAAAAGTGGATCTGGCCTATCTAGCATATATCTGTTGGACACAGGCGGAAAAACTCCTAAATGAACTTCTTCATTGTCTGTCTGCACTTCTTCACTGTCTTCACAATTCTAAAATTTACCCAGGACGTGGATGGAAAGGCACAGGTGCGACTGTGGGCAAAGCCATATGGAGAGAACCAATGGACCTTTAAAAAAAAAATTCAATATGTGAATATTCATTTAGAAAAACAACTGTTTTACTAAGAAAAATAACTGCTAGTAGTCACTGTTCTAAGTCTCATTTAATTGTCTCAAAAATAAAAACAGGTGAAGGAGATATATTTTTTATCCCTCCCAATTAACAGATGAGAAGACAGAGGCAGGAAAAGTCCTATAACCTGCCCACCATCACCCAGTCCCTTGGTGGGTGGTGGAGCTGGGATATAAGAGCAGGCAATCTGGCTCCTGCTCCCATGCTCTTCACCACTGCCCAGTAGATGCCATCAGGATTTGTGATGTGAGAAGACTTGCTGGTGAAAACAAGACAAGAATAGAGTGGTATCGTGGGAAACAACTAGAACATGAGCATTTTGAAAACCATCTAGATGTATTAGGGAACATGATGTTCAAATATTGCAAGTAAAGAGTTGTAGGTGTGACCACTGTCAGGAAAAACCCCTGTCAGTGACTGGGAAGGGGGGGCCCCAGACGTTTGACAGGCAGCATGCTAGAAAGTAGTTTCTAGGTGCCAGGCAGGCTCATGAGTGTCACCTTTTTAATCCTCTTGACAACATGGGCAGGTAGATGTTCAAGTCTATTAAACAACTAACAGACTTTTTGTTTATTAGAGAAGTTTTAGGTTTACCGGAAAATTGTGTGGAGAATGTGGAGTTCCCAAAGTTCCCATAAACTGCCTCCCAGTTTCCCTTATTATTAACATCTTGGGTTAGTGTAGTACACTTGTTCCAACTAATGACCCACTACTGGTACATTATTATTCATGAAAGCCCATAGTTTGCCTTAGGGTTCAGTCTGTGTCAGGAGGTTCGGCAGGTCTTGACAGATGCATAATGTCCCGTACCTGTGGTGGCAGTGTCTTACAGAGTAGCTCAGTGCTCTAAACTACCCCCCTCCCCGCCCCCACACCGGCTCCACCTATTCATCTTCTCTCTTTCTTTCCTCCATCAACTGAATTTTCACTCTCTCTAGTTTTGCGTTATGTAGTTGGAACCATCCATTACGCAGCCTTTTCAGACTGGCTTCTTTCTCTTAGCAACAGGCGTCTCAGATTCCTTCACGACTTTTCGAGACTTGCTAGCATAATTATATGTATCACGGAATAATATTCTATTGTAATAGGTATATGACAGTTTCTCCATTCACCCACTGAAGGATTCCTTGGTTTTTGGAAAGCCCCATTTTTTAAATGTGGAAATGGAGACTCAGAGAAGTTACCGATGATCTAAGCTCCTGCAGCTGGAAGGTGGTGGAGCCAGACCTCCTGCCGCAGGGCCTGGGCTTCTCTGCCCCATGACAGCTGCTTGAGGAGGATTAGAGAAAAAATGGGTGCGCTGTGGGTAATATCATAAACTGAGGCACTTAGTCAAACCGTTTTTCTTCGTAAGTTGTCTAGCTGTATTTTCATTGTTGCAAAATTTGTGCTTCTGGAAGGACTAGCCCCAGCAGAGTCACATATCTTCCCTGAAAGTAAGAGCTTTGCCCGAAAGATACTTTTCGGGAAGACAGACTCTATGCCAGGCCTGGGTAGGCCCAGCGAAGTATCTTGGAGCCCTGGCCGTGGGTTGCCACCCAAGGTCGTCTGTTCAAGGGCCCTACGAACGATGTACTGGCTGACTGCACAAATTACCACTCTGAATTCTACCGCAGAACCTTTATTCCTCTCAGTTAAGGGTTTGGAATTCTTGCCGAGGGCCTAGGCCCCGGGGGGGAGGAGGCAGTCGGCCTTCCCATGAGGAAGGCATTGGTAGCCAGGGAGGAGAGGAGGGGAGCGGTGGGGTAGAAGGAGGTGAACGGGGTGGAATGGGGCTGGGCTCGGAGTAGGAGTCACCGTTTCCTCAGCCATGCTGCTGTTTCCTTCTCCTCAGAACACGCTGCGCTGATGTAACACCCGGGTGTCCCGTGCCCTGGCTCCTGGAAGCAGGGTGAGGCTGGTTAGAGTGAGTCTGTGACACCTGGGCCTTTCCCCTCTGGAGCGGGCTCATCCATCCTTCTCTCGTGGGTGCAAGTAACAGGAGGCCTGACTGACGTGTGGCGCAGGTAGGGTAGAGGCGGCCTGTCTCTGTGGTCGGCACGTAACGGCCACATTCCCCAGTCTCGGCTTTGCCAGTGGTAAAGGTGACATTTCGGTCTTTATTTGCTTTACTAGTTCGTCTGTTTCTCTTTGGCTCAGAATTAGTGAGAGGAGAAGTGATATTTTTTGGGTGCTCATCAAACCCACTTTGTGGGAAATCAGAGACCACTTTTTATTCCTTTATAAATGTCCTTAATTATGGTTTTTCTCCAAGGACATCTTGGACTTTGACAACAAGAGAGAGGCTGGTGGCGGAGGTTTGAAGGCAGCCATCAATAGTCATCATAACTACTATTGTCTCATCGCATCCTTATGAGAATTATACCTGTGGGGTTGATATTATTATACCCATTTCATAGATGGAAGGCAGAGGGACTTGCCGAAGGTAACAGAGCTAGTATGAGGCACATCTGATTCTGGTTGAGTCCAAAGCCTCTGGGGCTTTCACCAAGAACTGTTATGTCTTCTTCCTGGATGTTCTTCCCATCCCCCTTCCTTTCCCTTCCTGCTGCACTCTCTCTGTCTCTGGCTCACATCTGGAGTCACCATAGGCCCCCTCCACCTCAAGGCTTCCGTGGAGTCCACTCTACACACTTCAAGACCAGCCTTCCTAACAGTTAATTTAATATATACCTTCCCAGATCCAAGACTCTTCTTGTATATTCTGTCTCCTTCTAGAATATGGCCATCCCTTCAAGACATAGCATACTTATCAGCTGCTCTAGTTTAGAGCCAAAATCTGACCTGGTATGAACCATGTATATAGAAGTCTATGTAAGTCAACTCACCCTTCTTTGGATAATAGCACTCATTTTTTTTCTCCTCCCATGAGAGTTATTATAATCCACTCAATAATCCCATTTCTTAATGTGGAATTATAAACCGTTCCCCTGTGGGAGCACTACACAACCTACAATATTTACTTGTCCTTGGGCTTCTCTGTAACCTCCTCAAGGGATGTCACAGATGTATCCCTTGAGCCCAGCAGAGCATGGGAAAGACAGAAATTGCCCCATAGACGTCTGTTAAATGAATTAAATGAGCTCCCCTTTGTGGTATCGGGCATGAAAGTTCCAACTTAATATGTGGTCCTTAAATACTTTTGAATAAATGAAAAAAATACTTATTTAATTACTTCAGGTAGATAAAATATTTATCTTTCCTATCTCCTAAATATGTCACTCAAATCATACAAGTACAATTTGAGATTTTGTAAGCTTTTATTTTTTATTTTATTATTATTTTTTTTTTACAAGTGGCTGCAGTGGTTGTACTGGGACCTTCATTTCAGCCAAGCTCTATTACTTACTAGCTGTGAGTTCTGGGGCAAATTACTTAAACTGTGATTTGTTTCCTACCAGGGGATAATACTTAGTAGGATTCTTTTTTTTCTTTTTTTGGGTAAAGATAAAGAGCTATTATTTTAAATACTTACAGTAACAAGTAGCTCAGAGGACACTCAATAAATATAAGTTATCACGATCATCATCATTATTGATAGAACAATCATGAATGATATGGATCTTTTAGAGGTAGCATATTTTTAAAAGTGCAAAGGATAGGAAAGAGTTGTTCTTAGACTCGTGTCTTTTATTTTTTTTAAAGATTGTATTTATTTATTCATGAGAGACACAAAAAGAGAGGCAGAGTCATAGGCAGACGGAGAAGCAGGCTCCTTTTGGGGAAGCCCCAGGACCTTGGAATTATGCCCTAAGCTGAAGGCAGATGCTCAACCCGGGTACCCCTAGACTCGTATTTTATTCAAGTTGTCATTCTTTGAGATCCTTCTATCTTAACCATTATTTTTAGTTTTCAGAGGTATTTTGGAAACTTGCTGAAGTTTTTGCTCTGATGTGGATGTTGTGATTTGGGGGGACCAGTTTTCTTTGAGCAAAACCACATACAAGTGATTTTTGAGCCCATGCTAAGCAGTTAAGGGTTCACTGAATAAGCACAGGGAGTAGCAATGGTAGTGTGAAAAGGAAAATAGAGCAGCTGGTAGCTGCTGGAACCTAGAGTTAGGTGGAGAAATGTAGTGCTCTAATTAAGCAACAATTAGTTCTTTAAGCAGGAGATGGGACACTGGAGAAGTAAAAAGAGCAGTCTCTAGGTCTCTAAGAAGGAAAATGAACAACTTGAAAGGTTGATACTGACACCCATGCCTTTCCTTTTTAAAAGGAAAACTTTTGCTGATTAACTTGAAGGCATTCATTGGTTGCCCTGAGGGTGCATCTGTACCTGTTGTTTTTAGTGAACTATATTATTGGCATAGAAATGAGAGTGAGGCCCGTGCATGTGGCTGATGCAGCCAAAATTAGGATATGCAGTAAGACCCTAGCTCCAGCACAGATTATAAAGCCTTAGAATGTCCATTAAAAAAAAAGATTTATTTATTTGAAAGAGAGAGACAGCGTATACATGGTGGGGAGGGACAGAGGGAGAAACTTAAGCAGACTTCTTGCTGAGCACAGAGCCCGACCTGTGGCTTCATCCCATGACCCCCCAAAACCAGACCTGAGCTGAAACCAAAAGTCTGTCACCTAGCCAACTGTGCCACCCAGATGCCCCATAGAAAGTGTATCTTTAACCCATGCTTCTACCTCTAAGAATTCTTTCTGAGACTATATTTGAATAAGTGGGAAAAACTCAAATGTAAAAAACTCAATTTACCATAGCAAATCACACTACTGCCAATCTATTAGCAAATTATTATTATTTTTTAAATATTTTATTTATTTATTTATGAGAGACACAGAAAGAGAGGCAGAGACACAGGCAGAGGGAGAAACAGGCCCCCTCGCAGGGAGCCCAATGTGGGTCTCGATCCCGGGACTCCAGGATCACGCCCTGGGCTGAAGGCAGGCGCCAAACTGCTGAGCCACCCAGGGATCCCTCTAGTAGCAAATTATATGAAATAACTTAAATATCCCATAACAGAGGATTGAATCCATATATTTTGGGACATCTGTCATTTGAATGCTATGTTCATTTAGAACAATATGTACGGGCACCTGGGTGGCTCAGTCAGTTAAGTGTCTGCCTTCAACTCTGGTCATGATCCTGGGGTCCTGGGATCCAGCGCCGTGTCGGGCGCCCTACCCAGTGGGGAGCCTGCTTCTCCTTCCCTTCTGCGGCTTCCCTTGCTTGTGCTCTCTCTCTGTCAAATACATAAATAAAAAAATAATCTTAAAAAAAACCCAATAATGTGAATGTATATTTATTGACACAGGGAGAGGCTTATACTATATTGTCAAGGAATAAAACAATATGTAAATATTGATCCCACTGTAAGCAAATGGATTAAGGTATAGATATAATTACCTGGGAGAGTATTTGCCAATATGGTAATGAATGATGATCTCTGGATGTATCCAGATAAATTTTAAAAATATTTATCTGTATTTTAAAAATAGTCTATGGAGTATTTAATTTATGATAAAAGTAAAAGAGCAAACAGCAAAAACATGAACAGACGATCTGGTCAGCAGCTGAAGCAGAATGCCTGGGCCCCCCTGAGAGGCAGACATAGGACTAAAGAAGCAGTCTCTCTCCTGGTCTCAAACCTAAAACAGAGCACACACGTTGCCTAAGCCGATTCTCCTTTACAAAGAGGGTTAGGGGCGCCAGGTTGGCTCAGTCAGTTAAGTGTCTGCTTTTGGCTCAGGTCAAGATCCCAGGGTCCTGGGATTGAGCCCCGTGTCAGGCTCCCTACTCTGTGAGGAGCCAGCTTCTTTCTCTCCCTATACCACTCCATCTGTTTGTGTTCTCTCTCTCTCTTCCTTTATTTCATAAATAAATAAATAAATAATCCTTAAAAAAGAGTAGTTACGTTCTTTTTGTTATAACTGTGTTTCTTGTGTCATGTTCTTTCTCAAATTGGTGAAAATTTAGCCATTTATAATACATCTGTGGGGCACTTGGGTGGCTCAGTTGGTAGAGCTTGCAACTCTTGATCTTGAGGTTGTAACTTCGAGCCCCACATTGGAGATTGGGATTACTTAAAAATAAAATTTTAAAGGTGACTGGGTGGCTCAGTTGGTTGAGCCTCTGACTCTTGATTTCAGTTCAGGTAGTGAGTGACCCCTGAGGGGTCATGGGATTGAACCCCGCATGGGGCTTGTCCCTACCCTCCTGCCCCACTCTGAGCTCTCTCTCTCTCTCTCTCTGAAATAAATGAATGACCGAATTAAATATGTCTAATGCGTAAATAGGCAAAATAGTTAGAATAATATGCTAACCCATCTCTTACACTAGATGGTCAGCTCCATGAAGGGCAGGGCTCCTGTTTGCCAGTTTGCAAACTACTGTAAGTACTTACAGAGGTGATCAACCCTCAGTGAGCACCTTATATTTGCCACTGAAAAAGAAAAAAAAACTAGCATTAATTAGTTATTCAACAGATGCTCTTTGATCATTCAATTGGATTATATCTTATCATTATACTGAGAGTTCAAACCTTTGGCATAGATTCATCTCTATCAAGATAGATGCATTTCAATTCTATTAGGGTTAAGGGAATAAAGTCTATTCATAGTTAAGAGAACAAATCTTAGTTACATTTGGTATATCATTACAGTCACTCATGTCAGAAGAAATTTTGGCAGCATGTGAAAATTATCCACTGTGGCAAAATAGGGAAAGTAGCTTGAGAATTACATTCTTGGTAATATCTTTACCCAGGTTTTTGTTTTGCAAGCTTTTTCTTTCTTCTCATTTTCTCTTAAAAAGTTCAGTACATGTTTTTAAAAAAAGATGAACCCCAAAAACTATTTCTTTTTTTTTTAATTTAAAGGTTTTATTTATTTACTTGAGAAGGTGAGTACAGAGCAAGAGAGTGAGCAGGGAGCTGGGGAGGTGACGGGAGGGAGAGAAGCAGACTCCCTGCTAAGCAGGAAGCCCCATATGGGGATCAGGACCCTGAGATCATGACCTGAGTCCTAAACTGTTTCTAATTCCCTGAATTATAAACCATTATCACTAGTTGCCCTCTGGAGATTTCCATAGGAATGTCTTATAGTCACGTTAGACCCCAAACTGAACATGTTCCTCATGAATCCAGTTTTTCATCCTCAGTTTCTTAACATAAGAATGTGGAATATCTCTTTAGTTCCCTGGCCCAGAAATTTAGAATTGTCCTCAGTCCCTCAGACTTTTTCCATTGACTTCCTCTGTTGAATAGGTCTCAAAGTCCTAAATAACTCAATTCCATTCCCTTTTCTCTATTCCTACTGCCTGCCATTCATTGATGATGAACAAATGTCGGTGAAGCACCTACTATGTTCCAGACACTGGGCTATGCACTGGGATTACAGTGGTGAACAAATCAGATGAAGTCCCTGTCCTCATGGAGCTGATCATCTAGCGGGAGAGACAGATGATAAACAAAGCTATCTTAAGTAACAATTTCAGAGATTGATAAGGGCAAAGAAGATGAACCAGAAGGTTCTGGGAAAGCAGTATGTTAGATAGGATGGTAAGGCATGGCCTTTTTGTGGAGTGGACAAACAGGAAAACTCAAGGCATGTGAAGGGTGAGCCATCTGAAGATCTAGGGGAAAAGCTCTGGCAAAGAGAAAAGACAATGCAAGGATGGGGAGTGGAAGAAAGTTTAGTGTGTTCTAGAAGGCTACAGTGTCTGGAGTGGAATAAGTGGGCAGGAAGTGATGAAGTTGAAGAACATGCAGGGGTGAGGCATGCAAGAGGAGGTCTGCCTTTTGCAAGGAGTTGGGATTTTTCTCAGTGTGTGACAGGAAACTATTGGGAGGTCTTGAGGAAGGGAGTGACATCACTTAATTTACATTTATGAAAGCCCACTCTACTGTAGTGTGGAGAAGATTGTTGGAAGGAGAGAGAAACCAGAAGTTCGACTAAGACATGACAGAAATCCAAGCAAAAGCTGAAGGTGCTGGTAGCTGTGGAGGTAGAGGGAAATGACCAGATTCAGGTGTGGTTTAAAGATAAAGCCAGGAGGACTCACAGATGGTTGGAGGGGGTGGTAGTGAGGGAAAGAAAGCAATCAGAATGACAGGTAAGTAGCCTGAACCAGATGCCTCAATATATATATTAGATGGTTCATCTTTTGCAATCGGGTGAAAAATCATCTTTCTTATATATTACAAATTTGGATCTATTTGTGGATTTTCTGTTTTTTTTTTTTTAAAGATTTTATTTATTTATTCATGAGAGACACAGAGACAGAGAGGCAGAGACACAGGCAGAGCGAGAAGCAGGCTCCATAGAGAGCCCGATGTGGGACTCGATCCTGGGACTCCAGGATCAGCCCTGGGCTGAGGGCAGGTGCTAAACCACTGAGCCAGCCGGGCTGCCTCTGTTTTGTTTCTTTGATCTATTTATTCCTGACCACACTTCTCTAATTCCTAATTAAAAATTAATTAAAAGTGGGGAGACTGTGTGGTCCAGTTTGTTAAATGTTCAACTCTTGATTTCGGGTCAGGTCATGATCTCAGGGTTGTGAGATTGAGCCCTGTGTTGGTCTCTGTGCTTAGCAAGAGTCTGCTTGAGATCCTCTCTCCTTCTCCCTCTGTCCCTCCCCCTACTCATTATTTCTCTTTCTCTAAATAAATAAATAAGGGGTAGCCCCGGTGGCTCCGGTGGCTCAGCGGTTTAGCGCCACCTTCAGCCGGGGGCCTGATCCTGGAGACCCGGGATTGAATCCCGCATCCGGCTCCCACATGGAGCCTGCTTCTCCCTCTGCCTGTGTTTCTGCCTCTCTCTCTCTGTGTCTCTCATGAATAAATAAATAAAATCTTTAAAAAAAAATAAAAATAAAGAAACATAAGTTTTTTAAAAAATTAAAATGATTAATGTATTATCCATGTATGCAGTATATAGTAGGTTATAAATAAATAAACAGTAAAATTAATTTTCTAATCATTCTTACTTTTCCAGCTCTGTTTTAGTTTTTCTCAGATGTTAATTCTACAAGTAAATTTAGAATCACTTTTGTCAAGTTTCTCAAAGAAGACCTGTTAGGAATTTGATTGTTTTTGTATTGTAATTATAGCTTAGTTTAGTCTGAAATAGCATTTTTTTTAAGATTTTGTTTATTCATGAGAGTCACACAGAGAGAAAGAGAGAGAGAGAGAGAGGCAGAGACACAGGCAGAGGAAGAAGCAGGCTCCATGCAGGGACCCCGACGTGGGACTCGATCCTGAGACTCCAGGATCTCACCCTGGGCTGAAGGTGGCGCTAAACCACTGAGCCACCCAGGCTGCCCAGGTTATTACTTTTATAGATTTGTATTTTAACCAGATAACCTACTGAATTCTCTTTCTAATAGTTTTTCAGTTGATTCACTTGGGCTTTTCAAGACTATAATCTTTATAATCTGCAAATAATGATACTTCTGCCTCTTCCTACCCAATATTTATGCTTCTTATCTGATTCTCTCATCTAACATTGGTAAGCACTTCAGGAACAATTATTAAATAATTGTGGTGATAACAAGTACCCTTGTCTTGTTCTTGACTTTAATGAGACCACGTCTGGGTTTTCACCAGTAAGTTGTTATGCTGGCTGTTAGTTTGTGACACCTAAGATATATACAATAGCTTTTTAGATATATGGCTTAAAAGTTTTGTTCTATTAATACAACATTAAGATCTTTCAAAAAGTCAAGTGTTGGGGCACCAGGGTGGCTCAAGTGTCTGACTCTTGATTTTGGCTCAGGTCATGATCTCAAGGTCCTGGGATAGAGCCCCACATTGGGCTTCCTACTCAGCAAGGACTCTGCTTCTCCTTCTCTCTCTGTCCCTCCTCACTACTTGTGCTGTCTCTGTCTTTCTCAAATAAATAAATAAAGTCTTTGAAAAAAATAGATTTTGAATTAATGAACTATCTTCAGAAGTCTGGAATTATACCCACTTGATTATGTTATGTTCTTATTTTATTCCACTATTTATATAATAGAACATACTATTATTTTATTTGGCATTTTTTAAAAAAAGATTTTATTTATTTATTCATGAGAGACAGAGACAGAGACAGAGAGAGGCAGAGGAAGAAGCAGGGTCCATGCAGAATCCTGATGTGGGACTCGATCCTGGGTCTCCAGGATTAGGCCCTGGGCCGAAGGCAGATGCTCAACCACTGAGCCACCCAGGGATCCCTTTATTTGGCATTTTGCATCTTACTCATAAATAAAATAAGTTTTTCTTTTCTTTTCCATTTTTGCCATCCTTTGGTGTCATTGTTGTGCTGGCTTTGTGAGGAAAAATTCTTCCCTTCAACTGATAAAATTAAATGACAACTGATCTACCAATGCATGGAAAGCCATCTGGTTCTGACCTTTGAGTAGTATTTTCTTAACCATGTTGTAGCAGCTATATAGGCTTCCCCCCCTCCCTTTTTTTAAAGTAATCTTTACACCCAATCTGGGGCTTGAATTCATGACCCTGAAATCAAGAGTTTCATGCTCCACTGACTGAGCCAGTCAGGCACCCCTGCTATCATTTATTTAAAAATAAAATCTATGATTTTGTAGATTCATATATTTTTAGGAAATGGTTCATGTTACCTAAGTTTTTAAATTTATTAGCACGGGATTATAAATATTGTTTAGTATTCTACATAAAGTTGGGTTTTGCTTTTTTAGTTTTTTTTTCTTTTTAGGTGTTCATACCGTTTACATTTATTGTTATAGCATATATCTTTGGCTTTATGTGAGTCTTCATACAGTATCTTTTATGAGTTTAATGCTTTCTTTCTGTTTTCCTTGTTACTGTCTTTTATAATAATAGAGATTGTTTGTTTAGAAGACCAAACATTGGAAACATCCAGACATTGGAAATGTTCTACAAGTCTGCATTGTCATGGTAGCTCAATCCAAACAACATATGCAAGATAGAGAGCCTATAATGGATGAAAATTAGCTTCTAAGTTGTTTCATATTGTAAAACATTTCCTAAATTTCATAAAAAATAGGGATTTATTTCTAAGAAGGAAATACTCTATATGTACGTCCTGAGAGAGAAATGTGGGAATGAAAAGATTAGTATGTGCAAGCAGACACCTCTTTCCAAGAGAATTTGTTGCTTCATCATTCTCTTTTCTGCTTTGCAAAAGTTGTTACTGTATATCCTGATAACAAGTGATTTTGCCACTATGTAAAGATCAACCAGGATTTCTTGGTGAATATAATTTCATATATTCATATTCTTTCATGATGTGCCTTCTTCCTCTTCATTTTTAAGGAAATGGGTGTCAGTTTTACAAAATAATATTAAGTAAGTTGTATTCATTGTGTTTAGATTACTAAATAGTTAGGATTTTGCATAATTCGAGCTTTTTTCTTTCAGGTAAGCCTAGGTTCTCATTGTTTTTTCAAATGTGTCTTCTTGGGGTGCCTGGGTGGCTCAATAGGTTGGGTCCAGCATCTGCCTTTGGCTCAGCTCATGGTTCTGGGGTCCTGGGATCAAGCCCCATGTGGGGCTCCTTGCTGAGCGGAGAACCTGCTTTTCCCTCTTACGGCCACTTCCCCTTTTTATGCTCTCTCTCTGTCAAATGGATAAATAAAATCTTTTTTTAAAAAATGTTCTCTTCTTGTATGTCTTTATATGTCTCTTTTCTACGTCTCCCTTCTTCCTCCCTTCTTTTTTCTGCCTTCCCTCCACCCTCCTTCCTTCTCTTTCATTCTTCATTCCTTTAATAAAAACTCTCCAGATGGGTTTCATCTGCCACGTATGTAACTGTGGCTCAGATTATCCTCCGGACTCTTGCTTGCTTCCACACTTATTCTCTCCACACCTGCTGGCTCCCACACAGGCCTTCCCTGAATCATAGAGGCCAAGCAGTTCCATCCCGTGAAAGGGAGGATATTCTTTCATTTTCCCCCCTCCATTCAGGCTTTCAACAGTACTACTTCCTGGATTCCAAATCACTGTTTAGTGTTGCACTTCTCTGAATTCATAAGCATTCAGATTTTTTCCCCAAAGTATATATGTGGTGCTGCATTGGCATGAGTTGCTAACATCCATTGTGCGCTGTGCCTGAAATCAGTACAGCTCTGAGGATCCAAGCCTTGGAGTTGACTTTGGTCAGCAGCTCACCCTAACTCCTCCCATGTGATGAGTTTCTTCTTAGGAGTCCCTTTGTTCTTACAGCATGGCCTTAGTCAGACACTCTGGTTTATTAGATATTTCATAATACTTTGAAACTCTGGTGGGGAGGACAGGTTAGCTACAATCCTATTCTTTTTCTCCTATGAGGATGCTCTGACTCTACATGAATTTAGGCTAATCACCTTCCTTGAGTGGCATCCATGACCCAAATTCTCATAATGTTTAAAGGTCAATAATAACTAACTCCATACCTTAACTCTGTGCTCAAGATCCCCCCCTTTCATGTTTCCTACTTATACCCAACATGCTCCAAGTTGCACATTACAGCAAAAAGTGGGATTCAAATGATCTTTGCTCCTGGACCCATCTAGCCCTGTGGGCCTGAGCAGCAAGTGTTAATGCCCACATAATGTGGCTGTTACATAGCAAGCCTAGTGAGTGATATATTTTCTCAGCACTTTCTTCAAATAGGAAAAGTTGGACCTGCTGGTACCCAATTACTTTAGCTTCATTCCTCCTTTTAAGGACTAGAAGTTCAGACTCATTCATGCAATAAAAAGACCATATAATGTATATTAAGCTCTACTCCATGTTAGGAATTATTTAAGGTTCTGGCCATACAATTGTAAATAAGAAATAAGTTCCTGCCCTCACAGAGCTTTCAGACTGAAGGATGGAGTTGTTCCTCTCCTTGCCATCCATGAAGAGAGTTTGCATTCTTGTGGTTTGTGTATAAATTCAAAGATGGTGCCTCTTCAAATGGGAACAAATGTCAGGAATATGAATTCTTGCTGTACTAGTTCATCTTTGCTTTGCAGTTATAACCCCCCCTTAATTAAAAAAAAATGTATGTATGTATGTATGTATTCATTCATTCATCCCTTCTTTCATTTTAAGTAATCTCTACACCCAGTGTGGGACTCAAACTCACAACCCTGAGGTCAATAGTTGCATGCTTTACTGACTGAGCCAGCCAGGCACCCCCAAACTCCCTTCCCTATAATAAATGGATTTAAAATGTATTTCCTAAAGTAAATTCATACAAGAGAAAGTTCTGGAAATGCTGCCTGGGCCTGCAGGGCAAGTTAAGCATTAGCATCTCTCCTTGAGGGTTCATTTCAACACTCCACAGGTCCATTTGCAACCTGTATTTTGAATCTGATTAGTTGCATAATAACTCTTTACATTTTCATGCAGTGTGGCACCTTTCTTTGGATGAGCTTAACGTGTTTTACAGCCATTATCCTATTAACCCTCACCCTAGGGAGTGTTGGGGGTGCATGGAATATGTTATTATCTTTATTTTATAGAAAGGACAGGATGGCACAAGAAGTCAAGGAATTTGAGCAGTAGCACATGTGAAGTTGGGTGGAACCGGAGACAGAAACAGGTTTCACAAACAGGCTTTTGCTGCTCTGGCATAAATCTCTCTGCTTCCTTCTATCAGAAAGAACCAAATGGCCTTAGTGGTAATACCGAAGATTTGGTCTTTTGCCTGAAAGGAGGGGTTAGGTGTGTGCTGGGAGGAATCAATGAGCAGTTGATTCATCTAGGATAATAGGAGCTGCTCAATAACCTTCTGCAAGCAATATGCTTATGTATTTCACATCCACTTGACTATATGGTGTCATGCTGCCAAATGCTATAGGAGCAACCCAGTAAGTGTTCTACTTGGCAAAGAATAGCTACTAAATGCATATTTGCTGAAGGAAGCAAGGAAGAAAAATGGGAAGACTGGGAAGGGAAGGGAAGATGTCACTCTCATCTTCAAGGAGCTTATAATTAGGGAAGGGGAAACACTACAAACTAATATAAAGAACGATTATGTGCTGAACTAGGGAGTATTGTCCATCGATGCGAAAATAGAGCAGAGAGGGAAGGAGCCACTGTGGCCAGGAGCCATCAGAGAAACCTTCTTGCAACAGATGGAATCTGAGTGAGCCTTGGAGGAGGGAGGGTTTCTGCCCAGATGAAGAGAAGGAGGGAGATTATTTTGGGAAGTGCAAGAGCCTCTAGCGAGTATATGCTACAGAAAGAGTGCTTTTAAAAATGTATTTTTAAAGGAAGAAGTAGATCTTGTGAGATTGAAAAGAAGGGTTGTTTCTTTCATTAGATATTGCAGAGTGCCCTCAATTTACTAGAAGAAAAGGGGAAGGAATCAGAGCAAAGTCCTAGATTTTGCGATTGAAAGCATGCTGTTGTTGAGAAGGAAAGCCTGCATTTTGAAGCCTTGTTCACTTTTTGAGTCTGTAATAATTTAGGAACCAGTCTCAACACATTTATTTTGAAACTATATGGATGCCATGCTGTTGGGAGTGTTTGTTTCTCTCTCAAAGGTGACACTGAGCTCACAACTATTCCCTATTGTGACTGAAATGGTATTCCTTTTTTTTTTTTCTATTTTTGTATTTTTTTTTACTTAGTTTTAGTTAGCAAAATACATATATGTACTTATCATTATTGTTCTGGTATTATTTTTACTACTATTTAGTTCTAATTACACAACTCCATTCATCACGGTCCTATCTCCTCACATTTATCCCTGATCATGGTCCATGTCTGGCAAAGTTCCCTAGCAGCTTTCTTCTTCTGACCTGGGTTGAATAATTAGAATTGTATATTTTGAAAATAGTTATTATTGTCTTTTGGCATTTTCAGTATCTTCAGGGATCAACACTCTTGTTTTATTTAGGGTTCTCTCTTCCTCCACAAAACAGGGAAGGCAAAAACCTTTAGAAACTGAAATCTCTTCTATTCCCAAATGATGCTGGCCTCTGACTAGAAGTAGATAATCAAAATAAGAAAAAAAAAATCAAAACCTAACTTAATATCATGGAAAGTGCGTATCAACCCACGTAGGAGATTTCAAGGTCTTAAAAGGTGATTGCCTTTATTTGGAGGTCTGAAGAAGGCAAGAGAGCTTGTTGCTGGAGTCTCCAAGGTTCTGCAGGCTCTCAGCAGGGTGGCTGAGTTCGAGTATTCATATGCACCGGAGCAGAAGAATAGGATCTGTAGATTTGCAGCCCGGTCCCAGGTATGTTTGGTGGCCAAGCAGGGTAGAGGAAGCACAGGAGCAAGAACCCCAGTTTTCTATGCTTTCAGCATCCCAGTCCAACAGCAGCAGGGGGGACATATTTGGAGGAGACTGGCAGAGTTTTCTGAAATGCATTCTCCATTTATTACCTTTCCATCTAATGAAGAGCCTGGCTAAGAATGAGGTTCATATCAAATTCCTATTTCTCTTCTCTCTTTGAATGTTCCCAGTTTAATTCGGGCGCATGCATTATCAAACATCTGTTTTAATTACAGCCATTGTTAAGGTAGTTAATCAGTTGTCGTCTCTCACCAGCCAAAATCCTATATTGCTGAATTTTTGTACAATCAAAGATACAATAAATATAAAAAGAATTCTTGTATATCAGCGCGGAAAAAAAATGCATACAACTTCTTTGCTCACTGATGCAACCAAAACACCCAGGAGTTATTATAATGTGCATTCCCCTGACACAGACTTTTATTTCATGCAAATGACTGTGATTAAGATTCAAATACTTTTTTTTCCATTTTCACACATTACTTAATCAATGTGAAGTACTGTGTAAAAATTGCATCTCTTCATAACAGTGATTTTGACCAAGTCAAGTGTTGCTCCTAGAATTATAATCCAGACTTGTGATTCAATTATCATTTGGAGACTTTCTAAATTCAAATTAAGTTCACTCTTTCCTCCTCCTCCCAACACTGTAAACTTAATATCAGTATGGATCATTTGTAAGGTGTGACCGAAATAACTTTCCATTGCAAGGAAATATACAATGTGATGTGTAAATTTTACCTTACTTGCAAAAATAAAAGCATAGCAATCAATAGTGACTAGCCATTAAAATGTATGAAATGCACAAAGTAGAGTCTATTTATGTTACACTTAGCTTTTAGGCTGGATAATACTGACATTCTGCAGCATACTTATCTATTTAAACTTACTTGGAACACTTGTACAAACCACTATTTAAAAAGTTAAAAAAGAACCCATGGAATACATAAAGTTTGGCATCGCTGTTTGATGATTTAACCATTGGACATTCAAAAGCACATTCTTATAGGAATCAGCAAGGAATGCATAAAATACCGTAGGATTCCAGAGGCCAACTAGGTAACTCTCATACAACTACACAACATCGATCTATTTACAGTTTCCTGCACCCAAGCCAGAGGCTGAATCTTGTTTTGTTATTGTCTGTGACTATCTCTTTCTTGCTCATCTTGCATTTCATTTATACTGGAAAAATTAGATTTTTCCAATGACTAGGTCTGAGTTATTACTAGGTACTATCCACATCCATTTTCTTAAAATACCTTCCATACTCTCTGAGATGAAAATGAAATCTAATTTTAATTGTTTTCCTTCTTTTAATATTTCCCCCCAAATTCCTCCTTTTGTATCCAATTGTAAGGAGCAGACAAAGACACTCATCTTTTATTTTCCATGGTCCCGAGAACACAATGCTATCTCCATGCTAGAGCTGAATCTGTTGAATTTGAATTTTTTTTTTTAAGAGAGAAGCAGAATTTGCATTTGACAGAGTTTGATGATGTTTGAATTTGGACATTCCTTTTGGAAGTTGTTTCTTGAACATTCTTATGAAGATATCCATATTTTCTGCCGGGAAAGATGGAGACATTAGCAGTTGGTTCATATGAGGGTCCCAACTTGTAGAGACCTTCCAACTGACCACTTGGAACCAAAGGTCTAGTCCTGAGTTTACTAGAAGACTAGGAAACATCTGTGAGGTTGAGGAGGAAGCCATGGTTGTGTTCTACAGGAATAAGTAGCCAGCAATGTCTGGGTCTTTTGAAGCATTTGAAGTGGGTGAGGACTACTTACAGAGACCCAAAGACACAATTCCTATTTCTTCTGATCCCATTCAGGGAGTTTTATGGGGGCTTTATGATAAAGCTTTGAGGAAGAAAGGAGATTGGATCAGAGACACTGACTGGTCCCCATTGTCTAACCTTCCTTATTCCATAGTAATAGAATAGCTGTCCAGAAGAATGTGGTCCTTTCACATAACACTTTACATCACCCTTGGAGCTAGTAGTTTAGGGGATCCATGAATTCTGGCCAATAGAATACAAGAGTGGAGATCCAAAATTCCTTATCCCAAATAAGGAATAACTTGGGGCCATATATGGTTTGGAATTACGATTTTTTTTTTTCAGATTTTGAAGTGATATGATGCATATACTGCTAATTATAGAATATCTCCATTGGAGTCAGGGGGAGCATCTCACCATCCAACTGCAGCAAAACATAGCAGTATTCACTCTGGATGGGTTAAATAAAGACCATGGTTTCATGGTGATGCAGGCTGGCTGAGTCTGAGAACCCAGAGGAGGGTCCCACAAGACCAGCCAACTGAATCCTTGGCTTTACCCAGGTTGGACGTCAAATGGGAGCTAGAGAAAGTGAAAACAGAGTTTATTGAACAGTGTAAGTGACAGGTAGAGAACAGCAGACAGAGCATCTGGGATACTCAGAAAAGAAAGGAGGGTGAGTCTTGTCAGTGCCTGGGGCTTGGGGTTTATATTAGAAAAGGGTCTAGGGTATGCCCTCCTCCAGGAACCTGGGTGGGTTCAATCAAATGCAAGTGTCAGGTGAACAATAGGTGTCATTCCATAAATTACCAAAGGGAGGGGTACTGTTGCCAATGTCAGCTGAGGTCCTGGAACATATTTAGGATCTGGCTCTTCTTATCTGTTATGTGGTGTTTGGGGCACAGGACAAAACTCAGAGAATGATTAAGTTTCTTGCTTCCTGCCTGAAATTGGAACATAACTTCCTCTTTAAAAAAAAAAAAAAATTATGTGACAGAGAAAGAGAGAGAAAGAGGGGACTAAACCTTTCTAAAATGAAGTCCCGGGCAGCCCGGGTGGCTCAGCAGTTTAGCGCCGCCTTCAGCCCAGGGCGTGATCCTGGAGACCTGGGATCGAGTCCCACGTCAGCCTGCTTCTCCCTCTGCCTGTGTCTCTGCCTCTCTCTCTCTCTCTCTCTCTGTGTGTGTGTATGTGTGTCTCTCATGAATAAATAAATAAAATCTTTAAAAAAAAATAAAATAAAATGAAGTCCTTTCAATGGCAATTTAGGTCAGGTTTTCTCCTCAAATGAACTTTTGTTGGAAACCATGAAAAGAATTTTGGTTTTTAGAGTTTTTTGGATCCTAGAATTATGTATCATGTAGCAGCTTCTAGAAAACTGTAGAGACAGCTGACAAATATCCTCCATCACTTCCTTGTTTCTTTCTTTTTTTTTTTTTTTAAGATTTTATTTATTTATTCATGAGAGACACAGAGAGAGGCAGAGACACAGGCAGAGGGAGAAGCAGGCTCCATGCAGGGAGCCTGCTGTGCGACTCGATCCCAGGACTCCAGGATCACGCCCTGAGCCAAAGACAGATGCTTAACCCAGATGTCCCCCCTTCCTTATTTGTTTGTTTCTTTCTCTTTTTAAAGATTTTATTTATTTATTTACTCATGAGAGACACAGAAAGAGGCAGAGACACAAGCAGAGGGAGGAGTACCAGGCTCCACGCAAGGAGCCCCATGTGGGACTCAATCCCGTGGAATCTGGGATCATGCCCTGAGCCAAAGGCAGAGACTCAACTGCTGAGCCACCGAGGCATCCCTCCTTCCGTATTTCTATCTACATCCTGCCTCCTGTAATGTAAGTCTTCCTTAGGCCATGAGGACTGTGGATTTAAAAACAATATAAATCACCCTTATTTATTATTTTCCTTAAAGAGATATCATTTTTATTTTTATTTATTTATTTTTAAAGATTTTATTTATTTATTCATGAGAGACACAGGGAGAGAGAGGCAGAGATACAAGCAGAGGGAGAAGCAGGCTCCATGCAGGGAGCCTGATGTGTGACTCGATCCTGGGTCTCCAAGATCAGGCCCTGGGCTGAAGGTGGCACTAAACCGCTGAGCCACCCGGGCTGCCCAGAGCTATCACTTTTAAATGTGGATATTTTTGTTTTGTATCATAACTTAATATTGAACACACATTATGTGCAGCACACTATACTAAGTATCTCATTTAATTCTGTGATCAATTCCATTTTACAGATGAAAAGACTGAAGAATAGAAAGTTTATATAACTCGGCTAAGACCCATTTTCAGTAAGTGGCAAAGCTAGGATTTGAAACTAAAAAGTCTGTATGGTCTCTGTCAGGAGACCATGGTGCCATATTAAAAAGTTTGGGAGGGACACCTGGTGGCTCAGCAGTTGAGTGTCTGCCTTTGGCTCAGGGTGTGATCCCAGAGTCTTGGGACCGAGTCCCTCATCGGGCTTCCTGTATGGAACCTGCTTTTTCCTCTGCCTATGTCTCTGCCTGTCTCATGAATAAATAAATAAAATCTTAAAAAATAAATTTGGGAAACTCATTGGTCAAATTGTATGTTTCCCTGTGGCTCTGGAATTGCATTTTTTAGATGCCTCACTGAGACATGTGCTTTTTTCCCTACACCATTTTAGTTTGGCAAGTTTTAACTTGCAATTAGTCAGCTTTCTAACCATGCCAACGATGGACAACGCCTAAAAGTAAAGCTAAAAGCTTACTGCTTTCTGTGATCTGGCTAACAACACTCACGACCACGGCTGCATCATGTTGTAAAGCACTTGTCAGACAGACTTTATGATTATTTTATAGCCATACTTCCCAGCTAAACTAAAAGGGAATATAAATTTGGGAAACCAATCAACCTGTCATCTTGGCCATATTTTCTGGGTCACATCTATGTCTCATTTGAGGCATCATACACTCAGTGGCAGGTGACTTCTTCCTGTTAATACTTGAGTGCCAAAAGAAGTCACAGTCTAATAGCAAAGCAGTCCCTGCTGAAATCTAAGATTTCAGAAGTTATAACTGTTGTATTCACAAGTAACTGTCATTACATTATTGGCATTTCTGGCACAGTTAACCTAGAAACTGTGGGGAAAAAACTTAACTAATTAACAATAGAGAAGGACAGTGCTATTGGGATTGGTTTGGACTCCAGAGAGATGTGTGTATCTCTGACTAATGACTAAGCCATTTACAGTTTCGTATCTTTGGTCTCAACTCATTAAAGTAGTTGGATCTCAAGTATTAGTGTAGCACATATGGTAAAATATTAAGTTGTTAAATCTAGGTGATGAGCATATGAATGTTCACGACACCATTTCCCCTACTTTTGTGTAAGTTTGATAATTTCATAATAAAATATTGGAAGACAAAAGAAAAGTCCATCCTAATGATAACTTTAAATATCAGCTCCCAAATGGCATTATTTAAGTGAGGTTATCAAGGGGTTTAGCCCTGTACTGCCCAACGCAGTGACCATTAAGCACATGACAGTATTTAAATTTAAATATAAATCAATTTAAAAAGAAATAAATTAAAAACTCAGTCCCTCAGTTGCAGTAGCCACTCTTCCTCCTCCTCCTTCTTTTGTCTCCTTGTCCTTCCCTTTCCTCTCCCTCTCCCTCCCCTTCCCCTCCTCCTCTCTTTCCCTCTCCCTCTCCATCTCCTCTTTCTTCCTTCTTCCTCCTCCTCCTCCTTTCCTCCTTCCTCCTTCCTCCTCCTCCTCCTCCTCCTCCTCCTCCTCCTCCTCCTCCTCCTCCTTCTTCTTCTTCTTCTTCTTCTTCTTCTTCTTCTTCTTCTTCCTCCTCCTCCTTCCCTCCTTCCTCCTCCTTCCCTCCTTCCTCCTCCTCCTCCTCCTCCTCTTCTTCTTCTTCTTCTTCTTCTTCTTCTTCTTCTTCTTCTTCTTCTTCTTTCTTCTTCTTCTTTCTCCTTCTTCATCGTCTCCTAGAGAGAAGGGGAGGGCTAAAGTGAGAGGGAGAGAGAGAATATTAATCAGGTTCCACACTCAGCACAGAGCTTGATTTGGGCTTAATCTCAGGACCCTGAGGCCATGACTTGAGCCGAAATCAAGAATTGGATGCTTAACCTACTGAGCCACTCAGATGCTCCAAGCCACCCATTTCAAGTACTCAGTAGTCACTGGCTCTTTTTAAAATAATTTTTTAGATTGTGGTAAAATATACATAACAAAATTTATGATTTTTAAATGCACAGTTCAGTGTTTAATTACATTTGTATTGCTGTGCAACTAGCACTACCGTCCATCTCTAGAGCATTAGCATTAAAAAAAATTCTCTAATTTTTTATCTTAACTATTTTGTATTGTAGTAAAAAATATATAAAATTTTGAAACCTTATACATTAACTATCTTTTTTTCTGAAAATGTTGAAGCAGGAGGAACTCCATTCTTCAGCCATAACAATGAAACAAACCTCACTCCACTCATAATACCCCAAGTTCTGGTCCTTTTGAACATAATTTGTGATGCACAATTCAATCAAGCACAGACATTGATTCAGTCAGCAAACATTTCTGGGGAGCCTACCATGAGCCAGGCACAATGCTGGTGGTGGGAATATAAAGGAAGATAAGCAAGCGTCTGGTTTTTCACGGAGTGATGTGGCGAGACAGACAATAAAACAATTACTCAGTTAACCAGCCAACAGATAGACCAAAGATATCAGATGGTCATAAATACCATAAAGAATATAAAGCAGGATGATGTGTTGGAAAACTTCACTGACCCTAAGTTAATGTCATATTCAGAAGCAAATGTCAAGTTAGTTGTAAATCATTAAAAAACAATGAAATATGATATTCACCAAAAAGAAGTTTGAGTTTCTACTCAAAAACGTCTACTCAAACTGCTTCAGTGGTTGCTTTTCTTGCCTCTGACTATCATTTATTGGCTGGTTCTACTCAGTTACCTCATAAGCGTGAGTGGTATAAATTTGATAATCATTCGGGGAACTCACATCTTATCTTTATATTCAAAAAGGAAGACACCTATAACTTGTGCAAAAGAAGTTCATCCAGATTGGGACTGTGTTGCAAATGGAACCCTAGGTTTTAAATGAATAAAGGAAAAATCTGAAAAAAACATAGAGAAGAAAAATTACAGATACACACAGATGCAAACAGATGCGCATAGATGCACGCAGATGCACACAGGTACACATAGATGCACACATGTACACAGATGCACACAGATACACACAGATGCACAGAGATACAGATGCACACAGATACAGATACACACAGATGCACACAGATGCACGCAGATATGTACAGATAATGGCTGTAATCATCTCCTCGAACCCACTCAGGACCTGGAGCAATGCAGGTTAGTATTTCCACCAGCTTTTTCTCCACTGCATGTTTCCCAAGCATCACCTCTACTCTAGGGACAAACACTGATTCGCAGAGTGTGCAGCTGTGTGAACTTAGGAGGAAGGCAAAGTGATTCACACAACTTTCCTTCTTTCAACAAGAAATACAGCAATGCATGTCCCATGTTCTTCATAAGTTCTTATAAATTCTGTGTACCTATTACTGATCAGAGGAAAAACTATATGACAAATATTTTATTTTCATTGAGTAAAGGTTCAAATTATTGACATGAGTAATATTATAACTGTCCACATGAAAGGAGATAAACCAGTTGGGCAATACCGAAAAGAGAAATGCAAACTGTTTCAAGTTCTTATCTTGATTGTAAACCTTAATCATTTTCTTGATTTTCCTGCCTCCGTCTACACACTTCTGCCAATGTTTCATCTATAAAATCTATTTACAGCCTTCAAAACAGTCCAGGGAGAATAGCAAGAGGTCCAGAGAATGTGGTTTTCAATTAGTCTACTATTTGGGTGGCTCCTGAGCTGGAATGATGTGATTTTTTTAATGGATTTTTAATGGTAGTAGGGAAAAGAAAACTTAGAAGTTTTCTTAGCTGGCATGCTATTTCAATTTTTATACATCTCATAAATTTTAGAGAAACATATTTTCTTTTTTTAAAAAAATTTATTGGACAGCCCCGGTGGCTCAGCGGTTTAGTGCTGCCTTTGGCCCAGGGCGTGGTCCTGGAGACCCAGGATCGAGTCCCACTTCGGACTCCCTGCGTGGAGCCTGTTTCTCCCTTTGCCTGTGTCTCTGCCTCTCTCTGTGTGTCTCTCATGAGTAAATAAATAAAATCTTAAAAAAAAAAGAAAATTGAACATAATACAGCTATCCTTCAGTGAAATTCATAGGGATTTGCCAGCCATGATAACAATACTAATAACAAAACTGTATCGACTGTGCTAAGAGTTTACTATATATTATCTCGTCTAATTGTCATGACAACCTGCATGTCAGTGATGAGGAAACCAAGGGTAAGACAAATAGAGGAGCCAGCCAAAGTACTCCCCAGCGACTCTTTGTTATATGTCCCATGTTGGCAATGAGGTCATGTTGTAGGAGGGTCCAATGAGGAGTGTTTAATTGATCAAATCTTTATCAGAACTGCCTCCTCCAAGCTGCCCCAAATAAGCATTTTATTTGAGTGAGGGCGGTATGGTTGCTAAGTAAATGCGGATTGCAATTGTGAAGGCCATCCCAGGAAGACATCTGGAGCTGTCATTATATATCCACACGACTATTATCATCAAATCCCCATTTATTTAATGCCCATCCTGTTTGGAACACTAGACGCAGACACTGACATGGTGAAGGGGCCTCAAGAGATATGAGAGGAACCCAAAGCAGGAGAGCAGCATGGGATGGTGGGACAAGACCAGCCCCTGTGGTCAGGCACACCTATCTTCTAGTCTTGGGTCTTACAGATTATTTCCTTGTCCTTAGACAAATTAGTTTCTTTGAAACTGAGTTTATTGGCTATAAAATGAAACTTTTGATTTAGTGACTGTTTGAGTTCTATGTCACCATAAAATATGGTGATTCCATAGGTCCTGCCTTCCAGGGACTTTCAGTCCAGTATGACGATGAAACAATATCAATATTTGGAAATGTTTCTAAACTTTATATTGCAGTTGCTCTGGTGTATTTTATTCCTGGTCGTCTTGAACCTCAGAGCCATGGGCATATTCTTTGTATCTCCTCCAAGGTTTTGCATGTGGTAGACATGGTAGGGGCTTCATGAAGGTCTGTTGCATAAGTGGATGAATAATATAATGAATGAGTATACAAATAAACACAGAAATTTCACTTCCCACAGAAACAGTGTGTATGTAATGACACCGGCTTCTTCTTACGTTCACATTCAGGCCCCATTTTTGCATCATTTATCCCCAGGAGCAGTTCTCAGTTTTGAGGAGCTCATTACTACAATTTAAGGGCCCTTCTTTAAGAAAAATTAAAATTTCAAATATAAAATTAGGTCCAGGACCCTTGCAAGCGCCTATGCAAGTGAGAAACAACAAGGTGAACGCTCTATTGCTTCTTGGCCAACCCGTTTCTGGCCACAGGTCGGTCCCCTTTTGCCCTCTGCTCCAGTTATATCTGCCTTCTGTCTTCCTCAAAAGTTTGCTTCTACCTCAGTGCCTTCAAAAGTGCTTCTCCATGACCACCCCAATCATTGTCTACCACAACTCCCTGATTATTTTTTTCAATTGTGGTAAAATATACATAACATAATGTTGATCATTTCAACCTTTCATAAGTATATAATTTGGTAGCATTAAATACATTCACCATGCTGTGCTATCATCATCACTCTCTATACCCAAAACTTTCTTTTTTATTATCTTCAACATAAATTCTGTACCCATTAATCAATAACTCTCTTCCTCTCCCTCCCCCTAGCCCCTGGTAACTTTTATTCCATTTTCTGTGTCTATGAATTTGTCCATTCTAGGTATGTCATATAAGTAGAACCATATAATATTTGTCTTTCTGTGTCTGGCTTATTTCACTAAGCATAGTGTTTTCAAGGTCCATTCATGTTGTACTATGTATCAAAAGTCTATTCCTTTTTATGGCAGAGTAATAGTCCATTATATGTATATACGACATTTTGTTTATCCATTTATCTGATTTGGGTTGTTTCCACTTTTTGGGTATTACGAGTAAATGTTGCTATGACCATTATGTATCTGTTTAAGTTTCTGCTTTCACTTCTTTTGGGTATACCCCTAGAAATTGCCAGATCTTATGGTAGTTCTTTCAATAGTAATATATGAGAGTTCCAATTTCTCCATATCCTTACCAATGCTGTTATTTTCCATTTTCTAAAATTATAGCCATCCTAATAGGTATGAAGTGGTATCTCATCGTGAGTCACATGATTATTTTTCCATGACCTTTTACCTTATATGAAATGGTCCTGTTTATTTCTTTTTATTTACTTGTTTTACTAGTCTAGAAATCCATGGACCACTTCCATTATGTTCACTTCTATATTTTCAGCACCAAGAACTGTTCCTGTCACATGTACGCATCTTGTTGAATAAATGAATGCACAGGTAGTCTCCCCACAATACCACATGACTATTGATATGTTGCTTGTGCTAAAATCAATGCTCAAACATAGCACATGAATTAGATAGCAAGTCCACAGTTGCTTGTATCGGGCATCAGAAAAATCTTTCTGGTAGCCTTGAGCCAATGGACACCATTATCTTAGGATCTTTAAAAGTGAAGAGATGTGTCATAAAAGATGTCCATACACCTCAGTAATCAGTACTGGAATTCAAAGTGAATCACTTAATAATTTTCAAAAAACTTGCATGGACAACTGCATCTAGCTCCCTTTCCAAGCTGCCCAGCACTTAAGGTTGCTTTGGATCAAGTATAAATGGAACGAAAATTTTGCACTGGGGTTCAGAAGGAGCTATGTCACAGAAACCCAGGTCCTAAATGGCTGACTACTGTGTCAAGTTGGGTTGATAAGAAAGTCATGGCGCTGCCCGACTTTCCATTTATTAACTGTAGGGAGAACAAAATTTCATTTCTTAAACTGAAGGCTGAAAATTACTGAATCATTCAGAACAATATGTGATCTTAACTCTTAACATGGCTTCTGGGCATTCTATAAACACAATTTCACAACTGAAAGCTTTCAACAATTCCATTCCCTATTGCTAAGAGCCAGTCCCTGGATGGAGAGATCCCGGAAATGACCTGAGGGGCTAGAGCAAACAGGACCTGTGTGCAGTGTTGCACCATGGCAAATTGCAAAGCACACTGCCGTGCTATATCATACCTGCCCACCTGGGCACCACCCAATTTCATATGATCTGTTTGCTAATGCTGCAAACACAAACCAAATCGCATCCATTGTGTAGGCCACAATTGTTCCTGGCCACTCTTGGAGTTACTAAACCAAGTTGCATAATGTTAATATTTTGAAATCAGGAAATTTGTGTCTCTGAAGGGCTCAAGGATGTTTTATTAAGTGGTCAATGTAACTCCTGTAAAGGAAGCAGAGGAAGGGATCAGATGGGCTCCTGGGTAGGAAAAGAGGATAGAAGACACACTCCAAGACAGCTGTCCTAGCCAGAAGCAGATTTGCTCTGAAGCTAATGAAGACGGCACTTGCCAATACCCAACCTATTTGGGTGCCTTCCAAGGGAAGAGGGAACATTGTCTGTAGATAATGAAACAATTTTGTGACTTTAAAAATTTGGCATATATACCATTATATTTTGTTCCGTTTGTTGGCAACTTAAAAAAGATAAAAATCTGTGCCTTTTAGATTGGGATATTATTTATTTCTATCCAAATACCACTTCAATTAAAATAGATTTGTTCAAGGGTACCTAGCTGGCTCAGTCAGAAGAGCATGAGACTCTTGTTCTCAGGGCTATGAGTTTGAGCCCCACATTGGGTGTAGAGATTACCAGTAATAGTAAAAATAATGATAATAAACTTTTAAAAATAGATCTGTTCAAACTTTGGGATGTACTGCAAATCTCTTTGCACAGCTAAAGTTGACTATTGGTATAAGAAGTGAAATTTTTAAAATGGCAATAGCTCCCATACACACGCAAAAATGTCTCTTCTGTCCTTCCTCGGTTTTGAAATCCAGGCTGAGCAGAAGGTCTCTCTGTGAGAAGGCCGAGTTAGTTCAACTCAAGTTAGTTAACATGAATACTCTCAGGTGAGGCTTCTAAGCGATTGCGTGGAAAATTCTTCAAAGAATCCATTCTACAGCTGCTCTGTAAACGTCCTCCTCACACAGAAGGAGCTGCAACACCCACCCCCACCCCAGGCCCTGGGATCTGTACCCCACACGCATTTGTCTGTCCTGCAAGTGACTCACTTTTTGAGGCCTTAAGGGTAAAACCTGACCCTCCAGTTTTAAAAGCTGTCATTCATCTATGAGCTAGGAACTTGGTGGGCATTTCATATTTCTTTTCTTTCGATTCTGAGAGAAGCATTAGCAGGGCAATTCAAAAGCAAGCAGAAAACTGGCATAGCTAATTTAGGCTAATTAGGGTGGTGGACGCCGAGCCTCTTACTTCAGAGCTTCCCGTGCCCTCCCGGGTCTCCACCTGATTGCTTTGTCCAGCAGCAAACCCAGGAGGCACTTCCAATTACATCATATCCTCTTCAAACACCAAACCACTCAAGCTAATTTTATCCTATTAAACAGACTGAAGGATCCAGAAGAAAGGCTCTCTCCACCTCCCCAAAAGCTTCAATTACCAGGGTCTCTGATTATCATCGCTTCAATCCTATATGCACTGCTAAATACTTTTTTTTTTGCTTAGCATTGCCTTCTTGATTCAGATGAAAAGCAAATATTATAAGCATGTCTTTACAGCTCTGGTAAGTGACATTAGGAGTAACACTAAAAAGAAACTCCCCGGTTATTAGTGTGGTTAATCAAAGTCAAGTTTGAAGTTGCCAAAGACATTGGAATCGCAGAAATCGCAGCACCTCTTGGAATATTAGCATTTAGAAAAAGCACTAAGGATTTCTTCTCTTTCCCTATCCTTCTCTTCCCCATCTCCTTCTTGCCTTCTTGTCTTCCTTTTTTCTTTTATGTTTTTAAGGACTATCAAAAAAGTTAGTAGCAAAAGGAAAATTTGTGATTTGTGATAATAAATATGGAATAAACAGCTTGGCCATGAAAGAAAATGTAAGAAGTTTTAGAGAGAATAGCATAGTCATTCATTATTGTTCTACTTTTTTCCTAGCCAACAAAAGTGCAGAGTGTAGTTTTCATGACACATATATACAAAAATTAACAAGAGAGTATGAACCTAACTATTTCCAAACTCAAAATCAACTTTCCATTCAATTTTGACCCATTTCAGAAATCTTAATTGGCATATCTCTCTTCCAGATTAAGGCTCGCTCTGTCTATCATCTATCTATCTATCTATCTATCTATCTATCTATCTATTCATGCATCCATCCATCCATCTATATTCTGATTATAGTCAGAATAGAGCAATGTTCTAATTCTGAATGTAAAGTTCTTTTTTAAAAAAAATTTACTTATTTATTCATGATAGACACAGAGAGAGAGGCAGAGACACAGGCAGAGGGAGAAGCAGGCTCCATGCAGGGAGCCCGACGTGGGACTCGATCCCGGGTCTCCAGGACCAGGCCCTCGGCTGAAGGTGGCGCTAAACCACTGAGCCACCAGGGCTGCCCTGAATGTAAAGTTCTTTCCAAACTCTAAGTTTAAGGCTTGGAATAGAATGGAACATTTAATTGTTCTCGATTCGTTTTGGAAGATTTATAAAAGCCACCTTAAGATGTTCCTTGCTTTAGAAGACATGTCAAGTTAAAGATATGAATTTACGTGAAGGGGGTGGTGATGTCTGAAAGACTTAAAAAACTGTTTTTTGAGGTTTATAATACATTTACTGTGCCAGCACTGTTCCTCTTCTAAAGGACAGGAAATAGGTTTGACAAATTTTAAAAGCTACAAGTGTAACAAAGAAAAGTTATCTTGCCTTCAGTATCATCCAGCTGCGTGGAGGAGCTTTTTGCAATGAAAGGAAGAGTGATTTTTTTTTCATTTCTCCTAGAAATGTACTATAACTTAAAGAAAAAAAAATGTTTCTAAGACTTTTGGTGGTCCTCAAAGTATCTGTCAGTTTTGTTTTCAGAAAATCTCATTTATATTCCATGTAGTCAGTCCAAACGATTGAAATTAAATGTTTGCTTTTTAAACAATCTCTTTCCTTTAGCAGAAAATTTGCCCAGTGGCTCTCACCAAGTGCCATAGTTTCACAGGTATCAAGAAGCCATTGTCTTGCGACAATCACCCCTCCCCCACAAAAAAGAAACAGCCACTAAACAGCAATCCATCCAAACTCTGTTTGGGCCAATTTTCTTAATGTTTCAGCAAGGCTTAATCTGTTGGCATAAGTGTTTAGTCCCATTAACAGCTAAAGTCACAGAGTCCACAACTCACTGTGCTGACAGTAAACAAGGAATTTGAGGAATGGCTTTTAAACAATGACTAAGCCTCAAGCCATTTTGTCTTCAGATGCTGTGAAACTTGTCCATGCCAGAGTTGCCTCCTCGCTGCATCTATGCTTTTATTTAAAACGCATCTCCTTCCCACTGTCTTGCTCTGTGCTGATTAGATTTGTTTTGCTAACTTCACTGTCCTCTGATTGGGCCCCAAGGACCCACGTGATCCTGAAGATAAAACACTCCATTATTTTTTTTAGGAGAATAAGCTTTGGTAAAAACTGGAAAATGGGCAGGTGTGCCCACACTGGATTTCTTTGCAGAGAAAACCACTCAGTCTCTGGTGGGATATGTCCTTTTGGTAGGAGCAGGAATTTCTTGACCTCTGTTCTAGTCTACTGTGCCCAGAGAGCAGGAATAAATGTGCACAAATGGACCTCCTCACTGATTGAAATGGTTCCAGAAGAGGTGTCAAAGCAGGATATTCACTAGAAGTGGTTCATTCTTCTCTTTAAATATCTAACTTCAAGGTGCCTGGCTGACCTAGTTGGTGGAGCACGCGACTCTTGATCTTGAAGTTGTGAGTTTGAACCTCATGTTGAGTATAGAGATCACTTAAACATAAAATCTATAAATGAATGAATGAATGAATGAATGTCTGGCTTCATTTTGAAGCCTCAGTGTTTCAGCAGGAGATCTGTCCTATTACTTCCCACCTAGTATTCTGTATTCAGCAGTTGCACTATAAGCAACAGCCAACAGCTTCACTTCTGTGACTTTTTTTTCCCACTCTCCATCCTTTTGTTCTCTTCCCATTCCCCCCATTGCCCACCCAGGACTTACAAACAATAACAAAGGAGAGTATTCTCTGCCTCCAGATCTTCATATGGTTCCAGGATTATGGAGATTTCCCAAGGGATCCAGGCTCCACTTTGGGGGCTTTTTTATCTGTGATTTTTTTTTTTTAGTGTGAACTCACATCTACTTGGCCAACAATAATGCCAGTTTCTTTTCCTGGACCTACCACTTCCCTCTGAAATGTCACATACCTGATATTCAAACTCTCTCATGCATGCCGTCCAGGATTGCTAAGCAGAAAGGGGGCCCGTTAGGAGAGTCGTATTATGGCAGGCTCAGGTTAGACTTGTAAACAGAGAGTGTAAGGAGAAGGACCATAAATGGAGAAGTTGACCTAGCTGGTAGGGAATTTTGAAACTCTTTTCTTGAGCTCTATCAAATTAAAAGTCAGAGGCAGAAGAGAGCAAGGAAAATGAGGAAGTGATATATTTCTTTTAACCTTTCAGCAACATTTAGCAAATGCCTACCCTGTGTCAGACATTGTGTACCGAGTGTCCTAGGGGCTGGAGATATGGGTATGGCAAGATGTATTTACCTAGCTGTGGTCTGGGACAGGGAAGCAGACCAGAAAATCTCTGGTTGGTACTAGCCACTACTAACCACTAGTAATGGTTGCTACTAGCCAGAGTGTTAAGGTGCATTGGAAACCCAACTCTAGGGGAGAGGCACCTAAGTTATCTGGGAGTGGGGTATGCTGGAGGTTAGGGATGAAGGCTACTCAAAGGAGAGGGTGCTTTGGATGGGCAACGAAAGGTAAAAGGCAACCACTAAGCCAATGCAGGTGGGAGGTTGCAGGGATGCAAGGTATGATGAGGAGAGGGGTGTGCTAGGCTAACAAAAAACCCTTCAAGCCCAGGATGCAGTGCATTTGGATACCATAAGCATCTTGGTATGACAAGAGATTAGTGTAGCCAAGAGTAAGCAGAGTCCTAACTCCTAACTTATAAAAGACTATAAGTCTGTGAAATGTAGCTATAACTTAATTCCATACTTCATCTATTTTAATTTGGGGGAAACATTTAATACTCCACGGTCTATGGTCTTAACCAGATAACACTATTGCAGTGTCTGAAAGTCTCATAAATGTCAACCATGAGTCTTACTATTAGACTCGTAAGTTATTTTCAGAGTTACAGTTATCTTCAGTCCCTACAGAGTCCTTCAACTCTAAGACCACCCTGCTCTTTCTCAGAAGCCACTCACCAAACACTGATGCTGTACAGGGTTCTATTTCCACAGTGTTTGGACTTTACTTACTTTCTCTGGGCAATTTCAAGCACTTCCGTGGCCTCGACCAACACTTTAGACCAGTAACTGTCCAATCGGTACCCTAGACCTGGTCTTCTTCTGAGCTCCCAATCCTTATTCCACTTGCTGACCTCAAATGCGACACGTTCAAGATTGGACTCTTCCCAGTGCCAATCTGTTTCTTCTCTTTCAGTCACCTTCTTGTACTGCCACCACCATCCATGTAAAGCTGGACACTTGGGGATGATCTTAGAATTCCCTCTTTTCCTTCCTCACTCTTGCAGCTAAATCCAAAGTCTTGTCATTCTATCTCTGAATAGCTTTTTCATCTTCCTCTTCCTCTCCATCTTGATTTATCATTACACTAGACCAATTCAATTCAGTTCAGTTCATCAACTATTTATTGAGTGGCTACTATCTGCTCTTTATCAAGTTGATAGCCCTGTGGGGAATCAGACTAGTGATGGATTGCCATCGTTGCAGATCTCCCTGCCTCCATCTTCTCCCACATCTTCTATCACGTTATTGCCTGCTCAAAAATTTTCAATTTGCTCTCATTGTCCAAATGTCCTAATATATAAGGAGCTTTAAAACTGGCTCCTGACATTCTGTTGAATATCACCTCTTCACACACTCTCTATAATAGCCATTTTTTTATTCATGAGAGAGAGAGAGAGAGAGGCAGAGACACAGGCAGAGGGAGAAGCAGGCTCCATGCAGGGAGCCTGATGTGGGACTCAATCCCTGGTCTCCAGGATCGTGCCCTGGGCTGAAGGTGGTGCTAAACCACTGAGCCCCTCAGCCATTCTGAAGAGAATGCAACGTTTGTATATATTTTGTAAGCATAGTATACTCTGGCATATATCTCCATGATAAGTTATTCCCCTTCTAGGAATACCTTAATAGACTCAAACGACCTTCAAGTCTCAGCACTTATATTACCCTCCCCCCATCTTGATTACCCTTAACTCTTACCCTTGTGATTCTACTCATAGACATCACCTTCCTTGTTCCCTTTATACTGTGTAAAACTCTCCTTTAAGCAATTTCTATATTGTTTTGTAAATAATTTCTTACAGGTCACAGTTCTCTCCTCACTGATCATTAATTCCATGAGGGTGGGTTCTATGTGTGTGTTTGTTCATCTCCATATGGAGCCTGGAATACAATGGGTGCCCAACGCATCATTCAAGCTTTTCTGGCAGTGAGATCTTACTAACTATGTACCTCAAGGCTTAATGAGGAACTTTGGTTCCTAGGCAGAGATCTTGTGAGTGACCCAAGTGATCCAGCTCCTAGCTGCTCCTCAGTTGCAGGGATAGTGAGACCTAAGCCCCATAGGTTTCCTGGCCACACATGCCTCGTTTCTCTTCCAGGGATGTGAGAGAGGGAGGACTAGTGGAGTACCACTCAGACGGCAGTGCCTGCCATCGTCTCCCTTAACCAATCTTCCAAGGGACCTAGTCCATTTCTCCAAGATTCTTCATCGTGTGTCCTCTTGTTTTCCCCTGCCCTCCCAGCTCAGTCAAGTGCAACCATTTGTTTCTCAGGATTTCTCACCTCTGTGGTCTTGTTCATATCGCCTTGTATGGACTGCATGGCTTTTGGTTCTACTTATGAATTCATGTCCAATCATCCTTTGAGACTTAATCCTAAATGCCATTTTGTTTGCAAAGTTTTCTCTATACTTCTAATTGGAATTGATCCCTCCCCCTAAGAACCTTCTGTTTCTACTTCGTAGCATTAATTATATCTGCTTGTTATTATTTGCATCCTTTCTACCAGATGGTGAGACTAACTCATAGTTGTTCTCACTGCTCAGAATCTAGTACAATTTCTTGCATAAAGTAGGTACTCAACCAGTTCAGGTCTCAGCTTTGATATTCGTGCATCCAGGGAGCCTTCCTTAGTTTGAGTCGTGTGTCCCTTGTATGTTAACATTTAGCATCCTATGTCGCTCGGCCTGCCTGCTTGGGATAGCAGGGATTGTACTTCTCTGTCCACAGTGATATGCCCAGTATCTAGCATAGCACTGACCTCAATTAACACTTGTTGGAAAAGATGACTAAACAAAGCAAATATGGGTTGTTGAAGATGAAGAACTCAAGAAGAATGAATCATCCTGGGGCCTGCGGAATGGCTGCCTTTTAATATATTTGATTGAGTGGCTCTGTGCCTTGATTTCACTCAAAATGTTGCAAAATGTCGATTCTACCTTCAAAGCAAAGGAATATCCCATAGCTGGCCAGAGCTATCAAGGAGTCCTGGCTGGTTGTGGAATGGATGTAGTGGTGGTGGGAAAGAGTTGGTGGGGAATTGGTGGAGATGAAGCCACAGTGAGCCTCAAATTCCCAGCTCATCTTCCTTTATGGATTGGTAAAGGGCATGTCCTCCCCTCAAGATACTGCCTGTTTGTCCGTTCCCAACCACTTACAATTTGGAGAGAAGGGTCGTGATGGGTCATAATGCGCTGAGGGATGTTCTGATACTGTAGTCCTAGAATAGATTTCCCATCCTTAGAGCACGTCCTACTCTTAACAGACTCAACCGTAGCTAGCCCTCAGCCAAGGAGCTTTGGGAAGGGTGGAAGGTTTATCTGGGTAGGGGAGAGGGTTAAAGGGCTGAGGGCAGGGTGAGGCCGGCAAGGTCCAGGTTCATTTGGAAAGGGAGTCAGGATGAGGATTTTTTTTTTTTTTCAATTTTAAAGGTTATTTAAATTTTGTAGTCAGCCTACTCTGTTCATCATTCTTCAAAGAGTGAGATTCCTTTTCCTACCTCAGCAGTAAGCCTCCAAACTTCACATGCACAATTTTCACCCCAAATGGGAAAAAATAGGCCATATTCAAAACTGAAAAGGAAAATTCATCATAAAACCTTCCCAAGAGCTATATTATTAAAGTTACCATCATTCGGTTGGATATTATCAAGGCAAAAAAATTAAAGTAGAGATTGTGAACACTGCTGCTCTCTTTTCCTCCCCTGCTTGTAAATGAATGTTTTTCAGCCTTCCCCATCCATCTTCATTAACATTGTGAGCAATTTGTATTGGCCTGCAATGCAGCATCTTTACATTGTGCGAATGTATGTGATGTTCTGGAAATGGGCAATTTAATATGAAAAGCACACCATATCTCAGATTTTTTTTTAATTTTCTAAACAGTAATTTCTGTTAGGAATTATTCCATGATTTGTGCATAATTTCATGCAGATGGTTATTTAAATATAAATAGAGAAATGTGTCCTTTAATACTGTGCCTGCCTCTACTGAGGTTGGCATTCCCACATTTTAAAATAGTGCCATAAATAAAAGATAAAAAACATCCCTAAGCCACACACTAGTCGGAAGATAATTGTGCCTGTTTGTTAATTGTCATTTGAGTGCCCTCCAATTAACTTTCTTAATATTTTCCAGTTTCTTTAAAAAGAAACTTAAATGGGTCTTTTTTGTGAAATGTGTTTACAATGTAATGAAAAACCTCTTTGTTTACCTAATTAAGACTACATTCTCCCTGTAGTGAAAACAGAACTCCCTTCTTTGGTGACCAACCCACTTTCCTCCTCTGCAAATGCTAACTTAGGTTGCTAAGCTAACATGAGAGTGGTTGGGGTTTGAAGCCATATACACACACGGATGAGGGCCTGATCCAGGCATTTTATAATTCATGTATATTTTTGGCAAAAAAAAAAGACCATGCAGTTATTTGCCTGGAAAAGCTTTGTAATAATTAAAATAGACAACGTGAGGAAAAATGTGCAATTAACCTTCTGTATTTGAACAAGATCTAATTCAGTGGCAGTGGGTTAGAACTAAAGGTTTTATGAATACTGGTCCAAAACATTGCTTAAATAAATATACCACAACACTTTTTAACCAAAACATATGATCTTGAACAGTGAAAATGAGAACTTATAAAATGGAAAAAGAAAACATACAAGTACTCTCGAAGCTCTGCCTTCTGTTTTGTTATTTTGTGCACTATTTCCTTTTGTGTTCTAGCTGAAGGGCTGTGAAGATTTTTCCAGACCAAATTTACTGCAATGGGTATGAATTGGAACCTCATTTAGGACAAAGGTGATATTTTCCTATCCCTAAAAGGAAACTCGAGGCAAGAAGTAAAATAAGAGAAAAGGTGAAGATGTGTGAGTGTGTGTGGGTGGGTGGGTGCATGCACGCATGCAAAGGATTTATTGGATCTCTTGATGTCAATTCTTGGCTTGCATTGATCCTCTCTTCTACACTCCTGGCCTAGAACTTTCTTCCCTTTTGTATTTCCAAACTTCTTAATGGCAATATAGCATCTGCCCTTGGAGATCCAGTTTCCAATTAAAAGCAGGCGTGCTAATACTCAATAGCTTATTTTCTGTCCTTGTCTCTCAATTTCACCAATATCTTGAAATTGAATTTTTGATGCCTTCTTTTTTTTTTTTATTTTTTTTTTAATTTTTATTTATTTATGATAGTCACACAGAGAGAGAGAGAGGCAGAGACACAGGCAGAGGGAGAAGCAGGCTCCATGCACCGGGAGCCCGACGTGGGATTCGATCCCGGGTCTCCAGGATCGCGCCCTGGGCCAAAGGCAGGCGCCAAACCTCTGCGCCACCCAGGGATCCCTTGATGCCTTCTTTTATTTTCATGTCTACTCTGTTACCAATTCAACCCTACAGACGCTTGCTTTTCACAACTTCAGGTCACTTCAGGCACAGCGTTGTCTGTGCCTACCAGCAGAAGCAGGTACCATTGTCATACATATCTTTTCACCCACTTTGCTCTCTCCCAGAGAATCCTGAAGTGGTTTATTGATTTTGAATATTGGAAAAGCCCTAGTTTCCGACTGAAGAAAACTGGGAATTCTTCTCCCAGTTTTGTCTCTGACAGGGTAAGTCTCTTCATCGACTGAGCCTCAGTTCCCCTCATCTGGAAAACAAAAGGGTTAAACTTAATGAACTATTAACTCCTTCCCAGCTCTCTCGTCCTAGGTAGAGGTCTGGATTAGAACTCCCAACAAGGACGGTAGGGTCTTAAAACAATTGCTGTCTATTGCGGGTCCTATTGACTCCATCTAAATCGTCTCTTGTTTCCTTGGGTATGTGCTTCCCACTGTAAGAACCTTGCAGGCCCAGATGTAACTTGATATTTCAGTTCCACGGAATGTGTGAAAGGCGCTAGTGTAATGTGGCTCGAAGGAACTCTAGTCAGATTACTTGGTTTTGAATCCAGCTTCATCACTTACCAGCTGCATGATTTTGAGCATGTTACTTGACCTCCCTAAATCTCAGTTGCCTCATCTATAAGGAGAGTATAATCATAATAGCATTTCATAAGGTTACAAAGACTAAATGAGATCGTTGTTGTAAAGCCCTTAGAACAGTGCCTAGATGTTGGTTAGGACTCAAAAAATACTAGCCATTAGAATGAAGTAGCTCATGGGACACTTGGGTGGCTCAGAGGTTGAGCCTTCTGCCTTCAACTCAGGGTGTGATTCTGGAGTTCCGGATGGAGTCTCACATTGGGCTCCCTGCGGGGAGCCTGCTTCTCCCTCTGCCTGTGTCTCAGCCTCTCTCTCTCTCTCTCTCTCTCTCTCTGTGCCTCTCATGAAAAAATAAATAATATCTTTAAAAAGAAAACGAGATAGCTCCTCAGGGACACCTGGCTGATTCAGTCAGTAGAGCATGCAACTATTGATCTCCGGGTTGCGGGTTCAGGCCCTATATTGGGCATTGAGTTTGCTTAAAAAAAATTTTTTTAAAGATTTTATTTATTTATTTGACAATGAGAAAGAGCACATAAGTAGGGGGAGCGGCAGATGGAAAGGGAGAAGCAGGCTCCCCGCTGAGCAGGGAGCCTGATGTGGGGCTCCATCCTGGGACCCTGGGATCATGACCTGAGCAGAAGGCAGACACTTAACCGACAGGCCACCCAGGTGCACCCCACACACACACACACAATTTAAAAAAAAAAAATGAAATAGCTCTTTTCACATTATAATCAGTAAAACATACAAATGTTTAATACAAATGTTAGATACAAATGGCTCATATTATCCCTTTTAATTTTTTTGAACATTAGCTGTAACACTTGCCTTTAGAGCTATTCCTGGTAGGGAGGTATGCTTTTATCACATTATAAAAAATTATACGTGCTTATCTTAGCTTTATCATAACAATCTCTACTTGTAAGACACAGAGTCTCTTCTTTCTTCATAGTAGAGTACATGTACAGTGTCAAAAAGCCAGTTGATTCAGTCATACAGAGGTAATGATCCATTTAGGAAAAAATTATACTAGATCTACCTACAAAAATTAGTTTAAAACATGCTAGTTGTATTCATTAAAGTGAACAAATACTTAAAAAATAGGAACTATGCCATAATTATAAATTTAAAATGCTAAGTCCCTTTGTTCTTCCTTAATAAAAGGCACAAGGTTTGTCAGGCTAGAGTCATATTTAAATACTTTGGAGAATCTTATTTTTGTCTTTGAAGGCCTATCTAATCATTGAAAAATCTTTTGCTAGTGATATTTAATGAATGTGTGGCACTGACTTGATGACATGTTATATCAAACAGCACCTGCCATTATAGTGATTAAACTTTCAGATGCACATTATTAATGTCATAGAAAGATCAAGTAGGTTAATCTGAGCACCATGCTCACACCATGTAAACAATGTAAAATGTACATACAATATTCTGTATAAAAATATCACATTGCTAGTGATACATTGAGGAACTAAAAATATTAAAGATACTATTAAGATTAGCAATTAATGTATTTTGATTGATCACAGATTATATATTTTTTTAAGATTTTATTTATTTATTCATGAAAGACACACACAGAGAGAGAGAGAGAGAGGCAGAGACCCAGACAGAGGGAGAAGCAGGCTCCATGCAGGGAGCCCAACGTGGGACTCGATCCTGGGACTCCAGGATCACACCCTGGGCCGAAGGCAGACGCTCAACCGCTGAGCCACAAATTAGTTTTCTTTAAAGCTCAAGGCTGATAGTTAGAAAGATATCTGTGCTGTTTCTCTGTGTTTGATCATCAGCACATCTAAAGTAGAAAGTTTGTCATCACTCTTCCCCCCTTACCTGCACCTCATTATCTCTGTGAATTCTCTGTCCTGTGGGGTTTTCTCTCCAGCCCACACCCTTCCATTCTCTGTCCACTATTGACATGGTGCCACTCCCTAGTCCTGAATAACAGAAACATCACTTTACAGGATGCCCTCCACATCTCTGTGCCACTGCCCTCAAGTCCTTAAACAAAACTCCTGAACCCACTTTCAGGTTACCCAGCAGTGGATTTTTAGTGTTTGCTTGACATTACCTTTCTCTGAACTCAACAATTTGAACTCTAGATTTAAGCATCATTCTCTTATTACCTGGACCACCAAGAGCCACATTTCCGAGGCTGGTCCCCTGAAGGAACGTCCAAATCTCTGACCTGTGTGGGTGTAAGAGTATGTGTGCATGAGAAGGATCTGGGTAGTATGTCCTGAACAGAGGGGAAGACCATAAAACTTCTGTGAATAATTAAATAGCCAATGATTTGGGGACAACAAAACACAAGTTTGATTAAACTACTTCCCTAGAAAATTAGTGGAAGTGTTAGTGACCAAGGCTGACTTCATGAGCAATCATGAGCAACTGCATACATGGCTAGTTTCTTGCAGGCACTGACATTTCTGTCCACAAGTAAAAATTACAAAAATTATGAATTATAGAAATTACAAAGACTTAAATAGCAAGAGTGATCTTTAAAAAATATTGTAATGGTAATGAAAGAAAATAATTAAAGATGCCATCTCTCACAATTTTTACAGTAGTTTTATTTTTTTTAAATATTTTATTTATTTATTCATGAAAGACACAAAGCGAGAGAGGGAGAGGCAGAGAGACAGAGGGAGAAGCAGGCTCCCCACAGGAAGCCCGATGTGGGACTCGATCCCCAGACCCGGGACCATGCCCTGAGCTGAAGGCAGATGCTCAACCACTGAGCCACCCAAGCATCCCAGTAATTTTATTTTTATTCTTTCTTCCTTGCCATGTTGCTAATTGCACACATAGTCATCCATGGACACGTCACCAAGGCAAACCAAAGTGGTCTTCCCTAAATAAAGACAACACAATGGAATTCTCTGTACTACCTAGGTCCACAGTTGATTTCTAGCCAACAGGGAGCCATTTGACCCAAAATTTCAAACTAGAAGAAATATGAAAATAAGGAGCCAGAGCTGAGTTCTCTAACTCCAAGAAAAAGCTCAACAAACACTCCTTCCAGGATCTTAAGGGTTATGGAACTGAAATAACTTCTTCCTATGGACCTAAGTGTCCACTGCCTCTTATTAACAGTTAAAGTAAGCTAGTTTTTTAAATTATTGCCACAAAGATAAGCTCAGAGTGTCCTCAGAAAATATGAAATGGGGGATCCCTGGATGGCTCAGAAGTTTGGCACCTGTCTTTGGCCCAGGGCGTGATCCTGGAGTCCCAGGATCGAGTCCCACATCGGGCTCCCTGCATGGAGCCTGCTTCTCCCTCTGCCTATGTCTCTGCCTCTCTCTTTCTGTGTGTCTCTCATGAATAAATAAATAAAATCTTAAAAAAATAATAACATTAAAAAAAAAGAAAATATGAAATGAAGTTGAGCCAGAAGCAATGCTGGGGTGGGAGAGTATTTTGTGGGGGAAGGATAGTGGGACAGGAAGAGGCTACCCATAGGAGAGGGAATAAAACCAAGGTAAGTCTTAAGGATTCAAAATTAAGAATCTGGGAGAACCCAGATGGACATAACAACACCTAATCTGTTAAACAAAAACATCAGCTATCTCAAGAAATTTAAACAGATGAAACACTTTTACTTTTAGTGAATATTCTGTTAAGTCTTAAAAATACACTTTTGGGGGGAAAACCCTTCTTTTTCCTCTCCTCTCCTCTCCTCCTGGGCTTCTCTGAAAGCCTGAATATCTGGAAATATAAGTAGATAGCCATCCAGTGAAATATGAGTTCATTAGACAAGTCTGCTTTTACCTACGTGCTGAATGTAAAACTGCTTAAACGTACACCTCGAAGAGAAGAGAAGGGAGAGAGGAAAGCAGAGAAAGGGAAGAGATCCAAGACTTCTGTTTTCTTACTTGCAGATAAACATTTTTCACACCTACGGACTACGAGGGGAGTTGTAGACAGCTTTCAGCAAGCCCCACAGAATTATTCACTAAGAGACCCCAAATGCACATTTTACTGCCTTCAGTTGCCCAATTACATTTTTGATTACCCGGTACCTTTCGCAGAGTAAAATGTCATCGTGTGAAAACCACACATTTCCTTTAGAGCACTCCCACCCCCTCCAGAAAAGTTCTACATTCATTTAATCCCGAATCTGATTTCATCGGTCTAAAATTTTGAACGTGTTCAACTACACAGCGTCTCCCTCTTAGAAAACCTGAGACAATGACAGGAATTCATAGCAAGTTTTCCCATTCAACCAGACATTTCTTGAGGGAATTGCAAGAGGCTCTGTAAAGAAACAGTTAATATGTATATATCTCTCTGAAATTGGCAACTGCCTTTTATTTCCTCTAATATTCTCGCCAAAGATCTGAGCTCATTTTTTTCTGTCCATAGGCTCCAAAAAAAAAAAAAAAAAAAGACTGTATTCTCGCTAATTATACATCCTGAAAAGAATTTGGTTCAGTGTAAGATGATCCTAGTGATATGCTAATCCCTTTTTCTGCTTGGTGCTGCCTGAAGCTTGTGTCTAACATTTTTTTCAACTGTATGACAATAAAAGTTCTGGCAACAAAAGAAATAAATGGGCAGCTAAAGAAGGTATGGCTCAAACACATGGCAGGCCGGCGCTCCCCTCTCCTTCTGGCTGCTCTTTTGTAAACTGCAGTTTGGTATCTTCAAGTCAATAGCTGAAATCCAGCCACCTTAGCAACTTAGTATGACACCCAAGCCCTCTCTCTTTACATTCATGAATAGTCAGCACCCAGCAGACAAAATAGAACTAATCTTTTTTGACAGAATTGTTCAATTTTGGAGGAAAAGCTTTTGAGTCTTCCACACATTTGCAGAATATGAGACAACAATGGCTGCAATCAAATTTTAAAAACAACAGTGGCCATCAGGGCTGGAAAAAAAAGTCTCTTTGAATTCAACAGCACATTCAGCCGGTCCCAGTGGTCATAAACTTGGGGCAAACATTAATTTCAATATGAGAGAGATAGAGAGAGAGAGAGACGGGAGAGGGTACCCCACGGCCCGCTCTGAGCTTCACGCAGTAATTCCTTCTGCTGTGTATGATACACGCATCTTGTTTTTTTTTTTTTTTTTTGGTTGCCTTTTTATTTTTCTTTTGTGTGGACCAATACAAATATTCCTCCCTCTCTAAAATAATTTTGTTTGGGGGAAGGGGACAACGAGTCTCAGTTTAAAACGCTTTTTATCCAGCAGCCTTTTGTAGTCATTTGAAAGCGGTTTTACCGTTTAGAAATCCCGTAATGTATCCGTCACTTACAAGTCTAACATGTGCTAAAAACGAATCTTCTCTCCACTCGCACCCCCGCCCCTCCCCATTTAATACAAGGCATCGCTATACCTTTGGAGACAATATGAACAAGAGGAAAAATCTACCCAGTTCATGGCAAAAACAGAAGTTAGCAACATGGTCCATGCAGCTGCAACATTGCATTTAAAATTCAGTTTCCTCATAGGAAGAGGGCTAATCCTGCCCCCGTAATTCCCTACAGCCAAAATGTGCCCCCTCCCCTAGTGACAGTGCAATGCAAAGACACTAGCACGCTTATCTTGCCTAACCAGATGGCCGACTTGGATCAATGCACACACGCCACGATCAATGGGAGAGATAAAGAATTAGGAAAACAGTGGTACATGCTCCCAGAAAGCTTGTACACTGCATAATTATTTTATGATTCTACACATGGCTACATGTGATACTGAAGTAGAGAAGGAAAGGATAATTAGAGTGCTAGGAAGAATTTTGTAGGAGACTACGCTGTGTCTGTCAGCAGTTCCCACTCGAGCAGACTCACTGCCCTTATCGGAAAGTGAATTTAGAAAACATGAGCAAAAATGTCAGGGAAGGTATTTCCATTTTTGCCAGGTCCTGTCACATCCCAAAGTTTAGTTCAAAGCCGGAGGAGGAGGCTTGCTGGGATTTGGATATGCCTCTCGTCATTAGCCACCCCTGGTTCCCCAGCCAAGGAAACCCACCGGATAATATTTGGATGTGAGGCAGACTGTCACGAGGAAGAATTTGGTCTCCAAGCGATTCAGTCAAGTTCATTCAGTAAAATAGAGCAGGACCAGGCATTCCCCTTAATTTCTGCTTCCTGATTGGCTAACCGAAGCAATGTTTTTAAGCAGGTTAGTTACCCACCTCCAACTAAGAAAAAAAAAAATGTGGACCTACATCCCTGTTAACCACCCAGGTTATGAGGGACGTATACGAAGCAGCTGAAACTGGCACCGTGCCGCTTTATTCTGAATTCAGACCAAGATCATAAACCAGAACAATAAACTGCTGCAATCCTCCACTGTGGCAGTGTGCTAATCAGAAAAAAAACAATGTTCCTTCAGCTCCTAGCACACGATGGGTGCTTAATAAATGATTATACTGTCGTTGCAAGTGGCAGTAATAATGATGTTTTACCCTATGCTAGTCCAATGTTGTATTCTTTCAGCACCTTGTGTTAGATGCAGTTAAAAGTAGTATTAGGGTCTCCTTTGGATTTAAGACTCAGCTTGCATGCTAATTGAAACATTCAATGAACTTTTTACACCATTTCTTATGTAAAGAGAGACGGGAACTGGTATCTTGAATTAGACACAGCTCTCCACCACTATCAACCTCACAAAACCCGGTGTGTGTGTGTGTGTGTGTGTGTGTGTGTGCGCTAGTCATTTTACATAGTCTATTACATTCAAAATAGTGTGAACATTCAATATCCAAATAATTACAATTACTATAATTTGATTCCTAAGCATAAATAAAATACAGTCTGCGTAAAAATTCAGAAGGGAAAAGAAAGAAATTCTGACAATCATAAAAAGCCATAGTAGACCTCTTTCTCAGTAATTTTAGGTAGGTTCAACGTGATGCTCTGGATTTTTACATGATTCGGTTGTTCTCTGGGATGTTCTTTGTAGAGTTGTTTTGCTATCTCTGCCCCGAACGCTTCTTTCCTCCACCTCAGCACAAAAAGGATAGCTATATATAACTAGCATTTAACTTTGCTGCCCATAATCAGATTTAAAGAGAGATCTTGGGTTTGGGGATATGATGCATATTATCAAATCTATTTTTAGCTCAAAACCCTTACAAGGCAAGGCTATCATTTTACCATTTAGGGCTCGCACCCCTTTTCTCTGAGGCTCCAAAAGATGAGTGTAAACATGCCATGCCCTTCCAGCAGCATAACAGATTCACTGAGGTTTCCTTTTACTGTAAAACAGCTGATCCGCTTGTGTCATACTTTCTGTCATGTAGCTAGTTTCCCAGGCAGTACGAGAAACCTCTGGGTGTTAGGGAGAGGAGAGATTCATGAGGTGGAACTGGAGCATTTGAGGAGAAAAAGCATGTGAGTTTTCTCTGAGGGCAGAGCCAAGGTGGGCTCAACTTTGGGCTGGAGACAAGGTTGGTGGCTGGACCTGAGTCCCACCATTGAGCTGGAAAACACAGGAAGCCGGTATGCTTTTGGCTCAGTTTTACCTCTGGCTCCCTGTAACAAAAGCAAACCCAAATCCTGTCTGCAGTAAAGCATCATCAAGTTAGACCTCCAGGTTTTCAAAGGATTAATTTTTAATGAAATATAAACTTCCAATCAAAGATTACCAATGACACAAGAAAATAATCCTCTATAAGTGAGAGTCAGTGGAAACAGTTAACAGCATTAGATCTTTTAGGACTAAATGATCAGAATTTATCAGATACAGAATACAAAATAAATAGGTATAAAATGTTTTTAAAGTTAAAGTTGGAATTGCTAAAGTGAGTCAACAATAAGAAATATCAAAAATGATATTAAGTTGGAAAAGAATCAAATAGTGCTTTTATTTTTTAAAATTTATTGGGGAATAATTTACAGACAATACATTGCATTCATTTAGAGTGTACAAATCAATGAGTTTTGATATGTATATAGAGAAACTATTACCACAAGCAAGATACAGAATGTTCCATCAACCTCGAATGTTTCCTCATGCCCCTTTGCAATTGATCCCTCCCTCCACCCTTGGCCCCAGGCAACCACTGTTTGGTTTGTGTTGCTGTAACTACTTTACATCTTCTAGAATTTTATATAAATGAAATCATACGTTACAGACACTTTGGGGTCTGGTTTCTTTGACTCAGCATAATGACTTTGAGATGCACCCACTTTCTTATGCATATCAAAAGGTCATTTCTTTTTATTACCACTGGTTACCACATTTTGTTTATCCATTCCTCAATTAATGGACATTTGGGTTGTTTCCAGTTTTTGGCTATTGTGATTAGAGATGCAACATCCGCATAAAAGTCTTTGTGCGGGTATATGTTTTCAATACTTCTGGGAAACACTTAGTAGTGAAATAACTGGGTCATGTGGTAGGTGTATGCTTAACTTTTTAAAAACTGCTAAAGAGTTTTCTGAAATGATTGTACCATTTCATATTCTCACCTGTAGAATTTGAGAGTTCCATTTCTACCACATCCTCTGCAAGACATGATATGGTTAGTCTTTTTAATGTCAGCCATTATATCTACTATGTAGTAGTATCTCATTGTGGCTTTAATTTGCATGTCCCTACATGAATGATATGCTTACCATTCTTCTATCTTTTATTTTTATTTTTAATTTTAATTTAATTTTATTTTTAAGTAAATGTTACGCCCAAGGTGGGGCTTGAACTCATAACCCTGAGATCAAGAGTCATATGTTCTATCGACTGAGCCAGCCACACCCCCCCAACCATTCTCATATCTTGTTTTGTGAAGTGTTTGTCCAAATTTTTTGCCCATTTAAGAAAAAAAAATTTTTTTTGGTTATATTGACTTGCAAGAGTTTTTTTTTATCCTAGATACAAGTTTTTTGTCAGATCGATCAATTTAATATTTTCTCCCATTCTGTGACTTGCCTTTTTTTGTTATTTACTTAATGGTGTATCTTGCCAAACAAGTTTTAAATTTTGATAAAATCCAATTCATTCTGTTTTATAGCCGTGTGCCTTTTTGTGGCTAAGAAATATTTGCCTATCACAAGTTTGCAAGGATTTTTTTCTCCAGCATATTGTTTTATAAGTTTTATAGTTTGGACCTTTAGGTCTGTGTTCCATTTTGGGTTAATCTTAGTGTAGGGTGTAAGATAAAAGTCTTATGTAGGGTGTAAGATAAAAGTCTGTTTTCTTCCCCATACATATATCCAATTCTAGTGCCATTGTTGATAAAGACTTCCTTTTTCTTTTCTTTTCTTTTTTTTTAAGATTTTATTTATTTATTCATGAGAGACAGAGAGAGGAGAGAGAGAGAGGCAGAGACACAGGCAGAGGGAGAAGCAGGCTCCATGCAGGGAGCCTGATGTGGGACTCGATTCTAGGTCTCCAGGATCACGCCCTGGGCTGAAGGCCCAGAGCTGAAGGCCTGTTAAACCAGTGAGCCACCTGGGCTGCCCCAAGACTTCCTTTTTCAATTAGATTTTCTCAGGCAACTTTGTTGAAACATTAACCAAATATGTGTGGGTCTGTTTCAGACACTTTATTCTGCAGATCTCAATGTGTACCTTTCATCAATACTACACTGGTGGTATTGATTTTAATAATTTTATAGTAAGTTGAAACCAGGTAGTGATAACTTCCCATTTTGTTCTTTTTTTGAAAAAAAAAAAATGCTTGGGCTATTCCAAAACACTTGCATATTTCTTATGCTTTTAAATCAGTTTGCCAATTTCTATAAGATTGCCTACTGGGATTTTGATTGGTATTATTTTCAGTCTATTAATCACTTTGGGGATAACTGACATCCTAAGAATACTAAGTCTTTCAATTCATGACCATGGTATATGTTTTCACTTACTTAGAACTTTAAAATTTCCCCTTAATAATGTTCTGCAATTTTTAATGCAGAGGCCTTTTTAGTGTAGAAATCTGAGGATTTTATTTGTAAATATTTTTTGGTTTTGGACACCATTGTAAATGGCATTGATTTTTATTTATTTTTTATCTTTAAAAATATTTATTTTAGAGAGAGAAAAAGAGGAGCGTGTGGGGATAGGGGCAGAATGAGAGAGAGAATCTCTAGCAGATTCCCTCCTGAATGTGGAGCCTGACATGGGGCTCAGTCTCACAACCCTGAGATCATCACCTGAGCCAAAATTAGGAGTCAGATGCTTAACTGACTGAACCACCCAGGCACCCCAGAACTGACTTTTAAAATTTAATTTTCTAACTGTTGTGGTCAGTATATAAACATATAATTGATTTTATATTAACATTTTTATCTTATGATCTTATAAATTTACTTATTAGTTCTCATAATAATATTTCAGATTCCTTAATATTTACTTTTCTTTTTTATTTTTTTTAACTTATTTATGATAGTCACAGAGAGAGAGAGAGAGAGAGAGAGAGGCAGAGACATAGGCAGAGGGAGAAGCAGGCTCCATGCACCGGGAGCCCGATGTGGGATTTGATCCCGGGTCTCCAGGATCGCGCCCTGGGCCAAAGGCAGGTGCCAAACTGCTGCGCTACCCAGGGATCCCTCCTTAGTATTTTCTATATAAATAATTGTATCTCCAGCAAATAAACATTTTATTTTTTCCTATCCAATATTTATGACTTTAATTTATGTCTTGCTTTATTGCAATGGCTAGGACCTCCCCCCATCCCACCTCTATACAGTGTTGAATAGGAGTGGTGAAAGCAAGCATCTGTGCAATGATCCCAGTTTTAGGGGGAAAGCATTAAATTCCTCATCATTAGGTGTATTAGCTATAGGTTTTCCATGGATACCCCTTGTCAGATTGAAGAATTTCCCTTTTCCTATTTTGCTGAGTTTTTAAAATCATAAATTGATTTTAAATCATGTCAAAAGCTTTTTCTGACTCTATATAAATTATTATATAGTTTTTCACCTTTATCATATTAATAAGGTGATTTCTGCTTATATACTTGATTTTATTTTTTATTTTATTTTGTTTTAAAGATTTTATTTATTCATATTCATTATTCATTATTTATTTATTCATAGATTTTATTTATTCACACACACAGAGAAAGAGGCAGAGACACAGGCAGAGGGAGAAGCAAGCTCCATACAGGAAGCCCCACGTGAGACTTGATGCCGGGTCTCCAGGATCACACCCCAGGTTGCAGGAAGCACTAAACCACTGCACTACCAGGGCTGCCCTATACTTTATTTTAAACATTAAAACTACTTTGTAGTTAGTTCTGGGATACACCCACCTTGGTCATAATATATGAGTTTTAAAGTATTTTGTTAATATTATTCACTAATATTTTGTTAAGAATATTTGTTCTATGTTTATGAGGGCTCGAGGATCCATTATTTTTCTTTTTTTTGTATCCTTGTTATCTTTTGGAAATAGGATATGATATCTGTATAGCAGTGTGCCTATTTACTAGCTCTACATATTTTTTGATGAATTTGACAAGTGCTTAAGTCTGTTTTAAAATATAAAAGATATGGTCTCTTAAAGGAACCGTTCCTTAGTGAGAGTGTGGGTCATTAAAGATTTACTCAAATGTTGATGGATAGGCCTTTCCTGCCCATGTTGTCTAGTGCAATACCATCAGTCCATCAGTCTTAGTTTCTTACCACATTTTATTTTTTTCATAGCTCTCATTAATACTAATGTACTACATATTTTACTTTTTATTTTTTCACAATCTATTTCCCCCACTAGTATGTAAACTCCATGAGAAAAGGGTTCTGACCTTTTTCCCTCATCTTGACTCTTGGCTACTTGTCTAGGATGGATTCCAGTAGATTTCTTCAAAAATCCGGAGAAAGACCTCAAGAAAAACAGAGACTGGCTTTTGAATTGAAATGAGACACAAAAGATAGTGTGCTCTGGAGTCACACTACTTAGAATTGAATCCTGGCTCCACCATCTACTCACTATACAAATTTAGGTAAATTACTGAGTCCCTTTTTGCTTTAGCTTTTTAATCCAGTTTGCAAGAAGGTAATAACAGCATCTAACTCATAGGGTTGTTGTAAGAATTAAGTAAACTGATACATGTGAAACATTATAAAAGGGCCTGACATGTAGTAATAAATGATCTCTTAATGTTTATAAAGGAAGTAGTATGCATATCCTTAGATTCAGAAGTGATTATTATAATGCTCTTATACTATGCATTTTTAAAATATTTTATTTATTTATTCATGAGACCACACACAGAGAGAGGCAGAGACACAGGCAGAGGGAGAAGCAGGCTCCCCACAAGGAGCCTGATGTGGGACTCGATCCCAGATCCCAGGATCATGCCCTGAGCCAAAGGCTGATGCGCAACTGCTGAGCCACCCAGGGATCCCGGATGCCCTGTTCAAGCCATGTCTGAGTGGTGCAGTTAAGGTTACCTCAGTCCAGATGTCCTACTGCAATGAAATCTGAATGAGGTTCTTTTACAAACTGTCAGAAAACATCTGAATAACCCTATTGAGGAATTTACATACAGAATTACTCATAATTAACTTAGACAATGGTCTTATTTCAATACAATTCACCCTCCCTAGATGATGGATCTATACAACTGAGTCCCACTCTACTGTTTTTCCAGTTTTCATCTGCTTTGCCCTTTTCTGTCCTGACGTGAGTTGTCCTCTTCTTAAGTCCCTTGCTGTTTTAGGTGAGTAGTTGACATCTGCTGGGGCACAGCCTGTAGTTGTCCAGAGGTTGCGGTGCTTTACTGACTCCCTCTGTGAATTAACCAACGTCCAGTTATAGTACAGAAGTTTGTTGCCCTAACAGAAAAAAAAAAAAAAGTCCTCGGTTACCATTGCTTTTTTCACTTCCACCATTTTGCCATACACATTCCATGCAATGTTAGGCTTATTTCTCTTAGTCTATCAACTCGACTCAGTTCTGAACAGGAAACAACTCTTACCCAGTGGAGGAAACTGCTTAAGTCCATTTCAAATAGAGCTATTGTGAAAAATACTCTCTTCCCTAGAAAGCTAAAACAGAGCCTTATCGTGGTTTTTCCCTTTTCTACTTTGGAGTGACCTGCTTGGATACAACAAAAGAACTAGAATCAAAGATGCTATCCAGCAGTGAAATACTATCTACCTCTCTACTGACTTTTTGTTAATAATGATTTGTATTACATTACTGAAAAAAAAAGTATAGTCAACATTTACCAAAAGTTAAATCACTCAGATTTTGCTCCCATCCTAGCACCTGGGAATACAGAGTAGACCAGCTGGTTACAACAAGGCTTAGGCTGCTGCTATCACGCTTTCTGTTCTGGAAGGCTTAGAAAATCTTGGGCCATACATCCTTTTGACTTCTCTGAACATTTACCAACAACTTCTGGAAAACAATTTGTCATATGGTCATCCTTAAAGATATTGTCCTTAGAAGAACAATTTAATTTGTTGTTGTTGTTGTTTTTAATGTAGTATACAAACTTATTTGGGTAGTTCTTTACAAATGTTTTTTTTTTAATTATTTGTTTACTTTTGAAAGAGAGAGAGGGTGCAAGGGGAAGGCACAGAGGGAGAATGAGAGACAGAATCTTGGACAGACTCCCCACTGAGTGCAGTACCTGATGCAGAGCTCCATCTCATGACCCTGAGCTGAAATCAAGAGTTGGATGCTTAACCAGCTGAGCCACTCAGTCACCCCCTAGTTTGATATTTCTTAAATTCCTTCCAATACTCTAGACTTCTGAGCTTTAGTGGAAGAATCCAAAGAGACCCAGTCATGATCTAGCTAGGGATTAGACTCCATTCCAGTGTAGATATTTATTTAAAAAAAAAAAAGTCTGTAAGCTATGAATATCAGATGTAGGATTTGCCTTGAAGGTCCCAGAATGATAAATAATTGCTAATTTTATGAAGCCTTATCTTTCATTTAACAGAATAACCATATTCATGACATTTTTCTAGATGTTACTAAAATGCTATCTCATGTGAAGACCCATAAACACATAATCAAATGAGAAAAATTAGACTATTGTTCAATAATTGTCAGTCTTACTGCCTTTTTTCTTTAAGTACTTATAGCAGACATATTTATCATTGCCTCTCCTGGCATGGTCCTTGCTTGGAAGGGCCATGAATTATAGGAGCCTACTTCATGACAGAGTTAAGGATCAGGGCTAGACATCTATCTAACCAAGGAGATCTAGTCAAATTTTTTAGCTAGTGAATTTGAATCAAAAGATGAAGAGTAGTTCCCAGCACTGGAAGGCTATTCAGATGTGGGAATGGTGGACAGTTTTGTGACATATGAGATGAATAGATACTTCTGGTCAGTCAATAGAGGGAGGGCAGGCAAACAAAGAAGATACCAGAGAGAAATAAAGGCAAGAGACCCTTTAGCCCCAAGAGCAACAGAACAGACTTCATTCCTGAGGACCTATCAGGAGCTAAAATACCAACACAGCTTTATTTCCTATCCTTGGATTCTGCAAGAACCAGATCTTTACAATAAACTGCCCTTTATTTGTGCTAACCTGAGTGGGTTTGTTACCTCTAAATGAAATGCTTTGAGAATAGGCTCTGTATCTTAATTTGGTTCTATAGGTGGCCTAGCAGAGCACAGTGTTTGACACAGAGTAGGGACTCAGCAACTTGGTTGAAATTCATGACTGTGACTCACCGTTTTTCACTTTCAAACTTTTTAAGTGTTTTTCTACCACACAATTTAACTCATCCGTAGAGTACTACTGTTATATTTATTTTCTTTCTTTCTTTCTTTCTTTCTTTCTTTCTTTCTTTCTTTCTTTTTCTTTCTTTCTTTCTTTCTTTCTTTTCTTTCTTTTTTTTTAAAAATATTTTATTTATTTATTCATGAGAGACACACACAGAGAGAGACAGAGACACAGACAGAGGGAGAAGCAGGCTCCATGCAGGGAGCCCAATGTGGGACTCGATCCCAGGACTCCAGGATCATGCCCTGAGCTGAAGGCAGGTGCTCAACCGCTGAGCGACCCAGGCATCCCTATTTTCTTTAATAACAGAAAAAACACAGTTCAAAAAACCCACCAGCCTTCTAAGTAAGAAAAAATATTGAGAACATACACAGTATGATTTCTGAGGCAACTAGAAGCTCTCATATTTACCTGTCCCTCCTCCTTATTTTGTGGGTCTCTGAAACACTATTAGAATTGTTCCTAACGTTGTTTCCTTCTTCCGGTTGTTAATTAAAATACAAAGATCTTGGCCAAAGATCCTAAAATGTGTTCTGCAAAACTCTGATCTCCCAAGATCCTCCCTGAAAAAAAATTAGATAGGGAGACAAATAGAGAGCCACAGGGTGTTCTCTTCTCATCTTAGAGACTCATGGGCCTGCAGCATATTATAGGCTCTGAGGACTCGTGCATTGAAGAAACCTACTGAGGCTGGGTTTGGTGGTGGTGAGTATGGTTTAGTCATTAAGGAGACTGTCTGGTGAAGTGCAATGACTCTGCCACTCACCGGTTGTGTAACTCTGACAAAATTAGGATCCTGGGAACCCCTAACTCATAGGTGTATTGAGAGAAAAAATGAAATAATGAATATAAAGCACCCAGCACCTGAACAGCACATAGAAGCAGTCGATAAAAACTGTTGCTATTGTTGTTTTTTAAATCTTTTATTTCATCTGTACACCCAACATGGGGCTCAAACTCACAACCTCAAGATCAAGAGTCATATGCTCTACCAACTGAGCCATCAGGTGCCCTGATATAAACTGTTCTTATTATTAATGTAGCTTTTCCTAAACTTATTGAACTAGGCTTTAAAACAAAAGTCATCTGGACACCTGGGTAGCTTGGCTCAGGGCATGATCCTGGAGTCCCGGGATCGAGTCTTGCATCGGGCTCCCTGCATGGAGCCTGCTTCTCCCTCTGCCTGTGTCTCTGCCTCTCTCTCTCTCTGTCTCTCATGAATAAATAAATAAGATCTTAAAAAAAATGTAATTAAAAAAAGATAAAACACAAGTCATCTATTACACCTCTCAGAATATATACTTTGAGGATATTAGGAGAAGAAAAGCTGTTTAAGAGAGACAGGAGGCAAGAAGCACTGTAAGGGGAAAGAGAAATTAACAGGTAATTTTGCTTATTTCATGATTCTGCTTAATTTAGGGAGGAGACATGTAGGTATAGCCTTCTCTCCAATCCTAGTAGAGTGCCAGGCTCACAGCAGACATTTAACAAAAAAAGCCTGCTACTTAATTAACTAAAAATGCAAATGGCAAGTTTATTTTAAATCTCCTGCATATGCTGTCACCTTATATTTTAACTCATTTCAGAGCAAGAGAAAAATCCTGATCTAGAAAAAGTCTTAGAAAATATTGATCACCTGGACATTTCAAAGCAGGCCTAGAGTTAGTTTTCAGGACTCCAAAAATACTCCCAGTGTTCCAAAGCCGGCAAAACCAAGGCAAAAGCCTCTCCACTGCCCACTTTCTTTGGCTCTGAACTTAAGGACAAACCCTAACACCAGGAGGAAAGCAAAGTGCAATGGCAACGCCTCTGCTACTTAGAAAACAAGTAGTGAACAAGCAGAGGCTGATCCTAGCTCAAGTGCAATTTTAACTGCTTTTCTGTGAGCACTCTGCGCAGAGGTGTGGCTGGTGTTCCCTCTGTCTTGCATAAGAAATTAGCAGCAACCATTCAAAAGAAAAATGATAATTGCTCAGTGGAAAAAAACCAACAACATGAAAGGCCCTTCATAGCATTGTTTCAGAAACACCCGAATGAAGAATGTATAATTAGGGGTAAACAAACCCAGCTCTGGCTGAAGATTGATAAACATCTCTGAGTCTCGAACCAGTCTCCAAGTATTCGTGTCTCCATAAGTCTGTCATTGCTTTTGTGGCCAGCACCTCTTTGCTTTCCATTGGAGAGATAGGTAGGTACTCAGGCTGACAGATGCATGGAGAGGAATTGCCATATTAATTTATTATATAAAAATTAATATATTAATTTTTAAAAACTATCATAAAAATTAAAATTAAAATTAAAATTTAAAAAAACTCCCTGATGTATGCTACACTCCTCGATCCTTGGCCGCTCCAGGAAGGCAGACCAACATTGAGAATTTGAGAACAGGGATCCCTGGGTGGCGCAGCAGTTTAGCGCCTGCCTTTGGCCCAGGGCGCGATCCTGGAGACCCGGGATCGAATCCCACATCGGGCTCCCGGTGCATGGAGCCTGCTTCTCCCTCTGCCTATGTCTCTGCCTCTCTCTCTCTGTGTGTGTGTGTGTGTGACTATCATAAATAAATAAAAATTAAAAAAAAAAAGAGAATTTGAGAACAAATGGTGAGAAGGAACACTATACAGCTAATGGCAGTATGCATAGTGGGTAAGAGCATAGGTCTGAGAATCGGAGACACTTGGGATCTCAACTCTGGCCCCCTACATAGTAACAGTGGAATGGCTGGCCATGCACCTGACCTCCCCAGTTTAAATTTACTGAAGGAAATGATATGTGAACTTCCAGAGGTTGTAAGGATGAAATGATAGTATAGTCATAGTATTCAGCTGTGGCCCTGGCAGGTAGCTACAAAAGCTAGCATTTCAGTGAGTCCTATGTGCAGGAATGCTGCTAAATACTTTAAATGCATTATTTCACCTAATCCTCAAAATCACCTTTCCTAACTTACTCCAAAATAGCTTGCATCTATTATCTCCTCTTCGTAGGGAAGGAATCTGAGCTTTAGAGACATTAAGTCATTGGCCACAGGAAGCAGTAGAGCTGAGTTTTGAGTTCACCTCTGGCTGACTCCAGAGCCCTCACTCTTGGCTGCCACATATAATGGAATCAGATGGTAGTTACTTTGTTTACTGAGAACCCACTCTGACTCTGGAGCTTCACAGGTTTCACAAATAACTCATTTAATATTTGTTATGCTATAAAGCCAGTTTTGCCTCTTGTTCTACAGATAAGCAGAAATTAAAGCATCCAAGAGATTAAAAATGATCTTCAGGTCAGACTGCCTACATGGGTCTACCATCTTGTGCTTAGAAGGACTCCGGGCTGGTTTAGTGTCCTGCTGCTGCCATCTTAAAATTCTTAAGCATCTTTTTTTTTTTTTTAAGATTTTATTTATTTGTTTGAGAGAGAGAGACATCGAGAGAGAGAGAGAGAGCATGATGAAGAGAGACAAAAGGAGAGGGAAAAGTAGTCTCCCTGAAAAGCAGGGAGCCCCATGTGGGGCTGGATCCCAGGACGCCAGGGTCATGACCCTAGTGGAAGGCAGACATTTAACTGACTGTGCCACCCAGGTGCCCCTCTTAAGCATCTTTGAAGAAGATATATATTTGTATTGAGCCCCACAGATGAAGCCGCAGGTCCTGCATTCTAACTTCTTCCCATTGCACTGCACTTCCACGACTGTGATATGAAAGCCAGAGTGAGGGGCCACTTGCTTCTCTGAAGGCAGGACTAGAATCCTCCTGCCTTAAGGATCCAGAAATAAAAGGCCACAGATTAATGTTTGCCAGCGCTACCTAGCGACAGGACTGTCTTAGAAAATCAATGGACTAGTCATAGAGCTGGAGTTGGAAACAAAAAACATGCTGCCTTCTTTTAAGTACTCTTTCAAGGAAGGGAAACTGGAGTCAGTCTTCAGTGTTCATGGCAACAGCGCCATAGATTTAGTATCAAAGGATAATCAGTACCCTGATCAACACCACACCTAGACACCATCATCCTGCCCGGGAGAACTCTAGAGAAAGAAGGCCAAACAGATAAGGGAATAAATGTTTACTGTGGCATTGTGGCCAAGATGCTGGCTGAATTTAATGTGTCTTGCACAGTAAGAACTTGCAATTGGGTGAGGTAGGGGATGAGCACTTAATCACTATCAAATGTTGGCATACAGCACCAAGAATACCTCTAAACAGAAGAAATCATCAGAGCATGACTCGTCTGTCTTTACCTCTTGATTCTTCATAGTTACCCTTCTTTTCTCTTACCACAAGCATGCTCTGTCCAGATGGCAGGAAATACACCTGTTGCCCACAGGCCTTACATCCTTGTAGCCTGCAACCAAAATGGAAAGGAGACCAGCTCTTCCCCAGCCTCCCTCTAGCAAATCACACGGAAGGGTCCTAATTGGCCCTACTTGGGAAATACTAAAGCATTAGACCAATCAGGGTGAACAGGGGATAGGGATGCTGTGATTGGACAACCCTGGCTCATGGATCCGCCTATATGCAGCCAGTTGGATGCTCTGAAAGGCAGATAAGATTGCTTCATTTATTTGATATTCATTACTTACTCGAAATTCAAATTAAGCTGGGTGTTCTGCATTTTATCTGATAAATCTGCCTCCAGAACTCTCCCAGGGGAGAGAGGAGGAGCAAATCCCAATAGAAGGAAGAGTTGTGGACTACCAAGAATACTTGCGGAAGACCGTGTTCGGCTCAGCTCCCATTGGTTTCAAACCTGAGCCCAAAAGCCTAGGTCTCAGTCCCAAATTCCAGGAGAAAATGTTAAGTTCCAGTTTTCACTGCCCCATTTTCAGGGTCACACCCTTCACTGGTGAGGTAACATATTACTGATGCTCTAGATGGATTGTTTGTCCTTACTGACTTCTGTGTTCAAAAGCTATTGAAATTCTATTTAAAATTTAAGTTCAAAAAAAAAAAAAAAGAAAAAAAAAGAAAATTTAAGTTCATTTTTCTAGTGGAATGAATATTAATGGATCCAACCTAATTATACAACACTTATGCCTTTTATACATTTGGGTTTGTTATGTTGAAAGTTCAATATGAAGTCTAGTTATTTTTATTTTATTTTATTTTTTTAGAAACCAGGATATACTTTTTGAAAATGTTGAACAATTTTTTTTTTTTGCCAAAGGCCTATACAATATAATCCTGTTGCAGAATTAATCTATTTAATTGAAAAATATTTAAGGGAACTCTAGCCAATGGCTCAGATATTGCAAACAATATCAAATAGAATTAAATTATTGTACAAAAGGAAAATTTGGATGGCCCCCTGCAATATGTTGAAATGTAATTTATTCTGAAAACCAGGCTCAAGCATTTTGACCTGAAGGTGTATTTAAAAATGAAGATAAAAAATTTCCCTTTCTTCCTCACTCAATCTTCTGGCAGTCCTTTTGCCCTCCCTTGGATTCTCATCCTCATGTAAAACATGATAATAATGTAGGAAAAAAGTCTAGAACAGCACTGTCCAATTGAAATAAAAGAAAACCAAATATTTATTAAAATTTCCTAGTAGCCACATTTTAAAAAGTGAAAAGAAACAGATGAAAGCAATTTTAATTATATATTTTATATATATTTGGAATTTGGAATATAAATATAATTAAATATATATTTTAAACTGCTATATTTTATAATACATATAAAATATATTTATATTCCAAATTTTGTTATTTTTAACATGTAATCACTATAAAAATTACTGAGAACATATTATATATTCCTCTCATACTTATAACACATCTCAATTTGGACACTAATTCAATTGGAAATATTTGATCCGTATTTAGCTTTCACAAAATTTATAGTTGAAAGAGTAGATTCATATACCCAAGTTGTTCCAAAAATACTTACTAATTTTCTAATAACTGAATTGAGTTTCATTTCTGATATATCAGTCAGGGTCCACTTAGGAGACAAACCACATCAGTATTTGAGCAGAGAGAATTTCATTCAAGGAACTGTTTGCTACACAAAATTATTAAACAGGCTAGAAGAGAGAATTATATGCTCTCACAGACATAGCAACTACAGGAAGCAGTGACCATGACCAGGGCTGGGGAAACAAAAGGAAGAGATTATAATTAATAAAACTTAGAAACTTAAAAGGAGGGCCTTATGGAGATAAATCAGCCCTTAGAGAGAGAGGCAATGTTTGCATGGTACTGCATCAGCATTTGAAGGATTTCAAATTAACTGCAGTAAAACTTTTGTTTTCATTTCCAAACATTGTAATACCAGGTTCAGTACATTTTTACATGGCTGCTGAAAGGAGCCAAAACTTATTTTATTCTAGACATAAATTAAAAGCATTAAGCTGATGAAGAGATGGACTGGAAAGGTTATTAAAATTTTCATGGTGGGAAGAGATAACTCCCAAAATCGTCTTCTTCGATTTTAGTCATAGACAAATGATCACCTCTTCCAGGGATTAGCAAACTATGGGATGGGGATCAAATCCAGTGTGCTACCTGTTTTTATAAATAAAGTTTTATTGGAACAGCCATGGTCATTTATTCATGTGTTGTCTATAGCTGGTTTTCCATCTCAATGATAGAGGTCAGTAGTTGCAACAAAGAGCATATGTGCCTACAAAGCCTAAAATATATATTGTTTTGCTCTTTATAGAAAAGTTTTGGCTGGATGGCTCAGCTGTTGAGCATCTGTCTTCGGCTCAGGGCCTGATCTCGGATTCCCAGGATCGAGTCCCACGTCAGGCTCCCTGTGTGGAGCCTGCTTCTCCTCCCTCTGCCTGTGTCTCTGCCTCTCTCTCTGTGTTTCTCATGAATAAATAAATAAAATCTTAAAAAAAAAAGTTTGCAGAACTCCGATCTAAATCTTTGCTGAAATAAATGTTCATTTAAACATGATACTAGTAGCAAAGCATTTCCTAATATGCCAGACAATATATGTCCCTGTAGTGCACAATCCAGCACCTGTTTCTTAATGTTGGCTTGCTTTAAGCTTTCCTAAAATCTTAGGAACCGCTTAAGACCTGCAAACATATGCATTAAAAATAGCCTGGCTACCCATTATCTCCTCTAGATTTCTAAGTTCTTCTGTACATATTTTTTCATGGAATATATTTTAAACTTAAGACTAGAGTATATCCATATATCTATTTAAATATTAAATTCCCTCGAAATAAGAAGAGTAACCAATCAGTACAAGAAACAGAAATAAAAAACTCAATACACATATTATGGGGTAAAATATATCTTATTCATTGTCAACATCAATTGCAGGGCAAAATTATATTTAATTTTCTATTCATTACATTAAAATTGTACAAAGTCTGAGAGATTCTTTCCAAATAACTTTTCTTTCTAAATAAGTTTTAATAATACAATTTTTCCAGCAATGAGAAAGCCAATATTTTTACAGCTATTTTAAAACTCTAAAATTTAAAAAAAATTCAATATTCCATTTAGGCTCTCGTGTAGAAAGCTAATGTGTTTAATTTTAGGGTCTTAGGCAAAAGCTGCGACTCTTAAAGAGAAAACAAATTTTAAAAAGTGAGAAAACAAAATCTAGACTGTTCTCTTAGACTTTTTTTTTTTCAAGAAGGCAGCTGTATTCTTTTTTTTTAAGATTTTATTTATTTATTTGTCAGAAAGAGAGATTGAGAGCACAAGCAGGGGGAGCAGAGGCAGGCTCATCTGCTAAGCTGGGAGCTGGATTCCAGCTCCATCCCAGGAGCCTAGGATCATGACCTGAGCCAAAGGCAGCCACTTAACCAACTGAGCCACCCAGGCGCCCCTCTCTTGGACTTTTTAATAATGTTATTCTTATTGCCCTTCATCATGTGGGCAATCTATTTCTTTATCTAAAGTCACAGTCAGGGGATCCCTGGGTGGCGCAGCGGTTTGGCGCCTGCCTTTGGCCCAGGGCGTGATCCTGGAGACCCGGGATCGAATCCCATGTCAGGCTCCCGGTGCATGGAGCCTGCTTCTCCCTCTGCCTATGTCTCTGCCTCTCTCTCTCTCTCTCTCTCTGTATGACTACATAAATAAATAATAAAAAAAAAAAGTTAAAAAAAAAATAAAGTCACAGTCAGACATGCAAATGAACAAGAAGGCAAATAGCCACCAATGCTATTTAGAGCATAAACGAGTTCTGAAATTTGAGCATAGTCCCTTCAATAAAAAGCTTGCCATTGTGGGAACTTGATAAAACTTTCTTTTCCTCTCCCTCCCTCACCTACTTTCTTTCCTTCTCCTGGCTAATTTCACTCAGCATAATGTCTTTAAAGTGCATCCATGTTGTAACATATGTCAGAATTTCCTTCCTTTAAAGGTTGAGTAATATTTCATTGTTACAGTTGCAATTTTTAAAAATGTCACTTTTAGAAATAGAAAGATGCATGAAAAGATGAGTAAGGAGCTCATGAATTCTCTCAGGAGCCACCACTCTTCCTCTTCCCGGGAGCGGCCTGAGGTGACCTCCAGAGATGGTTCGCTACTCGCTGGACCCAGAAAACCCTATAAAATCATGCAAGTTGAGAGGTTCAAATCTTTGTGTTCACTTTAAGAACATGCGTGAAAGTGCCCAGGCCATCAAGGGTATGCATATCTGAAAGGCCATCAAGTATCTGAAAGATGTCACTTTGCAGAAGCAATGTGTGCCATTCCATCACTACAATGGTGGAGTTGGTAGGTGTTCACAGGCCAAACAGTGGGGCTGGACACAGGGCCGGTGGCCCAAGAAGAGTGCTGAATTTTTACTGCACATGCTTAAAAATGCAGAGAGTAATGCTGAGCTTAAGGGTTTAGATATAGATTCTATGGTCACTGAGCACATCCAGGTGAACAAGGCCCCCAAGATGTGACATAGAACCTACAGGGCTCATGGCCGGATCCACTCACACATGAGCTCTCCCTGCCACATCGAGATGATTCTTACTGAAAAAGAGCAGATTGTTCTTAAACCAGAAGAGGAGGTTGCACAGAAGAAAAAGATACCCCAGAAGAAACTGAAGAGAAAAAAAACTTATGGCCCAGGAGTAAATTCTGCATAGAATAAATACAAATAATAAAAAAAAAGATAAGGACAGAGAAATTAAATAATATGAGCAATAAAGTAGACTAATAAAATTATATTACATCGGTATCCTACCAATACAGAGTATGCATTTTTTATGACTATAAAATGTGCAAAAATTGATGATATATTTGACTACAAAAAAATCCTTAAAACTCAGGTAGAGTACTCACAGACTACAAGAATATTACAAATAAATAACAAACTAATGACTAAAATTATCTTAATATTTTGGAAGTTAAGAAACACTTTCCTAAATAACCTCTGAATCAAAGAAATTTTATTTTTTTAAAGATTTTATTTATTTATTAATGAGAAGCACACAGAGAGAGAGAGAGAGAGAGGCAGAGCCATAGGCAGAGGAAGAAGCAGGCTCCATGCAGGTTGCCTGATGTGGGACTGGATCCCAGCATCCTAGAATCATGCCCTGAGCTGAAGGAAGACTCTCAACTGCTGAGCCACCCAGGCGTCCCTCAAAGAAATTTTAAAATGACATTACATGCTATCTAGAAAGCATGGGAAAAAGAATAATTTACATTAAATATTTTATATTAACAGCTTAATTATATTCAGAGGAAAATGCACAACCTCAAGTTCCTTCGTGTTTGAAGAAAATTGAAAATGTAATTTAAACTCATTATTATGGCCTAAATTATATCTACCCAAAATTCCTATGTTGTAGTCCAAACCCCAGTTCTTCAGAATGTGACTATATTTGGAGACAGAGCCTTTAAAGAAGTAACTAGGGTCCACTGAGGTCCTATGAGTGGGCTCTAATCCAGTATAACTGGTGTCCTTTTAAGAAGAAATTTGGACATACAAAGAGATACAAGGGAGCCATGCGCTTGGAAAAAGATTGAACAAATCAAACCTGTTAACATCTTGACCTTGGATTTCTAGCCTCCAGAATGGAGAAAGTGAGAAAGTACATTTCTGCTGGTTAAGCCTCTCACTGTATGGTATTTTGTTATAGCAGCCCTAGGAAATTAACATATTCATCTAAATAATTAGTAAAATAAAAACAAATTAAATCAAAGGAAGTATGCAGTAGGGATTTAAAAAGACAAAGTATAAAACTGATAAAATAGAAAAACAAAAATAGAAAAAGGAAAAAAATGATGTTATGAAAATGGTAATAAAATCAGTAAATTGTTACTGGAATAGAAAAAAATGATATAGAGAGAAATATGTAAGATTAAGAATAGGCTCATAATCATGAATATAAAAGATGAAAATAATTATAAGAATATTGGGGGGCAGCCCGGCTAGCTCAGCGGTTTAACGCCGCCTTCAGCCCAGGGCCTGATCCTGGAGACCCGGAATTAAGTCCCACCTCAGGAGGGAAGGAAGGAGGAAAGAAGGAGGAAGGAAGGGAAGAAAGAAGGAGGGAAAGAAGAGAAGAAGGAAAGAAGGAAGGAAGGAGGAAGGAAGGGAAGAAGGAAGGAGGGAAAGAAGGAAGGAAGGAGGAAAGAAAGAAGGAGGGAGGAAAGGATGAACCTAGTTCTAATTGAGTTTATAGATTTACACATTTATGGAACCAACAGGAGGCTAGAAGAATAAACTGAACAATCCCAGGAGAAGTTAAGAGCCAAATCCAGAATGTGAGAAAATCAACAAATTCAATGACTTCGTTCTTTCAAATCTAATGGTAAGAATAAAAGGGGAAGGGATGAATCATAGATGAAAAGAAAATTGAGAAATAGAACAACAAAGTATGCTGCTGTATGGTCATTTTTCAATCCTGATCTGAACAAATGATAAAAAGTCATTTTTAATTTTTATTTATTTATTTTAAAAAATATTTTATTTATTTATTATTTATTCATGAGAGACACAGAGACAGGCAGAGATATAGGCAGAGGCAGAAGCAGGCTCCTTGCAGGACTCCATCCCAGGACCCCAGGATCATGACCTGAGCCAAAGGCAGATGCTTAACCACTGAGCCACTCAGGCACCCCAAAAGTCATTTTTTAGATTAGTCAGGGGAACTTGACTATGGGTTGTATGACCTGATTCCAAAGAATTTTTGTTAATTTTGTTAGTTGTAGAAATGGTATGTGACATTTAAAGTATCTTTATCTGTTAGATGTGAGTACTTAAGTGTGTGTGAGTGACATTACATAGTGTCTGAAATTTGATTTTAAATACTCCAGAACATGGGTGCCTGGCAGTCGGTAGAACATGTGACTCTTGATCTTGAGGTTGTAAGTTTGAGCCCACATTGAGTGTAGGGATTACTTACACATATATAAACAAACACTCCAGGAAGGGAAAAAAAAAGTGTCTACGTGTGGTGGAGGAAGCTATCTTGGTGAAATAAAATTGATGAAATGCTGAGTACGCTGGAGTTTGTAGACTGTCCTCACCACTTTTGTGTATATTTGAAAATATCTGTAATTAAAATTGAAAATAAAATTCTAAAATTCAGACTTTCACCTGAAGAAAAAATGTTTCTGCGCATAGTTTTGGTGTAAGTAGACATTGCCAGGGTTTGCCAACGTGGACATTTATCATTATTTAGAAATGTAGATCTTATACCTCTGACTGGCACAATCAGATATTTGGGAATTCCTAATTTTGCCTGCACCGTTACACATATTTTTCAAAAAAGACAAAGGAAATCAGAGTAAAAACAGATTTGGATGGGCACCTAGTTGGCTCAGTCAGGAGAACATGTGACTCTTGGTCTTGGGGTTGTGAGTTTGAGCCCCATGTTGGGTGTGGAGATTACTTAAGTAAATAAAACTTAAAAAAAAAACAGATTTGGGGAAGATGTGGGAATAAATATGTCTGAAAAGCCGAAAAGGAAAACAACAGCTTCTTGAGACACAACCTAACTTCACTGTAAGATATTTATTATATAAGAATGGTTGAGGCTTTCCAGTTTCCTGAGAAGAAATATAAGTCATCCAACTACCTGCCTATCCAAAAGGCAGTTTTGTAGGGAAAAAGGCACCATGAGTATTTTAAGGGATGCATTCTCTCTACTGTACTAAATCCTACAAAGGGATGTCCTTAGTTACCTTTGAGTGAGGAGACTGTAAACGCTAAACTGACATTTGTTAGGTATGACTGGCTCATCACACTCGCTCTGTACCTGTCCTGCCTGCTAGAGTGTTAGTGCCCTGAGAGTAGGGCCTGGCCTCGTAGTCATGACACAATCCCATCCCGTCTCCATGCCCGGAGCACTGTCAGTGCTCAATGAATGATATTTAACTGATTGAAAATCTTTTTTGTTATAAAATGATTTCTCAATCTTCCCCAACGTATTCTATATGATAAAAATTTGTTTTCATTGAGAAATGGCAAATAAAGGCTTCAGTTCCCCTGCAGATTAAATACTAAAAATCCCCATAACCGTTTTTTTGTTCTTATGGGACTACATGGGCTCAAAAGACATTTATAATGCCGACTAATGCTCGGGGAAGTTAGCCAAGAGCTCCCCCATCACCCAGGAGTTTCGAAACCTTGCGAACTTTCCTCCTGGTGTGTTTCAGAGTATTCAAGCTCAATCTGCACTGGGAATGTACTGGCTTACGTTGACATTTTTGTCTTTCCCTACCTCCTCCCAAGTAACACTGCAGTTTCTTTTCAGGGTCATCCACGATTCCAGCAGCCTTTTTGTGGAAGATAGCTCTACATGCTTTCCTCCGCTCTCACGGCTCTAATAAGAGACAATCCCCAGAGCACAGTACAGTTTCTCAGCAGGATAAAAGCTAGTTTCTATAAGGTAATATTTCTCTCTTGAGAAAGTATAGTTTGTAACTCTGGCACTATCAAATTTCCAGGTCATCTTTGCTTGCTGGGAAAAAGAATCCTTGCGAAGAGAAGTTGCTCCCTGGAGGGAGAAGAAGGCAACGATCTCCCCCAAAACTGACCCCTGCGTCCTGGAAGGATGGCTACAATGGGCCATGGGGAGGCCGCCGAGCTGTTGGGCAGAGGAGGTCTGGGGGACCACAGAAGGGAAGATCCCTTAAATGGAATGGCCTTCTGTAAAGCTCTCGCAGGCTGACCAACGCGGTCATCAACCGTGCTCTGATCATTTTTAAGTTGTTGAAGTGGCTCAGCGGATTAATAGGATATTGCCCTGGCTTTCTCAAATGCACGCACACAGAATTATTTAATGCCATTTTCAAGGGCAAAAAGGAAGAGATCTGATAGCCCTGCAAGTGAACAGAGAATAACGACATAACAACAGAGCCCCATCACCACCACCAAACGGAGAAGAAGAGCGCTGTGTGGGAGAACGCAAGCCTTCCCATTGCACCGGACTTGCCCTCTCTCCATTTAAACTCCTGGCCAGCTCCTCTCTACTTTATGGGGCCCCTCACCTCAGAGCTGCTGAAGGGAGGTCCACTGCCCTCTAACACGAACCCAAAGGTACACATACCTGCTCATCTCACTGCATTTCTAGTTTCACCCCAGTCAGGAGAACACTGCCAGGCAACTTCTTTGTGACCTTTGGAGTTTACCTCCATTTTTCAAGAATCTAGATAGACCTAGTAAAGGGGGTGGGGGTGGGGGGGAAGAAGAACCATTTGACGTAGAGTTGCACGCTGGGTAGCTGAGTCAGGTTGAGGTTTGCAACACCGTTATTTGGTTCTATTGACCGAATGTCTTACCTGCTCTATTATCTGTTTTTTCAGATGTGAGCTGTTTTTGATTTTTAATTGCTCTTATTTACCAAATGTCTTACTCATTACACTATCTGGTTTTTCAGATGCGCCCTCTTTTTTATTTCACTGTGAAGAGTCTAGCCTAACAAAATTAGTAACTTGCTCAATAATCCAAGAATTGCCGAGCACCCCGTACAGGTTGAGTTGATAGATTTCGTAGCAGTGACTGGCACTTCTTTGTCTTAATCCTTATGATCAATGCTTTTCATAAGAACTAAAGAATTTGCCTTCAAAAGGAAATTTTAAATACTGACAATTTATTGATAAGAATCAAATATTTTGTTGCATCAAATGCCTTCAAGATTCAAAGGGACTGTTTCAGTGTCCTCCCATTATCTTCTATAAACAAACAAGCAAACAAGTAAACCTTTGGAATCTTTTATAATTTAAAGGAGTTATATTAATGCTTAAATTTCTGAAAATACCCATGTAGATGAATATATACTGATATGTCTATGGGAGGAGGTAACAATGGAAAATCTTTCCAAAAAAGTGTAATGTCCATGATAGATTGAATGAATATATTTTATAATATTTTGGGTGTTTACTTTTTGTCATTCTTTTTTTTTCACTCAAATACTGGGTAGAAAAATATTTTTTTTATATTTATACTGTTTTGAGAAGGTCTATGTTGCTTTACTGGGGCCAAACATATAATTAATTAGAATTCCATAATAATAATAATACAGTTCACTGTAAAGATTCCGATATGCCATGGGACAAATCATGTCCAAAAAAATCATAAATGCACAGAGAGCATATGCCCATCCATTTGATTTCCTTCTAAGGATTTTACTTTCTTGGTGCACTATACTGTCTTTGGCCAACTACATTATCATTTGAGTTTTAATCAGTTCTCATAAACTCTCTTTACACACACACACACACACACACACACACACGATATATACAATGAATTTATAGGTCTTTTAACCACTTGAACTCTCAGCCATTAGCTCTGTGTATTCAATTACCAAAAATTTCTTTTAGAGTTCCTTGTCTCAAAGGTATTTGTTCTTGCAGCTATATTCATTAAGAAATAGCTTCATAAAGGCAGATTAACCAGGAGAAGGTCCATGTGGTTATGTAACAGAGAGATAAAGCTATTCAAAGTTTTAAATTTTTTCCTTTTAAGGCTTCAGATCACCCAGGAGCCGACATGGAAAGACCCAAAATTTACATACCTTAGCATGTTCACAGTTAACTCACTTCAACACATACTCACTTGGGCTTGGTCCTCGGGTTCAAAGATGAACACCCCATGGTTCCTCTTGAAGGAGCTAACAACCTGAGAGAAATTGGTAAATAAGATAGCCAACTGTGTAACAGTATAATAACTCTGAAATTATCACTATGAATGAAAGAATCTGAGACTATATCAGAGCAAATGATCAATTCCTCCTGGAGAATGTGTGGAAAGGTCATAGACTCACTTTATTGGCTGCTTCCAAATATTCAGTTCTTCCTTTGGGTGGGACCCTAAGGGATCGTTTCCCATTTTGGTGCCAGGAATGAGTCTTCACAAGTACAACCCACTCCAAGACTCCTGGCAGATGATTAGCTCAAAAACGGACTCTTATTTTCCTTGGCTGTAGGGACTGGTTCAAGGAACCTAAACTGATGCACTCGGATGGAAACTTACAACTTTTGTTTGAAAATTCCACCCTTCCTTCCATTTTCTTTCCATCACAAGTCTCCTTTGCCCTTCCCTTTTTCTCTCAGACCTCTTGGTTTTGAGGGCCTTGTGGTTCCATTTGGTCTTCTCTTCTCTACCTACTTTGGCTTCCTTGCTGATTCATCCAGTTGTATGGCTTTAAGTCTTATCTGTATGCCAACAATTTTGAAATGTATCTTGCCAGTCTAGACTTCTCTCCCAAATGTAGATTCAGATCCCTCTGCTTACTTGACATCTTCACCTGGGTGTCCAATAGACTTCTAAAATTCCACATGTCTGAAACCTAAGACTGGATCTTCCTCCCCAGACCGGCTAAGCCAAAAATTTTGAAGCCATTCTTGACTCTTCCATCATGTCTCACATCCTATCTGTCAGGAAATCCTGTTAGCTCTACATTCAGATTCTTTCCCGAATCTCACCATGTCTCATTACTTCCCCTACTACCACCCTGGTCCTGCCATATTATTTCTTGCCAAGATCAACAGACTCTTTTAAGTCTACTAACTGGTTTCCTAGATTCCATCCTCACTTCTCTGCAGTCTACTTTCAACACAGCAGCCACAGAGATCCTCTTAAAAGCCCTTATAGTGGCACATGTGACTTGGCCCTCTGTTACTTCCATGATCTAATACTCAACTGCTAATCCCTTACTCACTCCACTTCAGCTATCATGGCCTCCCGATGCTGTTTAAACATGCAGGGAATATTCCTGCTCAGGATCTTTGTGCTGGTTGTTTCTTATGCCTGGAACACTCTTCCCCAAGCCATCCACATGTCTCTCTTACATCTTCATGGCTTTTGCTCAAATGCCATTTTCTTGATGAAGGCTCCCTGATCACCTACACAAACTACTACCCACCACTTCCTGCACTCCCAATCATCCTCCACTCCACCTGCATTATGTTTTTATTTCTCCATAGGCTTTGTCATCATTTAACATGATATATGATTTATATATGTGTAAGATTTATGTATATAAAATATAAATATATAAGTATAAAATACATACATACATACATATATACACTTTTTAAAAATATGTACCTTCTCCTATTTGAATGCATGTTCCACAAGGGCAGGGACCTTCAATTAGTTTTGCTTACTGTCATATCACAAAAACAGAGAAAGTTCTTTTAAAAATCTATTTATTTATTGTAGAGAGACAGAGAGAGCATACATACAGGACCTTGAGATCATAACTTCAGCCGAAATCAAGAGGTGGACACTCAACCGACTGAGCCAGGCGGGCACCCCTGCTGAATACATATTTTTAAATAAATAAATAATATAGGGAAGTCACAAAGGGAAAGAACTGAGAGAATTGGATCCAAAGCCCTGATCAAACTATGCCTGAAGTCCATGCTGAACCTTTTTCAGTATCCTTTAGGCCACTACTGGATTTTACTTTTTAAGCCAGTTGAGTTCAGTTTTCTGATACTTACCCACAAAAGCAGCCTGAGAAATACAGATGGGAAGAGAAACTTCAGAGACCTCATATGAGGAGGACCTTAAAGGTGAAGAGGATTGGAATGTCTGGCTGGCTCAGTTGGTGGAGCATATGACTCTTGATCTCAGGGTTGTGAATTCAAGCCCCCCATTGGATTTTGAGATTATTTTTTAAAAAATCTTAAAAAGAAAATAGGTGAATAGACTCTCATACTCCTTCACAGCCATGACCCTGGAAAGAGTGGTCTGCACACCTTGCAAACCTTGTCTGCATTTCCTCCTCAACCACACTTAGTACTGTGGTGAAACTGCAGTCAGGCCACTGGGGATCTTTTGATTGGACATTTGTTCAACTCTTATCTTGCTGTCCTCTCTGTAGTTTGTCTATGCAGAGTTGGCCTCATACATCTCTCTATGTCATACCTTTTATTATACTACTTTCTCCTAGATTCCCCACTTTCTTTCTGGAAACTGCTTTACTCCTCCATGATAGAGGCTTGGCATCTTATAAAAGTTGGTGTTCTCCAGAGCTATTATCTGTGGACCATATCATCTCTTACTCTGCAGTCTCCCAGTGAGGGATCTCACCCATTCCCATGACTTCTGTGTGTGTAGATGATATGCTGCTCATTCCCAAATTTCTGGGTCCACCTTAGACCTCAGAATATCACACACACACACACACACTTCCGTAGCCAAGCAGATGGTACCTCTTAGATCTCCTATAGAAATCTCAAGCTCAATAAATGGAATTCATTGATTGATTCTGAAGTAAAGTCCTACACCTGTATTCCCTGACTATTTGAATGGTTCCATTTGACTCTTCCTTTCCTCCCTACCACCCAACTTCCAGTTGATTCCCCAGCCATTTCTCCCTTAGATAAAAGCAGCCACTGCCTACCTGTGCTCCCAGCCTCAAGGGCCATTCTCTGTCTCTCCCCTCCACAACCACCAATCCTTTCTGTAACTGGTGTTCATTACTGGGGACAGCACCCCACCTAGGGGGCATTTGGGAAAGGTGACCAGGGTGGGGGGTACTTTTTGTTATCTTGAAGATGGTGAGGCAGTGCAAGCATTTAATTATCAGGGTCCAGACAGGCTGCAGTACCTGGGGCAGCCACATGTCTCTCGAATGTCCTGCCAGACAGTCAATATTGTGCTGCCAAAGCAATTGACTGTTGAAATAATTTTCTTTTTATTTCTTCTTTATCTTATAATTAGGGCATTATGTTGATTTAAAAAAATACTGCACGTAGATAGATTGTATCATCTATGAGTTTTATTTCAGCATAATGAACATGTTGACGTGAACTGTTTGCTATGAAAACATGGTACACCCACTCTGGAAAAGTGTGTGGAGGTTCCTCAAAGAGTTAAAAATAGAACTGCCTTATGACCCAGCAATTGCCCTGCTGGGGATTTACCCCAAAGATACAGATGCAGTGAAAGACCGAGACACCTGCACCCCAATGTTTCTAGCAGCAATGTCCACAATAGCCAAACTGTGGAACGAGCCTCAGTGTCCATCGACAGATGAATGGATAAAGAAGCTGTGGTCTGTGTATACAATGGAATATTCCTCAGCCATTAGAAACAACAAATACCCACCATTTGCTTCAACGTGGATGGAACTGGAGGGTATTATGCTGAGTAAAGCAAGTCAATCAGAGAAGGACAAACATTATATGGTTTCATTCATACGGGGAATATAAGAAATAGTGAAAAGAATTATAAGGGTAAAGGATTATAGGGTAAAGGAGATATTTATAGGAAATATCAGAGAGGGTGACAGAACATGAGAAACTTCTAAGTCTGGGAAACGAAGAAGGGATAGTGGAAGAGGAGGTGGGTGGGGGGTTGGGGTGACTGGGTGACGGGCACTGAGGGGGCACTTGACAGGATGAGCACTGGGTGTTATGCTGTATGTTGGCAAACTGAACTCCAATAAAAAAAATATACAAAAAAAGAAAAAAACAAAAATGTGGCACTCTTCAGAAATAGTCCAGAACCACTGATCGATGCTACAGGCCGCCAACTGGTAGCTCACATACCTAATGTAATCCATGTGTAAGCTTTGTTTGACACCAGTTAAATTTGATTTTAGATAAACAATAAATCATGTTTTATTATGTCTCAGGCAATAATTGGGATGTATTTTTACTCATTCATTGTTTATCTGAAATTCAAATTTAACAGTGTCCTATACTTCTGTTTGCTTAATCTTGCAACCTTAATTTGACTGGTATGTTTATTTTGTTTAATTTAAAATTGGCATACTTTTACAACAAAATTTTGATCTCAAGATTTCTTTGAAAACGCGGAGGTCTAGATTTGTCTCATACTCTTGCATGGCAGCAGTCAGCTGGCCCTGAGTGGGGGCTGCACCCCTCAGTTGGGGCCTGCTTACCAGAGTTCACTTCAGCTCCTGCCCCATGTTCTTCCCCACTGAGGCAAGAAATCAAAGCATTGCCACTCATCAAAGTATTTACTGTTAGTAACTCTTAATGGCTAAGAGGAGAGTAAAAGGTTCCTTTTATTCATTTATTATATCTATTAAAAAATAAAACTAATGAAAAACAAAAAGATAAATTAAGAAGGTCACAATGTCTTCAAGAAAATGGGAGGAAATATATTTCTTTGAGGATATGAACAACTTTCTCATGTGTTTTCTTACTTTTGACCAGCTTTACACAAGTCTTGGAAATGTTTAGGTTTCTGGCATCTTCCCTAAACTATTTTCAAATTGATTTAACCAAAGCTGCAAATATGATTGTTGTTTCCTCCCTTAAGTACAGAAATCCCACAGTAGCTGTCCATTTTTTCCAAGTTATGAGTCCAAAATCCTTTCCAAGACCCGAAAGCCCCTTCCAGCCTCATCTGTCACTCCTCCCCCCTTATTCTCACTTTACCCATTTGAAAGTTTCAAATTATTTTCACATATTCACCAGTTCTCTCATTCCCTCTCGCACGTCTAGGAACATTCTTCAATCCCGAACTCAGGCATTACCTCCTGTGAAAAGCTCCTTGATGTGAATGATCATTCCCTGCACCCCCTCCCTGCCCCCAAAATCCGAGTTCATTCTCCCCAGTGAGCTGTCACAATTCCCCCCCCCCCCCCCCGCCTTAGAATGTAATTTCCTGATGCCTCTCTCTGTGTGTCCCACCAGACTGTAAACTGGTTGAGGTCAGAGACCTGGATTTATTGCCCTCCATAACCCCAGAGCCTGGCACACAGGAGGAGCTCAATCTATGTGGAATCAACAAACAAATGAACACGGAAAGGGAGTTCCGGGTACAAGAAACAGCATGGGCAAAGACACAGAAACAGAGGGCACAGGTCATGTTTGGGAAAGAGCAAGAAGTGGGGCAGCTGGTGCTGTACTTGGTGATGTGGTGGCAGCCGAATGAATCTGCAAAGGATGTGGCATTATTAGAAAGATCTTGGGAAACAAGACTGAGGGGGCTGGACTTCTCTCTATAGGTGCTGGAAAGCCAAAGATGGGTTTAAGTAGGGGAAAAAAAGGAGAGAAGAGAGAGAAGAGATGAAAACGATGAAAAAATAAAAGTACAAGAGTTCCAATTAGATATATGTGAAGTTTGAATTTTGGGTCTGTGTGAAATTTCTTAATTCCTAATTTATTACACTGTTTCCTCATCTAGAGATGTTAGGGTGACAGCCTCAGAAGGTTGTTAATGATGAACTGAAATCAGACTCTGGATCCGGGGGTGGTGAGTTCGAGCCCCACGTTGGGCATAGGGCTTACTTAAAATAACATGTGCCCATTGTCAAGCACAGGGCTTGTCCGAAGTAAATGTTCAAAGCACGGTGGCTGTTGGTGTGGCTGCCCACCGCATGCTACCTCCACAGCCGGCTTCCAGAGCCATGAGGAGAAAAGGGCCAGTTGAGCATGGGGGTAAGTGTTCCCCCTCCGAAGAGATCAAGTTGACCGTTATGATGCCACCACCTTGCTCCCCTCCACAAGTGAGGCCACATTCCTTTGTCTTTCCTCCTACCTCAAACTGGCTCCCTGAGGTAGCAAGTATAAGCATCTGGGAGGAAGGGTTGCTGTAGCCCGGCAGTGCTATGGCCAGCCCAAGGGCCTCCTCTCCATAACCCCCTGGTCCTTGAGGCCTTCTTGACGTGATCCTGGCACAGATGAGTCGCTGGGGTCAAAGTTGTTCTCATCCTGCCTCCGACCCAGGTCTCAGGGCAGTTGTTTTTCCGTAGCCTCATCTTTTCTGTCTAGATTCTGTTCCCTCACATCCTTCAGAGGTGGCTGAAATTGACCGCTTAATTCACAACAAAGGGGGCAGTGGCTTTATGTGTGAGCCCCCTCTCATCCTAATAAAGGCTTGTAAGTCTCCACCTAAAGGGGTGTTCTCTGACTTCCAAGCACCAGAAACCTGTGTGATGAAAGAAACACAGGGAGCTGAAGAAGCTTCTCACAGAGTGAGAAATGATTACTGCAAAGGATGTGGTCAAGAGAGACCTTGGAGCTCATCCCCCTGGAATCCAGAGCAGCTCTGCTGGTGTTTGTTCTGCCTCGGGGACCTCGGGGACCACAGGATTGCCTTGGGTTCTGAAGATGAGGGGAAGAAAGGTTTGAAAACCAGCAACCTAATTCAGATCCCACATTTACACCAAAGGAAACTGAGGGCGAGGGAGTTCATGAAGTGGGTTGAATGAAGTCACTCAGCAGCAGAATCAGGATCAGGACCTGGGTCTTGCCAATTCTAGCCCCAGACTCTTTCTGCCGAGCCCTGTGTTCTAGAAGGTGTTGGGTCTCACCAGGGAAATGGCTATGCTGGGATAGGCATCACGGCTCAGACCCAAGAGAGGACAGTGGAGCAGATTAAGTTGGCATCTTGCCAATTAGCCAGGGCCACCTCTGATTAGTTCTGACCCATCAGTTGGGTTGGAAAGGCAATTCTGACCCGTGGTGAGGAGCCCAGGGACACTTTGATAGCTCAGATCTCTGTACCTGCCAAGGAGGCCCTCAGTGTTTGTACCATTGTGTGCACATCACTATATAACTAGTTTATTTGGGAGTTTATTTGGGAAACTCTACTTCTGAAAATGCTGTTATGAATAGAACCAGCATTGGTTCTATTGGTTCTATGAGTAGAACATTGCACTTCCTAAGGAGCACAAGGAATGATCCATGACCCCTGAGGAGTGGACTGAATGAACAAATGGACAAAGGCTCCTGTGTGTCTACTGTGGACAGCGGTTCCGCCATGTGCTTTGGAGTCACAGTCATCTCATCTGTGCTCTGTGACCCAAACTCCTGTCAAGCCGGGTCCTATCCCACCTTCCGCACATGGGACGACACTGAGGATTCCAGAGTTGAAGGGTGTCTTGCCAGGAGTCACATTCAGCGCGGATTTCGCCCTAGTCCCCTGACTGCAGCTGAGTGTCCTACCACATAGCAGCTGCTATGCTCTGTGGCCTGTTGGATAAGGTCACCCATACAGACTCTTCACTGTCTTGTCAAGTACTTTGCGTGTTCCACATAGACTTACTGAAAGAAAAGATTATTTCAAATACTACCGTTCCCCTGAATGCCTAATAAGAATGATGGAAGGGCTGCTTCCTTGTAGAGTGAGGGAAGCTCTTCCCTTGAAAAGGGACCCAGGTGCGTTAAGTTTCCATTTGGGCGCCTCTCTTGCCTCAGGTTGCCTGCGGCATTCAGGAGAGCGGGCCCCTCCCGCCCAAGGCTTGTTCTGCTGTCCTGGCTGTGGTTACCGTGGCCTGCTGGGCTACTGATCTCCTCAAGTAATTCCCCCCTGCTCCATCTGGGGAAAGAGAGTGAACTGGGCATTCTCTTTGTGCGCATGTATGTACACACACACAACATATACACATCTCTATGTATGGATATACATCTGTACACATAGGTGCATGTGTGTATTTACACAATTTTGTTGTAGTCACTAGTGCTGTTCACCAAGTATCTCCAGCTGTCTGCCTCCTGAGCATATGCCTATCTGAACAGGTGGGGTCATACGGCTGGTTCCTGCCAATGAGTTTGATGAGAAGTGATATGTGTCATGTCTAGGCTGAGCCTCAGATCGCTGGCATGAAATCCCTAGAGCTCTTTTCCCCTCTGCATGGGACCAATGAGGTCCAAGATGCTGCTGGATTCCTGAGTGACTGTAATGAGCAGACCCTCCCCCCCCCGCTAACCTACATGGACGTGTAGCATAAATAAGAACTATCTCATTGTTTTAGGCCCAGGGGAATATGAGGCAGTGTGTTCTGTAGCATAAGCAGCCTACACTGACCCATACACTTCATGGAGTTAAGCACTTTTAGGCATATACCATTTCATCCTCCAAATAAATCTAGGAGGCAGGTACTACCGACATCCCCATTTTACGGATGAAAAAGCCAAGGCTGAGAGTTTATTAAATTGTCTAAGGTCACTGCCAATGATGAAGGCAGCTTTTTATTCCACATCTCCGAGGCTCCAAATCCTGGCTCTTAATCATCACTCCCCACTCTGTTCTCTCTGTCTAGGTGCTTTCTGAGCCAGGAGGAAAATAACACTTGCTATACATTCTCCCAAAACGCATATTTACTCCATTGTGTCATCTAACACAGAACCTCAGATTTCCTACCATACTTAAAATCCACATGTTAGAAAGGGAATGTTTTGTTTTTGGGCAAACTACTGTAGCACCATCAATTATAGTTTAACGGCTGGCATTCTATCATTTTCTAGAAAACATGACCTGGCAAATATAACTCCTTCTCACAGCAAGCAGCCCTCGGCTAAGAAAATTAGTTTTATTAACCAAAAAATCATTCTTAGACTTGATGGCTGTGTAGATGACCTTTGGCCTACTGTAATATAGCAATGTGTCTACCGTGGTAAAAATGCCAGAGTAAGACAGGTCCCACAAAAGGCAATAAAGGAACAACATTCCAAAGACAAATGCAGTTGAGACACATATGACAGCCATGGGAAGGGAGAGTAATCAGTTATAAGAAATGACAGTGTTTTGGCAGCCTCGGTTACTTTAACTGACAGGACAAATAAAACTAATGTAAATGATTTTTTTAAAGAGCAAGTCGGAAGAATTTCAAATATAAATCAAAGTTAGTTTTGGACTTTGATTTAAGTCTGCTGGATACTTCTAGTTTGTCAACACACTGAGGTCAGCCTTTCTCTGTTACAAACATCAAAATCTTTCTTGTCCTACTAATTTTTCTTCGGTTATTTGATTTAATCTGGGTTTTATTTTGCTATTAATCCTCTCAGACTTACTCTGCCCTTCCAATATTCTCTTTGAGGCATGCCCTCATCTGGGTGTGTTTATGGTTAAGTGCAAATCCCCCATGAATTTCGTTGGGAGTATAGCGGGCAGTGCATTAAAACAGCCATGGATGCTTCAAATGCAACCTGTTCTAAAAAGATCACCAGATAGTCTAACTTTGGGACTTTTAAAATTTGGACCCGTAAATCCTCACAGGACTTACTTTTATAAAATGCCTCTAAGGTGCTTTCAGGGAGGGAGAAATGAGAGTCTTAAGCTGTGTTCACATTTATCCTGTGAATAGAAAGAAGAAACCAAACCAAATCCTTCACCTCGAGTATCACTGCTCGGACTGGGATGAACAGGTTCCGCTTTACGTGCTGGTCATAGACAAGGGTATTGGGACTCTTGCTAAAGAGCGGGACGTAAATCCGGGGCTTTTGAAGTCTTTAGTGGCTTAATGTTCAAAACTTTCCTTCCTCAAGACGAAGGTTCGGATACAATTTAGGTCAAAGGTTAAGGAAATCTGCCACTTCAGCGGACAGATAAGGGTTTCGAAGGTTGGGGCCGAGGCCCGGTGGTGGCCTGGGGAGGCCGGGGAGGGGGAAGACAGAGGGGACTGGGCTCCACCCTCAGTGATCTGCCTCTGGCTTCCTTAAGAACTAATGTTCATTAAATTCCTCTCCCTTCATAAAGACGAAAAATTCACAACCACCAAAAAAAGTAAATCCTCTTCTGGCAAACTAGGTCAGCATCATGTGTTCCCGCTGGCGGCTTTCTGTGGCGTGGACTTCACAATGAGTCACCCGTATTTGTGAAACTGTGCTTGATTAAACTTTCCCTTTTTCCCATCTGAAGGCTCTAGAGTCTCTTCATCAGAGAGAGATTGAGTTGGTGGGTCTCTCTCTTGGAAGACTGGTGAGTGGAGACAGGAGACCCCAGATCTACCTTTGCTCCCACTTGATTTGGAAAGGAAGCGTCACAAACATGCACGCTGCATGCAGAGGTGCCACTGCTACATAAAAGCAGCTTAGCAGCATGGAAATTTCATTTTTTTTTTACAACCCATTTTAATGGGATTGGATTCAGTGTTATCAATTTTACCATCCTTATTTATTTATTTATTTGTTAAAGATTTTATTTATTCATTCATGAGACACACACACACACACACACACAGAGGCAGAGACACAGGAAGAGGGAGAAGCAGGCTCCATGCCGGGAGCCCGACATGGGACTCGATCTGGGACTCCAGGATCACACCCTGGGCCGAAGGCAGGCCCTAAACTGCTGAGCCACCCAGGGATCCCCTACCATCCACTTTTAAAAAAAGAAATTCATACGCATCTCCCCCAGACTTCTGGTTGTCTCTCCAAACTCATCAGTAATGCCATGGAGCACTCCTGGGTTAATTGTAAAGCCAAGATAAAGATTTTCTTATATAAGCAGTAAGGCAGTAGCAGTCTTTGGATCTAGCTCTGGGACATCACAGAAGGGGAACATGGGCCATGCATGTCACTGCAGATGTGGAGAGTAAACCTCTCGCACACAGCAGACGAGGTGGCATTCATGATTCTTCCGTGCACTTGGCCTCAGAAATGGAGACAAGTATCCAGAGAAAAATTTTTGTAAAGGAGGACTCAGTAATCAGTAAAAAGGATGATTTCACGTGTGCAGTCCCATTGCTGGAGCCAGGGAATGAAAGCTAGGAATTCTTGGGTCTTGTGATTACATCTATTGCAAACTCACTATGCACTTGAGCCTTATGTGTTCTCCACTGATGTTTCTCATGACTATACATGAATATAAGTCGGCCACCAGTTAGTGCAATAAACCTCTGGGAGTGGTTATCTTTTCCCTCCACATTAGCTGGCCTCTCAGAAGTAGCTTTTTTGGTACCTTTCCCATTAACATAGGTAGAAACCAGTGCAGGGCATGGCCAGGCATGGAGTCGGCACCCTAGAGGAGCAGATATTCTCTAGCTCACACATCTGTGACCTGAGTTCCTCACTTCTCTTGTCATGTGTCCCCAAGACTTTCTTGAGTTGTATTATAAAGATGCATTCCTATTGGCTAGAAGGGCCTTAGTTTATTATTTTTATTATTTTATTTTTTTTTGGTGGGGGAGGGCTTTAGTTTAAAAAGAAAAATTCTCACCTCAAACCTCGGATAAGTCCATTTGAAAGGGAAGCAAAGACATGACCATGGAGAAAGCGTTGGGTTTAACTCTCTGCACACATAACTCCTAGCAACTGGCCTGGAACAGGGCTTCACAAGCACATGGGTCATCTGGGCATGTTGTTGAATGCAGAGTCTGATTCTCCCGGGCCTGGGGTGGCTGAGATTCAACATTTCTAGCAAGATCCCAGGTGATGTGATGTTGTGAGTAGCAAAGAAACAATATAATCTGTAGTTCAAATCCTGGCACTAGCAAATGTCATCACATGCAGCAAGTCCTGAAGTTAACACAACTTTAGTTTTTTTCTTCTGTTATGAGTGATTACTTTGGTGGTGTCATGGAAATCCAGCTGAGAAATGTCAAGGGCTAGAAAGAAGGCAGCTGCAATGCAGTGGACATAGGGTGAGTCTAGGCAGCTGAGCCATTAAGAGGCCAAATTATTACAGGATTGTCTGACTGTGAGAGGTGGGGTGGAGGAAAGGGTCAAGGGTGATTCCCAGACAGTGGGAGTGGCTGGGCAGATGCACCTGGTTGCCTGAAGACAGGGGAGCACGCGATAAGAGAGGAGGAGGCAAAACTGGGGAGAAACCAAGGATAGAATTTTGGGCACACTGAGCTGGGAATCCAGGCTGGAGACACAGGTTCCAAAGAGCTCTCATGGGAGGTCACATGGGGTGACCAGAAAAGAGAAGGCAAGAGGAACTTGGCAAACCCTTGTGTTTAGGGCACAGGTGGCAGAAGAATCTACAGAAGGGATGGGTAAAGAAGAGCCCAGGGATCCCTGGATGGCTCAGCGGTTTAGCACCTGCCTTCAGCCCAGGGCGTGATCCTGGAGTCCAGGGATCGAGTCCTGCATTGGGCTTCCTGCATGGAGCCTGCTTCTCCCTCTGCCTGTGTCTCTGTCTCTCTCTGCGTCTCTCATGAACAAATAAATAAAATCTTAAAAAAAAGAAGAAGAGCCCAGAAGTAGGAAGAAAGCCAGGAAAGCATGTTCTTGGGCAGGGGTGGAAATCAAACACTGGTGAGGACACAGTGAGCAGGAGAGGAAGCCTGTTTGGGAGAGGACATAGCGAATCTCAAGTTGGATGCCCTGATTTTGAAATGTGGGATGGTGACAGTAGGGTTTGCAGAACTGGGCAAAGGTGTCTGGGAGAGTGCAACATCAGGGGCAACCCCAGCAGACCAGAGCCGCGAGGCGGCGTAAATGCCCACGGAGGCCACTGGGGAGGTGGTGGTGGCTGGAGTGCAGGGCTTCTCCCAGGCTGGCCGAGGCCAGCTTCTGCCACTTTTCATTTTTATAAGTTAGCAATTTAAAAAGCTAGCAAGTAGAATCCTAAGGGGTGCCAGGGTGGAGCAGTTGTGGAGTCTCCATTCCTGGTTTGGGCTCAGCTCTGATCTCTGGGTCGTGGGATGGAGCCTGGCTAGGGATCCCATCTCAGTGCAGATCAGCTTGAGATTCTCTATCCCTCTGCCTCTTCCACTTATGCGCACCCTCTCTCTCTCTCAAATAAATAAATAAATCTTTAAAAAAAAAAGAAATGCTAAAAAAAAAACCCTCCATGAAAAATTGTTTAAACCTTTCAATACAATATCATAAGTATTAGAGATTGAAAGCATGGGTGGAAATCGGAAGGGAGCCTTTAAACCTAATCTCTGTAACAGCTGCCCCACTAGTTGAAAAGTTCAGTGCAGCAACTTTTTGTGAGCAAAATGACACAAAACTGACTAGAATACTTTTTGACAGAATAGGCCAAATGCTAGATGATTTTAAGAAGTGTGTACGTGTGTGCCCGAGATGTTAGCTAAATTCCTTTTGGTCCAGAGTTTTGGGGTGCCTCTTCCACAGTAGCTCTGAGAGATGTCTGAGGTAACAGCCTCTGTTGCCCATCTGATTTTCCCTGCACTTGCAGTCACCAGAAAGCCAACATCAGTGCCTAGATCTAAGAACAGTTACGTAAAAAGTCTAACATGATCCAAAATATATCCTGTGCTGGGGCAAAATTAACAGCTAGGCTTGGGAACACAACCTTGTCTCGTTCATCTTGACCCCCCAGACTTTCACTAACCCAGGACCCAGCCCACAGAGGCCCTTCACAAACGTTTGTGGAATGAAAGGCAACAGAAAATACTGCATTTAACGAGCGCTGCTCAAATCCCACTACTTCAGAGGGCTTTTCCTGACGAATCCCACTCTCAGAAGGCACTTTGTACTCATGGATTTCTATATAAGCTTTTAATCTTGCCATCTTGCAATTATTATTATTCATGTGTTGTTTTTAATTATTCTCTTATTAATTTGTGTGTGTGTGTGTGCATGTGTGTGTGCACACGTCCGCATGTGCTTCACTTCTTCAATAAACTACAGGTCCCTTCAGTTAGATCCTTTATTTTTTTCTATTTTGAATTCCCAAAGTGCCTTATACAGGTCCCGGCACCGTGGCTACTTAAAAATACTCATCAATGAAATTCCTCTCCCTGGATTGCACGGCCAAATATTTTAATCACTGCCAATAATTCTTTTGCCCTGCATACGTATGCTTTTCTACTTCATAGAAAAAAATTAGAACTACTCGAGGGCTAGGATTTTGCAATAGAATGAATTTCTGAAAGAACTAAGACTTAATACTTCTCTAGAGGTAGAGCCTTTATTTTTTGCCAGCAAGCTTCTGCACACACAACTAAAGGCTAAGGTGAGGTAGATAATACATCACATCCAAGCTGGAGCTCTCACACACCAAACACATACAGCACTTTAATTCTGCAGATCAGGGGTAGAACAAAACCAAAACCAAGATATGTTTCCCATTTCACACACAAACAAATCTATTATGGGAAATAGCCAAAGCAGCGATTATATGAATTAAGTGAATTCTTTATGATTTACTTAAAACTGGACATTTTCCTGTAGAGCATTCATTTCACTAAGATTCTTTATGGAAGCAGAAAGTTTTCCAGGGCAGAAAAGAACCAGTTCTGTTTGACACAATAATCAGTATTAAAATGGACTAGGGGCACCTGGGTGGCTTAGTGGTTGAGTGTCCGCCTTTGGCTCAGATCATGATCCCGGGATCTTGAGATCCAGTCCCACACTAGACTCCCCTCGGGGATCCTGGTTCTCCCTCTGCCTATATCTCTGCCTCTCTGTTGTGTCTCTCATGAATAAATAGATAAGATCTTAAAATAAAATAAAGCAAAATGGACTAGATGCTCCCTGTTCATATGTAGGGAGACGCAAACATCAAAAGGCAATCTCTGTTTTTACTGTGATAACCATAATTACAAACTTCATGCAATATATAACTACAATATACACATTTTGCAGGCTTACCATAAAATTCACTCATTCATTTGACAAATATTTATCGAGTACCCACAATGCTAGGCACCAATGTAGGTGCTGAGGAGATGTGAGAAAACAAAATCCCTGTCCTCAGCTACCACATTCTGGTTTAATGAGACAAAATTAGCACAATGGCATTATATTTTTGAATTAAAAGAAATTGCTCAGGGGCTAATTTTTTTCTGGAGAATTGTCATATATTTAAAATTAAGAATCACACCATGGTAAATTGAGGATAGAATTGTCATTTTACATAAAAATCTAAAAATATTTTCTTATACAGCATTTTAAGCCCACCAGGTAATAATCACATATAATGCTTACACATGAGGCATATTGAGACTCTCAGGAAATGCACATTTTTCTAATTTGTAAGCTTCTATGACAGATTACCTGGGGACTTCTATAACATAGAGCCTGATTACATATCAGGTTAATTAAAATAGAATCTTTTCTAAGATTGATAACGAAGAATTTACTGACAAAACTTCTATGACCTATCAAAAGCTGAGTTTCAATTCAGGCTTCCCAGTTTTATTTTTATCTATGAGGCTACTGAGATGAACAAAGTCTTCTGGTGCCAAGTACTTAACTCTAGCTCGGCACAGATAGCTGTGTTTTGAAAAGAAGACGGTTTGAGTGATGGATTCTTTTGGCCTACATGTTGACCTTATCGTTCTGCTTCCCAAAGCTCTTCATGTTGTGGTTATTGTAATAAAGCTCAGCTATAGAAAACCTGAAGCTACGCATCATAGCATGTACTTATTAGATGACATGTTTATTATTTTTCTTTCTGTTGGTTTTATGGTACGTTCCCACGGTGGCACACGAGTAACTGTATCTATTTGTTTTTGAGGTGTGTGAGTTGGCTCAGAAATAGACAACAGCGCTACCTCACCTGTGGCTGTAAGCTTATTAGAATTCCAAGAACCGTAAAGGTAGCCCTAGTACCTTTGAGCAATATGGCCCAAATTTCCTAGCCAAAGACTTCAGCTCATAGCTCCTTTATTAACAGGGCTATTAATTGGTGTGTCTGTCTCCTCTGTTACAAATAAGAGCAGACCACACGTTATGGGAATGCCAACGTTCTAAACTTAGTCTCTGAGACGTTCCCTTGTAATTCACCTTTTTGAGAGAATGGATTCTTTAGAGACATTCATGCTGGTTTAGACAAGTCTAGCTTGTCGACTTGCTTTGAGGAGAAAAAAGCCAACTCTAGTGTTTGATGATATTACCTAACAGAAGAGCAGTTATCCCAGGGGTAAAAATTTTTTTTAACATCTGCCTAAAAAGTACATTTTAGAAAACAATTTGTCTCTTTAGTGCCAAATATTAGAAAATCTACTTGGTTAGTACTTTTGAGGTCTGCTACTTTGTCACATTTTTTTTCGCCATTAGAAACTTTGACTTTCTCATTGGTTCTTGATTAAAATTCCTGGATTGCCTCAAAGTGCAATCCCTTAGACAAATTTAGTTGCCTTTAAAAAACGCCAGCAATAGAAAGCCCGGTAGAAAAACAAGCATTATTCTAGAGAGCAGCAACCCTGGAAAGACAGTTTTGTTAGTGGAAACACATTAGTCTTTCACAAACTAAGCAACGATGATATTTACAGAGCAGTTTATAAAAGGTCAAATGCACGTTCTCTGCCAAGGAGTGATCCCTCTCCGTGCAAAAGGGAAAGCAGGTTTTTCAAACTGGGGGTTCATGGACATGTTTTCAGGATTCCAAGACTTTTAGGGCATTTAAAATATTTTTCATTGCTTTGCTTCAATAATATAATAAAGATTTCAACATTCCACCTTTTAGCCGTTATAAAGACAAAACTTTGCTTTGCAGTTATAATTCCGAATTCAAAGACGTGGCTAGTAGAATGAGATCTTAATTTTTAAGCCAGTGTTTCCCAAAGTGGACTCCACCGATGTCTTGTGGGTTATGTGAAGAGTAACCTTCTAAGAGGGGTCCAGGCTTTATTTGAGTTTGAGAACCAGTGCTCAGCAGTGGGACCGGCTCCATGCTGCAGAAGGGGCCGGCAAAGGTAGAGGGCGCCACCGTGAGGCTCCCATTTCAACGCTTGTCATTTCAATTGTGGTGGGTTAGAGATCACAGGGAAGCAGTGCTATCTGTTGAAGAGACATCAGACGGTGTAGTAAAAAGGGTAATCCATTTATTTTTAGAGAAGTTTTCCACTCAGAGATCATACACGCTGCAGATCACAGAAACACATGCAAGCATGAAATTTAATTTTTAGGAACTCTTTCCTGGGGCTTCCATAGAAAGCAACAGTGAAAGGAAAATGATAATCATGACAAGGCAATTATAGAAAGGTTTGGGGGAAATGAGAAACTTCAAGAATACATAGTTAAAAATATTTTTTTGATTAAAAAAATCACGCAAGCTGCATTATTTTAGCTCAAAAGAGCTAAATTAACGTTGTAGAGACAATACTTTTAAACTTTAAAATAGTAAAAAAAAAAAAAAAGAATGATGTGCATGCTTTTCCCCAATGTGATTTTTTTCCCCCTAGTGATTCAGAATTTATAAATGTGACAAATATTGACTTACTAGGCTTCTAACAGATGGAGTGAAACATGTAGTAAAACAAAAGCAATACATTTGTGCTTTCGGCATGAAATGAGTGAGAGATTAAGCTGAGGCTTCCCTAGATTATTAAGAGGGAACAGAGTGGATAATATTAGTGTTTATGCAGAACTGCATGCTACTTCCAGCAAATAAATATGGCAAATGAAGAAAGGAAATTCAACCATGATTTCTCCCCCACCTCCCAGGGCAATAATTCTTTTTCCTTTAATTTTCTGTTTTTGAAAAATATTCCTGAAAAACAATAATACAAAAGTTTATATTCTCTTTGAGTTTCCTGATGCCCCTTTCAACTGCAGGTCTTCAACCAAATATTCAGTGAGCATTTGCTTCAAAAGAGAATCCAGGTTTGGCTTGCTGAGCAGCGCTGAGGAAGAACACCAGCCCCGGAGAATATACCCTCGCTGAGATTCCCCAGCACTCAGGAAAGTCCTCCAAAGAAGATAGACTTTTTGAAACTTACACTCCCATCTTCCTGGGCAGCAATGGCACAATGCAATGGAAATTCAGATTCTGGAAGAACAGCTTTATGACACTATATTGTCACACTGCCACATGAGTGATTTCCCCTTCAACAAAAATAAATGTTTGGGAGGAACTTGTAGCTGAAGTATGGGCCCAAATGGCAATTCTTCCCTGCGAGTATGAGATGGAATAATACGTGATGAAAACATGAAAGCCTACCTACCAATGTTGTGCTCTTGAACAAACACATGCACATACACACACGCCCTTTTTTTTTTCCTTTTTGCAACAAAGGTTGCTACCTTTGCTGCATTGATAAGATGCTCTCTCCGTCCAGCAGGGAAAGGGGAGGCCTCAGGGAACTACAACTCTTACATGGCAGGTTTTCCAAACCATCATCGCTGCAACAAAATAATTTGTCAAATTGTTAAAATTTACAGCCATCCCAGGCACGGAAAATTCTGACCCGGGTTGTGCCTTCACAAGGTGCTAATCTCACTCCCGGAGCTGTAAACATGATGGTCGAAGTGACAGCCTGGCTACAAATCCGTCTGGCAGCTTCATTAGACATCTCTCGCCTGACTGATTAAACTGCATTTAAGACCTACTTTTATTCTTTCAAGCCTTTTGTTTAAATTAAAAGGTCATGTTTTCCAGCAAATGATCCGCGGCTCCCCTCAGCCCAGCACCGTAACACAGTTACATTATTACCAGCGTTACCCCAGGCTTCCGAGCCGAGTCCGCTGTCCAGGCGCACCGGCCAGGGCCTCTGCCCTGGGGATGGCCAGGACACCGGGCAGGGGACAGATGATTTATTTGCAGTAGGACCCAGTGAGGGGGCCTGGCTGGGGAACATTTAAGTTGTTTAATAACAAAATCCTAATGGATGCCTAATGGCAAAACTGGTTTGATATGTAAGATACACCGGCTATTTGGACATCCTTCCTTTGCAATTTGAGCAGTGGGTTTTGATTTGGTTTAAATGGACAGCAGTTCATAAACCTCTGTATTTTGTCTCTGTCCACGTTTGAATAAACAATGAAAAAAATCCACTTTCTCAGGGCATGGATAATTGCATCAAGAAAAGAATAGAAACATACATCACACTTTAAATAATATTTGCTAACATTTTACTGCAGTATATCACAAGAGGCTCATATTATGTGTAAAACACAGAGGGGGCCCAGGCCCTGAAGCCCCTACTTCCACCTTTCAAGCCAAATAAGGACATGTAGGAAGCTTTGCTCACTCTTTACTGTGGTTTTTCTGTTGGCGTTCGTGGCAAATACAGAAGAACCATCTGCGAGATAAAGTATCACTGGGCTGTTGGTGGATGGCCACTGAAGGCTGTGCACCGTACATTTCACAGCGGGCCCAGGAGGAGGAATCTAAAAACTAGAGACTGTGGCTGTGAGGACATCTCTGTTTCAATATAAAAGAGGAAGAAACCGTGTCTGTTTGCAGCCCTATTTTTGCCTTTGTTTCACATGGTTTGTATTGTTTATAGCGCCTGTCCTTACTTCATAATGTATTTACCATGCCTCAGTGTGAGAGCAATCCCTTTGTCATGAAGTTGATGAAAGAAGCCAGGTCAGGAAGCAGCTACACAGGTGTTGGATTGATACTGGAAATAGGTTTTACTTCCTGGTGCTGGTATTTTTCATTTGTTAGTTATAGAATTTTGAGCTTTTATCTGTTATTAAATTCTGTGCAAGATTGATTTTTGGATTAGATTTCATCTTTCTCTTTTCTTTCCTTTCTTCTTTCTTTCTTTCTTTCTTTTTTTTTTTTTTACATTTTCAATTATAATTAAATCCCCCATAATCATCAAGGGTTGAGTAGAACTGGTGCTGGCCAACCCCTACTGAGCATAAGTAACTCAGTGTGAACAGGGTTAGTGAACCATAGTAAAGAAATAGTATTGCCTTTTCATTTTCATTTCAATGAGATTCAATTTATAATAAATAAATTTGCATATTGATAATGCAAATAAAATCCAAAAACAAACAAAAAAACACCACACACCCACATTTTTACATACTTAGAATGTAAGCAATTTCCAGTTCTTTGAGAGTATTGCTAGGCTATCTGTACCACAAAGCCCACATTCTTAAAAAACACATGCATGTAAGCCTATTTGTGGGAGACTTTGCTCCCCTTGATGTATGGGGAGTTTACACATGGGCACTGGTGAGAAAAGAGAATGTAGATTTTTTACATTTAAATGAGTGACCTTCTCAATTTTCATGTATCTAGCTTTCTGATGCTGAAAATTAAAACAAAACAAAGCAAGAAAACTGGTTATAGAAAAATAAAATACACATAATGCTATCCCATCATTACTTAATCTGAATAATATACCAAAGGCTAAAATGGAGCTAGTTTTAAATGATTCTGGCCCTAAAATTAGATGAGTAATAAAAATATCTTTTGAAAGGTACAGAATTCCAAAATATATTTATCAGCTTGCAAATTTCTAAGAAATTAGTTTGCTGTTACCTCTTTTTTCAAAAAATCACTATAAAAAGTATATTAACACATACTCTAAATCAGGATCACTTGGCATGTTACATGAGTATGTCCTTATTCATTTTATGCAGCACAAACTCCAAAGTAATTTTAAACCTTAAAATTGAAAAGAAATATGTATGTAAAGTGCCTTGTATCTAGTAAGTGCTCAGAAAATGTTGTTTGTTGTTTGTGATTAGTTTCTATTAAATATCAGACTACTAATGATTAAAGTACTTGATAGTCTACAGCTTCTATTCTTGATCCAATAGTTCAATAAAATAAGCCAATCATGACTTATGAAATACAAATACATGAATAAGCAAAGCAAGTAATTTCAAAATGTTTTCAGATATCAAAACATTAAACTTAAATTCATGTCCTCAGTCTTGGGTGCAAAAATTTTCCCCAAAACAATAATGCCAGATTGGCGGGGAGAAGGGGAGACGTTTTTCTAATCTTCTCTATGATGTTTTTACTCTGAAAGTAAGGATCTGCTTTCCATTTGGAAATGTCTTCCAAGTAGGTCTGACTCCAAATAACTTCCAATTTGTTCCATTCATTAGTCATGTAAGCTCTAAATATGTTTTTGAAAAGAGAATATTAATATTGACGGACATATTTGGCAAAGCAATACCAGACTATATACAAAAGCCATTTTAAACAACCTCTTTAATAAAATAGGAGATGAAAAATACAGTGCACAACGGTATGTGTTCAATTAGGAGGTATACCGTACTTCAGAACATTCTAATGAATGATAAATGATGTTTTATTTCCTGTGTCTGAGATGCAAAGCCAAATAATCAAGAATCAAAGCAACTCAGAGTATTAGGTAACAATCAGCAAACTTGGGCAAGATCCCTTTTCCCTCTCAAGTTTAATTGGCTCATTGTTCCCAGGAACTATAAACCATGGGGTTGGTGGCAGTGCTGAACTTTACTTCTATAAAGGAAGATTAACATATTCTGGAACTTTACACTAATCCTTGTTTTGAGTTAACTCAAGCAGATTGGATTAGTAATTCTTACCTACCACCCACTAGAAGGGACCCCAGCTTCTTTTCTTTGACAACCAGTGGTATTGTACACCTTCTGTGCATTATCTCCCACCGAAAACATTCTCGGGAAAGAAATTGTGTTAGAGGAAAAAGAAACTGTTTTATATGAATGGGGCAGGAACCTAAAGTTTCTCCATTATGCACATTTAGTTAATGCAGGCAGTGGTGGGGTGCTCTGAGAAGTTCATTAAACATTTCCTCATCACTGAATTGGCTCTGCTCTGCTCCTCATCGGGGAGGGCTGCTCCCAGAAGGCAGGCAAGAGAAAAGCCTTCTCCCTCGCAACCCTGCTAGGCCGTTTCCACATCCTTTCTTCTCTTGTATGCCTTCAACTCTCAGATATTAACCCCCAAAAAGTAACTGTACAATTCTCCAGGAGAGTGATTATTTACCTCTGTTCTTCTTACTGCAATGACTTTATGTATGTATCAACCTGGAGTCTTTAGTCTTTATAGCATAGCAAAGAATACCAACAAAATCACATGCTGCCAAGCCCTACGAGGAAGATGCCCTTGGCCTTTAAATCCCCTAGTTCTATGTTGGTTACCATATGTGAAGGAATTTCGGTTTTCTATTTATAAATATATGTCTTAAAATTTCTTTTTTCCCAGTTTCATTGAGATATAAAGTATACAGGACAATGATTTGACTAAACATAAATTGAGAAATGGTTGCCATGATAGTTAACATCTATCATCTCATAGAGATACAGAAAGAAGAAGAAGAAGAAGAAGAAGAAGAAGAAGAAGAAGAAGAAGAAGAAAATGAAAAAAGAAAAAAAAATGTGGTTATTCCCTTGTGATAAGAACTCGTAGGCTCTACTCTCTCAACGACTTTCAAATGTGCCACTCAGCAGAGTTCATTATAGTCACCATGCTGTACATCACATCCCCAGGACTCACTGATCTCACTGGAACTCTGTACCTTTTAACTACTTTCATCTAATTCTCTTTTTATTCCTTTCTCTAATTTTCCAACAATCTTAGACGGTGAACCAACCACAGCCTTTGAGGACCCACTTCCTTCCTTTCTATAAAGAGCAATCTACTGCTGTCCTCGTTTGCGTAGTTGCTTTTGCTGCCGAGTGGCCAGATGGCCCTTCTGTCATGATGGGACGCAGTTAATTACTGGTTTTACTATGAAAAACTATCACAAGCAGATAAAATAGTCCATTTTTCATTTTAGAAGTGGAAGTCTAAATATTAACTATTGTTTTACTCCAAATAATCAAAACAGTGTCATTTGAAGCAGAACTGCCAAATTTGTTAACTTAAAAACTAAATCTGATGTTTAAGATGACTTGACCTCATTCCTGTAAGTGGAGTCCAGCAAACAAAAACAAACTACTGATCATTAAATGGGGGATACTGATCTGTGATTTTGAGGATTTTGAAAGGAACAAAGAGAGGGAGAATTATTATTATGTTTTTAAGATTTGATTTATTTATTCCTGAGAGACACACAGAGAGAGGCAGTGACACAGGCAGAGGGAGAAGCAAGCTGGGGGGTTGGGGGGGAACCGACGTAGGACTCTATCTCAGAACCCTGGGGATCAGGACCTACGCTGGAAGCAGAGGCCCAACCACTGAGCTACCCAGGTTCCCCAAGAGAGGAAGAATTACTTGGCATCTGCTCAGGGCCAGAAACCAGGCTAAGCAATTTACATACGATCCCAAGTGAAGAGACAATGGTTCCCAAGTTGCATGGATGTAGACTCAGAAAGAATAGATAATGGGCTTGGGGCCTTGCAGCAGGTGGAGGGATCAGAATCCAGGTGGGCTTGATTCCAACCCTCCTATCGTTTCCGGTACCGAGTGTCTTTATGTTTTGAGAGCTGTATGTTAGTAAGTTATAAACACCGAACAGTAAACGAATTAACTTTACACTTTGGCCGCGCACAGATGACATGATGGGAAGGATGAGAAGCAGGAGGAGAGATGAGCTGTGGGCCTGCGCCCCCCCCCCAGCAGGCAGGCCTGTGGAGGACCCGAGCATCCTCAGCAGCTAGGGTACCTGTGGTAATGAATACCCAGAAATATGATAAAAGGAGCTCCAAGCGTGGACGTGAGGGCTTCAAGAACATCATCTCCTTCTAACGTGTGCCCCCGCCTCCTTCCCTACTCCCAGTCTGCCCAACCGTGTCTGTGCAGCGCTGGCCTGGAAACCAGCGGAGCTGTCCTCCCGGCCCACACAGGAGAATCCCAGAGCAGGTCCAAGACCCAGACCGTCTGCCCTCGGCTCAGCCTCTTGCTAAGTGCCTCAAGCTCATTTTCACTGCTGCAAAATCTTGGTCCATCGACAGCCCCCCCACCCCCGCCTTCCCTCCCTCCAGCCCCTCCCTGCAGGTCCCCACCAACCCGGCTTTGCTTGCACCTTCCGTTCCGGGGGCTCCCCTGCGGCCCCCTGCCTGGCCTCCAGGCTCACTGTCTGGTTCACTCAGGTGACCTGTCAGGCTCTCTCTGCTGAAATGGCTCAGTCCGCGCCCCCTCCTCCCGCCTCCCTCCCCCCAGCCCCAGCGCAGCTCTGGGGAAGCCTTGTCAACACCAGGCCCCAGACCGAAGCATCTGTGAGCAGGGTGGGGTCAGAATGCGACCTTGACAAAACCTCCACCACTCTGTCCGCCCCTGCTCCCTTCTACTTCATCTTTTCACCTCCTTAGGGATGGAAAGCAAAGAGAAAAGGAGGATAAAGAAAAATAAAGTTAACTTTGCTAGAGTAAGAAGTAACTCAGGCTTAGGTGAGAACTTTGAGGTAAAGGATGGGATGAGTCAGTGACGCTTCTCTTGCTCCCTTCTTGCCTTGTGTGTGTGGCTCTGAAGCCTGGGATTCCTGTTTCTGAGGTGCTGGCTTCTTTCCTTGAAGCAAGACAGCACCCTGGGAGGAGGTGGGGGGGAAGGCCTGAAGGTGGCCTGAATACCTAGGCTCCTCCCTGTCGGGAAGAGTAACCCCTCCTACAGAAAGAAGGCCCCTGGCCCAGCACACACCAGGACCTGGGGATAGGTGCCTGCAGGCCTCAGAGAGACTTCTGGCCTTATGTCACGTCCCTCCCTCTGTTGGCCATAACTCTGTGCACGTCCCCTGAACTGTTCCTATGGACTCCCAGAAACCAGGCAGGAAGCCTATGGCTACACGTACCTGTGAATGTGTCAGGTATCTGGACTTATTAATATGTCTTCTACTCTGGATGACTAATCATTTCTGCTCAATCTCCCGAATGTTCTGCTCATGAAGCACGGGGTGGCCACTCTCCACTTGAAAAACATTAAAAAGCACAGCATTTTCACTTGTGTTTGTTACTATTGTCTCCTTGCTCATGATGTTTTTTGCAATACTCACCATTTGAGGAGCACTTGTGTGGCTCTCCTGCATTAGAAATGGAAAGAAGATCTGAGCCCTGTCCTCATGGAGCTCACAGTGCAGTAGATGACAGGAGTTTGGCTGATGAGGTCGGGAAGCTGAATGACAATGCATTATACCATTATACCAGCCAGTGCTATCAATGCGTGTCCATGTGCTTATTGTTTGTGAGTATTTTTAACTGGCGTCTCCTTTCAGCCTTAAACATGTCCTAATTTAGAGGCTAAATTTTGTAGTTACCCCAGCTGTTGGGTGAGGATGTGCACACGTGCACCCATCAGCCAAATTCCAGAGCTTTCCTGGAAGATACACCTTCCCAAGGAACTGTGGGCAGGGAGTATATTGAATTTCTGTGGGAGGAAGGAGGGGGAGCCAGATTCTGACCTTTCCTCTGAAGTCATGTGCAGTGACTAGACTAGAGGGCAGGGACTAGCATTTCTTAGGTACTTCCTATGGGACAACCAGGCATGGTAAATATGTTTCAGTAGTGGGTCATCCCCAACAAGTGGCAGTGTCTGTGGGATCTTGTGGCAGCCCAAGAGCCTTTGCCCATGCTCAGGTACACAGATGCCACCATTGACCTGCAGTGTGGGCAGCTTCTGCAGAAGCATCAGCTTTCACTGACCAAGTCCAGAGACTTGTTCTACAGCAAACACTCTTGGTTTTGGGGTGTACTTTCCAGACTAGATTTTAAAAGGTCAGCTTTTTAAAAAAAAAAAAAAAGATTTTATTTATTTATTCATGAGAGACAGAGACAGAGACAGAGAGAGAGAGAGGCAGAGATACAGGCAGAAGGAGAAGCAGGCTCCACGCGGGGAGCCCAATGCAGGACTCGATCCCAGGACTCTGGAACCACAACCCGAGCCGAAGGCAGACGCTTAACCACTGAGCCACCCAGGCATCCCAAAAGGTGAACTTTATTTAATAAACTTTGTCATTTGTCTTGGTCTTTTTCTGTTTTGCCAATACTCTTTCTGGTCCATGTGTGTGAAGACAATTTTCTGATGTGGCAACCAGGCTTAATTTTGTTTTGTTTTACTGTCCTGTAAATGTTTAAATCTATAGAACATTCCTTGAATATGCATTGAGTTGTCCCATGTATTCATCAAGACTCTTTGGGGCGCTAGCAAAAGAGAGCCAGATCAAGCTAGTGTAAGCCTTAAAAAGTATTTGACTTACATGTTTAAATGAGAAGTGCAAGTATAGCTTCACATCTGGCTGAATCCAGAGGCAAATGCCATCCAAACTTTCTCTGTCTCTCAGATTTACCTTCTACTATATATGGGTCTTGTTAATTCCTTTGTTTTACAAATGTCCTTCTCAAAAAAAAAAAAACCCACAAAAAAACAAATGTCCTTCCTCAAAGGGCCTGGTTGCCAGTAGTTCCCAAATACACACACACACACACACACACATACACACACTTTACACTGAATACAGAAGCAACGCTAAGAATGCCAATGACCTACTCTATCTCATCCATTTTAAGACCCCTTCCATCTTTCTTTTCTTTCATTTTTTTCCAGCACTTTAACATCTATGAAATCAGTGTTTGCTGTCGCCAGGTGGCAGTTAAGTTGTCTTTGCCTGGGCACGTGCATCAAACCTGCGGAATAAATGCCTGTGGCTCGGGAAATACCTCCTGAGACCACAATAGAGCAGCCTTTCAGAAATTCTGCACCATTGGCATTCTTGATGGCATAAAGAACACTGGGTGGGACACATGCAGGGCAACAGTCACAACCTGGAAGAACCCTGCACATGAAGAAGTCTTAGAAATATCAGACTTGCTTATGTCTTCTTTTTATTTATTGGCAGAGTAGAACAGCCTAGAAATCAATGTCTAAGTAAGTCTATAAGAGTTCTTTGAGTAGATAATAAAATACAATTTCATAAAGATCCAACTTACTTTTGAGGGCACCTTAGTGCAAATAAAACAGGGGCTGTCCCCGAGTCCACGTCCACTTTCTATTCACTAGCACAGAGCTCTAGATAAGTCCAAGTCTGAGCTGATTGTTCTCAGGCATTGGAATGGTCTCTCCACCCTGCACTTCCAGCCACACAGGAGGCAGCAGAGCTTCTGCCGGACAGTCTAGTGGGAAGAGTGCTGGTCTGCTAGAAGGGAGCTCAGGGTTCTGACCCCATGTCTCACTCTCACCAGCAACTGTGGAGGACTCACTCTCCTCCTGTACCTCAGTTTCCTCATCAGTAACAGAAACTGCATGATCACTAAGACCTCTTTTGTTTATAAAACTTTTCAAGCTAGCAATGGTACATGCTATACAAGCCTGGTGTTCCTATCATAGAGCTATGTTGATTGTTTAATTTTTTAAAAGATTTTATTTATTTATTTGACATGGAGAGAGATAGCATAAGCAAGAGGAATGGCAGATGGAGAGGGAGAAGCAGGCTCCTTGCTGAGCAAGGAGCCCGAATGCAGGGCTTGATCTTAGGACCCGAGCCAAACAGACTGAGCCACCCAGGTCCCCCAATATTGATTGTTTTAGAATGGAAGTGCGACAACTGTATCACAAAGAAAACTTAATAGCTCACAACACCTATAAGACATGAAAGAGAATGGCTTGTTCGAGCAGCAACACCCGTAGTTTTCCCGAAGTCCATCAACATAGCACAAAATAACAGGCAAAGCTTTAATAAAAATCTTTTTGACCTGCCTATGCTAAACACACCAAGATATCCGGGGTCTAATGAGTTCAGCCTTATTGGGTGACATCAGGAAACACTGATTCCTGACTCTAAAACTATTTTTTCTGCAGCTTGAATCTGTGCAGAAAAGGTGTCAGTCAATTTCTTAATTTCTTCCCCCCCAAAAAAGAGAAGGATGCAGTCACCAGGTGAGCAGGCCAACTAAAGGCATCCCACGGCTAAGAACCAGAGTGCAAAAGAGAAACAGCTTGGTGTTCAGAATCACATTAAGTGTCTGTTAGAGCACAATGCAGACTAAATATTCCGGTTTACAGAATGGTCTACCAACCCAGGAAGCTGGGCGGGGGGAGCAGGGACAGACGACGGTGACACGTGACAGCCCCCCCTACACCCCCCCCCCCCCCCCCCGAACCTAACTACAAAGACAGTAGTTCTCAGGAGTCTGGAGTCAACTCCTGGATGGAACATCAAGGCAGCTATTCTTTGCTTTGTCCTAGTTTATATTATTCATTTCTTTTCATCACATCTGCATAGAAACCCTGGGATATTGGTGCTTCTGATTTCTACAAAGCATGTAAACAGTGAAAAGCAGGCAAAGGGGAAAAAATAAAAGAAAGCCATAAACTTCACTAAGCTCTGGAAGCCTGGTACTTGCTAAATGTGCAAGAGCCTCCTCCTTGGCAGTTTCTTTTTGGTAAGGAAATGAAGGCAATTACGGAGTGAGCGATCCAGGGGCACCAAAGCATCAATGCCTAGAATTAGAACAAGTCTGATTCCTGAGCCATTGATTACATGCAAAATTAAGCTCTCATTTCAATGATGACTGCATCGGGACTTTCACTAGAGCAAGATAATTTCGGGATAGACATAGGGAAAAGTTTCCTAATATGAATATGTCAGGTGGGAGACGATGCCACGGAAGGAGAGTATGTAACCTTCACCCTTTGAAACAAGAGGCCCCAGCTAATGAGTTCATCCTTATGACCGCTGCTGGCCCAGCATCCTTTCAGACACAGAAATGTTCTTCTTACTCACCTCTCTGACTGCTTTTTTCTCATTTCTTTAATAACTCACACCTTCTTTTAATACTCTATCATTCTCCTGTGTCTCAAACTACTTTAAAAAATCTAATAGTATTGGGATCCCTAGGTGGCGCAGCGGTTTGGCGCCTGCCTTTGGCCCAGGGCGTGATCTGGGAGACCCTGGATCGAATCCCACGTCGGGCTCCCGGTGCATGGAGCCTGCTTCTCCCTCTGCCTGTGTCTCTGCCTCTCTCTCTCTGTGACTATCATAAATTAAAAAAAATTAAAAAAAAATCTAATAGTATTTTTAAATGCTGTGCCCCAAACTGAATGCACCATTCTAAGAGTGGCTTGACCATTAGAGACGAGGACAGTCCAGTTACCTCCCCTTTTCTCTGTACAAAAGAATTAATGCAACCAGTGTTCCCATGGCTTTTTTTTTTTTTTTTTGTAAGTTTGCCTCATTTTGATGTCAGTCTAAACCCCTGGAGCACTTGTGCTATTATATCACAACTTTCCCCCCCATCCCATACTTGATTTTTGGACCCAAGTGCAAGACTTCACATTTTTTCTGATTACATTCCTTTTTGTTAGGTTTGGCCCATTGAGATATTTTTAGATTCTGAGCCTGCCATCCAGTAAATAGCTTTTCCAGCCAGCTCCAGGCCATTTGCAAATGTGATTAGCATACCTGCTACATCATCATCTGAGTTATTGATAAAAACGGTGAGAGCAAGAGGAGAGCCTGGCAAAACGGGAGTCTAAACCTCTCTCTAGAGTGACATTCAGAGGTGAGTCCCCGTATCAGTCAGGGTCCAAGCAGGAAAGCAGAAATCACCCTGAGTGTTTAAGATAGACAGAATTTAATACAGGGGAGTTGTTTGACAGACAACAGATCTGAGAAGTCAATCAGGGAACAATGAAGCAAATGAGTGTAGCAATAGCAGGAAGCTGTTGTCACTGGATTCCCAGGGGGTGAGTGGAAGTGAAAGGTGGGCCCAGGGTGGAGATGCAGCTACTGTCAGAGTTGCCACCCAAGTCGCAGAGGTGGGGGAGAAGTACCCAACTTCTCCCTTCTTGTCATTGGCCTAACCCAGTTGGAAGCCAGGTGACACAGGAGCTTGGGAAACCAAGTCTCTGTGTTATAGGGCAGGGCAGCAGAAGGGCAAGAAATGGATTTGAGTTTGCACAGGCCACTGGTATATCTCCCCGTCTTCTTTTTTTTTTTTTTTTTTTTTTAATCTACAAAACTGTATTGAGGATGATGGTATAACTCCCTTTGTATGGGGCTATTTAACTAGTTACTAATGGAGTACTCTTGAACCCAAGATAATTTCTCCATCTTGATCCCAAGAAAATAAAGAATTTGTCAGGTGTCTTGGTGAAATCCAGATCTGTAATCTTGACTCTACTTGATTTATTCAAATAGACTGATAGGTCCATAAAACAAAAAAATATATACTATCTTATTTTTAGTGATTCTTTGCTTTCTTGTCTGACTCCTCATAAGTTATTGGGCTATATGCATGAGTTGGCGAACTACAGCCTATAGGCCAATGCTGCCCATTGTCTGTTATTGTAAATAAAGTCTTATTGAACACATGTTCATTTATGTAATGTCTGTGGCTGCTTTCATGCAACAAGGGCAGAGCAGAGCTGCTGTGAAAAAAACCAGATGGCCTAAAAAGCCTAAATTACTTACTTTCTGACCCTTTACATTAAAAACCAACTCCTGGTGGAGAGTTGAGCGTGTGGATTTGAAGAAGTCATTGTCATTACAACCAGGGATGTCCAAAAGGCTTTAGCAGCAGAATTCAAGATGAAAATGAAGCTAGATATTGTGTGTATTCCTGATGAAGCTGACAAGGGGACTGCAGATTCTCTGCGCCAAATATATCCAAAACTTAAGACAGATGTACTTGTTCTGAGCTGTGATCTGATAACAGATGTTGCCTTACATGAAGTTGTGAACCTGTTCAGAGCTCACGATGCATCACTTGCCATGTTAATGAGAAAAGGCCAAGATGACTTAGAACAAGTTCCAGGTCAAAAGGGAAAAAAAACAAACAAACAGACTTTGTTTATTTGAGAGAGACAGAGTATGAGCAGCATGAGCGGGGAGAGGCAGCAGAGGGAGAGGGAGAAGCAAACTCCCCGCTGAGCAAGGAGCCAACCTGAGGCTCTATCCCAGGACCCTGAGATCATGACCTGAACCTAAGGCAGAAGTTTAACTGTCTGAGCCACCCAAGCACTAACTGAAATTTAAAAACCTGAAAAGTAAAAAAATAAAATAAGATCCAGTGAAAAAAAAATAAAACCCAACTCCTGGTCTATAATTTACAGAATCCAACTGTTTCTACCTTCTAAACATCAGACACTTCCCATCTCTAGGCTTTTTACTCCTCTTCCATTTTTGATTTTATCTCTTAGATATACAATAGTGGTTGAGCAATCTTTGTTCTTTCTCAAGGGGTCCTGAAAATGTCCTCACAGCAGTCTCTAAGACCTATTACAAATTAACCTCTCTCTATCTAACCTCATCTATGACCACTTTCCCATTGTCCACCCCTGTTAAACTCCGTCTTGCTTGGGTTGGTCCACTGAGACATCTTTGGATTCTGATCCCTTCGTGCCATATGGGGACATAGTAGGCACACCCGCCACAGGGATTTTGCATTGGTCTTTCCCTCTGTCTGGATGGCTCTCACCCTGGATGTCTCCAGGGATGCCTCCCACACTCTTTTGCTGAAGACTCACTTCTCAGTGAGCCTTCCTTGACTTTCTGATTCAAAATTGCCTCTCTCCCTCTCTTTTCCTGCTTTACTTTCCTCCATAGCATTTACGACATACTTATTCACTAATTGTCGGTTCTCCCCCCTCCTTCTAGAATGTAAACTCCAGGAGGGTAGGATTTTTGTCTGATTTGTTCACTAATGTACCCGCAGCATCTAGAACAGTGCCAGGCAAGTAATAGGTGCATGGTAAATAATTTTGAATAAATGAATGAAGGTCGAGACACTAGCAAACTCATCTGGAGCAAACAGGTACTCTCTTACCGTCTCTTCAGCCATCCTGGATTCTCTTGTGTCATCCTCTGCAAGCAGAGACAGCGGGTACAGAATCCTACCTTGCAGCCGGACCTGCAGAAACAGAGCTCCAGTGTGGTTAACCATGAAGGATCTATTAGAGTTTGCATATAAGTTCATCACAAAGGAGTCTGTAGTCAACACTTTAAAACCCACGATTAAAGAAACTTGAAAGAGCCCAGTCTAGGGAGCAGCTGGCTTTTACTTGCTGTTTTAAGGACTTTCCCCACCCCCACCCATGACCCTCCTTTAATAAAGGTGTTATGATTCAACCCTACATGGGCGCGACAACCATATTCGAAGAGCTCTGAGAAGTTTCTTACAACTCACTGAAGCCACAGGAAGCCCTTCCAGCACCTAAGTCAGGAACAATTTGTTCACGCCGATTCCTGAGCCTTTCTCAATCCAGAAAGTCTTCAGGGATAAAAAACTGTAAAGCTCCAAACTCTTGACACACAGTCTTAGCATGGGTCTGATAAAAGATGGCTGGCCTAAATATATTTGATTGGATAAACTTTATTTCATTGTTAGCTGATAATTATTGGCTTTCAGACTGTTTTTACTGGTCAAGTTGACTTTTTAAGATTTTGAAATATGCATAAGTACACAATACTGTATACATATTTTTTTTCAGTGCGAAGTTTCCACGGGATATTTCGAATCTAAGCCCTTGGCACAATTGAAATTTTTGCACAACCTGAAAGTTAGCATTCTGTCTTTTTTTTTTTTTTTTAATAAACCTTTACTTTCAGAATACAACTTCCTTTTTCAAACACTTGTCTGTCTTCACTGTGGATTTTTTTCATTTTTGGATTATAAAATCTCTTTATTTTACCTAACAGAAACATGTTACAAGTGTTCAGTCATTAAGACATCGTTTAAGATCTGTTAGATAACATCACTGTTGTTTTAAAATTAAACATGAAGCTACTCTGCGTTAGAGTGTTTACTCTGAGTCTCTGGGTAAAGCTCATATAAGCAAACTATGAAGTGATCTAAGCTCTTTCTAACCATTCTTTAGGTTCTAACTGCAGTGCTTATAATTTACTTTTAAACATTTTTATAGTTAATAAAAATATGATTAAAAAAGATTTAATTGCATCTCTGGTGCTAACCTAAAACTGTTTCCAATGACCTCCATTTCATTACTTCACAACAGCCTTTTGTTCTGGGGTTTTCCAACTGTTTGCTAAGCATTTTTCAATGGAAGTCTCAATTAGAAGGAAAAAAAGGGGGGGGGACAATCATTTAATTCAAAAATTAATTTGGAGATCAGGCAACTGACTTAGGCTCATGCCAGCAACTTAAGGCTTTCAGCCTTGGCCACATGATCCAAAGGAACTGAGCAACAACTGTCTGGCTGCTTTAATCCTCCTTAATTTGAGAGCAAAGAAACTCACATGTGTTTCTAAGAACATTTTTGGAGTACAAGAGGTCCATTTCTGGGGGACACTGTCTAATGCCCTTGTTTCGTTGATCTCATGTACTCTAAATTAATTTTTAACCACACATGGGAGGGGGGAGGGGGGCAGGGGGAGGGGGAATAAGGGACAGTAAGGCTGTCCCATGTCAGTGAAACAACTACAGAAGGAGGCTTCAAGAACCTCCTCCATACCAGGACAGAGCCCCAGACACTAGGAAGAGGAAAGTCTAGATGTTCACTCTGACTCTCCTCTGAAAGCGGGGGAAATATCTGCCACCAAGCAGGTTGCTTCTCCTCCTTTGTAGGAGCCCTCTGGGTTCATTGGTCTTTAAGAAGAACTTAATTAAAATCTGTGGACTATTTTCCAGGAAATATATTATGCCCTCATGGTAAATGTGGTGGGGGGGCGGGGGGGGGGGGCTTTGGTTCTCTCTGGACCTTTTTTTTACGTAGGAGGGGAAAAACTTACAGACTGAAAAAACTGGTGGGTGCTCCTATGCATTTCGAGTCTGGCGAGTTGATAGGCAACTGAGTTCTCAAAACTTTTAATCTGGGCTTTATGAATCAAAACAGAAACTAGGAAGCCAGGCAGGGCTGATCTAAGAATTCTATGTGTATGATCACTTCATTCTCAGAGCAACTCTATAGATGGGCATTATTATTATTTCTGCTTGTTCTCTTAAGCACACACTCTACAATCCTCACACCTCAGTATGTCTATACGAGATGTCTGGAAACCGTTCATCGCTTCTCCCAGATTGGCTGCCTTTGACCAGGGGACACAGCCTTCAGCAAGGAATGAGGCTGTTATTGTGTGCGTTTGCAATCAGTGGAGACTTCCTGGGGCCCCTGAAACCCAATCCCAAAGCAGTGGTCTATCCTGGCCTTGCCATCAGCCTTTGTATACACTAATGAGCCCATTTGGAAGTGGAATTAGGTAATATTTATAAACCTATGACATGGAGTTATGTTACAGCAAAAATATTCAGGGAGTCACAACCCTTTCGGTTATACGAATGTTCAAGTCTCCTAATCCAACTTCCCATTCAAAACAGGAACCCCCTTTCCGAATCCTTGAAAGATAGTCTGTAAGCCTCTTACTTCCAATGCCAGCAAGCTCATTGTACGCCTCAGCTGACTGATCTTCACTAATTGTTAAAATGTTCTTATTTATATTGAGTGCAAGCCTGCCTCCCTATAAATGCACTTTGCACTGAGGGTAAGACAAGTGCAGGGGTGCAGGTTTCCCCTCCTCAGACCTTTCCAAATGAAATTACATTCTCAAGGGCACTGTCATGGACCAGAGGGGATACCTATGGGCCTGGGATGGGAAAGCCCCTGAGGCCAGCTCCATCAGCAGCAGCTCTGAGGATAAAGAAGCTGAGTTTCACCATTTTCTGTAGTGGTGACATATCTGAGGAGCTTAACTTTAAAGAGTAGTCTTCAACCTCCCTAGCCCCCACCCTACCCCTGGCCATCTGATCCACCCCTTGTTCCTCAGCCCTTACTCCAAACTCCCCCCTGATACTTTGACCATATCCTTCCTCGACTGCACCTCAAACAGCCAAAGAATAGTGGGGTACATGCCTTAGGTGTCTGAGCTGTGTGCTTCATTTTGTTACTGGCAGTCAGATCTCCCAGACCCATAGTATTTGAGGTTTTCAATATGTGATTCTTTTCAGAACCCATGGTTGTATTTTTTTAAACAGGTTAATAAATGAAAATATTGATTTTTACCAATAAAGCATTGACAAAAAGTAAGCATCAAATCAGTAATAAACCGTCTTTAAGATTTGAATAAAGAAAAAGGAATCTTCTGTGAGTGAGATTCCTGCCACAAAAAGCAAGTGTTGTCTGCTTCTGGTTTGATGGGTTTATTTCTGGAAACTTTATAGTAACCTTTATGAAAAGAGGAAGATCTGTGTTCTTTCTGGAAGTATCATTATGAGACGGTGAGGGGACGACAAGAGAGACCCACCTCTTGACCTCCAAACTCTGACCCAGAGTTTGTCTAGTCCAATAGGCAGCTCTGGTGCTGGGCCAGGTAGGTATTTAGCCTTAATATGCACACTCAGCTGATGAAGAAGTACCACCAAAGTAATTCAAACAGGGTAGCAGAAGAGACAGAAAGGTTTGTAATCTCTCCAGTGTTGATGACAGTGAAGTTCTGGAATATTGGTGGGAATAGGTCTCCCAAGGAAATAGCAATGAAAATTCCAACGTTTTGTGAATATATTCTGGGCATGCTGTAATCAGTATGTAATACATACTTTATTGTTATTATTATTAAAATTTTTGAATCTTCTTGATAGTTCACCCATTTCTTACTTATTGGCCATATTGTAGAACTAATTAAAACACAGACCCTGAATTATATGGATTATAAGAATCATTGTGTTGGAAAAGTCAATGAATATGAGTCAGAGATCAGCTTTCTAGTCTCAACTCAAAAACAGCCGTAACCCTGAGCAAATCACTTACATCTGTGAATGTCTATGGGAGAAGGATTCTAGAACCTCTTAAGTTTATTCCAATTTAATGTTTCTGTGCTATGTAATGGCTCACATCAAAAGATGTACCTATAACTATCTATTTTTTATCCATCCATCCATCCTCTTATATATCCACATCCATCCCTGAGAAGTGGTCCAGTGTAGTCTGTTTCACTGCATTTCCTAGTTCAGCCATCAGAGGTCTTTAAAGTAAACAATGTTGGAGGGAAGACAGAAATGTATGAATGGCCAAGCGAATGGTGACTGAATAGTAGATCTCAAAACAGCCGAAGAGGCAGGAAGAAGGAATTAAATTGTGGTATTAAGAAAAATTTGAATAGGGCAGGGGCTACATTTAATTAGGGCAGTGCCAAGCACAGTACTTGTGGGTGCTCACTGAACATTACCGAAGGAATGTAGCACTTATAAATGAAGACTCTCAGGTAACAGATTGAACATGTTTCAGTGTAGGATTAAGTTGCGAGGGGGGCACTACCATAGTTCAAATCCTACCCAATGACTCTAGAAGTACAGTCAGACAACTACAAAGTACATTTTTGTATTCATACTATGGAGTCTATGAGCGCCCTGACTTGACTTATTTAAGTCAGAAAAGCAAAAGTGTGGACAGACGACTCCACTACCAGTTCTGGATCTGCTTTATGGAGAAACCTTGCACAGGGTAATGTGGCTAGAATGAAGGGGCCATCCAGCTGCAGAGGTGAGCACTGGAAGAGTGAGCAATCACTCTTGCTCCTTTCCTAGCACACATCTCCTGGTGAGGAAGAGCAAGCGCTCTATAGATGTCATCAGCAGGACCCAACCTGGGCACAATGACAAAGAAGTCGAAGTTGGCCTTTGGCAGTCCAGTATCCACTTTCTGCCATTTCCCTCTGCATTAGACTTGTTGCTGGCAACTCTTTGATTCAGAGGTCTGGCAGCAGGAGCTCTGAGGAGGAATTCTTTAGAGCTATTTTTTTTTTTAAAAAAAGATGATCATTAGGACAACAGTACATTCATCCAGTCATGCTTAACTATATATCTTGCTGTTGGATGCACAGTTATGCCACTACATGTCCACAATGGAGAAAATATATCAAAAACCAACGATTTGGCTCCAAATTCTCTATACCTCTGAGCCTGTAAAATGGGAGGGCTTGCGTAGCCCTTTTGGCATGGAATGGGGTTCATTCTGTTTTGAATAGAGACACCAAATCTGATCCAAAATTTGGTTCAATTATCACCTGGGTTACAAGTTGCCTGCCTCTATGCTTCCATTTGAAGGGCATTTTTCCGCTTTATAGCCAGGCTTCTTCAGCCAGTGATTGGCCCTTTTGCAAGGCAACTGCAGGACAGCAAAGAGTTAAGGTGCTATATCCACATGCATTCCAGCAACTCAAGAACATCGTGTCCTCCTGTTTACTGAGAAGCAAAAGAAAAATTCCCCCAAATATTTGAATCTCCCAAATAAAAGAGCAAGATTGAGGAGGAGGACCAGACTGGAGAACAAAAGAGAGGAGAAACCTCCAGGGAGAGGTGGCAGATGGTCCACCAGGTGGACCTTGACAGTCCACAGAACTGGCCAAACCGACTGGTGGACCGGGCAATTTTTAGCAATGATTGCAGTGTGAGCCAGAGTGCACCAGCCATAGGGCACGCTGCCAGTCATCACTCCTAGTGACATTCCAACCAGATAAGCAATACGTACATCGCTGGAAGGGGGTTGAGGAACACTGGGAAGGAAGCTAAGGAGAACAGGCAGGCAGGCAAGAGAGAATAAGGACAGAATAGAGCATGCTCGCAACCCACATCTAACAGGTTCCAACATGTCTGAACAGGTAACTAGTAAGGTGGCTTAACCTTTGGTCCTTGCACAACCAGGAACATTGCTCTGTAAGAAAAATTTGATTTACTCAAAGAAGTAATTAAATCTGGTGGCACAGAGCTAATCAGAATAGCATTCATCAGCACTCAGAGTTGGAAAATTCTTTCTCTCCCCTTTGTAAATGCCCAAACCCTGGGCACTTTATTATTCAAGTTTTTAATTAAAAAGGAACATGAACAGTTCAATAACCTGGAGCTATCCATCATGCTCACAACCTAATAAAAGAATGCAGGGCTGCGAAGACGCTCGCCCCTCAACAGGGTACTGCGAGCGCCACGGCGAGAGAGCAAGGAGTTGCTTGGGTTTCTACCTCTCTGCTGACTTAACTGTCATATTGCATAGTTGCTGCTAAACTGCACGAGAGGTATTTCTAATCTCATGACGGTGACTGGACGAGGTTGAAGGACACAAATTAAGTCTCAGAGCTGTACAGCTGAGTAAGAATGGAAGGGTCGGTCAGTTGACTCTTCCCACAATTCCCCGAACAAGGCAATTATTCATGAAGGAAATTTCAAATTATTTTCATTAGACTTGTGTTTTACCAATCTAACCAAAGTGATTAATTAGGGATTAAAATATTTACTCTGCACATGCTGCCTTGGCTCAGCACTAGCATATTTAAGCATTGTGCTAAAAGGGTCAGCTGTTTCCAGTATTGTTTGGAATTCATTTCCTATTTTCTATGTAAAAGGGCACTGACATGCATGTCTATACCATACTTAGGGTCTCTCCAGGCACCAAACTGGGAAAGAAGAAAGAGGCTTCAGAATTCCCATCCCATACCCCCAAATTTCTTCCCCGTGTGAACCCCTTAATGTCAATGGCCATAGTTTTGCCATATCCTTGTCTTTGTGACAGGTGTCCAGAACAACGGGGGCAACGACAACACCCTAATCAATGACACGTGATGGAGCAGTGACAATTGCTTAGCGGGACACATAGTGGCACACGGGTGTGAAGGAGACTAGCAGGATGGGGGGATATTTCAGGACTTCAGAGGGGTTTTCAGCACCATGTGATTGTATGAAGCAGGTTCTAGTAACTATTTCCTGTGTGTGGACATAGTGGCAGCAGAGGCGGTTATTCAAACAGGATGCCTGAGCCCACTTGTTCCAAGGGTACCCAACAGGGCCAGAGCATTTATAAGCTTAATCTGTCACTTTAATGAGACTCCAAATGGGATACCAGTATTGGGAGATATGCCTTGTTTCTTCAGAAATTCCTAAAGTTTTAAGACATTGCTAGGACCTTGCATGGGAAGGAGGTGGTGAGAGAGTTACTCACTCATACTGCTACTGGGCACCCTCACCGAAAGGAGGAGACCATTCTGGGGGTTCCACCATTGCACCTCTAAAGATTTGTGAAGAGTAGTTAAGAAGATGCCGATGATGTTTAGACATTTCCTCTTTAGCTTCCGGCCAGCACTGTTAATCACATTCCTTCAAGTGTTCTCACCAAGCCTTTAGACATACAGAAAAGAAATTATACATGCAAATATATATATATATATATATGTATATATATATATAATATGGGAATAAACAAATTAATTGTTCTAGCAGCGGAGATGGTGAACACAAGGTGACAAATATGGAGAGGTAAATAAAACCACAGTCTTTATAGGGTACAGTTGAAGAAAAGGATAGTAAGTCCAAGACTTTGTCTGCAGGTATAGGCAGAGCTCAAAAGAGTGGGATGGGGGAAGTGGTGCCATGAGAAGAGGAGAGAACCATGTCTGAGGAAAATCACTGGGTGGGGAACACCGATGCCAAGACTGCAGAGCATACAGTGGAGAGGGATGAGTCCGCAGTGCCCCAAGCAGGAGAGAGGACTTGGATTGGTCAGAAGGAGGCATCTATTGACAAGGAAAGCAGTCGTTTCAGTGGAGTATTGAGGCCATGAGCCAGGTTGGCCGGAGCCCAAGGAGACAGCTGGTGTGGAGACGTGGCTATGGCAGCAGGTACAGCAGTGTAGCTCTGGAGTTTATGTAGCAATCATCATATCATACTAGCAACGAAAATTTGTAATGTGCTTTCCATGCACCAGGTCCTATGTAGGCAATGTCTTACTTTCTTTAATCTTCACAACAAATCTATGTACATTTTATACACAACTATTAAGACTCAGGACCAGGATTCAAACCCAGGCCTGTTGGGAAGCAAAGCTTATGCTCTTAATGAGCATAGAACACAGTCTTAATGGAAAAGCTGTGGGATGGGCACTAACGGAGCTAAAAGGAGGACAGCTGGGGACATTAGCGATGGTGATGGTGTCAAAAGGGAGAGGGAACGTGGAGACTTGAGACCCATCCCTCACCCCAGAGCAAGACTGAGGCCCATCTCTCACCCCAGAGCAATGATGTGCTCAGGAGACTCTAGGGAACAAACATAAGGTTGGAAGCCAGCAGACTTGGATTCTAATTTTGATTCAGGTCCCTAAAAATCTCTTGAGTTTAGGAAAGCCTAAACTTTTCAGCCTTTGCGCCTTGGATTCAAAGGCACCCATTACACACAAAATAATACTGCTTACTTTATCTATTTTATGCAGCTATTGTGAGGACGAAATACAGTAAATTAGTTGATTAAAACAGTTTACAATTATTTGGCAAACGCTGTGGGCCAGCACTGTGCTAATTGCCTCCCATGCCCTCTTTCATCTGGCTCTCACCATAACCTCATGGGTCAGTACTATCATTCCCATGAGATAAAGGAGAGAAAAAGAAATATTTCCTAAAGTTCAAAGAACCACAAGCATGTAGGGTTTTATGATTATGATTTTGTAGGAAGTAGTATGATCCAGCTTAAAGAGGAGATGGCAAAAAAAAAAAAAAAAATCTCTTCTGAACATCCTGGAAAGAAAAAAGAGGTAAGGCATGCATAGATATGTAATTAGGAATCATGTGATGTAACCGAAGGCTCGGCTACAGGGGACCTCTTATAGGGAAGCAATATCAGTTACCTGAAATTCCGAATCACTGAATCTGGGATCATCTTGGCTCTATTTCGGAGAAGGAATGTAGCGGATATAAAACAAATTGCTCTTGGCCAACAGCTCTGAAACATCATCTGCCCCTAGAAGTTGGACATGCTTCAGGGCATTTTCAATCTCAAGAGAGGTATACTTTCCTTTACCTTCTACAAACTTTGATAGCCACTGCCGCCTCCCCAAGATGAAAAAGATGCATAACAGGATTTGCATTCCTTCTCAGGATATGACTGCTGCAAGCAAACAGTGCAGAACTTTCTTGTTAGCAATATTATTAGAAGTCTCCATCGTCTCCTCACAGGGCACAATGCCCTGAGGGGAAAGAAGTCACCTGCCACTTTCTAATGTTATTTAATCGTTTTAGTCCGAGCTGTAAACTGTCAATCACGGTGAATGTTTAGTCACCTTGAATGCTGTTTAATCAGTAGAATGCTTTGTATATCTAGAAATACCTGATGACACAGGAATTAAGTCTTCACAATAATTACCCCGCTACATCATTTGACATCATTACTCACAGGCAAGGCCAAAACCATTTTTAATCTCTCCTGGTTTCTCACTCAAAAATGTTGCCTTCCTGCTACAGAAATGGAATTGCTGTTTTGCGTTGGGAAAAACGGGTAACTGAATCTGCACACAGGGCTGTTTATAACGTCTGAATGGCCCTGTCTGTCATTAAATGCTGCTGATGACAGGATAATTATGATCATGCGAACCGATCACCAAGTGTGTGCAGCATGGAACAAGGGCAGCCCTGCTTCAGCATCTGATAAGTGATTGATGTTATGTGCACTGAGGTTCATGCTAATGTATTCAGTTTATTAAGGTCATTCAAAGATGACTTTCTTTTAATGTTAAGAAAAAAGGGGCATCTGGCGGGCTCAGTCCATAAAGCGTGGGGCTCCTGATCTCAGGGTGGTGAGTTTGAGCCCCACATTGAGCAGATAGATCGCTAAATACAAATGTAAAGAAAAAAGATGGGAGGCCATGCATCAGCATGTTAACTATATATGTCTTTGTGACTATGGCTGTTCCTCCCTTTCCAACTTTCTTTCTCTTTTGCTCTTTTTTCCTTTATTCTTTTCTACATTTTCCAAATTACATATACAGAATTTTTACAAAGAGAAATCTAAATATGTTTTAAAACATGTTAAAACTATAACCACTTGGTAATATTATTAAGATAAAAACACACTTGGTTTAGTATATTTTATGTTAAATCTAACAGCTCTAGCTTTGAGTGCCTGCTTGCCATGGGTTCTTGGAATGCTGGTCATAAGACCCCAATCTTCTACGAATGGCTCTGTCAGCATGATTATTGGGATGGATTCAATTTTGAGGGCTGTGAAAATGCTGGTTGGTAATGGTGCAGCATATTTTCTGTTAGAGTGTGAAGCCATCCCTGTCTTTCTCTTTCCTGCTCTTATTGTCCTTTCTTTCTTTCACTTATGGTCTGGTTTTTAAGAAGCACTTTAAAACTTGGATACTCCTGTCTGGTTTAAAAGAAGTGCGGAAAATTCATTCATTCATTCCATCAGCATTTCTTGAACACTCTGGTGTGTGCCAGGCCTGTCCTGGGACCTGAAATACAGCACAGAGCAAAACAAACAAAAATCCCTGCCTGCATTGAGCTAAATCCTAGGGAGGGAAGACCAAAGAAATAAGACAATTTAATCAAATGAATTGTAAGCATGATGATGATAACTGTTGTGGCCAAAGACTGGATAGGAAAGGAGAGAAGTGAGCATGAGGGGATGGGTGCAACTTAAATGGGTGGTTATGGAAACCTCACTGACAAGGTGATATGTGAGTCCAGAAGATAATGGGTGGAGGCCCTGGGACCATCTGAGGGAAGAAACAGAAAGAAAAGAGGCTGCGTGGAGGGTCTGTGCAAGAGCGGCTGTGAGGAGTCCAGCATGGCAGGAACATTGAGATGGAGAGTATAGGAAATGAAGTCCAAGAAGGAATGGGCACTTCATGCAAGGACTTGTGTGCTATTGTAAAACTCCTGTGTTTTTAGATTGTGGGATGCAAAGCCAAAAGGTTTTGAGAAGAGGAGTGATACGATCTGACTTCCATTCTAACTGAGTCATTTTGTTGACTAGCTTTAGGACAGACAGGAAAAGGCAAGGGCAGAAGCAGGGTGACCAGTAAGAGGTTCTTGCAGCATTCCAGGTGCAGCTAGTAGACCAGCATGATCTCTGTGGAGATAGTGAGATGGGGACAGACATTGGATATACTTTTTAATATTTATTTATTTATTTATTTATTTATTTATTTATTTATAGAGGAGGCAGAGGGGGGAGGGAGAGAGAATCCCAAACAGACTTCCTGCTGAGTGTGGAGCCGCACCTGGGGCTCGATCTCATGACACTGAGATCATGACCTGAGCTGAAATCAAGAGTTAGATGATTAACCAACTGAGCCACTCAGGCAGCTCTGGATATATTTTGAAGGTAGAGCCAATGAGATTCATTGACTGATCAGGTGGGGTTCAAGAAGGGTTTTTAGTCTGAACAACTGGAAGGATGAAGCTGACAAAAATACGAAAGGCTGGAGGTACGAGGCTGGATGAAATCATAATAGAAAGCACAGGAAGAGAAGAGATCTAAGGACTGAATCCTGAGCATGGTGTTGAGGGAGAAAGGAGGTAAGAGATTGGTCCAGGTAATTTTACCTGTTCTAACAAACAAAACCAGAAAAGAAGAATGGTTCAAACTTAATAGGAGTATACTTCTCACTCACATAAAGTCCAAAATGTGTGTTCTGGTTGGTTCTCCTTCCATTTTGTGGCTCTTCTGTCTTCACATGGTTTCCAAGGTCATTATGAACATCTGCATCATGCAAGGAGAAGGGGAAAGAATGTGGAAGATGGTGCATGAGAAGATTTTAGGATCACACCAAGAAGTGGTACCTGTGGCCTTTCTAAATTACAAAGAAGATTCAGAAATGCAGTCTAACAAAATGCTCATGAAAAATAGAAAGCATGTTTGGTAAGCAGCTATCTAGGCTCTGTCACAAGGAGAAACCAGTAAAGGAGACTGAGAAAGACTGGCTAATTAAGTGTTAGGAAAGTTGGTAGAATATGATGTCCAGAAAGCCAAGTGGAGAAAAAACGTCAATGAGGAGAGAATGAACAGTTGTATCCAATCCTATGAAAGATCAAATAAGATGAGGGCTGGGAACTGACCAATGGATTATCATTATTAATATCGGTGACTTTGACAAGGGCAATGACTTGTTGGAATGAGTTCAAGAGAAAAATAAAGGAAGCAAACTAGACAATGTAGGCATGGATTACTCTCTCCAGAGTTTGTTGAATGTAGATCAACACAAAGGCTTATCAGCTACCTTCCTTGCCATGGTTGTGGCAGGGAAAAGAATTCACCCCAAGTGGTTCAAATGAAGAAACTCTAAGAAAGTATTACTTGTGGAGATGTGAGTTGTGTTGAGGAACAAATGACAGGTGATGAGGTACCCAGGAACTAATATAGTAGGAACCTGTTTCTACCCCTAAACTGAAGGGACAAAGGGAAGAGATCAGGTTAGTGGACCACAATGAGGGACAAAATGCAAAGGAGAATCACCCAGTGGAAGCTGTGGTCATGGAGAGAACCAGATGTTGCCTGAAATAGAGCATGGAAGGAAGGAAGGAGTCAGGAATACTGACCCCAAATATTTATATTCACCCTCTGATCTCCCAATAATGGCCAAATCTAATCATAAGTCCACCAGCAAGGGAACTCAGGGGATGTGGTCCACAAGGGTTGTCCTCCCATGGCGCAAAGCAAGGCCAAGAAGAGTGGAGGATGAATCAGCAGATGGTGAAGGGAAAGACAGAAAATAACAAGCCCAGAGGGGTTGCTTGAACTTGTACTACAGAAGAGGAAGGATGTTTGCTGCATGCCTTTTGCTTGATTGCTGATGGGATAGTCACTGTATCTTTCCTGTTGACTACCATATGGCATGAAGAAAACATGATGACCCCAAATAGCACTAAACAGGCTTTATACAGGACACCATGCTAGTGTAGGTATGCACACTATGTTTACACAGTGTGCATAAATGGGTAACAGCTCTTTGATGAACTCTCCGAAACCTGATTCAATGATGGCAACCATCCCATAGGAAGGGATACATAAGTTCCATAATGTTCCAAGGCAGCAAGTTCTGTGCATACATAAATAGAAAGAGTTTACTTAAAAACCAAAGTGATTTGCATTTAACTGAGAGGGAAGTAAATTTGTACTGGTAATCCACATGCAAAGTATGTTTTGTGATTATAAAGCCAGGTAATGATGTTATACAGTTAAGTCATGTGCGAGCATATGCACAGGTGCCATTCACAGACAGGAATTAAGGAGAGATTCCAAAGTATGTGAAAATCAGCATAACCACTATGCCCTCCACTCCTGCCCCCAGCTCCATCTTTTCTGATTTTGTATAATACAAGCCCATCCAGGAATCATCTCTCTTTTGTGGAAGGGAGAACAGCTTTACACAATATTCATGTTTTCAATAATATCCCATGCAGAGCACACTTGAGGTTTCTTTTATAACTCTCCTAATCATCTTCCACCCAATACAATTAGCATTATCTAAATTAGTTATCAGTTTACCAAATTGTCTCCTCCTTTAAAAAAAAGTCATATTGCAAAATTATAGGTATAGCCATAGACAGAACCAGTATTCTATGCTTGCAGACATTTGGAGAGAGATAATGTTCTTAATCCTAATTAGAATTCTTTCCCTTTCCTATATGAACTTCGCAGAATCAGGGGTGACCTTATTCTCATTTGGATAGAGGCCTGGTAAATCAACTGATTTTCATTTGTCTTGCAACACATCACCTCTTATTCAAATGTGTTTATTTAAGCTCTGGGCCTTTTACTATCTTTCTGCATTACTGCTTCTCCCCAAAATATCCATTTGGAATAGAATGCATTCTATTTCCCTTATTCTGCAATATGATCTTTAGCACAGTTTTACCATTGTTTGAGTCCTAAGTCCTGCCTTTGGAAGCTAGCGCTTCCACGTTCAGTATTGTAATGTTTCTATCAAGTGTCTCACAAAGATCAGGAAACTCCTGGTTTTCTGTCAAAATCTTTTCTCCCTTCCTTCCCCAGCACTAGAGTTTAAACTAGACGACTGGATGTCGAGCTAGAGACTACATTTTCGGCCTCCCTTGCAACTGAATATGGCCACAGGACTCAGTTCAGGCGATGGGATGTGTACGACTTCAGGAATCTCCAACTTTAAAGACAAGCCATGTGTCCCAGTGCATCTCTCTTCCCTGTTATCATAAGCTGGGGCATGTATGTGACCATGTCCATGCTTTGATTAATCAAAGCCAGCTTTGACTATATAGACAAGGACAATGCTCTAAAGGATGGCAGACCAATAAGATGGGTTCCTAAAGACCAGGTGGTGTAGAACTTTCCCACCATCTGGGAATATTCTCCCTAAAACTACCCTCCTTAAGACACTCTTTTTCAGGTTCTTTTGTGAAAGCAACTTAGCCTCTACCTTAATTAAAACTATTATCTAATCGGCTGAATTTTTCAAATGTATCAGAAAGGATGAGATTAGGTCAAAGCGTAACTCCTTTCAAACTGGAATATCACTCTTCCTTAATTGTTTTGAGTAAGCAAAACCTGGACTCCTCCAGAATATTTTCCTTGACAAAGTCTAAATCACAACTCTTACTTTTCAATATCCAGTCTGTTTTCAAAGATTGTTCGTTCAAACTAGAATTTGAATAAAATTATTATTTCTAAGTAACATTGCAGCTATTGGCTAAGTTAAAATAGGATCAATTATCCAGGAACAGTAATTTTTTTTTAAATACACTTTTTTTTGTTGAGGACCTCTAAATTCAGGTTAACAACAACAAATAATAATAGTAACAAAATAAAAAATAAACAAACTCAAACAAACAAAAAAAATCACAGAGAAATTTGGGTGGTCTTGGTCTTTTTGATTTTCCAGTTGGTGGATCTCAGTACCCATCTGTTCGGTTGCTGAAGTGAACGGTAGTATTTGCTGGTATAATTCTGAGTTGTCACTCAAAATAAGAAGACATCTTCCTCCAAAGAAAGTTGACTCCTAAAAACACTGTGAGCGATAGAAGTATGTGATATTTCTTTGTATTTCTTCAGGAAAGCATTCTGTGTCTTGCTAATAATAGAGCTTATGATGTCCCATTTGCTGCTATAATGAGGCATTTTTTAAAAGAAGCAGAACAAATCAGCATGAAAGTTTTCTCAGGCCCTGAGGTTGTAGCAATAGATCCATTTTTTTTTTTTAAAAAAGACTTATTTATATAATTGAGAGAGAGGGAGGGAGAGCCAAGGAGGTGGGTAGGGGTAGAGTGAGATGGAGAGAATCTCAAACAGACTCACTGCTGAGCACAGAGCCTGTTGTAGGGCTTGATCCCATGACCCTGAGATCATGACCCGAGCAGAAATCAAGAGTCATTCCCCCAACCAACCAAGCCACCCAGGAGCCCCACAATAGATCCATTTTTATCTTTCTAAATATTCACACAATTTGAATATTCTGTCTCTCTTCCTTCCCAATTTTTGGGCCAGGACAGTGTATAGGTGCAACACCATACACAAATGGATTCCTGTCATAGAACTACTCAAATGCTTGAGGAACTAGTGTATGCTGCTGACCCTGTGTCCCATTATGAGATCCAGCTGCAGGATCTTGTGATTGGACTTGAAAAAAAAAAAAAAAAACAGAGTCTGCATGATTATGGCAACTAAACTTAACCCCCAAGCTTAACCCCCCAGTCATGTGGCTTCTGCCTTGAGCTTAATATTTCAGTTTTCTATGTGCTCCTAGGTTTACCTGAAGGAGGCTGGAGCTACCACAAGGATCCAGCTGCAAACACAGAGGGAGCTGGTGTACAGCTCCCTGTTTCTATGGCACTACTCCTTCCTAAGAGGCGTCTCTAGAATCAGACCATTTTCTACACCTCCTGCCATCTAGCCCACTCTTACATGTTGGTGTTTCTAAGGACTCTGACCTTTAATCTTTTATTAATTTATACCCTCACCCTGGGGGATTGTATTCATGCTTATAACCTGCCCACAGAACTGTCAGATGACTATTTCCAGCTGTACCTCCCACAGAAGTTTCCAAATCAAAATAACCAAAACCCAGCTGCAAAACCTCTCTTCAAAAGCGCTCCTCTTCTCAATTTCCTATTTAGTGAATAGTAGCATTACTCAAGTCAGAAACCTAGGGGGAAGGCTTCTCTTTTCCTTCTCCATCAGCCCCTCCCTCTAAGTCCCCTCCTTCAGGAATTCTTGCTGATTCCCCCTTTTAAGTGTCAACTCTGTTCCTTCCTCCTTAAAACTGCTTGTCCGCCCTTGTCTCCACTTATCAAGTCATTTGTAAGTTTCTGAATCGGACTCTCTGGATCCTGGCTCGTTAGCATCTCACCTTTAGTTCACTCTCATACCACCACCAGAATAATCTTTCTAATATGAACATTTCTCGCTCTGATGGTCCTCTGCTCAAGAAAACCTAGGAGCTCCCGATAGGGCAAAGCCCAAAGCTCTCAGCCAGGCACATGAGTCTTTTGGGTGCTCATCTCCAGTCGTAGCCCTGGAGGCAATTCTTGCTTGCAGCCTTGCTGGCTCTATATTCTTTATTTATCTGTCCATCTGCCGATACCACATTATCTTGATTATTGTAGCTTTATAATAGGTCACAAAATCAGGTAGCAAAGTCCTCCAAATTGGTACTTCTTTATCAAAATCCATTAGATAGTCTTAGTTCTTTGCATTTCCAAACAAATTTTAGAGTCAAAAAGTACTCATATACTCTTAAAAACCTCAGTTTAAAAGGTTTAATACAGCCATGCATCCGAGTAGAGTTCTTTGCATTCATGTTTCTGTGTAACATCTTGGGATCACATACCTCATCATGGGAATCAATTTTTATTCCCATTTGTACACAAACTACTCCCAAATCTAGTGGTATATTGCTTCTACCAGTGAGCCCTTTGTTCTTAACCAGCAACTCTGCAGTTTTAGGACTGGATTAATTAACTAGGTCCTATCACATTGCAAACACAGCTAGCCACAACAACAAAATAGCTCATTACTTTGACTAAAGCCAAGTGAATTCAAATATCAAATTTTTAATTGATACATAAAAAAAGATTGTGGCTTGGGATGCCTGGGTGGCTCAGGCAGTTGGGTGTCTAACTCTCAATTTCAGCTGAGGTCATGATTTCAGGGTCCTGGGATAGAGCCCCGCCCTGGGCTCCTTGCTCAGCAGGGAGTCTGCTTGAGATTCTCTCCACCCCCTCTCTCTCGCTCTCATTCTGCCCCTATCCTCTCCCTCTCTCAAATAAATAAATAAATCTTTAAAAAAAGATTGTGGCTTATTTGTCTCAAATAAGCCCTGCTGACTAAGTTCAAACAGAATCGGTAATTTTTAAACTGTTCTTTAAACTAAACTTGAGGAAATTTCATTCACATTGCTAAACCAAGTTTCAAATAAAGATTTCTATAAAGAACAGCTTTCCATGACTTAAATATTCTTTCTGCAGGGTATCATAGAGTGATACTTTCCAAAGCCAAGTTATTTTATCCATCATATGGTAATTAATAACAACAGGGTAGCAGGGCTTCTCTTTTTAAATTCTAGTCAATTCCATCGTTTCCCAAAGATTCTTTCTATCTTGAGAAAATTATTTTGAGAAAAAGACTAACCAGTGGAAGGGGAAATGGAAAAGGAATTCTTTCTTATAAAATTAAATCTTCTTTAGCAGACACTGGCATGTACTTAACATATTCACAGAAGTATCCCCTCCAGTGATGTTGCAAAAGCCACGCAAATAATAATTGTGGCTAAGTGCACTACATTGACAGTCAATATTGTATTTTCCAGGCTTGTACTCATTATTCTTTATAGTATTCATGCATTTTGTGAAAGATCAAAAGATTTACATATCATATGGAGTGCTTTAGGGAATAACTTGCTGAGTACTTTAAATGCACAATGTTCCACAGCCTTTTAAATACGGATTTCACTTCTCTCTTCTTTGTGATAAAGAAATAACAAGATAGAGCTAGATGTTTTTTCTTAATATGATAAAATGGCCATTTTAAAATATAAGATAAAAGTTTGATATTTTAATCTGTAATTCTAAATACAACTTTGTGATCCGAAACAATAAATTGTGGTTTTCCTTCTTTATGTGTGTGTTGAAAAAAATCCATACAATCCAACTCTGACAGCTTCGCAAGCAATCCATTACATAGACATGCCACAACTTTTTTGATGTTATGAAATAATAGAACTGAGTCATCTGCCTGAAGACGCTGAGAGTATTGACTTCATGCCCTTTATTCCACAAAGCTTTCATAGAAAATAAGGTGGGATGAGCTACCACCAGCCATTTTTCAGCAGGCATGGTTGTAAAAACAGAAGGGAGGAAGTTCTTAAGAAAAAGGGAATCTGAGCTAGAAGTTAAATAAAAACTTGAAACATAAAAAAAAGGAATCTGGCTTATTGGCCCCATATTCCTGACCTGAGATGGACTAAATAGGAGTTCCAAGTCTCTCCATAAGCTCATCGGCATTTCTCCCACTCATAAGGTTATTATCAACAATAACGTGAATGGATAGTTATTGACATGAGCACCACCAGCCAAGACACTGTTCTGCAAACAGCTGCTTTTAAGAGAAAACAAACATTTCTTTAAATCACCTATGCCAATGTGAACCACACCAAAAGGACAAGTTCCTCAATAATATTAGTGATTAGTAATTTTAGGAACTCCTCTTTCCTGGTTTTATGTTTGTGTTAGATAAATCATATCAGTTTTTTGTACAAACACTACTTATCCAGATCAATAATTTCAGTGCCTGGCATTTAAAAAAAAATTGTTTACAATCAGTCACTTTCCCCTGATGCTCTCTATAGTATGTATGTTCAGCTGGGGAGTACGGAGAGGGCAGCTGAAGCAGAAGTGGGGAAGGAAGACCCTATAATATCTTAGGACAGGAGTCCTGACACCATACTACTTTAGGATACTATACAGAGGACATGTTTTTATGCCTTCCAGTCCAGCCAAGTACCTGCAAGCTTCTGCAGCATAGGAAAACACACAAGGAGGAGGATGTTGAATGGGCCAAGTCAGAGCATATACATCAGCCAGCGACTGGGGGAAGAATGTCAGTGGTATTTAACCACTTTGCATGGGGTGCATTCAAACACCCTTTATTTTATCCATTTCAGTCACAATGTTTTCCCACCACAGACCAAATTCTGGTAGAAGGGAGTGAATAAGAGAGAAGAGCTCATCATCATAAAGCTTTTCTTCCTGAGAAGCCCTTGTCTTCCTACCGTGGCAGGGAAAAGAGGATGGGGCAAACTGGAGAGTGTATTGATTCGGAGCATTTCACTTTACTCCAGAACAAACTGAATGAAAACTGTTCTTTAATGAAGCATAACAGTGTAGAGAATTCTGCTTAAATATTTGCTCAGATAATATTTTCTTACTCTGAAGCTATGAATCTGGCAACAGAGACAGATTAATAATAGCAATGAGCCCTGTGGCTGTTTGAAGAGAGACTCCGTGTATCCAGAGGTAGCACTCAAATAAGCTCTGATAGCTTGCACCACAGAGCCATATAGAGATTGCCAGGGGGCTGGCCTCCATGAGCCCGAACGTTGAAAGCTGTGACACTGGTCCTTCTACATCCGAGAGAGTCATTGTAGCAAATGGTACATGAAATGTGCCATCTGATTCAGCTTTAGCAACAGAAATCATATTTCAGAACACTCCAAGTTTTAAACTCATATCTACATTTACCATCATGATAAAGAATGTGTCTGGATAATAATCCTGAACTACAGAAGCCCAACAATAAAATAGTGACTTTAGGGAGAAGAAAAAATATATATACAACTAAAAAATATAGGGTTTGGGTGGTTTTATTTTTATGAGAAGAAAGAAGAGAGGACAAAAGCAACAAAATAAAGGGAGGTTTGGTTTTCCCCTGTCGGATTGTCAGACCATTTACATCCAGTGTTGGTGATGCACAAAGTAATAGGCACTAGTAGAGCTGCTGGTGACCTTGGAAATTGATACTTTCTTTGTAAAGGGCAATCTGGCAATACATATCAAAACTCTTTGTAATGAACTTAGAAATTCCTCTCCTACAAATTTACATTGAGGAAATAGAAAGGAAATGAAAACTGTTCATTTTGGCTTTGTTCATAACAACTGAAAATTTAAAACAACCTGAATTTTCAAAATGGGGAAGGTGTTATAAAACTATGTGGACGATATATACAATCTCTACTAAGAATTTAATAATAGTTAAACAGAATGGATAGAAAAATGTGTTCACAGGATATCGTGTGACAAGCATATTGCAGAGCAATATTTTCGTTCTGTTCTTGATTTTATTAAATATGTGTTATATGTCCAAATACAGATAAAGAATGGAAATTATCTCAGACAAAAGATCTGTAAATAAACTCTTGTTTTCTTTCTTATCCCTTTCACTACTATCTAACATATTTGTTATGGGCACACGTTCATTTACAATCCAAATTAAAGCTATAAAACTATTTCCATTTTGCACAATGATAGAAGCAACATATTTTATTTTAAAATAAAAACTAAGTTCTCAGCACCAAATTCTAGTTTTAGTACATAAATCCGGACCTAAATGATTCATATATTTTATTTTTTTTATTTTTTGTATATTTTTTATTGGAGTTCAGTTTGCCAACATATAGCATAACACCCAGTGCTCATCCCGTCAAGTGCCCCCCTCAGTCACCAGTCACCCCATCCCCCCGCCCACCTCCCCTTCCACTACCCCTTCTTAGTTTCCCAGAGTTAGGTGTCTCTCATGTTCTATCACCCTCTCTGATATTTCCCACTCATTTTCTCTCCTTTCCCCTTTATTTCCTTTCACTATTTTTTTATATTCCCCATATGAATGAGAACATATAATGTTTGTCCTTCTCCGATTGACTTACTTCACTCAGCATAATACCCTCCAGTTCCATCCATGTTGAAGCAAATGGTGGGTATTTGTCGTTTCTAATGGCTGAGTAATATTCCATTGTATACATAGACCACATCTTCCTTATCCATTCATCTTTCGATGGACACCGAGGCTCCTTCCACAGTTTGGCTATTATGGACATTGCTGCTAGAAACATCGGGGTGCAGGTGTCGTGGTCTTTCATTGCATCTGTATCTTTGGGGTAAATCCCCAGCAGTGGAATTGCTGGGTGGTAGGGCAGGTCTATTTTTAACTCTTTGAGGACCCTCCACACAGTTTTCCAGAGTGGCTGCACCAGTTCACATTCCCACCAACTGTGCAAGAGGACTCCCCTTTCTCCACATCCTCTCCAATATTTGTGGTTTCCTGTCTTGTTAATTTTCATCATTCTCACTGGTGTGAGGTGGTATCTCATTGTGGTTTTGATTTGTATTTCCCTGATGGCAAGTGATGCAGAGCATTTTCTCATGTGCATGTTGGCCATGTCTATGTCTTCCTCTGTGAGATTTCTCTTCATGTCTTTTGCCCATTTCTTGATTGGATTGTTTGTCTTTGCTGTTGAGTTTAATAAGTTCTTTATTGATCTTCGATACTAGCCCTTTATCTGATGTGTCATTTGCAAATATCTTCTCCCATTCTGTAGGTTGTCTTTTAGTTTTGTTGACTGTTTCTTTTGCTGTGCAAAAGCTTTTTATCTTGATTAAGTCCCAGTAATTCATTTTTGAAGTTGCTGTGGCCAAGTTCAAAAAGGGTGTTGCCTGTGTTCTCCTCTAGGATTTTGATGGATTTTTGTCTCACATTTAGATCTTTCATCTATTTTGAGTTTATCTTTGTGTCTGGTGTAAGAGAGTGGTCTAGTTTCATTCTTCTGCATGTCGCTGTCCAATTTTCCCAGCACCATTTATTGAGGAGACTGTCCTTTTTCCAGTGGATAGTCTTTCCTGCTTTGTCAAATATTAGACATAGAGTTGAGGGCCCATTTCTGGATTCTGTCCCATTGATCTATGTGTCTGTTTTTGTGCCAGTACCACACTGTCTTGATGATCACAGCTTTGTAGTACAACTTGAAATCCGGCATTGTGATGTCCCCGGCTCTGACTTTCTTTTTCAATATTCCCCTGGCTATTCGGGATCTTTTCTTTTCTTTCTTTTTTTTTTTTTTTTTTTAGATTTTATTTATTTATTCATGAGACAGAGAGAGAGAGAGAGAGAGAGAGAGAGGCAGAGACACAGGCAGAGGGAGAAGCAAGCTCCATGCAAGAAGCCCGATGTGGGACTTAATCCCAGGTCTCCAGGATCAGACTCTGGGCTGAAGGCAGCGCTAAACTGCTGAGCACCCCCCCAGATGCCCCGGGATCTTCTCTGATTCCACACAAATCTTAAGATTGTTTGTACCCCATTCTCCTAAGATCAGGAACAAGACAGGGATGTCCACTCTCACCACTGCTATTCAACATAGTACTAGAAGTCCTAGCCTCAGAAATCAGACAACAAAAAGCCTAAAAGGCATTCAAATTGGCAAAAAAGAAGTCAAACTCTCCCTCTTTGCCGATGACATGATACTCTACATAGAAAACCCAAAAGCCTCCACCCCAAGATTGCTAGAACTCATACAGCAATTTGGCAGTGTGGCAGGATACAAAATCAATGCCCAGAAGTCAGTGGCATTTCTATACACTAACAACCAGACTGAAGAAAGAGAAATTAAGGAGTCAATCCCATTTATAATTGCACCCAAAAGCATAAGATACCTAGGAATAAACCTAACCAAAGAGGTAAAGGATCTATACCCTAAAAACTATAGAACACTTCTGAAAGAAATTGAGGAAGACACAAAGAGATGGAAAAATATTCCATGCTCATGGATTGGAAGAATTAATATTGTGAAAATGTCAAGGCTACCCAGGGCAATTTACATGTTTAGTGCAATCCCTATCAAAATACTGTGAACTTTCTTCAGAGAGTTAGAACAAATTATTTTAAGATTTGTGTGGAATCAGAAAAGACCCCGAATAGCCAGGGGAATTTTAAAAAAGAAAACCATAGCTGGGGGCATCACAATGCCAGATTTCAAGTTGTACTACAAAGCTGTGGTCATCAAGACAGTGTGGTACTGGCACAAAAACAGACACATAGATCAATGGGACAGAATAGAGAATCCAGAAGTGGACCCTCAACTTTATGGTCAACTAATATTTGACAAAGGAGGAAAGACTATCCACTGGAAGAAAGACAGTCTCTTCAATAAATGGTGCTGGGAAAATTGAACAGCCACGTGCAGAAGAATGAAATTAGACCACTCCCTTGCACCATACACAAAGATAAACTCAAAATAGATGAAAGATCTAAATGTGAGACAAGATTCCATCAAAATCCTAGAGGAGAACACAGGCAACACCCTTTTTGAACTCGGCCACAGTAACTTCTTGCAAGATACATCCACGAAGGCAAAAGAAACAAAAGCAAAAATGAACTATTGGGACTTCATCAAGATAAGAAGCTTTTGCACAGCAAAGGATACAGTCAACAAAACTAAAAGACAACCTACAGAATGGGAGAAGATATTTGTAAATGACATATCAAATAAAGGGCTAGTTTCCAAGATCTATAAAGAACTTATTAAACTCAACACCAAAGAAACAAACAATCCAATCAAGAAATGGGCAAAAGACATGAAGAGAAATCTCACAGAGGAAGACATAGACATGGCCAACATGCACATGAGAAAATGCTCTGCATCACTTGCCATCAGGGAAATACAAATCAAAACCACAATGAGATACCACCTCACACCAGTGAGAATGATGAAAATTAACAAGACAGGAAACCACAAATATTGGAGAGGATGTGGAGAAAGGGGAGTCCTCTTGCACAGTTGGTGGGAATGTGAACTGGTGCAGCCACTCTGGAAAACTGTGTGGAGGGTCCTCAAAGAGTTAAAAATAGACCTGCCCTACCACCCAGCAATTCCACTGCTGGGGATTTACCCCAAAGATACAGATGCAATGAAAGACCACGACACCTGCACCCCGATGTTTCTAGCAGCAATGTCCATAATAGCCAAACTGTGGAAGGAGCCTCGGTGTCCATCGAAAGATGAATGGATAAGGAAGATGTGGTCTATGTATACAATGGAATATTACTCAGCCATTAGAAACGACAAATACCCATCATTTGCTTCGATGTGGATGGAACTGGAGAGTATTATGCTGAGTGAAATAAGTCAATTGGAGAAGGACAAACATTATATGTTCTCATTTATTTGGGGAATATAAATAATAGTGAAAGGGAATAAAGGGGAAAGGAGGAAAAATAAGTGGGAAATATCAGAAAAGGAGACAGAACATGGAAGACTCCTAACTCTGGGAAATGAACTAGGGGTGGTGGAAGGGGAGGAGGGCGGGGGGTGGGGGTGACTGGGTGGTGGGCACTGAGGTGGGTACTTGATGGAATGAGCGCTGGGTGTTATTCTGTATGTTGGCAAATTGAACACCAATAAAAAATAAATTTATTATTAAAAAAAAAAGATTGTTTGTTCCAACTCTCTGAAGAAAGTCCATGGTATTTTGATAGGGATTGCATTGAATGTGTAAATTGCCCTGGGCAGCATTGACATTTTCAAAATATTAATTCCCCCAATCCATGAGCATGGAATACTTTTCCATCTCTTTGTGTCTTCCTCAATTTCTTTCAGAAATGTTCTGTAGTTTTTAGGGTATAGATCCTTTACCTCTTTGGTTAGGTTTATTCCTAGGTATCTTATGCTTTTGGGTGCAATTATAAATGGGATTGACTCCTTACTTTCTCTTTCTTCAGTCTCATTGTGATGAAACTGATTTTGGGGCATTGATTTTGTATCCTGCCACACTGCCGAATTGCTGTATGAGTTCTAGTAATCTAGAACTAGAATTCTGGTGGAATCTTTTGGGTTTTCTATGTACAGTATCATGTCATCTGCGTCAAGGGAGAGTTTGACTTCTTTGCCAATTTGAATGCCTTTTATTTCTTTTTGTTGCCTGATTGCTGAGGCTAGGACTTCTAGTACTATGTTGAATAGCAGTGGTGAGAGTGGACATCCCTGTCTTGTTCCTGATCTTAGGGGAAAGGCTCCCAGTGTTTCCCCATTGAGAATGATATTTGCTGTGGGCTTTTCGTAGATGGCTTTCAAGATGCTGAGGAATGTTCCCTCTATCCCTACACTCTGAAGAGTTTTGATCAGGAATGGATGTTGTATTTTGTTAAATGCTTTCTCTGCATCTATTGAGAGGATCATATGGTTCTTGTTTTTTCTCTTGTTGATATGATCTATCACGTTGATTGCTTTACAAGTGTTGAACCAACCTTGCACCCCGGGGATAAACCCCATTTGGTTATGGTCTTAATGTACTGTTGGATCCTATTGGCTAGCATCTTGTTGAGAATTTTTGCATCTGTGTTCATCAGGGATATTGGTCTATAATTCTTCTTTTTGGTGGGATCTTTGGTTTTGGAATTAAGGTGATGCTGGCCTCATAAAATGAGTTTGGAAGTACTCCATCCCTTTCTATCTTTTGGAACAGTTTTAGTAGAATAGGTATTGTTTCTTCTTTAAATGTTTGATAGAATTCCCCTGGGAAGCCATCTGGCCCTAGACTTTTGTGTCTTGGGAGGTTTTTGATGACTGCTTCAATTTCCTCCCTGGTTATTGGCCTGTTCAGGTTTTCTATTTCTTTTTATTGCAGTTTTGGTAGTTTGTGTTTTTCCAGAAATGTGTTCATTTCTTCTAGATTGCCTAATTTATTGGCCTATAGCTGTTCATATGTTTTTAAAATCGTTTGTATTTCCTTGGCATTGGTTGTGATCTCTCCTTTTTCATTTGTGATTTTATTAATTTGAGTCTTTTCTCTTTTGTTTTTTAATAAGGCTGGCTAATGGTTTATCTACCTTATTAATTCTTTCAAAGAATGAACTCCTGGTTTTGTTGATCTGCTCTACAGTTCTTCTGGTCTCTATTTCATTGAGTTCTGCTCCAATCTTTATTAACTCTCTTCTTCTGCTTGGTGTAGGTTTTATTTGCTGTTCTTTCCCCAGTTACTTTAGCTGCAAGGTTAGCTTGTGTATTTGAGTTTTTTTCCAATTTTTTGAGGGATGCTTGTATTGCGATGTATTTCCCTCTTAGGAGTGCTTTTGCTGTATCCCAAAGATTTTGAATGGTTATATATTCATTTTCATTAGTTTCCATGAATCTTTTTAATTCTTCTCTAATTTCCTGGTTGACCTTTTCGTCTTTTAGCAGGATGCTCTTTAACCTCCAAGTGTTTGAGTTTCTTCCAAATTTCTTCTTGTGATTAAGTTCAAGTTTCAAAGCATTATGTTCTGAAAATATGCAGGGGACAATCCCAATCTTTTGGTATCTGTTGAGACTTGATTTGTGATCCAGTATGTGGTCTATTCTGGAGAAAGTACCATGTGCACTTGAGAAGATGTGTATTCAGTTGCATTTGGATGTAAAGTTATGAAAATATTTGTGAAATCCACCTAGTCCAGTGTATCATTTAAAGTTCTTGTTTCTTTGGAGATGTGCTTAGAAAATCTGTCATTTGCAGAAAGTGCCATGTTGAATTCTCCCAGTATAAGTGTATTATTATCTAAGTATGTCTTTACTTTGGTTACTAATTGATTGATATACTTGGCAGCTCCCACATTAGGGCATAAATATTCATGATTGTTAGGTCCTCTTGTTGGATAAATCCTTTAAGTATTATATAGTGTCCCTCTTCATCTCTTACAACAGTCTTTGGGATAAACTTTAATTTATCTGATATGAGAATTGCTACCCCTGCTTTCTTTTGAAGACCATTTGAATGGTAAATTGTTCTCCAACCTTTCATTTTCAGGCTGTAGGTGTCCTTATGTCTAAAATGAGTGTCTTGTAGACAGCAAATAGATGGGTCTTGCTTTTTTATCCAGTCTGAAACCCTGTGCCCATTTGATGGGGTCATTAAGCCCATTCACGTTCAGAGTTACTATTGAAAGATATGAATTTAGTGTCATCATAATACCTATTCAGTCCCTGTTTTTGTGGATTATTTCTTTGGGCTTCCTCTTTCTTTTAGAGTCCCCCTTAATATTTCTTGCAGAGCTGGTTTGGTGTTCACATATTCTTTCAGTTTCTTCCTATCTTGGAAGCTCTTTATCTCTCCTTCTATTCTGAATGAGAGCCTTGCTGGATAAAGTACTCTTGGCTGCATGTTCTTCTCATTTAGGACCCTGAATATATCCTGCCAGCCCTTTCTGGACTCCCAGGTCTCTGTGAAGAGGTCTGCTGTTACCCTAATATTCCTCCCCATATATGTTAAGAATCTTTTGTCTCTTGCTGCTTTAAGGATTTTCTCTTTATCTTTGGAATTTGCAAGTCTCACTATTAAATGTTGAGGTGTTTAACAGTTTTTATTGATTTGGGGGGGTTACCTCTCTGTCTCCTGGATCTGAATGTCTGTTTCTCTCCCCAAATTAGGGAAGTTCTCAGCTATGATTTGTTCAAATATGTTTTCTGGTCATCTGTCCCTTTCGGTGCCCTCTGGAACCTCAATTATACGTGGATTTTTCCTTTTGAGGCTGTCATTTATTTCTCTCTTCCTCATGGTCTTTTAATTGTTTTTCTCTTTTTTTCTTCAGCTTCTTTCCTTGCCATTAATTTGTCTTCTATGTCATTCACTCGTTCTTCTACCTCATTAACCCTCATTAGGACCTCCAGTTTGGATTGCATCTCATTTAATTGATTTTTAATTTCAGCCTGATTAGATCTAAATTCTGCAGTCATGAAGTCTCTTGAATCCTTTATGCTTTTTTCCAGAGCCACCAGTAGCTTTATAATTGTGCTTCTGAATTGGCTTTCTGACATCGAATTGTAATACAAATTCTGTAACTCTGTGGGAGAGAGTACTGTTTCTGATTCTTTCTTTTGTGGTGAGTTCTTTCTAGTCATTTTGCTCAGTGCAGAGTGGCTAAAAACGAGTTGTACTGGAAAAAGGAAGAAAAAAAGAGAAAAGAAAAAAGAAAAAACAAAACAAACAAACAAAAAATAAGGAGGGGTATCCTCTGGTTCTATATACTGTAAATCCCTCGACTTGCCCTGGACCTTTCCAGCACTTCTCAGTCAAGAACTTGCTCTTCCCCTGTCTTTCCAGCTGGTCTTCTGGGGGAGGGCCTGCTGTGCTGATTCTCAGGTGTGTGTACCTGGGGGAGCTGCTCAGCCCCCTGCCAGGTGCATGGCTCAGTGGGAGCTGTTTATTCTGTGAGGCCCTGGTTCCCTGGCAGCCCGCCCCTCCCAGGCATGGGGTGACACCAGGAGGGACACCACCACTGGTGGCAGCCAGCTCTCCAGCCCTGGAGTCAGCTCCCGCAGTAACTCCCGCAGTCTCCCAGTCCGCAGGGGCCTGGATGCTCTGGGGGCGGGGATGCTGATCTGCACAGCTTGGAGGCGCCAGGCAGCAGGAGCGTCCTCGCTGTCCTGTGTCCTCCCGGCCTCTGCCTGTCCCGGGGGGAGCGCAAGATCCTGGGCTGTGTCCCCTGGCACCCTGGGATCTGGGGCCTGCGCTGTGGGATCGCGCTCCCGGGGCCGCACAGTCCCCTCCCGCAGAGCCGCCGCCTGAGCTGCTCCCGGGCCCACTGGGCACGCTCCAGCCCTTTCTCCGGCTCGGCCCGAGGTCTGTGGGGTGCGCTCCCCCAGGGCACACCTCCTCTGTTAGTGACCCCAAGAACCTGGAGGCTCCACTGCCCCTCCTGCGGTTCTGCTCGGTTTCTCTGCAAATGCCTTTCCCTCCAGGAAGAATCTGGTGCAGATTTTTAAAGTTCCTGCTTCTCCGGGACTGGGCTTCCCTCCTGGAGGCTTTTGCCGGCCTTAGCCTGGCTCCTCGCGGGGGCCCCACCCCCACTGGATTCTTTTTTATTTTTATTTTTCTGCCTTCCTACCTTGTTAGAAATGAAAACCCTTCTCTCTGTAGCGTTCCAGCTGTTCTCTCGTTAAATCTCAGGTTGAAATTGTAGGTTTTCATGATGATTTGAAAATTATCTAAGTAAGTTGGTGGGGACAGGTGACTTGGGGACCCTACTCCTCCGCCAGCTTGCCCCGCCCTCCTGATTCATATATTCAAAAAAAAATCAAATCCAGAAGCCTTGACCAAGGGTGGTGATATTAGAATTTAGTTATACAGAGAACAGAATCATCTCTGATTCACTGAGGCAGTAATGAATGTAGTACATTACATAGCATGGTGTATGAAATGGATGTGATTGCAGAAGAAACAGATTCTAGGCTGAGCTTCTAGGAAGAGCCCAAAGCAACAGACCTGCTAATTCTTCTTCTTCTTCTTCTTTTTTTTTTTTAATTCAGCCTGTATTTTTTTATTTTTTTAATGATAGTCATACAGAGAGAGAGAGAGAGAGACAGAGAGAGAGAGGCAGAGACACAGGCAGAGGGAGAAGCAGGCTCCATGCACCGGGAGCCCGTCGTGGGATTGGATCCTGGGTCTGCAGGATCGCGCCCTGGGGCAAAGGCAGGCGCTAAACATCACCCAGGGATCCCCTGCTAATTTTTCTTAACTCAGTTCTATATTTCTCTCTTTGGCAAACACATCTGATTGGTGAAACAAAGTACCTCTGAGTCTTTTGCAGCAAGGGGGTGTAGAAAATGTAGTTTTCAGCTTTCTAGCTTCTGCAGAAAGAGAGGTTAAATGTGGAGTGGGTCAATCCAAAGCTATGCTTCAGCAATTGAGTAGAAGAATGTCAATCCATGTCCTGAGAGATTCTTATTATTATTTTGCCCAGTGTTGTAATCCCTCCCTATAGAGTTTCTATTCATATATCAAGATTGATGGAAGGAGAGAAATGGTGGACTGAACGTATCTAAAGACCAAAAATAGGTCAGAAAGACAAGTTGATAAATTCATTAAGTAGCCTTCTCTTTATTCTTCACCTTGTTTAAATAAATATTTATGTTTTAATGAAATATCTTTTATAATTCGAACTTTTAATATAATTACGTGTTTCATAAAATTTGCATACACTTTTCAAATCTAAACACAATTTCATTTGTCAATAGCCTTTAATAAAGCAGAGAATCTTAGTTAAATAATTATCTTTCTAAATTGACTAGCAATAAATGCTTAGTTCATAGATTTTTTTTTTCTGAGTTCTTACTTGCAGGGATGTTTTCAGATAATGATGTACAGAATCTTCATATATTTTTCTGTTTTTCAACATATGGGTTTGTGTATTTAAAGAGAGAAAGAGCACGATAAAAGTTTTTTCTTTTTTCTTTTTTCATTAAATTAAAAGAGGGAGAAGCAGAGGGAGAAGAGAGAATCTCAGGCAGAGATTGATGATATGTGGCGGACTCCACATATCATCACTGATCCCACTGATATGTGGAGTCCGCCTATGGGGGACAGGGGGTGGGGGCAGTGCTCAGTCTCACAACCCCAGGGATCAAGACCTGAGCCAAAATCAAAAGTTGGATGCTTAACTGACTATGCCACCTAGGTGCCCCTATTGTTATTTTTAGTAAGATTTATTTGTTTGTTTGTTTGTTTGTTTGTTTGTTTGTTTAGAGAGGGGGGACAGAGAGAGAGAGAAATTCCAAGTGGACTCCCCTCCAGTCCTATATAGGGCTTAATCTCACAACCTTGAGATCATGACCAGAGCAAAATCAAGAGTCTATCACTTAACCAACCCTGCCACCAAGGCGTCCTTGTAGGATTCCATTTATATAACACTCTCAACGTGTCAAAATTATAGAAATGGAGAACAGGGCAGTGGTTGTCAGAGGTTAGGAATGGTAATAAAGGAGGGAAGTGGGAGTGACGATAAGGCAGTGGCACCAAGGAGGTCTGTGTATTGATGGCATAGTTCTCTATATCAACTGTGATGATAGTTACACAAATCCACATTTGCAGATCAAAATTCTGAAGAAAAGAAAATGTGATCTAATAAAATTATATGCAATAAGGCAAATGTTTTCTTGTAGGAAATATGGAAGGATATTCCTAAACTAAAACCAAACAACAAAAACCCTCAAAAATAGGGCATACATAGACTTTTCCTGAAAAAACTACTTGACAATAAAATTCATCTTACTCTGAGATTAATCGAGATTCATAACTTAGAATGGAGAAGCTATTGAAAAGGGCCTGTTATGAACATCATATTCACTGAAATGTATTAAATGAATTACTATCATACATTTTAAAGATCAGAATCTCAATATTACAAATGTGGGTATTGTACAAATAATAACAAAAATTACTAGTAAAAAGAAAGCATATACGAGTACTAATGTTCTCTTATTTTACAGAAAAGCTTAATTGATAGACTTCATATTGAAACATATATGACTCCAAAGTTTGTCATAATCTGTTTTCTTAAACTTAGAGATATCATTCAGAACACACGAATCCTTATCATGGTAAATGTTTACTGAAAATTCAACAACGCCTGAAAGATTTTCTTTTTTCTTCCATTAAATTAAAGGAAAAATGACATGCATTTTGTTTTTGTTTTATTAAAAATAAGTTCTAGATTATGGTCTTTGTTTTATAAAAGGATTTCTCTCTCTCTGTCTTCCCATGTGTGTCTATACACAGAAAGATATCCAAAAATACATTCATCTAATGTAATGTTAACAATATCATTTTGGGGTGATTGAATTTGAGGTGATTTTTAAATGTTCAGCATTATTCTTCAATGTCTGCTTCTTTTCTATATGTCTTTCATTTTTTTTGTAAAAATAGTGGCATTTCTTTCCTTACTTAAAAATACGGATAGGAAATATGTCACTGAGACAACAGTTGTTATTTCTATGTGACAGATTCATTTAAAAATTCTTTCTTCTTTGTCCTTTAATTTTCAGAAGTAAAATCAATGATATTTTAACTTTTATGAAGAAGATGAGAGGCAACTTGAGCAGCAAAGAAAAACTTTTTTGATACCTGAAATTTAGTGTTGAAATTAAGGCTAATGAAAAACAGCTCAGGAGGACAGGAAGATCAAGAAACACTGAGCTCTATTTTTAGGTTCTTTCTCTGCACTGCCCTAAATAACTTAACATTTTTAGAAGATTTTATTTATTTATTTGACAGAGAGAGAGTGCAAGAGAGAGCATGAACTGGGGGATAAGCAGATGGCGAGGAAGAGGAAGACTCCCCATGAGCAAGGAGCCTGATGCAGGGCTCGATCCCAGGACTCTGGGATTATTATCTGAGCTGAAGGCAGATGCTTAACCAACTGAGCCATCCACCCACCCCTCACTTAACATTTTTTATTTCATGGTAGTGGAATCTACGTGCTAACAGGTGGACTGTGGGACCACCATCTAGAGTTCTGTGTTTTCAACAAAAGATGTGGTGCTAGAGAGTTTCTCAACTCCATTGATTTGAAGCTACATCTGTGAGTGCTTCAGTTCATGTGGCATCTATCCAATGCCCTGGGAAAGGACTGGACACATCTTCCCACCAAATGGAAACTTCTTTGGGACTAGAAGATGAGCAAGAAGGTGTGGAGCAAGCTGAAAGTACAATGGAGATCTTAGGGTAGATAAATCTGAGTAGAGAGTATTCAGAGTAAGAAAATGTACTTCAAACATCCCCTAAGAGGATTGATTAGGCATCAAAGCCCCTTGATTAAAACTCCCTGACTTCTAAGAAAGTTCCACGGCTTGGGACCCAAGCATCACAAAAGAATTGGAGACTTGACCAAATACAGCCACTATTTCTGTGAAGCACACTTTCCATGACCTGTGTCCAGAGAAGTGGCCTGGAGTTGCAGAGCAGAGCTGTCCTTTCTGGGAGTTAAATTATAACTTAGAGGAACATCAGCTAATGAGAATAGCTGACATTTCTCAAGTACTTAATGTGGACCTGCAACCATACTAAGTATTGGACATTCATTATTTTATTGGATCTTTATGATCTCCATTATCCTCATTTTATAGATGATGAAATTGAAGACTGAATAAGTTAAGAAACTTAATCAAGTTTATGTGGTCACTTAGCTGGGTAGCATGGGATTCCAACTCAGGTCTGACTGTTCTGAACATTGTATGTCCTTGCAGATGCCTGCTGCTAAGAGGGAGCATAAGGAAGATGATGGTGACTGCAAGGTGTGACCTACTTCAACACTGGGAGGGAGAATTCCTCCTCTTGGTTTTAAATCCCAGAACCACTTCCTTGATATATTATGGCATATGTAACAATATCAAAGACGTAAGTTAAAAAATAATACAGATAATGCACATTCCTTTTTTAAAAAAAGATTTTATTTATTTGATAGAGGGAGAGCTCCAACAGGAAGGGGCAGAGGGAATGGGAGAAGTAGACTCCCTGCTGAACAAGGAGCCCAATGTGGGACTCAATCTCAGGACTCTGAGATCATGACCTGAGCTAAAGGCAGATGGTTTACCAACTGAGCCACCCAGGCGTCCCCAGATAATGCTTATTCTGAAACCACATTTAACCACTTAAAAATCCTCTGGATTTACTAGAATACAAAGAAAAGAATAATTTTTTTTTAATTTTTATTTATTTATGATAGTCACAGAGAGAGAGAGAGAGAGGCAGAGATACAGGCGGAGGGAGAAGCAGGCTCCACGCACCGGGAGCCTGATATGGGATTCGATCCCAGGTCTCCAGGATCGCGCCCTGGGCCAAAGGCAGGCGCCAAACCGCTGCGCCACCCAGGGATCCCAAGAAAAGAATAATTTAATGTACGTTACAAAAATGCATAAAGGTCTACCAATTTCTTCTATGATGCAAGACCATTGAACATGTCTGAAGTCATGGGTGTTTGGAACCTATTTAGAAATATTGCTTCTTCATAATGGATATAATTTTAATCAGACAATAATGTTTTCTGTTTAAGAACCACAGGTAGTAGATAATGCAAAAAACACTTATATTTTATTCAGTGTACAATTTATATTATTTTTTACACATAATTTTGCTTCTTTTTTTTATAGTCACTGGACCTTTAATATGCATTCAATACTACCAACTTCCCTCTAATATGTTCATTTTCCACTATCATTTAAATTGAAATATTTAAAAAGTTCTGTTGAAGTGCCTTCTGTGATTATAATTTTGCTTCTTATTTAGCTTCCTCCTGAATTTTGCCTATTCAGACTACAAACGAGTTTGTTTTCCTTGAGTGTAAACCAACTAGGTAGAGAGAGTGTTCACATGGTAAGAAGAAATCAGTGTACAAAGAGGCAATAAACATGCATTTCCTGCACAGATCATCTGGTACAGAAGCCTAAAATCTGTATTCTTTGAGGACACTGAAGAAGTCTGCCCTCGTGAAATTTATGGTCTAGTTGTAGAGATAAAATATGCACATGTAAGACTCCTTAAATTTTTGAAGCAACATATTAACAAAGACAAAAAAGAGAAGATGTGAATCATAATTAGATACAAAAGTAATAAGTATGAGAAGACCAGAATGATTAGAACGAAGATATAACTAGTAAGTGAAGATTTTCGAACTGAGCTTTTTGTGAAGACTTCCTAGGCTGAAAAGCTTATAGAAGATAATCCCCAACACCTAGTGTATATTAAATAAAAGTTGCTGCTTGATCTTTTTTTATTCATATTAAATATGCCAAGAGATATACATGGTCTTCTATCCATAGCGTTACAAAGTGAACTCTGCTTTTTCTTTAACAAATAAGAAAGATTTTGAATATCTCTCTTGTCTCTTTGAGAAATAGATATTTCAATGCTTTTCCTAGATATCGGAGGCTAACAATTGCCTTTCATTCCATACATGTTTGAACTTACTTGAGCAGAGGAGCATTGCCATAAAAAAATCTTAATTTAATATACATTTTAGGATAAGTAGCTATTAGATCTATTAACCTATGCCAAGGTGAGGAATTGGATGACTCATGGCTGGTAAGGAAAATGTCACTATACAATCACACATAGATAAAAATTGAAATACACAACACAAAGTAGATTATTTTAGCTACAGATGAGACTGAACATATGGTACTTTTCAACACAGAGTGACTTTCACTTCGTCTTTGTACACAGAAGTTCAGAAATTAACTACTTTACCAAACAACCTTTTATTTAGTTGTGAGGATGTCTTTCAACCCAGTCACTACAAGTTCTCTTATCATATTTCCTATTATAAATGTCTTCAAATCCTAAACTGTAATCCTGGCATGACTCATAACAACCAGATAGCTGTAAAAGAAATTCTAGGGGAATCATTTCTGTCCTCTGAACTTCCACTCAGCTCTTTTTTACATCTGTGCAAGATACTGAGGTGAGCATGGATCTAACTTATTGTTTGTTATAGGTCAGCCTCAGCATAAGGATCCCACATCGTGGGAATGAATACTCATTAGATATCACTAACTGCTAAAGGAAATTGTCGTAAGAGAGCATTGGAGAAGCGGCAGTTCAGTAAGTTGGACTCTGTAGCCTTAACACACATGGACACACACACACCCCACCCCCACTCTCTCTCTCTCCCTCCCTCTCTCTCTCGCTCTCTCTCTCACTCTAGCTCCACTTTTGCCCACCCCCTCCTCTTTTCTTTCTTTTTTTTTTTTTTTTAACTTTCTGGGTATCTGTCTACTATTTCCTTTGCCATTTGAAAAACATATGTTTGAAAACTATTGTTTTGAAAAATGATGTAGACTGCCTTGAAAGTTGTCTTTCAACTTAAAATTGCTACATTTAAAGTTGAGTTCTCAGTAGAAAATGCTGTATATCACTGAAGAGAAGTATAGAGAAAGAATTCATTTATCAAATAAAATGCATTCAAAGCGAGTGAAATTTGAAGATAGTATTCAGTAGGTCAAAACTCTTGATCTCTTGTTTCTGGGAAACAAGAAACATGATCAAGGGACCCCACTCATCTCTTACTCAAAGAGTTAAATCAAAATTTTTTGCATGAATTTAAGATTACCTAATCATGAAATTGTCATCTCATAAAACATATTTGTGCTTTCCAGGATTCTATATCCTATGCACACATACAACCACTAGAATGGGCTTGGTCCAGTTATCTAATTTTTTTTTAAGGGTCATCTACTTGAAATGTGTACCTCGTGTTTCATCTTAGGCTCACTCAGGTCGGATGCTTCCACAACACCAGTCCCCTTAGGGGAAGCTGCTCTATAAAGCTCAATTACACTTAATGTAGTGAACGTTGAGTAATGTATGGAATTGTCAAGCCACTATGTCTCACAGCTCAACTAATATATCAACTAATATCAACTATACTGCAATAATAAATAAATCAATAAAGCTCAATGTGCTTTCATTCAAGGGCAATATAAAAATTTCAATATCAGGTGCCTTAGTGGCTCAGTCCTTTAAGCAATGACTCTTGATTTTGACTCAGGTCATGAGATCTCAGGGTGAGATCCAGTCCTTGGTAGCCTCCACTCTGGGTGTGGAGCCTGCTTAAGAGTCTCTCTCTCCCTCTGGTCCTTATCTGCTCTCTCTCTCAAAAAAAATTTAGTTTTATTATATTGCATTTTGAAAGCATTTTGATGCTTTCAGTTTACATTTGTTCTTGTATATACATATTCACATGACTCCATTGTAATAAATAATGGGAGGAACTGGTGAAAAGTGTTCATAGATCTAGGAACATACTTGAAATATTCATCTACCTTCACACCAGAATGCTGTCTCTCTTTTCTATAGACAGTATGTCAAAGAAAGGAAATTTTTGCCTATAGAGTTCATAAGATATAAAACAAAGTTTTATTGTGAGTTGGGGGCTCAAATGCTATTGCAAAAATGTGGCAGTTAAGTCCTTAAAAGCAATTTTATTTCATGGTGAGCAGTAATTATTTTGAGCTGATTTATGTGACCAAAGAAGAAAAAGAACCTCATCATGTCTAGTTACAATGGATCTTTTGACTACATTGACTCCTATTTTCTAACTAGTCGCTAAACAATTACATTTAACTAATCAAGTTACTAATCTGTAATAATGGTCAAAGTACTTGTGTGTGACATCATACTCATCTTAAACAAACAAAAAAACCTTAGAAACTAAATATCTAGTACTCAAGCTGAGAGCTTAGTGAGAAATCTTTATTATTTTATTTTTTATACTTTTGAAAATGTGGCGCATGTACACAATAACAGAAAAAATTAAAATAGTACAAAATAATATATAGTAAAATTTGTGTATCAGATCACCTGGCCCTCATTCCCAGTGTTAACCACTGTTAAAGTCTTCTTATTTATCTTTTGAACATAGTCTATAGATAAGCACAGATATACATATGTGTGTATTTCCTTTCTACGTTTACACAAATGGTGGCACGTCACACAGATTATTCTACACCTTGCTTTTTTGCCCTTGATGTGTCTTGAAAGTCAGCCTATAGAGCTGATTCACGCTTCTTAACACTTGCATAGTGCTGTTTTTATAGATGTACTATCCATCAGATAGGCCGTACAGATAGATTCTCCCAGTGTTTTGCTACTATTTGAAAAATGCCAAATTGAATGTCATCCTACATGTGCCTTTATGTATGTACATAAGTATATCTGGGAAATAAATTCCTAAAATAAAGAATTTGACTCTAAACGTGTTGCCTAACTAAGAATATGTGACATAATTTATTATTTTGACCAAAAGTTACTCAAGAAAGATTTATCATCATTAAGAGGGAATGGAATCAAGTGTGTAAGTTATTTTCCCTCACAGACACCACACTGAAATGAAGTGAAAGCCTTTATCAGGAAGTGTAGCATGTGTGTGAGTGTGTGTGTGTGTGTGTGTGTGTGTGTGTGACGTTAGAAGGTCAGAAAAAAGAACAAAGTAATTTCTATCATTTGAGGTCTAGTAACTCATGAAGACCTCTGGGAGAAAGGCTATCAAAAAACAGTAATGCACAAAGCTTCTCTCTTCCTTAAGGCTCTACCGCTCTCACCTCCTCTACGGCATGCTGACATGACGTGGATGAGATGATACGTGCCATCATATATATGGAGATAGACGGATAGGCTAGATCTCTTCTCTAAATCATAAACCCTGGTCTGTGCAGAGAAAAAACGCCCTCATGCAGATCTGAGACTTCTTATTCCTCAAGGGTATCCTTCGAGTCTCGAGAAAAGATAAGGAGAAATTAGACATATCTGACACTTCTCCATCTTAGGAAGCAATTTCGTAGGCAGAGCCAAACTTTCCTGTAACATCCCGCTGCAACTGTGAAGCTCTCTCCGCTTAGCTGAGAATCTCCCCGAATTTCAAGGTGCCGGACTAAAGGAAGGGTCTGGGTGAGCGTAATGTTTGCACGAGATAAAATGTAAAGCCCCATCCATTCTTTCTTTTCACACGTACACGAAAAAATTAGAATGACCCAGCATATTTTTCTCGCCAACTGCCAAAAACCTGAAATGAAGTTTTTGTCTTGCTCTCGATGGCTGATGCTGGCTTCCTTGGAGGCAGTTCGGGACAGCATCTGGCTTGCCTCATGTTCCACTGCAATACAGGTTCTGCAAAGCAGCCTGAAGATGACATTCCGGGAAGAGGAACTCTGTTCTGTGCGGCGGGGGAGGGACAGGGGAGGCCGGAGCCGGGGAGGCGGTGAGCGGTGTTAATGCAAATGTATTCCCGGGGCTTATTCGCTGGCAAACCCGGTCGACACCCAGCCATTTGAATCGGGGCCAGCAAGTTTGGCACATCTTCTGCTGGCAGAGCCCGAGCCCAGCGCAGCATCCTGCTGCTGTTGGCATGTATACAGCTGTCTCTCTTCATCTGACTCTCCACCGCTGTGGCAGACTCAACAGGTGTTGCCAGGGACACAGTGTGTTTGGCAGCTGTCAACTTTCCATAATCATCTCTGTAGCATATCCCTTTCTAGTCTCCCACCCTGTCTCATCTCCCCCTCCCGCCACCTCAGCACCTTCGGCACTATTTGGGCCTTTGCAAAGGGCAAAGTTAGGCAAAGATTCTGATCAAGGTCATCTGGAGGGAGAAATCCTACCTGGGCCTCAGCTGAAATGCGATAGGAGCTTTAGAAGACACAGGCCTCTTGGGGGGGGTGGGGAGGGCACCCAATTATCCTTTCTATTCTAGCCTCTCCAAAACTGTTCAGGCCTCAGTTTCCTCATCTGATAAATGAAGATACTATTTGTTGTCTTTACCAATGAGGAAACATGGACAAAATATATAACACTAAGCACTCAGTGATTCCTGTCCTCCCCCAGCTCCTCTTGAGTTTCATCCTTAAAAACCCTAGGCTTTCACAACCACCCCTGAACTCCAAAGACATAAAGCCCTGCTCTGTCATGAGGCTTCTTTCCTCCCACTCTTATCAAAGTTGAAGCCAGAAAACACACTGGCCCATGAAGGTCTTGGGGAGATGCCAAATGGATGTTTTTAAAAGGCAGGAATATATTTATATTATAGCCTCGTTTATAATTCCAAATGTCGGAAATCCCTGAATGACCACCAGTAAAAAGGAGATAAATAACTGGACAAAGAAATGATGGAATTCTATGTAACAGGTAAAATTAGATAAATTATTTAGATTAGTTCATTAATGAATTAGCTGGATTATTTACGGAAGCGCATATAGCTCTTAGTGTATGCCAGATTTCCATCTCATAAAAACCCATTATTATTATCGTTACGTGCTGATGAGGAAATGGGCACGGGGAAGCAGAGCCCCCTTTATGTGTACCAACACGGACAGGTCTTACAAACAAGGCTGAGTGCAAAACCAAGTTGGCAGAATAATATATGCACCACAAAATTGATTTAAAGTTCAAACTACACAAGGAAATATGTTATTCATGAAACACACGTGTAGAAAATGATAAAAACAAGGATAGGAAGAATAAGCACCAACTTGATGTCATAGTTGCTTCAAAGCAGGGCGAGAGTGGGACTGGAAAGTGCATAAGGGAGACGCTCCACTTCTATCCGTAGGGTCCCATTTCTTTCATTTTTAAAAGGACGGCATGTTAAAATTAGTTCTGAGTACTGCACACAATGCTTTTAAGTATATTTTCCTCTGTACTCTGTATTGTGAAACAATGTATATACAGAGAAGGGCATAAAATTCATTTGAAAGGTTTCACAAATAATTATTAGGCAAATGCCATGTGATTACCACCCAGGTCAAGGAAAAGAATGTAGAGCACTTGGGGAGCACCATGATCCTTTCTCAATCATAACGGGGTCCTGCACTCCTTCCAGAGCTGATCTCCATCCTGAGCTCTGTGATGCTCGTTGCCTGATTCTCCCCTACAATTCCACCACCTATGTCTGCATCCTAAACAATAAAGTCTAGTGATCCTGTTTCTGAACTGTAACAGGTGGAACCATGCAGTATGTGTTCTTTGTGGCTTTCTCTCTTAAAATGTTGTATTCATGAGATTCACCTGTGTTGTCCCTGGCTCATTGTCATTGCTGAATAGACTTCCACTTTTAGTTATCCCTTTCAGTCTTGATTGACATTTTGGTTGTCGTCTCTACAATTTTTAAGCTCGAAAGAAAAGGTAGATACTTTGTCCGGTATATTTTGATACCCAGGAATGAATATCTTCAGATATTTCCTCAGCTCATCTTTCAGAATGGATGAGAGTAGCTAGCCTTCATTGTTTAACCAAGAAAGACATTTTCCTTTAGACTTACTATTGATTTATTTTCTTTAGTTTCTTATTCACAAAGTCAACAGGTTGCTTTTCTTTGCTATTTTATTTGCCTTTACATTGTGAAGTGCTGCAGTCCCGAGGGGACCGTTGAGGCCATAATCTAAACCAAGGCCTTTGTTTTACGCATGAGGAAACATGCATTGTGCCCTGCAGCTCATTTTAAAATACATTTTAGTAGCTCTGAGACCTATAGATGGTAACTTGGTCCCTGGAAGAGAAGTTTTAAATGTTCTATTGTCTCTGGCAGCTGGTTAATCGTATGTTTAAGAATAAAGCATTGCCAGTGTTTCTCTGCAGGGCAAATCTACTCTATATGAGACCCATACTGAGTGCCACAAAGATGTTGCCAAACGTCTAAATGAATTTTTCCCCTCCTCATTATTAATTGCTATACAGCATTGCTTTTAAAAAACCACCCCAGGCCTCAGTAGTGGGGAGGGACGAGCCCACGAAATAGCATTATTCTCCCAGCACATTCCAGTAATAGGGCCAAGTAGCAAAGGCATTTCTTTATTGTAAGGACCTCAGCAATGTTGTAAAAGGCATCTTCCTGCTCTCCAATATTGCCATTAATATGTAAAAGCTTAAGCTTGCTAAAGGGATTATTGCACATCCTATCTGATGGTAAACTGGCATTGCAATGATTACATGTATCTTTTTGTCATTTTCTCGTAAAACATCTTAACTCTTGAACAGTATAATTGGCCTCTTACTAATGTTAATGATTAAATCAGCATAAATGTAACACACTGCTTTAAATGGAAGGCATGTTTGCAATCTCCAGGGTTTTGAATGTATGCTGTACAGCATGGTCATTATGTTCATTATATATGTGTGCGCATGTGTGCACAGAAACACATATGTGCACATATACATGGTGTGTAACATATACAAATTATGGAAACAGGAAGCACAAATTTCACAAGTGATTCATTGAATATGACAGTCAGTAGAGATACCCTTGCTTCATGAATCCATTTTTCTAGCTACTGAAGATAAAGTAGCATGTATCAGCCAGTGGTTTGATTAATCTACTGCTCCCCAGAATACAGTGCTCCAACAATGCAAGATATTGCCCCCGAGCCAACCAACACCTTAGCTGAGCCCTCGCGGGCTGTTCTACCATTTAATCAGGCAGGCTACTGCTGGGTGATGAAGTACATGGTAACACTTTGGTCATGAGTCTATTGTTGCTGTTCTTTTTTTATTTTTATTTTTTGTCATAAAATGGGCTTCTTGGCCTGAGGCAATTTGTGGGAACTACAGTGTCAATGGATCAGATGGTAATGCTAGCAAAGGCACTGTAAGCAGGCAAAGCAAACTCCTATCCAAAGTATGGGTAAACCCCGGGAAGAGGACAGCCAGGACTAAGCTGCTCAGTGATGCTGGTGGCCTTTGCCTTCCCGCAGAATGTAGAATATATTTGGCCGATAGCAGTTTTTAGATTTAAGAAGTACATCCTTCTTCTCATGCCCACTTCTTTGTGGTTTTGCTCCTTCCCAGTACTACCAGCCATGCCAGTTCTGGTACTTGTCCATTTAGTGTGGCCATCACTTTTTCCAAGTTTCTAGGAGTATTCCCAGCACTATATTAGCACAGTCTCTGGGGTCCTTCATGGTCTATGAAATCTTATTTCGCAAGAGATTACTTCCATTTCCAACTCTCCCTTACTCAATTTTATGTTCTAGTCTCCTGAGTCAGCACTCAGGAACCAGTCCCAGGCATACTTCCTTAGCCATAGCTCCTTCTGTGTTAGTGTAAAGTGCTTTTGTGATGAAGACCTGAGCCTGGTCCCCCATCTGTCTACACTTTGGCTGTCAGACATTAGGGTCCACTGAAATGTTAATTAGTAGGCCCTTTAGCTTTTACCATTTGCTTAGAATTGGTTATTAATCGGTGGAACCTGACTTTTTCTCTCTTCCACTTATCAGCAGCTCTCAACAATAGCCACACAATTCCATTGTCCTCATAGAATCGTTTCTCTCATGCCTCTTCCACAATACGGATGTTGCACAAGACAGTACTTCCCCTTAGCTGCTCTCCCAGCCCAATTTATGACTGGTGCAAGTTTGAACAATTGCATTGTGACAGCATGCTAAGTAGAGGCTAGCCACCCTCCATCTACTCCCAGGGAGAGAGTTATTGCTTGTTGGCTGGTGGAGCATCCAGCTCCAAAATCTGCATATTTTCAAGTCTAGTTCCTAGGACACTTGTGGCACCAACTCTCTTAGATCCAATTCTCTGGAAACCCCAGGGAATGGGCATAACCTTGGGTGAGGCATTTCCCAAAATTAGACACACCTCTGAGCTATTAGCCAAGAATACTGCCAGCAGCAAGATGCACTGGCCCAGGACAAGGCCCTGGGTAGAGCACCATAGTATCCACTATAGACAGTTTAAAGTTTCTACCTGATTTCCGCTCTTCCCCAACTCCATTAACCCCCTCTGACAGTAGGGAACCCAGTTAGCAGTATACCCCTCACTGAATTCAGTGTGGCTATACAATACAGCCACTATCAAGCTTATCAAAGATGTGAGTGCCTCCCTCACCAGTGAGTTACTTATTGCTAAAATGAAGACAACGTCCTTCAGATTCTCCCAAGGAATATAGTCAGGTGATGGGTTATGAGTTTATATATCATAAATATATCCTCAAATTTGCACATTCTTGGGCCTTCTGACCCCTTTCTCTATGCTAAGGAACTTCTGCATCTCCACTTTGTTTCAGAAGCCATTTTTGAATCCAGATGTTAAGAAATGATCCCAGCAAACTCTTATACTAGCTTTACAAGTACTTGACATAATACTAAGTCCTGAGTCACAGGTAAAAATACCCATATCAATGAAGTTAGTCTTCTATTCCAACCCCTCGTCTAAAACCCTTGAGATCTTTTCTACGCGGGTTCTCCCCTTTCTTGCTAGTACCTAATAGCCAGAGCTTACTATTCTTTTGCAGATCTTATAAAACTAAGCTAATAGAGGGTTTATCAAGGCCAGGAATCAATCATGGAAAACTGAGGGAAAAGCATGGCCACTGGAATTGAGAACAAAGTGGAGAGTAGGTGACAAGAGAAGGTAGAAGCGGGAGCTGAAGTAGCCAGATTTTACCATACAGGGGAGGAAACATCTAAAATACGTCACCACCTTGAGATGACCTTCTTTCAGTGTTCACAAAAGCTCACGTTAGTGAATGCTCTCATTAGCCTCATCCCCTGGACATCTTCTTCTCACCTATATCACAGAGCAGAAGTCCATTTAGTGTAAATCAGGTACAAGATTAGAGTTGGTGTAGCAGCAAGAGTGACTTTAGATGCTTGGCTAGAGTTCTATCTCCCCTAACGCAGAACTGGATTGGTTTCAGAGTCAACCAGAGAGGCATTATATAGAATGCTTAAAGACCTGGGATGGGAAATAAGATAGAACCTCCATTCACTTCTAAGCAACTCTACTTAGCGCTTGAGTGCTCTTGAAGTTACAGAGCTTGTTAAGTTTCAGTTACCCTCTCATTTGTAAATTGGGGGTGATAACAGCCACCTCAGTGGGTTTCAGTGAGGACTGAGTAAAATGTTAAATGTGAAGTACTTAGAATCATGCCCAATGCATAGTCAGTACTGGGTAAGTGGCAGTAGTAACATCAGTAGTAGCTATTGTTCTTACTATTAGGGATGAAGACAAAGGAGTTGGGGAGCAGAGAACCAAGCTATTAATTATAAATGCTGCCAAGAGTGGTAGTCTTTGGTTAATGCAACAGAGGAACTCACAGGCCAATGCCTAGGGAACTTGTGGAGAACTATAAATGCCCTGGGGACCTGGGCGACCTCACAGTCCCTTAGCAAATGACAGAGCGTGGCAGCAGAGTGGTGAGCACAATACAACCACAAAGTAGATGTCAGGAGTTCCAGAAGAAGCAACCTACATGCCATGAACACTGCTTTCCACAAATTTAAAAATACATGCAAAACTGGCCAGGAGAGGATAGGTGAGTTAGGTAGTTTCATACATGGTGGGATTACAGAATTATATGATCCATTGGAAAGCAGTTGAGTAATCTATTAACAGTCATAAAATGCTCACGATCCAATAATCTGCTTCTGAGAATGTAACCTAAGGAAATATTTCCAAATATGGAAAGATCTCGATATGTAAAAATTAGTTCTGTCATATATCTTATTATTTATAGTAGTAAAACATCAGAAAAAAATTAAATGTTCAACATGAAGAAATAGTTATGTAAATATTCATTACAATTATATGAAATCTTATGCATTCACTTGATATATGTATTAAGTATCTGCAATAATATTAAAATAAAGTTTTCATGTTAAATAAAAAATAGAATACAAAATGGGTGCATATATTATGATGATGAGTCTATAAAGAAAAACAAAAACTTTAGTCTGAAAGGAAAATCCACATGTCCTATGAACCTTCTAAGGCTTCTGGATACATGGCTAACAGACAGATGCAGATGAAGGACTTTTTGTCCTAAAGTCAGAATGGGAAATAGGTCTTTCCTCTTGCCTCAACATCAAAGGCAGGGTAGTGGCTGCATACAGAACCAACAGTCTTAGAAGGGATTCTAAAGCACTGGGTCTGGTTCAGCTGGAAAGAGGATCAAAATTGGTTGATAATGTCTGCATTGGGCAAATATGGGGACACTGGTAGAAATTGCTCAGAACGTTTGACATCCTCGGGTATGATTCCTCTTTCAGATAATAAAAACTGCATAAGAAATTTGGGTTACCGAGTGAAGTTCGTTGTGAAGGAGATCCCTCCACTGAGAAGGAAATAGAAATACATGATCTTCTACCATTCAGGGGAGAAGGTTCATTCCAACCCTGAGAATCATGAGTCAAAATATTTTAAGCCCTCACAGGGCTAGCGAGGGAGAAGTTTTGGGGGAGCTGGGAGCAGAAAGGAGGTTTCAGAGCTCCTCAAAAATCACAACACAACTGCTTTCTTGATAGACTTGGCCCACGGGCTATCCAAACAGGACACTGTGATTATGAATTCTTCACTTGGCCCATCATCCCAAAAGAAAAGTAGATAAAAGCAATTTCACACAACAGTTCTGAAGAAGCAATTTGCTTGTAAAGATTATGCCTGGAGTCTATCAAATTGCAGGTGTATTTGTATATCAGGTTTCACTGCCTCCTGACCAGGCAGTAATCATTCCCTACACTTGACCCAACCTGAGAGTCTCTGAACGTAAAACATGGAGCCCTCCAGCATCACTCAAATTATTCACGTCATTGATATTCTTACCACTCTAGTCAGCATCAAGTTACTCAATTGAGTATAAAATTTTCCTCTAAGTTCAGTCAAAGGTTAACTTCTTCAAAGGAAACTGTCAAAACCTGACATCATGTTCAGTTTGCACTAAAGGTACAAACGTGCTCCCCTCACTAAATCTTCGGGTCATGGTGGAATCAACACATGTTTGAGTTCGAGCAAAAGCTGGCCTGTGGCAGCTTGCTTGGGAAGTGAGGCTCACCCCAGCAGGTAAAACACAACAAACAATGTGGCTTAAAATAATTAGTTCCCATGCTGAGCAATCCATACAGTGTTTTTCTACACCAGGTGCTTGAAGCTTTCTTTTAGATAAAGGAAAAAAAAAGTGGACTGATGGGCAGGGAGAGGAGGCTTGAGATACAGGTTGAGAAAGGAAGCTGGAATTTTCTGGCATATTATAAAGCAGAGCTGAGAAAATCAAAAGTTGGCTTTCAGGTCTCAGACATACCAAAAAGCCATATGAAGCCAAAATGTCCTGTGAATAATTAAGTTTTACTCCATCTGGGTGTCTTTTAGTGGTCTAACCATTTCAGTTGAAATGTTTTATTTCCCAGTGCTCTCCAATTGGGAAAGCTTGCTGTGATCTTTGTTACTAAAGCCAGTGTTTATTTTGGTACTGAGGACAAATAAAGTTTTGGCAAAAATTTCCCCCGGCCAGGAGCTCTTGGAGAATGCTAGCTTTTGCCCAGTGAGCTTATTTGCCAGAAACATTTGGATGAGCAGGAGAGCCAAAGCAGCCAGAAGTATTTTTGCCTCACAACTGATTTTAACCAAAAGCTGTCAGGCCCAAACACACTCAGAATGAGAACATGAAGTGTAAATACATCTGGCGAATTGTAACGATCCAAATATAGCTCAGGTTTCTAGAAGATACTTATTGTAAGGGCAATGACGTTAAGTTTAATTTCAGGTTCCCCACGAAACCAAGGTCTCAAGGTCCTTTTTGTTTTTACTATTTACAAAATAGGCAGCTTTGAAGGAAGGAGTGCTGTTCGTTGATGCATCCCAACCTCGGTTTATTTTATGACTATGATGAAAATTGCTAGCTTCCAAACATGCTTATTATATAGAAAAAGAATTAATCTAGGTCTTGCTTAATTTAATAGAGTTTAGGAGCCCTGATGCCCATTCAATTAATTAATAATGGAAAAAGAGTCCAAATACCAGCCATTTCTAAAAGCTCTTCAGCATGATGAACAGAAAGATAAGCATTTCATTAGCGCAATGACCACTTGCATCTAATCTTTGATATGCCCTAGGTAAGTAACTCCAAATGCAATTACAAGGGCATTCTTGGACTATGGTTCCCAGCTGTCATAAATAGAAATGGCTCTTATGATTTGTTTTTATTCTCTTGACTTAATTCAAATAGATTCCTGTTGAATTGATTGCATTTTCATACATGAAGATATTTAGCAACCGTTATGCATCAGATACACTTCTTGTACTACCTTGCTTCTCGAGGTTAAAGTATTTAGAATTTCTTGTACCAAAACTTGCTCTTGTGGAATTCCTTCTACGGTGATAGAACATCTCAACAAACTTGGAGTAATGGGGCACATTTGAGCCTGTTCTTCTTTCCAATCCATCTGATGCTTGGTTCTACTTGATTGCCTCCCACAAGAGTTTCTGGTTTCAGAATGCCTCCAATAGTGAGCAGCATGATATACCCTTCTAAAAATAACCTCTTCCCTGTTGGAGAGTACCAGCTTTAAAAAATTTTTGCATACATTAAGTCCAAACCTTCTTCCCTGTAACTTCCATCAATTCATCTATGTACTGTCTTCTGGAATCACACTGAAATTCCCCTTTTCCAGGATAATCATCCACAATACCTATCCTCATAGTTCCTCCTCTCAAGACCCTCTACTCTCATAACTCTCTTTTGGTTCAAACCCCACCTTCCCCACCTCCTTAACTGGCTAACCTTGGTAGGAGAGCTAGTGTCATCTTAAGTAAAAGATGGCTTATCAATTTTTTCGAGTGAAAACCATAATACCAACAACTTGCAGGATTGTCATAAGGGCTAAGTAAAGTATCAAATGCAATCTGTGCCCAATAAATATTTATTTTCCCTTCCCATCTTCAAGGGAGGCACCCATAACTAAATGAGGTGAAATACAGTGTTTGGGGCACTGTCCTTCTATTAACATAATGTATCAATACCATCCCTGAAGGTTGGTGTTTCCTGCAGCTACATTACATGACTAATGTGGAATGTTATGGACTGAGTGGTGTCCCTGCAAAATTCCTATGTTAAAGTCCTCACCCCTAACGTGAGTATATTTGTGGGGGTCACTAAGATTAAATGAGGTCATGGGAGCCCTCGTGTGAGAGGACTGGAGAGGAAGAGAGATTAGCTCCTTCTCTGTCTGTGCCTCAGAGAAAAGGGATGTGAGGCTGCAGTGAGAAGGTGGCCATCTGGGAGCCGGGAAGAGAAGCCTCACCAGAGACTGAATTAGCTGATACCGTGAGGAGGGACTTCTAGCCTCCCGAACTATGAGAAAATAAATGTCTGTCATTGAAGCCACTCAGTCTGTAGTGTTTTGCGATGGCTTCCTCAGCAGACTAATGGCGTTCATCAGTTGTCAGTCAAGATGTCTACATTTTCCCCCTTCATAACAACACACCTGAGGCATCGTGAGAGACAGATGGAGAGACTTGCTCTTTGTAAAGGCAAATGCTCAACACCACCTTTTAAATGATACGAATAACTTTGCCAGTCAAATGTAACAGAATCTTATGTAGCATCTGTGTCATCTCATCAGGTTATAGTTGGTAGAATGACATAATTATGAAAATTTGGAATCATATTGGCTCATCTCCAGGCTTCTGAATCCTCCTTATCTCCTCCTTTTTTTTTCTCTCTCAATAATAATAATAATAATAGCAACCATTGCTAGGCATCATACTAAGCATTCTGGGTAGACTAAATGACTTCATCTTTTTGTGCCTCAGTTTTCTCACCTATAAAATGTGGATGATAATAATAATCCCTGCCTTATAAGGTTGCTGTAAAGATCAAGTCACTTAGGGGTGACTGGGTGGTTCAGGATCTGCTTTCAGCTCAGGTTGTGATGCCGGGGTTCTGGGATCAAGCCCCACATCGAGCTCCCTGTTCAGTGGGGAGCCTGCATTTCCCTCTCCCTCTATTGCTGCCCCTGCTTGTGTGCTTGCTCTCTCTCTCTCTGTCAAATAAATAAATAAAATCTTTAAAAAAAGGATTAAGTCACTTGGCCAAAGTCACATAACTAATAAATGGGAGAGGCCAGATGCGACCTAGTTACAGGACTTTGAGCAAGTTACTCAACTTCCTTGTGTCCCAGTCTCCTTATCTATAAAATGACAACAACACTACCTTCCACACAGGGCGAGGACAAGGACTAAATTACTTAACCCATGCTTAGTGCTTTGAGTTCACAGTCTGTCCTATAAATCACCAAATTCAGGCCTCGTCCCAAGGCCTCCACTAGAATGGTCAGCCACCTGAGGGCAGGGAAGCGCTTCTGTCTTGTTCACTGCTCTGTTCTCTGCTCCTCCTGTTACCTGACATGTAACAGTCATTCCTGGGGATTTGTTGACTCAGTCAATGGGCAGGTACCAAGTGGCTAAAGGTCATGGAAGGGTTCAGAATTGGAGAACAGAAACTGGGAAGGGGCTTGAAGTTCCTTGTATCTTCACATACTACGCCTGCAGGTTTCTCATTTCTTGTTTTCTCCATGTGGGCCCCAGGGTGTTTCTGAGGAGTCCATCCCTCACTGGAGAGGGACAGCGAGGGGCCCCGCCATGCCTCCATGCCTTTCCAGACCTTCTAGGGGCCTGCTCATCCTGCTCACCCTCATGCCAGTGCCCTGCACATAGAAGTTGCTCAATAGATAGTTGTGAAAGAAAGAAATGAGAGAAGGAGGGGGAGGGCAGGATGAAGAAGGAAGCTAGAGACAGAAGAAGGCAAGGAGGGAAACAATGCAGGTGTCTGGGAAGTTCTGTCCGGGAGGAAGGGTGCTCTGGGGGAAAAGCAAGGAAAAGAATGACAGGAGAATGGAACAGTTGGTACATAACTCACCTAGGCTGAGACACTTGAATTTATCACCAGCAGCTACCTGGTAAAAGAACAGGATTTTCTTTTACCCTCTCCTCAGCACCACAGGTTTAAGTTCATCACTGCCAACGTTTGATCTCCTTTTCAATCTGACGATGATCAGCTTGCCTGATCCTGGAGAGAGCCAAAAATGCACCTGTGGTCTGTTGACTAATGACGCAACACAGGACGTAAACTCTGCTGCCCGGGAGGAAAGCCCTGGAGCAGGGCTGAGGTGGGGAGGATGGTGGTACACTGGGGAGGTCAAGAGAGTCTCCATGTGGGAGGATGGAAAAGCCAGCCCGAGGAATGGCAGTGACAGAGAGTGAACAAAGTTGAGGAAACAGGGACCTTGACTGTCAGCTTCACAGAGGATGATACCCAAGGACAACTTGATGATTGTGAACATGAGATAATGAGGTGAAGCACAGCTGACACTGGGAATTACTTTGAGCTAAAAATTGGGCTTAGTGCTTAACACAAGCACAATTGTGTTAAGTTTAATAGTTAAGTTCTATTAATATAGTCTGTAACTATATGTGGGTATATAAATGTTTATATATCATTTATAAGAAGGAGCCGTGTCAGGCAGCCCAGGTGGCTCAGCAGTTTAGTGCCGCCTTCAGCCCAGGGCCTGATCCTGGAGACCTAGGATCGAGCCCCACATTGGGCTCCCTGCATGGGTCTGCTGCTCCCTCTGCCTGTGTCTCTGCCCCTCTCTCTCTCTGTCCCTCTCTGTGTGTCTCTCACAAATAAATAAATAAAATCTTAAAAAAAAAAAAGGAGCTGCGTCATAGAGGGGTGAGCTAATTTGCTTGCGATCACTCAGTATATATGTGGCAGAACCAGGATATGAGGATATATGAGGATATGGACCAAGCCCAGTGTGGCAGACAAAGGAGTACATACATTGTCCCGGAAGAGTGCAGACTCTGAAGCCAGTTACAAAATATAAAACTAGAAGCTTTAAGGCCTCAAAGATTATCCTGGGAAGATGGGAAGACCAGAAGAGTTGCTTCCAGAAAATAAGGATGAAGGAATGGATAAAAGGGATGAATGGCTATTGATTGCCTGTCCATCTGCCTTCTCTCCCCATGTTCCTTCCACTAAATTCTGACACAGAGACAGAACTACTTTCTAGAAGTTCCCTCCTTCTTTCCAGTCTGGAGGGATTACTCGATTGTATGCCCACTTGTCTAGAGGGAGAAAGCAACACAAAGTAAGTAGAGTACAGTTAAGGAGCCACCCAGAGGCATTATCCTATCACCTCACCCAGCAGAGCCAGCACTGCCTCAAACACGTGTCATGAGAAGTTTTAAGGACCAAGCTTCTTTTCCCTTGAATCCCTTTGGCTCATCATAGCTCTGTTCTGCAGCACAAAATTCTGCTGTCTTCCTCAAAAACAGACTCATGAATGGACCCAGACAGAAGAATCTATGTGGATTGCATCTGCCTTTTTGGGTGTGATTCATCTTCAAAAAAAAAAAAAACTGTAAAGCTTGTGGAATGGGGGTGGCATGGGGCTTGGGGGTGGTGACACCTGAGCAAGGCTTGGTAGTGGATGTTGTGATGTGCCAGCCTACATCCTCCTTCACAACTGGAGAGCCAAATCCCCCAGCTGCTGGGACTGTTGTTGGAACACAGCCCTGGGCTGTCAGCCTCCTGAGGGAATACCCTGGCTGAAGAGAGCTTCTCACATTGGGCAGCACATATCCAGTGACTGGTTGATGTGTGCTTCAGGAGTCCCATCGAGGGGCAACTCTGAAGGACCATCCTCACTCCAGAGCTTCCTGAAGGTGGAGATTGTATCTTAGCTTGGCTTGTCCCTCTGCACCCCCTTACCACAGGTGTTGATTCCAGAGCACTCTTAATCAGCATCTCAATGTTAGTCTCCATTTCAGATTCAGCTACCTGGGGAACCCCACTTGTGACAGGATCTGATCAGATCATCTTTGAGAAGAGATATTCCAGTTGCCCCTCTACCCATCCACCCCCATTAAAAGTAGTGCATTCCTGAAGCATGTTTCAGAAGCAATATTTGAGAACTGGGGGAAACCTCATCATTCACTTATCTCAGAAATACATCTCTCTTCCCTTTTATTCCATGTCTCCCGTTCTCACAGCTTTTCATTCTATTGCACTGTGAGTTGTTCAAGGTAGAGCCATATTTCATACATCTCGTTCCAATAGTGCCCTGCAGAGATCATATGCACTCAGTACCAGACTTAATAACTGTCTTGTCCTCTCACTGCCATAAATCCCAAATGCATTCATGTCCTATTCCTGCCACTGCCAACAGTCTCTTATAAATTACAAGCTAAGATGGTCTAGAGGAGAATCATATGATAATCATTTATGTAAGCCTTGAATCACTAGACCCAGACTTTCTATACCAGGGGCTTAGAGATCTTGGGATCGCGATTAGGTGTAGTGCTGAATGGTGGCCCTAAACAGATATGCCATCGCTAAAATGCCCAGAACCTGTGAATATTACCTGATTTGGAAAAAGGATCTTTGCAGATATAATAAAGTTAAAGATCTTGAGATGAGACCATCCTGGATTACCACGGTGGGCCCTAAATCCAATGATAAGTTTCCTCACGAAAGACAGAAGAGAAGGAGGTGATGTGATCATGGGAACGGACATTGGAGTGACTTAGCTGTTAGCCAAAGAATGCCTGGAGCCACAAGAAGCTGGAAAAGGTAAGACACACAATCTCCTCAGAGCCTTTCAAAGAAGTACTGCTACCCTTGATTCAGGCTTCTGGCGTCTGGATCTATGAGAGAATAAATTTCTGTTGCTGTATGGCACCCAGCTTGTGGTAATTGGTGATAGCAGCCCTAGAAAACAAATACATTAGGTCTGACAAATTCCATAGGATGTTGGGACTTGGATTCCTCCTCTAGCAACTCTCAGACACCACTCGGCGTCCCTTCCCTCTGCAGACGAATGCAGCCGCGTATTCATAAGGCCACTGAGAACACTCAGTAAATCGCAGTGGTGGCTGGAGGGCCCGTGGCACAGCAGTGGCCAAGCTAGGGCCTGAAGGCGGACTGGAGCACCCAGCCACTCCAGAAGAGGGAAAGAGAGCCTCATTTGGGTGACTTTCTGAACATTTAATAAAGATTTCCTTGAATGGGTAATTCAACTGCTCAAAAACAAAAAACAAAACAACCCAGACAAATAGCCTTCAAGAAAAGGCAGGACGATTTAGATAGTGGATCACAAGGCTGGTTGGAATAGAAAAGAGTTTTTAGCCATCACAGACTAACCTTTATCTTAGGGGAGAAAAATGAGGCGGCAATGTGTTGGTGGCCTCTGGCCAGGTACGCAGTCAGCTCTCTACGGGGAGCTCAGGCGCGGGAATTCTAGCCCACATTGCCCCACCGCCCCGTACTACTGCAGATACTTGGAACAGCTCTCTCTTTCAGTTGTCTTAATATTTCTAAATTACCAAACAGGATTGCTTAGCTATATATATATATATATTAGGATTTTATTTATTTATTCATGAGAGACACACAGAGAGGCAGAGACACAGGCAGAGGGAGAGGCAGGTTCCATGCAGGGAGCCCGATGCAGGACTCGATCCCGGGTCTCCAGGATCACGCCCTGGGCTGAAGGCAGATGCTCAACCGCTGAGCCACCCAGGCGTCTCTGCTTAGCTATATATTGCAAATGAGTTACGTAAAAGTAAAGTCTTCCTCTTAATTTTGAAATGGGCTGTGTTTTGGACAGGTATTTAGAATTCTAGACCAGGTTGCATCCCGGAGACATTCAGCTAGATGGAAATAGAAGCACACAAACAAAAGGGAGGCTTCAGAACTGACCTCCCAGCTGCACAGGAAAATGGCTTTGAGGCAGTTAGCCCCAGTGAGGAACGGCCGTGGTGAAGCAGCGTGTCTACACCCTACACATACATATTCAGACGCTTTGTCAAAAAAGCCCAGCACTGGAGCATTTCAATTAACAAAGTGGGATGGTTTACCTGATAAAATGCTCCCTGTGTGAGTGTAATTACATATTTATACCCCACAGAGATTTTTTAATTTCTGTTTGGTTTGTTTGCCTTGAAAGTGTTTGTCATTGGAAGTGTTCTTGATGTGCAATTTTAAAGCAGTATTGGCCAACTGTGTGGCTTGTTTTCATTTTAGATGCATTACAGTTTGAAGATGATGCTTTTTCCCTGTCTACACACAATATTGATACTTGCACAAGAAGACAATGCATCAAGGCACCAGAAAAGCATTAAAGGAATGCTGTCAAGTACCTGTCTTTTGGCTCTCCCCTAGTACTTTTCTCTTTTTAAACCCACCCGAGGCTACTAATTGAATCTAAATGCTTGAAAATATGTTCTCTTTCTTTGCAAGTTTGCTTGTTTTTGTCTTCTGTTAGTAAAGCTTTTCCTTCATCCCTATCCACCCTCCCCATCCTGATAGCAAATAAAGCTGAAATAACGGAGCTCCCTTCTGTGGCTCTCTGCCCCTCCTTTTCCTGATGAATACACAGACACACAGATATGGATTGCCGATTAATTGGGGTTGCTTTCATTCCATCACTAAGCAGCAGAGCCCCTGCTATGTGCTGGGTACCACTGATAGGCTTTGGGTATATAGAGATAACTCTTAGTCTCTGATCTCATGGATCTGTGTGCCAGCAGAGAAGCCAGGTGTTGAGAAAAGCAATTACAACCTTGTAGAGCAAGTGTTATAACCAAGGTAAGCTCGAAGTATAGTGGTGGCACCATGGACATGGAAATTAATTTTGCCCAAGGCAGGCTTCATGGAGGAGGAGGTGGCTCTGGAGGTGGCTCTTAAAGAGATCACCCCACAGAGCTTACCAATTGCTCAGTCCAGATATAAAGCCTTGAAGAAGACCAACATGGTCCCTGAATTCATTCTCCTGGGAGGGAGCAGTCATTGAGAAAGAGAACAAACAAAGAAGATGATTGCAGATTGTGATAAGTGCTGTGAAGGGAATAATGATGGTGACATAGGGAAGGAAGCTCCTTTCAATGGGCTGGTAAGGAAAGGCCTCTTGAGGTAACATTTGAGTTGAGACCTAATGGAGAAAGGATGACAAGAAGCTAGACACATGCAAAGCTAAGGGAAGAGCAAGCTAGGAAGAAGCTGGAGCAGGCAAGAAGCATAGGGGAGGAAGGTCTTTCTGGGTACAGCAGGGTGGACATTGTGGGGGACTTAGCTGCAGCCAGGTCCCAGAAGGCTATCAAGGCAATGGTAAAGATGAGAATTTTACTTCCAGGAATAGAGATCAAAACCGTGATATGATATCACTTCACACTTATTAGAATCGCTCTCACCAAAAAAGACAACGGAAACAAGTGTTGGTAAGGATGTGGAGGAAAGGAAATCCTTGTGCAGGGTGGGTGGGAATGTAAGTTGGTGCAGCCACTGTGGAAAACAGTGTGGAGGTTCCTCAAAAAGGGAAAATATAGAAATACGAGATGATCCAGCAATCCCACTTCAGGATATATATATCTCCAAAGGAAATGAAAACAAGATCTCGAAGAGATATCTGCATTCCCATGTTCATTACAGCATTATTCTCATTTGCCAAGATATGGAAGGGACTTAAGTGCCCATCAACAGGTGATTGATTAAAGAAGTTATAGTATATATAATATATATGTTTAGTATATATAATATATATATATGTATGTATATTAAGCCATGAGATAGAAGGACATCATGCCATTTGCAACATGAATGGACCTTGAGGACATTATGCTAAGTGAAATAAGTCAGAGAAAGACAAATACTATATGATCTCATTTACCTGTGGAATCTAAAAAAGTCAAACCCATAAAAACAGAGTGCAGTGGTGGTTACCAGGGGCCAGGGAGTGGGAGAAATGAGATATTGCTCAAAAAGTGAAAACTTCCAGTTATAAAACAAATAAGTTATGGGAACCTAACACACAGCATGGTGATTATACTTAATAATACTGTATTAAATACTTGAAAGTTGCTAAGACAATAGATCTTAAATGTTCTTACCACAAAATGAAATGGTGGTTGTAGCACGTGATACTACAGTGGTAAACATTTTGAACTACATAATGTATCAAATGAATGCATTATATACCTAAACTTGCATCAGGTTATATGTCAATTATATGGCAATGAAGCTGGAAAACAATTTTAAATTAGAAAGATTTTATTCCTTCCCAGAAAAATAAAAAGTCATTGAAGTATTTCAAGCAGAAGAATGACATGATTTAGGTTGTTAAAAGATCAGTCTGGTTACTGCACAGAGAATGGGTAAGGGGCAGTAGTTGATAACAAAATTGAGAAGGTAGTTTGGTTAATTCACTGGTTAAGTCTACCTCTCAAATAGATGCAAGGTCCAGGAGGGGAAAAAACAATGTAACACATAGATTGTAATGCCAGATACATTGTAGCAATTCAAGAGATAATTACTGAACTACTGAACGAATGAATGGCATTCTGAGTCAAATGCAGCCTATGGCAAAGGCAAGGGAGCTTATTGACTTTACAGCTTGTCACAGACCATTCCGAGAGATGGAATTTGTGTCAGGAATCTAGCCAGTGGCATTCCCATACATGCCCATGAGGAAGCAAACCTGCCCTGTGCTTCCCTCATGCAGCTCAGCCCATTCATTCATATTCATCAGCGTGCTCACGGGAGGAAGCTGCATGCAGGAAAGCAGCAATCCACCTATGACCTTCTGTTGGCTACCAATAGCTTTACTGCTTGTCAGCTGACCCTGGCATCCAACCCCACCCCAACGCTGCAGGGTTTTATTCCAGAACGTGTCCTAAGTGCCTGCTGAAACTCCTGTTTTGGTCTGCTTGGTAGTTTCTTTCAGCTGCCTCCTTCCTGGGAAAAGCAGCCCTATTTTCTTTGGCCTTTGTTTATTTCAAATGATTTTTATGATTCATAGCACTTCACTCTCCCCTTGGTTGTAATGCTGGACATGTGACTCAGATATGGCCAATTATGGTATATTTTGGACCTGACCATATTTTGGACCTGCATGTGACACAAAGCAGGACCAACTGGAATCTTTTTTTTTTTTCTTTTTAAGATTTATTTATTTTAGAGAGAGAGAGAGCAGGAGGAGGGGCAGAGAGAGAGAGAGAGAATCTCCAGCAGACTCCCTGCTGTGTGTGGAGCCAGACATAGGACTTGACCCCATGATCTTGAGATCATAACCCAAATTGAAGTTAAAAATCAGACACCCAGCTGACTGAGCCACCCAGGAGCCTCAGGACCAACTGGAATCTTGCCTTAGGAACTGATGGATGAGCCCTGATAGAAATAAAGGCTCTCTTCCTTTTGGATCATAAAATGCAAAACCATGCAATTAAGGTTGCTAGTAGACTTCTCTTCTTCCACAAAGTGAAAATTTCTGGGCAGCAGGAAAGAAAAACAAGTCAAGAGTCAAGGAACAAAGAGAGATCAGAACAGACATCATCATTGAGGTCCTGGATCCAGCAATGCCTGCTTTCCAGGTAACATGAGCAGTTTTGTACTTTTGTCTAATCTAATTGAAGTTGGAGTTCCCTGTAGTGCAACCAAAGAATTGTTATCAGCTGCTCTCCCTGGCTTCGTCCAACCCTCCTGCTCTGGGAATCTAGAACAGAAGCAGTTTGCTGGTAGGCAGAGAGCATCAGTGGAAAATTTGGAGGTCAGATTGTCAAGTTTAGTTGAGAGCTGGGGAGATAAACTCCATACAAAATTATGTTAATTCATTTTTGTATTAAGTCTTTGAGTTTTTGGCATTCTGTATTCACAGGATAGCCTCTTTTGTCATGTCAAGAGAACCACATACAACAGAGCATCCAAGGGAGGCCCTTGCTGGCTACCTTGAATGTTTGGGCTCTGAGTCACTTCTTAGGGTGTCATCATTAACTATGAGAGACTATCAGCTGTTTTGTAATACTTGTACCAGCTCATGGAAGACGCCTGCTCTCTGGGAGTCACTGTATTGAGATTCTGCTACTGACTCTCATCGTGATCTTAAACAAATGACCTTCTGCTGTGTGCCCGTTACTCCCACAATTTTCCTAAACTGTTTCTTTAAACTTTTAATTTCCCTTCAAATACAGTGAACATGCCATTTGATGTTCCAATAAGCTCACACTGAATGCTGTGGAGTTGAGTTGAAGATTTCCTCACTATTCATTGTCCACAGACACAAAAATAATCAGCAAAATAAAAACATATGCCAAAAAGGAGAGAATTTTGCCTTGGGGTGTATTGTGAACCAGACAAGGGGGTCCTCTTCATCACCTCTTTATACAATGGCCTCAAGATTCAGTTTGAATTTAGATGCTGAGGACTCCTGTAGGGAAGGCATACTCATATATGAACACTGAAACACAATCTGCTACTTTCTTATTGGTATGCAGGCTTATGATGTCATTTTAAATAGTGGTGTGTGAAGTTCAAATGCTTGAGATGTTTGCTATGTAAATCAATCAATAATAATAATAATAATAATAATAATAATAATAATAATAATTGCATATTTATCCACTGGGCTACCTGGAATATAGTCATGTTATTTTACTCAGTATTCAGGGAAATGCAGGGTTTTCATTTTCTCTCTCTTTTTGGAAGGAAGCATACTGCTGAGACTATTAAAGAAAATGCAAATCTCCTGGCTGTTTGGGAAGGCTCCAAAAGAATGAAAGTGAGCAGTTGTTACCAGCAGTGTTTGGATGAAAATGGAAAATCTTTGTCTTTAAAAATGTTTGTTTAACTGAGGAGAGTTTACACAGCTTGTAGAGAATTATAGCAGAAGAAATTACATTTTGCTTCTACCATCATCAGTTTTCCCACCTGCCAATTGTCCTCATTGTAGTCTGCTGGGGCATTAGTGATGCTTAAAATGATCAAAGAAATGATCAGAGAGAAATAAAAAAAAATACACACACACTAGTTCTTATTAAGATGGGAAAGAATGCATTTAGCTCAAGATGAAGAATTTGCATCCCTCCTCATCCACACACATTCAGAATAATTTCTTCTAAAATGAATTTGTCGGGATCCCTGGGTGGTGCAGCGGTTTGGCGCCTGCCTTTGGCCCAGGGCGCGATCCTGGAGACCCGGGATCGAATCCCACGTCAGGCTCCCGGTGCATGGAGCCTGCTTCTCCCTCTGCCTGTGTCTCTGCCCCTCTCTCTCTCTCTCTCTCTCTCTCTTGTGTGACTATCATGAATAAATAAATAAAATATTTAAAAAAAATAAATAAAATAAAATGAATTTGTCGATCAGATGCATATTCTGCTTTCTCCCTGCCATGGCTAATGAATAAGGCAGAGAACATTTAGAGAGCTCCTAAAACCAATGGCCCTTTGGCAGGCCCAGCACTCTGGACCCGGTAAATGTTCAGTAAATATTTGTTGAATAAAATTTTTAAAAGCAAATGTTTACCTAAATTAGTGATCAATTAGTGACTAAGGATCGATTTATTTATTTGTTTGTTTATTTATTTATTTATTTATTTATTTATTTATTTATTTAAGACACAGAGAAAGAGGCAGAGACATAGGCAGAGGGAAAAGCAGGCTCACCACAGGAAGCCCAACCTGGGACTCGATCCCAGGACCCCTGGATCATAACCTGAGCCGAGGGCAGATGCTCAACCACTGAGCCACACAGGCATCCCAATTAATGATCAATTAATGGATTTATTTATTTATTTATTTATTTTGAGGAAAAAATTCTACTTGAAGTGGGGGTAAGGTCATGAATGTCTAAGTTTCTTTGTAACATTTCCCATCTCCCCCCAGACTCTTCCCTTTCTTTCAGCCAACCTTAGATACACAGACACCAGATAATAATGGGTGAGCCAGAATGTACCAGAATGGCCTCTTTGTTCTGAGTTTCTGGAGTCTAGTCATCATACTCTCATTAACACTGTCTTCCTCTCATATCAATAGAGAAACCATAAATCCAAGAAAGTGTATCTACTCCTCATAGTACTGAGATGACAATGTGGCCAAAGGAAAGATACAAAAATACCACAGCAGTCTGTCAAATCACAGTTTATAGGGCTTCTGTTGGTTCCTAAACCAGACCGTGGGATTCATGTGGGCAAGCTTTTTTTTTTTTTTTTTTTTTTTTATTTATGATAGTCACAGAGAGAGAGAGAGGCAGAGACATAGGCAGAGGGAGAAGCAGGCTCCATGCACCGGGAGCCTGATGTGGGATTCGATCCCCGGTCTCCAGGATCGCGCCCTGGGCCAAAGACAAGCGCCAAACCGCTGCGCCACCCAGGGATCCCTGGGCAAGCTTTTTAAAAAAGCTCATGATTCTTGGGCCCACCCTAAAAAAATCTAATTGTGTATTGGTCACACCTGGGGAATCTAATTTTTTTTTAACTTCCTTTCTTGAGATCAGCTGTATCTGAGATCTGTTTCTTCACATTACAACAGTGTGGTCCCTCAGAAGCATTCCAGTCCAGGGAGCATTTAGATGGGAAACACGAAGTCGTCTAAGAATAGATGTTGCTTTCTGTGAAGCAGATGCTTAGCCCACCAAGATCCTGATGATGAGATTCTAGATTTCATTCACTTGATGGTGAAGGCTCTGCAATGGCCTGGAAAACAACTGAGTTGTTTTGAAATAAGCACCTTTCTACTCTATCAAGGTCAAACCTTTTACTTGATGTACTTAACTAACCATGTAAAATATTACATCAGCAAGCCTACGAGGCACTTAGAGATATATTCACATTTGCATAATGTCCTCTGTAAGTTAGTCTCTGGTCCTTAAGGGTGTTTAGAATAACTGCATGCAAGAATATACTTAATCCAATCTCATTTTAGCTTTTGCTCTTTTAAGATTTCAAAATTAATAAATCCTCCTGATACTCCAAATTACCATGAGCTTTTATAAGCATAACTTTGTAACTTTAACCCATTTATGAACATACCCCACAGGCAAATGTACTAATGAATAAGAAATAACATTAGAAGTTTAAAAGATGGTCTCTTTATGAAGTAATGTAAGAAAATCCTGTTAGCTGGATCAAGTACAAAAGTGCGATTTCTTAAAAAATAGAAAATCCGTCACAAAATTACATGTAATTACAATAACCAAAGGATAGAAAGTAAGAATAGTTGAAGTACCATGCATTATTTAACTTAGTACATGTTATCGCTTGCTTGCATATGGATGAAAGCAGGAAGAAAGGAACTGACGAACTCTCTGCCTGTGGCTACAGAAACTGTGGTATTTGTACCTGACTTCCTGGTATGTGAATTCTTGACCAAAGCCATCAACACAGCTGACAGGTAGACTGTGCTTCCAGCTCCTGCCGTCATCACCTGCCAGCCCCGTCTCTGCTTCCACGCCCTTCTCACTGCCTGCTTCGTTATAAGGTTGCACTACAGAGTAAAGGCCCTGCCAGCTGTCTCCCTCAGCCAAAAGAAATGCAAAAATCAGCTTGATCAACAAAGCAGACTTCTCCATTCGTGGGGCAACAAAATTATGAGCCACAGATGGTCCTTACAGGCATGCTTACAAGTGAACTTTTATCTTTCAAACCATTTTGTAGTGATTTTATTCACTACAAAAATACTGTAACTGTCATATTGCAAAAAGTATTATTCCATATACCTCTAGTTTACTGATTAGGACACCCAGACAGGGAGGGGAGAAATCACTTCCCAATGTTACATAGCAAGTCCCTGCCCAAGCGGAAAATAGAATTCAGATTTGCCAAGATTCCAATCTTTTATGATTTGCTGAAATGATATTCAAAAAGAGGATGAACGGTCATCATAAAGAATTTGAATGGAATATTGTGAAGAGCAAGAAGTGATATTATTAGATAGGCTGAATATAGAGTGGAAAAGCCAGCCTGTGGACTGTCAAGGGTCTTTGACAAAAAAAAAAAAAAAAAAAAAAAAAGTCTTGTGACAGAATAGAATAATAGAATATCTGGAGTATTATCTGTGGCTGAGATTGCCTGGAGCAGTCCGGCACCAGGAATGGTGGAGAAGTAGTGATCTGGTGAATGTGTCCAGATTGGAAAAGTGGAGGCTGACTTTTGCCGGCCATACCTGGAAGAGATACTTCCTACGTTGCTGACCATCTTCTGGAAAGCCCTTTGGCCATCTCTTATGGCCAAAGTCTGCATCTTTTATGTCTAAGTAAAACTGAAACATGGGTAAAAAATATATGTTGAAAAGCTAACTGCAGACTTGTTTATACGGTGAAAAATTAGTAGTAGCTTAAATATCCAACAACTGAAAAATACTTAAGTAAATGATGATAATTTCATGGGATAAAACATTTGATGTCATGGGTAAGTGCTTTCTCTATAAAATTGAGTGGGGAAAAAAAAACTGATTCAGTAAGATGATTTCCAATGAACTACATTAAAATGTTAAGAGTTATTTCATCTCTGAATGGTAGGGCTTTGATGGGGTTTAGTTTCTGGCCATTTTTGATATTTTCCAAATTCTCTGGAATAATAATAAGTATGTATTACTTTTACAATCAGAAACACAATTAAATTTTAAAAATTGTCACACTGCATTCTTTCACTCGGTTGATGGAAAGATAGATTAGCATGATTTAGAGTACAGGAATATTTGTAAGGATATTCATTGTAGCATTCATAAAAGTGAATATTTAAGAAAATATAAATGTCTATCAGCAGGAAATAGGCAAATAAATTAATAAGTATTATTATAATCTGTTTTTATTGGTAGGTAAAATTTACTGGTTCTAACCATGTGCTATATACAATTCTAAGCACTTCAAACATCTTAACATTTTTTTTTTGGTTTTATTTATTTGAGAGAGAGACAGAACATGAGTGTGGGGAGGGGCAGAGGGAGAGGGACAGCAGGGAGCCCGAGGAGGGGCTCCATCCCAGGACTCCCACGACCTCAGCCAAAGTTAGATTCTTAACTGATTGAACCACCCAAGCACCATCTTAACCTTTTTAATTCCCATGATAACCCTCTGAAATACACACTATTATTCTACGTATTTACAGCTGGGATATCACATTCATGTAATATTCATCATATCCAGTTTTGAAATAATAATTCAGTCTGATGTGCTGACATGGAAATATGCCCATGATTATTGTTATGCAAGTAAAGAAAATCATAAAAGAGAATCTTTAGGATGATTACCTCTTTTGTTTTTTTTAAAAAAAAGTATACATGGGGCCACCTGGCTAGCTCAGTCAGAGGAGCCTTTGACTCTTGATCTTGGGATTGTGATTTCGAGGCCCACGTTGAGTGTGAGGTTACATAAATATATAAATAAATAAAACTTTAAAAAGTGTACACAAAAATGTTTGTAAGCAATTGTACATGGAAAAAGGTCTGAAACTGCAAACTAAATCATTGCTAGGACTTTCTCCTGGGGGAACAGGGTTGAAATTGATGAAGAGAGATAGTTTCACATTGTACTTCATATACGTCTAAATTTTTATTAAAAAAATATGTACTCTTAAAATATGATTACAGTTTTAAAAGAACAAAAAAGAATAAAACTACCGTACTTTTACTAATACTTAGGAAGACATAATACAACCCAGGTGGAAAAAAATCCACAAACCTCCCAACAGAAGTTGACATAGATAAGCCAAAAGATGCTTGGTGCTGTCTTAGCCAAGATGACATGGGTAAAAAAAAGTGGGATGCAGAGAAGCAAAGTTCCTCGCAGAGAAGAATGATAACTACAGTTTTGGAGGGCAAATAGAACAGCTTGGTTAAACAAAGTATATTTATTAGTAAACAAAGAAAATTAATTTGATGATGAGAGATAGTCCATTAGCATATGGGACTTGATCCAGTAAGCAATAGATAACTACTATAAGTTCTAAGGTAAAGAAATGACACGGTAGGTCCCAGAATATTAGGGAAATTCATCTTATGGATGATTCAGATGACTTGGAAGGAGAAGAGTGGCTGGGACATTTCAAATATCAGGGTATTAGAAAATTAGAACTGGCTAAAAAATAGAGAGGAAGACACCTAACAGAAGAGTCCTACCATCAGACCCAGGCAAAAGGACTGGGGTCCCAAGCTGTAGAGGACTCCACATATCACAAAAAAAATTTTTTAATTAAATTTCATAAAGAGCACATGGACACATATTTCTGGATTCAATGTTCTGTGCTGGTATGGCACCACACCATAACTCTAAACATCTACTCTGCTAACACCTCTTTTTTTTTTTTTTGGATACTAACACCTCTTTGATCCCAGGGAAATGCTTTTCCAACTTTTCTCACTTTAAGCACTTAAAACAAAGTCCCGTGGTGTTCAGGCCTCTGTGTCCAACACTATGAAGGTTATCAGTGGTGCTAATACCTACACTGGAGGCAAACAGTGGAGTACAGGAGGGCTTGAGCAGCAGGAGTGCGTAAGTTTGAGAAAAAACAATAACATACAAAAGCCTTCTCGGCATGAAGGCACTAGATTCTTGCTTACAACAAATTTTTTCCTAGTAATGTTCAGTATCTGTTTTCTTGCTTCTCTTTATGCACCAGTTTGTGGTTTGAGAATCCTCATGAATTAATGTATTACTAAAAACGATTGCATGTGGGAGCTGAAGAACATTTTGCAGTATTAAACAATTCATATCATTCTTCGATTTGAAGATCTAGATACAACATGTATGTAGTAAGGATAGTTAACCATTGCTAATAATTTCATTTTGACAAAAATCGTTAATAAAACTAAATTCATTTTAAAATTAAATATAGGTGCACCTGGATGACTCATTCAGTTAGTCAACTGCCTCATGATCTCTGGGTTCTGGGATTGAGCCCTGAGTTGGGCTCCCTGCTCAGCGGGGAGTCTGCTTCTCTCTTTCCTACTCCCTCTGCCTATGTGCACTCTCTCTGTCAAGTAAATAAATGAAATCTAAAAAAAAAAAAAATTAAGTATAAAGGTTAGCTTTATCTAAAAACTTTTGCTTTAAAGCATCAAAATTCACTACTTGCATTTTGCCTTTAACTTTAATAGATACATTTAAATATTTTAGAAGAAAAGAACTCTTTGGAAACACACTGAGAAGTAATTTTAATTTTTCAAAATAATTTTTCAATGTTTACTTTTACTATAATTCGTATTTTGGCTAAAAAAATATATTCAAATTTCCTACCCTTAGATACAATTATATCTTATTTTCTAATTCTTTAGGTCACCCCTGTTCATAGAGTACAAATTGAGTGAAAATCTGGATTATAGCAACACTTTTAGTGATTTTGCTAGAACAAAGGCAAGAAAATAAATTTTATTAAATATGTACAAAACAGCTTGTGAAATATGTATATCTTTATTTTGTCACTCATCTAAACATTGCCAGCCCATCAACAGTACACCCAGCCATGTGCAGTTATAATGAAATTCAGTTGTCTTTGACATTTTGCCAACTTTCAGTCACATATACACCAAAGCTTTACTCATATTATTGTGTCATTATGAAGGTATTATTTATCCAGGCAAAGGGAGCATATCTCATTCAATTGTCAGTGGGCTCAAATTTTCATGACTTCTAAGTGTTCCAGATACAGAGTATATGGACCACTACTATTTTACTCTTGCCTTAGGTCCCTCAAATGACAGGGACGGCGCTGGATTCCAGACACATTTAAAAGGAAGATCTAAATAGGATATGGGGGAAAAGGAAATGGAGACTTGAAAGATAAAAATGATTATGAATCTGGTGATCACACCAACAAAAAAGAGGGAGGTTGGAGAAAGCAACTTGAATCTATCTGTACTGCCATAAAGCTGGGTGAGCATGAGTAGTTGCCAGTCATAAACCTGAAGTCAGAAACCAAGGAACTACAAATTCAGAACAAGCACTGTCAGGAGTAATGGACGATGGCATCGTCCCTGGGAGGACACCGCTTATTTGTATAGTAGTCCCTGATGGGCCACGATTGGAGTGAACAGATGCTCCGTTAGGTGGAATCAGACTTAGGTATTTCTACGATGGACAATTCCAGAGTGCTTCTTTAATGGAGATTTCAGACACATTGGCATGGTTTCAGAATTCCCGAATCACACCATGGGGTGGCTTAGAAGCAAGTTTTATGAAATGAAATCTCTAGATCTTTGCCGTTACTGTTCTCTGAAAATCACTTCCTTTTCCCTTATGTATCTGATATTTCTGGGCATTGTCTTACATTATGTGGACTCAGTTGACCTCATCATCATGTTCCTTACATTTGTACGAAGGTTACATTTTTCTCTGAGGCTGCCTTACACTTTAGAAAAAGGAAGCAAGTGTCGTTACCTGGCTTCAGGTCTGTGACTTGACTGGTCACTTTTTCTTTCTCATCACATTCCCCACCCAAGTGGTCCCCACCAATGGCTATCTTGGCTGCACACTGACTGCATGGCCTCGGTTCCACTAATCTGACTGCTATCGAGCTCCTCTGGCTTTGTCCTACATGAGGCACATTTTGATATCCAAATGGTCCTGTGGATATGATTGACCATAGCAAAAAAACAGAAGGAAGACAACTGTCACCCAAAGAGATAACTTGGCTTTTTTCTTTCCTTTCAAGCCCTTTTCTCTGCATCCTATCCTCAACCACCACCACACAGGAGTCTCTCAGGGCTAAAGAAATGCTTTCTGCAACTCTGACTCACACAGGGCAGATTTTCAATACTTTTTAAACTTTTAATAGACTGTCCTTTTATTTTTTTATTTTTTTTAGACTCTCCTTTTTAGTATATGAGGTTAAGATATGATATCCCCAAACTTTACTCACATTCATATTGTTTTAAAAATTCAGTTCAAGGGCAGCCCCGGTGGTGCACCGGTTTAGCCACCTGCAGCCCAGGGTGTGATCCTGGAGTCCTGGGATCAAGTCCCACGTCGGGCTCCCTGCGTGGAGCCTGCTTCTCCCTCTGCCTGTGTCTCTGCCTCTGTGTGTGTGTGTGTGTGTCTCTGTGAATGAATACATAAAATCTTAAAAAAAATTCAGTTCAAGTCAGTGAATCATTTCTGGGATAAGGCTGATTAATGTGAATATTCCCAGTCTTCATCCTTACTCTCTCACCCATCCACTCATATATCCCACCCTCACCAACTGAAAGATTGTTGCCCACTTCTTCCCACTTCTGCTTCCTCTTAAGCATATTTTGGGCTTTGCCAAACCACTTTGAGATCTTTGTGACACAAAATGTGAGGAATGAGTAGACAGAAAAAGAACCTAAAAGAAAGAAGAGAATAGGAAGAAGGGCTGCTTCCAGTGCTCCCCTTTGTTGTAAAAAAAAAAAAATCTAGGGGATGGGAAAAGCTGAAAGAAAAAAATTTTTTTAAAGAAGCATGAATGTTTTAATTGGTCCACACAGTAAAGAACAGAGAAAATACTGCAGCATTAGGTGTCTAGATATTATTTCTGGGGTAGAGGTGGTAAGTGAGATTCTCTACAACTGTTGCAGAGTATGGAAGGAGTGAGAAGGGGCAAGGGAACTTTTGTCAGTATAGGGTATGAAATATATGAAAATATTCTTTAAGTAATCGAAATGAGAATTAGAATACTTTTAATTTCTTGTTGCTGTGGGGCTTCTCAAGAATATGACTTCTCACAGAGACTGGGCTACTTTGGTCTTAGTTAATATTTAAGTTACATAATTATATAAGTCTCTGGTTGGAAAGGTATTATCAACTCCTTTTTACATTCCACCAGGTTATGGCTCTCTAAACAGAAGGAAGAGCAGGGGCAAAGGCACAGAAATACGTTTAGGCAATAATGAACATTCCAGTTGTTGTAGAGATGACTCCTCAACACCTCAGATGAACTTAACATTTCCCATTAACATGCTTGCCTTCTTTTTCTTCTCTTAGGAATCTTTCAAAATCAGCTTCAAATGTTTATTTTCTTACCTTTTCAGGAAGAAAGACAGAATTCAAAATGATGGCCTTTTTCTACCTGAAAAATTTATTATAGGAGGACTTGCTACATTCCTTGTCCTGGTAGTAGATCTACAAATGTTATTTATGATGGATCATTGGAACTAAACATTATTTATTTTAGCAATTCTCTGATGTATGTATGTGTATATGTTTCACAATAAAAAGGCTGAAAAAAATTTAAAACATTTCTTTCTGCTGTGTTGGTCACTAATGATTGAAACTCAAATTGCTGGAAAAAAAATGGAAGAGTACCTTTATTCCATTTAATAATCTGAGAGTTGGGAAATCTCTCCTAAATTTGGAAACATCGACATTTTCACATTTGCTGTTTTTTCTCACTCGGTTGAGAATATCAGAAAAAAAAATTAACTCGTTTTAAAACTACTCCTCACATACTTAAAATTTAGGAAAATCCTGGAAATATTTTATCAGATTTTATCCAGTCCCAGTCCCATTTTTGTCACTTTACTATTGAAATGCATATGTATTTTAAACTTAATAAGGTGATCTAGATATTTGCTTATAACTCTGCCATGTTTATTGTCAAGAAGTGTGGATTTCCATCTGTCAGAGTTTGAAATCAGATTCCAAAACAGGGAGCCTAGCTCTGAATAAGAACCCATGGAAATTGTTAAGACCCATTTTCATGAGGATATAATCCAACTCTAGAAGCAGCCACAGTTTATGCCAGATTTGGGGATAAAATCCCTTTTGGTCTGTGAAGAGGGTTGAAATTTTAATCAACTATTTTCTACCTCATAGAATCCCATATGGTGTTGGGTCATTTTGAACATGGGAATACTTTGACATTGTATATCACTTTTGTTTCTCCCCTAAAGGAAAGCCACAACACCCTGTATCTGAAGAGCTGGGTGGAGGTTACTCCCAAGAGCCCGTTGATATCTGCTGGCAAAGCCACCCGAGCAAGTCACGCGTGAGTAGTTTCCTTGCTAATGTTTTGGCATGTCATGATTATGCACTGCTAAGTCTTTGTCAGGAACAGACCTGTTGCCAATGTTTGTTGTTCATGCCTGTTGTTATTAATTTTCTCTCTTCCCCTCCCCTATAGCAATCATGCTCTGTGGTAAATGGTAAGGAGAAGAGGCAAGAAAGCTGAATGTGCTGTCTTCCCCATTGGCTTGTAAGAGCAAAAGGAGGTAAGATGTAAGGGAAGGGGAAAAGAGTATGTCAGCATCAAAAAAGGAGGTTCATTGGTATGAATTCCTGAGTCCGAAGTAGTTGTACTCCACCTTGGCCACTGAAATCACTGGGGATGATTTGAAGACTCATGTCTCGACCCCTCCCCCATAACTTAAAGTGTCTTGAGATAGACCTAAGTATTAGAGTTATTCGTTGATTTATAAGCTCAAGAAATGATGCTGATGCAAAGTCAAGATTGAGAACCTCTGCTCTAGACTCAGTGAGCCATCCCCATGAGGATTAGCTCCTTACTCATTTCTCATCTCCCACTCAGACACATTGAATTGTATTCACCCAGTCATCATGGGGCCATGTTACGCTGGAGCCCTTCACGACCTGCAAGATCAACTAGCCTTGCCCTTGCTTTTGAGGCAACAATAATGTGACAGAAAGACCACTGGATCTAGGTCCCATGACTAGACTATTTCTGTTCATAGTTAAATGAACTACGACAAATCATGAGGAAGTCGTGGCATCTCTCTGGGTCTCCTTTTGCTAAGATACTGGACTTAGGGAAATTCAGTGACCATTGTGAATGCACCTAACTCGGTATGAGGCATGTATGGTAATGCATAGCTACTCAGGAAAAACTTTTTTCTCTGTTTAAGTTCTTATAGGTAAAGGCACTGCACCCCGAAAGGATAAATAAAGTGTATTTGCTCAGAGCTTTGTCTATTGTATCTGAGGACATCAATGGTTTTCTTGTTTGAGTGTAGGTTTTTTACAATTGAGCCAACTGAAAATGTATTATTTAACTCTATCCATTGGTCACTTCTCATCCTCTTCCCCTGACAACATACAGACACATATATTCATAAATGTGGTTCAAGAGGATCTACAATCCAGGAGCAAATAGATATGTTAATGCTGCCTCAGGATTTCTGGGGCTTGGACTGCTTGCCAAATCCCAGCTCTGAAAATATTCCACTTTGGAGTCCCAGACAATCTATCTACATCTCCTCTGCTATCTCCTCCATCGACAAAATGGAAAAATTCCACCAGAGATTAATTCTTGCTGGCATGGCACTTTAAAGATTAAAATGTACTATATATATATATATAAAAAAAAAAAAAAAAAGCAAAGCATTAACCATAGGGAGGAACAGGAAAATCACCCAGGGAAGAGGTAATAACAAGTGAATCAACGAGAAGGAAAGCCATCACTAAAAATGAGCTACACAATTGATATAAACTTAAATGCTCTGCCTTGATCCCTGGAGTATCTGTAGTTTGCCTGATTCAGACTTAACTAAAATCAAATTTCAAGGCAAAGCTGCTGTGTTTCTATAATGGATAAGTCCATTTTTAAAATTAGAAACATTCAGGGTAACTTAATTCTTAGGTGAGCATTGGGGCACTTCTTATCTCTCTCTCTCTCTCTCTCTTTCCCTGTCTGTCTCTGTCTCCGTGTCTCTTTCTCTCTGTGTCATGTATTGATCCTCACATTCAAACGTGTCACAATTGAGGGTGTTTTTAAGTTGTGCAATACTAAGTATCCATCTGTGTGAAAAGAAGCTTTTTCCCCTACTGACAAAAGTGCTTAAGGCCATCAAATAGTTTGAAACCAGAGACTATGACCAGGTACGATATACACATTTGTCCCTTATTTCCACTCAAAGAGATTCCAGGGTTCCCCCAAATGTATCTCATTGGTCAAATACACACTAAATCAGGCAAACACTTTCTAGGAAACCACAAAGTCAGCTAGGAGATATTCTTCACTTGATATTGTAAAGCTTATCTTTCCTGAAATGTCTTCACTATCACCTGGGACAGCTACATTTCACATTTTTGTTAAGGTATAAGCTGAACTTCTTCCAGGAAACCCTTGCTGCTATGACCTACACTGCAATAACTCCTCTCCAAGTTCGTAATATAAGAGAATAACCATTTTTTTAAACACTGAAAGACAAATTTGAATATGATAGGAGTAGTGATTGGCTGCAATTGCCTGGCCAGCATTGTCCTCAAGGATGCTGGTGAGTGGGAAGACAGGCTGCTGGGAAGGCAAAGAGGAACTTATGCAGGTACCCCCATTAGGAAGCAGGGAAACTAAGGGTGGTCTCCATGTCCCCAGTTTCCCTGGATCGAGCTGATGAGATGGGTGCCAATTATCTGGGAGATTCCTGGAATACTGCCTCTTTTCTGGAAGTCCCATCAAGCACAAGGCCCAGAATCATTCCATGTATATTTGAGATGGAGTGGACAACTGCCACCAGGTGGCACCAAACTGTGGCCAGGACGGGGACGGATTTGGATGGCACAGGCCCCTGGAAGTCCCAGATGGCTAGTTGGGCAGCCTTACTATGGTCATTTCATTAATTTTGCAATATGATGCCAGGTTTTAAGCAAGTGAATTTTTGGGGCCATACATCTCTCTTCATGGCTAGGGTTTTACTCTACTTACTATTATATTCAGTTTTATGTAGTGTTACTATTGAGCTTTGATGTTTCAACTCCCAGCCAAATTCCAGGTTCACTAAGAAGAGAAATCATGTATTCTGTAGTTCTTATATACCTCACAGTGTCCAGTGTGCTTTGGATAAAGGGTAAATACTCAACAACTACCAGTTTTATTGCACTATTGAAACTTTCATACAGTATGAATTATCTCAGTATAGATTTCTTTAACTGCCTGGATAGAAAACTGTCTGCCACAGATACTCCAACCCCAAATACATTCCCACATGCACAGGAGGTTCTGGCATTTGGCTGTGCAATTGGCCAGCCTTTCAGATCACAAGCAATTCATTCCTTTATCAGAGAGGTAAACAAAGGAGCAAAACATCTTTATTCAAAATATCTTTGTGATTCCATTGCTCTGTTATAAACACAACTTACTTATTTTTCCGATTTTCTGGTTTCACACATAGCTACTTATAAAACCTCTATTTTTCCTATCTATGCTAAGTGATTGAGGAAAATAGAAAACACACACACACACAAACACACAGTGTGTCCTTCTCAGGAGGAGTCACCAGCACAAAAGTCTGGAATGTGCTTGGCTTTGCACCCATCACAGCAAGGCATTAGAAATATTGGATTTAGTGTTGTGCATCCACAGATATAAAATTAGGCCGACAGAAGTCTGGATCTGGGCCTTGCTCCATACTGCTAACTTGTAGAGCACTGGTAGCCAAAAGGGTTTGGAACGGTTGTCTCTCTACAGATGCTGCCATTCATTTCTGTGGGAACAGGACCACTTACATCTAATTACAGTTTCTGCTTAAATTAACAGGACAGATATGACAGCAAAAACTTCTTCAGACTAACTGGTGGGGAGACCTTTAGCTGACACAGTTTATGAAGTAGTTGGCTTACAGCAAAGTAATGTCAATTTTTAAAAGTAATTTAGAATTCATATGGTTCCATCCAGCAATTTGTGGCTGCCAGAGAAAAATATGTGGGGTGGTGGGGCAGCAGAGAAGGCAGGCAGGAGCATATGCTATTTTAGAAAGATGAATAGATTATTTTACAGAGTCAACAATTTTAGACATATTAGGTTATTTTAAACAGTACGATTACATGGCTTATAAGCAGTGGAGTTGATTTTTGAACTCAGATGAACTTCAGAGCCCTTGGTTTTAACCTTGATTGCCTTCTAGGACAGCTAAAGCCCTAGGTCATGCTACTAACAAACAATTAAAGGAAATTTTGTGTTGGTTTGATGACAGTTTTACTGCCCTTCATTCTGGCCAGTCCAACTTCATGCTGTGAGATCCAAGGTAAGTTGATTCTTCAGGACCCTACCTATTCCTACAATGGGTCACTAAGTAATCTGGCAGTTTCATTCACTGCAAAAACTGGCCTCCAACCAGCAAAGGGCCAGGCTGCCCTTGAGAAGGGATGTCCCAACAGATTCCCAGGATTCATAGAATTTGCCTCCAAACCATCCTCTTGACAATTTTACAACACCTTTTAGCATGCTAAGCCTCTCCTATCCATCTACCTCATCTGTCAATTCCAGCCTTTGTCTTCATGACCTGGGGTGTGATTATCAATCCTTTTACCATCCCCCTTTGATCAAACAACGTGGCAAACAATCATTTTGACAGAGGGCAGCCTTAGAGCCACAGATACTCAAGCACTGCTCCCATGGACAGCTCTTACCTGGGATAGACCAACCCTGGAATCACTAACAGACATTTGGGGGATCTGGGGTGATTGTTTCAGTTGGAGTCCAGAGGTCAAGGAGGGATCCAGTCTTATTCTTTGCAAAAGTAGCTACTAAAAATAAAGTTTGAAAAAGTTGTTGTAGGGTTTCACAGCATACTAGATATAAGTATGAATATATTAGATACCTCGATACAATATATATGAATATATATATGCAAAAATGTACATATATATTTTCCTGAGAAATATACCTCACTTAAAAGTTGTATTTTAAAATGAAGCACTTAAATTTTGTAAATTCCTGATGAGAGGACAAAAAGTCCCTCTTTTAAATGTATAGTTCTGGAGCCTAAATCCAAGGAATCAGACCCATAAAGCTTCTTGCTATAATTGGCTGGCTTTTTCATATTTATCTGATATGATTTCCTACAGTTCAGAAGAACAAATTCATTCCAAGAAGTTTCTAGATCAGAGGCCATCAAACCACAGCCCCTAGGCCAAGATCTAGCCCACTGTATGTATTTGTGAACAAACTTTTATTGGGACATAGCCATACTCCTTTGCTTACAGACTGTCTACACTACTTTCACACTCCAATGGCTGAATTGAGTACTTGCAATAGAGGTAGTATGACTCACTAAAGGAAAAAACTGTTTCCTTTTCTACTCATAACACTTCTGACACTAAATGTGTGGATATTTTTCCCCACACCAACTAATTCTCCAACTCTCCAGATACCACCTGGGTGTCCCACAATTCAATTCTGATACTAACTACTCAGATTAGTGCAGACCTCCAAGTTAGGGGCTTAGCTTCCTTAGCTTTCAAGAAGCTTCCCCTTCTTGAGCTGCCAGTCACAAGTCCTAGATTGTTACCTGTGTTCTTGACCAATGAGATATAATCTCCTAGGGTTCAATAATTTGCTAGAATGGCTCACAGAACTCAAGGAAACAATTAGGTTTTATTAGTTCATTATAAAGGATACAGGTGAACAGCCAGATGGAGAGGTAGATAGAGCAAGGTCTGGAAGTGTCCCAAGCAAAGGAGTATCTGTCCTCATGGAATTGGCGTGCACTGCCCTCTCAGTATGTGAATGTGTTCACCAGCCCAGAAGCTCTCCAAACCCTGTAGTTTAGAGATTTTTATGGAGGTTTCATCATGTAGGCATGATGAATTATTAACTTGGTCTCCAGCCCCAGAAGATAGGGTGGTGGAGTCGCTGAAAGTTCCAAGCTTCTAAACATGATTGGTCTTTCTGGTGATCAGCACCCATCCTGAAGCTATCTGGGGGACACCAGCCACCAGTCCTCTCATTAGCCTACCAAAAGACACTCTTACCACTCCAGGAATTCCAAAGGTCCTAGAAGCTCTTGTATCAGGAACCCGAGTCAAAGACCAAATATTAGAACAAAAGATGCTCCCTAGCATCCCATCATTCAGGAAATGACAAAGGTTTTGGGAGCTCTGTGCCAACAACCTGGACAAAGATTATTACACCACATATGCAAGACCTGAGAAATTTAACAGCCTGGCCTTTTACAGGAAGTTTGCTGACCCCCTGTCCTAGACGAATAATATGGGGCAGTTTATATGACTAGCTTACAACATAGATTTTACCACCAAAAAGAAGCCTTTTGTTATGTCTTTGCTTAGACTAATAAAAACACTACACCTGATGTCCAGAATTCAGAACAGACTGTTCCAAATAGCTGATTTTTAAATTTATACACTTTACAGTCAAATCATTGAAAAACTGTTTATAGCAGGAATGTCCACAATAGCCAAACTGTGGAAGGAGCTTCGGTCTCCATCGAAAGATGAATGGATAAAGAAGATATGGTTTATGTATACAATGGAATATTACTCAGCCATTAGAAACGACAAATACCCACCATTTGCTTCAGCGTGGATGGAACTGGAGGGTATTATGCTGAGTGAAATAAGTCAATTGGAGAAGGACAAACATTATATGGTCTCAATCATTTGGGGAATATAAATAATAGTGAAAGGGAATAAAGGGGAAAGGAGAAAAATGAGTGGGAAATATCAGGGAGGGAGACAGAACATGAGAGACTCCTAACTCTGGGAAACGAACTAGGGGTGGTGGAAGGGGAGGTGGGTGGGGGGTGGGGGTGACTGGGTGATGGGCACTGAGGGGAGCACTTGATGGGATGAGCACTGGGTGTTATTCTATATGTTGGCAAATTGAACACCAATAAAAAATAAATTTATAAAAAAAATAAAGATGAAATTATAGAAGTGGGAAAAAAAAAGAATTCTGGCTGCATACTTTTCCCATTTAGTATATTGAATATTTCCTTCCAGAACTTTCTGTCCTGCCAAGTTTTTGTGGACAGATCTGCTGTGAACTGGCTTCGTCTTCTTGTAGATTAAGGACTCTCGCTGCCCTGCCGCTTTCAGGATTCTTTCCTTGTCTATGGATTCTGTGATTTTGACTCTGATGTGCCTTGGTGATGTCGGCTTTTGTTGAATTTAGTGGGAGTTCTCTGTGCTCTTGGTTTCATTGTCTGTGTCCTTCCTCACATTAGAGAAGTTATATAATTTGTTGAAATAAAACTTGTGCCCCTTTTTCTCTCTCTTCAAAAAAAAAATCATTGAAAAACTGAACCTGAATTCAAACACTAAGACATTTTTGCCAGTTACTTTCTCCAGGGGGTCTTAAATTATAAAATAACATTGTTCTTTATTCACATAGTCTCAGACTAGCACGAGTACGTACTTGCCTGATTGATTTAAATAATGAAGAATAACTGGAAAAGAGCAACTCAGAGGGTTCATATAAAATTTAGAGGTAAAGAGAAGAGTTGGGGAAAGAAATAGTGATAAAATTTTATTTTTCCTTAGAGGAAAAAAAATACTGCTTCCAACTAACTTAAATAATTATTCATTTAAATAACACTTGACTGCGTAATAATGAGATAGGTCTGTAAGTTGGTGGTTTCTGTCCCTCTAAAATCTCTCCTAGCCAGAGAAAATAACTCTCAAACATTCATAATGAACAAAGTGAAACACTTTTTTTAACCTATGAACTTAAGGAGGATGAAAAATTGGGGGGTCCCCAGGCCCATATTGTACTGATGTTGAAGAAAGCAGAGTGTGGGCAGTTAATGAAGCAAGTGCTGGGCTCATGACTGAATAAAACTGTCGCCAAACCCTTGGGCACATGCATAAAAATTTGTCCTCTTTGAATCCAATTCTTATTTCGTTCATTCTACTACCTTTTCCAAAATGCCTCTGTTTTGTTGATGCAAGACTACGGTTTGGATTACCCTTTTGGTTGAGGGAAAGGGGAATAAAGTTTGCAGCATCTCTGATATATAACTGACATTGCTTTAAGGTAGAGGTGGAAAAGGATTTGGGCTGGAAATCACAAGCAGTGATTTGGGTCTCATCTCCACGGCTCTCTAGTTGTGTGATCTCAGACAAGACATTTGCCTATCCTGTGCCTAGATTCCTTATTTGAAAAATGTAGATCATGAAAGAGGCCCCCAACCTACCAGAATGTAAAGCTGCAGGAATAAAGTGAGTAGAAGATAAGGAATAATTCTTTAAAAGTTAAAGTTTTAATAAAAATTAGCATTTTCTCCCAGGGATATGTTGGATGTACTTTTAACTCAATTTATCAAACATAAATTGAATATTTTCTTACCTTGAGTGTGCTGATAGTCTTAATACAGAAAACCCTAATTAGTTTGGATGTACCAAGATTAGCAATTGACTTCTGTCTTCCTTCAGCCTTCATCCTCAAATTCTAACCTGCTGTGAGGAGGGTGTGAAGCTTTAGGGAAAACATGAGGAAGCAGAGCAGCAGAGCATGGGGCCCCATAATCCCACATCTTCCCTGCCCAATCCCCCACTCTAAGACCAATGCAAGCAGATGTAATTATCTGGGAGCTTTTTGGAACTGCTGTCATTGTCTTGTCAGTTCCAGACAGCTCCAAAACCTAGAATTACCCCCACTGAAATATAAGCCAGGGTGAAAAGCAGCCACAGGTGGTGCCAATCAAAGTTGGGCAAAGGATAGATTTCAATTGTTCATTTTTACCCAGTATCCAACAGCCAGTTGAACATGACTGCCCTGGCCATTTCCTTGTAATACTGCCATTCATATTTCAGCCAATTTATTTTTTCAGCCCCCACTCATCACATTATGATGAATAGTAATGACAAAGATCACTAGCTCTCTTCTGAAGTATTTGGTGGCAAGAAAATGAAAAAGCTTTGGTGAAGAGCTCATTGCTACACAGTAGAATCCTGAGTTCATGACCAAATGAAGAGGGGATCTTGTTTAGTATGGGACCTCTCTCATTGAATCTTAGAGTTGAAGAGCAGTCAGAAACCACATTTGAATTTATAGTTTTCCTGAATGTCTCTTTTCCTTATCAATTAGAACTGAGAAACAACCTTTTAGAGCTCAAGACCAATAACAAGGCAAGAAAAATATTTTTTCCATGTCTTCCAAATGTGACTACTCAGATAATGGCAATCATATGCAAAACAAGAAAATATCCATTACTGACTTTGGTAAAAAGTGCCATTTTACACTGATTTCCAGCACATTTTGAAAGCAGAAACTGTCACAGAACCCTACTTAGAGAGTATGACCAACAGCCTCAGATAGCCACTCCAGTAGGTAAAGAAAAAGTGATAGAAATGGAAATTTTAGCCTTCAGCACACTGGTACTATCCTCCTTCAGGCCACAATATGTGTTATGATCAAAGGAAAGGCAATTTAAATTTGTTGGGTGGAATTTTTCCCCCCAGCCTATGGGCAAGGGTGTTTTATTTGCTTGACCCTCTCTAGTCCTAAAACTATTTATGGTCAGATATTACCAAACGTGTGAAGAGCCACAGAACAAAATTACGTTTCTTTTAACCAAGGGTAGGGGAAATAAGTTAATTTCATGCTATTTCTTGAGGTCAGATAACAAAATGCACATTTACCCAGGCAGAGAAATCATAGGCCTTTCTTCTCAAAATTGTTAGGACTGAAAGTAAAAGCAGCTGAATCTAGGAAGTTGATGAGGTGAAGATCTGAGAAGTGCAGCAGCAGGATGGAGAGCCTGATAGCAGCCAGTCAAACTGCTTTCAGAGCACAGGACCATTGATAATGACTTCTTTTCTGGGTGACTACCATGAGGGGACCTAAGAGAAACCCCTGAAGATCATCATTTCTACTTCTAATGTACCCAGGGAGAACACAGGTGTCACAGCTTCCTAGGTAGCTGACTTCTAGACCAGTTGTTCTCAAACTTCAGTGAGTATGAGAATCATTGGGGTTTGGGGAGCTTCAAGGGGATGGGAGGTGGGTTGCTTATTAAAACACAGACTTTACATTTCCTATTGAATTGTATTTGTATATCAGATTCTATCATACAATATTGATGAACAACCACAAGTCCTACTAATGAGGTTCTAGCTCTGAGGTTGCCTTGGATCGATGTTTCGGGAGACTCTCACATCCCCAGGGAATTATAGATGAACAAATGGGCCCTTTAAAGGTTGAGAGATAGGTGGACCCAAAACCACTAAGATGGCTTGAGAAGAAACTGGTCCTATATCATCAAAGCTCTATGGCTCACTCTGATTATCACAAACATAGTGGCTTGATTTGGAGCCCTACACAAGGCCAGATCCACAAACCCAGGAATCCATACAAATCTTTCTGGTGCCAGATTCTAGGGCAGAGCACTCACTGAATGATATACCCAAAGGCTGCTGATAATGACTCTCCAGTTGTGGCCTCAGGCAGACCAGAAGATCATCTCAGCACATTTGTTCTGAAATGATCCATAGACCAAGAACAGATGCATTAAAAATATCCCCAAATAATCCATCACCCTTTAATACTATGCTGAAGAGTTTAACAGGCCTTTCCTGTAGGATGAGCCAGGGAAGGGGGAGAAAATCCCTTGCACAGCATGTTATAGTTTACAAAGCAATTCTCACATATATTGTCATTCAATTTTCATAATTCTGCAAGGGTACTGCCATTGTTCCCATTTTACAGATGAGGAAATGGCAATCAGTAAGGTCTGCCCAAGTTCAAAGACTTGAGATTCAAACCCAGGCCACACAAGCTCGATGCATGATGCCACACTGCCTCTCAGAGGCCAAGATGTACAGCAGCAGCACTGGAAAATGTTCTAAACAAAAGTCAGGAGGACAACCAACAAAAATACTTAAAATTCTTCATGCCAAACAAAGTGAGAAGTGAATGAGACAAGGGGCAAGTTGTTTGGTCAGCAAATAATGGAGAAGCAAACAAAAGTCAAATAAAATTGGATTTTTTAAAAAAAATTTACAGAGCAATTTCACCATGACAAAGTAAGACAATTCTCCAAGGGCACACTTCAGCTTCCTACATGTACTATCCTAAGGGATCCTTAAGCAGATCTCTCATTCATCATTACTCCCATAGACTTATTTAATGCTCAATTTCGTGATGGTTTTTATTTTAGGATTTTTCAGGAAGACTCAGTATTCAGGAAGACTCAGAACTAAAACTGCTTTTGGAAGTGGTCAATCTCTGAGAACCAGTGATGTTGAGAATGCTTATTGAGACAGTTTTTAAATATGTATTCATGAAGATGCACTTCTCTCATAAGCTCATTCTCCTCCTCTCTTCTTATCTCTCTTATGTCCTGGGTCAGAGCCAGCCCAGGGCAAAACTGACAAATAGAAGTTTATTTCCTGCACTACCTCCTCATTCCTAATCTCCACTCTCCCTATCTTCCTATAAAAACCCCAGGTACTTCTTCCTAGATCCCTTCACCCCAGAACTCAGTTTTCTTTCCTTCCCAATCAAAATCTGCCCTCCAGAAAGGATATGATCAAAATGTTCACACTCTAGTCCAAGTGTGAACATTTAAAATCATTTTAAAATCACCTTTAAAAAATAATATAAATATATATATATATACACATACATTGGTGTCTGATATATAAATATATATATAAGTGTGTGCATATATATATAAGTATATAGTACAGTACATATATAGTATATAAGTATATATATATACACACACACTTATATGTGTGTATGTGTGTGTGTGTGCATATACTAATGCCTCTGATATATAAATATATATATAAGTGTGTATATATATAAAAGTATATAGTATATACTATATATGTAAGTATATAGTATAGTATATATATAGTATATAAGTATACACACACACATACTTATATGTGTGTGTTTGTGTGTGCGTGTGTGCATATACTAATGCATGGGTACTACCCTGGACTAATTGAATCAGAATTTTTGACATGGAACCCTGGCTTCAGTATCTAAAAAAAAAAATCATCTCCAACTGATTCTATATAGCCAGGGTTGAGAATCACTATATGTACATAAATGGAAAGGTTTCTTATATAAGCCTTTCTGGAGATTTGTATTTTACATTGAAACACAGCCTTAGCAGTGGTATTTTCAGGGAGCCCACAAGATTAATGCAGAGTAGAAGGAGAATTAGAGGGAGAAGAGGAGACCCTGGTGTTGAATGTATTCTATGTATCCCATGATTGTCATCTCACTAGTGAATTTTGTGGGATTGGTTGTTGAAGGGTCCTTCAAATGTGTATCTGGCTTAGGTTCATTCCATCATATGGTTTGCCTTGCAAACACACCACCCTTTGACTGGTGTTCATGTTGTTTGCACTCAGAGACCCTTCATTTATCTTGTTTTTCCTCCACGTTGTCAGATTATTTTCTTTTGTAGGCTTGATTCAAACATCTGCCCATGATTTCTAGTGTTCAGCTAGAGTAAGGGGCCCCAATTTATTTAACATGGTAAATGCTGCAGCAACGGTCCTCAGGTCTTTCTGTAAAGAGAAAAATGAAAGCTGGCTGTCACTTTTTGGACAAATCTCATGGGGTGGCAATTTGGTAGAATCATTGAGAAAGTAGGATCTGGCTCTCAGCTTTGTGGGTGTTGAACCACGGTTTTATTATTGCACCTGAGAGTGATCAAGCCTTCAAGAGGTGGCTCATACTAATTTACCACACAAGTCATAATCCTAATGGACTCATATTTGAGATATTTGATTGCTAAATGGACTATTCCTATTGTCCAGGCTGTCCCTTAGCTTAGGAAATTTAATTAAGGTCAAGGGCTTTATTAGGGAGAATAAAGTTAGAGCAGAAGTACATAGTAAAGCAGTACTCCACAAAATACTTCCTGAGATTCCACTTGGAAATCCTAGAAAACATTTTAGCCATAGGCACTACCTCTTTTTCTTTGTCTTTGAAATAGAAACTTGCTTTCTGAAAGTCAGACTTCAGGAGTGGCAAAAGGATCAGTACAAGAAGATACCTTTGTTGAGGGATAATGCCAAAGAGAATCAGTTACTCGACATCTAATATAGTCTCTCCAACCAGCCCAGTGGTTCTCAGTCTTCTGCATATTAGAATCACTTGGGAGCCTTAGAAAATTCTGCTACCTAAGCCACGTTCTAGACTAATCAGATAAGTATCTGTAGAGGTGGGAGCCCAGGACATCAACATATTAGGGATTCTAGATATACTATTGAAATATGTTTCTAGTGAACTCTGGTGATTTTTAAAAGCTCCCTTAGAAAAGCCAAGTCTGTGAACCACTGAACTGGGTTAAACCAATTGGCATATCCATAGTCAGATTCTCTCCCTCCTTAGATAAGGTTGGAAGTAACTCACTACTTCCTTTTTCTGTCTGCCATCCTGTTTAAGAGAGTTCAGGATAAGGAAAAATTATATTTATATGACAGACACTGGAGAGGCCTTTACATATGTTGTCTCTTTAGTTCCTATTGCAAGCTGCACATTCTAATCCATAGGGCTGAGCTTCCTAAAAATGCATATGTCAGCCACAGCCCTCCCCAGGTCTCCTTAAGCACAAACTCGGGGATTAGGCGCTGGAAATTTGAAGATTTTTCAAACTCCCCAAATGAGCTGATTCAAAACCAAGGTTGAGAGAATCACTGAGCCACATAGATCACCTAGATATTTTGGCACTTGTCACAACAATATTAATCTTTATATAAAACAAATTATGGGTGGGCCCAACCAAATACCTGTATACCAATATATCAGAAGTGTCAAAAATACCACAGAATATATTGCCAGTGAACTCAGGTCTCTATACATACCTTCTAACATATAGGGCAAAATGTAACATGGTTCCATTTCTACTGAAGTAGATGACCTTCCAGAAGAAATTAAGAGGAGAGGAGAGGAGAGGAGAGGAGAGGAGAGGAGAGGAGAGGAGAGGAGAGGAGAGGAGAGAGACAAGAGAGAGAAGAGAAGAGAAGAGAAGAGAGAGAAGAGAAGAGAAGAGAAGAGAAGAGAAGAGAAGAGAAGAGAAGAGAAGAGAAGAAGAGAAGAGGAGGGGAGGGGAGGGGAGGGGAGGCGAGGCGAGGCGAGGCGAGGCGAGGCGAGGCGAGGCGAGGCGAGGCGAGGCGAAGTGAAGAGAAGAGAAGAGAAGAGAAGAAGAGAAAAAGGAATAGGAAAAAATCATTCTTGCCAGTATTGATCCACATCACTAAACAAATGTTGAACAAGTATTTTTGGCACCCACAGTGGTCACATATGTCAATCCAGCCCTAATTTCATGTGAGATTTTCACCGATGATATTTGGGTTGGTTGTTTCCACATAGACTGTATGATAAAATAGCAAAGCCAATAGCAAAGCCATTTATTGAGCACTTACTACACTAATGGTGCTAAGTCTTACTGTAACTTCTAACTTCTTACTAAAACTGCCCATACAGGGAGAGTACCCCTTCATTCATTTATTCATTCACTCAACAAGTATTGACTGCCTGTTGCAGAAAAAGGCAGTATCTGATAATGGTAAGTACACAGGTTTTGGAATGACACAGCTTGAACTTCAGTCCCTGCCCTGTTAGCTGCTGATCGTATGCCTTTGGACAAGTGATTTGCAACTTCCAATCAGAGTTTCCTCCTATGTGCAATAAAGGATAATGTCACCATAAATGAATAACCCATTAAAATATTGAATGCAGTGTCTGATAGCTCTTCAGTAAGAGTAAAAGGCATCGGAGACTGTTATTGTTGCTACTATGGGTCTGCACTGTGCTGCTAGACTGGGTGCTAGACACCCTTATCTCATGAGCAAATTCACCCATCCATTTGTTTATTCGTCTATTTAGTAATTCAATCAGTCAACAAATCATTCTTTAATGCTGTGCTAGGCTGTAGGAGCTCACAGGAAAGGGAAACAGACAATAAATAAACAGTGATGAGAGCTGAGGCAGAGGTGTGTGTGTGAGGCATGCTGGCAATGCCAAGGGAGGGGCCAGCAACCTTGCTGAGGGCAGCAGGCATAGGTTTCATGGTGCAGGAGATATCGGAGCAGCATCTCATAGGAAATGTGCAGCCAGTAATGTGAGGGTGGGAGGTAGGGAGGCGAAGAGGATGCCAGGCAGAAGGAAAGCCATGTGACTAGATAGGTTTCTGGGATGACAGCCATCGATTGCTGACCAGAAAGGAAGGTCCTTGACTTTTCCCTGGATTTGGCATTCTGAGGGGTTAGGATTTAATTTTTGAGCCTGTAGACTCAGTTTTACCTACTATACTTCTCAGAGAATCCTTATTAAGATTTGATGAGTTACCTACGCAACTCTTATGAATAAATTGAGCAAAGCTGTAGGCAAGTAGTGTTTTCAGAAATTTTTTTGCAATCGCTCAATCACTTACTGGCAAGGAACTGCAAGACCAAGGGCAAAAAGGAAATTTGGGTTTAATAACTGTTTGCAATGGATATTCCAATATGATTTTCATACAATTTTTCTATCACTTGGATTTATTTTTATTAGCCTTTAAATATCAAACACAGGATTCTGCAGCAAAAACAGGCTTTTGAAATGTTAACAAAAAGAGGTATTATCAACATTCACTTATTAGGTTAGAATATATTCTAAACACAAAGGATCCCATCACTGAGGTTTCTATGGGAAGAAAGCTCTGCTGATGCAGCTATAAAACACAGACCAAACCTGTAGTACTTTGTGTCACTCACCCCCATTCCAGAGGTTGCAAGGCATGCTTTCTGAATTCTGCACGCTCCCAGCAGCCAGGATGTCATCCGGGAAGTATAGACTAGCCCTTATCTGGATCTTTGCAACACAATGAGGGAAAAAAAAATGATGACTGTACATTAGAGTGATTGTCTCTGAAAACGGGATTAAAGGCAATATTTATTTTCTTTTTATACAATTTTCTGTACCTTCCAATTTTTTTGGTAATGAGTGGGTTTATTTCTTAAAATTCCACCCCCAAGTCATAAATTAAAGTATCATAATGAGAGCATAGGTTAAACACTCAATCACTTGGGCTTCACATATACTTCTCTCTCACTTCTTACAAGCCCATTTTGCTTTGTTTAAGGCAACTGTGACAGAGACATTAACACCAGGACTTAAATGCCTTGATGAAAATTGCTCTGTAATTAATACTGTAAAATTCACCTAACTTGCATCCTTGTGCATTTTCTTTTCTTAGTTATATTTTGGTTTGGAGTTTATCATTTAACTAATTATTTTTTAATAATGTGTACTTTTTAATCAATTTATTATCACAACTGATAAAACAATAGGAATTCAATAGCAGAACACTGATGTATTTCTTACAAAGGCTTTGCTAGAAACTTTTAAATAGGAGGAGGCTTGGAGATAATTCCTAAAATTTCTCCCAAGAACTTAAGAGAAAATTGCATGAAGCAATAATGACAACATTTCAACCATTTGTAAATATGGATGGCTAATATTATATTTTAAGAATCGAATCAGGATTAATATAATCTTACAGACTGCTTCTTTTCTCAAGAAATTAAATTATAAGGGAAAAACGTCATCTCCTGGTCATAGTCTTACACAGCAAGAAACATTTTAATTGTAAATGTGCCTTTTAGAGCCTTTAAATTTCAAAAAGATGATGAGGAGGACGGATCCTGTGTACTTACTAATCTGTAAATAGAGTACCAGGCCAGAAATCAATTCTGAAATGCGGCATCAATTGCACAGGCTTCCACTTAGTTTTAGTTGAATAAAAGCCCTACTAGATACGCAAATAACATCAAACTTGCCAGATTAAAGAGAGGCCCCTCATACTCTAAATCATGATTGTCAATCATCACCCAGGATTAAGGGATATATTTTAAAAACCTAAAAGCAAGCGCTTCCTTTTAACTTCTGCCTACTGCGCATTTTGGATTATCGCCCAGAAATAGTATTACTTGAAACAAGACTGCCTCCCTCCTACCATCTATGAGAAGTGCATTGTTACCATCTGCTGTTGTCTATTTGGAATAAAACTCAGCAAGGCATGCAGCTTAATGTTCAGAGCCCTTCAGCAGACGATGCTGGTGTTTAGAATACAGCTTCACATTTAAATGGAGCTGATTTTCGGTTTAGTCAGTTTTCTCAACGTTGCTATCCTCCCCACCAGAAAGAAGCAAATTAGTCTCAGAACTAAGACGACCACAACATATTTACATTGTAAAGTGGGAACTTTAAACCCTGCCGTGGCCAGTGAAGCTTTACTTGTAAACTCTCCAGGTTTATTCAGGTGAATAATTTTCCCATTTTGTATTTTCTCATTAGCATTACCCGCTCCAGACACTCATATTACTTTCACTTAGAAAATATTCTTTTAAAAGGCATGTATTCTTAATAAATAATACCCAGAGGATGTTATCATCAAAGGGTCTTAAACATATATGTTATATAATATATATGTATATAATATATTATATATATATTAGGGAAACTTTAAAAAGAATTATAAGAGGTCTAAAGAAACAACGGATTCTGTAAATTTGTATGAAACAGATGGGCAAATAATATCTCTAAAGAAATACACAAGAAACCAATAACAATTTTCTTCAGTCAGGGAGGGGAAAGACTGAGAGTCTGCAGTGGGAAAGATATTTACTTCTCCCTATTATTTTACACTTATTTTTAACATGTAAATGTGTTAAACATTTTTAAATTAATAACCAAGAATGTGGTTTTTTTAAATGATGAAAAAAGAAAAAAATATAACCTGCTTCTTCAAGTATAAAACAAAATCATTCCAGGACTAATCTTATCAAAAAATAACATTTTAATAAGATTATTAAAACAAAATGTTAATTTATGAAAAGTTCAGCATTCTATTAAATTGCTAACCAAACAGTGAATTACAACCCAACAGGTTGCTTCATTGAATTCATTCATCTACTCCTGGCAAAGACATTCCAAATTTGAACTTAATTAATATTCCTTCTCCTGGTTTCCATAGTTTCTTTTTAAACATGAGTACCAGCAGAACTGGCAGTAACTTTACCCATATTCTCAATAATAACCCCCTCTGGCTGTCAATATGTATGAAAAGGAAAATTTTTTTCATACCCGAAAGAGCCTCCATTTTCATATCTTTTGTTTAAAAATATGCTGGTAACATTTCTTTCTCCCTCTTTCTTATTTTGTGCATGCAGTTTGACATACTTAACTCTTATCCTGCCTGCGGTTCATACAGTGCTCAGCTGAAAAATGAATGCTGAGAGTGGGGTTGCCATTTTGGGTCCAAACAACAGCCTCCCATTCTACCTTCCCATAATTGCAAAATTGCAGCAATCTATGAAACTGGGGCCTAACAATTAAGTGTTCTGGTAGAAACCACTATCATGGCTTCAAATTTATCGGGGTGCAGAAGATTCTTTGTTTCTATTCGAACACCTGAATGAAGATCTCCTTAGCCATTGTAAACAAAGGAATATGAATTGGTGGGAAACTATACCTATATGAGTAAGTAGCATATGGGTCCACTAAAGTGGTTGACTTGAGCACAACTAATTCGCTATATTTCATACGATTTCTCTAAGGCTAGGTATTTTCCTACAGCCCAAGTAGAAAGAAGCAGTGTTAGACCTAGTCTTGGACCTCCTCTCTCTGCTTCATCTCCTTTTGAATCCATGCTTTTCCCAGCTGGGCTGATTTGCCTTCTCTGAATCACAGTCTCCAGCAGGATGCTGCTGGTCGGTAGTAGTCTGTCAAATACCTCTATGTACACTTAATTTTAGTCTAGAATGTCCACCTCTTTCTGCATGATGCTGTTATTTTTCAGATTTTGCTCTTATTTTTCATTTAGCTGCTCCATTTCCAAATTTTTGCAATGTCCTACACTGCTGGTGAAGATAGTTCTGCTGATTAAATGTGTCTGTTGTGGTTTACAATAAGATATATAGCCTTTTTGATCTGGGATGAGTTCCATTTCCCCTGTTTGCATGAATCAGGTTGGACCACATATCACATCAGCCACTGTGATTCCTCTTTGTGCTGCTCTTTGCATTCAGTCTTCATTGGTCATTGGTGTCAATGATACACATGTAGACACCACCCAAGAGGCCATGGGGTTATTGACATTTTTGGCTACTTCTCTTTGGTCTTACTGACAACCATAGCAATCCCAACAAGTAACCACAGAGCAGTCAATTCTCATGGCCAATACAGACCTTGTCTTGTCCACTACTACTCTTTCAGACTCACTGATCTGGTTTCTCCTGAAAGGGATTATGTATCTAATTTCAATTAGTTTTAGAATAAACTTGCAAACAAAGGACAGCTAGGAATACAACATGCCAGCAAACATGTTTTTAGTTGTATGTTTCACCAAAATTTTCTCCCTTCTCCTATGATTATAAGTAAAAGGACAAAATACTAGATTTTTTAAAAAAATTATTTATTTAAGTAATCTCTACACTCAATATGGGACTTGAACTCACAACCCTGAGATCAAGAGTTGCATGCTCCCCCAACCGAGCCAGTCAGGTGCCCCCAAATGCTAGATTTTTAATATGAAAAATATGTTTCTTGCATTGAAACTGCTGTTCTCCCAGAAAAGTCCTAGGAATAAATTCAAATACAATTTAAGTAAATTAAAAAAGAAATGTGCTGAACCTAAATAGAAAATACTTATGTGGGATCCCTGGGTGGCGCAGTGGTTTGGCGCCTGCCTTTGGCCCAGGGCGCGATCCTGGAGACCCGGGATCAAATCCCATGTTGGGCTCCCAGTGCATGGAGCCTGCTTCTCCCTCTGCCTGTGTCTCTGCCTCTCTCTCTCTCTCTGTGACTATCATAAATAAATAAAAAATACCTTAAAAGAAAATACTTATGTAATATTACTGAAGGACATAAAACCAGATAGAAAAGCATATCATTTTCTTGAAAGATCTTAACATTTTAAAAATACCAATTCTCCCCAAATTAATATGCCAGTATACTGCAGTTTCAAGTAGAATCTTAACAGACGTAAAAATTGTATCTCCTCTGCTTATATACATACTCCCTTGTCCCATCAGACTTCACTTAAAAAGCAAAAGTTCAAAGATAAAATCAAAAATTTCAAGATGTCAGCAGAACATCAAACCAAGGGCAGTCCCTTCTGAGCATGGGCCACATGCAACTGCAGATTGCAGACAGAGAGCTAATCCTGCCATCTTGACCTCCAAATTTAAAATGGAAACTCTACCCTGCCAAGTCTTCTTTTTCTCTATACCCTGATCTATTTTCTCCCCATAGAACTTATCACCTTCTAATGTATTTTAGAATGTACTTATATTGATGGAAAAAATTTTGATTGGCTTCTTCTGCTAGAGAATGTAAGCTCAACAACATATAGGGTTTTGTTCACTGATATATCACATGTGTCTAGAACAGTGTGTAGTGTATAGTAGGTGTTCAGTAAATATTTATTGACTTGCATGAATGATAAAATACATCAAGTGCTAATAGGGCCTCTATCTTAGGCTAATAAAACTATGAGGTAGAGTTTCGTGATAATTCCTCACCAGAAACGTGCTTTGTTAAACTTCTGAATTTGGGGCACCCTTCAACAAAGAGTGAAGGAGACACTGGGACCTCTCTACTCACATACTTGTATTGCTGCTCATTTGCAGATTTGCTTATTGGGTAAAAGTATCCGTAAAATGGGCCCAAGTTGGAATGCCTGGGTGGCTCAGTGGTTGAGAGTCTGCCTTTGGCTCAGGGTATGATCCTGGAGAACCAGGATTGAGTCCCACATCAGGCTCCCTGAATGGAGCCTGCTTCTCCCTCTGCCTCTCTTTCTGCCTCACTCTCTCTGTGCTTCTCATTAATAAATAAAATCTTTAAAAAATTTTTTTTTGAATAGGGCCAAGTTGTCTTTCCTATCTTGGAATCTGGACCATGGACCAAGCTTTGAGTCTAGCCTAGCATAACATTTAAGTAGCATTATCAACTGGCCAATGAATTATCCACTGGCTCTAAATAAGAAAGGCTCGGGCAGCCCTGGTGGCTCAGTGGTTTAGCACCACCTTTGGCCTGGGGTGTCATCTGGAGACCCGAGATTGAGTCCCACGTTGGGTTCCTTGCAGGCTTCTCACTCTGCCTCTGTCTCTGCCTCTCTCTCTCTCTCTCTCTCTCTCTCGTGTGTGTCATGAATAAATAAATAAAATCTTAAAAAAAAAAGGCTCACTCTCTTCATGTTGATTTAGGTTTTTCTACCTTCTCATGCTGTGAAGGGCCACATTAATGTTCAATCTGCACATTGAAATGTGAAAAAATACGGACTTCTTTAAGGGTAAGAACAAGTTTGAAAAGTTACGCCAATAAAAATTATTAACAGAGTTGAACTCTGAGCAGGATTATTGGGATTTTTCACTTTTTCAATGTTCTGGTTCATTTGCTTTGTAAATGATCTAGCTTTTGGGGTTTGCTGAATAGCTTGGATTCTGGTAGTAGGTATGTCCAATATAAACTGAGATGTACACTTTGAGGAAAATTATCCAGGGTAAACTCTTCTTCAGTTGATCTTGAAGAAATGTAACATGGTAGAGTTAAGAGTTATAGGCACCAATGTCTCACTGCCTATGTTCAATTCCTGCTCTACCTTCCCCTACCTCGGTAAATTTGCACCAGGTTTCGTCATGCCTTGACTCTTTCATCTATAAAATGATGACAATATTAGTATTTATTCACATTGCTTTTGTGTAGATTGAATGTAAAATCATTAAAATAACATCTGGTACAAAGTAAATTCTCTATGAGAACTATCATCATTAATTCTGTTTAGTAACTGAATGTGGTTGGTGTTGGCTGTGGTGGGCTCCTGAAACATTGGAGAATTGCTTTCCTATATGTAGATTTAGATAGAGGACTCTCAGTGCTCCTGTATGGTGTTATTAAAATGAACTGACTTGGGCTTTGAGAAATCCCCTCTACTATAGCTGACCTTCTAGTCCCTCTCTCAATCATTTTAAAGCAGAAAAATGAAGGGGCCTTGGAATTAGGAGTGTGGGAGGGGGACAGAAAGAACTTTGGATCTGGATTTGGAGCATGAAAGTTCTTGGGAGAGTTTTTTGATGGGCATTAAATTGGCCTCAACATCTGGGAGCCTGATAGAAACTCCACAGGGTCCCTGATATTGAAATTGGGGCTCATAACCTGAGAAAAATCACTGCCAATGGCAGAGTAAATCACTTTTGGAACTGTTCTTTGGTTATCCCCCATGCATGCAGTAAAGCTTTATTAACACTACAACTTTAGGTTTGGGGGCAATTCAAGGTGTTGGATTGAATTCTTAGAATCTCAGTATTTTTAAAAATTGATCTTCTATAGACCAAGCCAGAGAAGTAGCACACTACACTATTTCTGGTTATACTACATTGTATATTTCTGTAATGTCTGGAGTATTTACAGTACATAATTTTAGAAATGAGAAAAGAGAAAAAATATTACATATACACAGGTCTTAACCAACCTACAAAGGAAATACTATGGTAAGCCTTATCTTTTGAGGTCAGATTATGTTAATTACTGTACTTGTAAATGACCCAACCATAGGAAGTCATCTATATACTTCCCAATTTAAGCTTTTCAAAGGACTGACTTTGACAGGGAAGGAGGGGGACAGGTGTCATTCCATTTGAATCTACCCAATACAGCTATACACTAAATGCTAAGCTTTTTTTTTTCCTAAAGTAAAAGACAAAAAACAACTATACAATCATCGAATAATATTATTCAAATTTCAAAATCATTCCCCTACATTTCAAAGCCAATGGAATTTATTCTGCTACAACTTCTAGTATTTCTGGAAAAAAAAATGCAGATTAAATTTTTTGTATGACCTTAACCAAGTTCTCCTGGGGAAAGAGTAGATATTCTTACAGCACTCTTGACTTTCCCTACTTTTGCTAATGTACACATTATACATTATTGTGTGTATTGATAATCAGCATTCACCAGGATCGGAAAGCTAAGAATCTTGGAATCATCTTGATTCCTTCTCTTCCTTGCCCTCCACACCCAATAGCAATAATAGATAGGTCCTATTGGCTTAATCTTTCAAGTGTTTCCTGAATCCATCACCTCCTCTTCATTCCTGTGCTTCTCCCTAGTTCAGGCTTTCGCCTTCCAGATTAACCTCACTCTGTTCTCTTCTCCCCTCTCATTCAGTGCATACATTCCTTATTAGTCATCTTTTTAGAGCTGTTCATATCGTTTACCTACTTAATCATCAATGATTGGTTCTGTCATCTTCATGATAAAGCCTAAACAATTAGCGTAACATTTAAGATTCTTAATAAGCTATCCCACTCTGATCCAAGTACTCGACCTTTACTTGCCTTTTTTGATAGACAACACACCCAGAATTCTATTCACAGGAGCCTTCCCATTTGATGAATGTAAGTGGTGTGCTATACCCTTGCAAGTGTGAGCCACTTATATTTGGAATGCCCCATCCTCTGAAATGTTCCTTGCCTTTTAAAGCCCAATTGAAATGTAACCTTCTTTTGTGAAATCTTTTTAAAGGTAATAAAACAAAGTGGTTCAACCATTGGTTCTGGAAGCTTGTCTGTACAGTTTGAATACTGACTCTTTACCTTTTAGATATATAGCCTTCATCAAGTTATCAAACTTCTCTGTGCCTCCGTTCTCTCATTTGTAAAATGGGGATAGTAACAGTACCTATCTTGCAGTGTGAGAATTAAGCGAAAAAACATGCTAAAAAAAACTTTTTAAGCAAAGTGCTTGACTTAGTAGGTATTTAATAAATGGTAATTTGAGTAGCTTTAATTACCTGCCTCACTCCCTAACACCCCACAAATGTAAAAAGTTTCTCTGAACTTTTGTAGCACCTGGTTCCATACTATTACAGTACTTAACACAGAGCACTATGATTGGTTGCATCCATTCTTTCACTAGGCTAGACTCTTGAGGGCAGGATCTTTTTATTTTAATATCCTTAACTTCTTATGCAGTACCTGGCAAAAACAGAATTTCAATGTTTATCAAATGAAGAATGAACAAATGAGGTGATCCTCCAGAGGATTGGAAATCCTTTCAAAAGCTCATAAAAATTGGTGAGAATTAAAAACAATCACAAATACCTCTTCTTCCCACTTTACAGTATTTGCACAAGGTCACAGAATTAGTAAGTGACAAAGCCAAGATGCACATCTACCATTATCTGATCAGGAGCCTTAGCTCTTAATCACAATGGTATATGGTCATTGCATGCTGGTAACATTAGGGGAGGAGTTGGATCTCACATATTCTCAGTTCGGCTCAGAGGTGACTTCTTGAGCTAATCTATTTCTGACATCACAATAAGGCACTCTTAATAGAATGCCTGCATCTTTTTGCATTTAGAATTACAGAATTTTAGTAATCATAGAGACCTAACAAGGAAATTGAGAGTTGAGTAGTTTGTCCATGCACAGACTATTTCACATTAAGTCCATTATAACATGTATTAAATTCATCTTAGATATTGACCCTTTTCTCATATAAAGTCAATCTTAAATATACTTTTATTTTTGGCCTACAAAATGACAACTGTATAATCATTTTTCCTCTGAACTTTATTAGTAAAAATACCCTATTGGTATTCAATCATCAAGTTTGCATTTACACAGTTTCTCTGATATACTTTTATCACTAATTAACAACTACTCAAGCTGGAAAAAGATATAGAGAAACATATGACATGCACTTCAAATTTGATTCTTTCAAAATGAAAGTGCTGTGTTTGGGCACACTTTAACCTTCTCAATTTTGACTTTACTAATTTGCTCACTACAGTAAAAGAAAACACACCAAAATAGAATTGAGTGATGAAATTGAGTAATTTTTATTTGGAATCCTTACATGTTTTCTGTAATGACCATTTCATCCTCCCTTTGTCCTAAAGACAAAGCTTTGGTGGTTGAATGGAGTGAGGAAACCCTCCAGAGTAGGAGAGGAGAGAAACCTAATACAGGGGGTGTTGGAGCTCAAGTGGAGCGAAAAGGGCGTCACATGGGAGAGGGAGTGTGTGTATAAATTTTAAAAACGTGTGTGTGTGTGTGTGTGTGTATACATACACACATAAAACCCCTTAGCACTGTCTACTGAGAGGGAGTAGAGACAGTGACATCTTGGTCATGATAAGCACATCTCATGCACAAATGATGACTTCTAAATACCAATTCCTACTAAATGGTAGAAAAATGACTGATTCTGGGGCTGGGGCGAGGCAAGGCAAGACAAGGTGAGTTTCGGAATCCTGTGTGCCTAAAAGAAAATACTTAAAAAAAAAAAAAAAACGATGACAACGTATCAAAAGGGCAAAGGAGCCAATGTGAAGGGGTTTGTGCTGGCTAATGTGGCACAATTTGAGATTCAATAAATAACAGATTATAATTCAAAATCAGTAACAGATTATAATCCATTGACTAGCAAATCATTAATTCATACTGATATCAACAAAAAGAAAATTTGATTAACAGGATATATAATGGCTTCAACTACTTCCCCCCAAAAAATACTCACAAAGAAAAAAACAGTAACTTTACAGTGTAGAAGCCTGATGGTAAGCAAATGATCAAAATGGACATTATCAGAAATGGGGCAAAATGAAATTGTGCACTAACAGAATGCAATGAGAACACAGAACTGCATCTGTTAATATCCCTACTAAAGAAGCACAGTTAGAATCTAATCATAAGGAAACAGGTAAATCCAAATCTAAGGACAGTTTATAAAACAACTGGGTAGGGTCGAGGGTCTTGCAGAAGTCAAGCAAAGACTGATGAACTGTTCCACAGTGGAAGAAACAAGAGATATTGCAACCTAAGGAAACATGTGATTTTGAACTGTATCTTTATACAACATTATTGGGACAATGAATGAAAATTGGATAGGTCTGAGGGAGTAATATGTGTTAATTTCTAATTTTGGTGGTTGTATTATGGTTATATGGGAAAATTCTTTCTTTTTGGAAATACAAAAGTACTGGAGGGTGATAGGGCATCATGACAGCAACTTACTCTCAAAGCGGAAAAATTTTATTTGTACAGTATTTACAAACTTTCTGTAAGTTTGAGATGGTTTCAAAATTTTTTCCTTAAAAAGCAGAATGCAGAAAACTAATCAATAGATCATTCTTAAAGAGCTGATAAAGTAATTCAATGAGCTAGAACTCCAAAAACATAATTTTAATTAGGATGAACTTTGTCCAATTCCTGTGTCCACTGTGCACATACAGGTTCTTCAAAACTACCTTAGTTTTATGTCATTAATTGGTCCAGAAATTCTTCATATGACTTTCAGAATCTTCTTTAAACTCACATACACACACAATCACACATTCTTCCTACTGGTTACGATAGTGATATGTTGTTCAAAGATGCTGTTCAGTAGAGAGAAACTGAGTTCTATTTTTAAAATCAAACAAAAATGCAGGTTTTACTATAAAAATAGCCTCCCCCCTTGTGGCAAAAAATGAAAGTACATTTTACTGGAGCATCCTAATATAGAGGCACTTAGTATTACTCCTTATATTTTCACAGAATTTCAAGTGAATCCTCTAAATAGCACAAAATATTTGCAAAAAATATACTTAGAGGTAGTTTCACAGGTCTCTTTAAGGTCAGCATTGTCCAGGTTCTGTTTAGACAATATTCTTTATAGCAAAAAGCTGCAGATTTGAGAGAACTGCCACAACAAAATACCAGAGTTCAAAGGAACTAAATTTACCCACAGTATAAAAAATTAAAGTGATAGGTAAAAAGGGATGGTCTCACTTAAAGGCACCTGCCTATTTAAGATTACAGGGGCATCAAGAAGGCTTTCTACCTCTTAAAGTTTAATCTAGAAAATCTGAAAGTCCACCATTGGAGATTAATTCCTTGGAGTTGGTTCCATCCAATCTTCAGACTTAGAGTATTAGTATAAAGATACACTGGAAGGGATAAGACATTTTCCTTCATTTAAGATTGCTAATTGTGAAAATAAAATCGGAGCTATAAATAAATGAAACTTAATTTACTCATTGCAGAATCCTAGCCCTATTCTTAACTCTCCACACTTCTTCCTATTAAGTCACCAGTCACTGATAATTCTATGTTTTACTGACCTTCCCGTGATTATAAAGTAATTTAAGTGGTTTTTCAAAGTAAACTTAATTCCAGTTTCAGACTTTTAAATTAAAAGTGGCTCAGTTGGATACTGTTTCTTCAACATAGTAATATAAATATTAGTATCTTGGCTAAAATGAATTATTGACAATTTTAATACATGTTGCACAGTACATATTAATATAGAAAAATACATGTTATCAGCAGCATAATGTTGACCATGTTCTAATCCATTCCACCTGCTCAAATATTAGTGCAAATAATTATATATTTGTAATGCATCACTGCTGTCTAGCACAAATCTATGCCTTCTGAATAAATGACTTTCCTCTGAGGTTGTTTGCTGTTTGGAGTATGATGTGATATATTCATATTTAAATTGGCTTTGTATGGTGAGGCAGACTGCAACCATCTAAAACACTTAGAAAATGAACAAGTATGGTTAATTACTTTTCCCTCCCCCTAGAGGTCCTACTTATCACAAGAACTGAAGTTTACTGTTACCACCCAAATAACAGTGTTAAAGTATACAGGGCTGAGTTTAAAAATACCAAACTTGTTAAGCCCAGAGTTATCAGCCTAACTGCTCCAAATCATCAATTAAAATTCTTACAATCTAATGTGTCAGGTTTCTCCCCTAAATTTGGAAAGAGAGAGGACTGATCCGTGTTAAGAATAAAAGTTAGGAGTTAAGGCAATTCTTAAAAGATTAAACATGTTATTTTTGATGACATGAAGATGACTACCCATTGCTAATTCACTGAGTACCTTTTCCCTGTATTTTCACTCTAGCATTCATTTAAAAACTACCAACTGCATTGAATAGTTAACACAATTGACAAATTTATGACATTAAAATAGTCTGTTTTTGAAGGTAGAAATACTGATTTCCTCCTATTTTCCAAGGTACAGTTGTCATTTATTCCTATGTTATAAAATATGATACAAAATACCTGGACTCTTTCTTCTGTAAAGATTATTAAGCAGACATAGTACTATAATTATGTAAAATAATACTCACTAAAGAGAACTTTTTAATAGAAAGATTTCTATTGAATACAAACTTAATATTAAATTAAAATTTCATGACCACTTATAAAATTTTAAAAACTAAATTTAAAAAGTATGATCACACATTGGAGACATTAAAAAAATCCAACAGTAAATTAAATACTGACCCTGCGTATCAACTTCATAGCCTAAACATTATAGTGAGAACCAGACATTGGATGAGAAGAGAATTAGATTAAGCAAAATCAGTGAGCCTATCAAAATAAAGGACCTATTTAAATGTTAAACAAGAAGAGTGTACGGAACATAAAGAATGAGTGAGAAAGGCTTAGGTTTCAATCTGAGCCTTTTATTAGCTATAGACCCTGAGTAGGTCTACTTAACGTTTTTGTGGCTTAGATGTTTCATCTGTCAAATTGAGATAATAGTACCCAACTTCCAAGACTGCTTTGGAATCTAATAAGATCATGTATACAAATGGTCAGCACAGTGCATGGGACTTGAGGAGATAAATGTAGCTCTGTTTTTATTATGCATTACAAGTTAAAAATTGCTGTTTTTACTTTATGTAGGATTATTTACTCTAGCAACATGGACTGGTTTTTTTCTCCAAAGTATACAATGTATTTCAGGACTGAATTTCTCAAGCAGAGGGAAGTACTACAGAAATTGAATATAATTAAACTAATTGGGATAAAAGCATAAAGTGCTTTCTATGTCAAATTGTCCAACAGAAATCAGGAGAATTCAGTTCACTTCTAGGAAACATCTCACATTTCTAAGTCAATGAGTAATAAATATATATGGGTAATATGCAGCCTACTTCTGTATTTTAAAAAGAAATAAATTCCCAGATATAAGCTTTTTAGTCAATGACAAATTATGCACTGATGAAACTTGCTTAGTTGTTCAAGCATGCCTTGGGCACTACCCTTATAAACACGACCACTCACAAAGGTTTTGTGGCTTTTCAGAACCAAAATTTCTTTATCTGGATACTTGTAAATATTCTCCATCATAGATTTAAAAAAGGCATTTTAAGGAAGCAGTAAATTCTCTACTTTGAAACAATCTGATAATTAAATTATTTCACTATAAGCCAGAAGGCTAATAGTCAGATAGTGAAATATTTAAAGTGAAAGAGGAAAGAAAATCATTTAAATATATCATAAGTTAACATACTTAGCAGCTTTTTTTTTAAAAAGGGGAAAGTGCCAGGGACTTGCAACCATGGTGATGCTCAAAATGAGGCTAATACTTGTCTTGAAATAGTCAGATATCTACTATCTAAAGATCCATCCAAGAGTTAGTAATTCTTCATAAGGACTATTCATCTACTCTGTCATAACTTATAGACGCTAGACTTCCTTCTTAAATTTGTGTTGTGTATTTCACTTTCTGTACCATTTTAGGCAAATATAATATACTCAAGTTGCAGAAAAATAACCTGCAGTGTTTTGGAGCATATTTTCAACTTCAAAACATTACCTAAATATTGTCTGTTAGCTCATGCAGAACTGCAGAAAACTAATGATTCTCCTTATTCAAATGTAGGCTAACGTTATTAATATACAAAGTTCCATTATTGCTGCTTAAAATTTTACCATGTGCACGTGAAAAACATCTTATTGATCTCTTTTGAGTCGTATATTGTGGGAAAAATTTTATAGTGGCCACAAATATAAAAAATGCTTTAAAAACTGGAATACAAAGAATGCAAGGAATGCATAAGGGTTTATCCAACAAAAAGTTGCTTAGAGAAAGATAATCAGCTTAGGTTAAATTTCAAATCTTAGTTACAAAGTATTTTTCTGCTAAAAAAAGGAAGTGAGAAGACCTATGCTATAAAAATAAGGAACATCTTGAAAACTTAAATAGAATAATTTATAAAATTAAGTACAGATATCCTAAAGATGTAAAAATGGAGTGAAATAAAAAAACAATTTCAGGGAATTTGTTTATTAAGCATTAATATTAACACTTCTAAGTATTCACTTATGAGTTTTCTTTGTCACTGCCTGGTCAATGGACATAATGGAAAATATTGCACAAAACTCAAGCATGGAAATAATAATTAACAAAATATGTAAGCAACATGTATATGCTTTACATTTTAAAAATTAATCCAAACAAAATAATTTGAAGCACTTCTCTGATTTGGAAGTCTTAAAATGTTCTCATGTTTTATTGGTTTTTTTTTGTTTTGTTTTGTTTTGTTTTTTACAAATTGACACTGTACAAAGAGTTCAAATGGCCAGTAAAACTACTGCTTTAAAATTGTTGGCTTTAAGTAACAGAGGTATAATTTGAATTCACATCAGAGCTTTCTAAAATGGCAATAGTACAAGCATATGACTTTCTCTAGTATCCAAAATCTGCTCTGGCTCTCCCTTGGCTAAGGAATAGAAAACCAGACAGCCTTTTAAAGCTGCCATGATTTCCTAAAATGCTTTGATAAAAGTTGGCATACTTCATTTCTCTTCCTGACCTTGATAACACTGGGCTAAACAGAAAATGAAGAAAATTCAGTCAATAGTAACTTGAACAGTAGCTAGCACTGGACCTGGAAGTTTTGGTAAAATCGATGACCATTCAGAAACACAGTCTTAAAAGAAAAGTAGTTTGCCAAAATTAGGCAAAGCAGCATACATTAAAGGAAAAAAAATGCCAAGAATGAGCTGAACATTAAAGTTTATCTGTTCCTAGATTATGAACACAAAGGAAGCTGAAACACTATACAGATAAGAATGAATTCTTGCAGACCAAGTTTATAGAAATTGTAGAGTAATAGCCTTTCTAAATTTCCACTTGATGTTTAAAATTTTATAAGTGATTTATTATGTCACCATATTAAGCCAATTCAATTAACTCCAATCAGTAAGAACTGCTTCAGAAATGCCTTGAAAAAGATGACAGAAACTATAGATTTGAAAAGCAACCAGTTTTTACAAAGCTCATCTCTAGACTTAGAATATATAACACTATCAATTCCTGATTCCCCTTAAAATAGACTACCTATGGTTAGCCATCCCATCTTATTCCAGTTTAGCATTAGGAAAGAAATCTTAAAAGACTGCATTGTTGCTAAACACTGTCAATATTTCTTATATTTACCATTTAGAGTATACCTCACTTTACTTCCCTTGTAATATTAAAATAATGAATAAATATGGTCCTTTAAAGTCCTCCACCTTATCTTAAGTGAAATATAAAATAAGGTAGACTTATTAACTTCTTGCTAGCATTGGCTTAAAATCTGTTTACGAAATAAGAAATAGTAAACTTTTTTTTCCCCAGAAAGCAGATGTATTCTGATCCATTCCTAATATCTACATAAAACATCTCATCATTTTAGTTTAGTTTATAACATTTTTCTTGGAATATTACTATTGTACCTCAGGAAAAAAATCCAATTAACCAACTACAGAAATTATGCTCAATTGTTAACCTTTTGAAAGAGGCAAAATTTCTCTAGGAAAACCTAAAGTAACTTGACTAACAATTACCAAGTGCTGAAAAGGTCATTAAAAATTGGTAAATAATAAATGCAGTTTTGCTGTATTTTACCATTAATGCAAAATAGGATGGTAAAATTTCCCAATAGAATATGTAAAAGAATGTCAACTGGAACACTGATAACATCTCATTTGTCTTCTGACACCAACATTTTCCAGGATGAAAACAGTGACATGTAGTTTCACAGAATTTAAAATTTAGAATTTGAAATTTATATGTTCAAGAATGGAATTAAAATTCAACTTCAGGTGAAAAAGCAAAATATGGCTGGTAGTGTTCAAATTTCAAATAAAATCTCAAGGGTAAGTATGGCTGCTGTTTCTCCAAACAGTCATTTTTCCATAAAATGTTGGCTTTGTCATAAGAAATCTCCTGTGCTTTCTATCAACCAAAGGCCTGCTGAAGTACAACATGTTTCCCTTGTAAATTCAACCTCAGCTGAAATGTCGAGCAAGACGGGCAGATCTATAGTCAGCACGAAGTTGTACGAAGGAGTGAAGAATGTTCTTGTCCAGATTAGCAAGTTGTTCTCCTGAGCAGACTTGCTTTAAATTATCTGGAGCAACTACCAGAAGATTGCAAAGTGCATGCAGAGTATCAAAAAGCTGTAATACCAATGGAATCTGAATTGAAATAAGAGAAGAAGAAAAAAACATTGAAATAAAACAATTTCTAGTTTTACAATTAGTTTATAAATTCTTCTCATTTATATACTCTTAGGACTGACTAATGTAGTAAACTTCAATACTAAAAATTATAAAAGCTCCTGAAAGTGTTAAAACTCAACTATCTCAGAGTATATAAACTTGGTATAATTTTTTTGAAAAGATACAGGTCAATTTTCTTCAATAGTAACAATCATTTATATTTTTGTGGATTAGAATTAGTTACCATTAATTTAGTACTCTTCTTAAATAATTTAAACCTTAAGGTAAACTGGTTTCAGAGACACGTATGCGAAAAAAGAAAATATTTTCCTTATGTGTGATATAGACAGCATTAGTTATGAAAATGAACAATGTCATTTGGACTGTGGAACTGAAATATGTCCTCATCTAAAATAAAGTACACAGCAAAAATGTGTTAAGACAGAAAATATGATTAGAACAAGACTTTTTCAGTTAGGATATATTAGGTCTGTCTCACTATGGTATCAACAAGTTGTAAACTTTTCTGTAGTGATTAAAGTCAGCATGTGTTTTTAATGGCCTGACTTATGATCTTGAGCCTATTTACAAATTTTATATTTGTGAATACATACCTTGAAGTCTTTGGCACACTTCCTATATTCAGCTACATCACAAATTGCTAACATGCCACCCATACAACTGTAGGAGTATTGTTGAAGATGCTCATAAATAAGTCGATGAAAACGTACTCCAAGTTCCATCAAAACTGTATCCACATTCTTCCCATCCATGGAATTTTTAATCTTTTCCACTTGCTTTCTTACATAAGCACAGACTTTAACACAGGCCTGTAAAATGTTTTCTACACTTATTACATAGAAATGTGTATCAGCTTAGCTAAGGAGAAAATACATATAGTGCCTCATTAATTTCTAAGTATAAAAGAAAAAAAACTTAGAGCACAGGAAGATATACCAAAGAAAATGTTAATGAAAGTATTAAGCATAGCAGATATTCTTACTAGCATATTGAATCGTTTTACTTACATTAGTATATTGAATCAAAACATTGTTTTCATCCTCTGGCTTAAAATCTGTTTTCTTTTGTTCTGCAGCCAAGATATGCTTCATCTGTCCAATCATACAATTTAATGTCCTGGAGAATTGAGAACATCGTATATTTGACCCATTATTTTATATTTACTTTAATTTATATTATTTATACTAAATTGAAATTATTTCATTTCAGAGCACCATAAAATTATTTACTATTGGTAGACTTCAGATTTTAGAAAAAATAAATTCTAGGTCTTGCTAGCAATGAACTCTTGGTTTTATTAGCTTCCTGCTCTTGCCCAATACTTTATTTAAGGTAATCTTAAAGATCTTAGAAACTTGTCACTAACTTATTTCCTTAGCAACCATATATAGAGAATGGTTAGTATGAGGGGGAAAACAGAGGGTTTAAGACAAATAGCCAACGTTTGGAAGAACTGGTAAGAATAGGAGAGTCACACATTCTAAGGACAAGCAGGAGGCTAAACAAGTGGTACTAAAGACTCAGTTGAGAAATGAGAACATGGATTTATAGCAGTGTATTGATAATGCTCAAGTTACATGATATCATCCAACAGCAATCAGCTACCCAGTTACAGGAATAAAAGACAGCACTGGTCCAAAACTTTGGATCTGTAAGATAGTTAAGGATAATGGAAATAGTTTTTAGAGTAATTACAAGGGACTAACTTAAGAGATGGACCAAGCAACCTAAGTATAATAATGAATAAAGAAAATGATAGTAGATTGGCAAAATTCCCACTGAGGCCAGAAAGCAGGTTATGGAGTTGGAAGAACAGGAGGTTATGAGCAATGAGTGGGATATTCAAGTTTGAGGTTTTTGCTACCAATGATAATGAGGGCTGCAGGATATGAGTGTAGGTAACTAAAATGAAGACGATCAAGAATATGAATGGGTCAAACACATGGTAGGGGAAATAACTTACGATTTAAGGTTAAAAGGAAAATTGTGAGCCAGATGCCCAAATCCTCAAAAAATGTAGGACACTAACATAAATGATTGAGAGACAATAGCAGTAAGAGAAGATGCTGTGAGTTTTAAAGGCAAAGAGGTTCTGACATAACACCTATAGATGGATACTGGTCTGAAAATATGAGAAGGGATTACCTCTTGGCCCCATGGTACATGGGTAAAAAAATCAGAGGTTCATATTCATGAGACCACTACAGAATACTGTGCCTTCAATTAGTCAACAAGTGCAAAGACTGAGACTAAGGCTTATACAGAAAGATGTTAAGAAGACTCCAAGGAAATACATCTTTCCTATACCTTTGAAAGCTTAATGTAATCAACCTCCCCATGTCCCAAATATAATTTTTCAGGTATTCTGAGGCAAAGCAAGAAGAAACAAATTAAGTTAATATGAGGGAGTTGGGTTAGGAAAATAAATACTTCTTGAAGTGATGATTATAATATATGTAATAATCATAAACATTAAAGTTTATATATATATATATATATATATATATATATATATATATATATATAATCTCATATGATTCTAACTAAAAAGAAAAGGGAGAGACCAGTTTTAGGATTATTCTAAGCATATAATTCAGTAAATTAATCTCAGTAATTAATTTTATAACATCCTTATTTTTCCTAGTTTTATTTTTCAATTTTATTTTTCTTTCCCTCATTATCATATGTTGTATGGTACTTCTTGATCTTACTAAGAGGATAATTTGGGAGGTGAGCTGAAAGTTTGATACTACTGATAAAGTAAAAATTATTTATTTCCATTAAATACAGTGGATTCCAGGCTATCCTTATAACAGCACTGAAACTAACTTGCACTCAAATATGCTTTCCTAAATAGAAGAGAAAAAAACAGAATTATAGTAAGTAAAAAAGATATGCCCAAATCTAGTAGCATGGGCTTTGAATTTGAGTTCCAACTCTACCACCATTAACTGTATGATCTTGAGCAAATTACTTAATTTCTTTAAGCCTCCATTTCCTCATGTGTAAAAGAAAGATAGCATTTCCTATCCAATAGAATAATACATGTGAAGGTCCTTGCACTGTGTCTGGCACACAGCAAATGCTTGGTAAGTGGTAACTATCACCATCATCATCAATATATGCCCACTATGTCATCTCAAGAAAGGATAAAAGACCCATTGCTCTATGCTATTAACAGGTAATTACAGAAAAAGTAAACAAAAATTTTTGATGCAGAGTTTGGATTCAATTAATGAAATTTACTTACAAAAAACTAGTATATTTATTTAAACCATTTCAGATATAGGCCTGAAAATTCTAAATGAAAATAAAATCCTCTATGTTACATACCATTTTTAAGGAGTTTGGAGAGAGAGAGAGAGAGAGAGAGAGAGAGAAATAAAGAAGTGAAGGAGAAAGTGGTGGCTTACAAAAATGGTTTTCAATTGAAACTAGTTTAAAAGTATACCTAAACATACTGAAAACCATTTTCATGTTGCATTTATAATGGTGTTTTTACGATTTAAAAAATAGAAGAAAAGGGGAGGTGCTTGGCTGGCTCAGTCAGTAGACTACATAACTCTTGGTCTCAAGAATTGTGAGTTCAAGCCTCATGTTGGGTGTGGATTTTATTTTTATTTCTTTATTTTATTTTATTTTTAAAAAATTATTTATTTATTTATGAGAGAGAGAGAGAGACAGAGGCAGAGACACAGGCAGAGGAAGAAGCAGGCTCCATGCAGGGAGCCCGACATGGGACTCAATCCCAGGACTCCAGGATCACGCCCTTGGTCGAAGGCAGGTGCTAAACCACTGAGCCACCTAGGGATCCCCTGGGTGTGGATTTTAAAATAAAATCTTTAAAGGGGTGCCTAGGTGGCTCTTCAGTTAAGCATCTGACTTTTGATTTCAGCTCAGGTCATGATCTTAGAATCATGATTGAGCCCTGCATCCAGCTCCCCACTGAATGTGGAATCTGCTTGAGATTCTCTCTCTCCCTCCATCTTCCTTTGACTTTTTCCCCCCACTCTTGCTTTCTTTCTCTCTAAAATACCTAAATAAATCTTTAAAAAAAACTTTAAAAAACAAATAAATATAAGAGAAAAGGTAAAACTGATAACTTGCCTATCAATGCCAGTATCCAATTTCATCTCCATTTGTTCAATTATTTCTTTTTTCTTCTGAAGGCATTCAGATAACTTAGGAGAAGAGCTATTCAATGTTTAAAGGGGGAAAATCACATTAGTAGCCTTATAAAAGTTTTTCATGTGCACATGTGTATTGTTATACATTTATAAATACACATATTTTATTTTAATTTGCTTACAAATGAAGAAGCACGTAAGAAGTAATTACTATGCCCAATTCAATACTAGGAAATTATGTGGTGTTACTATGCCTAATAGTCACACTAGGAAAAATTAACTAGTTAAATGAGAAGGAAAAAGAAGATTTAGATTTGTTACTTTCATCTCAGAGACAATATTCCTTAAGAATATAAATATATGTGATTTTGAAATTTTGGGATTATTTGGTTTCCTTTTTAATTAAATATCTGGATTAACAGTAGAACAAAAACAAACAAAAAAACCCCATACGACATCACCAGAGTCTTTAGAATACATAGTAAATTACACTAATTAAAATTTTCCAGCCAATCCTGGAATAATAGCCAATCCAGTTGTATTTAGGTTTCCTACATTTTAAAAAAAACTGATAATCATAGTTGCCTTCTGAATGCCATTTAAATGTCAAAAACACCTAAAATATTAAAAAATATGCAACTCTAAAGTTATGTGAACTCTTTGCTATGTGGCATTACAGCTCTTAAGTGTAATTCAGGGATAAGTCATCTTTATCTTGGAGAATGTTTCTGGACTAATTTCTTGGCATATCAATGTATACAATAAAATGTTTAAAATTTTATCTTTTATATATTTTTCCTCTTTTAAAAATTTTTTCCTCTTTAGTAATAGGACACACACAACTTTATAAGGCATGTTCATATAATCTGTACCTTATTTAATCCTTACATGCTTTAAAAGTTCACATAAATTGATAGGAAGATATAAACAAGCCTTATTGAATGCCTTATTAAAATCTGTCCTATTAATCTTATAAAATTTTTGTTGTGTATCTTTATATGTAAAGCAGTATAATATTCATTGAAATACCAACAAAAACCAATTTGACTAACCTTATTAGTGGCATAAGGTGATCATTAAACTGCTTGTCAAAAAGATGAAAAATAGTATTGGCCTGTTGTACAACGTCCAAAAAATAGAGATTTGCATTCCTAGAATCTGAAGAAGGAATTCCTAAAATTGGAAGGCATGTGTATATTAGAATCATACCTGAAGAATTTCACCTTGGCAAAAGAAAAAAGAATGTGGTATCATGAATAAAGGTAACTGCTATTTTAATAAATCAACAATGATTTTTGTGGACAGAAGAGAAAATTAAGCTTAATAACTTAATAAAATTAATCCAAAGTTTCTACATGTAAATTTTCACTATCTACTTAGTCTTCATTATTTGCTGAGATAAACCAAAAATAACTCAATAAATGAATCATCTTGGACTGTATCTTCTCCTTTCCTTTCTCTGTTCCACATGAGCCATGCATATACTTCCACCATTTTTCTTATAACAAGGCCTCATTATCTCTTATAAGAGTTAAAGTAATTTTTTATTAGTTTTCTAGGTTCAAATAACTTTATCTTTCCTATGTATTGTTGCCAGAGTAATGTACTTAAACTTACACATTTCACTCATCTTGCTATTATTTCCTCAAAAATATTCAAAGTCTCTCCACTGTTTACAAAATAAATTCTTGATTTTTAGCATGGTACTCATGCACTGCAACATGCTGACTCCAAGACAGACAGCTGACCTCTCCAAATTTCAGTTTCCTCCTTTCTTAAAAGAGCAATAGATAAACTAAGCTCCACTCTAACTTTAGATATTTATGTCTCCAGCTAAAATTAAAAGGCATAATGGGCTAGGGAAAATACATATGAGAAAATAAAATTAATACCTAGAATTCTTTATAAGATGATGATTTTTTTCAAAGCTTTAAAAATGAAAGGTGTTTCATTTTCCCATATGTTTCCCCATAACAAAATCACCAACTGTTAAAGGCTTCAACACAAACTTTACAAGAGAAAAAAAATAAAGTCAATACACATGTGGAAAATACTAGTCCTTACTATTAATGAAAGATATTAAATTAAGGTAATATTTATATATGTTTTTAACCACTAAATTAAAGTTTTTAAAAGAATATTCAATGTTATGTAGAAGACTGGTATAATCATACATGCCAGTAGCAGTGTAAATTAGTGCAAAAAAACCCTTTTGGAAAAATCTGTATGTATAGGAATTTTAAACTGGTAACACACTTTGTGTTGATGTTTTTTTTTTTTTTTTTTCCTAAGTAAACTCTACTCTCCAAATGGGGGCCCGAACTCACAACTCAGAAGAGTCACATGCTCTACCAACTGAGCCAGCTAAGTGCCCCTTTGATCTGCTAATTTCACCTCTGGGATTTCATACAAAGGAAATAATTCAAAATAAGGAAAAAACTTTAAGCTCTACAATGTTCACTGCAGCATTATTTATATTACTAAATTGCTGAAAATATCCAGTATGTTTAGTAACAGGGGATAGTTAAGTTTATTTATCTTTATAGTATGTACACATGATGAAATTTTATACTATCATTAGAAATAAGAGCAGTAAGTACTAACTGAATGCCTGCATGAAAGAAAATTTATGAATATAAGTTATAGGATATTTTTATCCTACCAGTAAATTTTCTAAGTCTTTCAAATTGTGAACATAGCTATTAAAATGAAGATGCTAGATTTCCATATGAGCTAAATAACAAATCCTTCATAACCCTATGAATTCAAATTCTTGTTACCTTTTTCCATTATCTTCTTTAATCTTCATCATATCCTTGAGGTATTATTATCCCAATACAAATTTCCACATTAAGTCATTTGCAAATGGCAAATGTTAAATACTTGATGTCAAGAGCTGCTGTAATTGGGGAGCCTGGCTGGCTCAGTCAGAAGAGCATGTAACTCCATCTTGGGGTCATGAGTTTGAGCCCCACACTGGGTACAGATTACTTAAGAAAATAAATAAACTTAAAAAAAAAAAAGAGTCTACTGTAATTAAGTTTTAAAAAAGGATACAAATGCTTATCTACAGGAGAGCAAATAAAAAAATGGGTAAGAATAAACCACAAGTTTACTGAATTATGGGTAATTCCGCTTCAGTGTTTAAAAACTTTATTAAATAACATGATATACATTCAAATAAACATTTTTTGAGCATCTGCTATGTGCTTTCTAAGTGCTAGGCAATAATGGTGATTAAGACAGATAAGATTCCTAGCCACAACAGCATACATGCTGTTTCCTTAAAATACTTTCTCCAAATACTCAATTTACTCTTTCATTCCATTCAGCTGTCTGGCTCAACATCTCCTCAGAGAAGCATTCTCTGACCAACCTCTAAAAAAAAGTCCTCTACTCCTGAATTCCCCATCCCACCTTCTCAACACTTCTATCTCTTACTCAATTTTATTTTTCTTCATTGCATTTTAGTCATCTGCCCATCTTATCCTTAAGAAAACTCCATAAGTGAAAGAGTAGGCACTTAGAAGGTATGTGTTAATGAATGAATTCTGGTAAGCGGAGGAAGACATTAATAGATGAAAATTTCATTGTGGTAAGTGCTATGAAAAATATTAATTCAGGGATGAAATAATGGGTAACTAGGCTGGGAGTAGAGGGCTACCTTAGCTAGGGTGATCCACAAAAGCCTCTTTGAGAAGGTGACATCTAAGCTGAGATCAGAGATTAAAAAGTCATGTGTGAAAAGAGCTGAAGGAAAAGGGTTTGGGGGGTAGGGGGAAAGTCTGAGTGAGAAAAAAGAATGAAGGCCAGAGTGGCTGACAGCTGAGGTAGTGAGAGAAAGTGCAATATGAAAAGTGGATGAATACATAAGAAGAGGACAGATCAAAAGTCTTGCTTTTATAAAGTTTGTTATTGTTTTCCCCCTAAAAGAAATAGGAAGTTCCTAATGGGTCTTAAATGGGAAATGATAATCAAACTGACTATATGCGGAGTCAGTAATGTGGAGAGGTGAGAGAGAATGTACACAGAAAGACCAGTTAGGAGTGGATAAAGATAATGGTATTTAAATTAGGGCGGCATTAGAAGAGCTTGAAAAAAGTAGAGGAGTATGAATTAGGTTTGGAAGTATACTGATAGGATTTGCTGATAGACTGGCTATCAGGTTTGATGAAAAGGAAGAATTACAGCAAATTCTATGTTTGGGGCCTGAGCAACCAGTACAGTAATACCTTTTACAGACATGGGGAAGAATGGGAGTGAAACAGGCTTAAATGGAAGATAAAGAGTTTCATAGGGATATGTTAAATTTGAGATGCACACTGAACAGGCAGAAAGTTCAAGGAGGCAACTGTATTAACAGGAATGGGATTTAGGCAAGAAATCATTATTATCATATTAATACCAGTAAACCCAGAAGACCAAAAGCAAAAGAAAAATTTTCGTATGAATCCACTCCTTTCCAGGCTTATTTTGGAATATATTTTCCTTTCTAAACTTTACATTACTTAATTGCCTCAACCAGAACTGCTGTCACCTTCATTTCTGCTCTTTTGACATTTTATAATTTACAGCATTGTATTACGTTCTGCCATACACTCAGTGAGTGATGTAGTTTACCCTGTCCTGCATAATGTAAGTAATAGGAGAAGTGTGTCTTTGTGTAACTTTCTGCACTTGACAAACCCTTGCATTTAAGAAGTTTGAAAAGCATTATTCATTGCATTGAACTGAATCTGACAGATAGAGTTTAATATATATAAAACATTATGTATATAGTTAATCAAGCACGGTCAAAGGAATTTAACACAAAGTATAACATAAATACATACACTTACCGGCAAGTCCTGTTTCCAAAGCATAATCAATATGCTCAATACATAAAAATTCCACAAGAATGGTAAAAATTCTAAAGGCATTCCTTGGTAAATCAGAAGGATCTGAGAGCTTTAAAAAAAAAAAGAAACAAATACATTACTCCTCAAATCTATCATTTAAAAAGAAAGGCTTTTTTGTTTGTTTGTTTGTTTGTTAAAGCAATCAACTTCTTCAGTATTCGGGTAGCAAAATAGTAATTTATGCCTCTTTCTCCCCACCCCCAATGCCTCTCTCACATACACAGACATATAGTTACAATGCTCTTCATTTGTCTACAATTCTCCTGGCTCAGACTAGCTCAACATTTTTCTCACCTGGATTGCAATCCATTAGTGGATTGTGAAAAGAAAGAAAGAGGGAAGAGAAGAGAGGATCAACAGGAAATAAAGTATAATGTACATATTTAAACCAAATATAGTATTATGAAATACATATAAAAACATCATACATGCATACACATAAATATTCATTGGACTATGTAAAGTCTATTTCTTATAGATTGTGGTCAAAGAAGTTTCACAGCCACCAACTATAACAAAAACTATTCTAGCAAAACTCAAGGATTCTTTATTCTATTGGCGAGCAGAGATGGGGAAATCGGTAATAGGTGCACTATAAAATATTATGACAGGCTCAAATCCCAGCTTCATCACTTCCTCTCTGAGTAAACCCTTAAGATATTATTTAACCCCACCAGGCTTCAATTTCTTTATCTATAAAGTGGGAATAATATTAACTCTATCCTAGTCCTGAGATAAGAATAATATAAAAATGCACATAAAGTATTTTTTAGCACAGTGTTTGGCACATAGTAAACTTACAATAATAAATGTTCATTTTGTTGATGATTACTCAGAAGAATTATTTGTAGGTATGGTGAGAAAATGAAATCTCTCTTTAAAGTGTCGGAAAATTACCTTTCAACATCTTATAACTGCTTCCTGTATTATCAACTGATTGTTGCCTCTTTGTAATCTCCATTCATGTATTATCAACTGATTGTTGCCTCTTTGTAATCTCCATTCATGTACTTTCTCAGAATAGTGCTTATTATCTGATATAGACAGCTGGCAGTTGAAGTGCATAATCCACTTTAAATGTCTTATTATAAACACTGATTTGGTATTACTCAATTCCCTTCCTGGTCTTCTTAATATCATCTCAAAGTTTACTCTTCTCTAGTTGCTCTACTATAATCTTCACCTCCCTTCTTTGCTCACTGATGCTCAACAGATGCCCTTAACAAGCAATAAAAGATAAAATTTTCACCTCCTCCTGTTTATATTCCTATATCCATGCATAATCAACAGAAGAGGTAGACAGAAAATTGATAGGGAGAGAGAAGATGTAAACAACACTTTCAATCAACTGGACCTGACATTTATAATACCCTATCTAAAGCCATCAGGATATACATTCTTTTCAAGTATACACAAAACATTTACAAAGATGGATCATATCCTGGGCTAGAAACTAAGTCTAAACAAATTTAAAATGGATTCATGTCCTCTAACCACAATACGATCAAATTTGAATCAATAACAGAAAGAACTGGGCAGCCCGGGTGGCTCAGCGGTTTAGTGCTGTCTTCAGCCCAGGGCCTGATCCCAGAGATCTGGGATCGAGTCCCATGTCAGGCTCCCTGCATGGAGCCTGCTTCTCCCTCTGCCTGTGTCTCTGCCTCTCTCTCTGTCTCTCATGAATAAATAATAAAATCTTAAAAAATAAATAACAGAAAGAACTAAAAAAAACCCCCCAATATCTGACAAATAATAATACACTTCTAAATCATTTTTGGACCAAAGAAATCAAGAGGGAAATTTAAAAGTATTTTGACCTGAATGAAAATAAATACAACATATCAAAATGTGTGGTACGCAGCTAAAGCTTACATCAGAGGGAACCTTATAAGACTAAATGTTTATATTAGAGAAGAAGGGTCTCAAATCAATGACCTCAGTTTCCATCTTACAAAACTAAACAAAGATGGGCAAGTGAAATCCAAGTAAGTAGCAGAAAAGTAATAGTGGAAATTGATGAAACACAAAAGAACAGAGAAAAATCAATGATATCAAAAAAGCTGATTTTTTGGGAAACCTGATAAACCTCTAGCCAGACTAGTCAGGGGGAAAAAAAAAGATACAAATTACTGATATCAAGAATGAAAAGGTGACATTACTACAGATTCTACAGATATTAAACAGGTAACAAGTAAATATCATGAACAATTTGATACCAATAAATTCAAACATTTATGTGAAATACACAAATCCTTCCTTACAAGCCACTACCAAAGCTCAATTAAAAAGAAATAGGTAACTTAAATAGTTCTAAATCTATTAAAGAAGTCAAATTTGTAGTTAAAAACCTTCAAAAATAAAACTGCAGGCCCTAATGACTTCACTGGTAAATTCTAGCAAACAGTTAAGGAAGAAATAATATCAATTTTATACAATCTCTTCCAGAAAACTGAAGAGGAAGGAATATTTTCCAATTCATTCTATAAGGCCAGTATTACCCTGATAACCAAAATGAGACAAAGACATTGTGTGGAAAAAAAAAATATGTATAAGTCAATATCCCTCATGAACACAAACACAAAAATTCTTAACAGAAGTTCAGCAAACCTAATCTAACAAAATATACACAGATAATAATACATAATGACCAAGTGGGGTCTGTCAAAGGAATGCAAGGTTAACATTTATAAATCAATGTAATTCAGGACATTAGTAGAGTAAAAAGACAGCATTTGAAATAATCCAACACCTAATCTTATAAAAATATTCAGAAAACTAAAGATAAAAGAATTTCTTCAATGCTCTGATAAAGAGCATCTGTGAAAAATCTACAATTAATATCATACTTAATTGTGAAAGACTCAGTGGAATACAAGGTGTTGGCTCTCACCACTTCCATTCAACCTTGTACTGGAGGTTCTGTGCAATCCAATAAGGCAAGAGAACAAAATAACAGATTTGTATACTGGAAAGGAATAAGTAAAACTGACTTATTGGCAGACAACACGATAGTCTATTTAGAAAATCCTGTGGAATCTACCAAAAAAGCTATTAGAACTAATAAGTGACTTAGTTATTAGGTTGCACGTATAAAGTCAACATATAAAAAAAATCAACTGTTTTTCTATATACTAACAACAGAGTATTAAAAATATAAATTAAAAAATACCACTTACAGTACATTAACACAAAAATGCTAAATACTCAGGGATAAATCTTGTATGCTAAAAATTACAAAACTCTCGTATGGAAAATTAAAGAAAACTAAATAAATGGGCAGATATACTCTATTCACAGACTGAAAACTCAATATTGCTAAGATGTCACTTCTCCACAAACAGGACTATAGATTCAATGCAATTAAAATCAAAATCCCAAACTTTTCCCCTGAGACTGACAATCTGATTATGAGACATATGAAAATGCAAAATAATTTATATGAAAACATGAGAGGACTTATACTCCCTGATTCATGACTTATAGTTATAGTGATCAAGACAGTGAAGTATTGGCACAAAGACAAACAGGTCATGGAACATGAGAGAGTCCTGAAAAGGATCCACATATAAACTGTCAAGTAGTTTTCACCAAAGGTTCCAAAGTAATTCAGTAGAGAAAGGATAGTCTTTCCAATAAATAACGCTTAAATAACTGGATATATAAATGCAAAAAACTTAACTTTAATCCACATATCATAGGACATGTATAAGTTAACTCAAACCAGCTTATAGAACTTAAATGTAAAACCTTAAACTATGAAACTACTAGAAGAAAACATAATAGGAAATTTTTGTGACCATGGGTCAGGTAAAGATTTCTTATATATGCAACCAAAAATACTATCCACAACAGAAAAGTGTAAAATTGGATTTCATGAAAATTAAGAATTTCTAGTCTTTGAAAATACTGTTAAGAGATTAAAAAGACAAGTCACAGACTGAAAGAAAACATCTGCATATCACATATCTGATAAATGAATTGTAATTTGAATACAGAACTCTCAAAAATAGTAAGAAAACAACTGCATTTTTAAAATGCACACAATACATCAAAGAATATATACTAATGGCAAATAAACACATGAAAAGATACTCAACATCATTAATCATTAGGAAAATGCAAACTAAAACTATAACAAGATATCTCTATACAGACTGTCTCAAGTTAAAAAGACTGATTATACCAAATGCTGGAGATCATGCGGAGCAAATGAAACTTTCACACATTACTGGTGGGAATGTCAAATCAAACAACCTTGGAAAATAGTTTGTCAGTTTCTTTAAAAGAAATACCATATGACTCAAATTGCTACTGTGTATATACCTAAGAAATGAAAGCATATGTCTGCATAAAGACATATACATGAATGTTCACAGCAACTTCATTCTTAATAGTCAATCACTGGAATCACTCTAAATGTCTATCAATAGGTAAAAAGATAAACTGTGGTATATGCATGCAAGCAAATACTACCTAGCAACAGAAAGAAGCATACTAAGTAACACACAATTACATGGATCAATTTCTAAATAATCATGCCGAGTGAAAGAAGCCAGAAACATATGTACATATTATAACGTACTATAAACCATTTATAAAAAATTGATGAAGCTCTTAAAGACATCCTGTTCAGCTTTCAATCTTCAAATATTTCCTTCTTTTTGGAAATGAGTCTACAGTGACATAAAAAATGATCAGCAGTTGTCTGAAGATAGAAGTGGAGAGAGGAAAGGGGGAGTATAAAAAGACAAAAGGAAACTTTTTGGGGTGATAGATCTGTTCATTATCTTGATTGAAGTTGTAGCTTCAGAAATGTAGACAAAACTTATCAAACTCATCAAATTTTACAGTTTATATATATGCAGTTATTGAATGTTAAAGGTATCTCAAAGTTTTTTTTTTAAAGAAAGAAAAAAGCACCAATCTGCTCATTATAGTGCCCTTTTTAAAATAATCCTTTAAAGCTTCTATCATAATCTATGAGATTGAGTCTAAATTTCTAAGCATGGTATAAAGAGTTTCTACCTTCTCAACTTCCTTTCTTATTACTCTCCCATGTACATTTTTATTTCAAGCATTTTTATGCTACACAGCTGATTTTTGTATATTACTTTTTGTTAATATGTACTACTCTCTCTGCAAGAATTACCTTCTTGAAATATCCTATGTAGCTTTAAGACTCAGGCCTAAAAAGTCCCCTTCTTTTTAAAATCTTTTCAAATAAATACTCTTCCTCAATTCTTTGACCAGACAGAGCTGGTTGCATTTTCTTTGGTCCCAGCAGGGTATACCTATTTTGCACTGATTGCTTATATGTCTACCTCATTTTCCCACACTATTCAAAAGTTATGTACAAGTCTTCTTTTTGTATTATCAATGCCTAACCAGACAGCTGGTACAGAGTAAACACATATATGTTGGATCAGAGTGTGCTGAAATGAATTTCTATCTTGTAAATTTCCAGACAAAAGGTCATGATATAGAGCTGGTTACTATGATTCGAACAACATAATGTTGACAGCTTAAGGTTCAATGACCTTTAGAAATATTTTAATATATTTCCAGCATTCAGAAAACTATAGTAATTTACCAAATATACCCATCACCCACCCAGATGTGTGGTATCTTAACATTTTTCCATATGTACTTTAGATTTTTTTTCTCTTTTAGGGGTGGGAGGGAGGAAGGAGAGTCCTACACATGAATAGAATCCTTTAGGTGCTCTTCCCACATGGCAAACACTATCCTGAATTTATCACGTTTATGCATATCTCTAAACAATATAAGGTATTGTTTTACTTTTTAAAACTTTATATAGTGGTATTATACAGAATACATCTTTTCCCTATCTTGTTTTCTTCACTCAAAACTGTGTGTGTTTTTTTTAAATGTTTGCAGAGGTTTTAATTTTAAACAATGAACATTTATGGAGAAAAGGCAACACAAGAACGAACGTACATCGAATTTGGTAAGTGTAGTGGGGTAGCTACAATTCAGTCATAAATCCAAAGGCATTTTCCCCAAATGGCATTTAAAAGTTGCTATGTCTCTTACTACTGATTTTGTTAGCTGTAACTGACTTTGCCCTTTCACTGGTTCAAGATATGTTTCTTTCTGGTGTTGGAATCTCTACCTATTATTGCTTTACAAGTTTGTTTTCTATTTAGTTACTTTTACAAAGTTCAATTCCAGCACAGGCTGGGAGTTTACCCAAGCAGGTTATATCAGAGGCAAAAACCATGAACCTTCAGGGTTCAGACAATTCAATAAATTGAACCTCCAATTGAGACAACTTCTCAGAGGTGAGCAGGATGCCACAAGGCAATCTGTTATGGTGCAAACAGCAGGTTAAGCCTTAAAATGATGAATGAGAGTCTTCCTTGTGACTTCATATACTGTAGCCCTACTGCTCTCCAGATCCCCATAGCTGGGCAAACTGGAATCTATGGGTCTCTTAGATTAAAAAACACCCGTTACATAATATCCCACATGTAGCAGGGGGATTCTTGAGGTGACTGCTACACGTCAAGCCAGAAGTCAACACTGTACATTGTATTTTTAAGATTTATTGTTGATACATGTAACTCATTTAGTCATTTCAATTGTTGTACTTTTCTAGTGTATGAACAAGGTCAGTTTATCAATTCTCTTTTCAAGGCACACTTAATTTGATTCTGATAAACGTTGCTATGTTAAATATTGCATGTATACCTGAGTTTCTCTAAGGAATTCGCAAGTTACTATCCAAAGTAACTATACCAATTTTTACTTCCACTGGCAGCGTATGAAAATTTCTATTGCCCTTACCAACACTGTGTATTATCAGACTTCTTAATTTTTGCAATCTGAATGAGACTGAGTATTTTCCCTATTTTAAGTTTCATTTTCCTATTAGTGAGACTGGATATCTTATTAATAATTTACATTTTCTGTATTTGTCTATGTATATCAAGATAACCTTTCATAACTTATTCCAAAATAACCTGCATATATTATCTCCTCTTTGTAGGTAAGGAATCTGAGTTTTATAGACATTAGGTCATTGGCCACAGTAAACAGAAGAGCTGGGTTTTGGGTCCACCTCTGGCTGACTCCAGAGCCCTCACTCTTGGCTACCACATCTAATGAAAACCTACTATGTACATTTATTAGTCTTTGTTTTCTATTGATTTATACGTATAATTTGTATGTATAATTTATATTGTTTATTTATATAATTATAAATAAGTTATAATTATATTGTATAATTCATATGGATTTATTGTCCATCAATATAAAATATATAATATCAATACAAAAAAAATTAAGACTGCCTCCACTCCCAGTTCTACTGCTTAAGATGTATGTATCTCAGTTTCTTCTCTGTAAAATGGAATCAAAACCTCTCAAGGTTGTTACAATGATTATATGAGCTGGTGTATACCTAAAGTGCTTTGGAACGTTGTATGTGCTATACAATTATTTGCCACTATTATTTGTTTTACATAGTTTTCTGCTAGTAATATTGGTTACAAATATCTTCTTACAGGCTGTAACTTATCTCCTTACTTTGTTCAAGTGTTTGTTGGACAGAAATTCTAAATTTTACTGGAGTCAACTTCTCATTCTTTTCCTTTGATATTTGGGTTCTTAAAACATCCTTCTTTCCCTAATATTTCTATTTCTTTATGAGATAGCTCTAAATCTCCCTTTTATATCTTGATTTAATATAACTTACAGAAGAAAAATTGGGAATATTCAACTTATAAAATAATATTAAAATATACTTATAAATAATTTTTAAATAATTCTGTTCTCCAAAACAAAAACTCCATCTAATTACAAAAAATGTAATGGTTAGTTGTTCCTGACCAGAGAGCAGATTTATATTATAACAAGGCGAAAATTAAAATACACAACTACATAAAAATGAAATAAATTTATAACTACTCTTACCCTATGACATCTTTCAAAGGCCTGTTTAGTTTCTTGTAAAAGATTAACCACCACTTCTTGAGATAGGAAAGTTTCTCCATGAGTATCGATACTTGGCCCCAGCGGTAAGTTGGTACGTTGTCTAATTCTCTCTTTCAAATCCTGAATACTAATGCATCATAACAACAAATGAAAAGAGAACATTTTACACAGATTTCAATTTTAAGTACTCTTCAATTTAGTATACATCAACAAAGAAAAATGGACTAATTGCCAAACTCAAACATTCTAATTCCAATAATTTAGTCCTGTAAAAGCAAAGCAAGTCAGTCTCTTAGCAGAAGACTTTCATCTGAGAAATGAGTATATTTGGAGTTATGACCTTTAAAATAATAATTTATAATTATGACTCTATAATTCTGACTCAACAGCCAAAAATTCCTTGTTTGGTTTCCTTATGAAGTAGATTATTACAAGTAAATTAATATAACTAAATGGTCCTGCTTGCAATAAACTTTAAAAATTTAATGTTTTTTAAATATATTTAACTATTTGAGCATATTCACATTTCCTTATCATTATTAAGCAAGATATATTAAACATAATTTAGCATTCTTAATGACTGAGTTACTTTGAATATTTATTATATGGTGGTATCTTTAGGTTAGATTTCTTTTGTTCCTAGAATATCTAACTCTAGAGTATTCTAAACTTTTCTAAGGTTTTTATTTTTTTTAATTTTTAAAAAAGATTTTTAAATTTATTTATTCATGAAAGACACAGAGAGAGAGGCAGAGGCATAGACAGAGGCAGAGGCAGGCTCCTTGCAGAGAGACCGATGTGGGACTCGATCCCAGGACTGGGACCATACCCTGAGCCAAAGGCTGACCCTCAACCTCTCAACCGCTAAGTCACCCAGGCATCCCGCGTTTTTTTTTTTCTTTTTTCTTTTTTTTTTTTTAATAATCTTTACATTCAAGGTGGAGTTCAAACTTACAACTCTGAGACTAAGAGTTGCATGCTCCACTGACTGAGCTAGCCAGGTATCCCAAATTATTTTTTTAATTCTCATGATTATTCTTTAGTTTTTCTCTTCCCTTACTTGCTGCTGCCTTTCAGATGGCATTTCTTATTCCTAATTATAACCTTTCCCTGATTATTATTTAGTATATGACAAACTGGGAAACAAGAAACAGATTTGAGTATACTCTGGACTCTAATCATATGGCTCCACATAAATCGTTCTGCTTCATCCTAGAATCAAATGGTTCTAGATAGCTGAGATATGGATAACAGGTGCTACCAATTCTTCCGCAAATCCTTTTCTTTTAGTATGTGAATAATCACAGATTTTAAGGAATTAATTAAATAATTTTAAGTCAAGTCATGAAAAAGCTCAGGATATCTACACTGTAAACTGCTATTTTCCACTTGCAACAACAAAAAATGTGTGCTTCCTAGTTAATAATGTGGAATAATTTACTCAGTCTGGAAAAAAAACAGAGACTATACAGAACTCTTTATAGTTCTGGTATTCTGCTTTAAATTCTAATCGCAGTATGTTAGGTCATTCCAACATGTGTTTCAAGAGACAGGATTTGATCAATGGTGTAAATAAGCTGGGTTAATTGAGTTCTTCACAGAGAATTCCAATGACTGTCAACATTTGACAATTTTGTCCGAATATAATATAGTTCTTAAAATCTTTACTTTTAACTACAACATTTAATAAAAACACTCACCCTCCTGTGCCAATGGATCTCTTTTGATGGTTTTTTGAGTCATAATAGCGCTGTAGGATCATAGCACTTCTACTTTTCAAATATCCAGTCTCCACCTCAATATAGTTCTCCAAATAGGAAATGAAAATGGATTTGATAAGCTTAGACAAGAAAGTCTGTTTATCAGTACCTAAGTTAAACTCCATCAACTTGCTGGAAAGATTTGTAGTTCTTTTCATGGAAAAGGGGGAAAAAGAGATTAATGTATATTTTAGATATAGTAACAATACTAAGTAATATATATATTTTTACAATGTGATTTTAATAACTTATGTTAAACACCATTTCTTAAATCTTAGGAAGGCACTAAGGATACAGAGAGCAGCTGCATACATCTATATATAAAGTAGACTGGATATTACAAACAACACTATGGTTTAGAAAACTGACTAGGGATAATCTCCTAGGGATGATTTATGAGAGGAAACTGAGGCAACCAACCAGTCTAGAAATGGCAACAGTGGTAGCATGACTTTAATATGTTCTAATGCTATTCACGATTTGGTACCCATGTCAGAATAATGAGAGATCTACTTTCTGTTCATTTTCTTTTGTCTTTGTCCATGTGGACTTTCCTCTATTTTTCTGTTTCATATTATTAAGGATAGGCTCAAAATAAATGTTGGGATGGGCTTCCTGGTTATGGTTACTTTTGAAAACCCTCCTCTCAAAATGATGATACTCATGAACAGCAAAAGGACTGGAAAAAAAAAACCTCCATAAGAAGCTTTTGATAACAATATTTCTAAATGTTACACTTCCATTTACAAAAGCCAAAGGCAAATTTTCGTATCAGACTTAAGGCTGAAATTGTCATTTAAGAATTTGTGACTTTCTCAATTTATACAATTTTAACTGCAGATAAATGTAATTAAACTACTTCTTAGAGAAAAAAAATTAAAGAATAGTAACTAGATTACAATTAAAATCAGAAACAAAATTCTTGAGTCTTAAACATAAAAAAAGTTTCACTAAGTACATGACTATAAAGCGTAATCTCCAATCCCTTAAGTTAACGTGCTAAAAATGCTGTTCTTCATAGAACAGTAATCTATACAAACAAGCATTTCATGCTAAAAGGTATACTGTTGACAAACTCAAATACCTGAATACTTCTTCATTTTCTATTTTAAAGAAAAAGCAAAGAAAATCTGACATGTTATTATTATTTTCCTATTTTCTAGTTAATAAAAGCATACCTTGTATATAAATCATAGAGATTTTTGAGATACTGCTCTGCATCAGACTTCCTACATTCTTCTAATTGGTCTTTCACAAAACTCTGGAAAAAAAAAAAGTCAATGTTTTGTCAATTAAGCGAAAATGGTATGTTTTTCTCCAAAATTATTCCATGTCCTTGAATTGTTCTGACTTAAAATACAATGGAAAAGGCAATGCACAGAAAATACCCAATATAAAAAAATAAAACAGGCTTTTTTAATGCTTCTCATATTTACATGTTCATCTATATATAAGCACTCTCGGGAATAAATACTAAGAATTTCAAAATATCTTTTCTTTTGAACTGGCCTATCTTGCCTCATAAAGTACAGTTAAAAAAACAAAACTGAAGTTATACCAATATAGTCAATTCCTTAGAGCAGCATTTCCCAAACTGTGGCCTGGGTAACACTAGTGTCCTTTGAGACTTTAACAGGCATGACTCTAAAATTAGGAAAAAAATTTAGTGTACTTTACACTCCCATTTCTAGAGAATCACAATACGCATTAGAACTTTTAAAGGCTGGGGATCCCTGGGTGGCGCAGTGGTTTGGCGCTTGCCTTTGGCCCAGGGCGCGATCCTGGAGACCCGGGATCGAATCCCACATCAGGCTCCCGGTGCATGGAGCCTGCTTCTCCCTCTGCCTGTGTCTCTGCCTCTCTCTCTCTCTCTCTGTGACTATCATAAATAAATAAAAATTAAAAAAAATAATAAATTCTAAAAAAAAAAAAAAAAAGAACTTTTAAAGGCTATGAATTGTGTTTTAAAAATAAACACTTCTTTAATGTTGCTTAATCTAGTAGTAAATATAGTTTAGGAAATGATGCTTTAATATACAGTGCTATAGTAGTCAAAGTTGTAAATTAAATTACTGTGTTTTTTCATGTTAGTATCTCATTATCAAAAATTCTACAGACTGCACTTGTAATTCTTTCATAATTTCATAAATACCATCTATTGGTCAAAGTGAGGAATCAATAAAAATAAAAATCTGAGGCTACCCCTCCACAACGTGTTAACTACTATTGCTGCTACATAAATTTCAACCATATTCTGATGCTTAATGATTATGATCAGCATCTTTTTTCTTGATGAACAATATTTTTTTAAAAAACATGATACTGTCATTCCTTTCCCCTTTGCTGAATAAGTAGATTACTATTCCAAAGGGCATTACATTAATAAACTACATTTTAAAAAAATTCTTAAAACACAGAGGAAAAAAATCATATATTGCCTTAAGAACTATTTATTGTTTAAAATTACCTGTAGTTTGATTTCAAATACATTTTGAATAAGCTTAGCCAGTACTGTTTCTGGATTACTAAAGATATCTCCAACTTGTTTGTTGACCCGTTGACAGAGTATTGCTGCATCTTCAAATATATCGTTTCTCAAGTAAGCACCCTAAACAGAGGCATTTTACATAGTGAATACATAATTTTTAAATAGTTTTAAAAACACAAATTAGCATAAAATAAAATAAAATCCAATAAAGTGTACTGTTATGTTACCTCCTGGCACTGCTTTATATAAACATCAACACAATGGGAATAACCCTATGAAGAAGAAAGAAATATATCATCACAGTTCTGCTTTGACAACAATAATCATAATAGTAATCTCAATGAAAGAGTTATTTTATGTAATAAAGCTCTATGTCATAATGACTCACCAATATAACAGTTATTGGACTTAAATAAAATTAATCATAGAAAACTAATAATATAGTACCCTCTCCCAGTTGCTTTCTATGAAAATGACCACCAGGTTCATATCCTTGCAGGACTTTAGAATGAAAGAAGAAACTGAGGTATGAGTTCTGTACAGTCATTTTGCCCTATGATCACGTAGCCATATCCTTCAATTCCAACACGTATATGCGTGCATGTGCCCCCCCACACACAGATTCACAATCTTGAAAAAAAAAGGTGTGTGTATGTGTGTGTGTGTATGTATATATATATATATATATATATATATGCATGTAGGTATGTATGTATTTCCTTCTTTACTCTCAGGTTCAAAGTATTTGAGTTCTCTTGCAAGAATCTGAACAGAGCTGTATTCAACTGGCATTCTGCAAATTTACATTTATTTATTTATTTGAATGTATTTGCTTATTTATTAATAAGCTTAGCAGAATATACTCTATTTCTTATTTTGCTTAGCAGAATATACTCTAGTTCCATCCACATCACTGCAAATGGAAAGACTTTATTCTTTTTGCTTAGCAGAATATACTCTAGTTCCATCCACATCACTGCAAATGGAAAGACTTTATTCTTTCTGATGGCTGAGTAATATTACATTGTGTATACACACACACACACACACACACACACACACACACACACACACCATATCTTCTTTATCCATTCATCAGTTGATGATATCTGGGTTCTTTACATATTCTGGCTATTGTGGATATTGCTGCTATCAACCTTAGTGTGCATGCACCCCTTCGAATCAGTGCTTTTGTATTCTTTGGGTAAATACCTAATAATGCAATTGCTGGATAAGATAGCTCTATTTTTAACTTTTTGAGGAACCTATACACCATTTCCAGTTTGTATTCCCACCAACAGTGTAAGAGGAAGGTTCCCTTTCCTCCTCATTCTCACCAACATCTCTTGTTTCCTGACTTGTTAATTTTAGACATTCTGTGAGGTGGTATTGCATTGTGGTTTTGATTTGTGTCTGTGATGCCAGATGATGTTGAGCATTTTTCATATATCTGTTGGCCATTTGTACTTTTTTTTTTTTAGAGAAATGCCTCTTCAGTCTTCTGCCCATTTCTGACTGAATTTTTCTTTTTTTTTTTTTTGCGTGTTTAGTTTGGTAAGTCTTAAAGATTTTGGATTCTAGTGCCCTTTATCAGATATGTCATTTGCAAATATCTTCTCGCTTTCCATACATTGCCTTTTAGTTTTGTTGATTGTTTCCTTTGCTGTGCAGAAGCTTTTAATTTTGAAGTCCCAATAGTTCATTTTCGCTTTTGTTTCCCTTGCCTCTGGAGACATGTCTAGTTAGAAGTTGCAATGGCCGAGGTCAAAGAGGTTGCTACCTGTGTTCTCCTCTAAGATTTTGATGCATTTCTGGTCTCACATTTAGGTCTTTCATCCATTTTGAGTTTTTTAGTGTATGATGTAAGAAAATACTCTAGTTTCATTCTTCTGCATATGGCTGTACAATTTTCCCAATACTGTTGAAGAGACTTTTTTCCAGAGATATTCTTTCCAGCTTTGTCAAAGATTAGTTGACCATATAGTTGTGGGTTCACCACTGGGTTCTCTATTCTGTTCCAATGATCTATGTGTGTTTTTGTGCCAATACTACACTGTCATAATGATTACAGCTTTGTAATATAGTTTGGGTAATACCAATTGTGATGTCTCTAGCTTTAGCTTTCTTTTTCAACATTACTTTGGCTATTTGGCTATTCTCTTCCTGTTCTATACAAATTTTAGGATTGTTTGCTACAGCTCTGTGAAAACTGCTGGTATTATTTTGATAGGGATTGCAATGAATGTGCAGATTGCCTTGGGTAGTATAGACATTTTAAGAAAACTTATTCTTCCAGTCCACGAATATGGAATGTTTTCCTATTTCTTTGTGTCCTCCTCAATTTCTTTCACAAGTGTTCTATAGTTTTCAAAGTACAGATCCTTTCTCTCTTTGGTTAGGTTTATTCCTAGGTATTTTGTGGTTCTTGGTGCAATTGTAAATGAAATCAACTTAATTTTTCTTTTTGCTGCTTCATTATTGGTACATAGAAATTTAACAGACTTCAGTACAATTTTATTTCCTTCAACATTGCTGAATTTCTGTATCCACTGTAGCAGTTTTTTTGGTGGAGTCATTTGGGTTTTCTACAAAGTATCATGTTGTCTGTGAAGAGTGAAAGCTTGCCTTCCTTGATGATTTGGATGCCTTTTCTTTTTGTTGTCTGATTGAGAAAGCTAGGACTTCCAGTACTATGTTCAACAATAGTGATAAGAGTGGACATCCCTGTCATGTTCTTGACCTTAGGAAAAAAGCTCTCAGATTTTCCCTACTGCGGATGATTTTAGCTGTGGGTCTTTCATAGATGGCCTTTATTATGTTTATGTATGTCCCATCTATCCCTACTTTCTTCAAGAAAGATGCTGTATTTTATCAAGAAAATATGTTTATTTTATCAAATGCTTTTTTTGCATCTTTTGAGAGGATCATATGGCTATCATTTCTTTTATTAGGATCATATGGTTATCATTCTTTTATTAATATGGTCTATCACACTGATTGATTTGCAGATGCTGAATCTTACCCCTGCAATGCAGGAATAAATCCCACTTGGTGGTGGTGAACAATCCTCTTAATGTACTGTTGGATTTGATTAGCTAATATTATTCTTGTTGAGAATTTCTGCATCCATGTTCACCAGGGATATTGGTCTGTAATTCTTTTTAGGGGAGATCTCTGTCTGATTTTGAGATCAAGGTAATACTGGCCTCACAGAATGAGTTTTCCTTCCACTTCTACTTTTTGGAATAGTTCAGAGGATAGGTATTCATTCTTCTTTAAATGTTTGGTAGAATTCCTCTGGGAAGTCATCTGGACCTGGACTCGTTTCTTGGGAGATTTTTGATTACTTGATTCAATTTCCTTGCTGGTTATGGGTCTGCTTAGATTTTCTATTTCTCCCCGTTTTAGTTTTGGTAGCTTATATGTTTCTAGGAATTTATCCATTTCTCTCAGACTGCCTAATTTGTTGGCATATGATTGCTCATAATATTCTAATTGTTTACATTTCTGTGGTGTTGGTTGTGATCTCTTTCATTCATGATTTATTTGGATCTTTCTCTTTTCAAGTTTGGCTAGGGGTTTATTAATTTTGTTAATTCCTTCAAAGAATCAACTTCTAGTTTTGTTCATCTGTTCTATTTAAAAAATTTCTATTATCATTTATTTCTGCTCTCACCTTTATTATTTCCCTTCTCTTGTTGGCTTTAGATTTTTTTGCTAAACAGCTTTATTTGCTGCTCTTTTTCCAGCTCCTTTAGGTGTAAAGTTAGATTGTGTTTTTGAGACTTTTCTTGCTCCTTGAGGAAGGCCTGTTTTGCTTCCCTCTTAGGACCACCTTTGCTGAGGTTTTGGGCTGTCATGTTTTCATTTTCATTTGCTTCCATGTATTTTTTAAATTCTTCTTTGATTTCCTGGTTGACCCATTTATTCTGGGTAGGACATTCTTTTACCTCCATGTATTCATAGTTTTTCCAAAATTTTTCTTGTGATTGACTTTGGTTTCATAGCATTGTAGTCTGAAACTAAGGAAACACTATTTCTTTAAGCACTTTCTTTGCAGAAATACGTTGTCATACAGGGATTCTGTCCCTAATTCAAATTTCAAGAAGACAATATTCCTTTGTATTACCAAATGAGATCCTCTGGATTAAATTTAAACCTTTTACTAGTTACATTTCATACTCTCTGGTTCCTACATTCCACCAGATATTTAAGGTTAAGTCTTCTTGCTTTTGACCTATTTCATAACATGTTTGACTGAAAAATTTAATAAAAAAACAAAAAGAGGGATCCCTGGGTGGCGCAGCGGTTTGGCGCCTGCCTTTGGCCCAGGGCGCGATCCTGGAGACCCGGGATCGAATCCCACATCAGGCTCCCGGTGCATGGAGCCTGCTTCTCCCTCCGCCTGTGTCTCTGCCTCTCTCTCTCTCTCTCTCTCTCTCTCTGTGACTATCATAAAAAAAAAAAAAAAAAAAAAAAGAATGATTTTCTATGTCAATCAATATAAAAATTCAGATAAATATTAATATTATTGGATATACAATATTAAAATATAAAATATAACATGGAGATGTGAGGGCAGCCCAGGTGGCTCAGTGGTTTAGCACCGCCTTCGGCCCAGGGCCTGATCCTGGAGACCCGGGATCGAGTCCCACATCAGGCTCCCTGCATGGAGCCTGCTTCTCTCTTTGCCTGTGTCTCTGCCTCTCTCTCTCTCTGTGTTTCTCATGAATAAATAAAATCTTTAAAAAAAACAAAAAGCAAAAAACAAAAACAAAACATGGAGATGTGAAATATATTCAAATTGCTCAAAACAATAAAAATCATCACTGTGATATACTCATACAACTATAATAAAATCAGAGATATAATATATCGAATTTATACAATCTCCACAATCTTGAAAACTAATCTTCATTTTTATTATTACTATTTACCTTAAAATGAAGCAAAACTGCAGCTACTTCTCTCATTCTGGAGATTTCACCTCTTCTTTGAGCACTGGTAAACTCTTGAATTAGCTGGCATTCTAAATCATGGTATTTACCTAAAAAAAAAAAAAAAAAAAAAAGAACAAAGAAACTCTTCAGCTATAATGAGATAGACAAGGATATCGAAGTTATTTACAAACATATGATTTATTTACAAATATAATGAATATAGATCTAGCTTTCTTTTTAAAGAATTATAAAAACAATATGAAATTATAGGCAGTGAATCTAGCCTTATAATATACTACGATATATAAATTTATAGACAATAAAATCTTCCCAACCAGTAAAATAGCTGAACTCCATCTGATTACCATTTACCACTATTATTTAAAGAAGTAACTGACTGAGATAAACCTCTGGATGTCATTTCTGATAGTAAAAGGAAAAAATCTTAAATCTCTCTAAGGCTATAGAAAGGGTAAAGAGGACTATAAAAGTCCTTAATAGAGAGGTCTTTACCACGAACAATGGTGGATTCAACATCAAATCTCACCTTAAGATAATATATGGTATCTGATTCACTACATTATTGTGGCTACTAATGTTCTGAATGAAAACCTGAACTTTGGACTAAGCTATAATAGTCAAAAACATTGCCAGAAGTCCAACTATCTATGCCATTCTGATGTATCACTTTCAGGAGAACAGGTGGCTCTTTGAACCTTCTATGTAATGGCATCCCAAATGTAACTCAGGTTACCATGGGGACCTGCAAATATAGTGGCTTTTCCAGAGATGTCGACTGACCTACTTAAAATACAATTCAAAAATTAGAAAGAATAAAATTAATCATGTAAGGAGTTATATAGGTACTGAAATGTTCAAATGAGCTTGGCTTTTAAGAAAAATAATCTACTTTAGAGATATGTGTATAGATATAAAACAATCTCCAAGATATATTGTTAAATTAAAAACACATGGTATAAAGCTATTTGTACGGTATGCTAGCCAATTATTTAAAAATAACCAGTGACAGTAAAACTAAATTCTACATATACATCCATGATTTATGTCCTATGCCTGTATAACCATAGCATACTCTGGAAGAATACCCAAGAAACTGGTAATGATGGTTTCAAGGAAGAAGAGTCAAACTCAGGGATGGGGTGGGAGGATGACATTGTTTCCAATATCTCTCCTTTTAGTTTTTTTCTTTTACACAAGTATCTTTATCATTTATTTAAAACTATTAAATAAACAGAACCCCTACTTACTTGCAATTTTGGATTTTACTTCTGAAAATCTGAAAAATAAAATCAATGATGACGCTTATTAATAGTGACAAACGTCCCATAGTAATCTAAGATGTTAATAACAGGGGGAAAAGGGTCTGGAGGCTATAAGCGAACCCTTTGTACTAAAGGTGGAAGGAAGGAAGGAAGGCTGGCGGCTAGCAAGAAGGGAAAGAATACTGACAGTAAGCAGGCCAAGTAACAAAACTGAATTTGGGCAATTCAGAGTGGGTAGCTGGTTCTCATTTACAAAATTCACACTGAATGACCATAACTTGTTAAAGAGGGAGAAGTTCTTAATGAGGCATTAACAACTCCACCAGCTCCAGCAATGAGTTGTCCCGACTTATATTCACTAACATTTTAAATTCCTTGATACTTGTCTATTTGCCTCTTCTGTTGGGATTTTTTCATATAAAATTCCATTATTGTTATTTAAAAGAAAAACAATGATAAAATACGTATATAAAAAATAAAATAGAAGCCATAAAAAGGACCTAACAATGTGTCTTACAGACTTATCATTCAACCTTTGCAAATTCAAAAACTAAAATATCACATATTACCATACACTAGAAATTTTAAAATCTTAATTATCAAGGGAGAAGGTACAACATGGAAAATTAATGTTGAAAGATCCTATACAATCAGTTTGGAGAGAGGAAAATGACTGGCAAAAGAGATGGAAAAGACAAATAAAGAAGGTAATAAAAATTTATAGAGTTATACAAAATTTATGTATCAAAGTCATGGTGAAAAGGAGAGTGGATGTAAGTCCATAATGACCTTTGTGAAAAAAATTAAATCTAATCAGGATATATATCCAATTCCAAGGCTTGGTAGAGAAAAACAAAACTGCAAAATAAGTATATAACTGAGAAGTTGGAGAAGATGAGTATATGCAGAATAGGATGGAGAAATTATCCAATAATTATCAAGCACCTATTGTGAGCCACACATTTTACCCACTTAAATAAATGGTCCAACTCTGAAATGAGATAAAGAGAAGTTTCTGCGGGTGACTTTAAAAATCATTACTCATGAGGTGCCCGGTTAGCTCAGTCAGTACAGTATGCAGCTCTCATTTCTGGGTTGTGAGTTCGAGCCCCATGTTAGGTTTAGAAATAATTTAAGTATATAAATATTAGAAATCAATTAATAAACAAAGGAGATGGGGATGATAATTCTTGCTGAGGACACAGCAATACATTGAAATATTTGTTTTGTTGATCCCGTTTCTAATTTGTTTCTCTCATCTATGTATATATGAGATTTTATTTATTTATATATAAAAAGATTTTCTTTATTTATTGGAGAGAAAGAGAGAGTGAGCACATGCATGCACAAGCAAGGGAGGGGCAGAGGGAGAAGCAGACTCCTCACTGAACAGGGAGCCTGACATAGGGCTTGATCCTAGGACCCTGGGGCAGACACTTAACTGACTGAGCTACCCAGGTATCCCTCAAAATATAGTTTAAAACAAAATTAATGAACATTGGCAATTGCTTCAATAAATTGTAACAATATAACAAAAGATTTTTTCCGATTTAACTATGTTTTAATGACTTAATGTTTCTTCATAAAATATATAAGAATTTTTCTAACCCTAGTATAATAATATTTTAATAAAACAGAACTATTCATTAAAAATCATGACTCATAATGCCGGGAAAACATGAGATTATTAGCAATAGCTAAGGGATATATGACCATTACTGCTAATTCTATATGATAATTCAGATTTGGGAATAAAATAAGATATATTTTTGGGGTAGGGAATTCATTCTCATTCTGTTTGTACTGCTAGTTTTAGGTATAGCAATCCATTTATATTCTATCTGCACCCAAGGATCCTCAAGTACTGCCAAAATTAATAATAGATATATTGTCTACTAATTAATAATAGATATATTGTCTATTATAGGAAAAGACTTAATTTTTCAAACATTCACATGAGGAAACTTCTACTACCAAGATTTTATTAAAAAGTCTGACATTCTATTGACTAAAGGAAATCATGAAAAAAATCTCCTTCTCCATGAAGTTTTTTTTTTAAAAATAAAACCATTAATACCTGACTTAGCTAATGGCCCTAGGGCTTTGCATCTAAGGCAGGGTTCCTTAGCCTGATATCCCTAGGAGGAGTCTGTGGATTGGCTAAGAGTCTAAAATTCCAAGAAGTATATAATAATCTGTATGTATATAATAATCTGTGTGTATCTGAGTTATCTGAAGAAACTTTATTGCTTTCATCAGCTATAGTGTTTAAAACCCCGAAGTTTAAGAATTCTCACCTAGATATAAGAAAAAACAGCTGAATGACCCCGTTTCAATTTTTCCTGTTCTCTCCTACTCAGGTTATCAAAGTCCAAAAAATGAAAATTCAAAATATCACTTTTGTAAATTTCATGATTCTCCTTCAGCAATTTATTTTCAGAAGAAAGGCAAAGGATCCAAAGTATTTCAAGGTATATCATTAAAGGTAGATATTAAAAGACCATACTTTTTCAACCAACTCTAATATACTATACCTTGTACAAAGGAGGTACTGAATAAATTCTTGTTGAATAAGCAAAACCACAGAGGGAAAAACACAACTTTATCTATGAATTACAACATATATCCAAATTAGCTCTTGAGAAATAAACTTGCCTGTCAAAAGGTAACTCCTGGGCGATTAAATGCAACTTCTGAATGATGTCTGCTGCCTCCTTTATCTATTCAAAAATAAGTGAAAGCAATAATTAAAAAAAAAAAAAGCCCTTATGCATATCAAAACTATTTCTGTATTTGAAAACAGTCATACTCCCCTATGTATGTACACAGACCCTCCAACAATTTTCTTTTAAAATCCACAAAAATAAAACCTTGTGAGGAGCAGAAATACATTTGGGATATCACCAATAATGAGTCAATAAAACATAAACATCTATCTTTCTGGTATTGAAATTTTGTGATTTTATAATGTCTCAGTCCCTTCCCAATGAAACCTGCAGTTCAAGGTTACTTGGAAAAATTTCAAATCATTGCTTCCTGAAAGCAAGGGTATCTGTCTCTTCTGGTTTATGAACCCAAAAAAGACAAATAAGATTTATGAAAATAATTCAAATCATATTGCTGCATGTATCTCACTTTAAATGCATAAAACAGAAATACCTGTCATTTAATAAATACATAAATTTATAAAACTTGTTCTAAAAGCAAAGATCAAACAAATTTAATATGAAGTCTCCTGAATGAAACATGGTACAGAAACGTGTGTACTTATTTATGTTGTAGAACTAAAGGGTCTAAAGTCAGGCCAAGGGTCTAATGTTCCTAAAATGCAAATGTGTGACTGAACTTACACTAATGTGTAGGTGAGTTATATAATATTCATTTTTTTAAAATGCCACATAAGTACTGAGTTTTATTTTGGCACACTTTCAGTAACTGATTTTATGCTCACTCGCTTTCTCTTACACTAAAGAATAAAAAGAGACTCTTAAGAACATGAAGGAAGAGCTAAAAACATTAATGTAGATCTTTCTAATCATGTGAAGTCTAGCAAGCAACAGTAGACAACAGCAGGGCCAAAGACAGGATATCACTGTTGTCAAACAATAGTGAATATAGTTGCATTTCGGTTCAGTTATCTCTTCTTTCCCAATCAGCATGTTACTGTCATTTTCAGTTATCAAACACTCACTCAATCCTACTGCACATGTACCACTGCAATATCACTTTTCACCATGCCATTTAGTTGGACTAGCAATGTCCATCCTTTCCTTCTCACCAATATCCCCCTTCAGAAAAGACCTGCCTGGTCCACAGCCAGTCCTGTTTCCATCAGGAATTTGTTCTTGATCTTTTAAGAGGTGGAAGTCCCCATGATGTGCTGTTTGTTAATTCTGCTTCAATGTAGTAGGAATATAGTAGCAAATAACACTTGATTTCATTGAATTTCTATAGGTAACTATTTTGTAAGAATCATTTAAAGCACAATGGTTCTTAAGGTCATCTATCAGTTAAACTATAGTAAGTACAGAAGTTGTCAAGTCCACAATCTAATAATTTGCTTAAATCTAGAGTGCGGTGATAGACCACTTATGCTAGCAAACAGTGTTAAAGATAATTAGAGTTGGGACGCCTGGGTGGCTCAGTGGTTGAGCATCTGCCTCTGACTCAGGGCGTGATCGCGGAGTACCAGGATTGAGTCCCACATTGGGCTCCCTGCATGGAGCCTGCTTCTTCCTTTGCCTGTGTCTCTGCCTCTCTCTCTCTCTCTGTGTGTGTGTGTGTGTGTGTGTGTGTCTCATGAGTAAATAAATAAAATCTTAAAAAAAAAAAAAAGATAATTAGGGTCATCATGTATGATCTACATGAAGCACAATAAGCTGTGATTCTAGGAGAAAAACAACTAACATACTTTGTAAGAACAGAGGTAAGAGGCAATATACACTATGGCTATAAAACCGGTCTTTTCTAGGGAAGAAAATTAAAAGATTCTGAAAAGCAAAGATTTAAAAAACAAAAATGACTATGGAGCAGGAAGATGATGTATTGATATCTTATCCCATTCCAATTCCTTCCACTATTACACACCTCCCTCACTATGCGGCTAATTTGCCTTTTCTTTCCTTTGGAAAGGTAGAAATTGAGATAGCCAGAAGTTTATCTGACAATTAGCAATTATCATATATGAGTTCCTAAGGGCAGTTAACTGTGATAGTACCAAGACAAAAATAATGATTCATAATTAGTAAACAATAACCCAAAACTTATGGAAAACAAGAGAGAAAAACAAGACAACTGGAGAAATAAGGAATAGAATATAAGAAAAAGAATACAGTGCACCTGGGTGGCTCAGTAAGTTGAGCCACTTGGTTTTGGCTCAGATCATGATCTCCAGGTCATGAGACTGGGCCCAGCATCAAGTGCCACATCAGGCTCCTAGCTCTGCACTCAGCGGGGAATCTACTTGAGATTCCCTCCCCCTCCCTTTGCCCCTCCTCCCTGCATGTGTGCATGCTTTTTTCTCTCTCTCAAATAAATAAATCTTAAGAAAAAAAGGGAATATAAGATGAAAGAAAATGGAATATAGAAGAGATGAAGAATTCACTTAAACTGTTAATTTATATTTATACCTCAAAAATTATAGATAGCTAAGTGGCCAAGTGAATGAACCAGCAATATTAAGACTTTTTCTTTCAATTAAAACCTCAAAACTTGGGGCATCTGGGTAGCTCAGGTAGTTAGGCATCTGCCTTTGGCTCAGGTCATGATCTAGGGGTCCTGGTACGGAGCCCCACATTGGGTTGCCTGCTCAGTGGCAAGTCGGCTTCTCCCTCTCCCTCTGCCTGCCACTCCCCCTGCCTGTGCTCTCTCTCTCAAATAGATGAATAAAAGCTGAAAAAAAAATTAATAAAGTGCATGGTCCATTTACATTTAAAAATAAAAACCAAAAACAAACAAAAAAAAAACCCAAATTTAAGTGGTAACAATACCAAAAACTATATAATTACCTGAGGATAATTAAAATGTTTAAATGAAAGTGTAAAGGACTTAATTTCATGATGTAAAATATTACAAGCAATACAAATCAGATTAAAAATATGTATGATCAATTTTAAAATATTTTTTTCTCTAGATCCTAAATGGCTGCTTTGAGCTGCATTCAAAAAAACAGGCCAACTCACATTGGATAAAATATCTGGATTTGGTTTATAACAGCATATATAAATTACATAATGCAACAGGTATAATCCAAGGTAATCCAAGTTATAAAATTTAAATTATATATAATTTTTCATGTTTAAAACATATTTATAATATACATAATATACTTTTATATTATAAATATATATGTGTATATTTAGTAAACACAAAATAAAAGCATTCCATTAACTATCCTGAAAAACAGTTCACTGTTCAAGCAGTGCGGTGTATGTCTGTATGTATATATTTAACTCTTATGCTTAAAAATCACATAACTCTAATAAAAGCTAGGTATTGCTACCATTTTACAAGATTTTAAGTATGACAATGTTTTTAATATTGTCAATTCAACTTTATACTATAAATACAATTGCTTAAACTCATTATTTAAAATATGCTAAGCCCAGATAGTTCTTACTCACAAAAATGTGTTGCTTAATTCAAAGTAAACTTCAACAATACTTAACTTTTAACACTCCACTATCAAAACCAGTCCATGGAGTAAACTTGGAATAAACCAGGGAGACTGTATTAATATATTAGTCCACAATGTTACCATGTGTATATAATACTATCTATAAGAATGTCTATTTTTGGATCACCTGGGTGGCTCAGTTGGTTGTGTCTGCTTTTGGCTCAGGTCCTGATTTCAGCATCCTGGGATCCAGACCCATGGCAAACTCTCTGCTCAGCAGAAGCCTGCTTCTCCTTCTCACTCTGCCTCTTCCTGCCACCCCCCTTACTTGTGCTCTCTGTCCTTGTCAAATAAATAAATAAATTCTTAAAAAAAAAAAGAAGGTCTATTTATTTCATGCATTTTGATTCCCTCATCCCTGGAGGAAGGAAGTCATCTAAATAACCTTTCAAGACTGTAGAACAGCCAATACCATATACCCTTAGTCAAGTATTAAGTGACAAGTGCTATGAAAAGGATTAACATAATTCAGATTTTTCAATTCTCTTTGGTCCAAACTATGCTTGAATTCTTTATAAGAGCTCTTTATTAAAATAATAGAAATTAGGAGCTCTGAATTCCTCGTGCAGAAAGATACTTCAGGCTATTAGTGATTTAGGTCAAGCCACCCCCTCACTCAATGGAATAGAACTATTAAATTCTGTTAATATTAAAAGTCAACTACGGAAAAGAAATACTAGTACAGTTACCTCAGCATTTTCAAAACACACTTAATTTCATAAACAAAATTTCCAATTATCAAATTAAAAATCTGAATATACATACTTCATCAGTTATCTGCAGATAAGTATACTAATACACATTTCTGAATAAAAATTTTAGTAAGTCAGCTACTTGGTGAATTGAAAGTAATACTTGGAAAGTAATAAACGAAGCTCATAATTTGGACATTGTTATTAATGATGCAGTTTACTTTTATCCTTCTAACAGTGCTCACCTTTTCAGAATTTGTAAAAACATCAGACTTCAATTCTCCATCTAGAAATTCATTAAAGTATTTCATCAATTTCTGAGCCTCAACTGCCCGTTGTCTAGGTGTGTTTACCCCTTCCAATTGGTCTCCAAGGTGACAAACTTTGGTTGCTACATAGCTGATGTGCTCATCTAGTTCTTGGAAATGTTGAAAGGCAACCTAGGAAAAATGTGCATAAGCATAAAATACAATCAGAGAACCCAGTTTACAAGTGAATTCATATCAAAACTAGACTACCAATCTCATCTCTACTCTAACTTAGGTAACTAAAGATAATAGAAGTTATATGTGAGCTAAACTACAAAAACAATTTATGCCCATTAGTACTGCATGATCTGAATCCTTTGCACACTTTTATATCCTTAACTATTAAAATAATATTTTAACATGAACATTTGTTAGGGCAATAAAATAGTATCCTCTTTAACAATATTCCCAGTACCATTTAATCCTAAACACTGATTCTGAAAACAATGAACTAAGTATCAAAGGAACCAGTGTAGTGTTCTGAACAATTTGCTTGCTACTACATGGAGTCAAAAATATGTAAGAAATAAAAGGCACTACTTAAAAACAGAGCATTTAAAATTTATTTTAAATATTTGAAGAACGATGTTAGAATCAGAAATAAGGTAAGATGGTTCTTGCCCAGTTTTGAAAACATAAAAACTATAACAATTATTCAATTAAAGGCAAAGGTACAATACTTCCTAACATATTCTTCTCCTTTGTCCTGTGATATTTGAAAATTATGTACAATGAATACCTTAGAACTGCCAAAACCAAAATTGCTGATAATTCAGCATGGCACTTTTGTTCTAACTTTATGAGGTGTGAGAGATCGGAGCTGCAAATATACAGTAAGGACTTTCTCTGTGCCAGAGTGTTCTAAGCATATATTACAGTATTTACTTATTTATTAGTATTACGTATTATTAGTATTTACTTATTTATTCCTTATAACAACTTATTTTATAGATGGAAAAAAACTGAAGCACAGGGAAGTTAAGTTGCTTGAAATTATATAGCTAGTAAGTGGCAGAGCAGACTATCTCCAAACTTGATAGATTAACTATTAATACTATTATTATTACCAAGAGAAAACTGAAGTATTTGGAATCTATCACTTTAACTACTTTAAAACACATTCTCTATCTTACATAAATTACTGACTTTATTAAATATTTTCTCACAGCCATATATATACTTAAGTGAAGGAAATCAAATAACATTTGAGCAGAAATCAGTTTGCTAATCCCTAACACTAAGGAAAAACAGCCCCTGGAAGGCAGCAATGCTAAATATCACTCCATGAACTAGACTTATAAATGGCAATCAAGTTCCAGGATCTGGCCCAGACTGTAAAATGGGTTCACAGGTTCCAGATTCAGTTTAGGACTTAAGAACAGCTAAGAAATTTGGCCTACTTACCCCAGAACCATACTGATAATTTGATTTTACTCCAAAATGGATTGAAGAAGAGTACTGTATCCACTCTCCTCTAGTTATACCACAATTCTCATGGGGGCATATACTCCATGACTTCTGTAAAACTTCCCAGACTAGGGAAAAATCAGATTGAAGTAATAGGTGTTCTGGTATTACTTTGTTTTATGCTTAATGAGAATACAAATCACTACCTAAATATCCAAGCTAATCATGAACCCCTAAAAATGCAGATCTGCTAAAGGGTCATTCTTCAAAGTTTGCACTGTAACTGTACTACATACTACTTTAGCCTAAGAAGGGAGTACTATGATTCTAAATCAAGGATCAACAGCAAGTCAGTGCTAAGAGTGCTTGATAATTCACTGATGCTTTTCCCTAAGGATAGGAACATTTGAAAGAAACCTCAACAGTTACTATTATTTGACTAGAGTTTTTAAAGAACTCAATTAAGTGGAAAGAAATAAAGAGATATTATAACCTGTATATATTATTCATAGCTTAAATGTTTACCTGATTGCTTTTCTGGAGCTCTTGTACCTTCTTGGCAAATTCCTTGGCTTCTTTCTGACACTGTTGCTCTAGTTTCTCTACTTTCCTTTGAATCCTTTCATCCATTATCTGGAGTTCTTGAATATGATTTACAAATTCTTCTAATAACCTAACAGAGGAAAATTAGAGTATGTATCAATCCATCTATGATTAATCATTAGGAACTGGCCAGTTCACTTATAATAAAGTATCAATAAGCATTCATTGAAGTAGGGGTGATCATGTTAATTTTCTTGATAGCATCCTAGGGATTATTTTTGACAAGATTGAAAACCTCACCCAGGATCTCTACTACCTTCCAGAATAGAAACCAATTCTATAGAAAATAGTCAAAAAGATAAAAATATATCTATATACATGAAGTACAAAAATATTTTTATAAAATACATAAAAATAATATTGTGCATTCCACGGAAGAGTGACTTTCTGTTCCTCTGATTTACAACTACACTTAAATCAACATATTCAACATGAATTTATTTTAGAGATATAAGAATCTTTTCTAATTACGAACTGGAGAAAATATGAAATTCTTATATATATAATCCCTACCCTTACACCAGTTAAAGTCCTTCTCTAAAATAAAAGAAATATAAGAGAAAATAAATCAGTGCTTGTGTCTTTATTTGCCAAGTATTAACTAAAAGCCCTTTACACAAACCTTGGAAGGAATTTCAATAGTCACCTCTACTCTAAACACAAATTTGTACTAGACTGGATCTACGGGGAAAATTTTATTTTTTTTTACTTCACCTTTTGGGATCAAAAGCTTCAGGTCCCCCTCTAGAGCCTCCTCCTGGGGTTCTCCACACAAGTCGTTCAATATACTCATCTGCTACAAAAGGCTCCTAGTTTACAAAATAAATGTTCTTTTAAAACGTTTCATAGAAGATAACTTAGTGCTACTTGCAAAAATGAAACATATTCTATTATGTGAGAGCTTACAATGGAATTAAATTACCATTTAAATACACTGATATTATTATTGTACAAAGCTTTTTCAATTTAAAAAGTCAATAAACAAATTAATTAAAATTAGGATATTAAAATATTAGAACAATATTGTGAATAGTCAGAATATCTCAATGGAAAACTGAGCAAAGGACACAATTTATAGAAAACATACAAGAAACATGAAATATATGTGGCCTCACTAGTAATCAGATAAGGTTAAATTATCACTTTTTTTAACCTCACACACTAACAAAGGTTTTAGTAATTATACTTTGCAATATGAGAGAGTAAACTGAAATTTTTTTCACCCTCATTTTTGTTAGAAATGAACAGATACAATACTTTTGGAGGGCAACAGATAATGATTTGGTAACATCAACAGTATTAGAAATGCTCAAACCTTTTAACTCAGTAATTCTACTTTTAAAATTCTAAGGAAAAAGCAGATATGAATACAACAATTTCTGCAGAAAGTTCACTGAGTATTATATATAATACCTAAAAATAGTTTATATATTCAATAAAACCATTATTGAAAAAATATGACAAACTTAAAGGATGAAAAACTATGTTCCTATTAAAATCAGACTGAAAAAATTAAATGCAATGAGAAAAAAATGTTCCCATATAATACTAATGAAAAAAGCAGGACAGTTTTCTAAATTTTCTCAGGGAAAAGCATTAATTATGAAAAAAAGACTATTAGAAGACCCAATCAAGAAACTAAATTTCCAAATATTCACATTAGCTGACAATGTACTTTTTAGACTAATACACACTAATTTACATATTTTTCATACTACCTTCTTTACTGCAAATGGATATCAAATATTGCCTCCCACTTAGTGTGTTACTTAAACTAGTAGCATGGTGGTGATTCCAGTCTGAATTCTTATTATCTGCAAAATTTTCCATTCGTTAATCATATTTTAAAAACATATTTTCATTGATAAACATTCACTGAACAATAAAATTTCCAGTGCCAAACATTCTGATAGGCTCTGGATTAAAAAGATATACTAGAAAACTGCAACCTCAAGAAACTCACAGCTTAATAGAGGAAAAATTATAAAGAATGCAGTTGTATCTGATAAGTAAAATTAAGAATTTACGCAAATTTTAATATTAATACTGCCAAGATGTTACCTCTACAGGTAGCTGTGCAATAGAAATGGGTATTTTTTCAGCAAATTTTGCTGAGCAACTGCTCTGTTCTGGACACAGTGGTAGGCACTAAGAATATAGATGTCAAGTCAACAGACAGGGTTCCTGCAAGGCCTCAGAGAAACGGTCTTCTATGTAAGGATGCCAACATTAAACAATTACAGACATTAGTTACAATTGTAATAAATGTGAGGGAAGGAAAAGTCTTAGATCTAACACTATACAACAGGAACAGAGATAATGGGAAGACAGTAAAAGATAAAAGACCACAAAGAAGGGATCCCTGGGTGGCGCAGCGGTTTGGCGCCTGCCTTTGGCCCAGGGCGCGATCCTGGAGACCCGGGATCGAATCCCACGACGGGCTCCTGGTGCGTGGAGCCTGTTTCTCCCTCGGCCTGTGTCTCTGCCCCCCTCTCTCTCTCTCTCTGTGTCTATCATAAATAAATAAAAAAATTAAAAAAAAAAAAAAAAAAGACCACAAAGAAGCAGGCATTACATCAGGCAAACTTTCTGAGGACCTAACACTTATGCTAGGTCACTTATGAGACCAGAAGAAAGAAGAAAAATCAGCCAGGCAATAATGGAACAAATATTTTTCTAGACTATTAGGGAAAGAGAAGATAGAACTTAACTTATTACAGAAACTCAGAAGTAAGATGGGCTGGTTCACAAGAACCACATCTGGAGGAACGAGAGGTGATAATTAAGGCCAATAGATAATAACCTTATTCTTTTTTATCGTTATCTTCATCATCACAGATACTTGAGAGAATGCTTCACCAGTCTCATGTGAGAGAAGGAATGAGAGGATGAATTTCAGTCAGACTATGAGTAACCATCATGATAAGAATAGGAATATGTACCAACAAATATAACAGCTCACATAAACACTTTACAGGCATTCTCTCATTTACTACTCTCTTCATAAGACCTATAAGGGAGGGCCTATTTTATCCCCATTTATGATGAGGAAACTAAGATTAGGAGAATTACTTACCCAAGATAACACAAGCTGAGCTGAGATTTAAATCGTTCTGTTCTATTGCTATGTAAAACTGAATGTCACCTATAGGAAACTACAAGTAGTTCCCTGTACCTAAAGTTAGATGGCAAGCATAACAGGTGAAGCTAAAAAGGTGAAAACTATCAGATGAAGGTACATGAACATCACTGATCATGACTTTTAAAACTTCTACTTATATTTATAAACATTCTAATCAAAAGACCCATCAATAATGAAAACCAATAATTTTATCAGACAACTGATACACTGTCACATGCCTTTCTATATACATAGGATCCAAGATCAACTTTCAAACTGTTCATATAAGAAAACCATGTAGCCTTTATGACTATTAATATCACTAGTTGCTAAAAAAAAAAACAAAGTAAACCTCAAGAAGAACACAAAATAATATACATAGGTATTATTATTATTATTTTTTTTAAAGATTTTATTTATTTATTTGAGAGAGAGAGAGAAGGCACAGACACAGGCAGAGGGAGAAGCAGGCTCTGCAGGGAGCCTGACGTGGGACTCGATCCCGGGGCTCCAGGATCAGGCCCTGGACCCAAGGCGGCGTTAAACCGCTGAGCCACCCGGGCTGCCCTATACATAGGTATTAAAAAAATCTTAAATACTACATTTTACCTATAAAAGTCTCTTTTATTGTGGTCAAATAACTGAAAAATAGCAGTCATATTAATCTGGTTTCTCTTGTAAAATTTCCGTTATAGGAAAGCTATCTGATAGGATGAAGGCATAGTAAATAAACAAGATTGCTAGCTATTAAAAAAAAAATCAGTTTATCTATGCGCTGACATGTTTGAGAATTAAATCCTAAGAATGAATTAGATATCCCACAAAAGAAAGTTTTAGACCTCTGAAATGTAATTAACTCATTTTGTAAACATATCATCATTTAGATAATCATATCTCTCTCTACTCACTTTCTGTCAAGACAAAAGTTGATGTCTACCAATTCTTGATTTGCATATATAAATTGGGAATTTTGACTCAAGAGAAAGGAATTTATGTTTAGAGCTACTTAGAACTTTAGAAAATGAGCTACTCAGAAATTTAACTAAATCTGACTTTAATCCAAAGTCACACAGATTTATCTAACTTCAGAGGTCCAAATTTTCACTTCTGGTAAAATCCAGAGCTTTTTCTTTAAAAGAAACTGAATTGGGATGCCTGGGTGGCTCAGTGGTTGAACGTCGTCCTTTGGCTCAGGGCCTGATCCTGGGTAATCAGGATCGAGTCCTGCATTGGGCCTGCAGGGAGCTTGCTTCTCCCTCCCTCTGCTTTTTTGTGTCTCTCATGAATAAATAAATAAAATCTTAAAAAAAAAAGAAGCTAAATTAATTTAGGAAGTAGTCAGCTCTTCCAAAAGTCCACAATATTCTTATTAAATAACTTTACTAAGTAATCATGTTCCTTTCCCTTAACTTTTACATATGCATACTTAATAATCGTAGTTCTCATATGTTATTAATTTCATTATTCAGTAGTTGCAGTTTTCAACTAAATTTCATTGAAATTTATAGTGTTCATCAATTTCAATATGCCAATTTTACTAAATGATATGTCCAAAAATTTATACATCAACAAATATTAACATGGTAAAAAATAAGCATTTTTTCATTTGAAATATTTCCATTTTCTCAAAATACAATATTCCTTCATTCAAGAAATATTCATGAAGAATTTACTACATGTTACTATTATATGAAATAGCAGTAAACAAGGCAGGAGAAAAATCTCTACCCCTATGGATGTCATGAAAGGGAGTGACAGACAAATGAACAGATTCACGGTAAATAAGAACTATGAAGAAAACTAAAGAGGATAGAATGATTGATTAGTTATTTTGGTAAAAGTGATCAGGCAAGGCCTCTCTAAGAAAATAAATGTTGAACAAAGACCTGAATGCAGTTAAGGAGTAAGCCATGTAGGAAAGGAATGCTCCAAGTACAGAGAACAAACTTAGTATGTGAAAATGCCAACAGTCCAAATTGACTAAAGCAGAGTGAGCAAAGGGGAGAATAGTTGTAGATGAGGCACAAAAGAAGTAGTCAAGAGTCCAGAGCTTGCATCAAGGTCCTGTAGGGATATATCATTACATACTTCCAGCTATTAACTGAAGAAAGGGCCGGAAGGAAGAACTCTGCAACATGCTAGCAAATATATGCAATAATGATTCTACTCTTCCTTCCCCCCAAAATAGCTATCTATGACCATATACTTGAGTAACTAATTGTACACTGGGGAAATGGGAACAGGCAAACATTTTGAGGTCTGTTGTATACAAGGTCCTAGCTGACACTGATACTTGACTGACTCTAAGCATCATGGACTCAAGACAGTGAGGACATATGGGAACCAAGTAATAAACAGATTGCTAGCCAAGATCCAATGGGACCATTAGCCCAACTACTGGCCACTTCCCCAGTCTACAAACATATAGTAGCAATAGACACATCTGATGGCTGATGTAACTTCCAAATTGGGTCCTTTATAGTAAGAGCTTTATAGTGGGGAAGTTCAAGAAGGTTCTGAAATTGCCCTTACTCAATGTTGTAAATCAAGTGGAATGAAAAAATTCAGTACAACTCTTAAAGCTCTAAAACAAGGACCAGCTATTTTTTTTTTTTCTTAAAGAGCCAGAGAGTAAGTATTTTAGGCCTATATGCCTTATAGTCTGTCTTACAACCATTCCACTCTGTAGTCATAGTACAAATGCAGCCATAGACAATAAGTAAACAAATAGGCACAGCAGTATATCAATAAAACTTTAAAAACAGGTATCTATCTCATGGGCTATAAGGTTGCCAACCCCTTATCTAAAGAATGCTGTGGTGACATTCCCATAATTTTCTCATTTGATTCATTAGTCTGGGTCTTACAGAAATCAGACAAATCTTAGAAGGGGAATATCTCAAAAATCAACCAAAAAGTAGCCTATTACATCTGTTATGCCAGATGTAGTATCTCCCAGCCTTATGGTACATGGCCAATGGTTTGGCAAATACATTATTTTCTATTCCTACTAAATAAGAGGATCAGAAGACAGTTCAGTCACATTGAACTGACAATGGTATATACATTTGCAGTTTTGCTTCAAGACCCTGTGAACTCCCCTATCTCTATTAAACATGATCTGTACAATGTGAACATTCTGCAGAACATCTTACAGACCCATCATACGTAACTGACACTATTGGAGGGGTCTTGGCAAGATACATCTTCTTAAGAGACTTTTATATACTATACAAAGATTCAAGGGCACACTGAACCAGTAAAATTTTAAGGTAGTCAGGGGCGTGCCAGGACATCTCACCGAAAGTAAAGGACAATTATTGTACCTTGCCTCTTCCACCACAAAGAAAGACACACCACCTGATAGATCTTTCCAGGTTCTGGATGCAGAGCACACATGCTCTGGCATATACAACAAACGACACAAAAGCAGGAAAGGGCTCTGCACAAGCAGGGGCCAAACAACCAACCCTGCTATCTGGGGCATACAACTTCACAGACCCTATAGTATTAAAGGAATCAATGTTTACTAAAGTATTAAAGGTATCAGTATTGGGAAACAATGTCAAGTAGAGTTGTGGCAAGCCCCAGCAGGATAATCACAACACAAATCACTGGTAATAAAGCAAGACCATGTCATCTATAGCAGAGAATTACAGATCTTTTGAGAAATAATTCCCAGTGTGCTACTGGACCTGGTAGACAGGATACCTAATCACAGAGGATGTATCCAGAACTATACAGCATGCGGTGGGTTCAAATAGACTCATCAAGTTATTATGTCAAGTGTATTGAAGAACTAATAATAATCATGCTTGATTCCAATAAACCTGAATTAAGTAGGAACAGAACTAGAAAATAAACTACATAAGCCAGAAGCCCAAACTCCCATGTCTTCTACCATTATTGTGCTAGCATCCCTCCTTCAGTTAACATGTATAACCTTATGGGGGATCTTCTACAATCAGCTGATGGAGAAGGAAAAAGTCTGAGCCTGGCTTGTGGAGAATTGGCTAGGCATGTGGGTACCAATATAAATGTACAGCAGCTGCAATTAAAACCTCACTGATGTGACCCTGAAATTCGGTAGGAAGAAAAAAAATTCCCTCAAAAGGCAAGACTTTGGGAAATACACCTGGTCATTATTTTAGGCGGACAGAGAACAGACCTTAGGTTAGGATACATATGTAGACTTACAGACAATGGTAAAGGGCCTGGCTATGAGAGGAGAAATATTAGAAGACTGATGGAGGAATCGGAGAGGCATGTGGAGATACATGTAAGCGGGCACAGAGTGTGAAGACCTTTGTATCATATGTTAACCCCACAACAGGATTATCTACCATGGAAGAAGAATCAAACCACCAAGCAGACAAAATGACAGCCAGTTGACATCAGACAGCCTTTGCCCAGCATTAGCATACTGGGGACATGAACAAAAGAATACAGTACAGAGACAACACGGCCCCAACAGCATGAGGTCCTACTTACCAAAGCTGATCCTTACTGTCAAAGCTGAGTATCTAGCCTAATAATGATAGAGACCAACTCTAAGCCCCTGAAACAGCCACATCCTTCAAGTAGACTAATCAACCATGTGGTGGTAAGTTGGTTACATTAGTTCCTTTCCATTCTAGACAAGTAATTCATTCTGACAGGAATAGAAACATTTGAGTTGGGTATGCCTCTCAGGAGTGTTTCTGTGGCATTGGATCCCACCTGAAACCAAAAGACCCATTTTACAGCAAAGGAGGTGACCATGGTTCCACTAGTCATATCGCAAACCACACCACCCAGAAGCTAGCAGTCTGATAGGGCAACAGAACAGCCTACTGAAGGCACAGCTGAAGTGCCAGTTCAGAGACAGTAACTATAAAGATGGACCACTATTCTCCAAAATGCAGTATATATTCAGAATTTAAAACCTTTATATGATGCTGTATTCCCACAAGAAAAACATGAGTCCGAGAACAAAGCATAAAAGCCTAAGTGGTCCTGCTTATAAGGACTCTCAATTTGTGCTTGCTATTCCTACAATTCTGGGGTCTAGAGTTAGAGGTCTTGGTCTCCAAAGGCAAAAAATCACTTTACTTGGGAATATAATAAGAGCCCTATTAAACTATAGCTACAAATGCTGCCTGGGCACTTTGGCTGCTTATATCCAGCAGATAAAGGCAAGAACAGGAGTGACCATCTTTGGCAGAGGGCAACTGATTCTCATCAGGAGGCAGGGCTGCTATTATATAATAGGTGCAGGAATAATATTTGTGACACATAGATCTCTTCATGGAGATCTCTTGGTATTCCTTTGATAATTCTGAAAGTACACAGACAAGCATAGCGACCCCGGCCTAAGAAGGGTATGGTAACCAGTTAAGCCACCAAGAGTAGCAGAGGCATTAGCTGAAGGTAAGGGGGTATTAGAATGGAGAGCAGAGAAGGGAAACATGGAATAGTATCAGCTGTAACCTGAAACCAGCCACAACAGTGGGAGCCATAGTTTATCCTACCAACCTTCTAATTTTTCTCCCAACTGGAATGCCAGAGGAACTGCTCCAAATGTATATGAAAAAGTGGAGTCTAGTGGCACATGGGTAGTCTGGAGTGGACACAGTGATATATTATCCAGACCTCCCTTCAAGAAGGGATTTGTTCTAGCCCCCAGCAGTGCTGTCCTATCAGAGAGCCTTCAGCGGGCAGTTATGGGATCATCTCAGCTACAGAGAACCAACTCACTCAATGTTATACCTTTCCCAGTGTGGTCTAGCAATACTTAAGACAGGGATATAAAGGCCTAACCCCTTTTGGTCCAAAGCAGGACAACTCTGACAGTTCAGTTTTGTTCCAGAACTCCCTACTGAGGCCAACAACACTGTCAATGGATCAGCACTGTAACTCTATTCCTCCATAGGCTCAATCATGCATCCTTACCCTGCCCCTTCACAGATACTCATTCCAAGGGTCCCTCCTAGTAAATATTCTCCACACTAAACTCAGTCTTAAAGTCTGCTTTTCAGAGAACTCAACCTGCAACACTGCAATAGTCAAGAGATAATGATAATGGCTCAGACGAAAATGATACTGATGGAGGTGCTAAGGAATGATCAGGGTCATCACATTTTAAAGGATGTATTCATACAAATTGCTGGATTGGATGTGGGAAGAAATTTAAAAAGGAAATCATGATTACTCATGGAAGATTGCAGCCTGAACAACTGTGTGAATGGTGGGAGGTGTTATTTACCGAGACTAGAAAGAAATGGAAAGAGGGAGTGAGGAAACAATTTCTGTTTTGCATATGATGTGTTGTGAATACCTATTAGATTAGATGCGCAGTTAACTGAAAATGTAGAGTATAAAATCAGAAAAATAAGTTTGTATTACAGGGAAGAAACTAGAGCTAGATATAATTTTAGAGTTATTTAAAATCTGAGAACTAGAGGACATCTAGGAAGAAGAGCACGTCAATAACATTCAGATAGATGGAGGAAAAGGACTGAACAAAAGAGGCAAAGCAGGAGGGACCAGTAGAAGGAGGAGGAAAAATCAGGAGAGAACAGTGTCCTGGAAGCAAAGTGCAGGTTTTATCCTCAAAGGTAATCAAATTATCAAGAGTTTAAGATGCATCAGCTACTGCTCTCAGTGGAATGAAAGTTCCAAAAAAGCAAAACAAAACAAAACTCTTTCTGCTTATAAAATTAAATAAATCCCAATAATTTGCTAAAACTTACCCTTGCTGCAAAGGCATTTACAATAAGAAAAATAGCCAAATTAACAGATTTTAAGACTTCCAAATGACCAAGCCACCCCAAAGGATTCTCAAAGATACCTAGATACCTGTGAACAATTCTACTCCAAATCTTAGAATTTCACAAACCTGACAAAGTTATATCCTTAACCTTCTATTTTACTATAGTAATCAGAAGCAAAAATTGCTCCAACAAAACAAAAACCTCAGAAATATGCACTATAGACTAAAATACCATATTAAGTTCAATTTTACATAATTGATTATTGTATTGGTCTGTTAAACTGATTTCGTTTGGGGTTTTTTGTTTTGTTTTTTTTACAAATGCTACTGATTGTAAGGAAAACATGGGGTTTGTGGTCATTTCTATTAAAAGTTAAGACATTAAGCCCTTGACCAGAAACATATATCCCTAATTTAACACTGTTTCTTTGAGAAAACTAAACCTTTATATTTTCTTATGGCATCTTTCCCAAAAATAGATCCAATGAAATGTGTTACAACCACCCATAAGCTCAATAAAACTAGTATTTTCCCCTAGCCTACATAAATAAAATAAAATAAAATAAAATAAAATAAAATAAAATAAAATAAAATAAAATAAGGCTCAGAGGATTTCAGAAAGAAGTATTTGTGTCCTATTAAACCAACTAACCCATAGGTTCAAATACTACCTAAAGTATTTTGCTTAAATTTACTGTGCATACCACTGCCAAACTCATTTTTAAAACACTGCTTTTTAGTCAGAAACTTCCTTATGCAATTCCTAAACTATCAAGTTCATAACCTTACATCTATCCTTTAAGGTTCTTATCTTACACTACCTATCCTTTTTTTTTTTTTACTTCCAAAATGAATAGCCACACTACCATCAGCCTATCCGACTCATCTCTTCACATCTATGCTACTTCTGGTTCTTTACCTATAGCCAGGTAACTCATCCCACAAGGATACTCTTTCTCTTTTAACAATCTGAGCACCTTTATATATTTACTCAAAGCCCAGCTCAATTCCTATTTCCTCCTTGATGAGTTTCTTCCCTACATGACCTATACTGATTTCTTCACTCTTAAGCCCCTACAAAGCCCCTACAAAGCTTAAAAATTCAAATCTCAACACAGAATATATTATTGTCATTTATTGTCTTATAATAACTTTTGTTAAGTTTTACTCTTTTCCACACTTAAATTGAAACCAAAGGCAGTGTCTGTCATACATTTCCCTTGCTTTCCAACTGTGGTCAGTAAAATAATGTTGAGTACCACAATAAGAAGTCAAACACTTGCAAGTTGGGGCCATGACCAAATCCCCTGCAGAGGATCTTGAAAATCAAGCCTTGATCCATATATCCAAAACCAAAAAGGGAGTACTACTACCACCACCACCCCGTCTCCAAAAATAAAGACCTGGCATTCTCAATTCTGGAAAATTCAAAATTTTAATGAAAACCAAATACGAAACTTATGCAATTTTGGCACTGAATTAAGTGAGTTTTATTACATTTAGCCTCTCCTTTTTAACCTCATTTGATTTGGTTTTCATGAAACTATGTGTTTTAAGGGGGATTAAATAGACGAATTACATTTACTGAGTATTTAAAGCACTACAAATATTTTCATTTTGTGTCAGGCTGGTAAAGTGGAAAGGTAAGAAGATAAAGCACATTAGGACATTTAAATACAACTAAGGTAAACTTTGCAAAAGTAAGTTTGAAAATTACCTGCAACACTATGAGATGAATAGTTTTACTTTTTTAAAGTCGATTTTAACATTCAATCTTGAAGAGGATGCCAGCTCTTTAAACTATCATAAAATTAGCCAATTAATCATATTAGGATTGTTTTGAAGATGATTAAATGGTGGTATTTTAGAATTTTATGAAGTATTTTAGATTCTCTCATGCAAAAATCTCTTTAGAACATCTCACTTCTGACAGTAAAGTAGTATTTGACAGTAAAATACCGGATATTTATACCAGTCAAGAGAATCACAGAATTAGTTTGAAAGTTGCCCAGGGGCAACTAGGGTGCCTTGGTGGCTCAGTAGGTTAAGCGTCTGACTCATCTCAGGGTCTTGGGATCAAGCTCTACCTCAGGCTCTGTGCTCAGCCTGGCAGAGTCGGCTTGATCCTCTCCCTCTGCTCCTCCACCTACTCATACTCTCTTTCCCGCTCTAAAATAAATAAAATCTTAAAAAAAAATTTTACAGCTAGAATGGTCATTAAATAACAACTTACTCTAGTCCCTTCATCTCATTTTTATACATAACTAAGGCAATGACATTTAAGTCTTGTCAAAATATTAAACCAAAAAAAAAAAAAAATTAAACCAGTATTCTAATCAGAAATTTTTCTTTCTTAAAATTATACAAAAGATCATGAAAATTATCACCTAAAGTATCTAACAAAATCTTACATTAGCATTTCAAATCAAATTAAATATATTTACAAATTTACACATTAAAAATTTTTACAGACATCTAATAAATACCTCTGGGATGAAATTAAGCAAATGGATCCAAGGAATCGTTTACTTTAAAAAAAACTTTATTAAAAATTTATTCATGTTAGAGTGAACGTGAGTTTGGGGGCGGTGGGCAAGAATCCCAAGCAGACTCCCTGCTGAGCACATAGCCTGCCACCCCCAAGCTGAAATCAAGAGTTGGATACTCAATTGACTAAGCCACCTAGGCGCCCCAGAATCATTCACTTTTTTGATTCATTATATCCTTAGTAACCAAAGATGTATATATATGATATAATTAACTACATTCTGTTATCACTATTTTCATATTTCAATTGTAAGGAAAGAAAGTAGCATCAGAAAAGTTAGCACACATTTTTAAAATATACATAAACTTTTAAACTACATACCACTCAACTCCTGAGCACACCAGGGACTGAGTATTTTACACTAAGTATACACGCACAGTCAATAATCTTCAACTTAAAGATTTGTTCATTTCAAAAGTTCACTACCAAGTTGGTTTGACCAGAGAATTCAGAATACAAAATACTTAAATGTAAACCCATTACTCTTTAAGCATCTTGCTCTACCTGCACCACTCTGAGAGTGGTAGAAGCCAACTAATTATTAGTGTAGATAAGGAGTTGATCAGCCCCTGTTGCAATCATCTACTGCTATATAACAACCACTCCAATACATTAGTGGATTAAAATAACAATGATGATTACTTTTTTACAAATCTGCTATTTGGATGTGTAGAAATCTCCTCTCTGTTCCATGTCACATCTGCTGAAACAGTTCAACTTGGAACAAAAAGACCTACTTTCAAGCTAACAAGTTGATGTTAACTTAGGCTGGGAGTTCAGTCAGCAGAAAGCCTTGATTCTCCCAATGGGCTATGGAGCACAGTGCTGGATTCTAAGAGGGGGAACCAAAAGGTGAAGCATGTCGCTTTTATGACCTAACCTTGGAAATCACATAAGCTGTACTTTTAATAATTATAGTCCTAAATTTAAGAAGGGAGCGTGGACCCTATCTCTTTATGGGAAGAATGTCAGTATCACATTAGAGGATACCAGATCTGTGGTCATCCTGGAAAAACACAACCTTCCATAGCGCCTTTTTGTAATTCTCTCCAATTGTAATCTCTCCTCCCTCCAGGATTATTTCCTATTAGTCTCCTTGGAAGGCTTTTTCTCCCTGACCTATTCTCAATCTAGTCCTCTTCTCAATCCACTTATGAATATTAACTTTAAAAAGCTACTACTCTTCTAATAGCATTCTCCTAAGCAGTTTTAATTTCATCCACTCATTTAATCTTCAAAGCAACCCTTTAAGGTAGGTAGTTACTATCCCCATTTTACAGATAAAAAGTAGGTACAAAAAGGTTAGGTAACTTCTCAAAGATTACAAAATAGTAAGGGACAAAGTTTAAGAGATGTCATCCATATTCCCAGTCTTAAACTGCACCCACAAAGGATGACAATTCCCATGATAATTTCTATCTTTAGCTGTGGTCTTTTCCTGAGTTACTAATTCATATTTCCAACTGCCTTCTCAACTTTCTCACCAGGATGTCTTACTAAAAATTTAAAATATAGTTTTTAAAACATGAAAACATTATTCCTTTCCCCTGAAAGGGTCCTTCCTATTTTCTCTGTCATAGTTACTAAATCACCACCTACTTTCCCAACTTTATAAATTTGGAATTAACTCCTCAGTAACCAAATTCTTTAGATCCTTCTTAAAAATGTCTTCCCAAATTTCCTGTCTTTTCTGTTCCCACTGAATTAGGTCAGAATTTTACCTGCCTAGATTAATGAATCAATAGACAATTCTGTACTACCTTCCAAATGACAAGAACTATGCCAGGTAGGGTATGCCCATATTTTCCCAACTAACAATCTCTTCCCCACTGAAGATCATAGCAACATTAAAATTATTTGCCTCTCCACTCCTCCCTCCCCCCCCCAAAGTCATGTCAGCCCCCATAAGCATTACTGTAAGTCTCTCAAAGATTCTCCCAGACGACCTCTGTGGTCCCAATGCCTTGCTTTCAGCCACCACTCCACATGCCTACAACACGCTTACATAGGCCCTATCTCTTCTCAGTATTTCCTGACCACCTCACCTTAAAAATTAGTCACTTCTGTCTCTGTCTTGGAACACCTTTCTGCTTAAAAGTTTCTACTCATCCATCATTAACCAATTTATACGTCATTACTTTATGAAAACTTTCCTAATTATCCCACGAAGAGCTTCTGTACTCGTATTACACTGTATCATCTGTTAACATATATCTCCTTATGAAACCATAGTAAGAAATGTATATTTTAAGAAAAATATATTTTAGTCTTTGTACTCAACTCCTAAAACCTTTGTTTTTTCCTAAGTGATAAATGTACTAGGAACATCTTTTATTCTACTATTTGGTCTTTGACACTGGTTCCTGACACAGAGCTCCTAAAACCCTTGTAATTTCCTAAGTGATGTGGTTTGATAGAACATTTTACATGGAGCTCCTATATCGTAATTTCCTGAGTATCAAAAGTGTCCTTTGTTCTACTAAAGCAACAAGGCTCCTGGATGGGGGCTGGTCACCAGAAAGATCAAGCATAATCAGAAGTCCCTCTACTCCTGGATTAACTCAGTTAATAACTGATTATTTCTATTTGACGAAGCCTCCATTAAAAAAAAAAATTCCCTGAACCCCATGGGGTTCAGAAAGCCTCCAGGTTGCTGAATAGATCAAGATGCTGGGAGGGTGATGCACTGAGGAAAGGCCTGTAAGTGCTACACTCTTTCCCCTCATACTTTGCCCTTGACATCTCTTCCATCTGGTTGCTCCTGAGTCATATCCACTATAATAAACCAGTAATCTAATTAGTAAACTGCCTGAGTTTTGTGAGCTGTTCAAGCAAATTATTGAACCTAAGGAAGGGGTCATGAGAACTCTAACTTATAGCTAGTTTGTCAGAAGCACAGGTGACAACCTGGACTGCAACTGGTACCTGAAGTGTGGGTATACTTCTTGTACTGAGCCCTTAACTTGTGGGATCTGATGCTAACTCCAGATAGACAGTGTCAGAATTGAATTGAATTGTAGAACACTCAGTGTCCGCTGGAAAACTTAACTGAAATGTTGTAGGTAAAATCCCCACACACCTGGTGTCAGAAATGAAGTACTGAGACTAGTGGTAGAGTGCTGAGAGAACAGAGTTCTTTTCCTTTCGTTCTTCCAACTAGATTTTTAACTTAATCCATCTTTTAACTCCAGTACTTGAGATGACTTCTATCCTAGTACTCAATAAATGTTAGGTGAATGAACATATTTTCTCAAATACATGATAATTAATTAATTGGTAGCCAGGTTCCACACACAATTATCTAACAGCTAATATGGCTAAAACAAGTAGCCTTTCAGCAACTAGAAAGTAAAAGGATGGTCCTTACTTGTAGACTTCATGTTTGTTCATATATATTTAGCTAGTTAATTGAATAGCACTCTTTTTTTCAGTAACTGTTTAAATACTTCCGTAACTTAGTTTGAAAATCTAAGAAATATAAATATATTTGTGTGCAAAAATGTGTTCTTGGCTATTTAAATTCTAATCTGGAAGCCAAACACCCATTGTTACCATAGTCAAATTATCTGACCTCAAATACAATTATCAAAGTGCCTATAATTACAGGAAAGAAAATATTCAAATTCCTAATCCTGGTATTTAGGACCTCCACAATTAAACTCCAATTTACCTTTCATGCCATTCCTCTTCTTCATGCATGCTGTACTCCAGCCAAAGTGGAACTCTTCCCTTGCCTCAAGGATCTATACTTACCTCCTTTTATGTCTTAGATTTTAATGTCTGCTTTATTAGAAAGTCCCTCCACCCACTTGCACTAACTCAAATCTTAAGATGCTTTATATATCATTCAAATACCACCTCCTAATCCTTCCCACTTCTAGACGTAATCTTTCCATCCTCTCAACTCATATAAAGCGTCAAAGATAAAGTGCTATAATTTTATTTCAAGTGTACACAGTTATGTATCTTTACTCTCCCCATATTTAATAATAAGGGCAGGTTCTATAGGTAACTCAACATTGTCCAAAATATGTTCCATGGAATTCACTAAATTAAGCAGTTGAAAAAAGAAGTCTCATGGTCAACTAGTTTGGGAAATACACTTCTCAGAAACTTTAATATACTAAAGTATGTTTTAACTCTCTAACAAAACAAACAATGCCCACTTCCAAAAATTATTTAGCCTCTAAACCATATTGGTTTTTTTGTAGCACATCTCATAGGATTACTTATTCTATGGCATGCCTTTGAGACACGCAGCCTCATTAATCTTGGCACCTTATTTTGAACTTAATAGGTACTCAACAAATATTTGTTGAATGAATGGGTAATTGACCCTGGTTAACAAAGAACTCTACCATAAAGGCAGCCTGCCCAAAAAGGAGACTTCAAGAATGACAGGAGAGAAAAATATCAAGTGAAAGAGAAGTATAATGTCCTTAGTCGTGCAGTAAAGAGACAAATATCTGTGACAACAGAAGAATTTATTACCCCAGCCACTTTTTATATGCAGAGAACATAATTTTATATGTAAGGAACATAATCTAAACCACACAGGAATGCCTGTTTACAATGTCCACCCTGAGATAATAATTTAGAAACACGGGAGATAGAAACTTCCAGAAAATTTGTCAACAAGGGTTGAAACTCTGAAGGTATTCTGGTCAATCTCCGGGATATATACGATTAAAATAACTGCATCATCTGTTATTAAATCATTTCTGCCAAATGAAGAAATATCTTGGAGTTTGATTTTGTTGTATGAGGGTGTTTACATTATAAAAGGAAGTCTCATAGATTCAACAATAAGATTTTTAAAGAAATAGATTTAACGGTTATGAAACTTCATGGACTCAAAACATAATTTTGTATTAATTTAACCTCTTCTTCCATGTGGAAATGAAAGCAGAATTCAACTTAGCAGTGCATTAAAATCAGGATGTATAAACACAAAATATCCTGAGTACATCCTGACCTCTGTTTCCTACAGTTCTCCAGCTGTGACTAAAAAAAGGGAAGAGAAAAAGACACTTCCTGACATGTCCTACAATCTGGATCCTATGGTAGTAGCAACAGGAAATGGCAGCAATGACTGAATGAGGTTATGTTTTTTGTTTTCCTCCTCACTCTAAAGCAAAGAGACCAATTTCTCACTTAGGGATGAAAACTTATCCAAGAATAGTCCCCTGTAGGCTGAAAAGATAATTACATTTCTTAATTGTAACTATTTACATTTAATTGTAACTTTTATTGTAATATGCTTTTAATTTTGATGAAGCTACAAAAAAGGTCACATGAATTAGGATCTATAAGCATGTTTAAGGCTGCCCTATGAACCCTTTGGCCATAGGACTAGTATGCCTATGCCATCACTGATCAGTTAAGTGAGTATTTCCAGCTATACATAACGAGTCACTCAGGTTAAACCCTAATATGGTTCACCTACTTCACTAAATATTGTAACACTAGAAAGCAAATATATATATATATGTCAAGAAATATATTTGTTTGCATTTTTCTATCTCTTCTTTTTTATCCTAGGGGTAAGGAGGGCAGAAATCATATATATTTTCAATTAAATAGGTGACTCGTGAACAAACATTAAAGAAAAAAAGACATAATATGCTTGGAGACACAAGTGGGAATGTCAAGCAGGATTCATTAAGTCACAAGTTAATGCCTTGGGAACCATATAAGAAAATGATAGTTTTCTATTAATAGCTGGCCACACATTTCATTTAGTAAATTAAAGATTGCAACTTCATAAACCGTTTTCTACCTTTATAAGATGTGAAAGATAAAACAAGGAACTATAGAACTACTTAGTATCTTGCTCAGGAACACAGCTTTTAACAAAAGAATGTCTCCCTGCTCCTGCATCAATCAATAAACAGATGGCACAATTTTGGAATTAGGCAAATTAATACAATACACCTCCAAAATACCTGAGAACATACAATTAATATTTCCGAATTCTTTCTTGTAATTATAATCCTTCACTCAAAAATTATGTATTAGTTGTTATAGCAATAGTATATGAAATTCCTCCCCAAAAAAGCATTATCTACCCAAGAACTGACAGGAACCCAAAATCTAAGTAACAGTAACAAATGAAAAGTTCCCAATTGTTGCAAAAACTGTGACATTCAAATTTTAAGCCAAAAAAACCTGCTGACTCTTAAGCAGAAAAAGAATCCAATTTTCACTTGTGGAGAAATTCTCAGTTGTCAACTGTACTCTTAATTATTACTTAGCCTTTTTGTTACTCAATTTGAAACACAAGCACACACAAAAAGGGCCTTTGCTTTCTTTTTCTTCACGTTTGTTTTCATTTCTCTCACAAAAAGAGACCCTTCATATTTCATTGTCTGGTGGTCCAAGCAGAATTTTCCTGTTCTATTTATCTCAATCGCCACAGCTTCGTCTTACATGGAATTTCGCTAAGTTAAATTTTAAGTTGGAGAGAGTGAAAAACGCTCAAGGAAAACACATTAGAATGCTCATTGTCTCAGGCGCTAAGGATTCTTTATAGCTTGCAGTGACGTGGGTCTTAAAATCCATTTAAATTCCCGGAGACCCGAACAAAAATGTTAATTAACCAGTTTCACCTCCCCCTTCAGTCTGAAGACTGAAGTAGGCCTTTATTGTCCTAAAAAAAAAAACAACACTTCAGCTCCTTTGAACGTAAGGGGAAACTGGCAGGCACCTGAGTGCCACTTGTCACGTTTACCAAGAAAATGATTTTAATTACTCGTAGTCGTCCCGGTCTCAGGTGGCCCCCTCAGAATATTACGCGAAGATCCAAGCGATGAGACGGGGCTCGCCCAACCTGGGGCTGCCGGCTCCTCGCTCCGCGCCCTGAGTCAGCCCTTCCCACTCCTCTCATTCCGAGTCCACCTTCCAACCCCTAAACCTCCGAGGCCCCCCTCCTCCCTGCGGACTCCAGCCTCGGCGCCCTGCCCACCTCCCCACCCGAGCGCCCCCCGCCACCCCTCCCCCACTTCACGCTCCGCCCGCGCCGCCACCGGAGCCGCCACCCCACCCCCCGCCCGCCGCCCCGCCGCCCGCCGCACCTTTCCTCCCCGGGCCGCGGCCGCTCCTCCGCCCGCCCAGCTCGCTGCCCGCGCCCGGGGCCTGCCACTCCCCGAAGAGCCGCAGGGTCTCACCTCGAAGAGCTCGGCCGTCGTAGCCATCCCGGCCGGCTGAGAAGCTCGCCTCGCGCTGGAAGCCGTCTCCTCTTCACATGCTGCGCCTCAGCGGCGCCGCGCACAGGTCCCCGCTCGGCTCGTCAGCCCTGGCTCCGGGCCGCCGCGGGCTCCCCCACTCCCCACAGAGCCCAGGCGGCGCGGGAGGGCGGCCATGAAGCGAAGCCGCAGACGCCTGTCAGCTGCCTCCCGGCGCCGCCCGCGCCGCTCCCATTGTCACCGCCTCGTACGCCGGAAGTGGAGCTGCGCGCGCCCTGTTGGCTGTCGGGAGGGGCCGAGGAGGGAACCCAGCAGCCGGCGAACCGCAGAGAGACTGGTGGCTGGGGCGGGCGAGGAACCCTGACCCTTGCGGGCCACCGTCCCGGAAGTGGGCCTTAGAGGAAGAAAGGACCGGATTGCTGAGGAGGAATGCTTCTCGAGATTCTGGGTGAGGATTCGCAGGACTTTTGTGGCATGTGTTGACAGGAGGGCCTCGGAGGTTTGAGTCACGTCAGCTGAACGAGCCTGCGTCTCTGCTGAGCCCAGCCTGTCTGTGGCGGGCCAGAAGGTGGCACAGGTTGGGTGAGCCTAGGATCTTTCGGCAGGCGCCCGTCTGAGAAAGCCGGCCTGCGCCTTTTATCCGTGGCGACCTGAGAGAGGAGTTGATGCGTTAGTGGCTCATCATGGCCCAGCGGGCAGTGTGGCTTATAAGCCACGAGCCGGGAGCTCCACTTGGCGGCACCGTCAGATTCTCCAGGTAAAGGCAGTTTGAATTCTCAGGGGTGATGGATCGGATGGGTGTTTGATGTACTGTGGTTTTGGGGGTGTCTTTGTCCGCCACTTTGAGCGAGTTACCTAACCTCTTTCATCTGTTAAACGGAGATCTTAGCACTGCTACTTAATAGTGTTGTGAGAATTAAATGAGTTGATGTTTGACGCATCCTAAGCATCATGTGCTTTTCAGTGTTAGTATTACTATCTTTTAAAAAAATATATGTTTTTTATTTCTTTATTTGACAGAGCGCGAGCACAAGCAGGGGAAGCGGCAGGCAGAGGGCGAGGGAGAATCAGGCGCTCTGCTGAGCAGAGGCCCCCAAGTCGCGGGTCTGGATCCCAGGACCCTGGGATCATGACCTGAGCGGAAGGCAAAACCCTTAATGGACTGAGCCACCCAGGCGCCCCAGTATTACTGTGCCTTTAATTAACTCCACTTGCTTAGTAATTGAGGTAGAGATGACCAGAGGAAGAGAAGGAAACTTACTGCGCACTAAACATGTTTCAAATTTTTATGCTTTCGTTAATAAAGATCACTCAAGGACTTTTTTAGCTCATTCTTCCAGAAAATCTTTGCTGAGCAGTGAAAGACCCGTCATTTTCGTATTGTGTTTTCACTGTTAGGAACTTTCAGATGGGTTACTTTGTTTTTTATTTTATTTTTTTAAATTTTTCATTTACTTATGATAGTCACACGGAGAGAGAGAGAGGCAGAGACACAGCCAGAGGGAGAAACAGGCTCCATGCACCGGGAGCCCGACGTGGGATTCGATCCCGGGTCTCCAGGATCGCGCCCTGGGCCAAAGGCAGGCGCCAAACCGCTGCGCCACCCAGGGATCCCAGATGGGTTACTTTGAAACTGCTAATTGTTGAAGGAAATCAGAAAAGTACAAAAAATTAAATCGTATTGACTTTTTCTTAGAATGGTGTAAGCTGCTGATCTGGCTCCACTGTTAGAATTTGCCGCAAATTCTTTCAAAATTGTCCTGGGATGAGAATTATACGGTAACTCATTATAAAATGCAAGTGGCAGTTCTGTAATCTGTATCACCTTTTATTCTTAGTGGCTATTGACAGTTCTTTCTTGCCAACATATTTATTTATTCTTCCCTGACTAAAGCTCTGTAGGGAGGAGGGATAGCTCTGTATTGAGATAAAGGCAGATAAAGAGGAGTGTGATTTTGAATGAAACTGGTTGACAGTGTGGATATGGAAGATTTCCTCTTCACAACCTAAACATTTTTTGTTACTGAGGTTATCAGAATTAAAGTTTACCCTTTCTCCCAGTTTACCTGGCTTACTTTGTTATTATCGTAGCTCAAGGAAGGAATTTAATACTATCGTTTAGTATGGTTCAGGAGACCCATTGGTTTATCCAAGGTACTTATGGAGTCCTTTGAGTATTTTTTTTTTTTTTTTTGCCTTTCTCTTCCTCCTCACAGGTAACTCTTTGTTTGTTGCTGTCCCTTTATTTGTGTGTCTATGCATTTTTAAAATTACGCAATTAAGTGTGTGCTACAAACTTCATTTTTCTTTTCTTATATTTGCCAGACTTCTCAGCACTATTTTTAAGAAACATCCATGTTACTTTGTGTTCATCCAGAGCAGCACTGTTCAATAGAATTTTCTGCAATGATGGACATGAGAAATGTTACAAATCTTTGCTGTTTACAATTGTAGCCACTAGCCACATGTAGCTATTTTGATTTTGAAATGTGGCTATTATAACAGGAACTCAATCTTGTTTAATTTTAATTTGTTTAAATAGTCACGTGTGGCTCCTTTTTTGGACGGTGCAGATCTAGGCCATTGCTCTGTTGTACTCCATGGTTTACATTCTTCATGTTTTTACCTGTCCTTTTACCCTGGTGATGATACGCCAGGTTGCCTCCAACTCAGCCTTCAGAATAGTGATGCACCAGATACCCTATCTATGCTGATTTTAACTAAATATTGCCAAATAATTAGCTCTTGAGAATAGTTTCTCCAGTCGATACTCTTCTCATTAGCAGTGAGCAAAGGTTCCTATATCTCCATTCTTTCCTGACCTTTATTCCATTTTTTGTCAATAGTCCTATAAAGGATATCTTATTTTCATTTGCATTTCTCTGTAGCAATGCTTGTTAGCCTTTTGTATTTCTCTGGGTAGCAATAATTGTAAACTCTTTGGATTGCTTGTACATATCCTTGTCCATTTTATCTTTGAGATTTGCCTTTTGTCTGTTTTCATGTTAATTTTCTCCTGAAAATTAATTCATTGTGTATTGTGTATTCATTGTATATTCTTGAAACTAGACCTTTGTCATTTTTAGCTACTACAGATATTTTCTCTTATTTTGTAATTTTCAACTTTATGTACCTTGGTTAAACAAACCAGATTTTACTACAAAGTAGTTAGTACTTTGGGGTTTTTGTTGAAGTCATACTCTACCCTTATTTCCCAAGGCTATCTTACTTTATCTTCTTTTAACTTTATCATTTTATTTGTCATGTTTAGGTCTTTAATCCATCTTCAGATGTGGTGCTAATAAAGGCATGCCATTATATTTTTCTCTATAGTATTGTTGTAGGAACTAGTTAGGGGCACTTGGAGCTAGACCAGGAAAGATAAGGAAAAGGTCCCAGGGTAGCTCCTACCCATCCCAAGAAAACAGATAAGACAGTAAAAACAGAAAAACCTGGCTCCCTAGCTCTAAAATGTTAGGGAATATCCCCTTTAATGGCTACTAAGTAATCAGAGAAATCTCAGGCGTAGATATGGAGGAAATACTAACTAGAAAGAAGGGAACACCTTATTTGTACTCATGATATTTACCAAAAAAAAAATCTTGTTAGAAGTCCACCACACTTGTTCTAAATATAGATACATATTTACAAATCCACCCTGATATTGACAAGAAATTTACCAAGTTCCCTGGGCAGCTTTCTATAAAAAGACCATACAAGCCCTCAAGTGGCAACTCTGTGTAGACTCCTCTGCCTTTTGAGTGCTTTCTCTATTATTTCTGCTTAATAAATTTCTTTGTCTTTGCTTCCTCTCTGTAGTCTGGAAATTCATTCTTCTACTCTGTGAGATAAGAACCAAGCTCTCCCGTTATCAGTATAGGCCAGTTTTCCTGTATGATTAATGCATTTTTTCAGTATATTTTTTTTTCATTGACTTTGGGGACTATTGATGGTTGATTATGTCTCTCTTACAAATGCTGGTCTGTTTCAGTTCGATTTTATTTGCCTGTTCTTGGGTCAGTACCATATTTGTATTTGTACAAATTTGTATTTGTATCTGTATCTGTGGCTTTGTAACTTACCTTAATATCTTTCGGAGATGAGATTTTCTTTTACTACTTATAAAAATAAGTTCCTGGGGGCAGCCTAGGTGGCTCAGCGGTTTAGCGCCGCCTTCAGCCCAGGGTGTGATCTTGGAGCCCTGGGATCAAGTCCCCTGTCAGGCTCCCTGCATGGAGCCTGCTCCTCCCTCTGCCTGTGTCTGTGCCTCTCTCTCTGTGTGTCTCTCATGAATAAATAGATTTAATAAAATAAAATAAAATAAATAAGTTCCTGGAAGAACTTAGGGTTGTTTTCAGTTTTTTTTTTTCTCATTGTACCCAGGAGATTTCAGAAGAATTCAGATAGGTTTGGGTGAGCTTTTCAGCATCTCTGGGAGGCAGCAAGTTACGTTCAGATAACTTATAGTCACTTACTGATTCTGAATCATTAAAGAAATTTAGTTATGTTTTTTTACTTTCCGTTTTCTGACCTCTTGGGCCTGGTGTAAGTACTAAAAGTATATTTTAGTACATGTATACTCTGGCATATTATCCACACATATGCCAAAGACTAATGGCCCTCATTTAAGATTTTTATTTTATTTTTATTTTTTTAAAGATTTTATTTATTTATTCATGATACAGAGAGATAGGCAGAAGGCAGGCCAAAGGCAGGCGCTAAACGTCTGAGCCACCCAGGGATCCCCTCATTTAAGATTTTTAAAAGCAGATGATCTTTCCTGCATGTAACTACATTTTCCAAAACAAAACTTTGTCTAGATTTTGATTGAGAAGTTTGCTGTCTAGATATATAGTAATCGTATCAGCTGAAGTATGACTTAAGTTATTTTACCCCATAATTGTAGGGCCAAGGTTTGAGTCCTGTTTTAGAAAAGGTCTAGAATAAATCTGAAATGATACGTTGAATCATCCAACAATATTTATTGAGCATATATCAAGATATTATATACAGTCACATGTAAACTTCTTATCTTTACATCCAACATTGAGATTCTTACACTTTATTTTTTTTTAAGATTTTTTATTTATTCATTTATGATAGAGAGACAGAGAGAGAGACAGGCAGAGGGAGAAGCAGGCTCCATGCCGGGAGCCCGACGTGGGACTCGATCCTGGGACTCCAGGATCATGCCCTGGGCCAAAGGCAGGCGCCAAACCGCTGAGCCATCCAGGGATCCCCGATTCTTACACTTTAGAAGGACTTTAATTATCTTCTAGATAACCAAAGGATAAGACAGTGGGCTAGAGTTTAGTCCAAAGTTCTCAACTCTTCTTATCCAAAGACCCAGAGAAAGAAATAGCATTCAGCTGCTAAGTCATTAATAAAGGGCTACCTGATTCTTTTCCTTTCTCAGCTGAGCAAGTATATCAGAATATGCGTGAGGTTCACTAATATAACTTTGAATACATTCCTATTTTTCTTTTTAAAAATTATTAGTAAACATCAATATCTTATTAGGGGTTGTAATGAAAAAAAATTATTTTGGCCAGGTGTGGTTTTTTTGATCCTTGAAGACAATTTCTGATATATTCTTTAGATACCCTTTTATTTTACAGTAAGAAAACAGACTTGAGAAGTTAGATGACTTACACAGAAGTTATTTTAAACTAAGAAAATGTGACTAACATTTTGTGCATGAGTAAAAGCATCTCCTAGTCTTTTTCCTCAAAAGTTAAATTAGTAATTTACTGTTCAGTCTAGGGCCATAGAGATAAATAGTTTTATTATTAAAATGTTCTTACATTTTAAGGAGTTGGCAAGAAGACTCAAGAGTATTTGTTATTCAGTATTAGTTGAGTAGAATAAATTATTTCTTTTACATTTGTATCATCTCAACTAGTGAATCCAAAATTATGGCAGGTTAAATTGAACCATTTCTTTTGATTCTGCTCTACTAAGATGGAATCAGGGGAAAAAAAGTACTTCTAGATGCCAAAAATGTGTCCAAATATACATTCCTGGCTTACCAAGCAGGAACCTGAGCAGCGAAGAAACTAGAATTTTGAATTTTAATGATGTGCTCCACTTATTTAAAAAATTAACTAAATTGAGTTATTTTCAGGTTCCTAGGTGGCTTAGTTGGTTAAACATCTGCTTTCTGCTCAGGTCATGATCCCAGGGTCCTGAGATCAAGCCCTGCATTGGGCTCCCTGCTCAGCAGGGAGCCTGGTTCTTCCTCCCTGCTTCTCCCTCTGCCATTCTCCCTTCTGGTGCTTTCTCTCTTTCTCAAGTAAATAAAATCAAACACTTTTTTAAAGTTAATTATTTTCAGTAATAAATAATAACATCATAATTTGAGATAATATACCAAGTATATAACAGTTACTACAGTAGAAATTAACATGTAATACGTTTTTTTTTTTGGTTGTGGTTTTTGTGGATGTATGTTTCGCATTTGTTGTTTTGTTATTGTTAGCTTTGTGTTTTGGATTTGTTTCGTTTTTTTGTTTTGTTTTGTTTTGTTTTTTAATTTTTCTATTTTTATTTTCCTTGGAAGAACCTTTACAATACTTTTGTTTCCATAATACAGACGCTATCCAACTGTTGAAAAACGAGCCAAAGTCTTCAATGGAGCAAGTTATATGCCTATTCCTGAAGATGGTCCCTTTATGAAAGCACTACTCTTTGAACTTAGATTATTGGATGATGATAAGGACTTCATAGAAAGCCGTGATAGCTGTTCACACATCAATAAAACATCTGTCTATGGACTCCTCATAGGAGGTGGAGAACTCTGGCCAGTTGTTGCGTTTCTGAAGAATAACATGATATATGCTTGTGTTCCACTAGTTGAACAAACTTTATCCCCTCACCCACCATTAATTAGCATTAGTGGAATTTCACAAGGCTTTGAACTTCTTTTTGGGATACAGGATTTTCTTTACTTGGGTCAAAAAAATGACACTGAAATAAATACAAAATTGAACCAACTGCCTGATTTGCTTCTACAAGCTTGTCCATTTGGAACTTTGTTAGATGCCAACTTACAGAATTCATTGGATAGTATTAATTTTGCTTCTGTGACACATCCACAAAAACAGCCAGCCTGGAAAGTTGGAACATACAAAGGAAAACCACAAGTTTCTATTTCTATCACTGAAAAGGTAAAATCCATGCAATATGATAAACAGGATATAGCAGATACATGGCAGGTCGTTGGAGCTGTCACTTGCAAGGTGAGATTTTCTCTGGTACTTGTTTTATCATACCATTTAACACCTTGGAGAAAAGTAGAATTTTCTAACTTTATTTTACATTGTTATATGACGTTCTTGGTTCTTATCATAAACAGCAGTCATTAAACATTAGATTCATATGAAATTTTGTAACATTACCATTTTGCATTCCTTATGACTTGTATTAGTTATATAAAGCTGCATAATGAATTGCTACACTATCCCCAAAGTAAACATTTATTATCCTTACAGTATTCTGTGGGTTAAGAATTCAAGAGCAGTTTAACTGGGAACTTCTAGTATAGAGTCTATCATGAGATTATAGTCAAGATTACAGTTAGAGTTCTAGTCACCTGAAGGTTTTATTGGGGCTGGAAAATCTACTGGCAAGGTGGGTCACTCACATGGATAGCAAGTTGGTGCTGGTTGTTGGTGGGAGGGCTCAGTTCCTTTCCATGTGGGCTTCTCAGTAGGCTTTTCAAGAATATCCTCACAACTTGATGACTAGCTTCTAGATCAAATGTTGAAAGAGAAAGAGAAGGTACAGGTAGAAGCTATTATTCTTTTTATTACTTTGGCTGAGATCAGATAGCATCACTTTCACCACTTTTTGTTCATTAGAAGCAGGTCACTAAGTTCAGTCCACATTCAAGGGGACTAGAATTAGGCTTCACCTTATGAAAAGAGTAATGTCAAGAATTCGTGAAAAATATTTTAAAACCGTCATCTTTTCCATTTTCTCTAACGGTGAAATTGACAAATCGTGGACTTAATATCTAAAACCATTTTGAAGGGCTCTTACATTATTTAAACAAGTTGGTAGGTCAATATAGGCTTCTCTGGTTTAAGGTTAGAAAATAGGAAATGACAATAGGAGTAACTATAATTAGAAGTGATAAGTGCCATTTTGAATAATAGTCAAAAAAGCCCTGTGTAATTTCTACAAGTTTATATCAGTAATCTTAGATGTCTTTATTTTTCTGATATCCTTTTTTCTCTACACTTGTGAATATAAAATTTTTAATCAGACGTGTTGAGTGGCTGTGTGCAAATGCTATAGATAAAAGTAGATTTTAAGAACAGAAAATTAGAACAGTCCTGGCAGACAAATTGGGTCTTTCTTTTCCTCTTTAACTTTAAAGTAACTTATGAGTTTATGTGTCTGTTTTAAACTAACTTCTATCATGATCAAAAATACATTCCAGTTACTAACTTATTAAAGATAACTATTGTAAATGATGGGGTGACTGGGTGACTCCGTCAGTTAAACGTCTGACTCTTGATTTTGGCTTAGGTCACCATCTAAGGTTTGTAAGATTGAAGCCCATGTCAGGCTCCACACTGGGCATGGAGCCTGCTTAAGATTCTCTCGCTCCCTCATCTGCCTCTCTGTAATTAAAAAAAAAAAAAAAGAACTATTATAAATGGCTCTAAAATCCATCATAAAAGTGGATTATGTCATTTATAAATCTTAATGTAGGTGAATCCTTTCCCATAATTCTGTAAAATAAAAGGAAAATTCACCATTTTTGTTTTCTTATTCTGTGGCATATATAGGGAATATGTTATATATAATTTGCTAGTAATTAATATGGTATTTAAATATCTCAGCTCATTGATAGGCTGACCCTAGTTTATTGCTTATGGAAATTTTGGATTGGTTTCTATACAAATTATCATGATGGAGAATCTTCTTTAAAAAACTTCTAAAGGGATCCCTGGGTGGCACAGCGGTTTGGCGCCTGCCTTTGGCCCAGGGCGCGATCCTGGAGACCCGGGATTGAATCCCACATCAGGCTCCCGGTGCATGGAGCCTGCTTCTCCCTCCGCCTGTGTCTCTGCCTCTCTCTCTCTCTCTGTGACTATCATAAAAAAAAAAAAAAATTAAAAAATTAAAAAAAAAAAATAAAAAACTTCTAAAAATAAAAAGGGGGAGTGTGCCTTAATCCATGCACTAAATTTTTTTTTTAAGATTTTATTTATTTTTGAGAGAGCATAAGTGGGGTGGGGCAAGAGGGAGAGGAAGAAGCAGACTCCTCACTGAGCAGGGAGCTCAAAGTGGGGCTCAATTCCAGGATCCTGGGATCATGACCTGAACTGAAGGTAAATGCTTAACCAACTGAGCCATCCAGGTTCCCCAGTTCTTTAAACTTGCATATAAATAGTACATCTTTTAGCCAAACCTAGTACATCTTTTAGCCAAACATTTTTTTAAAAAGTTCTTCAGGGGCCTCATTGGTTGTCTGCCTTTGGCTCAGGTTGTGATCCCAGTGTCAGGATCGAGTCCTGCTGCCTATGTCTCTGCCTCTCTCTCTGTGCCTCTCATGAATAAATATACAAAATCTTAAAAAAAAATTATTCAGGGGCTTATTATTTAAAGTTTTATTATAAAGTCTATTATAAATGGAAATAATTATTTTCATTTAATGTTCCTAGTAGAAAACCTAGTGAAGCAAAATTCAGTGGACTGAAGTTCTAATCCTTATTCTACCACTAATTCTTTGTGTGTCTTTGGAAAAGTCACAATTTTTAGTCTTTTTCATTTTTAAAATCAGGAAAGTTCCTAGGTCCTGTTTTTATAATTTCTAGTTAAAAGTCCAGATTTACATATGTCAGATTACCTTAAAGGGTAGTACCCAGGTCTCATCTAGAAAGAAAGTCTGCATTCTATAGTAAATGACGGATGATCTGCTATTTTAAATGATTAGGTAGCAGATAATTCATTGGTGGCTTCCTTACTGGTTGCAATTTTCCAATCCCTCTAAGAATATTAGGCTAATTTAATAAATATAAACTGAATATATAAACATTGTAACAGTATTTTCTAATAAGATTTGCTCATTTTATTGTTTCCCTAAAATATCAAGAAACAAAATGTTTCTTTGTTCTTGCTAGTTCACATATAGAGAGTGATGGTTTAGAACTCAAAACACATGGGGATCCCTGGGTGGCGCAGCGGTTTGGCGCCTGCCTTTGGCCCAGGGCGCGATCCTGGAGACCCGGGATCGAGTCCCACATCGGGCTCCCGGTGCATGGAGCCTGCTTCTCCCTCTGCCTGTGTCTCTGCCTCTCTCTCTCTCTCTCTCTGTGACTATCATAAGTAAATAAAAAAAAATTTTTTTTTAAAAACTCAAAACACTAAGCTGTTTTTAAGTTTTGAGGTAATAGGACATTTATATTTTCAAATGTGATAGTATTGTAACTGTTACCCAAAAATCTTTATGAAGTATTAAAACCAGGTATTGTTCATAGTGCCTGCCTTTTCTCTAAGTGCTTACATCATATAACATATATTCTTGAATTCACGCATATGTCAAGTAGTAAATAAAACATAAGAAAGTAAAACGTCACATTAGAATGGAAAACAAAGGTAGGATCCACAATTAGAAGAAGATACCCATTCAGTAAACATTTCTTTGAATGTCTCTTGTGCATAGCAATGTGCCAGGTACTAGAAATAATAAGAAAAATGTAACAATTCTTGCTTTCAAAGAACTTAAAGCTTCAAGAGAGAAACAAACAGGGCACAAACACCTATAGAGGAGGTAAGCAGTTATTACTGATGCATGCCATGTATATGGTAGTGGAAATAGCTACTTGCATCTGGAGCTAATCCTACCTGCTGAGTTTCTATTAACTCTTAAAATATTTGTTCAAGTGTACAAAACAAAACATGTCAATAAGCCTTATATGGCCCAATTCACTAGTTTTAATTGGGTGCTTTAATAGAGGTAAATGTCAAGTTAGAGTTGAGGTAGAAAGGAAGAACCTGATTACCATGAACAGACAAGTGTCAATTTGTTGAGTCAGGAAAAGCCATTTGGGTCAGAAAAAGCCATTACAAGGTTTAAGAGGTAAAGATATTTAATATAGGATTTAGGGCTTACCAGAAACAACAGTTAATTTAAAACTTCATGAAGATGTGAAAAATAATTTTGAATTCTGAGAAGCTCATACCAACTGTAAAAGGAGTTAAGAGAACAAAGTTTCTGATCTAAGCTGCAACCTTCCAGAGACAGTCACTAATGCTTTTAGTCTGGAGAAGCCAGAATTCACAGATAAGTATGAGATACCACCATGTCTATCTGTTACAACCTCAAAGCAGAAATCCATGGAAAGTTCTGAAAAGTGCTGCATCTAAGATCTTGGTAATATGTGTTTCTGTTTCTATTGCAGTGTGATTTAGAAGGAATTATGCCAAATGTTACCATCAGCTTGAGTCTCCCTACCAATGGGTCTCCACTTCAGGATATTCTAGTTCATCCTTGTGTGACTTCTCTTGATTCTGCCATTCTGACTTCTAGTAGCATTGATGCAATGGATGATTCTGCATTTAGCGGACCTTACAAATTTCCATTCACTCCTCCTTTAGAGTCATTCAACTTATGCTACTATACTTCTCAGGTAAACAACCTTGGAAAAGTTGAGAATTTGTGAATCTTCATGCTTATGAATTCTATTGTAAGTAAATCATTCACACTTTTAGCCCACATGAGAATTTTTCATTATTTACCAGATAATAATTAATGAATGAAAATGAAGATTTAGGTCTTAAAAAGGATACCTCTTCTCTCTGGTGTTAGTAACAGCATTGAATGGTTTTCAAAGTTATGCGATTTTTTAATGTTGCCTAATAAGGACTCCATGGTCACAGGATAGATCTTGGTATAATTTAGTCAGGTTTGGATTATGAACATAGATACCCATAATCCCAGGTCACTGTGGTTATAACTATATAATATTATTAATAGGTATTGTTTGTTGAATAAGTGCTGTGTCAGACATTCCACCCAACCTAGAGGAGGGGAACCTGAATGAGCAAATGAGGGAAAATGTCAGGTAACTTTCTGATCTCTGGAAACAGAGGAAAAATCCTTGCCTTTAGAATGATAATGGCTCCCTCATCTTTTATCGAAAGAGTAAAGTAAAGTGGAGTAATCTGTACGCAATGACTACATTACTGCAGGGCCTTTTTCTCAAGCATTATTGGTATTTTGCACCCAATCACCTGAGAATTGTACAAAAATTTGTTTATGTTTGTTTCCAGGTCCCAGTCCCACCAATTTTGGGTTTTTATCAAATGAAAGAGGAAGAAATAAAAGTAAAAATAACAGTTAACTTAAAACTTCATGAAAGTGTGAAAAATAATTTTGAATTCTGTGAAGCTCATATACCTTTCTATAATAGGTAGGAATAAAACAATGTGCTGCCATGATTTCTCCCTTTCTTAGTACATTCCCACCTCCCTACAGTAAATTATTTGTTTTTTTACTTTATTTTTAAGATCTAAAAATTTTGTTTTATTCAAATGAATGCTGATTCTGAACCAAAAATCAGCCATAAAAATGCTCTCTTTACCTTTTCTAGTTAAACTTATTAGTAAATATAAACCTAAGTCAATGTAGCTTCTTTGAGGGATTATTTCATTGCTGGTTTTATTTCTAGCAGTTTCTCTGTGCTCTACATACAAGTCAAACTCAACTATCAGCTACCTGGTGAATTAAGCCAATGATATCATAAGATTACTTCCTTATCAGTTGTGCTTTTAAATTTGTTCTGCAGCATAGTTCTTTCCATAGGATGCTTAAAGATAGAGTAAAATCATAATTTTAATGTGTCAATCCATATAACTGAAATAATATGTTCTATATGATTTTATAATTGTCTTTAAAGTTAATGAAATGTATATCATCACCAAAAATGTTTGTGTTTCTGGTGTTTTTAGAGATATAATATTTGTTATTTGCTCTGCTTTAGTCTGCAAACTTGAATTCGGATTTGCTTTTATGCTGTCCTATTAAATAACACTAGCTAGATTTGACTTAGGTCTCTAAAAACTCCTCTGTCTATGATCACTTTTTCTCTCCATTGTATCCTTTTCTTTTTTAAAGAGGTCCCATCACACATGTGGAATCCAAAGTTAGTTTTGGCCAGCTTGAAGTATCTCGAGAGAAAAGTTTATTGATCTGGATTATTGGTGAGCTTTTATTTATTGACTTTTTTTCTCATTCATCTGTTGTAAAATCTACTTACTTTAAAATAGTTACCTGGTAACTTTGTGTTTTTAGGACAGAAGTTCCCCAAATCCATGGAAATTAGTCTTTCTGGAACCGTAACTTTTGGAGCTAAGAGTCATGAGAAGCAGCCATTTGATGAGATTTGCATTGGAGCTACAGCATATTTAAAGGTAAATACATTTATGTGGCTCACTACATTAGAAATCTTTTGTTTTTAAGTGGCCTATATCTAATTGACTTTTAATGTTTTCTAGCTGTTTTTTGTGGTGGGACTTTTTGTCTGTGCTAAGTCTTTTTTTTTAGATTTTTGTGAGATTTCTTTTTGTTTAGTATTAGTCACTTTCTATTTCACTTAATACTTTAACAATTTTAAAATAAAACAGTTATAACCTTAGCACATCAAATTAACCAAGTTCTACCTACCCAGCTCTTAGTTATTACATTCAAGATTTGTATACAGAAAATATAAGATTAGCCCTTGCCCTCTAGAGATTTTCCACTGATGAATGCTAGTAATTGATCAGTGCTGCTTTTGGTATTTGAAGGAAATAGTGAGTACTTCTGATCAATGTGGTCAAGGAAACCTTTGAAGTAAGAGGTAGGAGTTTAAGCAAAACTCTGAGACCAGATAAGCATGAAAATGAAACTTTGAAGATTGACCAACATTTATATAGGTAAATAAATGACTTAAAAGAATGAAGAATAACAGGCACACTTAGGAACCAGTGCTAGAAATAGTAGTAATACATCAGACTGGATAAGTGATTTAGATCTAGATTGTAGCTTTGGAGGGTTTGCATTCTGACTTATATTCCTTTGTTAGAAAATGTTAGGTTTTTTTTTTAGTATGGGAGTGGTCTTTCAGAAAATAGTACTTTATGAAGATCAATTTGGAATGAATGTGAGAAAGTGAGTAGAAAAAAAACCAAAAACCTTGATTCCCAATGAAAGGTAGTAAGTTAATGATGCTTAGGATCATAGAAAGAAAGAAAGACTGCTGGAGAAGCTGTGATAAAAGTAAAGCATTGGTCACTAATTAAATATAGAAATATATGGTTTTAAGTCCAAGATTTAAGGGAAAAAAGTAGCTTAAATCAGACTTGAAGTTTCAAGAGGGCAGAGACCATATGAGTATCATTCATTCATTATTTTTATCATCAACACCTAGTTGATTACCTACCACATAAATATTTGCTGATGGATGAATATACTTAGGGAAAGTACTAATATGGAGAAAGTTAGGAGGAAGTGGGCTCCATATCATAGATGTTGCTGGTGATAGCAACATATCCTAATGTAAGTGTCTAGTAGGTAGCTAAAAACCTAGAGCATGATTCTCAAGAGAAAATTCAACAGTATATAAGAATTTAGAAGTTACCTGTGGAGAAAAAATAGTAGAGGTAGTAGAAATGAATAACATCAGAAAAAGTGAAAATAAGCGGATAATTTTGAAGACCCAATGAGAGGAATTGAAGGAGTGATCAGAAAAGGAGGAGGAAGACTTAGGTAGAATGGTAGAGAAATCAGAGACATTGAAATCTATATATAAAAACAATTAGAGGAAATAGTAGTGAAGTCAGAAGTAGATTAGTGATATTCATTTCTTCTATCTTGGCTTTAGCTATATCCACAAACTTTGTTTCAAGGATTATTATAAAGATTCCTACTTCCAGCTATTTTTTCAGAAGAAATGTGAAATGTTACTACACCATAGGTCTTACAAAGACAGAGATTATAACTTTTTTTATAACATCTAGTTTTGTGGAAATCAATCTTGGTATAACTTCCAGAATCCAGAATTCTACTAAACAAGCAAGGAAAAGCCCTCTTCTATTAGAGATAAAATGAGTTCAATAGGAAAAAAATTGCTTAGAAGATTGGAAAATTTACATCCTATGTATGTAGATCAGTTAGTTTGGCAATGAAAAGGAGAAAGTTAGGAAATGGGAGAAATTTGAAGGGATGAGAAGTGGAAGAAGTATAGAAAAGATAGCAGGATATTGCAAAATCAGGAGCTTTTAGCAGTAAAAATGAGAACCACAGCAAAGGGAGACTTGAGCTCACTCGATAAGACACAGACCTTTGATTGTTCATGTGAATATCATTGTGACTCAGGCACCCCACTACTCTGCCTTCAGAGAAGGTACTAATGGCCCTTTCTGCAATAGCACAATATAATAATTGGCATTTATTACTGATGATGCCACATTTTCACTTAAATCCCAAAATATGAATAACATTTTAGAAAGGTTTTATAGGTGAGACAAAGGATGATTTCTAAGCTTAGTTCTATAAAAATTGAATTTCAGTTTTTGGAAGATTAAGCAGAACATCTCATTCCTCCCAAACATGAAACAAACTGTTTCAGTTTTAATAATTGCATTCTTGTGTTTTGCTAGGAAGTATCTACATTTCTGACTGTAAAAGAATTATGATCTGAGATAGATCACAATCATATAGCCTTAGAGATAGACAAGAATATACAGAATACCAGACACCCTAGAGGAAGAGGCACCAGCTTTTCTTGTCAGTTGAGTCTGAGTTCATATGCCAGCTCTGCTACTTACATTCAGGATGCTAATTGCTCCATTTCTGAACCTCAGTGTCCTTTGTAAATAAGGGATGCTTTGCAATATAGATTAGAGTCCATATTAGTGAAGTATCTGGTGGATGTTAAGCATTTCATAATGACAACCCTACAAAGAAATAGTCCTAATGCAAAGGGGAAAAGGTGTTATGTATGTATGTATGTATACATAGAGACATTTTTATTTTGTGAACTATGTGAAATAAATTCCTAAAGTATCAAAGGAAAAAATGTGGCCATCACTTTTATCAAATAATCACCTCAATTTAGTATGTTTCTCTTCTTTTTTCTAGCTTCATTTTAAGATCTTAGATTATACACTCACTGGTTGTTACGCGGATCAGCATTCAGTTCAAGTTTTTGCATCAGGAAAACCAAAAATAAGTACATGTAAGTTGTATAGATTCAAACTAACTTGAGGTAGTTAAAATGGTGCTATGCAGTTATTACCTAAGATAAAATTAAAATGTAACAGAAAGAAATCAGAGAATAATTCTAGTTTATAAAAATTCTGACCTGATCATATGATTATTATTTAAAATTTTGAATATTTTTAGCAAATGCTGCAGTAAATGAGTATTATTTAGCACTCTCTCCATTTTATAAATAGGGCAATAGAAAGGTTTTCAGCCCTCAGTGAGTTTGTTGGTTATAAGTAAACATATATATACTATATATGAAAACACAGGGATACAAAGCAATTTATAAATGAATTCAGAATTATTTGATTCACATCAAATATTTATGGAAGCATAAAACAGAAAAGCAGCTAAAATGAGGTTAAGTTAGTTAAACATAAGCAGAACTCTTAAGATTTAAGTAATCCCTACACCTAACATGGGGCTCAAACCCATGACCCCAAGGTCAAGAGTCACATGTTCTTCTGACTGGGGCCCAGTCGCCCCTAGATAAATGTTTCTTTAAGGATTAGAGTCCCAGGGGTATCCCTGGGTGGCTCAGTGGTTTAGCGCCTGCCTTCAGCCCACGGCGTGATCCTGCAGTCCTGGGATCAAGCCCCACATCAGGCTCCCTGCATGGAGCCTGCTTCTCCCTCTGCCTGTGTCTCTACCTCTTTCTCTCTGTGTCTCTCATGAATAAACAAAATCTTTAAAAAAATAAAATAAAATAAAATAAAATAAAATAAAATAAAATAAAATAAAATAAAATAAAATAAATAAAATAATAAAATAAAATAAAATAAAATAAAATATAAAATAAAATAAAATAAAATAAAATAAATAAAATAAATAAAATAAAATAAAATAAAATAAAATAAAATAAAATAAATAAAATAAAATAAAATGGATTAGAGTCCCAGAATAGGTAGAATAAGATAAGACTTTGTACTTTCAAGTTTAGAAGAATTATAGAACTCGGAACTATAGAATTCTAAGTAATTACTTGTGAAGGGCAAAAGTAATTTCTATGTAATATAATCAGAATAAGTCATATTCTTCCTTAGGATTTCTTTTTTTCATCATTTTTTGTGTCATATTTTAAAGAAATGCATATACATAGAAGAGTCTTCATGATGCATTTTTTTAATGAAGACATGATATAGTTATATCAATTTAGACAAACCAGTGGTTTTGTCTAAATGCAAAAATTTTGGATTCTATCAATGGGATACTGAATGCAAACAGACCAATATTTTAGATTGTCTGTGGGAGATCTATTGTCTCTTTAGATATGTCTAAAATATTTTGAGTATCTTATTAACTGAACAAATTGTAGCGGTTCTCAGCATAATACAGAATGGGATGTTTCAGTAATCTACCTCTTAAATATAAAATGTTTATATTTTAATGTAAATTAATATAAAATATTAATATATTGAATAAAAGAGGTCATTTTAAATGCATAATTATGGCCAGTCTTTTATTTCCTTCCTCCGTTAGTTTCAGAACGTGACTGCCACTTTGTGCAACTCTTTAAGATCTTTATTTTACCATCATCTTGACAATACAATCTATTTTCATAATATACAATTTAGTTCTGAAAATATTAATGCCAATATTAATGTTAATTTAAATAATAAGTAACATTTATTGTTTACCTTGTGCCAGGCACAATTCTAAATATTTTATGTGTATTAACTTATTAATCCTCGTAGCACTGTGTGTGAGAATTGTTATCTCCATTTTACAGATGAGGATGCTGATGGAATAGAGGGATTAGGGTCACATAGCTAGTAAATGGCAAGACTGGGAATCAAACCAAGCAGTCTGGCTCTGGAGTGTACCCACTTAACCAGTATGCTGTATTGCTTTTCAATGTTACTAGGTTCTTAGACTGAATAAATAAATAACAAGGTAATACATCCTACCTCTTTTTCATTATGAAGAAAAGCATGAAGAAGAAAGACAGAAAAGGCAGAATTAGATATTTACAGATATTTACAGATGTGTGTAATAATCAGAATTTACATGGGTCTAGCTCCAAATGAGCATTATTAGCTCAAATTTACATATCAGAAAACTTTAGTTCAAAGAAGTTGTCATTTGTCCAAAGCTACAAAGCTGTTAAAACAAAAGGCTTAACTTTGATCAGAACTTTAAGAAACCATTGAAGCAACTTTTAAAAAATATTACCAGAAAGTGGGATGTTTATTTCTCTCTCTAAAACTTTGAATAGATAAAGAACAGCAAGATCAGAATGAGGACCATGGTGAAGAGAGGTCACAGAATTGGAAACCAATGAAAAATTTTTAAGTTTTTTTAGTTGATGTAATGGTCCATAAGAAACAATTTAAAGGAAACCATGAGAAAAATTGATAGAAGTGGAATAAATGAGGGATATTTGCATAAGTTTGGCATAAATAAGCTCAAGGATAGATTTAAATATTTAATAAACCCATATTTTTAAAGTTGTAAAAAGTATAATGCCTTGATGATGTGAAATTAAAATGAATATTTCAAAGTATTGCCTTTCTTGAAATAATTGTGTTCCGCATTTTAAAATATAACTTTGCTCACTGATTGAATTTTTGTTAAGCTAATACAGTCTTACCATTTATTTCCTTTTTTTTATAGACCGGAAACTAATTTCTTCTGACTATTACATCTGGAATTCTAAAGCTCCTGCACCAGTAGTAACATATGGGTCATTATTACTGTAATTAATTCATATTTAAATAGAATTTATATAATAACAGTGCTTAAATCATTCGTCTTTTATTTTTAATGTATATGCATATAACCTATGAATGAAAAAAGTCTTTGATTTAATTATAAAAATACTCTTGCTTAATGTTTTTAGCCTGACATAGTTTGAAGGAATATTTTAAAGACTATGTTTCCTATTTTGTTACCCTTTGATTCTACTCAAATGTGATTCAGAGCATAAAACAGTAGTGATTCACTTTAGGCTTATTTTAAACTAGTCCTGGGTCACCCTACCATACAAACTTTCCTGCTCCTGCGGCAGACATAGCTAATCAGTTGTAACATTCTTTCTCCACTGAGCCTTCCTGGATATGGGCTCAGGCTCTTTTCTCAATGTGGAGCTGCAAACAGCCACTTCTGATAGATTGTAGATAGAAAGATAGATGTGCAAGATAAAAACTCTTTGCTCTTTCAAACCTGAGTAGTTAAGTTCCTAGTACAATGGATTATTGTGGAATACCAGAAACCACTGTAAATCTCTTGGAGGAAAAAAAAAACAGTCAATGAAAACAAAAGAATATTGTTTAAATAGTAACCTGTTCTTAATCAGAACTATCTTATTGACTAATAAAGAATCTGCATAATTCTATTCAAGGTGTTTATCTCTGTTCTAGATTTATTTTTCAGGTAAGCTTATTAATCTGCCACAGTGACATTTTGCTCAGGATGTCAGCATACTAAGAAGGATGGGATACTTTCAGAAAATGAGCATAGTGTTTTTTGATCACTTAATGCCTGCAGCGCAAATTTTTAAAGATAAATTTAAGTATAATACTGATTTCCATGTTTGTCATATGAAAATTCTTAATGAATACAGGTAAAAATATCAGAGCTGTTCTATGGGTAGAGAGTATTGCTTAATCTTCTTTCAGTTTTGTATAGCCTATTTCCTTTAAATTTGTCACCCCTACTTTCTTATTAGCATTCTCTTGATTTCTTTAGGAACCACCCAATCATACTTTTTATTCTGTCTTTACAAATTATATGTGTCATTCTGTTTGAAAGCAGTTCCTTGTCCAATTGGACTTTAAGTGACCATTCAAGAAAAGATGAAATCTTGAGATCCTCCAGACTTCATCCATGTCAGGTTCCTTTTTACAGAAGAGAATTAGAAGCGTTATAAAAAATATGCATTGCAGATTAATATTCAATTAAATTATCTCTTGGTTTCTATTTTTTAATGAGTCTCCTAAGCAAAAGCTTAGAAAAAGCTTCTAACTCCTTGAAAGAGAGCTATGATAGTTTGAAGGGATATTGCATATGAGTTTAGGATTTGAAATATGATTTTTTTAATTAAGGTCAGTCTCATTATAAATTCTCATTTTCTGCAAGGCATTATCATGGCAGAATGCTCTATGTTCAAAATTATCCCAAGTAACAAAGAAAGTAGAATAACTGCCTGACCAGGACTTTAACTTATTATTCTGGCTTAATCATAGATAATCAGTAGTAAAGGCTTTCCTTTTGAAAGAAGAAAAAAACCATTTTGCTTAAGTTATTTGATCTCTCTTAAATTCAAGGGAAGCTTAACGTTTAACATGTTAATATTAATGGAGCCATTTGGACATCTTGATCATATAAATGTTGAGTAAAGTACACGAAGGCAGGCAAGAGGCATTTATCTAATAAGTACACAGATATTCAGTATAATAATCCCCTAGGGAAAACTTTTTTTTTTTTTATAAGCAATCAGAAAAAGCAGTGAATCTTTGATTTGATATTTCTAGAAGCCTGAGGAAAATCTAGGGAGTACTGGAAAAGTGTACGGTGGAGGAGAACCTGATGCCATCTGTTGCCATTCCATTCTAACATAACGCTACAGAACTAAAACCAACTCATGTTTTCATCCTGTTGAGATCAGCTGGTCACACTGTGATGCTTTTGATTTTGTCTAGAAACCTGTCACTTCAGGATAATTTCTGAAGACAAAGTCTGTTTCCCGTTTGGTAGGTGACCTGTTTAATGTTTTCCCTGTGTCTGGGAACTCCTTAGTGTAATTAGCGACCTTTGAACTCCACAACTAATCCTGAGCTATTTTGTATTCCTTACTCATCTTTAAGGCTGGACCTTTCTTTTCTTCAGAGTCCGCTGCCACAATTAAAGAAGAAACAGCTGCATTTCAAAGGGATTCCGATTCCAGAAGCTTAATCGTGATTGACATGTTCTTATTCTAAGCTATAAGACACTCTAAGAGTCCTTTCTTGGGTTAAAACTTCAATCATTTTCTAAAAAATTATCTCACTATGGATTTTATTCATTTTCTTTGATAACTATTCTTTGCATTTTTTAACTTGAAAGATGCTTTGCATTTGTGGTGAATATGAGCATCTACTTCCAGTTAAAGATTTGGATGGTGTCAGACATACTCTAGATGCAAAATTGCTAAATTCCCTTTTAGTGCCAAAATATGATTATGAAATCTGATGTTGATCATAAGGGTAATTATTCTCCAGTAAACCCAAAAGGTACAAAATGTGTTAAATTTCTGAGAATGTACTCTAAAAAAAGTGGTTCATGATTTTCATAAAATCCTTCATTTTTTTACTAAACAATATTTTTAAAACTTTTTAAAGCTAACCAATACTCTTATAGCGTAATATAGTATACCCTTACAGTGGTGGGCACTTTTTATTTTTCCTTTTTGAATAATTGATTCGAATGTCAGGTTTGAAGTAAATAGCCTTGTCAGGAATTCTCAAGAAAATTACTTGTGTAAAAAGTTTCTTTCATTAAACAATAGTCTATCTCATAAACTTCAATTTTTTCAAATGAACTCAGTATTTCTGAGTTAAAATTATTATGGTTTTTATACATTGTGTGATTTTCAAGGTCTTTCAAAGCACAATTTTATACACAGTAACGACTAATATTTTTCTTTTATTTTTTTATTATAGTATTTCATACTGCTTTATAGACATTCATTGACTCCTGTACCACCCGTGAGAGGTAGGTAGGTCGAGTTATCATCCAGAGCCTCTGCAGGGACTGCTGCCATAGCAGAACGGTTGTTTCTAAGACAAAGGTCAGAAAAGGGATGTTAATAAACAGTCCTCAGGTTTAAGGGACTTTTTTAGGATTACATCTTAAATTCCAGCAAATCAGATTTAGGAGTTACTGAAAGTGAAATTGATCCATCCCTCATCCAAACTTTGCAATACTTTCCTGTTCTGACATCATTTAGATAGTTAGCTGTATTATCAGATTAGAAACCATTGTACCCGGCTGCTGAAAGGAAAAGGAGGCAAAAAGCTAAACATGGGATGAATTCTGAACCTTTTAACCTGGCTGAAGTACGTTGGTCCCTGTTATGCAAATACCTTCAATCCTCTGCTAAGTTCAGTGGAAATAATTTTCTTGAATGACAGGTTTATTCAGCAAGGATTCAGTTGGTGATTAATCCCCCTTTGATCTAGGGTATTTCACTTAACTACCAGTTACCTCGTTCTGACAAAGTGCAACTGAGATTAGGGAGATCACTAGAACACTACCAGGGTGTGCGTTTATTCTCTCTAACCTTTTAAAGCAAGGGCCAAGAATGCAATTTATTTTCAGTATTTGAAGATGTAAAGTCCTGTCTGCTAAGTTAGAAAGTCAATTGAATACCAAATGAAGTTTATTTCTTACGTAATAGAACAAACATTTCTTTTTGCTTTGACGAACAATGATTTTAGGAAACATAGGCTTTGAAGAAAGAAGAAACAAAGACTACATTCTAAGTTTATCTTCTCGTTTTGTTTCATGTACTGGAGTGTGTACTTACTGGCCCTGAGATAAACTAAAAAATCAAAGCAGTGGCTACAACTTAGGTTGAGAAAATGCTTCTATTTTATTAAACTGCATGGTTTCTCCCCGCCCTCCCCCCATTAAAAAATGTCATGCTATGTGGTAAAGAAATCCAATGGGGAACACATATTGTAATACATAATTATTCATCTTAAGATTTGTGGTTTCAAAGCTTTATTTGTTAACTTTGTTCTTCCTTGAGGAAAAAGGGATTGTTATATTGCCATCATAAGAATACTCACATTCTTTTTCAGGATAATGGCATTTATTTCCGTAAAGAAAGATAAATGATGCCATTACAAAAATAATACAATTTAAATTATCAAAATAATGACTTTCCACTGTACTGATTACTATCTTTTCTGCCTTTTTCTTGAGTACCTCTTCTCCATAACTTTAAACTTCAAAATATTTTACAGAATTTTGTACAATATTTTAAGGAAAAAATTTTAAGATTTGTGTTATGCTAGGCTTCTCAAATAATTTACTTTTTAAAACTACTATCAACATCAGCATCAGTATTCACTTCCAAGATAGCAGATTTGGAGATTTATTTCTCAAATATATTTCAAGACTGACTTAAAAAAAGAAACAATGATTTTTTAACAAAAAAAGGTTTAAAATATTAAATTATTATTAATTTTATTATTACTGATGGTGTTTTTTTTAAGTGCTTTATAATTCATTCTTCTAGTAGCAGTTTGGAATGCAAGTTCATATTTGGATGATTTACACACTTTTTTTTGGTCTCAAACATTCTGTGATCCAATTTCTAAATTGAAACAATGACTTGTACACATCTAATTCATGTTGGTGCCAAACCAGTCTAGTTTCAATTTAGTAACTAATATGTCAGTATCTTCTGATAGCAAGTTACTTAACCAAAGCAAAATTGATGTGCTGAGCTCCCTTGGGCAGCACATATACCAAAGCAAAACTGAGAAGCAGAAAGATTTAGGATAAAAGGGCAGGATTCCCTTGGTAATGTTGGTAAGAAACTAGTATTTTTAATAATTACTCTATGGAGTCAATATTTAGTTAATAACTGTTGCAATATATCTTGAAATATGCTATCAGAGAATCTACGTAAAATGTATGTATACATATATGCGCATGTATTTGTGTAATGTATATGTTTATCTCTGGGTTTCCCTATGAAATGTTTGTATATCATGTCAAAGGAAGAATATTTAAAGTCCAATATCTTCTCTTCAAACATGTTTATTAATAGCAATAGAGAGGTTCATTAAAATGAAAATTAACAACTCAAAATGGAGTTGATAATATTATTGTCTATATATAGCTTGGAGCAGGCAATACCTTATCTATATTACTAGTTTACTCTGAAGTCCAGATTGATTTATCTGGACCCTGACTAATCTGAGTAATTGTTTACAGTGTGGTGCTAATGTATGATGCACAGCATTTACAGATTAACAAGTACCCTGGGTTGGAAACCACCTGCTGAATTGTTTTTTCTAGCAAGATGTGGAAATTTGTACATCTTAATAATCCATTAAACATTAAATCCATGTCTTCTTTTTAAATGATAGTATCTATAAAAACAATACTGTTTAGTTAATACTACTAATAATAAAAATGAAAAATAAATTATTATCCCTCTCACAATTTTTACTTTTTCTTTCAAAGGACTTGAGTGCCCTCTGCAGGCTATGAAGAGATAATTAATGACTATATTTAAACCATGTGGTTTTTCCCTTTTAGAAGCATAGTCTGCATTAAGTGTAATCTATTTTACTTCTATTGTTAGCTTTGTTAATTTGTCAGTGATTGAAGCAAGAGTTCCTTTTGTCAGTTTTTTATAGTTGTGTTTAGTATGAAGAATATTACCATTGAAATTTCCAAATCACTTATTAGTTCAGGCTCTTTAAATGTTGGAACTATACACATTGAAACTAATAATTCCTGTTCTCTCACAGAAAGGAAATCAGGAAAACATTTAGCTATTTTGAAATATGTTGGAGATATAGAAGATAACTTGATTATTTCAAGTTACATTACATTCTTAGGATATTATACATTTGCTATAAAGCCTTTTTCAATATGCATCATGTAAATTTTTTAATTTATATACAAGTTCTGTGTATTGATCTTGACAAGTGATGCTTGTGTTCAAGTTAAAAAACAAAGCTTAGAATTTCTTTAAAGAAAGAATTGAACAGATAATGGTTATGTTATTGATATGGAGGTCTGCTAGCTAGAAAGAGCATTTCTAGTTGAGCAAAAAGCAGAGGTTTTATTGAGTCCTTCATTTCAGTGTACTCATACTTTCTCAACAGGTACAACAGTTCTATTCCTAAAGGGTATAGGAGTTCATTTAGTATTGAAACTATAGAACTGGAGTGCCAGTAGCACCTCTGATTCACTTAAAGCTGCCAGGGAAACTAAACATGATGAGAACAAGGGGAATGACTGGGTCAAATTAATAGAAATAGATTTTTTTGCAAGCAACATAATGATCCTGATCATCAACCTTGAAAAGTAAATTAGAACAAGCAAATTGCTGTTGAAAAATTCTTTCAGCACTCTGCTGTTGCTACTCAGCTAGTCATGGCTCAGCCAGAGACAAGGAAAAAATGCACCCAGTTTTGTATTAACAAAGGCAACATTATTAAAGTGAATGTTTACATTGTGTTTATTGAAGTGTTCAAAGAATATTTGTTGCATCTTCAACCTGCTATTCTCTGGACTAGTGTAGTGCATGAGAGTAAAAATGAGTCATGTGTACATTTTAGAAAGATAACTGACAGTTATCTTCAAAATATTCAAAATAACTGAACTGTCTTCAAAATATTTAAGTATCAGACTTAAGTACTTTCTCTTTTGAAGATTTTCATCTAAGAAACATATCCCATTAGAAAAGACTCATTTATTTGAATATACCTTCCAGTTACTTCCAAATGCTTGATAAAACTTTCCTCCCAGAAACAACAATGCGTAGGGAGTAATGGGCTCAAAACAATCAAACAAAAAATGAAATAGCTGTGTGAAGTTAGTGTGTAACAATACATAATATGTGCATGAGAAATAGCATCAGTGTGAGCACTTGTGTGAGCTACAGTTGTCTTGAACTACTTCATAAAAACCAAGTTGAGAACAGCTGAGACAGCAAATGATAACATGTCAGTCTGACATTTTAAAATTTAAGAAGCATTATATGTACTGGTAAAATGGGAAATTAATAAAAGTTCAGAAATAATTTTAGTTTTCACCTAAAATGAACAATTTAATCACTATTATGTTTTAGAAGTTGGGAAAGTATAGTACTTAACGGGGATTCAAGTACCATATTTTACTTCATCTCTTAATAAGTATTAATGAGTGCAATTCAGTATTCTTCAGTCTCTTACGGATGGACTGATTTTTAAAGAATTATTGTCTTGGTTTCACCAAAAGGGTAGGTTGTCAGTGTTCTACATCTCAGACTAAAAATTTATCTGTCACAATTAGCAAAGGATATTAGCCCATGCTGTAGGCTGTTGAGAACCTTTTAGATATTTTATTACTTACCATTTCTGTAACACATATATTTACAGAGTGTTATATATTTAATACTTTAAAGTCCAGAAAAATTGATAAAAACTACTTAAAACTTATGAATTACTGTACAGAGGTTTATATTTAAAATGAATATTTTAAGATTTTCCTGAAGTACTATCTTTGTCTTTGATCTTAAAAAAAATGTTTTTGATAATAAAGCAAATGCCAGCAAATGCCAAATGTCTAGCTCTGCTTTTGCTAAGGAAGTAACTAGGAAAAGTGTTTTGTAATGTGCATAGCTTAATTAATAGTGGCAAGAGGACTTTTTAACTTATGTAGATATCAGTGGCTTCATATTCATAATATATATTTCCTTCTAGTAAAAGCGCATGCCATTTTATTGTTTTTAAAGGTTTTATTTATTCATGAGAAACACGGAGAGAGAGGCAGAGACACAGGCAGAGGAAGAAGCAGGCTCCATGCAGGGAGCCTGATGTGGGACTTGATCCTGGGACTCCAGGATCACGTCCTGGGCCGAAGGCAGGTGTCAAACCACTGAGCCACCCAGGGATTCCCAAGAGAACATGCCATTTTATTTTATATTAAAGGCCTAAACACAATTGAACATAAGTTATGACTTGAAATTAAAAACTGCTGAGTAATCTAGTTGAAATGGAGACCTTAATTTAGTCAATAAAAGCTCAAATGTTGAACTTTATTGTATTGTACTCTTATTATATGTCACTCTAGAACTAAGACACAAAGACCAAAAAAAAGTAGTATCTGATTTTAAGTGGTACCTTATAACTCTCACAATGTGTTAGCATTGCTGTTGGGTTTTTTAAAAGATTTTATTTATTTGACAGAAGGAGTGAGAGCACAAGCAGGGTAAGCAGGAGAGGAAGAAGTAGACTCCCCACTGAGGAGGGAGCCTGAAGTGGGGCTCGATCCCAGCTGGGATCATGACCTGAGCCAAAGTTAGACACTGAGCCACACAGGTACCCAATTTATTAGCATTATAATATGGAAGACTACTTCTATACATTTGTTAATTACAGAAATTGTTTAAAGAAGTGATGGTTGACGTTCACCAGGCAAACAGGACAGAAGGGCATCCCAAGGGCAACATCATATATGTGCAGGTGTGTCTGACAAAATTCCAGAAACCTGAACATCTAACATAGTATATACATGGAATATTTTTTTGGTTCCAAATGTTTGAGATTTGGATAGGTAGATAAATACAAATTTGTAAGGAAAATAATTATTGCTATATTTAACTTCCATCCTAACATACAAATATAAAAGCATTTCTGCCTACTAAATCTACCTCCACTCTATCTCCCCTTCTTCCCTGCCTTGATAATTTTTATGCATATTCACATGTGCTAGTATGAAATGTGCTTCTGTATGACCAATGAACAAAATAGAATGATGTGTAAGTAGGATTACAAAGAGTATATGTGAAGAACTTCTGTAACTTGATGGGGTAATACATGTTATACATAGTTGATGAACTAAAGTTTTCTCTAATTCACCCACACTAGAACTTCTACCTTTGGAACATATTATTAGCCTTATTTCATTTGAGTATATATACATGTACACATAAACGGGTATAAGTAAGTAAACCAAAATATAAGCTCTCAAGCACTAGTCTCACCTATTAGTTTACAAACCTTTCCCCTACCTCCCACGTCAATACTCTGAACTTCTTGAGGATAATGACATTTATCTTCCCATCTTTGTATTCCCAGTACCACCAGAAACAAAAGAAGCTTAGTCTTGATTCAGTGAAGTAGCAAAATGTTAAATACATAATAAAGCAGATTGTCTTTCCACCTGAAACAAATCAATGATGTTTGAGTGATTATGGTTTTGCATGTGTGTATAAAATGTTCATTGTGCAAACAGTGGTTCAGTCCACATTCAGCACAGGTGATTTCTGCCCTGTGATTACCATCTTAGCACTATTCAGAGAAATTGCCACCTATTTGTGACACTTCTTCAGGCTTACTATGTGGAGCTTTGGCTCAGCCTGTTAGACCAGCAACAGCTGAGGCCTGCAGTCGCTGCCCATCATAGGACACATTCTTTGCAGTTATGCTTCAGTGAATCTTAAAGCACTTGGCGCTCCCTTAGAAATCCTTTCTGGAACTCATTCTACGATAGCTTTGTGAGTTCCCCACTATTCACCAGATTTGATCCTGATTTTGTTCAATATAATATGACCTGATAGACTATGACACCTCTCATCCCATAAAGCCACAGCTTTCAGTGGTTCCCATATACTGATGAAATAGTCACTAGTATCCAAGAATTCCAAGTGGTTATTTTGAACATATCCATTAACCATAAAGGCAGAGTGGTGTAGAGGAAATACACAATCTTTAAAGTCCTACACAGCTGATTTCAAAACCTGCCACTTATAAGCTGGGTGGTCCGGAAAAAATTACTTCTGTGATCTTCTCTTTCCTCCTAGCTCCATAGGATTATTGTATTGAATGATACCAAATTCCCTGCATAAGTATTTCAATCAATGTTCTTTCTCTTGTGGATCAAAAGTTAAGAATGGCCTTTTCATGCGACTCTCTCTGCCTATAATTAGATGGTTATAGCTTCAGATTATCAAAATTATGAGTTGTCCATTTGACCTTGGTGGAGTTTTTTGTTTTTGTTCTTGTTTTTATAAGTAAGCTCTATACCCAACATGGGGCTAGAGCTCACAACCTCAAAATCAAGAGTCTCATGCTCTACTGACTGAGCCAGCTAGGTGTCACTTTTTGGCCTGGGTTTTGAATGTTCAGCTTATACCATATACAGGAATGCCTATTCCACTGCTTAACTGAATCCTTGGAATTAAAACGGCTGCAGAATTGAGTAGGGGTTTATTTATTTTTATTTAAATTTTAGTTAACATACAGTGCAATATTGATTTCTAGAATAAAATTCAGTGATTCATCACTTACATAGATGTTAAGTGTTTTATAAACTTTACTAAAGTTTAATAATTCATCATTCATGGGAAGACATTCACTCAAAATTCATATTATGAGTCATCTGCCAAAAGCTAGATTGAATGAAAATAAAATCCATACACAGGAACATTGAACAAATACAGTAATAGCCCACAAACCTTTAATAGAGCTTATTTCTGGAAGGCTTTTCTGTATGTCATCCAAGATGTAGTCTGTGCCTTTCATAACTAATTGTTACATGTGAAAGTCATTTCTTCATTAGATGAATCACTGATTAAACCTGAATCTGATGTCTGGTAAGGAAATAAATATATCCAGAATATTCTGAAACACACATTTATGTGACCTATGTGACACTGAGTATAGGAAAAAATGTAAAGATTAAGTGCTTGCTTTCCTAGAAGTTTGAATATAAAAGGTAGAGAAATGCTTTAAGTACTAGCTGTTATCTGTGGGATTTTCCTGAAACACTTTTTCCTATAAATAATAAAAAATTGAGTTAATTGATAACATAATTTTTGTAATGTCTAATTGCTTGATTTATTGATTTGATAAAACACCGAGTTGTCAAATTTAGCTTCCTGGAAAAGAAAACAATAGCACTTAAATCTTAGTAATGCTAAAAAGGGTTGAAAACTATTTGTTCTTTCCCCCACAGAACACGGACATTTTGTTTTGTTTTACTGGCCCTTTTGCCCAAATTAGCTCTTGAATAAAGTACCCTAAGATGCAGCTGCAGAGTTCTAATAGCAGGTGGGCATACTCCTTCATCTTCCCCAGGTCTGAGTCTCAACCACAATGCCAACCAAGCCTCTCTGTTGTCTAAAAGTGGAAAAGTGAATGGCAGGATAACTCGAGGCTTTTGTGGCCCTCAGGGAACTCCTGCTGAAGACCACTCCCCTACACATAAGGAGGGAGGGCCTTGCTAACTTCCCAGGCCTGCATAGGAGGGTTCCATCGCGATGCCCAGTTGGTGGCGCCTGAGAGCTTCCTAGAGGCTGCAAGAACCCATGGCTACTAACAGGTATTTCTCTTTATATTTCTATTTCTACCAAACGTACTGATTTTACATTTTTAATAGTGATATAAAGTTTCCTCCTTAAATTTAAATTAATGAGTATATAACAGTATTAACTATAAGGAATTAAAATTAAATTTAAAAAATAAATTGAAAATGAACGTATATAAAGAAAGATTGAATAAAGAATAGTTCAGGTGGTGTATGGCAAACAGGTAGAAATGCAGATGAGTACACAAAAATTATTTGGGGGCATTTTGAAAACCAAAGTTTGACAGGGAATCAAAAATAGAAATAACTCTTCATTATGCTACTCAAGATAGTTTTTAAATAGTCCTCAGAGGGGCTAATAAGCAGTGTAGTCTGCGGAGCATATACTCTGGCTTCTGGGTTAGGCAGACACAGTTCAAATGCCATCTCTGTAAGTCAACCTTGGGCCCAAGATTCTCATTTGTAAACTAGGAGTCTTAACCTCATAAAATTGGTATATGAATTAAATGACATAGCACATATAAAGAGAAAGTAGTGGTGCTCATTCATTCCTTTTGACTCACCCTTGAATAATGTCAGCTGTTTCTCTTCGTGACTTCTGAACTGGAAATAGGTCACAATTATTTCTATTCCAATCTTTTCTTGGTAATATACTAGCAAAATAGAGAAAAGCAGCATATTGAATTTCCCACATTTAAAAAAAATAATTAAAAGAAGATTCCCACATTTACTGCAGCACAGAGAAATCAAAAGTTTGTGTTAGTGTCAAAGTCAGATGTAGATTTTCATCTAGTTAAGGTAACCAACCTCACTGTTTCTCCTTATATGCACACAGTAAATGAACTGACACACGCGCATACATTCTTGTAACAAGTAATTTTCCTCTCTCTGCTTTGGTAATTAAAAACTAAGAGCTGAAATGTTGACATTTATTTGACCTTTTTTTAGAACTTTTTATTTTTTTTATTTTTTTTTAGAACTTTTTAAATATATTTTTGTTATTATCTTTGTATTCCTTTTACTATCTTCTATTTTCTCTTTGTTTTCATGTATCTATTTTTTATTTTGTTATACTATATTGATCTTTATTAACTGATCTTTATTGTCATTAAATCCTTTATTGTTGGTTTCCTAAAATCATTTTTGGAATAAGGTTAGGAATAATTATATATGCAAAATAGTGTCATTAATCTACCACTGATAATGTTCTAGGCAAAATTTAAGAGAAAAAGATTGGGGAGAATTTAATATCTTGAAACTGGTCATGTCAGACAGTTCTCTGCTGACTTCTAACTTTAAGCAGTTCATTCTTGCTAAAACACAGTGAACTTCGTTACGCACCAATCATTGCTTTACATCAAAAGCCATTAGAATCTATTTTTTTTAAATGAGACTCACTTCACTAACTCTACCAGCTTATGTATTCAAATACGTATTGTCTTTCAAATTAGTCTCCTCTAGAGATGATTCTAGTGTATCCATCATAGCTAGAAAAATAATGAGGGGACTTGTCTTTGCAAAAGCCTTCAAAGCTAATTTAGAAGCAACAGAAGAAAAATGAACTTTATGATTACCTCTTCTCTTTAAATAAAACCCACTTTATCTAGCTTAATCAACTGTCATATATTCATGGGACTTAATTTTTAAGAAATCAAATATTTGGAAGGATATGTCACATGATTTGAAGGCCATTCACAAAAAGGAATTTCTAGGAAGATTGGTAAAATGACAGACTTAATGCAATAAGTAGTTAGCAAAAGAGACTACTTTGAAGTTCTGTTGCAAGTTTGGGTGTTTGTTTTTAAAAGCATCTCAGTAATAAGCACATCCTATACAGCATAATTTACATGTTTCTAGGAAGCCAAAATATTTTCAATGTCAGTATTTGAGTTTTGTTTGATTAAGGCATAAAGATAAATTTTTAAAATAAAAATAATAATTGAGGGTCTTTATAGCAAAGATCTATTTTGACAGGAAAATTGCAGCAATTGAACCTGTAGTGTATAGGACTGAGACTGTCTAAAATGAAGGGAAAATAAAAGAGTATTTATGCATGTGTTTTCATATTTTAATTTGAATATGCTATCAAGAGAAACTAAAAATTACGTTTTATCGGTCATTCTTATAACATCTTGTGATTATTTGTATTTAATGTTAAATATTACCTGACATTTTTACTTCAATTATTTTTAGCTATTCACCCACAAATGTAGTAAGGCTGACATAATTACCCCCTTTTAATTCACAAGAGACATGTATTTACCTATTTGTTATAAGGCTTTTCAAGCTAGCATGCTGTTACTGTGACAAGACTACTTTGAACACGCAGTAGGTAAAATAATATCGTTTATTGCACAGCAATCTCAATAGTTGAATGTTAATTTAACCAGTAAAGACAAAGTAATTGTAATAATATGAATGCCTTTCTTCTGATGAAGTTAAAAATGGAACTCAAATTGTACTTATATGGCTCATTGGCTTAGTAATCACTGGAAAAATCAACCACGGTGGAAAGCCTATTTGCAAAGCTGCAACTAGCTACTAGAGATCCTGGTTGAAGATCTCAGTGTAGAATCAGTGTAGATATTAGTGGCATGCTAGAGTATTTGACACCCAGAGTGGATTATTTTTAATACCTATCACCTCCATGTGACAAAATTATTTTCAGTGATAATCATGAAAGGAATAAGAATAATGTCCAGAAAAGAAGTGCAGATAGTGAAAATTATGGATATTTTGGGAGTTATTTTACTGGCTTAATAATCATGCCAGTGAAAAAAATATATAAAATGAAATATTTATTACATATCACATATAAAATACTAATACTTATAAATAAATGTATTGTAAAAGGGAGAATTTATACTTACATAGTGGTAACAGTAATGCATAATCACTTATGGCAATGATATGATTTTAATAGAATCAACACATCTGCAAAAGGTACAATTTAAACAGCTAAGTCATACCACTGATGTAGCTTCTATTTCCTGAAGTTATTCTTTAGTTTAAAACAAATGATTAATAATAAAAAAAAATTATTCAAATTTAGTAAAAGATTTGATGTTTGAAATAAGATTTACACTGCTCAAACAAAAAGTTCACACTTCAGATTTAGCATGTTGTCTCACTGTTGTAATAAAAACTTCCCAGAATGACTGGATCAAAGTGACTCAAGTTCTGTTTTTAATCTTTAAAATCACTATGCTAAATTATAAATTTCAAATATATTCTTTAAACACATGATTATGTTGTACCACAAAGTTTGGAGGCAGACATTGCTTTCAGAGCAGGCTTTAACAATCCTCAACTGCTCTTACTGTGGAAAGGAATGAACACAGCCAAGTCCATGTGTGGGGGCCGATGGTATAATCGGGAATCCTCCAAATTAACTTACATATAAGATGCGTTGTTTATTAAAGGATAAGTTATCAAAATGTACTAATCTGAAATTTACATTTTTTTTCAACTCAATAATCAGTAATTATTTAGAATTTAGACCAAAAAGAGACAGTTTTGGAGAGGATTGCTTTGCACTAACATTGTTTAGGATTGTTGGCACATGGCAATAAAAAGCAGACCAATGTTTTGTCAGTTTTATTATTGTGTTTACGCTTCTCTACAGACAATGCCTACCTACATCAGGAAGTGATGACCCTGCCCTCAACACATGACAGCATACTTTCATTTCATCTCAACCTGCAAAACATGCTTTGTTTTGTGCCAGGTACACCGACTGAAGAAAACATGCAAAGATGTTCTGCACCAATCTTTACATGTTCATCAGTATTCATTTAGTGAGGAGAGCCAAGGGTTAATTAGTAAAATTAACAGTTGTTAAATAATTGTGTGTCACTGCTTCCCAGGGCTATTGTACAACATGATTAGTTCTGCATCATATCCCACCATTAACACTATATAAAGTCTTTTTTTTTTTTTTTCTAACCCAATTACCTGGAGAAGAAACTCAGAACTGGCCTTCAGTTGGCAGCAGGCTCTCAGCATGTTTGCTCCATCTTTAAGCACATTCCTGGTTTCCACTCTGTTCCTTCCCCAAACCTAGAATCTCAGTGCTACTGTGATCCTAGATTTCTGGGATTACTTCCAAAGTTTATATGTCTAAAGTATTAGGAACCTTGTGTGTTCCACCATTCAGAGGATTCGCTTTTCAAATAGGAATCCAGAGTGAGTAGAGCTTAGCACAAAGACCAAAGGTGCAATTTCTGACAGTGTTCTGTATCTTGGGTTTAGGGCCTTCATACCACCTTTCAGATCACACCACATCAACCACACTCTGCTTATCTTACTCACATGGTCTATCTGATACAAAGACAGTCCATGTCATTACCTCAAGATTGCAAATGGAGCATTAGGACTCAAAGCTTATGAGAGCTTGTATCTTGATTAGGACAAGTTTTCAGATCTTTTTATAAAATCACAAGACTTTTCTATCCCAAAACTAAAACAAAAGGCAGTGCTGGTGACTATACAATCATGACTATATCACTTATTTTCTTTTTAAAGATTTCCTATATACTTAAGAGAGAGAGCATGCTCTAGCAGAGGGGAGGGGCAGAGGGAGAAGCAGACTCCTCGCTGAGCAGGGAGTTAGACTGGGTCAAGATCATGACCTGAGCCTAAGGCAGACTCTTAACCAACTGAGCCACCCAGGCACCCCATGACTATATCACTTATGTCAGTTTCTTCATCCAAAAAATGTGGGAAGAAGGCAAGATGACTAGATGATCTCTAGAGTCCCTATTACCTTCTATATTTCTATTGTACATATAAAACAAATGTTATAAGCCAAATTTTATCATCTGTGGGCACATAATTTTGGGAAAAGAAAAGAGACAAATTGTTAATAATAGGAAAATGTGATGGTGGTGACAATGATCACAGGACTCATGGTTAGGAAAGCAAATTGTGGAGTTATGAAAATCTTTCCCTTATGGAAGTTTCTTGATTGGGTTTCTCTCTCCCTTTCCTTTTACTTTCCCTTGTGGTTTTTGTTGAACCATGGCCCACCATCCCACACCTGGGGGCTCTTCTTAACAAATGTTAACAAAATCACTAAGAAAAATATATAGTATGTCAGTAGTGATAAATTAGAGTTAAAAAAAAGAATGAGTTCTGGGGGAATGGAAGTGGGGTACGATTTTTAAATGTACAATTGTCACAGAAACTGAAGGCAAGTGTGGCGGGGGCAAGAGTGGACCTTCTGATAATCAGGAAGACAACAGCAAGTGCTATGAAAAACAGCTTCTACACCATTCAGGAAGTGACTTTGCTTGTTGCAAAACAACAGGTGTCCCAAGGACAGGTGAAGGTGTAATTGAGAAGTACTTTTACTTTTTAAAATCAGTATCTTCATACAAACTAAATGATTTTAAAACAACTGTAGTGGGGCGCCTGGGTGACTCAGTCAATTAAGAATCCCACTCAACTTCGGCTCAGGTCATTATCTCAGGGTTGTAAGATCAAGCCCCACGTTGGGCTCCACAATAAGCATGGAGCCTGCTTAAGATCCTCTCTCCCTCTCCCTTCCTCCCTCCCCCCAACCATGCTCCATCAATCAGTCAATAAGATAAAAAATAAAAACCTCCCTAAAAAATTAAAACAACTGTGCAATTTCACAGAATACCTAAATTCTAACTACAGTTGCAAACTACCTTCTGAAACACCAGCAAAATCCACAAAGGATAATAATGCTTGAAACATCCTATTCTAGGGAATGCTGTTTCTCAGTAAGATAGAATCTATTATTTGAAATTACATTTTCCTTTTTTAGCTTTCTATCAGTAATTATAAGATTTAAACTGAGAAGTTACCTGATTCCTGGAGGTGTTAACTCCAGGGAAGGGTGATGAGAGAGGTTTCTGGGTTGAACGTGTTTTGATCTAGTTACTGAGGCCAACAGATGTTCTGGTGGTCATGGGGTATAAAACAGGAAAAAGCTTACACTGGAGTTGCACCTTGGGTCAAAGCTAGCTCCAGGGAAGAGGAGTTGGCCTTCGTCTAAGAACTCCTCTGTCCTGCACAGAGATTTCCTTGCACCATAGGTGGGGCCTGCTGGACAGTGGAACACCCATTTTTCAACAGCAACTCCGTGTGGCAATAAGAGGCAATAGCAGTAGTGGATTGGTATGATCAAGTATCAGTATTCCACTTTGTGGGGTGAAGAAGTTGAACCAAACAAAAGCCTCTTGTGGTGGCGTAGCTATTATTTGTCCATATTTATCCCTATATTTATGGATGATGTGTAGAGGAGGTCAGATAGTTGCATCTCCAAATTGCAAAAACATCTTTTACTTCTTAAACTGAGATGAAACAAAGTGAACTGTTTATTCTATCACCCAAGTAAAGTTTAAATCTTGGTCTCCAGAAGGAAATTTTGAGAGTAGTCATTGCATACAAATATTTACTTAATGCCTTACAAATGCATAATGTTCTAGGCTGATTCTGAACATAGATCATAATAACTAACATTTGTTAAGCACTTACTGTTGATTAATCCCTAGGCCTTTTTTTCTTTTAATTTTCCCAACAACCCATGGAAGTTTGGTATTTCCATTTTGTAGGGGAGGGAAATTGGAGTTTGGTGGGATGAAGTGGTAGACCAGAATCTGGGCACAGGGCAGCCAGTGTCAGGAGCTCTCTTTATACAGTGCCTTCCAGGAAGTGAACCCGATTCTTTGGCAGTTGGAATAAGAGATCTTACATCTGTTTCCAGCACCATCCCCACCAATTTTTCTCCTTCCATAGACAGCGTGAGGTTACTCTAAATACTGAAACTACTAACATTGATCCAGTCCATCTAGTCCCTAAATTAGGTTGGTATGACCATTTCTCAGCTCTCATCTTTCATAACCCTCCCTTTTACAAACTCTACCATTCAGTTTATGTGTCCTTTCCAGCAAGCCTGCCAGTGACACTTCATAGTCATCTATAAAATACACTTTTGGTCCTGACTCCTTTCCACAAACAAACGACTCACTAAAATTTCATAATCAAGAGGTGAGAAAAATAGAAATGTAATTCTTTGAAATGTCTCCTTTGGGTTCAGGGAATGTACATTGTAGGGGCTAATTGTCAGAAAGTTTAATTGTTACCCTGTATCAAGCTTCCCTTGTGTGCTGGAGCACACCATAGGTGCTAATAGTGAGAAAATTTGACTGTAGCTCTGCTGTGCTCTCTTCATTAAGCTAATGGAACATTTTCCTTTCATTTTCTCCCTAGGGTGGCTGTAGGAGTACAACCTTATAATTGTTGCTCTTACTGTAATTGGAGGTGGTAGGAGTATATATAATCTTATTGTCTTTCCTATGTGGTGGTAGTTTATTTATGACCTATTGATAATTCTCAGCCAGCAGCAGAAAACTCAGTGAGTATTACATTAGCATTCCCTCCTAGGAGAGTGCCTACCAAACAAAGACTATTATTAACCAGAAGGTACACGTACTAGAGATGGCCCATCATACCAAATATAAACTTCATCACTCCAGAGATTGACCCCTCTGGTTATCATGAGAATGTTTCCTTTTTTCACTATAATTAATGAATTCTTCATCTTTACTTTTCTTTAGATTTATTAACAAAGTTTCATGAAACTTTTTGGGAGGCTCTCTCAAAGGCCAGTGCACATCTTCAAAGTAATGAGGAATCTTAGTTGGCCACTGAAGACCTTAGAGTGTAATGGGCCATGAGAAAAACATTAAAATTTACCCTCCACCACCCTGATTCAGGGCACTGTGTGGTGGACTGTATGCATAGTCAAATATCAGCACTGTTAAAACTTAAAATCTGCAAATCGCCATGTGGTCAGGTAACTGTTATGTGGCAAGCACAATACTAAAAATCTTCACAGATAATGATTTAGTTTTATACTCCTATAGTAGTGCAGAATAATAGCTCCCAAACATGTCTGTGTCATAATCCCTGAAACCTGTAAGTCTCTTTCTTACCTTCTAGGGCAAAAGAGTCCTTGCAAGTGTGATTAAGTTAAGGGTCATGATCCAGAAAGAATGCAGTCCTGACAACCACTTAGGACTTCTGACCATCAGAACTGTAAATGAGAAGTCTGTGTTGTTTTAAACCACCAAACCTGTGGTAATTTGTTATAATAGCAGTAGGACACTATATAACTTTCCACAATTTCACAAAACAGACTCATCATCTCCATTTTACAGATGAGGAAACTGGTATTGCGGAGATTCAAGTGGTTTGGCTTCACCCTGCTTCCTCTCACGATGCATGGGATATAGCTAGTTTTGAGTAGAACTGTGTTTTCTCTTGAAGCAGACGGGTTTTCCCAAGGTTCTGGAAAAGCTGCAAGATAGCATGCATTAGATAACTCACTAACTGCACATCCACCCTTTTGTCTTCAGTCATCAGGTTAGATGACTTTTTTTTTTTTAAGATTTTATTTATTTATTCATGAGAGACACAGAAAGAGAGAGGCAGAGACACAAGCAGAGGGAGAAGCAGGCTCCATGCAGGGAACCCGACGTGGGACTCGATCCCGGGACTCCAGGATCACACCCTGGGCCAAAGGCAGGCACTAAACCGCTGAGCCACCCAGGGATCCCCAGATGACTTTTTTTTTTTTTAAAGATTTATTTATTTGTTTGAGAGAGAGAACAGCAGTGGGGGCATAGGGAGAGAGAGTCCCAAGCAAACTCCCTGTTGAGCACAGAGCCTAACACAGGGCTCAGTCCCAGGACCCTGAGATCATGACCTAAGCCGAAATCGAGAGTCAGGTGCCTAACCAACTGCACCACCCAGGTGCCCCCAGGTTATATGACTTTTTAAATGAGCCTAGCTGAGCTTTTTATTTTCTAAAAACGTTGACAGTTTGGTGAAGATTAACTCAGCACTTCTGAAACCAGAACTGCTTATATTGCTCTCTCTTTTGGCAGACATTTTCCTTTGTCTCACCATTTAAGTTTAGACTCAAAAACTATTTATACCAGGAGGGAATAAAGTCTGTGAGGAGAAGGGGCATAATGTGTTTCCCAGTTTGTAATAGTAACTTCAGCCAGGTACAGTCTTAGAAACAGATGTCATATTCCCATTTCAACTTCACAGCTCGCATAAATGGAGAGCATACATTTGGGTAGTCAATGGTCATTTTCCATGTCCCTAGCATCATGATTCCCTGGGTTCTGCGGCAAGTCTAGATATAGAGATCTGAGCCAGTAAGTTTGTTCTTGTTTTAAGCACATTTAGCTCTATAGAAGATAAGTGTTTGTTACACATCTTCCCTAGCCTGAGGGAATATTTTTCCCCTTTCTGTGTGGTCCAAGTGAGAGCAACCCCATGTGACCTAGGCATGGCCAATCAGAATACAGTATGTTAACTCCTGACCACAGTGATTGGTTCAGGGATCAAGAAAGATGGCTCAGAGCTCTTGGGCCTTTACTGCCAGAGAAGGAAAAAATTTTCTCGTCCTCTTTGGGAAGCTATCAGAGTAACAAAAGCCTACGATAATCATGCATCTTGTGGCCATTTTTACTGAACATTTGAGGCAGTCATTTGCTGCAAGAGAGAGCAGCCAACATCCAGGAGCTGAATTGACAGAAATCCCAGTACATAAGCTGACAAAATACTCTTTTCAAATTTAAGTTAGATGGATATGAACTTATCATTAAAATATGATTTTTTAATTTAATTTTTCAAAAAAGAGATATCATACCTGAAGAAAATGGCATAAAGCAAAAGCCTCCTCTCCATATTGTCTCATCTGCCCATTCCCACCCCACAGGTTAATAATGGTCATTCTTAATTTTTGTATGTAACCTTACAGGTTTCCTTCATGCATGTACCAGCGACTATAAAAATACATCTGTATTTTCTCTATTTTACCACAGAAAGTATCATATTAGACATCTTGTTCTCCAACTTGCTTTTTTTTTTTTAACCTAACAATATATCTTGTCAATCTTTTTCCTAACAATAGATAGAAAACTTTATGCAGCTAGTTAATATTTCAGGATCCATTTTGATCAGAAGGACCTTGGAAAATCAGGTTGATTTTAAGGAGCTGGGTCAACTCTATATGAGAAAATAATGTTCTATATATTCTTTGATGTTCTATATATTCTTTGCTTCATGGCAAAGAGTATATAGAATTTCTAGGCTCCCTTCTTAGTAGATCCAAATCTTTATTCACATATTTACAAGCTTACTGTTCCCCAGAAATTAACACCAAAATTTAGGGTGCCATGAAAATTATGAATGAGTGACCCTAATAATAATAATCTCAAAAAATTAACCCAGGAAAAAGAGAACTGTGGCATAGGTTGGAAATCTATAATTCAGTTTGGTTCACAAATGTTTTCTTCACACAGTGTTTAGTTTTAACTATTTGATAATATTTAAAAACTTTATATTGGGCTATTTCATATTAACATTTTAGTATTTATAATATATCATTTCAATATTTCATATTAAATACAGATTTCTGGTTTCCCTGGACAACTTGAACTGCTCATTTCCACAAGGCAACAACAGACTAAAGTTCTGTCGCAAGTTCTAGGTAGGCGCCCAATAAAGCCCAATAAACACATGTAGGATTTGCATTTAAAGATAGCAGGTTAAACATACACATTTCCTCTGACACCCTTACCAAAACTCACAGAAAGTATTATATTAGGATGATTTTGAGGAGGGTTTTTTTTTTTTTCAAAAGCTATAAAGACTCATAGACAATAGGAAAGAAGATGATAGCAACAGTATGTTAGAGGCTGGAAAGCAAGACAACAGGCTTCTCACCTAGGAAACCAGAGAAAGTTGAGTCTTAAGACAATGGTGGAAAAGCAAAAAAAAAAAAAAAAAAAAAAAAAAACCAAAAACAAACAAAAAAAACCAGCATGCTTTGCACATTAAGTTTCTAAAGCCTCAGGAATTAATGGCCCCAGATACTTAGGAAGATGTATATGAAGATGAACTCTGAACGAGAAGAGTGGTAGAAGGATGTAACTAGATCCCATCCCTTCTTCTACTGGCAGAGAACCAGTTCCTGATTCCTACAGAGGGAGGAGAAAAAGGGTCTTTGGACTTTGCAGGAGGGTTGGCCAGGAGCAGTTAATAATGTTAGCCTGATACTGAAAATAGAAGAATGAAGTGAAATATGTATACATACTAAATGTCAAAACTACTGCCAGCATGCCTCTCAACTTGGCTTCCAGAAAGCAGACCACTTTATAAATTCAGGGAGGAGTAATAAAAGTTCTTCTTTGGAAATCTGACCCCACCAATAAAAATGACCTGATGTGGGCTGGGAGTTCTCATAAACAGAGCATCCTGATCACTCTCTAGTGAGACCCATAGCCATCAAGCCTCTCAGGCTAACCAGAGAACCTTCATTGAGCTTTTAAGTGATCAATTCGTAATTATTATCAAGCAGCTAAGGATTCTTAGATATATAAAGGAAGTTTCCATCATAAAAAATAAAGTCCAAAATGAACCAAAGGAAAAAAAAACAAGTTGCAATTTGGAGGAAACAAAGACTATAGAGGGAGATGAGATGAAAACTTTTTTAAAAAGCTATTATTAAAATCTTCAGAGAAATAAAAGATGATATTGCATCCATAAAACAGGAGATTCTATTAAAAGAAACATTCAGGAAAATGTAAAAGAAAAAAATTCTTGGAAATTAAATGTATGATAACAGAAATGAGAAATTCAATAAATTGATTAGAAGAGAAATTGAGAAACTCTCCCAGAAATCAGATTAAAATACAAGTAGAAAATACAAGAGTAGCCTTAAGAAAATTAGAGGCATACAAGGAGATATAATACCTGAATAATAGGGTGACAGGGACGACGAAGAGGTAGAAATCACCAACAAAAATGTTCATAAAAATTTCCAAAAATAAATGAAGAACATGAATTTCCACATTGAAAATGTCCAATAAATTAATAAAAAATAGACTTTATACTAGGCTCCTAAATATGAGATTTCAAAACTTAGAGGACAATGAGAAGATTCACAGTGTTTCTAAAGAAAGAAAACAGATTACATATAAACAATCAAGATTGAGAAGCAAATAAGACTTCTCTAGAGATCACAAGAAGTTAGAAGAAAATGGAATATTTCTTACAAAATTATAAGGGAATATAATTTCCATTCTAGCATTCTCAGCTCAAAATATCACTTAAAAGAGACATATTCAGAGATTCAAGTTCCTCAAAATCTGTTTCCTGTGTATCCTTTTTCATGTAACTACTGGAGGAGATCCTCCACCCAAAGAAAGGTGGGGTAGACAATTTTAAAAACTTGAGTCCAGTAGAGTGGGAATCTTAAACATTCAAGAGGCAAATAGAGTTCTTGGGATAAAAGCTATCAAATGCCCCTGTAGGTTATGTCAGAATCACAATTCTAACCTGTATTTCACCCAGTCAGACACATCTACTGTGTCAACCATTAGCTTAATACAAAACGTAAGACTTCTTCAAATCCAATTTGCATTATGATCACTAATATCCAGAAGGGTGAAACATCGAGGGTGTGGAATGGGAGCATTTTTTCACATATTTTCTTTAAAAAAAAGAAGTCAGTTTTGCTATATGATAATTTAAAACATTTATGCTGTTGAAGGATTAGTCCTTGTGTCACATTTTCCTGTTTCCCCATTCTCAAATTCCTCCAAACCTATCAAGACCTATGTAACAGAAGTAAGATCTTAAATACCTTTTATTTGTTTTCAATTATCAACATCAGTACTTTACTATAAAGTAAACTCCATAGTTTGTTCTTTCATTAATTTTTCCCTGTCCCTGGGTCATGCTCTAGGATATCATATTACATACATGTCTCTTTAGCCTCATCTGGTCTGTGACAGTTTTCAGACCTTTCTTGTTTTTGATGACTTTGGCCAATTTAAGAGTGATGATAAAGCATTTTGTAGAATGTCCCTAAGTGTGGGTTTGTCTGATGTTTATTATCATGGTTAAACTGGGGATTATGGGTATTTGGGAGGAAGACCGGGGAGATGAAATGTCATTTTTGTCACATCATATCTGGAGTACATATTGTCAATGTGACATCACTGATGTTAACCACGATGCCCTGGCCCAGATAGCATTTGCCACATTTATTCATGTAAAGTTACCCACACTCTATTCTTCAGAAGCAGATCACTAAGCTTAGCCCACACACAGGGGTGAGGAATTAAGATGGGTGGGGAATATCTGTATAAAGCATTTGGAATTATTCCCTTCTCCTTTTTTAATTTATTTGTTCAATTGTGTATTCATGGTTCTTTATTTTATTCTTTGGATTATAATCTATTACAATCTTATTTATTTTGTTGCTTAAATTTTCCAGGTTTGTCCACTGGTAGCTCTTCTCGATTGGCTCCTATTTCCCTTTGTTATGCCTCATTTCCTGTTTGTGTTTTCAGTACTTCCCTAGTTTCTGGCATTACAGGATGCCCTGAGTTCATCTTGAATATTTTTCTCCCTCAGCCCTATAATCAGCCATTTCCCCAAGGAGCCTGGTTCTTTTTATTAGAGAATATCATATACCCCTAATTTAATGCTGTGATTCTTTTTTCTTTTTCTTTTAGGACTCCACCCCTCTGTCAATTTAAGAGCTATTGGATGGTGGAAGGGGAGGAGGGCAGGGGATGGAGGGGAATGGGTGACGGGCACTGAGGCGGACACTTGACGGGATGAGCACTGGGTGTTTTTCTGTATGTTGGTAAATTGAACACCAATAAAAATTAATTTTAAAAAAATAAAAAAAAGAGCTATTGGAAATATCAGGAAAGAGATTTCGGTAAGTTTCCTTGGGACTAATGTAGACTTTATTTTAACACCTTACTCTAGCTTCTTACAAGACAGAGACTGTATTAGTTGCCCCTTATCCTTGAAGAACAACAGTATTAGAAATTGGAATTTTCAGTCTTAACCTTATATCCTTAGAAATATTATTTGACTCACATTTTACAATCAATCTGAAGAATGCTAAACAGGTATTCCAAGAATTAAATTCAATGATATTAAGTATTTAAGAGCAGGAACCCCATATATACATAGGATAGTTAACTTCTTAGTTTTTTGCATTTTTATTAGGAATATCTAACAGATTTTATAAATCCCATACTCTGACTCATTGTGTGTGCATAACTAGTGTCATTTTTCTTTACTTGAAAAAAAGATGTTTTCACTCTACGCATAAAAAGAATAACCAACACTAGAATTAAAAAATTACTTTAAAAAGAGTTAATCTGAAATCTATACTATATAAATGTGAATTCAAAGTTAATTGTATTCTTTTTCCAAAAAGCTACATTTGCACTTACAGATACAAGGCTCAACTCAACTGTCTGTGTCAAATGACTTAATCTGGTTATTAGACTTATGGAGAGATTTAAGCATTTAGTGAAAGGGGACAAATACAATATTCTTTTGTTTAAATTAAGTTTTGCAATTCAGAGGATTTGTTCATTTGGGCCTTCAAGTTCTGTCTTTCAACATGAGAGTCTTGAAGGTAGAATCTTTGCTTGAAAGGCTTTTGCCTTTGACTCTAACTTCTACTTTGAAACTAACCAAAAAGAAACTAAGTGTATCAGAAGCATACCTAATCTCCTAGAAGTCAGCATTGCATCCAATGTATTAAAATTAAAACCTTCCTTTTTTTTTCCCTCCTCCTTAAATATGCATCTAGTAATAAAAGGCCAGTCAGCTGGGTTAGGATAAAACAGGCAATGTTTTTCCTTCAGTAGTTCATTTGGAAAAGTCGCTTTGCTAATTGAGAAAAATTTAATGAATTTTACTTGTATTAAAATAAAGGTGATTGGCAACAATGTACTCATTTGAGAAAGTCATTACATTTATGTATTGTGTTTTCATGTAAATACTTTTGCCAAATGTATTAGCAAGGAATATAATATTATGGTTCATGGTTCTTGTAGTATCTGAAAAGAATAATTGTATAACTAATCAATGAAAACAAAGTAAATGTTCCTCTTGGGTTTGTACAATAAAAATGGAATTAAAATTACTCAGGCTCAAAAATGCAAATATAATGCATCTCACCAGCAGAAAAATAAAATTCTAAAGGCAGAACTTGTATAGTAAGACCAGTATTTCATTTCCTCTCAAAAGTCTTCATTTGATTCCCAAACTGATCACTTCAAAATTCACTTCCATGCATTTTTATAAAGTGCTCAAATATTTCACTGTTTTTAAAACAAAATTATCATTGATTCTACTGAACAGGCTCACTGATATTCAGAACATTTTCTGGGGAAATTAATGCTAATCAGTACAGCAGCAGCCACCAAAATAGCACTGTAACGTATTAGACAGTAACATAAGATTAAATTCACATTAAACTCAAGAGCAAATAACCCATATTAATTTAAACAGATTTAATCCTGGGAAAGGGCAAAGGTTAGAAATGATCTGAAAGATAACCAAATTGTATTGAGAACAATAGGCCTTATATTAGACAACGGCACCCCCTACTGGAAGCTTGAGGCTGCCTGGACAGTTATTCTTGGAGGCTGCTGGGAAGGACCGGCCCAGGGAAAGGAATCTGTGAGGATGCTCGGATGCTCGGACCTCCACCTAGCAGGTGGGGCTGCCATGGAATTCAGGGGCATCATCAGTCCAGAATTGTTTCTTCTCTATTGTGTAATCACGAACCTTAGGCATAGCACCTAGAATTTTTATTTCTCAACTACTAGTTAGCAAGACTTTGATTCTGAAGGTTTTATTAGTAAACATTTAGAGTGCCTTTTTTTTTTTTAAAGAAAGGTCAAACTCTGTGATAAATGCTTGATATGAAAAAGAAATAGCTGTTCATGCAATGATTTTAATTAATCTGCCTTGGAATTTACCCACAGTGCTCAAAATTATTCCTTAGTAGAGAGTCCTTAGTAGAGAGTGTTTCTTAGGGTGCTTTGACCTAATATTCCAACAAGCATGCATGGTGGATATATTTAATAGATCTGTATATGAGTACATATGTACACACACACAGCATATATATACACACTGTGGGCAATCTGGCTCAAAGTGAACCCTAGAGAAGCCTCAGTAGGATGGCAAGCCTCCACCATCAGCTTTCCCCTAAGTTTGGGTTTATGGCTTTTTTTCTAATGTTATTCTTTGGATGAGTAAACATCTGTAATGATCACAAGAAATATGAAAACTCCTGAGAAATAATAAAAACAATCATTTGATAGACTAGCCATCTATAAGACATCCTCTTTTTAAAATTAATATATAATTCCCAATAGTCTTTTGAATTTAACAATTCTAATAAATCAAATATTTAAACTGGGGATTATGTTGTATAACTAAAAGACACCTCAGTCAAGCTAACTTGCTAAACATATTTAAATGCCATAAGCAGTAAGTACAGTAATCAGAGAAATAAACTGAAGACAAATCAGGAGAGATCATTTAAACAGAAATGGCCAGATACATAGTTGACTAGGGGAGAAAAGGAAATAGAAGTAGGCACTAAAACCAGGTTTGGCTTGAAAAGAAGCCTAAACTGTTATGAAAAATGATCATGGAAACAGCTCTCAGCATTTCCATTTTCCACCTACCTCACCACCTCCAGCACCAAATGCTTTAGTGTCGTGACTAAATTTTGAATGATTTTTATTAAAACCTACCAGGGAGATGCATTATCCAACCAAATGGATCCTAGCTCAGAGACCATGTTCGTGTTCCCAGCCAGATGAGAGGAGAAGGTGACTTTCCCTCTGCAGAATTTTTGAAGTGAATGGAGGAGGCCAGGGTCAGCTGAATTAGAAGGTGTTCTGTTTAACCCTCCTGCCTAAAATATGGAGTAAAATCATTTCAGAAAGGAGTTAAATATCTGTTGGGAGTTGTCTGCAGGTTGGGGGTGTTTATTTCCTAAGGCTAAAAAGCATTGAACACATTCTTCAAAGAAACAAGATCAGAAGTATTTGAAATTACAGATGCCTGAGGGAAAGAGCTTAGTAGTGGGGAAAAAATACAGACAGGACAGAGGAGGCCAGGATCCTAACCCAGCTTGGCTCTCCTGTGTGCCCTTGAGTGTCATATAACCTGTCTGTGCCTTAGTTTCTTTATCTGGAAAAAAGATGACCTCTATTTTCCAGCTTTGATAGCAAAATACATTTTCATGAGAATATAGTATTCAGACAAGACTTGATCTAGCAGTGCTTCAAGTGAACCATCATCGTTCAAGAAGAGAATGGGTTCACAAAGCAAAGTACTAAAGTTAATGGGACATCTTCCCTGGATTCACCCATTTATTTATTTATTTATTCTTCAATAGGTGTTTATTAATGGTCTACTATATGTCAGACTCCAAACCAGGGAATGGAATACAAACTTGAACAAGACCCAATCTCTTTCCTCAAAGAATTTGAAGTTTAGTAGGGAAAAAAGACAAATATATGTGTTTTCACAGTGTAGGGCTGTGAGTACTCTGCTAGCATAAACCATGGTGCTGTGAGAGTGTGTCTGGAAGATCCCAACCAGGCAGGCACAGATGAAAACTCACCAAAGGATGCAAGGAGCAGCAACACCCAATTCCCACCTTAAACCACAAACAGGAGTTAGCGATTAAAAAGAAAGAGAGAAATAAAAAAGGTATTTTAAGCAAAGTGAGCAGCCTAGCACAGGATGGTATGCCCAATCCTATGACCAACAGGGTAGGTTGCCTTGATTGGCAGCCTCTATAGGACCATTTACTTGGAAGGATTATTTCCCAAAGGATAGAAGAGTGCTATGCAAAGCAACGAATGTTACAACAAATATTCCCCAGTCCACTTCTTTTTTCTCAGTAAGTATTCAATAAATATTTGTCAAGCAAATGATATTTTCAACATTACATCATAGTCTTTAGATTTTTATCCTGTAAGCATTTTAATAAATGGATTGAAACCTTTCAATTCTCTGCCAAAATGCCCAACCAACAAAGACCAGGAAAGAATATGGTGATGAAGAGGTTACCCTTCATCACCCTGGAGTTAAACTAATCACATCTACATAAAATGAACATGAACAGCCATCTAAGGAAATCAGGGCAGTGTCTGCAAGTATGTGACTTATGTCTCCACAATTAGGAACCCCCACAATTCCAATCAAGGTGATCTGGAAATTGTGTTTAGAAAAGGGTAGTGAATTTTATGGTACTAGTACTGGAGATAGAGTGTATGGACTGTTTAGGAAAGACAGTGACTTCTCTGAATGACAAGGCTCCATACACACTAGTATTTTACCTGATTCTGTGTTAGTGACCTCTGAGTTTCACTTTAGTAGTTGCTGTTTGACTCTAAGACAATGTACTAGTTTTGCAGATGAAAATACACCATCTTCCTAGCAGTTATATTTCTTGTTGCCAATTAGAGATTTTGTATTAATTTGGCTATCTCTATTGTGAGTTTAGTTATGTGGGTTGGCATCTCCAAGTCTGACTGCATATGTGTACAAAATCTCAGCTTTGAGAACCATAGGAAAGTAAAGGCCACCTTGTGGGACCCTCTAACAGAGGGCTTGCTAACCCTCCAGCCATCCACTTGAACAGGACTCCTGCAGGGTACCTTCTATAATGGTTGAAGAGGAACCCCAATTAATAAGTCAACAGATAATATTAGACCACACTAAATTTATGTGTGGTTATTAATGGAAATAGGAATTCCTATCTATTGAACGGCTAAAATGTGTCAAGAGTTGCTCTAGGTACTTTATGGAGGGGCAAAAAAAAAAGGTATGTAAAACATCTTCTTTGAAATCTTATGTGTAACAGTGTGTACAAGCTTATTTGTAATCACACTGAATATTTGTCTTTCCAAAATTCAAATGTTGAAGCCCTAATCCACAAACAGTCTAATGGTATTTGGAGGTTGGGCCTTTGGGAGGGATTAGGTCATGAGGATGGAGCTCTTAAGAAAAGGGCTCTCACCAGACACTGTATCTTGCCGACATTTGGATTGTGTACTTTCTAACCTCTGGCACGGTAAGAAATAGTAAATATTTGTTTAAGCCATCCTGTCTGTGGTAATTTGTTATAGCAGCCCAAGCTAAGACAGTGAAGAACTGGAATTAAATATTCAACAGGCAATAATAAAATGTGATCCCAATCGGCAAAAATATATAAGTGAAAACACTGAAGAGGTATGCATGGAAACATTAACAAATAAGATCAACTGTCTTTTTTTATAATCTTCTTTGGTTTTTTATGTATTTAAATTTTTTTCGATGGTGAACATCTATTTTATAATTGAGAAGTTTTCATTCACTATTAATTCCTAAGAAGAAACTTCAATATTATTGTATAAGTATACAGAATCTTCTTTAGATTTTATTGTTTCAAAAGAATGTAGGCGTTCTTATATTGAATTTTTAGAGGAAATACAGTTAGACTGTCTCTTTGGTTTACTGAAGACTTAATTTGTCATTCTGCTTGCCCATATTTGGTCCTCCATTCAAAATAAAACCAATAGAGCAGCATCAACCCAATTTTGCCTCGTTACCATAGCAACAAAATAGTGACAAAAGCACATAGCCCCATCCCTCCCCCTCACATATGTGCTCTCTTATTGTTTCATTCTCATCTACTTTCATTCATGGCTATTGTCTTCCATCCTTTTTTTTTTTTTTTTCATCTTTTTTCACCTGTCTGTTCCTTCCTCCCCAAAACGTTCATGTGTGGCAAAAAAAAAAAAAAAAAAAAAAATGAGTACATGCCACTAACCAATATGACCTAAATTCTGGGATGCCTGCGTGGCTCAGCTGTTGAGCGTCTGCCTTCAGCCCAAGGTGTGATCCTGGAGTTCCAGGATCGAGTCCCGTATCAGGCTCCCTGCATGGAGCTTGCTTCTTTCTCTGCCTATGGCTCTGCCTCTCTCTGTGTGTGTGTGTGTCTCTCATGAATATATAAAATCTTTTTTAAAAATATGTCCTAAATTCTAAATGCCAATTTGTTTTCTCTGTCTTATGCTTTTCAGGGATCCTCCTCATTCACCCTAAGTAAGGAACAGTTATATTTTTCCTGGGAAGCTTGTCTAATTCCAATTTCTGAATGCAAACAATTTTAATATTCAGAACTTTATTCAAATGAACTCTTAAGTAGACAGAGAGAATACATACTGAGGGAGCTGGGTCTGATTGGACTTTGTTCCTCTCCCCTTCCACCACCCTTCCCCACATACAAATACACAATAAATCCATTATTTATTTTGGGAGCTGTGAAGAGATGAAACTGTAATAAGAACCACCATAGATATTTCAATTGCACCTAAAATCAGAGTTGTTGTATTCCATACAGAAGGTGTGCAGGTGACCTTGCCTACCATATCCACTCTAGGCCTCTTATGAGCTCTGACTTCTTACAGATGTCCTCTGTCTTTCTGGAAGCCATGTCCGTTGGGAGAGGATAATCCCAGCCCCAAATCTAGATGGCGAGTCTTGATTGGTACAAACTAATTATGATGCTACCATTCCTTTGCCAAAAATGGCCTAGGCATGGGCATGCAATGCTTATTTGGCCAATAAAACATAAGGGGAAGTCTGCTGGTGGCTTCTAAGAGAGGTGGCTGAGAGGTACAAGAATGTGGCAGTGACTGGTTCTTGTTGCTCACCATATATGCTTCACTTAGTCCATAGTGGTAAAAAGTTTAGCTAGGCACATGGACATGCAGATTAAAGAATACATTTCTGACCCTCATTTGCAGCCCATTGTGGCCTGATAAGTTCTGACCAATAAGATAAAAGCAGAAGTGTGATGTGGCAACTACTGAGAATCTTTCTTATTAGACAACTGACATGTGCCCTTTACCTACTCTTTCTTGTTTCCTTTATTCTGCTATGTGAAATGTGGATGTGATAGCTAGAGGTAAAATAACCACTTGAGACCATGAATGACCTTGGGAATGGAGACCATGTATGGAAGGACAATAAAAGAAGCCACACCTAAACCACCATCATTCTGGGTTTTCTGTCACTTACAATCAAGTCAAAGGCGGGGAGCCTGATGCGGAACTTGATACAAGGACCCCGGGATCACGACCTGAACCAAAGGCAGATGCTCAACCACTGAGCCACCCAGGTGCCCAAAACTGTGCTGCTTAAAACAGGATATTTCCTCTTCCATTTTGAATAAGACAAACAGCTATGTACTAACACTCAGAAGTACTCCTTGAATCACTTATTTGAAACCATAAATTTCACAGCAAAGATTTGCATTTTTGGTACACTCCTCATCTGGCCAATTTGGCTTCACAACCAACAAGAAAAGTCAATCCATTGTTTTCTTCTGTCTCCTTGAGGAGGACAAGGAGACAGAAGACTTCTTCAAGTCTTCTTGAAAAATTAAGGAGGACTTGATTTTTTCAACACAGGAGGTGGGAGCAAGGCCCAGAGTGGGCCTGGCCGACACTGGCCATCCCTGGGCTGTTTACTCCCATCTGCTGAACTAAAGGATTCCTGAGACTAGATGCCAGGCCCCAGCTAATCACCATGGCTTCACTCTCACTGCCAATGGACAAAGAATACAAGGAGGAATCAAAGAAGAGAAAACAACGCTGGATGGGGGAAAAAGCAGGTTGATATCATCTTTAGAGCAAAGTGCTCATCAATCCTGAAGAGGGGCTCTAAACCCAGTGAGAAGGCAAGGCTGCCCTTGGGATGCTCCTCTTCTTCCTAGTGGAGTACATTTTCTGATAATTATAGCTCACAAGAGTTGCTCCTTTTCGAGTGGCAGCCTTAGGGCAGCACGGGTGGCTCAGTGGTTTAGTGCCACCTTCAGCCCAGGGCCCGATCCTGGAGACTCGGGATTGAGAACCTCATCGGACTCCCTGTATGGAGCCTGCTTCTCCCTCTGCCTGTGTCTCTGCCTCTCTATCTGTGTCTCTAATGAATAAATAAATAAAATCTTCAAGTGACAGCCTTAGGTGCTTTTCTTTAATCAATTACAAGTAATGCTTATTTTAAGGTAACACTAAGACTGAGGATAAAATTTAAATATTTTCTATGTTCTAAAGTGTATACATGAAAAAAATAAAAATAAAAAAATTAAGTGTATACATGATTGGTTTTCCTAAGTGTGTATTTGTTGTCTTCAAAATAGTCCTATCTATCACTAAGGGAATTCAGACGATTCTGATGTTTAAATAATTCATGCTTCATTCACATTTTATCACTCGTAAAGCATTTATCTGTCAAAAGTCCAAACCATTTTTTGTACATACCAAGTATAATTTTGAAAAATGTAATTGTTTCAGAATTTAACTGTCCAAATAATTCTTAAACTGGATATTCATAATATAGCAATGTGTATGCAGATATTCAAACTGTTTATAAACTTCAAACACAGCAAACTGAAGATTATCAAAGTTTAAAAACATTATATTTGGTCCTAGTTTTGTAGAACAGAGACTAGATAACATTCACAAATGAATAAAAATAAAGGAGAATTTCAGGCGTGAATAAAAATGGGGAAAAGCTGGAAGTTGTCACAAACCTTTACCAATGCATTCATGCTGACAGCAGCATAACAAAGTGGCAGAAACGTTTGTTGTGATCAGAATATTGCGAATCAATGAAAAGCCAGGTAGGTACGTTGAGAGAGCTTAGCTGCACTACACCAAGAAGACAGAGCCTGTGGTCCTGTGGGGAGAGGCAGCACTCAGGGCAGAAGGGCAGGGAGCCCAGGGGAGTCTGCTCTCTGGAACACCAGGTTGCCACCTAGAGAAACATCCATCTCCCTTATTACCCCACCGTGCTTTTCTGCCACACATCAAACACCAGATGGACAGCCAGCTGTCAGAAAACACTGTCTGCTTGCCTCCTAAATGGGAGTATAGTGTGTGGAAGGGACCATTTTAGAGTCTTGTACTTTCATGTGAGAAGAGCTTGTAAGGCAGCAGGAGCTCGGGGTAGGGGTTACGTGTTGCAAAAATGTTCAGAAACATCAAACATTACACTCTCTGCAGAAAGGTAGACTCCAGCCTCAGCTGCTGATTCTTTTGGCTCAAGCTGAGTCAAGTAGTACACAAAGCATAGACAAAAGCCTGCAAACGACTGGCAGTCGCCACGGGGTACGGCAAACCAATGCTGGCTAAGTCCAGACATTTTTCCTTCTCTGCAGAAGGAAACTGCACCTGCGTCCAATTGAAGTGTGGCCACATCTCCTCCTCTGGACCTCCGGAAAATTCTCCACAGTGAGAAGGCAGGACTCTGGTCATTGAAGCCCTTTGTTTCTATATATGTTTGAATGCTTATTCAGATGGAGATTTTTTTTTTAAGATTTTATTTATTCATGAGAGACAGAAAGAGAGAGAAAGGCAGAGACACAGGCAGAGGGAGAAGCAGGCTCCATGCAGGAAGCCTGATGTGGGACTCGATCCCAGGTCTCCAGGATCAGGCCCTGGGCTGAAGGCAGGCACTCAACCACTGAGTCACCCAGGTGTCCCTCAAATGGAGATTTTATTGCTTGGGCTTCACCAGTTTTAAGCTTGAGCTTTTTAAAAATGAACTATAAAATGAGGCACTGTTAAAAATAATTTCTTCATTAATAACTGAAGCCCAGTGCAGTTCCCTTTTTCCAAAGGCAGATGGAATTAGCCACATGCCTCTAATATTAGTTCTATTTCCCACATTACTCGTTGACAACCCAAACTAATCACTCTTCCAATTATCCATTTACCCTTTACTGCAATACTAATCCTCCCGGACCACTGTTCTCAGTGTCTTCTGCCACTTGTCATGGTGTATCAACTTTCTAAAATATCACTGTTTTCTTCAAGAAGTAAAAAGAAAAACATTTTCTCTCATTTAATATTATAGATATCAAAAAATAAGATATTTGTTGGATCTTAAAAACTGTCTACCCATAGGATTTATTTCTTTTATGTATATAAAACATCCTATTCCTCATAAGAAAGAGGTGCGCATTACTCTTTCCATTTTATAGAAAAGGAAGTGAAGTCCAATTGCATGATTCCTGCAAACCCCTACCATGCAGTGGGGACATGAGAAATTCTAGAGGAATGCTATCTAATAAGACGATTTTAACTGCTATTATGTTGTTCTCTTTCAGTACAGGAACAGCATCAAGAAATCTGCACATTTCAATCCTTTATGGAATGCAACATTCTGGAAAGAAAAAACACTTCTCTCACGACCTCCCCCTTTGGGTTTTCACCTGTGCTCAAAGTAGGACAGGATTGCTGAGCACTGTTTACAGCTCCAGTGTGATCCTGGGCACCTCTAAGACAGGGCCTCCCCAAGTGTGAGATGTTTAGAGGTGAATGAAGCCCTCACACGCTGAAAGAGCAGACACAGAGAACTGGTCTGCCATGTTGTGCTTTCTTTCTTATTTGTAACTATGTGGTTGGAAGATCCTCCTTTCAATCAAGTTGTCTATTTCTATACAAGTATGTGGCTATTTTAATGTTCACAAAACACTCTCTTCAAAAATCGACCTTCAAGTATCCTTGAAGGTGGAAAGGCAAACAAATGTGTTATTAGATGACATGAGGCACCTCCCAACATTTGCTCTAATCTGCTAAATACCTCATGGCAGGTGGACACAGTCAAAAAAAAATTCCCACGAGACCCATTTTCTCATTTGAACAAGATGGAAATGGCTCTGGATTACATTCAAATATCATCTGTGACTGGAGCATATGAAGACATTAAAGAAGTTTATAATACTGTGATGACTACCCTTGGAACTATTACTATCTCTTAAAATCCACCTCTCCAGCCTATTTTCACAATTGTTAAGAAAATACCATGTGAAAGAGTCAACAACACAACTTTTCACGGTAGAGCTAGTAATACACATAGGTTTAGTAATTCATTCGGAGTCTGATTTTAAAAGACAAAACAAGTAAAAATGGCACTGGGATTGTTTCATTTCCTGGTCAATCACACAATACGTAATTATTAACATGACAGCCATCATGAGACATGCAAGTGGCACCAGGGGCAGAGTGGAAAGGAAGGCTCTGGAAGACACAGGGTGGTCACTTGCTATAAATAATTTTTATGGAAACTCACAGGTGGATAATTCCCACACAAAATGACTTTAAGAAACTCATTTTTCTGAGCACAACTTATATTGAACACACAAATAGAATATGTACAAATCTTGAGCAACAAGTATTGCAGTTCTAATGAGATTATAAATTATAACTTGTACAGTGATAAACCAATACACTCAACACAGGTGTTCTCAGATTTTATAAAACCAATAATTTTGGGGGAGGTAACTGATACCAGTGTCCCAATGAAAGCATCACAAAGACAAATAAACTTCACTTCAGGCAGAGTTTGAAAAATTAAATGAAGAAGTGTAAATATAAATTATCTAAAAAATAAGTAAGTAAGTAAGTAAATAAATAAATAAATAATCTTGGTAGCTCTCTAGTTTCATGTAGACAGGTGATACATATTTTTAAAGATTTTATTTATTCATGACAGACAGAGAGAGAGAGAGAGAGAGTAGAGACACAGGCAGAGGGAGAGGGAGAGAAGCAGCTCCACGCAGGGAGCCTGACATGGGACTCGATCCTCGGTCTCCAGGATCACACCCCCAGCAGAAGGCGGCACTAAACCACTGGGCCACCGGGGCTGCCCCAGGTGATACATTTTATTTTTATTTTTATTTTTTTTAAAGATTTTACTTATTTAGTCATAGACACAGAGAGAGAGGCAGAGACACAGGCAGAGGGAGAAGCAGGCTCCACACAGGGAGCCCGATGTGGGACTCGATCCTGGGTCTCCAGGATCACACCCCAGGCTACAGGCGGCGCCAAACCGCTGCGCCACCGGCGCTGCCCGGTGATACATTTTAAAGACAGTTCAGCAGATAGTATCTTAAGGATATGTCTATGTAACAAATAGTTATTAAATACATACTGATAACACGTACATTTGTAGGTGTTTCAACTAAGGAGCAATTGTAATAAAAAATATGAAAACATAGAATATGTATTTCTGATGTCTTCAAATACAGCATTTATTATATAGCAAACACAATTTTAAACCTGATCCCTTATTAAATCTTTATTACCTCTGCTCCATAATTATCTTCTGAATGAATGTAAAAATTAGGGAAATAAAGAAAATGGCCTGAGTAGTATAATACATTCTGTGGTAAAACAAGAAGAATGGTATTATAATACACAGAAGAATATACAATAGTTACCAAGGAAGACTTCAATGGTCCTATTCAATGGGAGAAGGAAAGAAAACATAGAAGAGTTCTGATCATGAAGATAAAGATTTTCCTGAGGTAGCAGTATTCCAGAGAATAAAACAAGGGAAAGTAAATACAGTGAAACAGAACCTAGTAAAAAAAAAAAAAAAGTAACATTGGAAAAACAACTTACTTAAACTGGTGGAAGAGTATGTAGATGCTTGATTAGTTTTCTTCAGTGAAAAGAGACTTTTAGTTATGTGAATACATGTAATGTATAAAATCAATTATCTTTTAAAATTATGAATAAGGAGTGCCTGGGTGGCCTAGGCGGTTAAGCAACTGCCTTTGGCTCAGGTCATGACCCCAGGGCCCTTGGATGGTTCCCTGCCCCACAGAAAATCTGCTTCTCCCTCTCCCTCTACCTACTTCTCCCCCTGCTTGTGCTCTCTCTGTTAAATAAATAAATAACATCTTTTAAAAAATAAAATAATTGAGAGTAAAATAATATAAATGTGACACACTGTTATAAACAGAACTATACAAGTGCAAAGTCTATTTCCATGTGTTTTGCATTCATCAAGATGCTGGTCTTGCTATTATTTATAATTGTCAGTATTTTTGTGATGCTGTAGGTTATTGACAATAATAAGCAATGCCTATTTAAACATATGGTTGCCATTGTTATTATAAAGTCAGCATCAGGGAAATACAAATCAAAACCACAATGAGATACCACTCACACCAGTTAGAATGGCTAAAATTAACAATTTAGGAAATTACAGATGTTGACAAGGATGTGGAAAAGGGGGAGCCCCCTCACACTATTGGTGGGAATGCAAACTGGTGCACTCTGGAAAACAGTATGGAGGTTTCTCAAAAAAATTAGAAATAGAGCTACCTACCCTATGACCCAGCAATTGCACTACTAGGCATTTATCCAAAGGAGACAAACGGTGATTTGAAGGGGCTCATGCACCCCAATGTTTACAGCAGCCATGTCCATAATAGCCAAAATATGGAAAGAGCCCAGATATCCATTGACAGATGAAAGGATCGACATGCAGTGTATATATACAATAGAATATTACTCAGCCATTAAAAAACATGAGATCTTATCATTTGCAATGACATAGATTATTATGCTAAGCAAAGTGAATCAGAGAAAAACAAATATCATATAATTACACTCATGTATGGAATTTAAGAAACAAAATAGATGAACATAGGAGAAGGGAAGGTAATAAAATAAGATGCAAACACAGAGAAAAACAAACTGTAAGAGACTTTTAATTGCAGGAAACAAACTGAGGGTTGCTGGAGGAGAGGAGGTTGGGGAATGGGGAAACTGGGTGATGGGCATTAAGGAGGGCACTTGATGGAATGAGCATTGGGTGTTTTACACAACTGATGAATCACTAGATTCTACCCCTAAAACTAATAGTACACTATATGTTATTAAATTGAATTTAATTTTTTTAAATAAAAATATTAGTTTAATTGTTCTATTAGAATTCTTAAGTAAGATATTCTTTCTTTGTATATACTTAATTATACACTTAGTTTCAGTTTTCCCTCAGAAGATGTATTAATTTCAATTAGTCATTTTTAAAAGTTTTTACTTGTTTCATAAAAATGAAAGTCTATAATGATAATTTTGGTAATTTGTATATAATTCTGGGGAAGTTATCAAGAATAACTTATTATGTCCTCTCTTTACCTTAGGAAAATGAATATAGGGTTATTATTCACTATAAATAATCTATGCCACAAATAGTGCTCTAGCTGAAGCAAAGGAATCTGTTGGGAGAGATGGTCATCTGAAAATTCAGAGTTTAAAAATTAAGTTAACCAGTTAAATAAATCCCACTGCTTTGGTTTACTTGACAGAGACACAGTATTATTTTGCTTTAGAGTTCAGGCTCAATATCATAACATATTTTTCCTCTTTGAGACTTGATTATTTTCACCTGGCCATTTCTCCAAGAAATAAAAAGTATAAGAAGGATATTAATATATCTTAAATTTTTTATTTGGCTCTTGATTAAGCTCCCATCTTTTAATTTTTTAATTTATGAAAATGTAGATACTGTACAACCAAAAAATACAATTTCAACACAATTACATGTGCTTTTGCTTCCAGGTAAGAAATGAAAATTATTAGAAAATTATTAGAAATATAAGCTACATCTCAGTTGTGATCGCCTTAAAATCAATATCCTTTTATTTGAACAAATGGTAGCAAGAATCATTAAGATAGGGCCCTAGCAATTAAGGATAAATTATAGCTCAATTGTGAATTTGTTATATCATTTGAACAAACTGTTTCAACAATTGCATTTCTGTCACTTTTAAGTATAATAAGCATAATCATTCTTACTGGATGCTATGACTTTGAAGAACATGCTTTTGGAAAAATTTTCTAGATTCTTAGATATATAAGAGAGGGAAGATACTATTATAAAAGTAATATCTGTCAAGAGGTAAGTTTTTATCAGATGTATATGAAACCATATCTTTATTCCTACGTGGTAGCATTTGCATACAATTTTCAGAGGAACCCAGTACTGTGCTTCATGAATTCAAACCCAGAACAAGCTCTTAGAAAGGAATAAAGAGCTTGAGAAATAAAGCAGATGAATTGACTTATTAAATACCTAAATCCTAAGGACTCTTTATTCATTCCACATAGTATTCAAAATGTGCCAATTCCAGAGATTCCTTTGCTGATCTAGTTTTGAATTTCCCAAGTGAAAAGCATAACCAAGAAGCAAACTCCAGGGGCACCTGGGTGGCTCAGTCGGTTAAGCGTCTGCCTCCAGCTAAGGTCATGATCCCAGAGTCCTGGGATCAAGCACCTCGTTGGGCTCCCTGCTAAGCAGGCTCCCTGCGTCTCCTTCTTTCTCTGTCTGCCGCCCGCCCCAGGCCTGTGCTGGCATGCCTGCTCTCTCTCGCTCTCTTGCTCTCTCTCTCAATCTTTGTCAAATAAACAAATAAAATCTTTTTAAAAACCCACCAAACCAATTTAGAACGAGCTACCCTGAGAGCCGTGGATGTGACTGGTCATGTTAACGCAATGGCGTGCTTCTGCCTGCATGCACAGGCCACCAGGCTGCCCCTTGGAGAACCCAGGTGTTCAGTCGTTTCAGGAACAGCATTCCATGGCTATCGTCTACCATCTCTCTGCACCTAGGCCTATTAGACAAAATCTCTGCTATTTCGGAGTAGTAGAGTGCTTGCAAAGGCACATAATTATCTCTTATAGCTTCCATTTCCAAGAATTTGACCACTGGCCAAAAGAATGATTCACCTGTTTTCCTAAAAATTTTTTCAATGTTATTATTTCTAATGGTTTTTCACATTATTTCATCTGCTATTTCTCCACAATGCACATTCTTTTTCAATAGCTCTATGTCTGCCTTAGATCTCAGCTAACAAGATCATCAGTAGAGGGGCACCTGGATGGCTCAGCTGGTACAGCCAAGTCAGTGACTCTTGATCTCTGGGTCATGAGAAAAAAGGTCATCAATATCTGAGTAGCCATTCCTTTTCTCTGAACATTATTTAAGACAGACAAACCCCAATGAATACTCACAGCTCGCTAAAAGTGTACGTTGGGAGATCATACCACAGGCAGCGACTGCTATGAAACCCCAGAGGTTGAAAGGAAATTCCGCTCTCTAGATCCAGTAAGATAAGAACTATCTTCTAGTAACATAGAATTAGCAGATGTTATGCCTCAGGTCTTTGCTAGAAGATGTATTCCTTACATCTGGTAAGGATTGGAGATTGCTCATCCAATCTACCAGAATATCTTGCTCTTTCAGCTCTGCCTGGTGTATCTTCAAGAAAAGAAATTAACTACAGTTTAGGTTTGGCACTAAAAGAGATTTGTAGATTCACAATGTTTCCCCTGTGTTTTGTTTGTTTGTTTGTTTATTCATTTATTTATGAGAGCAAATGAACGAGGGAAGGGGGCAGAGGGGCAGGGAGAGAAGGAGAGAATCTCAAGCAAATTCCAAGGTGAGCACAGAGTTGTCCAGGGAGCTCCATCCCATGACCCCTGGGGATCATGACTCCAGCTGAAACCAAGAATTGGATGCTTAACCAATTGAGCCACCCAGGTGCCCCTGCATCTAAAAGATTTAAGAGGTAAATTTAGTTTTGTCTTGAAGATTATTCAAGTGTTTAGCAATGTCAAGTCTTTTTAAAAAATAAGATCTTCTAAAAATGCAAATTAAGTTTGTTGATTATCAGAGTATTTTTTAATTAATTTGAAGTATGAAATAACTAATGCTTTTTAATTTGTGACTTCAAATTGAAATTCAATAAAAAATGATTTGTGGCTTCAGTTATTCATGTTGCATTAATTTAAACTGTATGAGTAAGTCATTTCTACTTTTCACATATTATGTATCACAAACTGTCTTGCCCCTAACAATTTTAAATCACAGAGATTGAGCTTTTCAATTTGCCATAAGAAACTTGCTTTCCCTCAGGTCCGGCAGCAAATATTGTTGATATAAATATGTAAGCAGGTTTTTTTTTTTTTTGGTTGTGTTGGACTGCACGTGTTGACAATAATATCAGGTGAGTAATGAATTTTCTTGGTTTATGCAATATTCTCTTAATATATCTGGAGGATAAAACCAGTTATTTTTCAGAGGTGATCTGAAATTTTAGTTATCATTTGAAATGTCAATTGTGACAGTGGCCCTGCAACCACTTCCAAAAGTCAAACAATGTGCCTGTGTTGAAGCTACCTCAGTGTCTTGAGTTGACCGGCATGTTAGCTTCTCTACTCTCCATTTAAGGCACAGGAATGATGGGCACCTCCTCACTAAGGATCCAACTTACTGACATGCAGGACATCAAATCAGAAAATACACTGACAAAGGACTCAGTATCACAAAGTTAGGAACACTGTAACCTATGAGGGTCTTTTTACCTTTCCAAACCCAAGCACTCTCCAACACACTCAAACTCCCATTTTTCATTGAAGACAGGTGGAGTTCCAGCATTCACATCTTTTAAACCATTGGGCTCCAGAGATCTCACAGTGTTTAGGTGACAAATAACTCATAAGGTACCACAATCCACATAGTTCGGAGGGTTCTAGCTCTGTTAGTATGGTTATTTTTCTCTCCTTCAAGTCTCCTGAAGAAGATGAGGGAACTCATACATAAGTTGCTTGTGGGATTCCTTTGGGTACTTTGCAAATTCATTCAGCATATGAGTGTCTATTATATACCATGCACTGTACTAAGCCCTAGGGATAGAGGGGTGAACTAAATATCTATTTAATTCTTACAACAACACTATAAGATAGATATTATTAATTCACATATTATAAATAAAATTGTAGTATCCAAATATTTTTTAACCACAGAAAAATAGTAAAATTTTGGTCCTTTACCACATGTTTAAAAAGGAAATCTAGTAAGTATATCTATTTTCTATGATGGAAGAATAGAAGATTTGGATTTTTTTCCCCTATTGAAGTCTGATAGTGGTTTTCCTTAATTCTTAGATATTGCTGGTGGTGGGGGGTGGGGAGGGGCTGGGTGGCTCAGTTGGTTAAGTGGCTGCCTTCGGTTCAGGTCATGATCTCAGGGTCTTGGGATTGAGCCCCTCATCAGACTTCCTGCCCAGTGAGGAGTTGGCTTCTCCCTCTGCCTTTACTCCTCCCCACTACTTATGCACTCTTTCTCTCTCTCTCTCTCAAATAAGTAAATAAAATTGTAAAAAATGAAAAAAAGATACTGGTGGTGGGTATGTCTGGCTCTGAACAAACACACAAAAAGAAATCAGAACAATAAAAAGATAAATAACCCAAGTAAAGAATGGCAAAGGATTTGGATAGATATTTCTCTAAAAAGATATACAAATGGACGATAAACACATGAAAAGATGGTCAACATCATTAGTAATTAGGGAAATGAAAAATCAAAACCACAAAGACATACTATTTATCACTCACTAGGATAGCTATTATCAAAAAGACAGACTTTTAGGAACAGAACTGTAAGAATCTCCTATTAAGAAATTTGAAGTAATGGGGTGTCTAGCTCAGCTGGTAGAGCATGCAACTCTTGACTCAGGGTCGTAAGCTCAAGCTCCGTATTGGGCATAGAGATTATTTAAAAAAAAGAGAAAAAAGAACAAAAGAAAACTGAAGAAAGTATAGCTCTCCCGGGAAATACATGTGGTATGAAATAAACTACCAAAATAATTATTTTTCGTGCTGAAACCAAAGGAAATACTCCATTCTTTCCTTCTCATATATCCAAAACATAAAGAGAGAAATGGAATGCTTCTTTATAAACTTGTGGTCCTCTTTGAAGCTCAGTGGCTATACACTAAAAAAAATATTCAATAGAGAAAAAACCCAGATTCAGTAGTCAGCTGTCTAACCCCTGGTCCCTTCCCTCCAATACTATTTTTAAGACTTTTTTGCATATATTCATAATTAACAAAGACATTTCCATTGTTTTTTTTTAAGATTTTATTTATTTATTCATGAGAGAGACAGAAACAGAGAGAGAGGCACAGGGAGAAGCAGGCTCCATGCAGGAAGCCTGACGTGGGACTCTATCCCAGGTCTCCAAGATCACACCGTGGGCTGAAGGTGGCGCTAAACCACTGAGCTAGCCGGGCTGCCCATTTCCATTGGTTTTTAAGGACTTGAGCAAATAAGATTCACATGTTCAGAATCTTTAAAAGGACAATATTTATTATTAGGTTCAGTGCAACATTGTTAACACTTTTCAACTGATTAACATTTAACATTTATTTATTCCACTGCGAAGATAAAATATGCAAACATTGAATTTGGAATATAACTTTAATAAGATGCAATAGACTTTAAAGTAAGATAATACTGAGTAATTTAGTAGGTTTATTATATAAGACATAAATAAGCCTAAAAAGAATGTCAAATTTTAAAGCTATAGAACCCTCCTGGAAATAAAATAAGAACAGAGTTGGTTTGAGTATAGTTATGCTCAGCGGCAAAAGAATGAAGTGGATCTATGATTCTATTATTCCAAGACGTTGTGATAATACAGAAAATAAGCTTATAAAAATTCTTAATGCCCAAGGAAAAATGAACCATTCAAAGAAAGTAGAACAATTCTGGGCAATTGATAATCCTCCTATACTTTTCAAAGCCACTCAGAGAAACCAAAAAGGCAGTCACTCGAATGACTACTCAGAACATGATGTGTTGGAGGTTTGCTCTGTTTTCCCTAGTTTCAAAAACTTCCTAATGTCCCGAGTTATTAAGCCTGGGGAAAAGCTGTGGAAGTGGTGGTAGCTCTCGGGATGATATTCATTATGGTACTCATGGTCTGAGTTAGCGAACGCAAGATACATGTGTGGTATCACCCTCACTCATGGCCAACATCTCTACTGCACCATGCCACTATGTCCTAGATTTGTTCTCAGGATCCTTTACAGCACAATCCTAAAGGCAGCACTAATTTTCAGTTGGATCTACCTCAAGAAAACAAGTTTATTCACCATAGTCTTTTGAAGGGCACCCAGGGGTTGGGGGGCCAGGGAGTGAGTGACTCATTAGGGAGGTGCCAGTAGGGGCAGAGGAAGGAGGAGTCCTACGGTCATAAAGAATGCTAAATTTTAAAAGAACAGTTTACTAAATCTAAAGTCCCTTCTTTCATAAATACATACACCAGTGCCATATGTGGCTCACACAAGAATATAAGTGGTGTTATCTTTTAAAAAGCACACAGGACTTGAAGTCTAGAGGCAGAATGCTATTCCTGCGTTATCTGAAACAACCACTCTGATTTGCCTGGCACTGTCTTTTGAGTTTTTATTTGTATTTATTATATGTTTCCGTGTGTGTGTTTTTGTAAACAAAACAATTTATTATTTCAAAGTTCAGAGTTAAATATTTTTTTTAAATAGGAGAGTCATCTGGGTGGCTCAGTTGGTTAAGCCTCTGCCTTCTGCTCAGGTCATGATCCCAGGGTATGGAGATGGAGTCCTGCATTGAGCTCCCTGCTCATTAGGGAGCCTGCGTCTCCCTCTTCCTCTGCTGCTCCCTCTGCTTGTGCTCTCTCTTTCTGTCATATAAGTAAAGTCCTTTAAAAAAAAAAAAGAAAAAATTCAACTGTGAGTAAAATATATAATGGAGAAAATAAGATCCTCCACAATACCTTTCGTAGAGGAATAACCACTCTTAGTGGTTTTGTATCCATTCCTCCATATTTTTTCATGCAAATTTAATTTGGTCTTTTTAACGATTATATAGCATTCTACTCTCTGAATGCATCATATTTTGTTTAACCAGACCTCTTACTGATCAACTTTTGAATTGGGGATAATGTTATTCCATCATAAATAGCACTACAGTGAACATCCTAGTGAACATGTAGTTTTGGGGCACTTGTGCAAATATCCCTTTGGGAGAAATCCCTAAAAGTGAAATTGCAGGATTAGAGAGTATGAACATTTAAAAGGTTAATAAAAATTGTTAATTCAACCTCCAAATAATATTGTCTCAATTTATACTGTCACCCACTGTGTATTAAACTGCCTGTTTCTGGTTTGTATTTTAAGGAACAATACACAAAAAGGACGAGAGAAAATTGTTTAAGTTTAGACTCATAATCTTAGGCCACAGTACTTAACAGAAAGAAAAACATTCTCTCTCTAAAGAGAGCAATATTACAGCTGCCTATTGTCAGGGCAGGCAGATACTAAAAAATGCCTTCTTGGACATTTAGTTTATTTCTGAGATTCCTCTGTATTATCAGAATGGAAAAACAGGACAGTACTTACATGATTTCACATTAAAGGAGTGAGATAAAAGGAGAAAGTCAAAACATTATTATTATTATGTTCATCTTCTGTTCTAACACTTAATCTCAATATCAAGATAGCACATTATTAAGAATAATGTAATATAAAAAATTAGATTCCTAAAAGTGACAATGTATTTTCTTCACTAAATACCTGTGTTGAGTAAACTAATTAAATAACAGATTTGGGTGGGAAAAAATACATGCTTTTTAAAAATCACTTCTTGTTTAGTTTAAACACAGCATTACCTAGCTTTATGTGATTTTTATAGTAAAAAGTGAGAAAGTGTAGCTTAATGGACAACATGCTAATTAATAGAAAATACTAGTAGCTTCTAATATTTTTGAGTACTAGCCCAGGCGCTAGTACTTTGCAGGCATTACCTCATTTGATTCTTATTATAACCCGATGAGATAAGCACTGTTATTAACTCCATTTACAGATCCAATACGTAATTTTTTCCCTGATAAAACATTTCAAGCATAGCCACCATTATAGACAAGGATTTGTAATGCTGGAAACACCTTAAAGCTCGTCTTCCTCTCGTGACTCACTCTCCCTCTGAAGAGGATACTGATTGATTACATCTATACTTCTCCTACCTTTGGTATTGCAAGGATTAAACATTAGCACAAAAATAGAACATGTAATCTGCTCTGGATTTACTTGAAGAGTAAGGGGAGAATTTTAAACATGGTGGCAGATCCTCTTAGCTAGGGTGAGACGAGGAGGCTGGAATTCTGCTTATAGGATGGCTTGCTTCACTTCTTCCTTTATGTTTACATGGAGCTACGCAATTCTAAAGTCTTGACACAGAAGAGGGTCTCAGCAAGCCCTAAACAAGCAGCAGAATAGATCACTGGTGCTCATAGATAAGCCATCATGAGGACAACTTACCTCATTGATGAGTTACTGTTGGACAACTGATAAATTACATTACAATGTGAGAGCAAGGGAGAAGAAAGTCCCAATGTATGGTAAAACCAAAATTACATTTAGCAGGGAAGAGATCCACACAGAAAAAGAAGCGTGCCAATCTTTACAGGTACATGTGGGGCATTGCATGGGCAATAACTCTGAGGGTTGTAGAACTAAAAAATGGCATTATTGAAAACAAAGGAAGAGAAGAGAGAAGTTGATGTAAATGCACAAGGAGGATGAACATTTGCTCTACTTCAATACAAAGGTGTATTGTGTTTGCATCAAAGTATCAAATCTGAACAATATTTCATCTGCACCCCAGTGTATTCGTTACAAAAGGTGTCACCCTTGAACACAGTGAGGAAGTCTCTCAGAAAGTGAGCAGTGAGGAGGAGGATGATAATGAAGCAGACTTGAATCAAGTTGATCAAAAGCAATGGAAGAGATGGAGAGGTGGTGAGTCACTTAAGCAGCAAAACCTGAAGGAAAGAACATCAGGTATTGTTGGTGTAATCTTTGGTAGTTCCTAGATTTTCAAATTGGAATCCATCTATATCTGCCATTCCTTCTCCATTTGAGCAGTCATTGTTTGTTTGCTTGTTTTGAACAGTCATAGTTTATTAGCCTCAGTTCCTGAACAAAATATTGAATGTCCAGTCATACTTTTATCTGAGAAAAGATTGCCTAAGAAAAGATTATTTTAGAAATGAACTTCTGGGCTTTTAGTTTCAAAATATCCTCCTTTGCAGGGTGCTTAATTGCTTTCTGTCCAACTGGGAAGTTAATCTGGAATATTCTCAGGATGCTCAAGTTCTTGCAAGCTTTATACCTAAAGCAGATTCACAGCTGTGCAGAGAACACCCTTTGAAGTTACCATGCCTTGCTAGTATATCAAGTGTTCTGCTTTGATCTGTAGGCACCATTTTTCCTAGGAAACTTTCTTTTTTCCTAAGAAACTTTCTGCCATCATGTATTTTTATTCTATAATGTCCATATTTCTTATTAACCAAGGGTGACAAATATGGGTTAATATTTTTCCAGTTGCATTGTTTTTGGTAATATAAGGATTAGAGAAACAGTATCACAGGAGCTATATGATTTCTTTTATGTTCTCATAATTGATTTTAATTAAATAGTAATTTTTAGTTTTATTTTTACATTCACTTTCCGGTATTTGAACAGGAGAAGTGGAGTAATTTGTTTGCAAGCAGTGTGTAAATGAGAAAGAGGCAGAAAAGACTCAATTTCTTGATGAGTTGATGAATTTTATCCTTTTATTTGTCACAGGTTTGGATTGGGGAAGTTTTTTGATAAAATGTTTAACAACTCTTTAATATATGTTTAACATTTGATGAAATAATTAATAAATATATTGCATATGCTGCTATATTTATAAAATGTGATGAGGAAAAAGGGGAAAAGTCAAGAGGAAAAAGAAAGGGAGGGGGCAGGCCGGGTGGCTCAGCGGTTTAGCGCCGCCTTCAGTCCAGGGTGTGATCCTGGAGTCCCAGGATCGAGTCCCACGTCGGGCTCCCTGCATGGAGCCTGCTTCTCCCTCTGCCTGTGTCTCTGCCTCTCTGTGTGTCTCTCATGAATAAATAAATAAAACCTTTATTATAAAAAGAAAGAAAGAAAAAGAAAGGGAGAGAAAAAGGAAAACTTAACAAGAAGAGATGGAAATAAAAGGGAAAAGAACTGAAATCAAGGAGAAACATGAAAGAAAAAGAGAGTTGTTAAAAAATGGAGAGGCAAAAAGGAAAAAGAGTAAACATGAAGCTATTATTCTCTACAAATCTCACTCTACTTGTTGCTATTACTTTAAAATATATACTTCTTTGGGGCACCTTGATTGCTCAGTAGGTTAAGCATCCGATCCTTGATTTTGGCTCAGATCATGATGTCAGAGCCCTGAGATAGAGCCTCATGTCAGGCTCTGCACAGGGCGTGGAGTCTGCTAGAGACTCTCTCTCCCTCTTCCCTCTGTTCCCACCCCCACCCCCACATGCGTGTGTGCTCTCTCTCTAAAGAAAATAAAATAAATAAAATATATATACTTCTTTAAATAAATGTCTTTATTTCCTGGGCACATACCATATTAATAAAGAGTGATCCTGAATACGTTTCTTTCCTGTTCCTATATTTTAAGGAGAAAAGGCTTTTTAAAGTGATCTTTATTTCATAGTGTCCTTAAGTGCAAGGATAATGCAGTGTGGTTATTATTTATGCTTTAAAAAAAGTATTGCTTGTGTAGATTTTCCTATGCTGATATTTGCTCTTATGGTGTTCATATATTTGTTTATTCTAAAAGATAATTGCATAGGTTAGGGGATACTGTAGTTCCCACCAATGAAAAGTACGAAAAAAAATACAGATTAAATGAGTAAACTGTAGATTCATGTCTAAAAAAGCTATTTCTATCTTAAAGTCAAATTACTTCTGAAAAATTGGTATCTACCTCCTCCAGAGGGCAATGAATACATTTGGGACTAGAATTTAAAACTTGCATTAAGAAAATGTACAATATTCAAGAATCCCTAATCTTGATAACAAATATTTTTAGCTTTTGTTAAATTCAGGTTTTTAGTTTTTGTTTTGAATTCAATTCATCTTTACTACCAGAACCACCTTGTGATTCTAGATGCTATGCTATCACTTAGAACTCAGCCTACTGCATCCAATCCTGCCTATCTGGGCAATAGCCTTTTGGTCTCCTGCATACACATTGGCTACAATATGTACAGATAGAAGCATGGTATCTGGCACAGTACATAAAATATCCTTAAAACAAGTATTAGCCCTGGAATTTGGATCTGAATTTAAGTTGCTTTTTGCAAGTTTTCCTCTTTGTAAGATGGTGGTCTTTTGAAACACTGGGCACTCAGACTAACCCATTTCAGTCTTAGAAAGTTCTGCTCTTCTTCTTCCATACCTGGAGGTTGGCATATTGTGTTATGTTGGAGCAGCAGGAGTAACCAGGGATCAAGCCAATTGGCTACGTGACATTGAAAGTCAATTGCTGAGAAAGATGAAGCCAAGTACAGCCTTCTCTGTGAAGAAGAGCCAAGAAGATTCTAAAGGGATTTGAGGAACCCAAGAGAAACAGCCGCAGATAGGAACACTATCTAGTCTTAGAGGATGGGTGATACTTTATACATATCCAGCTCCTCTTCACCTTGGAGCAGAAAACGGGCATTTTGAAATGTATAACACTTCTGCTCCTGAATATACCATGATACCTTTCATCTATTTCTGGAGACTTTTCTTTTCTTTTGTTGCTGGATCCCCTACATAATTGTAAGCATATCGTAGGCAAGCACAATGGTAAACAGTGGGTGGACACTTCCTCCGCAAATGCAGACAATATCTGCCTTGCTGGCACAGCATAATTCAGCCATTAACCCATTTTTATATACTCTTTAGAGTAAAAGATGCAGAAAAGCTCTTAAGAACTTAACGGACAAGATGTTTTTCAAATTTCATTTTTATGGTTTGAGATATTTTTGGTGAATCAGTCTGAAAATGCTAAGGACAAAAAAGCAGAAGAAAGGCTTTCCAAAAAGTCACAAACTCAGGGCCTCTTTTAATGTGAGCAACATGTCTCACCTTTGTCAGGTGCCATACTGCAAAAGCAATTTTCTGATGGGGCAGGGAGGTCCTCTGGATTACAGAATTTTCAAATCACAAGCAGGCAGGACTTTGGTACTCCAGTTGGAGAAGGTCTGAGGGTAAGTGCAGACACCCTAACTCCCTGTATTTAGGGGTTGGATGTTTGCTGCCTGACCCCTCTGAGGCAGCTGCAATAGTTTCCTCTCTGGTTTTCTTGCCTCCACTGGCTTCCCCGTCCAATTCATTCTCCAAGTAGCTAGAACATAGTCTCCCTAAGACACCAATGATCCACAGCTTCAGTGGTTGCCCATTCCCTGGAGAGTACCTGAGCATAACACCCTCTCCCACAGCCTTCTTACTTGCAACATGTTCTCAAAAAAACTGAACAAAGTATTTGATGTTTCTGGACATGCCCTGTATTGACAAGTCTTTACTGGTTTCTCTTCTCCTAGAATACCTAACCTTCACCACCTGCCCTCCCCTTTTCCTGTATTGAAATCTTATCCATTGTTATGGATTAAAATGCATCCCTCCAAAAAGATATGTTGAAATCCCAACCCTCATCCCATGACTGTAACCTTACTGGGAAATAGGGTCTTTGCAGATGATCAAGTTCCGTTTAGATGAGGTCACTGAGGTGGGTCCTATCCAATGTGATCAGTGACCCCAAGAGAAGTGGAAATTTGGACACAGGCACAGACATGCATCTAGTGAAGATGATGTGAAGATAGCCAGGTGACAACAGAACCAGAGATTGGGCTGGTGCAATCTGGAGCCAAGCAAGGCCAAGGATTGCTGGGCCCTACCAGAAGCTCAGCAGATGCAAGGAAAGATTTTACCCTGGGTTTCAGAAGCAGCATGGCTCTACCAACACCTTAATTTTGGATATCTAGCCTCCAGAACTGTGAGGTGGTAAATTTCTACTGTTTTAAGCCACCAGTCTATGGTACTTTGTTACAGCAGCTCAAGGAAATGAATACATTTGTCTTTCAAGATCCAGTTCATAAGTTACCTAGACTTCAATCTGTCTAAAGCAATCTCTTGCACTCCCCTCCAGCCTCATAATATTGTAAGAGCATGGCTTTTTGTTTTCATTTTCAGTATTAAATTGTGGGTTTCCTGAACTAACCTTTTATCCATTTAATCTTTTTGTTCCCCTAGAGTGTACAGCGCTGCATTTGGAAAGCTTCCCTTAAATGTTTATTGAACTAAGTGGAATGGAATCTATAATTTTCAAGACACTAATAACAAGCAATTTAGAAGAAACTACTTTGAGATAATGTTTTATTATCATCTGTTCACTCATTAACCATTTCTGGAAGAGCTTTTAGAAAAAATGCAATGTAACACTGAGGAAAGGAAAATTAACAGGCAATTCTCAGAATAAGGTATGAAAATGCAGAAAGAGATCACATTATTCCTAATTAAAGCAAGAGCAATTAAAACAAGTTACTATTTCCACTATTATTATTATTATTATTCCACAAGTTACTATTTCAATAACTGTTGGCATTGATTTAATAAGACTAGCATTCTCATACAAGATAGTGAGGACGTATAAGTGAAACATCTTTTGAGAGTAATTTGAAAAATATCAGTGTTTTTAATGCACATGCCTTTGACCTAACACTTCTGTTTCCAGCAATTTGTCCTCTGGAATACTCATACAAGTGAGTATTCTACTCATTTTATTCAAGAAAGCATTGTTTGAAATAGCTTAAAAAAAAAAAAGATTGGAAACAAGTGTTGATGAACAGAAGACTAAGTGAACAAATTAAGATTCATCCTCAAACATAATATTATGCAGTCCATAGGGAAAAATGGAATAGAACTACCCATGCTGATAGGAAATGATCTCTAAAACATATTATCAAGAGAAAGCAAATGAAAATATACGATCCTATATTTGTATGCTTCTATTTGGGACAAGAATATATAAATATATATATATATGCTTATATATCATATGGTGATTTCATAACAATATTCAAGAAACTAGTAATTGTCATTGCCATTGGGAGGAATACTGGAAGTCTCAGATGAGAGGAAGATTATTTTTTATTCTGTACTTTTTAAAAAATATTTTATTTATTTATTCATGACAGAGAGAGAGAGAGGCAGAGACACAGGCAGAGGGAGAAGCAGGCTCCATGCAGGGAGCCTGACACAGGACTCAATCCCAGGTCTCCAGGATCATGCCCCGGGCTGAAGGTGGCGCCAAACTGTTGGGCCATCAGGGCTGCCATGTACTTTCTTTTTTAAAAAGATTTTATTTATTTTGAGAGAGAGAGAGAGAGAGAGAGAGAGTGAGAGGGAGGGAGGGAGGAGGGGGAGGGGTTGAGGAAGAGGGAGAACCTCAAGCAGACTCCCTACTGAGCAGGAGCCGGAGGTGGGGCTTGATTGCAGGACTGTGAGACCATGACTTGGGCCAAAACCACTAGTCTGCCACTTAAGCCCCACCCAGGGGCTCCTCTGTACTTTCTTTGGACTATTGGAAATTTTACTAGAAGCATGTATAATTATTTCAATTTAAAATTTAATAAATGTTTTCATAGATACTAGTATTCAATATGTACATAAAATATTTGGTGATATATATTAGACTCATTTTGCTTATTATAATAAATGATTCATCTAACATGATTTGATTATAATTTTATACCTGTTAAAATTTATAAAAGTACTTAAGTACCTGTTTTGGAAATCAGACATTAAAAAAATGTTTCCCAAGTTTATTACAAAAGCAAAATATAATCATTGAAGAATAATTAGAAAATAAAGACCAGGGACACCTGGGTGGCTTAGTCACTTGAGTATCCAATTCTGGAGTCATGATCTCAGGGTCATGGGATTAAGCCATAAGAGGGCTCTGCTCTCATGGGGAGTCTGCTTGGGATTCTCTCCTTCCCTCTCCCTCTGCCCTTTGCCCTATTTGTACCGTCTCTCCTGCCCTATCTCTCTCATTCTCAAGTAAATTTTAAAAATCTTTTTCAAAAAATGAAAATAAAGACAAAAATACATAAATATCCTTATTTCTACCACCTAGAGATTATCAAGTAATAATCTGATGAGCATCTTTCTGAATTTATTCTATGCTAAAATATGTATAAAAAGAAAGGACTTACACATAGTGATAATTTTTTACTGATAGCATATCATTAACATATTGCCATGTTTACAAACAGAATTAGACTTTTAGAATGGAAAAACCCTTAAAGAAAAGAAATGTTGGGAAATATCAGGAAGGGAGACAGAACATAAAGACTCCTAACTCTGGGAAACAAACTAGGGGTGGTGGAAGGGGAGGAGGGCGGGTGTTGGAGGGGAATGGGTGACGGGCACTGAGGCGGACACTTGACGGGATGAGCACTGGGTGTTTTTCTGTATGTTGGTAAATTGAACACCAATAAAAATTAATTAAAAAAAAAACTAGGGAAGAGTATCCTGCATTATCTGGATGGGTCCAATGTAATCACAAGGGTCTTTGAATGTGGAAGCAGGAGGTAGTCTGTGTCAGGGTGGTGTGGGAAAGGACTGGCTTGAAGATGGAAGGACATGTGCTAAGGAATGCAGGCAGCCTCCAGAAGCAAGAAAAATAGATTCTCCTCTAGGGACTTCAGAAAGGAATGCAATCTTGCTGACATCGTGGTTTTAGCCCAGTAAGACTTATGTCAAGCTTCTGACCTCCAGAACATAAGATAATAAATTTGTGCCTGAAGCTGTTAAAAAAAAAACCCTTAAAATTCATTTAGCACAGAATAAACAGGGGCACCTGGTTGACTCAGATGGTTAAGTGTTTACCTTCAGCTCAGGTCATGATCCTGGGGTTCTGGGATGGAGTCCTGCATCAGGCTCCCTGCTCAGCAAAGGAGCCTGCTTCTCCCTCTCTCTCTGCCTCTCCCTTCCACTTTTGTACTCTCTCTCTCTCTCAAATAAGTAAATAAAATCTTTTTTTAAAAAAAGAGACCAGAATAAACAAAAACCGTCACCTGCACATATGATCACACATATATTCCCCTCCTCTTCTGCGTGCCTATGACGGATAGTGCTGACTCATTGTGGCACCTTCTGGTTGAGTTGAGACATAGCCTTAATGTCCTCCTAACAAAGTGCTGCACAAAACCAAAACCAAAAGATTAAAGGTTAAAGTCATGCAAGTGGAAACAGGTTATTTTTGACTAATCTAAACCAATAATAAGGGGTCAAGTGATTTCTTGACCAAAGCCACTCAATTAGCAATGGATCCAAGATGAGGAACTTGCTAAAATATTCATCATTGTAAATTTAAAAACCATTTTTTATGGAGTAAACTTCACAATATTAACTTTGAAATACTGAAATTAAAGGAATAATGAAGTTTTGGGCAAAAGAATGAAATAATTAAGTGCACCTATATTTCTGTTTATTCTTGTGTTTTAATCCACATTTATACAATGTGGCAGTTCCACCTCTGCTGTAGCACACTGTCCTGGAACACAACTGCTCCTCTGCTTGATATTTTGCAGATTAAGACTATTAAAATAAGGGAGCCCAGGTGGCTCAGCGGTTTAGTGCTGCCTTCAGCCCAGGGCCTGATCCTGGAGACTTGGGATCGAGTCCCACACCAGGCTCCCTGCATGGAGCCTGCTTCTCTCTCTGCCTGTGTCTCTGCCTTTCTCTCTCTGTGTCTCTTATGAATAAATAAAATAAACTTTTAAAAAAGGCTATTAAAATATTTAGCAGATTAAGACTGCTATACATAAATCTAAAAGGCCCTTCCAAACTCTTATTTATGAAAATCGTCTAGGATTCTGAGATTCTCTGAAGCTCATGGTGGGCATTTTAGAAATCTGACATAGAGGAATGTCACCTCTACTCCTGAATTTAGGGGACGCTGGGAGAAGAAAACTATCTGTGCATGGTTCATATCTTTGGACTCTTGAATTCTCAAAGCAGGTAGTAGCCTGTGGCCTTCACCACATGAAGGGTAGTGGTGTCGTAAACAGACCAGGTTCACATACTATGTATAGAGAACATCACTGTGTTAGCAATGTACGGTAGCCTGAAGTGCCCATCTTCGGACCACATTTTACCAGTTCAAGATAGTCAATACTGCCCAGCTGAGCCAGCAATACTTACCAAGTGTTTCATGAGCACTTATTTGTTCCAAGCACTGCGTCAGGTTCCAAGGCTACACAGATCAGGAAGACCGTTCCTAGCCTAAAGGGGTTTGCAATGCAAAAGGGGAACACACATAAACCAGATTTTTTTCCACTTTGAATTTCTTCTTTTGTTTATACTTACCACAGGGATAAAGAAACAAAGGTAATATTTACGAATCAAATCTGAATAATAATCTATTTTTCTTTCCTTAATATTTTAGCAAATGTATGAAACACCATCATAGAACAATGTGCTCCTGTTCTTATTGTAGTCATAACATAGATTAATTGATTTATTATTTAGTTTATGTATATGTACTAGATAGACAAAAGGCAGACTTGTTAACATTGGTTATTTCAGAAGAGAGGCATTGTCTGCAATGGAGTGAAGTGGAAAACTTTGATATTTGTTCTCTTTCTGCCATTCTTGTTGGATTTTTAAGTGAAAATGTATTATTTGATGACTTTAAATAATAAAAGATCTCTAAATAATTTCCATTATTTCAAGAATAATGGTGTGTTTTCTCATGATCCTTTTAAATCATAAAGTAATTTTTTAAAGAGGGTTAGCTAAGAATTTTAAACTTAAGAATTTGGGGGGGGGGGAGGTTTCTTATAAGTCAAAGCAGGCCTGTCCTGCCCCCAACATATAAGCATGTTTTGTGGTGATTAAAATATTTCTGTATTTCCACAGGACCAAGTAGGTTTTAGAAGAAAAAGGGTTGGCATATGTTTTCAGTTATTCTGTAAAAAAGGTTTTCGCATACTATAAGGACCATCTTTGGTCTTGTGGTTTCTTTGTAGATCTTGACCTAATTCAGGCAGCCTTGAGGTCAACAGGAGCCCGTGTCATCTCTTAAAGGCACAAAACTGGGTGAAAATGTGCAATTCCATCTGACAGTATTGACATGCTAAGAATGAAAGCTCAGTAGAAATACACACCAATATTTAGAGTAGCAATGTCCACCATAGCCAAAATATGGAAAGAGCCCAGATGTCCATCGACAGATAAATGGATAAAGAAGATGTGGTGTATGCACACACACACACACACACACACACACACACACACACAATGAAATATTACTCAGCCATCAAAAAGAATAAAATCTTGCCATTCCCATGACATGGATTATTATGCTAAGCAAAATAAATCAGTCAGAGAAAGACAAATTAGGGGAGGGGAAGGAAAAATAAAATAAGTTAAAAACAGAAAGGGAGGCAAACCATGAGAGAATTTTAACTATAGAAAACAAACTGAGGGTTGCTGGGGGGCGGGGGGATGGAGCCACTGGGTGATGGGCATTAGGGAGGGCACTTGAAGCAATGAGCATTGGGTTTTATATGCAACTCCAAAGCTAAATGAATCACTACATTCTACTGCTGAAACTAATAATACACTATATACTAATTATCTGAATTTAAATAAAATTTTTAAAAAAGAATCACACAAAATTATTATACTGTGAACAGCACTATCCTACCATACTCTCCTGTAATCCATGTTCGTATAGGCTAATACTAGGTACAATAAACCCTCAATATAAATGGGACAGTGAAACAGTGAAAGTAATCCAAGAATTTATTATAATGATGATGATGACAATACAGTATTACTTACATGCAGAAAATACTTTGGATGATAGAATAAAACAACTACAAGGGAGTTTAAAAAAGGTGAAAATATTTAGTGTAGAAGGGAATTTTTATTTCTATTTTTTTTAAAGATGTTATTTATTTATTCATGACAGACTCAGAGAAAGAAAGGCAGAGGGAGAAGCAGACTCCGTGCAAGGGAGCCCGAAGTGGGACTCAATCCCGGGTCTCCAGGATCACACCCTGCGCTGAAGGCAGTGCTCACTGCATTTATAATCAGTCTCTTAAAAAACTTGGTTGGTCTAATACACTCAGACCAGAATCTGGGAATTAAATGCCAGAACTCGGATAGTTAAAGCTATAACTTCAGGTAAGTCACCAAGATAAACTTACCTTATAATAAAGTCAATCAGGCAGCTTTCCCTAGTGAAATCTTCCTAGCACACTGGGTACCTTTTAAACCCCAGTGGCACTCAGAAATGCTAAAACACCACAGGGATACGATAGAAATTCTCATTGATATTCTTAAATGATCTCTGTAGAAATGTGCACAAGCACTTAAGATTACTGTAATTATTTCTTCCTAGCAAGAGATCTCAAGATTTTAACCACTCTACCTAAAGTCGAAACTAAAATATAGATGGAATAATGCAGAGCAAAAGTACAATATTGTTAATGATTTTTTTAAATGATTCATTTAACTTTTTACTTGATATTTCAAACATCTTGGAAACCACTATAATGGGGATCAAGAATTCACTCAAACAACAAACAGAACCATGGAGAATCATTTACCTGTTCTCAGAATGTAGCAATAGCAGTGGCTGAAACAGAACTCGTGTATCTTGGGTTTCCAATTTCAGGGTTGCCTGAAGAGAGACTGGTTTCTGAATATGAAAATGCCCCAATTGAACTATCTTGCACTACAAGCCACGTAGTATATGGAAGAAATAAGCTTTGTTAAATTAGCAGCTCTTCTAGAAGGTGCTGCTTATCACATTTACCCTCTCAGAAAACCTGTATCCTAACTCCATCATTCAAAGCACACTCATCAGTTCAGATCCTGTGAGTAATGGCACGGGACCTTAGGGGCTCTTTAATTGAGAATTTTATGAGCATTAAACACTTTAGAATAACTAGCCATTTCTCACATTAGAGAAAGAAGCAGGTATGGCTTTCTACATGGTTAATGTGAATAAAACTTACAGCATTTAGTAAGTTATTGTTGCTAATTTCTGATTCTTCCCCCTAGGAACTGTAGAAAAACACTTAGCCAAGCTTAGCTTGAAAATTGGTTATAAACTAAAATTTTTTTCTTTTTGGTTCAGTATGTTCAATAGGGTTACTGCTTGTATTTCAAGTTCTGATATCTGGGTTTACTTCCATTAGGCTCCCTTACATAATAGCAATGTAAAGCTTACTTTGTACCAGACACTCTAAGTATTTATATATTTGTTTAATATAAAAGAGAGAGAACAAACCTCATGAGATGTGAATGATTATAACTGCATTATACATATAAAGAAAATAAGGCATAAAGAGGTTAAGAACTTGCCTAAAATCACACAGCTAGTATGTGGCCAAAACAGAGGATTTAAACTCCGTATGATTAACTACTATGTCATATTGCTTTTCTAAGTACCAAGTACTTGATCACAGAATTAGGGCTTGCTCCCACCAATATGATCAGAAAAACAACTACTCCCCCCCCCCCTCTTGTTCTCTTTTTATCCTGTTTGGCACTCTAAACTCCAAACTAGTTTGAGGTAGCAGAGGGCCGTAGGGGTATCGGAAGTATAACCACACAGATACTATCTCTGTACTGGCTTTGTAGATGAAATAAAGATGTGTGAGAATTTGCACATACAAGGGTATAGGCAATTGCCTTAAACCTCCCATTTTCTCAAGCTCTTTATTTTTAGGGCCTGGTCAGTTAATCAAAATTACAGTCTTATTTAAGTATCAGGAAGTTAAAGGATGTAAAAGACCATATATGTTTTCTGATTTAATCATTAGAACATGCTCTTCCTTTAGCAATTAATTAATTTTTTTATTTTAAAAAAATAGTCTCTTTCAGAGCACCTCGGTGGCTCAATCGGTTAAATGTCTGCCTTCAGCTCAGGTCATGATCTCAGAGTCCTGGGATTGAGCCTCACATCATCGCAGCATCATTGGGCTCCCTGTTCAGTGAGGAGCCTGCTTCTCTCCCTCTGCTGCTCCCCCTGCTTGTGTGCTCTCTCTCACTTACTCACTCTCAAATAAATAAATAAGATCTTTAAAAAAAATAGTCTCTTCCATTGAAATTTAATGGATCACATATCCCTAATCAGAAAAAAATGAAATTATTTCCATTAAAAAATATTCTTCATGAATCCAGGAGGAAAAAAAAGTATTTTATTTTTGGTGTCTTTTCTCTAGTGGATCCATATCCTTGCTTTCCTATAAACTGAACCAAGCTATATGGAAAATAAATTCACTTCTTTCCAGGATTAAAAAATAAAATTCAGATACATGCAAAATTCATTGTGTGGATGTTGGCACTAAATTTCCATGCAAAGTCACTCTTCTGTCACTGTTAATAAAAAGATAACACATACTGACAAGACTGTAAATGTCTATTGAAAAATTACACTTGATTAAAAATATTGAATTATTTTTTTACCTTATGCAAACATATTTTATTGTTGTGCAAGATTGCCCTCTTGTGTTTTCTCTAGTTAAGTTATTATTATTTTGATTAATTTAATATTCAGCTTTTAACTTTTCCATCTAAAATTAGCCCACTCAACAACATAGAGCTAGAGTGTATTATGCTAAGTAAAATAAGTCACTCAGAGTAGGACAAATACCATATGATTTCACTTATATGTGGAATTTAAGAAACAAAACAGATGAACATGGGGGGAAAAAGAGAGAGGCAAACTATAAAACAGACTCTTAACTATAGAGAACAAACAGGGTTGATGGAGGGATGAGGGTGGGGAATGGGCTACACAGGTGGTAGGTATTAAGGAGGGCACTTGTGATGAGCACTGGGTGTTACATGTAAGTGATAAATTACTAAATTCCACTCCTGAAGTCAATATTACACAATATGTTAAATTACTGGAATTTAAATAAAAACTTGAAACATTGAAAAATAAATTATCTAAAATAAAATTAACTCATTGCTAAAGGTTTCAAAGCCTTATATTCACAACCATACTGATCAATAGTTAATGTTAGTGCCATGGTTTATGTACAACTAGTCCTTCAAATCTCTGACTTAATTATAAAATACTGTGGCCTAAAGTTACAAAGAAACAGAGTCAACCAGAAGTAAATACATAAACAAAAATTTAGAATTATGTCAAGGAATACTAAAACCCTGATAGTTATTACTCACATTACAAAGTTATGGAAGATGCAGCCAACTTGTCTGATAGTATGAGTCTGGCTCAATAATCTAGCAGTTTCTCCCTTTAGCTTACTTAGTTATTGTTGTTATATAAAACCACTACTAACATTTTAAATTACTTTGAAAAAATTTTCCTTGTCTATTAAATTAGCAAAGATTTCTCTTTAATGTTGTCTAAATAGAACAAGTATTTTCATATGTTGAAATGTAAATTTTGTATAATCTTTTTTGTAAGTCAAATTGGCAGTATATGCTAAAAGCCTTTAAAAAATCCATATTAGGCTCACTTCTAGGAATTTATCTCAAAAGCACAATCCTAAGTACCCCTAAAACTTTATGTCCAAACGACTCATCATAGCATTATTTATAGAGCAAACAGTGGTCACAACATAAAGGTGGCTGTGTGTTGAATTCGATTGGAATACATGCAGTGGAATTCTTTTGACAATTACAATTTTATTGCAATATTTTAAATAACTTTTCTACGTTATGATGTTAAGTTTAAAAAATTCAGGATATGGGCAGCCCGGGAGGCTCAGTGGTTTAGCGCCGCCTTCAGTCCAGGGCCTGATCCTGGAGACCTGGAGTCCCATATCAGGCTCCCTGCACGGAGCCGGCTTCTCCCTCTGCCTGAGTGTCTGCCTCTCTCTCTGTGTGTGTGTCTCTCATGAATAAATAAAATCTTAAAAAAAACTCAGGATATAAATACACATACATGCGTGTACGTGTGGGTGTGTATCACAATGATCTAAAAGCAATTCTCCCCAAACTATAAACAAAGACTAAAATAAAATGACTCAAAATATGAATAGTGGTTGTCATTTCGGGATGGCACTATGGTAAGTACCTCTCTATTTTTTACTTGTCTGTGTTTTCCATGTTTTTATGTTGAACTTGTATTACTGTTACAATGGGGGAAAGCTGCATGTTACCAATATCAGCAGAACACCAAAATTGAGGTATTGTCCTTTTTATACAGATCAGGAATTCGGTGGCTTTCTGTGCAAACTTAGAAAGTTTTTGTTTTTTATTCATGAGAGACACACAGAGAGGCAGAGACACAGGCAGAGGGAGAAGCAGGCTCCATGCAGGGAGCCCGACGTGGGACTTGATCCCGGGTTTGCAGGATTACTGCAGGATCACTGCAGGGTCACGCCCTGGACCAAAGGCGGCGCTAAACCGCTGAGCCACCGGGGCTGCCCCTTAGAAAGCTTTTTTTTTTTTTTTTTTTTAATTTTTATTTATTTATGATAGTCACAGAGAGAGAGAGAGAGAGAGAGAGAGAGAGAGAGGCAGAGAGACATAGGTAGAGGGAGAAGCAGGCTCCATACACCGGGAGCCTGATGTGGGATTCGATCCCCGGTCTCCAGGATCGCCCCTGGGCCAAAGGCAGGCGCCAGAGCTTTTGTAAAGGAAATTAAGACTTCCGCAACTGGCTTAGGATAGTTGAAAGGTGGAGAAGCCCTGTAGGAAGGTGGAGAAGCCCTTAGATTAGGAAAAAAAGTGGGGTAGTTCCTTAGGGATAGAGACTTTCTCTCTCAATACTTTATTCTTTGGAAGAAGAGAAAAGTTGAATTAGATGGTGGATTCCTTCTCCAAACACATTAAAGAGCAAACAAAGCAACAACCATTTATTTGGAGCTTAATATATGCTAGGTTGGTTTAAAAGGGTAGAAAGCTAAATGGGAGGTGCCTGGGTGGCCCAGCCAGTTAAGTGTCTGCCTTCAGCTCAGGTCACAATCTCAGGGTCCTGGAATCAACCCCCTCATTGGGCTCCCTGATCAGCAAGGAGCCTACTTCTCCCTCTGCCTGCCACCCCTGCCCCCTGGCTGTGCTCGCGTGCTTGCTTGCTCTCTCTCAGTCCTATGTCAAATAAATAAATAAAATCTTAAAAAGAAAAAAAAAAGCTACATGCAATGAATGGCTGAATGAAAAGGATGGTTACAGAATTTCAGGTCCAGCCATCTCCTAGGGTCCCTCAGCTGCACTGTAGCGCAGGAGCTGCTCTTCCCCCCTGTAGTTGGGCAACAAGTATGGATTCCCTTATCTCCTATTGCCATCCATTTTTCAGACGGCAGAGAGAGTGATCTTTTCAAAGAACAAACCTTCCACGGATTCCCAGTACCTCTAGAGATAAACTCTAATTTATGGGGGCTGAGACAAGGTCCTTTATGATCTGGCTTTGGCTAAACATATCCAGCTTCCTCTTCTGCTTCCTCACTCCACCCTCCAGGCATTCTGATCTTCCCCAGGCTTTACCTATCCTTTCTCTCCTTTAGTTAACTCCTGCTTACTTTTCAAGTCTCTGGGTAAATGTTGCCTTCATTAGGAAAATACAGCTGCCCCTTCTACATGCACCTATCCATAATCACTACTTTCCCTTTCATAGCTCTTTCTGTGTGTTATTAAATTCTCTGGTTTGATGGTCCACATGTGAACTGTAGGCTCTGTGAGGCAAGGGCTGAGTCTGCCCTTCATCTTGATACCTACAATGCCTAACAGGGGAGCAACAGGTGTTTACTGAATACATGAATAAATGGATGAATTAAGTGAGATAGCTTGATTATATTCAACTTCCCCAAAACTTTCTCTCTAAAGATGTACTCTGATTGACCAAAAGTACATGTTAATATAAAGATGATACATGTGATGATGGCAGTCCTGGAGACACTGTGAGTTCTTCATTTGGCACTGAAGTTCTGAATCCTATTCTCAATTAACAGATATACATGCATGTGTGTATATACTTCAAGAGATTTTTCTTTTTTTTAATTTTTTTTATTATTTATTTATGATAGTCATACAGAGAGAGAGAGAGAGAGGCAGAGACATAGGCAGAGGGAGAAGCAGGCTCCATGCACCAGGAGCCTGACGTGGGATTCGATCCCGAGTCTCCAGGATCGCGCCCTGGGCCAAAGGCAGGCGCCAAAGCGCTGTGCCACCCAGGGATCCCCAAGAGATTTTTCAAATTAATTTTTCAAGCCCCTTGTGGGGGGGAAAGGAGGTGCTCTGATATATTAACCAATTACTTCTAATCCTTAAAAAAAAAAAAGATGTTTTCATCCAACAATAGGGGAGTAAATCAATTAAGATTCATAAAATAATTATAATCCTTAAAGACATAAGAAAATAACATCAATTTTTTTGTAAAAATATACAAACTACATATACAGAACAAGCTAACCTCCCCCACATACAAAAAGGACATATCATATATTTACATAATAAAAATATTGGAAGAAAATGCATCAAAACATTTATTGTGATGATTTCTGAGAGTCATCACATATAAAATACTTTTCTTCCTTATACTTTTTACCATTTCTCTTCAGAATGAGCATGTATTACTTTGGTTAAAATACCAAAGCCATCAAAAAATCTTTAATAAAAGCAACAACAACAACAAAAACAACAAAAAATCTTTAATAAGACCGTGCAGATGAGGGTGGGTAGGATTTAAATTGTGGGTAGGGCCCCTCAGCTGCTGTAGCACAGGAGCTGCTCTTCTCCCCTGTAGTTGGGCAACAATCCTTGATTCCCTTATCTCCTATTCTTGTTTTAAAACTAAAGGCTAGGCATGAATATTTTTCATACAGTGCATATATACTTAAAAATATTTTACTGAATAGACTTAATAATGCAAATATTTTATACTTAATAGATTTACTAAAGCAATGACCTTTAATGCAGATGCTAATAGAAGACACTACAGAACTATAATAATTTTGAATTTGACTTCTCAGATATCCTCATGTTCAGAGTTTTTCATATTTCTCAAGGGAAAACATTTAAAGAATGTTTCATGAAATGGTTTGGAAAGTAAATTAATGCATATATTATTTTGCCAAGCACAAATGAGATGACATTTTTTTAAAAAAAAAAAAAGGCTAAAGGATGGGCTCCAAGGATGCAATTAACTAACCATATGAGTACTCGAAGTTGATTAGGGTAGAGGCTAATTTGGGCAGAATTACTTCTTGAAACAGGCTACAAGCAGCAGTTCAGACAGAGTCTGGGAAAGTCCCTCACCTGCACCACCTATCTCAATAGATCTAGGAAGTTGCTTTTTTCTGTTTGTTTTTTTTGCTTAACAATAGGTCCAGTGATAAGCAAAATTGCCCTCCTCCAAAGCTCCCTGAAGTGCAAAAAGACTAAGAAGATCAAAGGAACCATTAACGACTCCCTGAACTTCAAAGGTTTCTCCTATGAGAACTCTGAGAAGCAGCTGTGAGTTTATAGATGACTTCCATTGCAGTATAAAAATGTAACAAATATCTTGGCTATCATTTTCTTTTTATTTCTTCACTGTAGTTGCATTTTAGTTTTTACAGTTTTGTACACATAATAAAATGAATAATAAAGCAAAATTACTAGGACTGGAGACCTACACATTCCCAATGAGCACTACATCACTATTCTTAGCACTACTCCCTTTTTGTGCTTTCTAAACCTAGCTTTTTAATGTCTTGCTTGTTTCTATATTTTCCCACTCAGAAAGAAAGTAATATTCTGCATAGGTTATATTTTAATGCAATATTCAAACAAAGTCTACAAGATAATTTACTTTCCCTGGACTGGTTTTCAGACTCAGGTCCCTAGAGATGAAAGTATCTCTTCAATAAAGCCTTTCTTGCAGGCTGTGGAGACCTACAGCTCAAACAATTCAGTCAGCCATGTGTGTGTAGCATCCATTTTAATAATAAAAAAATGCCTCTGTGGTTTTTTTTCTACTTTTATGAAATTCTTTGTTAAAAATTAAATTTTGTATTTAAATATCACATATAAACCATAAGTTCGCAGCTCAATAAATTTTCACAAAAAGTATACACTCATGTAATAATCAGCACTCAGATCAAAAATAGATTTAGAATATTTCTAGCACCTTGAAACTCTCTCTTGGGCCCTCTTCCACATTCCTGACTTCGGCCCTGAGATACTGACTATACTAGGCAACAGAGGCATCTCAGACATATAAAAATAGAGCTCTGGGGGCACAGTTAAGTAGTTGCCTTTAGTTTAGGTCATGATCCTGGGGTCCTGGGATCACCTAACCTTGGGCTCTCTGCTGAATCTGCTCTCCCTCTCCCTCTGCCCCTCCCCACTGCTTGTGTGTGCATGCACTTGCATGTTCTCTGTCTTTCAAAAATAAATTTAAAAAAATTTTAATCCTAAAAAAAAAAATTGAGCTCTGACCCACAACCTGCAGCAACCTGCCCACCAACCCTTTATGTATAACGAACAACCCAGAAAAGCCAGACTATTTTGAGTTGGACTTTCAGGAAGTCAGACTGCTACCTCTAGTAAAAATTTGGGAATCCAAACTAACTTCTGTAACAACTGACCCTGATGGCTAGGACTTGATTAATGACTGATATCTTGTCCAATTTTTGTACCTGTTTCCAACTTAGGACCAATTTGAGAAAGTCAAGTGTACACCCCTAGCCATTCCTTTAAGTACTTATTTCAAGCAGAAGAACCATAAGCAAAAGACCCTAGAAGATACTACTAGATTCTTTTTTTTAAGATTTTATTTATTTATTCATGAGAGACACAGAAAGAGAGAGAGAAAGAGAGAGAGAGAGAGAGAGAGGCAGAGACACAGGCAGAGGGAGAAGCAGGCTCCATGCAGAGAGCCTGACGTGGGACTCCAGAATCACACCCTGGGCCTCAGCGCTTAACTGCTGAGCTACCCAGGAATCCCCGATACTACCAGATTCTTAAGACCCTTGAAGATACTTTTCTTATCACTTCTAGTGATGAGAAGTCTTATATAAATAAGCTTGTTTAAAGACATTTACACCAAAAGAGACATCTACAATCTGAAAAGGTAAAGAGGAAGATCAATCTTTTATTCATGCATTCAGAATCATGTATTATGCATCTACCAATAATAAGAGGATAAGACACAACTCCCAGCCTTAAGGGTCTTCTATTCTAGAAGAAGCCACAGAAGAGCAAAGAAGTCATGAATGAGTTTGGTCACAGAAATCCAAAGCACTCACAGAGCAGGGAGAAGTCAGTTTTGCAAGTGGTGAGAAAGTAAGGCTGTGTGCGTGTGTGTGTGAGAGAGAGAGAGAGAGAGATTAAGAATGGTGAAGGTGATGATTTCAAGAACCAGTAGCAGGATGAGCACAGATATAAAGATCAGAAAATCATCTTGCACATTTTGGGTACTACAAGTAGTAGTTCAATTCAAAGTTTGCTCACTCATATATAAATAATTATTAATTAAATACTTTGAATTAAAATTGCAAATGGCAAGAAATAACTTGTACTTCAAGATAAGATCATCAAGAGGGCCTTGTCTATGCAATGAACATAGAACATGGCCTTCCTAGCATCCATTCCCCATTCTTTGTAACAGAAACTCAATTTTGCTTATGATACATGCTTCCCCCCAAACACATAGGCCTCCAAAGAAACTCACTCATCCTTAGTTCCAGGTAGCCTAAGTAGGGGCAAACTTAATTTCTCTCCACGGACTGACTCCAGAATAGCACATGACCAATTCTGATAAAGGACACACCAAGAGAGGTTTGCTAGAGGCTTTGGGGAAAGTACAACTCTTTGTGAGTTGCTGAAAGCCTCTCTCTTCTTCTTAATGGGCATGAATCAAGAAATACATAGCCCTAAACACTTACAGCAACCATATTACAACTATGAAGGAAGCAGCTTTAGGATGGAGCTGACCCTATGAATGGCAGGAGAAAGAAACCTGGGTTCTCAAATAACATCATTGAACCAATTAGCCCCCACCTTCACCCTACCTTTGATAGTCTTTTACATGATCTAGTTCAGTTCCTTACTATTTAAAAAGCTACATTGAGTTGGATTTTATGTTATTTGTGGGCCAAAGCACCCTAACCTAGATTTGATTATTAAGCATTGGGAGTCATTGAAGAAGTTTAAGCAGAAGATGGACATAGTTGGTTTGCATTTTATGAGGAAAGCAGTGGCAGAAATGTTGAGGATAGATAGGTGGGATAGGAGACTGGCTAACATGTACTGAGAGCACACCATGTGCTTGTACTAGGCTAAACACTTTACATATATTCATTTAACCTTTCCTAAACCCCATGAGGTATGTAGTATTATCCACATTCAATAAGAACATCTGAAGCTCAGAGACATTAAGTTGTCCAAGATCACATAGCTAGTAAGTAGCAGAGCCAGGATTTGAACCTCAATTTTATTACAGACATTTCTTCCTATTCCACCCCCCACCCTCCGCCCCACCAATCCCAGTAATACATATCAGGAGAAGCTCATCTTAGCCTCAAATAGGTCTTATGGATAAAAGAGGATAAACCCAGCGACTGGGTTTCTAGTGACTGACTGAGGAATAGGCTGGTGACCCAATTCTGGTCTGGCTTCTAGCTGCATATTTCATAGGGTTATCATGAGAATTAAAATGGGCTATTGCTTATAACATAACTCAATATATGGTAGGCCCACAATAAATGCTAAGAGTTTCAGAAGGGCATAGGAGGATCAAATGTCATGGGAAAATAAAGTGACATGAGTGTTGAAGAATCTAATGGGTCTAGCCTTTGGGACATAATGGGTGACTTTTGCCAGGGAGGTATTAGGGGAAGATTTGAGGTAAAAGCCAACTGATTGGCTACAGAGCAAACCTGCATCTGAGTGGAGACAGTAGCTACCTATCGCAGATTAGCAATTTCACTGTGATGGAAAGGAGAGAGAGAAAGGTAGTGGGAGTCTCCAGATGGAGTGCTTTTATAAATTTTGAAGCAATAGGCAGCAAAAGATAGTTTGAAAATTCAGAAGAAAGAACAATGATGGGACATGTATCAAAGGAGACTGAAAGAGGTGGCATCAAGCTAACAAGCAGAGGGAGGTATTAGTCTTGAAGAATTGGGCCATCTTCCAACCTCTAATTTTGGGGGTGGGGAAGAGATATGGATAAGTTCAGGTATAGATGCATTTATTGACATGGGAGGTTGGGAGTGGAGGGAGTACACCTTTGGAATAGTTCATTTTTCCTAGTGAAGTGGAGGCCTGCCTGAATAGAGTGTGAAGCAGTGGTCAAAGATAGTTGCTATTAGATGAAGCTAGACTGGAAAACTGATAAAAAACAACTCTAGAGTACTGATCACTGAGGGCATAACTAAATTGGAGGCCGAGAATTTTCAGTGACTTTAATATATAGGAATTTATGATTTTCTCCAGCACCTCTCACCTACTCAAGTGGAGATATGAGAATCAGCCTGTCCATGCCCTCAGCAGGTTGTGGAAGTATGATGTTGAGAGTAATGGAAATAGTGATCACTTGACCATAGGCCTCTCTGGTTCCTTATACCCCGGAGGCCTCAGCCATACAAATAAAATCTATGCCTACAATTGGGACTGCCAACCAGGGTTCTCAAAGTCTGTTCTTTAACAGACTGTCACTCCCTCAAATTCAAAGGGAAGAATCAAATTGTTAATTAAAGCACTTTACCTGGGAATCTCACAGTGTTCTAGGATTATGGGTGGTAAAACAATATACTAATATTCATCCTTTGATTAAATTCTATAAATCTCAAATGTGATGTATCCCCATTCTTTCATCTAGGATAAAACAAAGTTAAGGACACTCATATTCAAGACTTTATGTATAATAGATAGGATTAGTGGGATTAAGAGCCACATGGCATGTAAAATAAAATGACACAAATATTTAAATTATTCAGTATGTGTGCCTATGGCACATGACATGACATCCTGTTGAATCAAGAGACTTAAAGCATCTCTCCATTATTAACATCTTCATTCCCACAGTTACCTTTCAGGTAGGTACACAGCTAGGATTGCCCCCTAAATCTGGCCAACAGGAGAGAAAATGTCTAGCTATTAGAATTAGGAAGGAACTTTTCTCCTTCAGGAAGTTGCTTTAGGCTAGTACTTCAAAATTGCTGTTGGTTCTTTTAATTGATTTAATGAGGAGTTTTTTCTTCTAAAAAACTTAAATGTGTCCTTTCATTGTTCAAAAGAGAACAAAGACAATAGTTAAGACAATAATAATTAAGACAATAGTTAATACAGGACTATTGCATCATAAGATATGACAAAACAATGAAAATACCAATTATCCAGATAGAAGACTATCACTGGTTACACTTTCCCTGCTCCGAGACCATTCCTTCCTCTGAAGTCATTGCACACAGAGATAGTTGTCTTTTCAGAACCTCATTATAGGCAAATGTGCCTAAAGTGTTAGAGTGAAATAATCCTATTTTCACACCTAAAATAATGCTGCCATAAGCATATTACTCACAAACATGAATAAAAAAGAAAAGATTTTTACAAATATAAGGGATAGGTTTCTTAGAGAAATCTTCTGACTTAGAAGATCATCATTGGGATTTTAATAGGATATAAAGCAGAGTCACTGGAGCTTAGATACCAGAGATCTTATTAGCTTATCAACTAGCAAGCAGGCCAGAATTTACTTTGTAATTAATTATAAGCATCCTCAATTGCTGAGAGAATAGCATATGTAGTAAAAAAATAAAAAACAAAAAACCCAGACAAGTCTCCTTTTATGTATTAGATATGTGAATAATACGTGAATAAGACTCAGTCACTGACCTCTAGAAGGTCTTTATAACTCGTCTTTCTGAAAATAACTGTGAGACAACATTAAGTGAACTCCTCAGTGTGAGAAAGCTCAGTACCAAGTTACAGTATAGAAAGAACATTAAGACTTGCTGTCACTCATTCATTACAATGGAGTCACATCTTTTTTAGGACAGGGTTATACTCCACAGATAATGAGATACATTTTTCTAAGTAAAAAAGAACCTTCAATATGTCTTGGGGAATTGTATGGAACCATTTTGGCCATTTTTTTTCCTGCATGACTTGAACAGATCATTGTTTGTTTGTTTGTTTGTTTTCAATTTACTCATGAGGGACACAGAGAGAGAGGCAGAGACACAGGCAGAGGCAGAAGCAGGCTCCCATGCGGGATTTGGCCCTAGGACCCCAGGATCATGACCTGAGCTGAAGGCAGATGCTCAACCACTAAGCCACCCCGGCGCCTCCAGATCATTGTTTCTTTGGCCGACCACTCAGGTTACACTTTGAACCTACGTCATTTGAAAAATATGCATTGTTAAACAATGTATGTGCATTTGGAAATACGGTTTTTGTCTTAGTTTTTAAAAAACCATAAATGGGATCCCATTGTACTTATTTGTTTATTTTATCTCTTTAGGGTGCTTTGGAGGTCTTAAGCACCAAAATGGCCACAGCAATATTTCTGGTTCCACATGCTCTTTAAAAACCTTGCCTCTCCTCATCAAAAAGTATGGTTTATTTCCCCTGCCTCTGAACCTGGATGAGGCTTTGTGAGGCCCTAGAGAAATAGAAGGTGGCACAACTGACACTGCATGATTTCTAAGGCAGATAAAAGATAAAATGCTCCTACCTGGCTCTCCTTCTCTTGGGATACTCACCCTGGGAACCTAGCCATCATGCTGTGAAAAAGCCCAAAGCAGTCCATATTAAGAGACCACCTGGAGAGGTCTACATGGAGTTGAGCTGAGGTTTCCAGCCAGCAGCCTCCAGCCAGTATCAATCACCAACATGAAAGTGAAAAGTTTTCAGATGATTCTAATCCTCAGACTTCCAGTTGAGGCCCTATGCATAAGGGAGCAGAGAAAAGTCATTCCTGCTGTGCTGTCTGAATTCTTGACTCACAGAATCTGTTGGCATAATAAATGGTTGTTTTATAACGCTGGGTTGTGGGGATAATTTGCAATGCAGTCATAGTAACTGGAAGTGTACCAATACATTCTATTATAGTCCATGTATTAGGTATCATAAGCTTATTTTAATCATTCCTGTATTAATAGATACAAAGGTGGTTTGGACTTATTTTTTCCGATCATAGACAAGGCTGAAATAAATGTCAATATTTCTATAAAAATCTATAAATCAGTTTTTATTAAAACTTATGAGTCAATAAATACTTGTGAGATACTTAGAACAGGACTTGGTACATAGTAACATATTTTATTATTTTTTATCACTATCGACTGAACTTCTATATGGAAGGTGGTAGTTTGTCCTTACTATCTTTAGTGACAAGGATCCTAAAAATTATATCCTAATAGCTATGCTACAGTGTGTATCCCACTTTCTAGAGTTCATATCATGGCAGGAAGTTGCAAACATAAGCAGTCACAGAATTATGTCCCTGAAAACGTCCATCTGCGGCTGACATGACTAGCTCTACAAACGGGTCTTCGAAAAGCCTGAATTCGCTCCGTGTGGTGGAGAGTTACAAGAACAGACCTGCTGGGCATCACCGTTTGCGGGCTAGGGAGGAAAAGAGCGAAGCCACATGCTCAAGTGCGTGCTGCGGAGCTTTTCCTTTTGCAACGCGCCTGGGCAGACCGCTGGGTGGAGCGAGTGCGGAGCGAGCTTCAGGGCATTACTTTCCCGGTGACAGTTCTTGTCACAAGTTTAGAAATGCGCTTTTCTGGCCGTTTTCACTCTCTTCCACCATCTCTTAGCCCTTCCCTAGACGTGCTTGCATCTGTCCAGCACCTTTACCTCCAAATCACATTTACCTCCGAATTCCTGGGTGGGGTGAAGGGGGGTAAAGAGAGAGAAAGGGGGACTGTGGTCTCAAAGGGGCAGACGAGTTAAACTTAATTCACACTACAAACAAACCAGTTTTCTTTTTTTTACAAACCAGTTTCCAACACCTCCTAACGTCCTCTCTTTCCTCCTTTATTTAATTTATAAATTAATATACTCAATTTATCCCTATTTAGTTTTGCTCCATTTTCAAGGGACTCAGGTAACCACCCTCCTCCCCGGGTCGGGGGAAACGCAGTAGCGCGGAGGAAGAGCATCTTTAGGGGACTCCTGCGCGGCCGGGTCGGCAGGCCACCAGCGGGCCGGCTTCGCGGCAGCTCCGCGGGGGCGGGCGCGCTTGCAACCCGGGAGCTCCGGTCCCGCCCCCTGCTCTCCCCGGCCGGGCGTCAGGAGCTCAGCGGGCGGCGGCGGAGTCCCAAAGCGGAGGACGCGCGGCCGGGGAGCCGGAGACTCCAAAGCCCTCTGCAGCTTCCCCGCCCCGCTGCCCCACCCGTCGGCACGCGGCCCCCGCCCGGAGCCCGCAGGAGACACCTTCGTCCCCGCCCCTCCACAGGTCACCTCCCTCCACGCCCCTTTCCCTTGGCCCCGGCAGCCGGCAGGCAGGGAAGTGTCGTAAAGCCAGGCCTAGGAAACTTTACCCGGGGTAACAGCCGAGGCGCTTTACGGCGACGGCGGCTGAGTGTGAACCTTGGCGGCGGTGGAGGCGGCCGCGGCGGCGAAGGAGGCGGCGGCGGCGGCGGCTGAGGAGGAAGAGGAGTGGCGGCAGTGGCGGCGGGGACCTGTGCGGGGTGAGCCGCGCGGCGCGGGCAGGGAGGGGCGGCGGGTGACAGGGCGAGCGGATGGGTGCGGGCGGCCGGGGACGGTGGCCGGCTGAACAGCTGGGCGGCGCTGAAGAGCGGGGGGGCCCGCGGAATCGGGGGGGCCGCTCCGTAAGGGACGGTCTCTGCCTTTGTTCCCCCCCCCCCTTCACCGCCGCCCCCTCTGCTGCGGCGCGCTCGTCCGCCGGGTCTCATGGCCTCCCCTCTCGGTCTGTGTCGCCTCTAGGATGGCGGAGGTACCGCCTGGGCCTAGCAGCCTCCTCCCACCACCAGCACCTCCGGCCTCGGCGGCGGCCGAGCCCCGCTGTCCCTTCCCGGCGGGGGCCGCCCTCGCCTGCTGCAGCGAGGACGAGGAGGACGACGAGGAGCACGAAGGCGGCGGCGGCGGCGGCGGCGGCGGCAGCGGTAGGAGCCCGGCGGGCGGCGAGGCGACGGCGGCGGCCAAGGGGCATCCGTGCCTTCGCTGCCCTCAGCCGCCGCAGGAGCAGCAGCAGCTCAACGGATTGATCAGCCCCGAACTGCGGCACCTCCGGGCGGCCGCCTCCCTCAAGAGCAAGGTTCTGAGCGCGGCGGAGGCGGCCACGACCACGGCCACCCCCGACGGGGGGCCCAGAGCGACTGCAACAAAAGGAGCTGGGGTACACTCGGGCGAGAGCCCCCCTCACTGCCTCCCCAATAATGGAAGAACTGCGCTCCCCAGCCCGGCAGAGGCAGTGGCGGCGAGCGATCCTGCGGCGGCCCGCAATGGACTGGCGGAGGGCGCCGAGCAGGAGGAAGAGGAGGAAGACCAGCAGGTGCGGCTGCTGTCTTCATCCCTGACCACCGGCTGCAGTTTAAGAAGCCCCTCGGGCAGGGAGGTTGAGCCTGGGGAGGATCGGACGATACGTTATGTCCGATATGAATCCGAGCTACAAATGCCCGATATCATGAGACTGATCACCAAAGATCTGTCTGAACCCTACTCCATTTATACGTATAGATATTTTATCCACAACTGGCCACAGCTGTGCTTCTTGGTAAGTGGATGGAATGCAAAGAGGGTGAACCCAGCAGAGAGATCCAGGCCGTGCAGGGCAGGGAGTGTGAGGGCCGAGAGTGGCAGTGGATGGATGTGTATACTTCTGCGTTTCATATAGTACGGTACATGATGTAAAGTGCGTGTACACACTACTGGTTATTTAATGAAACTTGTTTTGAAGGGAAGACGTCTTGATCTGGCTTAACTTGATACTCCTGTAAATGCAGCAAGCCTGTATGATGCACGTTTGGGGGTCTTGGATCCTTGTTTATATTAGCTTATAATCATGTTTAACCGTCTTTAATTATCCTCCCTCCTCCTCCAAGCACTTTGCAATCATTTAATTTGAACATTGGTTCTGTTCGGATACAGGCTTTATTAATCTCTCAATTACAGCCATAATCAGGGAAGAGTGTATGCATAAACATGTTTTGGTGAACATGATTGTCAGTAAACTTGCTGTGGCCACATTGGAGAATTAAATCTTACAAGTATTTTCTGTCATTACGGAGATTGGTTCCTTTTACTTCAACAGGACAATTAACAGTTGTAGCTGGCCTGCTTTCTGGTGCTAGATGGTGCTACTAACCCTTCTGGTGGCTGAAAGATGACTGAAACTTGAACAAAATATCTTTTTGTGGAAAGTAGGGAACCAAGTGTGAAATCGTTACTAATCTAATTTTTCTCTTTAAGAAACTGGTCTAGGTATACCTAAATACTAGTAGTAACACTGGCTTGTGTAAAGCATAGTTGACAAAATTTTATACTTATATGTAAGCAAAAAAGATTTGGCTGTGCAACAAGCTAAATAGGTATTTTGTTTTGTTTTTGTTTTCCTTTTAATTTGTATAGTACTGGTAGTACTGATTTTTCCCCAATAACACTGACCAATGTTAGTCTGTATGAAACCTATCACTTAAATATTAACTGAAGGTATATGCTTTATATCTGTGTGCTCACAGGCATTTTATTGCCATTGAATTTCACTGAGGAAAGGCACTGTGCTTTTAAGAAATATTTTATGATCTGTAAAGGGAGAAGCTACTACTTTTATTATTTTAGTGTTGACTTAGTTGCACATAGCAAATCCCTGCAAGACATTTTGACAGTGCTTTAGAAATCTTTTTGGTTCTGTATGTTGGTGGTAACCTGAAAATACAACTTAAGAATGGTAGTTCTGTTATTTTCTGTGGTCACTTTGCTAAACTTCAATTTAGTATGTTTGTTTAAATTGTGGGGAACTATCTTATAGTCTACAAAACTGCCCTCCCAGGACTCTAGCCATTGTATCAAAATAGACGTACTTAGACATGCATTGACACAGGCATGTGATCACAGGGAAAGTGATTTTATAGCATTATTATACATGTAAAAGTCAGTGTAATTGCTAAAAATTTACAGTTGATTTAACTGTAAGTTTACCCACAAATACATACAATTGAGCCAAACCTTAAATTGAAATATTATATGTATTTCTGTTAATTACAGAAAATAGTTGTATATATAATATTTAGTCAGCTTTGGGTTCTGATATTACCTGGGCCCCTCTCAACTTGTCTGCCATTTTAGGCTCTGATAAACTTAGTAAATTTTAGTTTTGATATTTCATAGGCTCTTTCCAATTTATCAGCTAATTTGTACTTTAGCTCTTTAATAGCGAGTTGTTTAACATTAAATTCTGAATCTCTGGAAGGTGAGATACTGTACAGGTGGTTGACATCTAAGATTTACTAGTGCAAGTATGTATCTGGAGGTATTGAACATAAAACAGTAGTTAATCAGAGGCCATTTAGAATTGGGGCCTTTAGGTTCGCATTTAAAAATTTGAATTTCCTGTAAGAACTAATTAAAAACAAATTTGAAGTCATATTTTAGAACCATAAAGGATCTTAAATACACTATAGCTCAACTTCACTTTTTTTTTTTTTTTAATGCAATAAGATTAAGGACCAAAGTGACTTAAAATGTTTAATCTTCTGATATTTAGGGCTGGCTCAATTGGTGGATATGCAACATTTGATCTCAAGGTTGTGAGTTGTGAGTTCAAGTCCTAAGTTGGGTGTAAAAATTACTTAAAAATAAAATCTTAAAAAAAAAAAAAGCTTCAGATATTTAGTGGCAGAGAGGTAAAGCTAGAATTTTACTTGACGTCTCATGGAAAGAACCTGAAAAATGACATACCCTTGACCCGTTCAGCGAAGATCATTGTGTTACCAAGTTATGCTTCATCAAGGGACAGTTCTTACAAATATCAATACTCTAAAGAGATTAAAAACCTCCAAAATGGTTCTGGTTTCCATATAACCTAAAATGGATCAAATAGAATGTATGAGTTCGAAATGAAGAAAGAAAATTGCCAATACTTGACCATATCTAACAAAAACAACAGTTTCTTATGATTCGTCCTAATAATTGTAGAAGATGTGAAAGTAGAGTGCCAAGTTGGAGACACTGTCAATTATTATTCTCTTAACTAATTTCTCTCTACGTCTTTTGAGTTCATGGTATTTTCAGCTCTTGGTGCCTTTTGAACTTCTTAAACTTATTACCAGTGATGTAATATTGTCTGTTTATTTTAACTTTCTGGCTTCCTCTGTTTTCCCATATATAGCATTCTGAAATTTGGGAATTTCTGTTTCATGCAACTTGTATTTTTCAAGTTTTATAGATTGGCAAGCACTTGACCTTGTAAAGTCTAAATCTTGCCAGGAATTTTTCAGTTCCCATCCTTGAAAAAAGAACACATTTGATAGTATGAGTTCCAAATATGTGCAGAGCTTTTATTTGGAGAAATTGACAAGCTGTTTATTGAGTCTTAAAAGTGTATATCCATCAGCAATTTATCAGAAAAAAATAAGAGCACAGGTCTTCCTCACTACCAATACCTTATTAGTAACAATATATTATATACTGGGCTTTTCTGCTTTACTGATGCATACCACTTGATTTTTGCTCCTACAGATACTTAGTTAGGAAGAAGTCAATCTAGTCCAGTTGTGAACTGATAATACTTTGTTTGCCTGTCACTGCCTAGGTCAAAGGACAAAGATTTGTTTGAAATTCCTATCCAATTTGGAAGTATTGTCCAGTTGTATTGTGTATTCTGATTTTTGAAGAAACCTTCCTTGGATGGTTTTCTAACTGAAGTGTAGCTGTCCTACAGTTTTGTATTCTAGATCTATTGGTTTCCATTTTCTCTAATTTATGAGATCAGGTCAAAAAGTTTTTTAATGTATTTGGTTAAACATGTATATAGCACACAAGCAGAATTGTTCAACCAGCCATCTCTTGTGCATATATCAGGTCTTAATTCAGAAAGAAATTTCAGTTTTCAAAAGAATTTTGATAGAACTCGATTGATTAATTGTGAATGAAAATGGAAATAGCAATTTTAGAGGTTTACTGGTCCAAAATAGTTCTGGGTTGTATGATAAAACAGAAATGAATTAGTGTGGATTGTTGAATTTGATATCCCTTCAAAAAGATTTTTCTGACCTAGTTCAGAAATGGATTAGAATTATCTTGCCTACAAGATTTCTCTACAATTAAAAAAAGGTTTTTTAATCATTTTACAGAATGATGAACTGAAAAATGTCACATCAAAATTAAGTTAAAATTAAGTATTAAGTATAAGCTGGACTTTTTAATTTTTTAACCCAATTCCTGGTTTTTGTTGTTGAAATAGTTTCTTCTGAAATTTTAATTTTATTAAGAGATAATTTGAAGTTTTCATATTTTTTTAATGAGTGCTCTTTACAGCAAACACGTATTTCTAGTGAGCTGACACATTATTAAACAATTGGAGCTTTTGCCCTATTGATATTTACCAGAATACGAGTATTACAAGAACTTTTCATTGGTGATGGAACTTTTGAAAAAGATTTTTAATGGTAACACTGGAAATCTTAAAATAGGGGATGATTGCATTTATTCAACATATAATCTTTAACAGTCTAGAAAGACAACATTTTTATTAAAATAACTGTAAATTTATATTAGAGCTTTTGCTTTAAGATGAAGCTCTGATTTTAAGTTCTAGATAATCTCTTAGCTTTGTGATAATGATACTGTCAGAAATGTCCTAAAAATGAGACCATTGTATATGTAGTCCTCATAGTCCTTCACTAACAAAAACCCCTTGGGTAGGATCCAAGGAATACCTTAAAAACAATCTTTTTTTCTAAAAATCATTTACATTTTTTTTCCTGGTCAAATCTAACTATTTTTCAAGCATAAAATACCATGTCTTTATCTCTCTTTCACTAAAACCTTATTAGAACTAAGTTTAAATTTACAGTACTTTGATAAGCAAGTTTCACAATTCTTTATCATAGCTTAATGAATGGACATTTTCTTAAAAAAATTAACTTTCATGTACTTCCTCCTTCCCAAATCTTAAACATGTAGGCCTTTATTGCAAATCATTATAAATATCTCTTATAAAGTACTTGAATATTTATTTTGAAAATCTTGCTTTTTTCCTCCTATACTCTGATAATAAGTATAAGCAGTTCATGCCCTGCACAACGTTGAATGATTTTAAAATGAACATTTGGAGGAGTTCTGGGATTTAGATTTCTGAAACTTCTGTGATTGCTCTATTACTGGAATTCTTCTCTTCCTTCCTCAAAAATGTGACCAGTGGTTGGTTGCTGTTTCCCTGGGTAATTGTGCAGTACCTGATGGCAATGTATTCTTCATAACTGTTTGTTTATTTTTAAGGCCATGGTAGGGGAGGAGTGTGTAGGTGCCATCGTTTGCAAGTTGGATATGCACAAAAAGATGTTCCGCAGAGGTTATATAGCCATGTTAGCCGTGGATTCCAAATACAGGAGAAATGGCATTGGTAAGGAAAATATTATGTCACTTCAAGAATGCATAAGTTATTTTCATTTTTGTTTTTTGAAGCAAAATATTTAAATGTAAATACATAGAAATGAAAAGCTAAGGGAAGAAAATGAAGATTGTTTTTATTTCAAAATATTTTAAAAATGTTCTTAAAATTGAATTGTTAATGTTTTGTTTGAGAAATTATCTTTCTAGCAAGTAACAGGTGATCAATTTTTACCTCCAAACGTTTTTTTTTTTTTTCTTTCTTTTTTTTTTGATCAGAGTCAAAATGCTTGGTGTTACTCTAGGTACTGCAGTTTTTAATAGCATTATTGAGGCACTTGATCGTAGCCTTTCAGGAGCTGTCTATACTTAGGTTAAGTGGACCTCAAGGTCAAATTATGGAGAAATTGTTACCGTTATTTAGTAATAGTCATCTAACATATTACAATTCAGAGAGGACCAGGATAAAGGAGAATTGTGTCTTACTATTCCCAAATTCATTTCTTTCTTGGGTCCACTTTTCCTGGTATTTTCAGTCAATCTTATACTTATGATTTATAATGGTCATTAGAATCATCAGAGTGGCTTAAAAACAAATGTTTAGGTCCCTCCACCTGAGAATCTTGTTAGTCCTATTAGAAGTAGGACTAAAGCTTCCCCAAGTGACTGATACAAGCCTGTTTAAGAACCATTGTCCTAGTGTCTAGGACCTATCTGCTCTTTTTTTAGGCTAGGGGATCAAGCACTTATCTGAACATGTCAAATTCTGGGATCTAGGGAAGCTAAGTAAGTATTCGTGAAAGATTTAATGCCTGTACCAGTATTTAATTACTAGGAGTTTTGTCACTTGTAGTTTTTTTTTTTTAAATACAAGTGTTATTGTCCAGTTTAAGACTGTTTCACACAATCTGAGATGGTGTTATGAGAAATCATCATGAATAGGTTCTCTTAATACCTTTGGTTTAACCAACTTTTCTTACTAGTGTTAAGAGTTTACTACTAGGGTTTACAGTGGATTGGCCTTGCTATATATAAGCCAAGTTTGGGTTTTTGACATATTACAAAGAGCTGATGGGGCTCATGGCAAATGGTAGGCAATTGTCTAGCTAGTTACAGGGCAGAAACTGGTGGCTTAAGGGCTGCATCCTGGCCCTCAGACATTTTGTTTGGCCCATGTAATGTGTTCTTCCTCATTTGCATGGTTGGAAAAATAAAGAGATTTGTTACAGAATTTGGATTTCTTAAAATTAGATTTGGCAGTTGTTTTCCCTTTAATGTACCAAGTATATCTGACCCTAAGGATACATTTTGCTAGACATTTACATAGACACCACTGGCATCATTTGGGAATGCTGGACTTCAGTATGCCCAGGCTCATTATAAGGTTTGTAGGAACCAACCCAGTGTCTTGGGCCCACTCTGGGTCACAGCAGTTTCTGGTATGATCTTTGGCAAAATTAGCTCAAGGGTCTTGTAGTAACTTCTCGCTAGTTCAAGGATTTCCTGGGTTGCTCTGGCCATACCATATCTTGCCTTTTTCTTTTTCCTCTTTTCTCTTATCTTCAAACAGAATATCACAAACTCTTGCTTGGAGCAAGTAATTACACCTAAGAAAAAGGGATACATAAGAGAGAGGTCTTTTAAAAGGAAAGTTATATTTGCTATATGTAGGTTTTGTTGGCCTCTCAGTTTATATTTTTTCTCACTTAGATAGTCTGTGTATCTGCATTCAAGGTAGAACCAGCATTTGTTATTTTTGTGCTTATTATGATTATGATAATTTAGGTATCTTTAAGAAACTAAATGTTCCTTCATTAATACTCAGATCTATATTCTAGGTACTAACTTGGTTAAGAAAGCTATATATGCCATGGTTGAAGGAGACTGTGATGAGGTAAGTCTTTCTAAATGTTTAAAATCTTTTACCCTGTGCTGTATTTTACCAAGTTTTTGGTTTTTTAAAATAAATACCCCATAATAAATTACACTGTAAATTTCATTGCAAACTATTATTATATAATTATAGCTTGTGGTGAAAATTCTATTCCTTTTAAAAACACATGAATTTTGGGCAGCCCCAGTGGCCCGGCGGTTTAGCGCCACCTTCAGCCCAGGATGTGATCCTGGAGACTGGGGATCCAGTCCCATATCAGGCTCCCTGCAGGAGCCTGCTTCTCCCTCTGCCTCTGTCTCTGCCTCTCTCTCTGTGTGTCTGTCATGAATAAATAAACAAAATCTTTAAAAAAAATAAAAACACATCTTAAAATGATAATAGCTAAATTTTGTTTTTTATCAAAATGAGGTGAAATCTTAGACATCTTCAGTAAATAATTGATATTTAGAGGAATTGGTATTCAAAGATTTGTTATCAGTTAAGTCATTTAAGGTAGCTCTTATTATAAATCTTACTGCAACTTCCTTACATATTGGCCTTAGTTCTCTCTAAATAACATTTTTTAAAACTGTGGACCAAAAAAAAAAAAAAAAAAAAAAAAAAAACTGTGGACCAACTGTCTGTTAGCTCATGTGAAAGACATTGCATGTTTGAAAAAAATCTCTCAGTGTTAAATAATGAGAAGGCTGAGGGAAAAAAAAAGACAACCATTTTTTATTTTTATTTTATTTTTAAGATTTTATTTATTCATGAGAGACACACAGAGAGAGAGAGAGAGAGAGAGAGAGAGAGAGGCAGAGACACAGGCAGAGGGAGAAGCAGGCTCCATGCAGGGAGCCCGACGCAGGACTCGATCCCGGGACTCCAGGATCATGCCCTGAGCTGAAGGCAGTTGCTCAACCACTGAGCCACCCAGGTGTCCCGACAACCACTTTTTAAATGTAGACCTGTCTGCATATTAACCTAAGAGCATCTTTTCTCTTTAGCTGGTTTGTACAGCCTACCACAGCTATAATTTGTATCCTATAGCGCTGTGCTGTATGCATGATGAATGCTCCATAACTAATGGTGATGATTGGGAATGTTAAGATTTACTGTCATATGATATGGAAGGAAATAAGTGTAAACTAGAGAAGTATAAATGGTTTTAATAAAGCAGTGGTGACTCGAATAAAGTTCTGCTAACAATTTTATGAACAGTAGAAGTGACAATTGTCTTTATTATTGGAGGGCAACTATGCCTTAGATAGTTCTGAAGAGACTTGAAACTAGGTAATTTTTTCTTCAAAAGGCTGTAACCTGTTTTGATTACTTTTTAAGGTAGGTTTTTTTTCTGCACGAAATTTATACACCGTCATTAAGCATGATGTGTATGTGTGATTTGGGGGTACAGAGTCTGTTCGCCATCCTCACACTGCAGCTCCTCATTCTTCTTTCTGCTCATAGCTATTGTTCATCTTCAAATATGTATCCTCTCATTTCTAAGCACACGTCTAACCTGTGTAATGCTTTTTCTTTACATAAATGAGGCCATAATTATTCTTCTGCAGTAATTGCTTTTTAAGCTTAACAATATCTTGTGAACATGTTTACATGTCAGAATACAGGGATTTACCGTAGAATGTTGTCATGCTCCTCGTTCACATTAGTTTGTATTCTGACAGAGCACACTAAATAGTGGTCGTATGAGAAGGCCTGCAGATATGTTGGGCAGCACAGAGGAGGTCATCCTGTTATTGTAGGCTATTCAGTGTTATTTCAAATAAGGTAATTCACATAGAGTGAAGGATCTAATATTGTTCACAACTTTTAATATAATATAAAAAAATAAAAGATGCAGTGACCCTGGTCATTTAAGTAGCTGGTAACTAAAATTCGCTGAAGAGGACTGAAATTGAGTCTATGTCTGATGAGTCTAAGTCTCTGTTTGGACCACAGCCACACTGGGTTAGTTCATCAGGAGAAGTTGAGGTTCCTAAAAATTGCTGACCAGTTTGAGGAAATCTTTGGGTTAATGAGGCTGTGTTTTGATCCTCTACTGCTGCTGATTGGAGTGGTTCCCAGTGAGCAGGGATGTTATGAACAGGGAGTATTATGTTCCTTATGGTGTTATACCTTTTGTGAGTGATCCTCCATACCTGTGAGACAAGGTATGTGCTTTATCTTAACTGAACAAATCTTTAAATAGTATTGGTTTTCCTTTGAAAATTCTCAGGAATGATATGGACGTTTGAGTTATATTGACTTGAGTCTCAAAGTTAGATCTCTAAATTAGTGTTACATTTTATGGTAGAAATACTCTTTTCATTGTGGGCCTAAAAATCTAACTCTGATTTATTTTTCTTTTCAACCAAAGAGTTTCACCTAATCTTAGTCTGAAATGGGGATAGTTCCATGAATTTACTTCTTTTCTATGATTTTTTTTACAGTTTGACTAGCTTTCCCTCTGGATTAGAGAACTCTTCTGTGTTTAAGAAAAATTGTCTGTGTCCCACATTGTTGAGATAGAAGTTTTGCTGTATGAAGGGATAGAACTTTTGTTTATTCTTTATAAGGGCCTCCCTCTTCCTTTCATTGAGTTTTAAACTATGTAAGCCACAATTCTATGCCCTTTTCCCTTCTAATTTTTGATAATTTGTCTTTGTTGGTTCCATTTCCTTTTACCATTTCATTCCATTTGGTTTGGTTTCTTTCCCCTCAGCCCAGTGTAACTACTTTCTCTCTGATGTATTTGCTAGACCTTATTAGCTGCTTTTTCCTCCTTTACCTATTAAACTACTCTGTCTTTAAGACCCAATACAAATATCAGTAACTTTCTATTTAAAGTTTTCCTTAATTCTTCTGGTTTTTGTGTCGTTTCTGTGGTTTTCTTGGCTGCTTCACTGTTCAGAGGCTCTGTTTTAGTCACTAAAGAAAACAGATTCTTTTTCTTATTTACTGCTGTATTCTTAGTACTAAGTGTAGCATTTGTGATAGAGTACAATGGTTCTTAAATATTTGTTGACTGATTAGTTCTGTGCTTCCAGCATCTTATCTGTACCTCTTTTTTTTATGCATTTGTGAATTTTGACTTGTATAATTAATTGTTAACTTGTCTTCCTCTCTGAGTTTTCTGTGAGCTTTCTTAGAAGAGTAGTCATCTTACTTACTTTGTACATAGTAAGACATATATAATTTCTCACTGTTCTGAGAAAAACTGAAGCTTTAATTTTCTAAGAATATAGTAACCAATTATAAAGTAACCAACATGTGATTTTACTTTTATTAAGTTCGGCCAGCCTTCCTTTCTCTTAAAGTATTAAGGAATTTTGGCAAATTCTCAGAAAGACGTTAGAGAAGGGATTTAAATTACATTTTCCACCACTTAGCTTATACTGCTATTTTTTTATTCTTATAGAAATTTTTAATTCTATGCACCTATAAAAAGTTTCATTTGGAAATCTCTGTGAAGCCTTAACATGCACATCCAGTCAATTTATTTGTGACCTTGAGTTGTGTTAATATTGTTCTTGGTCATTCTTGTCATTCTTTTTAAGATAAATTCACAGTGTATTAAACCAAAGTTAGTAATCACAGATCCACATGAAATGTAGATCATGTTTTTGTTGGAATAATAATGAAATACTCTCCCGATCTGATAGTTGTTTTCATTTTGCCTTACTATGACTTTCCTGACTTTTTGTCAGAATTAGACATGTTAAAATAGAATAACTAAAAGATCTTTGTCTTTTTCTGTATATTTGGAGCTGTCTATAAAGTTAAAGCTTCAAAAAAAGAAACAATTGGATTTGTCTCTTCATGAAGGGGAAATGCATTACCTATATTGCTGACCTGGCCTGAATTTGGTTACACTCCCACATGCTTTGGCTGCCAAACGTGTAGTGGCTACTAGACAAGCATCTTGAGTTTGTGTATTACATTAGGGAAAATAGTAAGAAAAATATATACAAATATCATGAATGAGTTTTCTAGAATGCTGTTTTTAAAGTAGGATTTGTATATGTAAAATAATGAACTCATATAGTGACCATTTACTTTTTATGAGCTTTTTACCTAAATAAATTAGAATGGGGCAGGTGATTAGTCAGCATGATGAACAGTGCTTTACTTTTTGAGCTATAGATGCCACTGAAGTCTTTATTTCTGGAAATTTAAATTTCAGATGTCTTTTTAGAGGGACGCCTGGGTGGCTCAGCGGTTGAGCATCTGCCTCTGGCCCAGGGTGTGACACCCCCCCCCCCCCCCCGCCCCAAGGATCAGGGAGCCTGCTTCTCCCTCAGCCTATGTCTCTGCCTCTCTCTCTTGCTGTGTCTCTCATGAATAAATAAATAAAAATTTAAAAACAAAAAACAAATGTCTTTTTAGATTAAGGTATGATTGCCATGATGTTAACACTCAGAATTAACTCCTCTATGTTGAGAATACACTACATTTCTTAATTAAATGTTAGTGTGCTATATATAATCTTTAAGCATTTTTAGTTGACCAGCATCTTCCCATTTCCCCTTCCCCTCAACCCCTGGCACCTGCCATTCTGCTGTCTGCTTTTATGAGTTTGATTATTTTAGTTTCTACATATAAATGGGATCATGCAGTATTTGTCTATGTCTGATATGTTTCACTTAGAGTAATGTCCTCCAAGTTCATCCATGTTGTCACAATGATAGGATTTCTTTTTTTTCAGACTAAAAAATATTTCATTGTATATGTGTGCCACTTTTCTTTATCCATTCATTTGTTGGACATTGAATGTTTAGGTGGTTCCATATTTTGGCTATTGTGATAGTGCCGTAATAAACACAGGAGTGCAAGTATCATATTTGAGGTCCTGATTTCAGTTCCTTTGGATATACACCAAGAAGTGGGATTGCTGGATCATAAAGATTTTATTTATTTATTCATAAGAGAGAGAGAGGGGCAAAGACATAGGCAGAGGGAGAAGCAGACTCCCCATGGGGAGCCTGAAGTGGGACTTGATCCCAGGACCCCAGGATCACAACCTGAGCCAAAGGCAGATATTTAACCCCTGAGCCACCCAGGTGCCCCTATTAATTTTTTGAGGAACCTCCAAAATTTTTTCCATGATGGCTGTACTGATTTACATTCTGACCAACAGCCTAATTTATTATAACCAATAATAAATCTGTTACATATTAAAATACAGATGATATTTTGATATGTACAAATGTACCTTGTGTATTTTTATGATTTTTTGATAATGTGTAAAGATGACTTTTACTTTTATAAAGTTTAATAGTTATGTTGAACATTTTTAGTGTCACTGGAAACATTTTGGCTGAGACAGAGGCTGCTGCCGGGTAAAGAACAGAGCAAAGTGGAGATATTTAAGCTATAAGGATTTTTGGTTGAGTAGTTTCTCCTAATTAAAGAACTGATTCTGCGAAGCCTAGGTTCTAGATCCATCTTCTGTCACTTAGAGTTGTGTGATTATAGGCAAGTCTCTTTGTCTATGCGATATGATGGTAATTCTGATCTTAAAGGAATGTTATGAAGAGCTATCAATGGAAGGTCTGTGAGGTGCCAGACAATAAGTTCTTAGGGTCTAGCAATGAACAGCTTCCCTTCCCTCCAGCAGTTTCAGCCTAAAATTTTAAAAGTCTTTCTAAACTGTAATAGTTTGGCTTATCCTGACAATGGTTTGTTGCTAAGAGAATCCATGGAACTTCACAGTAATCCTTTTTCTGTTAACTAGAATTCAACTTTGCCAAATTTCTTTGGGACTAAAATAGCCTTATTTTCCTTTGGTTTCCTATGTAATACCCCCAAGATGTGGACTAAAAGAATAGTTTTATATTGAGTTTTCATCATAAACTCAGACTCTCTTGTAATGTATTTATAAGAATTTGAGTGATAAAAGGTAGTTACTTTTTTCCTGATATTTTCTATTTTGTCAAATGATCTCTTTATTTAGAGAATGTGAGTGTACCGAGAGCATCTTTTCATTTTAACTAAGTTTAGCCCTTTGTATAATTCCATTTCTGTATAATTGGGGTGTATTTCACTAATTTGTTAGGATGACCGCGAACATGAATTCAACTCTTTACCACACCTTATGTGTGTATTTATGTAACAATGATTAGCCTCAGATGTGTCTTGAATATTTTCAGTTGCCAAATATTAACAAACATGGACTTGGATCCTCTTCATTGTGTCTTAAGTAGGCTAGATCTCTCATTTGCTGCTTTGTCTTACTCTGGGAAACAATCAGGGGAAGCACTGAAGAGTGGATACTGTTAAGTTCTAGTTCAGATTAGCACTACTGGTGGCCTTGAGCTTCTTTTGTAAATTGGAGAAAATCATATCTATTTCATAGGGTTATGATGAACATAACATAATGACAATTGCATGTAAAATGACATAATATATGTAAAAATACTTTACAAAGCATTTACTAAAACTTGAATATTAACTTTAAAGAAAACTTTCAAAAAAATAAATAAATAAAACTTTCACTCCTTTTTCTGTGAAATCAGGTTCCAAGTTTTGAGTTGTTATACCTTTATTGTTTTGTTTTGATACAACATTTTAGCAGTAATTAGGTGATGGCCTAAAACAATTCTAGGAGTTACCCAAGAGAATTGTTCAAAATTGAAAACCTATATTGATCAGACTGTAGTGTCCCATACTAGAAAATGGCATACATCACTAAAAAATAAATTCCAGGGATCCCTGGGTGGCGCAGCGGTTTGGCGCCTGCCTTTGGCCCAGGGCGCGATCCTGGAGACCCGGGATCGAATCCCACATCGGGCTCCCGGTGCATGGAGCCTGCTTCTCCCTCTGCCTGTGTCTCTGCCTCTCTCTCTCTCTCTGTGACTATCATAAATAAATAAAAAAATAAATAAATAAAAAAAATAAATTCCATTTTTTAAGAGCAGAGAAAAATTATTGGCTTTTATTCTTAAACCAGTTTATTTGTTGTACATTTAAATATTCCTTTTTAGGAACATTTTCTCTTGATCCTGAATTATTCATTACTTGTTTTTAGATCTTTTAAAAGTGCAAATTTAGCATGTGATTTGCTTTTATGAGTTAATTGTATAGGCAGTTGCTTTAAGATGCCTTTTCTTTCAGTATTTTGGTCATTTAAGTTTGGTAATACTTTTGCTTGTTTAATGTTTATGTGAGGATATATATAATTTACAAATATTTAAGAGTCTTCTTTGTGGTAAGCAGTGTGTTAGGTAGGAAATGGCTGTGAAGGAGGTATACATGATCCCTGCCCTTGTTGACAAGCTCATCAGCTGGGAGAGATGACACAGTCATTAAATGTTGAATGGGAGACCTTTGAGTTAGGAAGATGTTAAAATTACAGTGAAAGTTGATGGCAGCTTGGGCTCGAATGGTATTATTAGGGATAGTAAGAAAAGGGTTGATTTGAGAGATTTAAGAGAATTGAAATACTCAGTGCTTGGATGTATGTGATGGTGGGGGCTAGAAAAGTTTAATAGTGACTCCTAGGTTTCAGATTTGAGGTATTGGTAGGATGGAGATCAAATTGTGGAAGAGGAGTTAGTTGATCATGATTTCAGTTTTGGATATGATGAATTGAGTTATATTCTTTTCCCTATTATTTACATCTGTTTGAATTCTTGTCAAATGTTTTGATAGCTTGAGATAGAACAGAGACTCATAGGCTTCACTTAGGGCTTTGTTTAATTATATTTTGCTCTTTTTGTCCCACTTCAAACACACTGAGGGTTATGACATCCCAACAGTAACTATGGCTCACTGTGTTGATAATTCTCCATGAGGTTGGTTGAGAATCAATAGGTAGGCAAATAGGGCTGTGTATCTAAAAGGTGAGAGGATGGGATAGAGGATGTTTAGGTAAAGGAGGGCAAAAACAATTAAAAAAAATAGTGCTGTATCAAAAAGTATCACTTCTTTATTGTCAAGGCCATTGGTTTGGTAATATTAAAGAAGACTCAGAAGTAAATACTTGATGTGCTCTTTTGTTAAGTGTTGATGTCCATATAGTATAGTCAGTTGTTCTGAGACTGTAGTCTCCCAACTAGCAACATTAGCATCAACTGGCAATTTTTTAAAAATACAGATTCTTGAGCTCCACCCTAAATCTACTCAGAAACTCTGGAGGAGGGTCTCAGCATTCCGTTTTAGCAAACCCTCCAGTTTAACTAATGTTTGGGTACCTTTTGCCTAGAATCAGCAAAGTGCAGAGAAGTTAATATTTTAGACTTTGCAGACTGTAGATCTCTGGTGCAGCTGTTCCACTCTGCCCATTGTATTGAGGAAGCAGTCCTAGACAGCATGTAAACAAATGAGCTTGGTTGTGTTCCAATAAAACTTTACAGAAGGGCAGCCCCGGTGGCGCAGCGGTTTAGCGCCGCCTGCAGCCCGGGTCTGATCCTGGAGACCTGGGATCGAGTCCCGTGTCAGGCTCCCTGCATGGAGCCTGTTTCTCGCTCTGCCTGTGTCTCTGCCTCTCTCTGTGTCTCTATGAATAAATAAATAAAATCTTTAAAAAAAAATTTACAGAAACAGTCACTAGCCACGTTTGGCCCAAGGGATATAATTTACAGATTCTGGTGGAGATTCTAGACAATATGACAGTTGTTGCCAGGATAAATGGTGACAAATTAATGAAAATATAGGAGCTGGTGGTTGATTTGAATAATTTCAAGTACTGGTCAGTTTTCTTCAAGGTTTTTATTGTTGATTTTTTTCTTCTTCATATTTTTGTCACACTATTTTTCTCCACAAGGAAATACTTCGTCTTTGAACAGAAAATGTTCACATTTCTACCTCCCCTTGCCCCAAGAGAAAATTACTGTTAAAATTTCAGTGACCATTTTTCTGGGTTCTTTCTGTACATCATTAACATTTATTTTACCATCAGTTTTAAAACAGATGTATGTTTTTCTTAAATATTTGAAATGTTTATATGTGATTTGTCAAATTATGAATTATAAAGTTAATTTCAAAAATATAAAATGGTAACTTAGTTTTCTCATTTTTTTGAAGGTTGTTTTGGAAACAGAAATAACGAATAAGTCTGCTTTGAAACTTTATGAAAATCTTGGTTTTGTTCGAGATAAGAGGCTGTTCAGATACTATTTAAATGGAGTTGATGCACTGCGACTTAAATTGTGGCTGCGTTGAGAAACTGACATCGAGGAACAACTTTCCAACCATGCAGAATCGACCTTTGCATGCAATGCAATTTGTACAGAATTGCTTTGCAGGTGGATTTAGTAATTTCCATGCAGCTCTTATCTGTCAGTGTCTCATTGAGTGTCGCACAATATTTGTTGCACTTTGGCATGGCGCATTTGTTCTGAATTAAAAGAGATTGTTTTAAACTTAAAGAGTTCTTTTGGTACCAGCAAGATGTGCCAGTTGATAGCCAAGATTTGTTTGTTCATTTGCAAAGTCTGATGACAATGTCATTTACACAGTGATCATTTTGTCACAGAACCAGTAAGTGGAACATGATTTTTGTTCCTTAAAAAAAGCCAATGTAGATTGTAAAAATCTCTAAGTATACTAACATTTCACATGAAACCTGCCATAGTTTTCTGAAGGGGGTGGGGGAAAAGCTTCAATTTTAGGTTTTATTTTTTCAATATTAAATTTTCCATTCTTGAATATTGGTACCTCAGTGATTAGTGAATGAAAAAAAAATGTTATGTAGGGTTGGGTGTGTCTTACAATGAGTAAAGATAACAATTAAATTGCGTCTGCCAGTGCCTGTGTAGATAAGTATATTTGTCTTCATCTCTAGTTTTTGAATGCATGCTATCTTTTCCTTTTCTTTTAAGGCCTTTGCAAGCAAACTTTTGTTTTTATTTAAATTCTAAATTTGATAATAAATTATTTCAGATTTTTATAATTTGGATACTTTTTTCCAGGTGAGTGACAGAGTGGTTTACTGTAAAGTCCCTTCTTTCCTTACAGTAAGAAGTTGAATCTACTTGGAAAATCTTTGAGAAATGACTCAAAAGGGATGAGAAAAGTTGATGGAGCCGGGAATTGCTGGGGTTTTGGATGCACTTTTTTTTTTTGAGAGTGAGGGAGTTTTTGGAAAAGAATAGAAAATTAATGTAAATTGGTATGATTTTATTTAATCAAAATTATTGCTAAGCTGTGAAGAACAGCTTTTACAAAGTAATTGGAACTTTTTTCCCACTTGATATGGATTTCACATTGCTTCTATTTCTTAAAATGCTTCACTTTTGGTTCTTGGTCTTGGAAATAAATTTCAAGGTGCATTGTATCCATTTTAAACTGATTTTATTTTCTTTTCACTTATTTGAGCAAATTCTTGAGGAAGCTTTTGCTTATTTCTCAGAAAAACAAAAGGGAAAATTGTAAAAAATTTTTGGAATGAGTTCTATGGGTTTTCTTAATAGTTATCACCATGTTCAGTTACATTGTATTTTGGCCAGTCTGTGCAATGTAACAGATTTTAAAGGTAATTGCTTTCAATTGAGTCAGGAAACCTGTGATGGGTAATTTAACTGGAAAACCTAACTACCCATAAAAAAAAAAAAAAATTAATGCTCTGTGAAAAGTGTAATTTTTTAGGAATCTATGTTATTCTTTCTTTAATTTGGATATGCTCTACTTCTGCTCTAGGATTTGGTTTGAATTTTATTTTATGGCTATAATTACTGTATTTTTAAAAACCCTACCTCCATTAACAGTTGGTAAAAGCCCCCTTTCAGGAAAGTTTGTTGCCTTTTTTTTTTTTTTTTAAAGGAAAGCTGCTCCTTGCTCAGTGTAGTGTCTTAAAAGTGAACATGGTATTAAGTACTTTTAAAATAATGATATACAGATTTGGTGAAAATAAAATCCTCCTGCTGGTGAAATCATTCATCGTTCCTAATTTTTAAAGACAAATTTTTCTTTTCCATTTTATATTGCTCTTGATAGTTTAATGGGCAGAGTACTAAATACATTAAAAATGTGATGATCACACAATACTCAACTTTCCAGCTGACGATTTTGAGTATGTCTTTGCTCAAATGTCATTTGGGCTCCAGCATTTAGAGGAATGCCAATCCTAGTGATGCTTCTGTTATTTTTAATATGGAAGGAACTGAACCAAAACAGTTATCAAATTTTATCTCACCATTTTATATTTGACTTGCTGATTCATGAGTAATGATTGTTGATGAACATACATTTGCTTGACTCACTAATGGGGACAGTTGTAAAGCAGATATATGCTAGATTTTTACTTCCAACATTATGTTTTTAGCAGGTTGTCAATGAAACCATCTCTATTGATCTTTTACCCCAGAATTGACTAGGTTTTGCTGAACTGACTGGGTGTTTGTAAACATGACCTTAACCAGTGACTAAAATGTCAGATGGCTGCTGTATTATTCAGTTGGTGTATGTTGAATATACATGTCTCCCTTATGTTTTTAATTGGTTATGCAAAAATTGTTTAGTTAAGTAGACTAAAATTTTAATATCTAGCATGATAACCCAGCAGCAAAACTAAGTGTCCATTCCAATTGAAGTAGCATCATACATTAATTTACTTTTTGATATCAGGCTTTCATTTTTCTTATATAATATTAAAACCATCCCATTTAAAAATGACAGAGTGAGTTCACTTGGCTAAAACTGAGCAAAATTGGTGCAACTTTCTTTTAATGGGGTGCTGCCTCTTTAAGACTGACTGTACTATCCACTGACACTGGTTTGGCAGTTGATACTGCTGAACATTTTTATACATGCTACCATGAAGCTATATATGTTAGTATTGAAGAAGCTAACGGGTATGCTATCATTTTTGATGTGTGGGCTAATTGTAATTTCCCTTACATTAGGATGAAACTACTCTAGAGAAGTCCACAGATCAGAAACCAAACAGTAGTTTTTGAAGTTGAAGCCAACAAAAAAAAAAAAAAAAAAAAGAAAGAAAGAAAAACTTACTATTAAAAAATTGGTTTTAATATTTTCTGCCTCTTCCCCAAATTACCCTCCCTACTTGCTTGACAAATCTATGTAAAGGAGTTTGTTTGTCACATGTTTTAATTTTACTTGCCCTGTGTTATGGTATTGGCTGACATGTATAAGACTGGATGTGTATATTTATTATGGTGTTTGAAAATCATGAAGTTCATCACTTTCCAGGAGCATAGATAAAAGCAAATTGGTAGTGCATCAGAGTTACTTTTCAGTGCACCATGACATCACTAAAATGAGTGCTATAATGTTACAGGGCTTTCAGGTTTGTAAAAACATAACCATAAATTATATTGACGTCAGATATGAGTTGAGTATCTATAAAATATCACGTGTATCTCAAAATATTGGACTGCTGTTTGATGACTGGATATTGCTGCATAATTTTCTTCTATTGTCCCATATCCTTTTGGACAGAGAGATTTAATGGGATTTGAAATGTGCAAGCTGTCTAAATAAGATGCAGTCAAATAAAGTTGGTTAAGTTGTGTTTGCATTTTTCTTTTAGATAGAGCTGTGTGCATTTTATGATTGAGTTGTTCTGTTTTTACCTACTAAGAAAGAAGACCAAGCAATCCATTCATTTCCCCACTTCCTGCCTCCCATCCAAGAATTACTGGGAAGAAGTGATATATAATTATCTACTTTGTGTTCTGACAAAGTAAATTTGAAAATGACCACATGAATTTGATTTTCCTAAAAGTAATCAAAGTCAACTCAGTATCAGCTATCAATACAAATGAGAGCATTTTTGCATGGATAAAACCAAAGCTTGTTTTTTTGTCCTCGTCCCATAGCAATTTATTTCTAAGTTACTACTTTTTTTGTTTGTACTTAATGTTTTTTTCTCCCCTTGCTAAGACACCAAAGTAAAATAGAGCAATATCTAGGCTATTTGCTTCATTCTTGTGAGAAGCTTTAAATGGTAGTAATGTTTGCTTTTATATTTGAAGATTTGTGGATATTAGTGGAAGAAAGGGAAGTTTTAAATATGAATGCTAAATTTTCATCATCCATACAGCACTCACTTCATTCTTTTATAGTTAGGGAAAATGAGTTTGTGTTTTACTTGAATCTTATGTAGAACTCCTGAATACCTCGTAAATTGTCTAAATAATGATCAGAAAGTTGATACCATCCTTTGACGCTTAAGAGCAGAGATCACTATTAATCTGTAGCCCAGAGATATAATACTTTTAAACAATTAAGAGTGGAAAATCTCATGAGCATATATAGCACACTGCACTTTATTCAGATCAGTGCTGTCCAATAGCACTTTTTACAATAATAAAAATGTTCTTTATGCCTTCCAATATGCTAGTTACTAATCACATGTAGCTAGTGATTCCTTGAATAGTAGCTAGTATGATTGAAGAACTGAATTTTTAATTTTAATTGAAATTTAAGTAGTCACATGTGGTTAGTGGCTACTGTATTGGACAGCATAGCTTTAGATCCTATTTAAGCAGTAATCACTAAGGAAAGCATTTTTTAAATAAGATTTTTAAGACTACTAATTTATTGAAATGTAAAATGGAAGCATCATGATTAAGAATGATCTCTGAGCAAGAGTATAGCACTGTTTACATTGACTGTCTGTTTCATCCATACAGTATTTGATACCACCCTCCATTGTGATACAACCCTTCTGAGAAAAGCAGCCCTTTCAGTTTTTATTTGGAATTTTTTGGGTTGCAAGAGATGCAGATTCGAGGGCCAAAAATTAGTTTCTGATGAGACTGTCCTCTCTTTTTTAGTGTTAAAATATTTTACATAGTTAAACCTAATAATTTCTCATTGTAAATGAATTTGGAGTCATTTTACCTCTAAATAAGATTGGTCATTTCTCATTTTACCAGTGGTCAAACTGGAACATGGAAGTATATCATATTTATACTTTAATTCTGGAAGATCACTCATGCTGAGGTGAAGGCAAGTGTTTTTGCTTCTGTGAACAAGATTTTGCTGGGTTCTCTGGCTATGCGATGTGTCACCTTTGATTCTAGCTGGTCATGTAGTTTATGTAATTCATTAAAAGGGCAAGAGCGGGGTAGAAAATACCTGGCCAAAGGGAGCACCAGGCTTGGTACAGCTCCTTCACACTGCTGGGGAAAGAGCTCAGAGCCTATGTTTGTTTGATAGTGATCAGTGTTTAATTGTTGTATGAAAAGACCTAGGGATAACAAAGACCACCCAAGTGCCAAAATCTATTCTACTTTAAAAAAATGTGAACAATGGAGGGGTTATAATGTAAGATTTTAATAATGCTAAGAAATAAGCTCATTTTTAGTTATGGATTTTCATTACTACCTCTGCTGTATAAATATATCTCAGTTTTCTAATACCTCAATTTCCTGAGAATCTGTATGTACGTTTTTGTAAATAAAAGAATTTGCCACATGCTAGGGGAAGGACCTGGCTTTTAAAGAAATTGTATAAAGACCTTTGTTACTGGATTTGTTAAACAGTGAATTGATTTGAAACTTCCTTAAAACATTTTTATAGCCTTTTCTGGTCCCCTTGACTCAGGTGATGGTTTTTTTTTTTTTTTTTTTTTTTTTTGGTTTTGGGTTTTTTTTCTTTTTTTTAGTAAACATATCTTATTTAGTGAGATCTGTGTTCAGGAAGCGTGTACGCTCATTTGTTAATTTACAACTGCAAAGATTTGTATGTCTCCTATGTTTTCCTTTCATGCCAAAGAAACACTTTTTTTTTTTTTAAAAAGCCAGCAGGTTGCACAAACCAACAAAAAACCACCCCTTTTTTGCCCCTTAAACTGGCATTCTTAAGTTTTATTTCCTGAGACTTAGATATTTTCCAGGACAAAATATCTTCAATTTTTTTAGTTAAAGCTAGTGGTAATCATTTGTGCAAATACATGTTTTTAGGAATGCATTAGTTCCATTAAGGAAGTAATGACAATTTTAAGGAACTGTGCTGCATTAAATCCACAACTGCATGAACCTTTTTAAAGCCCATATAAGATAAAGTTGCTAAATTTTGTGTGTGTGTGTGTGTGTGTGTGAATTACATACACAATTATGACTCTCCTCTCAAACCAGTGAGTCCAATTTTCTTTTTGTTTAAAAGGGACGCAGAAGAACACCTGGACGTGTTTGCACAGCCTACCGAGGAGAGGATCAGTGGGGTCTGGCCTGATACAGGATACTTGTGGGTGTGTGTGAACTGCTCAGGATTCAATGACCTAACATCGAGGGGATTGATCACTATCATCTATCATTAGGGCCAGATTTCCCGTGATTGCACACAGCTATTGATCTTTTTAAGGGGGCTAAACCTGCTGCCTTAAAGCTAAACCTGCTGCCTTTAAACTTTGCTATCTCCCTCTCTCCAACTGTGGCTGTAAACAGTGGCTGCACAGTCAGCTAGCGTTATACGTGATTTTATTGTGAATGCAAATAAAATGTGTTAAGTCCATCTAGTATTAACTAGGTAAATGTAAACTGATTTCAACCTTGTGTTTGGCCAAGTCTACTTGATAGCTTTGATAATTTGGAAATGAAGTACATCAACATGAATGTGAGCATTGTGTTTGAGTTATTGTGGGAATAATTATTAATATTTGGAACTGATAACATTTGAAGTGTTTATTTCCATCCTTATGTTATGGGGCAAATTTCTTAACCTCTCTTAGCCTTTAGTGATTACTACCTAAAAAGCATATTCTAAAGAAGAAATGAGATAATTTATGTAAATTACCTTAACAATGCATAGTAGCTTAGTACACAGTAAAGAATAAATGATAATTTGTTATTGGTATTTAATATTGGTATATCTATTGTTAATATATATGCATACACACACACACCATAGTAGTATACAGTAATTTTGTATTTTGGCATTGAGTTCTGCAGTACTATTTCAACAACGAAAGTCATCTAAATACTAGATCTTAGGAGAGTAACCCAAACTGTAGCAAGTGTAGAGAAAAAACTTTCTGCCTTTTTATTGTAGAGAATATTAAAATAGGTAGAAGAGTATAATGATCCCTTCGTGTACTTAACTAGGTCCAACACCGGTGGCCTGTCTGGCCCTATCCATTCCCAACTACGTCTTCTCATATCTTTTTGAAACAAACCCCAGAGATTGTATCTTATCTATAAATATTTCAGTATTTATCTCAAATGGTAAGGTCTCATTTTAAATAAAACCACAATGCCATCACACACACACACACACGCAGAGTAATCCTGACATCATATAACCAATATTAATGCTCTGATTTCTAGGAAACTTTAAGAACAGTACTGAGATGTGTTAGAAGTGGAGGGTAAATATAATGAATACAGAGGAGGCTACTTTTGCAAAGACAATGAAAGATTTCTGTTATGAGGACAGTGGACACCTAAGTAGGTAGATTTGGAGGTACAGACATGATTAAAGGAGAAAAGAGTGGGAAAGCAGAGGAAGGTTGAAAGCAGGGGCTGTCTTGGATCCCAAGAACCTAATGTTTTCATAGCTATGGGCATGCTCAGACACAGATGTTTATTGGGGGATAAAAAGGAATTGACAAATCTAGTGAAACTGCCAGCAGTGACAAAGGAATTACTATTAGGAGAAGGGGTTGGGCTTTTGAAATAGAATCAGTAAACCATGGCAGAAAAGACACTTGAGTGAGCAGGAAAAAAATGGGTGCTAAAAGAGGCACAAAATTTTAATGGAAATAGTTAAGCAAATGAATGCAGAGTTTTGTTTTTTTTTTTTTTTCCTTTGGGAGGAAAATGAGGTGGGGAAAGGATGAGGATCACTTTATCTCAAACACTCCAATACTGTGCTCAAAATAGGTCAGTACAGGAAATCATTCAGGATAAATTCATCACATTCATTATCAGAATCTATAAGGAAATCATAAACTACATGGCTAGCTAGAGTTGCCAGATATGCATCAAATCAGGAGACTGTGAGGTTTTTTGAACCGTAGCTTACACTAAATGCATTAGAATGTGAATTACATACACAATTATGGCTCTCCTCTCAAACCAGTGAGTCCAATTTTCTTTTTGTTTAAAAGGGACGCAGAAGACCTGGACGTGTTTGCACAGCCTACCGAGGAGAGGATCAGTGGGGTCTGGCCTGATACAGGATACTTGCGGCTGCTGGGGTGCGACCTCTGCCCTGTCCCCTGCCCCCCCGCAGCTTGTTAATGTTCTCGCTCCAGAGCTGGGAGGGCAGTAGAATAATAGCAGTAATAAGTCCCATTAGGCAAACTGCCCTTCTTACAGTTTTCAAAGCTGTTTCACCGACTTTTACTCCATCTTTAAAAAGGTCTTTTGAGACGGAAAGATAAAACCGATACTCAAGGTACTTAGTAACACCTCTGTCTGAGGTCTCAGCAGCCGTGAGACCTGAACTCAGGCCTCCTGACTCGATGTCATTTTCTTCCCACACCACACTGTTTGATGAAACCTAAAGATGACAGAGTCCAGTATGTTTAATGCTGGCGGATAAAATAAAACTTTAATGAATTCTAAATTATTTAAATTCATCTGTTGAGTTCAGCATAAACTTTCAATGCTCTCTTAAACAGTTTAATAGGTCTAATTTGTAAAATCCATTGAAGGATTTAGGATCAAGTGGTTCTTAATATTTAATTGGTTTCTAATAATTAGGCCTACAGTATCTTTCTAGAAGACTGACATTGGCTCCTTTTTTAAAACAAGGAAGCTTGTGTATGTCCCATTCTGTGAAAGTTGAAATGAATACTCATATATTTGTTTAATTTTAAATTTCCCAAATGTTGTGCTTTAGCCTGTAACACTCTTGCCATATTTCCAGTAAACTTTTCCTTGTCAAATTTCAAACAGGCCCATGGAAGTACTTTTTTTTTTTTTAAGGGAAAGAATGAAGTTCATAGAAAAACTACCTTGATTATTAACCAAGTTTGAAGTCTAATTAAAGTATGTAAAAATAGTTAACATCTTGAAAAATCAGGGCCATACTAATATTTTTTATAGTGCTAAGTCTACATTAGTGCAAACTTTAGGAAATTATTTTTGTGTGTATATATATGTGCGTATGTTTGTATCTGTGTCTATATGTATGTACATATGTATATATTTTTAAATAGACCCTTTTCCTGATGGTAAAAACTTGCTTGAATTAGAGTATCAACTGCTGATTATACAATGTGAAGTGACTGAGTTTGCTTATAATGCTGCCTTCAGATACAGTAGGATGCTATTATCAACATCAGCATGGATCTTGATAACACCGGCCAGGTCAGGGATGTCAAGTATAGTAATGAAAGAAAACCTTTGTCATTTCCCTACTCACAAAAATGGGGTTATCAATGTTTGCCTTTCAGGTTGGTGATATAAGTTCCACTGGAGTATAACTCCATGACACTAGGGAATTTGTTCATGGCTGTATTTTTTTCACTGCCTGGCCAGTGCCTGGAACACACTAGGCATAAAAGTAATGATTAATACATAACTGTATTAATTGATGGAGATTGCTTTTTTTAAGTTGCACAACAAAGTTTTCAGACTTAAAGTCATCAGAGGTATCAAAGGTGTTAACTGGTAACTGGTTAGACAATCTTTACATATTTCCCTCCATCCCTTTCTCTCCCCTTCCTACATTCTTCATGGGAAGAATACATCCTCTGCTGATGCTCTTTACATCATAAGGCCATGAGACAACAGCTCTATTCTGTTACCTATTAAACAATTACCAAGGACTTGGCCTGGGCCAGGCATCATGCTAGGCGCTAAGAAGACTGAGCCAATCAAATGGCTCCTGAGAGACTCACAGGCCAACCTGAAGCTCTGTGAAATGCAGAGGTGATCACCAAATTATTATGATTGCAGAAATGTTGGCAAGGCAAAAACTGTGGAGAATTAGTAAGATCCCAGAACTTTTTCTTTCTGAATTATTTTCCTATACCTTTGAAAAGAGAAGCAAAGGTCTACTGTATTGTGAATATAAAGATTTTTTTTATCATGTCAAACATCCAAATCCTCAGACACATAAATCCAAATACAATTAACCCTGAATTGTAAATTAGACCCAAGACTTTGAACAAGAAAGTTTTATGGAAATTGAGATATCTGATTTATATGTTTTAGCCCAAATGAAATAACTTTTCATAAACCTAGTGCAGTTGGACTCATTTTGTTTTAAAGTTATTCATATAAAACTTCAGTTATGAGAAATAACTTCAGTGCTTGTATTTATTTTTTAAGATTTATTTATTTGAGAGAGAGAGCATGAGCAGGGGGAGGTTAGGCGTAGAGGGAGAAGCGATCCCAGGACGCCGAAATCACGACCTGAGCCAAAGGCAGATGCTCAACCAACTGAGCTACCCAGGCACTTTTACAAGTAACAGTGCTTTTAAGACTTCACACTCTACATTTTCGAGTTTGTCTAACCTGTTACCTAAATTTTCCCATTCCTTGGCCACCTGATAGGGTACTTCTGTCTCCCCCACCCAAAGAACCTTGTCAAATCAGCTATCCACGCCACTTGCTGATGAAGCCAAGAACAGGAATTCACCTTTTCAGGCAAACCAGCCTACTGACAGCAAGGAGAATCAAGGCCAAAAAACAAGGTCATTTTTATATATAGAAAAATAGATGGAAGCAAAAGGTGTGTAGCCAGCCAGGGCCAACAGTGGTTACTTAAATAGGCAGAAGAAGGGGAGAGAATATTAGCAGAGATTTTGTGGTTTGAAGTAGAGGGTTCTGAGTCTTAATATAGAATGATTTTATTTTTTACAAAAAGACATTTAAAAATATTGTAAGGATATTTTTTTCCAGAGGCAATGTCAGCAAAAATCATTATATCTACCTTGAAAGGCAGCTTTTTTGCTTAGTTTGCCTTCACCAGGGGAAAAATATGATTGCCTTCTCTCTGTGTGAGTTAACCCTATTTTCGACTTGGTTGGGAGGTACTGAATTCTCTTTGGAATGGTCACATAACTATCATGTGAGCCTTACTTTTTTTTTTTTTTTTTAATGTCAGGGATTTAACTAAATTAACTGCCAGCTAATGTATTTGGATACCTAGGTAGAAGCATACCTGGAAAGTAATTTTAATCCTTCCCCCCACCCAAGTCAGCATGGAAAATGAACCCACGTTGGGTAGACAGAGGGTGGGAAATCACCCAGTACAAACACGGAGGGAGAGTAGTGGGCCGCCGCGGACGTTAGAAGAGATGCTTTAGTTCCCAAGCGGAACACAGCATCTGACCTTTACTGAGCACCTACTATGTGCCAGAAATTGCGCCTGGCATCGTAGAAGAAAATCTCCACTCCTCTGGCATCAAATACTCTGTGAGGTCCAAGACGGCAGAAGTCTAGAGAAAGGCAGAGAAAACGCCAATTGAAGGCCTGGGGTCCCGGAGTTATTTGCTTTCTTCAAGCAGACAAATATTCCCTATATGGGAAGCTTGGGAACACTTAGGCATTCAGGTGTGTGGTGAGCCAGAGCTCCGGAAGGCAAATTTTGAAAGATTAATTAGGAAACGAGAGAGAAGTCCTCTTCCCCGTAAGCAGTTTAAGACTGGGCGCTACAAGTAGTGCCATTTGGCTGCATCTTTTCAGCAGCCTAATTTTCTGTTTTCGGGTCAGAACCAGCACCTGGTAGCCTCTCTGTGTCCCTCTTCTTCCAGGCAAAATCCCAAAAAGGCATTTGCCAGTACCATGGACCGTATGCGTAAGCGCGCGCTGGAGGAGGGGGCGCAAAGATCCCCTGGAAGGTCCGGCCCATCTTCAGCACTGGCAGACCGAGGGTGTGTGTGCATGTGTGTGTGTGTGTGTGTGTGTGTGTGTGTGCGTGAGAGGATCCGGTCCGCCTCCAGGAGTGCAGACCGAGGGTGTGTGTGTGCCTGTGTGCGCGCCCGCGCCCTGGAGGAGCCAGCGCAAAGGTCCCTCTGCAACGCTGCCGTCCGTCGTCCGTCGGGGAGCAGCGGGGACCGCGACGCCCACCGCCGGCAGCGCTGCCCCCCTCCAGGAAGGACGTCAGCCCGAGAGGCTGCGTGCCCAGCCGTGGGCGCCTTCCCAGCGCACGTCCTGGGGCTGAAGGAAGTGGGCAGCCGGGGGCCAGCTGCCCCGCCCAGGGCTGAGGGGCCCTCCCCGCGCCAGCACCCGGCGCCGCAGCCCAGCCGCCCTCCCCGCCACGGCCCGCGCCCTCCTGAGTCCTCCAGGACCTCCTGAGTCCTCCCGACCTCCTGACTCCTCCCAACTCCTGAGTCCTCCCCCACCTCCTGAGTCCTCCCGGACCTCCTGAGTCCTCCCCCACCTCCTGACTCCTCCCCCACCTCCTGACTCCTCCCAACTCCTGAGTCCTCCCCGACCTCCTGACTCCTCCCCCACCTCCTGACTCCTCCCAACTCCTGAGTCCTCCCCCACCTCCTGAGTCCTCCCGGACCTCCTGAGTCCTCCCCCACCTCCTGAATCCTCCCGGACTCCTGAGTCCTCCCGACCTCCTGAGTCCTCCCGACCTCCTGACTCCTCCCAACTCCTGAGTCCTCCCCCACCTCCTGAGTCCTCCCGGACCTCCTGAGTCCTCCCCCACCTCCTGACTCGTCCCCCACCTCCTGACTCCTCCCAACTCCTGAGTCCTCCCCGACCTCCTGACTCCTCCCCCACCTCCTGACTCCTCCCAACTCCTGAGTCCTCCCCCACCTCCTGAGTCCTCCCGGACCTCCTGAGTCCTCCCCCACCTCCTGAGTCCTCCCGACCTCCTGACTCCTCCCCCACATCCTGACTCCTCCCAACTCCTGAGTCCTCCCCCAACTCCTGAGTCCTCCCGGACCTCCTGACTCCTCCCCCACCTCCTGAGTCCTCCCGGACCTCCTGAGTCCTCCCCCACCTCCTGACTCCTCCCGACCTCCTGAGTCCTCCCCCACCTCCTGACTCCTCCCCCACCTCCTGACTCCTCCCAACTCCTGAGTCCTCCCCGACCTCCTGACTCCTCCCCCACCTCCTGACTCCTCCCAACTCCTGAGTCCTCCCCCACCTCCTGAGTCCTCCCGGACCTCCTGAGTCCTCCCCCACCTCCTGAATCCTCCCGGACTCCTGAGTCCTCCCGACCTCCTGAGTCCTCCCGACCTCCTGACTCCTCCCAACTCCTGAGTCCTCCCCCACCTCCTGAGTCCTCCCGGACCTCCTGAGTCCTCCCCCACCTCCTGACTCCTCCCCCACCTCCTGACTCCTCCCAACTCCTGAGTCCTCCCCGACCTCCTGACTCCTCCCCCACCTCCTGACTCCTCCCAACTCCTGAGTCCTCCCCCACCTCCTGAGTCCTCCCGGACCTCCTGAGTCCTCCCCCACCTCCTGAGTCCTCCCGACCTCCTGACTCCTCCCCCACATCCTGACTCCTCCCAACTCCTGAGTCCTCCCCCAACTCCTGAGTCCTCCCGGACCTCCTGACTCCTCCCCCACCTCCTGAGTCCTCCCGGACCTCCTGAGTCCTCCCCCACCTCCTGACTCCTCCCGACCTCCTGAGTCCTCCCCCACCTCCTGACTCCTCCCCCACCTCCTGAGTCCTCCCGACCTCCTGACTCCTCCCCCACCTCCTGAGTCCTCCCGGACCTCCTGACTCCTCCCCCACCTCCTGACTCCTCCCCGACCTCCTGAGTCCTCTCCCACCTCCTGACTCCTCCCGACCTCCTGACTCCTCCCCCACCTCCTGAGTCCTCCCGGACCTCCTGACTCCTCCCCCACCTCCTGACTCCTCCCCGACCTCCTGAGTCCTCCCCCACCTCGTGAGTCCTCCCGGACCTCCTGACTCCTCCCCCTCTCCTGGGTCCTCCCAGACCTCCTGACTCCTCCCCCACCTCCTGACTCCTCACAGACCTCCTGACTCCTCCCCCACCTCCTGAGTCCTCCCCGACCTGACCCGTGTCTACGTGCTGGTCTCCACCTCCCCATCCACGCCGCGCCTCCCGAGGAACCCCCGCCGGCAACCCTTTTTTTTTTTTTATTTTTTTTAATTTTTTTTTAATTTTTATTTATTTATGATAGTCAGAGGCAGAGACATAGGCAGAGGGAGAAGCAGGCTCCATGCACCGGGAGCCTGATGTGGGATTCGATCCCGGGTCTCCAGGATCGCGCCCTGGGCCAAAGGCAAGCGCCAAACCACTGTGCCACCCAGGGATCCCCAACCCCTTTTTTTTTTTAAATTTTTTTTATTTATTTATGATAGTCACAGAGAGAGAGAGAGAGGGGCAGAGACACAGGCAGAGGAAGAAGCAGGCTCCATGCACCGGGAGCCTGACGTGGGATTCGATCCCGGGTCTCCAGGATCGCGCCCTGGGCCAAAGGCAGGCGCCAAACCGCTGCGCCACCCAGGGATCCCCCCAACCCTTTTTTTTTTAAATACTTGAAACCTCAACTTTCTTATCTGGAAAATAGAAATAATAAAAGTTACTTTCATATATTTGTGGTGATGATTGAATATGGCATGATATATTCAAATTTATCATTATCATCATCATCATCATTTAATGCTGAAGTATTCAGAGGCTTTTCCACACAAGCAGTCCAAAAACAGAGCTTGGCTTACTTGTGGCATCAACCTGTCCAGCTCCCTGGGTATAAATTTGATGAGTATAAATTCTTGGGCAGGAGCAATTTCTAACAGACTTCGTGCTTCCACTATACTCAGATCTACTCTGGTGCTGTGGTGGTGATTGATCTAGGTCAGATGAAATAATCGCAAAAGAACAGGGGAAAATACAATAGCCCTTAGTAGGCAATAAATGCAATGTAGAATATATACCAAAAATATATTTCATATCCATAGCTATTTGTGGCTTATTCCTGATAATAGTTAACACGTATATGTTTGCAAACGTATTCTTTTTCACAGAGTTAATGGCATCCCTATAGTAAGGAGATGTGTTACTTTCAATATCACCCATTGTGTACGGGAGCGGAAAAAGAGTTTGATTGCTGGGAGGACTGAACTAAGAGTTGGGGATGGGATCATGATTTTCTTCCAGGTTGGTCCTAGCTCTTGGATTTAGTAGGTACTAAACTTTGTTTTAGTAGGTACTATTCAGGAATAGCTATTTGACATATGTAATACTCAGCTGAGGAAGAAAGAATGTTGAGGCAAGAATCTCTAAGAAAATAGAGGAAAATTAATTAAAATTGGAGATAAGAATTTTCAGTTTCTTTTATAAACCTCTTCTGCCTGCCTTTTAACCAAACATAGCTAAACACTTACCAGTTTGCATGGCATTGAGGCACTCAAGAGGCATTAGCAGTATGGGAATCAGCTCTGACCTGAGGTAGCTCTCATTTGCAGAGCACTTCCCCTCTTGCTGGGTTTGGGTTGAGATGATAACCTTAAGTTGGTTTCCACTTGGGTACCTCAGGATTTCTTTTCACTGAGATGGTATATTTGGTGCAGAATTTTGACCGTGAGTTATTTCTATAAGCTGGAGTCTAGAGAAAACCAGAGAATGTTGAGGCATAGCACACAGCATCCTATATTGTGGTTAATTATATGGGCTTTGATATTAGGAAGCCTGGGTTCAAACCCAGATGCATCCACTTATCAGCTTTGTGATCCTGGAGAGTTTAATCCCTCAGAGCATCTGGTTTCCTTTTCTGTAACATGAAGAGAAAAATGATAATCCTTGTTTCACAGGAAAATAGGCAGGATCAAATAAAACGATGTAGGTTACATATTTGGGAGAGAGCCTACCGTAAAGTATTTAATACAAGCAGCTTGATTGTATTATTGGTATTAGTGGAAAATATCAGGACTGACATTTTGCAAAATAAAAAAGCAAGTACCTGTTGTTTTAGCAGTGAAGATCTGAACATTATGTTGGTTTCGAAGATGGGAATTTGGGCAAGAGGATCAAACTATGGACACAAGGGCCATCTTACCATCTTGACATCCCAGGAAGCTGTCAGTACAGCCTTCAGCTACGTGGTTATCCTACACTCAGCCGAGATCTGTTGTCTGACAGGAGGGGCTGCATTTCTGACTGCAGAGCTCTCAGCATCCTGGACGATACCTCCTTCCACCTGGATTGAGTTACTAATGTTCCTTCCAGGGCTCTCTTCCTCAAGGGTAGATGTGTACTACTCACTTATTTATGGAAATTAAATCCTTATATATTTAATCTATCCTTCAGAGCTGGCACTTGAATAAAGCAAATGCGATGACTTTTTTCCTTTTTAATGACATTTCCAACTTCTGAGGTTAAGGGTATGCATACTTTAAAATTTTAAAATTTGAAGCAGTTTCAAATTTACAGAAATTTTGCAACAGATGATACAAAAGGACTCCTCCTATTTATCTCTCATCAAGATTTCCCAATTGATAATGTAGGGAACCACTCAGAACCTCAGGGTTGATACAAAGATTATTTCAAGCTCAAGATATTTGAGAATCAAGAGATGCAAAAAGAAACCTTCTTGAGGGGCTTTCCTTATCTGGCTAAAAGCAGCAATTTCTAGAAAATAAGGCTATCAAAAATTCCTTCTTTGGGGAAGATCTACTCCCGGAAGGGAAAACATAAATAAAGCCTTCCCCAAATTCCTTCACTGAGGAGTTTTATGGCTCTGAGGGAGGCAGAAAGACCATTCATACTTCTGTAGATAAACGCTATCACTTTCTTATCTCTCACTTATTCTTCAAAAATCCCATTTGTTTTTCCTAAAGAAACCTATTTATTCTCCCCAGAAAAGCCTTTCTTTCTCCTTTCCCTCTTTCAAGTTAGGTATATAAGCCTTTCACTCAAACCATTTAAGAAGCCAGCTACTTCTTTCCCTAGCTCTCCTGTGTACATGAATAAATCTTTTTCTTCTTGTTAATCTGTCTTTTGTCAGTTTAATATGCAGGCCCCAGGGAAAAAACCTAACAGGATAGATGACAAGTTTTTACTTCTTCCACATTAAGATTTTACCACTTTTGCCTTATCATTTCTTCTCTCATGGATATTCCTTAATTTGTTCTAAGCCATTTGAGAGTTACAGACACCAGCCCCCTTTGTCCCTTAATACTTCAACTCAACATGTATTTCCTAAAAATAAAGGCTCTCTTTTATATAACCAGAAGAAGTTGATGTTTTTTTTAAATAAATTAATTTTTATTGGTGTTCAATTTACCAACATACAGAATAACACCCAGTGCTCATCCCGTCAAGTGTCCCCCTCAGTGCCCGTCACCCATTCACTCCCACCCCCTGCCCTCCTCCCCTTCCACCACCCCTAGTTCGTTTCCCAGAGTTAGGAGTCTTTATGTTCTGTCTCCCTTTCTGATATTTCCCACACATTTCTTCTCCCTTCCCTTATATTCCCTTTCACTATTATTTATATTCCCCAAATGAATGAGAACATATAATGTTTGTCCTTCTCCGATTGACTTACTTCACTCAGCATAATACCCTCCAGTTCCATCCACGTTGAAGCAAATGGTGGGTATTTGTCGTTTCTAATTGCTGAGTAATATTCCATTGTATACATAAACCACATCTTCTTTATCCTTTCATCTTTTGATGGACACCGAGGCTCCTTCCACAGTTTGGCTATTGTGGCCATTGCTGCTAGAAACATCGGGGTGCAGGTGTCCCGGCGTTTCATTGCATCTGAATCTTTGGGGTAAATCCCCAACAGTGCAATTGCTGGGTCGTAGGGCAGGTCTATTTTTAACTCTTTGAGGAACCTCCACACAGTTTTCCAGAGTGGCTGCACCAGTTCACATTCCCACCAACAGTGTAAGAGGGTTCCCTATTCTCCGCATCCTCTCCAACATTTGTTGTTTCCTGCCTTGTTAATTTTCCCCATTCTCACTGGTGTGAGGTGATATCTCATTGTGGTTTTGATTTGTATTTCCCTGATGGCAAGTGATGCAGAGCATTTTCTCATGTGCATGTTGGCCATGTCCATGTCTTCCTCTGTGAGATTTCTCTTCATCTCTTTTGCCCATTTCATGATTGGATTGTTTGTTTCTTTAGTGTTGAGTTTAATAAGTTCTTTATAGATTTTGGAAACTAGCCCTTTATCTGATATGTCATTTGCAAATATCTTCTCCCATTCTGTAGGTTGTCTTTTAGTTTTGTTGACTGTATCCTTTGCTGTGCAAAAGCTTCTTATCTTGATGAAGTCCCAATAGTTCATTTTTGCTTTTGTTTCTTTTGCCTTTGTGGATGTATCTTGCAAGAAGTTACTGTGGCCGAGTTCAAAAAGGGTGTTGCCTGTGTTCTCTTCTATGATTTTGATGGACTCTTGTCTCACATTTAGATCTCTCATCCATTTTGAGTTTAACTTTGTGTATGGTGAAAGAGAGTGGTCCAGTTTCATTCTTCTGCATGTGGATGTCCAATTTTCCCAACACCATTTATTGAAGAGACTGTCTTTCTTCCAATGGATAGTCTTTCCTCCTTTATCGAATATTAGATGACCGTACATTTCAGGGTCCACTTCTGGGTTCTCTATTCTGTTCCATTGATGTATGTGTCTGTTTTTATGCCAGTACCACACTGTCTTGATGACCACAGCTTTGTAGTACAACCTGAAATCTGGCATTGTGATGCCCCCAGCTATGGTTTTCTTTTTTAAAATTCCCCTGGCTATTCGGGGTCTTTTCTGATTCCACACAAATCTTAAAATAATTTGTTCTAACTCTCTGAAGAAAGTCCATGGTATTTTGATAGGGATTGCATTAAACGTGTAAATTGCCCTGGGTAACATTGACATTTTCACAATATTAATTCTGTCAATCCATGAGCATGGAATATTTTTCCATCTCTTTGTGTCTTCCTCAATTTCTTTCAGAAGTGTTCTATAGTTTTTAGGGTATAGATCCTTTACCTCTTTGGTTAGGTTTATTCCTAGGTACCTTATGCTTTTGGGTGCAATTGTAAATGGGATTGACTCCTTAATTTCTCTTTCTTCAGTCTCATTGTTAGTGTATAGAAATGCCATTGATTTCTGGGCATTGATTTTGTATCCTGCCACGCTACCAAATTGCTGTATGAGTTCTAGCAATCTTGGGGTGGAGGCTTTTGGGTTTTCTATGTAGAGTATCATGTCATCGGCGAAGAGGGAGAGTTTGACTTCTTCTTTGCCAATTTGAATGCCTTTAATGTCTTTTTGTTGTCTGATTGCTGAGGCGAGGACTTCCAGTACTATGTTGAATAGCAGTGGTGAGAGTAGACATCCTTGTCTTGTTCCTGATCTTAGGGGAAAGGCTCCCAGTGCTTCCCCATTGGGAATGATATTTGCTGTGGGCTTTTCGTAGATGGCTTTTAAGATGTCGAGGAAAGTTCCCTCTATCCCAACACTCTGAAGGGTTTTGATCAGGAATGGATGCTGTATTTTGTCAAATGCTTTCTCTGCATCTAATGAGAGGATCATATGTTTCTTGGTTTTTCTCTTGCTGATATGATGAATCACACTGATTGTTTTACAAGTGTTGAACCAGCCTTGTGTCCTGGGGATAAATCCTACTTGGTCATGGTGAATAATTTTCTTAATGTGTTGTTGGATCCTATTGGCTAGTATCTTGTTGAGAATCTTTGCATCCATGTTCATCAGGGATATTGGTCTGTAATTCTCCTTCTTGGTGGGGTCTTTGTCTGGTTTCGGAATTAAGGTGATGCTGGCCTCATAGAACGAATTTGGAAGTACTCCATCTCTTTCTATCTTTCCAAACAGCTTTAGTAGAATAGGTATGATTTCTTCTTTAAACGTTTGATAGAATTCCCCTGGGAAGCCATCTGGCCCTGGACTCTTGTGTCTTGGGAGGTTTTTGATGACTGCTTCAATTTCCTCCCTGGTTATTGGCCTGTTCAGGTTTTCTATTTCTTCCTGCTCCAGTTTTGGTAGTTTGTGGCTTTCCAGGAATGCGTCCATTTCTTCTAGATTGCCTAATTTATTGGCGTAGAGCTGTTCATAATATGTTTTTAAAATCGTTTGTATTTCCTTGGTGTTGGTAGTGATCTCTCCTTTCTCATTCATGATTTTATTAATTTGAGTCTTCTCTCTCTTCTTTTTAATAAGGTTGGCTAATGGTTTATCTATCTTATTAATTCTTTCAAAGAACCAACTCCTGGTTCTGTTGATCTGTTCCACAGTTCTTTTGGTCTCGATTTCATTTAGTTCTGCTCGAATTTTAATTAACTCTCTTCTTCTGCTGGGCATGGGGTCCATTTGCTGTTTTTCCTCTATCTCCTTTATGTGTAAGGTAAGCTTTTGTATTTGAGTTCTTTCCAGTTTTTGAATGGATGCTTGTATTGTGATGTATTTCCCCCTCAGGACTGCTTTTGCTGCATCCCAAAGATTTTGAACGGTTGTATCTTCATTCTCATTAGTTTCCATGAATCTTTTTAATTCTTCCTTAATTTCCTGGTTGACCTTTTCATCTTTTAGCAGGGTGGTCCTTAACCTCCACGTGGTTTGAGGTCCTTCCAAACTTCTTGTTGTGATTTAGTTCTAATTTCAAGGCATTATGGTCTGAGAATATACAGGGGACTATCCCGATCTTTTGGTATCGGTTCAGACCTGATTTGTGACCCAGTATGTGGTCTATTCTGGAGAAAGTTCCATGTGCACTTGAGAAGAATGTGTATTCAGTTGAGTTTGGATGTAAAGTTCTGTAGATATCCGTGAAATCCATCTGGTCCAGTGTATCATTTAAACCTCTTGTTTCTTTGGAGATGTTGTGCTTAGAAGACCTTGATAGAAGCGCGAACTCTTCTCACTGTAGCATTCCAGCTGGTCTCTCTTTAAATCTCAGGCCGAATTCATAGATTTTCAGGATGATTTAAAGGTTATCTAGGTAATTTGTTGGGGATAGGTGATTTGGGGACCCTACTCTTGCGCCATCTTGCCCCTCCTCCAAGAAGTTGATGTTGAACAATACTATCATCTAATCCATAGATCTCACTAAAACTTTGCTGATTGTCCCAGTAACAACCCATGGTATCCTTTAAAGGTCCGGTATCCAATATAGGATCATGTGTTATATTTAGTTGTTATTTCTTTTAATCTCCCTCAATTCAAAACAGTTCCCTGGTCTTTCCTTACCTTTTATGACATTGACAGTTTTAAAAATCTACTCTGTAAAATATTTCTCAAAAAAAATTTTTTTTGGTGTTTCCCTGTGTTTGGATTCAAATTATACATTTCTGGCAGGAACACTACCAAAGTGATATTGTGTTCTTCTCAGTCTATAATATCAGGAGGCACAGTATTTATTTTTCCTATTACTGTTGTTGTTTCCTTTTGTCACTTGGCTATGATGGTATCTCCCTGGTTATTTTATTATAAAGTTAGTAACTATTACTTATTAGTAAGCAATGAATAAGGATTTTGTGGAGAGATGCTTTAGATTTATCTAAATTTAATGCTCCTCATCAAATTTTCACTCATTAGTTTTCACATCCATTGCTGATTCATGATTAAATCAATTAGTACCATGAAGTTGCCAAATGGTGATTTTCTAATTCTATTATTCCTCTATATTTGTTATTTGGAATCCTCTTAGAAGGAAGAGCTTTTCACTTCCTTTCATTTATTTATATATTAACTTTTGTATATCCATATAGACTCATGGGTTTCTATTTTGTTCAGTGTGTTATAACCTGTTGCTATTATTATTTATAATCCACTCAAGCTGGCTTTTGACAAGCTCACCTTGTTCTTTGAGCACTTCCTCACTTTTTGGTACTACATAATGTTCTGGGCTCACCTGTTGTTTCTCTGAAGCAGCCCTGGAATCAGTTATTTCTTTAAAGAGGCTTGGATTCTTTTAGTGGAGGATAGAATTTGGAATCTGTGATCCTGGTGCTCATTGGTACTGGAATATCATTGCTTTTAGGTCTTTTCAGCAGATTAGGAAATATGACACTCTCGCACATATACATACCCGTATCTATCCATCCATCCACCCCATCATTCATTTCTCCATCTATCTATATACCCTAAAAACCATGAATTTACACTGATACCTTCAATTTCAATACAACAACACAGTGTTTATACTTTCCTCTCCTATCTATTTGTACCTCCCCACTCTACCACTGAAAAATCTGTCTCCCAATAGCCTCAATATATTTACTGAGTTGTTCAATTTTCCTATGTGTAACCAATGTCCTAACCACACAACCAGGCTCTTTGTCTCCAGCCCCACTGAACAGATTTTTTACTTTAACCAAGGGAAATGGAAGAGGAGAGATGGCATATTTATTTTCTTTAATGAAGCCTGAAGTGGAAGTTCTGCTACTCAGTACAATGTAAAATATTTTTCCTACTTACACATACTTTTAAGTTCAAAGCAGAGAGTAAAAGCCTGTAGTGAAGGGTCACATTCATTTGTTACAGCTAGTGATCAAAAGTGGTTATCTACTGTGCTTATTCTTATTATCAGAGGCTGATGTAACACCTTATTATAGCCATTAGTCAATAATTTTATTCCTTATGGATAAATCTGCCCATTTTAGAGCAACCAATGGATTTGATTAACATAGGTAAAATACCAAAAATCAGATTTTTGCCACCCGTTTACACATCTCAGATTGCACTCATTTCTAAAATTATAACTAATATTTTGGAATGCAGGACTTCAATATACTTAAACATTGCTCTGGCTTGAAGTATTATCTATTATATATAGCCCTGAGGACTTAGTAGTTTGAATGAGTTTGTTTAACCCTTCATCAAACTTTAATGAGCATCAAACTCTTGTGGTGATGGTTAATAGTGCCGATCCCTGAGCTCACACCCAGAGATTCTGATTCAGTAGTGCTGGGAATTGCCATCATTTCAACGAGATCTCCAGAAGTTTCAGGAGCAAGTGGCCCGGGGACCACACCTTGAGAAACACTGGATTAGCACATTTTCACTCAAGTCCAGGAGAATCCTAGTGTTGAAGCTGTAGTTGATTGTTCGTAGTCATATGCAAGGTAGAACTGGTCATTAGTGTAACCAAGGTGCAGGATTGTAAGAGCACCTGCCTCCGGGGATCCCAAACAGACCAGGTTAGGCCACTTTTCTGCTGACAAAATCCAAAGGGAGAGAAATGAGTGGCAGTGAAACAAGAAAGGGATTTATTTCAACGAGGCCAACACCGGCAAGACAGCAGACTACCGTCTCAAAGCCTGTCTCCAAAGTGCCAAAAATACTTCCAGGTTTATATGAGGAAAAGGTGGGACAAAGGCCAATGGGTACATGCAGCTGGGCAGTGAAGGTCAAATCGATTTTGGGCTCAATCACACAGGGTCTTGCTGGTTCAATTCAATCTTTATTACCCGAGGGGGCAGTTTCAGGTCTCATCAGGAGATGCTTTGGCTGAAGAGTTTTTTGTCTGAGTTAAGAGATAGGCTGGAAAGAATAACTTATCAATTAGAAAGTTTGGGATCAAAGTGGAGGTGGTGGAAGTCCAAAAGGACTTTCCAAAAGGACTTTCATTAAGACCCATGAGAGCTTTCATAGTCGGCAAGCTTATCAGTGGGATGAAACTTAGCTTCCAGCATCTAAATTACAGGATAGATGTATCAGTTTGTTCATCAACATTCACGCATCAAGGCTGTGCTAGTGTGTCCAACAAGGGTGGCATCCCAGCCAGAAGCTTGGTTGACCAGACAGAGCTGTGGCCCCCAGGAGGCCAACCCACAGGGCTAAGCTTGCGGGCCTTTGGGTTTGGCTGGCTAGTGTTCTTACTAATTAAGACTCAGAAATGACTGGAGACAGACTGAGTGAGTATACATGCCACATGATCCTAGTTAAAGTCTGTTTCCTTTTTTTGTCTTTTGTCATGGAACAAGGACAGATGACTGAAAAAACTATTGTCTTCAGCAGAAAGAAAGCAACTATCTATCAACACGTATTTAATCATTTATGCTGAGCGCTTTCACAAAGAGTGTTGCATTCAATCATCATAAATTTCCCAGTGAGGAGATGACTTTATTATCATAGTTCCACAGATGAGGAGAGAGAGGTACAGGGAGTATGAAGTTAGCACATGATTACACAGCTAGTAAGTGGACATGAAGACTTTTGACTCTTAGTCTTTTGACTTTAAATCCAGTGCTTTGTGCAGTAAGTACCGTATCAGGCAACCTCTGGTATTTTGACTTTGTTTTTCCTTTCCATGGGATCCCATTCAGGAAAACAGACACTGTCATGGATGAAAAGAAGCCTAACAGTGGGACTCATGCAGACTGGAAGCGTCCATACTAGCCTACTTCTCTCCTCTCCCCCTATCTATAGTCATTAGAGAAAACAGTAGATTTTTACCTACTACAAAACTGGGTCTTGCCCTTTCATGGTGGGAACCAGGCTTTGGTTATGCAACGTGAAAGCAAAGATCCTCTTCTGAGTGGAAATAATTCATAGAAGTTTTTTTTTCCATTACATTTGTACAATAAAAAGAACCATTTGGGTGATTTCTCTTTTTCTCCCCCCCCCCTTTTTTTTTAGATTTTATTCTTTTGACAAAGAGCACAAGCAGGCAGAGCAGCAGGCAGAGGGACAGGGAGAAGCAGGTCCCCCACCCCAGCAAAGCCCATCCCAGGACCCCGGGATCATGACCTGAGCTGAAGGCAGACGTTCAACTGACTGAGCTACCTGGCACCGCTCATTTGAGTGATTTCACAGCAAATATTGGCCTTCCCTTCAAGAGTTACTGTAGAGCTCATCACTTCTAGATCTAAAGTGCTACTTTGGATACCTCCCACCTCCATCAGCTTCTTCCTCTCAACATTTCAGCTCAGCGCACATTACAGGGGTCAAGGGTCCCATGGTTCTTAGACCTCAATGGCAGCACTGGAGTTTGTGACCCAGAAACTTGAACTGACCAACATCTTCCAACTTGTAAGAACCATAACCAGAACTCAAGCTAGCTCTCCTGACATGAAGCAATTCCTCTTTCCTCAGAGCCTGGCAGTGGGTATGAATATATGTGTGGTAGGTGGAGATGTTGAGGGGTTCAACAGCAGCCCCAGCTCTCTCCTAATAGTGTCCCAGATTTTGTGTAAAATATTTGGATCAGTCAAAATCGTGGTTTCTTTTCCTGGCACCCCACAACTTAACCCATCCAGTGGTCCACTAGTACAGGCCCCTAAAACTCAGCGCTTTGGGTGGATATCATGGAAATAATACCAAGAGTATAATAGGAAACATCTATGTCCATCACCATATCACATCCATCACCAAGTTGGATTAATTTTACTCCATAAATATCTGCCCGATGAGTCCACTTCTCTCCATCTCCATTGTCACCATTCCAGCTTAAGCCACTATTGTTTCTAGTGGGGCCCCTGCAAGAGTCTCTCAGGGTCTCCCTCCTTTGTATACTCTGGTGCCTCCTTCAGTGTATTCTCCTCCTTGCAACCCAAGGTCAAGAGCTTCTCTCTTGATTGTCCTAAACAGCTTTCCCCTAACCGATTTGTGTGTGTAATATCTACTTATTCTTCGGATCTCAGCACCAGCCAGGGTCACTTCCTTAGAGAGGCTGCCTGTCTTTGCCTTGCAAGTTCCTGTGCTGTCTGCTCTTATTGAAATTTCCTCTTTATCTTCGTGGTATTTGTCTCCATTGGTGATTAAATACTCATCTGTATGACTATTGCATTAATGGATGTCTCCTCTACTGGACTTTGAAGGGGATACATCTGTATCATTCTCTCTCTCCCTTCACTCCTCTATTTCTCTCTACTTCCCTTCTCCCACCTCACTTGTTTTTGTGTTTGTTTGTTTGTTTGTTTGTTTATTTTTGCCGTAAGAACTCTGTCTTCTCACTGAGCAAAAAGTATGAGCTATTCTACATTGAAAAGGAAAAAAATGGAAGTTATTCTCAGGAAGGGCAGGCTTCCAAAGATCTGAGAGGGTCCACTGAGGTCTAAGTTAAAGCCATTCTGCAGGGTCTCCTACCACCTTTACACCTGTGATTCATTTCTCCCACATTTGTTTTTGTTTTTGAGTTTTTCATTCTTCCACAGTTTTATTTATTAAACTTTTCAATAGAAAATTTTAAAATTAAATAGGCAGAGCTAATGTAATGAACTTTCATGTACTGTCACCAGCTTTAACCATTTACCACGTTTTGCCAGGCTTGTTCCATCTTTCTTTCCCATTTTTGTTGTTGTTGTTGGTGGTGGTGAAGTAATTCAAAGCAAATGCTGACATCATATCATTTTATCCTCAGAGAGTCCAGTAATTAACTCTTAACACACAAGGATTTTTAACAACATATCCCCTAACAATAATAATTCTTTCACATAATTTTATTAATATTTAATTCCCCATCCATGTTCAGAGCTTCTCCACTTTCTAAAAATCATTCTACAATTGGTTGATTTAGGTTAGGATAGAACAAGACCCAAGCATGGCATCTTTTCCTAAGTCTCTTTTAATCCATAACTATTCCTTCTCCTCCCATCTTTTAAAATTCCGCTTATGTATTGAAGAAATGGGGTCATTTATTACATACGATTTCCCATCTTCTAGATTTGGCTGATTGCCTCCTCATCCAATTTGTTCTTTTATCCCCTAGTTCTATTTGTTCTTTTATTACTTTCAAACTAACCATGAGATCTCTAGACTTGATTAGATTCAGATACACCCTCTTTAGCAAGAATAACGTTGAGGTGATGCTGAGCACTTATTTCATTACATCAGGACACATGCTGTCCCAATTTTAGTGATGTTCAGATCAATCCAGAGATTAGAAGGATGGGAGACAGTCATCCATGGGGCTTTTGCATTTCTCCAGGTTTTTTTTTTTTTTTTAAGATTTTTATTTATTCATTCATGAAAGACACACACACACACAGAGGCAGAGACACAGGCAGAGGGAAAAGCAGGCCCCATGGAGGGGGCCCGACGTGGGACTCGATCCCGGGTCTCCAGAATCACGCCCTGGACTAAAGGTGGTGCTAAACCACTGAGCCACCCGGGCTGCCCTTTAGTAGTTTTTTTGTTTTGTTTTTAAGATTTTTATTTATTTCTCCAGGTTTTGCAAGAAAAGACCTTAACCGCCTTTTGTCTACATTATCTTTTCAAGGATGTTTTGTATATGAAGAAAGAGATAGTGTCTGTTGCTGGAGCAAAGGACAGACAAGCTTGCTGTACAGAACACTTGCTGACACTTGCTCTACAGTGTCAAATATCAGAATTCCCTATGTCTGGGATTCCTCTCCTGCAAAACAACCTACTACATGTACAAGGTCATCTGACGGTTTTCTGGTTGCTCTATTAGAATTGAGGCTCATAGAACCAGTATAAAAATAATACTAAAATTAGTCGCTGCTATTGCTGTAAGTAATTGATGGGCCTCCATCTCTGTATTAGACTGGATTAACAAATCTCTTGACAATTTTTACAGTTCTTTTCATCTTCTTCTCTTCCTGTCCCCCTTTGTTTCTCTTTTCCAGGGACTCTGCATGAAGCAGAAGTTGCAAGTCGTCTTGGGTGGTTAAGGAAAAAGAAAATTTCCCTCAATTCCTATTTCTATTTTCTCTAAATTCACATTATATTAGTGAGTTACTTAATATTTCAGAGGCTGAATTTATACATATGAACACACACACACACACACACACACACACGTGGGGGTGGGGTGCAGGGAGAGAATCAGAGAGAGAGAGACGGGAACAGAGAATGATATATTGTGAGAAATTAGCTCACATGATTATGGAGACTGAGAAGGCCAAGATGGTAGTCATGCAGCTGGGAGAGCCCAGAGAATTACTGGTATAAGTTTCAGTCCAAGTCCAGAGGCCTGAGAAGCAGGTGAACCCATAGTGGGCTGGCAGTTAAGTTTCAGTCTGAATCCAAGTCTGAAATCAGGAGAGGAGTACCATGTTGCAGCTCAAAAACAGCAAGAATTTTTTCTTTCCTAGCCTTTTGTTCTATTCAGGCCTCACCACATGGGGGGAGGACAATCTGATTTACTCAATCTACCAATTCAAATGTTAATCATATTCCGCAGCACCATCACAGACACGCCCAAGAGTAATGATTAAGCAAATATTTGGGTACCCTGTGGCCCAGTCAAGTTAACACATAAAATTAACTATTGTAATCTTTAACCCAGAGCCTATACCTTTAATCAACTTCCCTGAAATTTGGCGGGTTAATCTGTTAGCCCGTAAATAGAGCAAAATCTCACACCCTCCACAGCTCTTGATACATACTTCAATAAAAAATAAAAAGATTGGTCGGTGGGTTCAGGTTGTGTCAACCTGATCTCTCCATCACAAAACTTACCTTTTCATCTAAAGTTTTAGTATTCATTGATTTTCATTGCTTAGATTCATTATTTTATTAGGGGTTGCAGAACTGGTGTCCATCTAATTCTATCATTCTGTTTGCATTTATTTAGTAAGAATGTTTCTACAGTGAAGAATTTTCTTTCATGCTATTTGGTTATATTGAAATCCAATTTATACAGGAAAGGCAGGATTAATTGCTAGTTCTTTCCCGTTATTTACTAATTTCTAATAGAATAATGATTTGGTGTGGTAGAAATCTCCAAAGTAATCATTATGTTTGTCTTTATTATGAACTAATGGATTTTTTAAATATTTCATATTTTTAATCCATTACTGTTATTTTCTTTGCTCAAATTAATCCATCTTTGCCATTTGGAACCCCTTTGGATGGCTACTGTCACCTTTAAGTATGATTGCAATAGTACTTGATAATTTCTTCACTTTCTTGGTGCTCTGGATCATCTTGTACACTCCTGCTGTTTACTGGAATCACTCATTTCTCCAAGCAGTCCTGATTTCTTTTGTTAGGACATGGTCTTTAGAGGACATGATTTGGGTGGAGGGGGTGCTCAAAGCTACTGTTTTGTTATTGTTTTTCAGGTCTATTTAGTGGCTGCAGCTGGGAAATATATATTTTTTAAAAGAAAAAAGAATCATGCATTCATATTGGAATTTCCAATTCAAATTTTAGAGTAGAGAGTTTTACTGAACTTCTTTGATTTTAAATTCATCTGTCTTTTATGTTGAACATCTTAGTTCATAATTATTTACAAGTTTTAGTCTATAGCAAACACATGATAATTTCAATTACTACTATCAGTAAGATAATCAATCCACTTCATTTTCCTTATGGTTCTTTTACCTTTAGGCTTTTATATCCCACTCAGGATATGGAGTTAAAATGCCATGTTTCAGAGTTACTTGAAACTATTATTCTCTGTGTGGTTATACCACCAATTTGATATACTTAGGTTTATTTGTTTTGAATATTAGGCAATGCTTTTTAACTTTTTATTTAATTTTATTTTTGCTTATATAAAATATTTACACAATTCCAAATCCTCCACCTACTATGTTTAGCTGCATCAAAACTTGAAGTGATCTTTTCCTACCACCTATTCATTCATTCATTCATTCATTCAACAAATATTTGTGAAGCACCTATGCTAGGCTAGTATGATGAGGTATATAGTAGGGAGCAATCCTTATTCCCACGGAGCTTGCGTTTTAGTGTGATGTTTGGGGAAACAAATCTCTTGACAATTTTTACAGTTCTTTTCATCTTCTTCTCTTCCTGTCCCCCTTTGTTTCTCTTTTCCAGGGACTCTGCATGAAGCAGAAGTTGCAAGTCGTCTTGGGTGGTTAAGGAAAAAGAAAATTTCCCTCAATTCCTATTTCTATTTTCTCTAAATTCACATTATATTAGTGAGTTACTTAATATTTCAGAGGCTGAATTTATACATATGAAACATATATTCCCCATACTCTTGAATCTGGGTTAGGCCTCTGACTCCTTTAACCAACTGAATGTCACAAAAGTGTTTCTATGCCAGTTTCAAGTCCAGCCTTTAAGAGGACTAATACTTTCTATTTCTTTCTTGGAAGCAGTTGCCATGTCATAATGAAGTCCAAGCAGTCATGTGAAGAGACTCCGGTGGAAAAGAGGGAAAAGAATTGAAGTCCTGGGCTGACAGTTCCCAGCTGATAGCCAACAATAATTTGCCAACCATGTGAGTGAACTATTTTGGACATGAATCCTGTAGTACTAGAAGTGCCCCAACCTATGTCAGACAGTATAGAGATAAGCTGCTCTACCAAGCCCACCCTAACTGCAAAATTTGAGCAATAAATAATTATTTGAACCCACTAAATTTTGAAGTGGTTTATTATGCAGCATAGACAATCAACATAGTAGGTACTCATTGAGGAGTAATTCTATTCTAGAATATTTAAATATATTTATAAGGCTTAGATGATCCTTAAATGTCTGGCCAGACACCATGAGCTTCTGCTCAGAGTTTGATGCAGCTGTATGTCATCAAGGATTTCTGTTAATATCTTGATTATCTAATAGTCTAATAGACTAAGAAACTGTGATGAAGACTGTCACCTACAATTCAAAGATTTCAGCTCTGGCAATATTTTTTCTTGTCTGTATTTGCTCCGTGATCTCCCTAGTCCTTGTCTTTGGACCCCTATGTTGATTTGCTGATGATTAGTTTTATTATCATTATTATAATCATGCCCCTTTCAAGTCCTAGTTCTTATAGGTCAATCCTCATTAACTAGTTTTCATCTATTGAAAAAACTTGCAACTCATTTGTGTCTATATTAGTATTTTTTTAAAAAAAGATTTTGTTTATTTATTTATTTGAGAGAAGAACATGTGAGCATGTGTGTGCTGGGGGAGGGGCAGAGGAGGAGGGAGAGGAAGAGGGCAAAAAAATCTCAAGCAGACTCCGAGCCAAGCAGGAGCCAAACATGGGTCTCAATCTCATGACCTGAGATCATGACCTGAGCCAAAACCAAGATTTGGAAGCTCAATTAACTGAGCTGCCAAGGCAACCCAATATATACATATTTTAAGTTAGATCAGCAGTGGATTGGTTGATCACCACAGAATCAGACAGCCACAAAGGATTTCAAAAACTTCTCTGGCTTAGCTTTCCCTCACCTATAGACAAATGAAATGATATTTTATTTTCCAATATTTCCAGGGAAGATCCCAGCCTGCAGGGTAAAGGGAAGAGATGCAGAGTAGCCCAATAGATTCTGAAGAGGGAATAAAGATGGCAGAAAAAATTAAAAATGGAAGCAGGGAAGGGAGACAAAGCAGCAGGACAGACTCTGCCCTCAGAATTTGGTGGGTGATGCATCTTGTCCTGACATGTCCACAGCCTGGCCTGTAGGGCCTCACCATGTAATACCTGGGGATGATTTTATGTGTCTGCCTCCAAGAGCTCCCAGCTTATTGGTAATTAGCTATTATTTTAAGCACTTGGGATGTTCTGCAGAGCCTATATTTAGGAATACCTCTGAAACACTGCATCAGGGAAGAAGCCGTAAGCTAGATAACACAGGCTTTGCAAAGAGTAATGGGAAAAACGGAAGCTAGCTCAGTACAAGACTGAAGGTCAGGGCCAGATCCACTCACCTGTTTTCCATTTCTGGGTAATAAGGAATGCTTGGCAGCGGACTCAAACCCTAGGGAAGAAAACAAGCAGGGAAATAAATGCTGCAGTGGGTGAGAGGACTGAAAACGATCTCACTGTTATTAACTTTTTGTGATTAATTTCCTTTTTTTGTTTTTCCTCCTTAAACTTAGGAGACATGTAACGAGGATGGCCAGCAGAGGGCCTTCAAATGAACATCAGCACTGAACACGTCAATATCTGTGCAAAATCTTTGAGCTTTAGGTTCTCTTCCCTATAGGATTTTATTTTAAGAAAGTGAAAAAAAAAAGCCAACCACCACCTCTTCACATTTTATTGGGAAATAGTGGTAAAAAACTACAGACCTCCATGCATGTTGCTGGCATTGAATTATGACTGTTTGCAGTATTTCAAGGAGAACAAGGTACTTCAGCAAAAGGTCAGTAGGTGGCAAACTTCTACAACCCTTAGACTGAAGGCCTGTAAAGTATAGATCTCCTTCTAGAGAAATACTGAGGGTTCTTTTCCGGACTGTGTGTGGGGGAGAGGGGGCAGGCGGGGGGTTGGTTTGTGTGTGTGTGTCTGTTATGTTATAAAACACACCGAGTGAAAGATACGTCTCCTTTTAAATAATTATTAAGACATTTACCAATTAAGCTAAATCAGTGTGTATCAAAATCAGTCAGCCACTCAAGTCTCTCTGGAAGATCAACTCTGAGTGTTTGATTATTTCAGCCCCTGTGGGAGAAAAGTCTAAATTCCCCTTCATTTAGAGTCTGTGATTTGAAGTGCCCTGCTTGATCCTAAGTCCTACTTGCCCTCAAGAAGCCTCCCAGTGTCCTCTGAGCCAGAAGTTGATGGAGAGAGTTCCCAACTTTACATAATAAGATAAGCCTTGGATTATATTTTTGGAGGGAATTATTTTTGGGGAATGTTGAAGGATGACAGGAACATCTGAGTAAGTTCACTGGCATACAAAAAAATAGGACATTGTAAAATAACCTTGTGTTTCTTTCCTGAAAAACCTGGATTCCGTGTTAACATCTTTCATTTCTGGAATCTCCACTTAGACTTTGTGCTGATGAATTCTGAAGAGAAATTATTTCTTTATCCATTCTCTTAGAGGGTCATTTCCTGGTAAAAGATTGTTTCGGAATTTTCACAATCCTCTCCATCACTGATGTGTTGTACTTGGATGGGATGGTGCCATTGCTTTGCTTTATGCCTGTGTGGTATGTTAGGGAGAGAGCCAGTCCCTAAGCATCCAATTGTCAGGGACATTTGCTGTTTTTTTAAAAAAAATATTTTAAAGATGTTATTAATTTATTAATGAGAGAGAGAGACACACACACACACCGAGAGAGAGGAGAGAGAGAGAGAGAGAGAGATTGGTAGAGACACAGGCAGAGAGAGAAGCAGGCTCCATGCAGGGAGCCCGATGTGGGACTCCCAGGTCTCCAGGATCAGGCTCTGGGCTGAAGGTGGTGCTAAACCACTGAGCCACCCGGGCTGCCCACATCTCCTGCTTTTATTCAGTGTCCTTGGATCTCTTCTTGGGGGATCCCAACTCCACATAGTTCTGTAAGACTCTCAATCACTTGGACCTGTCCTCCCAAAGTGCAGGGATGTCATGCAGGGTCCTGGGATTGAACCCCAAATGGGGCTCCCTGCTCAGTGGGCAGTCTGTTTCTCCCTCTCCCTTTGTGTACTCTCTCTCAAATAAATAAATAAAGTCTTAGAAAAAAAAAAAAAAAGGAAATGAGAACTTGAGAACTAGAATTACAGAGAAAGAAGATTCCAAGAGAGTAGTCTCTGACACATTTCTCTTATTAGTCCCACTATTTATCCTTGAATATTTGTCTTGGCACATTGGTATTTTTATTTCCATTGTATAAATTCTGAGAAATGACTTACAAAGGCTGTTGATTTTTTTTTAAAGATTTGTTTATTTATTTATTCATGAGAGACACAGAGAGAGAGAGAGGCAGAGACACAGGCAGAGAGAGAAGCAGGTTCCACGCAGGGAGCCCAACGCGGGACTCGATCCCTGGTCTCCAGGGTCAGGCCCTGGGCCGAAGGCGGCGCTAAACTGCTGAGCCACCCAGGCTGCCCTTAAGGGCTGTTGATTTTAAATATACCTCTTTTATCCAGACACTTATCTAATTCCATTGTTAATTTTAAAAGTTTTTCAGTTGATTTCTTTGTGCAGTGTAGGCATATAATCACCTCATCTGTGAATTGTGGTACATTTGTTTTCACGGTCCCACGGTTATGTATTTCTAGCTTCTGTTTCATGTCTTGGTGAATAGCCCAGACTTTTAGAACCACAAAAATTTCTAATTTTGTTTATAATTTCAATGGGAATAATACCACTGGTTAACTAACATGTATTGAGCTATTATTATGTGTCAGGTGCTGTTCCAAGCCCCTTATATATATTATCTTATTTCGCTGGCACTACCATTATTTCTATTTTACAGTGAGGAATCTGTGGCTAACAAGGTTGAATAGCTGATCTACGGTAAGAAGTGGCAGAGCTGGGATGTGAACTCTTACTCTAGAGCTGTTGGTCTTCACCTCTAGACAGGTGTGCTGCTAAATCCAGCTCTCTGAAAAAAAGCACTGATTTGTAACATTTGCCATTTTTTTTGTGATATAAATACTCCCTCTGTGGCTAACAGGGCATCTCTACCTGGATTTGGAAAGGGATCCTCACAATTCCTCTTGGGAGCTAGAACTGGCCACTGTAGCCAATTCTAGCACACCACAGCCTCTTGTGTGACGTCATAAGGCAAAGAGGTGGTGGTATAAGGCTTCTATTGGTTGGATTCTTTGGTTTTAAGAAATAGAAAATCAAGTGGAGCTGGCCCAAGCAGAAAGTAGAATTTACTAGAAGGATACAGTCTCAGGATGAAAAGCAGGAGACAATAGGGCCTTAGGAGGGCTGGGAAGGAGGAGCAGATGTGCTCTGGGGCCTTGATGGGTCCCTTGTTGCAAGTTAGCGTTCCTGTATCTCTGGCCCATAGGGCAGAACACTGCTGTCCATGGTTCCTGAACTTACTTGCTGAGCTTCCTGCCACCAACAGAGACAGAGGTCCTCTCTGACTGACTCAGTGGAGTCAAGGGTCAGCCCCGGGTCAGTCAGCTATGGCCATGTGACCTTAGTGGGTCTGTGTACCTCTGCTCATGATCATATTGGAGATGTCAGTCTAGATGAGGACCAGGCCCTTCTGTCTTTGAAATTCTGTTACACTTAGACTCATCATCATATTGAGGTCCTCTGGGCTTCTCTTCATCTGGGCTCTGATGACCTTTCTGACTGTCAGAATGGATGACTGACATCATCCCTGCCAGTCTCCCCTTTGCTCCTCTGCCATCTTGGCCTTCCTGTTGGTGCTTAAGCATTCTTGTTCTCACCTTGGGGCCCTTGTACATGCTCTTCCCCAGGGCTTCCCATGGCTTACACCCTCTCTTTACTTGGAGCATCCTTCTCTGAGTACCTGCTTGCCACAATCCACTCCATCCATGCCACACTCCTACCAACTTCATTTTTCTTCAAAATGCTTAATATGACCTGAAATTGTATCATGTATTCCACGGGTATCAGAACTTTGTCCTGTTTATGGCTTGTATTTTCAGCATCTGGAATGGTGCTTGGCATGTAGTAGATACTCAAAAACCTATTTGTTGAGTGCATGATTAAATGAATTGAATAAATGGATGAATGGGTGAGTGAGTTGCAGACTTACTATAAAATATATACTTAAAAATAAACCTTTAAAAATAAACCTTAACTATTATCTTAGTTTTCACATGTGTTTTTGCTTATTCTGTACTTAAATAAAATAATGTTTCTTAAAAAAAATAATGTTTCTTTAAAAATGAGATGTAATTCAGATTTTTAGTGATCTGACCTTTTCTAACCTATCCCTTAGGTCACCTTCTCTCAGACTTCCCTACAGTATTCTTAATTAGTGACATTTTGCAGGAATATGTGGAAATAGGCTTTTGTTATTCATTCAAGGCAGAAAATATTTGATATGAATTATGATTTGATGATAGGTATGCTGTCCTGGAAAGATAGGAAGTGGCTTGGAGAGCTGGTGTTTTGTTTTGTCTTTAAAAGGCTCTGAACAAGCAGAAAACTGTATGTTTGTTTACATGATTATTTGATAGATGATGCCAGCAAGAGCCATCTTTAGTTAAACCCCAGCATGGTAACCCAGAATTATCATCCAATAGACAGATGAGGAAAGATGGCCTCCTACCTGAAAAAAAATTTGGAAAAAAAAGAACATTTCCAAAAGAATGCCAGAAAAAGACCTTCCTCTTTCTCATAAAAATTCAGAGCAAGAAGGACATTATTTTCACAAGAAAAACCATGCATTAGGACATAGATAAGCTCCCCCTCCCCCCCCCCCCCCCCCCCACACACACACAAGCAGGAGATTTTCAGTTGAATAAAATTGACAACTTTGCCTCCAGGCTGAATTTTATAGTTTTCACCAGCAACAGCTGTGTTTACTGATGGCCCTACTTAGTCCTCAAACAAATTCAAGATTAAGTAAAGGACTGGTATTCTCAGACAATCACCAACAAAATGAACATTCTCTTACTGCTTGTGGAGTTCCAGGCTTCATGTCCTTACCTTTGAAAAATTACCTCAGAAGTTGTCACTTTTAAAGATAGAAGATATATCTGGTAAAATAAAATGTTTGTACTGCTGAAGCTCTAGTTTTCAACCTTAGTTGCACCTTAGCTTCTTCACCTGGGAACTCAAAAAGGTGGTATTTTGATAAGGATTGCATTGAATGTATAGATTGCTTTGGATCGTATAGACATTTTCACAGGGTTTGGTCTTCCAATCCATGAGCATGGAATGTTTTTCCATTTTTCTTTCTTTCTTTTTCTTTCTTTCTTTTTCTTTCTTTCTTTCTTTCTTTCTTTCTTTCTTTCTTTCTTTCTTTCTTTCTTTCTTTCTTTCTTTCTTTCTTTCTTTCTTTCTTTCTTTCTTTCTTTCTTTCTTTCTTTTTCATCTTTCTTTTTCTTCTTTTTTTTTTGATTTTATTTATTTATTTGAGAGAGAAAGAGAGAGAGCATGAGCAGGGGGCAGGGCAGAGGGAGAAACAGACTCCCTGCTTAGAGGGGACCCCAATGCAGGACTCAATCCCAGGACCCCGAGATCATGACCTGAGCCAAAGGTAGCCGCTTAACTGACTGAGCCACCCAGACATCCTGTTTGTCCATTTATGTCCTCTTCAATTTGTTTAATAAGTTTCATAGTTTTCAGAGTACAGATCTTTTTACCTCTTTGGGAACTTAAGGAAACACCAACCCAATGCCAGAGTTCTACCCCAGCCCAGGTAAACGGGAAGGTGGGCCCATTAATTCTAATGGCTGTTAGTTTAGTGGTTATTTGTCAGGTGTTCTAATCTGTGGCTGTATTGAGTACTGCCTCCAGCCCTGCCACAGGTTGAATGCCACCGTGGGTGGGGCATCTGGTGGGGTTGCTCATGATCCTGTTCCCTGGCCAAACAGTGAAGAAAGTAAGTTTGTCTTGGCTCTTTCATCTGTTCTTGTGTGCCCATCTCCTCATTCTTGGAAACTTTCTCTCCTGAGCTATTTCTCAGGTGTTCTTAACCTACCCTGTGCCCACGGTGAAGCTATCAGGCTCCTAGGAAACTCTTCCTTGTTAAAAATTAATCCCACAGAACCCTCATCCTTTTCAGTGTAGTGTTATCCCTCTCAAAATCAAACAACAACAAAACCCCCCAGAAACCAAAAAATCCACTACATAATAGAAAAAAAATGTGGAACGCCACATGATGCAGCTGGTGAGTTCGACGTAAAATTGAGGAGAGGAGGAAGAGCTCCTGGCTCCCATCAGGTCCCTTCTGGTCAGCAACAGTCTACTCCTCCAAAGGGCAGTTCTGCAGGGTGACTCTGGAAAGTTACTTAACCTCTCTGTGCCTTGGTTTCCTCATCTGTAAAGTGGGGATGATGTTAATACTGATGCACAAAGTTGTTGTGAGGACTACCAATGTAAAGCATTTGAGGAGCACCTGCCACAATAAGCAATCAATGCACATGAGCAGTTATTACTATCACCTTTATTATTATTATTTCAAATTCTTGAATTTATAATGAAATGAGGGGGAGTTCCCCATGGAGCAGGCAAATAAACTCAGAGAAGGCATTCCTCTGATAGAGGCTCGAAAAATATTTTGAGCTGTGACCTCCTCACTGGCATATGCATCTAGCTCCAATATCCCAAGGCGATACTTAATTTATGCCCTCCATTTAGATGTATAAATTTCCAAAAGCTTTTGAAATTTTTTTTTAACTGTATAATCAACCTGTGTATCTGTGAGTCTTGGGAAATGATGGAAATGATAATGAACAACTGCATAGCTGGAGAGAAACAAGTGCCTCTCTAATTGCCTAGTTAACTCAACACAGAAATTAATGAATTCAGCAAACATTTAATAATAAACTCTGGGGCAGAAGTCGTGCCAGGAAGTGGGGATGCCACAGGGAGGAGATGTGGTCCATGCCCAATGTAGCTCGCAGTCCAGGGAGCTTATAGAAGGGGTGTCGCCCAAGTCACAGCCCAAAGCGATGAAGAAGATATGCTTAGGCTCTGCTATCTTCAGCATTCGTTTTAAGCCTTCAAGATAAACCATAATGTGTGAGAATATTATCAATAGGTTGGACTTGTTTCTCCTCTCAGAGATCTTACTTTTTCAAGAGGGCTGGCTGGTCAAACAACTTTTGTATATTCCTTTGCAGGAAGTACACTTCTCACTGACCACAGAAAAGTAGAAGTGGGAGCAGAAATGCCCAGGGATGACCTAATTGCCTTTTGTCCTCACAAGAACATGAATATTTGTCCCCTGATACAACAGGCTTCTTAGTGACTGATCTGAATGCACCGAATGTCAAATTTGGGTGGTGCTCCCCTACATTTTTTCTAGAAGTTTCCTAGAAAAGGCTTTATTTTTTTAATTTAATTTTTAAATTTTTATTTAAATTCAATTTGACAACATATAGTATAACACCCAGTGCTTATCCCATCAAGTGGTTTCCTTAATGCCCACCATCCAGTTACCCCATCCCCCCACTCATCTCTTCTTTGGCAACCCTTTGTTTCCCAGAGTTAGGAGTCTCTCATGGTTTGCCTTCCTCTTTAATTTTTCCCCACTCAGTTTCCCCCCTTTCCCTTATGGTCTCTTTCACTATTTCTTATATTCTACATATGAGTAAAACCATATGATAATTCTCTTTCTCTGACAGACTTATTTCACTCAGCATAATACCCTCCAATTCCATCCACATCGATGTAAATGTAGGTATTCATCCTTTCTGATAGCTGAACTATTTCCTTGTGAATATATATAATAATATAATAATTATATATATTGCATCTTCTTTATCCATTCATCTAGCAAAGGACATTGTGGCTCCTTCCACAGTTTGGCTATTGTGGACATTGCTGCTATGAACATTGGGGGGTAGGTGTCTCATCGTTTGACTACATGTATCTTTGGGGTAAATATCCAGTAGGTCATTGGGCAGCTCTATTAACTTCTTGAGGAACCTCCACACTGTTTTCCACAGTGGCTGCACCAGCTTGCATTCCCACCAACAGTGTAAGAGGGGTCCCCTTTCTCTCCGTCCTTACCAACATTTGTCTAGAGAAGGCTTTAAAAGAATGTTTTTGTTTTGCTTTGTTTCAAAGTTTAAATTCTTAGGAGCTTCTGAATGGCTTAAGTGTATTTTTAGATTACACTAAAAGTGGAGCTTCGTTTTACAGAAAAAAAACCTCAAGATTCCCTAAAAAAATCTGAGTTTTGTTAATAGAGTAACTTTTGGACTGAACATTTCTAAGATTCCTTTTAGGGTCAAAGAGTCCTAAGATCTACATCATACTCTATGATATCTTTATTTACTTTTGAAATTTCTTTCTCAATGACCTTCCACCCTTGACATTATTTCACAACTTTGCTGCACTTCTCTGTTATAACAAGCTGCTAACTCCCAAGAAGTGACATCTGTGAGCTTGATGTCTAATGTAGCATTACTGTGACTTTTCTTTAAAACCTCATTTTTATTTGTATCAGATCTACTCTCCTATCTATTTGTTTTATAAGATCTAATTTGCTTTTTAAAAGTATAGTATGGTGGCAAGTGTCAAAGATGAACCCCAACAGACCATGCTTTGGAATTTGCACCCTGTGTGGACCTCTCTTTCATGGGCAGTGACCTGGCTTGTGACTTGCTTTAACCAATAGGATTTGGTGAGGGTGGTGGGGCGCCCTTTCCATTTTGAGGCTTTAAGAGGACTGGTAGGTCCACTTCCTTTTCTTGGAACACTTGCTATGGGGAGTCCTGGGCTGATATAAAAGTAAATTCACTACTCTGATGGAGAGACCACTAGGAAAAACCATGTAAAGAGACTCTGAGACTACATGGGGAAGAGGTGAGGTCCAGCTACTTCAGTATCCTGGTTGAACTTCCAGATGATTCCAGTCTAGCTGCCATCTGACTTCAACTACATAAAAAATCCGACAAGAGGCCAGCAGAAGAACCACCCAGCTGAGCCTCACAGACCACAGTAAAGGGGGACAATCAAATGCCCTAAGTTCTGAGGCAATTAGGCAGCATAGTTAATAATAGATGACAAAACTGTTAACTGTAAGACTCCAAATGAAAAGACAATGAATTGATATCCTCAAATAATTCATACAACTAACCTGAAGAATTTTTATGGGAAAGGAAGTTTTCTTTCTTTTTTTGGGGGGGGGGGGGAGGGGAGAAAGGAGAAAGGAAGTTTTCAATGCACTCAGTTTCTATGTTAGTGAATAGTATTTTTATTCTCAATCAAAAAACTCATCAAAAAGTGGGATTCTCTCTGTCCTGGTCCTCACCAGTGCTTGTGGTTTCTTCTCACTTTTCTTCAACTCCTCTGAGTCAGAGCTGGAGCTGTCCCAGAGAAGCTGTCCCTGAGCCTCTTGTTCATGGAGCCATGTTTCCATTTTGCCAATTTTCCGGGGACAGTAATCATTCATTGCTTGATATTCCCCAAAATCTTCATTCTGTAAATTTCCTACAAAAATTTAAAGTTTAATTAATTTTTTCCCTTAACAATGATTTATTTGTTTATTAAGTACCTAGATGTTTATGAATACAGGATAATCTGCTTGGTGTTCTTTAGAAATGTGTGTATATATATATATATATATACACACACACATATATGAGTTTTTAATGTGTGTATGTGTATATATATATACATATGTATATATATGTACACACACATAAAAACTCATGAGTTTATAGGTGTATGTATTATATATACACATATATAATATATATACACATATATATATTATATATATAAACTCATATATATGCATATAGAATATATATTAACTTTGTGTATATAAAGCTCTGCACATTAATAACTTTTTTGTTGTTTAAATTTTTTTAATCTTCTGAAAGTTACAAGAATAATACAATTCATACCTATATATCCCAACTCATTAACAACATTATGTCACAATATTGCTTTCATTTTATACGTGCACATATACATGCGTGCTTTTCAGCTGAGCTATTTGAGAATTAATTGCAGTTACATCCTCCCAAATACATCACCACAAATCCAACAGCAAGGGAGCTTTTCCTACATAACCATAATGCAATTATTACACTAAGGACATTTAACATTGATATATTACTGTTTTCTAATATATGGTTCACATTCTAATATTCATGGTTGTCCCAAATAATGCTTTCTATAGCTTCTTTTTGTTTGCATGTTTGTCTTTTATTTTATAGACCCAGGATCCAATCTAGGATTGTGTATTGCATAACCTTCCCTATCTATTTCTTTATTCTCTTTTTTCCCTCCCTTCCTTCTTCCTTCTTCTCTCTCTCTCCCTCATTCTCATTCATGATCCCTCCTTTCTTCTTCCTCCATTCCCCCATTCATTGTCTTCTTCTTTTTCCCTGACACTGAAATTTTTAGAGAATCCAGATCAATTGTTTTGCAGAATGGCCCTAAATTTGGGTTTGTCAGTTTCCTTGTGATTAAAATAAGGTTAAGCATTTTTGGCAAGAGTATTGCACAGGTTGTGTTACCTAGTGCTATTTATTGAACAACTACAAGTGCTAGGCACATGATACATTACTTTTCCTGACCTTCACATCTACTCTCACCTCATATTAGAATCACCTATGAAGCTTTTTAGAAACACAAATACTGGATGAACACGGATGTTATGCTATATGTTGGCAAATTGAACTCCAATAATAATAATAAAAAAAGAAACACAAATACTTGTAATGTACCCCAGATCTATAGAACTAGGGAGCTCAATGGCCAATACATTTTAGTTTACTTTCTCTACCTTCTAGAAGAGATTTAATTTATTTTTAGTATAGGATTTTACATGTGTATATATGTAGTTTTTTATTTAAGCTCTACCCAATGCCCTTTTAAAATGCACTTCAGGGGGTACCTGGGTGGTTCAGTCAGTTAACCATCCAACATTTGATTTCAGTTTAGGTCATGATCTCAAGGTCATGGGATCAAGCCCTGATCAGGCTTCGTGCTCAGTGGGAAGTCTGCTTGAGATTCTCTCTCTCTCTCTCTCTCTCTCTCTCCCCCTCAAATAAATAAATAAAACTTAAAATAAAATGCACTTCAGTACAGGCACTTTATTCAAGGAAGTCTGGCTTTTAAGAAAACAAAAGCAATGGCCACTTCTGAGCTAGGAAAATTATCCTGGGTCAAAACCCAGAGTGTCCCCACAACCAAATGGTTGAACCAGCCATAACTTTTGGATGTCATCTCAAGGATAACTGTTTATCAAATCTTATGATATATTGTATTTAAGCCCTTGATAGTTGACATTGCATATGTTACATGAGAAAATCAAGCATTTCAATGTGAGCATTGGTGCCTTATGATTCATTACTTTCCTTTGTGCCTCCATGATGGGTTACCTTGTCCCCCCTTGAATCTGATTATAGTTATTGTTATTATCTATACACATAGTAGTGACCAAAAATGACAGTTAATTCATGTCTGCAGCCCCAATTTCTCTCCTGAGCTACACACACTTTTTTGGGGTACAATTGGACGCCTCCATTTTTGTCTCCTGGCAACATGTCAGACTCACCTTCTTTCTCTTCCAAACCTGCTTTTTCTCCCAGTTACCCTAATTTAGCAAATGGCCCCAGCTTTGCCCCATTGTCTGCCTAGTTCTTCAAGAGAATTCCATGAAACCTCCTGGCCTTCTTGCTCTCTTCATGTACCCTCATCTGATCCATCACCAGCTTCTGCCAATTCTATCTCCTAAATATCTGACATCTGGCTCTTTCTCTTCTGTCACCCTATTCTCTTGGTCCAAGCACCATCTTTCACTTGCTTTTCTGCTATATCCTTATCACTTGTCTTCCCATGCCCTCTTGCATTCTCCTCCCATATCCTCTCTAGGGTAGACAGAGCAATGCTTAAAAATGTAAACCTGATTGTGTGGCTTCCCTGACCTTTCAATGGCTTCCCATTGATCTTAAACTCAAGTTCAAAGTCCTTATTTGATACAACTTGCAAGACCCTGTGTGCTCTGTGCCCTGCCTATTCCTCCAGAGCCATCTCTCTCTCTCTCTCTCTCTCTCTCTCTCTTTTTTAAGATTTTATTTATTCGAGAGAGACACAGAGAGAGGCAGAGACATAGGCAGAGGGAGAAGCAGCCTCCCTACAGGAAGCCTGATGAAGAACTTGATTCTGGGACTCCAGAATCATGCCCTGATCCAAAGGGAGACTCTCAACAACTGAGCCACCCAGTCCAGAGCCATCTCTGATCATTACCTGAATCTCTTTCCCAACCAGTGTCTAGAATCTGTCAGGTCCCTTCCCACTCAAGAGCTTTTGCACATATTGTGATATATCTGAATGTTCCACCACTTTGGTCTTCACATGTACATGGATTCCTATCCCCTTTGTCCAGCTACTTCCTGTCTCAGCTTAAATACCACTTCCTTGAGGAAATCTCCTGATTCTCTCAGATTGTGAGGTCTCTCAGTTTCACAGTTATCAGACTTCTCCTTGTTCGTCATCTGTTCTATTGCAAAGCCACATCTATGAATACATGAGTGAGCAAGTGAGCCATCAGAGAATTTTGGGAGGTGAGAATTACTGGTAACTGGGACTGGGAAAAGACTTCATTCACTGGGGCCAGAGGGTATAATCATCTCTGCTGTGCAAATGAGCCAAGAACTACTAGAGGCATCATTCAGACTGGGAACAGCAATTTTCTGCTGACTAGAGGCAGGAGCTTTGAAACAGGAAGAGAATGTTTGTTAATGGTGGGATCTAATGCAATATTAATAATAGCTTAAGTCCCACACCACTCTTGATGTTATGATAATGCAGGCCTAAAGTTAGTGCATGAGGCCAGATTCACATGTTCAATTTTATCCTTGAATATCTCTTAAATCATTCATGAAGTATTATATACATAGTTTTGTATACACAGCATTAAAGTTTAAGGACTTCTCAGCTAGATGTCTTTTTTACTTGTTACATTTTTATAAATCCCTGCTTGATTCTCTGGGGTTGCTAGACATAAGGAAAAACAAAAAAGAAAAACACAACGTTTAAAAACCTAAATGGGTTGTGGGTGAGCAGAGCAGAGGAGAGTGTGTCCAACTTCAAAATTAATTTGAGAAGAGAGGTAAAGCAACAGAGGCCAGTGGGGGGAAAATATGGAGCGATTTTTAGGTAGTACAAAGATTCTCTAAAGTATTAAAAATCTTTGATGGTTATGTGTTTTACAGTATATATATTTTAGCAAAATGTATCACCATTACATCAAAGCCCCAATTTCACAGAAAAGGCTAAATTTAAAACACACTAAAAAACCCAGGATACTTTAAAGAAAAATAAAGTGGATAATGGTGCGGTAGCCTGATAAGACCAGAATTGTGTAGGTGACAATAATGTTTTTAAGGTGACACCTCCTGTGAGATAGATAGTTATTTTTACTATTCATCAGTTCCATATTTCTTCAGTTGCTTATATTCCCTTGCATGAGTTTGGCACTTTACATTTTATTTTTTTAAATTATTTTTAAAAGATTTATTTATTTATTTATTTGATATGGTGAGAGAACAAGCAGGGGAAGGGGCAGAGGGAGAGGGAGAAGCAGGCTTCTCGCTGAGCAGGAAGCCTGATGATGTGGGATGCTGGGATCATGACCTGAGCCAAAGCCAGATGCTTAATAGACTGAACCCCCCAGGTGCCCCAGCATTTTACATTTTATATGTGCTTTTACACACATTGGATTAATTTTTTCATAAACCCTACGTGGTAGACAAGGCTTTATTCCTATTTTACAGATGTGGAGACTGAGGCTCAGAGAGGTTAAGTAACTGGAGTTTAGCTATTGTCTTTCTATATAGAATAAAACTATCTGACAAATATATGGCTAATGTTCATTGAGAGGCTACTGTGTACCAGGCACTGTTCTAGAAACAAAAAGAGGCCCCTGTTACCATGGAGTTTACATCTAGAAATGTAGTTCTTGGGGCTCAGATGAAGAACTTTGATTTCAAGTTCACTGCTCTTGCTACCCACTACCCTATCATGGCTTCTGGAAAAGGCCAGAGCCGCCTAAACATGTTAAAACTCATGAAATTGTACACCCAAAGGGGATGTCTGGGTGGCTCAGCAGTTGAGCGTCTGCCTTTGGCTCAGGGCATGATCCCAGGGTCCACATTGGACTCCTTGCGAGGAGTCTGCTTCTTCCTCTGCCTATGTCTCTCATGAATAAATAAATAAATCTTTTTTGAAAAAAAGAAACTGTACATCCAAAGAACAATGCTCACTTTGTGTAAGTTATGAGCCATCGTATAAGTTATAAGTAATTTATTGTGTAAGTTAAATGTAATTATTATACATTTATCTTAGGTCATATGTAAGTCATTCCATAAACATATAACATGTATTTAAAGTATATAAATGTAAAATATATGTAAAATTTCATTTTAAAGAGGCAACAGAAAACAAAGACCAACCTTTATCTTATAAGAGACCCGGGGATCCCTGAGTGGCTCAGCGGTTTAGTGCCTGCCTTTGGCCCAGGGCGTGATCCTGGGTCCCAGGATCAAATCCCACATCAGGCTCCCTGCATGGAGCTTGCTTCTCTCTCTCTCTCTTTTTCTCTCTCATGAATAAATAAATAAAATCTTAAAAAAAAAGAGAGAGAGAAACCTAAAACTCTCATCCCACCTTCCCAAAAAGGGAACAAGAATGGGCAACTATAGCATTCAATAACAGGAGGAGGGTACAGAAGAATCTTAATTACCAGAACTGGACTAGCAGAAAGCTCCTGTAATTCTATGATCTTGGCTTTGCTCCACTTTTAGGAGAACGTAAAATGGACTGCTTTCAGTAGACAGAGAGAGAAAGCAAGGATGCTACCTGGAAATAAGTAAAAGGCATCACTGCTCAAGCACATGCCTGTTGTGATGGTAAAATCTGCAGGCTTGGCAGAGGAGCAGTCTGCTCATGACAGAGAAGGTTTGGAGTCACGCCCCTCTATTTGCAGACTTGGCCAAGGTTGTTCCGGACAGATCTCCAAGTCCCTGGATTCCTGATGAGGGTATATGAGGGGGTGGTGATGGGTGGAGTGAACCTTTGGAGTCAGAAAGACCTGACTTCGAATTCTGGCTCTGTCACATAAGAGGTAATAGTAACTCCTTCATATAGGCTGTGTGAGGATTAGGAGCAATAATGCATGTTGCACATGGACAACAGTGCCTGCTTTATAGTACACACTCAATAAACCTTAGCTTGAGGGGTGCCTGGTGGTTCAGTCAGTTAAGCATCCAACTCTTGGTTTTGGCTCAGGTACTAGATCTCAGGTTGTGAGATCAAGCCCCAGGTCTGGCTCCATGCTCAACATAGTCTGCTTCAGATTCTCTCTGCCTCTGTCCCTACTCCCCACTCATGAGCTCTCTCTCTCCCTCTCTAAAATAAACAAATAAATCTTTGAACTTTAAGTAGAACAAAATGAAGCAGCTTTAAAAAGCATCAGGAAATACAGAGAAACCCTCTTCTCCACATGCCACCATCCTTCCTGGGCCCCTCCAGATCTGGGCCATCTTCCAAAGTTTTTACCAATGTTGGTTTTTCCTGGCTTGCTCTTAAGCAATGACTCTTAGTATCTAACTTAAGCTGAGACACCTTTTTTTGGGTTGTTTTGGCAATATTTTTTACATTGTAAAAGTTGTTTATCTATGTGCCTACATAGCATATTTCATTCAGGCACTGGGAGTATAGGTTAAATAGATTCCCCAAGTAGATTTTCAATTATTCAGCCTTTTCTTATGTAATTAACTTATTGATTAAGCATCCTATTCCTGTGAGCAGGAGCAGTGTCTCTTTCAGCTGGCAACTTTGCATCTGAGAAGCTCAGGATCTCCAGAGACATGGCCAGCATTTCTGTAGATCTCTCAGTGGTCAGTTTTGCTGATGTGGGGAGTGAGCTCACAGCACAGCAAGCTGTGTGCATGAACAGTATTATATATTCAACGGGTGCTTTGCCCTGAGGGAACATGGACAGGGCAAACTTACTGGGGCTAAAATTGGTGAGACCACACAGTACAGGGGCTATGAACACGATGTCTGTTGGAAATCACTGAGCAGTCTGGCCTGGTTGGAGGTGAAGTTGGACACAAAATGGCAGCAGATATAGCCACAAAGGTCAGCTTAGAGTACCAAGGTAAAGAGTTTATTTATTTAATTTTTTTAAAATTTATTACTTTTTAGAGGGAGGAGGGGGCAGAGGGAGAGGGAATATCTAAAGCAGGCTCCATGTCCAGTGTAGAGCCCTACTTGGGGCTCCATCTCATGACCCTGAGATCATGACATGAGCAGAAATTTGAGTGAGATGCATAATCTACTGAGCCACCCAGGTGCCCCCAGGGCAAAGAGTTTAGATTTTGTCCTCAGACTGATGGAGGCTCACTGAAGATTTTTTTTTTAAAGCAAGAGAATGATATGGTCAGATTGGCATTTTATAAGATTACTTGGCTATTAGCACTGGGCTTCTAAAGCTGTCATGCATGAGAATCACCTTGGGATCTTGATAAAATGCATATCCTTATTCAGTGGGTCCAGAGTGTGGCCTGAAATTCTGCTTTTCTAACAAACTCCCAGGTGATGCAGATGGTGCCGGTCTGTGGCCAATACTGATGACCAAGTAGAGCAGTGGTTCTTCAACTTTATGGGTGTCAGAATCACCTAAGGGGGAGTTAAACCCAGATTGGTGGCCTCTGCCCCTACATTTTCTGATTCAATCACTCTGGCTGGGCCCAGCAATCCCTCAGGTGATGCTCATTCCGGGGGGCCTGTGGACTGTACTGAGAACCATGTGGATAGAGGGTTGCTGGAAGAAGGGCAAGACTTGAGGGAGGAACCGGCAGTAGCCCAGTGTGACACTATGCCCTGTGGGGGGGGGGGCATTAGGGATGTGAGGAAGGTAAGGGTTCAGTGCCAGGTGACATCAACAGGACTTTGTGACTAACCAGCTGCAAGGAGGGGGAGGAGAAGGGCTGGAAGGTGGCCCAGAGTGGGGTAGGAGGAAGGCCCTCACTCACAGAGACAGCAGATGCAGCAGACTGAGCCTGGGGTGGGCCATGATGCTGGCTTCAGTTTTACCTCTCCTGAAGGAACCTGAGAGGGCTGCAGGGGAAAATGCTGGCTGGGGGAAGGTGTCTGCAGATGGCAGCAAACTGGCTGATATCGGTTTGCTATTTAATAGAAGTCCGCATGCTTCATTCTCTTTAACCACAAGATGAGGCTCTTTTGCCTTTTCTCTTCCTAGGGCTGGAGCAAGAATTGCAAGAATGCCTGTGAAGCACAGGAAGCCTCTCTTTAGAGGCTTGCTACAAGGTTTGAACAAAGTCTACAAGTCTTTTCCTCCCAGCCGCCCAAAGTTACAGGATAGTGTGATTCCTACTTTCTAGGAAGTACAATATCAGCAGAAACCCAAGGCTACTTGCTGTCCATCCACCACCACACTCTCCACCCCAAGTTTATTTGCTCAAGTTTTAAAAATACTTGAAATATTTTTACTTAAATTTTTTTACATAATTTACATAACATAATGTATAGAACTGACCTGGACTTCTTCTGTTCAAGGTCTCATCTGGCAACAAGATTGGAAGGTCCCCGTCCTCATTTCTTGGGTTTCTTGGGATGCTTTGAAGGATTTTCTTGGCTTTATGGTCCCTTGGTTTTTGATTAATTCTTGCCTCCCTATGAAGACTTTTCTTCAACTCTGCTTGGGTCTGAAAATGATCAGCCACAATGGATTAGTGTTCTCCCCCTGAACTCCTGTCATCAGAATAGATCAACAGATCAGCCACTTTGCAAGTGGTGTATTTATCTGTACTCTGGTCCCCTAACCAGAATACAGTTTTCTTTTTCCTATTATAAGGCACAGAAACTTTCCCTATGCACAGGCTTGTTAGGAGAGAGGCAAGTATACTCAAATGGTATGGCTTGGTTTAAGAGAAGGATCTTTGTAGAAACAATTGTTGGGAGGCCACCGATATATTTGGAATTGTAGAAGACAGTGATTCTAGGTTTAAATACTAGAGTGATGAATTTGGAATATGCCAATTACAGGAGATATTACTATAAAAGGTTTCATTAGAAGAGATGATTCTTCTGAGATAATCTTGTGGCATGAATTATGGAGGGATACCTTGGTAGCAAGATAAAGACCGACTCACCCCTCTCTATCTTAATAAACCAAGAAAAACGATCTAACATCATTTTCCCACTGAAGCCAGAATGTCATAGCAATTTGTGAAGGAAAAAAAAAAGGAAAGAAAGAAATATCAGAGAGACTTGGGACACAGATCCATCCTTGAAACTGAAAACAAAGAGTCGCTAGAAGAAGGGATCTTGCTGATCCTTCCCAGCTCCAGGAATTGAAGTGTCGGTGCCAATGACCAAATTTAAAATGTTAAGTAAAGCCTGGAGATGGATGCTAAACCATTCCTGTGTGAGAGTAGTGATTACGTGGAGTCAACGTGGTAAATACAGCTCTTCTCTCTTCTCATACTTACCTCTTGCCTGTTACGGTTCATTTCCAGCATTCGCATCTTATGTAAGTATTGTCTTTTCCCGGGAGTGTACCCTGGAGTTTGCATCTTCTTTTCCAGTTCCTGCTGTGAAAGATGACACACTAGTTAGAATGGGGTAATTTGTTACTGACTCTGCAATACGTAACTTGTAATTTTTTTTTTCAGCAGAGTGAGATCTTAATCAGCTATCAGTTATAATCCATAGGGAACTCTTGTGATGTTGAAGGTGGATCATTTTAGCCCCCCATCGAGTCCTTTGTGTAGCTCTCAGTGAATGGAGCTTTGCTGTGCGCGTAATGTAGCTTTTAAGGTTCCTGTAGAGTTTTGAAAATCTTAAATGGAAATACATTTCCACATCTCATTTTGATGAAATATCGCCTACCCTGTCAATAGATGCTTACCACCATCTCCCCAGAAATGTGTTCTGGTTGGATAAGATTGGCCTCTTTCTTTCTGCCTCTTCTGCCTCTTCCGTGTCTGGCTATGAAATCAGAGGGGAGCCACTGTATGGCTAAATGGAACCCATTTCTATAGACAGAACCCCTATGGGGTTTGTTTATAAATGTCCTATATATAGGAATATAAGCCCTGGTATATCAGGAAGTTGATTATTTGTGACTTGGTGGTCTCCCCTGGTGCATCATAAACCCCAGTGGGGCAGTACAGACAGTTACTGAGAGCAACCAGGGGTGAATACAGCCTTGTTCATTCCTGGCTGTGGCCAGCAAAGGGGAGGGATATGGCAGCCAGATGTGCTCAGAGATCACCCTGTGGACTGTAACTGTGTTGACTGTTGCGAGCCTCATGAGGGGACGAACTCGACAGTGCTGTTGGCATCATAAACCTGGGCTTGGTGGTCTAAAAGCTCCTGGACATCTTTTCCCCCAATCAGCCAGCTGTGCAGCAGCACCTAGCTGGCTCCAGAATGAACCGGGAGTGGAAAGTGTTGAAAATCTACTACCTCCCAGTTTTTCACGTCTATAGGAGGGGTATTATCTTGGCAGAATATATGACAAATTAATAAAAGGCCAGAGCTCTTCAGAGGACCTTTTCCAAAGATTCCTTTTTGGTGAAGTTGTGGTAAATAAGTTAGGGACACCTTGTAGAGATGATTTCCCCTAAAAGCTGAGAATGAAGAGAAAGGTTTAACGTGAGGGGAAGAACAAAAGGAGCGAGCTATGCTAGATTTTTCACAAATTTGAACACTTCTAGAATTGCCCATATCCAAGTAAAATTCCTCTCTTCTTATCCGCAACTCCTTGTTTTCACCAGGAAGTGGAGAAGGGCCCAGAATTTACCTCAGAGATGAGAGTCTTTGGCAGATTAAGGCAGGCCTAGGAGAGAATGGATAGCTTTGGAAAATTCTAACTCTGAATGACTTAATAGTCTGATTTGTCTCTGAGGTCTTCTGTGCCAGGAGTACATGAAAGGAGAACCCACCCCCCATTACCACCCTTTCCATTTAGTGCTACAGTTCACCTTAGCTCTGTGAGTTGTTCTGGCTTCTTGCTGGCTCAGGAGCATTTCAGAGGTAATTACTTGTGGCAGGTCAATGGGTTCAAGCTTCTAGAAGTCCAACATTTAGAGCATTCAGCATTCCTCATGCCATGAGATGATGAAACATAAAAGCCAGACATTAAACTATCTTAACATTTAGCAAAAGCAGTACTTATTCCTGAGAGCACAGAGGGAAGGCGATTTCCACAGGATTACGGTCATATCTGTGCAGACTTTTCAACTTATCTGGGCTCTTTATTGTTCTATTGTGCTGTCGCCAGTGACTTATTGATCTAAATATTGGTCAGAGAGTCAAGACGCTAAGAATCCTTTTCTGTCTGCATCAAGGGACCAAGACTGAAGTTACCAGACAACAAGGGTCTTAGAGTATTCAAGATGAAGGGGGCACCAGGAATTTCTTATATTCAGTCCTTAACCACCAGGCTGAACTCTTCCAGTTCTTAGTGAAGTGACCTGTATATAATATCTCCAGAGAAGCTCCCTCCATAATAATCACTGGCACCCATGAGACACATTTAAAATGAAGGTGCAGTGGGCTTACAAATCTTAGACATGGTTGGTTTTTTTGTTTTGTTCTGGTTTTGTTTTTGTTTTTCCTAGTAGGGGCTTGTCTTTATGGGGGGAGATCATGTTGGAGTTTCAAGGGGTCACTAACACTGGCAAGCAAATGATGAACCAGTGGATCTGCCTCAGCCCTACTTGCCTTGGATGACTTAATGCTCTGGATGTTGGAGCATTGGGAAGTGGTAGAGCAAGAGACAAAGGTGGGTTTCTCCACATTGCCATGCAGGCAGGGACCTGGAGGGCCATCAGATTTTTTTGTTGTCAGTGACTACATCCTGAACAATTAGTACATGCCTGGCATGAGGGTGCAGTGGTCAACAAACCCAGCATGTTCCCTATGGAGCTTACAATCTGTAGGGGAACAAATACATTTTGCTTGTGTGATTATTCATGAATAATTACAAACTGTGATCAGTGCTTTGAAGAAAAAGTCTATCGGGCAGGTCTATGACAATATATAACCAGAGGATTCCACCTAGGAAATGGGGGTGTTATGAGTTGAATTGTGCCCCTCCTCCAACTTATATGTTGAGGTCTTTACCCCCAACACCTCAGAATGTGACCTTATTTGGAAAGAGGGTCTTTGCAGATGTAGTCATACTAGAGCAGGGTGATCCTTAACCCACAATGCTTGGATTAAGGATCACCTTAATTAAAAAAGAGAAATGTAGGTGCAAACACCCACATGCACACAGGGAGAACACCATGTGAAGATGAAGGCAGAGATTGGGGTGATGCTTCTATGAGCCAAGGAGTGACAAAGATTGCCAGGAAACCACTGAAAGTTTAGACACATGGAACAGATTCTTCCTCTCGGCTATCAGGAGTCAACCTTGCAAATGCCTTGACCTTGGACTTCCAGAACTGTGAGATAATTCATTTCTGTTGTTTAAGCCCCACACTTTGTTGTACTTTGTTACTGCAGCCCTAGAAAATTAACGTAAGGGGAAGAGGAGTAAGGAGGTGGTCCAAGAAATTTTCCTGAGGAAGTAATTTTCAGCAGATGTTGGACGCTTAGGAAATTCTATGGGACCAAGTAAGGTATTCTGGGTAGAGGGAACAACGTAGGCAATAACCCCGAGGTAGGAGAGAGCATGATTTATTGAGGGAACTGCAGGAAGTCAGTTGACTGCAGTTCAGAGCGAGGGGAAGAATAGCTCAAATGAGGCTGGAGAGATAGTAGGCAGGGCCAGGTCTTGCAGTGCTTGATGGAGCATTCTAAAGACATTGGTTTTCTTCAGAGCAATGGGCAGCCATTGACATGAATCAAGCAAACTAGTGACATGATTACATTCACTTTTTAAAAAATGATTACTCTGGGGCACCTGCATAGCTCAGTTGGTTGAGTGTCTGCCTTCAGCTCAGATCATGAGGGTCTGGGATCCAGCCCCATAGCAGTCTCTCTAGCGCTCTCTCTCTCTGAAATAAATAAAATCCTTAAAAAAATGATCATTCTGGCCGCAGTGTGAGAACTAGAAAAGAATAATCACAGATGCAATATGGGCAGTTAGGAAGACAATGGTGAAGGGCTTGGGGCTCCTGGAGGGAAATCGATGGGCTCTACAAATATTTATTTGTTTATTTATTTATTAAAATAAGTTTTTTTTTTTTTTAGATTTTACTTGTTCATGACACACACACACACACACACACACACACACAGAGGCAGAGACACAGACAGAGAGAGAAGCAGGCTCCATGCAGGGAGCCGGACCTGGGACTCGATCTCGGGCCTCCAGGATCACGCCCCGGGCCAAAGGCGGCACTAAACTACTGAGCCACCAGGGCTGCCCTCTACAAATATTTAAAACTGACCAAATAAGATTTGTTATAGTTGGTGAGGAAGAGTGAAGGGTCCAAGTGGCATCCAAATTCAGGGGATGGATAGTGTTATCATTCACTGAGATGGGAAACCTAAGGAAGACCAGGTGTGAATGGGATGTAACAGGAGGATATAAATTCGGTTTAGATTGAGTTTGAGGTGCCTTTGAAGCATACCAGTGTAGATGTTGAGTAGATAATGAGATGTACAGGCATGGAACTCACAGGAGAGGTCTGTGCTAGAGATGCATTATTTGGGGATCATCCCTGGGTAGAGAATAACTGAAACCATAGTCACAGGTAAGACCATCTTGACCCTAAGGTCAAGAGTAAGAAGAGCAGAGCAAAGTCCTGAAGACTTGAAGAGCTCCAACACTGAGAAGCTGGTGAGGGGACAAGCTGGCCAAGGACACAGAGAAGAGATTGGCTAGAGAAGTAGGAGGAAAATGAGGAGGATGCCACACTGCAACAAACAGTTTGAGCACCATGCCCACCTTAGTCTTCTCCTAAAGGCAAATGTTGATTTATTTTGAAAAATTTTGTTTTTCATTTTAGTCTGATTGGTTGCACTAGCAAGGGGTAGACTGGATGCTAGCTTGGCTTTCAAGGTGACCAGAGTGAAAAGACAGAGGGGGAGACAGGGAAATGGATGCTGAACAGCCAGCTCTCATGGGGAACATGACCTGTGCCTGCTGCTACTTCCCTATAGAATAATTTCCTGGTCTCTGGGCCTGGGCCCAAGCTATTCTAGGGTGAAGAGCCTGCATTCCTTCCTGCTGGCACAGCCCAAAGCTCACCTGGCAAGGAAGAAAACAAGGCCAAAGGAGGCAGGACAAAGGGAAAGAACTCATCTTCAGCTTAGACATGTGCCAGGCAATTTGCACTTGTGGTAGGAAGTAGCTCTCTGTTCCATTCTCACCCTAAGTGGAGAAAGTGGGGGTTTTAACATAAGAACTGTGCAAGAATGTAATGAGAGGTGATGAGTACTAGTAAGAGAGGTTCGTCTGGCTCTCTTGTCTGCTGGGAAAATGGGACCTGCTGGTATAAGAGGTAGTAGCTGATCAGATCAGAACCACTGGGAAATGGAGACCAAGGGGAAAGAGATATCCAGGCACAAGTGGGAAGAAGAATCAGCAATGACTGAAGTGGGGTATTCAGGGCATGAAGGGAGAAAAAAGAAGTGTTTGTGCCACTCCCTGGACTTCATTCAGGATCTAATTCTTTCTGCTGATGAGGCCCATGAGCCTTTACAGCTGTCCCTGTCTATCACTTCCAGGGTCACAATATGTCATCTGGTTCAATCCTCCCATGAACCCTATGGGTAATTATGATGATTCCCCATTGTCGAGAAGTTAATAACTTGTCCAATTGTTGCACAGCTGGAAAGTGGCAGCTCTAGAATTCAAACTCAAGTCTATCCAGTTCCAAACCTCATGCTTCTTTCTCTTCTACTTGTTCCTAAACTTGGTTTATCATCAGAATATCCTGGAATTGAACACACACACACACACACACACACACACACACACACACACACATACAGACATACAAAACCTGGGCTATTCACTGAAGGTTGTGATTCAACAGGTCCAGACTATGTCCTGGGAATGAATATATGTATTATGTATATAAATAATAAACTTTAAGTTTTAGGGCAGATTTAGGTTCAGAGCAAAACTGAAAAGTATGGAGAGTTCCCTGATACTCCCTGCCCTCACATATGTACAACCTCCTCCACTATCAACATCCCTCACCAGAATGGTATATCTGTTACAATTGATAAACCTATATTCACATGTCATTATCACTGAAAGTCCATGGCTTAAACTAGGGTTCATGCTTAGTGTTGTACTTTCTATGGATTTGGACAAATGTATTGGGACATGTATCCACTGATGTAGTCCACCCTTCCTCCGCTTATTCCCTGGCAACCACTGATCTTTTTACTGTCTCTATTGTTTTGCCTTTTCTGAAAAGTTAACATTTTTGGAATGATACAGTATATAGCCTTTGCAAATTGGCTTCTTTCACTTAACAATACACATTTAAGTTTTCTCCATATAGGGATCCCTGGGTGGCGCAGCTGTTTAGCGCCTGCCTTTGGCCCAGGGCGCGATCCTGGAGACCCGGGATCGAATCCCACATCGGGCTCCCAGTGCATGGAGCCTGCTTCTCCCTCTGCCTATGTCTCTGCCTCTCTCTCTCTCTCTCTCTCTCTCTGTGTGACTGTCATAAATAAATTTTTTAAAAAAGTTTTCTCCATATATCTTCATAGCTTGGGAGTTAATTTCTTTTTAGTGCTGAATAATATTCCATTATATGGATGTACCACAGTTTCTTCATCCATCATCTACTGAAGGACATCTTGGTTACATCCAAATTTTGGAAATTATTAATAAAGCTGCACATGGATGTTTATGGACATCCAAATTATGCGAACATCAATTTTCAATTCCTTTGGGCAAATACTAAGGCTCACAATTGCTGGATTGTATGGTAAGAGTATGTTTAGTTTTATAAGAAAGCACCAAACTGACTTCCAAAGTGGCTATACCATTTTTCCATTCCACCAGCAGCATATATAAGAGTTCTTGATGCTCCACATCCTTGCCAACATTTGGTATTGTCCGTGTTTTGGATTTTAGCTGTTCCAATATGTGTATGGTGATAGCTCAATGTTGTTGCCATTTGGATTTCCCTGATTACATATGATGTTGAACATTTTCACATGCTTACTTGCCATCTTTTATCTTCTCTACTTGCCTTCTTATTCTCTTGACATTGTCTTTTGCAGAGCAGGTTTTAATTTCAATGAGGTCCAGCTTCTCAGTTGTTTCTTTGAATATATCTCCAAGGATTCTGATGATTTTCTAGGTTGGGGTCCACTGGCTTCCATACTGCCTCAAGTGAGGAAAGGAACTACATCAGACTAGACCAAAGAGGATTTGTTCGTGGTACTATGGAAAAATTGAATCTGGAGATTCCAGTTATTTAAATATTTTCAGCTATTTAAAATAATCTATCCATAAATTCTTAGGGCCAGGTTTTTCTTTGAAAATACAAATATATATTCTTCTATTTTCAGCCTCATTGTGTTTAAACCCACAATTCTTATAAGGGTTAAAGAGGAGGTGGCTTTAAGAACCGTCTCCAGGCAATTACTTTCTTCCTGGACTTTGAAAAGAACCTAAGAATCCCACTATTCATCTACAAAGAGCACTAGATGGCAGCAACTAACATTGCAAATAGGATCTCTCCCTTAATTATTTGCGCTTGGCCTGAGAACCACTGCAGAAAAGATTATTGAAAAATTGGCTTCTCTAAACAAACTAGTCAAATGAAATTGCCCCAGAATTCTGGATTCATATAATTGTTCCTTTTCCCTGCTTGGGAAACAAGCTGCCTCGCTTCATCATCTTCAAAGAGAGCACAGGGATGGAATTACTAGAGAACTGGTATGATAGAATGACACCTTTAATTTTTTTTAGTCCCATGTTTTTAAAAAATGTATTCTCTGTCTAAAGGTTTCTGGTTATTTGGCTTCTCAAATGAAACAAATGGTCAGGCTAATCAGTTGAAGTGTCAGCTGAGAAACTCAGAAATGGAGATTAAATCAAGCAGAAGTCACTGAGCTTCATGACACACTAATCTGAGATGTTTGCCTCTGTGTACTAATAGGAGGAGAAAAATGGGCAGAAGAAGCTCAAAGAAATTGCAAAATTTGTTTGGCATCATGACTCAAGAATGTATGTCCTTTAAAGTTCTCAGAAGGCAAAGGGCAGCCTCGAAGCAAGAAATCATGAGCCCAAGGAGGAATTTCTGGTCAAGGCATTGCAATGAGTTCACATTTCAATAACTTTCTTTGCCCCAAACATCTAGCAATGAAAAATAAAACATAAAGCCAAAAAGATGTGATTGGGCTTTAATACAAGATATACATCTCCATGGACCAGGAAACAAACAAATACATACTTAGAGGCAGCTGACCCCTAAGATGTTTGGGGCTCCTGATGGCCATTTCTGGAGATTAAAGGGGACCTAAAAATGCTCCATGTAACAGGGTAAACTAGAGCCAGGATTATAGCTTGAAATTAGGGATTGAGCTGTTCTCCACCTTTCTACACAGTACAAGAGAGCTGCATCAAAATGTAAATTGGAAGATTTTACATTGTCAAAATGCTGAATATGAAAAATATTAAGAAGCCATAAAAAAGGTTGAGATCTTGCCATTTGCTACAACATGGATGATCCCAGAGAGTATAGTGTTAAGGGAAGTAAGTCAGACTGAGAAAGACAAATACCTTATGTTTTTTCTCAAGATGTGGAATCTAAAAACAAAACAAGTGAATAAACAAAAAGTATCATCAGACCTATAAAGACAGAGAACAGACTGGTGGTTGTCAGAGGGAAGGAGAGTGAGGGATGGGCAAAATGGGTAAAGGTGAGTGGGAGACATAGGCTTCTGGTTATAGAATGAATGTCACAAGGATAAAGGGCACAGCATAGGGAATATAAACGATGGTGTTATAATAGTGTTGTGTAGTGACAATAGTTACACGTGTGGGGAGCATAGCATAGAGTACAGAGATAGTGAATCACTAGTTGTACACCTGAAACTAATGTAACATTGGTGTCAACTATAGATTAAATTTTTTAAAAAGTTGAATATGAAGAAGCTAAGGCTTCATAACAATAAACTTGAAAGCTTAAATAAATGGATACTTTTCTGAAAAAATATCAATTAGCAAAATTGAATCATGAAAAAATAAGATACTTAACACAACTAAGAAATTAAGTTAGTAGGAAAATTTGTCATTCCCCCAAAAGTCCAGGTTGCTAAAGATGATTTCACAGGTCTGTTTTATCAAACTTTTAAGAGACAGATAATAATTGTTTTATATCAAATGTTTTAGAGAACAGAAGAAAGACAAAGATAACCAGCAAATTTTACAAAATTAGTACAACCCTAAAAGCAAAACTGAAAAAAAAGACAGTTTTGGAAATTAAAGAACAATTTCACTTATGAAAATAGATAAGAAAAGCCTAAGCATGGGCAATCCAACAATGTATTTGTATACGTATATGGTATCTCATGATCAAGTAGGATTTATACCAGGAATGCAAGCAGGGCTCAACATAAGGTCCATTAGTGTAACATACTGTTATCAACTGGTTACAAGATTGTAAGATTATTTTAATAGATGAAGGGGAAAAAATTCAATAAAATTTCACACTCGGCCCTAAGAAAAACTCTTAGCATACCAGGAATAAAAAGAACGTCAATAATAAATGGCACTGGACTGGGTATCTTCTACTTGTTTCTTCAGATCCACTTGCCACATTTCGCTACCCTGTTCTCTGCCTGTGAGAACTAATCAGTTTCTCCTGCCCTCTGGCTTCCCACTGGGTTTAGCCACTGAGCAACTCTGGCAAGAGATCTGAGCGAAGAGAGAATGAGGTGAGGATATTTCTTCCTCTGCCTTCCTACCTGAAGGTCATATTGGGCTGACTGTGTCCCACTGTTTCTCTCAATGCACCTTCCTCCTCCTGACTCTCCTTCCAGGTTCTCTCGTTCTCCAAGTCCCTTTGCTCAGAGGTGGTTATCCCTCAGCTGCCACTAGTGGTCATTGCAATATCCTCTATGGTTCCCTTGATCCAAACGTCTGTAAATAGTTACCTACAAAGAAAATTTCCTTGAATTATTCTAATTTGAATGTAGCATCTGTTTCTTCTTGGGACTCTGATCAGCATCTATCAAAATCCTATTGCTGTGTCTCTCATGAATAAATAAATAAAATCTTTTTTAAAAATCCTATTGCAAATGTACTTAGTTTTTGAACCAGTCCTATCAATGTCATAAATAAGAGAAGGATGCCCATCATCACTGCTTGTATTCAACATCAGAGGGAAGTTCTAGCCCATGCAAAAGTCAAGAAAACAAATACAAGGAATAAAAATTTGGAAGACCTTGGGGAGAAGAAAAATTTCTTAGACAAAATACAAAAATACAAAACATAAAGACTAAGATTGAGAAATGTGACCACATTTAAAGTGGAAATCTTTATGTACACACACACACACACAGTGAAAAGGCAAACCTTTTCACTTTGATGAAGAGAAGATATTTGCAACACATATCCCTGACAAAGGGCTAGATCTAAGATATATAAAGCACTTTCACAAATCACAAAGAAATAGATAATAGAGAATGGGCAAAGAGTTAGAAAAGACAAGGAAAGGAAATACATTTGTGACAAATTATAAAACTGAAAACAACACAATGAAACCGTCCAGGTCGGGACTGCCCTCCTTACCTCTCACCAGCAGTGTTTATACTCCTCTTTTCCCCTTTGCATTCCTTCATTCAACATTTATTCAATTCCTATTTATCGATCGCCTATTTATGTTCAAGACACTTAGATACATTAGCAAAGACAACAGACAAAAATCTCTGCCCGTGTGAAAGATAATATCCTGACACTGGTGGGGAGGTGATGAAGAAAATACACAGGGACACCTGGGTGGGTCAGTGGTTGAGTGTCTGCCTTTAGCTCCGGGCATGATCCCGGGAATCAGAATCCAGTCCTGCATTGGGATCCTTGCAGGGATCCTGTTTCTTCTCCCTCTGCCTATGTCTCTGCTTCTCTCTCTCTGTGTCTCTCATGAATAAATAAATAAAATCTTAAAATTAAAAAAAAAAGAAAATACACAATGAACTTAATAGAAGTAAATTGATTGGTGTGTTAGAAGTCAGTGCTTTGAGGAAAAGAAAAGATAGTGGTGGGTCAGGGGAACCAGGAGCACCAGGGTAACCGCAGTTGTCGCCCGATTATCATGATAAGCCTGTAGGACAGTGAGATTTAAGCAAATCTTGGGAGATGAAGGAGGGAGTCGCCCAAGGAAACCATATTATATGGGACCCTGGGGGTGGGGTGGGGGTAGTTAACCATTTCCACCTAGGCAGGACCTGAGATGGTTGGATGAGAAGGTGAATCAGGCCAGGAAGGACAGTGGTGATCAACTTTTCAACCAGAGATGAGCACGCTGGATTCAGGGTTCCCTGGCAGAGGCTCTCAGAATTCAGCAGCTCCGAGTTGGAGAACTTTAGTTCATGACCTGCTCTTTACTTGAGGAGTAGATGTTTAGGAAGTGGAGAGTGCCAAATGTGCAACTCAAATTATTTAGGATGCAATTAGATTTGGTTTAATAATTAAAAATACTTTTAGAATTTTCTTTGGCAGAGATTAGGCTATTAATTAGCATGTCATGGGAACCCAGCATTTATTATTCTCTCAAAAACCCATTTGTGGTGGAAAATGTGCTGAGGCTCATTTGTGAAGATAATTATAGTTGATATCTTTGGGAGTGTCTGCCAAGTTCCCAGTGATTTCCCTCTTCTCTGGGAGCTGCTTCCAGAATTTGTCGGGGGCGGGCGAGGGGGGCTACTCTGCCCACATTTCTACTGCATGAGCATACCCTCCGGTCATAGCTTACTGGAACAGAACTGGAATCATAAGCAAAGCTGAGCCAATAAGATCTTTTCTCCCAGGAATTTCGAATTGGAGCCAAGAGAGCCAGGCCAATCTGTCTGTTTAACTGGAACTATAAAACACAAATTGAGGAATTGAGGGTGGCCATATTTCACCAAGTGGTCTTGAGGAGCAAAGAAAGTCGATTTGCAGGATGAATAAAGCAAATGCACAGAGAAGAGCTTAGGGGAGACACAGAGAGACTTGTGCCTTTCAGGTTCCAAGGCAAAGCTGTTGTCTGAAGCCCAAGTGCCTCTCAGATCTTGTGTTCAACAAGCACTCCTGGATCTTCATAATTCATGACATTGGCAGCTAGTCAGTTGGACTTACAATACAGGGATGCTACAGGTCTGCAGGAACAGAGAGAATGCATTTTGATTTTTGTTCCCACCAGAGAGCATGGGACTCATTATCATTCATTCATTCACCTATTCATTCACCATTCATTCATAAGCTTTTTTTGGGGGGGGGGGTACATGGTAAGTGTTGGTGACTGAAGATATAAGACTGAATAAGACAATAGTCTTTGCACTCAAATAATTCATTTGTCTTGATTTTTAAGGTGGTTGGTTAGGATGTGGGGATACAGTCTTTGGTTCTGAAACATAGAAGTTTTCCTTTTGAGCTTGAACTGATTTGAGAATCCTAGCCTAACTTTAGCTGCTTTAGAGTTAACTACACACTGCTACACAAATACTTTTCACTGGGTGCAGTAGTATCTCCTACTTGAGTCATTCAGCTTACTGGCTCCACAGGAACACATATTAAGCACACTACTTTGAGGAGGTACATTTGATGTAGGAACAAAACGAAAGTTTAGCTAGAGGTTTGCTCAAAAGTTTTAAAATTGTATATCAATTTGATATCATTTTACTTCATTTTTATTTAAATAAAAATATTTCAAGGTTTCCAATATTTTGGGAAAAGATGTGCAAGATGCAATCACTTCAATGCAAGCTTCTGGAGAAGACAGGTAAATAAAAACCAACTGAAACAGAAATAATCCCCAACAAATGAGATCAAATACCTCTGGGATTTGTCCAGATGTCTAGGTGAATTGTGTAGCAGGTGGGATTTGGTTCCAATTCCTTTCTCTCTTTTTTTTTTTTCCCCAATTCTTTTTTCAAATGTCAATAATAGATCCTGCTCACAGGAGAGCCCAAACAAACCCTTCTCTTGGCTGATGCTCATTTTCAAGGACCCACTCAGATCTCTTTCTCCTTCTAGGATAAGAGTTCTTGGAATTTATAGTTCTCTACAGAGAATTCATTAAATATTTATTAAGGTAAATGCATTTAAAGCTCTTACTTTTCTGTCTTGGAATCCAATGTCCTCAATTTTAGCAACCAGTTAACATTTAGAACAATAGAAGTTTAGGGATAGCAGGTCTGTAGAGATCAACTATGCTGATGATTAAGAACATGGGCTTGGAGACCTGGTTGATATCTGACCTCCACTGTCCTTGGACAAGTTACTTAATTCTCTAAACCACATGTATTAAGCAAAGAAAATGCCTCCTTTCTCCTAGAGGTATATGAAGATGAAATGATTGACATTGATCAACATGCAGCACGGAGTGTATCTGACTTGAAGTAGGTGCTAATTAAATAGTCTTAGCTGTTATGATTGTTATTGTTTGTTACAAGTGATTTCTCCATAATCATCTAACTCATCAGTGCAAAATACAGGTCCTTTGAATCCCATCATGCCTGGGTATTTGATATTATGTTTCCTTCTTTTGGTGGTGGGTGGTCTTAAAAGTGAAATCATTACAAAAGGAAATCCTAAAGAAACACGGTCTTTGCAACTGACGGCATTCTCTTCAATAACATTCCTGTTTTTACTAGCTTAGTCATTTTCGATATCCCTCCTTTATGATTATAGTTAAAAAGGGATGTTACCATGAAATCCAAGAAATTCCTTATGAAGCCTTTTAAATTCATCTTACTTGAAGTCTTCGGGGTGGATGCCTTTTAATAATACTTGTTTCTCCGTGTTCTAGTGGAATGTCAAAATACATGGCCCTGGGCACTTGAAGGATTGAGAGAGAAATAAAAACAAACCATTAAAAAATTGACTATTAAATTAGGTTAATCATTAGACTTCACTAATATGATTTGGTACCTTTTTAGTTATATACGTCCAACCTATATGTTGAATATGGAGATGAAACACATAAGGCAGGGGTCCTACATGAATGCCAATGGTAAAACATTAGTTTAGACCTAGGATTTAATTTATTGAATTCTTCTCCAGTTTGATAGTTAGAGGAAAATTGGAAAAATCAACAATGTATTGACTACAAATATTGTTAAAACATAGAATTTGGTCTGAAAAATAGAAACTTTTCTGTTTGTTTAAATTTCATGAAATCTATTCAGAATAAATTTAGGAAATCAGAAATAATATATCCTTAAGAAATGAAAATAAATTCTCTTCTCAGAAGATATAGTTGGATGGTGGATAGATAGGAGATGATTAAAAAATGGAGCATGAGTTTGTGACAGAAGTAGCAATGTTTAGCATTGTATGTACCTAATTAAATAGTCCCCCCCAGCTAGGGAAGAAATTCCCACAAGTCGCCGTATCATACAACATATCAATACTCTTTCCTGATGAAGCAAGTCAGGACCACAGAAATAAAACGCTGTTAGGAAAGAGAGCTAGAGGGACATTATGGGTTTTCTTTCTTTTTTTTTTTTTTAAGATTTTATTTATTATTTATTCATGATAGACAGAGAGAGAGAGAGAGAGAGAGAGTGCCAGAGACACAGGCAGAGGGAGAAGCAGGCTCCATGCAGGGAGCCTGACGCGGGACTCCATCCCAAGACTCCAAGGATCACGCCCTGGGCCAAAGACAGGCACTGAACCGCTGAGCCACCCAGGGATCCCCTGGGTTTTCTTTTTTAGCTTGATTACCCTGGGGCACTAGGACTACTACCATGACCAACGCTGCATGAAGGAAGTTTTATCTTTTTCTCTTAGTAATCTGGAAGCATTCTAATTTCTAGATTGTTGCGGAACTAACCTACAGTTTCACTTTGCATTGTAAATGGAAAAATCCCAGTGTAATTATGTGTTTCTATCCTTACAACATTTGAATAACCACCTTAAAAACTTCACCATGTCTATATTTTCTTTCAAGAGATGCTGGCACAGGGATCCCTGGGTGGCGCAGCGGCTTAGTGCCTGCCTTTGGTTCAGGGCGCGATCCTGGAGACCCGGGATCGAATCCCCCATCAGGCTCCCGGTGCATGGAGCCTGCTTCTCTCTCTGCCTGTGTCTCTGCCTCTCTCTCTCTCTGTGACTATCATAAATAAAAATTAAAAAAAAAAACCCTTTAAGAGATGCTGGCACATTGAACAAGACAGAAACAACAGTAATGACAACAAAAAACATTTTTGATTAGAAACCGTAAGTATTAAAAAAAATGTAAGTATTTCTGGCAACATTTTTTTCAGTAGCCTAACTCCTCCTTATCTTAACATTATGATTTGAGTGATAACACCTCATTATTTTACTTCGATTCATCCAAAACAGCATTGGCTGTGTCAGGGCAGTTATTTTTATCTTTGATTTATAGGTGAAGGAAACTGATGCAATAATTTGCCCAAACTCATATAATTTGGCATTTGGTGGAGCTGGGCTTGGAGTATGGGTCTCCTGAAATTAGTGATCAGAATGCTCAGCATCCCTTTGTTATTTGTAATGTGATTTTGTCATTTCAAAAATAAGAATATTTTCCATGTAGAACTCTAATGCATTAGAATCAGTTTCGCTATTCAGTTACCAGAATCTTAAAACTCTGGATAGAGGGTTTGGATAAAAAAGGAACTCTTCAATGAAACTAGAGGAAAATTCCCCCCCACATGTTTATGAAATTGGAGAACATAAAAATAGGCCATTTACCCAGTCAAAGCTGGTCAGTTCTACAGAGAATAGCTATGAGAATCAGTCTGGGTACGATCTACCAGATATACCAAAAGAGAATATAAAGCTTTCTGGTCAAGTTGACTAATAATGGGAACTTACTTGTGTTATTGATCCAGAATATAAATAAAGAAAAAAATACATAGATATACTACATAGATAAACATATGTATACATTATATACTCATATTTCTCTTCCCAAGTTAGAATCTCTGCTTAATTATCATTGTGATTGTCATAAAAATTTTACATGTCTTATAAAATATTCCAGGATAATTGATAGCCACTCCAGGCACAGAGCTTCCAGTCATAATGGGAAAAATTCTCTTAGTTCTACAGATGACAGAACTTAGTTCATATTCTGCATGAAGAATGTGGGGTTGGGGAGGGGGTGACTCATCCTCTCATCTGTACTGCAATAAATCAATTCTGTTTGGGGTGGTTTCCAAATTCACATTAGGGTGAATTCACTCCTCAAGTGTTGCTTTCAAAATAACAAAGCCTGATGCACTAAGTGGTGCTGGAGAGAATGGTTTAAATTTAGAATCTAACTGAAACATATGATTGTCATAATTTATCACATCTTATCTATATAATTTTAATCATCTGGCAAAGCTAGGTGTAAACATTGAAAGCACTATAAGCTGAAACCAAACGATTTTTTCCTTCTCATGTGGAATGGTAAAAAGCCCTTGAGTGCAGAGTTTACACACTCATTCTAATGTACCCAGAATACTTGACAGACATGCGCTTGCAGCTTGAAAGATGTTCCCTTACATTTCAGCAATTTAGAAATTTTCTGATATGATTATGGAGATGGACAGTCAAGTACATCTGTCAATAGCTTCCATTGGTCCAAATACACAAATCTCATGATAGGTGTTACACGTACCTGCAGAGTATCTTCCACACCAGGTCTCTCGTAGAGGTGGCAGCTGCCCTTCCAAAGCTTTATTCCGGTCCTGCAGTCTTGCGAACAAGTAGGAACTCTTTTCTTCCAGATTCTGATTCAATGCAAAATCCACGGGGCTGGCCGAGGGAGTCTCTACCTCTTTGTTTTGCAAGGGTGCTACTCTGGTCACCCGAGGGTGAGCCTTAGAGTGCCTGAGGCCCATTTCAAGGTAAAGATATTCAAAGCACAATCATGAGGGAAGTGGTTTGGGGCCTTGAATTTAGCTTATTCTAATTAAGGTAGGTCAGAATTTTATCCCAGCTCCATAAAGCACTTCATGGCATCTTTCTAGCTTTATTCCACTACACAGTAAACCCTCTGGCCACTTCCTGGGAGGCTGGTTTCCATGGAGACGTCCCTTTAGCTCCTACTCTGCCACTTCAGACCCAAAGAATCCGGTTAAACATTGACTTGTTACGCTAGTTTCTGAGAGAAGGTAGGAACAGAAACCACTGTAGATCATTAAACAAATCTCTAACACCGGGAAGGCCATTAACAGGGATGGAGAGCAGAGGTTTACAAACGTCTTAAACTTTTTATTGCATGTACCCTTCAATACCATCTTTGAGAGCTACCAACGAAGAATAGCTATATCATCTTCAGAAACGAGAGGTTGCACACTAATCATCATTCGTTAATCTTTAATTTTAATTGAAGAATCTATTTTCCAAATAGGATAGGTAACAACAGAGTGGCTAAAATAATTTTATTTTTCTTTCAATACCTTGAATTGCCTTTGAAGGGGATTAATACATTACAGGAGGGCAGGGAGACAACAACAAGGGGCCAAACTTTTTCTTCTTCTTTGTTTTGAACTGTGGTTAAGGTATAACTTGATATTAGATTCAGGTGAACAACATAGCGATTCAACGATTCTTTTTTTTACATTTTTTTATTTTTTGCGATTCTACGATTCTATCCATTACACTGTCCTCACCATGATAAGCGTAGTTACCATCTGTCATCATACAAGGTTACTACAATGTTATTGACTATATTCCCTATGCTGTGCTTTTCATCTCTGTGCCTTACTGAATTTATATCTGGAAGTTTGTACCTCTTAATCCCCTTTGACTATTTCACTCATTACCGCAACTCTCTCTTCTTCGGCAACTACCAGTTCTCTGTATTTATGATTCTGTTTTTGTTTTTTGTTCATTTGTTCTGTTTTTTAGGTTCTGCAAATAAGTGAAATCATATGGTATTTGTCTCTCTTTGACCTATTTCACCTAGCATGATATCCTCTGGATGTATGTATGTTGTTGTAAATGGCAATATCATATTCTTTTTTTATGGCTAATAGGCCAGTGTGTGTGTGTGTGTGTGTGTGTGTGTATTCTAATAATGTATACCTTCTTTACCTTCTTTACCCATTCATCTATCAATGGATACATGGGCTGTTTCCATATCTTGGCTATTGCAAATAATGCTGCAATAAACATTGGGGTGCATATATAGCTTTTTGAATTGGTGTTTTCTCTTTCTTTGAATACATACCCAGAGGACAAACTTCTAGAATAAAGGATTCAAATAAACCTTAGGTTTTCAAAGATAGCTTATTAACAATGCTTTGAAAATAGGCCAAAAAATAAGACTGGAAGAAAAGGTGCTGAAATGTTAAGTAGTAATTTTTGAATAGGATTATGGGTGATTTTTTTTATTTTTCATACTAAGAAAGAAAACTCACTTTCAAATGTTAATTGTTCATGATCACATATTACTTACATTTTTTATCATTTCCCTATAGAGAAGTTCAGAGAAATATATATTTTTTATTTTTGCAAAATCTATTTGCTGATCTATTTGTTAACATGGATTTAGAAAGTCTCGCTAGCCAATAGAGTTCATCTAAAAAGATATGGGTTTAATTTTTTCCTACTTATTCCCTTTGCGTTTTGCACACAATTTTCTCTGTGGCAGAGAGATTCATAAGAAAGAATCACATATTAACAGTATCTGCAAACAAAATTACCTCTGGCAACTAGAGACTAGTCTACTTATAAAGATTAAAATACTTAAAATCTAGTCAGATTTACTTCTGGATACAATCAGTTTAAGTATTTCTAAGGGCAGAAGTATTGTAAACAACTGGATAACTAGATATTATGCTGGAACTGTGGACTTTATGGGTGTGGACCAGTGAGAAGGATTCTGCTCTCAATTTTAGTTTTCTTATTATTGAATTTCAAGAGATTACATCTGTGGAGAATCTGAGCCTTTGTGGCCAGAAGTTGGTTACTTGTTGAGGAAATTATCAGACATGGATTTACACCGTGTTTGTTTCTCTTTTTATCAGTAACCACTTCCAAGCTTTATAACTTGCACAGATTACTTGACCATTCCATGCCTCGATTTCCTCATCTGTAAAATAGGGATAATATAATACTTCCTGAGGAATTGAATCAATTGATTCCACGTATAGCTCTAAGAATAATACTGGACATACACTAAGCTCTCTTGTAAACATTAGCCAGTATTTTCCTCCTCTTGAAAAAGCACTGCTACATGTCTGTATGTAATATGAGAGTTCTTATTACCTATTGGTCAGAATCCATTAAAATAGATATATTTCTAAGGAGTTTACACCTAAGTATTAAAAAAAAAATTGAGGAAAGGATACATTAGTTGGACCTATTCAACTGGGAAGACAGTGGTGCTTAAAAGGTGTTCACGTGCTGAAAGGATTTTTCTAAGGATAATGATGAAAAATAATTTCAATTTCATTAAAAGAGGAAAAGGAGAATTTAACCTCACTTGTAGAATTACATGTAAGATGTAATTTCTTAACCATAAGAGTTGGAAAACATTAAAAAGTTCTCACCCACCAAAACCTGGACTCCCCAGACTATCGATAATGCCTATATGGCCCTCCCCAGTTTCAAGCATGGTTATGTGCATGCATCATTGGGTGTAAAGGTGATAAGACATAATGTATTTGTAACAGACAGAATTTATGAATATGAAATGAGAATGTAAGTTATCAATCTCTTACGGCAGAGAAAGGATTAGTTAAATTTTTCTAATGCTTCTAGAGCCCAGAGAAAACTTGATTGAGAAAGGGGACACAGAGGGGAGAGGTAGTGGTGAGGTCCCCGAGGCAACGGGATGAAGCAGGACTCAACAGCCAACCATGTATTCTAGCAGGTGAGTTTTTTTTTTTTGTTTGTTTGTTTGGTTTTTTTGTTTTTTTTTTGTTTGTTTTTTTTTTTTTTTGATTTTATGTATTTATTCATGAGAGACCCAGGCAGAGGGAGAAGCAGGCCCCATGTAGGGAGCCCGACATGGGACTCATCCCAGATCTCCAGGATCAGGCCCTGGGCTAAAGGCGGCGCTCAACCACTGAGCCCCCCACCCCCACCCCCCCGGGGCTGCCCCAAGCAAGTGAGGGTTTGAAGCGCTTCCCCCGCCCCAGCCTGGAGCAGCTCCACACGCAACTGGACCATGGAGCTCCCAAGCGATATCCTTGCTCAAGCTCAGAGTGTTCGGACCTTTCTTTGAACGCCTTCCTTCAAGACACTCCTTTCTTCAAGACCCGGAGTGAGCCAAGCGCCTGTTAGCCTTACTCTTAACCTTCTTCTTCCAGACTTTAGATCCAAAGGAAAGAGGAGGTAAAGCCAAAAAGCGGCTTTTTCGCAGCCAGAAATCTCTGCTTTTGTTCTTGGTTCACACCTATGCGGCCTTTTGCAAAATTTAGGGAATCTTGACTAGTGGATTTAAATTCTACAGAAACTCAATACACATTCATAGGAGATATGTGGATTCTCCTGCTCTCTAACAGGAGAAAGTTTTACATTTGAATGACAGAAAGCTTTATGTATGAGTTTGTTATCAGAGAGTGGGTGAGGTGACCTCTACATTTCCTTACAAACTTTAGAGCTGGCAAGACGCCAGCGATTTTTTCTCATGCGAAAAGCTTTCCTACCTTTGTTTATAAGATTGTGATTTGAAAACTCTTGCCTTAGCTTTGCTGGACTTCACAGCGTCATCCCCATTCTTTTGGCCCTCTATCTTGATAAGATGACTCTTAGAGATAAGGGGGGGGCGGTGAGAGAGGTGGGGGTAGGGGGGTGGGCGGGGGAGAAAGACAGATTTTCTGCAGGTAGCTCACCGGATACTATGTGATCAAATAGGAATGCTGATTGCAGTAGCAGTAGGTTCTGAGCAGCTACAGACAAGTAGAAAACTATTCAAATGCTCAATGACTGTACATGTTAACGGGTAGTACATTATAAAATTTTAACAGCCTAATATTGGATGAATGAGTTTCTTAATGAGCTATGGATATATACATTTGGATGTTTTATATTAAGCAGGTGATGAATGGTAAGGTGATATTCCTTAGGATAGGATGGTGGCGGTTTGGAGCAGGGTTGGTTAAAACTGCCTTTTGATCCTTTAGCATATAGTTTGTTTAGAAAGGCTTCAAGTAGGATTGAAAACAACATGTATATAAATATCCCTGAGGGTTGAATTTAATTTCACACATGGGTTAATTACTATGTATTGACTATTTAGTACATGAGGTTTAAATCCTAAATGTTTAAAGGATTCCTAAATTATGCCTCTAATAATGTTATAGCCTTTTCTGCAATTGATCTGTAATGGATAAGCAATCACTGGAGTCTGTTCAGCAATGTGAATTATGTGTTTGGATGCCAACTAAGCAGAGTTGATGTATGACCCAAACCTTAATTTCCCTCCCAGTGATTATTTCCCACTATATTTATCCATACATCCAGTGTGAGGGTGACAGTACAATCAGACCTACTTGGTAATGGAAGTGCTGAAGCAAAACAAATGGGAAAAAGGTGAATTGAAGCTTTTTTACATAAGCTGTTAAATGAGACCAGTTGAATCAAGTTTATATCTTTACCCAAATCTGCAAGTGCATCATGGAATTAAATGCTAAAACCAGACCATCACATACCTGCTACCTTGATGACAGCCAGTGCATACATGAGTGTCTTAAAATGGATTGCTCCCCTGGATTTCACTTAGGTCAAGGAGGTTTTGGATATTTTGTCTCTCATTGGGAGAATGTCAACCTTTGGTTATAATAATCCTTTTAAAGACATCTTTAGGACAGCTTCCTTCTATCTTCCTTCCCTTCCTTTCCTAAAACAAGGTATATAATAACTATTGTCCATAGATGTTTGTCTCAAGAACTTACACTGAGATTTAACCTTTAATATGTGGTCTCTGGTCTAAACAGTCCCTCGGGAAATAGGCCTAAATTGCAGAACATGTATTTTCTTCCCCTAAAGGCAAAAGGCTTACTCTTACTAATGTCAAGTAAAAACAAACTTTAGAGTCTTCCCCCCACCCAGAAATTTAAGTCAGTGACCCAGAAATGAAAATGTGAGTTTCTAGCCTTCAAGAAGTCATAAAAACAGGGTAGAGAGGTGCCTGGTGAGTCAGATGTTCAGGGTGGGCCACAGTGGCCCAGAGTGAAGCATCAGCTAGTGGCTGGTGTCCCTGAACTAAATGCTAGCCTGGCTAGTGCTGGTGTCTGAGTTCAGAAACCTCCATTGTCAGTGTTATGTTGTAAAATGCATCTGTTCTGGGTTCTGCACAAATCAAGGATGTCACCCTGTTCTGGGAAAGTCTGTACTTTGTTTATTTTTAATTGCTTTGAGATGAAATTTAGAGGACACCAAATAAAGAGACCTTCCCCAAAGATTTTCCTTTCACTTCATTCCATCTTTTATTACTTTTCCTTGTCATTCAGTGTGATGCCAAGAAATACAGAGATAGCAGCCTCACTGCTCTGGTCCTCTGCCCCACAGTCTTCATTTCTCCAGGTGGCCCAGGAAACCTGGTCTGACTCAGGGCACTTGCAAGTGCAGTGAGGAGAGACGGCTTTCTGTGACTTGCGGCTAAGCTCCCGGCCACTCTGACTTCATGTAGGACTTTCCTCAGGGCAGAGGTTATATGTCCATGATGACATCCAATCTTAACACAATGACCATTTTGGGACTGTGTAGGGCAAGTTTCTGCTTTCCTTTTCTTTTCCTTTCCTTTCGTTCAAGATACAAACAGAAGGCAAATCAGCATGATTGCTAAATAAATGGATATAGGCAAAGAATTTGCTAATCTTCAATTTGCTTCCTTTTAGTTTGTATCCTAGTAAAAGACAGATCTTGGTGTATCTTGCTTAGAACAATAAAATAATAGAACAACAGGCTCAATCTGTTTATTCCATCTGCTTCTCATGAGAAGGAAAAAAATGTTATCCAGAAGTTGTCAGGATTCTAGTGAGATTTTCCCAAGAATCTTCCATCATAATACCCATTTGGACCCATACTCTTTCTGAAGTTGTTCCAAGAATAGTACACAAAGCCTTGCTCACGGTTTGGCCTGCTGCCTGATATTAGAGCTCATGGCTTGTTCTGGGTCTTGTCGGCGCGCTCGAGCATGCTGAAGCGAGGCAGGGGCTTAGGATTCTCTTTATTAGCACAGGGCACTTTCCCACGGGTCTCTTCCAGTACTCTCTAACCGTGGAAGAGAGTGCTTCCACTCTTCTGTGGAAGGTTAGGTCTCTGGCACTGGACTCACAGGCAGCCAGATACTCCCTCAGACCTTTGGCCCTTCTGGATGTTTCTTGCTACAACTGGCATGATGTCCTTTGCAGGATTTTACACTTATATTTCATACATCTTCAAGCCGAAATCAGGAGTTAATTTCTATGTAACAGTGTTAGGAGTTAGTTAGAGAGTTAGGTAGTCAGAGCCTGGGTTCCCAACAAGAAAAGATGGAATCGGGGCAGCCAACACAAAACAGCACTGACATCCTGTTTTGCAGCTTAGACAGGATGGCACTAGCATTCTGTTTTGTAGTCTTTGCAGAAATGACTTCTGCAAAAGGTCCTAAAATAAAACAATGAACCACAAAGCATTTGTCAGTATCATGGGCAGGGGGCAGTAAGACATAAGCCCTCAGATGTCAGCCCCAAAAGACCATCACTGTGTAAACATCAACCTAATAGGTAGAAATACATGGTCCAAGCCCTGATTGGCATGACTCAGCACACCCTGGTTGCTTAAGATGGTTCCGCAAAACAGCTCATTAAACCCCTAAACTTAGCAAACTCCAAATGGCAGCCCTCTCGGGTCCCCTCCCTCTCCCGGAGCTGTGTACTCTTGCTCAATTAACTTTGCCTTGCTGCCCACCACTCTTCGGCTGGTCTTCCTCTTTGTTCTCTGAAGTGGCTTGACTAAGAACTAAAGGTATAGAAATCCTGTAGCGACAGTTCACAGCCAATGCATAGTCCGTGTGTGAGCAGGGGCTCTGGGGGTGCCTCCACGGCTCCCTTGCCTGTTGCCCCGGGGAAGTGTGGGGGGAGGCTGCTGTTGAGAAGCCAGAGGCAGCCCGTTGTGCCGGGCACTATGTGGAAAGTGCCTGAGAAGAATGAACCACAGCAATTAAGACTCCTCCTGGATTCAGAATCCAGCACTGATGATGAAAAGGCAGAGTGGGGCAGAACTTGGATCTCTTGAACACTTACTAATAGCTCCAGTCTAGTGAGTGTCTCAGGGGCTTCCCACTGCCCTTAGGGTAAAAGCCAAACTCCTGTATGTGGTGTTAGACGAAGTTTCCAGTGCAACTGGTTCATTTAGGATGTGCTCCTAGAAATCACAGGTGCTGGGTGGGGAAAGTAGTTCAGAGAAGTAACTACAGCTAATAAAGGGGGATATTATCTAGCTCATTCTAGGTAGGGAAAGGTAGGGAAAGATAGATAGGAGGCCATGGAATCAGGCTCACAAAACAAAATCCCAAAGATGCTGAGATGTAAGGAAAACCAGGGATAAGGGAACAAACCACAGCACCCTGCCCTAGGTATGAGTGGAAAAGACTTTTTTTTTTTTATTACAGTCACCTGTGACCAACAAAGAATAACCAGATCCAAAAGGAAGCCATGAAAGATGGTATCACCAGTCCTTCCTCAAACCAGGACATTATAAAAATGAGAAGGCCACAGGCTCCCTGGTCAGTTTTAAATAAAAGACTGTCAGTGGGGGCCCATGCTGGCACCCTGCCGGGACCCCTCTCACTTCTGAGAGCTTTCCCTGTATCCTCACTTAATAAACTTTTATTGCTTCACCCATTCTCCTTTGCCTGCAAGATTCATTCTTTGACTCCATGAGACAAGAACCTAGCTCTCTGCCTCAGTTGTACTGTGAGTGAGCAGAGCTTAGCCTGCGTAGGTTCCTGGGAGGTGATGTAGAGCACACACTTCAGAGGTAGCCCAGTGAAGGAAGGAGGATGCTGGTGGAGGAGGACCCGGGGATGGTAGAAAGATGTTGATTTCCTGGCACTTCCAGCGGCCACACTCTTGAGGACAGAGCAGGCTCCAGCAGTCAGAGAAAGCCCCAGATTCCTAGTGATGAGTGCTGGCAGGGTGCCCCGAAATGGCAAAGACCTGGGGGACCTGGAAGGGCACCAGTAGTCTCTGCTAAACCTGTCTTACCGCATTCTCCGTGTGGGTGGGCCTCTGGCCACTTTTCTAGCTTAACTCGGGAAGACCCAGTGTATGAGACGCTTTGTCTGGGGAGATGATATTTCTGACAGGCTGGGTTCAGCATTGTTATGTAAAGGAGTTGAGAAGTGGTAAGCAGGAAGGCTGGCCACCATCAGACTGCAGGTGGCCTGTGGGGACACCCTGGCGCGTGCCCAGATCTCCAGTGTGCTACCCACGTGGCCACCCTTGTGCTCTCTCCTGGATGCCCATGCATTTTCTCAATCTCCTCGACAGCCCTGTGAAGTGCAACTCATCGTTCTCTTCTTGCCCTCCCATCTTTACATGCCACTAACGTGTTGAAGAAACTGCGGAAAGTCCCATATTCTGGTTCCGATTGTTTCCTCCTGAGGTCATTTAACTTGTTTCTCTAGCCTCTGTTGGTAATTTGGGAGTTGGGTGGAAAGGCTTGTTAGATGGACGTTCATCAGTGAGCAACACTGATTCTAGCTGGTCCTGCATGTGGCAGACTGCATCCATGGGGAGTCTGGATGCCTAAGATTGACCCATGGGTTTGTGAGGTGACCACTGAGCCATCCACTGCAAAGCTGCTTTGTCTCTACTGCCCCCAACCCCAAAACCAGTGAGTAACTCACGGGGTGATACTCTCAAAGCCTGTGCTCCTAACCATAATGCAATGGAACTATTTCAACCTCAAAGTTTCAAATTCATGTGACCATGAAAATCTGACACCTACCAAAAGGACCGATCTTGTTCTGACAAAGAAGTCTCAGGCCTTCTTTTAAAAATATAGAGGGGTGCCTGGGTGGCTCAGTCGGGTCAGCGTCCAACTCTTGATCTCTGCTCAGGTCTCAATCTCATGGTGATGAGTTCAGCCCTGCACTAAGCGTGGAGCCTACTTTAAAAATAAGAATAAATGGAGACGGGGCAGGCTCTGTCCTCTTTGCATTTCCCTAGACCTGGCCCTCAGAGAAGCTTATGGCCTTATCTTTTCCGGTTCCATGTGGAGATAACAATCAGGCCCTTGGGGCCACAGAGGTTGCTCACTGAGGAGGTCAGGACAGGGGATGTGAGCACAGGGCCCAGGACACTGGTCAAGTGGTAGGAACGGCTCCTCCTTTCCTGCACTTTCCCAGATTCATTCCAGATGATGCTTTGTCTCTTATGCCAGCTGCTGCAGGTCTCAAACAAGCAAAGAAACTGCTAGCTTCCACTTCCAATTATGTCAAATGGGTCTACTATGCAATCAGATCTAGTTGAGAATAGGCCCCAAAGCACCAAGTGATCTGATGACATTCCCACTCACTCTGTTTCTGTTAACACTCTGCTTAGCTCTGTGAGCTGCTCTACAACATCCAGGTGTGTCTTGGGGGCCAGGACTCTACAGGGCGATCCCAGGGCTGAATTATTGCTCTGGCTCTCCTGGAGACCCAGATGCAGACTCCTCTGGCAGTCCCTGTCACTATTCCTGCACTGTGATTCCATTTTCTTAACACCTGAGTCCAGGGAAAAAGTCCATGGGCCCCTCCATTCCAAAAAAATGACATCCAGCTAATAGTTGTGTTTGCTCTACAGGGCAAGCATAGGGGTTTGGAGTATGTGGCTGCAGGGCCAACACACCTGGAAGAAACCCTTAATATCCTCCCCCTCTCACACGTCTTGCTAGGTTAGCGAAAGACACATGGAAATATCCCTAAGAGAAAAGTAGGTGCCAGATTTTTTTTGTCACATTTATGATCTTATCTTGTTTCTGGAGGGCAGGAAAGAAGTCTGCATGAAAGAAACAAATTTTATGTTTTTTAAAGATTTTATTTATTTGAGAGAGAGAGAAAGAGAGAGCATGCATAAGAGGAGGGAGGGGCAGAAGGAGAAGCGGACTCCCCATTGAGCCGGGAGGGAGCCTGATGTGATGGCTCAATCCCAGGACCCTGGGATTATGACACCTGAGCTGAAGGCAGACAGTCAACTGACTGAACCACCCAGGTGCCCCAGAAACAAATTTTAAAGAAAAATTTTAAGGCTACATGAGGATATAGTGTGAATAGCAGAAAACTGGCATAAGCCACCATTTGGTCAGGGGAGCAGAGAAGTTGGAGTTGAGAAGATCAAGATTTAGAAGATTGTTATTGCAATCTTGGAGGGTCAGGGTCCAAGGAAACAATGCCATAAAGTCAGGTGCAGGGAATAGCTAGCACAAAGACAGTGGGGTCAGGACCTGTGGTAGTTTAGAGGTGGGGCTGGAGTTTAGATCCTTTGAAGAGAAGAGTAATCCTTATTTTGAGAGAACTTCTAGCTTTCATTCTTGTCAAATGTTTTATGAAACTTCTAATCTTCTAGGTAGTCAGATCCCTCAAAGTATATTCCTATTCAAAACACTTCTATCTTTATGAATTTTATCTTCATGATTACCATGATTAATGTGATTCTTATCTGCCTTTCGTTATTTACAACAATAAAAACTAACATACGATGAGCTCTATGTACTAGATATTCTGTAAAATTTCTTAAATACGTTATCTCATTTAATTCTTACAGCAACACTATGGTGACAGTCCTGCCATTATTCCATTTTACCAATGAGGAAACGGAAGCTTACAGAGACCAAGTCACTCACTCAGTCATATGATGCATATTAACTAGGACATGAATTCAGGTGCTCTGACCAGCCTAGAATCCTAGCTCTGTCTCTTATTGTGTAGTAAATTAACATGCCTGGCGGGCCTGGGTGCCTCAGTTGGTTAAGTCTGCCTTCGGCTCAGGTCGTGATCATAGGGGTCCTGGGATTGAGCTCTGCATCGGGCTCCCTGCTCAGTGGGGAGTCTGCTTCTCCCTCTCCCTCTGCCTCTCCCCCTGCTTGTGCTTTCTCTTGTGCGCTCTCTCTCTCTCAAATAAATACATAAAATCTTTTTAAAAAATTATCATTTTTTGGGGTAGTGATTATACTCTGCTATCTCTCACCCTCACCCTCTAAACATTCAGTGTGGAACCCATAACAGGTGCTTGTGTGTGTTGAAAGAATGGACAACTTACCTGTACTCTTCACTTCTCCCCCATCCTCCCCCTCCACCCCTCATTCTGCCCCAGGCCCATAGAAAAAAAATGCTCTGGGTTTCTAATTAGTGCTAGATCTTCAGAATAACATAAAAAAGTCCTTACATTTTCATTAAACTCCTAATGAGCTTTATTTTAGACGCAAAGAGGAGGAAGCACCGTGACCATTTTGGATCTCGCAGCTGTTGATCTGTGGTTGCCTTTATTGTAATGTATGTTGTAAAGACTCATGTCTTTGCATTTCAAGTCCCTCCATTTGAAGACACCTGCAGAGCCTGCTTTTCTCTTTTCTTTTCTTTTTTTTCTTTTTTCTTTTTTAGAGCCTGCTTTTCAAAAGCCAAAATGTGTGTTGAGGGCAAATGTGGCATGAGGACCGTGGTATGCCCCCTACCCAAAAAGCTGAAGGACAGCTTCCCTTTCCATGGTTGGCCTGGGCTACATCTCTCCCCACTGCAGAGCTGTGCTCTGTGCTTCCATCTCTGGCCCCTTTACCAAGATTGCTAATGAGGGCATCTATTTTGGGGACGTGGAGATCTTCTCACCCAGAAGGTGAAGGAGCGCTCCAGTACACTCATGGCTTTTAAATGAAGATAGGCCAGCCTATTGGAAAGCCACTGTGGAGCTACTGTGTCATGTGTCTGAACGCCCATGATGAGGTGTCATAACAGAAGAGTTAAAAGTCAATTGTGTTGTGACTATAAAACTGGGTAAAAAAATCTCCACATCACCAGAAAGACTACCAAATGGTGACTCGTGGTCCCATGTGTTAAGCAATCCTTGACTCAGCCCACCTCCAGTAGAGCAAAAGAGCTGGAAATGGGGTTTGACCGATGGGCCATAAGGCCCCCATGCTTCAGAAATTCTCATTCTGAGTTTTACTTGGGCTCTGACTTCCTCTGCTGAAAGAGTAGCTGGTTTTCTGTTTGTTTTTTTCATTTTTCCTTCTTCTCCGGGGTAGCTCAGAACAGTGACCAATGCAGTGTGGTGTAAAGGGGTGGGCCTGGCCACCAAGAAGCCTGTGTTCTAGGGCCAGCTCCTTCTCTAACTAGCAATAATTTGTTAACCCCTTGCCACATGCAAGGCATTGTAGCAGGCACTTCACACAACCTAATTTAGAGGCAGTAGACCGAGTAATTAAGAGTTTGGACACAGGAGCCAACTGCCTGCTTTGAACCCTGATCCTATCACTTTCTGGCTGTGTAACTTACTATTTCTCCATGCCTCAGTTCTGTGTTATAAAAAGGGAATAATAATAGTTTTTACAGGGTTATTATGAAAATTAAATAAGTTCATCTGTGTGAAGCACTACAAGAGGGCCTGGCATGGTGGATATTTATAAATGTTAATGAATGATAGTAATAATAATTACTAGAGAAATAGAAATAAAGGCTCACCACTCTCTGAAGCAGGCAGCTTTTATTTCTAGTTCAAAGATGAGGAAATAGTGGCTCAACGCAGTTCCCATGCTACTAAGAGATGGAGTCTGGATTCTCAATCATGGGCTTCACTCGCAACACCTTCCCAGGCTTCAGTTTTCTCAATTGTAAAATAAATGGGACAAGGTGGGCTCCCAGTTTCCTTCAGAAGCTTAACATTCTACAAGCCCACTGATTTCTACTTCTGTGTCTCCACAGGTTCTCTTTCTAAGGGCTTTCTCCCTTCCCATTTCAAGCATATGCCCAGATCTCCCTTGGTCTAAAAATTCTGCACTGGGCCTTTCCATCTGTGACAGCTTTGGTGTTCTGCTCATACCTGTAAGGCCCAGGTTAGGTGTAGAGACCACGCCCACTGACCTCCTCAGTCTTCTCACTCTTCTGCTCAGTTGCTAGGGCTCTCCTGAAGGTTAGGGATGGTTCTTTCCATCCAGAGCCATCTGTCTTTTCTTAGTTCTTCCTGACTCAGCATCCTGGCAGCATGAGATATGTCAAAATGTAATGATCTACAAGGATTGCCAGGTTCTACTGTGCCAGAACCCTCTACATTTAGCAGATCTCTTTCTCTTTCCTCTCAAGAACATAAACAGTTTCATATAGTTCATAACATCATGCCACTTTTTTATCCTCCCAACTCAACATTATGTATTGGGGATCTTCTCATGTTAATCACTAAGAATTTCTTCATTATTTTTTATTGCTATGCATTATTTCAGTATGGATGAACATAATTATTCCCTTATTGATAGACCTGAAGTTTATTTTCAATTCTTTGGTTACAAACAACGTTTCAATGGGCATCCTTGAATATGCTTCTTTGGACATAACCAGTATTTTTCTAGAATAAATGCCATGACGGACTTGCTAGGTTATACAATGTTGCATTTTAACAGATTAGTTTTCTTTATTTTAACTGCCACCTTTTAGCTCAGCCCAGCTCAAATCTAGGATTAAGGCATGTTCCTAGTAGGGATGCCCTTAGGAGATCCTACTTTAGCAGCCTGTGACTCACCGTAAGCTGATTTTGCAGCTGCCTCAACTCTGACCAGAGTAATTCATTATCTGAGCTCTTGCTTTTTTGTATATTTCATTCCCTGTTTCAGCAACTTGCCCAGAATTCCCCCATGTCTGGGTCTCTGAACCCTGCGCCTGCATTCCAGAGACTTCCAAAACCTACTTGTTGGAATCTCCACCAATTACTGCCCTTCTATCCTTCCCAGCACTCTGGCCAGGGTAGACTCACCAGCACTTGGCCTCTGCTTTCTCCTTGACTTGTAGGATTCTGATCTCAACCGGCCTTTCCCTTAGTCTTGGGTCCGGGTGTCACAGTCTCCATTAGAGTCTATATTCCTCAGCTCTGGTTGTGATATTAATACCCTAAAAAGACCCCCTTTTTTGGCTTCCTGTTCTGTCCTGAAGTTCTCTCTGAGCTCAGCCACTTCCTAGCCTGGTGGTTATCTAAACCTACACACTGTTATTAGATTTCACAAAATCGGGATCCCTGGGTGGCGCAGCAGTTTGGCGCCTGCCTTTGGCCCAGGGCGCGATCCTGGAGACCCGGGATCGAATCCCGCGTCGGGCTCCCGGTGCATGGAGCCTGCTTCTCCCTCCGCCTGTGTCTCTGCCTCTCTCTCTCTCTGTGACTATCATAAATAAATAAAAAATTAAAAAAAAAAGATTCCACAAAATTACACAACACTGATTATCTTCCATTTTTAAAAAAGATTTTATATATTCATGAGAGACAGAGAGAGGCAAAGACATACACAGAGGGAGAAGCAGGCTCCCCATGGGGAGCCCAATGTGGGACTTGATCCCAGGACCCCGGGATCATGACCCGAGCCAAATGCAGACGCTCAACCACTGAGTCACCCAGGTGCCCCAATTATCTTCTATTTCTAACCATGACTCTGTCTTTTTTTTCCCCCAGTAAAAACTTCTTTTTTTCCTTTTCTCCATTCTTTGATATTCTTCAAGCCTGGGTCTTTGCCTTCTTTTTCTAAGTACTTCTTCAGTATTTTCCTACTTTCAGTTACCTTAATAGACTTAAATAGAGTTTACTCCTAAATCTACATATCCAGCCTTTACCCTTCCTCATATTCTATTACTGCATTTCCAATTGTCTGCATAACACATCCATTTGGATGTTTCCCATCACTTCAATTTCAATATGTCTAAACCCAAGAGAACCATCTGTTACCATCCTTACCCCATCTGTTCCCTTTCCAGTTTTCCCTGTTTCTGTAAATGACATCGTATTTTCCTGATCACCCAGACTAGAAATCTTGGAATTATGTCTGACTTATTTCTTTTTTCGCCTCTTATATTACAATCCATCATTGAATCCTACTGAAATTTTCTCCTTTGAATATAACTTTGTAGGTGACTTCTGGCTAAAAAGTGGATTGTGTACATGCATTTATCTCTAATCTTTTCTGAAATATAAATAAAATAATGTTTTTAAAGGCAAAACCCCATGCAAGACAAGAAAAGGAGAAAACTGTAAGTTGGAAAGTCCACGGAAGAATCACTTGTTTAGCACATCCCTGAAAAAGCTAAACTGTAAGCCAAGAGCAAAAAAGATCCTAGGAGCATTTCAATTTTTACATCTCTGAATAACTGAATGGCCCAGAAATTTGGAGGCATTTAGGTATATCAAGAAGGGATGATGAAGGCAGGGCTAAAGAGATGGACAATTTGAAAGCCTTTTAAAGACAGTTCAAACCCTAGCTGCCCTTCCCTGATACTCTCCACCCCACAAAAAGACTAGAGATTTATCATCTGGAGCAATGGGTTTCTAACCTAGGGACACCAGTAACTGTTATAGATTGGTACTGTATCCAAAACAAAGTGATTCATTAAAAGTTTATATACTGAATGCTGAGACTTTGGTTCTCTTCTGCGAACCCCAGAGCTCAAGCTACTCTGAGGTAGGAAATGGAAGGTATCTCTCTGGGGATGCTGGCTAGCTTAAGAGAAAAGACCTAAAGATACTGACACCAGAGAGGCCCCAGTGACATGGCCTGGCCATGTCATCAACCAGGGAAGCCTGCAATCAACAAACACATCCAATCAATCCCTTGGTGTTTCACTTTTAAATTTAACAGACAGAGAAGGATTGCCAGACATTTGAGGAAAGCCTTTAATATGAAAGAAAATAAAACAAACAAAAAATAAAGTAGAGGAACCAGAGACCACACAGGGAGAAGAAAAGTGGAGGGAAAGACCAACCAACAAAAGACATTTCAAAAAGAGGGAAGGGAGAGGGTGCCTGGGTGGCTCAGTGATTGAGCGTCTGCCTTTGGCTCAGGGTGTAATCCTGGGGGCCTGGGATTGAGTCCTACATGGGCTTTCCATGGGAAGCCTGTTTCTCCCTCTGTCTATGTCTCTGCCTCTCTCTCTCTCTCTCTCTCATGAATAAATAAATAAAATATTAAAAGAGAGAGAGAGAGCAGAGAAGTTATCAAAGAAATAATTTATGAAAATCTCCCAGAACTGAGGGATGTGAGTTCCCAGAACCGAAAGCATCCACTGAATGCTCTGCACAGTGAATGGAAGCATGGAATTGTCATGGTGGACTTTCAGAACACATGGGACTGAGAGAAGATCCTAAAAGCTTCCAGAGAGAAAACTCAAGTTTTATTTATTTTAAAAAAGGTTTTTATTTATTTATTTAAGAGAGAGCATGAGCAAGGGAGAGGAGCAGAGGGAGGGAGAAGCAGATTCCCACTGAGCAGGGAGCTCCATGTGGGGCTTGATCCCAGGACCCTGGGATTATGACCTATGTCAAAGACAGATGCTTAGCCAACTGAGTGACGTAGGCACCTCAAGAAAACTTGTTTTGAGAAAAAATAAGAATCAGAAAGGTACCAAACATCTCAACGGAATTGTCAGACTCTAAAAGACAACCAAGCAATGCCTTCAAATTCTGAGGGAATAAGGCTTCCCACGTTGAATTCTATAACTAAATCAAACAAGCACAATTTAGTGTGAGAGTATGAGAAAAACCTTTGCAGGCGTGCCATCTCTCAAAAAATCTGCCTGTGCAACTTACTAGCTAACGTTAATCAGATACTTGCTAAATGCCAAGCACCTTAAGTGCATTATATATATGATTTCAATCCTTACCCTAAACCTGTAAGGTTGGAACTATCATGATTGCCATTCACAGCTGAGGTCAAGGGGCACATGGAGGCTAAGAACTTGCTCAACAACACACTTGGGAAGTAGAGTTGGGTTCTGAACCTAGGCTGATTCCTGGGTCTGTGATTCTGACCACTGTGTCATGTAGTACAGAAAGGGTTTAATTCTCCCCATTGACTCAAATCCGTGAACTATTTCTTGGTAACAGTTCAGTGTGGGTCTTGCCACCTTTTTTCATGTTCATATGAATATATATATTATATTATATATTCATATATATATATATTTGGCTTTTTTCCTTTTGTAAAAAATTGAACCGTATTCATGTTTTCATTTATTTCAGTTAACATTTATTGGGTGCACATTTCATGCTTGGCTCTATGCTGGGTATTGGGATGATATAAACAGGACATAGTTCTTGCTTATCAGGAGCTTCTAGATGAATAAATTGAATATCTTGGCTTATTGAGAGTTATTATCATAAAACATCAGGTTTTTATTTCTCAAATAGAGTACATAAATACATTCAATGTTAAATTATGTCAAATCTAAGCTTTTCTTTGATTCAGGCACCACTTTACACTCTTGAAATACCTTCGCCTTTGTAGTATGAATGTTGGATATTCTTAAGTAATACAGCAAAAAATTCCGTTCTTTGAATTTTCAGGTTTTTGAATTCTGGGGAAGTAAGTCTACACAGTGTATGTATCTAATCAGCCTGTCTGCCAACCCTCTTCTCTTAAATGCCATCCTCCCCATGGCCTCACACTGTGCCGATTTCATATCATTTCCTTGGCCACAGGCCAGATTCCATGTAAGTTTTTTTTTTTTTTAAAGCTTTAGATAATGTTGTCTAGGTTGTTGATGTGTCTAATTCTTGGACTAGTGACAAACTATATGGTCTATTTAGCAGAGATTTTGCTTCATCACTTCACCCCTGAAAGGATAAAATGGTAATAACTAAAAAATAAAGCCTGTTTAGTCAAAGACAAATTATTGGCTCAGGATGATGCTTGTTTGCTGAGTGTAGCAAAGAAAAAGTAGGGAGTTCTTGCATTTGATTTGTCTTGGGAACTGCTAAGCTTTTTCTTCCATGTGTTGGTGAAACTTGGTCAGAGACAGAGCTCAAGTAACAGTTATTTTTACTGGAATGTAAAGATTGTCTCTTTGGAATTACTTGTCTTGTAGGTACCTGGCCACCTTTAAATCTGGGTTCACTTCCTCATTTGTAATTTTTATTCTGCATAGCTTTCCTACAATCTTGAATTCTGTGTCACAAAAGGAGAAAAATTATGGGTGTTAAACTGCAGGAGAGAGTAAGATAATAATAGATCAGTCTCCAGTCCTTTATCTGTAGAATACAGTATTCCACTGCAGGTGGTAGTGACCTATCTGAGGTCAGGGAGTATATCACATCCCCAAACAAGAGCTGAAATACAATCCTTTCATTGTGACTGATGTTATAGCATCTGGGAGCATGTTTACTGGCTGTCATCCAGTTCCAGAGGCTGCTGCTGAACAACTATGATTGCAGTCCACACATGATTTGTGAAGAGGAGTGTCTGAGCACCCTGTAATCACAACAATTTATTCTGGTTTTTTTTTTTTTCTGATCCACTTTATTGAAGTATAGTTGACAAACAATGAAATGCATAAATTTTAAGTGTGCATTTCAACAAATTTAGACAAATGTGTAGCTACCACCTCCATCAATATGCGGAAAATTTCTATTTCCCCCAAGAGTTCTCTTGGGCCTAGTCCTAGTCATTCTCTTCTCCATTCCCCACACTCCAGTCTCAGGCAAATGCCGGTCTGCTTTTATGGTTGTGGATTAGATCTGTAATTTCTAGAATTTTGTGTAAATGGAATCATACGGTACATACTCTTTTGTCTTTGTCTTCTATAGCTGAGCATAATGATTTTGAGATTCATCTATGTTGCTGCATGTACGTGCAATTTATTCCTTTCTGATATTAAGTTATATTCCATTGTATGACTATACCACAATTTAGTTATCCATTTACCTGTTGATGGCATTGTTTTGACTTGTTTCCAATCATCAGCTATTATGACGAGAGTTGCTCTGCACATTTGCGTATAGGTCTTTGGGCCTAAGTTCATTTCTCTTGGGTAAATGTATAAAAGTAGAATTGCTGAGTCATATATTGAGTATATATTTAACTTTTTAAGAAGCTGCCAACTGGTCTTTCAAAGTGGTTTTACTATTTTACATTCCCACCAACAATAAATGAGAGCTCTAGCTGTTCTGCGTCCTTGCCAACATTTGGTATTTTCAGCCATTTAAATTGTAGACATTCTAGTGGGCGTGTAGTGCTATCTCATTGTAATTTTAATTTGGATTTCCATTTGCTTACTTTACATCCATCTATCTTCTTTAGTGAAATATCTTTCAAATCTTTTGCACGTTTAAAATCTTCACTGTTGTCCATTAAGATTTTTTGGTCTCCTTATTCTTGAGTTCTAAGTGTTCTTTATATGTTCTGAATACAAGTGTTATTTTGTTTTGTTTTGTTCTATCAAATATACACCTTTAAAATATTTTCTCCTGGTGTGGGCTTGCCTGTACATTTTCTTAAGAGTCTTCTTCTGAAAAGCAACAGTTTTTAAACTTTGATGAATTCTAATCTTTCAAGTTTGTTTATAGTTTTTTGCTTTTTGTATTCTGAAAAATATTGGCTCAACTGTTCTGCCACTTTTTAAAAAAATTTCTTTTAATGATCAAAATGAATTATTCAGAGATGATACAAACTATGTGCTTAGAAAGACCAAGGTAGGGGCATCTGAGTGGCTCAGTCGTTTAAACATCCAACTCTTGGTTTCAGCTCAGGTAGTGATCTCATGGGTCCTGAGAGCACAGTGTTGGACTCTGCACTCAATGGGGAGTCTGCTTGTCTCTCTCTCTCTCTTCCTCTGATCCCCCACAATGCTTTCACTTTCTCTCTCTCTCTGGAATAAATAAATTAATCTTAAAAAAAAAAAAAAAGACCAAGGCAATCAACTTAATAATTACAAAAGCTGATAAGAAAATTTAAAAAGGTGACCAGAATGAGACTGAGATCACAACTCTCTGGCATTGGTCAGGGAGCTGGTAGGATGGCCCACATATTTTCCAGGGGTGACTCAATGAACTATTTACACAGGTGGGGGTAGGGTTAAGCACTAAGCATCTAACAACAGCAGGAAGCCTGGGTTTGAAGTGTCAAATTCTAGAACTCAGAGGGGTTTATAGCTATACAAGAGATCCGTCTGATGGGACTGTGGTCTTTGGTAGAGGAATACAGAGGTCAGCCAACACATGACCCAGCAGTGAGGGAGTCACGTGAATAAATACTTCAATCTCTCGTTCCTCCTACCCTGTGAATCTTCGGCCAGTGCCTCCTGTTGGTTGGAGTCAACTGGAAGCCAGGTGGTAAGGAAGACCAGCTGACAGAGTCAACAAAAATCAGCCTCTCAGAAGTGACTGTTGGTTCATTATCACAAAGAGCCCAAATTGACTAGAGGGAAATCCCAGCTTCGAATTCAATGAAACACTGTGTTTACTGGTGGAATCATGTCTCCCTCAGGCAGGATGTTATACAACCAGTTCAAGGTTGCAGCATTAGTATAAGGAGCCCAAACTCCTCACCTGGGCTATATAGTAAATCTAATAGTAAGAAGAGCTACTCCCACTTCCACCCCTTTATTCCTAAACAGAAGCATGCTTGCTGTGAGGAGGTGGCACTGTATATTCACTTCTGCTTTACTGCATATACTTTATTTTGTAGGAAGTCACTTTATCTGCAGAATTAGACCTGAGGCTTGGTTTTCAGAAATCGCCACCCTGTGGCTATGGAGATATGGTTTCTTTCAGAGCAGTCATAGAGGCTTTCTGATAACTTATGCAGACCTTTGGTTGGAAATGCAAAGCCCTAAGCCTTCAGGTTTTTTTTCTCCAAGCTCTCCAGCTCACTTAGAAGCAACCAACCCCATAGTCCTTATACTATATTTCCACTAACATATTCTATATCAGCAACTACTTGGTCATCCAAAAGCCTTTACCTTCCGTGGGGACTCGACCCCCGGCGACTATACACAGTACTTTAAACAACATGTTTGTCACTTTGTGCCATATTGCCTGTGTACCTTTTACCAGTGGAAACCTGGCCATTAATGCCTTAAGTCTAACCAATCAGAGAACCAATGCCAGATTCCCATCCTCACCCTTCTGTTCTCCTGGAACTGCTTCTGGTATCAATAAATTTTCCCTATGAGAATTATGGGATGAGAAATTTATCATAGGAATTTGACTTTACATAATTATTGGGGGGAGATGCAGAAGTGAAGATCTGGAAATCATAGTGCCCCTTAAGCCTTTCAAGTTTTTACAGCAATTTGTATCCATCATCCAAGACATTCTTGCACTCCAAACCCAGCTACCACTAGAGGAAATTGTATTTTGTTGTCCTTCGGTTTGTTTCCACAGCAAAGTTACAGCTCTATCAGTGAAATAAAAACGCAGTCTTCTCTTTTCCCTTTCAACCTGTTATATGCTATTGAATCCATTCATTCATTCAACAAATATTTCTTAGGCACCTACTGATCTAGGAGCTGGAGATACATTACTAAAAAAAACATGCAAAAAAATCCATGCCCTGCAGAGCTTGCATTCTGATGAGACTATAAACTAGGCAATTTGGTTATTACGTAGGTTGGAAGATGAAGGAAAGGGGCTATTGATAGGGAGACCGACAAGCCTGGTACACAAATCACCCACACTGCACCTGGCCATCTTGACCACTCTCAGTCTTCTCCAACCTTGCCTGGCCTGCCTTGTCTTTCACTGCTCTCTAACACTAACCTCACTTTTCTATCAAATGAGTCCTTTCTCCTGTCTTTCCTAAAATTAAGCATCCCTGCCCCTGCAGCATTTCTGGGGGGGGGGGGGGGGGGCACTCCCACTCCCTCCTGAGGCCTCCCTTTTTGATTCCAGGCTGTGACGCATTCTCAAGCTAAGTTTTCAGCCTCATGTATTCCTGGCACATCTCCTTCTGCCGCCAGACCCCTTTCGCCTCTCTCACACGCACAGAACATCGATGGTACATCACTGCTTCTGATCCTGATTTGCAAATTTATATTTTCCATGGGCTGAATCTCGAGCAGGGTGAGCAAAGTGAAGCAATATCTCAATTCACACAAAACGTGTCAGGTTGCCAGGGCACAGAGAATGTGCACAGTTGGGAAATAAAAATAAGAGTGGCTGTAGAAAATAGACTGAGGTGGGGCAGGGCATGGATTTGCAAGTGGACATCATGTATTTTCCCTGGGACAAATTAGCAGGTCTCATCCCCCACCCTTAACAAGATTGGAATGTTACTCTACGGTGGAAAGGGTGATTGTCAAGGTGCAGATCAAGCACTCTTTCCTGGGGAAACTTGATGTTTCCCAGTGCCTGGGGCAAAGGCAGGCCTAGGCACCATTTGGGGACACAGGTCCTTATTTATATTCATGGCCCTGAGGGAGTGATAGGTGTTCCTTATGTGCTTGTAAGGTCTGAAGGCAGCACACGTGCTGAAGGCTTGGAAACTGCCTCACAGCCTGGAATCATGCTTTGGTTCTTGTCTAATGCCATTACTCAGGGTGATTAGGGGTCAACACTACTTCAAGAGCAGGTCGGGGAGTGGTGAGGTGTGGAGCTGGTATGGAGCTGACTCAGGCCTCCTTGATTGTTACGTCCCATTCCCACCCCCAAGTCAGCCCTCAGCAGTCATATCACTTCCTGTGGGAGTCTAGGAGAAGGTTTCCAGGCAAGGGGGAAAGGCTTATGCTTTCTTTTGAATAATTTCTAGTCTGATTTTCACAGTGGAGGCAAATTTCAGCTCCAAAGTCAACTCTCAGAAAATTCTCTTGGGAGTCTAAGGAAATAGTGTAAAGTCAGAAGTACAGGCTGCTTTCCTATTAATAGTTCCTATTAATATCTGTACAGTGCTTTTAGCAGTTGTAAAGCACTTCTGTGTATACAGCCCTGGGATGCTTCACAGATGAGAAATAGGCTCAAAAAGGTCACACAGGAAATATGTGGAAGATCCAGGACTTTGACCTGGATCTTCTGACCCCAAAGCCTGTGCTTTCAATACCTACTACATTTTGCCTATCAGACTGCAAGATATTTACAACCATTCTTTCTGAGACTATTATTTTGCCTGGTAGTTTATTTATAATTTTGATGTGATAAAAATCTTTTTGTGAAGTAGTTGGGACAGTATGTTTTATTGTAAAGAGCAGTAGATTGGATTAAATAACCCCTGAACCTTGAATTCAAGTCCTAGCGTAGCCACTCGACAGCTGTGTGACCCTGAGCCAGCTTGTTAACCTCTCTGGTCTCAGAGTCTTTTAAACAAAGAAATCAAACTTGATGATATTTGTACTGTTTTACAGCTCTCAAATTCTGAGGCAAACCCCATCCAAATTGGGGGAACCACACGGGAGCCACTGAAGACAGATTCTCTGGAAAACAAGTTCCAGTTTGGAATGTCCCCTCAGGGCTTGACTGCTATAAAGTCAAAGATTTGACCTAAGAGCACTTGTGGCATCCAAATAGCCATAACTCTGTGTCCCTGTTTTGGTTCCCTAGTGCTATGTTGGTGAGGCTCAGCTGGGCTTCTGCTCCCCCTGGGGTCAAATACGTGGCTATATGCAGCGGGGGTTTAGGTACTACTGGAATGTCCAAGATGGCCCCATTCACTCATGGGGGCCTAGGTTCTGACTATTAGCTGGAGCTGTCAGCTCTCCTCCCCCTGTCTTTCCAGTACGATAGCCCTGGCTTCTTTTGGTGGCAACTTTGGGCTTTGAAAAAGGTGCAAATGCAAGTTGCAAAGCCTTAAAGAGGCCTCTAGGCCTCAGCCTAGAAGTCATTTACCATCATTTCTGCTGTGCTCAATTGGTCAAAGAAAGTCAGAGTCACCCCAGATTCAAAAGGAGGAGAAATTGAAGACTCAACCTCTTGATGGGAGTAGTGGCAAAGCCCATTTGCAAAAGAGTAGACAGCATGCCATCTTCAGAAACATTCTGCAAAAGGAGAAGGAAACCCTCTGTGGAAGAACTGGTGATGCAAGAAAATTGGGTAAGGTCAGAAGACTGGGGATCCATGGGTGTGCTGTATCTCTCAAGGATCTCCTTAGAGTGTACTTCTTCTTCTTCTTCTTCTTCTTTTTTTTTTTTTTTAAGATTTTATTTATTCATAGAGACAGAGAGAGAGGGGCAGAGACACAGGCAGAGGGAGAAGCAGGCTCCATACAGGGAGCCTGATGTGAGACTGGATCCCGGGTCTCCAGGATCACACCCCAGGCTGCAGGCGGCGCTAAACCGCTGAGCCACAGGGGCTGCCCTAGAGTGTACGTCTATTCCCGAGAAAGCATGGGCTTCTGGCTGTGTGTTGGTTGAATGGATTAGCTATTACCAGTTGTCTGCTTTAAGCCATCAATCCGCAAGATCCTTCTCCTCTCCACCGTGGGCTCTTCCCTGCACTGTTTCCCTACCTCTCACCCCCACTCCACTCCCACTGCCTCTCCAAACTTTTGTACTTGAGCTACTTGATTGTCCTGGGTGGGGGGTGGTGAGGTATCTGGTGGAAGAGTCCTCTCCATCTGCAACTTGAATACACGTGCCCATACATGCTCAAGGCTGTACCTCTCATGAATTGTTACAGTGTGTCATCTGTGGACCCCAGTTTGGCTGCCCCAGGGTGTTGTTTTGTTTTGTTTGACTTGTGTTCTTTTTACCGGCTTGCATTCCCCAGTTTGGCCATGGACTCCAACAAATTCTATTATTTTACAACAAGGTTGCCCCCTTTATGTTCTTTTCTATCATCTGCCATGCTCCTGAGGGCATTTTTGTTTTCTAGTCCAACACCGCCAATTTACAGGTAAGGGAAACCGGGTGACGTGGATTGACTTCTCCCAACAAAACAAAAAACCACCCAACCTCTGCTTCCTCATTTATAATCTCTTTTCACCCTTCTGACAATCTAGTGCTAAAGTACACAGGTAGGAAAAACAATATTTTGGGTGTTAAAAAAAAAGCCTATAGCCTGTATATCTTGGTATGTTTTGGTTTCCCTTCCAAAATACTTTTCAATAGGGCATGCAGTGTTGGTCTGGAGCATAAGGAAGGAAAAGTATTTGCTGTTCCTCAGGTTAGGCCAGCATTTTCCTGGGTATCTGTAGGATCATTTGGACCCTCTCTAAGCTCAGCCTCTAAGTTTAGAGCATACTTCATTTGGTGTCTTTGAAAAACCCTGAGCAAGTGAAGTTGTTTAGAGATCTCCATGAATCACTTCACTTGCAATCTTAAAGCAAATAATAAAAGTAAATGTAAAACTCAAGTGAGCATATTACTTTGTGCAAACACCGCAGCACACATCTTTCATCAGCACTATAGATGCCAAGAGAATAGGGACCATTTATTCATTTGCTCAGCATCTATAACAATGAGTAGAAAATAGTAGATACTTAAGTGGATTTGGGGGGGAGGGGTCCTTAAGTGAGACTTCTTTGCTTTCTTCATGGATTAGTAGCTAGAGACTTGGTAGCCACGCTGGCCTCTTCTGTAATCTTATGCAAACCTCTCTGAGCCTCACTTTCTCATCTCTAAATGAGGTTAGTGAAAGCAATCGCTTGTGTTTGTTCCAGCTTCAAAATCCCATAATTCTTTCATATTATATCCTTTCAGGAAATGGGAAAAAGTACTTGAATCAAATATTTTCTAAGTTTTAATATAAGTTTCTCATGCTTTGAATTTTGGAATTTAAACCCTCCCACTAAAAGAAGAAGAAGCAATCAGTGATTCTGAAGAGACAAGCTCGAGAAGTTATGCTTGAGTTGAAGAAATACATTGCCTCATGGTAGCTATTGACCGTGAGTCCCTATGGCTCATTTTTATTTTACACAGCCAAATCCTGGAACAAATGAGAGTCTTGGGAAGGAGAGAGCCAGAATAGCCTATGGGTTTAGAGAATAGGTCAACTATTGAAAATATTGTACATTTACTAGATTACAAGAGAGACTGAGAAATTTACAAACTGGAAGGTAATTATTTTTAAGTTTTTCTGTATTAGGAAGATAGGCACTTCCTGAATATTCCCATGTGAATGTGAACAGGGACAGTGTCTGGCATCTAACTGGTACTCAGTAAAACTCTGCTGAGTGAGCAAATGTATGAATCAATGAATGGTCTATGCTGATTCATCCTTCATTGAGTTTTCTTCATTCTTTCTCTTTTTTCCTCTCTCCTGCTTTGAAAGTTATGCACACTTTTCATATTCTTTTAGTGGTTGCCTTTACTTCTGCTTTCCCCCAGGTATGAGAAAATGTACATCTCCTTCATGTGATTTCCAGTCTCACTCCAAAGAGGGAGCCACTGTTACAATATTGTTATTTTTTCTTGAGATTTAAGAGGTAGATTTTCTATGATGCTAATGAAGCTGAGGTTTAGGGAAACTCACTTATATGCTTTAACATTTTAGTACATATTTAAGTGTGAAATTATTATTTCCATCCTCTTCCCAAGAGGAGGTTCTTTATACACACATAAAGAACTGCATGAGGAAGTGGAGAGATGGACGGAGGGAGGGAGGAGGAGGAGGAGGAAGAGGAAGAATGAGGAAGGGAGAGACATAAAGAGAAAATTTTACTTGGGCAATGGCTTCATCCCAAACCCATGGGTTCCAGGCTGCGCTCCATCTTCCCATGCTTATTGCCTTTCCTACGGACTTTGAACTTACTAAGTCAGCCCCCACATTTGCAAACACCAATTCCTTAAAATAAATAAAATAAATATACTATCTCCTACTACTTCTATTTCTCTGGTTAAACCTTCCTGTTTAACTTTGCCCTGATTTCAAAGTGCACTTTTCAAACTGTTCTTTTCCTGCCTTATGGTTCTGTTCTATTTCTTGATTTATCTCTTTAAACATTTTGAAAATTTTTGTTTAGGGGTCTTTCACAAAAAATTTCCTTATTGGGAATTCTCTATCCCAAATTCTCCCATTTGCTGCATTGATACCTCTTTTTTCCTGTGGTATGTAACTCTTGAGTATGAACTTTACTTCAGCAGTGGTTTTTCTCTATGAAGATCTGTATGATTTGAGTTGGGGAAGTATCCTTTGTTGAGTTGTCTCCATAGTGAAGTTCCACCAGGGGCCCAATGAGATGTCACCAGCTCCAGACTGTTTCATGCTAATTTACTGCCCTTGAATGCCTGCACCTTACAGGTAATATGAATTGAGATCTTTCACCTGCATAGGGAACAAACCTGGCTTCCAACACTGATGATGACTCTTTTCCCATTCACATGCTCCCAAGGATGGGAAGATTCCTTCTACCGTCTTTCAGTCAGTAGGCAGAATATTCCTATTTGACATTCCTGAACAGCCACCCATGCCGTGAGCCTCAGTTTTGTTCAGGTAGCTTAGTTCTAGATCCAAGCATACAAAGAGACTGGGGCTGTCTGGATCAGGCTTACTCTCACACCTCTAACTTCTAGTTTGTACTTTCTTTATTTTTTTTTTAAGATTTTATTTATTTATTTATGAGAGACACACAGAGAGAGGCAGAGACATAGGTAGAGGGAGAAGCAGGCTCCTTGCAGGCAGCCCAATGCGGGACTCCATCCCAGGACTCGGGTATCACACCCTGAGCCAAAGGCAGACACTCAGTTGTTGAGCCACCCAGGTGTCCCTCAATGTTATTGTAATGTAGCATTTGAAGAATAGAGATTTCCCTCATCAGTTTAATTCACCAAATTGGCTAGGAATGGCCTTAAGTGTTAAGGAAAATTTAAGGAAAATTATAATAAATCCTTAGTTTAGTCCATATTCTTTATGTCCAGAGACTCCGAATAGATAATTTTTCATTTACCCTTGAAGACCACTTCAAAGGCTTTCTTGGAGAAAGCTGTCCTTGTTCCCCAGAGTCCTCGTCTTTTTTCTCATACAATTCTCTTTTCACCCAGAATTTACCTATTACCCTTGGATATGCACAGATAATTTTCTGCAGTGAGTATAATGTTCCTCTTTTTCTTAGTACTCATTCCCCTTAAAACTGGGAATGAGAGGAGGCAGTGTTCTGGTTTTTGAAGAACTTGAGATTAATTTTTTCTTAATGAGGATGTCATTTTTAATTCCATTTCAGCCTTTGGGAAGATAATACTCTAATTTTCTTTATTTCCCTCTTTGTAGAGGCAATGGCTGGGGAGGGAATGTTGAGACTAGAGGTTGGGAGACAGCTGCTTCTATTCCTTTTCCCCTTCCTCTCCCCCTCGATCTTAGACCCTGCCCAGTTCCATGACCTCTCTCATGCTGAACAAAGCTCATCAAAGTGTAAGTGATTCAGCAGGCTTAAGTCTCAGAGAGATTTTTATTCCTTCTGTTTATCCCCAAAGGGACACTGTCACTTACAAGACCATGGAGACAAGTGAGCCCTTAGAATACAACACAATGCGTGAAAGGAGGTAGATATTCTTAGCAAAATCCATTGCAGAAGAGGTGCTGGCTGAGGCTTAGTCCTTAGAGCTGAAAAGTGTTACTTGTCGTTTAGATACTTTATCTGAGGGCTTCACATTCTCCTTTCTACACTGAGGATATGAATTGACCCCCTCCCCATCTATCCATTAAGGGGCACCAGAGAAGACACAGAATGACTTGGAAGTCACATAACTCACTGGAGGAAAGGCAAGATCCAGTACCAAGAGGTGACACTTGAAGACATACCAAGCTGTCTAGAAATGTCACCTACAAACTTGTCATGGTTAGGGATTTTTCACTGGATGAGAAGCGATGGGACTGGCTGAACATTCTCTAGGATTGTGTGTGTGTGCTTGACTGGCTGACAGTAAGCCCATTTTGTTTTAGATTTAACCATCTCTCTCTTTACAACAGAGAACACACTGGCAGAGTTATAGTAGAAAAGGAAACATCGGTGTCAGAGTAAAAACCACCATAGATCTGGAAGATTCTGCTCGCAGCATTAAGGCCTCCTGATTCTCTCTAGCCCCCCATCAACTGCAGCAAGTCAGATTTCAGATATGAGCAACGAGCATTGAGCCATTCTTATGATTTATTAACTCACTGTACCTTCCAGCAGTATCATGAATAATTTGTATTGCGCTTAACACACAGAGGAAAGAAGGCAACAGTTCATTTTCCATCAGCCAAACCCAAGAGTGACTTTTTAGCCAGTCAGTTATTCTTTGATCAATTGACCCCTCGGTTAACCATGCACCTGGGTTAAAGGATAGTTGATGGCAAAATTAAATTGGACTATTTCATGAATCAAGATGTTCAGACTGAAGGAAAATATCCCTTTTATAAACTGCAAGACTTTCATATATTGCTACTGTGAACATGGGTTCTTGTAAAATGATGCTCTGGTTCCAGCTTAATTTTACACTCTTCCGTGCTATTTTAGGGAAATAGTGCTTTATGTACACTGCTGGGCATGAAACTTTCCTGATTTCTCTGTAATGGCAGATTCTTGTTCCACTTTCTCATCCAAGTAAGAACAAAGATGGTTAAAGATGATCAGGAAACAGCCAAAGACATCTGCCTTTTTTATAGGCACTGGCCTGGAAACTCAATGGTAAATGGGATTTGCTAATTTGGGAAGAGAAAACAAATGCTACTACTTCTGTGAAAACGAATACCTTTGCCCAGGAAGAGATGGAAAGTTAACTCTAATGAGAAAGCAGTGATCAGAAGTCAGCCTTGGGTTCAGGCCACTTCACGCCTCTGGATTTTGGTTTTCCAGAGGGAGGGAACTGACTTATATAAGGTCTAAGATCCTTTCCCACTCTGACATTTTATAGTAGTTTATCAGTGATGGTTCCCACCTTTCTCAACACCCAAAGCTGGGACTCTAGGAACAGGGAGCTAGTGTGTGTGTGTGTGTGTGTGTGTGCTCGCTTCCACACACTTCTCTCCCCCAACCTCTTCTTAACAAGATGGCATAACCTCACTGTGGTAGGTGGCCTCTACAATGGCCCCTGATGGTCCTTGTCCCTACAATTCATGCTTTTGGTAAGTCCTTCCAACCCTTGCATTGAGTACCAGCAAAACTTACTGATTCATTTCTAACAAGTAGAAAACAGTGGAAGTGATCTTTATGAGATTTGGTTACAAAAAGACTGTGGCTTCCATCCTGTCCACTTGTTCTGAGAAAAGCCAACTACCATGTTGTGAGATGCCTGGGGAGAGGCTCAGGTATGTGACTATAACGTGATGTCTCTCTCCAAAATGAGCAAGGACTGGGTCCTGCCAACAACTATATGGGTGAGCTTGTAGCAAATCCTCTAAGCTGCACCTGGATTTCTTAACCCAAAAAATTCTGATAAATGTCTGTTGTTTTAAGAAGCTAATTTTGGAGTAATTTCTTATGCATAATTAGCTAACTAATATACTCATCAAAGGCTTCACCTTCTAACTTGACAAACTTCTCTCATTACCATTACTGATACTTCATTCTCCATCTTCAAATTGAGTTTATTAAAAGGCTGGAGACAATGTTAGATTGTCTGCAATGAGAAAAATCATCCTTTCTTTGCCCTAAATGTTTAATGATTCATAGGAATAGCTGACTTTTACTGAGCACTTTCTACCTGCTTAGAATTATGTGCTAATGCTCATTGCAGTTCCTTGAAGGTCAGTATCATATCATATAAATGTGGAAATTGAGACTTGGAGGGGATAAATAATGCAGGATGGTAATAGTGCAGGAGGGTAAATAATACACATGAGATGAAAGAGTAGTGGAAATAGAGTGGCATTGACAAGGAAAGTGATACTCTCACTGTACTGTTAGCTGGTTAAAATTATGAAATGGGTATTGAGTTCCAGTTGGAGCATCTCACATTAAAAACGATTTTGTATCACTTAGCATAACACCATCCAGGTTCATTCGTGATATTGCAAATGACAGGACTTCCTTATTTTTTAAGGCTGTATGTGTACATAAGGATATTATATTTATACACACACATGTATGCACACATATCACACACAATAGAAATTACATTGTAATTATCTATATTACATTTTCTTTATCCATTTATCCTTTGACTGACACTTAGGTTGTTTCCATACCTTCACTATTGTGAATAATGCTGTAATGAACAGGGGAGTTCAGATATCGCTTTGAGGTAATGGTTTCATTTACTTTGAATATATACCCAGAAGTGGGTTTGCTGGATTATATAGTAGTTCTATTTTTAATATCTAAAGTAACTTCTAGGGATCCCTGGGTGGTGCAGCGGTTTAGTGCCTGTCTTTGGCCCAGGGCGCGATCCTGGAGACCCGGGATCGAATCCCACATCGGGCTCCCGGTGCATGGAGCCTGCTTCTCCCTCTGCCTGTGTCTCTGCCTCCCTCTCTCTCTCACTCTGTGACTATCATAAATAAATAAAATTAAAAAAAATTAAAAAAAAATAAAGTAACTTCTATGGCTGTACCAGTTTACATCCCTATCAATGATGTACAGGGGTTGTCTTTTTTTTTCTCTACATCCCTGCTAGAATTTGTTATCACTTATCTTTTTGGTAATAGCCATCCTCACAGATGTGAGGGGATACTTCATTTTAGTTTTGATTTGTATTTCCCTAATAATTAGTGATGTTGAGCACTTTTTTATATACCTGTTGGCCATTTATATGTCTTCTTTGGAAAAACATCAATTTGAGCCATTTGTCCATTTTTTAATTGGGTCATATGTTTTTTTGTTATTGAGTTATATGATTTCCTTATATATTTTTAGTACTAACCTATTATTAGATATTTGGTTTGTCAATATTTTCTCCTATTACCTAAATTGCTTTTCCATTTTATTTGTGGTTTCCTTTACTGTGCAGAAGCCCTTTAATTTAATATAGTCCCACTTATTTATTTTGCCTTTGGGGTCACATTCAAAAAATCATTTCCAAAACCATTTTCAAGGAGCTTAACCTCTATGGTTTCTTCTAGGAGTTTTATAGTTTCAGGTCTTACATTCAAGTATTTTAACCCACTCTGAGTTGATTTTTGTGTATGGTATAAAATGGGCTACAGAGAAAGACAAATATTCCATGGTATCATTTATATGTAAATTCTTAAAAAAAAGTCAAACTTATAGAAATAGAAAAGTGGTTTCATGGTGGAGTATGGGGCAGATTAGGAGAGGCTAGTAAAAGTATACAAATTTTCAGTTATGGGTAAGGCCTAGGATCTAGTGTATAACATATGACTATACTTGATAACAGTTGTATTATTGAAATTTGCTATGAATGAAGAATTTAAATGTTCCCCCCCCTCACAAAAGGTAAGTATGTGAGGTGACAGATCTTTTAATTAACTCAAAAAAGAATTTTTATACATCAACATGAGATGGTATGTCCATAAAGTTTGGTTTAGCTTAAAGGAAAAATCCAGGAGGAATATGACATATCTCTGTGTAGGAGATATTTGACTTGGGTGGGCTATAAGTAACAATTGGAATCATCAGGTGGAACTTTCAGGAAGGCAAATGTCAGCTCATTACAGGGAGGAACTCTACAGTAATAATAAGTGCTTGGAATGGATGGGTTACTTAAAACAGTCAAAAAATGTTTGGGGGCCTCAGGCAAAGGCCCAGTGACTACTCCTCTGGGATGGATTAGAAGAGATCTGGGCAGTAGGCAGAATTGGAATAAAAGTTCCATGAGAAACTTTCCAACTGAGATTTCATGATTCTTGACATTGATCTGAATTATGATGAGGGGCCCAGACCTCTTGGCCATTATCTAAGTGAATTATTTTTCCTTTCTTCATCTTTTCATACTTTGAGCCAGAACTCTTACTGAAGTGGTTAAACAAAATATCCTATTTGAAACAGAATTTTGACTGTGTTCTGGGCTGGTTCATAGACCCCTGATTCTAGTGCACTAGATGTGTGCCTGCAAAGAAATCCAGGACACCTCTTTTATCTGTGTCACCATGGGGCCACTCCTTAGTCATACATTTTAGGAAAAACAGAATATTCATAAGACTATGACTAATTTTATTTTTTTAAGCCAGTGTCCTTAATCTCTCTCTCTCCCTCCTGGTGATAACTGGCTCTTGACCACACTATGAGAGATGGAGTTCTAAGTACTAAGAAAATATCAATGAATACTTGTTTAATAAATGAACAAATGTTTATCTTGGCAGGACTGAGATTCCTTCTTCCTTCCTCCCACTGAGTTCCTCTTGTGAGCTATTGCTGGGCAAGCAGAGAGCAGGGCAGAGTCTCTGTTTTTCAAAAGCTACCAAATGCTTTTGTTACTACCTAGTTTCATAAAGTTTTGATTATTTATAACAGATACCAGAAATGATACTATTTGACAAAATTAATAAACAAATTTTGGTGTTATATGACATCATAATTACCACAAGAGTAGTCATTTTTATGGCTCAGGAATGGATTTCTTTCATTAAATAAATATTCCTTTTGATATATTCTTCTTATTTAGAGGAGCTGGACTGCCATTTTTTAAAATCATAGTATATTCAAATATACCAAGTCCAAAATCATAGAGAACAGCAGTTTCTCTTGATGATTCAGAAGACACTTTAGAACATATAGAACCACATGAGCAACATTATCAATATAGACTTTTATATTATTTTAGATGTGAAGAGAAAAAATAAGAATGAAAAGGAGATACAGATATACCAGAGAAGCTCTTGGAAAACAGAGTCAAGTAATAAAAGTTACCACCAATGTTGAGATTAGATAATAGCAATGGCATCTTAAAGATAGTACAGTTTTGGGATGCCTGGGTAGCTCAGTGGTTGAGGATCTGTCTTCAGCTCAGGGTGTGATCCCGGAGTCCCAGGATCAAGTCCCAAATCAGGCTCCTTGCATGGAGCCTGCTTCTCCTCCCTCTGCCTGGGTCTTTCTCTGCCTTTCTCTCTCTGTCTCTCATGAATAAATAAATAAAATCTTAAAAAAAAAAAAAAAGGTAGTACACTTTTAAGGCCAGAAATAGGAAGGGCTTCAGGGTCCAGCTGGAATGTAATTGATCATGTCAACATTTCCAAGAGAAGAAACCTATCAACCAAAAGTAGGTGATAACATGAATCATAAAACATCTCAGTGTCCTCTAGCACTGGTTCGGGATACAGGATTGTGTGTAGGGGTTATTGAAGGAAAGGGGAAACTTTTGTATAAAAGGAGAGCATTAGACTAGTGTTAGCTGACAGAGAATTACTAAAAATGAAAACAGGTAAAGTTTGAAAATTAGAAGTCAAAGTTGGATTTGATAGAAAGCTTTAGGAAAGAGGATGAAAAGTGGAAATATTTTAATATTAAGATGAGTTAATGCAAATAAAAATATAACCAGGGAGAAATTTTGGCCAAATGTGCCCAAATAAATCACAGAATCAGTAAGATACAGAAGATGGAAAGTACCTTGTTTCTGCCTTCTTGGGACTTTAAGAGTAGGGTAAACCAAGGACGCTGATGGAGGTAGAGCAGAGATCTTGACAAAGACTAATTTCAGTGCATCACTATCAGCTCTCTAGGTAAATGGAACCCCTAGTTATATTAAAATAAAGCCCATGTGTAAGAGAAGTAATTAAGGAAAGATCAACTTATTAGTTTTTTTCCCTTGAGAGAAAACGTGGTTAGAAAGGGATTTGTGTAGCAAAGAATAAGCTCATAAAGAGGATGGTCTATCAGCTGGATACTTCTGGGCATCATGTGTACCTGTTTTGGTCACAATCAGTGTCTATAAATCAAGTGTTGGCAAATCTACGATGTCTACTTGTTAATATTAACTAAAAGGAACTTTGGTATGGTATTTGGTAGGACACATTCTGCTACTGGACTGTGTAATCAGGTCGGGATGGGAGTAGTTGGCTCTTCAGATTCAGTGGTCATTAGCTATGTGGTTCTTAAACTTTACCATCCATTGGAATCACCTGCATCACCTCAGCGTGTGCTCAGTTAATTTCAAGCAGGGCTTATTATAAGTAGATTGCTGCCCCCCCCCCCCAGAGATTCTGCTTCACTAGATCTGGGATAAGGCTCAAGAATTTGCATTTCGGGGATCCCTGGGTGGCTCAGTGGTTTAGCGCCTGCCTTTGGTCCAGGTGTGATCCTGGGGACGTGGGATCGAGTCCTGAATCGGGCTCCCGGCATGGAGCCTGCTTCTCCCTCTGCCTGTGTCTCTGCCTCACTCTATCATGAATAAATAAAATCTTCAAAAAAAAAAAAATTTGCATTTCTACAAAGTTCTCAGGTGCTAATTAGGCTGCTACATCACAATTTGAGAATCACTGGGCTAGTCTTTAGGGCGTTGACAAGACATAGTTTCTGAGTCCCCAGTGCAGAGGACCAGACCCAAAACAGTGGTGACTTCTAGGTAGATGCCATCTTAGGAAGTTTATTGATGGCTAGCTAAGTATCCTGTCCCTGAAGACTACTCTATCTTGGAGAGCATCTTTTAATTATTGATCAGAATAGGTTATTATCTCTGGCTCAAATCTGTCCTGATCTTATGACTTATATCAGAAACTGTTCACATTAATAAACTCCTGATTTTCACTTCATTTGTTATTTACTAATAAGATGAGTCAAGTCTGTTGCCTTCTACAGAATACAATTTAGCTTCTTTTCTGCAAGTTGATTACAATATTTAGAAGTCAGAGTGGTCTTTTCCAAAATAATTTTCCACAGTAATCTACATCAGTGACTTTTGGCTGTCTAGAATTAATTCAAAGCTGTTTCTATCACTTCTGCATCAGTAAAAGCTGGTATTAGTTGATGGTTCCTTAATAGTTTCAACCATTCTTCCAGTTCCTCACAAAGCTTTCCAGTTGGTTGTAATTCTAAACTCTCTTCTACTCTATGTCTTCCCTCTCTGCCCAATGCTGATAGCTTGAACTTGCATGATATAAAAACTCAGTATATTTTGTCTTGAATAACAGAATCTGACCAAATAATTGCTTCTTTCCAAAGCTGTTACCTACTCAATTTCCCTCACTGTTCCCTCTTATTCCCTAAGCAAGTCATTCTTAAACTTTTAGAGAATTTGTGCCCAACAGAAATATCATGTGAATCACAAATGTTAGCCTCATATATAATTTTTGAATGTCTGATAGCTATATTAAAAAAATAAGAAACGGGTGAAATAAATTTTATAATATATCTTATTTAACCCAACATATCCAAAATATTCTCATTTCAGTACATAATGAGTATAAAAGCTATTCATGAAATGGCCCACATTGTTTCTTTCATATTAAGTCTTCAAAACCTGGTGCATTTGACATAGCACATCTCAATCTGGACCAGCCGTATGTCAACAGCCACACGTGGCTAGTGGCTAACATACTGAAGAGTGGTTTTAGAGCCTCTGAATTCTCTGAATTTATTCCTCCATAATAAAGCACCTAAGTTCACACTATTTTAAAAACTCTGTCAGGATTTTTTGGAATAACAACAACCCCTGAAGGACATTCCTGGATGGGGCTTCTACTTCCAGGTTAAAATTCTTGCTCTTAAGATTCCTCAGGCTGATAGAATCAGCATCTGAGACAGATCATTCTCTAACACACAGACCTCCTTGGTCCCACTGGAGGCCAGTGTCCGGCAGCAGTGTTTGGACGGCAGTGCCATGGGCTGCCTCCCTGCCCCCGACCCCACTCCACAGCACCAGTAGTAGCTTCTCTCCATTCTGTTTCTGCAGCATCCCGTACAGAACTGTGCTGTGACATGCAGTAGGTTTAATATCTTTCTGGGCCGAGAGAATAAACCCGAGCCCTCCTTCCTTTCCATCGACACCTCTGTAGAGCTCTCTGCACCCTGTGCCCTTCACTGTTTGTATTTAATTTTGAAGTCAGTGTATTGCAAGGAGGCTGGATGCAAGATAGATACTATATTAAACTGTACTGTTATTTAAGATGTAATAAAGCAGTTTGACATGAGGGGAAAAAAAAAAAGATTCCTCAGGCTGAAGAGGATCTGGTGTTCGGGTCTCCAGCAAACATCCACAAACACTGCCAAAGCAGCCTTTGCTTTTGTGGTATACGTGGGTGAGGGAGGGGTGGGCACACTGGCCAATCAGAACTTTAAAATGTGGGTCTTACATTCGTTCTGCCTCTGGGTTTCTGGCACTAGCATTCTAACTCCATCACATCCTGTACTCTTCTGTTCTTACTTCACTTTCCATTGCTACAGGTGTTGGGGGGTGGGGTGGGGAGGAAGAGACAAAGAAATAAAAAAATTAAAATTAATAGAGACTTCTTGTTCTAGCCTACCAGATAAACCAGCATCACCTGTAGTAGGTATTCTTTGTACTTGTGACAGGGGCTCATGGATAAGTAAGAAAGAGGATTTGTACTTATATATCAAGATCATTCCAATGCTTAGCCAGTTACACCTTTCACTCTTTCACCACTTGCATTGTCCTTCTCCAAATTATTTGTCCTCTGGTGAATCTTGACAAAACGCCTGCACAAAGCTAACATGCGTGCAAAACCTGGATGAGCCAAATTGATTTGCCTATAATTTGTTTGTGAAGCGATCAGGACGTGGTTGAAGTGATTTTAATTTCAGAGCCCAAGTCACCAGTCTGTCTTTTTGTCAGGCAATTAGTTCCGCTAGCTGGGCAAGAATGCTGTGATACGAGGGGCTGAGGGGAATCGGGCAAGTGGGAGCGGTATACCCTTTCTTTTTGCTTCCTCTGTGTGTTCCTCATGCCAGGCTTCTTTTGTCTCTCTGGTTTATTTGAGGTAAAATTCCCTGTTGAGCACCAGGCTATGTGACTTTGCTGGGCATCATCTTGTGAATAAGTGCTCTGGATAAGAACCCAGAAGGAAGTAAACAGAGGAAACCCTAACAGGAGTTGTTACATCTGGGCTGTCTGGCAGTGTGTTAGGCTCTTCAACGTGTGATTTTATTTCATGTGCTCGATAACCTCGAATGACAGGTATCAATACCTTCATTTTATTCATGATGAAATCAAGGGGCAGAGGGAAGTTGGTAATTAACCAGAGCCACACATCTAAGAAGTGCAGAGTCACTGCTGCAACATGGGTGCTTTTAACCCCTGGACTGTGCTGCCGATTCAGCCATCCACAGAAGCCATTGCCTTGTGAACTTTGGGGAGGAATCATGTTTGGGTGAAGAGGCAAGATGACAGTAACCTCAACAGGGCACTTCTACTTCTGAGGGCAGGGACCTTGTTAGTATCCTCCACGCCCAAGTGAACCTACTTCATCCTCGTCACACGGGAGGCACACTCATATTTGTTCAGTGATTCAAATACTTTATCTGATTTTTTAGAAAGATTTTATTTATTTATTCATGAGAGATACAGAGAAAGAGAGGCAGAGACATAGGCAGAGGGAGAAGCAGAATCTCTGCTGGGAACCTGGTGTGGGATTCCATCCCAGGACCCCAGGATCATGCCCCGGGCCTAAGGCAGACACTCAACTGAGCCACTCAGGCTCCCCTCCTATCTGATTTTCACAATGAGAGATAGCAAGGGAAGGTAGTATTATCTTTATTTATGGTTACTTCACCTGAATTTAAAGGAATATCTCATATTCCCAAAGCAATTCAAATAAATTTCTGAGTCATTGTAATTGTCACGTTGACAGCCTACCTAGAGAGGTTGAAGGTCCCAGAAGCAGGGACCACCTCCTATACATTTTGTATCCCTTTCTCCATAGTGCAGAGTACATTGCTATGGTCATAGAAAGTTCTGTTGGACGATGCTGCTCTAGAGGCAGGCAGAGGTTAGTTGGTGATGACCTAACATAATACCCTACTTCAGAGCCAGAGGTAGAACTTAATAATTTTTGAATGAGTAAATGAATGAACACCATAATGGAACTGTTTTCCTAATATAGACTAAGCTAATTACGGTGATCAGTCATAGGTTGAATTAGAGCTTTCCAGGATAGCTGACTCCATTTTTCAAAATGAATCATCAAAAAGAGCAAAACAACTCATTTCTTAAGATGTCAAAATGCAATTTTAAATGTCATGCTAAGTAATGGTAAGATGCTGGAGTGGCCTAGTCAGTGATTACTTCTATTTAACAGTAATTTAAAAACAAGGCAAGAGCAAAGTTTATACCAATATGGCATCTAAATAGTCAAAACCAACCCTAGGTAGATAATGAATTAATTCATATTTATTAATAATGTATTTCATTTATTTTGTACCATTTTTCACGAAGTTTAAAGTGAGTCATGGTTATTATTTTAGCTAATATCATGTCATCCATCTACACCAGAAGACTGGCATTGCCTTTTCAAAAAATGACAGAGAAATGAAAAAAGAAATAAGATTTTTATTTACCATCATGCCCAGTGGGCATGATATCTTGAGTCCCCTTTTCTTGCCCTGTGATTGTTTCCCCCATATTTTTGGGGACACTTGAATAAAAAAAGAATAGTAGAACAGATTCCTGAAAGACTTAGATTATTGCACGAAACTTCCCAGGAAGTAAAGCTTTTCTTAAATTGTTCTATGCCTTAACCAACCAGCCTCTTAGAGGAGAAGTGCCTTTTAGCAATTCAGCAAATTGGTATTTTGTGGAAACACACCAAATGCTGTGGCCCATTTAACCTTGTATGTTCCTTCCTTTAACCAATCTCATCTATACAAAAGCCTGTCCTTAACTAAGATTGATCTAATACAGTTTGAGGGAGGCACATTATCTCCAGGGTAAAGCAACCCATTTATTTACTTATAGAATGTCTGCAAGTGCCAGATATGTGCCAGGAACACAATGGTGAATGGCACACAGTTCCTGTTCTCAAGGGGCTCCTGATCTCCTGGGAACTCAGGCAAGTAGATTGGTAATTACCACAGATGGTGACCAGAGCTATAATGGGGTAAGCAGAGGCTTCTTAGGAAGCCATATTGTTCAACTTGGGGCATAAGAAAAGGCTTTCTGAGAAAAGTAGGAATAAATCATGTCATGAAGCCTAGGTAATGGTTAGTCTGGAGATGAGAGAGGCAAGAGAGTGCAAGAAAGAGAGCATGTCTCTAGTGAAGAACCACAGGAAGTTATAGTGTCATGAAAGCATAGATTCTAGGGGCTACAGTGGGTGGAATGGTGGAATGAGGCTCTGGAGCTGTGCTGTCCAATATGGTCGCCAATAGCCACATGTGGCTATATAAATTTAATTTTAAGTTAATTAAAAGTAAATAAAAATAGAAATGCAGACCCTCAATTACACTAGCCCTACTTAAAGAGCCCAATAGGCACTTGTGGCTATTGTGTTGCATAGTGCAGCTATACAATATCTTCCTCATCACACAAGTTCCATCCAATGGTGCTTCTCTAGAGGCAGGCAACGGCCAGCTAGCAGTGAGCTTTGAATGACATGCCAAGGTACCTGGACCTTATTCTGAGGGCAATAAGATGCCACTGAAGTCTTTTATACAGGAGAGTAGAATGATGACTCTCTAGGGCATGAGAGGAATCAGAGGCAAGACCAAGAGTCGGAGAGGCCAGTGCAGAGAGCCTTTCATTCATTAAAGAAAGAGATGATGAAGGCCTAGAACAAGGTGGCATAGTAGAGAAGTGTATGGATTCCAGAATTAAGAGAGATAATCAAGATTTACAGTTTGGATGTGGAGGGTGAGGAAGGCAGAAGTGAAAGTTGATCCCTGTTTGGCAGCCCGTGAATGATGGCACCATTAGGGTAGACAGGGAACAAGGGAGAGGAAGGAATAGATCTGGAGAAGAGAAATGATAAATTCAATTTTGCTCTTGAATTTGAAGTCAACGGTGAAGCATCCAAGTAAGCTTGCTGAAGGCATTTGGATAGTCAGATCTGAAGCTTGAGGGATCTCTTGGCTGGAGATAAAGATTTTTAAGCCATCACCACATGGATGACATTTGAAGCAATGGGAGTAGATGAAATCCCGTAGGGAGAGAGTGTGGAATGAAATGCTAAGAAGGCCAAGGACTGAAGGCTGATGGGAATGAGACCAGCCATGGAAGAGGAGCGCAGAGAAGCGGTCAGAGAGGCAGGAAGAGAACCGGGAAATTGTATGGGAGCCAGGTAAAGAGGATATTTTGGGAAAGAGGAGTGGTCATCATATCAAATGCTGTAGAGATGTCTTCTCCGTAACTCCAGTACCATTTATTTTTTAAAAAGATTTTATTTATTTATTCATGAGAGACACAGAAAGAGAGAGAGAGAGAGAGAGAGAGAGAGAGAGAGAGATAGGCAGAGACAACAGGCAGAGGGAGGAGCATGCAGCGAGCCTGATGTCTCCATCCTGGGTCTCCAGGATCACTCCCTGGGCTGCAGGCGGCGCTAAACCGCTGAGCCACCGGGGCTGCCCTCCAGTGCCATTTTTAAATATCTACCTAATATTAGAGATATTTGTAAATGCTATTATGCTCTGCACTACTCTAAGCACATTGGAAGCATAAATGGAGTCTTCTATATCTTCACGCCTTTGTTTTTCCTAGTGTAAGTCTTGCGTATAGAAGATGCTCTTTTTGGGACACCTGAGTGGCTCAGTGGTTGGGTGCCTGCCTTTGGCTCAGAGCATGATCCCAGATTCCTGGGTTTGAGTCCCACATCGGGCTCCTTGCATGGAGCCTGCTTCTCCCTCTGTCTGTGTCTCTGCCCCTCTCTCTCTCTGTTGTCTCTCATGAATAAATTAATTTAAAAAAAAGAAGATGCTCTTTTGATAGCTGTTTAATTACTTTCCAGCCTCCAAACTTAAGGCTCTTAAAGTATATATAAGTTCAAGGCTCTTGGACTTAAATATATATAAAGTGTGTATCCTTTTCATGTATTTTTTTCTTCCACAACTTTCTCTAATTGAATGAAAACATCTCAGCTCCCGGTGAGGGTCAGGTCATGATAAACCCATAATTAGTAGAATCTCATGTTTTCAGGAAATTTTGCAAATTTGTGTGTGTGTGTGTGAGAGAGAGAGAGAAAGAGAGAGAGAGAATTCCCTCTAAAACATAAGAAATAGAACAAAGATGAATATGTTTTAATAAAAAAATTTATTATGATTATTTATACCAGTTCCTTGATAAGCATATAAATGTAAACTTTTATCATTGGCATTATTTCACATATGACTTATCCAAATTCAGAGTTAATACTGTCATTTGAGCGTACAGGTAGTGAGAAAATTTTATTATATTCACAGAATATACATACACGTGCATTCAAAATGTGTCCCTTGTTAAGCCAGTGGTATGGACACGGTCCCATTGGCCCTGCTTCTGCTCCGTAGGTGTACACTGGAATCAGTGATGTCCTCCACATGCTCCTCACTCTTTTTTTCCTTTAGGCTATTGATGAATCTCAGGGTAATTTCATCCCATTCTTCAGGCAATAGCATCAGCAGAAACCCAATGCAGATGATGATGGTAGCAGCCAGGCGGACCACATTGAATATCACCTCCTGCTTCAGGAGATCCACAGCTAGGGAAGAAAAATCAAGTCTGTCACAGGCTATGACTGTTTCTAAGAGAAGCTTATATAAGCTTATATAAGTTTATATATATTTAAGTCCAAAGCACTGGCGAAAGTCAGTGCTACTTCTAGAGATTTCTAAAGTCAAGGTTGTCTTTCCTCTTTCCATATCATATCGTTCCCTTTGTCTGCTTTCTGTGCCTTCTCTCTAAATCAGAAGTATCCTTTATATCCTTCAACTCTCGTGTCATCTCATTTAATTACCTCTGCAGTTTCTTTCTTTTTTTTTTTTTCTTAAGATTTTATTTCTTTATTCATGAGAGACACATAGAGAGGAAGAGACATAGGCAGAGGGAGAAGCAGACTCCCTGCAGCGATTCAGATGCAGGACTCGATCCCAGGACCCTGAGATCACAACCTGAGCCAAAGGCAACCGCTGAGCCACCCAGGTGCCCCCTGCAGTTTTATTTCTTGAAACTTTTCCTCTGCATCCCCTCACACTTCTCCAGTTTCACTGGGCTGCTGATGAATTTTCAAATGAGCCAGGCCTGTTAATGCCTATGTCTTTGCACGTGCTGTTCTTTTTAAACATTTTCAATCAAGGTGACATTCCTATAAATTAAAATGAACTCGTTTCAAGTGAATTTAGTGCACTCACTAATTTTTTTGTACATTCACAATGTTGTATGACCACCACTTCCATCTCGTTCCAAAACATCTCCATCGCTTAAAATAAAAACCTCTTACCCCTGGGACACCTGGGTGGCTCAGCAGTTGAGCGCCGGCCTTTGGCCCAGGGCGTGATCCTCTGAGTCCCAGGATTAAGTCCCACATAGGGCTCCCTGCATGGAGCCTGTTTCTCTCTCTGCCTATGTCTCGACTTCTCTCTGTGTCTCTCACAAATAAATAAATAAAATCTTAAAAAACAAAAAACAAAACAAAAACCTCTTACCCCTTAAGCGGTTACTCTCCAGCATTCCCTACCCCGCCTTCCCAATTCCTGATTGGCAATCTGCTGTTTTTTTCCATGAATCAACCTATTCTGGAGATTTCCTATAAATGGAATCATACCACATGTGACATTTTGGGTGTGGCTTCTTTCATTTAGCATCACATTTTCGAGGTTCAACTGTGTGGTAGCATGAATCCATACTTCCTGACTTTTTATGGCTGAATGATAGCTCATTGTATCACAGTTGTTTATCAATTCATCTGTTGATGGACATTTGGGTGTTTCCACTTCTGGGCCATTGTGAATAGTGCTGCAGTGAATATTCACACACGAGTATGTTTTCAAGTCCCTGTTTTCAATTTTTTGGCATATGTATCTAGTAGTGAAATTGTTGGTCATGCATATGTTGTTCTTTTTACATGGAATGCCCATTCCATCTCATATCCACACCACCCAGCTAATCCCTTCATTAGTTCTCTCTTTTGGCTTCTTGCCGGTAGCCACCCTGGATGCCCTTCCTGGGTGCTCTCAGAGCATTCATTACATACCTCTATCAAAACAATTCTGTCTCCACATTTTAACTACTCAATTCCTTCTGTCTTCCTCTGTCTACTACACGATCCTGAGAGCAGAAACTGTGTGTCTTCTTCAGGACCAGCATTAGCACAGTTTGTGGCACATCCTAAGTGCTCAGAAATGATGCGTTGAATGAATGGATCCCTGGGTGAATGAACAAACTTCTTTGACAACTCTATTCCCCTTGGATATATCTTTTCTTTGGATATCTTATGATCCTAGGAGTCTGTCTCACACAATTTGGCATTTACTAATAAATTATACTGTGGAGTTATAAGTTGTCTCATATATGTTGGTCTTGTTTTCCAAATTCAGTGAAAGTTTCTTATGGGGACCATAATATCCTTTTTTCCCTGTTTATTCTACAGTTTTGCATACAATAAGTGTTCAATGAACACTTGCTGATTGTCCTGGGGCAAGAAAAGATGGGACTTGGAAAAATGGAATTTTACAGTTAGAAGGACTGTCCAGTCTGCCAAATCACTCCCTTTCATTACTTGTTCTATTGACAGGTTTCACTACAAAGATTATCCTGGAAAAATAGCTTCTCTTCTTGTCCCTGAAGTGAGTCAAATTGCTTTTTCCTGTATCTATTCCAGAGGGCCATCTGCTCTGCCCCCAGGAGAAGCTTCTGCAGCTCCCCATGGATAGTCTGATGGGAGCCAACACCCTGCACATTTCCTACACTTTCATTAGTGACGTTTACTTGCAAGTCCTAGGCTGGGAGGCCTTTTGTTTCTGTAGGACTTCCTCTAAAAATACCACAAAATTAGGTTGTCAGGGAGATTACATGAAACCCAAATGATACATTTGGTATTTAATTCTAAAAGCACGACCGAGTAAAAACAGTGTTTATAGCTGCAAATTTTAAATCTGCTGCATAGCTATTCTGTTGTCTGCCACCTTCATGATATTTAAAAACATCTTCCCAGGCAAGGGACATAATTCACAATTGTTCGAAGACACAACTCACAGTGTAAAACGAACACAAGCAGGACACTGATGGCACACATGTCAAATCACGCCAGTACCTGCATTTCCAGGAACGCTGAGCACTGTCCCGATGGAGATTAGGATTGGGTATGTCAGCACCACGCCGACATTCACCAGGATGTTGAAGGCTGTAAAATAAAGGAGGATACAGAGGATGAAGGGGAATTGATATGCTGGGCTCCTTCCTTCTTAACATAATACAACCAGTGTTTTTCCTAAACGTGCCTTCTATACTCTCTGCACCTTTGGTCAATTAATTCTCTAATTTGGGAGCTGGATGGCAGGAGTTTCTGCACGGAAGTAGTCTATTCTTTTTTCTCCTCTGCCACCTTGGCTGCTTGATCTCTTGCCAATTGGCTGGCAAAGGGCCTGTAGAGCAAATGCAAAGCAATGAAACAATCAATTCACTATGCTGCTTATTAGCACTATAAAGGTAGGTTGGGGCCAGCCAGAGAGGTTGAGAGCAGAGGGCTGGTTTAAGTTTGGGCTTTCTCCCTTAGCTACTTTGCTATATAACGCCACATTCCTGGGTCACTCAAAGGCTCTGGTGTCACTGCCTAAAGGAAGATCTATCTGAGAATGGCCTCTGCTGTTTTATTTCCTCTCTCTTGTGATGAGCATCAATGCAGGCAAACAAGAGTGTGTTCAATGTCATGCACTGACCCCCACAGAGCTTTTCCATATCCTGATTTGTGCACGGATTACCCAAGGGCAGGTCCACAGAACCAAAGGAAGGTATAGCTAGATATCTTTAAATTAGTATCTTTGGATCTTTTGAATAAAATATAAGATAATCATCTACCCTCTTCAAAAATGATCAAAAATATATATTCTCAAAAAAAAGCAATTATAAAAAAGAAAAGCAATTATAAAATACATAGCATTATTTTATTTTATTTTTAAAATTGAAAAAAAAATTTTTTAAAGTAAGCTCCACGCTGGAAATCTGGGTTATGATTGTTCCCAGCTAGATTGGTTTCGGCCAGAAAATTATCTAGGCACTTTTAATTAGGGTGTTTGGGTCTTATGAGATCAAAACCTGAGTTGAGATCAAGAGTCTGATGCTTAACCCACTGAGCCACCCAGTCACCCCTACATAGCATTATTTTAATGGATTTCAATCCAGTATTTGTTTAAGGGGTTAGAGAGATGAATATCAACAATTATGAATGGTTCTCAATTCAGTGAAATCTTTATGTTAAAGACTCAACCACGTTACTTATAGTCGATAGAGCCAAAGATGGTTCTAGAGCCATTCCATTCAGGAGAGTGTTTATTCTTCCATTACTATCTATAATTCTTGCTTTAATTAAGCCCATTAACTTAGTTATCTGGAGTTACTTGTACTTGGTAGTTAGAGACAATGGGTTTGACTTTCATAAAACTTGGGCTCCTGCATAATTATTATACAATAGTAGTGGCAATCAAGGCAAAGGACCTTCTTAAATTAATAACTACTCCTCCTTCGTGGCAGGGCCCCAATGGGACTAACTATTCCAGTATCTCAACTCTCTCCTCAGACCTAGGGAGTCAAATATGGCCAACTGTAACAAGTCAGGAATTTATGAAATTCTACACAGGCTCTGCTGAACTCCTGAAATTCTACACAGGCTCTGCTGAACTCCTGCTATTTTATTGGCCCAACTGGATTTTTCAGCAGATTGAAAGTGTTGATATTTGGGTGAGAAGTGAGCCCTTCTCACTCAGCAAGAAACAGGTGGCTTCACCAAAATATGTTGTCTGTTTTTAATTAGCTCTTTTGGTAGAGCACTTACTCACTTTTCTGACAACCTAAGGGCAAGAATATATAATTCAACATGTTATCTGTGGCAGGGGGCTCAGCCTAAGCTCAAGTGGGACTCAGGCATGTTAGGTGAACAGTCCAGGCCAACCTGCAAGAAGAAATGAGGCCAGGTGAGCCTGAGCAAATAAAGGCTGGAGTTACATACAATGTGGGTGGGCAGAAGACCACCTGCTGTTTTTCCAGCCCAGCTCTAGCCTGATCATATCTGGTGACTACAGAGAAGAGAGGGATGGAAGTAAAAACTTAAGAACAGAAGCAGTGAAGATTGTAACACCCTGGGATGTGTAATGTAGTCAGAAGAGAGGCTGTCTTGTCATTTTGTCACAGAGAAGCTTTGGCACCTTGAGGACTGTGGTGCACTGGGTATGGGTGGGGCAGAGCAGCTCTAGAACCAGGAGGCACTAAACCCAGTGGAGGATGGAGAGCCTACTGCTCGGTGGAGAACTAGCATCCCACTAGCCTGGGTGACACTCAGCCAGATTGGGACTTGTGTAGGACCATGTGTTAAGACATGCCAAGGGATATATGTTGGTGAAGGGCTACTTTGTAGCAAGCTGGAGATCATGTGTACACAGCTAGTGCCAAGAGTCAGTGAAATTTGGGTTATGACTGCTTCCAGCTAGATTGTTTTTGGCCAGGAAATTATCTAGGCACTTTTAATTAGGATGTTTGGATCTTATGGAAACATTACTATTAATTTCCACTCAATTTAGCAAAGGTTATGAAAGGTCATAACTACATAATTTTGGACTTCAACAATAGAAATCAAAGGGCCAACAATTAATGTTTGATCCTTCTCTTGTCTAAGACCTCCGCTCAGGGGCCTGGGCCAAAGTAGAAAGAAGATGACTCAGTGCCTATGTGGGAATAAAAACCAGGCCATGTTTTTCTTCCAGGAACTGGAACTGCAATGCTGCTTCAGATTATGTCACTTTGATAAAGAAGGTCAGCTGAAGGTCGGTAGATGTCCTGCAGGTCAAGTGTGGTGGGTGAATGGAGACCAGGACAGAGGAGCAGAATGAAAAGTGCATTTGTTCTGAGTAAAGGGACACGGAGTCATTAGTTGTTGCTGTTGTTCACCTGCTTGGGGAGGGAAGAGCAGGCTTGTTATTTTTCAGGTTCCTTTTACATCGAGTGTAGCAAAACCTGTTGTTCAGGTGAAGCAGATGAAGCAGACCGCCTTGAGTTTGGGGAGTTTGAAGAGAGAACATTACAAAGACTCCAGGTGATTTTTTTCCTGGTCTTTGACTAGGCACAGCTTACTTAGCAGGGCAACCAAGTCTGGGTCTGACTTCTCTTGTTTTCTGAAGGCTTCCTATCTCAAATTTATTCTCCATACACAGTCAGAGTGGGCTGACAAAAATGAAGACGTGCGCCTGTCACCTCTGCTGAAAGATTTTTAAGTGAATTTTAAATTCAATCCCCTTAACAGGCTTCCAGGCCCTTCATGACCTGTTTCTTTCCAGAATGTCCTCTCCCCCTTCCTCCTTACTCCTCCTACACGTGGTACTCCAGCCATTTTGATCCACTTTGAGTTACTTAAATGCACCATATCCCCTCTCCCTCTGCCTGATGCACTGTGCTATGCCTGGAACACAGTGATATCATTACAGTACATCATGAAGAATGGACAGGCTGCTTGACAAGTGGTGATCAGAATGGCTTGGGCCTCCACCTCACACCCTAACCCCTCAGAGATATACCAATTGAACAGCTCTGATCTAATCAAGAAATAGCCTGCAAAGAACCTTCTAACTGTTAATCAACCTTAGGTAACTTTGGGAAATGGAGGACAAAGGTTCCCAAGGGAATAATCCCACTATGATCATTTATCTATCCAAGGAAAGGTAGAAAGACATAGGGAATGGAAGGCAAAACCCAGAGCCACTTACCCAGCCACAGCCCGGCCATCCCACAGAGATAGCCCCACGGCAGAGCTGCAAATGAGGACCAGTGCTCCACCTTGGTGAAATACAGGATGACTGGGGTGAAAGAGATGAAGATCAAATTGAAGAAACCCAACGTGGAGACAAAGTGTGCTGCTTCACCGAAGTTGGCACTTCCAAGAAACATCTTAAACAAAACCTAGATTGGGAAAGAAACTCCTTAGCCACACAGTTTGAGACTTTGCTAGAGTGGAAAGGCAAGTTCTACATAGTCATACAGTGAACTGACCAGTCCAGAGTTTATCCTCTATTTCTTTTTACCCCACCATCTCCGTGGCACCAAGTGGGCCATTGAGATAAGGAATTAAAATGCTCTGTAGTCTTCAGATGAAAAAGCAAATGCCCTACAACGAGTTCCTTATGACATTGGAAACTGCTACAGGCACTTTGCACTGTGTTAAACACCACTATCGGGAATGAGCCTGGGGTTAATGATAAATAAGAGTGCAGACAAACCCAGGACAATCTAGGATTGAGATGCCATCAATTCTTCTCCTCAAGCATGGAATTCATTTTACCCGTATTCTGACAGATACCAAAAACTTAGACAGAGACTGTCATTATGCTGTTGAGAGAAGTAATAATGATGCCTTGGATTTATAAGCACTTTTCTCTCTGAGCTTAAAATATTTTCACAATTACTGTGTTTATTCACCAGATTAAAACAAGTTTTTCTTTCTGGATATAAATCTGTGTACAGAGGAAGACAGCCAGGAGATGTGAATGGCCAACATAAAGACACATTGGGCTGAGGAGGAGCCAGGTCTCTACTCCCTACTTCTTGGCTTTATAACCCTTCTGTTTCCCATATTAATCCTCAAACAATGTAGAATGGAGCAGATCTTTCTGACAGTGTACATTTGATTTTATGCATGTCTGTAAATATTACTGCTCCCAGAATGAATCCATCTATATCATGGTCAGGAGAATTCTCTCTATAAGATAGCCATCCCTGTCACATAGCAACCAGGTATTGCTTTTAATTTTGACAGAACTTATTATTTTTTCTCTTGAGAGACTTAAGAGAACTTGACCATGTGCTGTTCTTTGGTCACATCAGACACCTCAGTGAGTCTCAGCTGGGGGCCAGTTAGACACTAATGGCAATTGAGTGAAAACTTGTCACAGAATCAGTGGGCCAAGAAATGGCAATATGGAAATAGACTTGGTGTCCTCGGAGCCACAATGTTGGTGAATAATCAGAACAGGCATCCAGGAGGGAAGCAAAGGGCGCTTTCTGCTTTTCACAGAGAATTTTCTCATTGAAACACCAAGAGAGGTGAAAGTGGAACAGGGCCTTAGCTATATACTGAAAGCTAGCTCTGAGAAGTGGAGCTTTGGGGATAACCTTTTAGATCTGCTCTCTCAGTCCTTGCTTCTGAAGTCAGGGGCAATGACTGAATGGATTTTCCACTGATGACAGGCAGCTCCAGAGGAGAAAGAGTGGTAAGTACATAGTGCAACCCCAGAGTATCCATCAGAGAAGGAAGGAGGCCCTGCATTTCACTAATAACAGGAGTTCCTGGGGCTGGAGGTTAATACACAGCAGTCAGCTGGCGAGTGACAGCTTGTTTGTTATTTTTAACACCTCATTGGAGTTAAAATAATGACTGTAGGTCGTTAAAGAACCTAAAGACAGGAGGGGTCTCAGCCGCTGCTGCAACTGGTTGATGTTCACAGAGGGGAAGAGGCATGGAGCATGGGCTTTGGAGGTGGCCAGTTGGAATTGAAATCTTTTTATCACTTCCTGGCAGTATGCCCTGGGGCAAGTTACTTAATCTTTTAAATCTGTTTCTTCATCTGGAAAATGGAGATGAGTGCCTGTGTCTCATAAAGTTGAATTAACACAGGTGAAAATTTTAGGCAAGTGCCCAGCATGCAGCAAGTATTCAGTGAATGGTACTTGTTCCTACTTGAACCATTTTTTTTTTCTCTAGCCAAGACTTTTTTTGTCCTGCCTTTCTTTATTACTTAAGTCTAAACTACAAATAACAGTTGACTACACTAAAAAAGGCACAACATACCTTATATAATGCTGATGTAGAGGCTGAGCCCACTGCAAATGCCACTCCTATGATTGAATCCGTGTGGAAATTATCTGCGTATGCCATCATGACGATGCCAGTAATGGCCATGATTGCGGCAACTATCTGTCGAATAGAATGCAAAGAAATTTTTTAAAAAATGATGCCTCCATATCTCAGGGCAAGCAATCGAGGACTTCATGAGAGTTGTTAAATGCTTCCTCAAACCCAATTACCTCTTGTACATCACTATTTCAATGTAGGAAGGGTCAGTATTAACAAGATATCAGTATGCTCATGAGACATCCAGGCAGAGAATATAAAAGCTGCTCACATTCTAATTAAAGTCTAGTAATTTCAGTTTAATCTTTTAGCTCAACTTCTTAGGGATTAATACCCATGTTGGTGAAATAAATTTAATAGAAAATCACTCCAGAGCATTTTCATTTATACTGTATTCTTTTTCTTCAAACAATCCAGCATATATTTCAATCAGCTCCTCGGATCATCAATGCATGATTTTGAAAACTGACACATAACCAGGACTTGATTAGGGAAACACAATATTGATGCAGCTAAGAGGCAAAATTTAGGCCAAGGGGGAAAAAAAGGAAAGCAAATAATCTGTCATAGTGATTTATAAGGAATGAGCTGAGTTTGCATTGGCACTTGGAATGTCAAATGGAGGTCAGTTCTTCCTTTTGTTTACGCGCAAATTAACCACAAAGGAGAACTTTATCCCCTTATTCTAGAGCATTTACTGCATAAAGTGAAATATTCATAATTTGATTAAAATCATAATGGTTTGCTATAAACTGATATGATCCTTGATATATTCAAAGGAGGGGTCCATTCCCTTAGTGAAATGCTGATTTGCATCTGTTTCTTAAATTATCTTGAACTGATTCTCCTGGAAAACATTTCGAAGCTGTAGTAAACAGTAAAATGAGGGCCCTGGAACAGGGAACAGTGAGTCATTTCTTGAGAAATAGTCTCACTGACTTTTAAACCAAGATGCAACTTTGCAAGAAGTGTAAAGGTACCTGGCGGTTAATTTTGTTAAGGTTCAGTTCTGAGTATTCCTGAGTAAATCAATTCCTCCATAGATAGCTTTTCCACATATGTGACTTTTTTTTGGTCCCTCCGAATATTATTAATGAATTATGTATAAATTATTTATAAATATTTATATTACAATGAAACGTAGCTCTTCAACATATAACTGTAGGCTAGTTCAGACCAGCGCAGAGTATGATGGCGATGACACATATAATTTAGATGCTGCTAAAGCAATTCTTTTGTTAGTGACCACCAAAAGCAAGTGCACTGTTGGTTTCAGACCTCACTCCCTACTAAAGTATCTTTTATGAAAAACAGCAGGAGTACTTGAGAACAGACGCTGACATGTCAGCAGTGAAAAACTGTCTTCATAAAGGGTTTTCCAAGAAGGCTGCTTGATGGGAGGCGTTTCTCTTGCTGAGTGAATATCATATTCTCTAAAGCTCCCAGGCATGTGTTCTAGTTAGACTTTGCCTCTCACTAGAGGGAATAGAATCTAATACACACACCATGAGGTGTCAAGGAAATTTTCCAAACAAAAAGTAATAGACTCATAAATAAACATGGGGGGGGGGGTTATGTAGACCTGGAAATTCTGTGAGGGCTATCATTTTGTTTGATTTGGGGATTTATAGTTCAGGCAGGGACTTGCAATGATCCTTTGGGCAGTCTGATTTCAGAGAAATAAAAAGGTACATTAGGTACTGGCATTTTCTGATTTGTTTTCATGTTTAAATAATGCTCATGGGTCAAAGTGTTCAGGTGCACAAGTAGATTTCCCTCATAAGACCAAGCTTGTAGGACCATAAATTTGAATCAATATTTGTTTTCTTTCAGCCAAGCATCAGTTGTGTTTTCTTGTTCAGATCAAGACAGGGTTAATAGAATACAGTATTAATCATAATGAACTTTAACATGATGTACTGTTTCACATTTAAATTATTCCATAATACATAATATCTAGGTTTAGGCAATTGTGTGTAACATAGAATTCTGGGTTTAGGAGTTTCTGAAAAGAAACAGCCTATACAAAACAAAAAAGAGCACAAACAAGAACACTGTCTGGAAAGAGATGAACATTTAATACTATTACTCCCAGGATATGGCTCTAGTTAGAAGCACTTCCTTTTTTGAGTCAGTAACAATATATATGCATAATATGTCTATTATAAGGTTTCCCAAGATAGGAATTGGGTATGGACAAAGATTATAAATTTTATAGGAATTCAAAATTATAACTGTGATGAGCCTTTTAAAGATCTCCATTACATTTTATATTCAAGTGCTGTGGAAATATTAGCTGGACCACTTAAGTTGACATATCAATTATACCAGTGTCTCTTTCAATTGCCTTCATGGAGAGAAGCATTTTTCATATGGGGGCGGGGCAATGTGGTTAGTTAAGTTCTAAAAGCATGAAAATCTGAATATTTGAGATATTAGAAAAATTCTTCTCTATGGTGTGAACAGTAATTTATAGGTTATATAGGTTTTCTGGAAGGAAAAGATAAGTTAAATTATTTTCCACATATTTAATTTAAATTTCACAACTATCTAATAGAACAAATTCTCTGTGGCTGTGTTTTGAGAAATTTTCAACATGTTTCTTATGTACACAGCTGGAACTAAGGGAAGAGAGCTCAGCTAATGCAGGAAATGCCAAAAAACGTGGGGTGGAAAGCTCAGTGGAGTGGTCATTTGGATGATCCCAGAGTATTTCCCCTTGGTACCACTGCTTAACTGCAGAGTAAATACTTTTGAAATTTTCAAATAACAAATAGCCCAAGCACAGATCTGAGTCACAAGCATTTTCAGAATTAATCAGTTATCAAGGAAGGATTCATAGCCTGGTCTTTTGAACAAAAAACACAAAATGACTCTTACTGGGCTCCGGATGCTGGAAATGTACCTGCGGGAAGCCAGTGCCTTAACTCCTATGTCAGAAATGCTCATAGGTGCATATCCACATGGGAAAAAAAAACCCAAATATGCCTTTGAACACATCAGCATCCAGATGAGGGATGATTCTGCTGAAAATACACAATCTCATGGTGCCCACTGTTTGGCTTCAGAAACATGTGGCTCTCCTCATAACCTATTTCAGTTCCAGCCCCATCACCAATAAGTACTCACCACTACCATTACCTCAATCTGGTTTGAGTGAGCATGTTTGCAACTGTAATGATCACAAAACTGCCAATGCCTCATTTTTAACTTTGGAAACCTCTCGGACTTCTCACATCATGGTGTGCCCACCTGGGAGGACTACCTTGAAGATGAGAATTTATTTAGCTCATTTTCCCTGGTATACCTCTTAGGGGACATTTCCTTTGGAGCCAGTTACCTTCCTCTGCAGGCTCAACCCCTCTCTGAGAGCCTCCTGTCAACTTTCAGGGCTATTCAGAGGGGGACCTTGAGGCTGTTTGAGTGTGTTCCTAAAGCCCAGAGATGGATTTGGAGATAAACATTTGATAATCTCACTGTGCTATATACCACATGTGACTCTGCACAAAAGCTAGGTTTCTACCACCTCTCAAAGAATTCATTTGTATGGTTAAAAGCTCGGGAAACATCTGGCTTTTGGCTGTTTTATTTTCTTATATCGTCATTTCCTTTTTGTCTCAGGCCCTCAAAAACCACCAGTCTGGCCCTTCTCTTGATCTCTGTGATGGTTTACCAGCCCCTCATTATGTTTACTGTGCTTCCCATCGACAAAATGGTGCCCAGAATTGTTATTTGTGTAGCAATACCAGATCTTCTAGGGTTCTGAGTACTGAGGTTAACTGTTAATCGCCTCTCTAATTGCAACTGAAATGTCTTTTCGTAATTTGCCTTGGAGTTAACTGTGTTTCTAAAAGTGGGTGAGCACGGAGGGGCTTCTGTGGCTCACAATGGACCACCTCTAAATTCCAAGTGTACAGCAGCCTCTAGAATGAAGGGCCTCAAAGCTACACAGCTGGCAGGGCTGTACTCAAGCTCAAGACCAAAGGTCCGGAGCTCAACGTGGGGTACACATTAATAGCTTGGCTGATGAGAACTGCACTGATGATCATCCTTGTTTTCTTTTAGTTTATTTAAATAGAGTCCATTTTCAAGGAGCCAAAGCTATGCAGAATCCTTAAGCTTGTCCACATGCTACATTTAAGGTTCCATGAAGGTGAACCATCTGTTTTACTCAGATCCAGTGAAATTGGACAAGAGTTGAAGTGTGAGTAATGAAAGGGGTGGGCAGTGTATAGCTGTACAGATTGTGTGTGTGTGTGTGTGTGTGTGTGTGTGTGTGTCTGCACAGAGGGTGCCTGGGGACAGGTCAAACCCAAGTTGTGCAGAGCCCCAAAGCAAGATTCCCATCCTCCACCCCCCCAACACACATCTATTTTTATATGAATAAAATCCATCTGAAAACGATCTCCAAGGGAGACCAGGATGGAAAGGAGGGAAAGAATGGCCAGATGGAAAGACTAAAGGGTGTGCATGGAAGATAGAGCAGATCTATTGATGGCATTTTGTTAAGGGGTTATGGATTCCTTGTGGGTGTAAAACTGGAGAGCATTCCACCTCAGCTTTCTCTTCCTTGTATTCACAAATTTTGCTCCTGCCAAGAGGAGGATGAAAAGGATGAGTCCCACTACCCATCCTCTGCTGCCTCCTCCAGGAAGCATGAAGGTTCTGAAATAGAGGACTCTGTGGTGCACATGGATGCTCAGTTACGGCACAAATCAGTAACAGCTCAGCTCCAGGGTCCTGATTTAGCACACCCTGGAGCCCAATTTGAGTTCAGAGAAGTGCGTTAAACAGAGAAAGGTTCCATTTAACTGACATACTCCAGTTGGGCTGTGGTGGATCTTGGAAAGTGTCCAAAAGAGCCACAGTTTAGATAGTTAACTGCATAGGGACCCAATTACAGCTAGAAAAATATGTGGGTGTCAAACCTAGGAGACAAAAATTCATTTCCTAAATCTGCTAAGGATGTTTGGGGTTTGCTGAACCATTCACCACTCACCAATTTTATTCCTCTGTTCAAGGGAATTTAAAAATGAAAGAAAAAATTCAATTAGTAAGATAAAAAATAAGAGAGGGACAAGATCTGAAAGAGTTTCAACTTCCTAGTCTGACATTTACTTTGCAGATCGGAGTGCAATCGATACCAGCGACAGAGAAGAAAACCCCCGGCCAGGGGCTCATTTTCTTTGAGGAGAACCTTTTTTTATTAAGTTAGTTTCTCTAACTTAAATGTTTCTCACCAACATTTGTGCAATTAAAAAAAAAGATCTTTTAAAAAAGTTTACCAATTTCCACGGGATGATCCTGTAAGCAACTACTCGTGAGTTTTTAACACACCAATGTTTACAGCAAATTGGCTGAAATGACTTTATGATAGAAAACTAAATGTACAACAAATCCCCTTTACATCTGTCATTCAATCAATATTCTAAGAAAACAAAATATTAACAAGTTATTCATAAAACATAGTTAGTTTTTCCATGAGCATTGCTACTTCTGGCAACTGGTGCTCCAGAGAAACACATATCACCAATATTATGATTTAAAGCATCCTTCACTGTCTGTGGTGTCATTTGGATGTGAAAAATAGAAGTAGGAAATGTGATCATCTGAAATGTGAGCCTTCTTCAGATCAAACAAATGACAATTATCATCCAAAAACAATCTATCTGTAAACTGCTGAAGTCTTAGAGTGAGTGAAACATACAAATTTTAATCTGATGGCTAAATGCAGCACCTTAAATACTAAAAAAGAAGAAGAGAGAGAGAAAAAAAGTAGTCCAAGTGTGTGGGGGGGCAGCACAGGCTGTGCTTTGCTCGCCTCTGGATGTAGGCAATGAAAGTGACATTCACATCATCAGTGTTGTTTGCCCTCTTTTAATTTCTCAAATGCCCCAATTAAACATGTTCTCAACATGTTTCAGGAAAAGCAGAATTGCTGATACTGTCAAACGGCAAAATGCTGAATATGTCTTGGTTCTTACATTGCCCCTGGACCGATTACGAGCGTCATTAAAATTACACCTTCACGTTCTCCTGGAACATGGCATTAAACCCCTCCTCTTGGTTTCCAGGGAGGAGTGAAGGATATCCTGTTATGTGGAAGGAAGACTGACTGCTACCGCGCTGGATGTTCATTTTTACCATTTTGCCATCTATGGTGTCTTAATTTATGTATATACTTATTAGCAAGTATATACAACTCGTTGGCTATATAACATTTGTTTTTTTCTATTGGGTCTTCTGACTTACAGATGCTGTCATCAAAATCCAGCAGAGCCATGCTCCCAATGGCAGTTCTGAGAGAATACATTCCTTGACTCTTCCAGGTTCTGGTGGCTGCCTGGCTTTCCTGGGCTTGTGGCCCCAGTCACTCCAGTCTCTCTCTCTGTGGTCATGCTGCCTTCTCCTCTTCTGTGTGCCTCCCTTGTGTGTGTCTCTTGTAAGGATACCTGTTACTGGAATCGGGGCCACCTAAATCATCCAGGATGATCTCCTCTTTGCAAGATCCTTATGTTAATTATGTCTGCAAAGACCATTTTTCCACATAAGGTCACATTCACAGGGTCTGGGGATGAGGATGTGGACACCCTATTGGGGACCACCATTCAACCCACTAGAGATGCGAATTTTCAAATGGTGATGGTTTGTAGCCTCTAGGCAGATTTTTGAAATCTGTGATTTAAAAAGAAGTTACACAGCTGAGTTTTGTTTTGTTTTGTTTTGTTTTTAAATCTCAAAGATTGAAACTCTTTTGGCGGGACATCTTGTATCAGTAAGTTCCCTGATTAAATGCATTCACTCACTCTAATGCAACTGATTTTCTCACTAGTAAATCTAATAGTGAAGGTATTGATTCCGTTTTGGTATGCAGATGCCATTGAAAGGGCAGAAAAGCCCTGAAATCTCTTCTTCCCTCTCTTCTGACAAGACCCTCCAAATTCTTATGGATAATCCATGGTGCTAGCAAAGATCTCATCAACATGAATTTATTTCCTATATTCTCAAATATCTACAGAGTCCTATTTGGTAGATATTTGAGGACTCAAATAATCCCCTGCATTATTCTAGGTTCTAGAGACAGAGGCAGAGCTGGCTTCATGGGCATATGACCTGTGCAGATGTATAGGGTCTCATGATTAGAAAAGCCTTGCCTTTGGTTTCATGCTCTACTGTTGCTATCTTGAAATTATTGATAGATTTTTTAAAAAGAATGGTCCCTGTGTCATTTAAGAAACAAAATATATCTCTGTGTGTCTCTCGTGAATAAATAAATATAATCTTAAAAAAAGAAAATCATTAAGAAACAAAATAGATGAACATAGGGAGGGAAGGAAAAATAAAATAAGATAAAAACAGAGAGGGAGGCAAACTACAAGAGCTCTTAACTATAGAGAACAAACGAAGGGTTGCTAGGGGAAGGTGAAAGGGGATGGGTTAAATATCATGGGCATTAAGGAGGGCACTTGTGATGAGCACTAGGTGTTATATGTAAGTGATGAATCACTACATTCTACTCATGAAGCCAATACTACACTATATGTTAACTAACTTGAATTTATTTATTTATTTTTTAATTTTATTTTTTTAAAATTTATTTTAACTAACTTGAATTTAAATAAAAACCTGGGGGAAAGATAAAACTGCTTTAAAAGGTTTTTTTTTTTTTTTTTTTTTTTTTTAAAGAATGGTCCCTGTGTTTTCATTTTGTATTGAGCCCCAAAATTATGTAGTTAATCCTGAATGGAACAGTGAGCAATATAGGGACTGTCCCTGCTTTCAAGGACTTGTCAGGATACCTGCTGGTAGACAGCCAGCACCAGTTCCACATATAAAAACATAACATTAAGCCCTCTGGATGTCAAATCTAAGATTAGCTGGTGGAGAGTGTATTCTAATGTATCACGGACAGGTTTAGAGTTTCTCATCTCATCTTCTACCATAGCTTTCTACTTGTTCATGTCAAGCTTCGGTTCTAAATTTCTGAGCAGCATCTCCCAGGATACAATCAGAATTTGCTATTTAAAAAAGTTTTAAGGGCAGCCCAGGTAGCTCAGCGGTTTAGCACCGCCTTCAGGCCAGGGCCTGATCCTGGAGACCTGGGATTGAGTCCCATGTCTGGCTCCCTGCACGGAGCCTGCTTCTCCCTCTGCCTGTGTCTCTGCCTCTCTCTCGGTCTCTCTCTCTCTCTCTCTTTCTCTGTCTCTCATGAATAAATAAATAAAATCTTTAAAAAAAAATTAAAAAGTTTTAAGGGTTAATGGCTGTCATCAGCTCTCTCTCTCTCTAAAATTGATTCCAGCATTTAGGGGCATAGGGAACCCAGAATCATTGCAACAAGAGCAATATTTTGATAGAAAAATATGCTTCCAATCCAGTCTTGGATATCTCTTTCAGAGAACAATAATTGTGTGATGTTTATTTTCTGGGAAAAGGCTTTTCATCTGTACCTCTTTCTAAAGAATTATTTTCTCAATGTTTTCATCATGGTGGCATGACAAATTATATGAATGAGATCTGGCTCCTTAAATCTGCCTGGCTTTCAATCAATCTAATTTAGAGCAAGCATACAAAATAATTTTTTTTCAAATCCATATTACTTTTGAAAGGAATAAACTCAGAACTGAAGTGGTTGGTGGAAGTTTAATACAGTTCAATTAAGGATTTGTACCCCAAAGTACAAATTGTTGCCTTTAGTTCCATTTCTAGATTAGTCACACTAGATATATAGCCACTTTTAACAGCATTGTACTATTACCAGTGACTTTAATTACTGTTTGGTAACCTTATCTACTTACACCAATGTTAATTAAATCCATCTCGGGGCCAGGGGGAGGGAAAGCATGAGGGAGTTGTCCCAACATATGTTGATTGAAAAAAAGAATTCATAATCTTTACTGTGGCTAATTTTCTCAGACCCTTCTTTCCTGAGGACAGAAGGAGTTGATCACACCATTAATTCTAAAAAAAAAAAAAAAAAAGAAAAAGAACTTATTTTCCCTGTCTGTTCGTGCCTCCTGTTGAAATCAGCTGACTGCCCAAGGGAGACCATCTCTTTATCCTTTCATCATATTGTCATTGCCTGGGTGTTCTAATGCATCTTCAAATTCCAATTTGTACTCAGAACCAATGGGGAAAGTTTGACAGAAATTCCATGAAACAGAGGAGCTCTCCTGATGCCAAGGATTTATGATACGGGCGGCCTCACCCATCGAATCAAGTGTGCCATTACCCTCACTCCCATGAACCTGTCTTTCAGCACGATCCACGACAGCAAGAAGACAAAAGCTTTGTTACAACAGAACAGAGCAGAGACATCCGTGGCTGTCAGCTTCTTTAAAGCCAGTAAATACAGGTAATTAGTCAAAGTCCATAGAATAGAAAAGGGAGCAGTTCTTTTAAGAAAGAGCTTCAACGTCAGACCATCTTCTCCAAAAATCCGACTGCATTCCCTAAGAAAGAAAAAGAGGTAATTGTCAGGTACTAATTGTGACACATGTTGGGTTGTCTAACTCTTGACAGCCACTTTTCTGGCAAGAACACAAACATTCAACATTCATTGTTCATCTGTGGAACTATTGAACCCAGGCCTCCAACCTATGGGCCACAGCAGGGGCAGAGTTCCATGGAAATGAGCCCACATCTCCCCAGGAGCAGAGTGAGGCCCTTTCCTACCTCTCAAGATGGCTGAGGCAGCCATGCTGCTGCTGCTAAACATTCTTAGATAAGCTGGGAGAAATAAGAAATGAGTAGTTTCTTGGATTATTAGCTATTAGAAGAGAGAGAAGATTCTTTCCCAAAGGGTGAATACAATAGGCCTGTGACAGTGTGAACAGGTAGAGACAACTTGCAGCCTCCCGTACCATGGAAAGCCACCCAGTTTGGGAATTCTATTTTTCTTAAGGGACAAGGCCTCTTTTTAATGTATCTGTCCAGGTGACTAACTGGTTTTTCCTCTAGCATTTTTAAGACAGAGAAAATGAAGAAAGCTGCTGTGATGACCACAAAATGGTAAAATAAATAAAAATCAAACTCAACTTGTGTTTATATACACACATTTGGCTGTCTTGGAGGAATCATCTGAATTTATTGTGTAAAAATAATCAGTTCAGTTAAATGTTTGATGTGTTTGATTTCTGACTAAATTGATTATTTAGCCCAAGGGACCATTTTAATCAAAATATTCAAATTAGCAATACAGACAGGCAGTAATGATATGATAGAATCATTAGTGTTTATTTGACTATTGGATTGAAGGCAGGCTCGCTGTTGGGATAACTCAGCTTTATTTTTTCCACGCAGTTGTTTATCCAAACATTTACTGGGTAACTATCATGTGCCAGGCAGTGTATTTTCAAGAGTAGTATAAATATCTTGTTCAAAGCAACAAGTTGGGATGCCTGGGTGGCTCAGTGGTTGAGAGTCTGCCTTCAGCTCAGGGCATGATCCTGGAGACCCAGGATCAAGTCCCACATCAGGCTCCCTGCAGGGAGCCTGCTTTTCCCTCTGCCTGTGTCCCTGCCTCTCTCTGTGTGTCTCTCATGAATAAATAAATAAAATCTTTAAAAAAAAAAGCAACACGTTACTAATGTTTGCATGGTTATAATGAAATCTATGTGGTTCTTGTAGATACTAACACTGGTTTCTCTTCCAGCTTTTTCTGAAGAGAAACAATTGTGCTTCCAAGTATTACAAACCAAAGTGATCTCTGGCCAATGTCTGCCCCACACGTATGAAGCAGCTTACCCCACAGGAGGGCCACATAGAGGGAGGCAGTGAGTGACAAAGTGGTGAGGCTCTAAGCACAGGAGTATGGCCTTCAATGTCAAGTCTCAGGGTAAACACTGTTTCCAGGCAGCTGAGAATGCTGGGAATTGTAGGCCAGTGAATCCAGGGAGATTAAAAATGCACATTGAGATGGGATGAGCACTGGGTGTTATACTATATGTTGGCAAGTTTAATTTAAATAAAATATCTTTTAAAATACTGCACACACAGAAAGCTGTGTCATAGTTTTACTTTTTGGGTGGGAGACAACTTAAAATGAGAGGATTTTTGTAAAATAAAAATGTGATTTCTCAAAGGTAAATTTTAACTTGAAAGACAAAACTTCAAGGAAGGAGTGAAATAACTTAAAAACAAAGTCTTCTGTAAAGTAAACAGGAATCAACACTCCCTGTGTGAGCACATGCTCACACACCCGGGAATTGGATGGCATATCTCAAGGCCTGCAGCCATGGAGATACACTGAATCAGAGCCACATACAGACCAAGCAGCAGTTTGCACAGGACATCCTGGCATGAGTTTCATATTCTGCTCATTCTCACAAAGGGATCTGCTCTGTGAGAAAGTCTGCCAAGGAGAGCTGGAGCTGAGAGTCCTGGGCTCATCCTGACATCTACCAGCACTACATGGTGCTTTGAAATACACATTTATGAAGAACCACAACAAACCCATTTCTGATGAAAGGATTTCTTTTCATAGCCCTGGCCCTGGCCCACCTTCCTTCCCAGAGGCCACCATCACACTGAGTTGAGTGCTCTCAAGCAAAGACTTTGAATGCAGGAGAGCCCACATTCTGACCCCATGGGGAGGCACAGCAACAGGGACAGCCCCCTCCCCCAGGGGGGCAGAGACTGTTCTTTTCACCTGGCTTATCCTGTCCCCCTAGTATGGGCTTCCTTATCGTTTCCCTCTTTTTCCCTTCTCTTACTGCCAACCTTCTCTCCATTTGTCAGTGCTATAATCAGTCGGACTTAAAAACGCTCTCCACTCAAATGCCAGGTCACCTGTATAGGACCTTATGCTATTTTAGCATTAAGCACTAAGAAATGTGAAAATTCAAAAAAAGAAAGGATTTCTATAGAAAAGCAGGTAACAGTGGGTCTCTCTTTGGGATGATGAGATCAGAATTTCTAGGCAAGAAGCACTGACAGGTGGCAAAGCTTGGCCTAAAGCTTAGAAGCTGGGGGACGCTAATAATTTAATTGTGCTCAACATTAGGATGTTTGGCTGGCTCAGTCATTTAAGTGTCTGACTCTTGATTTTGGCCCAGGTTATCATCTCAGGAGTGTGAGATTGAGACTCACATCAGGCTTCACACTCAGCCAGGAGTCTTCTTGAGATTCTCTCACTCTCCCATTTTCTCTCTCTCTCTCTGCCCCTCCCCCTACTCATGAGCTCTCTCTTTCTCTCTCTAAAATAAAATACATAAATCCTTAATTATGCTCAACATTGTTGCAGTACCTACTCACTACTGAACCCCATCTATATGTCAGATGACATCTTAAGCACATTTCATAGGTACCTGACATAGATGAATATATCTTTGGTTCTAGTTTCATGCTTTCTAGAGATTATTTTCCTTGTCAAAAGTGTGGTTTATAAATTTTTTATTAAATCTCAAATTCATGTGATGCAATTAAATTCTCTTGATTGTAAAACTATTTGCAAATGAACAATCCCTACAATATAAATTTGATATATTATTGAAAATTCTTTTGATGTTAGTGGTAAGAAAACAACGGAAAATGCTTTCATACCATTCAAGAGAAAAGAAGACAATAGTCAGAGGGTCTGGTGCTACGGGACAGATTCTATTTCCAGTCTTAAACACTAACTCTATTTTCCCCTTGTTCTACCATGAGAGCTTCCGGAAGTACCTTTTTGGCAGATGGTGTTAATGGGTCTACAAGGAAAAAAAGATCAAGCATCTTAGAATTTTCTGGCAATGTTTACCTCTCCTATGGAGGAGGCCTCTGGAGAATATTCCCCTCAAAGACAATGTTTTCTACTTGACAGTAAAAGCTCTTTGATTCGGTTTTAGAAATGGTCTTCACCCAACCTGCACTAACAGGTGGAGGTGTCTTGTCAAATCAACAGGTTTCACTAAATTCAGAGTTAGTCAGACATGAGAGATGTGGTGAAGATGAAGTTGATTCCCGAAACAACATTACTCTAAGCAGCAGCTTCTTGTTCTAAATGTGTTATCTTAAATAAAACCTAGTTGATTGCTTTGAGGTGTTCTGAGGTACTACATCCCACACTAAACTCTTGTTTTTATCAGCATGTGTGTCTAAACCACAGGAGCATTGGAGTAGAACATACATGCTATGGATAAACTATTTTCAAACAGCAAAATTTTAGTCTGATACCCATGTCCCCTGTAATAGCTTATTAAACCTTGTTATTAAAAAAGACATGCACCAATGTCATGTCTTTTTTTTTTTTTTTTTGTATTTTGAATCAAATACAAAGTATCTTTAGTGGGGCTCCTGGGTGGCTCAGTCAGTTAAGCCTTTGGCTCAGGTCATGATCCCAGGGTCCTGGAATTGAGCCCCGTATCAGTCTCCCTGCTCAGTGGGGCATCTGCCTCTCCGTCTGCCCCTCCTCCCCACTCATGCCTCTTACTCTGAAATAAATAAATAAAATCTAAAAAAAACCCCCAAACCAAACCCAAAGTATCTTTAGCAATCACAGACCTTTTTCATGAAACCAGATCATTTTATGCACTTAGGTACTGCAACATCCAAAATATTAAGCATATGTTTTTGTAACAATTAATCTTATTAATACATGTTTTTTTCTGGGCTTGAGACACCAAGGTATTCTTTTAAAACATGACTTTCAGAGATAATTCTGGATTTAGATCTGGATCCTGTTTATAAGCCTTATGGCTTATTCCTTTCCTCCAAACCAGAACATATTTATTATTTTTATATAGGTTTTGTTTAATTTTAATTGAATAATAATGGACACAATAGAAAATCAGCTCACAGTGTGACTTTTTCTCAAGCACTTCCAAGCTGGTGATAGAAAATGGAAGTTGAAAATACACCTTTTACAGTTTGTTAAGTTTTTAAGAGTAGGCTGATAATGCATTTATTTTCATGTTCATAGCTGGTGAACCAACAGCGAAGGCCCCATGTGCTCCTAGCCGGCAAAGAACGGCATCTTCTAAACCTCAGGGCTAGGGTGCCTGTGTGCCTTAGTCGGTTGAGCATCTGACTCTTGGTTTCAGCTCAGGTTATAGTCTCAGGTCGTGAGATTGAGCCACCAGTCAGGGTCCCAATGTCAGGCTCCCGGCTCCGTGGGGAGTCTACTTGAATTCTCTCTCCCTTAGTTCCTCCCCCCACTCTCTGTCTCTCTCTCTCAAATAAATAAATAAATAATCTTTAAACCATCAGGGCCAAACTTCCCTTTCCATGAAACCAGATCATTTTACCCATTTGGGCACCACAACATCCAAAATATTGAGCGTATGTTTTTGTAACAATTAATCTTATTAATACATGCTTTTTCCTGGGCTTGAGACACTGGGGTGTTCTTTTAAAACATGAATTTCAGAGATAATTCTGGGTTTAGATCTGGATGCTGTTATTTAGACCTGTGTGACCTTGGACAAGTCATTCAACCTTTCTAAACTTGTTTCCTCTTTTGTTAAAATGGGGATAGTGACACCACCTTAAAGGTACATGTTACCACCAATGGTGATTAATCAAGATAAGATCTACAAAAGCAACATCACAGAGCCTGGCATGTGGTAGACGTACAATAATTTTTTTTAGGAGGAGGACTGATTCTGTTTCCTAGTGCTCATGTATTCATTACCAAGCTTAGATCCTGGTTCTCCACACTCCCAAAGTCAACTTAGTTCATATTCTACAGAGATGAAATTATGCATATTTTCATGAAATTATTTTAAAACATCTTGTATTAGCCATTTAACATGAAACAAACCTACCTGAATTTTTTCATTGGAGATTGCTTTTCTTGAGCAGTGGCCAGGTGACCAGAATAATAGACTGGGAAAAACATAATGTTCCAGTTTGTTGAAAACCAAGTCATGAAAAATGGACAGTAGAAGTTCTTGTAAGTAATTTTTACAATCTGTGTGGTTCCAACCCAAGACGATGACACTGACAAGATGATCAAGAGTCCCCAGACAGCCTTCAGAACCATGGACGTGCAAGACCGGCAGCGAGCCTTGATTCTGTTTTCTTGGCTGCTGTTCTCAGGATGAGTCTGTGTTCCATCATCCCCTGAAAACAGGAAAGGAATACAAATGTGTGGAAATCAGGTTATAGGACAGCAACCAAAGAGGCAGACAGAAGAATCACCTGTGTTTTTCTTTTTTACCATCATTTAAAGAGATTAATAACTCTGGCTTATTTTCTCTTCTGAATCTTTGCTCTGTGGGGTATGGTATGTATCTTGACCCCCATCAATTGTCAACACCATGACAATGCTCATGAACTTGGTGGATGCTATGCTGTCCTTCCACGTACCCAACCACTTCCTTATAAAAGCATAACATATTTCGGCCCTCAAAGACTGTGGCCTTTGTCACTTGACCTGCTTTGTCTAATCAAACATGAAGAGATAGATGTGAGGTAGGCTACCTCCTGGGAGAAGCTTTAAGAGGCATCAGAAGGTCTCACTAAACTCTCTTGCTCTTCTCTGTTCCTAGAATGGAAAATGCCAAATAGCAGCTGCCCTTTCAGCCTCTGTGGGAGAAAGAGCAGAACCCAGCCAAAGTAGCTCTGTATCTGCCAACATGAAAAGTAAGTGAAAAATAAGTATTTGTTTTCATACTCCACTAAGGTGTTTTTTTCCCCCTTAAACTGCAGCAAAGCTGACTATTAAATTGAAAAGCAATGTGTCCCAAGAACAGGGCAAATCTTGACTACACAAAGTCATTTCCCATCTCAGAACAAATTACAATTTAATGTATTTCAGGGAGCACAATGAGTTCTGCTTTGTGGTTTCACATTTACTAAGAAAATTTAATAACATGTATTTTACATTAAAATAGTCAAAACTCTCTGAAAGTGACAATCATAAAGGCCTTCTCTCCTGATAGAGAAAACAAGTTCAACACAAAAAAATGTATGCACCTGTCAGAAGGTTAAAAGGAAGCAGAGATCACCCTGAGTCCCCAAGCTGAGATCCCACGTGTTAGAATCCTGAGGGAAGGGAGGCTGAATTGTCTGCAAGTTCTCTCTTGTCTTGAGGCACCTCTTCTGAATACAAGGTTTGTCCTAGTGGTTAGGAAAGTGATGTAGTCCACAGGTTTTAAGTGATAGTGGATGGGTTTCTCACTTTATCTCTCCAAAACCTACTGTCTCTCTCCTGCTGAATGTGGTCCTATTGATTAGTGAGTCAGGCATGATTGCCCCACTGGGGTAAAAACTTTCACCCAACTAAGGCTCTGATAAAATCATTTCGGGAGGGGTATAGCAAGCCTTGAAGGTGAATTTTGAATAGGGGGATATAAACCAAGTAATGACAAACAGAGCAATTACTATATGACTTCCGAGTCTTTTACCAATACTGGATTCTTAGGGCCTTGGCCTCTAGAAGATGAAAATTGGTATTCTTGTTTTCATGTATTCAACAAAATCCTATAAAGATGACCAGGAGCTAGTTAGCTAGTTGGGTCCTAAGGGTTCAAAGATGAAAGACCTGAGCTCATGGCCCAGTGGCAAGCCAGAAAATACATCTAATGTGTGATATAGGGCCAACTATGACAGATTAAAGGCCATATGGGGGCAAAGGAGAATCACTGGTTAAGGCATGGGGTAGTAAATGATCAAGAGAAACTTCCATGATGCAGTGACATTGACATGAGTCTGGAAGTGTGAGCCAGCTAGCTCCCTTTACTGTGTATAGATAATACCTGCTCTTAATAACAGTTATGCAAATCCTCTCTATAACCACGTGGCTTGTGAAGAGAGTAGAGGGAAAAATATAAAATGAGTGAGAGGGTAGAACAAGAGACTCTTGTCTTAGGAGGCTGGGAAGCAGACATTAGCCTACCCGGTGAAGTAGGTATTATCACTTCCATTCTACAGATGAAAAAACTGAAATTTGCATTAAAACTTGTCCAAGGTTGAACCCAAGTTAGTATGACTCTAGTGTCCACATCTTTTATTCTGAATACTCATTCTGTGCAGGTTTCAGGCTTGAGCTCTTCATTCAAGCGCTGGAAGTTTCAGAAATAGTTTGGAGAAAAAATTCTGTTTCCTGACAGGAATGGTAGTTTTGTATAAGGCTTAAGAAGAGTGATGCTGGGCAGCCCTGGTAGCTCAGCGGTTTAGCGCTGCCTTCAGCCCAGGGTGTGATCCTGGAGACCCAGGATTGAGTCCCATGTCGGGCTCCCTGCATGGAGCCTGTTTCTCCCTCTGCCTGTGTCTCTGCTTCTTTCTCTCTGTGTCTCTCATGAATAAATAAATAAAATCTTAAAAAAAAAAAAAAAAAACAAGAGTGATGCCTACGAGAAAGATTTGCTCTACGACACTTCAGATTACATTACTCTCAGGGATCATCTCATAAAGGAGGAATGATTCTATAAAGAATCATATTAATTTGATATCTGCCTTCATTGTCACCTTCTTTGAAGACTGCTTGGTACCACCATCATACTATATACAGTACTCTTGATGACACTGGTAGTCCCCTAGATCCCTCCATAGCTTTGACCCATTCTTCTGCTAACTAGATTTAGTTGTTGCCAATCTTTAATTTTACCATTTATCAATAACATAGATTGGGTCTCCAGAGCTCTTTTATTTTTATGGTCACTTTAAATTCTCTATAGTCTGGCTTGGATTTATAGTTTTGTATATATCATTAAAACTGATATACTGGGGGTCGGGGGCACCTGGTTGAGCATCTGCCTTTGGCTCAGGTGGATCCAAGAGTCCTGGGATTAAGTCCTGCATCAGGCTCTCCCTGCAGGGAGCCTGCTTCTCCCTGTGCCTATGTCTCTGCCTCTCTGTGTATTTTTCATGAATAAATAAATAAAATCTTTTTTAAAAAAAAACCCTGATATACCAGGAAGTCCACCATTACTATGAAACTTGATTAGAGCCATTAATGGTAGAGGCCAATGGAATCAACATGAGTGTAACCATTGTATGGCTCTGAGCTCATGTTTGATTCCAGTCTTAACGTCTTTATCCGTCAAACAGTGATAACATTTGTCTCATGGGATTCGTTTTGAAGCCAAGTACATAACATTCATGAAAGCATGGTGAACTGCTCTTAAGGTTATTCTCCTTTTCTCTTTTTTCTTTGGTGTCCTGGAATATCCCCAAGTGCCTTCTGAATCATTACAGAAAGAGTAAATTATGTCCCATGTGATCTTTAATGGTATAGCCTTCAGAGTTTGTAGTTTGCATATGATAGATATAGCAAGTCTTTATTAGCCAGTATATTTAATTAACTGGAACATTTGATTCCACAGATAACTGGGATAATAGGAATATTACTGCAACTTATAAAAGCCAATTAAAACTTTCTGAAGATTTAAGATGTAATTTTTTTTCATTTTTAAAAAAGAACCTTGGCCTCGGGATTAACAGTTGCTGAGATACTATTTTAAGATGTTGTCACTTTTTGAAAAAGATTTTTTCTTTCTTTTAAGATTTTATTTATTTATTTATTTGAGGGAGAGCATATGAGCATGCGTGAATGGGAAAGCATGAGCAGGGGTGAGGGGCAAAGGAAGAAGGAAAAGCAGACTCCTTGCTAAACAGGAAGCCCTAATACAATTCAAGGCTCAATCCCAGGATGCTGGGATCATGAACTGAGCTGCTGACTAAGCCACTCAGGCACCCTGAAAAATGTTTTTTTTCTTTTTAAAAAATCTTTTCTCACATTAGTAGAGCCCTAGAAGACGCTTTCCTGTTTTCTGTATACCTTTTCTTACTGCCTCTCATCCATAACTAAGTGCCCTGAATTCCATTCTCTTCTGTTTTTTTTTTTTTTTTTAAGATTTTATTTATTTATTCATGAGAGACACACAGAGAGAGAGGCAGAGACACAGGCAGAGGGAGAAGCAGGCTCCATGCAGGGAGCCCAATGTGGGACTAGATCCCGGGTCTCCAGGATCACACCCTGGGCTGAAGGCGCTAAATCACTGAGCCACCCGGGCTGCCCTTCTGTTTGTTTTTTAAGCCAGTTTTCTCAAAGCTCCATTTTATTTTCAACTGACCATTTATTTTGGATGGAGTGTTTTGCTGTTTTATTATTGTTCTTAAGGATGTAAGAGATTTTAGTATGTTACCGGTCAAGCTGAAGGAATGAGTGGAAGGAGAGACTGAAAAGGCAGGTGGCAAAGATGGAGAGGAGGTGATCACAGACATAGCAAAAAGAGCTGACCTTGGAAAGGTAGGACAGTGCATGTTAAAGTTGGCCCCCAAATCTGGTAATTGGCAAACAGAAGAACAGAGACATTGAGGCTCAGAGGAAAGCATCTGTTTCACTCTCTTCAGAAATAGAAGTGTGGCCGTGTGACAAGAGGAAGTGAGTATGAACTGGGAACTAAGGCACATTCTCTGAGGAAGGCAGGAAGAGGTCCACCACCAGGGAGGACAGTGTGGGCAGCAGCCTAGGGGACTCAGCTTCATTTGAAAATGATAAATTTGCTGGGAAATCCCTGGATCAAGTTATGAGATTTATCAAGCAATTCCAGTAACCCCAGTGGCCTGGGAGTTGGTGTGTGCAGCCAAGCGGATGTGAGGAAAGGCTAGAGGTCTGGGCTGGTCAGGAAATGCTGAGTGGCGAGGCTGAAGTGTCCTGAAGAAGGTGTTAACAGTGGGAAACTAGACGGGTTCCAAGGACTGCCAGTCCTGATGAGCACAAAAGCAGAGTCTGTGATTTTATTGCTGTTTTCCTTCTTCTGGGAAGGGAGCGCACTACGACGGAATCCCAGGGTTGAGATCAAGATGCTCTTCAAGGTGAGAAAACCAGTTCCCTTGTAAACTTAATTGGGTGTCACTGTTTAAATCACGTGGTAAGCCCTCAATGAGTCTTTGCGATTCCGTTTCTCTGCTACCTGGCACAGCACTAACAGATCATATCTATACCTTCCCCTTCTTCCTTCTCCTCCCACCTGATAAACCTTCCCCACATCACCCCTAAGAGTGCAGGTACCGCCTCTGTGTTCTGGGCCAATGGTGCCATCTTTCATGGCCAGTTAGAATGTTACCTGGTGAACAGTTATTTAAGAGGTCATCAGCATACCTGATCTGTTCTGCCTTTCGACTCTGTGTCCGCAAACTCCAGAAGATCCTCGGCTCTGAAGTTCAAGAATAGGAGCAGAAGAATCTTCGGTGACAGAAAGAGGGGACAGTTGTCTACTGATGCCACTGTGTGAACTGGGGCAGTTGGCTCCTGGTTTACATCGAGTAACTGATGATCTGGAGGTACCTGGGAAGGAAGAGTTCACACCAGTTTGAGAACTTTCCAGAGGGAAAACTAGAAACAGATTTTTAAAAAGATTTTATTTATTTATTTGAGAGAGAGAGAGAGAGAATGAGCAGGAGTGAGGGGCAAGGCAGAGGAGGGAGAAGCAGACTCCCAGCTGAGCAGGGAGCCCCATGCAGGGCTCTATCCCAGGACCCTGGGATCATGACCTGAACCAAAAGCAGATGTTTAATTCCCCCCACCTACGCGCCCCCGAACTGTAAACAGATTTTAAATGCTTTGGAAGTAAAATACATGGCAGTAGCCATAACAGTCCTGATGCGACATTCACTGAGCTCAATTTTATTTATTTATTTTTTCAATTTTAATCTTATAAAAGGGGCTCCTAAAAACAAAATTCCATCTTGGCAAGGTCTGTGTCCCTAAAATAAAGGGTCTTTTAGATAAATCTGTCAAAATAAAAAATGAACTTGAGAAAATGGTTTGGGTTGATATATCTGTTCTGAATTAGAACTGTTAACCCAGTGAAATAATTGACCTCAAGGGAAGGAAACTGTTCTGTTATGCTTGTGTCTTCCCTTTTCCTCCTAAGAATGACTGTTAAATTCCTAACTGGTAAAAACTGCCAACAGGGTCTCCTGTGAAGTCCACTCTACACTTTTCCATCGGTTGGTCATGAAAATCCAATTTGGTGGTGTCTCCTCAATCACCTCTGGCTTCTATCCACTCTTACAGAGGAAAACCTAGCCTTTAGGATCCTCCACAGGCTAAGCCCCTCCTGATCGATCCATCCCCACTCAGGATCGACTTCATGGGCCTACAACTAGGACAGCCACACAGGGCTCAGAGGGACCGCACAGCCCTCCCCTGTGACAGTCCACAGCTGCCATGTGGAAGTTCTTTTATCTTTGTTTTTTTTTTTTTTTAAGATTTTATTTATTTATTCATGATAGTCACACACACACACACACACAGAGGCAGAGACATAGGCAGAGGGAGAAGCAGGCTCCATGCAGGGAGCCCGACCTGGGATTCAATCCAGGGTCTCCAGGATCGCTCCCTGGGCCAAAGGCAGGCGCTAAACTGCTGCGCCACCCAGGGATCCCAGTTCTTTTATCTTTCAACTTGTTTTTTTGTAAGTGACATTTGATGAAATAATGGAGCACACTCAGGGGACTTGGAGCTTCAGCCCAGGTGTGGTCTTGCCTCCTCTTGCTTCCTCACCTCCTCGGGTGGGTTCTCAGCCACCACTCTAGGGTCCTTGCTTAACAATCCTACAGGGACCTGGGTACTGGTGGGGAGTGCTGGGACCTCAGGGGGAGAACTCCCAGGGTCTGTGGGGGCCTGCACTCACTTAGAAAATATCCCTGTGTTCAAAGGAGCAGACATTAAATAGCAAATTTAGAAAAACATGGGAAGTGGAAAAAGAGAGAGAAAGGGAGAGACAGAGGACATAAGAAAGGAAAAAAGGCATTTTCTGCCTTTTTTCTTTTTCTGCTTTTTGAAAAAGGGGCTCTACATTTTCCCCTTGCACAAGGACCTCAGATTCCACAGCTAGTCCTGCTCCAACCAGAATACTCCATTCCAGCTAGGCTGGTTCTGGCTGGGTTCTGACACCTTACCCTCACCACTGATGAGCTCTAAGCCTTTAATTGGGTTGTTCCTGGAACATTCTGAATCTACCCAAATCTTTAAACATTAAGATCAAGTTCTGATTGGTTCATGCAGCCTTTACTGTTAAATCACATGCATCTGTACTTTCTTTGAACTTTTACTGTCTGAGCTCATCTGACAGGAGTCTTGCACTAGCTGCCCCAATGCTTGTCTTTTGTTAATGCTTTCACTTTCTCCAACTGCAGAAGCTGCCTGTTGTTGGAGACTGTTCTACTCTCTCTGTCTCTCAATAAACTTTTAATTTTGGAATAATTTTATATTTACGGAAAAGTGGAAAAGGGTTCAGAGAGTTCCCATATGCTCTTTACCTGGTTTCTTCTAATGTTAACATCTTGCCTCCGCACTCCATGCATTTGTTGGAATTAAGAGATTAACACTGGCAATTACTGTTAACCACGCTCCAAACTTCATTTGGATTTCCCTAGTTTTGTCGCAAATGGCCTCTTCCTGTTTCTGGGACCCCATGCAGGACACCGCATTATATTCAGCCATTGCGTCTCTTTAGCTGCCTATGTTTATTCACAGAGTGCACTTACTTTTCCTCGAAAGTTATGAGTTTCTCTATTTCCACTGATACAAGGGGAAGAGCAGAGGCTATTATCCTCTCTGGGTCACGGAAGCTATGTCTTGGTATGGTGTCTCTGAGATGCAGAGCACACAAAAGTAAGGAGCACACAAAATCTTGAAATAGCAATGACATCTTGGCTTTAGTTTGGTTTTGAATAATCACATAATGTACTGGATGAGTCATTACTTGAAGCAATCAAATCAGAACCTCAAGAAGCAGTGATGTCCAGAAAAAGAAAGCTTGAGTTCCTCAGCCATCATCTCTAATAAGAGCCTAACAGAACAGCAGAGTAACTTGGCTGTGAATGTTAGTTCTGCAGTCTGGGGCTCCCCATCTATGACAAAATGTATCTTGTTTTCTTTTCTTTCTTTTTCTTTTTTTTTTTCAGTCTTGGGAAAAACAAGTAGAGGTATATAAAGATGGACTTAGCTGTACCATATATTACTAAGTGTCTTAAGTTGATCCAATTAAAATGTATTATTTAATCTTGGATTTAAAATTTTTTTGAGATTTTATTTATTTGAGAGAGAGAGAGCACATACACACATGAGCAGGAAGGTGGGGCAGAGGAAGAGGGAGAAGCAGGCCCCTCATTGAGCAGGTAGCTAGATGTGGGGCTTGATCTCTGGACCCTAGGATCATGACCTGAACCAAAGGCAAATGTTTAATCACCTGAGTGATTAAACCCCAGGCTCCCTTAATCTTGGATTTAAAAGAATAAAATACGTACAGCTACTCAAAAAACCAATAGAAGAATTACATATCGATTATTGTGCTTCAATTAATGCTATGTTAATACTATTATTATAAAAGTGTCAAAAATAAGGTTCCTATTTTACATATCCAACATATTTACTGTGCCTTTCACAGCTATGTTTCTAATTGAATATTTCAAATTCAATGAAAAGAGTCTGTCTAAAATTCAGTGAACTCTCTCTCATTTATTTATGCCCTTCGAGAGTGACTGACACGCAACTACTCCAAGTGTCATTTTTAATTTATCTTTCTAGTATTTTTCATAATTTATTTTACATAAGTTGTGCCTTCTCATTTTCTCTTATGTGAATATCAGTTTTAATTTTGTGATCATTAGCAATTATGGGTGGAAAGGAGGAAGTCCAAAAATAGTTTGGGAAGCTAGTTGAGCAAGGATTGAGATAAAACAATGGCCATAGTTACTAAGGAGTTGGTAAATCATGTGTAGCTGGGACTGTTGGATTTGTAAGCCAAGTTAGCGATTTCTCTTGCTTCCTCATTTTCACTGAAGCATTTTGTTCTGGCTTCTATACCTCCTGGTCCATATGTAATAAGGCTCAATACCCATTACCTGCTGTCAGTTGCCTCATACTGGTTGATTTATGGAAGAGACACGAGAACAGTTGAGCCACTGGAGACATTTAAATCATTGTCCTAAAAAGGCAAACTTTAAACTTCAGAGCTAAGCCCAGAGGCATATTCAGGGCATGGGCCATGAAACAGTCATCTCCAATCCTGGAAAACACAAACACTGCCCCATGCTACATGGTCTCGTACCCTTCAATTAATATAAAGCCACCTCTGGCAAAAATAATATTCAGAACGTCACCTGGGATGCAGTCAAGGATCATAAATAAATCATGTCTATTTTCTATGCCACAGTGACTGCCTAGGCATTGCAAATTCAGTTAGTGAGCAGTGTTCAGACTTTAATAGGTAGTGAGAGTAAACTGTATTAGAAGTGATAGGTTGGAAGTCTCTCATTAGTCACACCAGACGGTCCCCCTTTCCCTTGTAAAGACATTTGCTCACCTGAGCCATGGCAGTAGAGCCATCTTATGCCATTTTTCATATTTGTCCAGGAACAAGAATATAATTTCTTCATTTGCGTTGGGTAGGCTCTGCATGTTCCCCAAATCGATTTAACTCAACAAGTAGTTATTAAGCACCTATTCTAGGGCCGGTTTTGTGTCAGGACTGGGAGTTAGACAAATGAATACATGGTACATGCCTACATGGAGCTCTCAACAGTATTGGAGTCAGACTTATAACCAATTAACCATAATTTAATGTGAACTGGAGAGCAAGAAGAAAGGGAGTGATTCATTCTGCCTGGAGCAGGGAAGTCTCTCTAAGTGGCTACATCAAAGTTGGCTTTGAAGGATGAGCAGGACTTTGCTGGGCAGAGTTCTACACTGAGGAATAGGCCATAGGAGCAAATACCCTGCGGGGTAAAGAGCACGCTATGAGACAATGGTAAAATGAGCAACTCTAAGATGTTGAATTCTGAGTACAAACAAGCATTGAAAAATCCTTTGAGGAATGTTGCTCAGATTAAATGGTCCATAGAACATATTCAATAAATGTAGATTGTTATAACAAAAAAAATAAACAGGTAAACAAAAATGACCATCAGCAGTTCTTTATCAGTTAGAATGTCTGACCTCATGCAATAGAAATCCAAACGACCAGTTTAAGCAAAAATGAAGAGTTTTTAGAAGCTTAGCAACCAAGAGACAGGACAGCCAGGAATGTCCCTAAGCCTCAAGAACACCTAGGACTGGGGTGCAGTATAGGCAAACAGTCCTCCATCTCTCACTGCAAGTGCTAGCTTCACGTCTTCTCACTTGGCTACTGTTTGTCTTTCTCTACAGAAAATTTGATTGTTTGAAGATCCAGGTTTCCAGTCTTGCAGCTTTAGCCTCCTGGGAGAAATCTAATTTCCCAGAGTCAAAAATCTTGAGGAAGGAACTTCTTGTGTCTTATACTGACTCCCGGTCCAACTTTGTGGCCAGGAAACACTGTGACAATACCAGGAAAGGGCGGTGAGGGTGGGCACACAGGGCCTCGGGCATCCCCTTAGAAATGTCAAAGCGAAAAAGGGAAAAGAACCACAGCTGCTGAGTAAAGCAACCCCCGAAACAGAGTGGAAGGTATAGGGTTTTCAGATAACAACTTGGAAAGGCAAGCAATAAAGAGTACCTAAGAACAGCTCTTTGGAAAGTAGGTGAGAAACAGTGTCAGGTAAGGTTCTGTGTGAGCAAGTGCAAGATGACTTGGAAGATAATAGACCAGACTATAAGGTATTCTAACAAGAGCCCTGCCTGTTGACTCTTCTTTTTTTAAAAAATTTTATTTGTTTATTCAAGAGAGACACAGAGAGAGAGGCAGAGACATAGGCAGAAGGAGAAGCAGGCTCCTCATCGGGAGCCTGATGTGGGAGTCTATCCCCAGATCCCAGGATCATGACCTGAGCCAAAGGCAGACACTCAACCACTGAGACACCCAGGGGCCCCCTGCCCGTTGACTCTTACCTCTCATGAACATAAAAGGTCAATGACATATTTGGTTTTACTAATCATTATACTGAACAGTGAGCTGGAAACCTTATCCTCACTTGCCCCAAGCTATGGTGCTTATTTAACTTGAAACACCATAGGTAACCCTGGTACCCAAACCTAAACGCAGAGATGATGAAATACAGAAGGCAATTGCACAATGGGGGTGGTGAGTGGGAATCCTAAATCCCTACAGCTTTCTCTCCTTTGATTTAAAGATTTTTTTTTTGTTTAAATTCAATTTAATTAACATAATGCATTATTAATTTCACAGGTAGAATTTAGTGATTCATCAGTTGCATATAACACACAGTGCTCATTACTTCAAGTGCCCTCCTTAATGCCTATCACCTGGTTACCCTGTCCTCCCACCCCTTTCCCCTATAGCAACCCTCACTTTATTTCCTATTGGTAAGAGTGTCTTATGGTTTGTCTCTTTGTTTTCATCTTATTTTATTTTTCCTTCCCTTCCCCTATATTCATCTGTTTTATTTCTTAAATTCCACATATCAATGAAATCATATGGTATTTGTCTTTCTTTGACTTATTTTGCTTAACATAATACCCTCTAGTTCTATCCATGTCATTGTAAATGGCAAGATTTCATCCTTTTTGATGGCTGGGTAATATTTCATTATATACCATATCTTTTTCGAACAAGCACCTGCAAATCATACTTATCCATAAAACAAACAGGTGATTCCAATGCAAGTTAAAAGTTTGAAAGCCTCTATGTGTGATACCACAACGGGTAGTGAGGTACCCAGGTATAGCAATGGCTCTTACTACACTTAGCCCCAAAAGGACAAGGAGAATGATTAGAAAAATTTGGAAGGAGGGGCTTGCCTGATACGAGTTATGACTTTTCATTAAAGTAGGCACCCAGCTAGGGGTTCCTGAAAATACTCCTTTCCTATGATATCTCTTAGGGACTCCTCATTCATCAGTAAACCAAAGAGAGCAAGAGAGCCTATTTCTATAGCTCTTACAGTTCAACCGCCACAAAGAAAGGCAAGTAGAGAGAGGTTATGAGGCAGATAGAAAGAGAAACAGGAGAGGCAAACGCATGTGATCCACCATGTTTCTACAATAACAATATTATAATCAAAATCAGGGGCTAGGATATACGATAGTCTAGCTTTACATTTCTTTGATGATTCTTCTTTGATGATTCTTCCAACCAGTCTCTTGAAAATCATACTTTAAGCATAAAACTAGCTTTGGCTATTTTTTAAAAATTTATTCATGAGAGACACACAGGGAGAGAGAGAGAGGCAGAGACACAGGCAGAGGGAGAAGCAGGCTCCATGCAGGGAGCCCAACGCAGGACTCAATCCTGGGTCTCCAGGATCATGCCCTGGGCCGAAGGCAGTGCTAAACCCCTGAGCCACCCGGGCTGCCCAGCTTTGGCTATTTTCAAATAATCTTTTATAAGTGTGTTTCTTTTAAATATCCATGATCTTTTCTGTGAGGATGTTATAATCATCGACACATCTAAGACAGAAATGTAATCGAATTTTGATTTAGTTTGTTGGAAGCCACAATTATCATTTTGACATTGTCTGATGAAAAAGAGATAAAATACCAGTAATTCAACAAAATATTGTGAAAAGCTATATTTCAGCTTATTTTTTTTTTAATTTTTTATTTATTTATGATAGTCACAGAGAGAGAGAGAGAGGCAGAGACACAGGCGGAGGGAGAAGCAGGCTCCATGCACCGGGAGCCCGACGTGGGATTCGATCCCGGGTCTCCAGGATCGCGCCCTGGGCCAAAGGCAGGCGCCAAACCGCTGCGCCACCCAGGGATCCCTCAGCTTATTTTTTTTAACTCACATTCCATCGAATTACAACGGGAGCAAATATTCCTTGTAGTGAGGGAATATTTACCATTGTATGCTTGGATTTTCATTGAAGTCCATATGGAATTTGTAAAAAAGTTAACTCATTTATTAGGTAAATACTTAGTTCTAGAATTATTGAAAGAGGTCAGCACAGTGCATAGTTTCATAAGCAACATAACAAATTTCCATTTTGATCTGTACCACCTGCTTCTTTAAAGCCCAAACTCTTTTGGCACAGCACTGCTTCACTTCCACGTACTATTCACTCTCTGTAGCTCTGAACACTTTTCTTTAAAAGATTTTATTTATTTCTTTGAGAGAGAGAAAGCAGAAGCAGGGAGAGGGGCAAAGGGAAAGGGAGAAGCAGACTCCTTGCTGAGCAAGGAGCCCAGCTCAGGGCTTGACCCCAGGACCCTGGGATCATGACCTGAACCAAAGGCAGACACTTAGCCAACTGAGCCACCCAGGTACCTCTGAACACTCTTGATTAATTTTAGAGAGAAATATATTTTTATTTTTTTAATGTTTTATTTATTTATTCATGAGAGACACACAGAGGCAGAGACACAGGCAGACAGAGAAGCAGGCTCCCTGTGAGGAGCCTAATGTGGGACTCGATCCCAGGACCCCAGAATCACGACCTAAGCTGAAGGCAGATGGTCAACTACTGAGCCACCCAGGTGTGCCGAGAAATATCTCTTAAAACAAACTGGCTGCTGGTTATATTATTATCCATTTAAATTTTTTCAATTTTTTGCTAATTATTTTATTGCAAATGATAATCAAATGTCCATTAACTAAAAGCTAGATTTTCAAGATGTAAATCTGAAATATTTGGGTGCCTACACACGCATATGAAAGTGACCTTTAAAAAATCTTTCAAAACCTAATTCGTTTTTGTTCACCTAAAACCTGTAATAGGAAGAAACGACTAATAATTGTTCTATTTCTGCAATATATATCTTGTCCCTAAAACAATATTAATTTATTCTATCTGGAATGTATTTATTTCTTCTACCAATAACTAACTTTAAGACTAAAAAGTATGTCACTGCTCCTTACTTTTACAGTGTAAAAATAAAAATGTCTAGCACTTACTTAACACCTACCATGTGCCAAGAGCTTTACATATATGATCTCCTGATAACACAATACTGTGGGGTGGATTTTACTATTCCCATTTTATAGATAAGGAAAATGGATCTTTAATAGTCCAAATAAGGATTTAAAAAGTCAAGACGGGTCCAGTTCCAAAGCCCATATTCTTTCCAGTATATTTTGTTGCCCTTCCCATTTCAGCCAATCAGCATTGTTGAGCTCTTTCTGTGTGAAGGGGAAATACAGAAAATAAGGACAATTATTGTTCAGAGAGTAGGGAGATTAACTTCAGCCTGGACAGTTACAGAATACTTAGCAGAGGATGACGGATTCCAGCAGATGCTAGTACATGAGCAGGGTCCAAATAGGAAGAGAGCCTAAAACAGCTTCCAACAAAGGAAAGTGAGGATTTTGCCCTTTTAGTTGTTAAGAGCAAAAGAGGTATTTTGAAGAGGGATGACGAATTGGAAGCTGAGTTTCATGAAGGCAAAATTGGCAGGAGAGGGCAATATGCACAGAACACACAGAACTGGAAGGAAGACATCTATTTGGAAGTTGTTCAAGCAAAACATACTCTTTAAAGAGAGACAGGACTTCCCCTTTTAGAAACATGTATTGCAGTGGGACCCTTTTTTCCCTGCTGAGATCCAGACATTCACATGGTAAAATCAAAAGAATACCAATAATAACAGTATCTTGTGCTTATTAACTGGTCATACTTACTCTTCCTGGTCATGATCTCACTGTTGTGGGATCCAACCTGACCACCATTTACCCCAGGCCTATACATGCCAAAGGGCCTCTATTCTTATTTAGCAACCCATGTATTTGTCAAGCACATGTTCTGGATTTGTATACTAAAGAGAGGTTGGCAGGCGCCTGGGTAGCTCAGTTGGTTAAGCGTACAACTCTCGATTTCAGCTCAGGTCATGATCTCAAGGTCATGAGATCCAGCCCAGTGTTGGGCTCCCTGCTGGGTGTGAAGCCTGCTTAAGATTCTCTCTTTCTGCTCCCACCCCCATCCCTTCCACCTCTTGCATTTCTTTTGGCTCCCTTGTCCCAAACAAAATATCATCCTTTACAGATGCTTGTTTAGATCATTTCTGGACCTATATCTCTATCCAGTATCAAGCATTTATTTCCTCAGCACTGCTCAAAATGTCACCCTTTCCTCAACTAGAGCCCCGATCACATTAATTAATTAAGTCTACAGTTGTTTTCCTAATTCCAGCTACTTCTTATCCTGCCCATCCTCAGTCTCTGACTACATACCCTTGTTATTCCTCACACCTTCATCATCTGGAGAGTTAGATTATAGGTTAACCTTGGTGATTTTTGCTGAACATTTATAGAATCTGGAATGGGTTTTTAAGTATTCCCAAGGTACCTACTAAATAATTTCAAATGTATTTGGCTGATCCTAGATATGAATCAGCAGAAATACTATAAAATTGCCTTTAACGTTTTTTATTTTTTGGTGATAGCCTCGGTCTTAAGTAATTTCCAAGATGATAGAAAGTGTCGTTCACTGAAAAAGAACAAATGACAATTTTTAAAAAAATCTCTAAGCCCCATTAACAACTCCCTGAATGTTTTTTAATGTGAATACCTTGGGCCTCTGTCCTACTTTTAACTGCCCGGCACTCAGGCACTCAACTCCTTCCCATTTAGGGGGCCTGCCCCCTTGTCCTTTCCCTGCCCCCCCCCCCAATTATATAAGGCTTGTTGGGGAAGTGCCCCATATTCCACAATAGAAGCCAAAGGAGGCTCTTTAAGAGGTCTAAAGCTCTCCTTGCTCCCGACAATAGGGGACAGGCGTGACTGGGTTTCACCCCATGAGACCCTCCTATCCCCAGAATTTTAAATCTTGAGAAATCAGGATGGTTCAAGTTCCGTGAGCAACACTGGCAGCCTGGAAGTGGGTAGTGATGGCAACAGCAGCATCCTGGAGTACTATCCCAGCTGCTTGGCTGTAAAGGCCCTCAGTTCCTGCACATTTTCCAAGGTTCTCTGAGTGTCTCCACCCCAGTCCACCCGTAAATCTCCCTTTTGCTAACTAGTCATAGCAACTTTGGAGGCTCTGCGTTGAGAGCCTTGTCTGAGACAGCCTCTCTGGGACCTTCACATGTACCCAACCCCACAGCATCCTCCTTTCCTGTCCTCTCCCTCTTCTCTCTGATGTCCTCACCCACTACTTCCCTTTATTATGGCCTTACTCTACGAATGATACACTCTGTTCTCAGGGAGGGGCCTATGGAGAGATTTAGGAAGATTTAGGAAGATTTTCTGGAATTCTTGCCAGCTGCCCTGGAAGAACCCAATGGCAGACATTCTTTTTTATTTTATTTTATTTTATTTTATTTTATTTTATTTTATTTTATTTATTCATCACACACACACACACACACACACACACACACACACACAGAGGCAGAGATACAGGCAGAGAGAGAAGCAGGCTCCATGCAGGGAACCCGACGTGGGACTCGATCCCAGGACTCCAGGATACACCATGGGCCAAAGGCAGATGCTCAACCGCTGAGCCAACCAGGCATCCCAATGGCAGAAATTCTTAAGGGGATATAGCTGGCCATTACCTTTTGCTGAACACCTGGAGGTAAGTCCTTCCCTCGCCATCCAAAGGGAGCTGGCTGATTCCTAGGTGAAGGTGAAGAGAACCTCAGTGATGTATCGACCTCACTGCTCTCCTCTGTCACTTTAGGCCTGATGCCAACTCAGGTGGAGATTCATTGGCTATACAGTAAAAAGGCTTGCCATGATGGCTCTGAAATACTCACTTTAACCCAGGAAAGCCAAAAGAAATGTAGGATTCACTTTAGAACATTTCCCAAAGAGATCAGCTCAATAAATTGAAGCAATATATGTAAGAAAACACTGTGCCATATGAAGAAAATAAATGTAGAAGTTCTACCTGCCCTAGTATAAATATATAGCTTGGTTACTCCTGGAGTATTAAATGGAGTCCTGGAAATTTTACCTTTGAATACCCATCCATGTGTCTCAGTTGGTAAGATACCAGCATTAAGACTACACAACTATTTTGCTTTTTATAATATCATACATATTATTTTTAAAACACATATAAGTAATGTCATGGTATTAATCATATTTTACATGAATTGATTAATTTTACATTAATCACATTTCAGATGCAGTGGGAGTGTTTATGCTTGAAATAGCTTCTTGTTAAAATAACTAACTCTAATTTGTTTTCTAATTCTGGATTTTCATATGTTGAGCTTGCTTCTTTGATCCTGTTTGATTTTCATTAAGCCTTCATTTTGACTTTCTTCTAATGAGCCTTTGTCTCTTCTGCTCCTAACATCTTGATTTCCTTGTAATTTGAACTGGAGTTTTACTCATGTGCAGGTAGGTGTACATGAAAGGAGCTAAGATCCCTATGTACCTTGTGGCTTCATTACCACCCTCCAGCAATGTCACTATTGCCCTGAAAATCTTGAAAAATATGCCCTATTGACTGTAGAAACTCTCTACTTACAAAGTCCTTCCTGGTAGGCTCTCCTGGGATACATTCCCTTCCAAATGGCCCTGGTGAATTTTTTGACTGATGGATTAGACAAAGCGTTCACAAGGCAGCCTCATAATTCATTGTAGTCAAAAACCAATTCAGGATAACCCAAAGTCCTGTACCTATTAGCCTAATTGTGTGATGATCCATTAATTAAAAAGCTATTGATGCCTACTATGTATCTGGCCCTCTGCTAAGTGCAAGGAAGACAAGAAGGCATGATGCCTGCCCTCATTTTCTTATGGTCCAAGAGAGGAAAAAAGCCAATTACACAGTAACTTCCATAAACAGCATTAAATGCTGAATGGGTGAACAAGCCAGGTTTTAATTTGGAGCCAATTGACTGCTCAGCCCTTTGCAACTGCCAATGGTCCACCAGTATCTTCTCATTTGGGAATTGGCTTTTAAACCATAAGCTTACGGAAGAGTTCACAAAATATTTATGCCTTATGCATGAGCAGAAAAAAATAAGTGGGTAGAAGAGAATGCCAGGGTATAGCTAATGCTGTTAGCATCTACATCGGTCACCAGAGAGGAGTGCAAGGCAGGAACTGGCAGAAGCAGCTGCTTGGGCAGCTTCACTGTGATTTAGGCCACAATCTAAAGACAACAATTCACAAATTTCTGCCTTGAGGGATATGGGGAAAGCTACATGATCAGCATCAGGTCACTTTCACAATTGTTGTAGGTGTCCACACCTAGCAGGTAGGTGAACTATAGGGCCCTTGAATCTAAACCCACAAGGTTTAGTCCAAGGTCCACATTCATACAAGCCTCTTCCCCACTCTCCTAGTTTCTACTGTCCCTTCAATGTCCAGCTCAAGGCCTAACATCAGCTGTCTGGGTCCAATGTCTACTTCCAAGGCTACTCAATGCCATTGAAAGCTTAAGCAGAGAAATGGAATGATCGGATTTGGGTTTTTAGAAGAGTGCCCTGCAATGTGGAGAATGGCTTAGAGAGAGTAAAACCAGAGATAGAATGACTTGTTAGGAAACCACTGGAGTGGTCTGGGGGAGAGATACTAGTGGCCTTGCAGAAGTGGTAGCAGTGAGATCAGAGAAGGTTTGATTTGAGAGCCACTGCATAGATAAAACTGACAAAATTTGGTAAATGATTGGATGTGGTTTTAGAAATGAGGGTGAAGGAGTAAAAAATAAGCATCAGTTTCTGTCCAGGACAACTGAATTGATAAGGCACCATTCTTAAACACGTTGAATCTTTAAACATGTTGAGAGTCATCCAAGAGAGATGGATAGTGGGCAGTTGGACACAGAGATCCAGAATCCAAAAGATGGGTTTGGGATGGAGACACAGATTGGAGAGTCAATACAGACAAGTCATCAAAGCTATAAGAAATATTATGGGTTGAATATCTCCCACCTCTTCTCAACACATGTTGAAGTCTAACACCCAGTATATCAGAATGTGACCTTATTTGGAGATAGGATCTTCACAGAGGTAATCAAATTAACATGAAGTCTCTAGGGTCGGCCCAAACCCCATAGCCCTGGTATCTGTATAAAAAGGGGAAATTCAGACACACACACACAAACAGAAAAAACACTATGTAAAGATGAAGGCAGATACTAAGGTGTTTCTATAAGTCAAAGAATGGCAAAGGTTGTCAACAAATCACCAGGAGCTAGGCAAGAAGCATAGAATACATTCCTTCTCCCTGGCTGCAGAAGGAAGACACCCTGCTGACACCTTGATCTCAGATTTCTAGCCTCCAGAACTGTGACACAATACATTTCTGTTATAAGCCACCAAATCTGTGGTACTTTGCCATGGCAACTGTAGTAATAAACTCATACCAGATGGAATAAAATTATCCAGAGAGAGAATGCTAAGTAATGCAGATAACTAGGGCTGAGATTCAAGAAAACCAATAATTAAAGGGGTATGAACCTATAAAAATAAAAGCAGCCAAAAGGTATGGGGAAGAAACAGGAGGATGAAAGAATATGGAAGCCAGAGAAAGAGAGCAGAAGAAAGCCATGCTGCAGGGTTTGGCTTTAGTCATTGTTGACTGTGGAAAGATTACCAATGGTGGAGTAGCAGGGGCAAAGGGACTGGCGTTTACTGAGAAAGGCATGGAAGGTGAGAAAGCACAAGCAGGAAGTGTTGACAACACACAAATGCAAAGAGAAAGGACATATTTTCTATATATATTTTTAAAATACAGAAATTCTGTTATTTGAAGGAGTAGACAAAGCTCCCAAATCTGTTATATAGGGGATAAGGATGGACATCTATCCAGAAGGATGGATGCAGGGAGACGACCAAGTCTCTCTGTCTTGGTTCATACTACACAGGGGCAAAGAAACCAGAAAGCAGGTGAATTATAACCCAACATGGGAAGCCTGATATAGTGACAAATCCTGGGCTTAATGGAATTGAGGAGCTGCAGGATGGATGGAAGAAAGATGGCAGACCCAGGTGTTTCAGAATACTTTTTTTTTTTTTAAGATTTATTAATTTATTTGAGAGAGAGTGTGTGTGTATGTGTGCAGGGGGGTGGGGCAGAGAGAGAGAGAGAGAGAGAGAATCTCAAGTAGACTACTGGCTGGGCGCAGAGCCCAACAGGGCTGGGGTGGGGGGCTCCACGTGGCACTTGATCTCATGACCCTGAGATCACAATCTAAGCTGAAACTAAGAGTCGGAAGCTTAACTGATTGCACCACCCAGGCGCCCCAGGATAGTTTTGTTACAAGAAAATCTCTTATTCACTGTACAAAAGATTCATAAAAATCATGCATGGTACTGTAATTCAATAGGAGATGTGAAATTTACTTTAAGCTTCCTGAAATCTTCCTACACAGAAAGAATTCAGGGAAACTGATTTGGCATATTAATCACCTCCCTGCCCCCAAGGTCATTTCAAATGTTCAGTCAAAATCCTCACTCACCATCAAGGCCATTTCTTGGCCAGCGATGAGGAATAAATATTAAAATGTTTGTTTTATGCCTTTGGTAAGCAAATGAGAGTAAATGATCCCCTGGGGGGACCATATTTGCCCATGTGAAGCAAATCACAGCTGCTAGGCAAGTGTTGGCATGTGTGCTGCGCTGGTACTGATGACTGAGCATAAGAGATTGAAAAATTCTCTTGCAGAGGCAGCTCTTGCAGCGTGTGAGGCATGCTCTCTCCTTGCAATCCTAAATATATCTAATGGAGTGGAAGATACTTCTGATGTTCACACTGTCTGGAAGATCACTTAAATTTACTGCAGGAGCCCTGGAAAAATGTAAACGGTCTTGCTGGCATCACCTTCTTAGACATTTCTTGATTCTGACCCCTCTTGCCACCCCTACTCCTCCAATCCCCCCACATTATGCCCTCCTCCTTTGGCCTTTTCTTGCATAATTGACTGTCAAGAGTTCCCGGCCCCCAGGACTGCACAGAGTTACTGCCATGTGAGGATGGAAGTTATCTGCTATCAGAGAGAAAACTCTGGGTAAACCTTGACCCACACACTTATACCCTGTAGCTAATTTTCCTGGCTACTATTTGTTTTGACTTGGCAACCCTCATTCATTCATCCATTTATAGACACTTACTGAGGAGTCTCTTGTGTGTCAGACATTAAACTAGGTTATCTGGTGGGATGCCTGAGTGGCTCAGTGGTTTAGTGCCTGCTTTCGGACCAGGGCAAGATCCCAGAGTCCTGGGATCTAGTCCCTCATCAGGCTTTCCCTGCATGGAGCCTGCTTTTCCCTCTGCCTATGTCTCTGCCTCTCTCTGTGTCTCTCATGAATAAATAACTAAAATCTTAAAAAAAAAAAAAAAAAAGAACTAGGTTATCTGGGCTACGAAGAGAGTGCAAATCAAGTCTCTCTGCTGTGGTTCAGAGTACACCGGTGCAAAGAGGCTGGAAAACAGATGAATCACAACCCAACATCAAAAGCCCTGATATAGTGAAATCCTGGGCTTAATTAAAATCGGTTTCTTGAGGAACCTGAGCCCGGATGGTATGAGAAACTGCAACACTCTAGAAATAGGAACAATACTTATAGGGCAACCACTTCAGATGAAGAAGACAGGACTAGTCACACAGAGTGCAAACATTAACATAAAAGAGACAGAGAAGGCAGGACAAGTAATTAACCATCTAGAGCTACGAACACAGAGTAGATGCCCAGAGGGTCCAAGATAAGTATTCTGGGGAATAGTCCTGGGGAATATTAGGTGGTGGATAAATTGAGGACAGCAAACAAAATGAAGTAGGGTCAGAGACAGAAGCAGAGACACAAGGGTAAGAGAAGCCAGAGGTTCGAGAAATTGGAAGGACTGAGCATCAGGGTTGAGTAAAGGGTTATTAAAGATACATGGGAAAGTTCCAGCTATGATGAAGTAACTTGTACAGGACTTGTCCACAAACTGGATAAACCACATGAGGCAACTGTTTCCCAGCATTGGCCAACAGGTAGCATCAGACTGCAATCTCTAAGGAAGGTCACAAGGTAAGCCTCTTGATCTCCAGCCTCTGTTTGGAGGCAGTTGCCTCCTTGTGGAGCAGAAAAGTGAGTCTGAGTAGAGCCCTGTGGCACCACTGAATAGAGGAAGCAGAGATCAAAGTCTGGGGCCACTGGAATTCATGGGCCAGTTGGAGAAGACAGACCTGGGACTCCCAACACTGTCACAGGCAACTACAAGCTTGAATGTTCCTCTAGCCATGCCATTGACCACTTCTCCCCATCCAACCCCTGGGCCTACATTCTATGAACTCATATTTGAGCTTCAGGACTCAGGTCAAATGTTGCCCACTCTCAGGGGCAATCCTGGACCACTTGCTTTCCTCTGTGTAAGCCCCACGTATTGAATTACACCATACTGTACTGTCAGTTCTGTTGTACTTATTTTTCTCTTGGCTTTCAGCTTTTGAATAGTATGGGCTCAATCTTGGCCATTTTTGTGTCCCCAGTCCTGGCACCTAGTAGCTTTTCATGAGCATTTGTGGAGTTGCCTGTTTCTCCTAGAGGAGAAACTAAGTGTAGCACCTAATCATGCTCTTTATTTTCAGTAGCTTCAATGTGCCTATATTTTATCACCCAACATATGCTCAAGAAACATATGTTTAATGACTAAATGAATAAATTGACAAGATTAGAAATGCCCTAATTAAGGACAAGAACTAAATTCTTACTTGTTTTGAGCCTCTTATTCCTTTATGAAAGGATGTTAGGCACACATTAACTGCTCAATAAATACTTGTGAAACTGGTTGATTAAAACAGCAGGAAAGTCACTAAACTCCAGACACATCAAGATTCCCTCACCCCTACCTAGAAGCAGCTTCTCAGTTCCTTTTGGATTTCTCTGGTCCAGCTACTCACCTCTGTTCCTGCCTCCACCATGTCTATCAGAGTGACCCAGAAGTCCTACAAAGTGTTCACCTCTGGCCCCCAGGGCCTTCACCAGCTGCTCATACACAAGTGTGCCTGATGTCTGTGTCTGCCTCTCAGCCTTCTTCCAGGTGGGTAGCACAGGAGCTTGCAGGGTGGCCTCCATACCAGCATGAGTATGGTTGTGGTTACAGTAGGTCTAGGGGTGTGTGGGGCATCACAGATGTCTCAGTGGATCAGAGTCTACTGAGTCTTCTTCTTTTTCTTTTTCTGCTGAGTCTTCTTAAGCTGGATGTGAACCCCGCCTTCCAGGCCAGAAGCACCCAAAAGGAGGAGCAGATGAAGACCCTCCCTCAACAGCAAGTTTGCCTCCTTTATTGATAAGGCAGAACCTGGAGCAGCAAAACTTGTTTTGCTGGAGACCAAGTAGAGCCTCCTACAGGAGCAGAAAACAGCTCAGAGCAACAGGACAATATGCCTGAGAACTACATCAACAAGCTTTGTTGACAGCTAGACACAGTGGTACAGGAGACGCTGAAGCTGGAAGTGGCACTTGGTAAAGTGCAGGGGCTGGCGGAGGACTTCAGAATAAATATGAGGGAGAGATTAAAAAGCCTGCAGAGATGGAGAATGCATTTGTCGCTATCAAGAAGGCTGTGGGTGAAGCTTACACCAACGAGGTAGAGCTGGAGTGTGCCTGGGCCAAATGGCATCATTGCGAGCTCAAGGTCCAGGGCCGGGAGATGGCCAGCCGCAGCCGGTCAGAGACTGAGGGCCTCAACAGCAAGCAGATCAAGTAGCAGATCAAGTAGTAGGAGCTGCTGAACTTCACTGGGACACACACGGATGACCTCCGATGCAGGAAGATGGAGGTTTCTGAGGTGAACCTGAATATCAGCGGACTCCCCACTGAGATCCAGGGCCTCAAAGGCCAGAGGGCTTCGGTGGAGGCCACCCTCACCGATTGCTGGGCAGTGTGTGGGAGCGGGCCAGTAAGGGCCCCGATGCCAAGCTGGCTGAGCTGCAGGCTGCCCTGCAGCAAGCTGAGCAGATCTTGGTGCAGGGGCTGTGCAAGTACCGGGAGCTCATGAATGTCAGTGTGGCCCTGGACAGCGAGAGTGCCATCTACCCAAGCTGCTGGAGGGTGGGAGAGTCAGCTGGAGTCTGGGATGCAGAACATGCCTATCCATACTGGGACCACCAGCACTACTCATGTGGGCTGAGCTGGGCCCACTGGGTCTCACCAGCCCTGGCCTCCACAATAGCCTGAGCTTCTTCCAGTCCAACTTCAGCTCTGGTGGGGGCTCCAGCTCCTTCAGGCATGTTAGCGCCTCCTCCAACCAGGCCATTGTTGTGAAGAAGATCGAGACCTGTGATAGGAAACTGGCATCTAAGTCCTATGATGTCTTGTCCAAGTGAACAGCCACTGAGAACCCTCCCAGTCTCCCCTCCTGTGGCTGCCATAGAGACTTTAGGGAAAGGAGCTGTGCAGGGGAGTGTAGGGAGCAGGAGACCCACCTGAGGCTCAGCCCCAGTCCTCAGCCTACCGTTGGGGGTAGTCAGCGGCCCTATGTACCCCATCTTACCCATGTCCCCAACTAAAAAAGCCAATTTAGTTGTCTTTTCCAAAATAAAGCCTCAGCTGGTTCTGCGAGTCCTCCTCCCCCCATCAAAAGGGGTTTCTTTGTATTTGAATTTTTGAAATGTGAGCAGGAAATGGAAACTGCATTGGCAATTGCTTTTAGATCTCATGAATGCCAGATAAGTTGACTCTAAGGAGCTATCACATTTAAGATCTGGACAGCCAGGACAGGATGATTTTTGTGTCTGTTTCTATCTTCTGGATGGAGACCATTAACAGATCTGCTGAGTTGGTCTGATCAACAGGTGCATAGTCAAGAATCAGCTCTCCAGAATTTCTGGCAAATTTTAATAGAGTAATTATATGATTTATTATGTATGTGGCTTCATCAGGGGTTTAGATCAAAGTGAAATATATGAGGCTTGATTTCTACAAAGTCTTGTTAGGCGACAAAAGGAGAGCTTGTCATACACTCCACCAAGAAGATGGCAGTTTCCCTCCCTACATCCCCTTCCCTCCTCACCAGTGGGATGCTCATAGTCACAAGACCCACAGTCTCTCTGTCCTCTCAGAGTCTCAGTTGTTCCAATGACACTTTTTGATCTCCCAGTAACTTGGAATAGCATTCACTGAGAGGCATTTCTATATAGCAACAGTCAGAGGAAACTTTTTCCCATCTGAGATTTAACACAAATTCTTTTTCTGGAAGCTGCTGACAATGTAGCTTCCAAGGATTTTCTAAGGTCCAGCATGGCTTCCGGCAGAGTCTCTTTAGAGCAAAAATTCTGCACTAAGCACAGTTAAAGAGTCCAGACTTGGAAGTCAGATGACCAAGGCTGGAATATCAACACTGCTTCTCACCACGTTGTGCTCTGGAACAAGTGCGGTTTCCTTTCTGAGCCTCAGCTTCTTCAGTGGCAAGGAGAGTGGTATCTATAGGGTTGTTGTAAGGGATTAGGTGAGATAATGTACTTCATTGTCATTTTATCTGCAGAACATTAGCATCCGGAAGGATACCTTTCACCCAAAAGGTTCTCCAAAAATATTTACTGATTGAATTTTACTGAAGCACAAGGCAAATACCATAGGCAAAATCTGACTTATAAACTGGAGTTTTTTCTCAACTCTAAATGCATTTCCCCATATAAACAAAGTCATAAACTGTGGTTTGACCTCAGATTGGGACTCAAGTCCCATTTAACGCACTGCATTGTTAAAACATTGTACATTTGCAGTGAAGAAGCACAGTTATTAAGCAAAACTAGACAACATTGACTAATTTATGTTGAATGTTTGCGGTTGAAGAAAAGTAGATTTAATTTAAGGAAGAGAAAGAAGTTGTAAATAAGTTTTGGAGGGGACCCCGAGGGAAACTGCTGTGTATTTCCTGAAGACTTTCAGCATTGACGCCCAGCATCTTTATTTGAATTTCCCATCAAATCTTAGGACTCTCTTCTTTGATAAAGATATCCCATTAGCATCAATTTTTTGCTTATCAATGTAACACACATTTCTTTTAGCTTGCAAGAATACATTTCTTATTTCCACAGAAATAGGGCTTGGGAGGGAAGACACTGGAGGGAAAAACAGGATGCATGAGAGAGGAACCAAACAAACAACAGAGGTTTATAATAACTCTAAGAGCAAATTGAAAAAGAAATGGGAAGTAAATGAGGTTAAAAATAGATTGTGTGTGTGTGTGTGTGTGAGAGAGAGAGAGAGAGAAAGAGAGATGAGAGAGAGAGAGAGAGAAAGAGAGATGAGAGAGAGAGAGAGAGAATTCCACCTCAGGCAGTCATTTTAATGAAGAGGGGAGGAAAATAGCATATGAGTCCTCTCTTTGTGAGGTGAAAATGGGAGCGGTGGTCAATTTCAGAACAGAGAGTTAGTTCCCTGTTATGGCATCTCTGTGGTCTATCAGCCATTCCAGAACTTGGTTTCTGTTCTGAACAAGTGCATAAGAAAGGTTTGAAAGGCAACCTGAAGTGAGGAGGTTGGGTGACCCTAGGGAGTCACTTAACCATTCCTAGATTGGAGCATTCTCATTTAGAAAATGAGAAAGTGGAATTAGACACTCTGGGAAATTTTAGTGTAAAGAATTTTAAATTTTTATGAAAACTTTGTGGATTTGGTATGAACTAGCACAACTGCCAGCTAGGTACAAGTTAAAATCATAGACTTTGCTTATGCAACCCAATATGGTACTTCCCCCTCACCTCCTTAAAAAGTTATCTTCCCTAAGCATCACCATGACAACTGAGAAATAATCCTGTGTTTCTTCTAAGGAAGGGATTTTCAGACTTATACCTAGACACAGGGCAGGATATTTTTCAGGAAATATCACTGCATCTGGAACTTTCCCTAGAGTGAAAGATCTAAAGAAGAATCCCTGAAAGAATAAGAAACAGAAACTGATTTTCCTTTAAAATCCAAAGAAGGCTCATATTTTGCAGTGTTACATGCTGCTTTAAAGAGTGTATTTTCAAGAGGAAATTGAATAAGATGCATGACAAATTTATTACACTCATGCTTTATCAAAGGACATGGTTTTAAAATTCCACTGTGTGCATTTTGAAACTGATCATTTTTATAAAACAATGTTATGAGACTTTCAGAATCTCAGTTACGCATACCAAAGGCATAGGGTTGAATCTGCAGTTTTGCCTGAAAAGAACATTGTACCAGAAATTAGGATTCCCAGGGCTTAGTGGTCAGTCTAACTCCGACTAAGCATCTGATCCTGGATGTTTCTTTTTCATTCTGTCTCTTGATTTTCTATATATGAAACTGGGAAACAACTACCATTCTTCATATCAAACTCATTGCCATTCTCTTATATTTTTACTCTGGTATAGCATAGAATTTACCATTATTACCTTTTTTAAGGGTAATATTCAGTGGCATTAAATATATTGCTATTGTTGTTCAACCATCGCTACCATCCATTTCCAAATTTTTTCATCTTCCCCAACTGTAACTCTGTATCTATTCTCTTATTTTGATAATATTTCTCTTAATCCACTCAGAGCAGCAACCAATAGTATTCTCATACCATGTACCTCATTAGTGTGGTGATGAAAAAATAATTTTACAGAATTAAGAAGGGAAAATTGGAGACTGCAGATATGCCAGTTTGATGTCAAATCTGCTACAAAGTTTACACATCAAGTTCTGATGATTAAAAGCCCATTTTGGTTAATTTCAAAAGTTTGAACTTGAATGTTTAATCACTGATGTATATAATCCCCTGTGAAAAGGATACCAAGAGGAATCTTTTCCCTTTCAGTGAAAAACATCCAGAATTCCCAGAGAAGACTAATAGAGTTAAGCATGTGGAAGATCAACCGTCCAAAGAAATAGATGACTCAGGTGGGCTCGTTGTGTCTGTGCAGAAGAGATGCCTGGAGCACCATTGCATCCAGGGATTTCCCAAGCTCCAACACTCACCTGTCTACCTCCATTATTTGCTGTTAATTTTATTTTATTTTATTTTTTAAAGATTTTATTCATTTATTCATGAGAGATACACAGAGAGAGAGACACACAGGCAGAGGGAGAAGAAGGCTCCATGCAGGGAGCCCAACACAGGATTCGATCCCCCGTCTCCAAGATTAGGTCCTGGACTGAAGGCAGCGCTAAACCACTGAGCCACCAGGGTTGCCCTGCTGTTCATTTTAAACCCAGTTTCTTTTACTCACTGCTTCGGACCATCCTTGCTTCCCTGCCTCTCTTGGTCCGTATATCCTAGATCTTTCTACCTCTCAACCACAGCTCTAGCTTCATCTTGAATGACAAAATTCCTTTTTGCTTAATCCCACGCCATTATAGGTGAGCTTCCTCCACTCCCTTCCTGGCCATAGCTGGCTAACCCTTAGCCATTTTTCTCTCTTCTCGCTACCCTCTCTCTCACCCACAACCAGAGCCACAGCCATCAGAAAGGTGGTTTTCTATGTATTATGAAAACAACATCAATATTAAATCAGATAATTTCAGCCTCAGCTTTCTGATGCTGATATATAGGTCAGACTTCCAAGCAGGGAAATCCCATATTGAAAATCTGGCTCATTCTGACTGCACATATTCTTTTAAAAAAAATGTCAGAGCTACTTAATCATTATGTACAATGTATTATGCATTTGTTTATCTATTCTCCCAACAAAAATTTACTCAATACCCTGCATATTCTAGGCACCAAGTTAGGTGCAGAAAAATAACTGTGAATGAGAAAGTTGCTGCCCTCACCAAATTTAAAACCTTTAGAGAAATATAGACCCCAAATGGACAATTGCAATAGTACATTTAAGTACTGTGAAAGGAGAGGTCAAGCAGTTCTGCACGCACCATGATAGGGACATCTAACCAGGCCTGGGCTCAGATAAGTTTTCCTGAAGAAGTGATACTCAGCGGGAGCCTAAGAGAAGAAGTTAAGCCAAGCACCATAGTAAGAATCCTAGAATACACTGCATGCCATTTACAGATCATAATAATTTCTTTTTTTTTTTTCAAAAATTAAATGTTTCTCTTTTCCAAAAAGTAAACTCTTACCTGATATGCAGGGGACAGAAAGGACTTTAAAAATGCCATTTAAATTCAGTAGAGTCTACTTGTCCTTGGGATAAATAATGATGCTGTCTCATGATGAGATTTATTTTCTTTTTCTTTTTGCATTTCAGTAATAAAATCATATCAGGAGAGATCTAAGAGAAGATTTAAAACTAGCCTTAAATGTTTCTATCTAACATTTAGAATTTATTATTAGTACAGGAGTAAAGCAGATTGATGACATGAGCAAGATTTTAAAATAAAATGTTGGAAAACTTTGTATATTTGATTTAAAGAATCCAGGCATGCATAAAGCATCAGTAATGTCTTAATTCTTAGCAACTCACATCTGAATTCACACATGAAAAGATGTCTGTGCTCCATCAGGGGCTCATTACCCAGGATCCAAAGACTTCAGGAGTTCCCCACATGTTGGGAATTATAACCAAAAATGGTGGGCATGTACATATTAGTGGGGAGATGTTCCACAACTTCATTTGGCTACTCAACAAGGAATCCATGTCCCCCAAAAGTTCAAGAACCACTACTCTATAGGATGGCAGTAAGTGCTAAAAGGGCAATAATTGCTGGATAGAACTTTAGAGATCCTTGAATATGAATTATCCCATATATGGATTAAGAAGTGGAGGTAGAGTTTCAAACTGAATGTGTTCTCTAGGAAAGAAAATCAACTCAAAAATGTAGCTGTAAAGATTTTGGTTAACATAAAGCCAATTTAAGGGAAAAAATCCCAATAGTAAGGACTGATAATCATCAGAGTAGTGTTTCTAAAAAGGAGTGTAGGACTTCCTTTTTGAAATTTTTAAAAGAAAAATAGGAGGTTTTTATCCCCTAGAAATGTAAGATAGAGTCTTCCGGGCTAAAAGCAAGAGAATACACAATGTGACAACATAGTCCTCAAATGCTCCTCTTCTCTTTCTTGGTCTGTGGTAACATTCAACAAATTATAACACAAGCTCATCCAAAGGCAACTGTAACAGATGGTTTTCAAAACGCTGCCTTTTGTACATAAAACCAGCAGTTGGAAAAGTAGTGTGTTGATTTTTTTGGCTTTGCCAATTGGAGGTAATGGAAGTCTTCAGGCCCCATAATTTGTTTTAGGATGGACGTAAAGGTCCACTGTTCGGGATTTAAGTATTTTACATTTTGTAATCAATGGGATATAAGCCAGATTGGAGTTTAGTTTTGTAGTCTCAAAAAAGGGTCTGGTTGAACCCATTCAGAGTAGAGAAATAAACTGAGGAAAGACACTGAACTTGCCAAACCCCTCTGCATGCATTCATCTGCATAATAAATATCAATGATTAATATGCTATCTAGCAGCAGCATTTATTCCTTAGATCAGGTCTAAGCAAAACTTTGCTAGCTAATTGTTTATGGAATTGTATCTACTTGAAATAATTCAACTGCTTTTTCAAAAAGAAACATTTTTTAGTTAAAACATCATTATAGCTTAGCTGAGCTTTTTGCCTAATTAGTTTGATGTTTATTGCTATTCATCACAGAACTATCAATGAAATACAAGTCCCTCAGATGAACTCAAGGAGTAATATAATGGGAAATTACTGTATTACTCATTCTTGAATACAATATTTATGGAGCAGTTTTAGTAAAAGTAATTGTAAAATATTCCCGAATTAAATAAAGACATTATCAATTTGCCAATCCAGTACTTAAAAATCTGTTGTCTCAACTAATATAGGTAGGGTTGGTAAGGAGATAATTTTAATTCTTTTTCTTAAACAAACCAATCAGCATTCAATATATGAGTCTCTAAGATTCAATATTAGTTAATATCTGAAATGACTGTTTCACCTTAAACAACTAATGTTGTTTTCCCCTTCTTTCTTTAGAGTTAGACTCAATCCAAGCTCACACAAAATGTCAGTGAAGCTGACAAGGATCTCAATTCAACTATGTAGGAAAACATACATTTTATTCAGTTCCTTTTATTCAATACTTTTATCTCTTCACACACTAGACTCTAATACAGAAATCTTTATATACTTTCCTTATGTACGTTGTTAAGGGAACAGCAACCAAATACAATTACTGAAATATCAGAGAAATCAAAGATAGAGATCTCTGTAATTAGAATTCAATAAGAAAGTTCAGTCTCCAAATAAACTGATACTTAAATAAGTCAAATCTAAGCAACTGTTAAAAGTTTTCTCTTTTAGGGATTCTAACAAATTTGCCCTACAATAATGCTCATCTCCAAACTGCCCATTCTGTAAGTCTAACCCGAATGTAGGCAACGAGTAATTTAAACTGTATTTTAAGGGTTTCTACAGAAAATAAACACAGTGACAATAATAAGCATAAGGAGCCTAAGACCAGCCACATGGAGGACAAATGGCCAGTAAAACAGCATTTACCGTCTGAGAGAGGTAAGTTTCGTGCAGAAACACTGTACGGCACCACTCTTGAAGAATGTTTCTTCATCTTTTGAACTGGTTCACCTTGTTCACAGTGCTTTTTCTGAGTTGGTTTGAGTCTCCAGTTCTATAGCAAACACTCTGCTGTGGCTGATGTCTGGGTGACGTTCTGGAGATACTGCTGGAAGCTACAAGCACTGATGTGCAGTTTCCCTGGGAAACCATTTGCCACATGTTTAAGCAATGTTTGACCTCCTCTAAAAGTTTTCTCTTAAGCTACTGTTAGGCATAGTGCAAAACTTGAAAAAATGAAAAGGGAAAATCAAGATCGCTTTCCATTAAAAGCACAGCAGAGTTGCTGAACTAGTAAAGCATGACCTTTCTAAAGATGTGTGTGTGTGTGTGTGTGTGTGCATGTGGTATAACATATATTAAGAATTTTAATTTCCATGGGGTGCCTAGGTGGCTCAGTTGGCTAAGTGTGTGCCTTCTGATCAGGTCATGATCTTGGGGTCCTAGAATAGAGCCCCACATTGGGCTCCCTACTCAGCAAAGATTCTGCTTCTTCCTCTCCCTCTGCCTACCTCTCTCTCTCTCTCTCTCCCCCCCACCCCAAACAAGTAATCTTTAAAAAATTTTTTTAAAGTTCCAGATTGGGAAATTGATAATGTCATTATATATATATGCACTATGTGTGTGTGATGTGTGTGTGATGTGTGTGTGTGTGTGTGTGTGTGTGTGTGTGTGTAACCGAAGCACAATATTTCTAGGGTACAACCAGATGAAACAAAACCAACAAAATCTTTGGAAAAGTATTGAGTTCCTTGGGGCAAATCACATGGAAAGACTATATTGCCAGGATAAACATTCTGATTTTGATGAAAGGCAATTAATTTGCATAGACTTTCCAAGAGTGAAATGTTTCCATAAATAGAAACAGAATTTTCTCATTTCGTGATAACAGAAATTACCACTATATATGCATCAATTTACTCAGGACCAGCACAGATAGATCTGGATAGATCCATCTGGCTGCTATGCACTTGAAGGCCCAAGACTGGAGCCCAGGAAAGAGGGATGGAGCCGAGAGCATCGGTGGAGAGACTACACTCATTGGAGGAGCTGACAGCTCACAGGGAGAGCCTGCAGGAAGTAAAGAAAAGCAGGACTCTGGCTGAGCCCTTAAAGATACTTTCTTTAAAAATATCTTCTGGGACACCTGGGTGGCTCAATGGTTGAGACTTTGGCTCAGGGCCTGATCCCAGGTTCTGGGACTGAGTCCTGCAACAGGCTCCCTGTGTGCAGCCTGCTTCTCCCTCTGCCTATGTCTCTGCCTCTCTGTGTGTGTGTGTCTCTCATGAAAAAATAAATAAGATCTTTAAAAAATCTCTTTTTATTTTGAATTTTTTTTGTATATTTTTTTATTGGAGTTCAATTTGCCAACATATAGTATAACACCAAGTGCTCATCCCAAATAATTTTAAACTTACATGGAAGTTGTAAAAATTGTACAGAGACATCCTGTGAATCCTTTACCAGGCATTTTATTACATGTATTGATTTGTCTAACCACCACCACAGTCAGGATATACAACAGCTTCATCACCCCCAGAAAAATTCAGCAGCACAATGCTCTGGAGACACATCCAATATTGCTGTGTGCATCAAGTTTGCTCCTTATTCTTGCTGAGTAGTGCTCCATGATATGAATCTACATCTATCCCAGTTGGAACACTAGCTTCTTGAAGCAGATTTCCTGCTGAACAGGGAGCCCGATGTGAGATTCACTCTCAGGACCCTGAGATCATGATCTGAGCTGAACTCAGATGCTTAACTGACTGAGCCACCCAAGTGTCCCAAGGACATTAATTTCTAAGGTAGTGGAAGAAGAAAAGAAGCCCACATATGAAAGTGAGGAAAATGAGGAAAGCAGGAGAACCAGGGTCCAGAAGTAGAGGAGGGGAGGTGTGCTTCAAGTAGGACAATCACAATCAATAAGGTAGTGAGCAACTGCCACATGCTAGGAAGGTGTTAGGCTCTGAAAATAAGATGGGAAACAACATGGTCCCTGTTCTCATGAGTTTAACTGGAAAGAAAAAACCAAACAAAAAGCTTTACTAATAAAACATAAATTGGAATAAGTATGGACAAAGGGAATGATGTTACAAGTATGTATACCAGAGGGACTCGACCTAATCTAGAGTTCATTCATTTCTTCTTCTCTTCTTTTATTTTTTCATTCATTGTGCAAGATTTATTGAGTACCTAGTGTGTGCTAGCTCTGTGCAAGATTATGGAGATCTATTAGTAAACAATACAGACAAGGTTCCTATCCTTATACTTATTCTATGCTGTGGAAGTGATGTTTCAGCTGGAAGATCTGAATGATAAGAAGTAATAAAGTGGGTGGAGGATAGCTATTCCACACTAAAGGACACATATGCAGAGGTCCTGTGGCACAGTGCAGTACAGTTCATTGGAGAAAGAGAAACTGCCCATGTGGCTATAATGTAGGAAGTAAGAAATAAATGGGTATGAGATAAAGTAGAAAAGGCCAGCCTCATGGACCTTTTTTCCCTAAGTTTAATTTAAAGCTATCAGGTGGTCTTAAAACAGGGAAGTAAACTGGCCTTATTTATAGTTGAAAAGGATCACTGGGATAATTGGAGAGTATACAGTAATGGAGTGGAGAGTTCAGATGAGCCACGGCGGCTTTGGTTAGAAAAGTGGAGTGAAGATAAGGAGCCAAAGCCAAGACAATTTTGGAGACAGACCTGACAAGATTTAGTGACAGATCAATCCAAGCCAGGAGAGGATGGTAGAAGGCAGAAGATGAGGGAGGGAAAGCATTAAGAATAAGCCCCTAATCTCTGGCTTTTGCAGCCAGATAGATATTATTGAACAATGAAAAAAGAACAAATACCTAAGACAGGTGGTGGAAGACCAAGTGATCCATTTTAGGTATGTTAAGTTTGAAAAGTCTATGAGACATCAAAGTGGGGATGTCATAAGGCTGTTGGGTTATAGTTTGGTGTTCAGCAGATAACACCAAACTGGACAAATAGGAGAATTGGCAGTGAGAAGAGTTTTTAAATTGCCACAAGTTTGGGAGAGGTCAGCTAACACATGGAGAGAGCCACAAGAGGAAACAGTACTGAACCCCAAGACCTCTAACACTTAGAGATGAGGTTGAAATAGAACCAGTAAAGACAAAACAGATGTTTGATAACTAAGCATCTGCAAAACTGAAATTCAGAAAGCTCTCAAGGATGATAGCTTAATATGCCACATTTGAAATGCCAAAAGAAATTATTTTCCAGGAATTACAAATGTATTCTTGGAAGCTAATGAACTGTTTTGATTTCTGAGAACACATTTAAATAAGTTTGAGAAATTCCATCAAACAATTTATGCCAGTGTATGTAATTACGCCAACACATATGGCACTTAGAAACCACTCACTCCTTCAATGGCATGTGAAAATGTTAGCACAGCAAGGGAGAATCGAATCTTAACTCCGAGCTTCCTGGCTCTGCCAGGTGAAGTCAAGCAGCTTTTACTCCTGTTTAGGATTTCATTGTTGATTTGTTGAAGTAGGTTTTGCATGGTGTTAACAGATGCTTCAAGAAAATTCTGGGAACTTCTACAGCAAACCTTTCTGATTGCTTCACAGTCACCAAATTAGACAGCCAGGACATGAGGGGAGCAGGGATGGGTATGCAGGGGTCCAGGGGAACCAGAAGCAGTTGGGCACAGTTTAATTCCTTGCAGAAACCCATTCAAGTTTAAATGCTGGGTGAGGCCTCTTCTGGGGGGGGGGCAGGGGTAAAGAATGGAATCAGCCCGAGAGAAACATTTTCTGTATACTGGATTTACTTCCTAAACATGTAGATCTTGCTGAAACATTCTGAAAATTGATTACTACTCTTTATGGCAGAAGCTACACCGCAAATACCATTCTCAACAGTCTCTTCCTTGTGCTGTTTATAAGGTGTTGTAGATTGCTTTCACAATTTATAAAGACTGCTCAAATATCCCATTTTATGTTACCTTTCCATCATCTGTGAAGCACTTACTATTACTTTTGCTTAATTGACAAGAAAACAAAAGCTTAAAGGGTTGCTAAATGTGATTTGTCACATGGCTGACAGTTTTCCAAATACATATTCTAATATGTATTTATGTTTTATTCCATAATCATGTATTAAGTACTTGCTAGGGATCAGGTGTTGTGCTAGAATCTAGACATATTAACACTGATTAGGTAGGTAACTGAAATTAGATTTCTGCTCACAGTCCATGGATACTTACTAGTGAAGTTACCAGACAAAATCCTGTGCAATATGTGGGGTGGACTTATATTAAAACTTATTTCTATCAGAATCACATCTAATTGGGCATATTGTATTTTATGTGCAAAATCTAGCAACCTTATGAGTTGTTAGAAACATTTTATGAACCACCTAGCCAACAGAGCCCTCCTTGTTATTTTTACATTATACAAAGTGATTCGAAAGGTCTTATTTTCCAGAAAAATTCTATCTGCCAACAAAATGCAAAACACAGATTGACATTTATTGACTATAGCATAACTAGACAACAAATTATAAGGCTCTAGCTGAGAAACATTTCATCTCTTTATTACATATTACTTTTTAGTTTACAAAGCATTTTGCATACATCATCTCATTGGATTTTATGTAGATCAAGTGATATTGGCCCCAATTTATAGATGAGAAAACCAAGGTTTAGAGAAGTCATGTGACTTGCTCTGAGTGAATAGTAAGTCATGGCACCCTGAAACCAGTCAATGAATCTTTAGCTCAAGTGCTTCTTTTTCAATAGGATTCTGGATGCTGATGACAGTAACTGCTAAAGTAGAATCCTATAATTGATTCATCCTCCTTCAGTCTGGATGAGGCTACAAAGGCAGAGAACAATATAAAAGTTGTCAGATATGCCCTGATCCTAAAGTCAGGGCACATCACTTAAGCCCAACTATAGAAGAGACTACTCTGAAGAGAGTTGTTGATATGCTGTGCCGTGGCCCCCTCACACCCCTCACACTGAGGTGGTGGAGGGGGTGTGCTTCTCCCTCACTTTGGGTGGAGGGGCAACTTGGCACATGTCCTCTAGCACCTGGGGTTCATAAGCTCTGCAGCTTGAGTCTCCCCAGGAAAAGTTCAAAAGTAGAATTCAGCAGCAGGAGATGTCCCTGTGAGAAAACAGAGTATAAAGAGCAGCACAGGGAACTTTCTTTCAATCACTGGGCAAAATGATATGTTCATATGCTGGGGACCAGTGAAGGAGCTGGCCTGGTAGTCTTAAAAAGGATCCTGCCCAAGGTGACTCCCAAGAGAGGTGACACCGAAATAGGAGAGCTAGGCTCTTGTCTCACGGAATTGAAGAATGAATCTTGGGGACAAAGGAGAGTGAGTAAAGTGATAGAAGTTTATTAATCAA